>NC_143575.1:178428206-181343504 GCF_048544385.1 Mastigoproctus giganteus | reverse complement strand
AAAGTAGTAGTAGATTTTAAGTTCTAAGTCACCATGTATTAGTGACCTGGAAACATGCAATTTTTTATTTTTTTTTGTTTTAATAATAAATTGAAAATTTTTTAATTTCAGGAATTTTGTAAAAGTTACTGTCTCAGTTAATCAGTCTCTTTTATTGACTGAGTATTTTAAAGTTATTTTCTTTCTTTGTCTTATTATTTTAACTAAGAAGTCCATATTTTGCTTAATTTAGTAC
Organism: Mastigoproctus giganteus; assembly: GCF_048544385.1. Lineage (NCBI taxonomy): Eukaryota > Metazoa > Arthropoda > Arachnida > Uropygi > Thelyphonidae > Mastigoproctus > Mastigoproctus giganteus. The sequence continues at coordinate 181,343,269 of NC_143575.1, read as the reverse complement.
TTTATAGGACACTGGTTTAAGCTGAAAATAGTTAAAATGTTAATATTTTAAGTGTACAAATTTATTAATATTTCTTAATATTTTGTAGTTCGAACAGCATTATTGGCAATTATAGGTTTCATGCCTACTCATGGAAATGGTGCTATTGGTTCATTAGATTTTACCAGTGAAGAGCGACAGTCATTAGCAAACAAGTATGTTTTCTTTTTATACATTTTTTTTTTTTTTTTTTTTTTTTCATATGTATGAAGTAGAGTCAGAAAGTTCTAGAACTTGTTCTCTGGTGTAGGATTGCCTATTGTGATGGGGAGTTTTATTGTGCACCACCTTTAAAGTAGTTTGCTGTTGTTAGATACTTCTTTGGGGAACTATCATTGTTAAAAGAAATGTTGCATGCAATTACTTTTTTGTTTTTCGTGATGTCTCTCTTAGTGCCTTTGTTGTTGCATATTTTGACTTCTGCAGAATTGAACCTACTTCCCTTTAGGAGCTGTTGCATTGTGGGGCACTTTTAGTAATTTCTTATGACCTATTCATCTTGATAAGGGTGGTCATGAGGCAATCTTAGCATGGGTTTGTTAAAGGGAGAGCATGCCTCACAAATTTTATTAGCTACTTTGATTTCACTGAAGCACTTTGATACTGCATCATATATATGATTATTATATAAATTGAAGCAGTAGGTGTTAGAAGGGGATTACTACTATGATAAAGTTATGGTTAAGTGGTAGGAGATTATAAGGGACCACTACTTTTCATGGACTAATGTGATGAGTGGAGTTCCACCTAAGTTGATGTTTTGTGCCCATTACTGTTTTTGTTTATTAATGACATTGATATAACCGTTTCTGGTTTTTATGTCTAAATTTGTTAATGATAGTAATTAGGATATATGCTACTTAAGAGGATCTAGATGAATTAAGAAAATAAAATGGCAATTGAGGTTAAACAGTAATAAAAGCAAGGTTATTAATATTAATGCATTTGGTTAGCAGTAATTCTAGAATAATATGCCATTTGGGTGGTATAAAACTGAAAGTAGTGGAATATGAAAAAGATCTAGGGGTAATTATAGTCTGACATGAAATTCTCTCTCTGCAACGCAAACAAGTGACTAGAACAGCTCATGGGTTTCTGTTAGTATTATATATAGTAATGTATATTAGTATATATACAAGAATTTTTCCAGCAGGGACAAGGAGGTGATTATCCCATTGTATAAGGTAGTTTCCCAAACTTTTGCTTGCAGACCCGTTTGGCTTCAAAAATAATGACGGATCTCACATCATAGCTCACTTAAATATGGGGTGTCTGGATGATGATAGATATCCAAAATTAAAAATTTATATCTCAGAACTGATTCATTATATTCTACCTTTAGATTTTATATTTATTTTATATTCATTACAGTCTACCTTTTTCAGACTGACACAAAAAATAACTGAATAATAAACTGTCATTATTTGAGTATACAATCAATTGTACCTCATAGGCTACTAGTGTGAAGAATGGTGTTATTTTTCCATCTCACAAAGTCCTTTAAAGTTGGGAGTGACTGTAGACAACTGAATTCTCACATCAGGTATGACATCCAGTCTGTAATGATATCTAGATTTTGTTTAAAAAATAAGAAATTCAAAGTAGCCATTACAGAAATTATCCACGGATCTCCTGGGAACTGTTTGTGGATGCGTTGGGATTTGGGGGGGGGGGGGGGTTCAGTTGGGAACCACTGGTATAAGGTAGTAGTTAGGCCATATCTGCAATACTGCATACAGGTTAGTTCATTTTAGAAAGGATATAGATCTGTTGTAAAGGGTACAGAGACAACTAACAAGATTAGTGGGAGCACAGAAGGATATTCTCACTAAGAAAGATTGATTTTCTGTAAATTGCAGTCTGGAAACTAGGCATCTGCTTGGTGATCTAATTGAAGTGTATAAGAGTTTAAAAGAGCTTAGTAAACCAAATGCTGATGGCATATTTACTTTTTCTGAGATGAAACACGCAAGGCAGATACATTTAAATTGGAAAATAATAGCTGCAGAATAGATATACAGAAATATGCATTCTGATAAGAGTAGTCAATTAAAGGAAGGGTTGAACAAATTATTGGAAGGAATGGGAAAGGAAATTATTTTTATTTATTTATTTTTTTTTTTGTGTGCTTTTTAAGTGATTCTTCCATGTATCATGTTGCCAATACTAACATTAATTGGTGAGAGCTACCTGATTAATTAGGGCAGTCACAGAATAAAAGGAATGCCATGTTTTCTCAGGAATAACAGTCACAGAATAACAGGAATGCTATGTTTTGTCAGGAATAAAATAAATTGATTATACAGGGTAATATATTGATAATAAATATTGCAAAGCAATTAGCACTCACTACAGCCATGGGAAATAAACTGTAAAACTATTAAGAAGAGTAAAAATAAAGCATAAAGAAATAGAGAAATGACTGTGAATGTAAGTGGCTGCATACACACTATTCAACAACATGTCACAAAATATATAATGTATGATAGGCAATAAAGAGGTGATATGGAAAATGTGTGGAAAAAAGAGCGAAGAAACAAATAAACAAGGACAGAAACAGTATCATATTTGTAATATTTCACACTTTTTTCTTCTGGTTATGAGTGCATATAGTGAGAAAGCAATATACCATATTAAACACTACTTACAAATTAAAAATATAAATTATTATTTTTTAACAGTTTGTTCTGATATCCATGTATTATGTCTTTTATTTTGTCTCTAAAATGGATTATTTAATAAATCCATTTTTTTTTTGTCTATAAAAGTGTCTTCGTGAGCCAATTAACATGTGTGCATTTAAAAACCCGGAATAACTCACAGGGAGCAAACCCCTAACCCAGAAACCATCTAACACTCTTCAGTTCCAGTAACCAACAGAAAACTGAATCCAGACCTCTCGAAATGAATGGCAGATGGAAATGTATTGTGCCAATTAAGATGTCACAGAAGACAGTTTAGTGTTCCAAACATTTCAAGGTCTAGGCTTCTGTCTGAGCAATACAATTGTTGTTTTCAAAAATTATCTGTACATGCAGATTTGTCACTTTGCCATGGAGTGAGAACAAGTGTTGCAATTCTCATCATGGAAGATTCTGAAGAGACCTTGTATAAAAAAATTACATGTTGTAACATGCAATTTTGACATTAAATGTTTTTACTGACGTTATTCCAGAAATTTTGTAAGGAAAAACTGTCGTGCGAAAAGCGTTACAGACATGGACTGGTGAAGACATATCCAATTCGATTACTCTTTGTGAATGAAAGGAAAGAGATCTTTAAAGGTGTATCTCTGGGGAAATGTTATTGCGGGAGGGCAGCTTTCAGCGATAGCAGCACCAGTGACAGGCACATTGGGGTGTGTGTGTGTGTGTGTGTGTGGTTCCCTGCTGAAAATAAAAATAAAAATCGTGATTAACAGGAGAGATTGCTTCTACAGAGATGGGATACACTTAAATAGAAAGGGTGCAAGAATATTTGCTGATGCTATCGAGGCAGTGTTAGGTGGGTCGGAAAACTGCTAGCTTGGGGGGAGACAAAGACCAATAGATTGACAGTAGCCACTGGCAGAGGTGAAAGAGATTCTTGCACTGCTTCTATTGGAATGAGCAGAAGCCTGAAAAACAAGATGCAGGATATTTCAGAGACTGCTGGGAGTCATTGCAGTACAAGTAAACACATGGGTTGTGTTAGGGTAGCTAAGAATAGAAATAGGTGCATGTATACTTGCGTGTACACCAATGCTAGGAGTTTAGTAAATAAATTTGATGAATTTGAGGTATTGCTCAAAACATCAAAGGCAGATATTGTTGGGATATCAGAGACGTGGTGTCACACAGATATAAGGAATGCAGAACTGGAATTTGGGGAGTAAAACGTCTACAGAAAGGATAGACTGGATAGGAAGGGAGCAGGGGTTATGCTATTAGTTAAGAAATACATAAAATCCAAGGAAGTGAAGCCAGTGGACATCACTGGACAGTGCAGTGTCGATTCAGTTTGGTGTGACATAAGCATTGGGAGATCAAAATTGAGAGTAGGAGTGTGCTATAGGCCTAATGACTCTGATGAGTATAATAAGAAACTGTACAGGGAAATAGAGTGGGCCAGTAAATCAGAGTCTCTTATAATGGGAGATTTTAATTTCCCAGATATTGACTGGAATTTGGGGGCTGGTCACTCACACACTAGCAAGGCTTTTGTGGATTTATTGGATGATTGTTTTCTACATCAGCATGTTCGGGAGGCAACTAGAGGGAGGAATACTCTTGATTTGATTATCAGCAGTGATTCTTCATGCATTAAGAATCTGCAGATAAATGAACCACTAGGTGGCAGTGATCACAGTGTGCTGAAGTGGGATTTACTCAAAGAGGTAACTACCATTAGGGGTAAAGGGAAGGGGTATTGCTTTCGTAAAGGTGACTACGATGGACTGAGACAGTATTTAAATTCTATACAGTGGGACCAACTGATGATGTTACCAACAGCAAATGCAAAATGGGAAGCATTCAAAGAACTTATCTTGGAAGCTACTAGGCTTTACATACCAACTAAGAAATATAGTTCAATGTTTAGGCCTAAATGGATGTCAGATGAACTAATGAGGCATATGGCAGAGAAGAAACATGCATGGCATACATACAAATTGACACATGACACAGAAGCCTATGATAGATACAAGTTGATCTGTAACCAAGTTACAAAGGAGGTTAGGCAGGCGAAGGCAGATTACGAGAAATCACTGGCAAGAGATGCAAAGAAAAATAGCAAAGAGTTCTTTACTTATGTAAACTCTAGAAGGAAGGGGATGAATCAGATTGGTCCACTTGATATCGATGGGTCAACTGTTGATGATCCTGCTCAGGTAGCTAACAAACTAAATGAATATTTTGCATCGACATTCACACATGAGGAGTTATTTAGTGAGGGGAATGCCAGAGGTGTATTCAACTCTAGCAGTAAGCTAGAGAATCTTGTAATAACTGAGAGTAAAGTGGAGGAGAAATTGTGGAAGATAAACACAAGAAAGGCACCCGGGGTGGATGGGATCTATCCAGTTATATTAAAGGAGTCAGCAGAGGAAGTAAGCAAACCCTTAGCCATAATTATGAGACTTTCCTTGGACTCAGGGGAGGTACCCACAGACTGGAGATGTGCAAATGTGACCCCAATTCACAAAGGAGGATCAAAGGCTGACACAAGTAATTATAGACCTGTTAGTTTAACTTCTGTTCCACGAAAATTAATGGAGGCACTAGCTAAAGAAACACTGCAGGATCATTTAGACAAGACTTCAGTTATAGCTTGGACACAGCATGGTTTTGTTAAGGGGAAGTCTTGCCTGACCAATTTGATTGGATACTATGATGCAGTCACAATGGAACTGGATGCAGGGAATAACTTTGATATTATATACTTGGATCTTAGAAAGGCTTTTGATACTGTTGCACATGGAAGACTGCTGCACAAATTGGAGCAGTGTGACATTGGAGGCAAATTGCTGCTGTGGATAAAGGAGTGGCTGAGGGGGAGAAGACAGTGGTAATCAATGGACACTGCTCGTCGTGGACTAATGTTATTAGTGGAGTCCCTCAGGGCTGGGTCCATTATTGTTTTCTGTATTTATAAATTATATTGATGATGGTATATCAAGCTTAATGTCGAAGTTTGCAGATGATACAAAGGTAGGCAGGGTTGTCAAGGACACTACTGACACTATGCTGCTTCAACAGAATCTGGAAAGGTTGAGCAGATGGGCTGAGAGGTGGCAAATGAAGTTTAACATTGACAAATGTAAAGTACTACACACGGGAAACAGCAACCCCAGAGCAACGTATCAACTCTGTGGTACTATACTGACAGTGGTAGAGAATGAAAAGGACCTGGGGGTGGTTGTGCAGGCAGATATGAAGTTCTCTGAGCAGTGCAGATGGGCTGCAAGAGTAGCTCATGGTGTATTGTCAATGATATATAGGAATTTTTCTAGCAGGGATAAGGAGGTGATTATTCCCTTGTATAAGGCAATGGTCAGGCCACACCTAGAGTACTGTATACAGGTCTGGAGGCCTCATTTCAAGAAGGATATAGAGCTGCTGGAACGAGTACAGAGAAGGGCAACAAGATTAGTGAATCGAACAAAGGGGTACTCTTACGAAGAAAGGCTTAAGTTTTGCAAATTACAGTGTCTGGAGACTAGGCACCAGCGAGGTGATCTGAAAGAGGTGTATAAAGCCTTGAATGGTTTGAGCATGCTCAATGCTGATGGGGATTGTTCCTCTCGCTCAGAATAATCACCTGAGAGGGCATAAATTCAAATTGAGGAAAGACAGATGTAGGATAGACGTGCGGAAATTTGCCTTTAGCCAGCGGGTGGTTGGTTGGTGGAACAGACTTCCATCCCTTGTCGTGGAAGTTGATAGCCTAAATAAGTTTAAGGCTCAGCTGGACAGGTATTTCGAATGAACAGACGGGTGAAGTGGAAGTGGTGTTTTTTTTTTTTTTTTTTTGGCTGATGCTGCATAAGCTTGCTTTCTTGCATCAAATGCCTCTACTAATGCTAATGCTAATGATGTTGGTGGCCTACATGTGCATATGTCGTAACCCAGTTTACGGTGGTTTTGTGTAAACTGTTGCTGTGAGCTTTGACACAAAGCTGCATTTTGAATTCCATTTTAATTTATCTTCTGCTAGACCAAATTTAATGAAATTTTGCACAGAGCTTCATCTTAGCTCTATACTAGAGGGAAAACTTACAAACCTGTGAATGCAGTAGTTTTTTCCAGTATAGTGGAAAATATGAACATGTGATCAAGGAAAGTATCCCGTTTATTACGTGAGAAAATGTGGAAGCATATTGTTGGAAATCTAAGGAATTTAGAAACAGAAATAAGTACCCCACATATTTGCGCAACATACAAATAGCAGTTCATTGACTGCTGTATCAGATAAAGTTTGAGACATTTGTGGATCTGCATGTAACCTCATTGAGGTTACATACAGATCCACAAATGCCTCAAACTCCAGGAACATTGCTAGCTGATATTTGTAAATTTATATACAGAAATCTATTGCCATATTCAATTGAGAGCTTAAATTACTAGAAGAACCATTGGATCGTTTACCTTTTGTTCTTGCTGGTGATTTCAATATACAATTAAACTCTGATGCTGGAAAAGAGTTCTGCACATCTATGAAAACATTCTTCAACTTGGATGTATCATCAGATCTTTTGATAAATACTACACACAATGTAACAACTATAGATGGTGTGTTTAGTCGTGAATTAAATATTTTCAATGTAAAATTATATATCCTACTTTAGTCATCACAGACCAATACTTTCAGTAACTGATATGTAATTATTATTAATAAAATAGAAACATTGTTATATTATTATCCGTGAATTTTATTAATATCTATGAAAATTAAAATGCTTTTAATGTTTACCAATGACTCTTAAATGTAAAACACGTTAAATATGCTAGTGGCAGGACACATTATGTACCTGATACAGAATTTTTTTATGCTTTTTTAATATTTCTAAGCTTAAAAAAACCCCTCAATTAAACTGAACAGATATGTGGAAACAATTAAACAAAAAATTAGATGAGGCAGCTTTTTGCATTTTTGAAAATTGATTTTGAGAGATGCTTTCAACAGGGGCAAAGAGGATAGAATAAGTTGTTCATGCAAAAGGAGCCTACTGCAGAAGGGTTAACATCTGTTCCTTTACACTTCTTGATTGACTCTCATATACTTATATTTATAGATATGTAGTTTCAGAAGTTTTGAAACTTTTTGACTCTGCTTCTTTTTTAATTTTATGGAGTTCATTCTAAATTTGTATTTAATTGCCATAGTGGGTTTGGCCTAATGATTTAGAGCAGGCACCAAATTTGTGGCTAGCTGTAAACCATTTGGCTACCAGTGAAGCAACCAATACAGTCAACTCTTACAGTAAACCATTGTTAAACTTATATAAAGGCAATGGTAAATGATGAAACTTAAAGAAGATACATTAATATATAATAAATTATATAAACCTTCATGATTGTGTCCAGTTACAAGATTATATATATTTGTGAATTAGAAAATGTGAAAATATTTAATGATATATAATATTTAATAAAAAAAAATATATATATTATTTATAATATATATATATATATTATTTATATTAAAGATATTTAATGTTTTTAATATACTAAAGATATATTTGACATTACTTTCAGTAATGCAACACAACAGTGCTGTGATAACCTCAACACAGTAATGCAACACAACGGCATTAGCATTAGTAGAGGCATTTGATGCAAGAAAGCAAGCTTAGCAGCATCAGCCAAAAAAAAAAAAAAAAACACCACTTCCACTTCACCCCTCTGTTTGTTCGAAATACCTGTCCAGCTGAGCCTTAAACTTATTTAGGCTATCAACTTCCACGACAAGGGATGGAAGTCTGTTCCACCAACCAACCACCCGCTGGCTAAAGGCAAATTTCCGCACGTCTATCCTACATCTGTCTTTCCTCAATTTGAATTTATGCCCTCTCAGGTGATTATTCTGAGCGAGAGGAAGAATCCCATCAGCATTGAGCATGCTCAAACCATTCAAGGCTTTATACACCTCTATCAGATCACCTCGCTCGTGCCTAGTCTCCAGACACTGTAATTTGCAAAACTTAAGCCTTTCTTTGTAAGAGCAACCCTTTGTTCCATTCACTAATCTTGTTGCCCTTCTCTGTACTCATTCCAGCAGCTCTACATCCTTCTTGAAATTAGGCCTCCAGACCTGTGTACAGTAATCTAGGTGTGGCCTGACCATTGCCTTATACAATGGAATAATCACCTCCTTATCCCTGCTGGAAAAATTCCTATATATCATTGACAATACTCCATGAGCTACTCTTGCAGCCCGTCTGCACTGCTCAGAGAACTTCATATCTGCCTGCACAACCACCCTCATGTCCTTTTCATTCTCTACCACTGTCAGTGTAGTGCCACAGAGTTGATACGTTGCTCTGGGGTTGCTGTTTCCTATGTATAGTACTTTCACATTTGTCAATGTTAAACTTTATTTGCCACCTCTCAGCCCATCTGCTCAACCTTTCCAGATCCTGTTGCAGCAGCATAGTGTCAGTAGTGTCCTTGACAACCCTGCCTACCTTTGTATCGTCTGCAAACTTGTATATTAAGCTTGATATACCATCATCAGTATCATTTATGAATACAGAAAACAATGGACCCAACACTGAGCCCTGAGGGACTCCACTAATAACATTAGTCCACGACGAGCAGTGTCCATTGATTACCACTCTCTGTCTTCTCCCCCTCAGCCACCCCTTTATCCACAGCAGCAATTTGCCTCCAATGTCACACTGCTCCAATTTGTGCAGCAGTCTTCCATGTGCAACAGTATCAAAAGCCTTTCTAAGATCCAAGTATATAATATCAAATTATTCCCTGCATCCAGTTCCTTTGTGACTGCATCATAGTATCCAATCAAATTGGTCAGGCAAGACTTCCCCTTAACAAAACCATGCTGTGTCCGAGCTATAACTGAAGTCTTGTCTAAATGATCCTGGTGCTTCTTTAACTAGTGCCTCCATTAATTTTCCTGGAACAGAAGTTAAACTCACAGGTCTAGAATTACTTGTGTCAGCCTTTGATCCTCCTTTGTGAATTGGGGTCACATTTGCACATCTCCAGCCTGTGGGTACCTCCACTGAGTCCAAGGAAGCTCTCATAATTATGGCTAAGGGTTTGCTTACTTCCTCTGCTGCCTCCTTTAATATAACTGGATAGATCCCATCCACTCTGGGTGCCTTTCTTGTGTTTATCTTCCACAATTTCTCCTCAACTTTACTCTCAGTTATTACAAGATTCTCTAGCTTACTGCTAGAGTTGAATACACCTCTGGCTTTCCCCTCGCTAAATAACTCCTCATGTGTGAATGTCGATGCAAAATATTCATTTAGTTTGTTAGCTATCTGAGCAGGATCATCAACAGTTGACCCATCGATATCAAGTAGACCAATCTGATTCATCCCCTTCATTCTAGAGTTTACGTAAGTAAAGAACTCTTTGCTGTTTTTCTTTGCATCCCTTGCCAAAGATTTCTCGTAATCTGCCTTCGCCTGCCTAACCTCCTTTGTAACTTGGTTTCAGATCAACTTGTATCTATCAACTTGTATCTTGCATGACACAGAAGCCTATGATAATAGGCTTCTGTGTCATGTGTTAATTTGTATGTATCCCATGCATGTTTCTTCTCTGCCATATGCCTCATCAGTTCATCTGACATCCATTTAGGCCTAAACCTTGAACAATATTTCTTAGTTGCTATGTAAAGCCTAGTAGCTTCCAAGATAAGTTCTTTGAATGCTTCCCATTTTGCATTTGCTCTTGGTAACATCATCAGTTGGTCCCACTGTATAGAATTTAAATACTGTCTCAGTCCATTGTAGTCGCCTTTATGAAAGCAATAACCCTTCCCTTTACCCCTAATGGCAGTTACCTCTTTGAGTAAATCCCACTTCAGCACACTGTGATCACTGCCACCTAGTGGTTCATTTATCTGCAGATTCTTAATGCATGAAGAATCACTGCTGATAATCAAATCAAGAGTATTCCTCCCTCTAGTTGCCTCCCGAACATGCTGATGTAGAAAACAATCATCCAATAAATCCAGAAAAGCCTTGCTAGTGTGTGAGTGACCAGCCCCCAAATTCCAGTCAGTATCTGGGAAATTAAAATCTCCCATTATAAGACTCTCTGATTTACTGGCCCACTCTATTTCCCTGTACAGTTTCTTATTATACTCATCAGAGTCATTAGGCCTATAGCACACTCCTACTCTCAATTTTGATCTCCCAATGCTTATGTCACACCAAACTGACTCGACACTGCACTGTCCAGCGATGTCCACTGGCTTCACTTCCTTGGATTTTATGTAATTCTTAACTAATAGCATGTTGTGTTGCATTACTGAAAGTAATGCAACACAACAGTACTGTGATAACCTCAACACAGTAATGCAACACAACAGTGCTGTGATAGTGTGGCCCACAAGTTCCTGAGAGCCATTGGTTAACCCTACAAGCACTTTTGACATCCTCTGTTTTAAAACCCCATGGTTTAGATATTAATATAGATTATTTTCTATCTATCACCATTAACAACTCAAATTCAAATGATCACCTACAAAAACTTTGCTCCATCCAGATCTACCGAGAAAGTCTGTTAATGAGCATTATAAACTGACTAGACATTTCATTAGGTGCACCTACCATTTTCTCAAAATGGTATGCTATAAAGTAGGTGGTAGTAGTAGTAGTGGCATGTGATGCAAGAAAGCAAGTGTATGAGCTTATGCAGCATCAGCCAAAAAAAAAAAAAAATCACACCATTCCCTCCAAATGCCTGTCCAGTTCCTCCTTAAATTTATTCAACCTATCAACTTCCACAACAACAGATGGAAGTTTGTTCCAGCAATTAACCACCCGCTGGCTAAAGGCAAATTTCCGCCCTTCTATTCTACATAACCTTTTCTTAATTTGAATTTCTGCCCCCTTAGGTTCGTAATCTGAACAAGTGAAAGGATCCCATCAGAATTCAGCGTGCTCAACCCATTCAAGGCCTTATACACCTCAATCAGATCACCATGCAGGTGCCTAGTCTCCAGCCACTGCAATTTGCAGAACTTAACCCTCTCTTGGTAAGAGGATCCCTTCATTCCCCTCACCAATCTTGTTGTCCTTCTCTGTACACGCTCAAGTAAATCTACATCCTTCCTAAAATGACGCCTCCAGACTTGTACGCAGTACTCAAAGCGTGGCCTGACCATTGCCTTATACAGAGGGACAATCACCTCCTTCTCCCTGCTAGCAAAATTCCTATATATCATTGACAAAACCCCATGACCTGCCCCTGGCAGCCTGTCTGCATTGCTCAGAAAACTTCATATCTGACTGCACAATTACTCCCAGGTCGTTTTCATTTTCTACCACCTTAAGTGTAGTACCATACAGTTGGTACGTTTCTGTGGGGTTACTTCTACCCAAACGCAGTACTTTGCATTTGTCAAGGTTAAACTTCAGTTGCCACTTCTTAGCCCATCTGCCCAAATTATTTAGATCCTGTTGCAGTAGCACACTGCCATTACTGTCATTAACAACCCTGCCAACCTTTGTATCATCTGCAATCTTCGACATTAAGCCTGATATACCTTCATCAATATCATTGATAAATATACAAAACAACAGTGGACCTAACACTGAACCCTGTGGGACTCCACTAATAACATTAGTCCTAGAAGAGCAGCACCCATTGATTACCACCCTCTGTCTTCTCCCACTTAACCATCCTTTTATCCATTGTAGCAACTTACCCTTACTACCATTCTGCTCCAATTTGTACAATAAGGTGGACAGATATGTAGTGGTGCTGTATATGTACACAGTGCAAGATTGGCAAGACAACAGATTTAAGTGACTTTGAACATGGCATAGTCATAGGCACTAGATGCACTTGTATGAATATCTTGGAAACTGCAACCCTGTTGGGGTTTTCGCATGTGACTGTGCCTTAGGCCTAACAAGGTTGTGCCAATAAACAAATAACACACAGCCAACAGTGACTCTGATCAGAAACAGCTTGTCGATGAAGAGGCCAATGGAAGCTGACAAAATTTAACACAGTAACAGAAAGGCACGGTCAGTTAAATAACAGTCCAATAAAACAGTAATCAAGAAGGCATTTTAGAATGCATTCATCTTACCTTGTCATAGATGAGGTTATTGCAACTGATGACTGAATCAAGTTTTACTTCAGTTAGCTGATAACAAGGTATAGTATGTTTCATGTGGACTCAGGAATTCCAACACCAGCTAGTGGCAAATTAGAAGAAAGTTTCTTTCTGTTTCACACTGATGGGATTAGCAAAATATGGCAAAAACAGCACCAGTTCATGGACCCATTTTACCAATTGTCAATAGTGCAGACTGGTGGTGACAGCATAATGGGGAATGTGTTGATGGTGCACATTGGGCTCCTTGATAGCATTTGTGATGAGGCATGTCCCTTTATGGCTGCATTGTATCCATCTCTGAATAGATTTTTTCAACAAGGCAGTGTGCCATGTCATGAGGTCGTCAGAATTGTGCAAAAGTGGTTCCAGAAATGTGAAAGTGAACTGAGTTGGCCTACTGCAATGGCTTCACCCTATCACCAGATCTCAATCCAACTGAATATCTGTGGGATGAAGTTTAAAAAGCTCTTTGTAGTAAAGATCTGCAACCATCCAGTTTACAACAACTGTGGGAAGAAATTTAGTCAGCATGGACCAGTCTCTGTAGTATGCTTTGTACACCTCATTGAGTCCATGCTACAATGAATCTAAGCTGTTCTGGAAGCTAAAGGGGGACCTTAATATTAGCAATGTACTGAATAAGGTGGCTTCTGAGCAGAAAAAGAAACTTTTTTTCTTTTTTTTTTTTTTTTCTAAATTCACATTTCAGCTTGGTGAATGTACACTATAAAATTATTTCTCTAGTGTATTCTATAAAATTTACCAAGATCTGCCATCCTGAATGCTTTGAATGGACTTGGCCAGTATTTAGGTTCTTCTCATCCGCACTGACTTTCACAAATTTATAACAACCATCAAAATAATAAAGCATATTCTATTTCTAGATAATTTGATTACTTGACTTCAAGACTCATTTTTAACATTTATAGAAAGTAAGTATTGTGTATGACATACATGAGTAGTCTATGCATGTACTAGGTCATTTATTGAGTGCACAATGTTGTAACTAGAAAAAGTGGACCCCAATGCAAAGTTTAGTGTGGGGTCCCCCCGAAAATTTTTGTTTTTGTAAAAATAAAAAAATCCTTTAAAACTGCCCTGGAAGCAGCAGCTATGCTAATACCATTTCATCTCTATTCACTGCAGTTTCACTTGTGTTAGTTAACAATAAACATGCTTCATGTGAAAAAAAATTATTGTTCGTAGACAGTAAATTTTATCATAAACATAACTAAAAAACTTAAGTTTTTACTCAATTTTTTTCTGTTTTGGGCAGGAGGCCAGTGGGCCCCTCCTTTTGGTTGTGGGGCCCCCAATGCACTGCATTGGCATAGTTATGCCACTGATATTGCATGTGTAGTGTACTGTGTTCTATAAATGGCAGTATAAATAAATGGTTTGAGCTCATGTGACTGCTAATTAAAATTAAATAATATTGTCAGAATGCTTACTTAAACTCCTCTGATCTGTTAAGTTTATTTATTGAGGTGGCTGTTAAGGCTTAACAAGCAGGATCCTGTTTTCTCGGGATCCCATGATAAAATTGACAACTCATTATCCCCAGAAAATGTCAAATCCCAGGATAATCATTTTTTTGCATAAGGTTAATTTACAAATTATTTTTTATTAATAATTTAATCAATCAAATTGATAAAATGAATTTAATTAATTAAACTGAGAATAAATGAATTTATTTAATAACTTACACAGGTTAAAGGATTTTTGAGGATAAGTGATGAATAGTATTAGATCAAACAAATACAGTTATTAACTAAAATAAAAATAAACCTTTACAAGAAAAGCATGTGCATTTTAGCTGTTACAATGCTCAATCCGAACCCTGTCCTTTTTAGGTGACATTAACATACAACACAAAAGACAAATTGTGCAAATGCAGCTATACAAGTTTAAAGGTTAGACACTTGCCCTTTAGCCTTTTAAGCAAGAACAAAGCAATTATACATTGTTATGTATTTTATAATTATAAAATATTAAGTTTAACCCATGTCAAGTGCAATAAATTGGAGTGAATTTAAAGCATGGAAATGCTTTGGATGAGGACATCATAACCCCATTATATCCAAGGCTATTGTTAGACCACACTTGGAATACTGTTCTTCTTCCAGTCACATAGCTCCCTGAGTAGCTGTTGTGGCCACCAACGAATTCCTCCAACTGCATCGATCGTGTGCTATGCGAGCAGCATCACAAAGTGTCATGCCCAGAAGTTCACTAATCGCATCCTTCCACCTAGTTGCAGGTCTTCCTCTGCACTTCTTCCCCTCGGTTTTTCCTTCCATTATATTCTTCAACAGAAAGTTTTCCCTTCTTACTGTACGACCAAAAAACTTTTCTTTTGTTGGTGCTATGAAGAAGAATTTTAGGCCTGCCAATTTTATTCAGTACCCACTCATTTGTTCTTCGATCCAAGTAAGAAATACACAGTATTCTCCTATAACACCATGTTTCAAATGCCTCAATTTTCTTCCTGCCAACTGTTTTCAGATTCCATCCTTCACATCCATAAGTGGCAACTGGAAAAATTAATGAATCAGTGATTCTCAGTTTCGTCTTTAGGAGCAGATCATGATCTCTCCATAATTTAATCAGATCAGCAACCAACGTTTTAGCAATTGCCTGTCGTCTCTTTACATCGTTTGAGCAGTCACTATTTTTATTTATTCTTGACCCTAAGTAATCAAATTCATCAACTTCTTTGATATCTTTGCCCATTAACCTTCACCTTACCGGAATCAAGATAATTGCCATAATTTTAGTTTTACACACGTTCAGAAACAATCCTTTTTTCTTACTTGCTTCACATACTCTCCTCAGAGTTTCTTTAAGATGATCCTTAGAATTACAAATTAGCACAGTATCATCTGCATAACGAAGGTTGTTTATCTTCAGTCCTCCAAGTTTGATGCCAGTCTAAATCTTCCAAATCTTCATGCATGATATCTTCAGCATAAAGATTAAAAAGGTGAGGTGACAAAATACAGCCCTGCCTGACACTTTTACCTATTGTAAAAAAGTATTTCCCATGTTCGTTCTCAGTTCCTTCCTGTTCCTGGTATAGTAGCTTAATCAGCTGAATTATGTGGATTGGGAAACCCATAATAGTCATCGTTTCCCATAATTTCTCATGTTGAACACAATCAAATGTTTTTGCATAATCTATGAAACACAAAACGACTGGAACATTGAATTCTTTGTATTTTTCTATAATCAGTCATAGGCTTAAGATCTGATCTCTGGTTCCTCTACCCCTTCTGAAACCTGCTTGCTCTGCTGGCATTTCTTCAAGTTTTCTTGAGATTCTGTTCAATATGATTTTAAGAAGAATCTTGCTAGTGTGAGAAATTAGGCTAATAATCCTGTAATTTGAGCAAATTTTCAGATTCCTTTTTTTGGTAAGGGGATGAAAATTGATTTATTCCAATCTTGATGGCCACCTTCCCATTTCCCTGGAATACTGTACTGCACCTAAAAAAAGAACTTAGAGCTTCTTGAAAGGGTCCAGAGATGGGTAACTCGCCTGGTGAGATCGGCAAAAGGGCATCCATGTGAGGAAAGACTTTGAATGTGGGTTGCACAGCTTAGAAACTAGGCACCTTAGAGGAGACTTGATTAAGGTGTTTAAGGCTCTGAGAGGTAAAAGTAAAATGAATGAGGATGAAATTTTCAGTTTTATAAATGATTCTAGAACTAGGGGCCATAAATTCAAGTTGGGGGAGATGTTTAGACCGGATTGTAGGACGTTTTATTTTAGCCAGCGAGTTAAGTTAGCTACATGGGTGGTTGAGGCTGACAGTTTGGGGAAATTCAAAGGTCAGCTGGATAGTTGCCTATGGGAGGAGAGAAATGCATAGGTTGTATATTTCCTTTTCTTTTATTAATTATTTATTTTGTTTAATTTAATTTTATTATTTTAATCACTTTTTTTTTTTTTGGCTGGTGCAGCATAATCCTTAGGCTTCCTTGCATCATGTGGCCATTACTAATGCTAAATATTTTGTACACTCAAAAGGAAGTGTACTACACTAAATGTTACTTTTAACATGCTGCAGTTTCTGCAACATGTAAAAGTGTAACACCATAATACAATGTAAAGGATCTTCTAAGAGCGGACTTTTTCATTTAAGAAGTACTCATAAGGAAATAACAAAGTGAATTAGTAAATCAAAAAGACCACATGAAGATTGTGCATTGGAAACAAGGTAAATGCAACTGAAACTAACATGCTTTATTAAAAAATGTATAGAAGAAATCATTGCAAAATTGGTTTCTGTCAATAGATTTTCTGTTGATGTGATTACAAACAGAGTTCATAAGAAAATTGCTGTCTGATAAAGGTTTGATTTTGCCCAAAAACCCATATGACACAATGATTATGGTACACAAGCATTATGCAATTGTGAAACAAATTGTAATAAAAAAAATAGCTAAGAAAATTTGAGTTAGTGAAAGATTTACAATTTCATTGGATCACTATACATCTCTAAGAAATCATCGGCTACTTAAATATCAATGTGCATTCGAATGCAAAATTATGAAATTTGGGTATGGTGTGAATATTGGGGTTACTTCCAGCAAAGAAAAGTCTAGATATTTTAGAAAATAAATTGGCCAAGTTTAATCTATTTATGAAGAAGCACATTATTGCTGTTGTAACTGTAATTTTAACGTTGACGGTGGTGCAAGCATTGTTAAAATTTTGTAGCATAAGTGGCATTCATCACCAGCTGTGTTATGCACATGGGTTTCATTTGGCTCTATGCTATATTCTTTAAAAAGAAGTATTTAAAAAGTTCTGAATTTGAACATGAAATGAATACCGAATTACCAAGAAATGAAACTAATGAAGAAGAAAGTGCAGATGAAATAACAGAATACAATAAATTTGCAACTGCTATAGAAATAAGCAACAATGATTTAGATCAGGGGTCCCCAACCTACTGCCTGCGGGCCGGATCCGCCCTGCTAGATGATTTCATCTGGCCCAAAAGACTATTTCATCCGCCTCGTGAAATTTATTCTATAGAAATCTTTTTTTTGGTTGCTACATATCATATATAAGGATATTTTTAATCAAAATATGATGTAAATGCGTCCAAATATAATTTTGTAACATTGTTGCAACTCTGTGCGCTTCCACTTGGCAGCAGTGTTTCTTGCGATGTCGGAAATCCCAACAGTGCAAGTGCCCAAATCTATAAGTTTATAGCCTTGAGTATTTCCGGTGAACACGAGTTGTCAAAAAGTGAAATAGTAAAGTTAAAATAAGCGACTGTTAAAACAGTTGCTAAACACTAATCTAAATATTAATCAAGTAAGTATTAGTGAAAGAATTGTGTGCAATGTGTTCTTTGCAGTTTGCAATGTAAAGACGAGTACGCATATTAATCTTTCTCCTGGTCAGTTATTCTCATTCAGACCGTAGTCATCGGGCCGCTGCACCGATTATCATGTGCAACAATTTATTAGTGCTATTTGTATAAATGCATATTATTTTTCATTTTATTTAACTTTGAATTTTTAATTTTAATTTTAGTGAATCAAGATGTTAAGGAAAAGAAAAATTGATTCCGAATGTTGTCTTCAATGAACTTTGGTCGATTAATTATTTTTTTATAAGGGACAATAACCAATGTACCTGCCTTATATGTAAGGAAGCAGTTTTTGTGTTGAAAAAATATAATTTGAAACGGCATTATATGACAAAACATGCCTCAACTTATGATAAACTTCAAGGAGATTTGCGAAACAAGAAATTACAAGAGCTGAGCTTTGATTTCAAGAGGCAACAACAACAGGTGACATGTTTCACTAATCAGAATTTAAATTTAATTAGAGCTAGTTTGCGAGCATCTCAAATCATTGCTGAAGAAGGGAGGGCTTTTACTGATGGCGAGTTTGTGAAAAGAGTGTGCCTATCAATTGCAGAAGAAATATGCCCTGATCAAGTTAAGCACTTCGCTGCTATAAGTTTATCAGCATCAACTTTAGCAAGAAGAATCAAAGACTTGTCTGCTAATGTTAAAGATCAGCTGAAACAAAAGTTACAGATTTTATAAATTTTTTCTATTGCAATTGATGAAAGTGAAGATATTACCAACACAGCACAGTTACTCATTTACATATGCAGTATAAATCAAAATTTTGAAGTCACAGAAGAACTGGCTGCACTTGAAAGCTTGAAGAATAGAACCTCTGGTGAAAACATATTTTATTGCGTATCAAAAGTGCTTGATGACCTGCAGCTTGATTGGGAATTGTTGACAGCAATTACGACCGATGGTGCAAAGAATATGGTTGGAAAAAATTGTGTTATTCACAAGCATCGTTGTGCGGTAAATTTTTGTCTTTGAACTCAATCATGTCGACTATAATTAGCATTGTGAATTTTATACGCAAAAATGGCCTGAACCATCATCAGTTTAAAATTTTCTTGGAGGAAATCGAAAGTGAATATGGTGATTTGTTGTATCATAAGGAGGTGTGATGGTTGAGTCGTGGTAATGTGTTAAAAAGGTTTTTTCAACTCAAAATAACTTTAACAATTGAAGTTATTTTGTTTTTAAAATTGTTTAAGAATTTCTGTTTATTCAGTTTTAGAATTTTATCTTTGTTTCACACTCTTTTGAATTCACTTATTTCAGTTTGGTACATGTACACTATAAAATTATTCACTTATTTTATTAGATTTTGTTATGGACATTATGAAATATACTTAAAGTGAAAAGTTTCTCTTTATTCCCTCTTTTTGTAATAAATTCTCATGAAAATAATTTTACATTTGAAGCAATCCCTGTAGTAATTTCATTAACTATAGATCACACTGGTGGAAATGTCAGACCTGTGGACCAGTTGACCCATTATTATTAGAAAGATCACAAGGACCTGAAACAGCTGCAACAAACCAAGAAGCTAAGGAATTAGCTTTACAGATATCCTTTAAAGTGAGTGAAAAAGTTTCATTAATCTGATGGTAAAGCACATTTTTAGTGTTATTTATTTTACTTTATATTCAATAAAATTCCATTACAGTGGATTTTGGAGTAGGGATTACTTTGTTACTGAATACTAATTAGAGCATAGATTCATACCAAATTCATACCCATTGGCATACTGGGATTACTGCTTCCCATTGGTATATGCAGGTATCTTGCGTTTACCAATATTAAACCTCAATTGCTACTTCTCAACCCATCTACCTGATTTTTCTAGGCCTTGTTGGCACAGTATGCCTTGATTCCTGTCATTAACCACCTTGTCAACTTTTGTATCATCTGCATTAGTCAGTAAGCTTGATATGCTTTCATCACTATCATTAATAAATATTGTAAACAGTGAAGTACTCAGTACTGAACCATAAGGGACATCACTAGTAACGTTAGTCCAAGAAGTCTAGTGCCCACCTATCCCCCTTATCCATGGCAGTAACTTGCCATTAATGCCACACTGCTCTAGTTTGTAGAACAGTCTTTCATGTGAAATAGTGTCAAAAGCTTTATTGAAATCTAAATGTGATGTCAAAATTATTTGCATACACTTTTGCTGTTTCATAGTAGCTAATTAGGTTGATCAGACAGGATCCTCCCTTAACAAACCCATGCTGTTTGATTTCCATATAATTCCGTTTCTTTTAAGCTAGTCCTGAAATACTTCTTCCACTGACTTCATTATTTTCCATGGGAGAGAAGTCAAGCCTACAGGTCTATAATTGCTCATGTCACCCTTTGATCCTCCTTTGTGAATAGGAGATACACCTTACACCTCCAGTATATAGGAATTTCTTCTCTGAATCCACAGATACTTTCATAATTATGGCATAGGATTTGCTTACCTCTTTTGCTGCGGTTTTAATATAACTGGCTAGATCTAATCAGTCCCAGGTGGTTTATTACTTTACTTTTGCAATTTCCCTTTTGTCTTATTCTCAGTCATAATAAAATAATTCAGCTCCCATTTATAACTTGGTGTGATACTGTAGATGCAAATTATATATTTAGTTTGTCAGCAAACTGAACAGGATCATCAATAGTTATACCATTTCTGTCTTGTGGGCAAATGTTGTTCATCCCTTTTCATAATATATTAGCATTAGTAGAGGCATATGTTGCAAGAAAGCAAGCTTATACAGCATCAGCAGAAAAAAAAAAAATAATAAATAAATAAATTTCACACAACCATTCACTCTAAAAGTTTGTCCAGTTCTTCCTTGAATTTATTTAAGCTATGAACTTCCACAATGACAGATGGAAGTTTGTTCCATCAATCAACCACCTGCTAGCTAAAGGCATTCCAAACATCTATTCTACAATTCTTCTCTTTGCAGAGGTTAGCTGTCATCTTTTGCAATGGATGAACATGAGGTAGACGCCCTAAACAAACCCTCATTACTCTGATTATACCACTCTGAAGTTAGCTAACAAAGATTTCCTTCTACTTCTTTTTTCTCTTGATCTTGCCTTAGATTATCAATTGCAACATCTTATATTTGTCATTCCTCATCAAATGTCTTAAATATTTTTGTTGCCTCTCCTTAATGGTGTTAATTATTTCTGTCTTTTTCTTCATTCATCTCATGATTTCATCATTCTTTGCCTCATCAGTCTATAACACTCTTAATGTTTGTGTAACACCACATCTCAAAAGCATTTAACTTATTATGGGTCTTTTTCAGTGTCCAGGACTCAGCTCCATAAAGGAAGACAGACAGAAAAGACAAAACATCTATTTTTGCTCTTAAAGAAAGTGTAAGGTCACTGTTGCATATATTCTTCATTTTAAGGAAGGCTGCCTGTGCTTGTTCAGTTTCTTGAGCATACTTCAATAGACTGGTCCCAGTCCTCACTCAGCATACATCCAAGATAGCAATAACTTTTAATCCTTTCAATTTCTTCATTATTGATTGTAATTTTTGTTTGCACTTCTTTCTTACTGATAATCATCAGTTTTGTTTTCTTGATGTTTAACTTCAGACCAAAATTTTTGCTTATTCTATTAACTCTATCCATTAATGCTTGTAAATCCTCCTCAGAGCTAGCCAGCAATATAGTATCATTTGCACATCTGATCATATTTATTGTATTGCTGCCATTAATCTTTATCCCTTCTGTACATCCCTCTAAAGTTTCTTTAAAAATTTTTTCAGCATACATGTTGAACAATATAGGTGATAGAATACAACCTTGTAATTTCTATTTCTTCCGATTCTTCTCCTTCTATGCATACCTTTTGCTGATTGTCATGCATACCAATACAAATTCACCATTATTCTGATGTCTTTGCTATCAATTCCAATCTTCTCTAAGATTTGGCAGTCTACAACTGTCCTTCTTTGCCCGTCACCACCAAATACGGAGGATGCGGAAAGGTCAGGGAATGACCACCGCATATCCCGGAGCAATATGGCCTTAGTTGCTAATGCTCCTAAAAACCACATAACAACAACAACAGCTGTCCTTCCTCAATTTGAATTTATGCCCCTTCAAGTTTGTAATCTGAGCAAGAGGAAGAATCCCTTCAGCATTGAGCCTGCTCAACCCCAAGGCCTTATATGCCTGAATCAGATCACCTCGCCTCGCAGGTGTCTAGTCTCCAGAACCTGCAATTTGCAGAATTTAAGCCTTTCTTGGTAAGACCACTCCTTCGTTCTCCTCACCGATCTTGTTGCCCTTCTCTATACTCATTCTAGCAACTCTACATCCTTCCTAAAATTTGGACTCCAGTCCTTTAAGTATTCAAGGCATGGCCTGACCATTGCCTTATACAAAGGAATAATCACCTCCTTCCTCTACCAAAATTCCCGTATATTATTGACAAGACACCATGATCTGCTCTGGAAACCTGTCTGCACTGCTGAGAAAACTTTATATCTCACTGCACAATTAGATCTTTTTCATTCTCAACACCACCCTGAGTGTAGTACCACACAGTTGGTACGTTTCTCTGGGGTTACTTCTACCCATATGCAGTACTTTGAATTTGTCAATGTTAAACTTGTTGCTACTTCTCAGCCCATGTGCCCAACTTTTCTAGATCCTGTTGCAGTAGCATACTGTCATTAAAAACATGCAATCTTTGTATCATCTGCAAACTTGGACATTAAGCCTGATATAACTTCATCAATATCATTGATAAATATACAAAACAACAATGGGCCCAACACCGAACCCTGGGGAACTCTACTAATAACATTAAGGCGCCTCTGTAGCCAGGTGGGAAGGAGCAGCAGTGCGTAGCACACGCTTCTTGATTAGACCGGGGCTCGAGCCCGTCACCACCAAATACGGAGGATGCAGAAAGCTCAGGGAATGACCACCGCATATCCCGGAGCAGTATGGCCTTAGTTGCTAATGCTCCTAAAAAAAAAAAAAACCAAATAACAAAATAACTAATAACAGTGGTCCATGAAGAGCAGTGTCCATTAATTACCACTCTGTCTACTTTGACTTAACGATCTCCTTATCCATAGCAGCAACTTGCCCTTAATGCCATACTGCTTCAATTTGTATAGTAGTCATTCATGTGCAACAGTATTAAAAGCTTTCCTGAAATCCAAGTACAGGTAGCCCTTCCTGAAATCCAAGTACAGGTAGCCCTTGATTCATGCAGGGGTTAGGTTCCTTGGGGGACAGGCGCAAATGGAACACTTTATATCATGGAGTTAATGGGAAATCACACAGTTAGGTTCCAGGCACCAAAAAATTTTACCTACCCTCTTCAATACTGGTATATTTAATGCAAAGAAAAACTTTTTTAATTAAAAAAGTGTTTTATTTTTAACCTTCATAAATATAATTAGTACATACATGTAAATAAAAAATAAATTAATACATACATAAAACATTTTGACAGTGGCATAATGTTTTAGTTGGCTCTTTAAGGTCCTGGTTGAGGATCTGCTGTTGATGGCCCTGGTTGAGAAGATTGCCTTTTTTTGAAGAAAGGATCAAGTGTTGATTGCCTGGATTTCTTCCTCCTTTCTTTAAGAATTTCAAAATATGGGCTCAGGGTTGATATGACACCCCTTTTAACTGTGGCACTCTTCAAGTTGTGATCAATGTCACAGAGCTCATTACTGAGGGACTCTACACTTGTAAGGATCTGTTGTAGATCACTGGTCTTCATAATTTTTAGAAGAGTCTTCTTCTGTCTCTTCCTCCTGCTGTTGGCTAAGTTTTGTAGCTAACTCTTCAAGGTCTTCTTCAACTGTAACTTCTAACCTGCCTCTTGTGCCAGCCTTCTGATGTTTTTTACAACATTCTTTTGTGGCTTGAATCCTCCAGAGTCATGCATGAGATCTGGGATAAGTTTACGCCACACTCCGTTTAGACAATTGACAGTCACTTCTTGCCAGGCTGTGTTAATGTGATTAATGCCCTTTAATACATCAAACAACTGCCAATATTCTCTGATGGTAATGTTGGACATGGCCAAAGCTTTCACCATTTCTGTAAATATTTGCTGCAGGTAATAAGCTTTAAAGGTGGCTATTACTCTCTGGTCCATGAGTCTGATGTTTTATTAGGGGGCATGTAGACAATATTAACTTTAAGAGGTGTTCTGACTTCACCCAGATTTGCAGGATGTCCAGGGCATTGTCCAAAAGAAGAATAGCCTTAGTTGGTAAATTTTTGTCATTGCAGAATTTGAGAACAGTGGGGCAAAAATAGTTGGTGTACCAATCCAAGATGTCCTGTGTCGCCTAAGCTTTCTTGTTTGACTTCCAGTACACAGGCAACATGGCTTTGTTTAAACATTTCATAACACGTGGTATTTCTGAATGGTACACCAATATTGGCTTCAATTTTAAATTGCCTGACACATTTGCTCCCAACAAAAGCGTCAGCCTGTCTTTTGATGTTTTAAATCCAAGCGCTGACTTTTCTTCATGGGCAATGAAGGTTCTTGAGGGCAACTTTTTCCAATAAAGGCCCATTTCATCGACATTGAAGATGAGATCTAAGAGCAATCACCTCCTGTACTATGGCCTGAAACTTTGCAGGTAATGCGGCAGCCTCCTCAACATCTGCACTTGCTGCCTCGCTAATAATTTTCACACTTCTGCATTTGGTTCTTGCTTTAAATCTCATGAACCATCCCTTGCTAGCCAAAAAATATTTCATTGCACTGATCTTTAAAAATGGACAGTTATTACAGTTTGGGTCAAGGGAATGTTTTTTTTTGGTTCAAATCATTGACCCAAAGTGTCAGCAATTGCTCCATTTTTTTCCAAAAGCTTATTTCTGCTGTACTTGTGTAGCTGGCACTGACAACTTTTCTGCTGAGATTCTGAAGGAATTCTTCAGACACTTTCCTGACTTATTATTGTCGCTGTATAATGAGTGCCTCGAAGAGTGCATCTTTCCACAGAGTTGGAAAGAAGCCAGACTTGTCGTACTCCTGAAAGGAGATGATCGTGAGAGGATGGATCCGTCTTCTTATAGGCCGATTGCCTTGCTATCTGTCTTGGGAAAAACATTTGAGAGACTCATAATGAGTCGACTGAATGCAGTGTATAGAGACAAGCACCAGGAGTCCGATCGGCAGTTTGGCTTCAGACAGGGCCGTTCTGCTGAGGATGCCGTGGTGAGACTGCTCTCGCTGGTTCGTAGCTCTGAGAGCAAATACATCCTGGGCATTTTTCTTGATTTTAAGGGAGCTTTTGACCGCCTCTGGTGGGAAAGCATCTTATGCCGATTGAGACTTGTGGACTGTCCGAGCGATATCTGTCGTCTCATGCGTAGCTACTTTCAAGATCGAAGAGTGGTGGTCTACAACCGCTTCGAGAAAGTTTGTCACATGGTCTCCAGAGGAGTTCCACAGGGCTCCATTATAGGCCCTTTTATGTGGAACTTCGTCTTGGACGAGTTATTGAATCAAGACTGGAATGGTGTGGAGATTGTAGCTTACGCAGACGATGTTGCCGTACTTGTGTGCGGTGATGCCCGATTAGAACTGGAGCAAAAAGCCAGTTGGGTGTTAGATCGGATACAGACTTGGGCCTCGGTTCACAAGTTAATGATATCGCCGACGAAGTCGCAGTGCATGATGCTGAAAGGACTTTTTAGTCCTAATAGACATCCCACAGTAGGCCTTGGTGGGCTTTCCTTGGGTTTTGTGCCAGTGATAAAGTATCTGGGAGTCAATCTAGATCAGAGACTGAGCTTTATTCCTCATGCGAAGTTCATGAGGGATAAAATTAAGAAGCTGTATGGGAAGCTTAGGAGAATCACCCGAGCTGACTGGGGTATCAAAGGAAGGAACTTGGACATGCTTTACAAGTGCCTCTTTGCCCCTGTAATTACCTATGCCTGGGGATAGGCTATAGACAGATGCTTAGTGAGGCGCCACTTGATGGCTGCTCAGCGGTTTGCATTGTTAAGTGTGACCAGAGCTTGCCGCACTGTCTCCACAGAAGCCCTACAGATTCTTGCAAGTGCGGAGCCAGTTGACTTGCTGATTCTGGAGAAACTCCTACGATATCGAACCAAGAACAACTTACCTATGGAGTTGATGGGTGTCCGTTGTTGCCCCGATGCGGGAAGAGTTTACGGCAGACCCGACTTGAAGGTTCTGGCAGGAGCGTTGGACGACGTCCTCTAAGGGCAGAGTGACGTATGAGATGATGCCTGACATCTCACGCTTAGAACAGATACGCAGGTGGCCTAAGCTTGGAGTTTTCCAGGCTATGGTTGTCACTGGACATGGACTTCGGTTGCGGCTTCATTAACTGGGCCTTGCGGGCAGATTGAGGATAGCCAGCATGTAATTTTTCAATGTCAATTATATGACGTCCCAAGGCAGAGGCTGCTTGGCCAATTAGGTGTATCCTCTCCTCATGAGATGCAGAAGCATTTTTGAAAATGAAAGTATATATAAAGTTTTCATAATGTATCTTAAAAATGTAAATATCATACGTAGTGCTCAGGGCACTACTTGAACTATTAGGTTCAATTATTCCTGCATGCTTGCAGATGTTAGTTTTATATTGCAACTGCTTGTAGTTGCTGAATTGTATATTATGTACATGGTACTTTTGATCTCAAAATTGAAATATAAACTTTTGATTTTAAATTGTATAGATTTTGATTGTGGTTTTGATCAAAGCAATCAGAATTCTACTCACTTAGAGTGTTGTAAAAATGGTGCATATAAGGGTAGTAGCGACCTGCCTCCACGGGGCTAGGGATGGTAACTTCCTAGCAGTAAGGAGAGTCTTTACGGCTTGGAAGGCTAAATAGGTCGATGTAAATAGTTAAATTGCGTTGTTGAGCTTTTGCTCGGGGAACGTTTCAATGAGTGTAAATATGATGATGTACTTGTGTAGCACTTACTCTTGTAGCACTTTGAATCGATTGTTTTATTTTATCAGCATTCATAATTGTGGTAACAGTTGATGGAGGCATATTCATAGCTCTACACACATTAGGGCAGCTTTCACCAGCTTCCATCCTCCAAATAACCTCCATCTTATTTTCCAATGTGATAGATTGATGTGCCTTTTTCATGCTTTCATCTTCACTAGTATTTATTGAACTTCTTTTACCAGACATGGCATCTCTTTATTCTAATTAAATTAAAAACTTAATAACACGACTGGCAAAAACTGCACGCAGCTATCACGATTGGCAAAAGCTGCACACTGCTATCACTATTACATAATGAAAGGGATTACCATTACCTTCTTGGGGCATACAATAGAACCGGAAAACGGAGAAAAACAAGAGAAACACGATTGCAGACACACCTGAAACAAACGTGGCAGACCAGATGGTCCACCTCGCACAAGGGCGAGGTAACGAGGAAATTCATCCCCCTCAGGCCTCTGGGTGGAGCCAAGAGAATGAGGTAAGCAAAACCACACAAGGACAAGACATCCCAAGAGACATTGAGTACGACTCGACTAAATTATCGATTCTCCTGAGCCCTCAAAGACATTGAGATAACCCAACCCAGCTAAACAATGATGGTGGATGCAGCGCCTGCCTGACAGTGATTTGTCATCAGCTGAGACAAATAAGGAACCAATCTCTCCAAAGAAAACACCTAAAGCAGGAATAAGAAAACACAAGGATGGGGCTAACCCCATAAATGATGCAACTAGAAACGACAAAACAAAGTGTAGCTTAATTGCCAATTGCCAAATGGTGACCTGAAGAGGGCACCCTAGCCCCCTTCATCTTTGAATTACAATCCCCCCAGGTTAATTCAAAGATGAAGGGAGGGGAGGGGACGGGTTTTTTCCCCTCGCCACCCCCACTTTTCCTCTCTAGTGGTGCATGGGCCTGCCCCACTGAACCTGGGGCCACCTTCTCTATTGGCCCCATACTTCTGCCTTTCTCCCTCCATCCTTCACTCTCCATCTGTACGCTAGCGAAAACCCCACACACCTAAATTTAAGCATGTCAAATCACCTTTCGCCATATTTTGGCCTTTTAAAATTCAAGCAACACCACCATCTCGCAATCGATTAGTTAAAAAAAATTTTTTTTATTTATTTATTTTTTATAGGTCCTAGCCGCAAAAATCTCAGGAAACTACGCAGCAGACCTGCCAGAGTAAATGAGTCTACTGGTTCCTGGTCTGCCTCCACAAGGCAAAAGTGGTGCAATGTTGGGCCTCAGCAGAGGACCAGATGAACAACGGTACACGACATCAAACAGATACAAAGCGCACACACTTTTTAAATCTCTGGCATTTCCCAGTGAACTGGTACACCCACAATGAAAGCAAAGCGGAGATGGGGGAAACCCCTGGTGCTGTTAGACATCAATTCACTTCAACTGCTATCACTACTATTAATGATTTTTTAACTTATTAATAGCACAGTTAGTATTAAACAACCAACTGAATGCTTTACCTCCTGCTTCCACGAGTGGCTACTTTGAGGGCAGGAAGTTTTCTCGTCTTTGATATGGACATGCTAATTGCTGATTAACTCAATTGTTCTTGATCATGTGAACAGTGTATGATACATAGTACAGTACGATTCCCATAAATTTTGTCTGACGATTTTAAACTTTCAATTTATAAAAAAAAAAAAAAAAAAAAAAAAATGGCCTTGTGGTTAGTGACTGGCGCAAAACGAGGGCTACCTGTATATGATATCAAAATTATTTTTTGCATCCAGTTCCCTTGTAACCACATCATAGTATCCAATCAAATTGGTCAGACAAGACTGCCCCCTAAACACATCTATGCTGTGTCTGAATTATTACTGGCGTAGTCTTGTCAAGATAATCCTGCAATGCTTCTTTAACCAGTGACTCCATCATTTTCCCTGGAACAGAAGTTAAACTAACAGATCTATAATTAATTGTCACCCTTTGCACCCTCTTTATGAATTGGAGATGCATTTGCACATTCCCAGTCCAGGGGGACCTCCTCTGACTCTGAGGATGCTCCCATAATTATGGCTAAAGGTTTGTTTACTACCCTTGCTGCCTCCTTCAATATAATGGGATAGATTCCATCTTCTCCAGGTGCCTTTTTTTATGTTTAAATTCAACAATTTCTCCTCCACTTTGCTCTCAGTTATTACAAAATCACTTAGCTCCCTGTTAGAGTTTGATAAACTTCTGGCATTCCCCTCCTTTAATAACTCCTCGTGTGAATGTAGATGCAAAATACAGCCAGGCCTCTCATAACGTGAGTTTGATTAACGCGATTTTCAGTTAACGCTATTTGAAAAATTATACCACTTTTCACTTTACACGATGCAAATTTCCAGTTAACGCGATCAATCTTTTTTTTTTTTTTTTATGTGATAGTTGGAAAAGATTTGTATCACGCATTAAGCTTACTGTGAGTCATACGGTCAATAAACAAACGTTTGCCTGCTGCCCGCCTCGGTGTGTTCCATAAACCATCGGAAAAAGACGTGTTACTTGTTTTTCTCCTGCTAATAAAGTCAGTGCAGACTTGCATAAAAATTCAAATTTTTAAATGAGCCAGATAAATGTTACCGCGAAGGAGATAACAGTAAAAGAATTAGATGAAATCTTTCATATCGCATAGAACCTCAAACAAAAGGTTTGAAGTTATCTGCTATTTATTTTGCCAGGGCCCAGAGAAGATTGTTGTTGGCTATCGGAAATTGATTGATGAAAAGAGAAAGTCAACACTGTTCAAATATTTCCACAACAGTCATTTCTTCATTGTGTATTTTATGCCAGAGGTTCCCAAACTTTCTCGGTTTACGGCGCCCTTAGTGTCTCAGTAATTTTTTTCAAGGCGCACCCAGACCAAAAGAAATACCTATCAGTTCCATTTAGTAGTTAGGTCCAAACAACTTAATAAGAAATGCTGAAATTGTGAACTACCTCGAGCTAGTAGTTCGTGCGGTGTCCGACAGATGTCGAGTATCGCTGTGTTTCCCTCAAAAATTTTAAATATTCCGCAGCACACAGTTTGGGAACCGCTGTTTTATGCAATAAACATGCAATAAACATTTAATTCCATAATTATTTTCATTATCTTTTACATTGTATACAGTTAAAGTTATTTAAAAGGTATTTTTAAAATTCTTTATGGACATTCCAGAAGGTCAAGGACCAATTATAATTTTTCCTATTGATTATTATATTCGATTAACGCGTTTCCATTTTGCGCGATGCGCTTGCGGGATGAATTAATCGCGTTAATTGAGGCCAGCCTGTACTCATTCAGTTCATCAGCTACTTGAGCAGGATCATCAATAGTTGAACGATCTATGTTAATTGGACCAATCTGATTCGTTCCCTTCCTTCTAGACTTTACATAAGTAAAGAACTCTTTTTGCTGTTTTTCCTTGCATCCTTTGCCAAAGATTTCTCGTAATCTGCTTTTGCCTGCCTTAACCTCCTTTGTGACTTGATTACAGACAAGCTTCTTATATCTGCTTCTGAATCACCTGATAATTTATATGCATCCTATGCATTTTTCTTTTCTGCCAAGAGTCTCATTAGTTCACCTCATCCATATAGGCCTAAATCTTGAACAGTATTTCTTAGTTGGTATGAAAAGCCTAGTAGCCTCCAAGATGTGAAGCCCCTGAAGGCTTTCCACTTAGGTGTCTCCATAGCCAGGTGGGCAGGAGTGGCAGTGCGTAGCACACGCTTCTTGATTAGACCGGGGTTCGAGCCTATGACCGCCAAATACGGAGGATGCAGAAAGGTCAGGGAATGACCACCGCATATCCCCGGAGCAATATGGCCTTAGTTGCTAATGCTCCTTAAAAACCAAAATAACAACAATAACAATAGCTTCCCATTTAGAATTCACTGTTGGTAACATCATTAGTTGATTCCACTGTATAGAATTAAACTGTTTGAGACCACTATAGTAACCTTTACCAAAACCCTTGATGTTAGTTACATTTTTAAGTAAATCCGACATCAATACAGTGTGATCGTTGTCACTAGTGGTTCCTTTATCTACAAATTCTTTGTGCGCGAACAATCACTGCTGATAATCAGATAGTATTACTCCCTCTGGTTGCTTCTCGAACATTCTGCTATAGAAAACAATCATCCAATAAATCCACAAAAGCCTTGCTAGTGTGCAAGTGACCAATCTACAAGTTCCACTTAATATCTGGAAAGTTAAAATCCCCCATTACAAGACATTCTGATTTACTGGCACACTATTTCTCTGTACAACTGTTCTTTGTACTCATCAGAGTCATTAGGCCTATAACACATTCCTACTCTAATTTTCCTTTTATCAGTGTTTGTCACACCAAACAGACTCAACATTGCACTGTCCACTCATGTCAACTGGATGCACTTCCTTAGATTTTGTGTGTTTCTTAACTAACAGCATAACCCATTCTCCCTTCCTACCCTGTCTATTCTTTCTGTACACATTGTACTCCCCAAATTCTAATTCTGCATTAGCATTAGTAGAGGCATATGATGCAAGAAAGCAAGCTTATGCAGCATCAGCCAAAAAAAAAAAAAAACTTCACCCCTCCGTTTGTTCAAAATACCTGTCCAGCTTAGCCTTAAATTTATTTAGGCTATCAACCTCCACAACAAGGGATGGAAGTCTGTTACACCAACCAACTACCTGCTGGCTAAAGGCAAATTTGCACACATCTATCCTACATCTGTTTTTCCTCAATTTGAATTTATGCCCTCTCAGGTGATTATTCTGAGCAAGAGGAAGAATCCCATCAGCATTGAGCATGCTCAAACCATTCAAGGCTTTATACACCTATCAGATCACCTCGCTGGTGTCTAGTCTCCAGACACTGTAATTTGCAAAACTTAAGCCTTTCTTCGTAAGAGCAACCCTTTGTTCCATTCACTAATCTTGTTGCCCTTCTCTGTACTCGTTCCAGCAGCTCTACATCCTTTTTGAAATGAGGCCTCCAGACCTGTATACAGTACTCAATTTGTGGCCTGACCATTGCCTTATACAAGGGAATAATCACCTCCTTATCCCTGCTAGAAAAATTCCTGTACAGTAATACCCCGATTTACGCGAACTCGGAGTTACGCGGTTCTTGATTTTTTTGTTTGGTGTATATCTAAAATTAGCTTACCAGTGATTTGGAAGTCAAATCATAAAGCTTGGGTGATAGCTTCCGTTTTTTGAGGACTGGTTTGGTCACCACTTCATACCCGAAGTCGAACGTTATTGCAAGTCTAAACAGATTCCATTTAAAGTGATGCTTCTTATTGACAATGCACCCGGTCACCCTCCTGCCACCCTAATTAATTTTGACCCACGTGTGAAAGTTGTGTTTTTGCCTCCAAACACAACCAGCTTGCTTCAACCGATGGACCAGGAAGTCATCAACACATTCAAGGCTTACTGCACGAGGCATTCGTTTGCATGTCTGAATGAAGCTATGAGACAAAATAGTGAGATATCTGTTAAAGACTTTTGGAAACAATTCAATCTTTTAGATACCGTAAGAATCATTGAAGAATCTTGTGATGAAATTCACAAAAAACATTTAATAGTCTCTGGAAAAAACTTTGTCCATTTTTTTTCAAAACGAGACGAAAACAACGCCAGAAACTGATCATGTCGCTCATGTGATAGAAGAAGTTGTCAATCTTGCCAGGCAATTAGATTTGGAAGTCAATGGTGGTGATGATGTCAACGAGCTGTTGGA
Source organism: Mastigoproctus giganteus (assembly GCF_048544385.1). Classification (NCBI taxonomy): domain Eukaryota; kingdom Metazoa; phylum Arthropoda; class Arachnida; order Uropygi; family Thelyphonidae; genus Mastigoproctus; species Mastigoproctus giganteus. The sequence continues at coordinate 181,310,304 of NC_143575.1, read as the reverse complement.
TTCACATAGTCAGGAGCTGACAATGAATGAGCTCATAGAGATGTGTGAGCAAAACGTCAGTGAAGTATCCGACACTTCAGATCCAGTTCCACCAGAAAAGCACATGACAATTGCAAGCTTGACAGAAGGTCTCAGCTCAATTGAAAAGGGCTTAAAAATTTTAGAAAACATAGACTCCAACGAAGAATGCGTTATAGCTACAAAGCAAGAAATAAAAAAATTATTAGCTTGCTACGAAGAAATTCTGCGTGAATAAAAGAAGGCGCTGTGTCGTCAGACGAATTTGTTAGATTTTATGAAGCCATTGACATTGAAATAACTTTTTTACGTAACTCATTTATTTTTTAATACATATTTTGTATTAATATTTATAAAGAACTACAATTTTATTAAATATTTTTCTTCTAAATTAGTGTTTTTGTTAGTCCTTAGTCCCAATTAAACAAAATTTATATGTATTTATATGCAAAGTTGTACCCCGACTTACGCGAATTCGACTTAAGCAATTTTCATTGGACCCACCTATCGCGTAACTTCGGGGTATTACTGTATATCATTGACAAGACACCATGAGCTACTCTTGCAGCCCGTCTGCACTGCTCAGAGAACTTCATATCTGCCTACACAATTACCCCCAGGTCCTTTTCATTCTCTACCACTGTCAGTGTAGTACCACAGAGTTGATACATTGCTCTGGGGTTGCTGTTTCCCATATATAGTACTTTACATTTGTCAATGTTAAACTTCATTTGCCACCTCTCAGCCCATCTGCCCAACCTTTCCAGATCCTGTTGCAGCAGCATAGTGTCAGTAGTGTCCTTAACAACCCTGCCAACCTTTGTATCGTCTGAAAACTTGAACATTAAGCTTGATATACCATCATCAATATTATTTATAAATACAGAAAACAATAATAGACCCAACACCGAACATTGAGGGACTCCACTAATAACATTAGTCCACGATGAGCAGTGTCCATTGCCACTTTTTGTCTTCTCCCCCTCAACCACCCCTTTATCCATAGCAGCAATTTGTCTCCAATGCCACACTGCTCCAATTTGTGCAGCAGTCTTCCATGTGCAACAGTATCAAAAGCCTTTCTAAGATCCAAGTATATAATATCAAAGTTATTCCCTGCATCCAGCTCTTTTGTGACTGCATCATAGTATCCAATCAGATTTGGTCAGGCAAGACTTCCCCTTACCAAAACCATGCTGTGTCCGAGCTATAACTGAAGTCTTGTCTAGATGATCCTACAGTGCTTTAACCAGTGCCTCCATTAATTTTCGTGGAACAGAAGTTAAACTCACAGGTCTATAATTACTTGTGTCAGCCTTTGATCCTCCTTTGTGAATTGGGGTCACATTTGCACATCTCCAGTCTATAGGTACCTCCCCTGAGTCCAATGAATCTCTCATAATTATGGCTCAGGGTTTGCTTACTTCCTTTGCTGCCCCCTTTAATATAACTGGATAGATCCCATCCACCACAGGTGCCTTTTTTATGTTTATCTTCAACAATTTCTCCTCCACTTTACTCTCAGTTATTACAAGATTATCTAGCTTACTGCCAGATTTGAATACACCTCTGGCTTTCCCCTCGCTAAATAACTCCTCATGTGTGAATATCGATGCAAAATATTCATTTAGTTTGTTAGCTACCTGAGCAGGATCATCAACAGTTGAACCATCGATATCAAGTGGACCAATCTGATTCATCCCCTTCCTTCTAGAGTTTACAAAAGAACTCTTTGCTGTTTTTCTTTGCATTCTTTGCCAAAGATTTCTCATAATCTGCCTTTGCCTGCCTAACTGCCTTTGTGACTTTGTTACAGACCAGCTTATATCTATCATAGGCTTCTGTGTCACATGTTAATTTATATATATTCCATGCATTTTTTTTCTCTGCCATGTGTCTCATTAGTTCATCTGACATCCATTTAGGCCTAAATGGATGTCGGATGACCTTGAACAATATTCCTTAGTTGGTATGTAAAGCCTAGTAACTTCCAAGATAAGTTCTTTGAATGCTTCCCATTTTGAATTTGCTGTTGGTAACATCATCATTTGGTCCCACTCTATAGAATTTAAATATTGCCTCAGACCATCGTAGTCACCTTTACAAAAGCAATAACCCTTCCCTTCACCTCTGATGGTAGTTACCTCTTTGAGTAAATCCCACTTCAGCACACTGTGATCACTGCCACCTAGTGGCCCCTCTATCTGCAAATTCTTAATGCATGAAGAATCACTACTGATAATCAAATCAAGTATATTACTCCCTCTAGTTGCCTCCCGAACATGCTGATGTAGAAAACAATCATCCAATAAATCCACAAAAGCCTTGCTAGTGTGTGTGACTAATCCACAAATTCCAGTCAATATCTGGGAAATTAAAATCCCCCCCCCCCATTATAAGACTCTCTGATTTACTGGCCCACTCTATTTCCCTGTACATTTTCTTATTATACTCATCAGAGTCATTAGGCCTATAGCACACTCCTACTCTCAATTTTGATCTCCCAATGCTTATGTCACACCAAACTGACTCAACACTGCACTGTCCAGCGATGTCGACTGGCTTCACTTCCTTGGATTTTGTGTTTCTTAACTAATAGCTTAACCCCTCCTCCCTTCCTATCCTGTCTATCCTTTCTGTAGACGTGTACTCCCCAAATTCCAGTTCTGCATTCCTTATATCTGTGTAACACCACGTCTCTGATATCCCAACAATATCCGCCTTTGATGCTTTGAGCAATACCTCAAATTCATTAAATTTATTTACCAATCTGCTAGCATTGGTGTACACGCAAGTATACATGCACCCGTTCCTATTCTTAGCTACCCTAACACAACCCACGTGTTTACTTGTACCGCAGTGACTCCCAGCACTCTCTGAAACATCCTGCATCTTGTTTTCCAGGCTTCTGCTGATTCCAATAGAAGCAGTGCAAGAATTACTTTCACCTCTGCCAGTGGCTACTGTTAATCTATTAGTCCTGGTATCCCCCCTCCAAGCTAACAGTTTTCAGACCCACCTAACACTGCCTCGATAGCATCAGCAAATATTCTTGCACCCTTTCTATTTAAGTGTATCCCATCCCTGTAGAAGCAGTCTCTCCTGTTAACAAGTACAGACGAGGCAGAAAATTCTACCCCTTGAGCCTTGCACAATCTTTCCAGGGCCGAATTGATCGACAAGGCTCTAATCATACACTCCCTCCTATCGTGTCTAGTCAGAATTGCAGACACTTTCAAATTCAACCCTAATTCAAGGTTTTTTTTTCAACAGTGACCTGTACTGCTTATATCTGTGTGACACCATGTCTCTGATATCCCTGCAATATCTGCCTTTGATGTCTTGATAAGCACTTCAAATTTATCCAATTTATTTACTGTACTTCTAGCATTACTGTATATGCAAGTATATATACCTGTTCTTACTATTAGTTACCCTAACACAGCCCACGTATTTACTTGTTTCATGATGACTCCCAGCAGCTCTTGAAATCCCCAGGAACTTGCTCTCTAGGCTGCTGCTCATTCCAATAGAGCAGTGCAAGAATCACTTTCTCCTCTGCCTGCGGCTACTGTTATCTTTTAGTCTGTGAATCTCTCCCAAGCAATAATTTTAATATATAACAAAATTATCCAACTAATGCTGACCTAATTGATTCAAACTTTAGAGCTACCTATATACCACAATTAAAAATTTGAATTCCCATACCACTCACTCTATACTATAACAATGGCAACAAGATTCAAACAAAACAGTGGTTTTACTTATGTGAAGTAGTAATCTACAAGATCGCTAGCTAAATTTAAAATATAAAATAACGAGAGTGACTAGGATTATAAAGCTACTTATAGAGTACGATTTAATATGACAGTTAATTCAATAAAATGGCCAAAGTCTTCAAAAACTTATGATTTCTTGATACTTATGTTTTTGTAACTAAATTCTTACCATAAGCAAAGATTTTTTTGCATTCTTCTTGTGATCTGATTTCAGACTAGTTTGTATTTTCTGTAGGATTCCATATCCCCTGCTAATTTACAATCGTTTTTCATTTTTCTTTTTTGCCACTAGTCTCATCAGTTTGTGATATCCATTTAGGTCTAAACCTTGAGCAGTATCTCGGTTGGTATTAAAAGCTTCTATGATTACATCCCTGAATGCCACCAATTTAGATTTTGCAGTTAGTCCCAGTGAAAACAAATTGAAAAACTGTCTAACACAGCTGTGGTCACCTTTACTAAAGCAAAATCCCTCCCTTTTAAAAATTATCAAAAATATTTAATGAAATTCAAAATTATTTCATATGTATAATCTAACCTCAGCACAAGCAAAGAAAATTGTATACCAAATCTTTATGGTACATGATTGGAGGGAGGGAGAGAGAGAGAGTGAACAAAACAAGGGTTTCAAATAGTTGCAAATAGTGAATGATTTAGTCAGTATGCAGTGCATTCAAGTTACAAGATCTCCAAATTTATTTCTCACAAAATAACCAAAAGTATATGCTTGAGACTGATTTTAGTCCAACTGCCAGTTAGTTTTTAAAGTTTTCAAAGGATGGCAGCATAATGCAGTACATCACATTGATCGCACCACCCCAAATGGTATACCATGTTTATAATACTTAAAATGGCATTCTTCGCTCATCAAGGACATGTCATCCAATTTTTGTATCTTACCAGGAAAATTACAATTGAAATCCATTGGCAAATGTCAGAAACGTCCTGTAGGCTTTATGGATGTGAAAAATGTTTGTAGCTGGATATGTAAGTTTCGTGAAGGATGGGAGCTCTGCAAGAAAGGAGAACATAACCAAGATGTTAAGCCAGTCATTCTGAGGCTACAATGTTGATCTCCTTTGAGGATCCCCATGCTCCTTGAAGATCTCAAAATGAGCAAGATGTCAGCTTGATGGGTTCCAAGGCATCTTTCCTAGGAACAAAAAACAATCCTGTCAACTTGTGTGTGTTGCAGTGAATGGATCTTTCTTTTCCTCTATCAATGGATGAAACGTAGGTTTCACACTTCAATCCAGAAATGAAACTTCAGTCTGCCCAATGATTCACTGCTGATTTGCCACCACCCAAAGTTCTGTGTTGCTGCAAGTTCAGAGAAAATGGTTGCTGTTTTCTGGGATGTTGATGGAATAATCCTTACACATTGTGTAACAAGGGCACTGTGGTGACAGGAAACTCGTATGAAGATCTGAAGAGAAAGTACCAGCACTTCAGAAAAAACATCTACACGGACCGTATCACATTTGTTTCCTCTAAGACAACGCTTCACCCCCATTCATTATTTTGGAAATGTGCAAAATTTTTATTTAAAGGAAATGTTGAGGTTATCCCACATCCTTCATACTTTGCTTGACCTTGCACCTAGTGACTTTTGATTGTTCCCAATGAAGGTTGCTCTTTGTAGCAGAAAATTTCCTAGATGACAAGCAGCTGCTTCTACCATTTACCAGCCAAACATACCTTTAAAGAAAGCTTTGCTGCAGCCGTCACAGCTTGGAAGAACAGGTGTGAAAAATGTGTGCAGCTTCTAGGAGACTTGCAATGAAGAGCGAGGCAAATATCACCTCTGGTCCTTGTGTACTTTATGAGAAATAAATTTGAAGACCTTGAACTTGAACAGTTGTTAATTTCATGTGTTTTTCCTTTTACAGCATTTTTTTATTAAGAATGAAGGCATATATGCATCAAGTCAAATTAATTTGGTTTTATTTGATTCATACACGTACTAGCCACAGCGATTGTGTTAAAATGAGCTTTTAAGTATTATAACTATTTTCTGCATGACCAAACACTGGCCTACAGCTTCATGACATTGTTTTATAGTTATCCATATGATTAAAGTAATTTACAGATAGTGTAAAGCTTATATTCTTATTCGTAAATTAAGTATTTTATGAAAATGAATATTTGCACAGTATTTTTAAATAAAATAATATAGAAAAATTAACAGTTTTCTCTAATGAACCAGGGGGAAATAGAAAGACCAAATTTTACAAATGGAATCCCATCATCAAACTCAAGCTCATTTGGTGCCTTCAAATCTTCAGTGGAATTGGACTCTCCACCTTCTTGCAGTTCTTTGACCGGTACATCGTTATCTTCAAGTATGCCAGATTCATCCCAAAAGGATACTGTTGCGTCATCTGGTGACTGTGATGAGAGACTGCATAAGTCAGATATGAGACAGAGGCATGTGAATGTACAAGAAACTGAAATTTCTCAGAGCTCAGAATATCACTCAGTAAGCAGCCCTGTAAATGAGTCATCATCATCCAGCATGCTGTCTACGTCCCTTATTTGGATTTTAAGTCTTACTATTATCGGTCTTCTGATAAGGAGATTATTTTTTTTATAGCCAAAATTTGTCAACCTTTCCTCCCACACCCTTTTACTATTCTTGAAAATGTTTTTGCAACTAAATACTATTGTATATGCTGTTCTGAGAGTTGAAATGAACATATAAGGTAAAAGAACTGTCCAGAAGAGGCTTGTAGGATACTTGTCAGATTTCTTCCAGCTGTGAAAAATGTTTATTTAAAGGCATATATAATCTGTTATAGATATGTTCTATTATGTGTGTATTGTGTGTTATTATCTTTGACTGGCAACAGTAATTCAAGAAAAAAGTGTGCAATTTACTTGGCATTTGGTATTGCCCTGACTTCAGCAAAGAATTTGAGCAGCATAGTCACTTATTTTTATTATAACTCTGATTATTATAATATTTTTACTTATCAAAGGGGGGGAAACAATGTGTGACAGTCTTTCAGAGTTAAACATTTGTGGATTTAGAAGTATTTACACAGTAGTATTATATCCAGAAGCAAATACTCTAAAGAGAAAAACTTGTATTTTATAATATAGATTTTTTTTTTCTTCCCCCCCTCTCTGAAAAGTGTTTTATTGAACTTGGAAAAGTTCAGTTTTTACTACCAGAATTCTATCTGTTGTGTCTGAATATGTTTCAGACATGTTACTGGAATTTTAGTATTACATTGAGCTATCATTTTTTCTTTTAATTATGAGGGATGATCATTTAATTTGTGGTGCAAGATCTTAATTGTCATCATCTGAATTTTCTGTGGATTTCTCCTTGAAATACTCTTTCTTGAACTTTACACACTTTCACCATGCATTAAATCAGTGGTTTTCAACTGGGGTGCCATGTAATTTCAGTTTAAGTTACTTAAAGTTATTATTATTATTTTTTAAAATTTATACATTTATTTCATTCTAAAAAGGTGTACAGTATCCATTGTACTGTATCTTTTTAATTTTGTGGTGATCTATAATTGATCTTGGTTTAGTACCTCTATATAAAGAATAAAATTATTATATAGGTATATATTAAAAGGTCAAAAACCACTGTGTTAGGTATTTCTTTTGGCCTAGGGGTGGCGTGAAAAAATTACTGGGCCACTAAGGGCACTGTGAACCGAGAAAGTTTGGGAACCTCTGCATTAAATGCTTCTTGTAAGCCATTTTTTTTTCCAAAAGACTGAAGTGCTTCTGTTGTGGCTCTACGTGCATCACTGTTGGATGCAAAATGCTTGCCTTTCAGTTTTCTTCAGACGTGGAAACAGGAAGAAATCACACGGGGTTTAAGTCCGGGGAATATGACAGAACCTCTGCATCTATGGCAGTGATCACAACTATGAATAAGTATGCTTCCTTATTTATAGTTGTTCCACAAGGCACAAAATGTGTAACAAGAATGCCTTTTATGTCAAAAAACACAAGAACCATTTGTTTATCAGCCGAACAAGAAGCTCAATTTCTTAGGTCTTGGTGAATCGGAATGCTTCCACTCACTCAGTTGTTTTGTCTCTGGATCTTAAGAAAAATCAAAAGTTTCATCACAAGTTACTATTTGATTTAAGAAGTTTTGACTCTGTTTCAAAACAATCAAACATTTCTTTGAACAAGTCTACTCTTTGCTGTTTATGTTCTGTAGTCAAATTGTGTGGAATCCAGTGGGCACAGATTTGTGACATTTTCAGGTGATTTTTCACAATATTGTGAGCACTACCATATGAAGTGGATATTCTAATAGGTAATACGTGAAGTGTAATTTGCCTGTTTTCGTCCAAGATTTCCTGGGCTTTTGCGATTTGCTCAGGTGTTGTCGAGGAGGAAAGCTAACTAGGTTTTGAGTCATCTGCAACAGACTCGCGGTCTTCACTGAATTGCTTGTGCCAAATATTTAAATATGGCCGTCCTACCAAGACACTCAATACCATATGCTTCGTTCATCTCTTTTACTGTTTCTGATGCATTTAAGCCCCATCTGACATAATAACAAATCACATGTCACTGTTCAATCTGTATGTCCAACATGATACTTGCTTCAAAACAATCGCCTGTGACATGTGGCTAAAAAACTCTTCACGCAACGCTAGCTCAAAAGTACTGGCATGCACACAGTCTGTGTAGTAAACATAGTCTTGCACCAGTCTGCGAATTAAATCATCACTCCTTGTAAATTGTGGATGTATGCTAATTTAGTGGATATTTAGGTTGCAGAGTATATTACTTTCAGAGTAGAAAAGTTACTGTAGTTTGTACTTATAGAAGTACATTTGTGCATATACATGTATTTTTAGATTCAGGAGTTCACCAAAATTAATGTAGAAATTTTTTATTTTTGGAATAATAAAAGGAAAAAAAATCTATTTTTATATGCCAACATAATCTTAAATTTTAATTTAAACGAAATAAATTAATTATGACAAATATATATGGGCTTGCTCGTGTAATAACATTTTCCATAACAGCATTTAATATTTCATATGCAGTGATGGCATTGATTTCAGATCTTCTGTCATCTCTGAATTCATTAAGTGTTAATTTTTTTTGATTGTTATATCCCCTCCTTTAGGTACCATTCATAAGAAAATTCAGGTCAGGTCAGGTCAGGTGTTGTTAAATCTGGAGATTGGGCAAGTTAGTTAACATTGCAGCAGTAGGGCTTGACCTATGAGGTTCCTATCGAAAATAACGAGCCCATGTTGATTGGTTAGCTAACCTAACCTGGTTGAAGATAAAAATCAGATTTTCTGTACCTTCCTAAATATAAACACTTTTTACTTGACATGATTTTTGCAATTTGTTTACACAGTCATGTGTGTGTAAAGCTATCCAGTTCCGTGCCACAACATTTATTTTGCTTTTAATAACACAATGCTAGTGGGAACCTGATGGGAACTGGAACTATAAAGCTGAGAATTGATTCTAGTTAAAGTTATTTGTAAAGCTCTCCCATGTGATCTAGCAACAGTTTTATTGGTCTTACATGAGTTATTTTTGAAAGATAACAAATATATTAGTATTCAGCAGGGAAGGCGTATTCACTTATGATGGAAAGTTACATGTCCATAGCAATTTTGCATGCTTCCTGGTGTGCCACGTTTGAAATAAATTTTTAAAAGATTTTAAAATTGAAGTGAATAAAATAAAATTGAATTAAAATTGAAGTGTATAGAGTTGTGTATTTACAAACTATTTGTACATGCATTTAACAATTCTTTAAACTGATTAATAGAAGAGGCTAATGGTTGATATTTTAATTTTCAGTACAATTAACTTTTTTTTGTTCTTTTAAAAATACATTTTGCTAAATCAGAGCATTTTTTTTAAAATATTTATTTTTATTGTAAATTTAAAAAAATAATATACCACAAATATCCTGCACAGCACTGATAATTGGTACTGAAACTGTTTCGTGTTATGTGATTGAGGTATAATTATAATGGGTTTTAATTGAATGCGTACCAGAGGAACAGTCTATAAACAAATTATAAAAGATCTATAAACAATTTGTGCTTGATAGTCAAAAGGATTTGAAACAAAAAATATTGCAAAAATTTTTTTTTGCAATATGAGAGAAACTTTTAGATATTTCAATAATAAAGTCTGAAGTTCTCTTCTTTTTCTCAGTGTACAAGTCTTTGTAGCATCGAATCCCATCTTGTAATATTTGCCATATCTTGATGCTACTTCAACATCCGGATCTCCATCCATAATTGCCTTGCAGGCCATGTTAACCTCCCGAAAAACTTCCAATTCTTCTGTTGAAAATTCGTTTGGTGTCACTTCAGTGTTATCCACTTCAGAATTGTTTTCCTCTTCTCCATATGCAGTCTGCTTGTCAAGTTCAAGGAGAGTTGCATCATCAAGTCTTTGCATGTGAGTCAATGCAGTCACATACGTTGGCAGTGTCCAAAGTTTCAAATCCCAAGTCTTTTCCGATCTTCACGATGTGTTCAGCAATTGGCGATTCAAAACCAGTGAAATCATTTGCCGAATGGGGCAAAACATGCTGCCAAACAGAACTCCTGCTGTTGGCAATGATTTCTAGCCAAGATGCAAATATATTTTTGATCATATTTAAAGGGGTCAAAAATTAAATTGTGAAATGAAAAGCTATCATGTAGTCTTGTCATAATGGAATTAAGAACACTGTTGCTCGTTGCCACTGACTGCCTGAGGGGAGCTATTGGTACATGTTTATGTGAAACAATAGAATTGGCACCACAGCATATATGCACGTGTCTAGGTTGTTGAATGAGTTTTAATATGTGCAGTAACTTTTCAACTTATACTTAATTGAAAACAGTTATGGTGAAACCTATGCTGTTTGAAGCCATGCTAAGCGAAGTATTGTTGTACATATATGCACATACAGAATTATTATTATTATTGGCCATATAGTGCAAGGAAGCTTGAGGCTTATGCTGCCCCAGCCCAAAAAAATTGAGTTACCCTGAGAGAGAGAGAGAGAGAGAGAGAGAGAGAGAGAGAGAGAGAGAGAGAGAGAGAGAGAGAGAGAGAGAGAGAGAGAGAGAGAGAGAGAGATGATATCCAGCTCAGGACCCTATGGGTGTGCCATACCCATACTCACCAGATGTGAGCCTGTGGGGGTTAGTAATAATTATTGTAGTCCATTACAAAAACATGAAATGTTTGTATACTCCAAGCAGAATTCAAAAAAACCCAAAAGCTTTTTCCAAAAATTAAAAAGAAAGTTTGTCACCTGTCAGGTTCTCTGCCACTACCTTTGTTTTGTTCTGAAGTGCAACTGCTGCAGGGTTAATATCTCCATAATGTAAAATTAATTTTTTGAGAAACATTTCTGTTAACATATTAAAGACAGCTCTTACTGTGTAGCAGGTGGTTCCATCTTGTTGGAACTAGTGTCTTCAAATTCTGGTTGAAGAAACTGTTTTTATCATGTTCTGGTGTCTTTCATTGTTATCACAACCCAGTTACTCTGCTTTGTATAATTCTGTATCACAATCATGTTTGTTCACCAAACTACTTTGAAATGAAAATGCACCTTATCAGGTATTATTTTGAAATCCCATCCTCTGGAGAGTTCCAGTTGACTCTTTGTAAATGATAACCAAGTAACATTTGCCATTTGGAAAAATTTCTTGAACAAGTTGTACTACTAGAGATTTTTTTCATCTCAGTGGAATTTCATTGATTTGAAATTCTGTCAAACATCTAACTGATTTTTGCAGGCTGTTCAACCAAAACACTGGTATGCAAGCTGAATATTGCCTCTATTCTTGCAGATCTCTTTCCTTCCTGTTCATTGACTGTCACCATACATTACATTTTGTTGAAAACTTGTGTTCAGAAGGAGCAATAGTCATACCATTTTCCCTTTATGCTCTTAAGTAGCAGCAGCAGCAGTACAGCAATTTTTAAAATTGCTTTTCCATGATAGAAATTTCATAGACCAATTTATTTCCAGTAATGTCTGTTTATATATAAATTGTCTCAATTTTCCATTATGGCGCTATTATCTGTTAACTAACTAAATTTGGTTTTTAAAGTGATTGGATTGCTGAAATGTTGCACTACATACAGCTCATATTAAAAAATATTGGTCCATAACACCTATATCAGAGGCACAATTCAAGCCTATGACCTTTATTTCTTAGGCAAGCACCCTATCCACTGAACCTGTCTGGCAGCACAGTTTCACATTTTGGCTATTGCCCTGTGGAGATAGAGAGCAGAGCACAGCTACTGTTTTATCTAATAAAAATATTTGATATGTTTTTCATTGTTTTTAGATTATTTAGTTAGCAAAAACCATATGTACTTCATTACGCAACTGTGAAGGTTCTCAATTCATACTGGCAAAATTAATTTTGTCTCCAATTATGTGGCTGCATTAAATTATGCTGTCAATTATAAAATACATACATATATAATATAAATGACCCCAAATAGCTAGGTGTATAACTTTAAAAAAATGGAATTTAATTTTTTTAGAATGTTCTATGGCCCAAGAATGCCACATTTTGACATTCTACTGTATTTAACATCACTGCACTAATTTTGGTGGATCCTGTATTTGTATGTATCTGAAAATAACAGTTAACTGTTTATAATTTTTACTAAGCTTAAAATAGGAAATATCCTTTTTTTTTTTTTCAGATTCTAATGTCATTCATAAATTCAAAGCTTATTCAGATCTTAAGTTATGCCTAGATCATACTATCATGATAACTTAGATAGGAGGAATCCAGAATGTGAAAATAAAGTAACTTGCTACCACTTTGTAAAACTATTATTAAAGATGAATAGCTGATATAAAAAAAAATTGTTTTGTTTCAAATTCTGACAAAATCTGATATGTAGAAAGATGAAATTTTAGCAACAATTCAAATGATGGATAAATAAAATTATCACTTCAATTAAAATTCAATGATCTTGTATATGCCAAAATAGTATCATTATTTATTCATACTTATTTTAGCATATACAGAGCACTGGATGTTAATCAAAGAGATCATTTCATTTATCCATTGTTTGAATTCTTAAGCTCTTCAATCAGAGCTGTAGTTAACTAATCTCAAGCAGAGAGAAGATCTCCCCCATTAGTTATTTTGGGTTTTCAAGCCCCTCACAATATGTAAATCAGTCTGTGAACACACAGTAGAACATTGCCCTAGATGCTAATGTGCTATATAAAAAACAAAAACTGGATATTAAAATATGAATAAAAAAAAGTATTGTGTATATGGTATTGAGAAATATATTCAAGGTGGTAGAGAATTTTTGGGAGACTTTTTTTTTTTTTTTTTTTTAAATAGAATTATTTTATTTTTTAAAATAGCCAAGTCATTATTTGAGACACCCATTGCATGGCTGTGAGGTCTTATTACATTGAAAAAATGGATATAGTTTAATACTGATGAGTTAATTAATAAAATATTACCTAGTTTGCATATCACATTCATAAGAGCAAATTAGAAAAAAAAAATTATACTTTTTTTTTTTGACAGTTTTTGGAAGGTTATAGTGCTCCCCTCACAGGTAGTACAGTAGTTATGATCACTGGTCTTAGACTTCAGTGGGAAAATGGGTTTATTCAAACATAAGGAGGAATTTGCTTTCCCCCCTCTTCACTGAGATTTTAGAGCTAAATTAAAACTAAACTTTGTGATGGATATCTGATTTGTCTGCAAAACCCAGGCTGTGGTTATATTTAAATGTCTACATTGAAATATAACCCTTGACGTTTTCTCCTTTGCTTATCAAGTAAATATGGCCCAGTAATAGGGATTTAATGTTTGCTGCTACTGCCACACATCTGAGAGTGCCATTATTCAGTGTGCCGTCATTTTCGGAACATTGAGAAATAACATTTTGAAAATTCATAATGGTTGAAAAGTAAAAGGCTATAGTTCATAATTAAAATTGAACACTTTTGAGCTGGGTGCTTTAAAGCAGAACAAAATTCTAAATTTTATATGCATATAAACTAACCTGATCACAAGCAAACACCAAATAATAAAAAATAAACAAATGAAATAAATAAAAATAAGTTATAAACAAGTCTGCTCAGAGTTCAGCAGTGTGCTGACAGAATTGAGCAGTTCATTTTGTGTGCCTTTACTTTTTACACCATTTGTATATTGGCTGCCTGTATTCAGTATGGAATGGCACTTGGTTACTGCTGAATGCCTATAAGCATCTATGCAGTGAACGTGTTAAGGTGCGTTTAATTGGAAAGGTGATTTCTTTCATACACCACTTGGCTGCTCACTTTGACTTTGCATTATTTATTGCTCAGCATAAGTTTGCTAATTGAGGCTGTGTCAATTGGTTCAAGACTAGCAGGTCTCTAAATAGTTATCACGGTGCCTAGGTTTTTAAATAGTGTATTCACATTTTGGCATTATTTATATTAAAACAATTTAGGTAACTTTCTGCATAATACTTTTATATCTAATGAGCATGGCTGAAAATCTGTCTTATACTGTGGAGGACCTAAAGTGTGTCCAAGAAAGATATTGAACCCAGAAATGTGTAAAATTTTAAAACTGTTTTTAATAGTTTTTATTAAAATCTATACATCTTGAATTAAGATATGAATAAGCTTTGTTAAACTTAGAGGTTGTATATTTTTATTATTGGGTTCAGTGAAAAGCATTACTAAGCATTGTTGCCTCTGATCTTTTATAAAAATTGGAGATTTCCAGGCTAAATAAACAAATTTCACATAATTGGAAATGTTATATGAAAACTCTGGGTTACTATCTCTTATTTTAGGCATGTCACAAAAAGTAGTTCAACCATTTAATTTACCCTAAGGTTGTTCGGTATGGAATGAGTTTTAAAATATTTACTTTAAAAACATGCGTAGATTTTGGTTCATTCATTGATTCTTATCATTAAGAATCAATAAAAAGATTTTTTATATCAAGACTCCAGTCTGATATTATAATGCAAATGTTTTGCTCAGTGATCAAGTAATATTTTTCTTATTTCTGCTGATGGGTAGAAGGCTCTTTTAAAAAAAAAAAAAACTAATTATTCTATAGAATAAACAAGTTGTGATGGTTTCACAAGGCAAACAAGCAAAAATATGATCCTATACCATGATTATAATTTAAGCAATAACAGCAACTTTAAAAATTGTAAAACAGCTTCCACTTTAGTCTTCTTGAGAAAAGTTCTGTTAAGTATAGCTTAATATGTTTTATAAACAATATTTTTATTTATAATGCATATTTGGAAATGATTTTTAAATATAATGGTTTTATTTATAATGCATTTTTGGTAGATTGAAATATGTAACTTCATTTTGTTTTCTTTTGAAAAACTAATTTTATCCTTAGATCTTGTGTTTCATTAATAATAGAAGCAGCCACAAAGTTTGTATTTCAAAACAACGTAATATATATTGAATAGTAAAGTTAATGACAAAATTTGTTTTTTCATTTGGATATTATTTTGCACACATTGAATAATATGCAACATTACATTATTGGAATGGATGTTTCCTTCATATATTCATTACATTTAATCAATGCTGAGGATTTTCTTTTTTTTTTTTGTGTGTGACCACAAATCAAAACATTATTAGAACCTGTGGCACTTTAATATTGTGAATGGGTAAGTAAGTGTTCTTTTTGTATATTTGTTCTAAAAACTCCATGTACATAAGCATTAATGTATCCAAATTGTGTTCATAACTTTCTTTTCTGCTGAAAGCATAAAAATTGTAATTTTTTACTTCTGTATTTATAGCATTGCAAAAGTTATGATTGTGAAGTATTGTTGTGTGGTTGTTTTTTTTCTAAGATAATTATAATAATAGTCCTGTCAATAAGAGTACATGTTATGTTGACACATTATTTTTTACAGAGTAAAACTTTTAAATGTTTATTTTTCTCACCTGAGCATGATACAACAGTGTCTGTTGTTTACAATACAGGTTGTGAAGTGTAAGGTATATTTCTGATGTTATCAGTAATTAGTACTTCAATATATAAAATAAGATTACTCAGTCTTATTTTCCGAGTGACCATTGGTTTCCTACTGGCTGATGCTTCCTGGGTAAAAATAAAATTACCACTAGAAAAACGAATAACTGGTTGTAGATGCAAAATTTATAGTAGCAACTGTTGTGTATTTTGTTTTTTAATACTTCTGTTACAAATGGGAAATTTAAAATGCATGACATATTAGATAGAAATTGATTATTTTTAATTAAAAAAATAATTATCCTATGTGATAAATTCAGTTTATTCACTTTCTTGTTTCGAGTACATGATTAATTATTAACCTGTGTCAAGCCATGCTGCCTGCCCATTATGAAAACCATCTCGTGCATATTAGTTTTTTCACATAAAGCATCTGCATAAAGTTTTCGAGAATGAACTTGAAACGGGCTGAAAAAAAGTTTACTAATTGAGAGCTGTAGTGGGCTAACTTTACTAGGAAATTCAAAACACTATTTATCACATGGGTAGTTTCTTAACTTAAACTCCCATGTAATGTTATTTATTTTATAAATATATTAGAATGTGCTTCTAATATAATTATGTCATAATATAGTAATAGGGCTTAGATCATTAAGCTTGCTCTTATTAAAAAGTAAATGTTCTAATTTTTGTTAGAACATTTATTTTTCAATCCTTTCAATGTCATAAAGGAACCAAAAATTCTGGAAAACATCTTTGGAGAACAATTAGGAAATGGATAAACTGAAAAAAATAGTAGTTCCAGACATTAGACAAGAAAAACTTATGAAATTCCAATTGCCACCACAGACAACTTAATCCCGATACAGTGTGTGTCTGAATATGTTTTCTTATATTCAGAATCAAAGTTGCATTACCACAACTGTATAGAAAGCAATTAAACATCTTTACATGATATAATTTTCTTAACTTGGTTTTGAAATCAAAATAGTTTTATTATTAAAAGAACAGTATTTAAGAACACTACAATTTCTTTCCACATGGTATTAGTATCAGTTGATATGGTAGGTAACTCTGCAGTCTGCATTATATGTATATCTGCTGGTTGTATGTGACATGGGTGCATAATTTATTCAATGTACCAAATATTAATACCAAATCACGTGACACTTTCTCTGATGCCAAAAAAGCTTTCAATTGTGTTCAAAGCACAAAGAAAGCCTAGCTTGTTGCAGTCTATCTGATAGAATTTCATTCACTGTATGGCATATGGCTTGCAACAGGTGAAAGGTAAAAATACTTCAGCTATCTCTTAAAAAATAAGTACAGGCTGGCCTTGATTAGCACGATTAATTCATCCCACAAGCAAAATGGAAACGTGTTAATCAAATGTAATAATCCATATGAAAAATTATAATTGGTCTGTGACTTTCAGGAATGGCTATAAGGGATTTTAAAAATAATTTTAACTGCATAGCATGTAAAAGATAATAAAAATAATTATAGAATTAAATGTTTATTGCATAAAATACATAATAAAGAAATTAACTCTTTGCTACAGAAATATTTGAACATTATTAGTTTTGGTTTTCTTTGTTTCATCATACAATGATAATAGCTGAAAACAAGCTTCAATAGGCAAAAATAATGCTTCTTTCGATGTTAGGATCAACATCCATTACCTTTTTGTTTAAGGTTCTCTGCGATACGAAATATTTTGCCTAGTTCTTTTACTGTTATCTCTTTTGTGGTAACATTTTCACCTTCGTACACGTGTGTGTCCTTTGTTTGAAGGAGATCATTGTCACTTAGCTGTTCTGAATGTGAATTCAGTGATTCTCGAACATTAGCCATATCCAAGCCTTGAAACAAGGTCATTACCAATATTAGTTATGTCTTCAATAACTTTTTGAAGCCAGTAAAATCTTCCCATTATGCATGAATGTTTTCAATGGCCGGCCACTTGTATATTATATTTTTTTTCTGGTACAGAAATTGCATTATCTCCTGTTGTAGCTTCAAGTGCCTGTGCAAATGTTTTACAGCGATAGTAAGTCTTGAAAGTTGCAATCAATCCTTGGTCCATGGGTTGCAATAACAAAGTCGTATTCGCCGGTAAAAAACAACTTAACATTTTCATTTGTCACCAAGTACAGAAGGATGTCTAGGTGCATTATCTTACAGCAATAGAGCTTTAAAAATAAGATTTTTCTTGCAATGGGCTTCAACTGTTGGACAGAAATAAGATGTAAACCAGTCTTCAAATAGGGCTTTGGTCATCCATGCATTTTTATTTGAATGCAAAATGACTGGAAGAGTTCGATGGCTGTATCCTTTTAAAGCCCTAGGATTTTGTGTACAGTACACAAGCATAGGCATCACTTACTTCCTAATAAAAGTGTTAGTTGATCTTTTGAGACTTATACCCAGGTTGTGATGCTTCAGTTGCAGCCAAATAAGTTGGCATCCGTTTCCAAAATAAGGCTTCGTCTACATTAAATATTTGCCAATCATCGTATTCACCATCCTGAATGATTTTTTGCAATTCTGCAGGAAATTTGGCTGGAGCATTGTCATCAATACTAGCAGTTTCCTCTGTTACTTTAACATTATGCAGTCCTGCTCGATTTTTGAAATCTTCAAATTAAACTGAACTAGCAAACGGTTCAGTCATCCCTTGATATTTTGTTTCTTTGAGCTTAGTAAAAATGTTAATAGCTTTGCTCTGAATATTGTCCTTAGATAATGAAATTCTTTTTTGATTGCAATCTTCTATCCAAATTGATAAAATACTTTCCATTTCAATCATTATTGGACTTCTGTTTCTGGAATTTTGTAAAACAAAAGTTGAAGCTTTACCTTTGTCTTTATATTCGTCCTTACAGCTCAAGTATGGTTTGTACCACTTTGTTTTTAATAACTTCAACTTTTTCAGCTAAAGTAACAACTTTTAGTTTTTTTTTTTTTATTGCAATCAACTTGTTTTTCACTCTTTTATCAATAGAAAATTAAAATATTTAAATATGGAACGTGACTTTATTAGCAGGAGACACACACGTAACACATCTACTTCCGATGATTGATGGAACTTTCCACAGCAGGCAAATGCTTGTTTATTGGAGTCAGATGCTTAGCGCACGATTAGAATCTTTTAAGTATCACAAAAATAAAAAATCGCATTAACTGGAAATTTGCATCCTGTAAAATAAAGTGGTATAATTTTTTCTCAAATCATGGTAAGTAGCTCCGTTTGGTTTTTAGGAGCATTAGCAACTAAGGCTATATTGCTCCATGAAAGACACGCTAATGAAACTCTCATTATGTGTGAGGCCTGACTACACTGATCGACTATTAACAACTACTGATTAAATTTATAAAGAAATTCTAAATCTCAAAAATTTAACAATTAGATCTTTAAAGTGAACAGCAACAAGATGAAGACCAAAAAAAATTGTGCCGTTTTAAAACATTTCCTGTCAGATATGTCACTCACAGTAGTTGATTTGAACATTCCTTACATAATTATAGGACATAATGTGTTCATTTTAAATTACATTTTACATGAAAATTTGATATTAATTTTGTTCACAAAGAAAAGTCAGACTTTTTTTTTTTTTTATATTCAAGAGATTGTGCTGTTGCTAATTTTTTCAAAAAAAAAAGGAAAAAGAGTATTTCAAAGTATGTAACAAGAAAATGGAATGATATTAGAATTTGAAGAATGATATTCAGGGTTTTTTTTTTTTTGAGATGAAGTGCTGAGCCACTCTATCAATTGCACAACTTCAGATACAGCAAACTACAGTCAACAGCACTTGTTTCATGAACAACACATTTTATTTTTAACTGATATGAAAATCAGAAATAAAAAAATTATTAAACTATCCAGATTTTTCTTAACTGGTGTAACAGTTTCATTATGATCAGTTATGCATTGAGGGAATGAAAGACAGTTGCAATCAATGACATTTGATAAAGCATTAACAATGTCTAACATAATATTTTAATTACTTAAACCAGTCAAATTTGTTCTGTATATTTTGCCCTTTAATCTTAAAAATCATGAGTGATGGCTGTGGAATGAGGTGTCCACAATCAGAAACTTTATCTTTTTACTGAATGCACTTCTTAGTGTCTGCATTATGTGATTCAAAGTATGTTTGGCAGCAGACTTCATAGAACTTTTTCTTCATCTGTTACTTCCTTAAAAAATGTTTCTCTCTATCTACAGTTTCTTATTGCTAGAACTGGAGAGAGAGAAAAAAAACATGCATTTTCTATAGATACTTCCATAGACACTGTTCTTCTGAGGTGGCTTCTGGAATTCCTGCTCTCTCTCTCTCTCTTCCAAAGCAGTCCAAATATGTGTCCAAACAACCAGTCAACATTCTTTTACTATCCAACTTCAAAATCACAGAACCAACTTTTCTTATCTCATTTATTCATTCAACTTCTGTTTTCTGGAACAACTTCCTACATATGTATTTCCTGAAATTTACAATCTACAGAAATTCAGGTACTTGGTCCTATGTACTTGGAAATGTACTTGGTCCTATAAGTTCTAGTATCTCTCATGTTTGGGGTTTCATAAAAAAGCTGACACAATAGTACAATGGTGGGCAAATGCGGCTCTTCGTTCAGTTAAGTGCAGCTCCCATTGAAAATTAAAATTTTTTTTATTATTATTTCAGAACTTTTTTTTACTGAATCTCGTTAAATTAACTAATATTTTGTTATAAGGGTTTTATGCTGTGTTTATTTTTTTTATGTCTAGATATTTTGCTATTTTTATTTTGAAATTACAAGTGTAATTTTTCTGCACTGTAAATTAATTTAATTATTTTGTTTCAATCAGACTTTGGAATTAAATTTATTTAAATTTTTTGATAACAGACCTCAGAAAATATCAAAAAACGAAAATACAAACAAGAAAATAGAATCTTTCCAGAAGAATGGGTAGAAAATTTTGCTTTTATTGACAATAATAGAAAGTCGTCTTATTTGTAAAATTCTAATTGTAAACTACAAAGTAAAGAAATGTTTGAGGAACATGTAAATAGAATCATTTATTCAATTTTTTATTTCATGTGCAAGAAAAATTACAAAAGTGTACGTATTTCAAAATTATAAAAGAAAGAGAGGAGACAGGCATAACGTCAGCAAGTTTTGCCTATCAAGTATCGTTACCAGCATTAACTGTCCAGCGGATAAGCACACAGCTGCAGAAGTTTACTTGAACCTATTAAACCATACTTATCCTTAATATTTTCATAAATACTTCTTGCTTTTGCTTGAATGGCCATTAGATTCAGGGATACTCACTTCTGAATCTGATTTTCCATCCATATTAATAGCTTTTCTATCTTCGAAATAGCACCTGAACGGCATTTTGTGATCACTGTTGATTTTAAATGCATTGATCTTTTAACATGTTCATTCATGAATTAACATGTTCTTCCGAGACCTAATTCCGTGCAATAGATGACAAACTTTGTCCTGCTTTGTACTTAATTAATCATCTTCATTTCTAAATCAATTTTGTTTTGTTTCCTACCACTGCCAGCAGTTCCACTTTCCATTGGTCCCTTTCTCTTCACCATTGGAAAAAGGAAATAGGAATGAAGAGAAGATTTTGAAAATTTGTTTTTTTTATATTATTGAAGATTTCAGTGAAGGGGAACTCATTTCACCATGATATCGTTGTTGTTATTTGGTTTTTAGGAGCATTAGCAACTCAGGCCATATTGCTCCGGCAATATGTGGTGGTCATTCCTTGACCTTTCCGCATCCTCCGTATCTGGTGGTTACGGGCTCGAACCCCGGTCTAATCAAGAAGCGTGTGCACGCACTGCTGCTTCTGATCATGGCAGTGCCACCATGATATCGTAATGTAAAAACCCAATGAATTCCAGTTATTGGTATTATTGCAAATGCAATAAGATAAAGTTTACCACACAACTAAGATAAAGTTTACCACTGTTTATAATAAATTATGCTAACAGAAAAGCCCAATAAGCTAGAAAGTGCAAATTGTTTTATGGAAGTAATTACCGCCAGAAATGTGTTTTAGAAAAATATCAGAGGCATTCAAAATTGATTCTTATAACGGAACATGTGATAACGACAAAAGTGTAGTGCAATTTCCATTATAAAAATGACCTTTTACAGAGTTATATAGCAAAAATTTCACCTTCCAAGGTTACCAAAGGAATTACCAAAAACACGATACCTCCATTTATTCCTATGGGATGCAAAATACGTTTCCACGATTTTTTTTAAAATTTGCACCAGAAAAAAACTTGTAATTTCCATCAAACACACACAATACAGAGTGAAAATAGCATTCATTATTACAGAATACACAATTTTAGTGGATTGTCAGTGTGGTCACGAATTAAATATTCTCTAGAGGAGTGTTCAATTCAGACTGTAAAACTGAAACCAGTCTCATTTAATCCTGTAAAAGTTGGAAGGACGCAGGCCAGATTGGAAAATATCCCATGATCAATTTTGATCACTTAATATCAGGTGCTTCTACATTGCAAGTAAATGAGCCTAGAACACACGATTTAAGGACATATGCTATTGATGTCTCATGGCTACAGTTGTCTTTATGCTTACCTTAAACAGTACATTCCAAGCTGTCTGTCTGCAAAGAAATCTGGAGACTTAGTTGTGGCCTGTTATGTTAATGTTTCTTTTCCTCAGAAAAACTAACAGACAGTAATGTGGTATCACTGTTTTATCTTTTATTCACTTTTTTAAAGCAAATATTATTCCTAAGTTATGTTGTGAAAAGTGAAGCTATTTAAAAACCAGATGAGTTTGTATATATATATTATTTCTAATACATTTTTAATATGTGGTATGCTAAACTTAAACTAATCCACATGTAAATGCATCAAATGTAGGTGTAATGTATATGGTTCAGTGGCACAGTATGAAACTTATAAAAATCCCAGTTTTACATATTTAGAAATAAACCTAATGTCGTGGGCTATGCATACAATGTTATTTCTTGGATGTAACAATCAAAAATAATCTGATTCATAGAAAGGCTAACAATAACCTGCTTGGAAATTTTTAAAATCAGATCTTATTGGTATCTAATTAGAATGACTAGTTAGTAATTTTTTTAGTCAAAAAAAAGTAAAACAATTCATGTAATTTAAATTAGTATATACTTATTGCAAGTAAATATGCTGCTGCTATTTTTTCTGGTCAAATACAATTAAAAAAAAAAGTTGCTGTAATAATATTTTTGAAAAGTTTTAAATATAAATAAAAGACAATAAAAAGTAGCAATTTTTGACCTGTTTGAAAAATACAGTAAATAATAATTACATCTAGTTGTCTAATAATGATGCAATAAACTTATTAAAAAAGTGTAAAATGAATTTAGAAACATTTCCATTGTGATATAATTATACTGATAAGTAAAAGATTTAATAAGAATAAGTCTGGTGGAAAAGACTTCCATCTTACGTTGATAGCCTAAATAAATTTAAGGCTGAGCTGGACAGGCATTTTTCAATGAAATTGGAGAGTATTTTTTTTTTTTTTTTTTGACTAAAGCTACTAAAGTTTGCTTTCTTGCATGGTATGCCTCTACTAATGCTATTTGGAGACCAGACTGAGCTACAAATACAAAAAAAAAAAGTGTGGACTGCAAAATTTTGGTCTACAAATATAAAACTGCATTATCTCAAATCCATGGTTGGGAAAGGATTCCTGCAGAAAAGATGTAAAATGAAATCAGTTATTTGATTTGATTTGGGTTTTATTGGCGCAATAGCAACTTAGGCTATAATGTGCCAAGAAATCAGTTATTAAAAATATACAAAACATAGTATGG
This sequence comes from Mastigoproctus giganteus, assembly GCF_048544385.1. Taxonomy (NCBI): domain Eukaryota; kingdom Metazoa; phylum Arthropoda; class Arachnida; order Uropygi; family Thelyphonidae; genus Mastigoproctus; species Mastigoproctus giganteus. The sequence goes on along the minus strand of NC_143575.1, from coordinate 181,286,686 downwards.
GAAGGAGACAGATTACTCAAGTTCTTAATTTGATTCCACAAAATATGAAATAAAATCCATCTCCCCCCCCCCACCCCCTCTTTTTTTATGGTAACTCTCAAAGACCATTGTTGTTATATTCAGGATTTTTGGCACAAGGGCCTCCTGGGCCATATTGTTTCTGTTCAGTAGCATTAGTTGAGGCATATGATGCACGAAAGCAACCTTATCAGCAAAAAAAATAAAAAAAATAAACCAACCTATTTCACCCATCCAGTCACTCCAAATCTTTGCCCAGTTCAGCCTTAAATTTATTTAAGCTATCATAGTTCCAGCAATTAACTACCCACTGGCTAAAGGCAAACTTCCACACATCTATTCTACAACTATCTTTCCTTAATTTGAATCTATACCCCCTCAGGTTCTTAATCTGAGCAAACGGAAATATCCTGTCAGCATTGAGCCTGCTCAAACCATTCAAGGCCTTATACCTCAATCAAATTACCTTGCAGCTGCCTAGGCTCCAGAGGCTGCAACTTGCAAAACTTAAGCCTTTCTTTGTAGGAGCACCCCTTTGTTCCTCTCACTAATCTTGTTGCCCTTTTCTGTACTCGTTCTAGCAACTCCACATCCTTCCTAAAATGAAGCCTCCAGACTTGTATGTAGTACTGATTATAAAAAGTTTTTCTTCTTCAGTTTATACATTCACAGGTTCTTTTGATCACATAGTTACTTTAGGCTAAGGATTCACAGTGAAACTTCTGGTTTGGGAAAATAGAAATAATGTAACCTGCGACAGAATCTGTGCTTTTTTTTTTTTATTTATTTATTTAACTCTTGCTCCATTAAAATTTAGTGTTAATTTAAAAGAAAACCCCGATCACCAAAATCAAAAAATTTTAAAAACATTTGTAAATAAGAGTGTAAACACTTATTACTCATATTTACAACTCACTCACTCTTATGAGGGAGTTGTATATATTCAGTTATTTTGATAACTATCAAAATTATGTTACCTTTTAAAATGTTAGGAATTGAAGAGGAGTTCTCTTTCAAAAAGGTGACCCATTAATGGTTTACACTAAACATTAATGCTGTTTCAATTTTTTTTTTTTCTAAATAAAAATCAACTGAATTCCAGACAACTTTTTTTTTTTTTTAGTTCTTTTACACTCTAAAACTAAATGTTTGCTCATTGTAAACTCAATTTTATTTAGTTTTACATAAGGAGATCTGGGAAAAAAGGTCAAAGATCATGTAGTTAAGTTTTAAAATTTTAAACTAAATTGCCAGTTTTTTTTTTCGGGTGTGCTACCACAGTGAAATGATTTATACTTACATGTTAACACACTCATATCAGACAAAGAAATATTCAATGAATGCAATTAAAATGATCTTGCATGATTTTGTGGACAAAATTTGACCTTCCCAACATTCTTCCATTTATGTAAATGATATAAAATTTTAATGAATTTGGAGGAAGGAAGGGAAGCAAGTACTTTATTCTAACTTTGTAATTGCACATTTTAGGGAAAGCTAGATGATTTCCTTTGCAGCTTGGTCAGTCAGGGGAAGTAAAAGGGTTTATACACATATATATATTATTAATGAGAAAAAAAAATTGCATAATCTTGTAATTTCACCTACAAATGGCTGTATTTATGACATTGTAATATCTGATAGGGGTTGCCAAAATTAAAATTTTAACAAACATACCCATTTGTGTTTGTTATAATTTTAACAAGCACTAAAATTTTAATGTATCCTGCTCTATTTGTGGTAGAATTGGAGAATTAATGGTAAGTATGATGCAATGTGTATGAATGGGGCTTTTGTCTTTTCTATTCATAACATGCTTTGCCTGTACGTGTTGGTTTTTATTCTGAACTATTTTTTTCTCCAAAAGTTAATAAATCTCAATCTGTTATAACTCTCCTAGAGGTGTTTGGGGTAATGTGAGGAATAACTGTATCTGGGAGTCCTGTAAGGGATGTTTAACAAGTTTATGGCTTGGGTGGCCGACCGGGCTAGCCGGGTGGGTAAAGTGCCTGCCTGGCAACCCAAGGGTTGCAGGTTCGAATCCCACCTTGGGCTTGGATCAAAGTACTGCAAAAAACCTTGGGAGGTGCACTATGGCCACAGAAGCCGATGTGCCAACAACTACCGAAAAAAAAAAAAAAAGGCTTGGGTAAGATGTTTCTATTTGGAAGGATGTGCAATCTTTTTTTTCATCATTTTTGGTAGAATCAGCATGCTCTATTAGTGGAAAAGATGTCAAGTTCATTTTTACTTGTTTTGGCCTGTGACACCGTCACATCCAGGATGCCATATGGCAGCGATGGCTTGACTAGTGAGCAGCTGGGTAAAAAAATGTTGATAGTGAGTGGCAATGTATTGCAAGCAGACTTTGAAAGTTAAAAACTGTGAAAAAAAAAATGTTGGGAAAAATCACTGTTTTTTGGCACCTGGGGCAGAGCATTATTAAAGGAGTCCTTTAATTCAAGAAACTGATAGGGTCACCTTTGACCTGCACGATAACCTCAGTCATAGCTGTTAATGGGTGTTAGAACTAGGCAAATGGGTGAATTCTTTTACTTATGCAGTTCTAAGAAGATAAATCCAACTCCCACTAACATCTGTATAGGTGTTCATTTCCAGCCCTTACCTCAATCCTCCTGAACATAGTTTCCATCAACTTCTGGTAGGTGCCAGGCCAGAAATTACAGTCATTCCTCTTGCAAACCATCAGAGCTGATTTGAAAAGAAGGATATCTTGGCTGCAGTCTAATCCACACTAATTTTTTTTTAGGACTGAAGAAGATCAACCATCCAACCCAATCTAGCACCAGCAAACTTTTTCCTGTTTCCCAAGGTTAAAAGTGGCCTCAAAGGAAAGATTTTAGGATGTTGAGGACAAATAAAAATGTAGCCACCAAACTAAACACAGTCCCTTTTCAGAAACTTTTAGAGTGGAGTATTAACCCCTTCATGGATTATCCCGAGATATCTCATTTTTAGTTTTAAGTTATTTGGAACTACACGAAATATCTTGGGATAAAAGCAAACAAAAATATCTCCAAATTTAGGACTGAAACGTATTTTCTTGGGCATTTATCTGGCTAATTTTGCAATAGCCAGATAAATCCAAAGATTTCTCAGGATTTTCTTACATCTGGCAGCAGACAACTGGCTTTCATTTTACTTATAGAATATAAGTAAAATGAAAGCCAGTTGTTTCATTTTACTTATATGCTACTGTTCTGACAGCAATGTCAGAACAGTAGCATGCGTTCATATGTGCTGCCAGTAAGCAAAATAAAATTTGCCTTGCTGAATACTGATAAGCATCAACCAATCAGTAAACAATATTGAAAAATATCGTGGGGCCCTCTTGAACTGCCGCCTGTATGCGAGGCTTACCTCGCCTATCCACTTGCGGCAGCCGTGTGTCAGAATGAAGTTAGTTCATGATTATTGCTTGTACGTAGTCCACTTGATTTTTTAAAAATTTATCTATATAATGAGTAGTGAATAAGAGATTAGTGATGATTCATATAGTGAATTGGAAATTTCTGATGAATCTGTTTCAGGTTTTGATTCAGATGAAGATGTCAGTGTTTTAGAAGCTAGACAGTGGTGCAAACTTTAACTAAACATCAGCACACCCTTCCTTATCAAGAGTTAACAAAACTAGGTGTCAATTTCGTTGATGTTCACATAATAATTAAAGAAATTGAGGCAATTCATGGCAAAGTGTCTCCACAATATGAGGTCAATGCACCAAGTATCAGACCCAGTTTTCTTACAGCTATGTACAGGAGGCTATACCTTACATGTGTAAAGTCACACAGTAAAGTGAAAGAGAAGCTGTGTAACCAAAAATTGTTTTAAAGAATTCAAAATAGATAAAATTAAATAGTGTTTTGTAGTATAATTTTATTTAAGTACTTTTAAGTTACAATTTTTTAAGGTAGTGTTACAATTTTGTTACCTGAGGCTCTTTAACACATTACAAAATACTTTGATTACAAGGTTACATATAATGTACCACAAAAATTGGAGGCACATAATTACATTAGCAATGTCCAATGCATTTTTCATAAAAGATGCAAAAAGTGCATACAATCATATACACATAAACATGATTGAACATAATATCCATTTTTAAAATATAGCATATATAGATCTATGATGGAGTTGCTCATGAAATATGAAAGACAATGGTGCACAACCTGATACATCACAGTTATTTAAAAATAAAATTTTGCACAACTTCACCAGTTGTAAAATCTTTGAACAATCACAGTGATGAAAATTTGCAACAAATGTACAATAATAAGAATACTCTTATAAAAGATTCCTTAATGTGAACATAACAGACAGTATGTCACCAAAACAGAAGACACTATTGAATAGCATATTTGATGTGAATTGTTCATGATGAAAATATTGTAGAGTATAGTGGGACAGTATATAACCATAAATGAAGCTGGAGAAGGTAGAGATAGTTATATCTCTCCCACCTATTTTGCATATCCTTCCCAGTGGTATACCACTGGGAAGGATATGCCAAAGTTGCCAAAGAATCATTCAAGAGGTACAGGAATGTACAAAAACTATTGTCAGCACTATACACATGTGATTGCATCAATCAACTGTTCCATGGATGAGATTGCTGCCCATAAACTTTTATTCACAGAAGTGATGAGTGCAATGACATTATGGAAGAACTGGCCTCTGCAGGAATGGAAAAGAATTCTCTGCAGTGACAAATCTCATAGACTATTTCCATTAGATATAATTTGTGGCAATCTTTTGCCTTGGATTTTTTTTTTTTTTTTGGTATGGTGTTACATTATTTATAATTAGCATAGAAGCTACCCAAGTCCAAGAAGTATCAATATGACATCTGTAAAGTGTCTTCAATCATCAGTTTTTAGCTAGTTTGCAGGAATTTTTTCATACCATGGTGAATAAAAGTCCATAAATGTCTCCAGTTGAGATGAGATTTGAGCCAAAGCCTTTTCTATAGTGTAAAGGAACAGTTACTGTAGCGATTATTAACAGGTTTGTGTTGGATTGCAATTTTTATGAATGGGATCTTCCAAGAGCAATACTGTGACAATCATGATAAAACTAATATAACAGTTTATTTGCATGGTCATAACACATTTCAAAAGGACAGTGTTCTCTGTTACAATTTTTACTTTGGTATGGCTCAACAGAACCACCATAAGATGCATAAGTTAATGGCAGTGGACTGGCTTGACAAGGGCTCATCCATAACCTAAAAACTGTTCTGCTGGAGGAATGATGAACTTTTTCTACTGATATGTCATATATTGGAAAGTATTTGTTGTAGATGCACATGGCTGCCATGTGCATCTACAACAAATCAAAATCTGATTCTTCAATAGTCTTACTTTTTGGTAACATAATGTTGGTATGCTATGCTCCTGAGGTTTGTTTCTTTGTATATGTTTCAGTATTAATCTAGCTAAGCAAAATTCAGAGCTTCACCTCAAGAACATTTATAACAGCACTGAGGAACCAACTTTTCATAATTCACTAAGTACAAAAATGCTATAATTATAATGATAGATAGTATGGTTTTTAACATAGTGAATAATGGAACTGTCCTGTTAATTTGTCACTAAGTTCACCATTCCTGTTGTTCATTATGATAATAAGTTTGTTGAACTGAGCAAATATGCAAAATTAGGAAGAAGTGCCAATGCTAAGACTCGCTATACTGCAAGTTTTGATTAGAAAAAGATAATGGCTTTGACATCTATATATTACAAACCTCATATTCATCAACTCAAAATATACAGATACAAATATATTTACCAAGGCAGTATGAACCAGCACACACTACTGATTCATGCTGAATATGAAATTGCAAATTTTTTTTTAAAATCAACATTTTTCTTTCACATGCCAAGAAAAAATTTCAGTGGTGTCCAAGACTTTTTTCCTTGCTATAATTTTTGATGCTGTTGCAGGGACCTAAAATTTGAATATTAATTTTTACACAGGTCTGTCATTAACATAAAATGGTACTTTTATGACAGTTACTGATGTGGTTGGTCAATTCCTCCATCTAACACTTTTATTCATTCCAGGAAAAACTATATGAAATTTTTTTTTTTTTTTTTTTTTTTTTTTTTTAAATTTCACATGAAAATCTCATTTGATTTCTGCATTTGTTGCTTGTCTGACTTCATTATCTGATGATTAAATTACAATAAAGCTTCAGTTTAGTGTGGACTACAGTATATGGGGGGGTAAGATAAGTATAGCATTTTAATTACAAGTTACTTTTGTGGTCTTAAAAAAATACACACACAAATGCTTCATACAGTGTTTATTTTTTGCATTAGCTTATTCTATATTGATATATGAAGGCAAGGCCAGCCTTGGGTTAAATTTTTAATGCTTAATAAATGCTTTAATGTTAATTAACTGCTGGTAAATGCCATCAGACTGAGGCATTTATGTAATGCAGTCCCATACACACGAAAAGCCTGATTTAGTAGATCTTTTATTCCTGAAATCCATTAAAGCAAGGGTTTACTGTATGTAGAATATATATAAATGCATATACATGGGTGCCACCTGTAAGTTGTAAAAATGGTATATAAATGCTCCTAACAATAGTAAGACCTTTTCTCACCAGGTGGATCCACCCACACACAGTAATTTTTATCATATGCCATTCTACATTCAATATGTTTGTATTACTGAATGTGTATAATGTGCTCTACACTATTTTGAAATGATTTGAAAGAAAGCAAAAAACTTCAGAAAGACATTTTATGAATAGTCTCTGAAGATGCTTTATCAAAAGCAAAAATGCTCAGGTGTTAAGATTTTTTGATATCAAATTCAGAGCACTTGCACTGTTCTCTGACAGTTTATGACCAAGAACCAAATCTCCCATCCCTTTTAGTCTCCAGAGTTTGTCACTAAGTTTATTAAGATGACAAGTTTGTTGAACTGAACTAATGCTCCCTGCAACTTGGAATTTGAAGCTGAAAGGAAAGATTTAAGGATGTCCTGGATATTCAGTAAAATCTGAAATTGATATTTGACAGTAATAATATGAAAATTTCTAGAATGCTTCCACTGATGGCAGAATCATCAGCTTCACTATTCTCCCTCAGCTGTGAGGAGTACTGAAACTAACCAAAATTAGGCAAGTTAAAGAAATCTTTATTTTTAAATACAGTCCATAGCTTTTGGGTATTATCTTATATAGACAACACGGCTTTGAGCAATTTTATCTAGGACCTCATATACAAGTCCTATGGACTGAATCAGCAACTGGTATCTAGCACTCCTGCTGCTTACTTGAAAGGGGGAGAGGCACTCTGTTATAAACAAAAATTTAAACGTTTGATTTTAATTAGTGGGATAAATACGAATATATTTTGCATCCATCATGCAGAGATAAATTTACATTCGCTTTTTGCATTTTACACAAGGGCAAAATATTGCAAAATCCACAAATGGATTAGTGCTAAAAGAATACTGACCATAACATGCCTTGTATAATAACCATATGCACTAAAAGTTACATTGTGAAGTGGAAACTTCACAATGTAATTTTGTGATTCGAACTCTTCTTTTCTTGGTAAACAAAGTGCATTCTTTTGAGTGTAATATTATTTAGAGTGCAGTATTAATCAGGTTGGATAAATTCTCCTGCTTTAGAACAGTAGGAATTATCCACCAATTTTGAAGTATAAGTAGCAATGCAAGCATTCTAGAAAATCTTCTGCCAACAACCTGAGTGAAAAAGGTGTAGAAAAAAGGTTTTTTCCTGGCAAGAGGAAAAATTTTTAAAGGAAGGCATTTGAATTTTTCAAGAAAGGCTTATAGATTAAGAAAAGAGAAACAGTAAATGGTTTATAAATAATACTGATAGAGTTCTTTGGATTCACATTAAACATGATCAGTGACAAAGCTTTTGTGCTAGCAACAACTGATCAGAGGACTGTACTGTTGTTTATTTGGGAAAGGGATAAACTGCAATAATGTTTATACAATGCCCAAGTAATATCTCCAATGTAATTAATTTGAGATTCCTATATTAAAATAAAGTTAAATTAATTAACAGTAGTTAATTTAGTTCTTGGCATATGAAAATTTAACATGCTTAACCCTGTATATAAGTTCAGTTCTGTTATTTTCTAAGCACCTCTTCTGGTGGATAACACTCAACATTCATTCATCTATTAAGAGACTAATACCTTAGGGATATATGTTCTTTGTTAGAAATAGAGAAAATTGCATTTCTTTCAAAAAAAAAATAAAAATTTGGCATCTTTCTCCATTGTGCTCAATTGAATTTTCTACCAGAAAGTACTCTAGACGAGTACCACAATGCTTACTGCTTTTGCAAAAAAAACAATTATTGTTAACTACTATTGAATGGGCTATACAAAAATATATAAAAAATTCATTTATTAATTGCAGAAAAATTTCAAAAAGTCATGAATACACTGTTTTCTTTTGTATTGTTTAGTGTAGACAATGTTGCAGCCCTTTTATCATCCTCCTCTCTTGGCAACAAAAGATGACTGGGTGGTTATATATTTTTATTATAATTTGCTTGAATAAGAAAATAAACTGTGGTAAATGAAAAGGATCCAAGTCTATAGAGTGGAAAACCAAATTACAGTGACCACATATTTTTGTTTGTTAAATATTGTGCATTCAAACTTGCTACAAAAATCTTCTTCATGAAGTTCTCTATAATTATATTTAGTGAGTTTGCTTCCTTCAAAACAAAATACCAGGTCACTTAATATGCTACAGCCATATGAATAAAGCATCTTCATTATCCATACTACTCTTCCAGGCTGTTATGAAAGATTCTTGCCTCCACTTATCCAAAATATCAGTTGAATTTGGTATGCCCTGCCAGCCTCAGGAAGAAAAGTTAACATAGAGTAAAATATCATTTTCCAACATATGAAAAAAAAAAAAAAAAAAAGGTATTCAAAGTAACACATATATGTGTTACTTTGAATCTTTAATTGCTATCCTTAGTCCTGAAAGAAATGAAATTCACTAAATATGAGATTCACTAGGATGCTTTAATACATACATTTGGAATGCATAACTGAAGTTCAATTAACAAAGCATAAGATTACAAAACAAAGAATAACTGAAATTAAGAGTACATAATTTCTTGTGAACTTTTTCACTTTGATTAAAATTTAATTTAATTATTCCCCATGTTTTGCAATTTTATGCTCAGTTAATTACATTGAAAGTATGCAGAATGCAGTGAAACATTTTTTAATACTAATTTGAAATGAGTTTCTTCCCTATATATATAGGGGGGGGGGAAATATATATATATATATATATTTTTTTTTTTTTTTTTTTTTGAGATCAGTTACTTTGGGCTAAATGAAAGATTGTACTGTATCATAATCGCACAAAAAGCTAAAAAATTTTAAACAGTTTATACACAAATATTTGACTGAGATTCATTAATTTGAGTTATTCTAGGTAAGTACTGAGGCAGCTAAGGGCAGCATTATCTGTTGGCATATTGTATATGCCAACACATGTTAATTGTGCAGTGTGTGGGTAGATGACTTTCCAGGAGAAAAATAACATAACCTTAGAGCCAAAAAAAAGAGTTTTATAAGGATCTTCCAGTTTGAAATGAGAACTGAATCCAGACCTTTTCCAATGGGCAAAAGAGCTTTTCTACACCATTATAGAAGACAGAATCACAAAGCCTTCATGTATTTTCAGTCACGTATTTGTTAGATACATTTGATTTTAGAAAAATATCATAAATAAAATATTACTCTGCTTTAGGTCGGCTCTGCAATTAATATTTTTTTTATAATATTATCACAAATGAACTTTGTATACAATCAGACTCAAATTTAACTGGAATTCGACAAAGACTTTCAACATCCTTAAATACTAAGTGTTTCATAATCATTTTGTAACTTATTAAAAAGTTGGATTTGGTCTCTTAGTGAAAAATTAACTTTCACAGAAACTTCATGCCATATAGTAAACATTTACTCAAAAGCAGCTGCTAGTGCTGATCTTATATCATATATATGGTAAATACACGGGACAAACTTGATATGTGAAACTTATCAAAAATAACAGAATAAACTGTATTATGATAACAAAACTGACTTTTCTTATTTGTCAAAAGTATTTACAAATTGTCTAAGTGTACTTCAGCTTCTAGCTTTCATTATTCTTTTGAATTTCATTTGTAAAAAACAAAATCCCAATAAAATTAAAAGGAGATTGGTCAAAAATTAATAGGAATGCATAACAGAGAATCCAAGCCAGGATATAGAAATATATCTTTGGTTTCTACAATTGACTATGTTAATTTAAAAAAAAAAAAAAAATTTTAAAGATAACTCATCAGAATATTAACCGTATAGAAAGTGTATGTGTTTATATTTTTACAGTTTACTACTAAATTTAAATCTGAATTAACGTTTCTAAATTTACAAAAATATCTTTATACAACCTAAAAATAGTTATATTTTGCTATCTTTGCTAGATATATGAAAGATACCTCTTTTTTTAAAATATAAAATTAAGGTATTTGTCAAATAGAAACTTGACCTTTCTGGAAGGAAGATTTTTTTTTCCCTTTTCCTCAACCTCTTCTTTCTCTTTTGGGACCTTTAAGAGTATGCTGTTGAGCCTAACTAACAGCTTACCCTCTCTGTCAAGGAACAAAAATTAGCTACCACTTTTGATATACACGTCTGACTGCTTATAAATTAGATCATTTGTTACTTCAGTGATGCCGATGTCAGCTGTCTTCATCTTCATTTACCTGAAGTACAAAATAATTCTAAATTTCTATTTTATGTTATATGTAATATACAAAAGATGCAAGCAACGGTTTAATAAATCAGTTTCTTAAAAATATTTGAACGATGTCCTAAAAACAGCAACAGTAATAATTCTCATTAGCCTGGCATTGATACTGAGAATTATTACAGTTCACACAACATTTGGCTAAAGTGTGATTACAGTGTGAAAGATTTTATTAGTATCAGCAACAAAATGCAAGGAAACAAATGCACCTTTGCAACATCAGCCTTGGAAGAGGGGAGGGGAGGTCCTGATATAATTAAGAATACAAATTGTTTGTTTGTTTTGTTATTTGGTTTTTAGGAGTATTAGCAACTTAGGCCATATTGCTCCGGTGATATGCGGTGGTCATTCCCTGACCTTTTCGCATCCTCCGTATTTGGTGGTCACGGGCTCAAACCCCGGTCTAATCAAGAAGCGTGTGCTACGCACTGCTGCTCCTGCCTACCTGGCTACAGAGGCACCAGAATATAATTTACTGCTGATATGTGGAATATTGTTTTATAAGTATAAATAATATCTTTCAAATTTTCTTGAGTGATCACAGTAATAGCAAGATGGAACCTAAAGGAAGTAGTACTCCAGTAATGCTGTTCCTTTAGTGTGGCTAAAAGTGATAAATGATAAAAGTGCTTTAGCAATGCACATAATATCTCACTATGGATGTTTTTTTTATGGTTTGGCCTTTATGCTGTTACTTCGGAAGAATGCACTTAAGCATGATATCAGATACAAAGCCATGTGGTAGTTATACTTACATAATGTAATATTTGAAGCATGACATGTGAACCTGCCTCTGAGAAATTGAGAAAATTGTCTACATAGCATTTGAGAAGACAGTAATTTTTTAAGGTAGAGTGGTATGCTCCTGCTTTTCCACTTCTAACCAACAACAAATAAATTGGAATGTAAGATCAAAATATAATCATAATTATTTCTGGAACAGCATGGCATATAACCTTGTAAGAGAACTGTTTCAGCATCAGTTGAAGAATCTTTTATAGACAGTGAATTACCATTGCCTATGATTATTGATATAAGTATCAGTGTTTGAAAGTGAGCCAAACCACCCATATCATGGTTACACATGAATTTTTTTATCGAAACTGTATTCACACTTGAATGTGAACTTTGGTGGAGCCAATGTGGCCTCATATAATATTGTTGTAGTATTTCCATTAGTATTTTAATCCTAAAGATTAAAAACAATGTTGTGTAAAACTTAGGTGGGGAGAGATGTCTACCCCCCTCTACAAGCATAATTGTAAGTGGTTGTGAATTCAGTGTTAAGGAAAAGATTCTCTTTTTGCTTATTATTACAATTATTTATCTCTTGTTTTGTCAGACCACTAAGATACCATTAAATAATGAAATGACAATCTTAGTGCTGGGTATTTGGTGCAAAAGGTGATATGCCAGTCCCTCCAACTTAATTGTTAAAGCTATTGTTTTAGTAGCAGTAGTTGTGAATTTAGGGTTAGTAAGAAAAATTTACAGCTTAAAATATCATCATTACAGTCATATTTTCCCCCAGTTTATCTCATATAAACCAGTGTTTAAAAAAAAAAAAAAAAAAAAAAAAACCTTTCCCCCCCCCACATGGGCAACAGAGGAGAGGCCATGGTGCACCTATAAAAGTGAAAAATACAATTTTCTTTTCTATACATATAAATGTATATTGCTATAAAAAAAGAGCAAGTTTTATAAAAATTTTGAAGTTTTGTGTCTAATTTTGATAAATAGCAAATTGTATGCATACCCCCTTTCTCCCACAAGGTCTTGTAGCATTTACTAATTAATAAAAATATAAAGTTTAAACAGCATCACATTTTCATAACAAATAACATGCTCTCTATGCATCATATGATTATATTCAATTACTTTAAATATATAATTACACTGATCCACAAAATATGGTAATATTCTTGTATTTTCCATCTTGTAAACTCCAATTAATTAATTTTTTTACACAGTTACATAAATTAGCATTAGTTGAAGCACATGATGCTAGAAAACAAGCTTATATAGCATTAACAAAAAAAAAAAAAAAAACACAACCCTTTCCCATTTTACCCATCTGGTCACTGCAAATGTTTGTCCAGTTCAGCCTTAAATTTATTTAAGCTATCAACTTCCACAACAACAGATGGAAGTCTGTATCAGCAATCAAACTACCTGCTGGCCAAAGGCAAACTTCTGCACATCTATTCTACGACTGTCTTTCCTCAATTTGAATCAATGCCCCCCTCAGATTCTTAATCTGAGCATGTGGAAGTATCCCAAGAGCACATTGAGCCTGCCCTGCTCAAACCATTCAAGGCCTTATACACTTCAATCAGATCACCTCACAGGTACATAGTCTCCAGATGCTGCAACTTGCAGAACTTAAGTCTCTCTTGGTAAGAGCACCCCTTTGTTCCTCTCACCAATCTTGTTGCCCTTCGCTGTACTCATTCTAGCAACTACATCCTTCCTAAAATGAGGCCTCCAGACCTGTACACAGTACTCGAGGTGTTGCCTAACAGGGCCACATCTTGAGACAAGGAGGGATAATCACCTCCTTGTCTCTGCTAGCAAAATTCCTATATATCATTAACAAAACTCCATGAACTGCTCTGGCAGCCCATCTGCACTGCTCAGAGAACTTCTTATCTGACTGCACAATTACCCCCAGGTCTTTTTCATTCTCCACCTGCCTGAGTGTTGTACCACACAGTTGGTATTTTCTCTTGGGTTACTGCTACCGATATGCAGTACTTCACATTTGTCAATTAAACTTCAGTTGCCACTTATCATCTACCTTACTTTTCTAGATCCTGTTGCAGTAGCATACTGTCTTTACTGCCATTAACAACCTTCCCAACCTTTGTATCATCTGCAAACTTGGACATTAAGGCATATATATACCTTGGACATATATACCTTCATCGATATCATTGATAAATATACAAAACAACAATGGGCCCACCACAGAACCCTGGGGGATTCCACTAATTACATTAGTCCACATTAAGCAGTGTCCATTTATAATCACTCTCAACCATTAACCATCCCACTCAATCATCCTTTTATCCATTGTAGCAACTTGCCCTTAATGCCATACTGCTCCAATTTGTACAGTAGTCTTCCATGTGCAACAGTATCAAAAGCTTTCTGAAATCAAAGTGTATGATATCAAAATTATTTTTTTGTATCCAGTTCCTTTGTGACCACATCGTAGTATCTAATAAAATTATTATTATTATTAGCTATATGGTGCAAGGAAGCCTGAGGCTTATGCTGCACCAGCCAAAAAAAAAAAAAAAAAATTCCCGTTACCCTAAGAGAGAGAGAGAAAAGTAAAAGGGACTCACCAAGAAAGGGAAGAATGACGATATCCAGCTCAGGACGCTGGGTGTGCCAAACCCATACTCACCAGATGTGAGCCCCTAGGGTTAAAATTGTTCACACAAGACTTCCCCTTAACAAACCCATGCTGTGTCTGAACTATTACTGCAGTCTTGTCTAGGTGATACTGCATCACTTCTTTAATCAATGACTCCATTATTTTCCCCAGAACAGAAGATAAACTAATAGGTCTATAATTATTTTTGTCATCCTTTGTGAATTGGAGATACATTTGCACATCTCCAGCTCACAGGGACCTCCCCTGAATCTAAGGGTGCTCTCAATATTATGGCTAAGGGTTTGCTAACTTTCCTCACTGCCTCCTTCAATATAATTGGATAGATTCCATCTGCCCCAGGTGCCTTTTTTTATGTTTAACTTCAACAATTTCTCCTCCACTTTGCTCTCCGTTATTATAAAATCATTTAGCTCCTTGTTAGAGTTATTAAACTTATATCCTCTCCTTCCTTACAGAATTCCTGATTTGTGAATGTCGATGAAAAATACTCATTCAGTTTGTCAGCTATCTGAGCAGGATCATCAACAGCCAAACCATCAACATCAAGTGGACTAATGCGATTCATCCCCTTCCTTCTAAAGTTTCCAAAAGTAAAGAAGTGTTTGTTGTTGTTTTTTTTTTTTTTTTTTTTTTTGCATCCTTTGCCAAGGATTTCTCATAATCAGCCTTTGCTTCCCTAACCTCATTTGTGACTTGATTACAGACTAGCTTATATCTGTCATAGGCTTCTGTGTCACCTGATAATTTATATGCATCCCACACATTTTTCTTCTCTGCCATGAGCCTCATTGGTTCATCTGACATACATTTAGGTCTACATCTTGAACAGTATTTCTTAGTTGGTATAAAAAGCCTAGTAGCTTCCAAGATTAATTCCTCGAAGGCTTCTCATTTAGAATTCACTGTTGTTAACATCATTAGTTGATCCCACTGTATAGAATTTAAAAACTGTCTGAGACTACCTTTATGATACCAAAAACCCTTCCCTTTAACCTTGATGGTAGTTACATCTTTAAGTAAATCCGACATCAGTACACTGTGATAACTGTTACCTAGTGGTTCCTTTACCTTCAAATCCTTAATGCATGAATAATCACTGCTGATAATCGGATCAAGAGTATTACTCCCTCTGGTTGCCCCTTGAACACGTTGCTGTTGAAAACAATCCTCCAATAAATCCACGAAAGTCTTGCTATTGTGCGAGTGACCAATCCACAAGTTCCAGGCAACATCTGGAAAGTTAAAATTTCCCATTATGATACATTCTGATTTACTGGCCCACTCTTTCTCTGCATAAGTGTTCATTGTAATCATCAGAGTCAATAGGCCTATAACACACTCCTTCTCTCATTTTCCCTTTCCCAGTGCTTATGTCACATCAAACTGACTGAATTGCACTGTCCACCCATGTCAACTGGATGCACTTCCTTAGATTTTGTGTGTTTTTTTAACTAACACCATAACTCCTCCTCCCTTCCCACACTGTCTATCCTTTCTGTAGACAGTGTACTCACCAAATTACAATTCTACACTGCCTACATATCTGTGTGACACAATGTCTCTGATATCCCAACAATATCTGCTTTGATGTCTTGATCAGCACTTCAATTTCATAAAATTTATTTGCTATCATAATTTGATAATTTGATGAGCTACATGATGTTATGTAATGTGATTTAAAATTTTAGTTGGTATAATTTATTTACTTAGTTACATAATTTTACCAATTCCATTTGGTGCCAAGAGCTTATGTCTGCCATGCAAATTCTTTAATAGGTAATTTGCAATGCTTATCTGATAAAGTGATTCATTTCTAAAGTTTCAGCTTTTTCAAGCAATAACTGGGAAGACATTATTCACACAAAACCATTGTTATTATAATAATTTCATATAAAGACAAACCTGCTGTTCAGGGATAATTGAATTTATTTTATAAAAATAAATACAGGCAGTTCATAATTTTCAGACATTACATATTAATACCCACAATCTACTTCTGAACTAAGCCTTCAGTCTCTCAGACATTGATGAACCAATGAATGAACCTTGCAAACAGTTCACCCCATGTCACTAAGCCCACCTGCCAACAATTTTGGCATTGTCATCGTTATGGTCTGTACAGTAGTATTTATGTCTGAAGTTTTAACAATTTTAGTGCACTCTGTCCTTATCTTATGAAATGAGTGGTAAAAGGAAAGTGCCAAGAACAGTGATAACAAGTATAGGTCTCATAAAATTAATACATTCGAGGGAAAGCTTGAAAAGCAACATATCTTTAGCCTAAACTGAATGCTCGGTAGACTTAAGCTGGTTGACTATGTATTTGAATACAAAAGAAAGGATAAAATTGAAGGCCATGTACAAAGCACTGGAAATATGCAATCAATAATGAGAGGAACAATGATTTAGGAAATGGAAAGATCTTTGAAATTATGGATTTAGGGCCAAATAAAAAAAAAAAAAAAAAAACACCTTTCCAGCAAGTCTTTCAATCATTCAAGGTAAAGCTATGTTTTTGTATAATGGCCACAAGAAATGTTTGCAGTGAAACTATCAAACCAGCTTTTGCTTGCATGATTTGCAGAGTTAACTCTAGAATTTCATGCAAACAAAAGCTGGTCTGATGGTTTCAAGATTAGGGCTAAGTTGCACAATAGAATTATTTTGTAAAATGACACTTACATGACCTTATCTGGCAAAGGTGGAGAAAACTGAAACTCGACGCAAGGTAGCTAAGAACAGTTTATGCTGCTTAGTGGCAACGCAGTAGGTGGCTTTAAACTCAAACCTACATTAGTCTATGAATCAGAAAACCTTAGAACTTTGAAGGGAAAGGACAAAGGTACATTTCTGGTTATTAATCCAGTTCTGGTTGGAAATCCAGTTCAAATGCCTGGGAGTAATTTTTCAAGATTGGCTTAGCCTTGATTTTGTTCAGCAGTTAGACCACGGGTGTCCAACTTTATGAGCGAGGGGCAAGATTCAGAAATTTAACTCTTTGGGCCAGTGAGAAAAATTTACAAAGATATATTGCAACTATCCAGCTATATTCTCATAGGTATGCCACACCAAGATGCCTGTGATGGGTCTTTAAAAATATTTATGTAAATGGACCTCTAAAAATATTTTTATCATTAAAATTACAAATGCAAAGAAAAAAAGTTTAATGCGTTATTATTTATTCAGTATGCAAACTCGCAAATTACATTTTTAGTGAGATATTTGATATTGTTTTTGCTTGTACAAAAATTCAATATTCACTGGCACACCTGACATAGTAATATGTACATTGCATAAATGCTCATCTATCAATAATGACCATAACTTTGGTTGAGAATATCATTCTCAACAAAAGCTCTCCTCAAATTACTGCTGGCTTGAACTTCAAATTAATTCTAGATGAAAGGTATTTTCTATTTCAACATTTATGCTAAATGGATCAGCAAAAATTAACTTCAGTCTATGATTCCTGACATTGAAAATTTCTGATTGAATTCATTAATGAGTTATTATTTATTCAAGGCAACTAATTAGTGCTAAGTATTTTTTAAACTTTTAATCATCTCAGTACATCTTACCGAAAGTGTTATGAAGTGGTTAGTTTTCTTTAAGAAGTAACTGTTTATGAAACAGCTTTAATTTCTCGGTAAAAGTTGTAACATGATCATAATACTAAACGATCTACTAAATGATCCTTTCCTTGTAGCTTTATGTTCAATTCAGAGATATTTGGTCGCATCTACTAAGAAGGCAAAGAACTGGTGGAGATGTTTCTTCAACACCTATTTGCGAATCCAGTAGCCACTGAGGGTATCACCACAGGTAACAGCTTGCCACTGAGGCAATGCCACCTAGATATACGGCCTGCAGATTGAAATGGATTGCATTAGTGAACTAAAGTAATCTATTTGGCACTTACGTATTAGCTGCAGGACCAAAAGGCACTGAACTGCAGTACGACCAACGTAGAATGTCTTTAATGAGCTATACTGGTTATATAAACGCATAAAAGTTTTTGTACTCTAAATTTATCTACCACATTTAAGGAAGGTTAGCAGGCCAGATGACAACCTTTAGAGGACCACATTCTGGAATGTGAGCTGTATGTTGGACAACCCTAAGTTAGACAATATTGCAGCAGGACTGATTTAATTGGACAATGCTCCTGGGCATCCTTATCCTGCAATTTATTTAAATATACCCCTGCAATATTCAGCTTGTGGATCAGACAGTCATAGCAATCTTCAAGTGGTAGCTATGACTGGAGTAGTAGACAAGTGATAGCTCTACATTGAAGGAATTCTTGAAGGAACAATACTGGAAACCCTTGGGTTGAGATAAAGAAATAAATCATGAATGATTGCTGGAAGCAGTTGTGGCTAGAGGTAGTTACAAATTTTGAATGTTTTAAGGAGAGACCCCTAAAGTGCCTAGTTTATAAATCAACTGGACTTGGAATTCAACACTGAAGATGCGAATGAAATGACTGCATCTCATTCAGATCCTAATCGGATGTCCAATGAAGGTCTGCATGCCATGCAAGAGGCAAATAAGGCATCACTATAAATCATTACACAAAGACTTAATCATTAAATGTGTTTCTTCTATAAAAGGAGAAACACATTTAATGACTGGAGTGAAATGCTGAAGCGTGCAAAACACTTCAAATTTATACTATACTTATGGATTTTTATTTATTTTTTGGTTCTCTGGGAATAGATCCCCCCTTACAGTGTGTAAGTCTATTACTCAACTTTTGGACATACGGCAGACTCCCGATTTTCCAGGATAGATGGTAAAAAAACAAATCTCGGATAACTGATTTCCCAGTTAATCCAAAAATACAGAAGTCTCTGACACACATAAGAGATACATTCCAGGACTTCTTACTTCGTCGAGTTTTACGTAACTCGGGAATGACTAGTAATATATTGCTACTGTATTATTATTGACAAATCTGAATTCAGCGTGATACTTGTTAATTTTTGACCATTTTTATGCATTCTTATTAGTTTAATTTTCTGATCCAAATCGATCACTTTCCTTTTCTTGGTAGATTTACTAGTACCGCTGTCACTTAATCTCTTGGTCGGCACCATGATAACGGTCAAAATTAATTTCTGAAAAGAACTTTACAGGGTTAAGGCGAAAACTCACTATTATCACCCCGTGCGAGCTCACATTTTACTAAAGCACATTTCTGGAGGTCAACAAAAAACAATAAAAACAATTTGCACTTTCCGTTTTATTGGGTTTTCTGTTAGCGCAATCTATTATAAACGGGTAGTAAACTCGATCTTATTGCATTTGCGATGATACCTATAGCTGGAATTCTGTTGGTTTTTACGTTATTATGGTGAAGTGTGTGTCCTCTTCACTGAAATCTTCAGTCATATAAAAAAAAAAAACCATAAATAATTGTAAGAATCTTCTCTTCATTTCTATTTTTTTGCTTGTTACTCTGATCTCACTTGTGCAATTTGTGTGTGCCGTGATCATCGTTATTGATTGCTTATTATTTTTTTGTTGTTGTTTTAAATTTTACAATCCTAAAAAAAAAAAAAAAAAAAAAATTGAGTGAAAACAAATTTAAGTAAATCTGTAGTTGCGTAAGTCGGGGAATTACTGTATCAAAAAATGTTTGGCGACCTACGTAAAAAAGTATGGCGATAGATAAAAAAAAAAAAAACTTACCACGTACTACTCCTGTGCCAATACGCTGCTTCCCTTTATTTTTTGCGATGTCAACTTTAAATCTAATAGCTTCCCTTTATTTTTTACAATGTCGTGTATGGTTTGGTCATCAACATTATAATGATTCATTACAGATTTAACGGATACACCGTTTACACACTTTTGAATAATTTCAAGTCTTTGTTTAACTGAAAGTGCAACTCTTTTGTGATTTCTAAGCAAAAAAAAGAATATATTTACTATAAAAAAAAAATTAAACATCCCTGACATAAATAACGAAACAAAATTTGTCTTTTTGCAGTGTGACAGAACACAACAATTGACGCAACACACTAAAACAAACAAACTAAGCATTTTTTTCTCTTTTTTTTTGAGCGGTGGATGTGAAGACAGTGGGAGTTGCAAGATAATAGGCACATTAATCTTCCAATGACAATTTATGACGCCGCTTCTTGTTGCTTATTTCCGACTTGCAAAATATCTGTTTATACCTATTCTAGTTATTACTTGAATTTTATGATTTCTGGTTGATTTTTTTTTTTTTTTTTTTTTTTTTTTTTTTAAATTTGGGGTCTTGAAGTGTCCCGGTTAATCCGCTTTCCAGTTAATCAGATCCCTGTAAATTGAGAGTCTGCTGTATTTTCAGAATGTTTAAAGAATGGGCAGGCAGTTCTTTTGAAAGAAGATCGCATTAGATGTATTACAACAGCATTTAAATATTGGTAGTAGTTTACAGGTTGCTTGTTTGTTCAAGGATTTTTACAGGTTGCATGCATAAAATAATACCCACTGTTTATTTATTGAGTTGCTGGTAGGTTTACTGAAAGATGTTGGGATTTGCTGTAACGTACGATGCACATACTGTACATGGAATCACGACAAACAGCTTTCAAGTTGTAAGCTTGAAAACAGCAAGCTCTCATCTCACAGCAGCCATTAGGAATAGGTGTGATTTAGATACAAGAAAAAAGAATAACTTAATAAGCAATTAATAAGCAATTCTTCTTTCATTGTTTTTAATCTCAATGAAATCCAAAAAAAGTTGGTTAGAATTTTTTGAGGACAAAAGAAAACAGACTAGTGTTGTACCATGTTTTGACAAATCAAATGTTAAAAATTTAGAGGTAATGAAAGATGGAATCATGGAACTGAGTACTGATAACAGAAGATTAACTATCAACAAAATTTAAATCTTGAGATCAGGTTGGTTACAAATTCATTGGAAGAACTCCAAAAAATCATGATGATGATAATACATGTCAAAAGTAAGTACAAAGCAGTAGTAAGTAATAAGTGACTTTGAAAAAAGTAAGCTTGTAATACATGATGCCATACCCAACTTCCAGCATTTTGCAGCTTCAGATTTACTATGATACATAATTGTATGATACATGTACAATCAATGCAATTAAAGTGCCAGAATTCCCTGCCAAGGAAATTGTTTTATAGTATTAGTGATGGAAAATGATGTAAGAACAAGTGCCTATACATCAACAACTATAAAAAAAAAAAAAGTACCTGCATCATTTATCCATCATCCCATGTAATAATTTATCTAGCCATTCCCTGAAGTTATTCAACTATCCACTTACTTCCACAATATTAGATGAACGTCTGTTCCAACATTCAATAATTGAATGTTAATTCCTTTTTCAATTTAAGTTTATGTCCTCTTGTGTGTTGTTCAAGCAAGTGATGCCAGCATTTATTTTATTCAATCCATTTAAATGCCTCATATACTTTAATTAAAATTAAGGTTAGGTTCAGGATAACCATTGATACAATGGAGAAATCCAAGAAGAAGAAGATATAACTTTTATTAGGTCTCTTCTCACAGGTGTGTAGTTTTCAGATATGGTACGGTACTGCAATTTGCAGAACTGACACATTTGCATCCATTGCAACAGATCCATATCCTTTCTGAAAGGAAGCTTCCAGACCTAAATGCAGCACTCAAGATCTGTTCTAATCATTGCCTTATACAATGGGATAATCATCTCCTTCTCCCTGCTGGCAAAATTCCTGTATAACATTGCCAGAATCCCATACGCCGTCCTAGCAGCCTTTCTTCAATGCTCAGAGAACTTCATGTCAGACTGTACAATTACCCACGGGTCTTTTTCTTTCTCCACTACCTTGAGTACGGTACCACCCAATTGGTATGTTAAAAGTATTCCAGGATTACTGCCAACCCTTGCAGTGTTTTGCATTTATCAATGTAAAGCCTCAATTTCCACTTCTCAGCCTATCAGTTTAATTTTTCTAGCTCTTGTTGAGTAGCATACCCTGATTCCTGTCATTAACCACCATGCCAACCTTTATATCATCTGCAAATTACATCAAGCTTGACATGCCTTCATCAATATTGTTAATAAATATTGAAAACAATAAAGGGCAAAGTGCTAAAACCCTGACAGACTTCACTAATAATATTAGTCTAAGAAGAGCAATGCCCATTAATAACCATTCTGTCTTCTGCCACTCAACCACACCTTTAACCACAACAACAGCTTGGCCACAGTGCCGCCGCATTACTCTAATTTGTACACAGCAGTCTTTCGTGTGAAATAGTATCAAAAACTTTGCTGAAATCCAGCTCTGATATTACAAATCAGATTGGTCAAACATGATTTCTCCTTAACAAATCCATGCTGTGATTGCATATAACTGTATTCCTGTCAAGGTGATCCTACATCACTTTTGGTCCACTGACTTTCATTATTTTTCCTGGAACAGAAGTCAAGCTTACAGGTCTACAATTACTTTGTCCTTTGATACCCCTTCATAATTAGGGGAAGCATTTGCACATCTCAATCTGAATAGACCGCTCCTGAATCCAAGGATGCTCTCATAATTATGGCTAAAGGCCTACTTACCTCCTCTTTTGTTGTTTCTTTTAATATAATTGGATAGATTCTGTCAGCCCTCAGGTGCCTTATTTACTTTTAGCCTCAACATTTTTTCTTCACTTTACTTTCAGTTATCACAAAGTCATTTAGCTTCCAGTTATAACTTGGTATACTTCTGGTATCCCCATCCCTAAAATATTCACACACGAATGTAGATGCAAAACATTAAGTTTGTTAGCTACCTGAACAAGGTCCTCAATCTTGTTGAGATTGCTGACCAACTGAAGATTATACAATAAATGTAATGTAGTTTAATAATGCATTTTTCAAAATAGAAATGGGCATTACATTATGAATGTACGTTTTTTATGCTTTCCTTCGTGCATACAAGATACCGCACATACCCATGTGGGTATGCGAGGCTGGTGGTAATGCAAGGACAACATTACAGGCACATACTGAAGAAGTGGTACAGGAAGTACCATGAAAAGTCTGAGAATAAACTGTAATTCATTAAAAAATTAAATGCAGATTACACTCTATTCGGGTTTAAGTGCTCATAATTTCACCAACTTCCAGGTTAGTCTACTGCTGGAAAAAAAAAAAAATGTAGATTGGAATATGGAAAAAAAGGCGTTTGCTGCTTCATTAATAAGGGTGAGATTAACTTGATCTATTTCTTGCTCTAAGTTCACCACACAAATTTATTTCAGGAGGATCCCCACAATAATGTTGTTGTTGGGTTGGTTTTAGGTGCACCAGCAACTCAGGTCATATTGCACCATATATAATATGTCTGTAAACTGCATGTGTTCTGTGGTTGGTTTGCTGGACAAAAAAACCAGAGTTTCTGAGAGAGAAAAACCATGCTGCCCTTGTCCACGACTGATTAACTCAGCCATGTTGTGAAAAAGACTAAAAAGTTCCTCGCTTCATTGATGGGATTCAAATCCAGGTCTTTTTCACTGGGTGTGGGGAGGACAGTGATTATACCAACTGTGCTACCCATGAGGGCTTCCCACAATGTCTGTTAAAGTCTTCTAATGTGCATAAAAGGGTTAAGACCTGGATAATAAGTTTATCAGTTCCCAATGGTAAGAAACAAAACTTCTAATCACACAGCTACTGCTTTTAAACTGCCCTCAGACCTTCTAGGGTCTAATTACAAAGCAAAAAAATATACAAGTATACAAGTATCACAACACTAAATATGTCAGATAAATTGTTAGAGACCTTTTTTTCCTTTATAAAAGAAGTATGTGTATCAAAGCAATTGTGTATACAGAGAAGAGGACAGATTTTTAATTTCATTTTTTAAATCTGCATACTTCAAAATTTGGAAGGGCAAATTTGAAGGTGGGTTAAAAATATTTTTGTTTTTTGATCACATTTTATTACTGAGAACAATAAAACAAAAACCACTAGTAGCAACCACCTCCTCAAAATGACCACCTCTATAAGTGACCAAAATTTGATGAAACAGTTTAAAAAGATACCATATTCATGCTAGTTATCCTCTCTAAGCTAACCATCAAGTACCTAACACCCTGTCTCCACAGCCACTATTCTCACAACCAATTGAAGAAAAGGTTGGTTTAGATGTATAATTTGAGGGATTTTTCCAGGTATAAGCGGTGTGGCTGGGGAAGCTAGCTATTGATTATGTTACTATTTATCGTCTTATTGTTACTAAGTATTGGATGGCCACATTGTCCACTGGGGGGGGGGGGACACATGTAAATTGCAAATTAGAAATGTCAAAAAAAATAATGGATAATAACTAAGACTGTACTTTATATTATTTGCATCTCATCTTTCAGGGTCCATGGATTTTTGATGTGTTTTTATCCAAAGTATTCTCTTTGATTGTAGTGTCAAGGCATTAATTTCACGTACTGGACTAAAGGGAACGAAACACTCGTAATGTAATTTACGTTACATAAACAAAAAAAAAAAAAAGTCACGCCACAGTTTACAAGTATGGAACAAGACCTCCTGTTTATGCTGCAATTTGCAAGTATCCTTCTCTAGATCACTTGTGTCAGTTTTTGCTAAGCAACTAGTTAGCAAATATCAAAGATATCAACAAACAAGAGAGTGAACATGTTAGAGTTACAAACAAAAATCAAAGTGATAGAAGATGCAGAAAGAGGACTGTCTCAGAGAAGACTGGCTGAAAAATACCAGTGCTACAATGAGGTAAAAGTAGAAATGGTTTGAAAATGCCAACAAATATTCAGAGGGACTATCATCAAACCTTCAAAGGAGATCAACAATATGACTGTTCATGGTTCAACAGTGCTCGTGCAAGAAATGTGTCGATAAGTGGATCAATATTAAAAGAGAAAGCAAAGAGTTTTGCTAAAGTACTAAACACTGATAATTTTACAGCTAGTAACAGGTGTCATGAAAAGTTTTGTAATAGGAACAATATTGTGTTCAAGTCTGTTTATGATGAAGGTGCATCAAATAATCCAGACACATTCAGGATTGGATTTCAAGATTAACAGATTGGACTAAGAACTATGAACCAAAGAACACTTTTTTTTTTTATCATTCTTTGCCCACAAAATCATTAGTTTTAAAAGGGTCTAAATACCAAGGTTTTAACAGTTTACATTTACAAATGCACAAAACAGTGCATTTGTACACAATTTTGTTGTATACAAATGCATGAAGTCTTGCTGCTTTAAAAGAATAAACAAGTCCAATCTTGGAGTTGAATGATGCAAAAAAAAAAAAAAAAAAAAATGCTTGGATGAGTAATAAAATTTTCACTCAGTGGCTAGAAAGCTTTAATGAGATTAAGAAAAGGGAAAATAAGAAAATGTTACTTTTCTTAGATAATGCACCATGCCATCCAAAAATGTATTGTCAAATATTACATTTGGTGTTTATACCTCCCAATACTTCAAGTTCCCTATAACCTTTGGACCAAGGTATCATTCAAATATTTGGCTATCATTCAAACATTATAGGAAACAGATTTTGACAACATTAGTGGTGAAAATGTACCTTTTGGAAAATTTAGAACTGATAAAACAAATTAATCTTTGTGATATTTTTGAATACATCAAAGAGGCATGGTAAGCAGCTTCAAAAAATCCTATCAAAAAGGTTTGAAAATCATGGAATTAATATGGAAATTGACATACAAGAGATATCATCCCTTGAAAAGGAATTAATGCAGCTGGGAGAAGTGGCAAGTTTCTAAGTAAATTTAACTTTTGAGATTGATGCAATAATAATCTTAAAAACTGGAAGACCTGAAGATAAACTTTGACTGCCAAAATATGGAACCAGATGACAGCAGACAAGAGGTCAAGCATAAAGATAATGAGGCAAGGAGT
Source organism: Mastigoproctus giganteus (assembly GCF_048544385.1). Lineage (NCBI taxonomy): Eukaryota > Metazoa > Arthropoda > Arachnida > Uropygi > Thelyphonidae > Mastigoproctus > Mastigoproctus giganteus. Next base: position 181,260,524 of record NC_143575.1, on the reverse strand, counting down.
GAAAGTTTAACAAATGATGATGGATAAAAGGATTTGTCAATGCAATTAGGAAATGAATTAGGAGTGCTGTGGCTCAGAAAAGAAATGAGGAGGGCAGTTGTCCTCTGAATCACAGCCTTTTCAAATGTACTGTTTGTTTGATGTTTGTGGGTAATCAGGAACAGGACATGACATTGCCAGGGGGGGGGTCTGTGTGGCAGTCTGTGTGCATGTGCAATGTAAGGACTGTGAGAAAATCAGGCACCATCTCAGCATTGCTATGAGCCTATATGAGAGATTGAAGGACAGGGTGGACGCCCCCAAATGATTTAAATTGTGGGGCTCATCAAGCTCTCAGCTGCCCACATGAATGCCAGAGCTTGCACTTGAGCATGCAACACAGCGGCAACCCCCAAGGCAGAATAGTTCCAAAAGTAACTACACTGGTGTGCAAAACTTAAGGACCAACACTATTTCTAAAGGTTACAACCACAAAATCAAACAAAACAGCCTGTGGTGATTTGCATAACTGTGGCCGTTCAGTAGAAAGCTGGTGCACATGCAAAAATTTGAATCATAATGAGAGAGGGCTAACATAAACTGATAAAATCAGCAGTTCAGCAGTTATGTGCAAATTACCAAATGGTGAGCACGATTGTTACAGACGTTCGATTGGTTTCATACAGTGCTACAGATAACGAAATGGTCAGTAGGCAACATCTGGATGACTTTACCCAGGGTTGAATAATTGGAAAGCTCGAGGAAGGTTGAAGTGTGAGGAGTGTAGCTGCAGAGTTCGATATCGCACATAGCTTCGTCTCCCGTGCGTGGTCGGCCTCCAGAACGACAGGTACAGCTGTTCGAAGGACCAGTGGTAGTCATCCACAAAAAACAATGCCCAATGATTACTGCTATATACTCCTACAGGCCAAGAGGGACCGACACCAGACAGCGGGATCCATTGCAAGCCAGCTGCACAGGATGCAGGATATCGTGGTTTACCATGGCCAGGCGACTCCACAAAGGTGGACTGTTTGCCCGACAGCCAGTACACTGCGTCCCTTTAACACCTGCCCATTGGAGACACCATTTACAGTGGTGCATCGAACACAAGAACTGGACAGCAGCGCAATGGGGTAAGGTACTCTTTATTGATGAGAGTAGATTTGGCCTCAGCAGCGAGAGGTTGGCACACAGTATCACCCTGCAAACATCACTGAAAGGGATCGATATGGCAGTTTAGGTGTTCTCCTCTGGGAAGGCGTTATCTTGGATGGACAAACACAACTCCAGATACTGGAAGAAGGTACTGTAACAGGTGCACACTACTGTACTGAGGTAATCCTTCCCATGTGTGTCTGTTCCGAGGTGCAATTGGCCCCGAGTTAGAGTTTATGGATGATAACGCCATACCCCATCGCACTGCAGCTGTGATATGCTTTTGGAAAGTGAGGACACTGTTCGTATCGATTGGTCTGCCCGTTTCCCCTGATCTAAATCCCATCGAACACATATGGGATGCTCTGGGGAGATGCCTAGCGGCATGTCCACACTCACCAGAAAATATTCACCAGCTGAAGATGACGCTGACAGAGGAATGGACAATGTTACCACAAGAACTTATCAACAACATTGTTCTAAGTACGGACAGGCGGTGCAAAGCCTGCATCGACATTAGGGGTAGCCATATCTCCTACTAAGGACTACCTCTCCCCTTTGTTCCATGTTTGGCAGTGATATGTTGCCATTTTTGAATAAAGTCCCTCCGTACCATTTTGTTTCTGTTGTGTCGGTGTTGTTTCCTTCATCATTTCTATATCCTTCATTTTCCTATATCCAGGCCACTCCTATGAGAGCTACAGGTGAAAATCTGACTGTTCCTTAAATTTTGCACACCAGTGTAGTTGTCAGTGACTATTGTCAGGGAAACGGGGAACATATTTTGCAAAAAGGATAGGTGGAACAGGACCAGGGTATGTCTGCCAGAGGCAAAGGTTGATGACGTTGTAGAGCAGATATCATCTTTTAAGGGCACAAAAGTTGTACACATTGGCACTAATGATATTAAGAGTAGGAGACCGTCAGAATTATTTAATAAGTACAGGTGAACGTTGAAAAAAAGCCGTGAGTTAGGGACGAATTTAAGTGTCTGCAATTCTGCCAAGACACAATAGGAAGGAGTACATGATGAGAGCCTTGTCGATCAATTTGGCCCTGGAGAGACTGTGTAAGGCTCAAGGGGTAGAATTTTTCTCAGCCTGGTCTGTGCTTGTTAACAGGAGAGACTGCTCCTACAGGGATGGGATACACTTAAATGGAAAGGGTGCAAGAATCTTTGCTGATGCTATCGAGGCAGTGTTAGGTGGGTTGATAAACTGCTAGCTTTGGGGGATACACAGACTAATAGATTAACAGTAGCCGCTGGCACAGGTGAAAGTGATTCATACACTGCTTCTATTGCAATGAGCAGCAGCCTGGAAACTAAGGTTCAGGGGTTTGTTATTTGTTTGTTATTTGGTTTTTAGGAGCATTAGCAACTAAGGCCATATTGCTCCGGGAAATGCGGTGGTCATTCCCTGACCTTTCCACATCCTCCATATTTGGTGGTGACAGGCTCAAACCCCGGTCTAATCAAGAAGCGTGTGCTATGCACTGCTGCTCCTTCCCACCTGGCTACGGAGGCGCCCTAGGTTCAGGGGATTCCAGAGTCTGCTGGGAGTCATTGCAGAACAAGTAAATACATGGGCTGTGTTAGGGTAGCTAAGAATAGGAACAGGTGCATGTACACCAATGCTAGGAGTTTGGTAAATAAATTTTATAAATTTGAGGTGTTAGTCAAAACATCAAAGGCAGATATTGGGATATCAGAAATGTGGTGTCACACAGATATGAGGAATGCAGAACTGGAATTTGGGGAGTATAATGTGTATAGGAAGGATAGACAGGATTTGTAAGGGTAAAGAACTTCTGTTTTTCCAGTGTATGGTTTTCTTGTATGTTCTTTGCAAATATTTCTAATATTGTTTCTTCAGCTGCTTGTTTTCTTTTATTTCTCATTTCTTCTAAAGGGGCTGATGAGGTTGATGGTTTTTCTTTACTATGCGGTTTAATCCTTTCACAAGTGAGTCTTTCAAGTGTGTGCATGTTCCAAGCAGTGAATTTCTGATAATAGTGGCCTTTATGGGGGTGCATAGCCACCACTAAAGTAAAATTGTCAGAAATAAAATCAGAATAGAAAAAAAAAAAAAAAAATTATATATTGTCCAATTTTATTTTATTAACTTTTGGATCTTAATTCCATACCATATCTTAAATTTAAGCTTTTGTAAACACAAATGATATAACTGAATTCTGTATTCTGTGTTTATAAAAAGTTTCTTTAATTCGACATACCTCTGTCCTACGTATGGAAGTGAATTAATTTTTTTTGCAATATTGTTATTTGTAGGAGTGTTATTTCATAAACAGTCTATTACTTGGTCCTTTATTTTATTTATAAGATAAGAGGGGTGATCATTTAATTTGCAGACTGGTGCAAGAACTTATCTTAATTGTAATCATCTGAACCTTCTGTGGAATTTTCCTTCTCGAAAACAGGTGAAATCTTGCCCCCAAATTTCAATATTTTTGTGCTGCCATCTATTATAAACTGTATACAGTAAGTTGGAAACACAGAAAAGAGAGAGAAATATATACTGGAAAAATTAAAACGATTCATAGATTAATGGACATGTTGTCTGAAGAACTCAACTCTTCAAAATGTAGATCTAGGTATTAAATTAAATTGAATGAAGAGGCTTACCTCAATATTTTCTTACAAACCCTTCAATTCTGATTCTCACTATATTACTTAAGTTAAAATTTTAAAAATTACTTAAATGAATTTTTTCAACACTGAAAAGTAAATAGATCTACAATATCCGGTATCAACAATTGAAGACTGCAATTATTTAATGAAATGAAGAAATAAAGCTGACGAAGCTTTTTCGACTTAGTGTCATGTTTACAGGTAGTATAGAAGCATAATGCGTACAATATTTAAAAGGAGAAGAGAAGAACACATAAACGACCAGAAGTCCAAAATGAAAAAAAGGGCGACAAATATTAATGCAGTTTGTGAAGTTTCATTTCAATGGTTTTGGATGTGAGTATTTTTGTGTAATTACATTGAATAAGGATTTTGGCCTCAATAAGAAGAAAGGCGTGTTGTTCAGTAATCATGATATGCTAATTCGGACACAGTAGAATGTGAAGGTCACACTGACACAGAATGCTGCTTAACCCTTTGTTCTAAAGTATACATGTTGAGTAGTGATATGAAGAATTACAATCCATGCATGAAATTTTATAAACCAGATCATTTATTTGTAGCAAATTATGACCAGAATGTTTGTTTAAAACAGAATGTAACTTTCTCATAGGTTTAAAAACAACTCTGTATTCTCTGTTTATAAAAAATTTCTTTAATTCGACATACCTCTGTCCTACATATGGAAGTGAATTAATTTTTTTTGCAATATTGTTATTTGTAGGAGTGTTATTACATAAACAGTCTATTACTTGGTCCTTTATTTTATTTATAAGATAAGAGGGGTGACCATTTAATTTGCAGACTGGTGCAAGAACTTATCTTAATTGTAATCATCTGAACCTTCTGTGGATTTTTCCTTCTCGAAATACTCTCCCTTGAACTTTACACATTTTCACCATCGTCATACCCACACATTTAAATGCACTTGCAAGCCATTTTTTGAAAGACTGCAAAGTGCTCCCATTATGGCTCTGCGAGCATCACTGTGTTGGATGCGAAACACCTGCCTATTAGAGCTTTCTTCAGACATGAAAACAGGAAGAAATTACATGGGGCCAAGTCTGGTAAATAAGGGCCATGTGGCAGAACCTTGGCACCTATGGCAGTGATTACTGCCTGTGCAATATTAGCCATATGGGGCTTGGCATTGTCCTCATGGAGACACCACTTCACACCGGAATATGGCCACCCTACCAAGACACTCATTACCGCATGCTTCATTCATCTCTTTAACTGTTTGAGGCATTTAAGCCCTGCCTGACACAATAATGAATCACATATCACTGTTCAATCTGCATGTCCAACATGATACTTTCTTCAAAACGATCGTCAGTGACACGGGTAAAAAAAAAAAAAAAAAAAAAAAGCTCTTCACACAACACTAGCTCAAGTACTGGCATGTGCACAGAGTCTGCTCAGTAGTGATCAGGGAGAGCACCTCTAGTGACAGTGATGGAAAGTTTGCATGGTAAACATCTTGCACCATTCCGTGAATTAAATGATTACCCCTTGTATAATGATCACCCATTTATGACACTTAACTCATTTAGGAATATGTATATATTCCTAAATGAGTTAAGTGTCATATCCTTGATGAAACTGAAATATACATATTCACCACCTGTTCTTTTTTGTCAAGTTGTGGTGGATTTAATAAGCATTGTTTGTACATAGGAAGGGAAGCATTTAAATGGTGGTGTCATGTTTGTGTACCTCCAAACATTTTCTTACTAGTTGGGCATATGAGATGTTTTTTTTAAGAGTAGATGGCTGAAGGAGTTCTTTGCCTCTTTATATGAGATATTTATACTCCTGTATATTTTATTTTCATTTCCCTCAACATGAATCATTGAGGAGGCTTCCATCCTGCAGTGGGCTGATAATGGCTGCAGTTTACTTTTTTTTTTTTTTTTTTTAATATTTTATTTTCACATATTTGAGAATAGGCTGGGTGTTCCTTCCAATTAGGATATGTTGGTCAGAAGGCTGTGCATCTTTTATAGTAGTAGTGCTCTTAAACTGGACACAGATGGATGTACTTCTCCAAGCCATTTGAGAGTGGTTTTTTTGACATCTGTGCAACATCTCAGTAGATATATAGCCTCATTGGACAATTTAAGTACGTTTCTTGCTTTTATATCAACTGGAGACGAGAGGCATATTAAAAGTGAGAATAAGATTTCTGATAGGAATGATATTTCAGCCTCTTCATATTAAGTATGCCAAGAACCAGACTGACTGGATAACATATATTCCTTTGTATGAAGAATCAGAAGCAAAACTTTAATCCATGCAGTAAAGTAAGTCTGAGGTCAGTAAGCAGTAACCTTTTATTTTTTTATAAATCATTATTAAGGATGAAATATTAAATCAAAAATAAAGATTTTAACAGCAGAGCAAATCAGGAGGTAGATGCATGGGTGATGTATGTTTCTTTGTGTGTGTGTGTGTGTGTGTGTGTGTGTGTGTGTGTGTGTGTGTGTGTAACTGGAAGAAAAACAGTATCATCTAATAATATGGGTGGCAGTTTGCTTGTGACAAAGTGAACTGTTATAAGTCAATTACCACCCATATATACATTTCTTTAACCCTCAAATGAACAATGACTCATCCACTCAAACTTGTACAGCTATTTAATCGAGTAAACAGTTATTTTAAAATAACTTTTAAAATAAACAGTTTATAAATGTTAAATTTTTAAGGAAAAAACTTAATTGAGTAAACAGTTATTTTAAAATAACTGTTTACTCAATTAAGTTTTTTCCTTAGAAATTTAACATTTTTGAAAGTGTGAAACTTATTTTTTGTAGGAAAAACAACTTTTAATTTGTAAATTAAAAATTTCTTCCTAATGCTCTGGTGAACCAAGAATCACGAGATGAAATGGCACTGTTAGCATTGTCTTTTTATGGAGAATCAAACCAGTGGTGATCTTTTAATGATTTCTACACAGAAATATTTTAATAAGTTGTGCCTCATGTGATGGTCAATGTTTAATTTTATTTCTTACCTTTGTAAAGGGATGATCAAGAAGCTGACTAGCGGTCCACCGTTGTCGTGGATCATGTTGTAAACAGTGATTTAGAAAATCATGACCCTCTTCACTGAGAGTATCTGGAATATCTGGAATTTCTCCCATTCCTACTCTAAACATGATTTGATAGCTGTTTTCTAAATCATGCCAGGGTCGCTAAAGGTAAAAAAAAAAGTGATAGTATTAAATGGCTAATTAATTATAAGACTTGTACAGCTATTAAGTAATGTGCATACAAGAAAAGTAGTGTAGTAATAATAATACTAATTTATTATTTATATATTAATATGGAAGCCATTTTCTTGAGATGGTCACTGTGAATGATAGGCCTAACTGATTGGGCTGAAAGTGGCCTCAAATTGAAGATATTTCTTCCTAGATGTGCAGAAAGAAGGTAAAATTTAAAAATTCCAAATAGTTTTATTTTACAGAATGGGCCAGTTTTGTCTACTAGTGTTGCCTACCATAGCCCCGCTACGGCGCCATACTAACTGGTCGTGTTTGAAGATAGCTTCTGGAAAAGAAGAAACATGCATTTCCGTGCTCCTGTAAATGCATCCAGGATCAGTCTGAAATGTGCATTTAAGGATATCCAAAAAATTTAATATGTCCATAGCCCCACTATGGTGCCATGCTACTATAACTGGTCGTGTTGAAGATAGTTTCCAGCAAAGAAGAAACGTGCATTTTTGTGCTCCTGTAAATGCATCCAGGATCAGTCTGAAATGAGCATTTAAGAATCCAAAAGATTTAATATGTCACAGTATTGGCTTACTTAGTGAAAGGTGTGTTCATTGTCAAATGTGAAAAGGTTGGGAATCATTTTATTTTACTGCGGAATATGGAAATTTCTGAAGGATTAATCAATGGAACGAGACTTATAAGTCAAAGTTATACATCAGAATTGTTTGGATCTGGAAATAACAGGAGAAGCTAAAAGAAACCAAGTACTCTTACCACATGTAGATTTGATTCCATCCGATTCGACTTTGCCATTTTCTTTTAAGAGACTGAGTTAATGTACCCGCTGTGAAATTTTTGCAATGGGTACAGATAGTTAGTATTATTACTATACCAGTTAGTTGAATATCAGGTTACGGTTTCACTTTCCTGTATCATTCATAGCATTCATAAATTGTCCATTTACTTACAAAACTAATTAATTAAAGATCATGATTTGTCTTTTTTATTCAGTCAGAGAAAAGTCTCAAGCCTGCAGCTGAAGAACTTCTTGATGTGTATAAACAAAAAAAAAAAAAAAAAAAAAAAATTTCAGGGATGAAACGAATATTTAGCAAATGAAGCTCACCAACTACTCAGCTGAATCTGCCTTGAAGTAGTCTCCTCGACACTGCATACACTAACTACAATGCTTCTGCAACTTCTAGAAGCATTTCTGATTGGTTTCTTTGGAAGTGCTAAATTCCTGTCACATTCTGAATAATTTCTACAATCATTACAAACCTCTGACCTTTCAAGGTCACAGAAGTCCAAGTCACATTATGAAATTCTGAACAATTTCCACAATCACCTTTAAAGGGAGCATTATGGGAAACAAAAAAATAAAATAAAATTAATACCACAAGGCTACATAGAAAGCAATTAGCATGCTTTTTTTTTTTTTTTGATTTGGTAGTTGTTGGCGCATCGGCTTCTGTGGCCATATTGCACCTCCCAAGGTTTTTGCAGTACTTTGATCCAAGCCCGAGGCGGGAATCGAACCCGCGACCTTTGGGTTGCCGGGCAGGTACTTTACCCACTCGGCAATTAGCATGCAGGTGTGTTCCCAATGCAAGCTCCAATTCCCTAAAGCCCACTTTTCTGGCTATTTTTTCCAAATAAGATTGTGCAATTGTCTTTACAGCTGTTTTTTTTTAGCATTCCTGATTCATTGTTCAACCATACAGGACAAATTCATAATGAATAATGCCCTGCACGTCAAAATATACAATAAGCACAAACTTCACATTTTATCGAAATTGTGTTACATTTTTTTTAGGCTTGAAGACAGTCTTCCAATGAGAGGATTGGGTCTTTGTTTTCAGATCATAGTGCACAATAATGATTCATCATCAGCAGCAGCATATTGACAAAAATCCTGACATGCAATTATTCACCACTCTCTACGATGAGATGAAATTAGTGATGTGATCATTAGTAAAGGACGTGACGCACAAACATGGCTGAAATGCCAATTTCACTAGAAGTTTTGCAGATAGATATCAACCACTCCTCATATCATACCATAAACATGAGAAACTGAATCACTGGCTCTTGAAACTGAAGAGCAGCTACAGTGAGGTAATCTTTGATGGACAAGGAGCCCTCTTTACACTTTGAGAATCACTGAAAAGCCTTTGAATGACATATGGCATCTTCTCCAAAAGCTGTTTTTAACATTTTGTGGTTTTCCTAAATTGAGACAAAGTTTGATGTAAATTTGCTGCTCAGTAAAAATGTGATGAAACGCACAAAACACCTTCTACTCAATGCCCACAATGCAAATTGATTGCACATAAATGGCTGAGTCATGCATTATTATGATAAGTTATTCATGCATTATTTAGATAAATCACCAAACATGTTGCAACAAGTTACAGCTTGTTAAAACACTCAGTTTCAAGATAGTTATTCACAAACCTTTTTGATTACACCCCATATATATTTAAGTAAGAGCGAGTATATATATATGAACACATGCACAATGTAAAATTAAATGCATAATGGAAACAATGAAAAAACTGCAAATTAGAAAACTGTATTGGATGCTGTAATATAAAATAAAACACTATCAAATAATAGATCTTTAAGTGTGAAAAAGTCAGGGATCATCTTATTTTACTGTGGAATATGGCAATTTCAGAAGGACTGATTAATGGTACAAAACTTATAGTCAGGCTCACAAATCTTATTTGCGAGGTTTTTATATAAGTAATTTGCACAACTACTCATCTATCTTGCAACTGGCTGAATAGACAGAGCTAGTAAGTGTGTATATATATATATATATATATATATATATATATATATATATTTATGTAAATGTTGTGTATTATAGTTAAAAAACTTTTTAGCTAATGAGAGGCAAAATTAGGATAGAAATAGACACTCCTGCCCCTGTATTACACTGATATACAGTAATGGTATGATAGATCTATGCATTCAGGAGTGGTTGTCTGTATATCTATATGCACCAAAATCTTATACAGGTAACCCTTGTATAACACGGTAGTTAGGTTCCTATAAAATGTCATTTGCGAAACAGTGTTATAAGGGAATAATAAAAAGTACAAAAAGGAAGGTTACGTTCCAAAAGCTAACAAAAATACACTATTTCGTTAACAAAACTAACAAAAATACATCATTCTATATTTCGTGTATCTTCTGCTCTCTTTAAAAAAAAAAAAAAAAAAAAAAAAAAAAATCGGTAATCTGGGTTTGTTTTCTTTTGCTTGATAAATCTTTGTGAATTTCATCACAATGGAACTAAGCATTTTTGAAGCTCCCTTTTGAACTTTGGGTTCCTTTCATTCAAGAATCTGCATTCAAAAAATAAGATTCTAATTGCTTGGCTAACTTTATGCATTCCCATATGCTTTTTAGTGTAAAATTTGGAAGTTTAGAATTTTCATCTGCACTATCATCCTCTGAATTGATTTGGTTTTACCTCTGATGCCATTTCCACCAAATCTGCTTCGCCAGCCTCTTTTTCTACCAGTAATTCTTTAACGTCTTCAGTAATCATATGTTTTTTTTATTATTATTTTAGGAGCATCGGCGACTAAGGCCATGTTACTCTCTGTATATTGTCTATAAATTGCATGTGTCCTGAGGTCGATTTTCTGTTTTGCTGGACGAAAAACCAGAGTTCCAAGGAAAAAAAACATGCTATCCTCGCCTGAGCCCGATTAACTCAATCATGTTGTGAAAAGACCCATAAAAATTTCTCCCATCATTGACTGGATTTGAACTCAGGTCTTTTCCACCCAATGTGGGGGAGGAGGGCAATTCTATCAACTGTGCTACCCACGAGGGCTTCAGTAGTCATATCATCAAAACCTTCCCCTCCTACTGACGTAGCAAGTTCTACTATCACACCAATTCCGTTTTCTGTGGTTCGGCCATATTTCCTGAATGAACTGACTCTGGCCATACATTTTCCCATGCGCATTTAACATTGACGGTTTTACTTCTTTCAGCAGTAAAGCTATGGTCCACAATTGAGAAATGTTTCCATGCCTCCATTATTTCAATAGATTCGGAATAAATGTTTTCCAAAATCCATTGTAACAATTTTCTGATGGAATGAGTTTTAAAGATGGATATAATGTCTTGATCTAATGGCTGAATGAAAGAAGTATTACCCTAATACAACTATGGTGGTGGGAACAAAATTTCAACATTTGGATGACTTAAATCTTTTGGATGGCCTGGTGTGCTATCCAATAGTAATAAAACTTTGGAATCTAGATTTTTCCACAAGTTAACAAGCACAAGTTCAATAGCACAAAACGTAACGCAGCATTTCCCAACAAAATAAAATACAAGGATTTATCAATAATTTTTTTTGAATAGTGAGTCAACAGTAGGGACTCAAAAAGAGTGGAAATGTTGAAAAATTACATTCAACATAATAGCAGGGTTTCCCCACACAAAACCTCAAAAATACCCTGTTATGCGAGGTTTTCCGAAATTTTCTAACCATGTTAGAGCGAAACTATGTTATATAAGTACTGTGTTGTGTGAGGACAGCTGCAATTTATCAATTGTGTTAGAGCGAAACCGTGTTATATGGGGGTTGCCTGTACTTATAATTAAAATTATACTTCAAATTAAAATTCTATTTAACATTACTGTATACTAATAGCTCTGAGTGTGGAAGAATTTTAGTTGTAGGAAAGTAAACAGTATATGATGAAGAATATAAAGCTGGTGCTCAAGGTTATCTGAGAGCGCGATTTCCTGTCCATATTAGCAACGGCCTTGGACATGGTAGATCTATGCATTCAGGAGTGGTTGTCTGTATATCTATGTGCACAAAAATCTTATACTTATAATTAAAATTCTATTTAACATTACTGTATACTCTTATACTTATGTTGTTATAATTTTAAACTTAAATTAGTGGGTAAGCGGCTGAATATGTGAAATAGTCCTTTACGTATACCTTAGTGTTGTAGCCAAAAAATTATTAAAACAAAATGATTTTATTTATATATGTACAGATAACTGTGGCATCTACGTTATGTTACCTTTACTTAAAAAATAAAATCAAATAATTATAATGTGAACTTTCTTAAAAATAAAAATTAATCAACAGTACTAGTCGAAAATAATATCAACAGTATTATTTAAAATTAATTAATAGTTATTAAATAAAAATGTGAAATGTCGATATATGATATCCAAGCCACAGCAGGGACTTACCAGGCCTCACGCTGCCGACTGTACCTTTTTGGTTCAGTCAGCATACAGATATACAGACAACCTCTTCCAATGCATATATCTACTATGTCCAGGACCATTACTAACACGAAGGGGAAACTGCTCTCCCATATAATCTGGTTTATATTCTTCAATCATATACTGTTTACTTTCCTACAACTAAAATTCATCCACACTCTGAGCTATATATATATATATATAGTTCAGACCCATATCTGATGACAGCTATCCCACCTTTTATTTTATTTGTTTAATTATTTGATATTAATCATTTTACTTTGCAGTTCCCTTACATCTAATTGATTGGCTTTGCAATTCAGCCTATAATTCTCTTAATTCTTACAACTTATAGGATATTCACATTCTTTCTTCTTTTACAAACCTACATTACTTGTTTTTTCTGCTATCCTCACCCTTCTAGTACTTGGCACTTTGTGCATTTTTCACTTCCATCTATGCAAACTTTATTAGGCTTTTCAATTATTACATACATGTAAAGGATACTACTGCAAAGATAAAAAATAAGTATGACAAGTTATTATTTTTCATTATTTTTTTTAACACAATAGGCTCTCACAATACCCAGAGCTAGGTTCCTGGTGCCCCTGCATAAGTTTGTTTGTTTGTTATTTTGGTTTTTAGGAGCATTAGCAACTAAGGCCATATTGGTCCGGGGATATGCGGTGGTCATTCCCTGACCTTTCTGCATCCTCCGTATTTGGTAGTCACGGTCTTGAACCCCGGTCTGATCAAGAAGCATGTGCTACGCACTGCCGCTTTTGCCCACCTGGCTACCCACCTGCATAAGTGAGAATTCGTGTGAGTTGGGTTCTCCCCTATAAATCTTGTGCATATGAACTTAGTGTAAATTGAATGTATACAAATCTTAAAGTACAGCCAGGACAAGTACACCTTTATACAGGGTGCACCTTCATATATTTAATCCTTATTAAGGTATCTTAATTCAGGTAGAGAATTCTTGCTCATCTAAACAAAAAGGTAATACTATGCATCTGCTATGACATTGACCTTTCCTTTCTATTCCTTCACTTCCTCTCGCATGCATTGCCAATCGTTATCACAGAAAAGACAAACTAACTAGACGTCATGAACATAAGTGTAAATTAGGGTGTCAGCTGTGTATAAGTGGGGCTGAGCACTGAGTTTGCTTATTTTGCACAAAGCACAAGACTACATGCAAGATTCACTAGTGAACGGATTAGTGCCATTGTACCATGTTTTGTTTGTAGTGAACTGCTGAAGTAGACAACTGGCATAGTTTTAATTGTATCTCATATTGTGGATACTTTCACAAGTTTCCATGGTATTGCACTACCTCGAATAAGTAATGCTTCACCAATGGAGAAGACTAAATAAATTTAGCCACTTATTTTCAGCAGGTACCACTACCCAGATGGCACTGTTTCAAGACTTGTTGGCCTCTCCTCAGTTGGCTGGTAGGTATTCTGGTGTTGCAATCGTGACAATCCAGTTATGAATTGTAACTCCACAACATTGCCTGATGGTGTGCAATAGTATAAACTAAGGCAATTATTTTGCATAAAGCATGATACTATGCATAAGATTTGCTAGTGAATGGGTTAGTGCCATTGCACCATGTTTTGTTTGTAGTGAACTGCCGAAGTAGACATTTGACATTGTTTTAATTGTATCTCATATTCAAGGTAGTTGCCATGGTATTGCACTACCTCGAATAAGTAAAGCTTCACCAATGGAGAAGACTACTGTTACTTATTCTCAGTGGATACCACCACCCAGATGGCACCGTTTCAAGCTTGTTTCTCCATGGTGGGCGGAAGGTACCCTGGTGTCGCAATCATGACAATCCAGTTATGAAGTAACTCCACAATATGAGTGATGCCTGATGTGTGCAATAGTATAAACTAAGGTGATTATTTTGGACAAAGCAGAGTTTGCATATTTTGAGATCCTACTGTGCTTTCTTACAATTTTTAAATGAAATTTTTATTTCTTTTTGATAATAACATCTAGAAGAATTTATATACACAGCTTTTCAATTACTATAAACTTAATTCCTTGAAAAAATTCATTCTGGTCAGTGTGCATGGTCCAGAAGATCACTTGCAAAAGAGTTAACACAGTGATGTGCACAGAATCTATACACTGCTCAATCAATAGCTTATGTTGTTCAAATTCTGAAAGCTTCAAATCTCCTGCATTTATCAAGTCAATTCACCTTTCGTGGCAGGTATGATAACATACCTTCAATCTTCTGCAAATTTATCATCAGAAACTGTTATGACTATGGAATAAATCTTTACCATTGTTGAATTTTAGATATGTCAACAACTCAGCTTATTGTGATACTGTGTATTATGTCTGTAGAAATGCATGTTAACTGATCTGCATGACAATCATGATGTGCAAGATTAAAAAAAATTACTCCTCTATCCGAGATCAGGTAACTATAGCCCCGAATGAAGAGGCCTTTAGAAATTCCTCAGTCTATAATGGAACTCAATCTGTGACCTCTCCAAATGAGTGAGAACTGGCAAACTCTACCCTCACAAAGGACCATAAATTATTAAATCTGTATCATCACTGCCAAGAGTTGAAACAGAAATGGTCACATTACAAACAGAGCACAGCACCAGAAATTATGTCGGATGCAATTTCATTATAAACACAGCTTTTGTCTTGACAGGTATTTTTGTTTTGTTGACACCTTACACTGAGCATGTTTTGTATACTTTAGATGGTCAGTAATATCAGCTTTTCTGCTATCTGCAATATAATAATTGTCAGATCAACACACACACACTACAAAATCTGTATCATCTGTAGCAAACCTACTTCTTTTTTCTGCCTTGGAAATAATATTTATTTTTTTTATCACCTGGTATTGTTGTTTATGCCGGAAGTAATGCAAATGTCGACAAGCACAAACCATTTCTTTGTTGCATGAAGTCAACCAGCACTCCAGCTAGAGAGTTCAAATCAGGGCATGAATTCTTAATACTCGAAACAAAATTGATCAAAATTGTCAAGATCTGTTATTTCCAAAAATGTGTTCATCAACTGTGCAAATTCTCTCAATGTCTGAATATTTAGATACTTGAAATGAGAGCACTTTACTGTGTAAAATTTAAAATCTATTTATTAAAGACCAAACCGAAAAAAATCTGCAAAACATGATTTTTTGACTTTACTAGCATAAAAAAAAAGATGCTAAACTAATTTATTCTAAATTTTACACAGGTGAAGTGATTTTAGAACACAGTGTGCAGTAGCATTTCTCTGTGGTTTTAGTTTCCCAATATTTTGATCAAGGTGAAGTGCAATATGCCACACTGCACTTCATCTTGAATCAGGCCACCTTTGTTTCGAGTAACAGCAAGTGTGTGGTGCACCATGGATTCTATAAGGTGTTTTAGTCTAATTGTAACCATTCTTCCAGCAAAATATTGTGTAGCTGTAACAAAGTTGAAGGAAGAGGATTTTGTTGTTGAATAGCTTC
Source organism: Mastigoproctus giganteus (assembly GCF_048544385.1). Lineage (NCBI taxonomy): Eukaryota > Metazoa > Arthropoda > Arachnida > Uropygi > Thelyphonidae > Mastigoproctus > Mastigoproctus giganteus. The sequence continues at coordinate 181,244,756 of NC_143575.1, read as the reverse complement.
AGGTCCGAGATAAAGTGAATGTGGGGACCTGGGAAGATTGTGGAAATAGATGTCATGTTCCCCAAACAATTCTTGCACAATTCTGGGATGATGTGCTTCCATTGTCAGACACATTGCAGACCTGATACAAAATTCAGGCACTCCCTAAATGACATTCGACTTTTTAATGGTATTAATGGATGTCCATGCCAAAACATTCTCCATACAATGATACCACCTCCAGATGCTTGGGTTGTCTTACGAAGGCAAGCAGGATCCATTTCTTTGTGAGGTTCTCACCACACACTCTGCCTACTATTAGTGTAAAACAAAAAGTCATCATAATTCATCTTCACATAATATTCTTCCACTGTTCAATCATGACATTTTTGGCAGCACTGCAAGTGGATTTTCCTGTTTTTCTCTGAAACAAGTGGCTTTCAAATAGGCAAGCAACTGCCAACACCCAATTTCATCAATTCTTCGTGCCCAGTATGGGTTGAAATAGGGCAGTTCTGGACTTGACTGAATTCAGATGTTATTTGTTGCACACTGGATGTTCTATTTTTCTCCATACTGTCCTCCTTAGAGTACAATGGCTTCACTCCTGGAGTACAGTTTTTCTGCCACATTTACACCTTTGAAATATGGAAGAACCACTTGCTTTCCAGTCATTAAAAACCTTTGAGATGGATGCTTGTGAAAAACCACTCGTCTTTAATTTCTTGAATCATGGCTCCTACTAAGCATTCATCTACAATAAGACCTTTTTCAAAGTCTGATAGATCACATGTTTTCCTCATTCTGGAGCCAAACAGTCTGTATACTCAACAAGGCAATATCATCACTCCATGTCACAGTTTTCTTTGTACATATTTGCATTTATTTAAATTTCTTCTGTCTGTAACTGCCTTAATACAAAGGCTCATTCTTTTTGGCCAGCATATATTATCTGATTATTTATTACTAAATGTCTCTTGGAATTGAAATCAATTCAGAAGTATTGATAATGGAATTTGTCTTCCATCATTCACACAATTCTAAATTCATTTGTTTTATTTTTTAAATAACTTGATTTAATTGATGAATAAAAATAACTGCTCAAAATTTAGAACATATTGAATCTCTGCATGTTCTTTCACTATGCAAAATTTATAGTGCAGAAAAATTCCACTTAAAGCATAGAAAATTGTATAATCATATAGGCAACTGCCAAAAACATTCTTTTGAAAGCTTTCACCAAGCATTAGTGAAATATGCAGAGCTATCAGCTTCCTCATTTTGATTTTCTCTAGCTAACAAGGCTAGGGAAGACCGAATTAATTATACTATTTACATACACAAACAGAAATGTGCTATTATGTACAAATCAATTCTCCTTTAAATTATAGGCATAAAGTAACAAATAATTATGTAACTAAACACTTATTACAGGATGTAAAACATATACTTCTCCCTTCCCAGTACACTAAACAAACAAACAAACAAAAAAAAAAAAAGCTTGCAATTCAGTATAATATTTAATACATTTCCAGTTATTTCAAATATTACTAAGAATTAATTTATTGATGTATTAATGTAATTTCATTTATTTGCGTGTGTTTCCCAAATTAGCCCTCCTCTAGTAGGGCTAATTTGGGAAACACACTTCATAATACATAAGGGTACAGATTAAGTACAACTATGACCAGACTGAGAAGTACAGCAAATAGAAAAAAGAGGCCCATTCATTTTAAAGCTATAGTTTTTCATACTTTTAGTGATTTTTCTCCTGCATTTTTATTTTATTTTTTAATTTTCTTCTACTAAATTCATATTTTATAGACAGTGTTTTACTCATCTTTTAATGTATACAATTGAAGAGAATAATGCCTCTTATAACCTCAGAACTAGATAGTGCAGCAAGTTTTTGAACTAGGTTCCTGAACGTAGATAAGTTTCTAGCTAGTATTTGTGCAGTAGTATTTCTGTTAGTTTACAAGTTGCACTGTTTTTAATGGTAGCAAATTCAAATAGCAGAAGACTACTATAGAGAATTATACAAGGAGCGAGGGAATGATACCAGCAGTGGGGAACATGGATTGCAAAGTAGCAACACATACGACATACCCGATATTCTTCCTGATGAGGTAGAACATGCATTGAAGAAAATGAAGAATCGGAAAGCCCCAGGGGAAGATGAAGTTACTGTAGAGTTGTTAAAATTGGGAGGAAGAGACATAACACTAAAACTGGCAAGGCTCTTCACAAAGTGCATTAGAAAAGGTGTGATGCCCAAGCAGTGGAATAATGCAATCATAGTTTTGCTGCATAAGAAAGGAGATAAATCAGAAATTGGAAATTATAGACCAATTAGCTTGTTATCCCACATCTACAAGTTGTTCACAAGGGTCATTACTAACAGATTAGAAAGAATACTTGATGAGAATCAACCGAAAGAGCAAGCTGGCTTTAGGACAGGATTCTCAACTATGGATCACCTTCACGTAATATCACAGCTAATGGAGAAAGCAAATGAATATAAAACACCATTATGCCTGGCGTTTGTGGATTATGAAAAGGCATTTGACTCCATACAGCATAAGGCAATGTTCTGGGCACTGGAAAGACAAGGCATAGATACTCTTTGCAGATGACATTGTGGTCATAAGCCACGATCCCAAAGAATTAGAGGAAAATCTTAATCAGTTATGCACAGTTAGTAAGGATTTTGGACTAAAGATGAATATGGCTAAAACAAAAGTAATGATGAACAAGTACGCCACGGAAAGGGAAATAATGATTGAAGGAGCAGTAATTGAAAAGGTGGAGTCATATACTTATCTGGGACAAGTTATTAGCTGTAATAATGATAAATGGCTGGAAGTCAAGAGAAGAATAAATTTTGGATGGATAGCATTCAGGAAATATAGTCACATACTGAAGAGCAATATCCCAGTTTGTCTGAAACGTAAAATAATGAATCAATGTATACTCCCCACCATGACTTATGGAAGTGAAACTTGGGCACTCACCAAAAGAATGGAAGAGAAACTAAGAACTACACAGCGAAGAATGGAACGAATTATATTGGGAATCAGACTGTTAGATAAGAAGAGAAACACATGGATTAGGCAGCAAACTCAAGTAAAGGACATTCTCATCAAAACTAAAGAACTAAAATGGTCTTGGGCAGGACACATAGCTCGAAGACATGATGACAGATGGACTAAGAAAATAACAGAATGGTACCCAAGAGGAGCTAGAAGAAAACCTGGAAGACAAAGGCGGAGATGGATAGATGAAATTCATGAGTTTTTGAGTAGTAAATGGATGGCCAGTGCTCAAAACAGAAGGAACTGGAAAGTTGCTGGAGAGGCCTTCATCCTGCAGTGGATTGAAAATGGCTGATGATGATGATGATAATGGTAGCATCTTTAACTAATGGTTTGGCAGCATCTTTGACTAATGGTTCAAAGAATAAGCAGTTAGTGAGTTCTGGGTGTTGTATTATAAGTATTATTAATACTAAATTTTTAGGAAAAGGGACCATAATCAATTCAATCTGGTACAATTAAATAGTGGGAAAGCTCTAAGCAAGAAAGAATTCAGTAAAGATCTGGCAATACAGTTACTTCAATACGAAAACATGCAGTCTCACTGCAATCAAACAACATTAACAAGAATTTCACCACTGCGATTTGAATGCAATTTCATTATAGCCCTCATTTGGCCTAAGCAACTTATGACTCTAATGAAGAGCTGTTCCAAAAGTAGCCAGTAGTAGTATTCAAGGAAGGCTCAATGCTGTTCAACATCATGCTAATCAGTAGTCCTGAAAGCTGAATATTGTTTTTGCAGAGAAATATTCATTTATTCAGCATAGCACCCACCCCATTTCTGCTATAACCATGAAATATAAGTGAAGCGCTAATGATGGGGGGTTAATTTATGGCAAGAAAAGTTAGAATATTGTCTAGGGCCCATAATTTGGTAAGGCCCACAATAACAACCAACTCAGAGCAATAACTTGTCAAAATTACTTTTGTGTAAACAAAACCAGTTTATGGTATCTACAATGTAAGTGAAATCTGAAAAACATCTTTCTGAAGGATGAGCTGTTAAATTAACAAAAGAATAAAAACTTTTTATAAGTTGTTTATGTACACTCCCTTGCTCTCCATGGGATTAAGGTTAGTTGCAATTGTTATACCAGTTCAAAGAGTCTTTTGCTACAGTATACAATAATCTATTTTTTGTGTCATTTTATCTGCGTTGATGTCTATTTTGAATCTTGTGTCTTTATATTAATTTAAAGTTTGTTTATATTATATCTCATCTAGCAGTGTTATGGCGAAAAAATGTAAACGGACGGAATTAAGCCTGGAAATTAAACTGAAAATTATACAAGAGGCTGATAGTATGAATCGAATTAAAATGGACATTGCAAAGGAATACAATATCCCTTTACCTACTTATTCTACAATACCGAAAATGTTTGTTTGCTCTTGTTTATTTGGTTTTTAGGAGCATTAGCAACTAAGGCCACATTGCTCCAAGAATATGCGGTGGTCATTCCCTGACCTTTCCGCATCCTCCGTATTTGGTAGTCACGGACTCGAACCCCGGTCTAATCAAGAAGCGTGTGCTATGCACTGCTGCTCCTGCCCACCTGGCTACGGAGGCGGCCAATACTGAAAAACCAAAAAAAAAAAAAAAAAAAAAACTTGAAGAAATGCATGACATTGGAGCAGCGATAAAAAACAGGAAACGAATTTGTGGTGCAAAAAACAAGGAGCTTGAAACAAAACTTTAAGTGGTACCGACAAATGCATGCATCTAATTTGCCAATATCAGGTTTGATTTTGCAAGAAAAGGCAAATTATCTAGCTCAGCAACAAGGAATTAGCGACTTCAAATGCAGCAATGGCTGGCTCCAAAGATTTTTAAGACAGGAATAACTTGGTTTTGCGAAATGTTTGGATTAGTCAATGAAGAAAAGGGTACAGACAAATTGTGTTCTGTACAGTCCATTCTTGAAAAATATGAGGCAAAGGATATTTTTAACCTTGTCGAGACAGGTTTATTTTATAAGTTGCTGCCAAACAAAACATTTGCTGTTCGAGCAGACTCTTTTCATGGTAGATAATTAAGTAAACAAAGACTCGCTGTTTTGTTATGCTGCAATTCAGATGACAGTACAAACTACACCCACTTGTGATTGATTGGTAAGTTTTCCAAGCCGAGATGTTTTAAAGAAGTTAACCAACTTCCCTCTGATTTATGAGGCCAATAGCAGTGCTTGGCTTATGGTCAAAATTTCTGTCTTGGTTATCAAAAGTGGGCAGAAGAATGGATTCAGAAAAAAGGAACATTTTGATGATTCTAGATCGTTGTACAGCACATTCTGCTGAGACACTTAAGATGACAAATATACAGCTATTCTTTTTACCCCCCTTTCTGTACAGTCCATTCTTGAAAAATATGAGGCAAAGGATATTTTTAACCTTGTCGAGACAGGTTTATTTTATAAGTTGCTGCCAAACAAAACATTTGCTGTTCGAGCAGACTCTTTTCATGGTAGATAATTAAGTAAACAAAGACTCGCTGTTTTGTTATGCTGCAATTCAGATGACAGTACAAACTACACCCACTTGTGATTGATTGGTAAGTTTTCCAAGCCGAGATGTTTTAAAGAAGTTAACCAACTTCCCTCTGATTTATGAGGCCAATAGCAGTGCTTGGCTTATGGTCAAAATTTCTGTCTTGGTTATCAAAAGTGGGCAGAAGAATGGATTCAGAAAAAAGGAACATTTTGATGATTCTAGATCGTTGTACAGCACATTCTGCTGAGACACTTAAGATGACAAATATACAGCTATTCTTTTTACCCCCCCCCCGTTTTATGCAGACACTGGATCAAGGCATTATTTATAATCTCAAGAGAGCACATATAGAGCCGGCCTAATAAGGTACTTGATCCGCAACATAGGAGGGAACAATTTGCAGCGAAATTGGAATGTCTTGGATGCTATCCGCAATCTTGTTATTGCTTGGGACAGTATTGCATTAAGTGTAATAATCAACTGCTTCAGAATGAGTGGCTTTTGTGAAAATATCATCGAAAAATGGTCCAGAAGTCGAATGTGATAGCAACATTGAGGAATTTGAAGGAGCATATGGATTTTATTGGCGAATTTGAAGAGTTTGTGAAGGTGGAAAGCAACTAAAATATTGTATATATAAATATTGTACAATATTATCATTTCCATTAATTGCTTTTCTCTTAGTTTATCTTACAATTTAAATAAAATTTTTAAACTCGTTATTGCAAAAGGTGAAAATTTAGGCCCCTTGAACTTTGTATTAATGAGATTCGACTGTAGGTAGAAGTGTTTAAGTATTCATTCTGTGACATGGAATACTGTATTCAAGCATGGGCACCTCATCTGAAAAAAGACACTGAGCTTCTTGAAAGGGTCCAAAGATGGGCAACTCACATGGTGAGATCAGCAACCATGTGAGGAAAGACATTATGTGGGCTGCAGAGCTTGTCAACTAGGCACCTCAGATATGACCTGATTGAGGTTTATAAGGAACTGAAAGGGATTAGTAAAATGAATGAAATTGGAATTTTCACTTTCACTGTTACAGAGAATTCCAGAAACTTGTGGGCATAAATTCAAATCACACAGGAAGAGGTTTAGACTAGACTGAAGGAAGCTTTCTATTAGCCAGCAAGTTTTTTATTGTTGGCTAAAATTTTATTTTATTGCTGGAACATGTTGCCGAGTCGGACAGTTCGAATCAATTCAAAGGTCAACTAGATAGTTACCTACGCAAAGGAGGGAAACAAATAATTTGTATTTTCCTATCGACTTTTTTTCCTTTCCCCTCTTTCTCTCTCTTTTTTTCTTCTGGCCAGTGCAGCAAAAGCCTGTGGCTACCTCGCGTAATATACAGTAAACCCCCACGAATAGCGGGGGTTATATTCCTGAGAAATGCCGCGAATACCGAAAACGCGAATACTGAGTTATGGCTCCCATAGTAATAAAGGGGTTCTGTTCCAAAGTATGAAATATATAAGAAAAACTAGTCTAAAATTTTGTCTATGTATGTATTATATGTACCTTCATAATATGACTATGTACATAGACAGTACATAGTGAAATGCAAGCATATGGCATCGAAATGAAAATAAGAAACAATTTAATATTAAATGTAATTTATTAGAAATTTCAAACAAATCTTTCAAACCAGCGCCTTTGCTAGCTAAAAAACTTATCCCACCAGTGCTATCACCAGTTTCGCTAAAGTGTTGATAAAGGAGTTTTGCCTTTTCATGAATGATGAGTGAACTTAACGGAATTTTATTTTGAGTTCGGTCTTCTATCCACAGATATAAAGCTTTTTCCATTTTTTCTAATTTAACATCACGAGTTACAGAGCAAATTTTTGAAGCAATTAGAGCATTTTCACGGACACTAAGGCGAATTTTTTCTTACGATTTTTTGATTGATCGTACGGTTGACTCATTGATTTTATAATGTTTTGTCACTGAGGAGACACTTTCACCATTAGAAATTTTGTCTAATAACTCAATTTTATTTGCTAATGTCATCACCTTCTTTGATCTTTTCACATTTCCCTTGTTATTCGCAGCCATATTTTTGTACAGGTTAGAAAGAACTTGTCCACAATAAAGTCACTTTCTTCCGTTAACACTCTCGAAAAAGTCTGTTTTACACCGCAAAATGGTAGATTTATCACTTTTGTATGCATATCAATTTATAAATTGATAAATTTATTCAATTTATAAGCAAACGACGAAACCTTCCATGACAAACGCCTAACACATACTGAACAATGATTAGCTAGAAACATCCACGCTCGTGATTTTGTCACCCCCTCTCCCCCACCCACTGAGCGCTGTTTTGACAGGGAAAGATAATTTTAGCCACACCCATGTGTTTTTATGGCAGCAAATGTTCACGGCGCTTTAAAATTCACATTTGTTTAGGTTTCATTTTATATTAAATCAGCAACCGCAAATAGCAGGGGTTTACTGTAGTTATTAGTATTACTTTCAGTATCTTACAGCAATTACCTCTTAACTTGTTTTAATAAGTGGGAGGGATAAACCTAAATGCCTGGCATTTAGGACAGTGATTTTATTTTTTGTAAATCTATGATATATCTGCACTATATTAGGGATTGAGCATATCCGTTTATATTTCACTTCTTACAAGATATTCGGGGTGTGTGTGTGTGTGAGAGAGAGAGAGAGAGAGAGAGAGAGATTTCTATGCTAATTTTAACTACTGGAAACATATGCACTGGTAATGGTATAAATTGAATGCCAAGCTATTTAATATCCTTTATGATCAGTCATACATTTATATTTTCTGGAAATTTATTATTACTCTTCCCTAGAAAATTACGATTTTTTTCCCAAAAATCAAATACCTGTCCAGAGGCTAATTCCAGCACAACACAACCTATGCTCCAAATATCTGCTGCTCTTCCATGTCCCTCCATTATATTTCTTGTAAATACTTCTGGAGCCATATAAGCTATAAAAAATAGACATGTTTTAATTAATAAAATAATAGTCATTGCCAAAATTTTATCCTTCCCTGGGATGACTGAAAGTTATTTCTCCCTTCACGTATAAAAATGAACAGACATGAATAATATATAAAGAGATTCAAATGCAGTAGAACCTGGATAAGAAATTCCCACATAAGAAGTTTTGCCCCGTACTAGGTTTGGTTTCTTAAGTCCCAATTTCACCTCTATATACTGTAACGTATTATTTTCCCATGTAAGAAGTTTCAGGGGTAAAATGTTTACCCGGGAAAAAGTTTGTGATAAAGAAATCAGTGTATTTATTATAATATTTAATATTAGATAAAAAGTATTTAATATTAAATAAAATGTGTATTTAATATTAAATAAAAAGTTCGTGATAAAGAATACACAGTGTATTTATTATAATGATGTTTTCCCATTTAATACATTTAATTACAAATATAAATATTTGGTAATTCGAACAAGTTATTGCCAAGCATCATTTTAGTTCGTAGTAAACCACCGAAGTATGCAAAATGGCATCATTTTTTACATCTCATATTGTGAATGCCTTCACAATGAGTTTGATATTGAACTACCTATTATAAGTAGTTCAATATCAAACTCATTGTGAAGCATTCACAACATGAGATATCACAAAACAATGCCATCTACTTCGGTGATTTACTACAAACTAAAATTATGCTACACACTAACTTGTTCGATTAGTCAATTTTCCGTAGTCTGATGCTTTCAGCTTTAAAACCTTTTTAGTATAAAAATTTGAATATAATGTAAGTGACATATTGCAATTGTTTTCATCGATATCCATAATTGGATAGATTCGACTACGTGAAGCACAGTGAAGCATTTACCATTAAGTTCTGATTTTTCTGAACAGTTCTGAATTACTTATTGGATTGCTCTCTGTCTTATTGTAATTGTGACCTTTTAAGGTATGTTGAAACTCCAAAGGAGCTCGTCCCTCCAGCTTGGTAATGAGTTTAATGAACAGAATATTTAGCAATTAGAAATCCTCAGTTTTAAAATGTTTCCCATAGATAGAGTAAAATATTTATAAATTCTGAAATAGTACTTAAAATCATCTTTAACTTATGTATGTGTATCTTTTCATTTTTATTTGGTAAGTTAATATTTCATACTCTTAGGTTATTTTCCCTTCTAAGAAGTTTTCCTGCATAAGAAGTTGTAAAAGTCCAGTCCCTTGGAAAACTCCTTATCCAGGTTCGACTGTATTTATAATATTGTACAGGGTAAGCCACAAAGCCATGAAACACTTTCTTTCTGATTGGCGAGCAAAAATTAATTGAATACTTCCTTATGTTTGATTTACTGAATGTTTTCCATCATTATTATTATTATTATTTATTCATTTTAACTTTTTTTTCACATAATGTATTATCATTGTTAACCCCTGGCCTGCTAGCTGTGAAGGGCAATATTGCAGTGTTTTGTATCTATTATTATTATTATTATTATTAATTAATAGATATCAGAGCTGCAAAGGCTCACTGTGTTCTACATTATATATCAATTAGGTAAGAAAAGGAGGAGTTACCTCTATGAGGTCTTGTAGAACATTTCTGTGGTGATACTCTCCATTGTTGAATCAACTATACAAATAGTTTTCACGTATTTCCTCACACTCACAGACAAAATCAATGATCAAATGCACCCCGGAATCGGAGGCCCACAGACCCCAAAATACATCAAAACCACCAACCTTTATCTTTGAGTGAGGGAAGACATGATGAATCCATTCTTTTAACACTTTAAAAACAAATATTAAAACAAAAAACATTAAGAATCCACTGAGACATTAAGAAACTAAAAGAATTTTGTTACTTCCCTGGAGTGGATGGGGCTTTGACTAGATGTCTTTTGTCCTTTCAATTAGATTTCTAGTCAAAGCCCTGTCTGCTCCAGGGAACTAACAAAATTCTTTTAGTTTCTTATTGTCTCAGAAGAGGATTCTTAATATTTTTTATGTTTTAATATTTGTTTTTAAGTGTTAAAAGAATGGATTCATCATGTAAATTGGTTTCAAAGCAGTTAATTTGTTTTTAAAGTATGGACTTTATTTATTGTCTTCTCTCACTCAGATTAGGGCTGGTGGTTCGACGTATTTTGGGGTCGGGCATGGGGTCGGCGGGCCTCCGATTCCAAGGTGCATTCATTCATTGATTTTATCTGTGAGTGTGAGGAATACATGTAAACTATTTGTATAGTTGATTCAACAATGGATATATCAGCACAAAAGTGTTCTACAAGACATTATAGAGGTAATTCCTCCTTTTCTTATCTATTATTATTATTGCAATAAAATTTTCTTAATCGTGATATTACAATTTTAAAATAATTCAAAATTAGTGTGTTAAAGCTATGTGTACGGGGAACTAAATAGTTGTGGTGATATTAAGGTGTTCGTGGTAGCACAGTGGGCATGCTTGTTCTGGAATAAAATGTTGCTAATATTTGGGATTTTTTTTCTTTGAGTTAAGCAATGGATTTCACAGAGATGGTATGCACTCTACTCTTTAGGATGAGGGAAATATAATGCATAAAGCAGTAATTGGCACATCCAACAGTTATTCAAAGATTCACAGCCAATTTAAAGAAGATGGGGCAGCAGCCCCAGATCCAAGCTGTGGTAGAAGTGTCTCAAATTTCATTTATATTATTTAAAAAAAATTAATAAATAAAATAAAATAGAAAATTTAAAAACAAAAAATAAAATAACATACAGTAAAATCTGATCTGATTGTATGTCTTAATGACTTATATAATATCACAGCCTCTATGTTAAAATATTCTAAAAATTTTTTCGAGCAAGTGGACTTCAAAAAAATTCTCAGGATTGGCCTTTTGGTTTAAAACTTGTCCCACTGGCTGAACCATAAAGTCAGACATAATGACTATATCTTACTGCATGACACTGAAATAATTCCAAATAATCTAAAAATCATACCCAGTCAAGGAAGTAAGCAAATATTTTATTACTAATGTGCACATGAACATGAACAAATTAAAACATGTGCATCTCATTCATATAGGGATTACATCGTTTCAGCTGCTGAAACAAAAAAGACTGCCTGTGCAGTCTCACATAAAGTAATGTGTTCCATCCAAGCAGCTGTTATAGGCCTAATGACTCTGATGAGTATAATAAGAAACTGTACAGTGAAATAGAGTGGGCTAGTAAATAAGAGTTATAATGGGGGACTTTAATTTCACAGATATTGACTGGATTTTGTGGGTTGGTCAATCACACACATCTATTCCATTGGACCCACCCACCCACTTTAAAGGACTTTTGTTGTTTTTTAAAAGTAATTCTATACACAATACAGAGTTTTCCTGAGCTTTAAAGTTTTTGCAATATTGTTTTTTTTTTTTGGTCTTTAGGAGAATTAGCAACTAAGGTCATATTGCTCCGGGGTTATGCGGTGGTCATTCCCTGAACTTTCCGCATTCTCTGTATTTGATGGTCATGGGCTCGAACCCCGGTCTAATCAAGAAGCGTGTGCTACGCACTGCTGCTCCTGACCACCTGGCTACGGAGACGCTTAGCATTAGTAGGGGCATATGATGCAATAAAGTAAGCTTATGCAGCATCAGCAAAAAAAAAAAAAAAAAAAAAAATGCTCCCATTTCACCCCTCCGTTTGTTCCAAATACCGGTCCAGCTCAGCCTTAAATTTATATAGGCTATCAACTTCCACAACAAGGGATGGAAGTCTGTTCCACCAACCAACTATCCGCTGGCTAAAGGCAAACTTCCGTCCTCTGTCCGGCATCTGTCTTTCCTCAATTTGAATTTATGCCCTCTCAGGTGATTATTCTGAGCAAGAGGAAGAATCCCATCAGCATTGAGCATGCTCAATCCAATCACGGCTTTATACACCTCAATCAGATCACCTTGCAGGTGCCTAGTCTCCAGACACTGTAATTTGCAAAATTTAAGCCTTTCTTCGTAAGAGCAACCCTCTGTTCCATTCACTAATCTTGTTGCCCTTCTCTGTCCTCGTTCCAACAGCTCTACATCCTTCTTAAAATGAGGCCTCCAGACATGTATACAGTACTCAAGGTGTGGCCTGACCATTGCCTTATACAGTCTGTCCTCGTATAGCACGATAGTTGTGTTCCTAGAAACTCTCGTGCAATGCAAAATCGTGCAATATAAACAACAGGCCCTATGGGAAAAGTGGGATTAGGTGCCGACCACCCAAGATTGAACACACATTTGGAACCAAAACATTACCAAACACAATAAATAATCGGGTAATTTTAATCGTTATAAAATACTTACGTATTTTATAACGATTAATATACGTAATAAAAAATACAATATATTTTTTATTATAATATAATAAATAATAAAAAATAAATATTTTTTATTATATTATAATAAAGTATTTTTAGTATTTTTTAATACTAAAAAAGTATTTTTTACAAATAAAATACGTATTTTATTCGTAAAAAAATTATTTTTTTAAATAAAATAGTCGTAATAAAATACTTACGTATTTTATAATACGTAAGTATAAATTATAATACGTAAGTTGTAATAAAATGGTTACGTATTTTATTACGACTATTACGTAATAAAATATTGCTAACGCTTTTGCTTCTATCGTAAGCAAACTTTTTTTTTGCTTGATTTTCTATCCAAACAGATGACAGCCGTTCCATCCCTTCCAATTCTTGTGTCTTAATCTAATGGATTTTAATTACACTTTGAGTTGTTCCCGCTATGAAAGTTGTTTTTATTTTCTCCGCATTCTTTGTAATTCTCGGCGTCGCCTCATTTAGGTCTGCAGCACGTGCAATATCACACGGTCTTTCATTTCGCTCAAAGCGTTTCACAATTTCATATTTTTTTCTCTATCGACAGAGGCGGACTGGCCATAAGCCTTACCCGGGAAATCCCGGTGGGCCGGAGGCCGGTGTGATTTTGGCCATAAACCGTAGTATGAGGCCACTATAAATTTTCCCGGGTAAGAATTTTTGACCCAGTCCGCCTTTGTTTATCGATATTGCTTTTTTTTTTTTCTCTGAATCTGCAGTGTCTTCACCAGGACGCTTCCTTTTCACACCTTTTAAGTATTTTACTAATTTTTAGGGAATAAAGCACAATTACAAAATGTGGAGGCACGCTTGATACACATAAACAAAGCTGCACGCGGGTAGCAACTGAATAAACAACACCGTAAAGGCCGAGATACACTATTAACACCCCACATTTTACTAAAGCACATTTCTGGGGGTTACTACCATAAAACAATAAAAACAATTTCCAGTTTTGTTTCAGCTAGTGGAATCTGTTATAAACTGGTAGTAAACTCCATCTAATTGCATTTGCGATTATACCGATAGCTGGAATTGTGTTGGTTTTTACATTATTATGGTGAAATGTGTTTCCCCTTCACTCATATAAAACACATAAATACATTTTCAGAATCTTCTTCATTCCAATCGTGTTGCGTTCTGTTCGGGTGATTCTGCGTTCGACTGCCATTTCTTGTAAACACAAAGGCGAATTGTGCATAAGCGAATTCGGTTCGTGTTATATAAGATAACGTTCCCCTATTTATAAATCGTATATGATCGAATTCGTGTAATGTAAACACGTGTTATACGAGGACCGACTGTACAAGGAGATAATCACTTCCTTATCCCTTCTAGAAAAATTCCTGTATATCATTGACAAGACACTATGAGCTACTCTTGCAGACCGTCTGCACTGCTCAGAAAACTTCTTATCTGCCTGCACAATTACCCCCAGGTCCTTTTCATTCTCTACCACTGTCAGTGTAGTACCACAGAGTTGATACATCACTCTCGAATTACTGTTTCCATATGTAGTACTTTACATTTGTCAATGTTAAACTTCATTTGCCACCTCTCAGCCCATCTGCTCAACTTTTCTAGATCCTGTTGCAGCAGCGTACTGTCATTAGTGTCCTTAACAATCCTGCCAACTTGGATATAAGCTTGATATACCATCATCAATATCATTTATAAATACAGAAAACAACAATGGACCCAACACTGAACATTGAGGGATTCCACTAATAACATGTCCACAATGAGCAGTGTCCATTGATTACCACTCTGTCTTCTCCCACTCAACTATCCCTTTATCCATGGCAGCAATTTGCCTCCAATGCCACACTGCTCCAATTTGTGCAGCAGTCTTCCATGTGCAACAGTATCAAAAGCTTTTGTAAGATCCAAATATTTGATATCAAAGTTATTCCCTGCATCCAGGTCCTTTGTGATCACATCATAGTATCCAATCAAATTGGTCAGGCAAGACTTTCCCTTAACAAATCCATGCTGAAGTCTTGTCTAGATGATCTTGCAGTGCTTCATTAACCAGTGCCTCCATTAATTTTCCTGGAACAGAAGTTAAACTAACAGGTCCATAATTACTTGTGTCGCCCTTTTGATTCTCCTTTGTGAAATGGGGTCACATTTGCACATCTCCAGTCCATGGGTACCTCCCCTGCATCCAAAGAAGCTCTTGTAATTATGGCTAAGGGTTTGCTTACTTCCTTTGCTGCCTCCTTTAATATAACTGGATAGATCCCATCCACACCAAGTGCCTTTTTTATGTTTATCTTCAACAATATCTCCTCCACTTTCCTCTCAGTTATTACAAAATCATCTAGCTCACTGCCAGAGGTTAACTCACCTCTGGCATTCCCCTCCCTGAATAACTCCTCTTAGGTGAATGTAGATGAAAAATACTCATTTAGTTTGTAAGCCACCTGAGCAGGATCAACAACAGTTGAACCACCAATATCCAGTGGACCAATCTGATTCATCCCTTTCCTTCTAAGTTTACATAGATAAAGAACTCTTTGTTGTTTTTCTTTGCATCCTTTGCCAAGGATTTCTCATAATCTGCCTTTGCCTGCCTAATCTCCTTTGTGATTTGGTTACAGACAAGCTTATATCTATCATAGGCTTCCATGTCACCCATTAATTTATATGCATCCCATGCATTTTTCTTCTCTGCCATATGTCTCATTAGTTCATCTGACATCCATTTAGGCCTAAACCTTGAATAATATTTCTTAATTGGTACGAAAATCCTAGTACCTTCCAAGATAAATTCTTTGAACTTCCCATTTTGAATTTGCTGTTGGTAATATCATCAGCTGGTCCCACTGTATAGAATTTAAATACTGTCTCAGACCACCGTAGTCACCTTTATGAAAGCAAAAACCCTTCCCTTTACCCTTGATGGTAGTTACCTCTTTGATTAAATCCCACTTCAGCACACTGTGATCACTGCCACCTAGTGGTTCCTTTATCTTCAGATTCTTAATGCATGAAGAATCACTACTGATAATCAGATCAAGAGTATTACTCCCTCTAGTTGCCTCCCGAACATGCTGATGTAGAAAACAATCATCCAATAAATCCACAAAAGCCTTAGTAGTGTGTGAGTGACCAACCCACAAATTCCAGTCAATATCTGGGAAATTAAAATCCCCATTATAAGACTGTGATTTACTGGCCCACTATTTCCCTGTACAGTTTCTTATTATACTCATCGGAGTGATTAGGCCTATAACACACTCCTACTCTCAATTTTGATCTCCCAATGCTTATGTCACACCAAACTGACTCGACACTGCACTGTCCAGAGATGTTGACTGGCTTCACTTCCTTGGATTTTGTGTGTTTCTTAACCAATAGCATAACTCCTCCTCCCGTCCTATCTATCCTACCTGTACACATTGTACTCCCCAAATTCCAGTTCTGCATTCCTTATATCTGTGTGACACCATGTCTCTGATATCTCAACAATCTGCCTTTGATGTTCTGAGGAATACCTCAAATTAATCAAATTTATTTACCAAACTGCTAGCATTGATGTACATGCAAGTATACATGCACCTGTTCCTATTCTTAGATACCCTAACATAACCCATGTGTTTGCTTGTACTGCAATGACTCCCAGCAGTCTCTGAAATACCCTGCATCTTGTTTTCCAGGCTGCTGCTCATTCCAATAAAAGCAGTGCAAGAATCACTTTCACCTCTGCCAGTGGCTACTGTTAATCTATTAGTCCTTAGTCTTTGTATGCCTCCCAAGCTAGCAGTTTTCCGACCCACCTAACACTGGCTTGATAGCATCAGCAAATATTCTTGCACCCTCTCTATTTAAGTGTATTCCATCCCTGTAGAAGCAGTCTCTCCTGTTAACAAGTACAGACCGGGGGGGAAAAAATTCTACCCGTTGAGCCTTGCACAATCTTTCCAGGGCCGAATTGATCGACAAGGCTCTCATCATATACTGCCTCCAATCGTGTCTGGGCAGAATTGCAGACACTTTCAAATTCAACACTAATTCATGTCTTTTTTTCAACAGTGATCTGTACTTGTTAAGTAATTCTGCCGGTCTCCTACTCTTAATATCATTGGTGCAAATGTGTACAACAATATCACATTTTGTGCCCATAAAAGATGATATCTGCTCTACAAAGTCATCAACCTTTGCCCCTGGCAGACATACCCTGGTCCTATTCCAGCTATCATTAAACCTATTTTCATTAAACAAAGGCTTTCCATTATTAACAGCTTTTACAAAGTTTATTTTAAGGTTGCACTATTTGCTGCAGGCCTGAAAAGAAGCATTCTACTTAGTGTATGTAAGAAAAAAAGATCATAACTTGGAATTACGTAAACTATAATTTTTAAGAAAATTCTTCTAACATCATTAATTAAACAAAAAATATAAAAACTGAGTGAATATACTGAACAAAGGAAGATAGCTTAATTATTATCATCCTTTTCTATGATAATAATTTTTATGATAATTTGACTTCTTATGATCAAAATACGCTTCATATAAGTAATTTTTTGGTGAAATTTTTTTATAGTGTAACCCAAACCAGTTAGTAATTTCTAACTTCCACTATTGATATAAAAAACATTACCAGGAGTTCCGACAAATGAGCACAGTTCTCCAGGCATAGTAGAATGATTCTTTAATTTTATACTACAGCCAAAGTCTCCAAGTTTTAGTCTGCCATCTGATGTCAGGAAAATATTGGCACCTAGTGACAGAAAACACTAAGATTTTTATGTAAACATAAAAATTATAAATTTATGATTGCTTTAATATTAGATCAAGTGAAATGTAGAAGCTGAACAGTGAAAGTTCCTAACTATTACTGTAAAAAATTGTTTGGAGTTTTTAGTTAAAAACCAATTTTGTTGCTTATAATATTTCTCCTAATTTTTTTTTTTTTTAGGATTAAATATGAACAGAGAAATTCTTAATTTTAGACCAATTGAATTATGTATAGTTCACAATATCACAAATGATATTATTTCACAGATACTACAGAATATTCAGGAGAGAGAGAGAATAAGCTTCTCTTTACAATGCTAGAAAGAAAACCTCTCTATACAGCTGGAGATAAGGTGTGCCTATTTTCAATAGAAACATTTCATCCAAAGATATTTGTATATTTTCTAATTCATAAATAATATATTTATGAAATATTTATTGATAATATTTTTTCCTAATATCAATGATCCATCAGTCTCACTTGAAGACTTATGCACAGCACAAATCAAGTAGTAGAGTAGTAATGGGAAATGATGCAAGAAAACCAGCTTATACAGAATCAGAAAAAAAAAGAACACAGTTCACTGATCTGTACACTCCAAGAATTTGTCTAGTTTTTTTCTTGAATTTATTCAACTCATCCACTTCCAACAACACCAGATGGAAGCCTGTTCCAACAATCAACCATCAGCTGGCTGAAGGCAAACTTCCACACACACATCTATCCTACAACCATCCTTCCTCAACTTGAATTTATGCCCCCTCATGTGTGTAGTCTTAACAAGTGGAAGAGTACCATTAACATTCAGCTTACTCAATCTGTACAAGGTTTTAAACATCTCAATCAGATCTTCCTGCAGGGGCCTAGTCTCGAGATACTGAAGCCTTTTTAAGTAAGAGAACCCTTTTGTTCCCTTCACCAGTCTGGTTGCCCTTCTCTGCAGAAGATCTACATCTTTTCTAAAGTGAGGCTTCCAGACCAGTATATGGTACTCAAGATGTGGCCTAACCATGGACTTGAACAAAGGGATAATCACCACCTTTAGCCCTGCTAGCAAAATTCCTGTATATCATTGACAAAACCCCATGAGCTGTCCTGGCAGCACGTCTGCACAGCTCAGAGAATTTCATGTCTGACTAGGGCTTACAATACCAGTCAAAATCTTAATACCGCTATTTTGGTATTTTTAATTTATGAAATCGGGATACTGGTATTCCAAAAAAAAAAAAAAAAAACCATTTTTCGCAATAAATTTTTATGACAATTAGGTGCAGTAAAGTAAGGAAAAAACAAGTAATTACTTGAATTCACATTTTAAATCAAACTTTTATTACAATAATAAATATTCTAGCAAAAATTAGTGAGCTCTTAAGAAACTCAATAGCGTTATTGTTCAAACTGGATCTAATTTGGGTAGATATTTAAGTAGCGACAGAAAACGTCCTTTTGGATTCTGTGCTGGTGCTCTGTACTGAGATAATCACAGACATGTTGCAGTTTAACCCTCCCCCCCTTATTCCCTCATATTCAAAAACATTTTATTTCCTTTTTGACATTTTATGGCACTATATCCACATTAACGAAAGAAAGTGACTGACAGTTAAGCTTGGTGAGGAAACCAAATCTAAGTTGTGTGTGTGTGTGTGTGTGGGGGGGGGTTATTTATTTATTAATTTTAATAAAAATTGTACAAAAATCATAAGCTGTACAAAAATCATAACAATGGTCAGTGGCCATTGTTATGATTTTTGTACAGCAGCTCCCCTCAAGCACTAAGCCCCACAAGCTACCTGACTGCATTAAAAAATGAGAATTTCCAGGAGCTGAGGGATATTCCTCACCTCCACGAGTATATATATTATACGTGAGCTGCCAGTTTCTCAAGAGTAATGGCACAAATATAAAACAAAAGTCATTTATCATGCAAATCTACTAATAATACATAACTGATGTTCATTTACATCTAATCATTAATTTTTCTCATTTAATCTGTTAATACATGCTATCATTTCCATAAAATCTCTCAATTAACAATTTCAACTCTATCTCTACAGATTCAAACACTAAATAATAACACATACAGTTTACTCACCTCAACCTACCTTTAACACGTTGACTGCCAAGCTAGTTTAAGAAAAAAATTTCCCAGGGGCCAAAAACTATTTAGCAATTAATTTGATTAGTAATTCTAAAATAAATATTGTAATGTCAGTGTTGTTTTTTCACTTAAAATATATATATATATATATATATATATATATATATATATATATATATATAAAAAAAAAAAAAAAAAAAGAGTATTTTTTTATGTCGCATATATGTGACCCAGTAGGTTACTTTATTTCTTGAGAAGCCGTGTCAGCCACATATGTGTAACACTATTACGGCATACATATGAAGGTCGTTTGTGATTAGTTTATTGCATGCACGGCGAGTGCTGCAATAAAACTAATTGCAATAAAATAAACTCTCAAATGTCGCAATAAGTTCATTAATGCACTATATTATCCATCATATTGTGTTGTGTTGTGTTTTTCCGCAAGTTTGTACAAGTGTGTTGTAAAAAAAAAAATAAATCTAAAAAGGAATGGCTAAAAGAAAATTACTAAAATAAGAGGAACTGAGAGAAATTGCTGGAATTTACAATTAAGCAGAGTTAAACTTCTCACAGACACACCGCCATTGAGTTTTTTCAGAAGTTCAACTTTATCTGTTATGGACAATGTACAGTATTTGTGCTTTACACCACGAGAGGCACTTCCTTTATGCACTGGAACCATGGCTGGGGCTAAATGTGAGCAGGTTATAATAATAAATGCAGAAAAACAAGTGGGAATGGCTTGCCAGTGTTTATGAGTTCGCACCAACAGCTGATGCTGCAATCAACGCCACCAAAACAGTAGCAGCAGGTCGGTGTGCCGACCCAGGAAATTATGTCCAAATTAGCGGTGGAACTGGATTACCGGTGGTCAACCTGTACTGTCTTATTTCGAGATTTCGAGAAGAGTTCTCTGTTAATACTGAAGGAAATTACCAAAGCAGTAGTAGAAGCCAGGGCACTATTCGACTGGTTTGTTATTCAACTTCCGGATTAACTTCTAGCAAAGGAACATGCCCGGCAGACCCCTTCACTATATAGCTGGACACTCCCAGAACTGGACCCAAACTGAACCCAGAACTACCACTGGAAGTCTGCAACTCCTAACAACCACAAACCCCTCTTTTGGTGCGAGCACCTTTAAACTCACTCTTCTTCCTTTGGTGGGAAAAACAGAATATTTTTCCCACACAACGAAACGCTTTCATCTTTTACCTCAAGATCATCTGTTCGCAATACCTTTGAACTGTTTCATACTGACACCCTTTCCCAAAATGCATTAAGTGTCTCATCCTCAAGTAGTGGTGTAATAGAGGGATTAAACTATTGTTCAGAAGCTTTTAATTTTAACCCTTCCGCACCTGTCATACCATTGTTCACCATATTCCTTAATTGCACTACCAGGCTTACTGCCACTAATCCGTAATGATGTTTTCGTTATTCCTTAAGTGCTTTACTTCCACACATTATACTTACTAAGAGAAATATATTTGTAAGATTATGTCTTACAGTTTCATGACGTTTTCAGGTTTCCGTTGCATTTGTATTGCGTACAACAATTCCTCATTTGCAAATTCAGCAGTATTAATGATTTAATGTTGTCGATTTTATAACTTTTATGTGACTAAATCATGGATAATTATTTTTTAAATTAGTACTGAAATCCAGTATTTTTGTATCAAGATTCCGGGATCTCAGAATATTGTAAGCCCTATGTCTGACTGCACAATTACTCCAGATTTTTTTTCATTCTCCATTACTCTGAGCATAGTATCACATAGTTGATAAGTTACTCTGGGGTTACTGCAATCCATATGTAGTACCGTGCATTTGTCATTGTTAAACTTCAACTGCCATTTCTAAGCCCACTGAACCAATTTTCCCAAATCTTGTTGCAGCAGCTCATCCTGATTACTGTTGTTAATCGCTCTGCCAACCTTTATATCATCTGCAAACTTTGATAGTAAGCCTGATGAATCTTCATCAATATCATTAAAAAAATATTGAAAATAACAATGGGCCCGGCACTGAAACCCCAGGGAACTCCACTAATAACATAAGTCCACAAAGTGCAGCGTACATTGATAACCACTGTCTTCTTCCACTTAATCATTCCTTTATCCATAGCAGTAACTTTCTCTTAATATCACATTGCTCAGTTTATACAGCAGTCGTGTGTGTGTGTGTGTGTGTGTGTGTGTGTGTGTGTGTGTGTGTGTGTGTGTGTGTGTGTGTGTGTGTGTTATGGGGGTTTAACGGTGCATAAGCTGTTGTGGCTATAAGGCACCTAGCAGCAACAGTCTTTTATGTGCAATAGTATCAAAAGCCTTCCTGAAATCCAAGTATATGATGTCAAAATTATTTTTTTCATAGTAGCCTATCAGATTGGTCAGACAACAACAGCTCCTTAAGAAATCCATGCTGTGATTGCAGTATAATTGCATGCCTGTGCAGATGGTCGTGCATTACTTTTTTAACCAGTTTATTTTCCCTGAAACAGATGTTAAGCTAACAGGTGTGTGGACCTACAGGCGATGTGTAAGTATACATGTCGCCTGTTGATCCACCTTTATGAACTGGGATACATACATGCATCTTCAGTCCATACGGACCTCCCCCCTCAATCCAAAGGATGCTCTCATAATTATGGCTAAGAGTTTTCTTACCTCCTTTGCTGCCTCCCTTAATATACTTGAATAGATTCCATTCACCCCAGGTGCCTTTTTTTTTATGTCCATCATCAACAATTTCTCATCCACTTTCCTTTCAGTTATCACCAAGTAATTTAGTTCCTCGTTAGAGTTCGTAAACTTCTGGCATCCCCTTTCCTAAAGAATTCCTCATGTGTGAATATAGATGCAAAATACCTATTTGTCTGCAACCTGAGCAGGGTCATCAACAATTAATCTGTAGACATCAAGTAGCCCAATGTGATTCAACCCTTCCTTCTACTGTTAATACGAGCATAGCAGTTTTTCTTTGCATTCTTTGCCAGAAATTTCTCACAATCTGCCTTAGCATGAATAATCTCCTCTGTGACTTGCCTACAGACCAATTTATATCTACTATAGGCTTCTGTAATCAACTGATAATTTACATGCATCCCATGCACTTTTCTTCTCTGCCACATGTCTCAATAGTCCATCTGACAATCATTTAGGTCTAAGCTTTGAACAGTATTTCTTCATTGATATGAAAAGCCGAGTAGCTTCTTTGATTACTTCCCTGAATACTTCTCATTTAGAATTTGCTGTTGGTAACGTCATCGGTTGGTTCCGCTGCACAGTATTTAAAAATGTCTGAGACCCCTGTAGTCACCCTTATGAAAGCAAAAGCCTTTCCCTTTATCCTTGAGAGTAGATATGTCTTTAATTAAATTCCACATTAGAATACTTTGATGACTACCACCAAGTGGGTCTCTTATACATGCAGATTCTTAATGCATGAAGAATCACTGCTGATAACCAGATTAAGAGTAATGCTTCCTCTTGTTGCCTCTCCAACATGCTTCTGTAGAAAACAGTTATTTGAAAAATCCACAAAAGTCTTGCTAGTCTGTGAGTGACCATCCACAAATTCCATTCAACATCTGGAAAGTTAAAATTTCCCATTATGATACATTCTGATTTACTGGCCCACTATTTCTCTATTTAGCCGTTTGGTATTCTCATTACAGTCATTAGGCCTATAACACACTGCTAGTCTCAATTTTGTTTTCCCAGTGATTATATCATACCAAACTGACTCAACAGCATACTCATCACCCATGTCAACTGGGTGTACTGCCTTACATTTAATATGCTTCTTAACTAAGAGCATAATCCATCCACCTCTCCTGTCTATCCTTCCTGTATAGAATGTACTCATCATTTTCAAATTCAGCATCACTTATGCCTGAATGACACCATATTTTCACTTACTTAAAAACATTAGGATGTGGATGAATCACATTGGTCCACTAGATAGGAATGGCTTAATTGTTGATGATCCTGCTCAGATTGCTGACTCACTGAATAGTTATTTTTCATCTACGTTCAGACATGAGGAATTTTTTAGGAATGGCAATGTCAGCAGTTTTATGATAACTGAGAAGAAATTGGAAGAGAAATTGTTGAAAATAATGTATAAAAAAAAACCTTTCGGTTGGATGGAATCTATCCCTTTATATTAACATAGGCACCAAAAGAAGTATGTAAACCTATAGCCACGATTGTGAGGGAATCCTTGGATATCTCTATAGATATCCGAGCAGTAATCCCAGAGTAACTTATCACCTCTATGGTACCACACTGACAGTGGTAGAGAATGAAAAGGACCTGGGGTTAATTGGGCAGACAGATATGAAGTTTTCAAATGACCACGATTTTCCTGCTCACAAATACAGGCTCTTTCCACAGCATTTTCCATGACCGTACGCAAGGTTTCAGGTCGTAAACGTCGGATTTTGGCTAGAATGTTCTCCTTAAGTTCTTGAATTGTTCGAGGTTTATTTACGTAAACCAGTTCTTTCAAGTAGCCCCACAAAAAGAAGCCTGGAGCCATGAAATCAGGTGAACGCGGAGGCCAAACAAATTCAGCATTTTTTGAAATTATTCATTCACCGAAAATTTCTTGCAGGACGTTCAATCGTCACCCTGGCAGTGTGCGCAGTAGCTCCATCCTGTTGGAACCAAAAAATCCTGATTATCTTTGACCGCTGGGCGTAAAAGATTTTCAAGCATTTTCCTATACAGGACCCCGTTGATTCTTTCTGGGTGACCTTCCTCATTTTCAAAGAAATAGAGGCCATTAACTCTTTCAGTCATAACACCGCACCAAACAGTGCATTTTTGGGGACGCAATTGATGCTGATGTAATTCCCTGGGATTCTCAGTATCCCAAAATCTGTAGTTTTGTTTGTTGATGTACCTGTTTAAATGAAAATGGGCCTCATCACTCATTATCAAGTTATTCAAAAAGTTATCTCTGTCTAGGTGTTGAAATCAAATGGCGTACTGCAAGCGCTGCTGAGTATCTTGGGGTAGTAAAGCTTGGACCATTTGGATCTTGTATGGAAATATTTTTAAATCCAGTTTCGGAATCTTCTGAAGCAATGTTCTGGCAATGCCTAGTCGAGAAGAGCGACGACAGGTAGAGGCAGATGGATCCTCAAGGACACTCTGCCGTACAGCTTCCGCTGCTGCATCAGTGCGCTTAGGACCTCTTCCCGGAAGATCGCCGACTGATCCAGTTCTTTCAAAACGGGCGATTAGGTTCCGAATCATGTTATCACTAAGAGATACTCTTACTTTAAAATGTTGCCGGTATTTTCTCTGAGTTTCAATAACTGATCTTTCACTGGAATAGAAAAACCCAATCAGTTTTACTCGTTGCTGGACATCATACATAGCCATTTTAATCTCCAAGGGATCCTCTATAACCTGCAAAAAAATAAAATAAAAAAGATTGAAAATGAACAAGTTATGACTTTTTCAAACCCTTCAGTCTTTCAGTGGCCACCCTGTGTAAGGAACTGGTCAGGCCACACCTTGAGTATTGTATACAGGTCTGGAGGCCTCATTTTAAGAAGGATGTAGAGCTGTTGGAATGAGTACAGAGAAGGTAACTAGATTAGTGAATGGAACAAAGGGTTGCTCTTATGAAGAAAGGCTAAGTTTTGCAAATTACAGTGTCTGGAGACTAGGCACCTGCGAGGTGATCTGATTGAGGTATATAAAGCCTTGAATGGTTTGAGCATGCTCAATGCGGATGGGATTCTTAAAATGAGGCGTCCAGACCTGTATACAGTACTCAACCTACACCTTGAGTACTGTGTACAGGTCTAGAAGCCTCATTTAACTTGTATACTTGGTGATGTTGAACTAAAGTCAGTAGTGGAAGAAAGGGACTTGGGATTTATGATACGGTCAGGCATGTAGTTCTCCGAACATTGTAGACAGGTTGCAAGGAAGGTCCTTGGTGTCTTATTGATGATTTATGGAACATTTGCTAGTAAAGATAAGGACATTATAATCCCATTATATAAGGTTATTGTTACACCACACTTGGAATACTGTGTTCAAGGATGGAGACCGCACCTAAAAAAAAGATATCACGTTTCTTGAGAGGGTACAAAGGATTGATAGCTCTCTTGATGAGATTGGAAAAAGGGCATCCATATGAGGAAAGACTTCGAATATGTGGGTTGCAGAGCTTGGAAACTAGGCACCTTAGAGGAAACTTGATTGAGGTATTAAGTCTCTGACCAGAAAAAAAGTAAAGTGAATGAGCACAAAATTTTCACAGTTATAAATGATTCTAGAACTAGCTGCCATAAATTCAAGTTGGGGAGGGGGGGGGGGGCAGTTTGGGAAAAGTCAAAGGTCAGCTGGATAGTCACCTATGGGAGGAGGGAAATGCATAGGTTACCTGTTTGATTTTCTTTTTTTTTTTTTAATTAATTATTCATTTTATTTAATTTTTCTTCTTATTATTATTTTACTCTTTTTTTTTTTTTTTTTTTTTGCTGGTGCAGCATAAGCCTTAAGCCTTCTGGCACCATATATGGCAGTGCTTCTGTAGCCAGGTGGGCAGGAGCAGCAGTCCGTAGCACACGCTTCTTGATTAGACCGGGATTCGAGCCCGTGACTCCACCAAATACAGAGGATGTGGAAAGGTTAGGAATGACCACCGCATATCCCCGGAGCAATATGGCCTTAGTTGTTAATGCTCCTAAAATAAAACCAAATAACAATAACCATATATGGCCATTACTAATACTAAATAATTTCCAATCATATTGTGTCCCACTTTGCAAATACTGAAGAACCTGTGATAAATGTGTATGCCTCTGTGCAGTACGAAGTTTCAATGCTGTATCTAATTCTGTTTCCGAATTGGATACAGCATTGAAATAGCTATTTCAGCATTTTGATTGCCAAGAACATGAGTTTCATCATACTCTTGATGAAATACAAGTTATCTTTTAATCTTTTAACTGCTAATTTTATATTAACATAAAATTTTATGTTAGCATCTGCAGTTAAAAGATTTACTTCTTTGCGGCATAGCGCATCTACTGCTAACTTTATACGAATTAATGTAGATATAGCCGCAGCTAATAAATTAAATTCATCCTCACAAAAATAAATGCTTGAATCTAAATCAATTAAAGCTATCTGCACACAATATCTCAACTAAAAAAGCTTTCAAGCACGGATGATAAACTGTTCCAACGAGCTTTAGAATCTAATTGCATAACAATTTATTTGCCAAATTCTGCTGCCGTATACTTTTCTAAATATTTATCATTTTTATGATTAAATCATTAACAATTATTTTTTAAATCAGTACCAAGAAACCAGTATTTTTGTATCAATACTGGTATTTGAATACCAGAAAAAAATTACCAGGATCCTGGGATCTCAGTTTTGTAAGCCCTGAGAGAGTGATAATCAATGGATACTGCTCTACATGGAGTAATGTTATTAGTGGTGTCCCCTCAGGGGTCGGTGTTGGGCCCATTGTTGTTTTGTATATTTATCAATAATCTTGATGAAGGTATATCAAGCTTAATGGAAAAGTTTGCAGATGATACAAAGGTTGGTAGGGTTGTTAATAACAGTAATGACAGTATGCTGCTGCAACAGGATTTGGAAAAGTTGGGTTGATGGGCTGAGAAATGGCAACTTAAGTTTAACATTGACAAATGCAAAGTACTGCATATGGATAGCAGTAAGCCCAGAGAAATGTACTGACTCAGTGGTGTTACACTTAGGGTAGTGGAGAATGAAAGAGACCTGGGGGTAATTGTGCAGTCAGATATGAAGTTTTTTGAGCAGTGCAGACAGGCTGCCAGAGTAGGTCATGGGGTCTTGTCAATGTTATACAGGAATTTTGCAAGCAGGGATAAGGAGGTGATAATCCCCTTGTATAAGGCAATGGTCAGGCCACACCTTGAGTACTGTGTAAAGGTCTAGAAGCATCATTTAATGAGTACAGAGAGGGGCAACAAGACTGGTGAGGGGAATAAAGGGGTGCTCTTACAAAGAAGGCTTAAAGGCTTTTGCAAATTGCAGCTTGTGAAGACTAGGTACCTGAGAGGCGATCTGATTGAGGTGTATAAGGCCTGGAATGGATCGAGCAGGCTCAATGCTGATGGCATTCTTCCTCTTGCTCAGATTATAAACTTGTGGGGGACATAGATTCAAACTGAGGAAACACAGTTATAGAATAGATGTGCAGAAATTTGCCTTTAGCCAGCAGGTTGTTGATTGCTGGAACAAACTTTCATCTGTTGTTGTGAAAGTTGATAGCTTAAATAAATTCAAGGCAGAAATCGAGTTTGAGTACCCAGCTCAGACCGCCAAATGGCTTGTCGGCAGTGGAGCTGCAGTAAGTCTCCATCAATGATTGTTGTCAGGTCTACGTAAGTGTTGAATCCAGTAGGATAATCAAACTGCCCATCCTACCCCAGGAGTAGGATATGTAACTGGTAGTGGGGGGGAGATTACTCCCCCCACTTCCAGGGGTGGGTGGTAGAGACATTTACTACATCCGTAATCTGCATTCTCATTCTATTTGCATTCTATTTTTATACTTTTTTCTTTTATATATATATATATATATATATATATATATTTTTTTTTTTTTTTTTTTTTTTCTGTTAAGTTTATATATATATATATATTTTTTTTTTTTTTTACTCACTCATTCATCCTTTTCTCACACACCAGGGGGAATGCAATGGTGTGTAATGTTAATTTAAATACTAATGCACAATAGCTAAGCTAAATAAGCAAGAATATAAAAGATTAAAACAACTAGAGTTAGTGTATACTTAAATGTAACATTTATGATTTGTATTCTTTCTCTCATACTCTTACACTCTCGTTCATTCTTCCGGCATCTCAACTTACTGTTATTCTTCAGTTGTGGTGCAGGCCTAGCCACAAATTTTTTGCAGGCCAGAGGAGAATGCAGTGATAGTGTTTGTGCTGTTAGTAAATGTTTATTAGTATATATAAAGTAATGTAAGTTATTATTAACTTTATATTCTTTCAGCCAATTACATTTGCCCTTCCACTCATTCCCATTCACCATAACACTCATTAACTTTCTCTTTCCCTCATGCTGAGTCACTCTTTCTTTCACCTAAACTGACATTTATTCCCTTTTACCATAATTCCTATTTCATTCTTTCACTCAGTGCCCAGCCTATTCATTCTGTCTTTCATTCTCATTCATTTTCCTCATTCATTCTACATTGCATCCCCTTGCTACTAGCTTACTGATATTTTTCAGCTGATCTGCATTACAGTACAGCACAAGCCCAATACTCATAAAAATAGTCTAATTAGGGCCCTATTGGATAGAACTGGGTTCTAATGCAGCACCTTCAAGGATAGCTTGGAGGAGATTAGATGTATCCCAGTGGAACTCCAAAAATGCTGCTAGCCCAGATTTTGGACAAACATATTCGGGAAGCTGAACATGGGCAGAGAGAGAGGTTGTCACCTGCTGATACCACATACATTCCCTACTATCTAGGATGAACAGAACAGATCTCAAGAATATCATGGACTTGTCAGACACAGTGTGCAGCAACCAGGGGTGGAGACCACACACAGTACAAGTGGAATCTTATATGAGATCAAATGTCCAGATTGTGGGAGTGTTGTGTGTGTGTGTGTGTGTTGCGGAGACAGAATGAGGGTTTAAAGATCATACAGGGGCGTGGACGTACTAGAGCAAGAGAGACCGCAAATTATGGGAAATATACCGTGGCTAAGCACTTATTGGAAGAGAACCATCAAATTTCTCCAGGCAATGATGTCATGGTCAATCGTTCACATGGGTATTGGCAGCAGAAATGGCTCAAGAGTTTGTGGATTTTTTCTTTAGAATATAATTCCATCAACAGAGATAGGGCAGTCCATATTCACCCCCACCCCTTTGATATCATAATTCGCTGCATTTCAATCGCTATACAAATCATCACAAAGGTGAAAAGATCTAAGTACCAATCCACCCTTTCCCCTCCGATCGATCCACCAATGCAGATGATTTGCACGGCGGTGGTCCTTATGCAGCGAAAAATAAATTATAGAAGACAGCACTCTAAAGCAGAGCCACACCACTGACATAATGTGAGCTGAACCAGCTTATATAGAAGAGAAAGCAAAATAGATGGCGGCACAGGCGCTGCTCAACCCATTACTACCATTGAATTATATTTAAATAATGACAAAAGTTAAAATATAATAAAATAAATAAATATTGAGCTTTTATTAGAGGCAGCGACACGCAAATGCTCCATATAAAGCCAAAATATATCCAATATTTTAAAAAATAAATAAAAAATAAAACATAAGCCAGTAGTATGGCAAAAACTGTAGAGCAAAAATTAACATAAAAATAACCCAAAAAAAAACAAACGAACGGATTCCATGACCATTATTGGCCTCATGGTCCTCTATCGATATGGGGCATAATGGTCAGTCTATTTTATTTTGATTTTGTTATCTTTTAGTAGTTCCTTTAACCCTTTCTGGTGATATTTCACGTCTTTCGGAACCGGTACCTCTCGGGGGGTACCGCTAAATTATTATGTAATTGGCATTATTTTAAATTTATATCGGTTTTTTAATAATTGGATTTAAAGTGCGAAATTATATAAGGGTTTTTCGGCTACTGTTTACATCTTACCTTTACTCTCCTTTTTCTGTTCGTTTGTTTTATTTTGGGTTATTTTTATGTTAATTTTCGCTCTACAGTTTTTGCCATGCTACTAGCTTATGTTTTATTTATCATTTTTTATTATTTTTTTAAATATTGGATATATATATATATATATATATATATATATATATGAATAAACAAATGAGTAAAAGATATGACTGCATATGGGTATGTGTGTGTTTCCTGTTCATGCTGGGTGGGAAATGTGCCCAATTAACCTGCAACAATAACAAAAAAAAAAGGTTGTGTGTAAATGAAAATGAATAAAAGGAAAGGAAGTAAGAAAGTAAGCTGATGCAGTCCCAGGCAGCCAATGCTGAATTTCAATAATGGAGAAGAAAAACAAAGAAATAAGGGAGAGAAAAAGAGCAAGTAAGAAATAATGAGAAGAGATAAAAAGGGAAAGGGGAAAGAGAGGAAAAAGGACAGGTAAAAAAAAAAAATGTAAAATACATACAAAATATATACATTTAATCAAGAAAGGATGTTGATGTACAACTCACAACCCCAGTGTCTTCATCAGGTGTCAACCACCAGAATTGCAAAAAATAACAGCAACATAGTGTCTATTTCTAATGTAAAATTCATGCTAATAAGTGCAAAAAACCTATTCTATATATATGGAATGTATTTTGACAGTTGACACAATAGAGACAAATATAGATCTGAAATTTAAATAAAAAAATTACAGTGGTAAATGTGTGAAAGATAAATAAAGATGGAGTTAGAGATGAATATAGAATGAAAATTACATAAAGATATAGTTCTAAATTTATATTAAGTGAAAAGAAATGAAAAGAGAACTAACATTACATTGTTGTAACGGTGCAAACAGTAAATAAGTTAATGGAAGTCGTAAATGCACAAAACATAAAAAACCTAGAGATGAATACAGATCTGGAATTATATAAAAAATGTAGTTCTGAAATTATATAAGAAGAAAAAGGACTAAACTTACATCACAGTGAATGTGCAAATTATAAATGAATTTAGAAACATCAAGATAAATAGAGTTACATTTTCAAGACATCTAACAAAAAAAGGGAGGTGGAAAAGAATCAGAGAAATCTTAATCATTTCATAATGGATGTCTTGTGGTCAAAGAGCACTTATATGGTAAATGGCTGTTTTATTGGTAACAAACTCTATGATGTGAAATTAAATGTTTGTTTTTGATTTCTCTTTCAGGACCAGGAACTCTGGAGAGTAAGATGATGTTGCAGTTTTGCTACAATGGCATGACAAGATTGATTGCATAAGATATCCTATGATAGCTCCCTGTTGGAAGTCACCATGCTACCATATATTGTATTTCAATGATCTTACTCGTAACATAATTGCAATTGATTTCAAACCTATTCTTGACAAATGAATAAGGCAGATGATGTTCATTTTTTTCAACTACCAGGGGTGTTTAGATACTTTTGTCATATAGCACATATTTAACAAAACCTCATGTCACTCGAGTATACTAACAATTGCACAAACGTAGTATTGAAAACAAACATGTAATATGTTATTTTTGATTCAAATTTGGGGAGGTCATAATTTCATTCAAAAATACTTATGCTTACTTTTTATATCTCTGTGAACAATTCCATGCTCATGAAGTACATTAACAGCTTCCAAAATCTGCCTAGTGTATTTGCGAACAAGAGACTCTGGAAGTTGTAGCTGTGAAGCACTTTCTAATGATCCTTCATTGCAGTATTCCATAAATATAAGCATTTCTGCCTAAAATGATAAATATATAGAATTAAAACAAAAAGTATGGGAACAGAAGGAACCTAATGATAGATAATATCAAAAGATGTTATGCTTTAAAAACATAAAATTAGTCAACATTTTCAAAAATTACATCTTTTGATGTTAGTTTGATTTTAAGACAAGTGGTATTGTAACATTTGTAGACTTTATGTAAACCGGTTACATAAGGAAACTAGATTTGGGGTAAACAGCCTACTGCACAAAGTTATGCAGTTTGCAGAATAAACCAGAAGACTGCCCACAGATGATGGCATTACACAACATATCCATTAAGTAAGGTTTTTGATATTACAACCCTTCCAGCTTTGTTTTGAAGGAATGCATAGCTATTTCTCTTTGCTTGACAAAGCAGTCTTCACTCTGAGAGTCAAGCTTTCACTTAATGCACTTGTTCTATAACTATGTGGGGGAAGTATTCACTATTTAATGACTTTGCTACATTTAGTGTCCTCTGTAACTGCTCACAGATGACCAATGATGTAGTGTCTCAATTAGCTAATGTCAGGTTAGCAACTCCAAACAGTCAGTTTTTTTGAGGATGCTGATAGACATAAGCAAAAGTAACATCAGGGGGAAAAAAAAAAAAAAAAAAAAGAAGAGTACCATAAATCCAGTGCTACCTTCATACAATGCCTATTGTGTCTATTTCTTTCTATATTTTAGTATTTTCAAGTCTCTTTTATAGTATATTATATTAGCTCCACTCATGGTACCATAAGATCACCACATCATGGTAACATACTGTAAAGGTGATCAGTCCATTTAGTAACAATAACTGGACATGAATACTTTGACAAGACTACAATTAAGCATTTAACCTTCTGAAATAACTATTCCTCTAGTGTTTATACTATTGGGAAAAAAATAACACAAATGTTTTGGTAAATATTTCCTACGCCTTCTTTGGTGTGACAGTAATGATAATTACACAAATTTCTTTCAGCCTAGTCTATGCTTGTTGACAGGAGAGACTGCTTCTACAGGGATGGAGTACACTTAAACAGAAAGGGTGCAAGTATATTTGCTGATGCTATTGAGGCAGTGTGAGGTGAGTTGGAAAACTGCTAGCCTCGGGGATACAAAGACTAAAAGTTTAACAGTGGCTGAGGCAGAGGCAAAAGTGATTCTTGCACTGCTTCTAATAGAATGAGCAGCAGCATGGAAAGCAAGGCAATGGAGATTTCCAGGACTGCTGGTAGTCATAGTGGAACAAGTAAATACATGGGCTGTATTAGAGTAACTAAGCAAGAAACAGGTGCATGTGCACCAATGCTAGGAGTATAGTTAATAAATTTGATGAGCTTGAAGTGCTAGTCAAGACATGAAAGGCAGATATTATTGTTGGGATATCAGAGATATGGTGTCACACAGATATAAGCGGTGCAGAATTCGAATTTGGGGAGTACAATGTGTACAGAAAGGGAGGAGGGGCTATGCTGTTAGTTAAGAAACACACAAAATCAAAGGAGGTACACATCCAATTGATGGTTTTTTTTTTTTTTTTTTTTTTATGTAAACCCCAAACACTAGAGGTATTAGAACCTATAGTACTTATTATCGTGCTTGGGTTGGAGGTTGAGAAGATGAAAGAAGATATTTGTTGACATTGGACTCGAACTTCTGTCGATTGTAATTTTCAGGAAATACGTATGAGCGAAGGTTGTTCCAGAAAACGGCAGTTGAATGAATAAATGAAGAAGATGAAAATGGATGTTGGCTGGTGGCTGCACGTGTTTGGACCGTTTTGAAAGGGAGAGCGGGAATTATAGAAGCCAATTCAGAAGAACAGTGCCCATGGAAGTATCTGTAGAAGAGGCATGCAGCAGAAACAGTACGTCTATGAGAGAGCGAGTGGAGAGACTCTGTTAGAGATGAATCATTAATTAACCTAACTGCCCTCTTCTGAATGGAATCAAGAAGCCTGACAGAGGTTTTGGGGGCACCACCCCAGATGTGGGAATAATATTCCATGGCAGGGCGGATTTGCGATTTATACAGAGTGAGCAGCTATTTGGAAGAAAAGTAACGCCGAGAGCGAAAGAGAAAACCAAGTTTTTTAGATGCAGAGGAAGCAATATTTGTAATGTGCTTGTGCCAAGAGAGATTAGAAGTCAGGGGGGTAATCCCAAAATGAGATATATCATTTTTCCTAGAAATCGGAATGTCACTAAAGATAAGCATAGGAGCAGAAGAATCCTTTTTGCGAGATATAAGACAAGACTAGGTTTTAGAAGGGTTGAAATCAACTAAGTTGTCTTTGCCCCACTGGAGAATTACCTGAAGATCGGCATTTAAGGAATTGGTAGCAGATTTTCGAGAAATAGAAGCTGATTGAGCAGGACAAGGTTTCCCAAAATGGAAAGTGGAATGAAATGTGCTATCATCGGCAAAACTATGGATAGGATTTCCAGTCAATGGAAGAAGGTCATTAATAGTAAGAGGAAAAGAGTGGGGGAAAGAACAGAACTGTGGGGTACACCGGCATTAGTGGAGAAGTTAGAAGACAGAGAGCCATCTACCATCACCCTCAGTGAGCGATCACAGACAAAACTGGATAACCAATTACTAAAAACAGTTGTCAAACCATAAGATGGAAGCTTGTTTAGAAGACCTTTATGCCAAACACGATCAAAAGCCTTTGAGATGTCAAGAGCAGCTACTTGTGTTTCACCGAACATTTCCATTGAATTAGTCCATAAATGGGTAACATAAGCAAGAATATCACCAGTGGATCAACACTGACGGAATCCATACTGGCGACCGTTGATCAGACCGAAGGTTTCTAGGTAGTTTAAGAGTTGGCAGTTAATTGATTTCTCCATTACTTTAGAAAGAGTAGAAGTAATTGTAATGGGACGATAATTGGATGGGAGGGATTTGTCACCCTTTTTAAGAACTGGCTGGATATGAGCAAATTTCCAAGCAGAAGGAAAAACTCCTTTGGAATAAGAAAGTGAAAAAAGGCGGCAAAGAATAGGAGTAAGTTCAGGAGCACAGGTTTTGAGAACAAGTGGAGAAATACGATCGGGACCTGGAGCTTTCTTAGCATCAAGATTCGTCAAAATCCTTCTGACATCCTTTTGACGGAAGACGACAGAAGGCATTGAATGGAGTGTGTTGGGAATGGTGGGAGGTGTTTTACCAAGATCATTAATACATGAGTTGGAAGAAAAAATGGGATGCTAGCAGGTCAGCTTTATCCTTGGCTGAAGTGGCAACAGAACCATCTGGTTTGGACAGAGGTGGGAGCAGAGATGGGCAAAAGTTGCGGCCAATAGCTTTGACAAGAGACCAGAATGCTCAGCTACCATTAGGGCAAGAAGCAAGTTTTCTACTCTTAGCCTGTTCAAACTCTAGTTTGGACTGTTCAATAACTGCTTTACAATTGTTCCGAGCTTTGGTGTAGGCAGAAAATGAAACTGGAGAATTAGAAACGAGCCAATTACGATATGCAACATTCTTCTCTTGAACAACCTTAGCACATTTATTGGAAAACCAAGGTTTAGTTAAAGGACGAGATTTTAAAGTGGAGTGTGGGATAAAGGATTCCATTCCTGCAAGAATAATTTCACTGACACGATCTGAGCAAATGTTGACATCAGAAGTTTTGAAACAGTAATCCGACCAAGGAAAAGAAGAAAAGAAGTCTTGAAAGTCATCCCATTTTGCATTCTTGTAATGCCAAACAACACGAGGTTGGGAATAGCCATGAGATAAAGGTTCCATTGGAGAAGAGACAATCACCAAGTTGTGATCTGAAGTGCGTAAAGGACCTCTCACTTCGACCGTGTACTTAGAAGGGTTGTTTGTGAGAAAAAGATCAAGCGTATTGGCTGTATAATTAGGATTGTCCGGTATACTTGTAGGTAAATGAACAATCTGTGCAAGGTCATTAGTAATTGCAAAAGCCTCAGCATCTCGACCTGCTGGGTCGGTGTGACTAGAAAACGGAAGCCAGCTGGGGTTGTGAACATTAAAATCACCAAGGAAAATTACCTCACTGTTAGGAAAGTTGGACTGGAGAAAGTCGAGTTGCAAAGAGAGGAAGTCAAAGAGCTCCAAGTGATTAGTGGAATTGGGAGAACGGTAGAGACAACAGATGAATTTGACGCAATGAGGCAGAGAGATTTTAAGCTAGAGAAGATCAAAGAGAGGAGATTCCAAATTGCCAAGTCTCCGGCAGGGAATATCAGAACAGACATATGCACAAGTACCACCTTTGAGACGAAAGGAATCATAAAGCGAATAATTTGGGCATCTGAGATGAGCAGTAGTTGAATCAACCGATAACTGAGATTCTGTCAGAAAAAGTACATGGGGTTTGGCAGACTGCAAGTGGAAATGGACATTGTTGAGATTAAAATCGAGACCATGTATATTTGTGAAATGAATCAGGAAGTGCTTGGGAGGTTTAGATCTCTTCGCAGATAAGCTTGCTCTATTAGTTTGACAATTCATGGTGTATTCAATAGTAAGAAAAAGTGGGTGGGACATGCTGTATGAAGTAATGAAATTTTTGATATGGCGTAGATAGGGTAAGAATATACCCAGATCCTTGACATAACGTGGCCTCGACAATGCTCCCCGCATACACACTACTCGGACTCCCTCCAGTCACTATCTGGCAGAGTAGAGGTAACAAGATTATACAGTAGCTGATCCGGAAGCCTCCTAGAGAGTTGCCAATAGGTTAGGTCCAGTTTGGGCCGGCCTGCGAACTTGCGGCCGGCCTGCGAACACCGTTTTAGAGCTGTACCCTCGAAATGTAAAGAATACTGGATCACGCCACGATGTTCATCAGAATCTCAAAAGTCATCAATCAAACTGCATGATGGAAGAGATAGGGAATGGTTGACCGGAACTTAGCTCTAGAGACTAAACATGGGTTCCACCACTTCAAGCCTCCAATAAGCAAAGTGGTGGTATTGCACCAGTTGATGAGAGTCTTCTACCACCTAGTACTGCCTGGTAACATAGAGAGGCGGCGTTCCTCCATGTGGTGTGGGCGCTACATCTCGACCCCTGCTTACGTTGGTTCACACCTGGGTGGTCACTCACTATGTACTTGAGCATGGAGGTTATTCCCAGGATTATTAACAGCCCCACCATCGTGAAGGTGCAAGCAGAGGATTTGGTTGTCACAGACTGTCCAGACTTCGCCGAAATTGGGTCCACTTGACTTGAGTGTCACCCGAACGTTGTTGGACAATGCAATGTTGAGTCTTTTTGGTGTGACATAAGCACTGGGAAAGGAAAAATGAGAGTAGGTGTGTGTTATAGTCCCAATGAATCTGATGAGTATAATGAGCAATTGTGCAGAGAAATAGTGGGCCACTAAATCAGAATGTCTTATAATGGGGGATTTTAACCCTCCAGATATTGACTGGAACTTGTGGGTTGGTCACTTGCACACTAGCAAGACTTTTCTGGATTTATAGGATGACTGTTTTCTACAGCAGCATGTTCGAGGCACCTCCGTAGCCAGGTGAGCAGGAGCAGCAGTGTGTAGCACACGCTTCTTGATAAAGACCGGGGTTCAAGCCCGTGAACACCAAATATGGAGGTGGCGGAATACATAAACAAAAAAGAAATGTGAGATGTCATCTGTTTCTATGAGCAGCAGGAAATAGAGAAAAATCCAAAAAGAAATTATGATTGTGTGGAAGCAGCAATATCTGAAAAAAAAAGTGTTAATGAGTGATGCTGACTGTTTGAAAAAAGGGAGAAGTTTCATGTTTTTAGAAATTTTTAGCATTGGCATTAGTAGAGGCATTTGATGCAAAAAAAGCAAGCTTATGCAGTATCAGCAGAAAAAAAAAAAAAACCCACTTCCACTTCACCCGTCTCTTCGTTCGAAATACCTGTCCAGCTGAGCCTTAAACTTATTTAGGCTATCAACTCACACGACAAGGGATGGAAGTCTGTTCCACCAACCACCCACCCGCTGGCTAAAGGCAAATTTCCACACATCTATCCTACATCTGTCTTTCCTTAATTTGAATTTATGCCCTCTCAGGTGATTATTCTGAGCAAGAGGAAGAATCCCATCAGCATTGAGAATGCTCAAACCATTCAAGGCTTTATATACCTCTATCAGATCACCTCGCTGGTGCCTAGTCTCCAGACACTAATTTCAAAACTTAAGCCTTTCTTCGTAAGAGCACCCCTCTGTTCCATTCACTAATCTTGTTGCCCTTCTCTGTACTCTTTCTAGCAGCTCTACATCCTTCTTGAAATGAGGCCTCCAGACCTGTACAGAGTACTCTAGGTGTGGCCTAACCATTGCCTTATACAAGGGAATAATCACCTCCTTATCCCTGCTAGAAAAATTCCTATATATCATTGACAATACACCATGAGCTACTCTTGCAGCCTGTCTGCACTGATCAGAGAACTTCATATCCGCCTGCACAACCATCCCCCAGGTCCCTTTCATTCTCTACCACTGTCAGTGTAGACCCACGGATTTGATACATTGCTCTGGGGTTGCTGTTTCCCATATGTAGTACTTTACATTTGTCAATGTTAAACTTCATTTGCCACCTCTCAGCCCATCTGCTCAATCTTTTCAGATCCTGTTGCAGCAGCATGTGTCCATTGATTACCACTCTCTGTCTTCTCTCCCTCAACCACCCCTTTATCCCTAGCAGCAATTTGCCTCCAATGCCACACTGCTCCAATTTGTGCAGCAGTCTTCCATGTATCACAAGCCTTTCTAAGATCCAAGTATATAATATCAAAGTTATTCCCTGCATTCAGTTCTTCTGTGACTGCATCATAGTATCCAATCAAATTGGTCAGGCAAGACTTCCCCTTAACAAAACCATGCTGTGTCCGAGCTATAACTGAAGTCTTATCTAGATGATCCTGCAGTGCTTCCATTAATTTTCCTGGAACAGAAGTTAAACTCACAGGTCTATAATTACTTGTGTCAGCCTTTGATCCTCCTTTGTGAATTGGGGTCACATTTGCACATCTTCAGTCTACGGGTACCTCCCCTGAGTCCAAGGAATCTCTCATAATTATGGCTAAGGGTTTGCTTACTTCCTTTGCTGCCTCCTTTAATATAACTGGATAGATCCCATCCACCCCAGGTACCTTTCTTGTCTTTATCTTCAACAATTTCTCCTCCACTTTACTCTCAGTTATTACAAGACTCTCTAGCTTACTGCCAGAGTTGAATACACCTCTGGCATTCCGCTCGCTGAATAACTCCTCATGTGTGAATGTCGATGCAAAATATTCATTTAGTTTGTTAGCTACCTGAGCAGGATCATCAATAGTTGACCCATCGATATCAAGTGGACCAATCTGATTCATCCCTTCCTTCTAGAGTACTTGTACATATTACATAAGTAAAGAACTCTTTGCTGTTTTTCTTTGCATCCCTTGCCAAAGATTTCTCGTAATCTGCCTTCGCCTGCCTAACCCCCTTTGTAACTTGGTTACAGATCAACTTGTATCTATCATGGGCTTCTGTGTCACGTGTTAATTTGTATGTATCCCATGCATTTTTCTTCTTTGCCATTTTTGGTAATCATTTTGTCAGATCATGATATGCTAACTCCAATGGTAATCTATATCATATGATTTTCCATGTCCATATAACTGTGTCTATAGGCCAACTTTCATTGCCCATTAATTATTTGAAAAAAATCAAATAATTAATCGGTTTCATGGAGCATCATATCAGAAAATATGATGCTCCATAAAATAGCTCTTCTTCTATTATGTCTATATAAGAGAAAGAGTATGTTTAGGGGTCAATTTGTGTGTTTTGCAGTTTAAAAAATAAGGAATAAGTCAGGAGGGAAAAATCTGCTCCTGAAAGTGGCTAACCACAGCTCTGAGTGACAAGGCCTTTAAGAATTCCACTGTGCCAACAGGATTCAAACCCAAGCCTCTCTAAAAAGTGGCAACTTGCAGAATGGAAAATGGCCTGGTTGCTAGCAAACACTGCTGTTAAAGCTGCAGAAGCTGAACACATAAAAAAAAAAAAAAGAAGTGTTGTGTAACTGTAAAAGAAATTAGAGAAATGCTTGACATTTCTTATGGTACACAACACAATTTTTTCCCCCTCTTAAAAATAACAAGTATCTATCAGTAGCATAATACTGGCCTTACCTATGTCATAACACATTCCTGCAGCAAGGTTTCAAAACTTTCATCAATGTTGGGATAAATATCTGAATATTCATATTATGCTGACTACATCTTTCTAATTACCCGATTTTATTTTATTTTTTGTATCTCACTACCTTTCGAAAATGCAACACCAGAGATCTTTTCCAAATTGCTCTCACACATAATTTTATTGTTCTTGGAAGACTGAGTTTTTAAGTGGGATATTTTGGATTAAAATTATGATCTTGTGTCAGTGGATTTGTGTACATTTTAAGTTACTCTGATGGTTTGTTTATTGAATTCTGTCATTTCTAATAAAAAAAAAAGACAATTTTAAATATTTTACGTATATTTAAAAAAGTAAGTCATATTTTCAAAAGTTATATACAGCCACTTTTTTTACAATAAGAAAAACTATCTTAAAAATGAAATGAACTAATTCATCATGAAGTCCACATACCCTATGAACCTCTACTCCATAGTACCGGACCAAATTGGGATGCTTTATACCTTCAAAAGTACATATTTCATCAATTGCCTCTTTAACAGCTCTGTGGTCATTAGGCTGAAGGTGCATCTGCGTCATATAAAAAGGTAATTATCTGATTAGATGTCAGTGTACTGCAATGAAATAACATAATTTCAAAAAAAAAGTTAAGTTGAATAATAATTTCATATTATTTGTTAAAAAATCCTTCCAATTCTTTTGAATTAGTATTGTATGTTCAATGACATCATACCAAAACATGTACCTCTTACAAGTTTAGTAATTCCAAATCTTCAATTTTATTTGACCATTTACAACTTATTTTCATGGTAAATACAAAAGAATGTTGTCAAGACCAAAATCACTTAAAACCTTTTATTCTAAATAAATTAATTAAGAATAAATAGAAAGTAATATAACCATGTGGATGATTTTAGAGTAAATGACTATCAAAAGGGCAAGTAAATAAACTTCCCACAATACATTACTTTAATAAGCAGTGATTGCTGAGTTATGTTAAATTTGAATGTTTAATTTACTAGGGTCAGCTTCTTTCTTTATTTCATATCATAGTTATTAATTTTGAACATTCCTTTTTAATTTTAGTGAATATCTAATTTCGAAGAAAGTTTTTTCAAACTGATTCTCATTCCAATTTCAGTTTTATACAGCTTTTATTGACATGAAGGTTAATGCCTCTTGACTGAATCCATTATTTCATTTTATGACTACAGTCCAGTGGTCAGCAAGAAAGTACAGAGTTATGCACACTGCATGTTCAAATCCAATTCCATTAAAAAAATATATATATTCTTGGAAATCACTGTAGTTGTAAGCTCCACTGACTTTTTCTACCCTAGAATAGAGAGAAAAATTTTAATGCAATAATCTCAAACAGTGCAGTTATTTTTAATACAAAGATAATCACAAAAAGGAGTGAATTTATTTAAAAAAAAATATATTACTGAATAAGAAAACTATTTTAATTTATAAATAGTAGGTGGTATTTTGATTTAACATGTGCAAAAGTTTAGTTTTATCTGTTGTAGACAAGTAATTTTCCAGGGTTTTTTTTTTTTTTTCACTTTTTGGGGGAAAAAAAAAATCTATGGTTAAATTGTTTTTGAACAAAGATATCCATAATTTGAATGGTTCAAATACTTTAAAAATTGGCACAATATCACTGAGGATAATACCAGATGTGGAAAAACTGGTATGTCAACAAAGGACAGACTTGTCATCTAAGCTGGCATTATTTGAGCTGATCATCCAATAAGAATTTGAAGCTAGCTTCTTAAGTTGGAATATCATATGATAGTTGCCAAACCTTCATATTTGATATTTTAAACACAACAAGATTATGCAACTTCTTTGTTTCCAAGTTTTTAAAAGCAGATCAAACAGAATCAGGGGATGAACTTTTAACTGAAGAACTAGCTGAATTTATGACCCACAGACAAAACACCAATTCTAAAAAAAAAAAAAAAATTCTTGTTTATACTCCAGCACAACTACCAAGTCAGTGGAGTTTACAATAAATCATGAAATACAATTGTCAATCATATTTAGCAGTCACAGACTTGAACCATGGTCCACTACTCACTTGCTCCTGACCACTCAGCTACAGTCTCTCAATGGAAGTCTCCTAATGTTTCCAAGAATGAAATAAATAAATAAATAAATAAAAAAAGCTGTATTAACAGGTCTAAAGATAAAGTTATGCCAGAATTATTTTTTTGACTAAAGGACAAAACTCATTATGAATTTAAACCAACTGATAAAAAGTCTATGTACTTAGAAATCATTATGCACTTGAAATATGTGATCAGAAGACACCTGATAAAGAAAAAATTGGAAATTAACCTTGAATATGGTGCTCCTGCTCATCAGGAAACAATTTCTGAATACCTTTCCAAGGACCGTAACTCTCTTAACAACATTCTCCTTATTTACCCAAGATTTGCACTGTTAAAAGAATAATAATACAGCGTATCCAGTGACAAAATTTAAAAATTTTCTCACTGGATATGCTGTATTGTTACCCTTTAATCATGGAATCCAGTACCACAGGCCCATTTGACTTCATTTGCACTATTTCATTATTTTCTCAAAATAAAGAACTCATTAAAAGGATGACAATATTCTGGTGATGCACAAGTTATGGCGGCTATGATAACTACATCCAAGGAAGTTTAAAA
Source organism: Mastigoproctus giganteus (assembly GCF_048544385.1). Taxonomy (NCBI): domain Eukaryota; kingdom Metazoa; phylum Arthropoda; class Arachnida; order Uropygi; family Thelyphonidae; genus Mastigoproctus; species Mastigoproctus giganteus. The sequence goes on along the minus strand of NC_143575.1, from coordinate 181,201,720 downwards.
AAGATTATTGCATAGAAGCTCTTTTGCAATTATAAAATTGAGAAGAAAAATGTGTTAATACCAAAGTCATTATTTTAATATGCTGTGTAACTGTGCATAAATATTATATTTATTTAAATAAAAATTCAGTATTGGAACTTTTTATATCCTACTTTTTAAATGTTTAACTGTTTCATACAAAAGTGGAGTTTTTAAAAACTAGGATTTGCTAATTTTTCATGCATTTAGAGAAGTAGAGAAAAAAAAAAAAAATATATATATATATATATATATATATATACAGGCATACCTCGAATAACGAATAGGATGCATTCCACGAAATTACTTCGTTAAGCGAAACTTCGTTTTCAGAGGTAAAAATACTATGGCCAGAATAGGGATACGTTCCCACTTAAAGAAAATGAAAAGCTTTTTTTTCGAACAAAGAAAAGTTTTATTAAATAAACAGTCAACTTACATACAAAGTGAAATCTCATTTTAAAATATGAGTCTAAAGTTGATTGCTTATGCTTTTTTTTTTTTCATTTAACAATTACCTATACGGAGTTACTGCATTTAACACTGATCGCTTAACAATAAAACTTCTTCCTAAATCAGGATCATTTTCACTAAAAAAATTTAAAACCTTTTCAATGTCATTTAAGCACCTTTTTAAATCTTTGGTTGTTAACACTTTTTCGGCAGGAACTTCTTTAACTTCGTCTTCATTATCTTTGTCTTCGTTGCTAACAAGATTTTCTAAATCTTCCACTGAAAAACCATCATCTTCTGCATTCAATAAATTTCTAACATCCTCTTCATCGACATTTTCGAAACCTATTGATTGAGCCATCTGGATAACTTCATTTCTAATTTCTTGGATGTTATTTTCTTCTTCTAGTACAACTTCTGGACATATTTTGCGCTAAACTCCATTTAAGCATTTCTTAGTGACTTCTTTCCAATAACTATCAATGTTTTCAATTGCGTTTTTAATGGTGTAGTTTTTCCAAAAAATTTTAACTGTCATTTCCTCTTTATCCTCTAGTTCAGTTAAATTGCTTAATGTTCGACGCAGATAATAAGCTTTAAATGATGCTTTTCCTCCCTGATCCAATGGCTGAATCAGGGAAGTTGTGTTTGCTGGAAGAAACACAACTTTGACAGGAATGCATGTGTCCAACGTGTTAAGATCAGTAGGATGTCCCGGAGCATTGTCTAACAACAAAAGAGCTTTTTCTTCAAAGTTGTTTTTTTGACAATACCGTTTTACTTCAGGACAAAAGTGGTTAACAAACCAATCAGTAAATAACTCTTGGTAACCCAAGCTTTTCTATTTGCTTTCCATATTACAGGTAAATTCATTTTTATGTTACCTTTTAACGCCCTCGGATTTTCTGAATGGTAAACTAATAACAATTTTAATTTATAATCGCCAGAGGCATTTGATCCAAAGAGTAACGTTAAACGGTCTTTGGCTGCTTTGAACCCAGCAGCTGATTTTTCTTCAATAGAAATAAAGCTTTTTGTTGGTAGCCGTTTCCAGAACAAACCGTTTTCGTCAACACTGAACACCGAATTTGGTGGAAAATTTTCACGTTCAGTTATTTCCTTTAGTTTTTCTGGAAACTTATTTGCAGTTTCTCCTGTTAATTTTACACTATGAATCCTGGCCCGTTTTTTAAATTTCTCGAACCAACCACGAGAAGCCCCAAAGGTTTCCGTAATTTCTTCAGTTTGTTTAGATTTCAGGTGATTAAACTGGAATATTTTTTTTTATGTTAAATGGGGCTTGAAATTGCGGACTTCGTTATATCGAAGCTTCGTTATCAGAGGTAACGTTAACCGAGGTATGCCTGTATATTGCAATTCAACATTTGCACGCATTTACTATAGCCTGGGTAAATGCCTAAAAATGACAAATCTCAATTACTTTTATCAATTGTTAACTACTGAAAGTTTTCTAGACTTCCTAGAAATACATACCCAGAATGGTCACTTATGACTCAAGTTTGAGAATATAATTCAAATGTGCAGACAAAGGATTTTGATTTGGACTTTACTTTCGGTCACATAATCACAATACAAAAAAATCAGGAAAGGGAGCATTTGGAACTCATTTAGTACTGTCTACAGTTACCACACAGTAAAGCTATAAATTATCAGAGGATCCTTTTTCTAGCTCCTTAATGTGAGCCTTGATATTTTACTTACACATATTTATAACCGATAGTGTCGTTTTATCACCCAGTAAAACACTAAAAAAAATAATAATAAAAAAAAAAAATAAATATATATATATATATATATATAGGGCTAGTCTTCAATCCTAAACAGCAGTCATGATTTATGTTGGGAAGCTCTGACTTATGAGTTGTCCATGGATGTATTATCTGGCTATAGAATTTACCTTTGACATCAGAATTGGAAGGAGCTGCAACAAGAATAGTACAACAGCCCTTCACCAACTGCAAGGGATATATTCTTGAACAGTATCGCATTCAGAAAAACTGCAGTTAGTAAGACTAAGGTAAGACTTCTACAGAAATTAGGGGAAGGGAAAAAGAATAATTATGACAAAAAAAAAAAAATGAGGAAAAAAAAAAAAACCATAGTAAATTTTATTTTCCATTTATACAAAAATACAATAAGACTGTCAATATGACAAGAAACAAAAGTTAAGATGAAGGTGAGAGGACAAGATATAAATAAACATATAGTAGAACCTGGATAAGAAATTCCCGCATAAGAAGTTTTGCCCTGTACTAGGTTTGGTTTCTTAAGTCCCAATTTCAACTCTATATGTTGTAATGTATGAAGTTTCCAAGGTAAAAAGTTCATGATAAAAAATACAGTGTATTATCATGTTTTCTCACTCAATATTTTAAATATAGAAACTATTTATTTTTAATATTACAAAATATTAAACAAAATAAACATTTGGTAATCGAACAAGTCCTTGAGGTTGTCACAGACATTCTCTCAGATATGCCAGACAAGCTGTACTTGCTACCTGGAAGTCTAAAACGCTGAAGGAACTGATATTCGGGTGACACTCAAGTCAAGTGGACCCAATTTCGGCAAAGTCCGGACGGTCTGTGACAGCCAAATCCTCTGCTTGCACCTTCACGATGGTGGGACTGTTAGTAATCCTGGGTATAACCTCCATGTACAAGTACATGGTGGGTGACCACCCAGGTGTGAACCAACGTAAGCAGGGGTCGAGGTGTGGCGCCCACACCACATAGAGGAATGCTGCCCCTCTATGTTACCAGGCAGTACTAGGTGGTAGATGCCTCTCATCAACCAGTGAAATACCACCACTTTGCTTATTGGAGGCTTGAAGTGGTGGAACCCATGTTTAGTCTCTAGAGCTAAGTTCCGGTCAACCCTTCCCTATCTCTTCCATCATGCAGTATGATTGATGACTCTTGAAGTTATGATGAACGTCGTGGCAAGATCCAATATTCCTTACATTTCGAGGGTACAGCTCTAAAACGGTGTTCGCAGGCCGGCCGCTAGTTAGTACACCGGACCGAACCTATTGGTAACTCTCTAGGAGGCTTCCGGATCAGCTAGTGTATAATTTTGCTACCTCTACTCTGCCAGATAGTGATTGGAGAGAATCCGAGTAGTGTGTATGCAGGGAGCATTGTCGAGGCCACGTTATGTCAAGGATCTGGGTATATTCTTACCACGTGTACGCCATATCCAAAAATTTCATTACTTCATACAGCATGTCCCACCCACTTTTTCTTCCTATTGAATACACCATGAATTGTCAAAATAATAGAGCAAGCTTATCTGCGAAAAGAGCTAAACCTCCCAAGGACTTCCTAATTCATTTCACAAATATACGTGGTCTCAATTCTAATCTCAACGATGTCCATTTCCACTTGCAGTCTGCCAAACCCCATGTACTTTTTCTGACAGAATCTCAGTTATCGGTTGATTCAACTACTGCTCATCTCAGATGCCCAAATTATTCGCTGTATGATTCCTTTCGCCTCAAAGGTGGTACTTGTGCATATGTCTGTTCTGATATTCCCTGTCAGAGACTTGGAAATTTGGAATCTCCTCTCTTCGATCTTCTCTGGCTTAAAATCTCTCTACCTCATTGTGTCAAATTCATCTGTTGTCTCTACCGTTCTCCCAACTCCACTAATCACTTGGAGCTCTTTGACTTCCTCTCTTTGCAACTTGACTTTCTCCAGTCCAACTTTCCTAACAGTGAGGTAATTTTCCTTGGTGATTTTAATGTTCACAACTCCAGCTGGCTTCCGTTTTCTAGTCACACCGACCCAGCAGGTCGTGATGCTGAGGCTTTTGCAATTACTAATGACCTAGCACAGATTGTTCATTTACCTACAAGAATTCCGGACAATCCTAATCATACAGCCAATACGCTTGATCTTTTTCTCACAAACAACCCTTCTAAGTACACGCTCGAAGTGAGAGGTCCTTTAGGCACTTCAGATCACAACTTGGTGATTGTCTCTTCTCCAATGGAACCTTTATCTCATGGCTATTCCCAACCTCGTGTTGTTTGGCATTACAAGAATACAAAATGGGATGACTTTCAAGACTTCTTTTCTTCTTTTCCTTGGTCGGATTACTGTTTCAAAACTTCTGATGTCAACGTTTGTTCAGATCGTGTCAGTGAAATTATTCTTGCAGGAATGGAATCCTTCATTCCACACTCCACTTTAAAATCTCGTCCTTTATCTAAACCTTGGTTTTCCAATAAATGTGCTAAGGCTGTTCAAGAGAAGAATGCTGCATATCGTAATTGGCTTGTTTCTAATTCTTCAGTTTCATTTTCTGCCTACACCAAAGCTCGCAACAATTGTAAAGCAGTTATAAATCAGTCCAAACTAGAGTTTGAACAGGCTAAGAGTAGAAAACTTGCTTCTTGCCCTAATGGTAGCCGAGCATTCTGGTCTCTTGCCAAAGCTATTGGCCGCAACTTTTGCCCATCTCTGCTCCCACCTCTGTCCAAACCAGATGGTTCTGTTGTCACTTCAGCCAAGGATAAAGCTGACCTGCTAGCATCCCATTTTTCTTCCAGCTCATGTATTAATGATCTTGGTAAAACTCCTCCCACCATTGCCAACATGCTCCATTCAATGCCTCCTGTGGTCTTCCGTCAAAAGGATATCAGAAGGATTTTGATGAATCTGGATACTAAGAAAGCTCCAGGTCCTGATGGTATTTCTCCACTTGTTCTCAAAACCTGTGCTCCTGAACTTACTCCTATTCTTTGCCGCCTTTTTTCACTTTCTTATTCCAAAGGTGTTTTTCCTTCTGCTTGGAAATTTGCTCATATCCAGCCAGTTCCTAAAAAGGGTGACAAATCCCTCCCATCCAATTATCGTCCCATTACAATTACTTCTACTCTTTCTAAAGTAATGGAGAAATCAATTAACCGCCAACTCTTAAACTACCTAGAAACCTTCCGTCTGATCAACGATCGCCAGTATGGATTCCGTCAGTGTCGATCCACTGGTGATATTCTGGCTTATGTTACCCATTTATGGACTAATTCAATGGAAATGTTCGGTGAAACCCAGGTAGTTGCTCTTGACATCTCAAAGGCTTTTGATCGTGTTTGGCATAAAGGTCTTCTAAACAAGCTTCCATCTTATGGTTTGCCAACTGTTTTTAGTAATTGGTTATCCAGTTTTCTCTCTGATCGCTCACTGAGGGTGATGGTAGATGGCTCTCTGTCTTCTAACTTCTCCACTAATGCCGGTGTGCCCCAAGGTTCAGTTCTTTCCCCCACTCTTTTCCTCTTGTATATTAATGACCTTCTTCCATTAACGGGAAATCCTATCCATAGTTTTGCCGATGATAGCACATTGCATTCCACTTTCCATTTTGAGAAACCTTGTCCTGCCCAATCAGCTTCAACTTCTCGAAAATCTGCTACCAATTCCTTAAATGCCGATCTTCGGGTAATTCTCCAGTGGGGCAAAGACAACTTAGTTGATTTCAACCCTTCTAAAACCCAGTCTTGTCTTATATCCCGCAAAAAGGATTCTTCTGCTCCTATGCTTATCTTTAGTGACACTCCGATTTCTAGGCAAAATGATATATCTCTTTTGGGGATTACCCTGACTTCTAATCTCTCTTGGCACAAGCACATTACAAACATTGCTTCCTCTGCATCTAAAAAACTTGGTTTTCTCTTTCGCTCTCGGCACTACTTTTCTTCCAAACAGCTGCTCACTCTGTATAAATCGCAAATCCGCCCTGCCATGGAATATTGTTCCCACATCTGGGGTGGTGCCCCCAAAACCTCTCTCAAGCTTCTTGATTCCATTCAGAAGAGGGCAGTTAGGTTAATTAATGATACATCTCTAACAGAGTCTCTCCACTCGCTTTCTCATAGACGTACTGTTTCTGCTGCATGCCTCTTCTACAGATACTTCCATGGGCACTGTTCTTCTGAATTGGCTTCTATAATTCCTGCTCTCTCTTTAAAAACAGTCCGAACACGTGCCGCCACCAGCCAACATCCATTTACTGTCCAACTTCAAACCCACAGAACCAACTTTTCGTCTTCCTCATTTATTCATTCAACTCCCGTTTTCTGGAACAACCTTCCTTCATATGTATTTCCTGAAAATTACAATCTACAGAAGTTCAAGTCCAATGTCAACAAATACAGTGGTACCTTGGATTACGAGTAACTTGGTATGCGAGTGTTTTGCAAGATGAGCAAAAATTTTTAATAAATTTTAACTTGATAAACGAGCGAGGTCTTGCAATACGAGTACAGTCAGTCCTCGTATAATACGTGTTTACACTACACGAATTCGATCATACACAATTTATAAATAGGGGAACGATATCTTATATAACACGAACCGAATTCGCTTATGCACAATTAGCCTTTGTGTTTACAAGAAATGGCAGTCGAACGCAGAATCACCCCCAACCGAACGCAACCCGATAGGAATGAAGAGAAGATTTTGAAAATGTATTTATGGTTTTTTATATCAGTGAAGGGGAAACACATTTCACCATAATAACGTAAAAACCAACACAATTCCAGCTATCGGTATAATCGCAAAAGCAATTAGATCGAGTTTACTACCAGTTTATAACAGATTCACTCGCAGAAACGCAACTGGAAATTGTTTTTATTGTTTTATGGTAGTAACCCCTAGAAATGTGCTTTAGTAAAATGTGAGGTGTTAATAGAGTTGTCTCGGCCTTTACGGTGTTGTTTATTCAGTTGCTACACGCGCAGCTTTGTTTATGTGTATCAAGCGTGCCTCCTCGTTTTGTAATTGTGCTTTATTCCCTAAAAATGAGTAAAATAATTAAAAGGTTTGAAAAGAAAGCATCCTGGCGAAGACACTGCAGATTCAGAGAGGAAAAAAAAAAGCAATATCGATAAACAGAGGCGGACTGGGTCAAAAATTCTTACCCGGGAAAATTTATAGTGGCCTCATACTACAGTTTATGGCCAAAATCACACCGGCCTCCGGCCCACCGGGCTACACGCGTGCAGCTTTGTTTATGTGTATCAAGCGTGCCTCCTCGTTTTGTAATAGTGCGAGCGATGAATCTGATTTCCGTGAAATCCTCAAAAGGAGGCAAAAGCAAGTGTCATTGGAAAAATTCCTTGTTAAAGGCGCACAAAAAGAAAAAATCAACAGATAGCAGTGATTCCGTTAGAGACAGTGAAAGTCGTCCTACCTAATAATTAATAAATTCGATTGCTTTATGTATATTAAATTTAAATATTAAAAATATAAAAAGGTATGTATTTTGTATTAATCATTTTTACAGTATATGAATATTTTTGAGTTTTGGAACAAATCATCTGGGTTTCCATTATTTCTTATGGGGAAATTCGCTTTGATATACGAGTGCTTTGGATTACGAGCACGTTTCCGGAACGAATTATGCTCCTCCAACCTCCAACCCAAGCACGGTACTGAGTACTATAGGTTCTAATACCTCTCGTGTTTGGGGTTCACAAAAAAAAAAAAAAAGTTAGGTGCCAAGCATCATTTTAGTTCGTAGTAAACCACCAAAGTAGGTGAAAGGTCATAGTTTTTGATATACATGTATCTCATATTGTGAATGCCATCACAACGTGTTGCCCTGATATTGCACTACCTCCAATAAGCAATGCTTTGCCAATGGAGAAGACTAATGTTACTTATTCTCTAATGTTACTAATGTTACTTACCACCACCAAGGGGGTGGTGGTATCTGCTGAGAATAAGTGGCACTAACGTTGGATTAGTGAATTTGTCGAAGTCTGAGGCTTTCAGTGCTAAAATCTTTTTAGTATAAACATTTTGATATAATGGAAGTGATATATTGTAATTGTTTTCATTGATATCCATAACTGGATACATAGACCATGTTAAGTTCTGATGCATGTGAACAGTTCTGAATTACTTAGTGAATTGTTGCTTTGTCCTATTATAATTGTGACCTTGTTGTTGTTATTTGGTTTTTAGGAGATTTAGCAACTAAGGCCATATTGCTCCGGGGATATGCGGTGGTCATTCCCTGACCTTTCCACATCCTCCGTATTTGGTGGTCACAGGCTCAAACCCCCATCTAATCAAGAAGCGTGTGCTACATACTGCTGCTCCTGCTCACCTGGCTACGGAGGCACCAATTGTGACCTTTTAGGGTATGTTGAAATTCCAAAGGAGCTCATTCTTCCAACTTGGTAATGAGTTTAATGAACAGAATGTTAAGCAATTAGAAGTCCTCAGTTTAAAAATGTTTACCCATAGGCAGAGTAAAATATTTATAAATTCTGAAATAGTACTTAAAAATCATCTTTAACTTATGTATCTTTTCATTTTTCTTTGTGTAGTTAATATTTCATACACTTAGTTCATTTTCCCTTCTAAGAAGTTTTTCCGCGTAAAAAGTTCTAAACCTCCAGTCCCTTGGAAAACTTCTTATCCAGGTTCTACTGTATAAGTGGAGAAAAAAAAAAATGATTGCAAAATTTTGGTATACAAATATAAAATCATTCTATCTAAAATCAGTAGTTGGTAAATCCATGGTTAGGGAGGGATTCCTGTATAATATGAATTTTGACAACTTCCAGGTGGATATTAGGAGACAGCACTGTTCCTCTTCCCACAGTGAACAGCATTATTTATACCTTTATCCTCAAAGGTATACTTGGATGCTCATGATATGCCTAATGTACTTTATCGCACAACTGTCTACAACCACAATATGTCCGCTTGGGCAAGCTAACTCAGATGCCCACGGAACTCCCACATGTAACCTCAGCATAGCAATGCAGTCCTCCACTAACCACTTCTGCCCCCACCCCCAGGGGGTGTAGAAGCAAACAGATGACATATTTCCTACTAAATCTGCCAAAAATGTTATATCTAGGGTGTGAGAATGCATTTCACTCTTCCTTTTACACATATACCACTATATAAGTAAAAGTTCTCAACCTGAGAGCAAATACAGTAAACCCCTGCTAATCACGGTCGCTGATTTAATATAAAATGAAACCTAAAAAAATGTGAATTTTAAAGTGCCTTGAACATTTTCCGCCATAAAAAACATGGGCATGTCTAAAATTATCTTTCCCGGTCAAAACAGCGCTCAGTGGGTGGGGGGAAGAGGGGTGACAAAATCGCGAGCGTGGATGTTTCTCGCTAATCCTTGTTCAGTATGCGTCATGTGCTTGTCATGGAAGGTTTTGTCATTTGCTTTTAATTTATATGCTTAGCATCATAATACACAGCCATTTCTGAATAAACAGAAAATTTTTAAGGTGGCATCGTTTTAGGTTATATCTCATATTGTGAATACCTTCACAGCGAGTTGCCATGATATTGCACTACTTCGAATAAGTAACGCTTCACCTAAGGAGAAGACTAATGTTACTTATTCTCAGATAGGTACCACCACCCAGACAGCACCGTTTCAGGGCTATTTGGCCCTTCTTCAGTGAGTGGGTAGGTACCCAAGTGATGCAATGATGGCAAAAACAGTTATGAAGTATAACAGTTATGAAGTACTTGGGTACCTACCCACTCACTGAAGAAGGGCCAAATAGCCCTGAAACGGTGCTGTCTGGGTGGTGGTACCTATCTGAGAATAAGTAACATTAGTCTTCTCCTTAGGTGAAGCGTTACTTATTCGAAGTAGTGCAATATCATGGCAACTCGTTGTGAAGGTATTCACAATATGAGATATAACCTAAAACGATGCCACCTTAAAAATTTTCTGTTTATTCAGAAATGGCTGTGTATTATGATGCTAAGCACTTTATATACATAGTCTAAATTTGTTCGCAGCTTGAGGCTCTAGCCCTAAATGTGCCTTAGTCTTTATATGCTTATAAATTGAATAAATTTATCAATTTATAAATTGATATGCTTACAAAAGTGATAAATCTACCATTTTGCGGTGTAAAACAGACTTTTTCGAGAGTGTTAACGGAAGAAAGTGACTTTATTGTGGACAAGTTCTTTCTAACCTGTACAAAAATATGGCTATGAATAACAAGGGAAATGTGAAAAGATCAAAGGTGATGACATTAGCGAATAATATTGAGTTATTAGACAAAATTTCTAATGGTGAAAGTGTCTCCTCAGTGGCAAAATATTATAAAATCACTGATTCAACGGTATGATCAATCCAAAAATCGGAAGAAAAAATCTGCCTTAGTGTCCATGAAAACGCGCTAATTACTTCAAAAATTTGTTCTGTAACTCATGATGTTAAATTAGAAAAATGGAAAAGGCTTTAAATCTGTGGATAGAGGATCGAACTCAACATAAAATTCCATTAAGTTCGTGAAAAGACAAAACTCCTTTATCAACACTAGCGAAACTGGTGATAGCACTGGCGGGATAAGTTTTTTAGCTAGCAAAGGCGCTGGTTTCAAAGATTTGTTTGAAATTTCTAATAAATATTACATTTAATATTAAATTGTTTCTTATTTTCATTTCGATGCCATATGCTTGCATTTCACTATGTGCTGTCTATGTACATAGTCATATTATGAAGGTACATATAATACATACATAGACAAAATTTTAGACTAGTTTTTCTTATATATTTCATACTTTGGAACGGAACCCCTTTATTACTAGGAGCCATAACTCAGTATTCGCGGCATTTCTCAGGAACGTAACCCCCGTGAATAGCGGGGGTTTACTGTATATGGAACTATCCCCCTTCTTTCGCTCACTGCTCCCTTGGCTGTCTCTCCACCCGACAAGAACACACAACTTGATATATCCATTACTAGAAACAAATAAGTGAACACAGCCAAAAGTACAAATCAGTAAGCATCACTAAAAGAGAAAGTTTTCTCTCATATGAAATATTCAGAGTAGTAACCAGAGCAGCAAAAAAAAAAAAGGCTCAAGCTAATGGGAGTGCTGTGGCTCAGGCGAGAAGTGAGGGTGGCGGTTGTCCTCTGAATCACAGCCTTTTGAAATGTACTGCTTGTTTGATGTTTGTGAAGCAATCAGGAATGGGACATGATATAGCCAAGGGTGTGTGTGTGTGTGTGTGTGTGTGTGTGTGTGTGCGCGCGCGCGCAATGTAAAGAGTGTGAGGAAATCAGGCAACAACTCAGCATTGCTACAGGCCTACACGAGAGCTTGAAGGACAGGGGCGATGCCCTCAAAGGATTTAAACTGAGGGGCCCATCAAGCTCTCATCTGCCTGCATTAACGCTGAGCTTGCACTTGAACATCACACAACACAGCGGCAACTCCCAAGGCAGAATGTGCTGGTCCCACAGGAACTAGTTGTTGTCAGTGAACCTATGTCAGTAAAACAGGAAACATTGTGCAAAAAGGATAGGTGGAACAGGACCAGAGTAGGTCTGCCAGCGGCAAAGGTTGATGACATTGTAGAGCAGATATCATCTTTTAAGGGAACAAAAGGTGATATTGTGGTACGCATTGGCACTAATGATATTAAGAGTAGGAGACCAGCGGAATTACTTAACAAGTACACGTCACTGTTGAAAAAAAGCCCAGAATTAAGGTTGAATTTGAAAGTGTCTGCAATTCTGCCCAGACACTATAGGAGGGAGTATATGATGAGAACATTGTCGATCAATTCAGCCCTGGAGAGATTGTGCAAGGCTCAAGGGGTAGAATTTTTCTCAGCCTGGTCTGTGCTTGTTAACAGGAGAGACTGCTTCTATGGGATGGGATACACTTAAATAGAAAGGGTGCAAGAATATTTGCTGATGCTATCGAGGCAGTGTTAGGTGGGTCAGAAAACTGCTAACTTGGGGGTGGATACATGGACTAATAGATTAACAGTAGCCACTGGCAGAGGTGAAAGTGATTCTTGCACTGCTTCTATTGGAATGAGCAGCAGCCTGGAAACCAAGGTGCAGGGGATTTCAGAGACTACTAGGAGTCATTGCAGAACAAGTAAATACATCGGCTGTGTTAGGGTAGCTCAGAATAGGAGCAAGTGCATGTATGCCAATGCTAAGAGTTTGGAAAATAAATTTGATGAATTTGAGGTGTTGGTCAAAACATCAAAGGCAGATATTGTTGGGATATCAGCAATGTGGATGATTTCTGCATACCTTATATCTGTCACACAGATATAAGCTATGCAGAAATGGAATTTGAGGAGTACAATGTGTACAGGAAGGATAGACATGATACGAAGCGAAGAGGGGTTATGCTATTAGTTAAGAAACACAAAATCCAAGGAAGTACAGCCCGTCGACATGGATGGACAGTGCAGAAAGTACGGACACAAAAGCCCTTCCCTTTACCCTTGATGGTAGAGAGAGAGAGAGATAATCTTTATTACCCTTCACGACCATAAAGCCAGGGGCTTACAGTTTCCCAAACTTCCGGGAAAATTGAACAATTATTTACAAAAAGGTAATTTTACAAAGAAAACATTATAATACAAAGGAGAGAACTCCTTACGAGAGTTAAATCTGATTGAGCTGGCTTAACATAGAGATAAGAGCACCAGCTCAATCAGACAGGAACAGATGCAAAGTATACATCAGTCATTGCTGATTAGTCCTACTTGTCATAATTTTTTTCCGGTAAGTCCAGTCAGCAGCGAATTTGTTCAGGTCGGCGTCCAGTGCCTGGGTTTGCTTGAGCATCTGCTGAGGAAGGAACCTGTCTGAGAGATGGAGTCGTGCTGAATGCAAGTGGAGCATTCAGTGACGAGTAGGACTAATCAGCAATGACTGATGTATACTTTGCATCTGTTCCTGTCTGATTGAGCTGGTGCTCTTATCTCAATGTTAAGCCAGCTCAATCAGATTTAACTCTCGTAAGGAGTTCTCTCCTTTGTATTATAATATGTTTTCTTTGTAAAATTACCTTTTTGTAAATAATTGTTCAATTTTCCCGGAAGTTTGGGAAACTGTAAGCCCCTGGCTTTATGGCCGTGAAGGGTAATAAAGATTATCTCTTTAAGTAAATCCCACATCAGTACACTGTGATCACTGCCACCTAGTGGTTACTTTATCTGACAATTCTTAATGCATGAATAATCACTGCTGATAATCAGATCAAGAGCATTATTCACTCTGGTTGCCTCTCACACATGTTGCTGTAAAAAACAGTCATCCAATAAATTCACAAAAGTCTTGCTTGTGTGCAAGCAACCTATCCACATGTTCCAGTCAATAAATGGAAAGTTAAAATCCCCCATTATAAGACATTCTGATTTACTGACCCACTATTTCTCTGCACAATGACTACATTCCTTCCGTAACCAATCCTCTAGTAACAATTTCCACATTAGTGACCCAAAAACAGATCCCTTCGGACATCCTCGAATAGCAGATCTAGTTACCGAATTCCAACTAGCCTTAACTGTAAAAGATCTTTCCTTAAAATAATCCACTATGATGATACAAAGCTGATGGGAGCATTATGCGAGGCAAAGCATCAATAACACTGCCCCAAGAGATATTATCAAAAGCCACTTCAAAATCAATGAAAATGGCAAGAAAATATTTTGCATTTGAATTTCTAATCAATTTAACCAAAGATTTTAAAGCATCCTCTGTACCACGACCAGGAGTAAAGCCATATTCTTTATTTGAGAATCCCAAATTTTCTTGCATATATTGCAATATTTGCTGTGAAAGCATGCATTCATAGACCTTGCCCAAAACCAAGTGCAATTGGAAGATAAGAAGAGGGCTCAGTTTTAGGTTTTTCAGGTGACTTCGAAATTATCTTAAGAAGAGCATTCTTCCAATGCGAGGGAAAAATTCCTTCAAGTAGGCATTTAAACAACAAGAAGATGCTCAGTAAACAGTTCCATTGAAAATGGTTCCTCTTGAATATCGCTAACACATCCACAATCTAACCAATCAGTACTATCAGAATGCTCCACCTCATCCATGTGATGATGAGATCCATTGACTAGGTCAGTGGTTTTCAACCAGGGTGCCGCAACACCTTAGGGTGCCACAACAACATTCCAGGGGTGACATGTAATTTTGGTTTAAGTTACTTAAACTTATTTTTTTTTTAAAATTTATATATTTATTTCATTATAAAAAGGTGTACAATATCTTTTTAATTTTGTTGTGATCTATAATTGATGTTTACTGAGTATTTCTATATAAAGAAAAAAAAAAATACTGTATATATATAATTTTTATTATGAAATGTAATTTTTATAATTATATTGTTGTAATAACTATCATATAACATATATATTTTTTAATATTTTATATATATATATATATATATATACAGAGAGAGAATCGGATCTAACAGGCAGAAAATTGAGTAGGGGTGCTGCAAGACAAAATAAATTACTTAGGAGTGCCATTATTAAAAAAAGGTTGAAAACCACTGGACTAGGTGATCAAGTATAACATTAATACTGCCAAGCCAATCTATAGTTTCAGTCTCCACAACACATAGAACTTATCACAGCCCCAGATGGCCTTAATTTGTGCAAACACAACTTATAAACAATACCCCATGGATCTTCATTACCAGCTGTTTGTACTAAGTTTTTCCATGCATCAAATTTCCTTTTAGCTATTAAATGGGTATATTTTCTTTTGATTAATTGATACTCAATTTCAACCTAGCAGTAGATAGTTGAACAAAATCAAATGCATTAATCCTTAGCTAACGACATTTTGCCAAAAATTGTCCTAACAAATCTGTCAAACTTACCCCAGTCTGAGTGCTTAATCACAAATCTTCAAAGTTGTAATGAATGAGGCTCAATAAATCTACTTCTAGCACAGCCTAAGTTGAAAGTAATCGCTCTGTGATTGCTGTTAATCTTATCTGGTTTAACCTGCCAATTAGATATGATATTGAAGGCCATACTATTGGCTAACATTACACCTATGTTAGACTCACCATTAATAGTCCAAAAAGTCAGTTCATTACCAGGCTTATTAATGATCTCAAGTTTGGATGAGGATATTAGCTCTTCCAATAACCTGCCTCTGGCATCTGTAAATCTTGAATGCCATAAAAGATTTTTAGCATTTGAATCCAGACATACAATCACTTTTCTGCCTTTCAATCCGAATAATGCCTCTTCCAAATAGCTAAGAGAGCAATGAAGGTCAGCATCAGGCAGACAATACACAGATATAATGAAAAATTGTCCCCGACTAGCTTCAATACCAATACAGACTGCATGCGATGTACATAAGGAATCAATTCTGGTCACAACCAGATCAGAGCTGAAAATTAGTATAGCAGCCCTTAGTTTGTCACACTTCTTCGAGAGAGTTCTAATAGAGCTGGGATATCCAGTTAGCTGACCCCTATAAACATAAGGTACCTGAACATAAACAATGCCAATCCTTTCACATTCACAAATTAATCTTAGTTCTTCTAAGATTAATTTGTGAATTAATTATGAATTTACCCATAGAAGAATTAATCTTCTATGGGTAAGAGTGCTACTGCTCATTACCATAAAGTGTTGAATATGTTCTTTCCTTAGTAACTTTCAGTGCAAATATGTATTCAGGACACTTCTTATCTCTAACCGAATGAGAGCAAATCTATTTTTTGCACTACAATTGGAACAATGCTGAGGTTTGTTTTATCACACCACAATGACTGCAAACCGGCCTATCACTTCTACATGTCTTAGAAGTGTGCCCGTACCTCTAACAATTATAACACATGGTAATCAAATGAAATTCCTTAAACCTGTAGGATATCAATTCAATAAAGATCCATGTTTGTTTATAAAGAAACTTTTTAACTCTACAGGATATTTCCAAGATCCAGTTAATTCCATTTTTGTTTTTGTTTTCATTAGAAAAACATATTTTCACCTCATCACTGATATCATCTCTGCATAGACCCATATGTATTAGGTTTCTTTCATAACTCATTAAGTAGATCTTCTTTATGTCCTTAATTACATCATATAATATTATTTTTAAACCACGTTTCTTAGGCTTAGTAATATTCAATCTCAATTTCTTTATGAAGTCATCTGTCCTAATAACCTCAAACTCCTTGTTAGACTCAGTCTCAATTGCAATACCCTTGTCAGGTAGTCTTCACATTCTCCTAATTTGTACCCTTTTAAGTGAATTTTCCATGATTTTAGAGACTGCTTTTTCTACATCCATGCTAGACTTAAATTTAGAATCATGCTCAGGCCTCATCAGAAGTACATTATTAGATCTAACATTATTTCTAAGCCCATTATTCTGCTTTGCATAGCTGTCATAATTAGTTATGTTATCCTTCCAATTTTCCTTAACACCTTTTTAAAACCCCACTGTATAGCTTGCCAGTGCACCCCAAACCAAAGTACACCTCAACTTCAAGGCCAAACTTTCCAGATAATCCCATCTAGCCAATATTTGAGAGATAGCATTATTATTGATTCCGTGTTCTTTAGCAAATAAAAATTCTTCTAACTTTCTTCTCATATATGTAATGACAACACTGACTGGTTCATTATGGTGTTTGCTGTTGGTGTCAACGTTGACAGAATTATTAAAATTGTCAATACCCTCAACAGAACTCATATATTTACTGTCAATGTTTAAGTCCATTTCGATATTCCTGTTGACTTGTCTCATTCCTTCATCATTATCCTTAAACACCTCTACTTTATTTAATACATTAGTCAGATTTTTCTTATGTTTATTGCTACTCCTTTCTCTCCTTCTCAAAACAAGAGATTTACTCTTAACCGAAGTAGGAGTGCCCACGGAACTCTCTCCATCACAATAAACACATCTACCACTTCTTGTCATAATATAATTCTCAAGGGTTCTGCCAACTGTGATCTTGAAATTGCAAGATCACAATTTTCTAAGACTGACCATGGGATGGCAGAAGCAGTCTCAACACATTTGGCAATATTCAAGAATCTGGGCCCAACTATCACTCTAGTATTAGGTGAATTCACAACATCAGTTTGAAGCAGGTATTCAGGAATGCAAGGATAAGATCCAGTTGGCTGTTAACTCTGGTTGGGTGATCATCAATCATTTGTAAATCTATGCAAGCTAGGTAGGAACTAAAAAAAAATCTATGCAAACTAGGTAGGAATGCAAGCTTTGATAGGAACATTTGCTGACAGTCAGCTAGCTGGGGAAAGTGCAAGGTTGAAGGATGAAGCTGATTAATGATCTAGTTTGATATCTCATGGATGGTTATATATTTATGAGAACTCTATGGTAGCTGAGAGGTTCATATGCTGGTGTTTTGCTGGAAAATTCATGAACAAGTGAGGCCTGTGGGCATTTAAAGAAACTGCAGCACCACCTCTCCTTCACCTAACTCTAGAAGTAAAAGGAGAATTATAGCTTGCTGGAGCACAGGATATAAACAATTCCTGATCAATATCAAGACAGGAGTCGGTGACACAGGGATTTCAATATCACTAACAAGGATTAATAAATTTGTCCTTTACAGCAAACAGTATCTGGTTTGTTGCAAAAGCTTCTAACATACTGGTATAAGACTGATCAATGTAATCGCTAGGGATTTTTTAAGGCAAGGACCTTTAGTAATTCTATTCCAGGCAGGCTTTCAAGTTTGTCAATTCATGACCCATGTTGGGACAGGCATCCAAGAACTGTTTATTACTGGTGACTGCAGGCTGATGGTATCAGTTTGGTAATTATGCCAATGGGAGCCTCCACTGGCATAACTATGGATTATGCTGTGCACATTTTGAGATAATACCTAGAATGTGGGTATTCATGCTTGTTTCCTTGAAGCATTAATTGCTATTGAGTAGAGTGGATTAGTTGGGGTTATTGATGTGATGTGATGGTCTCTATTCCACAGAATAGGGTCTGATTACATGCCTTGGGGCCAGAAGGTGGGATCTACAACCAGTAGACAGCGGTTGAATACATTATAAGAAAGGAGGCATAGCCTGTTTGCAAAGTTTTAAGTTGGTTAACCTCAACTAAGATACTGTGTTCCTTAATAAACATTCTCCTAATAGATTCAGGAAGTGTTTTAGGTGCAAACTGGGAGGTAAAAACCTTGGTTCCAGTGGAAACTATAGAGATGTTATATTTCTTAATTAGTGTAATGAGATGAGGTATGTTGGCTGTTACTTGCTGGGGTATGCAGGTCTGGCTAGGAATAAGAGGGGGATGGTGAAGGAAATCAAGGTTGGAAGTTAGATGGCATGCTAAGGTACTGTAGGTGGGGCTGGCCATGGTAATCAGGGTATTTTGTATATTTCTAGGACTGTTGGTAAGCATATTGGTACATTAGGTTGATGGAGCATGATGGGCATTAGTTGAATTACTGTTTAGTTCTTAGGCTGCAGGGAATCTTTGTTACTTCCGGGTGGGTTCTTTGGTTAAGACAACTCTTCAAGAGAGTGTAGCCATGGTTGGTCACCCAGCTTCTAAGGGTGTGAGGATGTCTCTCTGCTGAGTACACAACTGGGCCATGCTAACATGATCGTTCAGAGTGTCTGCAGACCTTTACTACTTTATAGCGTTAGAAGCAATTTTTTTTTTTTTTTTTTTTTTTTGCTGAAGCTTTATAAGCTTGCTTTCTTCCTTCATTTACCACTATCAATATACGCAGTGTAGTGTTATCCCAAAAATTTAGATTTCTATAAATAATAGCTGTCAATGCTGCGGCATCCACAGTATCCAACACTTTGACAATTATTGCCAGTTCTTTCATTAGAAAAGATTTGCTGTTCATCAAGACTTGTTTAGTTTGAGTACTCTAATGTAACTAATGTAATTATTCTATAACTGAAGTTGAAACAAACTTTCTTTGAGCAGTGCAATTAAAGAGGTCGAGGAAGTTCAGTTTAAAATAAATTTTTTTTTGTTTTCTTATTTTGTTTCCTATGTCCTGGAGACATAGGAAACAAAATAAGAAATAAACCAATAATGCTTTAGAAAATAACTCTGGATTTTATATTTTAAGAAAAATAGATGACTTTGTTAATAGAAATGAATAGGAATTTCCATTTCAAGCAGAGCTTTGAAGGCTCACAGCCCAGTCACTTCCACTGATAAGATCATCCACTGCCTTTAAAATGTTTTTGGGAGATAAATGCCACTGAATTACAATGGACTACAGGAAACAAGAATAGCAGATTAAGATGGTCTTGTGCCCTAAGCACCAAGTCTTTTGGGTGGCATCATCAGGCCAAAATGTTCGGAAAGGTAGTGTGGAAGCATAACAGCTTATGATATAGTTATAAATAAATTTGCATGCATTAGTCAGCAGGGATCAGTTTCATGAGTGGACATGTTTGTTTGTTATTTTGTTTTTTTCTTTAGGAGCATTAGCAACTAAGACTATATTGCTCCGGGGATATGCGGTGGTCATTCCCTCACTTTTCCGCATCCTCCGTATTTGGTGGTCACGGGCTCGAACCCCGGTCTAATCAAGAAGCGTGTGCTATGCACTGCTGCTCCTGTCCACCTGGCTACAGAGACGCCAAGAGTGGACATGCAACAGACAAGTAAAGCAGGTGCCAGAACTGTACTGGTTAAATCAGATGTCAGAATTATATGCAGACATTATTGTATTAATTATTGTATTTCAAATAGTTAAACATTTCACAATGTCTTTAATTTATAAAACTTGTCTCAATTAACAACTCTATTTATTTCTTCTTTTTGCTTTCAATTACACAGGTCCCCTATGGGAATGTAGCAAACCCCAGGTGTGTCTACTGTGCCTATTGGGCAGTGAGGAAAAATATTGTTTACTGTACCAAAAGTTATTCCATGTGGTTGGTTGAGTTTTATTGGCGCATCAGCAACTTAGGCTATAATGTGCCAAAACCTTGTCAAAAAAATAAGTAAAACTTTCAGTGACCTAATGAATTAGGTCACTAAGTCAGGGTATAAAAACAAGTATAAACTGTAAAAGACAAATATCAGTAAACAAGTAACAATAGTAAATCTTAAAATAATAAGATTTTTTTTAAATATGAGTAAAAAGGTTTACTGATTTTAGGAAGCTAAAAATAGCAGACACATGGTCATTGTCGGATAAAATCTGACTGAGTGTATACGGCTCAGTCAGATGGTTAAAAGCGGTAAAACGAGCATTTCTAAAACTGGTACAGTCACATAAAATATGTTGAACGGATAGAATGGTGTTGCACTGCTCGTACATAGGCGGGTCATCAGCCCTCAGCAAAAAGGAGTGTGTAATATGACAGTGTCCTATGCTGAGCCGAGCAAGAACAACTTCCTCTTTGCGATCCCTGCGTAAGCTGGACCGCCAAGGATGGATCACAGGCTTAATTCGACATAGTTTGTTTGTAGTAATCAGTCGATGCCACGAATATTGCCACTGAGATTGTAAATTATTACGGATCACTTACCTGTAGTCTGTATAGGGGACTAGCAGATCAAGATTATCCATCAGGGCTGCCGATTTGGCTGCAGTGTCAGCCAAATCATTTCCTCTAATCCCGATGTGACTGGGGATCCAGCAGAAGCGGATATCGAATCCACTTACATAGAGGCTGTATATTATCTGCTGAATTCGGGACAGGGTTGGATGATTAATGTGTGACATCGCTGATAAAGCCTGTAGTGCACTCACTGAATCAGCATATATAATACACTGTTGGTAACGGTGTTTTCTTATGTGATCTAGAGCTAACTCTATGGCATGCAGCTCTGCAGTGTAAATGCTGCAGTCAACGGGTATCTCCTCTGATATGGTATTATTTTGAAAGACAGCAGCAGATCCCACATACGATTCTGACTTCGAGCTGTCTGTGTAAACTGGCAAGAAGTCAGAATGTTCTGCACGGTGTTGTGAATAGAGCTGAAGGTAGACAGAAACTGGAGTATTAGACTTCGTCGCAATCTTGAGCGAGAAGTCACATGCTGGTGTTTGTGCATGCCAGGGTGGAAGGGGCTCCTTTGGTGATCGAGCAACCTTGTCTACCGAGATGTTAAGCTCATTGAGTAGCTCTTGAATACGAATGCCGAATGGGCGATTGGCGGTCCGTCGTGTGTTATAAAGATTTTCCCATCGTGGCTCGAAAGCGGATGTCCACGTGGGATGGTCTGGCAGGGACTTCAGCTTGAAGGCATATTGTAGAGACAACTGCATTCGTCAAAGCGATAAGGATGGTTCGTTTGCTTCGACATACAGACTTTGGACAGGTGATGTTCTGAATGCACCAGTAGCGATACGAATGGCTTGGTAATGGATGGGGTCAAGCCAACAAACAGCGCTATTTCTGGCAGATGCATACACCTGAGACCCATAATCTAATTTTGAGCGTACAAGTGCATGGTATAGACGTAGTAGAGTGCATCGTTCTGCACCCCAAGAGGTAGAAGAGAGAGAGCGGAGGATGTTAAGCCCTCTTGTGCACTTTGTACGTAGCTGATGAATGTGTTGAACAAATGTAAACTTTTTGTCAAAAAAGAGTCCGAGGAATTTTGCCCCTGATACAACTGGAATGGTGTTTTGTCCAAGTCGTAATTCAGGCTCGGGGTGGAGGTTACGTTTGCGACAAAAATGGACACAAATGGTCTTCTCTGGTGAGAACCTGAAACCATTGGCCATGGCCCAGGTGTTAAGATGGTCAATAGCTTGTTGCAGTTGTCTCTCAATAACCCTCATATTGCATGATTGAGAGAATATGCTGAAGTCATCGACATAGAGTGCACTGTTTATAGTTGGAGGAAGTTGTTCTGAAATAGAATTTATTTTAATGGCAAAAAGCGTAACACTTAAGACAGATCCTTGTGGTACCCCCTCCTCTTGGCAAAAAGGCCGCGAAACGGAGGATCCTACACAAACTTGGAAATAACAGCAGGATAAAAAATTTTTAATAAAAATGGGAAGGTGGCCTCTCAGACCGAGGTTGTAAAGGTCTTTTAAAATACCAAATCTCCAAGTTGTGTCGTACGCTTTTTCCATGTCAAAGAAGATGGACACCAAGTGTTCTCTTTTTAGGAAAGCATCTCGGATTGATGTTTCCAGTCTAATTAAGTGGTCCAGTGTGGACCTGTTTCTTCGGAAGCCGCACTGAAAGAGGGAGAGAAGGTCGTTCGATTCTAAATACCATAAGAGACGAGCATTGACCATTCTCTCCAATATTTTGCAGACAGCTGGTCAGAGCAATAGGACGATAGTTTTTTGGACATTTAGGATCCTTTTCTGGCTTAGCAAAAGCAAGAATAGATGCCTTGCACCAGGTATCCGGAAAGTGCTCTTCAAGGAAGATTCTGTTGTGCAGGAAGAGCAAACAGTCCATGGATTCTGGTGAAAGATGTTTGATCATTTCATAATGGATGTTGTCTGGTCCAACAGCGGTAGCCTTTGTACAGGCAAGTGCCGTTTTCAGCTTGTGGATAGTAAATGGCCCATTATATGGGTGGGAACCCTTCGATGTGAACTTAAGGGCCTGTTTTTCAGTGTTGCGCTTTAAGACCAGAAATTCTGGGGAATAAGATGATGTTGCAGAGATGTTAGAAAATGTTTCCCCAAGAGCATTGGCTATTGCAGTAGAGTCTGTAATAGTACATCCATTATATTCAAGGACCGATGAGGGGTGTGCTGTGTATTTTCTCTTCATTTTCCGGATTTTTTCCCAGATCACCTTAGTACAAGTGGACTGAGTAATTGATGAAGTAAAACGGATCCACGATTCCTTTTGACTCTGACAACGGATGTAGCGTGCTTTGGCTCGTGCACATTTAAAGGCTATAAGGTTGTTCGTGGTAGGATATCGGTGAAATATCCCCCATGCTTTGTTTTGAGCCTTTTTTGCTGTTGTGCATTGTGAATTCCACCAAGGTTTGGGAAATGGTGGAAACCGGGCAGATGTTTTTGGAACAGCATTCACAGCTGCTTGGACGATAATTTCTGTGATGTATATTACTGCATCATTGATAGGCTCCTGACTGACGGTACTGAGGTCAAAATTTGCCTGATGTTGGAAGGCAGACCAGTCAGCCTGATCAATCTTCCACCGTGGTAACCCGAAAGGAAGAGAAGGTCTCGCACTGTATAACGAGGTTATCACAGGGAAGTGATCACTTCCGTATGGGTTCTCCTCCACTTCCCAAGTGAGTGAAGGGAGTAGAGAAGGGAAGCAGATAGAGAGATCAATGGCAGAAAACGTACGGGTAGGCATGTGGAAGAAGATATTTGTTCAAGTATTTAGAAGGGAGAGGTCACTGTCATTTAGCATATGCTCTATGACTCGTCCCCTTCCATTGATGTTAGCACTACCCCACAGGGTGTTATGTCCATTACAATCCCGAAAAGTAAGAAAGGGGGAGGCAACTGCGTTACAAGATCATCAAGGTCTTCCTGGGAGATGTCAGTCCCAGGTGGAAAATAAATAGAGCACACGGTTAATAAAAATCCCACTGCAAGGCGAATTGCAACAGCTTCTATGCTAGTTGTAATTAGCAAGGGCTGAACTGGGGTCTGGTTGCCCACAAGGATAGCCACTCCTCCATGAGCAGGATCATCCGCAATTCTATCCTTACGAAAAATTGTGATGTTAAGCATTGTGGGATCATCATTTGCCTTTAGACAAGTCTCCTGCAAGCAAAAGCAAACTGGCTCGTGCTTTTGCAGGAGGGCCTTGATGTCATCAGTATTTCGCCGGAATCCACGACAATTCCACTGTAGGAATTTAGCCATTATTTTGGCTTGATGGGTCCATCAGGCGGCTTCCGAGTTGCTGAGGGCTTACTTTTATCAGTCTTGGGTTTATCTCTTTTGGGGAAGTATGGACGCTGTCCAGTGTCCATTTCCTCCTCCACGAAGAGTTCCAAGACTGATTCGTCCGTTACCTCCTTGTCCTCTACATCCATTGTTTCTGTTATTATTGGTTTCTCTTTTTTACCACTTGGTTTTGGTAGTGGTGGAGCACTAGGAGGTACGGATATAGGAGTAGCAGCTGACTGCGTTTTTTTGGTGGGCTTTTGTGAACTTAATAAATAGCGTGCAATCGGCGTGAATGACTCTCTTGGTGGTACAGTCATCTCTGTTTGTGTACCGATAGTGCACTTCGCAGAAACCTTCTGAGCATACGAAGGCTTCCCGCTATTTATTGGTTGTATGCGTTTTCTAGCCTCTGGGTAGGAGATGTTTAGCTTCGTTTTTAATTTTTGTATCTCTTTTTTGTACTTCCACCGCTGGCATGCTCGAGAGTATGCAGGGTGGTCTCCTTGGCAGTTAATACAATTAGGCTTAGGAGCTATACATTCCTTGCTCTCGTGATCTTTAACACCACATCGAGCACAAGCAGGGTTACCACGACAAGCTGTTTGTGAGTGGCCGTACTTTTGACATTTAAAACACCTCAGTGGGTTTGGAACGTAAATCCTCACTGGGCAGTTTAAGTACCCTGCCTTGATGGAACTAGGAGGCCGTGGGGTGTTGAATGTTAGGATGAGAACTCTGGTAGGGACGAGATTCCCATCCTTACGCATGGATATTCGCTTGACAGCTGTTACTCCTTGTTCGTTTAATTCAGAGCAGATCTCTTCTCCAAAAACATGAAGATCCCACTCTGATATGACACCTCGTGAAGAGTTCAAAGTTTTGTGAGGGGTTACGATGATGGGTATTCCCTCTATAGATGTGGCTTTCAAAATTTTTTCTGCTTGATTTGTGTTTGATGCTTCAATTAGAATATCTCCAGAACACAGCCGTTTTACGGATTTGGGTGAACCTGCCATCCCTTCTAATCCTTTCTGGATAAAGAAAGGTGACATTTTCCCTATTGACTGCTCTCCGGTGGAATGGAGAATGAGGAAAAGAGGTGTCACAGATGGTGTTTTCTCCTCAGTTCTGGCTCTTTTAGCAGAATTGCTCTCATTTTCATCCGACGATCGATTAGGTAGGGACCTTGTTGGGGCCTCAGAAAAAGAGGGATTTAAATTACCCATCAGAGTAAAGAGAAAGTGTCTGATGCCTAAGTACCTCACCCACCACGGAGCCCTACGAGGGGACGCCCACTCGTGAACTAGCAGGTACTGTGTATACGAATGGGACGCTGAGTTCGCTTAGGAGCACCATACCCACGTTACCAATAAGTCTTTATCCCGTCCCAGGACCAAAGGGAGGGAGACTTATTGGAACACAGTTGATCCTAGCAGTAAAAAACCACTGATCCCAGTCAGACCGGTCCGGGACCTCCCGTCTTGTCGAAGCAGAGGCCAAAGTGGTGTATTAAGGCTGGGCCCCTCAACCACCAGGATCCCCCTTTCCGAAATCCATGGATCGCGGCACACGGCTGCACACGCCGGATTCCAAAGATGTAACCCTGGAACCAAGGTATGGGCATTAGATCCCAGTGATGCTAGTCTGGAAGTCCAGCAGCGTCACTGGGAGGTCCCCTCACCACGTACAGGTGCCCACATAGAGGGGTATTCCATGTGATTTATAAAATGACCCACATTCTAAAACTTTTCTTCAATGGTTTTATTACTTTTAAATACTGAATACATTGTAATTCAATTAACTGTGATAAACTGGAAATAAATGTAAAATGTTATTGCACATAATAGATCCTTGGTAGTTATTTTGATTTATTTTACTGCATATTATCCAATGTTTATTAATTATAATTCTTGTACCAGAGCCAGATAAGTGACTGTCGGGCTGGTGTGTTTTATCTTATCTTCACTAGAGAACAACAGTGAGTTTATTCTATCACCATCAACATCCATATTTGGTTGAGGTGGATTGTTTACATTTGTGCCAAGGAAACAAAGACCACAAGTCATTGTATGTCATCTGTAAATTGTGAGTATTCTGTAGTTTGTTTGTTTTATAGGATGAAAACCAGAGTTTTCAGGAAACCATGCAACCAAAAAAAAATCAAATAATTCAGCCATGGGAGGGGGAGGGGGCAATAAATTTCTTCTATTCTAATATGAATAGCCTGAACTTCAACAGGTAATGGGAATAAAAACCAGGCCTTTTCCGCAGGGTATCAAAACAGCAGCACTATCCACTTGTGTTTCTTGCACGGAATCCAAACCTTGTGAATCTCTGCAGTAAGGCTTATTTCAAATGTTGAAACAAGCCACATATAACCAAATATTGAAATTTTGTTGATGAGGTCTAACTGAAAAAACTGCAGAATTTAAATGGAATGTTGTTTACCAGAGTTTCAGTTAAATTTGGGCAAACTTTAGAGAAGTGAATATCACCCAGAAAAGTTAATTAGGTATAACTTATTATGGTCTTATGTCTTAAGTTTTCTAAGTCTGAGACAGTGGTTAGGTATGCACTATGGAAAAAAGTTAACTGTTTCACAGCACGAAATATTTTTCTAACTATATATCTATGGAAACTTTCTGAGAGTTCTTCTGCAGATTGCATTCCTGGTCATCCATTTTAATCTAATAAACCTTTTATACACTTAATTGTGTATGAGACAAAAAAAAAAAAAAAAAAAAAAAAAAAGAAGAAAAAAAAGAGTGGTTTGGCTATTCTTCTAGTCCTCCCAAATTCCTTCAAGTTGAAAATGGGTAATATTTTATCCCTAACCTATTTTCCCCCTTATCTCTGAATTTCATAATTCCAAAGGATGTTCACAAGTGACAGTTTGGAAAAGGATTTTAGATGGAAAGCCACAAATGCACTACTGCATGCCCAGGACAACAGCTCTACAAGTAGAAAAACCATCTGTGACCCGTATGATTCCAATAAGTCCATACAAAAAATTTAATACTCAAAAGCTTATTTTGTAATTCATGACTGCAACATTTAAACTGTACACAATCTTTAATTGTCATGAAACCTACCTCTTTCATTGCAATTAGCTCTCCAGTTAGGTTATTTACAGCAGTATACACCTTTCCAAATCGACCCTCACCTAAAGATACAGATAAAACAGATCATTATTTAAAGAACAAGAATAAAGGAAAATCTCTGGTAATTTTGGTGAAAAATTACATGCAGCCTTGTTTATTTATTTATTTTAGCATTAGTAGAGACATATGATGCAGGAAAGCAAGCATATCCATGATCAGGAAGGAAAAAAAAAAAACCCTTCCCATTTCATCCATCCATTCCATCCAATTGTTTGTCTGGTTCTGCTTTCAATTTATTTAAGTTATCAACTTCTACAACGACTGATGGAAGTTTGTTCCAGCAATCAACCACCAAAGGCAAATTAAGGCACATCTATTCTACAACTGTCTTTCCTCAATTTGAATTTATGTCCCTTCAGGTGATTAATCTGGGCAAGAAGAAGAGTCCCACTAGCATTGAGCTTGCTCAAACCATTCAAGGGCTTATAAACCTCAATCAAATCACCTCACAGGTGCCTAGCCTCCAGACACTGCTATTTACAGAACGTAAGAGCAGTACTTTGTATAATTTACCAATCTCGTGGACCTTGTCTGTACTTGTTCCAGCAGCTTTACAGCCTTCCTAAATTAAGGCCTCCATACCTGTATACAGTATTCAAGGAAAAATCACCTCCTTATCCGTGCTAGAAAAATTCCTATATATCATTGACAAAACACCATGAGCTACTCTTGCAGACTGTCTGCACTGCTTAAAAGACTTCATATCTGACTGCACAATTACCCCCATGTCATTTTCATTCTCTATCACCCAGTATAGTACCAAACAGTTGACATGTTACTCTGTGGTTTCTGCTTCCCATATGCAGTACTTTACATTTATCAATGTTAAACATCAGTTGTGACCACTATACAGTATAAAGTCTTTATTGTCATTAACAACCCATGCACACTTTGTATCATCTTCAAAATTGGATACTAAGCCTGATATACATTCATCGATATCATTGATAAATACACAAAACAATAATGAGCCCAGCACCAAAATCTGGGGGACTCCACTAATAACAACAGTCCATGAAGAGCAGTGTCCACTGATTACCACTCTGTCTCCCACTCAACCATCACTTTATCCACTGTAGCAATTTGCCCTTAATGTCATACTGCCCCAATTTGTACAGTAGTCTTCCTTGTGCAATAATATCAAAAGCATATCAATAACATCAATAACAATATAAAGGAACCATTAGGTGGTTCCTTTATATTGTTATATAAAGTGCGATTTACTCAAAGACGTAACTACAAAAGTGGTAAAGGGAAGGGTTATTACTTTGTAAAGGCGACTACGATGGTCTGAGAAAGTATTTAAATTCTATACAGTGGGACCAACTGATGATAAATTCAAAATGGGAAGCATTCAAAGAACTTATCTTGGAAGCTACTAGGCTTTACATACCAACTAAGAAATATTGTTCAAGGTTTAGGCCTAAATGGATGTTAGATGAACTAATGAGACACATGGCAGAGAAGAAAATGCATGGGATACATATAAATTAACACATGACACAGAAGCCTATGATAGATATAAGCTGGTCTGTAACCAAGTCACAAAGGAGGTTAAGCAGACAAAGGCAGATTGTGAGAAATCTTTGGCAAAGGATGCAAAGAAAAACAGCAAAGAGTTCTTTACTTATGTAAACTCTAGAAGGAAGAGGATGAATCAGATTGGTCCACTTGACATCGATGGTTCAACTGTTGATCCTAGTCAGGTAGCTAACAAACTAAATGAATATTTTGCATCGACATTCACACATGAGGAGTTATTCAGCGAGAGGAATGCCAGAGGTGTATTAAACTCTGGCAGTAAGCTAGATAATCTTGTAATAACTGAGAGTAAAGAGGAGGAGAAATTATTGAAGATAAACACAAGAAAGGCACCTGGGGTGGATGGGATCTATCCAGTTATATTAAAGGAGGCAGCAAAGGAAGTAAGCAAACCCTTAGCCATAATTATGAGAGATTTCTTGGACTCAGGGGAGGGACCCGTAGACTGAAGTGTGCAAATGTGACCCCAATTCACAAAGGAGGATCAACGGCTGACACAAGTAATTATAGACCTGTGAATTGAACTTCTGTTCCAGGAAAATTAATGGAGGCACTGGTTAAAGAAGCACTGCAGGAAAATCTACACAAGACCTCAGTTATAGCTCAGACACAGCATGGTTTTGTTAATGGGAAGTCTTGCCTGACCAATTTGATTGGATACTATGATGCAGTCACAAAAGAGCTGGATGCAGGGAATAACTTTGATATTATATACTTGGATCTTAGAAAGGCTTTTGATACTGTTCCACATGGAAGACTGCTGCACAAATTGGAGCAGTGTGGCATTGGAGGCAAATTGCTACTATGGATAAAGGGGTGGTTAAGGGAGAGAGAAGACAGAGTGGTAATCAATGGACACTGCTCATCGTGGACTAATGTTATTAGTGGAGTCCCCCAGGGTTCAGTGTTGGGTCTGTTATTGTTTTCTGTATTTATAAATAATATTGATGATGGTATATCAAGCTTAATGTCCAGATTTGCAGATGATACAAAGGTTGGCAGGGTTGTTAAGGACACTACTGATGCTATGTTGTTGCAACAGGATCTGGAAAGGTTGAGCAGATGGGCTGAGGGGTGGCAAAGGAAGTTTAACATTGACAAATGTAAAGTACTACATATGGGAAACAGCAACCCCAGAGCAACGTATAAACTGTGGTACTACACTGACAGTGGTAGAGAATGAAAAGGACCTGGGGGGGGGTAATTGTGCAGGCAGATATGAAGTTCTCTGAGCAGTGCAGACGAGCTGCAAGAGTAGCTCATGGTGTCTTGTCAATGATATACAGGAATTTTTCTAGCAGGGATAAGGAGGTGATTATTCCCTTGTATAAGGCTATGGTCAGGCCACACCTTGAGTACTGTATACAGGTCTGGAGGCCTCATTTCAAGGATGTAGAGCTGCTGGAATGAGTACAGAGAAGGGCAACAAGATTAGTGAATGGAACAAAGGGTTGCTCTTACGAAGAAAGGCTTAAATTTTGCAAATTACAGTGTCTGGAGACTAGGCACCGGCGAAGTCATCTGATAGAGGTGTATAAAGCCTTGAATAGTTTGAGCATGCTCAATGCTGATGAGATTCTTCCTCTTGCTCACCTGAATAATCACCTGAGAGGGCATAAATTCAAATTGAGGAAAGACAGATGTAGGATAGATGCGCGGAAATTTGCCTTTAGCCAGCCAGTAGTTGGTTGGTGGAACAGACTTCCATCCCTTGTCGTGGAAGTTGATAGCCAAAATAAATTTAAGGCTCAGCTGGACAGGTATTTTGAATGAACGGAAGGGTGAAGTGGAAGTTTTTTGTTTTTTTTTTGGCTGATGCTGCATAAGCTTGCTTTCTTGCATCATATGCCTCTACTAATGCTAATGCTAAAAGCTTTCCTAAAATCCAAGTATAGGATATCAAAATTATTTTTTGCATCCAGTACCTTTGTGACCACATAATAATATCCAATCAAACTGGTCAGTCAAGATTACCCTTAACAAATCCATGCTGTGTCTGAACTATAACTCCAATCTTGTCTAGATTATTTCACAGCACTTCTTTAACCAGTGTCTCGATTAATTTCCCTGGAACAAAAGTTGAACTAACTGGACTGTAATTACTAACATCCCCATTTGATCCTCCTCTATGATTTGGGATAACATTTGCATATCTCCAGCCCATGGGGACCTCCCCCGAGTCCATGGAAGCTCTCATAATTATCACTAAGGGTTTGCTTACTTCCTTCGCTGCCTCCTTCAATATAACTGGATAGATTCCATCCACCCCTGGTGTCTGTTTTATGTTTAACTTCAACAATTTCTCCTCCACTTTGCTCTCAGTTATTACAAAATCATTTAGCTCCCTGTTAGAGTTTAGTAAACTAATATCCTCCTCTTCCTTTCAGAATTCCTGATGTGTGAATGTAGATGCAAAATACTCATTCAGATTGTCAGCTATCTGAGCAGGATCATCAACAGTCGAACCACTGATATCAATTGGACAAATCTGATTCCTCCACTTCCTTCTAGAGTTTACATAAGTAAAGATCCCACCTGATCATTTATATTAATCCCATGCATTTTTATTCTCTGCCACAAATCTCATTAGTTCATCTGACATCCATTCAGACCTAAACCTTGAACAATATTCCTTAAAGAATTAAATGGGAAACATTTAATTCTTTAAATTCTTCACATTTAGAATTTGCTGTTGGTAACATCATAAGTTGGTGCCACTGTATAGAAATTAAAAACAGTCTCAAACCATCATAGTCACCTTTACGAAAGCAAAAACCTTTCCCTTTATCAATGATGGTAATTACATCTGAGTGTTTGCCATTTTATTTACCTAATTGTTATTTTATATTGAACTTTTTTAATTTAAGTAGCCATATAGTTCTAGATATGCTGGTTATTTGTATTTTAGATAACAGTTTTTGTAGATTACTACTTAATATACGTAAAACCGTTGTTTCGTTCAAATCTTGCAGCCATTGTTTTTGTATAGAGTGGTAGGGAATTCAAATTTTTGATTGTGGTAACTAGGTAGCTCTAACGTAAAATTATATAGCATAATTCACATCTCTGAATTTAGGTTTGTTGTTGTTGTTTGTTATTTGGTTTTTAGGAGCATTAGCAACTAAGGCCATATTGCTCCGAGATATGCAGTGGTCATTCCCTAACCTTTCCGCATCCTCCATATTTGGTGGTGACGGGCTCGAACCCCGGTCTAATCAAGAAGCGTGTGCTACGCACTGCTGCTGCTTCCCACCTGGCTACGGAGGCACCTCTGAATTTAGGATTCTATTAGATAGTGTAGTATTGACAATTACTTATTTAAATTTATTGACCTTATTAATTTAAAATATCATGCCCCAGACTAGAGCAGAAAAGCAATGGGCACAAAGTGGCAGGAATGCTGTTACTCGGGGGGAGAACTGAGTGGGGTGGTTCTCCAACACATCACAGCCTAAAAAAATGTGCAACATGAAATGTTTGCCAACCTCTCTGGAATGGAACATGATCTAGCCAAGGAGGATGTCTTTGTGTGTAGTAGGTGCAGAGAGTGTCTAGAAATTAGGCGTCAACTCAGCGTTGCTATGGGCCTACATGAGAGCTTGAAGGACAGGGAGGATGCCCTCAAAGGATTTAAATTGAGAAGTCCATAAAGCCCCTCAATTTAAATCCCTTGAGGGCATCCTCCCTGTCCCTCTGGCGCTGATGTGGGCATGGCATCTGCCCACATCAATGCCAGAGCTTGCACTTGAACATCATGCAACGCAGTGGCAACCCCCAAGGCAGAATGTGCTGGTCCCACAGGAACTAGTTGTTGTCAATGAATCTATTGTCAGGGAAACGGGGAACATATTGTGCAAAAAGGATAGGTGGAACAGGACCAGAGTAGGTCTGCCAGCGGCAAAGGTTGATGACATTGTAGAGCAGATATCATCTTTTAAGGGAACAAAAGATGATATTGTGGTACACATTGGCACTAATGATATTAAGAGTAGGAGACCAGCAGAATTACTTAACAAGTACAGGTCACTGTTGAAAAAAAGCCGTGAATTAGGGTTGAATTTGAAAGTGTCTGCAATTCTGCCCAGACACGATAGGAGTTTTGTCAATCAATTCAGCTCTGCAGGAAATGTGCAAGGCTCAAGGGGTAGAATTTTTTTCGGCCTGGTCTGTGCTTGTTAACAGGAGAGAGACTGCTTCTAGAGGGATGGGATATACTTAAATAGAAAGGGTACAAGAATATTTTCTGATGCTATCGAGGCAGTGTTAGGTGGGTCAGAAAATTGCTAATTTTGGTGGGATTCACAGACTAAAAGAATAACAGTAGCCACAGGCAGAAGTGCAAGTGATTCTTCATTGCTTCTATCAGATTGGAGGGGTGGGTGCTGGAGTTATCAGGGATTGGTGGGAGTCATCACAGAACAAATAAATACATGGTCTGTGTTAGGATAACTAAGAATAAGAACACATGCATGCACACTAATGCTAGAAGTATAGTAAATAAATTTGATATTTGGGATACACTTAAATAGAAAGGGTGCAAGAATATTTACCGATGCTATCGAGGCAGTGTTAGGCGGGTCAGAAAACTGCTAGCTTGGGGGGAGGGATTCACATACTACAAGTAGCCACGGGCAGAGGTGTAGTAGGTGACTCTTGCACTACTTCTATTAGAATAAGCAGCAGCCTGGAGCGAGGGGTGTTGGGGGTTTCAGGGACTGATGGCAGTCATCGTGAAACAGGTGGGTATATGGGATGTGTTAGGGTAACTAATAATAAGAATAGGTAATGTATATTTCCATGTATACCAATGCTAGAAGTATAGTAATAATGAATTTGAAATGTTGGTCAAGACATCAAAGGCGGATTTTGTTCAGATAGCAGAGACACGGTGTAACACAGATATTAGGAATGCAGAATTGAAATTTGGGGAGTACAATGTGTACAGAAAGGATAGACAGGATAGAAAAGGAGGAAGTGTTATGCTGTTAATTAAGAAAAACAAAATCAAAAGAAGTGCATCCAGCTGATATAGATGAACAGTGCACTGTTGAATCAGTTTGGTGTGATATAAGCACTGCAAAAGCAAAAATAAGAGTAGGAGTGTGTTATAGGCCTAATGACTCGAATGAGTACAATGAACAATTGTATAGAGAAATAGAGTGGGCTAGTAAATCAGAATGTCTTATAATGGGGGATTTTAACTCACCAGATATAGACTAGAACTTATGGGTTGTCACTCACACACTACTAAAACTTTTCTGGATTTATTGGATGATTGTTTTCTGCAGCAGCATGTTCAAGAGGCAACCAGAGAGGATAATACTCTTGATCTGGTTATCAGCAGTGATCATTCATGTATTAAGAATTTTCAGATAAAGGAACCATTAGGTGTGGTGATCACAGTGTACTGATGTGGGATTTACTTAAAGATCTAATTACCATCAGGGGTAAAGGAAGAGGTTTTTCTTCCGTAAAGGTGACTACAGTGATCTCAGACAGTTTTTAAATTCTGTACAGTGGGACCAACTGATGATGTTACCAACAGTAAATTCTAAGTGGGAAGCATTCAAGGAATTAATAGTGGAAGCTACTAAACATTTCATACCTATTAAGAAATATTGTTCAAGGTTTAGGCCTAAATGGTTGTCAACTGAACTAATGAGACTTGTTATTTTTGTTTTTTTTTAGGAGCATTAGGCCATATTGCTCCGGGAATATGCAGTAGTTATGCAATAGGATCTTGAAAATTTGGGCAGATGGGCTGAGAAGTGGCAACTGAAGTTTAACATTGAAAAATGCAAAGTACTGCATATGGGTAGAAGTAACCCCAGAGAAACGTACCAACTGTGTGCTACTACACTTGTGGCTACTTAAATGAAAAAGACCTGGGAGTAATTGTGCAGTCAGATATGAACTTTTCTGAACAATGCAGACAGGTTGCCAAGGGCAGGTCCTGGGATGTTATCAATGATATACAAGAATTTGCTAGCAGGGAAAAGGAGGTGATTGTCCCTCTGTATAAGGCAATGGTCAGGCCACGCTTTGAGTACTGCGTACAGGTCTGAAGGCCTCATTTTAGGAAGAATGTAGATTTGCTTGAGAATGTACAGAGAAGGGCAACAAGATTGTTGAGGGGAACGAAGGGATCCTCTTACCAGGAGAGGCTTAAATTTTGCAAATTGCAGCAGCTGGAGACTAGGCACCTGCAAGGTGATCTGATTGAGGTGTATAAGGCCTTGAATGGGTTGAGCACGCTGAATTCTGATGGGATTCTTCCACTTGTTCAGATTACGAACCTAAGGGGACATAAATTGAAATTGAGGAAGGACAGATGTAGAATAGATGTGCGGAAATTTGCCTTTAGCCAGTGGGTGGTTAATTGCTGGAACAAACTTCCATCTGTCATTGTGGAAGTTGAGAGATTAAAGAAATTTAAGGAGGAACTGGAAAAACATTTAAAGGGGATTGTTTTGTAAATTTTTTTTTGGCTGATGCAGCATAAGCTCATATACTTGCTTTTTTTGCATCACATGCCACAACTACTACAACAACATCAGGACACTGTGATCACTGCCACCTAATTGTTCTTTTATCTGCAGATTCTTAATGCATGAACAATCACTGCTGATAATCAGAACAAGACTATTACTCAGTCTGTTTGTCTCTCAAATATGCTGCTGTAGAAAACAATTATCCAATAAATTCACAAAATCCTTGCTAGTAGGGAGTGACCAACCCACAAGTTTCCAATCAATATCTAGGAAGTTAAAATCTCTCATTATAATACAATCTGATTTACTGGCCCATTCTATTTCTCTGTACAATTGTTCGTTGTATTCATTAGAGCCATTAGGCCTATAACACACTCCTACTCTCAATTTTTCAAAAAGCAAAATATAAGATTCATATTTACAACTGTCTTGTCCAACATGTTGTAGTATCAAGTTTGAGACAACAGGATTTCCATAATGTTTTATGTGATGTCAACAAATTAATCAGATGACTAGAGCACCCTTATTACCACCAAGTGCTCAATCTCCTCTTTTAGGCCTGACATACTAGGGAATAATCTATACCAAGTGCCAGTCTTTTAAAAGAATCTTATATGCTTCCAGGTTGTTTAGAATAAGATGACCAATACTGTATCTGTAGCATCAACAGTACTCTCTCAATGGCTCTGAGGAGGAGCGAAGCTCCTTTTGATTTAATTTGTGTGTGTGTGTGTTATAAATTTAAAGCAAAGGTCACTACAATGTGATAAATCTTGGGATCACTTTGATTACTGCCATCTGTAACAACTGTAAATCACATATTTTGAAGCAGTGACAATGCAATTATTTTTAAAATACACTTCCATAGTTTGAGAATGATATTAGACTGTCCACATGACAGAAAATTCATTCTTCACTTTTTTATCTGGGGGGGGGGGATCACCAATTTAAGAAATATAAAATCATCACTACACTAATTTTAGACATTATACATTTAATCTGCTGCCAGCATCAATGATGTGTTTTAAAACTGACCACTCATATCTTATATGAGTATGCTCCTGAACCATTAATGTTTATGAATGAATAACCCTATGTTTTCTTAGATACAAGATGACCGACCATCCACATTAGAGAACAAAGAGATTTCATACTGAACTTCTAGACACACGGATTACATACCTATTTTAAATCACCAATTTAAGAAATATAAAATCATCACTACACTAATTTTAGACATTATACATTTAATCTGCTGCCAGCATCAATGATGTGTTTTAAAATTGACCACTCATATCTTATATGAGTATGCTCCTGAACCATTAATGTTTATGAATGAATAACCCTATGTTTTCTTAGATACAAGATGACCGACCATCCACATTAGAGAACAAAGAGATTTCATACTGAACTTCTAGACACACGGATTACATACCTATTTTAAATCCTCTCTGCCAAGGAAAAGTAACTCTTCGTGCACTAATATGAAATGGAGTCTGTTGAATAACAGAGCTGACTTCTCCAATTACATTTTTTTCCTTTAGTTTAATTTGCTGTTTTTCCTCAAGGCTTTGAATGGCCCTCCTCACACGAGATATAGGAAGCTCTGCAAAACAAAAATAGTCTGTAAAAAGATTTCTTCTAGGAAGCTAATATTTATAGTAAGAAATAATATATAAGAATATTTAAGTTCCATTTTTACATTAAATATATGAACTGAATTATGAATGTAAAAATTATCCAAACAGTAAATATCATTTGTGTTCTTTTATGTCAATATTATTTTCTAACACAAGTAACTACTTTCCTCTAGTTCAAGAGGTTGCAATTAAACATTTTAATTTGTTCATTTATTTTTACAGAAAAATGAATTAATTTTTTTGCTGTAACATAATTACTGAAATAATTACTGTAGTATTCAAAAATTATAAAGTAAACATAATTATCTGCAAATAATAAAAACAATAATTAATTGTTTTTATTATTTACAGGGCAACAATTAATAAGGGAAAAAATGGAATAAAAATGCATGCAATTTAAAAATAAGAACAATAGGTTTCAGTTTAAAACATATACCTATACAAATTTCCAAAACTACAATTAACACATTGCCGCTGCATGCAGAAAAAAGTGGCACGTGTTACCTACAAATTCTGCATAAAGCTAACGAGATTATTACTTATAAGTGGATAATATTCATACTTAGCACTTTAGTATTCCTGATATTCTAAAACAGGTCTAGAGTACTTTTTCCTGAGAAAATTTTGACATGATCTCTGCCAATGCACATAGCAAATTATTCATTTTTAACATCTTCACTGCCTTGATGCATGTAAGCATTCACCAGTACCCTAACTGTTATGCTGTCTTGCATATAGGGTAATTCTTAAATGATCAATATAAGAGTGGTACAAAAGTAAAGGCACATGAAATGAACTCTTTGATTCTGTCAGCACAATGAACTCTGGGCAATTAGTATCAATGATTCATTTTTCTTTATAGCTTGGTATTTAAGGGCACAAAAGGTGATATTGTTGTACATGTTAGCACTAATGATATTAAGAATAAATCAGAGGACTTATTTAACAAGTACAGGACAATGTTTGCAAAAAGTTGCAAGTTAGGATTGTATTTGAAAGTGTCTGCAATTCTGTCAAGACATGATAGGAAGGAGAATGTTGAGAGCCTCGTCAATCAATTCGGCCATAGAGAGGACTTGTATACTTGCATGTACACCAATGCTAGGAGCTTTGTAAATATTTTGATGAATTTGAAATACTGATTAAGTCACTGAATGCAGACATTGTAAGAAAAGTCTGGGGACAAACGATATTAAACGTACATGATCTGACGATTTGTTGGAAAAATACAGGACCATGCTGAGGAAATGTCGCGAGCTAGGCCATAATGTCTATGTGTCTGCAATTCTGCCCAGACACGATAGGAGGGATTATATGTTAAGAGCCTTGTGGATTAACTCAAGACTTGAAGGAATCTGCAAGGCTTTAGGGGGTAAATTTCTATCAGCATGGCCCACACTTGTAGGTAGAAGGAATTTGTTTTGTAGAGACGGGATACACTTAAACAAAGGTGGTGCAAAAGTTTTTGCCAGTATTATTGAGGATACCTTAAAGGCTCAGGGAAACTGCTAGTTAGGGGGGATGTGGGTAATACTGACACGCGTTTATCTGATAATATTGGTAAATGTAACTCTTGCACATACCTTAAGAGTTCTTATCTGTTACCCCAACTGGACGTATTATCTAGATGTTCTGGGGGCAAAGACGTTTCATGTGAGCAGGTAGCTAATATCAGGGAAGAGAGCCTAAAAAACTTCAAGGGTTGTGTTAGGGTTGTTAAATATACAAGAACAGTAAATCTTAATTGTTTATACAGTAACGTTAGAAGTGTCGTCAATAAAATGAGCGAATTCGAACTGCTGGTTAAAACAAGTAACGCGGACATAATAGGGCTTACGGAGACGTGGTGCCACCCGGAAATTGGGGATGATGAGTTTCAGTACGGCTTGTATAATGTATTTAGGAAGGATAGAGTAGATAGAAGGGGTGGTGGGGTAATGCTTCTTATCAGAAGCAGCCTGAGTGCGACGATAGCTTTCCCAGATTCAGACATTTCACATGCTAGTATAGAGTCTGTATGGTGTGAGATAGTTGGAAACAAAGGTACAATGCGAGTAGGCGTAATCTACAGACCAGGTGATTGTGAAGACTATGACAAAAGCCTCTACATGCAAATGGAATGGGCAAGTAAGCGTCAATGCCTTATTATGGGTGATTTCAATTTGCCTCTAATTGATTGGAGTAAATGGGAAGGAAACTCGACATGGGGAACAAAATTTTTAAATCAACCAGATGACTATTATTTGTATCAACATGTCAGGGAAAGTACTAGAGAAAAGAATATCCTAGACCTCATCATGACACATGAATCAGATGACATAACAGGGCTGACAGTAGAGGAACCAGTAGCAGGAAGTGACCACGGAGTTCTACGGTGGATGATGACGAGAGAGGTAGCAGAAGTAAAAGGCAAAGGAATGGGTTTTAATTTCAGAAAAGGAAATTACGATGCCTTAAGGTACTACATGGCCTCTATTAACTGGGTACATATCGCGCAGAGAATGAATACA
The DNA here is from genome assembly GCF_048544385.1 of Mastigoproctus giganteus. Taxonomy (NCBI): domain Eukaryota; kingdom Metazoa; phylum Arthropoda; class Arachnida; order Uropygi; family Thelyphonidae; genus Mastigoproctus; species Mastigoproctus giganteus. Next base: position 181,162,260 of record NC_143575.1, on the reverse strand, counting down.
ATTGAACTGTGGTACGCTTTTAAAACATTAATCACAGATGCCTTGAATGCGTATATACCATTAAAAAAATACTCCACGAGAAGGGTTCCAAGTTGGATGAATAGTGAAGTTGCCACATTACTTGAGCAGAAAAAGGTGGCATGGAAACGTTACAGAGCAATACAAAGTACTGAAGCCTATAACAGCTACAAGGTGATGTGTAATAGAGCCACAGAAAAGGTTCGACAGGCAAAGGCAGTTTATGAGAAATCACTAGCAAACAGAGCAAAGAGGGGGGATAAAGAATTCTTCACATATATAAATGCCAAGAAGAGCAGGACAAACCAGATCGGACCTTTACGTAAGGGAAAGGGGATAGTAATAAATACACCAGCTGCCGTTGCAGATGAACTCAACAGTTATTTTGCATCGATATTTACAAATGAAAAGCCTTTTGTGGCAATGGGAAATTGTGGGAGCGAAGTTAAAAAATATGTAATTAATGATATTGAAATTTCGCAAGATTATTTAATGAAAAAACTTTCAAGCCTACAGACTAGTAAGGCTCCTGGAGTTGATGGAATATACCCTATAATCTTGAGAGAGGCGGCAAGCGAGTGCATTGAACCACTGAGGCTGGTTATGCGAGCATCACTAGACTCTGGGGAGATTCCCTTGGATTGGAAAAGTGCAAATGTATCTCCCATACATAAGGGTGGCTCTAAAAGTGAAGTGGGAAATTATCGACCTGTCAGTCTGACTTCAGTAGTAGGGAAAATCATGGAGGCATTGATCAAGGGTGGAATTCAGGATCATTTGGATCGAATTGAAATTCTCAAGGATACTCAGCATGGTTTTGTAAAGGGAAAATCATGTTTAACAAATCTGGTTCGCTATTTCGAAAGGGTCACTCACGAGCTGGATTTAGGGAATAATTTCGACATTGTTTATTTAGATTTCAGCAAAGCTTTTGACTCAGTCCCACATGAGCGGTTGCTTTATAAGCTGGAACAGGTTGGAATCACTGGGAAAATCCTTAGATGGATAGAAGGATGGCTTCAGGGCAGGAGGCAGAGGGTTGTGATAAATGGCTATTCCTCAGATTGGGTTGATGTAAGAAGTGGGGTTCCCCAAGGATCAGTATTAGGACCACTGTTGTTTTTAATTTTCATAAACGACATTGATGAAGGGATAGAGGGCGTGATGTCTAAATTTGCAGATGATGTTAAAATTGGTAGAGTAGTTAATGATCACTGTCAAGCTGAGCTTCTTCAGAGAGACCTAGATAGACTTCAAGAATGGTCAGAAAAATGGCAGCTGTGCTTTAATCCAACAAAGTGTAAGGTATTACACCTGGGAAACAGTAATCCCAAAATAACTTATTCACTTGGTGGAGTTCAACTAAACCCAGTACTGGAGGAAAGGGACTTGGGTGTTACGATACGGTCAGACATGAAATTCTCTGAGCATTGTAAACAGGTTGCAAGGAAGGCCCATGGTGTCCTATCGATGATCTATCGAACTTTTGCAAGTAGAGATAGGGACGTGATAATCCCATTATATAAGGCTTATGTTAGACCACACTTGGAATACTGTGTTCAAGTATGGAGACCGCACCTAAAGAAAGACATCGAGCTTCTTGAAAGGGTGCAAAGAAGGGTAACTCGCCTGGTGAGATCGGCAAAAGGGCGTCCTTATGAAGAAAGACTTCGAATATGTGGGTTGCAGAGTTTGGAAACTAGACACCTTAGAGGAGATTTGATTGAGGTGTTTAAGGCTCTGAGAGGCATCAGTAAAATGAATGAGGACAAAATTTTCAAGATTATAAATGATGCTAGAACTAGGGGACATAAATTCAAGTTACGCGGGGAAATGTTTAGATTGGACTGCAGGAAGTTTTATTTTAGCCAGCGAGTTATAAATTACTGGAATAAGTTGCCTTCATGGGTGGTAGAGGCCGACAGTTTGGGGAAATTCAAAGGTCATCTGGATAGTACTTTCGGGTAAGGGAAGCGCATATGATGATAGGATTAATTTCCTTTTTATTTAATTTTTAATTTCATTTTATTATTTTTATTTATTTATTAATTATTATTATTTATTTATTTATTTAATTTTTGTTTTTATCATTGTTTTGTTCGGATTTTTTTTTTTTTTTTGGCTGGTGCAGCATAAGCCATAGGCTTTCTTGCACCATACGGCCAATACTAATACTAAGTCGAGACATGGCTTCACTCAGATATAAGTGATGCTGAATTTGAATTTGGGGTGTGGCACAATGTGTACAAGAAGGACAGACAAGGCAGGAGAGGTGGAGGTGGTTGTTGTTTGTTATTTGGGTTTTAGGAGCATTAGCAACTAAGGCCATATTGCTCCGGGGATATGCAGTGGTCATTACCTGACCTTTCCACACCCTGCGTATTTGGTGGTCATGGGCTCGAACCCTGGTCTAATCAAAAAGCGTGTGCTATGCACTGCTGCTCCTGCCCATCTGGCTACGGAGGCATGAGAGATGGAGGGTTTATGCTCTTAGCTAAGAAGAATATTATATCTAAGGCAGTGCGCATCCAGTTGACATGGGTGATAAGTGCAATGCTGAGTCAGTTTGGCGTGACACAACCACAGAAAAATAAAATTGTGTTACAGGCCTAATGACTGTGATGAGTATACCGAATAGCTATACAAGGAAATAGAGTGAGTCAGCAAATCAGAATGTCTCATAATGGGGGATTTTAACTTTCCAGATGTTGACTGGTTGTTGTTGTAGTTCGGTTTAACTACACAAGGGCTACTAAGGCCAAATTGTGGCTCTTCATCGTTAATTGACAAAAAGCGTATTGTTAGAGAGATTAAATTATATGCTTCTGTACAAACCAATATGTTTTAGATATAATAAAAGTTTTTCAATATTTGCTTAATTTCCTAAGATGCGAGATAAATCAGGTGATATATTCAATGTAGAGAGTGACTGAAAAGTGTTTGACCGGATGGTTGAATGTAAGGGACAATCAACCAGCAAATGACGGACTGTAAGTTGCATCTGACAGGATGAGCACTGTGGTGGGCTTTCACCCAATAATAGGAAGAGATGAGTATGGTGAGTGTGTCCAATTCTGAGTCTTGCCAGTACCACTTCCTCTCGTCTGTTTCTTCGGAAGCCAGATAGCCACAGCTTTGGATCTTCTTTTATCTGGTAAAGTTTATTGTTAGTGTCACTTCTCCAGGTCTGTGACCATTTATCGTAGCAGGCTTTGCATATGAGAGACTTAAAATCAGAGAAAGGAACCTGAGGATGTTGTGAGAGAGCGGATTGAGGATGTTTAGGGGCAAAGTCAGCACTTTCATTTCTCGGAATGCCTGAATGGCCAGGGTTCCAGCAAAAACTGATTGCCTGATTGGACACACTGCAAGCGAATAGCTCGGAATGAATCTATTTCAATGTAGGGTGAGAAATGGAGGAATTCTTCCTTATGGCAGAGACAGCACTAAGAGAATTTGTGTAAATTGTGGCAGATGAGACGGAAAGCTCAATTATCTTACTAAGTGCTAACTTAATGGCATATAATTCACCTGTGAAGATGCTGCAAGCAAGCGGTAGTGTGGCTGAACTTGTACATAAAGGAAAAACTGCCGCAGCACCTACCATACTCTCAGTTTTTGAACCATCCGTATAAATTTTACAGGCATGGTTTTCATAGCATGAGCTGAATGTAACTGTCTGATATTGCAGGAAGGTATATTTTTCCCCCACTGGAGGAAGTGTGTATCTTGAGAGACAGACACATATGTCCAAGGAGCAACTGGTGTAGTTGTGTCTTGGAAAATTTCATTTAAATTGACATTCCAAGTCTGAACAAGCTCTTTGATACTGAGAGAGGCAGGTCTATTTTCATTTGGCTTTCTCTCATAGAGGGCGCCTCCGTAGCCAGGTGGGAAGAAGCAGCAGTGCGTAAGCACACGCTTCTTGATTAGACCGGGGTTCAAGCCCGTCACCACCAAATACGGAGGATGCAGAAAGGTCAAGGAATAACCACCGCATATCCCGGAGCAATATGTCCTTAGTTGCTAATGCTCCTAAAAACCAAATAACAAACAAACAAACAGCTCTCATAGAAGGCATCCCAACGAGTATTATAGAGATACTCCCAACTTGGGTGCAATGATGGTAGACTCTGGATCTTAGCAATGTAGTGAAGCAGTAGTGTTCTTCTACGCAGGTGTAATGGGGGATCATGCATTTCAATATACAGACTTTGGATTGGAGAAGTCCTGAAAGATCCCAGCGCAGTCCTCAGAGCACTGTGATGGATCATATTTAGCCGTTTTAAAGTAGTGCTCCTGGCAGAGTCATACACTGGACAACCATAATCTAGCCGTGAACGGATTAAACTTCTATAAAGATGCAGCAAAGTACACCGATCAGCTCCCCATGACATAGATGAGACCAAACGAAGTATATTCAAATGCTTTAAACAAGAAGTTCTCAAATAAGTGATGTGAGCTTGGAAATTTAGTTTGCAGTCTAATAGTAGTCCAAGAAATTTAACAGTATTAACAAGCGGGATTGGAGTATTGTCTATTTGTAATTCAGGTTCGGGATGGAGAGCTCGCTTCTTGCAAAAGTGAGTGACAGTGCATTTCTTTTCTGATGGTCTATAACTGTTCCGTGAAGTCCAGGATTCTATTTTGATTATGGCAAGTTGTAGCTGCCGTTCAATGGTATTCATACTTTGAGATTGACAGGAAATTGTAAGATCATCAGCATACATATAAGTTTGAACAGTTTTTGGGATATTGCATGTCATGCTGCTAACTTGGATTGAAAACAGTGTTGGACTGACTATTGATCCCTGCGGGACTCCCTTTTCCTGAATGTGAGAGGTAGAGAGGACATTTTTGTAACAGACTTGAAAATAACACAATTGCATGAAATTTTGGATTATTTCTGGCAAATGACCCCTAAGCCCCAGATGGTAAAGGTCCATAATAATACCATGCCGCCATGTAGTATCAAATGCCTTCTCAAGATCTAAATTGACCATGACTAGATGTTGTTTCATGACAAAGGTATTTCAGATATGAGACTGCTTTAATGAGCACATCTAGGGTCGATCTATTTTTTCAAAAGCCATACTGGTGATCTGGAAGGAGATTCTCTGACTCCAGGATGTAAGTGAGCCTAGTATGAACCATTCTTTCGAAAATTTTTTCCACGCAGCTCGTAAGAGATATTGGCCTGTAGTTTTCAACACAGGAAGGATTTTTTCCTGGTTTTGGTAAAGCGATAATGAACGAATGGCGCCATGAAGATGGATAGGCATTTTCAGAGAAGATCCGATTGTAAAAAATTAATAGGGTTCTCAAGTCTTTTCCAAGTAGAAGCTTTAACATAATGTAATGAACTCCATCTGGACCTGCAGCACTATTGGAAGATCTGTTTAATGATTCTTGAAGTTCTAATAACGTAAACGGTTGGTTGTGTGGGAATGAACGGCGTGCATGGAGAAGTTAATTTTATACCGTTCTGCACCTGCTTTGATGTTCTGGAAGGTGGAGGCATAGGTGGCAGAAGCCGAGATTTTTGCAAATGATTCTGCTAAAGCATTTGCAACTTCGTCGGGAGTAGAAATATCTTTCCCTTTCCAATGAAGTTTCGGAGAGGGCTGCCGAGCAAATTTGCCATTTAGTGCCTGTATTCTTTTCCAGATGACCTGTGTATCCGTGGCTTTGGTAATGGTGGAGGCAAAAGCAATCCATGAATCCCGTTTTGCTTTCCGCCTAACTTGTCTAGCTTTTGCTTTTAGTCTTTTAAAAGCAATTAGGTTACTAGTGGTGGAATACTTGTGGAAATTATTCCAAGCGCAGTTTTTTTCCTGTTTGGCAATTAAACAATCTGTATTCCACCAATGATTTCTGTGTTTTCTATATGGTGCGGATTTTGGAATGGAGGCGTTAGCTGCAGTCAGAATCTGATTTGTTATGTAAGTGTTTACATCATCTATATGTTTTCTTTGAACATAAAATCTGTCTAAGCGTATCTGGGCAGAATAGCCACCCCAGTTTGCCTTTTTAAACTGCCAAGTGGATCGTTGATTGGGATTTGAAGTTACCCCTGTTTGTAGCGAGCAAATAATTGGAAAGATCACTGTTAAAGGGATCAGTTAATACTGCCCATGTCATGATTGGAAATATGGAGGGTGAACAAATTGACAAGTCTATTGTGGAAGCAGATACGGTTGCTAAGTGGATGTAGGTAGGAGATCCAGAATTTAATAAATTAAGATCATTATTATGCATGAATTCCTCCATCAATTTGCTCCTTCTATCCATTGTGGTCGATCTCCACAATGGATGGTGTCCATTAAAGTCACCGAAAAGACAAATTGGAGTTGGGAGTTGTGCAATGAGGTTGTCAAGTTCTGAAAGCAGAAGTGGTGCGGAGGGCGGAACATAAATGGATACAATGGTAAATGATGTACCAACTGCAACGCGAGCTGCCACAGCTTCTAGGGTAGTTCTCAATTGGATCGACCTGGATGGTATGTTAGCGTTAACAAGAATAGCAACTCCTCCACGTGCAGGTGATTCTGAGTTCCTATCTCGTCTGTAAATGGTATAACTTGAAAATTTTGGCAAAACTTGGGGTGACAAGAATGTTTCCTGTAAGCATACACCTATGGGATTAAATTGAGCTATGAAATCTCTTAAGTCATCAGAATGATTGCTTAGTCCTCTGCAATTCCATTGTATGATCTTATGAATTATTTAGGTTTACCTGAGGGTGATTCATCTGACTGTTTTCTGTATGTGGGACATTTTTTCCGGTCCTTTTTAGAGAATGTGAGGCATCCAGTATCCATGGTGTCATCTGCATGGAGTTCTAGAATGGGTTCGTCATTTTCTAGCAGCTCATCTACATCCATGCTTTTGGAGGGAGATTTGTTTTTTTAGAGACTGTTTCAGATTTTAATTGTTCTTTTCCAACTGGGACTGATGGGGTATGAATAGGAATGCTGATTGGAGTATTTGTGGCTTCGCTAGTTCTTTTTGGAGGATTATCTTTCTTTGAGGTTGAAAGCATAGATTTGAGCCAGTTCGCTAGAGAGGTGTTAGGTGGAACTGATACATCTGTTTGAGCTGCAGTAGAGACTGAGTTCCAGGTGCGAGTTGCATAGGAAAGACTACTAGGCATGGTCAACATAACTTGTCTACGTGCCTCAGGAAAGGTGACTTTATTTTCTATTTTGTATTTTTGTAGTAAGATTTAGTAGATTTTACTTTTAGTAGTAAGATCTTCAAAGAAGATCTTACTACTAATAATGGATGGAAGGTGTTTCATTAATGAAGAATGGGAAAACATTATTGTAAACTCATATACAAAATTAAAAAATTTAAAGAACTGGTGGATGTGACAATTGTAAACTACACATACACAGGGAAAGTATTTGTCCAGATATTTTGCCATCAGATCATTAGTGAAGAAAAATATGTTCTGAAATACTGTACGGAACAATGACCCTGTTTGCAAGTTATCATAAATTAAAGAAGCCAAAATAAAATACAGGCTTTGCCACACAAGTGTTGTTCTAAACAGGGTAGCCAATCTTAGTCAACTTTTCTGAAGTTCATTAATTGTTTAAAAACTACAGTAGAAGCTCTCTTAACTGACTTGCTGGATTAACCGACATGCCCCCCAAAACACTGTATAATGACCATGGCAACGTGTCATGGGTACTAGTCCAGTATGCTTGCAGCTAGTATAGTACACAGTGCCCCCCCCCCCAAGTTAAATTGTATGCTTCCTGGCAGATCAGCTGTGTACATGTGCCAAAAACTGTGTTTGCACTAATTATAGTATGTAATGTAATTAAATAGTATGTCAATCAGTGAAATATACTTGAGAAATGAGAAAAGAGAGTTATTTCTAAGAAAATTAAGTTGGTTTCTCTAGAAGGGCCCAATAAAGGCAGGTATCTCTATTAAAAAAAAAAAAAAAAAAAAAAAAAAATGCTGTTGAAATTAGATGTGAGCAAAACAACTGTAAAAGACAGCACACGGGGGAAAAAAAAAAAAAAACCTAGGGGTATTTTACATTCGTCGGGGACAAACATATTCAAGAATAGTTTTAATAATGCTTGTCAGTTTATAAAAAATATCTTTTTTTTTTTTTGCAGTGCATGTGTATGGTTTATTTTACTTAGAAGTGAGCAATCTGAAGAGATGTTTGAGCAATAGCACCTTGCATGTATATTAATATCCAAATTAGCCCTATCTGCTAATAACAAATCACAATTAGAAATCAGTATAGCAACTGAAAAAAAGAGGAACATAATGCATTTTCAATTTAAAAACAAAGACATATCACTCAACCTATGGATTGAATAGTGGTTCCTGCTTCTCTCTCTCTCTCTCCATGAATGATGTGGCTTGGATCTGAAAGCAGTGCAACTGCCATACAATCTTCTTTTGGTGACCTAATATATAGTTCATAACTCACGTTACATTGTAATTAGAGCATATAAAAGTAGAATCACCATACACATGTAATTATAATTTCATAAAGCACTTTTCATAAAATCATGAAATTTCATGACATTTTATTTATATCTATTAATATTAGATTAATAAGTTGGTATCTGGAAAGTTAACTTCATTCATTATAAGACAGTCTGATTTTTAAAATAATAAGAGAAGTTATTATTTTACAAATCAGACTGTTAACTTCTCTTATTTTATAATAAGAGAAGTTATAATAAGACTATATTGAGGTAAATTAAGGTATTCTATGTACCATATTGAGGTAAACTTCTCTTATTATTTTACAAATATTGATATCAACGTAGAACGTATTGAGCATTACAGCTCTGGTTCATACTATTTAAGACAGTCTGATGTAATGCCACACTATTTCTGTATAGCTTCATCATAATCATTAGTCATTAGGCCCATAACACACTCCTATTCTCATTTTTGTTTTCCCAATGCTTTGTCACAAGAAACTAACTCAACGTTGCGCTAGCCACCAATATCAACTGGATGCACTGCCTTAGATTTTATATGCTTCTTAATTAAGAAAATACTCTTAATCAAGACTAAGAGAATCCCTCCCATCTAATTATCATCCCACTGCAATCACCTCAACTCTTTCCAAAGTAATGAAGAAAACAATTAACAGCTAACTCTAAAATTATCTAGGAATCTTCCATCTGATCAACAATTGTCAGTATGGATTCCATCAATGTCGATCCACTGATATTCTGGCTTACGTCACCCATCTTTAGACAAATTCAATGGAAAAGTTTGGTGAAACTCAAGCAGTTACTCTTGACATTTCAAAGGTTTGGCATAAACCTCTCTCTCTCTCTCTCTCTCTCTCTCTTCTAAATAAGCTTCCATCTTATAGTTTGCCAACTGTTTTTGGTAATTGGGTATCACGTTTACTCTCTGACTGCTCACTGCAGGTGATGGTAAATGGCTCTGTCTTCTAACTTATCCACTAATGCTGGTGTTCCCAAGGTTCAGTTCTTTCTCCCACGCTTTTGTTCTTGTATATTAATGACCTTCTTCCATCAATGGAAATCCTATTCATAGTTTTGCTGATGATAGCACATTGCATTCTACCTTCCAGTTTGAGAAACCTTGCCCTGCTCAAAGAGCTTCAACTTCTCGAATATCCATTACCAATTCCTTAAATGCTCCAGATAATTCTCCAGTGGGGCAATTATAACTTAGTTGATTTAATTCCTCCTAAAACCCTGTCCTGTCTTATATCACATAAAAAGGATTCTTCTGCTCCTATGCTTATCTTTGATGACACTCTGATTTCTAGGCAAGATCATATATCTCTATTGGGGATTACACCAAAAGAGAAAACTGGGTTTTCTCTTTTGCTCTTGTCATTACTTTTCTTCCAAACAGCTGTTCACTCTGTACAAGTCTCAAATCTGCCCTACCATTGAATATTGTTCCCACATCTGGGGCAGTGCCCCCAAAACCTCTCTCAGGCTTCTAGATCCCATTCAAAAGAGGACAGTTAGATTAATTAATGACTCATCTCTAACAGTCTCTCCACTCTGTCTCACAGACATCCTGTTTCTGATGCATGCCTTTTCTATAGATACTTCCATGGGCACTGAATTGACTTCTATAATTCTCTCTCTGTCTCTCTCTCTCTCTTCCAAAGCAGTCTGAACACATGCCGCAATCAGTCAACCTCCTTTTACTGTCCAACTCGAAATTCACAGAACTAACTTTTCTTCTTCCTCATTCATTCCTTCGACTTCCATTTTCTGGAACAACCTTCATATGTATTTCCTAAAAATTACAATTTATAGAAGTTCAAGTCTAACGTCAACAAGCATCTTCTTTCATCTTCTCACCCTCCAACCCATGCATGGTACTAAGTACTATAGGTTTTAATACCTCTCGTGTTTGGGCTTTTCATGCCCCCCCCCCTCTTCTGTGCTATCTGTCCTTTCTGTACACATTGTACTCGCCATATTCAAATTCTGCATTCCTTATGCCATAAGTGACATTATGCCTCCAATATCCCTCAACATCCTCATTTGATTACTTAACCAGTACTTCAAATTCATAAAATTTATTTACTATGCTTCTAACCTTAGTGCACATGCACGTATACAAGCACCTGTTCTTACACTTAGTTGTTTGTTTGTTATTTGGTTTTTAGGAGCATTAGCAACTAAGGCTCCATGATATGCGGTGGTCATTCCCTGACCTTTCCGTATCCTCCGTATTTGGTGGTGATGGGCTCGAACCCCGGTCTAATCAAGAAGCATGTGCTGCTATGCACTGCTGCTCCTTCCCACCTGGCTACAGAGGTGCCCTTACACTTAGTTACCCTAACACATCCCATGCATTTACTTGTTCCATGATGACTCCCAGCAGACCTTGCAATTCCCAACACCTTTGCTTTCCAGGCTACATTTCCCAATAGAAGAAGCACCAGAATCACTTACACCTCTGCCTGTGGCTATTGTTGACCCACTGGTCTATTTATCTTCCCAAGCTAGCAGTTTTCCGACACACCTAACTCTGCCTCGATAACATCTGCAAATATTCTTGCATCCCTTTTATTTAAGTGTATCTCACCCACATAAACTAGCCTCCCTGTTAACAAGCACAGAACATAATGAGAAAATTCTACCCCACAAGTGCTGCAGTCTCTCTAGGGTTGAATTAATTGAGAAGGCTTTCATCGTGTGCTCCCTCATGTAGTGTCTTGTCAGAATTTCAGATACACACTTTCAATCTTAACTCAACTGTTTCTTAGCATTACACTATACTTGCTAATCATATCCTAAGATCTCCTACTCTTAATATCATTTGTACCACTGTGTACAATAGTATCACCTTTTGTGCCTTTAAAAGATGTAGCTGCTATTCAGCATCAGCTGTTGCCCTAAGCAGATATACTCTGGTCCTATTCCACCCATCCTTTTTTATAAAGCATGTTTCCTGACAACTGAGTCACCAACAACAGCTACCTACTATGGGACCAACAGTAGATAGTGCTGGTAAGTTTCAATACAGTAATAGCATTGCAACACTATCAGTTGTCAACACTGTGCATAACATTTAATATTAACATAAATAAATTGTATAACATAGATATAGAAAACCAAGTTTTACATGTTTGTAAGTTTTTATTTTTATGCACCAGAGTTGGCCAAAATATGCTCTGGGATTGACAACTTGCTAGTCCCCTCCTTTAATGCATTTTTAGGCATGTTTACATAGATTAAAAGAACATATATGTTTTCACTATATCCATCATTATCCACATATAACAATTTTGCTCCCAGTAGACAAATTTTCATTCAATTTTATATTTGGTATATTGTAATTAGAAAGATTTCTCCATTTCAATAAAATCAGACAAACAGAAATCTATCAATTATTATATAACTAACTTTTTTCCTTTTTTTTTTTCACATGTATCACCGGCTATTAATACTACGTATTACAGCTGAAGCACCGTCTGCCTGTCTGTTGATGTGTGTTGACTGAGGGAATGAACAGGCAATATGATAGATGGGTAGAAAAGAAATGAAAAGTTCCCAGTTTAAGCAATGCTAATATTTGTTGCTTTCTCGAGTGCTTGTTTTTTATCATCAATTTGCTAAATATATAGGTAATGAATTATTCCCATTTAATTATTACATTAATCACAGCAAAAATGTGAGATGTATGTGTTGTACACGGTTTGATCAAAAAGTCTGGTGAACGATTTTATAATTATTGAATACGTAGCATTAACTAAAAGATTGTGAGTAGAGCCTACAATATTTTGAGCATGTTCACAGCAGATTTTAACTTGTTATGCATGGTCAAGCAGAAAGATGTTTTGAGTGAACACTTGTTTTTCTTATTAATCATATGTACCAAAAATTATGAAATTTCAACACTATGCAAACATATTTTGTTGTAAACTTGTCAGACACAAAAATACATGAAATGCTTATTAAAGTTTATTATGTTCACTGCCATCTTGACCTGCATCCTTAATGAACTAAAATCCAGAATGGGATTTAGACAATCTGGACTGAGAAGTACATAGGCATTTTTGGGCTTTCTTATCGCTATAGCTGAATTAGTCAGCCACTTCCAAAAGTTGCTTGACAAACATATCTGGATTTTCTTTAGTGAAATCAGTAGAAAATGGTTCTTAAAGTCAAGAGGTTTCTCATCCATGTAGATTAAAAATCCTTTCATGCTTATGTGTCAACATGCAGTTAATGCGTTAAGACAAGAATGCTACGATGTTTAAAAAAAAAAAAAAAAAAAACAGTTTAAGTGGTTTCATAAGAGAAATCTTTTGCTTGAAGATGAAGGGATCAAAACATCAATGGCATCCACATCATCATTCAATCATATCAACAACTGACCATTTGAAAACTTGCACTAAGGAGGTGTGCTTTTGTTTGGTTTGGTTCAGGTCATTTTGAGTGAGACAAAGGCAAGCACCAAGTTTGGTACATGCATTCTTTCATGAGAAAACTGTCCGATTCTGCAATTTTTAACAAAAATTATAACAGCTGATGAAGCTTGGTGGTGGGGGAGGAAATGGTTACGACCAGGAAATCAAAGTTCAAAACTCCTGAAGGAAAAATATGTTGTCAATAAAGTCAAAAAGGCATGGAATTCTTAATGCAATCAGCATGAACTTGAATGTTTCACATGACATTCATGTGAAGGTCACGCTGATTGCATTTGTTCTGCAAGGTTAATGCAGCCTACTACCAAGAAGTTTTAAAACGGTTGAAAGATGCAACCTGCACCAAAAAAATAAAATGATAATAAAAAGCAAATGGCTGGCTCCTTCACAATAATGATGCAAGATATCACTCACTGCCCAGCAATTTATGTCCCCACCCCAACAAAAACATTCTCATTCAACTGCACTCGCTTTATTCTCCAGCAACATTTAGCCATTCATAAAATTAAAACAGGACATGAAAGGGGAACAATCTGAATTGATTTAAGAAATCCAAACACAATGGACCAACTAAAAGCATTTGCAATAAGGATATGGGTACAATAAGGAGAGTACATCAGAGAATATTAAAAGTGTAAATTATTTTAAATTAATGTAAATTCTTGAGAGAGATGCAATCTGCAACAAAAAAAAAAAAATAAAAATAAATAAATAATAATAATAATAATAAATGAATAAATAAAAAGCAAAATGATTGGCTCCTTCACAATAATGATGCACCATGTCACTCACTGTCCAGCAATTTCTGTCCTCCCTAACAAAAACATTCCCGTTCAGTTGCACTCACTTTATTCTCCAGCAACAATTAGCCATTCCCAAAATTAAAACAGGACATGAAAGGGGAACAATCTGAATTGATTCAAGAAATCCAAACACAATGGACCAACTAAAACCATTCACAATAAGGATATGGTTGCATGAGATTACATCAAAGAATATTAAAAATGTAAATAATCACTGAATAAAATTAATTTTTTGATCAAATTTTGTACTTAACGTGTTACTGAAATATAACATTTCACAAAAATGTTGACTGCACACCACGATCTGAAGTATGTGTTGCTATTTGTTTATTTTATTAAATCACAAAATTCAAGAAACAAGTGCTGTATTTCAATTTTTATTAAAAATCTAGGAGGAAACAAGTAAAATATTATAAAAAGCTGAGTGGATATTACATTGTGAGATGTGTGCAGTGAAGTAAAAACAATCACTTTTATATATTATTAGTTTATTAGTAATTAACTGTTAACAAGATATTTATTTTTCACTTCCATTAGAATAATCACCTGAGAGGGCATAAATTCAAATTGAGGAAAGACAGATGTACGGAAATTTGCCTTTAGCCAGCGGGTAGTTGGTTGGTGGAACAGACTTCCATCCCTTGTTGTGGAAGTTGATAGCCTAAATAAATTTAAGGCTCAGATGGATAGGTATTTCGAACGAACGGAGGGGTGAAATGGTTTTTTTTTTGGCTGATGCTACATAAGCTTGCTTTCTTGCATCATATGCCTCTACTAATGCTAATGCTAATTAATGAGAAAAAGGAAAAAAATTCAAGAAATAAAAACCAAATGCAATCATAATACTGCTGCTCCTTCCCACCTGGCTATGGAGGCGCCCTGAACACATGACTGATCTTTATAGTTTCCATTTCAAGTTCTTTAGCAATCATCCTTAATTCGCGTTGGTTTTTTGGAGATTGGTGATAGTTTTTTTTTTTTTTTAATAACTGCCTGTATGCCATTATATTTTAGAACATTTTCTACAGTGAAAGCCTTAACAAAGTTTCAAAATCTGCCAACATTTCATCTTCGTAAAATTTATATAATATTTTAGTTGCCGCAATCCCCCTCCCCTACGTTGCTACTGTCACTAGTTCTTTGAATACAGTGCAAAATGTCGGAATCACATGGATATTCAGGTACTGTGACCATGTAAACATAGACAGGAGAAATTTACTGGAAGGTGTGGATCACCCACTTCTCCAAAAAACATATGTCCGTTTGCCGGAGTAAAGGGGAACCACAACACAGGTTGACCAGAGGCTATAATCCATCTCGGGAATCCTCTTAATCCTCTGACTGGCTATGGAAAACATTGACTAGTGTGACTTCTTGGTATGTGACTGCATAGGTTTTACAGACACCACTGTGTGAAGTGGTAATCCCTTTCACCCTTAATTTGTACTTTCTAATTACCTAAACTGCCTAAAGGCCAGAGGTGAGAACAATGTATACAAAGTTATCTCTCCTAATACGTTTGTTACATGGAAATTTTCTTTGTTCAATGGAAACTATTTTAAATGTAATTACCAAGTGGAATTAAAAAAAAAATTGCTATAAAGAAGTTCATTAAACAGAGATCTGGCTATAATTAAATAAAAAAATTAGCAATTTTAAAATACATAACCAATTGATTGCGCCATTAAAATGCTCGGAATGGGGCCCCACTCACCCCACCATAGTTTCGGCTCTGGATACACAATAACTGCATTCAGGATTTCATCATTTGTAAAAATAAATGATTGTCTCAACAATGGGCTCCCAAATTTTCAAAAAAAAATAACAATAGGCTCTCGCGAGCCCACTACAGCTCACCACTGTTCTCACACATAAACAGAAAATACACATAAACATAAACAGAAAATAAACTGAGTAACACACAGCTGGTATGTTACTCTGGGACTACTGCTACCCATATACAGTACTCTGCATTTATCAATGTTAAACTTCAACTGCCATTTCTCTAACTTTTCTAAATTCTACTGCAGGAGCATATCATCATTACAGTCATTAATCACCCTGACAGCCTTTGTATCATCTACAAACCTGGACATTACACCTGATATGCCTTCAGTATTGTTGATAAATATAGAAAATAACAATGGGCCCAAAACCAAACCCCGGGGAACTCCACAAATAACATTAGTCCATGAAGGGCAAGTCCACTGATTACCACTCTCTGTCTTCTCCCACTAAACCATAACTTTAGTCATAACAGCAACTTGCCCTTAATGCCACTCTGTACAGCAGCCATATGTGCAAAAGTATTAAAAGCTTTCATGAAATCCAAGTAAATAATATCAAAATTATTTTTTTGCATCCAGTTCCTTTGTGACCAACATTGTAGTATCCAATCACATTGCTCAGACAATATTTCCCCTTAGAAACCCATATGCATCTGATGTATAACTGCAGTCTTGTGTAGATGGTCCTGCTTACTTCTTTAACCAGTGACTCCATTATTTTCCCTGGAAGGGAAGTTAAACTAACAGGTCTGTAATTACTCACACCGCCCTTTGTGAATTAGGGATACATTTGCACATCTTCCATCCGTGGGAACCTTCCCTGAATCCAAAGATGCCTTCTTATTAATGGTTAAGTGTTGGATTACTTCCTTTGTTACCACCTTTAATATAATTGGATAGATTCCATCTGTCCCACGTGCCTTCCTTACATTTAATGTCAGCAATTTCTCTTCCACTTTCCTATCAGTTATTCAAAAATAATTTAGTTCCCTATTAGATTATGATAAACTTCTGGCATCTACTTCCCTAAAGAATTCCTTATATGTAATGTAGAAAAATAATACTCATTCAGTTTGTCAGCTATCTCAGCAGCATAATGATCAACAGTTGAAACACTGATATCAAGTGAACCAATGTCATTCATCCTCTTCTTTCTAGTGTTTCCATAAGTAAAGAAGTCTTTACTGTTTTCCTTGGCATCATTTGCCAAAGATTTCTCGTAATCTACCTTCACTTGCTTAATCTCCTTTGACTTGATTGCAAACTAATTTTATATCCTCTATAGGCTTCTGTGTCAGCTGATAATTTATATGCTTAATCTTAACTTTCACTTGCTTAATCTCCTTTGACTTGATTGCAGACTAATTTATATCCACTATAGGCTTCTGTGTTGGCTGATAATTTATATGCAGCCCATGCATTTTCCTTCTGTGCAACAAGTCTCATCAGTTGATCTGACTTCCACTTAAGCCTAAACCTTGAAAAGTATTTCTTAATTGGTATGAAAAGTCTAGTAGCTTCTATGATTAATTCCTCGAATGCTTCCCATTTAGAATTTGCTGACGATAACATCATAGTTGGTCCCACAGTATAGAATTTAAAAACTGTCTGAGACCACTGTAGTTGTCTTTATGAAAGCAAAAACCCATTTTTTTTAACCATTGATGGTAGTTATATCTTTAAGTAAATCCCACATGAATACATTGTGATCACTGCCACCTGATGGTTCTTTTATTTGTAGATTCTTAATGCATGAATAATCACTGCTCATAATCAGATCAAGATCATTACACCCTCTTGTTGCCTCTCTAACATGCTGCTGTGGAAAACAGTCATCCAATAAATCCAAAAAAGTCTTGCTAGTGTGTGAGTGACCAACCCACAAGTTCCAGTCAATATCTGGAAAGTTAAAATCACTCATTATAAGATATTCTTATTAACTGGCCCACTCTATTTTTCTGATTTATAAAATACAACAAATGCACCTGCTATAAGGTTAAACTTGAAATATTTATGACTACCATTTTAATCAACAATATTTTAAAATTACTAGTGACATCCAGTGAGTGCTAATGAACTTTAAGAAAATAGTCTGTTAAAGCAATGCTGTCATTCTGAACATGAATATTATTAGTATAATATTTAATACATATGAAAAGAAATTGTAATATATAAGTTGCAACCTGCGTTTGGATAACCAATCTTCTGCACTCATCAAAGGTACGGAGGAAGTATTTTCAACTCGATATGATTGATGTGGCCACGTAATTTGCTGAATACTCATCTTTCCTGATGATGTGATTGCTGAATTCAGTGAATGCACAGCATTCAGAGAAGTTTTATCAGTTGAGCCAATAAGATGAGTAACACAACCATTCATGCTATGTTTAAGTTCCTGTCAAAAGAAGATAGTGAAAGATTCAATATTAACTAAATTTGGTTACAAATTTCAAGTTAAATTTTCTACAATTCAAATATTTTGGTTCCCAATACCATTACATATTTTGTCTGTCTATATATTTAACATAAATATATTTAAATAATTGTGACTTATAATTCGAGGGTTTAGTGTCAGACAACATTAACTACAAAATTGCATTTTTGTTTTGAGACAACTTTAGTTTAACTTTATACAAATAACAATGCATATCATGTCACAGAAATGTATTTCACTTGTAGTTTTTAAGTTAGCTTGGACTATAAGCACATTTCCAGTAAACCAAGAAAATATCGATTGACTTTTTATTAGTTAATTACAAAAATGTTTACTACAAAATGATTATGTAGTTAACACTGTCTGACACTAATTATTTAAAATAATTATTTATTTTTATTTACTAAATTTTATTTATCAAAAAACCAGATAATATTCAATGAAAATAACAGAAAACATGGTACAGTGTTACAGTAACAATTCAAAATAACTTGAGAAAATTCAAAATGAAAGGGTGCAATGATAGAGCTGACAGTATAACAAAAACTAGAAATGTTTATAAGAAAATATTTACATAATAAATTACAATCAAATTCATAAGGGTTGTAACCACCAGCTGCTTCCAAGTTTAATCATGTGCAAGTTCAATTCATAAACAATTGAAGACACAAGAAGAATATCTACACAACACAAATTTCGTTACAATGAGCAGGCAAACAGAAGTCCAGGAGAGATTAACAATATTAAGGGGCAAAAAAGAGGGGAAGAAAATGTTAAAAAGGTTTGAAAAACTGATAACGTTCAGAAGAGGACTTGAATAACTTGATTTTAAATATTTGATACCTGTGCACTTTGTCAGTTCCCAACTGTACATCAACTCTTTCTTCTTCACAACAGCACCTGAGTAGGATCTCACACTGAACTTGGCAGAACTGACACTGTAAAACTTCCATTGCTTCATTTTCAATGATATTGAGAGTTGCTGGAAACTAGTGCATAAAAAATTTCAAATTTCAAAATAATGCACTGCCAATTAATCAAATTTGTGCTACACTGGCATTTATAAGAACATTTTTCAAGGGAAACTTGTACACATGTAGTAACAAACAGCAATAAAGTATTTCTCTACTGAATAAAAGAGCAAGTGCTTCTCAGTGGAAATGCCCACAAGTAAGTCAATCATCTTGTGATTTAGTCTAGTTGAACAATCTACTTCCAGAATGGAAGTAGAAGACTCAGCAACCATTTACAGTATGGGCTAGCTACTATGTGTTTTTGAATTCTCATGCTGAGTATCCTTCAGAATTCCATTTCTATCTAAATGATCCTGAATTCCACCTTTGATCATTGTCTCCATGATTTTCCCTACTACTGAAGTTATACTAACTGGCCAGTAATTTCCTACTTCACTCTTAGAACCGCTCAGGTATTGGAGACACATTGGCACTTTTCCAATCCAACGGAATCACTCCTGAGTTCAGTATGCTCTCATAGTTAGCCTCAATGGTTCAATGCACTCACTTGCCGCCTCCCTTAAGATTATAGGGTACATGCCATCAACCCCACGAGTTTTACTGGAAATGCTCGAAAGTTTTTTCATTAAATAAACATGTGAAATTTCAACATAATTAATTACATTTCTTTCAACATCATTAATTACATTTCTTTCAACATCATTAATTACATTTCTTTCAACATCACTCCCATAATTTCTCATTGACACAAAGGGTTTTTCTTCTGTAGACATTGATGCAAAATAACTGTTGAGTTCATCTGCAATTTCAGCTGGAGTCAAGTCAAATGAGAACTTGAAAAAGGATTTATACCCGCCCACACACACACACACACACACACACACACACACACACACACACACACACAATATTGACTAGCATACTATGGTTAATATTCAAAAATAAATAGAAATTTGCAGAATTTAATGGCAAAGCTGCAGTTTTACTGATTTTTTTGCAAAAAAAAAAAAAAAAATAAATAAAAAATACAGAGAAAAACTGCAATGATAGTGAAGGGATCAAAAAGACTGAGTTACCATTGTATATCCTGAGAGTTTGCATGTATGCATTTTGGACTCCTTCCAAGTGCTGATAGTTTTACTTGATTTTTTTCTTTTATTTAGTAATTTTTTTTATCTAATTCAAAACTGACTATTGTGTTGTATTTTACTTTTGTATTTATATTTTGTTTATTTATATATCCATTTTATCATAATGTTCTGGTCCTTCTGGTCCATCAGTGTATGGAATCAATATTGTTCCATCCCACTACTTATTCAATATGTATTCCATCTCATTAGGGTCAAACCTGCCTTCTTTCATATGTCTATTTTCTGTACAAGCTGGAAGGGCTTCCTTAAAAATTCTTGACAACTGATAGTAATAGCCATACAGTGCAAAGAAGTCAGAGGCTTTTGTTGCATTGCCCGAAGGGGAAAAAAAAGGGAAAAAGGATGGATAAGAAAATACAAATTATTTGCTTCACTCCTCACATAGGTAACTGTCCAGTTGACCTTTGAATTTATTCAAACTGTCAGTGTCAAGTACCTGTTCCAGTGATCGATGACTCACTGACTAAAAGAAAATATCCTGCAGTCTAGTCTAAACCTCTCCCCTGTAATTTAAATTTATGCCCACAAGTTCTGAATTCTTTGTAACAGTGAAAATTTTGCCCTCGTTCATTTTACTAACCTCTCGCATAGCCTTATAAACTACAATCAGTTTACCTCTGAGGCACCCGGTTGCCAAGCATTGTAGCTCACACATTCAGATTCTTTCCTCATATAGTTGCCGATTTGCGAATCTCACCATGCGAGTTGCCCAACTTTGAACCCTTTCAAAAAATTCACTGCCTTTTCTCAGATGAGGTCTTCCTACTTGAACACAATATTCCAAATGTGGTCTTACACAGTGGGACTATGGCTTCCATAAAGTATAATTTTCGATAAATCATCAATAGTACACCGTAAGCTTTCCTAGCTACAAGTTTACACTGCTCATAAAAGTACACACCTGCATGTATTATAACTCCCTTTCTGTTTCTATTGTTTTTAATTCAACCTCACCAAGTGTATAATTTATTTTGGAGTTGCTATACCCCAAGACCTCCATTTTTTGCAGCATTAAAACATAGTTGCTACTTTTCTAACTATTCTTGCAGCCTGTTCAAGTCATCCTGCAGGAGTGCTGCTTGGTAATGATCATTAACTACTCTACCAATCTTTACATAATTTGCAAATTTTGACATTAAGCCGTCTATCCCATTGTCAATGTTGTTTATGAAAATCAGAAACAATAGTGGTACAAGAACCGGTTCCAGGGGAGATATCCATTATTCACACCCTCTTGCCTTGCAGCCACCCTGCAAACCATCATAGAATTTTTCCAGTAATACCAACAAGGCTCCAGTTTATACAATAATTTCTCATGAGGAACTGAGTCAAAGTCTTGCTAAAATCCAAACAAACTATGTTGAAATTGTTCTCTACCTCCAGCTCAGGAGTAACTGTGTCAAAGTTAGTTAAACATAATTTTCCCTTAACAAAACCATGTGGTGAGTTATTCAGAATGCCATATCTAACTTAATGTCCCTGGATTGTACTCCACTGTTTCTAAGATTTTCCCTACCCTACCACTGAAATTAGACTAACCAGTCTGTAGTTAGCAACTTCACTCTTAGAACCACTTTTATGTACAGAAATATCTCGCATAGTGTAGTTTCGAACAGCTCGGGTTTCGCTATAGCACGGTTTACAAATTGAAAAAAAAAATTAACTGCATTATGCACCAATACATTTGATATGTATGTATGTATTATAATACCAGCACGTATGTCAATGCATTATGGATTCAAGGTCACGCTGACTGTTGTCACAACTCCCATTATATACAGACTCTGCTAGAATTCATACATTAGTAAACACTCTAGATTCCAAACGGTTGACTGTGCATAAGCTGTACAAATACTTTTTGCTGTGTATTTTTTATTAAAGATTATTTTTTAAAAACTTTACCCCTTTATACGCAAATATGAGTGTAAAGAAGAAATGTAATGGCGCCGAGTGTTCTTCTAGATCCAAACATCGAATGAGGTATGAAAGTAAGGCAGGCGTTGCAAAATGACATTCGATGTTATAAAGAGATATAGGCAGATAAGAAGGAAAAAACTGTGCAAACTAAGCTGATCAGTTATTTTTCAAAATAAAAATACAGTACATACTTCACTTATATTCTTTTGGTATGTACATACTGCAATAAAAATCATTTGTACCGTACTTACTAGTATTTTTCATTTTTATCGTTTTAGTTTCTTTTTTTTTTGCAAGAACTTCTTGTGCATCGATTTATAGTAAACAAACACCTATATTTTTGCAACTCGACCCATATAATCAAATTGTTGGAACGCATTACATTAAAATACATACTAATAATACCTCGATCAGGGTGGTTGGTGCCTCCGTAGCCAGGTGGGAAGGAGCAGCAGTGCGTAGCACATGCTTCTGGATTAGACCGGGGTTCGAGCCCGTCACCACCAAATACGAGGATGCAGAAAGGTCAGGGAATGACCACCGCATATCCCGGAGCAATATGGCCTTGGTTGCTAATGCTCCTAAAAACCAAACAACAACAATCAGGGCGGTTTCGCAGAGAGCGGTATATTTTTGGCACGAATTAACCGCACTATGCAAGGTATTCCTGTATTGGCAATACACTGACACTTCTCCAAGCCAAAGGTATCTCTCGAGTTCAAAAAGACCCTCCCCCCCCTCATAATTAGTGGGTATATGCCATCAACTCCAGGAGCCTTACTTGCCTTTATGCTCGAATGTTTTTCTAATAAACAGTCATCTGCAATTTTGAAATTGCTATTTTCACATAACTCAGGCTCACTTGCACAGCCTCTTTTCAGCATGAAGGGTCTTTCTTTAGTACAGACAGATGCAAAGTACCTGTACCATTCATCCACAACATCAACTGGATTATCTAAGACTTTCCCACACTTGGTGGGTAAGGGTCCAATCTGATTTGCTTTCTTCTTTGTTATATTCAGATACATCCTGACAACAACTAATCTTAGTTTAGCATACTTTAAGACTCAGCAGAAGTAGTATATGCTTGCGATATCTTTGGTAATTCAGTAAAATATACATGACGATCTAACACAAAAGAAGCAAAAAGGAAAAAAACATGCTAAATATAAAATATAATTTATCATTGACTTCTTAATTTATCATCAGTTGTGAAAACAACTGATCTAGACAAAAGTCTAGATCAGTTGCTAAATTATGAATAAACATGCAATAATTTACTTGCCTCGAATTCTTTTTCAGTTAGTCCTTGAAGGTATTGTGGATCACACACAGACAATAAGAATTCCAGACCCTGACTAGCCCACCTATAAATTAGATGTTTATAATAAAATAGTTAATAAGGTTAGAGCAAAGAACTCAGTTCAGCCTGAAAATAAACGTTTTACTTCTTTTTTTTTTTTTAAATTGAACTAAGTACTTGGCTGAACATTTATTTATATTTTGGCAATTTATATAAAATACAGTGTCTGGTCAAAACCACCTACCTAATAGTGGGTATGTCCTCCTCATGCCGCCAGTATTACTGTCACATAGAAAAGCATGGACTCTGTATGGCCCCTGAACACAGCAGGAGGTACGTTGTACTGTATCAGCAGGACTGCATCCCTTAGATCTGCACGAGTCAGTGATAAAAGAACCAAATGCCATATCTGTTGATGCATGTAATCCCAGAGATGTTCTAGGGTATTCATGCCAATTGAATTCAGTGGCCAGGGTAGCACCTCAAAGTCACTTTCATGTCAGTTAACCACTTTAGAACAATATCTGCAACATGGCAGAATGCACATTACCCTACTGGAACACACCTCTGCCATCCGGGAGGTCAGTCACCACATAAAGGTGTACTGAATCAGCCACAATAGATAGGTAGTTTTTTGGCATTCAGAGTGGTCTAGGGGTATGAGGCACTAAGCAATTTCCAGGAAAACATCTCCCATAACAAAGCACCGCCACCACCTGCCTGATTCCTCTCTGCAGCCTGTCACTGTACCCTCCATCTACTGTCCACACAGCAAGCAGGAACATGATTCACATGATTCTAAAACTGAGGAAAGGCAGTTTTAGAATAGATGTACGGAAGTTTGCCTTTAGCCAGCGGATTGCTGGAACAAACGTCATTCTGTTGTTGTGGAAGTCGATAGCTTAAATAAATTCAAGGCACAACTAGACAAACATTTGGAATGAATGGATCAGTGAAATGGGAAGATTTTTTTTTTTTGGCTGATGCTGTATAAGCTTGCTTTCTTGCATCATGTGCCTCTGCTAATGCGATTGCAACAGTACCACCAGAAGAAAGGTGTCTCTGGTTTGAGGAGAGCACCTGGAGAAGGTTCCAGGGGGAATGTATTGACAATGCCTGGAATCTTCTCCAGGTATTGTCAACATTTCTGGATGGTAAACAGGTGGAGATGCTTTGAATTTATGAATGTACATTTATTATCATGTTACAGAAGGGACAGATTAAGGATGAAAGAGACCCTCATTCATATTTAAATTTGAGTCCCCTTTAATATACATATATATAACACACATGCATACAAATACTACATAGGTTTTTATATTTATACTGTGAATAATAATTCCTTGATAAAAAAGTAAACTAAGAGGTAACAAATGTTTTTTTTTTTTACTTTAAAAATAAAGTAATAATAAAAACAATTTTAATAGAAACTTAACTTATTTTTCGTACAATAAAAAGATATAAGAATAAAATTTAATCGCCTAACAAGTTTAAAAATGCTTTTAAATTATGTGTTTTTTGGTTTATTATTATTGTTTACACTGAAGAAGCACCCTGTATTTGCTGTCCTTATATTAGCACTTTCTGTCCTTCTAATAATAATAAAATTACGAGATAACTAATGCCAAACAGGTGGATCAAGCAACTTTCAGTTCAGAACAACCATAAAATAATAATAAATAATGAAAAAAATTATGTGGATAAGCATGATCATCCATTCTCAAAATGCAAAGTTTTCTGAGTACTCTTATAGTCATACACTGGTTTGCAAAACTTAAGGACCAACACTATTTCTAAAGGTTACAACCACAAAATCAAATGAAACAGCATGTGCCGATTTGTGGTGTAGGCACCACACCTCGACCCCTGCTTACGTTGGTTGGTCACCCACCATGTACTTGTGCATGGAGGTTATACCCAGGATTACTAACAGTCCCACCATCGTGAAGGTGCAAGCAGAGGATTTGGCTGTCACAGACCGTCCGTACTTCGCTAAAATTGGGTCCACTTGACTTGAGTGTCACCCGAATATCAGTTCCATCAGTGTTTTAAACTCCCAGATAGCAAGTACAGCTTGTCTGGCATATATGACAGAATGTCTGTGACAATCTCAAGGACCAATTGCAGTCATTAAACAGAGAAACCTCCTTTCTAAAAAGTTAAATGGATTCTTGACACTTATAACTTTACATAAAGTATGGCAAAAATTAAGAGAACTTTAATGGAAGATGAAAAAAGGTATGTGAGGAGATCTTGTAATGGCAAGGAATTCAGAACACCAAAGTAAACCCAAGTTAGAGGCAGTTAGAGAAAAGAAAAAAAGTTATAAATTTTTGGCAAATAAAACTAATATAATTACTGGAATATAAAAATGCAAGAGGGTTAAGACATGTACGAAAGAGAATAATAAAAAAAATCTTGGGAAGATTTTGAGAAGGATATGAAAACAAGTATCACAAAGATGGAAAAATATTCTGGTGTTCTGTCAAATATCTTAAAGCAGGAAGGAAAGCCACAGCTAAAGTAATCAAAAATAAGATAAAGTTAAAGTGGAAGAGAAGGATATTTTACATGTGTGAAGTAAATATTTTGATGATTTGCTAAAAGAAGAAGATGAAAGCATTACTGAAGAGAAAAGATTAAATGAGAAAATTTTGGCTATTACAACCACTCCCCGGCTTATGTAATACTTGATTTGCAGAAATTCGTCTTTACCTAAGTTTTTGCCAGCCAGTGCAAACTTAAAAAAAATCATGGAAATGTATTTTGCATCCCATAGGAATAAATGGAGGTATTGTGAAAATATCGTAATGTGAACCCAATAACACTTTTTTTTTTTTTTGTTAATTCATTCCAAGACCTTGGAAG
The DNA here is from genome assembly GCF_048544385.1 of Mastigoproctus giganteus. Lineage (NCBI taxonomy): Eukaryota > Metazoa > Arthropoda > Arachnida > Uropygi > Thelyphonidae > Mastigoproctus > Mastigoproctus giganteus. The sequence goes on along the minus strand of NC_143575.1, from coordinate 181,136,086 downwards.
TTGAAATTTTTACTATATAACTAAGCTATTTATCTCCTAAAAGGTCATTTTTATAATGGAAATTGCACTACCCTTTCATAGTTATATGTTCCATTATAAGAATCAATTTTGAACGCCTTTGTTGATATTCTTCTAAAGAACACATCTGGAGGTCACTACCATAAAACAAAAACAATTTGCACTTTCTGGTTTAATGGGCTTTTCTGTTAGTGCAATCTATTATAAATGGGTAGTAAACTCTATCTTATTGCATTTGTGATAAGACCGATAGCCGGAATTGTTTAGGTTTTATGTTATTATGGTGAAATGTGTTCCCCCTTCACTGAAATCTTCAATCATATAAAAAACATAACTAAATTTTCAGAATCTTCTCGTCATTCCTATTTACTTATTACAATGTTGAAGGGAAAGCAAACAACGGAAAGTGCATGTGGTGGCAGTGCTAGGAAATGAAACAAAATTGATTTAAAAATGAAGATCAAAATGATTAAGAAGTACAAAGCAGGCCAAAGTTTGTTATCTATTGCACAGAATTAGGTCTTGCTGCTTCAATAGTGAATACTATTTTAAGGGACAGCGCGTGTATAAAAGAACATGTTAAAGGATCAACGCATTTAAGATCAACAGTGATCACAAAACAGGGTTCAGATGCCATACTGAAGATGGAAAAGCTATTAATAATATGGATGGAAAATCAGATTCAGAAACAAAATGTCCCTGAGTCCAATGGCCATTCAAGCAAAAGCAAGAAGTATTTATGATGATATTAAGGATAAATACAGCGAACCCCCAAGCCAAGTTCAATATGTTTAATATAAGCATCGAGTTAGGATAAAAATGGTTAATATCAAATATGTTAAATATGTTTAATATAAATATGTGGAATTTAGTGTAGGATTTAATTTTGTATAGATAAGAAATCAATGTACAGTGGATTCAGGTTATTTGGGCCACCGGTTAATCGGGGCAGCCGTTTATTTGGGGCAAATCTTAAAAAACAGAAACCAATCGAGAAAATAGTCAGGGTTTACTTCGCTTAATTGGGACAGCATGCCGTTTAATTGGGGCAAGAGACCGCAGCACTGCAGATCCTACGATTGTAGGGTCTCCAGTGGTTCGGTTGAAATTCTGGAGGTCACAACCATAAAACAATAAAAACAATTAGCAGTCACCTGTTTATTGGGCTTTTTTGTTAGTGAAATCTATCATAAATGGACAGTAAACTCGATCTTACTGAATTTGTGATAATACCGATATCTGGAATTCTGTGGGTTATTATGGTGAAATGTGTTTACAGTTCCATGAAATCTTCAATCATATAACAAAATTAATTTTCAGATCTTCTCTTCATTCGTATTTTTAAAGCTTTGTAACTCGTTACTCGGTTCTCACTTGTGCGTATTGTGTTACTTGCAATTTGTGTGTGCCATGCTCTTTGTTACTGATTGCTTATCTTTTTACTGTTTTAAATTTTAACCCCCACCCACAAATGTCAGTGAAAGAAATGTCAACTAGTTAATATGTACATATTACAGTACATATTAATTATTCCAATTATTACGTATTTTTTAATTGGTAAGGTAAAAAAGGATAAATTTCTGCTTAATATATCTTTGCTTTTATAACCTGTGAATGATATTCCTCCTATTTTCACTAATTAGAATCACTGTTTAATAGAATTAAAATTCGATTCACAAACGTGACCACAATGACTGGCGCTTACTGCACATCGTATAGTGAATGGTACTTTACTATGTTGAGTTTGTCGTAACGTGATTTGATTGTACAGTGAACCAATTGTAAAAAAAAAGGGGGGGGGGGGAGTGGAGGTACATTGTATTTTTAACTATTTATGTGAAAATAACCGATGTGTCCCAAATAACCGGAATGGACTGTATTTTAAAAATAGATTTGGAACAAGCAAATGGTATAAGGGTGAGGTATTAAATCGAAGAATGGGGAAGAAAGAAAAAGGAGTATTTTAAATAAATAAAGACGAAAAATAGCAATAGAAGTAGGATAGTAGGAATGTTTCAAAATTCATCTTTATTTATTTAAAATATTCCTTTTTCCCTTCGCCATCCTCAATTTAATACCTCACCCTTATAGCATTTACTTGTTCCAAATCTATTTTTAAAATACATTGATTTCTTATCTATACAAAATTAAATCCTACACTAAATTCCACATATTTATATTAAACATATTGATATTAACCATTTTTATCCCAACTCTATACTTATTTTTACCTAAATAAATTAAAATGACACAGTGTATTATTTACCTAAATAATACACTGTGTCAGGACTACCTTGTCCATACTGTATTAGAAAGTGCTAATTTCATTTTTGTTCCTTTTTGGCCTTTCCCTTTTCTTCTACTACTATGGACAAGTATAGATACGCAGTTCCTGATACATGGTCAGGTGTAGGCCCCTGATGAAATACCTGATCATGTATCAATATTTATTTCAGCTGACATCAGATCAAACATTTTTGCATTACCTATATTAGACCATTTACTAATGGCAGCTGCACCATTTTCATTTTATTAATATTTTGTTGTACTAATTTTACTTTACAGCTCCCCCACTTTATATTGGCTTGGCAATTCAGCACTTAATTTACTTAATTCATCATAACCTCTAGGATATTAACATTCTTTCACCTTTCACTAATCTACTACTCCTCTTTTTCTACTTTCCTACTCACACTTATAGTTACTGGCACCTTGTGTAACTTTCACATCCATTTATGCATACTTAATTTAACGTTAATACAACTTAAAACAGGGAAATAAAGCACAGAAGAATTTCTCACTCCTTAGCGGTGCATGTAAAAATCTATGCAAGTATTTTAAAGAAAAGAGTAGAAGTACTGCTGAATGTAACTTGGGGGAAACACAGTCAAGTAAGATGGGATGCTAGTATCAAATATTTATACTAAGAAAAACTACAGCAAAGTCATGGAAATATAACGTTCTATTTTGGATATATTGATCTTGAAAAGCATACAATAATGCACATAGTAATCTGTGCTATGTGCATTATGATGCAATGGCATCAGGCATAATCTTTTAAGAGGAATAAAAAGTTTAATCTGCAGGGGTTTGAAGAATGAATCCTGTCATCACTTTTTATAACTTTTATGGACCATTTAATAAAAGAATATAAGTTACTGACAGAGTTTAGTGTGAGAAATGTAAAAAAATTGATCTATTATTATATGCACATGATACTGTGCTGTTAAATAAGAATCTCTGAATAAATTAGATATAGTTTGTAGATAATTTGAAATGAAAATTAGTAATGCAAAAACAAAATGTATAAAAGTTAGGAGAGAAAAGGAAAATTTTAGAGTGAAGAAAAATTCAATCCTATAATATCAAGCATTTGTCAACCTAACAAGAAGCTCAAACTCATTGATTTTGTTTAAAACACTAGAATTAAAGGTAGATGATAAAAGTTAAATTTTGTAATAACTTGTTTAATGCTACTTTGCTCCAATATATATAAAAAGTCATTCATGTGGAGCTGTATCAGCTTTGCTAAAATTTAAATAAATGAGGTAAAAATTATTTTCAATATATAGTATTTGTGGAAATCTCAAATTTCAATATCTAGTATTTATGAAAACTGGTTATACAAGATCTCCCTTTGACAAAGCCATGCTGTGATGCCCTTTCAATTCCATTCTTGTCCAGATGACAAGAATGAAATTGAAACAATTGACAGTAATTTCTCTTAAAATCTGGTTTTTATTTTATTTTATTTTTAAAAAAAATCATCCAACTCGCAGCTAATATTAACTAGGCAATTATTATCCGTATTTAGCCTATATTGACAAAGGTGAAGATATTTCTCTTGAAAAAGATCTAAGTAAACTTCATCTCATCTTTTAACTCATTACTTTTTACATCTCCAGAAGAATTTTGGAAAACCTTGCATCTCTCCTTGCTGTATGCTCTATATAAATGCTTTTCAAATTCTCTTTTAAATTCAGCTTTAAGTTTGGAAAAATATTTATTGCCTACTATGCAAAATAGCATTATTTAATAATTATATATTAAATAATAATTAAATTTAATGTCAAATGTAATGTAAGCATTTTACCTTGACTTTAATCCTCTTCCTCTTTCACATTTTTCTAACACAAATTTCATCCACTGAAATGCAAATCTGATTAGTCCTTTACCAAGTTTTATTCTTGCTTCTCCTGTGATCAAACGTGGTAAAGCTTTTTGGTACTGCAAATACACATATACTTTCATGACTTAGGTAAAAAAGATATGCATAAATGAATTTAACTACCTATGTATAATCCTACAGCAACTAATATTCAAATCAGAGAGAGAGAGAGGGAGATCCTCAATTTTGATGACACTATTAATCTCAATCAGCCAGGGTGACAATTTATTCCAGCAAAGGCAAAAACATGTTGATCAATATATTAATTTTATAGTTTGAATTTTTTGTGTCCCATTTCAATGTAAAAATTCCACTGTCATTCACAGCCCTCACCCCAACCCCACAAGAGGCTTAGTTTTCAAGCACTTTAACCCACATCTTCATATGGATATCCCTTTTCTATTCTCACTGGAAAAGTCACCAGTCTTTGTACCCTTTTAAAAAGCTTAATGTGCTTCTATAAAATGTGGCATCCAGACCCGAACTCAATATTCCAAAATGCAGTCTCACCACTGGCTTGCATAAGGAACTATAACTTCATTCTCCCTAGGCAAAGGCAGAGAAAATCATTGATAAGACAACGTGCACTTTCCTAGTCATTTGCTTAGATTGTATGGTAACCTTCATTTTCTGATTGTATCATAACGTCCAAGTTATGATTGTATCATAATGTCCAAGTTATGTACCATTTATACCTTTCACCGTCCTTCCCACAGAATATAAGTTATTCTCAGCATATTTCCCATATTTCCTCTGAAATTCAGAATGATTTTCAGAGGCTTCATTTCCCTGATAATCCATGAAGTCTCTTCAACCTTCTGCCATCAATAAATATCAAATATCATTTAATCTACAATGCTTAGGTACATTAGCATATTACCCAAACCAAAAGGGCCTCTTTACTGTGAAGATTGACACAAACTATCTCTTTAACTCAACAGCCACATGGACTGGATTATCTATAATACCAATTCTACTGCACAAAGATCCTATCTAGTTTACACTTTTCCCTCTTCACATTTATGTTCAAATGAAACCTTTCTTTGTCCCCATTCTTGGCTGGTCCTCTTTGCTAGTGATTTTTCACAATCAGTTTCACCTGCTTAACTCATCTGTGGTGAGGTAGGTGAACTCTAACAAATCAACTTTTAATTATTATACAAATCTGAGTCTCTCATCATCATACTGCAATTGCTCATGCTGCCTTTTTACTATCAGGTTCACTAAATCTACTTTCATCTCCCTACATTCACCTTCTATGAAATGGAATGAATTCGATTGTGGTTTCGATGATAATGCCCTGACAATTACTAAAAGCCAATAGTACTTTCTCTCTGTGTAACTTTTTGGCAGGATCCCTTTATTAAATATTAATGGTCAGAGTTAATAGGTTAAATCAATACTGTCTGCAAAAAGCACAGTTAGCACTGCTCAAAAATTGTGGTTATTTAGTGGCTGTTCCCATAGTGTTATAATGCACGCTATGGGATTAGTCTCTGGATCTTGGTACTTGGGTCTCTGTGAGGCCCATCCTAAACTCAAAGCATTTTATATTAGGAGTCTATCAAAAAAAAAAAAAAAAAAAACACCATGACCACCACAACAGATGGAAATTTGTTCCAGCAACCAACCAGCATTCCAATGGTTAAATGTAAACTTCTGCACGCTTATTCTGAAACCATACTTCTCAATTTGAATTCGTGCCCAGTGTGTGGTCTGAGTAAGAGGAAGAATCCCATCAGCATTGAGCTTGCTCAATCCATTCAAAGCCTTTAAACACCTCAATCAGATCACCTCACAGGTGCCCAGTCTCCAGCTGCTGCAATTTGCAAAACTGAAGCCTTACTTGGTAAGAGCACTCCTTTGTTCCCCTCACCAATCTTTCTGTACATGTTCCAGCAGTTCCACATCCTTCCTAAAATGAGACCTCCAGACCTGTACATAGTACTCAAGATGTCTTGGCAAGGCAATGGCTTGACCATTGCCTTATACAGTGGAATAATCACCTCCTTATCCCTGCTAGAAAAATTCCTGAATATCATCATAAAAAAAAAAAAACAAACAAGCTGTCTTGGAAGCCAGTCTGCATTGCTCAGAGAACTATATATCAGACTGCACAATTACTTCCAGGTCCTTTTCATTTTCACAGTTGGTAGGTTACTCTGGGGTTACTGCTATTCATATACAGTAATTTGCATTTACTCTGCCAAACCCCATGTACTTTTTCTGACAGAATCTCAGTTATCGATTGATTCGACCACTGCTCATCTCAGTTGCTCAAATTATTCGCTGTATGATATGATTCCTTTAGCTTCAAGGATGGTACTTGTGCATATGTCCATTCCGATATTTCATGTCAGAGACTTGGCAATTTGGAATCTCCTTGTTTCGATCTTCTCTGGCTTAAAATCTCTCTACCTCATTGTGTCAAATTCATCTGTTGTCTCTACCGTTCTCCCAACTCCACTAATCACTTGGAGCTCTTTGACTTCCTCTCTTTGCAACTTGACATTCTCCAGTCAAACTTTCCTAAAAGTGAGGTAAGTTTTCTTGGTGATTTTAATGTTCACAACTCCACCTAGCTTCCGTTTTCTAGTCACACCGACCCAGCTGGTCGAGATGCTGAGGCTTTTGCAATTCCTAATGACCTTGCACAGATTGTTCATTTACCTACAAGAATACCGGACAATCCGATATTTGGGTTTTAACCCAAAACAATTCATTAGAGATGAACCATATTCTCAGTGATGCCGCAAATTTATCCGATTTATTTAATTTTTTAAAACAAATTCATTTATATGAACTTATCTGACATATGACTGGAAAAAAAATATATCATTTGCAGAATTACTGTGACAGGCGCAATTTCGCCTTAGTTGCCCTTGTGCCAATAAACTTCCATTTAAACCAACCAAACCAGTCAAAACCTGTGCTCCTGAACTGACTACTATTCTTTGCCATCTTTTTTCACTTTCTTATTCCAAAGGTGTTTTTCCTTCTGTTTGGAAATTTACTCATATCCAGCCAGTTCCTAAAAAGGGTGACAAATCCGTCCCATCCAATTATCGTCCCATTGCAATTACTTCTACTCTTCCTAAAGTAATGGAGAAATCAATTAACCACCAACTCTTAAGCTACCAAGAAACCTTCCGTCTGATCAACGATCAGCAGTGTTGATCCACTGGTGATGTTCTGACTTATGTTACCAGTGTCGATCCACTGGTGATGTTCTGGCTTATGTTACCCATTTATAGACTAATTCAATGGAAAGGTTCGGTGAAACACAAGTAGTTGCTCTTGACATCTCAAAGGCTTTCAATCGTGTTTGGCATAAAGGTCTTCTAAACAAGCTTCCATCTTATGGTTTGCCAACTGTTTTTAGTAATTGGTTATCCAGTTTTCTCTCTGATCGCTCACTGAGGGTGATGGTAGATGGTTCTCTGTCTTCTAACTTTTCCACTAATGCCGGTGTCCCCCAAGGTTCAGTTCTTTCCCCCACTCTTTTCTTCTTGTATATTAATGACCTTCTTCCTTCTTCAGCAAATTTACTGAGTGCTGATGGCATCCACACTCTCTCGGACAACACACATAAGAGAACACAGATTTAAACTGAAAAAGGAATGCTGCATGATAGCTATACAAAAATGTGATTTCAGAGAGAGTAACTGACTGTTGGAATAAACTTCTATTTGGTGTTGTGAAAGCTGGTGAACTGGTGGTCTGAATAAATTTAAAGATGGGGATTGGATAAATTATCATCTCAAGAACTAGCATGTTTTGAAAGCTCTTGAGCTGCTGAAATTATGATACCAGAGCAGGTCATTATACACGGAGCTTGGATAATTTGAATTATTTCTCCTTGAACTTCCTACTCTATACAGAAAGAAAGAATTCTTTAATTCAAATTTTAGTTTCAATGTTGTTAAATAATTCTAATTTTATGTTGCAGTTTTAAAATTCTAAATCAGTCAGGGCAAATATGTTCATGTTAGGAATTTGTTTACTGCAGTGGGAAGTTTTTTTATTTATTCTTTACAAACCCATCCTTTCTGACATCGATAGTCAGGAGTGGAAGTGCAGCAGCACACACTCTTTGAGCAGACCTGGATTCAAGCCTCTGACTGATAAATATGGTTGATCTGCCACTCGAGCAGAGTGGTAGATTATGGTTCACTTCCCTCAACATGAATCACGGAGGCTTCCATCCTGCAGTGGACTGGCTGCAGGATGGAAGCCTCCGTGGATAATGGCTGCAGTTTACTTTTTTTTTTATTGAAAAAGACTACAAAAGGAATGCACTAAACCTTTACAGTTAATTGAGATTGTCATTACATTGGACTGTAGAAGTGGCAATGTTTCCCAATACACAAAAGGAGGTGGAAGACTAAAGATCAAATGAGCAACTAAAAACTCAGTTTAATCTCAGTGGCAGGGAAAGTCAGAGTCTACGGTCAAAAAAGCATGACAAGGTCATCTCGAGAATTATAAGGATCACAACATGGATTTGCAGAGGAAAACTCTTGTTTGACCAACCAACCAACCTAATAAATTATTATGATGTGGACACATGATTTTAGATGCAAGAAACATTTTTAATATTAAAAGTGTTTTAATACTTTTAATATTAAAAGTGTTTTAATACTTTTAATATTAAAAGTGTTTTAAAACACTTTTAATATTAGAGACTTGCTTGTGTCCAGTTCCTTTTTACCTATAAGCAGAACCAGTATTCTTGAGTTTGGATACTCACTGTTGCCTGATTACAAGACACTCTATAAGCAATATGATGGGAAGAATATTCTTCCCCAAATAAAGCCACAAAAGCACTGTTTTTTGTTTGTTGTTTGGTTTTTAGGAGCATTAGCAACTAAGGCCATATTGCTCCGAGGATATGCAGTGGTCATTCCCTGACCTTTCCACATTCTCCGTATTTGGTGGTCACGGGCTCGAACCCCGGTCTAACCAAGAAGCGTATTCTACGCACTGCTGCTCCTGCCCACCTGGCTACGGAGGCACCCACTGTTTCTTCATGGTGTCAACTGCACATAACTCGCCATCTTGACACAGGCAAGAAATTACTGCAATTCTTGCAGAGTGTGCTTATATAGCTGAAAGTAACAGCTGATGCAATATTACATCACCTATGTGTGTCAATCTTATCTGATGCAATCTGTAAGAAATATTGCCATATACTTACATTATTCAGACGACAATTAGAATTTTAAGGGGCGATGCACTTTCTTTGAACACCAGCGTACTTGGACTTCAGCAAAGAGATGACATAGTTCTATGTGAGAAGTTGTATAAGCTAGAGTCTGCCAAAGTTACAGGAAAAATCACGATGTGAATTTTAGGGATAGTTGAATGAACACAAGGCAAAATGTTATCATAAATGCCGATTCTTCAGAATGGGCCAGAGTTACAATTGGGGTAGCTCAAGGTTCAGTGCTACAGCCACTCTTATTTCTGATCTTCTTGAATGATACAGACGAGGGAATAAAGCAATTTTGAAATATGCAGGTGTAGAAGCTGAAAGGATGGTTAACAATGCAAATCAAACTGGCCTTCTTCTTCAGAATGATTTGGAAGAGCTTTATGGATGATTAAAGAAATGGCACTAACATTTTAATACTGCAAAATGTTAAGGTTCTACATTTGGCAATGGTAACCCGAGAGTAACTTACATACCTGAAGCATGACATAAATGAGGAAAGTGTTTAACAGGTGCATGGTGTCTTATCAATGATTGAGCATAATTTTGCATTTAGGAAAGATGCAGAATTAAGGAGGATATAGCAGCATTATATGAGTCGATGGTGAAACTGTATATGGAATACTGCATTCAGTTTCAGAGGCTGCATTTGAGGAAAAGACACTGAGCTTCTTGAAAGAGTCGGTCCAAAGATGCGTAACTTATCTAGTGCGAATAGCAAAGAGGGCATCCACACAAGGAGAGATTAAAAATATGTGTATTATAGAGCTTGGAAAAAATGTATCTCAGATGAAATCTGAGTGAAGTGTATAATGCACTAGGGGATTGAATAGTGGTGGAATTTTCATATTGAAATGAGACAAAAATTTACATGGTCAGCATGATGATGACCACAGAAATAAACTGCCTTCTTAGGTGGTTGAAGCTGAGAGCTTCGTAAACTGGCAATGAATAAGTCTGGCAATGAGATGCAGAAAAAGCCTAACTTCTTTGCACTTTACAATCTATATTAAGAACTCTTATAATCTATATTAAGGACTCTCATTAAGAACCAACTTTTTATCTCTTATCAACACCAGAGAGGCAAAACTTTGGGCCACTTAATATAAACAGTTATTTTAAGATTAATTATTGGTGGCAAGGCTATACTGGAGGAAGTGAAGGAAATATGTGTATGATATGTTCACTCATAAATGTGTATTAACCCTTTAGAGTCTGATATTGTGCCCACCATAACATAGTAAAAATCACTTCCAGTCCAATGCCGTGGCACCACAAACGCTGACATTTCCGAAATTGGTTTTTCCCACCGAACTGGCTCAATTATTGTACTGCCATTTATTTACATTTCACATAAACAATCTGAAAAAATAAATCTATGGTTATTTTCAACTGGTAATGGCAGCAGTGTGATTTTTTTTCCCCCCTTTGATCCTCTCCAATCCCAAAAGGTCTCAACCGGTGCAATTTTTTAGATAACTCTTATCAATTGGTGCAATACCACAACTGCTTATTGGAGGCTTGAAGTGGTTGAACCCATGTTTAGTCTACAGAGCAAAGTTAAATTAAATTAAATTTTCTGTTTATACTCCAGCACAACAACCAAGTCAGTAGAGTTTACAATTAATCGTCGATACAAATATTTACCGTATTTAGTAGTCACAGTCTTGAACCCCGGTCCACTCAAGGAACGAGTGCTATGCACTCTCGCTCTGAACCACTAGGCTACGTTCTGGTCAATACGCCCTGTCTCTTCTATCATACAGTATGATTGATGTCTTTTGAGGTTAGGATGAACACCATGGCGAGATCCAAACTTCCTTACATTTCGAGGGTTCAGCTCTAAAACGGTGTTCGCAGGCCAGCCGCTAGTTAGTACACCAGACCGAACCTATTGGTAACTCTAGGAGGCTTCTGGATCAGCAAGTGTATAATCTTGCTGCCTCTACTCTGCCAGATAGCGACTGGAGGGAGTCCAAGTAATATGTATTCAGGGAGCATTGTTGAGGACACATTATGTTAAGGATCTGGATATATTCTTACCATGTGTTTGCCATATCCAAAAATTTCATTACTTTATACACATGTCCCCCCCCCACTTGTATTATCTGTAAACTTACTACTGAATACATCATGAATTGTCAAACTAACAGAGCAAACTTATCTGCGAAAAGATCGAAACCTCCCAAACACTTCCTAGTTCATTTCACAAATATATGTGGTTTCAGTTCTAATCTCACTGATGTCCATTTCCACTTCCAGTCTGCCAAACCCCATGTACTTTTTCTGACAGAATCTCAGTTATGGTTGATTCGACCACTGCTGATCTCAGTTGCCCAAATTATTCGCTGTATGATTCCTTTTGCCTCAAAGGTGGTACCTGTGCATATGTCCATTCCAATAATCCCTATCAGAGACTTGGTAATTTGGAATCTCCTCTTTTCAATCTTCTCTGGCTTAAAATCTTTCTACCTCATTCTGTCAAATACATTCTCCGAACTCCACTAATCACTTGGAATTCTTTGACTTCCTCTCTTGGCAACTTGACTTTCTCCAGTCAAACTTTCCTAACAGTGAGGTAATTTTTATTGGTGATTTTAGTGTTCACAACTTTAGCTGGCTTCCGTTTTCTAGTCACACAGACCCAGTGGGTCATAATGCTGAGGCTTTTGCAATTACTAATGACCTTGTACAGATCGTTCATTTACCTATCAGAATACTGGACAATCCTAACCATACAGCCAATACGTGATCTTTTTCTCACAAAAAACCCTTCTAAGTACACAGTCGAAGTGAGTGATCCATTAGGCACCTCAGATCACAACTTGGTGATTGTCTCTTCTCAAACGGAACCTTTATCTCATGGCTATTCCCAACCTCATGTTGTTTGGCATTACAAGAATGCAGAATGGGATGACCAGCGAGATAACTTTCTCCTTTACCTTGGTCGGATTACTATTTCAAAACACCTGATGTCAACATTTGCTCTAATCATGTCAGTGAAATTATTTTTGCAGGAGTGGAGTCCTTTATTCCACACTCCACCTTAAAATCTCGACTTTATCTAAACCTTGGTTTTCCAATAAATGTGCTAAGGCTGTTCAAGAAAAGAATGTTGTATGTCGTAAGGATTGTTTCCAATTCTTCAGTTCATTTTCTCGCAACAACTGTAAGCAGTTAATAAACTAGATTTTGAACAGGCTAAGAGTAGAAAACTTGCTTCTTGCCCTGATGGTAGCCGAGCATTCTGGTCTCTTGCCAAAGCTACTGGCTGCAACTTTTGCCCACCTCTATTAAAACCAGATAGTTCTTGTCACTTCAGCCAAGGATAAAGCTGAACTGCTAGCATCCCATTTTTCTTCAAACTCATGTATTAAGGATCTTGGTAAAACACTATCCACCATTCCCAGCACACTCCATTCAATCCCTCTTGTGGTCTTCCGTCAAAAGGATGTCAGAAGGGTTTCGACCAATCTTGATGCTAAGAAAGCTCCAGGTTCTGGTGGTATTTCTCTAGGTGTTCTCAAAATCTGCACTTCTGAAATTACTCCTGTTCTTTGCCAGCTTTTTTCACTTTCTTACTCCAAATTTGCTCATATACAGCCAGTTCCAAAAAAGGGTGACAAATCCCTCCCATTCAATTACGTCCCATTGCAATTACTTCGACTCTTTCTAAAGTAATGGGCAGATTAATTAACTGCCAACTTTTAAACTATCTAGAAACCTTCCGTCTGATCAATGATTGCCAGTATGGATTCCGTCAGTGTCGATCCACTGGTGATATTCTAGCTTAAGTTACCCATCTATGGACAAATTCAATGGAAAAGTTTGGTGAAACACAAGCAGTTGCTCTTGACATCTCAAAGACTTTCATCATGTTTGGCACAAAGGTCTTCTAAATAAGCCTCCATTTTATGATTTGTCAACTGTTTTTTTATAATTGGTTATCCTGTTTTCTCTCTGACCACTCACTGAGGGTGATGGTAGATGCCGCTCTATCTTCTAACTTCTCCACTAACGCTGGTGTTCTCCAAAGTTCAGTTCTTCCCCCCACTCTTTTCCTCTTGTATATTAATGACCTTCTTCCATTAACCGGAAATCCTATCCGTAGTTTTGCTAATGACAGCACATTGCATTCCACTTTCCAGTTTGAGAAATCTCGCCCTGCTCAATCAGCTTCAACTTCTCGTATATCCACTACCAATTCCTTAAATGCCGATCTCCAGATAATTCTCCAGTAGGACAAAGACAACTTAGTTGATTTGATCCTTCCAAAACTTATTCTTGTCTTATATCTCGCAAAAAGGATTCTTCTGCTCCTATGCTTATCTTTGGTGACACTCCGATTCTAGGCAAAATGATATATCTCTTTTGGGGATGACCCTAACTTCTAATCTCTCTTGGCACAAGCATATCATATATTGCTTCCTCTGTATCTAAAAAACTTGGTCTTCTCTTTCGCTCTCAGCGTTACTTTTCTTACAAACAGCTGTTCACTCTGTACAAATCACAAATCCCACCTTACCATGGAATATTGTTCCTGTATCTGGGGCAGTGCCCCCAAAACCTCTCTCAGGCTTCTAGATTTTCTTCAGAAGAGGGCAGTTAGGTTAATTAATGACTCTTCTCTAACAGCATCTCTCACCCTGTCTCATAGACATACTGTTTCTGCTGCAAGCCTTTTATACAGATACTTCCATGGGCACTGTTCTTCTGAACTGGCTTCTATAATTCCCACTCTCTCTTTCAAAACAGTCTGAACATGTGCTGCCACCAGCCAACATCCATTTACTGTCCAACTTGAAACTCACAGAACCAACTTTTCATCTTCCTTGTTTATTCATTCAACTGCCATTTTCTGGAAAATCTTCCTCCATACGTATTTCCTGAAAACTACAGTCTACAGAAGTTCAAGTCTAATGTCAACAAATATTTTCTTTCATCTTCTCAACCTCCAACCCATGCACAATAGTAAGTATTATAGGTTATAATACCTCTTGTGTTTGGGATTTTCATTAAAAAAAAAAAAAATTGTTTTCTTAGTGTGCTGGCTCAATCATGGTATTGCTACCAATTTATGCTTTGTATAAACAATCTGAGAAATCAATTCGATTTTTATTTTCAATTGTTAACAGCAAATGTCCCCCCACTTCCCGAATCCAATGTGGAAACTGGTGCAACTATTAATGTTTCTGGTTATATTAGAGCTTTTAAAAACTGTTTTTTTTAACTGTTTTAGCTCATGTAACCCTAAAAATGAATAATTTTTGAACATTAACATTAGCTAATTATTTTTTTTTTATTGTTAGAAATAGACTGCATGGGAAAGACAGTGAAAATAATGCTGGACTACAAAGGGCTAAGATCAAGTGCAAGGGGGTACAAGAGTTTATGTATAATCGGCATGCACATTTAAATTGCAATTTAAAACAGACAATGGATTATAACAAAAGGTAAGTAAAGATGGCAACAAGAGGTAAGTAGAGGCAAGTATTTCCAATAGAGATCACATTTTAAAAATTATGCCCAGTAAAAAATTCCATGCTCACGTTGCATCCTTAATACAAAAAAGATAATTCAAGATAATTTAAGTCCCTTCAGCTTCAAATTCAACCTTTATTGCATTATTCATTTGATTACATTGTTTTGTTAAGAACCAACCCCAAATGAAACTCACAGCTTTTAGTACAATTATTAGATGAAATTTACTGAACAAAGAAAATTGTTTACCTCAAAGCCAAATTTATATCCCTCTTGCAAAACTTCTCTGCATCTAGCCTGAAGAAAAAGATAATCCATATTGTTTGGGTTTGCTGATAATTGTGCAGATAAATGCTCTTCTACTTTGCTAATTTCTTTTGCAATTTTTTCCTGTAGTTCAAGTGCTTCACCCTGTCATTAATAATATAAAAGATTAGTACAAATATGTTCAAATTTAAGGTTTGGATAAATATTATAATAAGATTTTGATGTGGTTACAAAAATTAACAAAGTGCATTATATTTCAGGCATGTTTGATATTTATTTCTTCAATTAATTTAATTTTTTCCTGTAATTAATAGAGGTAAGAAGTAAATTGCTAATTACCTTGTTACAAATTAATTACTAATTAACACATTAACTGCATGTTGACGCATGTGCATCATGGGATTTTTACCCATTTGGAGGGAGAAAACACCTGACTTTTGATTTGACGATAGAAATACTGGATATTTTTGTCAAGCAACCGTCACCAGCAACTGACTAATTCAACACAGTAGAAGAAAGCCCAAAAATGTGACTGCCCCTTCCAAACCAAATTGACTCAATCCTGTAATTTTTTTGGTTCATAAAGGTTTTCAGTAAAGCCAACAGAGAAGGACTTAAAATATCTGCTGTCAGTTGGAATGGAAATCAACACAGGCAAATCGGTGCAGAAAACATTCTCTAAAAAGAGAATGAAGATATATACATCCCAGTATATATAAATGGATCATGCATTCAAAGAGTCACACATAAAAAAAACCTAGGGATAATGTGGGACACTAACCTTTCCTTTATTCCTCACTTCAAAGACTTGAGGGCTAAATACTACATGGTCCATAAAACAAGAGCTCACTGGCTTTCGCAAAACTGAACTCACTGTCCAATACTCTTCAGAGATGCATGGTTCCTATAATCCTCAATGCATCTGGGGTGGTATCCCCCTTCATCTCATCTGAAGTGACACCTAAAATTAGAATAGTGGTTCATGAGATGGCTGGATTGGGCTGCAAGGAAACAGTTCAAAATTTTTAATCAGAATTATGCTCTAGACTCAACATTATACCATGGAAGTTCCTCATACCAGCTCATGCACTTAATTCTCCAAACATAGATGCCATCATCTCAACTGGTAGGAAGAGAGGAGATCAACATCCTGCAGCAGCCAACTACTGTAGCACACTGCAGAATTTAGCCTGGATCTCCTGCATATTCCCAACTAACACAATAGCCCTGTATAACAATCTACAAAACCAGCATCCTGACCAGTATCTCTTTGGGCAAACTCTATTGAGGTAAAAGTGAGCAATATTATTGGAACCTGAAAGCAAGTCATCCGAAATGCTTAGAAAGCTCCACAGCTGAGCAGAATCACTTGACCCTTTCAGAAGTCAACTGTTTGGACTTTCAGTCTCTCTCTCTCTCTCTCTCTCTCTCTCTCTCTCTCTCTCTCTCTCTCTCTCTCTCTCTCTCTCTCTCTCTCTCTCTCTCACTCACTCATTCAATGGATTTGTAAGTATTATTTGTAAACTGTTACTGTAAATAATTTGTAATATTGTTGCATGTGAACACTAGCACATTTTGCTGTGTTGGGGTAAGGCCATGTCCAAATCTGAATAAGTAAGTAAATAAAATAAATAAATTTATTTTCTGCACATCTGTCATATTGTCCATTCCTCCAATCAACACACAGTGTTGATTGGAGCAATAATATCCAATGCTACAACTATGATACACAAGCTATGTCACAGTCTATCCATATACTGAAGTTTTTATTGCTCCAGCTAATAGAGAAGTTTCTTAAATTTTTACCACTTTATTGACTAAATTGGCATATTAATTTATTTTCTAGAAGTAGCTTTATATTCCTAGTTATGATACTTAATTTATTTTGAACTTAGAGATTTTGTGGGTTATTACTTAGTATCGGTAAAACTTGTAACGTTCTTGTTTAGTATCAATACGGAATAGCATTACGTAAAACTAGACAGCATAATACGTAGCACTGTAGTAGGAATCTGTTAACTTAGTATAGCATTGGCAATTAATCAATTAAATTTATAAATCCTTTAAATTTTTATTGTTAATTAAATTGTATTTAAATGGAAATCATGCCCCAGACTAGAGCAGCAAAGAAACTTGCACAAAGTAGCAAAAGTGCTGTGGTTCGGGGGAAAACGGAAGGGGAAAATTTTCCAACGCATCACAGTCTAAAAAAAATGTGCAAAATGCAACATGTTTGCGGATCTCTCTTGAACAGGACATGATCTAGTCATGGAGAATGTTTGTGTGTGTGCGTTCTACATGCAGAGAATGTGAAGAAATTAGGGCCAACTCAGTGTTCTGATTGGCGTCTATGAGAGCTTGAAGAGTCGGGTGGATGCCTATGAAAGAATTAAAATGGGGTAGCCACATCAAGTTCTCAGCTGCCCAACTCAATGCCAGAGCTCACTCTTATGCACCAGGCAACACAGCGGCAACCTTCAGGGGAGAATGCGCTGCTCGCACAGGAAGCAGTTATTGTTGGTGACTCAATTGTCAGGGAAATGGGAAATATATTGTGCAAAAAGGATAGGTGGAATAAGACCAGGGTATGTCTGCAAGGGGCAAAAGTTGATGATGTAGAGCAGATATCATCTTTTAAAGGCACAAAAGGTGATATCGTTGTACACTTTGACACTAATAACCTTAGGAGTAAGAGATCTACATATTTACTTCACAAGTACAGGTCAATGCTGCAATAAAGTTGCGGGTTAAGGTTAAATTTGAAATTGTCTGTAATTCTGCCCACACATAATAGGAGGGAGTATATGATGAGAGCCTTGTCAATCAATTCGGACCTGGAGAGACTGTGCAAGGTTTGCGGAGTAGAATTTTTTCAGCATGGTCTGTGCTTGCTAACAGGAGAGGCTGCTTCTACAGGGATGGGATACACTTAAATAGAAAGGGTGCAAGAATATTTGCTGATGCTATTGAGGCAGTGTTAGGTGGTTTGGAAAACTGCTAGCTTGGAGAGGATTCACAGATTAAAAGATTAACAGTAACCGCAGGAAGAGGCAAAAGTGATTCTTGTACTGCTTCTGCTATAATGAGCAGCAGCCTAGAGAGCAAGTTGCTGAGGATTTGAAGAGCTGCTGGAGTTATCATAGAACATGTAAATACATGGGCTATGTTAGGGTAACTAAGAGTAAGAACAGGTGCATGTATACTTGCATACACACCAATGCTAGAAGTATACTAAATAAAATTGATGAATTTGAAGTGCTGATCAAGACATCAAAGGCAGATATTGTTGGGATATCAGAGACATGGTGTCACACAGATATAAGCAGTGCAGAATTGGAATTTGGGGAATACAATGTGTACAGAAAGGAGAGACAGGGTAGGAGGGATTATGCTGTTAGTTAAGAAACACAAAATCAAAGGAAGTGCATCCAGTTGACACGGGTGAACAGTGCAATGTTGAGTCAGTTTGGTGTGACATAAGCACTGGGAAAGCAAAAATGAGGGTAGGAGTTTGTTATAGGCCTAATGACTCTGATGGGTACAATGAATAATTAAACAGAGAAATAGAATGGGCCAGTAAATCAAAGTATCTTATAATGTAGGATTTTAACTTCCCAGACATAGATTGGTTACTCATACACTAGCAAGGCTTTTATGGATTTATTGGATGACTGCTTTCTACAGCAGCATGTTAGAGAGGCAATAAGAGGAAATAACATTCAATCTGATTATCAGTGGTGATTATTCATGCATTAAGAATTTACAGATAAAGGAACTACTAAGTGGTAGTGATTACAGTGTACTGATGTGGGATTTACTTAAAGATGTAACTAATATCAGGGTCAGGGATGAGTCAACCACTTGTGCAATGTGTGCGACCCACATGGGTGCAAGGAGGCCAAAGGTAAAATTCATTGAATTTTAGAATATTATTTTCTGATGTTTTTAACTAATGGGGCACCATATAAATATTTGCACACAGGTGCTGCACACTCCTGATCAGGAGTAAAGGGAATGGGAAGCATTCAAGGAAGTAATTTTGAAAGCTACAAGGCTTTTTGTTCCAACTAAGAAATACTGCTGTAGATTTAGGCCCAAATGGATGTCAGATGAACTAATGAGAATTGTGGCAGAGAAGAAAAATGCATGGGATTCACATAAATTGTCAGGTGACACAGAATCAAGTCACAAAGGAGGTTAGGCAAGCGAAGGCAGATTATGAAAAATCACTGGCAAAAGATGCAAAGAAAAACAACAAAGACTTATTTACTTATATAAACGCTAAAAGGAAGGGGATGAATCAGATTGGTCCTCTTGATATCAATGGTTTGACTTTCGATAATCATTCTCAGATAGCTGCAGAACTAAATGAGTATTTTGCATCTACATTCTCACATGAGGAGTTATTCAAGAAGGGCCAGATGTTTATAAAAATCTAACAGGGAATTAAAAGATTTTGTAATAACTGACAGCAAAGTGGAGGAGAAATTGTTGAAGTTAAACATAAGAAAGGCGCCTGGGGTAGATGGGATCTATCCAGTTATATTAAAGGAGGTGGCAAAGGAAGTAAGCAAACCCTTGGTCTTAATTATGAGAGCATCCTTGAACTCAGTGGGAAAGTCCCCACTGAGTTTAAGGATGCTCATGTGCAAATGTATCTCTAATTCATAAAGTGGGATCAAACAGTAATTACAGACCTATTTGTTTGACTTCTGTTGCAAGTCTGATGGAGTCAGACTTGCAACAGAAAGTTGCAAGTCTGACTCCATCAGACTTGCAACTTTGCAAGTCTGATGGACTTGCAAAGTTGCAAGTCCATCAGACTTGCAAAGTTGAAATATAATAATATTTCAACTTTGCAAGTTGAAGTTAAAGACGCATTGCAGGATCATCTAGACAAGATGGCAGTAATAATTCAGACACAGCATGGGTTTTTCAAGAGGAAGTCTTGTTTGACCAATATTATTGGATATTATGTGGTCACAAGGGAACTGGATGCAAAGAATAATTTTGATATCATATACTTGGATGTCAGAAAAGCTTTTGATACTGTTACACATGGAAGACTGCTGTACAAATTGGAAGTATGGCATTAAGGGCAAGTTGCTACAATGGATAAAAGGATGGTTGAGTCGAAGAATACAGAGAGTGGTAATCAATGGATATTGCTCTAATTGGAGTAATGTTTAGTGGTGTCCCTCAGAGTTCGGTGTTGGGCCCATTGTTGTTTTGTATATTTATGAATGATATTGATGAAGGTATATCAAGCTTAATGTCAGAGTTTGAAGATGATACAAAGGTTAGCAGGGTTGTTAATAACAGTAATGACAGTATGCTGCTGCAACAGGATCTGGAAAAGTTGGGTAGATGGGCTGAGAAGTAGTAACTGAAGTTTAACATTGACAAATGCAAAATACTGCATATGGGTAGCAGTAACCCCAGAGAAATGTACCAACTCGGTGGTGTTACACTCAGGGTAGTAGAGAATGAAAGAGACCTGAGGGTAATCGTGCAGTCAGATATGGAGTTTTCTGAGTAGTGCAGACAAGTGCAAGAGTAGGTCGGGGTCTTGTCAATGATATACAGGAATTTTGCGAGCAGGTATAAGGAGGTGATTATCCTCTGTACAAGGCAATGGTCAGGCCACACCTTGAGTACTGCCTACAGGTTTGGAAGCCTGATTTTAGGAAGGATGTAGAGTTGCTAGAACGAGTACAGAGAAGGATGAGATTGGTGAGTGGAATAAAGGGTTGCTATTACCAAGAAAGGCTTAAGTTCTGCAAATTTCAGCTTCTGGAGACTAGGCACCTGCGAGGTGATCTAGCTGAGGTGTATAAGGCCTTCAAAGGATTGAGCAAGCTCAATGCTGATGAGATTCTTCCTCTTGCTCAGATTATCAACCTGAGGGGGCATAGATTCAAATTGAGGAAAGAGAGTTGTAGTATAAATGTGTAGAAGTTTGCCTCTAGCCAGCAGGTAGTTGATTGCTGGAACAAACTTCTATCTGTTGTTGTGGAAGTTGATAGCTTAAATAAATTCAAGGCACAACTAGACAAACATTTGGAATGAATGGATCAGTGAAATGGGAAGGGTTTTTTTTTTTTTTTTTGCTGATGCTGTATAAGCTTGCTTTCTTGCATCATGTACCTCTACTAATGCTAATGTATGGTAAAAAATAATCCTAATTTCTATTTGTCCAATTTTAATGAAATTTGGATGGATTAACAAATCTTCCTAAATGAGCCAAATATAAAATTCATGAAAATCTGTTCCGTAGAGTTAACAGATGTGGATAGAGGATAGGAAGGGACTTATGCACATGTGGCAAGACATGGAACAAATAAAGTTCCCTCATAAAATTAAACATCATTATCAAATTGAGAATAGCAATTTTGGTACTCACTTTTAGATGATTTATAGCTGCAGCAACAGCATGGTTACAAGATGTTTGTGGCTTTTCAATTTGTAGAATGTTAATCATCATTTTTTGAAACTTCCTGCACTGTCCCATTAGCTGTGATGCATGATTCACCACTAACAAACAGCCTTCTACCTAATTTTAAAGATGCAGATGTAATTACAATTAATCTTTTTTTTAAATTAAGTATAAGTGCAGCAAAGCTCAGTATGCTTTACGTTATAACTTAAAGACATTAGTATCATTAAATAAAAGAAATATGAATATTATGTAATTACAGTTTTCTCTTATTTTTTTTCTTTTTTCACTCGTAATTATTGGTTCATGTGATATGATGTATTTTTGGGGTCAAGTTTGGAGCTCTTAGACCACTGATAACACATATGTTGTACTGTCAATTTTCCTTCAGGTGTAAAGATAAATTTAAGTAATTTTACTAAATTCATTTGTACAATAGAGAGTGTCGATATTGGAACGTTTTACAAGAAATTACTGAGGCAATCCTCTTATTCATTTTTTAATTAATCTTTTTTTAATAAACAATATATGACCTATTACTTAACTTCAATAAAGTCTTAATAAGTAGCTGGTATTTCTCTGATTACTACACTAAAAGAATACAAAAGCTATGACTTAAAACAAATGAATGCTAATGTTTAAATTCTCCACTTGCTAATGTTTAAATTCTCTCACTCTCTGAGCATGACTCTCATCAAAATGTTTGGGTCTTTATGTTCCTATTTTACCTTTTAATCTTGATTAAATTACTGATTATCTCCTCCTAAAATGTTTAGAGCTTTCATCTGTTAATTTTAAATCTTACTTTTGTTATAATTCAGTCTTCCACTGAAAATTGTACTGAAATAGAACAGAAACAAATCATAATAAGGCAGTTAATTTTCTTTTGCTTGTTATGGAGGAGGGTTTACTTTTCATTTTATTTAAGGATATATTATTCATTTTAATGTACTGTTTTGTGGCAGCTTGATTTAAAACTTTGAAGTACAGAACTTTTTTTTTTTTTTTTTTTTTTTTTGTAGTTGTTGGCGCATCGGCTTCTGTGGCCATAGTGAACCTCACAAGGTTTTTGCAGTACTTTGATCCAAGCCCGAGGCGGGATTCGAACCCGTGACCTTTGGGTTGCCGGGCAGGCACTTTACCCACCCGGCTAGCCCGGTCGGCAAGTGAAGAACTGCAGTATAACAAACTATTATTATAGAGGCTTTCCACTTTATAGAGGAATCCCAGCACTACAGTGAGAATAAATACCAAACATACAAAGTTCATCCTATACTTAAAAAAAATACTACATTAAATAAGCTGAGTGTCAGTAAACATGATTTAACAAGATTCATTAACAACAAAAATATTGATGTCAGAACTATTAATTAGTTCCAGTGCATACAAGTGGACTATTATACAGAAAATTCAAATAATTCAAAAGTAGTTTCACAATTCTACAAGCGTATACTCTTGTGTATTTTGAATGTAATTAAATGCCATGGTTTTGAAGATTTTATTGCTGACTAACATCTCAATATTACCAAAGCCACTACCATCACCAGTTATGTGGCAGAAACCTGAACAAAAGTCAATGTTCCTCCACACCTTCTCTAATAAGACAAGTGTTACATGACCAGTAATAACTCTGTTGTAATTTAAATTTGCAGGAAATTGTAACTTTTGAACCTGATCCTTAATGATGTCTCAGAGAACAAAGATCCAATAGTGTGTAGTCCAGTGACCATGCTATCAAATCAGACTGCCTCATCCCATTCACTGACATTAAGACAAATTAGGAGTTCTGCCATCTTACTGGTATATGGCCTAGTGATCATAGTTGTTTTCAATGATGAGTGGTAAAAGAAGGTCACCATTTTACTAATTACATCAAGTGAGCACAACAACTACTACAGAAAAACATGTAACCAATTGCCACTAAAAAAGCCTGTCAAAATATATTACATAATATGCATTTAAAACTATACGAAGTAATGGTAGCCCAGGAATTACACCTGAACAGACTTCTATAAGTTGAGGAATTGCACTTGACAGGTTTCTACAAGTGCACCCTATACTGCAATCTGCTCAATAATTCCACTCTTTCATATCTCATAAGATGTGGTCTCATCCATCCAGATCTGCAACAGCTGTTTGACATTGTTATGTAATCAGTAAACTAGATGTGCTGTTCCAAGTCTGTTTACCACTGGTCCTACATTCCCCTCCCACTAAGATAATCACTATTCAAGGTCTCTGTGGCAGACCTAACAGATTAACAACTGATGTGTTAGCTCCAGCAGGATGGTGCTAGTACACTAAAAACACCAAATCGTGGCTGCTCTTTCACACAGTATTTAACAAAGATTACACTATTTCAACAAGTGTTTTGCTTCCAAAAATCACTCAATTTGAGTAAGTGCAATTTTTTCTTGAATATCAAGAGTAAAGTGTTATCAGAACAATCTAATAACAAATCTAAAAAAATTCAAATCATCAAGTATCTTCTGTATTCTCAGGTTTCGACCCATATATGGTACTAGAGTACTAACTGGTCATAATACCTTAAACGTGTGGATTTATCATAAAATAAATAAATAAATAATATGTATATATATTGCTCAGTTAGAGGGCAATAGGCCTGGTGCAACTATCACCATTTTACCATTTCTAAGAAATTGCAAAGCTGAAAATTTAATGACTTGCATAGGATTCACACATACTGCTGCAGAGAGGTGTGTGTGTGTGTGTGTGTGTGTGTGTGTGTGTGTGTGTGTGTGTGTGTGTGTGTGTGTGTGTGTGTGTGTAAGCCAAAATATATTCTTTATTTCAGACTATTTCCTCTTTCACAATAGATAGAGAATTCTTCTTTAAAACAAGGATTTGGAGAGTCAAGCAAGACAATGCCAACAGTTGAATACATTGCTATCTATCATAATGAGATAAAAATATACATGAGAAAATATCAACATATATTCCATGAGCAAGAAGCAAAATAACTTTTGTTCTGAGGAATTTAAGATGCAATCATAGCTAAAAGTTTCAATTAGCTACAATGCTTTCACAAAGGAAAACAAAACTGGCTTATCTTAGAACTTTTAAAAGCCTGGATTCTTTAATCAATGTATATTCATGTGTATGCATTTTCTTTATTTGAACCCTGTAAATGAAATTATATTTAAAATTCTAGAGGATTGTATACGTCTTTACAGAAGGAAAACATTTTTGCAAAATCAACAGGAACAACATAACTAAAAGTAATTTCTCATTTCATTTTCTTATGAAATATAAGATTTTTTTTTCACACCAAAAAAAAAAAAAAAAAAAAAAATTGTCGAAAGCTTAACCCATATTTCTTGCAGAACATGTCAAAAAACAAATTGCAAGAAGTAATCTTTTTCACTTGTATGAAGCAATGTTACACAAACATAAACACAATTTTTTAATTCTTTTGATTCTCATTAAAGGAGCAGCATTAACAATCATTGTAGTATTATTTTTTTAGCTCTCTTCTTCTGTTACCAGGTGATCATATCTTAATATATGGCCAAGCAATGGCACAACTAGCAGAAACCGCGTTACGGCACCCTCATGTTAACAAACAACAAAGTAACATACATAACGAAGTTTCTTTAGCCAAAATATCAAAACACAAATATCAGGAAATTCTAATAACAGGGAAAAAAAAAAAAAAAAAAAAAATTCCTCATGTACAAAATTATGCTAAAATTAATCTACTTATTTACATTTCGCCTTCCTTTTCTTAACTTATAACTAGACATTGTATTATATGCATTTTGGTTATTAGCGCAACGTGCCAGCTATATGGTACCACAGTCAGGTCAGCACAGAATGAAAAGACCTAGGGATAATTGTGCAGTCAGATATGTTCTCTGAGCAATGCAGGCAGGCTACCAGAACAGACCACGGAGTTTTGTCAATGATATACAGGAATTTTGCCAGCAGAGATAAGGAGGAGCTTCACCCTTTGTATAAGGCAATGGTTAGGCCACAACTTGAATACCGCATACTATCAAGAAGTCTCAGGAAGAAAGTGGATCTGTTGGAACAGGTGCAGAGAAAAGAGACAGGTAAGAAAACCCTCAGCCATATTTATGAACACATTCTTGGATTCAGAGGACATTGCATTAGCAAGGGCACATGATGCAAGAAAGCAAGCTTATATAGCATCAGCAAAAAAAACCCTTCTCATTTCACCCAGCTCCAAATGTTTGTCTAGTTCTGCCTTGAATCTATTTAAGCTATCAACTTCTACAACAACAGATGGAAATTTGTTCCAGCAATCTACCACCCACTGGCTAAAGCCAAACTTCTGCACATCAATCCTACAACTGTCTTTCCTCAATTTGAATTTATGTCCTCTTGGGCGATTATTCTGAGCAAAAGGAAGAATTCCATTGGCATTGAGCATGCTCAAACCATTCAAGGCTTTATACACCTCAATCAGATCACCTTGCAGGCGCCTAGTCTCCAGAAACTGGAATTTGCAAAACTTTTTAAGCCTCTCTTTGTAAGAGCAACCCTTTGTTCCATTCACTAATCTTGTTGCCCTTCCCTGTACTTGTTCCAGCAGCACTACATCCTTCTTAAAATGAGGCCCCCTGACCAGTATTACAGTACTCAAGGTGTGGCCTGACCATTGTCTTACACAAGGGGATTATCACTTCCTTATCCCTGCTAGAAAAATTCCTGTATATCATTGACAAGACACCATGAGCTACTCTTGCAGACTGTCTGAACAGCTCAGAAAACTTCATATCTGCCTGCACAATTACCCCCATGTCTTTTTCATTCTCTACCACTGTCAGTGTAGTACCACAGAGTTGATACATTACTCTGAGGTTACTGCTTCCCATATGCAGTACTTTACATTTGTCAATTTTAAACTTCAGTTGCCACCTCTCAGCCCATCTACTCAACTTTTCTAGATCCTGTTGCAGCAGTGTACTGTCATTAGTGTCATTAACAACCCTGCCAACGTTCGTATCGTCTTCAAACTTGGACATTAAGCCTGTTGCTGTAGACTGGAGATGTGCGAATGTGTGCCCAATTCACAAAGAGGATCAAAGAGTGAAACGAGTAATTACAGACCTGTTAGCCTAACTTCTGTACCAGAGAAAATAATGAAGTCATTGGTTAAAGAAGTAATGCAAGACTATCTAGACAGGAGTGCAGTTATACTTCAGTCACAGTATGGGTTTGTTAAGGGGAGATATTATCTGGCCAATTTGATTGGTACTATGATGGA
Organism: Mastigoproctus giganteus; assembly: GCF_048544385.1. Lineage (NCBI taxonomy): Eukaryota > Metazoa > Arthropoda > Arachnida > Uropygi > Thelyphonidae > Mastigoproctus > Mastigoproctus giganteus. Next base: position 181,109,253 of record NC_143575.1, on the reverse strand, counting down.
GTGACAAAGTAACTGTATGCAAAAAATAATTTTGAGATCATACACTTGGATTTCAGGAAAGCTTTTGATACTGTTGCACAAAAATACTGCTGTACAAATTGGAGCAGTGTAGCCTTAAGTTCAAGTACTGCTATGGATAAAGGGATGGTTGAGTTGGAGAAGACAGAGTGGTAATCAATGGATACTGCTCTTTGTGGACTAATGTTATTAGTGGAGTCCCACAGGGTTGCATGCTGGGTCCATTGTTGTTTGCTGTATTTATTAATGATATTGATGAGGTTCAAAGGGGATAATGACAGTAATGAAGGTATGCTGCTGCAACAAGATCTCAAAAAATTAGGCAGATGAGCTGAGAAATGACAATTCAAGTTTAACATTGACAAGTACAAGTTACTGCATATGGGTAGTAATCTCAGAGTACTCTAACAACTGTGTGGCACTACACTCAGGATAGTGGAAAATGAAAAAGACCTTTGGGGTAATTGTGCAGTATAATATGACATTCTCTGAGTGGTGCAAACAGACTGCCAGGACATCTCATGAGGTTCTGTCAATGACATACAGGAATTTTGTCAGCAGGGATAAGGATGTGATTATTCCATTGCATAAGGCCACATCTTGAGTACTACAAACAGGTCTGGATATGCAGAGAGATGCTGGAATGGGCACAGAGAAAGGAAATGAGATTGGTGAAGGGAACAAAGGGGTGCTGTTACCAAGACAGGCTTCAGTTCTGCAAACTGCATCATCTGGAGACCAGGTACCTGGAAGGTGAATTGAGGTGTTTAAGGCTTTGAATGGTTTGAGCAAACTCACTGCTGATGAGATTCTTTCTCATGCTGAGACTATGCCCATGAAGGGACATAAATTCAAACTGTGGAAGGATGGTTGCAGAATTGATGTGCAGAAGTTTGCCGTCAGTCAATGGTTGGTTGATTGCTAGAACAAGCTTCCATTCATTGTTGTGGAAGCGGAGAGATGAAATCAGATTTTTTTTTTTTTTTTTTTTGGCTGATGCTGTGCTTGCTTTGTTGCATCATTTGCCACTATTAATATTAATAGAAATAAATGTAATATGGTATACTGATCTGCACCCCCAAAGAGACTTCTAGTAATGTTTAATTTTTTCAATCGCACTGCTTGCAAATATCTAATATGTGCAGAAAATGTAAGTCTGTCGTCTACGATTAATCCTAAGAAACAAACAGTACTGGTGATCCAAATGACTTGGGCATTTAACCTCAGTTCGGATTTTGGACATATCCTGCATTTCTGTTCTTATAAGGTGATAACCATTACATTTCATCCAAAATGCTATTTTGTTAATCGTAGCCTGAAGCTCACTCTCAATGGTCGGCATGTTCTGTGAATAGCTTGAGACAGCCAGATCATCTACATACAGATATGTATGCAGATGATCTGATATTTGGTATATCCTGTATCATGTTATTTATCCAGAGTGAAAACAGTGTTGCACCGAGTACTTAATCTTGTGGAACACCTTCTTCTTGTATGAAAAATTGAGCCAAAGCCTTCCAATGCCATACCTAGAAGGTTCTGTATAATAAAAATTTTGTATAAGACAAGGTAATTTTTCATGGAATCCAATGGCATGAAGGTCTTGAAGAATGCCAAATCTCCACATGGATCAAGACTCACCATGACTAATGTTCCTTTCTGATAAATGCATTACAGATATCCAGCTCTGTTTTGACCATCATGTCCAGTATTGATTGGTTTTGACTGAAACAATATTGGTTTTCATTCATTAAATTATTAGTTTCAAGAAACCCTGTGAACTTATAATTCATTTTTTCTAATACCTTGCCTAACTTGAGAGAGAGAGAGAGAGAGAGAGAGAGAGAGAGAGAGAGAGAGAGAGAGAGAGAGAGAGAGAGAGAGAGAGATCAGTCTATAATTATGTAAATCTGACTGATCTTTGCCAGGCTTTGGGAAGACTAAAAAATTGAATTGCCTCCTTAAGATTGTGGATATGAGTTTTCCAAAAAAAAAAAAAATAATAATAATAATAAAGGGGGGGGGGGAAGAACTGCACTGCAGGATGGAAGTCTCCTCAATGATTTATGTTGAGAGAAATGGACCATAATCTTCCATGCTGGTTCAGTGTGGGTTGGCAGATCGACCATATTTAGCAACCAAGGGCTTGAACCCCGTTCTACTCAAAGAGTGTGTGCTACTGCACTCCCGCTCCTGACACCTGGAGACCATACTTGATTATAAAAAATAAATAAAGAATTCAGTGCTGTTTCATTCAACTGTTTTAGCATGATGTTTTAAATACCATCTTGACCGCCGACCGGGCTGGCTGGGTGGGTAAAGTGCCCGCCTGGCCACCCAAAGGTCACGGGTTCGAATCCCGCCTCGGGCTTGGATCAAAGTACTGCAAAAACCTTGGGAAGTGAATTATGGCCACAAAAGCCGATGCGCCAACAACTAACTAAAAAAAAACCATCTTGACTGCACTGCTGTTGTGTGTTCTGGATAAAGACTCTATAACCTCATGTATTGTTGTTGTTGTTATTATTATTTGGTTTTAAGGAGCATTAGCAACTAAGGCCATATTGCTTCGGGGATATGCGGTGGTCAATTCCTGACCTTTCCGCATCCTCCGTATTTGGTGGTCACGGGCTTGAACCCCAGTCTGATCAAGAAGCATGTGATACGCACTGCTGCTCCTGCCCACCTGGCTACGGAGGCACTCATGTATAGTGAATGCTGATTGTATGAAATGAATATTTGGTGTTAAAGTTTATCTTATATCATTTTACTATGATTTTATTATTAGTATTAGCAATGGCCACACCGTGAAAGAAAACCTTGGATTATGTTGAACCAGCCAAAAAATAAAAATAAAAAAATAATAAAAATTAAAATAAAATAAATAATAATAAAAATAAAATAACAATAATAAGAAAATAAAATAACAATAATAATAATAAATAATTAAATAACAAAAACATTCAAAATGTTAGTGTTTTGAAAGATGGTTTCTATGCAGTTATAGCAAATACATTCAATCCATTCCAACAATTCAGATCTCCATCTGGTGCTGTGAAATTGGGTGGTTTGTATAAATTCAAAGAACTGGACAAACTATTAGAGGGGATGGATGGGAAATATGGGAAGGGTTGGGTGGATTTTTTTTTTTTTTTTTTTTTGATGCTATATAGGCTTGCTATTTTGTATCATTAGCCAGTACTAATATGGTGATGGATGGTTCCAAAATTCCAAAGGGAGTAATCGTGGAAGCTACTAGGCTTTTCATACAGATTAAGAAATACTGTTCAAGGTTTAGGCCTAAATGGATGTCAGATGAACTAATAAGACTCGTGGTAGGGAAGAAAAATGCATGGAATGCATATAAAATATCAGGCAATGAAGAAGCCGATAATAGATATAAGCTAGCCTGTAATCAACTCACAAAGGAAGTTAGGCAAGCAAAGGCAGATTACGAGAAATCACTAGCAAAGGATGCTAAGAAAAACAGCAAGGACTTCTTTAGTTATACAAACTCTAGAAGAAAGGGGATGAATCAGATTGATCCACTTGATAGATGGATCGACTGTTAATGATCCTGCTCAGACAGCTGATAATCTGAATGAGCATTTTGCCTCTACATTCACACATGAGGAGTTATTAAGGGAGGAAAATGCCAGAGGTTTATCAAACTGTAACAGAGTGCTTAATGATTTTGTAATAACTCAGAGCAAAGTGGAGGAGAAATTGTTGAAGTTAAACATAAGAAAGGCACCTGATGGGGATAGGATCTATCCAGTTATATTAAAGGAGGCAGCAAAGGAAGTAAGCAAACCCTCAGCCATTATTATGAGAGCATCCTTGGTCTCAGGGGAAGTCCCCACGGACTGGAGGTGTGCAAATGTATGCCCAATTCATAAAGGGGCTCTATGTGTGACACGAGTAATTACAGACCAGTTTGCTTAAGTTCTGTTCCAGGGAAAATAATGGAGTCACTGGTTAAAGATGCATTACAGAATCATCTAGACGAGACTGCAGTAATAATTCAGACACAGCATGGGTTTGTTAAGGGAAAGTCTTGTGTGACAAATTTGATTGGATACTATGATGTGGTTACAGAGGAACTGGATGCAAAAAATAATTTTGATATCATATGCTTGGATTTCAGGAAAGCTTTTGACACTGTTGCACATGGAAGACTACTGTACAAATTGGAGTAGTATGGTATTAAGGGTAAGTTTCTACAATGGATAAAAGGGTGGGAGAAGACAGAGTGGGAAATCAATGGATGTTGCTCTTTGTGGACTAATGTTATTAGTGGAGTCCCCAGGGTTCAGTGTTGGGCCCACTGTTGTTTTGTATATTTATCAATGATTTTTATAAAGGTATGTCAGGGTTGTTAATGACAGTAATGGCAGTGTGCTACTGCAACTGGATCTAAAAAATTTGGGCAGATGGGCTGAGAATTAGCAACTGAAGTTTAACATTGGCAAATGCAAAGTAGTGCATATGAGTAGAAGTAACCCAGAGAAAAGTACCAACTATGTTTTACTACACTTAGGGTAGCAGAAAATGAAAAAGACGTGGGAGTAATTGCGCAGTTAGATATGAAGTTTTCTAAGCAGTGCAGAGAGGCTGCCAGAGCAGGTCATGTCAATAATATACAGGAATTTTGCTAGTAGGGAAAAGGAGGTGATTATCCCTTTGTATACAGCAATGGTCAGGCCATGCCTTCAGTACTGCACACAGGTCTGGAGGCCTCATTTTAGGAAGGATGTAGAGTTGCTTGAATGAGAACAGAGAAAAGGCAATACGATTGAGCAACGAAAGGGTGGTCTTACCAAGAAAGGATTAAGTTCTGCAAATTGCAAAATTGCAGCGTCTGGAGACTACACACCTGTGAAGTGATCTGATTGAGGTATATAAGGCCTTGAATGGATTGAGCAGGCTCAATACTGATGGGATTCTTCCTCTTGCTCAGAACCTGAGGGGGCATAAATTCAAATTGAGGAAGGACAGTTATAGAATAGATGCGCAGAAATTTGCCTTTAGCCAGAAGGTTGTTGATTGCTGAAACAAACTTCCAACTGTCGTGGAAGTTGATAGCTTAAATAAATCCAAGGAGGAACTGGACAAACGTTTAGAGGGATTGGATGTTTGAAATGTTTTTTTTTTTTATTTTTTGAAGTGTGACAAAATTTTGCTGATGCTACATAAGCTTGCTTACTTGCATTATAAGTCTCTACTACTGTCATGGTTTCACAATTTAAAACTGTTGGGGGGGGGGTTGTTAGATCCCAACAAAAGAAAAATCTTTTGTTGGGATCTAACACTGCTGGTGACTGTAATCTTAAACTATTGATGCTTTACCATTACAAGAACATCAGAGCATTAGAGGGTTTCTCAAAAGCAGAACTCATCTTTTCACTGTAGGTCAAGCAAATAAGGTTGGGTCACAAGTACTTTGTATGTAGACTGTTTTACCAATCTACTTTATTCCTGAACTGAAAAAGTATTGTGAGATGGGAAAAGTTCCTTTAAAATTTTAATACTAATTGACAATGCAGCAGGACATCTGCAGACTGCTGGAGACATTAATGAGGCCATTAAAGTGCTATTCTTGCCATCAAACACATGACTAATCCAGCCTTTGAATCAGAGAGTAACAAACTCACATTCAAAAGTTATTACCTTTAAAGAATACTGAAGAAAATGATAAGGGAACTAGATGCAAAAGATAAGGAAAATGTCAAAGAAATTTAGGAGAAATTTTAATATTAAAATGGCTATTGACATTATTTGAGAATCCTGCACTCCAGGAACACAGATTTGCTTAAGAGGCATATGGAAAAAAACTTTGGCCTGATGCAATGAGGGATTTGCCAAAATTACCAATAAAAAAGTTAACAAATACAACATTGGAATAGTTAAATCAGTAGGCTTTGATGAAGTGGATGAAGAAAATGTTGAAGAAATGTTAGTCTCATTGTCAATAATTAACCAATGAAAATTTGAGTTATTAGATAGCCAACAAAAAGAAGAAAACATTTAGGAAGATATCAAGGGCAAGAAACAAAAACCGAAAATAAGTGGAATGACCAAGGCTTCTGATATGAGTTTTAGAACACTGGGAACATTATTCATCACATTTAATTGAAAATGATTTATACAAAGAAGTGCAAAGGTTTCAAACATTGATGAAGGAGGCAAACACATTAAGAAGGTCACTGGGAGAAACAGTGCTGAATGTATCAGACAATGTTAGATACCTTCAATAGTAAGCAGGCTCCAAAGCCTTCACATCATTCATCCATTTAGTGAAGATGAAAAATGACTGAGTGTAGTAGTTCTAGTACTAATAGAGCCATGTGATACAAGAAAGCAAGTGTATGAGCTTATGTAGCATCAGCCAAAAAAAAACAAAAAAAAAACAAATCAATTTCACACAACCATTCCCTCTAAAAGTTTGTCCAGTTCCTCCTTGAATTTATTTAAGCTATCAACTTCCACAACGACAGACAGAAGCTTGTTCCAGCAATTAACCGCCCACTGGCTAAAGGCAAATTTCTGCATATCTATTCTACAACTGTCTTCCTTCAATTTGAATTCATGCCACCTGAGGTTTGTAGTCTGTGCAAGCCAAAAAATACCATCACAATTCAGCATTCTCAACTCATTCAAGGCCTTATACACCTCAATCAGATCACCTTGCAGGTGCCTAGTCTCCATATACTACAATTTGCAGAATTTAAGCCTTTCTTGGTAAGAGGATCCCTTCATTCCCCTCTCTAATCTTGTTGCCCTTCTCTGTACTCATCATCAATATCATTGATAAATATAAAAAAACAACAGTGGGCCAAACACCGAACCCTGTAGGACTCCACTAATAACATTAGTCCACAAGGGGCAGCATCCATTGATTACCACTCTGTCTTCTCCCATTCAACCACCCTTTTATCCATTGTAGCAACTTACCCTTTTATCCATTGTAACAACTTACCTTAGACTTTCCCTTAACAAACCCATGCTGTGTCTGAATTATTACTGCAGTCTTGTCTAGATGATTCTGCAATGCATCTTTAACCAGTGACTCCATTATTTTCCCTGGAACAGAACTTTAACTGGTCTGTAATTACTCGTGTCACCCATAGATCCCCTTTATGAATTGGGCATACATTTGCACACCTCCAGTCCGTGGGGACTTCCCCTGAGTCCAAAGATGCTCTCATAATTATGGCTAAGGGTTTGCTTACTTGCTTTGCCACCTCCTTTAATATAACTGGATAGATCCTATCTACCCCAGGTGCCTTTCTTATGTTTAACTTCAACGATTTCTCCTCCACTTTGCTCTGAGTTATTACAAAATCATTAAGCACTCTGTTACAGTTTGATAAACCTCTGGCATTTTCCTCCCTTAATAACTCCTCATGTGTGAATGTAGATGCAAAATTCTCATTCAGATTATCAGCTATCTGAGTAGTATCATGAACAGTCAAACCATCGATTTCAAGTGGACATCTGATTCATCCCCTTTCTAATATGAATTTTAAATCTAATATGTCTGATATGAGTTTTAAATTTTTGCTATTATATGTATGTAATTTTGTATCATGATAAATTACAAAGTATTTTGTACATTTTTAAACTAAATCAATCTTTTATAAAAACTTTAGGCTACATGAAATCTGCATTTCAGTTATAATTTTACAACTGTGTATAGTAGAACCTCATAAATCAGGCATACAGATATCTGGTACTATCAAAATTTTGGCACTCTAACTATTTCTCTGAGAGTAGCTGGCAATATAAGGGCACAGGAAAACAGTCTGCTAGATTAAAAAAAAAAAAAAAGTGCCAGATTTATTTTCCATTAATAATTTCTGAATACCCATTATTTTTTTTACCTACTGTGGATATTTCCTAGACTACTTCATTGTTACTATGAAACATATGAAATCAGCAATTCTGTGAGACAGTCAATATTAATTCACAGTATAGTACTTAGTAGTACTATACTGTACTAAATATATATTACTATAGTAATATATATATTTAGCTTTTTAAGAAGATTCAATTTCTGAAATCATATTGCACCACTTATAATTAATAAAACAGAGCTGTGATGCTCAATGAGTTCTGCGTTGTATATTAATTCATAGAAAATTACCTCAATATTTTGCATAGAACACATCAGTGCAACATTCTTCAAAATTTAACCGAAATATTTCACCATTTAAATATCATATTTCACCGTTGTAATCACTCTTTGCTTGATTTTATTATTGGACATAATGTCTTCTTTCACTCATGGTTGCTTGCTGGTGATTTGATGTGTTTTGGGGTTCAGGTTGGGGAACCTTAGCCATTGCATTAAAATCTTGCTATTCTATCAAACAAGGAGGAAGGAAAGTGTTTCTAAATTGTTTTAAATTATTTTAAATATCATATTTCATTGTCGTAATCATAATTGAGGTAAATTTCTCTTAATTTTCTATGCACCATTTATATGTCATGTAAAAAAATAGTGGACAACTGCAACACCCATACTGGGGTTAGGATTCAAACCTGCAACCTTTATTCCTTAGGCAAGCGTGGTACCCTCCAGACCAATCCAGCAGCAAGAGTTCACATTTTGGCTTAATGCTGATAGCTATCGCTCTGTGGAGATTATAGGGATCACAGATACTATATTATCCATATATTATAAAAATGTGATTTCCAACAATATCTTTTGATTATTTAGTTAGTAAAAAGTGTACTTATTTTACTGTGAAATCAAAAGTGCTCCTTGAATTCATATAAAAAAATTAAAGTTTTCTCTGATTATGTAACTGCATTAAATTATACTACCAGGTCACCTTGGCTTGCCAAGTAAGAATTCATACAAAATGCAAATTACCCCTGAATGCATATGTTTCACGCATAATTTTCAAAAAACAGTAAATTTCAAAACTCAGCATGTACTGTGCATGCATCCAGCATAAATCTGGCATCACAAAGATGCCAGATTTATGAGGTTCTACTGATGGAGCATAGCTGTGTCCTGTCCATCGTCCAGCTCTCTTTTGCATGTAGGAAACGTTATTTCATTTTTAAAATGAATGCATACCTCAACATCAGTCAGAGTGATAGCAGCTTCAGCAGTAGGTTCTAATATAATAGTTGGTCCAATCCACTCAATCTTCTCTGAAGTCAAAGCAGTGTACTGCATCATTAATAGATAGCCATCATAATCATGCATTACATCAATACTTTCATGACCACAAGTTAAGTCAACTAACTGCCATATATATGTTTCATTCACTTGAAGATAACCTAAAATAGGAAGTAAAAAATAAATAAATTAAATAACCAGAGCTTGAAGTATAAACTGATTACATAAATACTGAATCTATAGAAAGGCTAGTTAACTTAAATAAATAAAAATAATAAATAAATTACAAAAAAGGTATCGCAGGTGCCAGATTTATGCGTTATGTTCCATCAATTAATAATTTACAAAAGCCCATTATGTTTCCATGACTTTTACTATGTATTTCCTTGCATCTTCACAGAAATTATACTAATTATAACACTATTAATTATAATATCTAGTATGGCATTTGCCCAGCAGTTTACAAAAGTAGATATTCTACATCTACATTTTGTTTCCACACTAGTTATTCATAACTGGCAGAGCTTTAGCCCTAATTATTCATGTTATCCATGCATTGTTAAAACCAGAGGTCACTGAAGTGATATAAACACTTGTTTGATAAATCATTAATTGAACATCTTAGGAACCTTCCTTGCCATCTGTTTATACCTGAATAAAGAGATTCACATCAGCCTGGATTGTAACCTCTGAAATCCTTTTTTCTCTGGTATATTTTTAATTCAACCTTTCCAAGTACAGGTGCTCCCCGACTTACGGAAATCCAACCTTAGGTAAAAAATTTCAAAAAAAAAAAAAAAAAAAGTCCTCGTGGAAATCAGCTGTAATTGACAACTTCAAAGATACCTCAGCCCAGTCTCCAGTGGGAACTTTCCAAGGATGCCAGACAATAACATTGCCCATGTACATAGCTCACGATGATTTATCACATTACATGCAACAACTTGTATATATCTAGAATGGGAGCCTCTTGTTAAAACTATTTCTTCTTTCATCTCGTTTTTACACCCCATTATTTATACTATCGCTCTACCTCACAGATAACTTCTTTTTTTTTTTTGCATGTTATTTCAGTCAGCATAGCAGAAAGCATGTCAGTGGAACTGGCAATATCGGTGTTTCGAAAAAGTGGCATACTTATGTTAGAGCAAAAATTAGAAATAGTGAATATGCATGAAGGCGGAAAAACAATAAAGATCATTTCATGTGTTTTAAAGCTGGCAACATCCAGTGTGAATACAACAGTAAAAGATAAAGAATGAATAAAAGAACATGCAAAATGTTCTGACTTTAAATTCTATTGTGAGAAAAAGAAAGCATTTGTTCAAACCTCCCTACATAAATTCACGAGAAAGACTGAGCAACCTCCTTAAGTAGCCGATTCTCTGACTCCAACTTCAGTAACATACTTCTATGGGCCTTCCACTTCTTCAGCTATTTTAGAGCCGGAAGAGGAATCTGATAGCTCTCTTCAACTCATCCTCCTCCAATTAATATCAGTGTCATATATACCCCCCGCCACCAGAAATAAGTTGTATGATTACATACTTTAAAAGTTTTGTTTTTAAATAATATGCTAATGTATATGATATGAGTATGTAATTGTAATATAAAAATGTTATAAAACACAAATAAAGTGATTTTTTATGTCGTGGACTTATATACAGATTTTGGGTGGTTTCCGAGTTATGTAAAATTTTGACTTTACATACAGGTCTCCAGAACCCTTACATAAGTTGGGGAGTGTCTCTAGGTGGTTTTTTTTTTTTTTTTTTGGGATTTTATTTCTCAGGCTTAGATTTTGCAGCATTAAAAATATACAGGAGGATTGTCAAGAAAAGATGCAACAGTTTTGAATGCCTATATACTTTCCTTTATTTTATATGATACTCTGGGATTTGTGAGTCACGAGTTGGTGTCTTTTTTTTTTTTTTTTTTTTTTTATGTGAACCCCAAACACGAGAGGTATTAGAACCTATAGTACTTAGTACCGTGCTTGGGTTTGAGGTTAAGAAGACGAAACAAGATATTTGTTGACATTGGACTTGAACTTCTGTAGATTGTAATTTTCAGGAAATACGTATGAAGGAAGGTTCTTCCAGAAAACGGCAGTTGAATGAATAAATGAGGACGATGAAAAGTTGGTTCTGTGAGTTTGAAGTTGGACAGTAAATGGATGTTGGCTGGTGGCGACACGTGTTCAGACTGTTTTGAAAGAGAGAGCAGGAATTATAGAAGCCAATTCAGAAGAACAGTGCCCATGGAAGTATCTGTAGAAGAGGCATGCAACAGAGACAGTGCGACTATGAGAAAGCGAGTGGAGAGACTCTGTTAGAGATGAATCATTAATTAACCTAACTGCCCTCTTCTGAATGGAATCAAGAAGCCTGAGAGAGGTTTTGGGGGCACCACCCCAGATGTGGGAACAATATTCCATGGCAGGGCCGATTTGCGATTTATACAGAGTGAGCAGCTGTTTGGAAGAAAAGTAACGCCGAGAGCGAAAGAGAAAACCAAGTTTTTTAGATGCAGAGGAAGCAATATTTGTAATGTGCTTGTGCCAAGAGAGATTAGAAGTCAGGGTAATCCCCAAAAGAGATATATCATTTTGCCTAGAAATCGGAGTGTCACTAAAGATAAGCATAGGAGTAGAAGACTCCTTTTTGCGAGATATAAGACAAGACTGAGTTTTAGAAGGGTTGAAATCAACTCAGTTTTCTTTGCCCCGCTGGAGAATTACTTGAAGATCGGCATTTAAGGAATTGGTAGCAGATTTCCAAGAAGTTGAAGCTGATTGAGCAGGACAAGGTTTCTCAGAATGGAAAGTTGAATGCAATGTGCTATCATTGCATTCAACTTTTGGATAGGATTTCCAGTCAATGGAAGAAGGTCATTGATATACAAGAGGAAAAGAGTGGGGGAAAGAAGTGAACTTTGGGGGACACCGGCATTAGTGGAGAAGTTAGAAGACAGAGAGCCATCTACCATCACCCTCAGTGAGCAATCAGAGAGAAAACTGGATAACCAATTACTAAAAAACAGTTGGCAAACCATAAGATGGAAGCTTGTTTAGAAGACCTTTATGCCAAACACGATCAAAAGCCTTTGAGATGTCAAGAGCAACTACTTGTGTTTCACCGAACCTTTCCATTGAATTAGTCCATAAATGGGTAACATAGCCAGAATATCTCCAGTGGATCGACACTGACAGAATCCATACTGGTGATCGTTGATCAGACGGAAGGTTTCTAGGTAGTATAAGAGTTGGCGGTTAATTGATTTCTCCATTACTTTAGAAAGAGTAGAAGTAATTGCAATGGGACAATAATTGGATGGGAGGGACTTGTCACCCTTTTTAGGAACTGGCTGGATATGAGCAAATTTCCAAGCAGAAGGAAAAACACCTTTGGAATAAGAAAGTGAAAAAAGGCGGCAAAGAATAGGAGTAAGTTCAGGAGCACAGGTTTTGAGAACAAGTGGAGAAATACCATCAGGACCTGGAGCTTTCTTAGCATCAAGATTCATCAAAATCCTTCTGATATCCTTTTGACGGAAGATCACAGGAGGCATTGAATGGAGCGTGTTGGGAATGGTGGGAGGTGTTTTACCAAGATCATTAATACATGAGCTGGAAGAAAAATGGGATGCTAGCAGGTCAGCTTTATTCTTGGCTGAAGTGGCAACAGAACCATCTGGTTTGGACAGAGGTGGGAGGAAAGATGGGCAAAAGTTGCAGCCAATAGCTTTGGCAAGAGACCAGAATGCTCGGCTACCATTAGGGCAAGAAGCAAGTTTTCTACTCTTAGCCTGTTCAAACTCTAGTTTGGACTGATTAATAACTGCTTTACAACTGTTGCGAGCTTTGGTGTAGGCAGAAAATGAAACTGAAGAATTAGAAACAAGCCAATTACGATATGTCCTCTTGGACAGCCTTAGCACATTTATTGGAAAACCACGGTTTAGATAAAGGACGAGATTTTGAAGTGGAGTGTGGGATAAGGGATTCCATTCCTGCAAAAATAATTTCACTGACACGATCTGAGCAAACGTTGACATCAGAAGTTTTGAAACAGTAATCCGACCAAGGAAAAGAAGAAAAGAAGTCTTGCAGGTCATCCCATTTTGCATTCTTGTAATGCCAAACAACACGTGGTTGGGAATAGCCATGAGATAAAGGTTCCATTGGAGAAGAGACAATCACCAAGTTGTGATCTGAAGTACCTAAAGGACCTCTCACTTCGACCGTGTACTTAGAAGGGTTGTTTGTGAGAAAAAGATCAAGCGTATTGGCTGTATGATTAGGATTGTCCGGTATTCTTGTAGGTAAATGAACAATCTGTGCTAGGTCATTAGTAATTACAAAAGCCTCAGCATCTCGACCTGCTGGGTCGGTGTGACTAGAAAATGGAAGCCAGCTGGAGTTGTGAACATTAAAATCACCAAGGAAAATTACTTCACTGTTAGGAAAGTTGGACTGGAGAAGGTCAAGTTGCAAAGAGAGGAAGTCAAAGAGCTCCAAGTGATTAGTGGAGTTGGGAGAACAGTAGAAATAACAGATGAATTTGACACAATGAGGTAGAGAGATTTTAAGCCAGAGAAGATCAAAAAGAGGAGATTCCAAATTGCCAAGTCTCTGACAGGGAATATCAGAACAGACATATGCACAAGTGCCACCTTTGAGGCGAAAGGAATCATACAGTGAATAATTTGGGCATCTGAGATGAGCAGTAGATGAATCAACCGATAACTGAGATTCTGTCAGAAAAAGTACATGGGATTTGGCAGACTGCAAGTGGAAATGGACATCGTTGAGATTAGAATTGAGACCACGTATATTTGTGAAATGAAGACAATGAAGTTGATTATTTGAGCAAGAGGTGTCCTCCACATCAGATGTGATTTCACCTTTTAGTTCTGTGTTCTGGTTCTGTACATCACAGAACCATACTGTCAAAACTCATTTTTTTTTTACTAACCTTGGTAATGTTATCAGTCTGGACCCAAATACTTTAACAAAAATGTACTGTAACAAAACTACCAGTCTGACACATGAAAAACTAGCTGCTCCTTAGTGTACTCCATCTTGCCTACTGAATTTTCCTGGTGGGTGCATCACTAACTGTTAAAAAAAAACTCCCATGTCTTACATTTAATAAAAACTCACAAAACTTATCTAATGATCCAATAAGTCAAAAAATATGGCATTCAAAGTTGTTACATTTTTTGATGACCCTTTAGATACCATTTATTTGACCATCCCTCAAGCCTGCCTAAGCCATTCTAAAGAAACACCATTAACCATTCTCTTAATCTTCACAGAACCTGCAAATTTTATATCACCCTGTATCGCTTCGATGTCATGTAGTAACATCAGATTACAGCCATCCTATAATCTGCCTAAGGATTTTACTCATAATCTTAATATTTTCCAGATTACACAGTAATTTCTCATGCAGTTCTGAGTTAATGCTCTGGTAGAGTCCAAATAAATAATGTCAAAGTTATTTCTTACATCTATCTCATGATTGGCACTGCCATAATAGTTTCTGATTAGTTAAACAAGAATTTCCATTTACAAAACTATGCTGTGTTCAGCTGAGAATATCATTGTAAATAGATGGCCCTGATTGACCTCAATCAATCCCCCATGATTTTTCCTACAACAGATATCAAATTGACCAATCTATAGTTACCTACTTTGTTCTTAGAACTAACTTTATGGACTAGCAATACATTATCACTTCCTCAATGTAAAGAAATCACCCCTTATCTCATAATTAAAATTAAACTAATAAATGAAACCTTCATATTAAATTTGATGGTACGAGATTCCATAACACTTATCTCAAAAAAAAAAACTGAATATATGCCACCTAACCATACTGGCGTCTCTTACCTTTGGTCTCAAAAGTTTTTCTAGTAAAGAATGCTCTGTGATTTCAATATTCAGATTTACTGAGAGAGGGGAGAGAGAGTGAGCGAGAGAGAGAGAAGACTACAGCACTTATTCAAATTATAGCTTTCAGACGACATAAGATTACCATAATGATGAATGGCATAATTCATTAGTTCTGAATGATGGTGATGGAGCAGAGATAAACCACCATTCTGGCCAGTTCTCCTCAGATGCTGAAAATGATCACTTCACTCTCCTTCAAACTTCAAGTTGCAGATGGAAGAATCATTTTGTTGTGCAAATTATATGGATGATTTTTCTTTATTTTTATAAGCTGCCTCTACCACTAATGACAAAGTTTTCTCAAGAACATGTGCAATGTCTCAGCCAAGAAATGCACAAATGTCTAAAATTTACAGTCTTCATGCATTTGAAAACTCCTCTGCTCTCTTGTCTCTTGATACACTTTTTTTATTTCAAAATTTGCCAGTTTAAACCTGTTGATTATTAAAACTGTTTCAAAATGGTTTAAACTAACGAGAGCAAAGCACACTTGACAGTACTAATGAGAATATTACCTGCTTGGTCAATAATTGATGACACAGGATAATGTAAAGATTTTTACAATATATGAATAAAAGAAAACTATTAGCATTAGCAGAGGCACATGATGCAAGAAAGCAAGCCTATGCAGCATTAGCCAAAAAAAAAAAAAAAACCCTTCCCATTTCACTGATCCATTCATTCCAAATGTTTGTCTAGTTGTGCCTTGAATTTATTTAAGCTATCAACTTCCACAATAAAGGATGGAAGTCTGTTCCATCAACCAACTACCCACTGGTTAAAGGCACACTTCTGTACATCTATCCTACAACTGTCTTTCCTCAATTTGAATTTATGTCCTCTCAGGTGATTATTCTGAGCAAGAGGAAGAATCCCATCAGCATTGAGCATGCTTGAACCATTCAAGGCTTTGTACACCTCAATCAGATCACCTCGCAGGTGCCTAGTCTCCAGATACTGTAATTTGCAAAACTTAAGCCTTTATTTGTAAGAGCAACCCTTTGTTCCATTCACTAATCTTGTTGCCCTTCTCTGTACTGATTCCAACAGCTCTACATCCTTCTTAAAATGAGGCCTCCAGACCTGTATACAGTATTCAAGGTGCGGCCTGACCATTGCCTTATACAAGGGTAAATCACCTCCTTATCCCTGCTAGAAAAATTCCTATATATCATTGACAAGACACCATGAGCTATTCTTGCAGGCCATCTGCACTGTTCAGAAAACTTCATAACTGCCTGCACAATTACCCCCAGGTCCTTTTCGTTCTCTACCACAGAATTGATATGTTACTCTTTGGTTACTGCTTCCCATATGCAGTATTTTACATTTGTCAATGTTAAACTTCATTTGCCACCTCTCAGCCCATCTACTCAACTTTTCTAGATCCTGTTGCAGTAGCATACTGTCATTAGTGTCCTTAATAACCCTGCCAACCTTCATATCGTCTGCAAACTTGGACATTAAGCTTGATATACCATCATCAATATCATTTATAAATACAGAAAACAACAATGGACCCAACACTGAACCCTGAGGGACTCCACTAATAACATTAGTCCATGATAAGCAATAACCATTGATTACCACTCTGTCTTCTCCCACTCAACCATTCCTTTATCCATAGCAACAATTTGCCTCCAATGCCACACTGCTCCAATTTGTTTAGCAGTCTTCTATGTGCGACAGTATCAAAAGCCTTTCTAAGATCCAAATATATGATATCAAAATTATTCCCTGTTTCCAGTTCCTTTGTGACCACATCATAGTATCCAATCAAATTGATCAGGCAAGACTTTCTCTTAACAAAACCATGCTGTGTCCGAGCTATTAAATACATTCATATACAATATTTCTTAGTTTTTGTTAACTGCTGGTAAAAATCAAAAAAGGAGCCTATACAACAGAATAACAAACACAAAAACCTGCACAACACAGAACTAGCTATGAGAAAGGCTACAAACCTGGATGACAATGGTGTATTGTAGGGGAATCCTCCCACAACTAAAGAGTGAATACACATCACACATGTCAGTACATATTTCAATGTGGAAACCAAAATGGATGAAATTAGTATCAGAAAAGAAGACTACATGAGATGTCAACGCATTATAAAATGACCCCGTTCAGTATGAAATATATAAATTTTAGTTGTGTTCATATTACTTGGGGGGGTGGGGTGAGCTAAGCTAAGGCAGATATAAAAGATATTTGGCTTTTTATCTACAGGGTGTCTCATAAGTACACAGAACCACAAAAAAGAATTTGTTTATGAGTTTTCTTTCATTTTTGTTAATTATGAATTTGTAAATTTATTACCTCTTGTGTATATTAGTGAGAGGCTGCAGCGTTCAATGAACATCAATCCAAACAACCTCTAATTGCCCATATTGGTGTGTACAAGTTGCTGGAAAAATTCAAGGACACAGGGTGAGTGTTGGATAAAGAATGAAGTGAACTTTCAAAGAAAGATGAAGAAATAATGACAATGCTTGTAAGGTTTGCACTAAGCCCAAAGAAAACTCTATGCAACTTGTCTAGAAATTGGGATATCAAATTCTATTATTCACTGCATCTTGATCTAAAGTCAGTTAGCATCCTTACAAACTTAAAATTCTTCAGGCAATGAGTGAGAATAATCCAATCAATGCAGTGGAGTTCTGTGAACAGAACAAGAAAATACTGGTTTCAGAACAACTGTATTTTCGGTGATAAGGCATACCTCTTTGTGCTGGATCAAAGTTAATTGACAAAAGAAATGTTACTGATAAAAAAAAAAAAATCTACTGGATCAGTCCATATAACTAGCATGGAACTGGAAGTATTATGGTGTAGTGTGGCATCCCTGGAAGTACTGAATAATTAGTCCATTCTCAGTGGCATATCTTAGTGCTTACTGCACTGAAATATAGCCTCATTCCTTAATGTGGCCTGCAATGGACTAATGCAGCTTGGCACACCAAGGAGTTAATATTCATGACTTTTGTTACTTTTTTTAAATCAAAAATTTATCTTCCATGCACTGCTCGGCTATTCATTTAGATTCAATAAAGCATTCACTGCTTGAAACATGGTTGCTAATTAGGTCACCTGTTGTATGATGAGGAGAAACTTCTGAAACTGGTATATTCTATGGTTGGTTTGTCTGTTTTGTAAGATAAAAGAGCAAAGTTTCTGGAATGAAAAATTATGTAACCTTTGCCACTCTGGGTGGCAAAATTCCTCCTACCTTGGACAGGATTTTGCCTCAGGCCTTTTCTACACATTGTGGAAGAACAGCAATTACATGCTTTTTCCCTTCAGAAAATGAAGTTTTTCATCTTGCAAAACAAACAAATACTACACATAATACACCAAATAGCTAAATTCCTTCCACCTTGACAGAATTTTAACCGAGGCTTTTTTTTCTGCACACAGTGGTAGAACAACAATTGTAATCATTACAAAGATCAATATTAATAAATTGTTAAATCTATATGGTATAAATATCAACAAGTTTATAAAACAATTCAAGACAATTTAGAGTTTACATAAAAGTTGCATATGAATAAAGGAAATTAAACTAAAATAAATTAAACTGATTAAAAAAGTGCTACAGAGTAATTTTCAATAAATTAGTTAAGGGGTACTTCAATAAATATGTTTTGATAACTCTTAAGAATGTTCATCAAAAATGTCAGAAGCATTTCAAAACCATTTTTATTGTTTAACTGTTCCTAAGCCCATAGGAAATATAGCAGTTTTCATAGGAAACCTATATTTTCTAGATCTGTTTCAGGAATAAGCATTTAGGAAAATTAACATGCTTATTCCTGAAACAGATCTCATCTCTACCATCCTTTTGTTTGACAGCCATTTAACTCGTTCCCAAGTAATGAAGAAATCCATTGACAGTCAGTTAATGACTTAATGGATTTCTTTCTAAACTTGCCTTGTGACTTACCACATAATCATCAACAATAAGGATTCTATTATTGTTGATATACAGGTGACTATAAGATATCAGAAGCTTGCTTAAAGCCACCCTTTCTTTGAGTGACAAATATTCTGAAAACTGTAATCCTCAGAAATTCATCTTCTACTCTCTATCATTGATGGTACTAAGAATAAGAGGTGCCTCCGTAGCCAGGTGGGCAGGAGCAGCAGTGCATAGCACATGCTTCTTGATTGGACCAGGGTTCGAGCCCATGACCACCAAATACGGAGGTTGCGGAAAGGTCAGGGAATGACCACCGCATCTCCCCGGAGCAATATGGCCTTAGTTGCTAATGCTACTAAAAGCCAAAATAACAACAACAACAACTAAGAATAACATAGGAGTTAACATAGGTTTGTTAACCTTGTTTAGAATTATCACAATGAATGACTAAAAGAAATTAAAAATTCACACTTACCTGGTACGAACATTATATGACTTGAGCTATGAGGAGCAATTACCTAAATAAAACACCATAAATGTAACCAAGCATTTATTGAATGATACTTATTCAGAAATTGTTTTATATATATATATATATATATATATAACAGTGACAATTATCCTGAGAAAAATGTAGCATATTGAGAAAATAAATAAATAAAATAAAATAAATAAATAAATAATAAGAAAATAAATTGTTTTATATATATATATATATATATATATATATATATATATATATAAAACAGTGACAATTATCCTGAGAAAAATGTAACATATTGAGAAAATAAATAAATCGCACCCTGACTGTTCCACTGGGTTTTGAAATCACAGATATACTGCTCAGAGAAATTAGTTCAAGATGAACCAAACTCAGTTGTAAAAATGAAGTTGTTGCTAGTGAATAAAATTAATTTTAAATTTTTACTGAACTAAATAGATGCAAAAGATTAAACTTTATGAAGACATTGGGACTGTAATAATGAATAAACAAAATTAGAGAAAACACAAATTATATTATCATCAGTAACCACATGGATACCATGAAGATGGATCCCTAGTATGGAGTGCAGTCTACTGTCATTGTTAGGTGAGTTTCACACTCGAAATCGATAAGTATGTAAGAGACCTTGAAGGTTCACAAATTCTTGTTGAGCACCTTCTCCAAATATAAGAAGAATCGCTGAGGATGCTGGCTGAGTAGCACTGCATCGGCTCTGAATGTTAAATTGGATTCAAGTCAAGAAAACAAGGTCATAAGGTCTCTTTAGAGACAGTGGCAGTCAGTGGAACTATATAATAGAGTGAAATTGGTTATAATGAAATTGAAGGGACTGAAGAATTATGCACATTTACAAAATAAAAATCCCTTTTGATTAGATTATTAATGATTTATTGAATGTTAATCATGTATTATTAAAAGTATTTTAAAATCATTTTATTGAAATACACTATATAAAATTTTCAGTAACCAAATCTTTGCTTGCACAGCTTAAAAAGTCTTAATTTTGCTTATTTCAATTTTATTTTCAGATGAAATTTATAAATTACGTTCTTTATTTTATTAAAGTGAACCTGAAATTATGGATTGATGTTGACTTCATAAAACATCAGTTGAGTTTTTAAAGCAATTTTAGAGATTATAAGATGAAATGAATTTTTCATTAGAAGCAACTTCAAAAGTTGTAAGCCTCATAACTTTGCAGTAAAATCTCACTGGCTAGTTCTCTATAGCACATGTGTACCGATACTGCTTTGTCTAAACATTCGCCATTCTCTTCTTCTCTGCTAACATTTTCAACAACTGGTTGTTTAAAGGCAGAAATTATATCTTCAATCTGTCAGAGCTTCAGTTGTCACAAATTGGTCATCCACATTTTAAGTCATCTATGTGTGGCTCACCTAAGCTATAATACTTCAGCCACATTGACAATACAGTGTCATCAACATTTCAATTTCTTGTTCATCAAGCTTCTACACAATTTAGTACTGATTTTTCAAAGATGATTTTGATGGTCTGAGATTTAACTTTATTCCATGTTACATTCATATAGCATCAAGAATGGATATTTGATGTATATCTCGTTATTTTGAATTAGGTCTATTATTATTTTCCTAAAATGGCATTTGGTTTCATATAATTCATAATGCCTTGATCCATGGGGTGGAGAACAGAAGTTCAATTTAGTGATAAAAACAGAAATTTGATGTTGATGACATTGGAAAGATTAGAATGTGATGGTCACTTGTCTAAAGCAACATATTTGTTTCTTTTCTTTCTTTCCTCACTCACTCACACACACGCCATTGATGTTTAGTATTCCTTTTACCTATTTCTCCTTCAAAAATCAAGATTTGTCATCCAGTTTTTTTTATTTGACTGGTAATTGACCAGAATTTTTTAAAAATTTTATTTCAAAGCACCTAGGATTTTTAAAATTATTTATCCTAGTTCCAGCTCCACACACTTCAACAAAGCAAGTCAGTCAAATTGAGCATTAGAGAGTTTCCCACTTGTGCAAATTTACCTTTAAAGATATTTGTCAATAAATTGTCAGTCACGTCTCTCTTTACATCACCACTGGCTTCAACACTTATCCCACTATAAACAATCTGATCTCAACTCAAATCTATTGAGCTATCTAAAATCCATATGTCCTAGTTGATGAGTAAATTTTTCAGCTTGAAGTTTTAGAACACTGCCACTAACTAGAATACAGTCTAAGCTCTATACAGGGTGATTCACTACCAGTGCGACAAACTTTCAGGAGGTGTAGGGGAGGGGCACAAAGATGAATCGGAATCACATAGCATTGCAGGGTCCAAAATGCCTTCGTCATGCGGTAGAGGGCGTTGAACGGGAGGTCGCGTGAACAGCGATCCCGCTGGAAGTCAGCATTTGCGAACCGGTTCCCGAGGCAGTGGAATGGACGAGTATTCAAACATTGAACTGGCCAACATGCACCTCGCATATGGAGCTACGGACTGTAATGGGCGTGCCGCTCTGCGCTTGTACCAGGAACGTTTCCTGCACAGGTGTGCTCCTCATCATACGATTTTCGCACGTGTGCACAGAAGGTTACGTGAGCTGGTTGTTTCACGAGAGGTACCATGAATCGTCCTACGTCTTGCAGAAGGCAATCCGAGTACCAGTACTCGAGCGATAAGCCAATGATTGGGTATTTCCCAATCCACTGTATGGAGGATACTGTCAACAAACCAAATGAGTTCATACCATCTGCAACCCGTCCAATCATTGGAGCTGCGGATTATCCACTCCAGAGGACTTTTGCTACTTGGTTTCTTCAACAGAAACAGTTCGCAAATGCTGACTTCCAGCGGGATCGCTGTTCACGTGACCTCCCGTTCAACGTCCTCTACCGCATGACGAAGGCATTTCGGACCAACTCCAGGGGGTTCCATGAAATGGGACCCCTGGAGCTGGTGTCAAATTACTCATTCTGTGTATAGCAAATTTATGCTAAATAAGGTTATTATTATATATTTATATAAAAATAAGAATAAAGTTGAGTTGTTTTAAACATAAAACTGAATTTGCTTTTCAGAAAACCCAGTGTTCATACATTTCATACAGAGTGTACTGAATTAGGAGGATCTACGAAGTATTAGGTAGGTGATCCTGAACACTTTCAACAAGATGTTGGAAGTGTTCAGGAGGTATGGCCAACCAAGCTGTGTGTAATGTGGTCAGCAATGCAGGTATGGAGGTGATTGGTGTATCCAGATACCTGATATGCCTTTCCATAGTGTCCCACAAGTGCTCTATGGGATTGATATCGGCGGAGTTCAGAGGCCAATCGATATGCTGGAAGTCAGAACTGTGTTCCTCAAACCCTTCCTGCACAATAAGTGCCCAATGGCTCGGCACATTGACATCTTGGAATACACCATTGCCATTCAGGAAAAAGTGTAACATAGCGGGATGTACACAGTCAGAAAGTAGTTGATAGCGGAGACCACTGATACATTGTTCCACATGCACCAGGGGTTAAGTTCCTACAAGTGAAACATGCCCCACACCATACAACCACCTCCACCAGCCTGCACTTTAGCATTTTAGCATTAGTAGAGGCATTTGATGCAAGAAAGCAAGCTTATGCAGCATCAGCCAAAAAAAAAAAAAAAACCCACTTCCACTTCACCCCTCTGTTCGTTCAAAATACCTGTCCAGCTGAGCCTTAAACTTATTTAAGCTATCAACCTCCACCACAAGGGATGGAAGTCTGTTCTACCAACCAACCACCCGCTGGCTAAAGGCAAATTTCCGCACGTCTATCCTACATCTGTCTTTCCTCAATTTGAATTTATGCCCTCTCAGGTGATTTTTCTGAGCTAGAGGAAGAATCCCATCAGCATTGAGCATGCTTAAACCATTCAAGGCTTTATACACCTCTATCAGATCACCTCGCTGGTGCCTAGTCTCCAGACACTGTAATTTGCAAAGCTTAAGCCTTTCTTCGTAAGAGCACCCCTTTGTTCCATTCACTAATCTTGTTGCCCTTCTCTGTACTCGTTCCAGCAGCTCTACATCCTTCTTAAAATGAGGCCTCCAGACCTGTATACAGTACTCTAGGTGTGGCCTGACCATCGCCTTATACAATGGAATAATCACCTCCTTATCCCTGCTGGAAAAATTCCTGTATATCATTGACAATACTCCATGAGCTACTCTTGCAGCCCGTCTGCACTGCTCAGAGAACTTCATATCTGCCTGCACAACCACCCCCAAGTCCCTTTCATTCTCTACCACTGTCAGTGTTGTACCACAGAGTTGATACGTTGCTCTGGGGTTGCTGTTTCCCATGTGTAGTACCTTACATTTGTCAATGTTAAACTTCATTTGCCACCTCTCAGCCCATCTGCTCAACCTTTCCAGATCCTGTTGCAGCAGCATAGTATCAGAAGTGTCCTTGACAACCCTGCCAACCTTTGTATCGTCTGCAAACTTGGACATTAAGCCCGATATACCATCATCAATATCATTTATAAATACAGAAAACAATAATGGACCCAACACTGAGCCCCGAGGGACTCCACTAATAACATCAGTCCACGATGAGCAGTGTCCATTGATTACCACTCTCTGTCTTCTCCCCCTCAACCACCCCTTTATCCATAGCAGCAATTTGCCTCCAATGTCACACTGCTCCAATTTGTGTAGCAGTCTTCCATGTGCAACAGTATCAAAAGCCTTTCTAAGATCCAAGTATATAATATCAAAGTTATTCCCTGCATCCAGTTCTTTTGTGACTGCATCATAGTATCCAATCAAGTTGGTCAGGCAAGACTTCCCCTTAACAAAACCATGCTGTGTCTGAGCTATAACTGAAGTCTTGTCTAAATGATCCTGCAGTGCTTCTTTAACCAGTGCCTCCATTAATTTTCCTGGAACAGAAGTTAAGCTCACAGGTCTATAATTACTTGTGTCAGCCTTTGATCCTCCTTTGTGAATTGGGGTCACATTTGCACATTTGCAGTCTATGGGTACCTCCCCTGAGTCCAAGGAAGCTCTCATATTATGGCTAAGGGTTTGCTTACTTCCTTTGCTGCCTCCTTTAATATAACTGGATAGATCCCATCCACCCCGGGTGCCTTTCTTGTGTTTATCTTCAACAGTTTCTCCTCCACTTTACTCCCAGTTATTTCAAGATTCTGTAGCTTACTGCTAGAGTTGAATACACCTCTGGCATTCCCCTCGCTGAATAACTCCTCATGTGTGTATGTCGATGCAAAATATTCATTTAGTTTGTTAGCTACCTGAGCAGGATCATCAACACTTGACCCATCAATATCAAGTGGACCAATCTGATTCATCCCCTTCCTTCTAGAGTTTACATAAGTAAAGAACTCTTTGCTGTTTTTCTTTACATCCCTTGCCAAGGATTTCTCGTAATCTGCCTTCGCCTGCCTAACCTCCTTTGTAACTTGGTTGCATATCAACTTGTATCTATCATAGGCTTCTGTGTCATGTGTTAATTTGTATGTATCCCATGCATTTTTCTTCTCTGCCATATGCCTCATTAGTTCATCTGACATCCATTTTGGCCTAAACCTTGAACAATATTTCTTAGTTGGTATGTAAAGCCTAGTAGCTTCCAAGATAAGTTCTTTGAATGCTTCCCATTTTGAATTTGCTGTTGGTAACATCATCAGTTGGTCCCACTGTATAGAATTTAAATACTGTCTCAGTCCATCGTAGTCGCCTTTACGGAAGCAATAACCCTTCCCTTTACCCCTAATGGTAGTTACCTCTTTGAGTAAATCCCACTTCAGCACACTGTGATCACTGCCACCTAGTGGTTCATTTATCTGCAGATTCTTAATGCATGAAGAATCACTGCTGATAATCAAATCAAGAGTATTACTCCCTCTAGTTGCCTCCCGAACATGCTGATGTAGAAAACAATCATCCAATAAATCCACAAAAGCCCTGCTAGTGTGTGAGTAACCAGCCCCCAAAATCCAGTCAATATCTGGGAAATTAAAATCTCCCATTATAAGACACTCTGATATACTGGCCCACTCTATTCCCCTGTACAGTTCCTTATTATACTCATCAGAGTCATTAGGCCTATAGCACACTCCTACTCTCAATTTTGATCTCCCAATGTTTATGTCACACCAAACTTACTCCACACTGCACTGTCCAGCGATGTCAACTGGCTTCACTTCCTTGGTTTTTATGTGTTTCTTAACTAATAGCATAACACCTCCCCCCTTCCTATCCTGTCTACCCTTTCTGTAGACGTTGTATTCCCCAAATTGCAGTTCCGCATCCCTTATATCTGTGTGACACCACGTCTCTGATATCCCAACAATATCTGCCATTGATGTTTTGAGCAATACCTCAAATTCATCAAATTTATTTACTAAACTCCTAGCACTGGTGTACACGCAAGTATACCTGCACCTGTTTCTATTCTTAGCTACCCTAACACAACCCATGTGTTTACTTGTACCGCAATGGCTCCCAGCAGTCTCCGAAATACCATGCATCTTGTTTTTCAGGCTTCTGCTCATTCTAATAGAAGCAGTGCAAGAATCTCTTTCACCTCTGCCAGTGGCTACTGTCAATCTATTAGTCTTTGTCTCCCCCCAAGCTAGCAGTTTTCCGACCCACCTAACACTGCCTCGATAGCATCAGCAAATATTCTTGCACCCTTTCTATTTAAGTGTATCCCATCCCTGTAGAAGCAATCTCTGCTGTTAACAAGTACAGTCCAGGCTGAAAAAAATTCTACCCCTTGAGCCTTGCACAATCTTTCCAGGGCCGAATTGATCGACAAGGCTCTCATCATATACTCCCTCCTATCGTGTCTGGGCAGAATTGCAGACACTTTCAAATTCAACCCTAATTCTTGGCTTTTGTTCAACAGTGACCTGCACTTGTTAAGTAATTCTTCCGGTCTCCTACTTTTAATATTATTAGTGCCAACGTGTACAACTATATCACCTTTTGTGCCCTTTTGTGCACTTTTGATACAATGCATGACAGATCAAGAGCCTCATTTTATTGACGTCAAATCCGTACATAATCATCCACAGTGTGGAGTAAATAACATGACTTATCCGATTGGCGCACCTTCTTCCAGTCTTCTAATGTCCAACTTGCATGCTCTTTGCACCAGACAAATCTTTTATGCTGATAAACCTTGGTTAGGAGAGGATGCCATAGGGGTCGTCTGCTGGTATAGCCTATACATGCAACGCATGGTCACGGCAGATATTGTTCCGGGTTGGCCCATTTTGTATTGGGTAGTCAACTCTTCAACGGTGCTGTGCCTGTTCGCCTATACGAGTCATCGGATCCGGCACTCACCGCTAACATCAACCTTTCACTGATCTTTGCAGTTTTGCCGTCGGGTTGTTGTTTGACCATTTTGATGCCAGTTCTGGTACACTTTAACTACGGCAGCTCTCAAACTCCCCACCAGTTCAGCCATTTGGGAAATCAAGGCACCAGCTTGTCGAGCACCCACAATCTGTCTTTTATCAAAGTCCAATAAATCCTTCCTTTCACCCATCAAGCTTGGAATTTTACTACCCACTGACACCTTATCTATGCTACATAGGTCAACTAATTCCACACTCTCGTATCTCATGTGGTCAGCGGGATGCATTCAGTTTTAATTGGGGTGGTCATAATTCAGTGATCACTCAGTGTATATATACACACACAAAGAGAAACATATGCTATATATGTGCATATGAAATAGAAAATAGTTCCACATTTACAGCTTGTAGTCTCAATCCTACTTCAACTATTAAAAAGTGTACAGTTTTGCACAACAAACTACATTCTAAGTTAGGAAAAAACTCCACTCTACCCTTTCTATATATGATATCCAGATTTCATAAACAACCAGTTGGCTTTAGATTCATTACCAGCACTAAAAACAGTGGCTACTACCTCCCAGGTAAACATTTCTTCAAATTACTCAATACTATTTTCAATAATCTTTCATCTACATGGATTATAAACAATAACCAAGCTGTCATTAACACCTTCAGATCTGATATCATCATATTCAGCATAGAAACTTAAGGTTTCACAAATCTTTTTACTTCAATACCTCACAACTCACTTGTATTTGTGCTTAAACAGTTTTATCACAAATACAAAGATAAATTAAATATAAGGAACAATTATGTCAATCTCTGCTAACTTAATTTTTTTTTTTTTTTTTTTTTTTTATGGCAAACATACATATAAGCAGACCACTGGAGTACCTATGGGTTCTCTAAATTCCAATTTAGTTTCTAATTTATTCTTACACTACTATGAAGATGTATATACACCACCCACAAGTAACCCTAATCATGACTTTCTGGAATTTCCATATGTAAATGACATCCTTGTTTTGAACACAAACTTTGAACCCATAGCTAAAACAATTTACCCCAGTGAACTTATACTCAATAAACAGAACAGAGTTAATCATGCTGCCAATTTCTTTGACCTTAATATTACTCTCAGCAATACTTCTCTTCCACACAGTATAAACTCGTTTGATAAAATAAATAAATTTAATATCATTTAGCTTACCAATTGGAATTCCAATATTTCTAGCAAAGTGTATAAAAATATTATATGTACTCAAATTATCAGACTTGCTAACATATGCAGTAACCATTTTTTGCTCACCAATGCCCTACAAACACTTTACAATAAATTAATTAAAAACAGTATCCCTATCTATTTTATCAACTGCAGTTTCAATATTGTTGCTCATTTTATCAAACAAAAATTTGGTTAAAATTTACTTTGATCAGGTCAGTTCTAATGAGTATTTGTACAGATGTAATATTATATGGTGGTATTTCCACTACTTGGAGAGTAATAACTTCACATGATTTCCTATGGAATGATCTCTCTGCTTCTTTACTCACTAAGTTTGTCACTCTTTTTATATACATTTACTTTATAGGTTTAACAAAATCCTTCTTAAAATCACACACAATTATATTTTACTGTCCTTTTTAAGGGTCTTAATAATAATTGGTATTAAGTTTTCAAGTGCTGATGCAGATATAGTTTGGTTAGTTAAAATTTGTATCTATCTTGGATTTTCAAGTGCTTTTATATTGAATTCCACCACATACTACTCTAAAGAAATATCTTCAGTTTTACTGATATTAATGGAACATGAATATAACTGTTATACTTTAAGTAATCGAACATCAAATTCAAAAATAAAATTAACGGATGGAAGAATATACACTACTTCACAGTAAAAAATATTTTTCTGTATATACAGAATAGTAGCTGAGCAAAATACTATATTCTTTGTTTCACTTAAGAAGGAAAATATCTCAAATGCCTCTTGAAGATGTAATGGAGCAAAGAGTGAAAGTCTGCATTTATTTTATCATTAGTACTTAGATTAACCTGAGACACATCTCACAACTTTACCCGTTACTGCTTGCAAAACAGCAGTTTAAGAACCTTAAAATGCACATACACATAAGCTTTCTGCTAAATATAAACAAACATTAATCTGTATTTACATATTACGATATTTTTTATATCAGTATCGTAACAAACATTATTCTCAATGACTATGAATGAAGGCTGAGCAGTTTGTTTTGATTATTGTTCAGTTATTGAACAATTCACCTTTTCATCTTGAATTTACCTATTTTTCCCTAATGCTTATATTCCTTTTGAATACCAGTCTGCTCCTGCTCTTGCCAGCATTGTTTCCTTAGAATTCCATGATGTTTGTTACTTGTTATTACTAAATATTTCACTTTTGGATCATCTTTGGATTTATTCACCATTGCCACCACTCTGTCACTTTTGTGCTACCTGTTTGTGACTTGTTATTACCCAATATTTATACTGGATTTCACTCTTGGACCACCTTGGAATTTATTCACCACTGCCACCATTGGATTTATTTACTGCTACTTGTTTGTGATTTGTTATTACCCAATATTTATACTGGATTTCACTTTGGACCACCTTTGGATTTATCCACTCTGTTGCCATTGGATTTATTTATTACTGCTAGAATTATCTTCTGTACCTGTTCACCCCCAATTAGGTGAATAGTTCAATCTTGAAGCTTCAATATAATTTACATACTGCAGTAAGGCTTCCCTTATACAGTCTTCATAACATTTGTTGCATTATAACCCTACCATTTGGACTTGACCTACTTTTATCCTTTAGGTCATTTATTTCCTTTCCATTTAAGGATTTCATTACTTGTTATAATCTAAAAATTTTTTTTGCTGTCATATTCCTCAATCACCATTAGGTATATAAACTGTTCACTTTAAACATTTCTAACTCAGATTTTTTAAAATATTTTTGTGTGCTTTAATAAGGCTTTACTTATACAACCTACATAGTTTGGATGCATAATAACCCTGCCGTTTGCTTTTCTGTCAATTAATTTTGACCTACATTCATTCTATATGCTCTTATTTTTTAAGCTGGAACCCTTAACAGCCATTTTATTACTTCTTAATCTACTGGACTTAACACTACTATATTCAATCACTTATATGAAATATGTATTGGACAGTTTTTTTTTTTTATTTTCCAAATACCTTCAACCTTTCTGACTACAGAATTTAATTATTACAAATATATTTTCCAATTTATATAGTTCATATTATATAGTGCAAATATCTATTTGCACTATATAATTTCCATTGTATTCTTTTTCCGCTCTACATAGACTTTCTCCTGGCCAACGTTTCACTTATGTATTTATATGCATTTATTTTAGAAAAAATGACTATAGTGAGAGTCACTAATTCTATCTTCTTTTTACAGCTTTCTTTCAAGTCCATCTCCTCACTATGAATTATTATGAGCTCCAAAGCGCTCACACTAATGCACTACTGCCTTAGCTTATTTTATTAATTAACTCGATGCTTTCTCACTTTTATTTCCTGCCTCAACTTTTTGCTATGCACTACTTGAAAATTCCAGGTATTGATTTTATAGTCCATTTTAGTAACTCTTTCTCATAATGCTTTCAATTTATATAGTTCATATTATATAGTGCAAATATCTATTTGCACTATATAATTTCCATTGTATTCTTTTTCCGCTCTACATAGACTTTCTCCTGGCCAACGTTTCACTTATGTATTTACTTATGTATTTCACTTATGTATTTCACTTTTTTCTTATTTATTGATTTGAAATTATTGTTTTTCTAAAACTTTTGATTTAAATTTAGTAGTATAACATTATTTTGTGATTTTCTGATTAATTTGGTGTATTTATTCTTTACTCGGCCTTGTAATTGCATAAAAGTATCGGTAAAGGTTTCCACGTGTTTCAACTCCGCTAACCGTTCGTAATTTTCCCGCCTTTGTGATACGATATACCGTACTAGATAGCGTTAGTTGAACTTCGTTAGCAGTTAAATTGTACGTTTAAATAAATACATATAACGACTTAGATTACAAACGTAATATAATTAATTTTATTTAACATAATTAATTATACATATAACCACTTAGGTTACGTAACATAAATAATTAGTAAAAACAAATAATTAATACATAACTTGATACGAAAGTTATATAAAGGGATTTCGCAGATAACACTCGTTACTGAAACGTAAATATTTCGTAGATAACACTCGTTACTGAAACGTAAATATTCCGTAGATAACACTCGTTACTGAAACATAAATATAGCGTTATAACTGTGTTTGGATACAAGTTTAGGATTTAATTTTGTACAGAAATCGAAATTTTATTGAAAGTAACTCTAAATCATGACTCACACCAGAGCAGCAAAGCAAAGGGCTCAAGCTAATGGGAATGCTGTGGCCCAGGGGAGAACTGAGGGGGGCAGTTGTCCTCTGAATCACAGCCTTGTAAGATGCACTATTTGCTTGATGTTTGCGGAGCAGTCAAGTATGGGACATGATACTGCCATGGGGGATGTCTTTGTGTGTGTGCGATGCAAGGAGTGTAAGGAGATAAGGCGACAACTCAGCGTTGTTATGGGCCTATATGAGAGCTTGAAGGATAGGGTGGATGCCCTCGAAGGATTACAAGTGAGGGGCCCATCAAGCTCTCAGCTGCCCACACCAATGCCAGAGCTTGCACTTGGTCATCGCGGAACACAGCGGCAACCCCCAAGGCAGAATGCGCTGGTCCCAAAGGAACTAGTAGTTGTTGGTGACTCTATTGTCAGGGAAACGGGAAACATGCTTTGTAAAAAGGATAGGTGGAATAGGACCAGAGTATGTCTGCCAGGGGCAAAAGTTGATGACGTTGTAGAGCGGATATCATCTTTTAAGGGCACAAAAGGTGATATAGTTGTACACGTTGGCACTAATGACATTAAGAGTAGGAGACCGGCGGAATTACTTGACAAGTACAGGTCACTGATGAAAAAAAGCCGTGAATTAGGGTTGAAATTGAAAGTGTCTGCAATTCTGCCCAGACACGATAGGAGGGAGTATATGATGAGAGCCCTGTCAATCAATTCGGCCCTGGAAAGATTGTGCAGGGCTCAAGGGGTAGAATTTTTTTCAGCCTGGTCTGTACTTGTTAACAGGAGAGACTGCTTCTACAGGGATGGGATACACTTAAATAGAAAGGGTGCAAGAATGTTTGCTGATGCTATCGAGGCAATGTTAGGTGGGTCGGAAAACTGCTAGATTGGGGGGATACAAGGACTAATAGATTAACAGTAGCCACTGGCAGAGGTGAAAGTGATTCTTGCACTGCTTCTATTGGAATGAGCCGCAGCCTGGAAAATAAGATGCAGGATATTTCAGAGACTGCTGGGAATCATTGGGGTACAAGTAAACACATGGGTTGTGTTAGGGTAGCTAAGAAAAAGAACAGGTGCATGTATACTTGTGTGTACACCAATGCTAGGAGTTTAGTAAATAAATTTGATGAATTTGAGGTATTGCTCAAAACATCAAAGGCAGATATTGTGGGGATTTCAGAGACGTGGTGTCACACAGATATAAGAAATGCAGAACTGGAATTTGGGGAGTACAATGTCTACAGAAAGGATAGACAGGATAGGAAGGGAGGAGGGGTTATGCTATTAGTTAAAAAACACATAAAATCCAAGGAAGTGAAGCCAGTCGACATCGCTGGACAGTGCAGTGTCGAGTCAGTTTGGTGTGACATAAGCATTGGGAGATCAAAATTGAGAGTAGGAGTGTGCTATAGGCCTAATGACTCTGATGAGTATAATAAGAAACTGTTCGGAGAAATAGAGTGGGCCAGTAAATCAGAGAGTCTTATAATGGGGGATTTTAATTTCCCAGATATTGACTGGAATTTGGGGGCTGGTCACTCACACAGTAGCAAGGCTTTTGTGGATTTATTGGATGATTGTTTTCTACATCAGCATGTTCGGGAGGCAACTAGAGGGAGTAATACTCTTGATTTGATTATCAGTAGTGATTCTTCATGCATTAAGAATCTGCAGATAAATGAACCACTTGGTGGCAGTGATCACAGTGTGCTGAAGTGGGAGTTACTCAAAGAGGTAACTACCATTAGGGGTAAAGGGAAGGGGTATTGCTTTCGTAAAGGCGACTACAATGGACTGAGACAATATTTAAATTCTATACAGTGGGATCAACTGATGATATTGCCAACAGCAAATTCAAAATGGGAAGCATTCAAAGAACTTATCGTGGAAGCTACTAGGCTTTACATACCAACTAAGAAATATTGTTCAAGGTTTAGGCCTAAATGGTTGTCAGATGAACTAATGAGGCATATGGCAGAGAAGAAAAATGCATGGGATACATACAAATTAACACGTGACACGGACGCCTATGATAGATACAAGTTGATCTGTAACCAAGTTACAAAGGAGGTTAGGCAGGCGAAGGCAGATTACGAGAGATCCTTGGCAAGGGATGCGAAGAAAAACAGCAAAGAGTTCTTTACTTATGTAAACTCTAGAAGGAAGGGGATGAATCAGATTGGTCCACTTGAGATCGATGGGTCAACTGTTGATGACCATGCTCGGGTAGCTAACAAACTAAATGAATATTTTGCATCGACATTCACACATGAGGAGTTATTCAGCGAGGGGAATGCCAGAGGTGTATTCAAATCTAGCAGTAAGCTAGAGAATCTTGTAATAACTGAGAGCAAAGTGGAGGAGAAATTGTTGAAGATAAACACAAGAAAGGCACCTGGGGTGGATGGGATCTATCCAGTTATATTAAAGGAGGCAGCAAAGGAGGTAAGCAAACCCTTAGCCATAATTATGAGAGCTTCCTTGGACTCAGGGGAGGTACCCATTGACTGGAGATGTGCAAATGTGACCCCAATTCACAAAGGGGGATCAAAGGCTGACACAAGTAATTATAGACCTGTGAGTTTAACTTCTGTTCCCGGAAAATTAATGGAGGCACTGGTGAAAGAAGCACTGCAGGATCATCTAGACAAGACTTCAGTTATAGCTAGGACACAGCATGGTTTTGTTAAGGGGAAGTCTTGCCTGACCAATTTGATTGGATACTATGATGCAGTCACAAAAGAACTGGATGCAGGGAATAACTTTGATATTATATACTTGGATCTTAGAAAGGCTTTTGATACTGTTGCACATGGAAGACTGCTGCACAAATTGGAGCAGTGTGGCATTGGAGGCAAGTTGCTGCTATGGATAAAGGGGTGGTTGAGGGGGAGAAGACAGAGAGTGGTAATCAATGGACACTGCTCATCGTGGACTAATGTTATTAGTGGAGTCCCTCAGGGTTCAGTATTGGGGCCTTTGTTGTTTTCTGTATTTATAAATGATATTGATGATGGTATATCAGGCTTAATGTCCAAGTTTGCAGACGATACGAAGGTTGGCAGGGTTGTCAAGGACACTACTGACACTATGCTGCTGCAACAGGATTTGGAAAGGTTGAGCAGATGGGCTTCGAGGTGGCAAATGAAGTTTAACATTGACAAATGTAAAGTACTACATATGGGAAACAGCAACCCCAGAGCAACGTATCAACTCTGTGGTACTACACTGACAGTGGTAGAGAATGAAAGGGACCTGGGGGTGGTGGTGCAGGCAGATATGAAGTTCTCTGAGCAGTGCAGACGAGCTGCAAGAGTAGCTCATGGTGTATTGTCAATGATATATAGGAATTTTTCTAGCAGGGATAAGGAGGTGATTATTCCCTTGTATAAGGCAATGGTCAGGCCACACCTAGAGTACTGTATACAGGCCTGGAGGCCTCATTTCAGGAAGGATGTAGAGCTGCTGGAACGAGTACAGAGAAGGGCAACTAGATTGGTGAATGGGACAAAGGGGTTCTCTTACGAAGAAAGGCTTAAGTTTTGCAAATTACAGTGTCTGGAAACTAGGCACCAGCGGGGTGATCTGATAGAGGTGTACAAAGCCTTGAATGGTTTGAGCATGCTCAATGCTGATGGGATTCTTCCTCTAGCTCAGAAAAATCACCTGAGAGGGCATAAATTCAAATTGAGGAAAGACAGATGTAGGATAGATGTGCGGAAATTTGCCTTTAGCCAGCGGGTGGTTGGTGGGTGGAACAGACTTCCATCCCTTGTCGTGGAAGTTGATAGTCTAAATAAGTTTAAGGCTCAGCTGGACAGGTATTTCGAACGAACAGAGGGGTGAAGTGGAAGTGGTTATTTTTATTTATTTATGTTACTTTTTTTTTTTTTTTTTTTTTTTCTTTTTTTTTTTTGGCTGATGCTGCATAAGCTTGCTTTCTTGCATCAAATGCCTCTACTAATGCAAATGCTAATGCTAATTTTTTTTTTCGGCTTTTTATTTTTCAGTTTTTATTCTCAGCCCTCCATTTTTTGGCTTCTTACCATGCAAGCATTTGGTATTAGTCTTTTTCCTACTAACTCCTACACAATCACGGCCCTTACTAAAGAATGAGTTTTACGATCCCGGCTAGCTCATTAACTTTAATATCTTTTTCTTAACTTTTTAGCTTTACGAACAGGAAAAGGTAGATGTAGAAACATCTACCTTTTCCTGTTCGTAAGACTATTAGTGCAATACAAGGGTGATACGAACATTTATGCTGTCCTTAATCTCTTGCTATCCTCGCTTTTTTTATTTTTATTTTTATTTACACTTTTATTCCTTCCCTATTCTCAATTCACTCCCTTGCCTTATACCAATTGCTTGCACTAAATCTTAAATTTTATACATATTCTCCTTATATTATATACATATTCTAAATACAGTAAACCCCCGCTATTCGCGGTATCTGTATTCGCGGTTTCGCGTATTCGCGATCGCCGATTTAATATAAAATGAAACCTAAAAAATGGCAATTTTAAAGCGCCGTGAATATTTTCCGCCATAAAAAAACATTGGCGTGGCTAAAATTATCTTTCCCGGTCAAAACAGCGCTCAGTGGGTGGGTGGGGGGAGAGGGGTGACAAAATCGCGAGTGTGAATGTTTCTCGGTAATCCTTGTTCAATATGTGTTATGCGCTTGTTATGGAAGGTTTCGTCGTTTTGCTTTTAATTTATATGCTTATAAATTGAATAAATTTATCAATTTATAAATTGATATGCTTAAAAAAGTGATAAATCTACCGTTTTGCAGTGTAAAACAGACTTTTTCGAGTGTGTTAACGGAAGAAAGTGACTTTATTGTGGACAAGTTCTTTCTAACCCCTACAAAAATATGACTACGAATAACAAGAGAAATGTGAAAATATCAAAGAAGGTGATGACATTAGCGAATAAAATTGAGTTATTAGATAAAATTTCTAATGGTGAAAGTGTCTCCTAAGTGGCAAAACATTATAAAATCAATGAGTCAACGGTACGATCAATCAAGAAATCAGAGGAAAAAATCCGCCGTAGTGTCCGTGAAAACGCGTTAATTGCTTCAAAAATTTGCTCTGTAACTCGTGATGTTAAATTAGAAAAAATGGAAAAAGCTTTAAATCTGTGGATAGAAGACCGAACTCAAAATAAAATCCCGTTAAATTCACTCATCATTCGTGAAAACGCAAAACTCCTTATCATCGCTTTAGCGAAACTGGTGATAGCACTGGCGGGATAGGTTTTTTAGCTAGCAAAGACGCTGGTTTGAAAGATTTGTTTGAAATTTCTAATAAATATTACATTTAATATTAAATTGTTTCTTATTTTCATTTCGATGCCATATGCTTGCATTTCACTATGTACTGTCTATGTACATAGTCATATTATGAAGGTACATATAATACATACATAGACAAAATTTTAGACTAGTTTTTCTTATATATTTCATACTTTGGAACGGAACCCCTTTATTACTATGGGAGCCATAACTCAGTATTCGCGTTTTCGGTATTCGCGGCATTTCTCAGGAACGTAACCCCCGCTATTCGCGGGGGTTTACTGTAGTGTCATTCTCTTACAACCACTTATTTTTGCATTTAGTTTGCAACATAAACATTTATTTTTATTTTTTCAATTTTAATATTATTACCACTATACTTCTTAATTCACCTTAATTTATTTTGCTATAAAGCATACACTGCATTGGGACTATCTTCTCCATATTTTGTGAGAGTTATACTACTTTATCCCTCTTTTGACCTCACTTTGTTTTATTCTTAAATTTGCTTATCCTTCACACGTATGGACAAGTATAGAAACGCAGTCCTTGATACATGATCGGGTATTGTTGTTGTTATTTGGTTTTTAGGAGCATTAGCAACTAAGGCCATATTGCTTCGGGGATATGCGGTGGTCATTCCCTGACCTTTCCGCATCCTCCGTATTTGGTGGTCATGGGCTCGAATCCCGGTCTACTCAAGAAGCGTGTGCTACGCACTGCTGCTCCTGCCCACCTGGCTACGGAGGCGCCTATATGATCGGGTGTACTCCATCCCCGATGAAGTACCCGATTATGTATCAATTTTTACTTTTAGCTAACACCAGATTTAATTTTTATATTTGCTCTATCCCCTTACCTTTTTGGACCTTTACCAAAATTACTCACACATATCTTATGCTGGCTATAACTCCTTATTTTAATTTAAAAATTTTTTGCTCTACAGTTACCTTCTTTCTAATTGGCTTTTCAATACAGCCTATAATTTTGCTTAATTCATAATAACAAATAGGATTTTCACATTCTTTCTCTTTTTTACACCTACAATACCTCCTTTTTATGCTATCTTTCTCCTATTAGTTATGGCATTTTGTGTAATTTACACTTCTATCTTCACTTTTTTTTTTTTTTAAACATACCTATTAATTCAACCTTGCATATATAACCTTTGCAGCTGCCTTGTGCACTCAAGTGCATTTACATATCTTCTTTATTTTTATCTCTCTATTGTCACTTTTTAACCCAGTATAATTATTTCATATATATATATATATATATAATGTGTGGTTTGTAAAATAGATAAAGTGTCTGTGAAAATGGAAATGAAAAGTACACATGGTGCCTGAACTAAGAGAAGTTTAAGGGATAGTAGAAACTGGAAGTGAAGTAGTGGTGAAAAAGTGAAAGAATTTGAAAAACCTAGTACAAAAATGAACTGGGACTAAGGAAGCAAACAAAAAACAACAAAGAAACAAATAAGTAAATAACACTATATTCAAATATGGGAGGGCCAATTTTTAGAAAGAGGTCGAATCAGGGGATGGCAAATATGCAAAATCTGAATATAGGAGATGAAAATATGATACATGGTTGGTTTGTTTTAGGAGCATTAGCAACTAAGGCCATATTGCTCCGGGAATATGCGGTGGTCATTCCCTGACCTTTCCGCATCCTACATATTTGGTGGTGATGGGCTCGAACCCCCGTCTAATCAAGAAACGTGTGCTACGCACTGCTGCTTCTTCCCATCTGGCTATGGAGGTGCCTATATATGATACGTAGTCAGGAAATTCATCAGGGGACTTACTCCTGACAATGTATGTCAGGCACTGCTTTTCCAAACTTGTCTGTAGTATTAGAAAAAGGGGAGGGGGAAAGCAAATATGCAGCCTTTATCGTAATACTAGTAGACAAGGTAGTCCTTACGCAGTGTAAAAATAAAGTTAATAATGTAAATTAAAATAAATACAAATTTATTTTTATAAAAATAAAGCAATTGGCCATGGATGAAGTATAGCTGCAAATGACCTCACCAGGTTCCATTACCGGCAGCTAAAAACAAGCAGCTATAGTGGAGATAGGAACACTTACAGCAGCATAAATTAACAGACCCATGTCAGGGCAGCACTGCAGGATTGTGGTAGAAGAGTAATGGCATGTGAGGAGTGTCAACAGACCCATGTCAAGGCAGCACTGCAAGATGGTGGTGGAAGAGTGATGGTGTGTGGGGAGTATTTTCATGGCATATTAAGGCTGCTGATTACTGGCAGATCAACATCTAAATGTTATAACCTATTTGAATGTTGTTATTGGCCAGCAGCCTTTCATCCTCACTGTTTATCAACTGGTAATGGTTACTTCCAGAAGGATTATGCCATGTCATGAAACAAACATCATTTGGAAATGATTCCAAGAGCATGAGACTAACTTTACATGGCATCCACACCACTGTGGATGCTATGTCTCAACCATATGCAATACTCAGCAAAACTAGGTGATAGATGACTTTCAAACACCCAGTGTAATAACATCATTTTGCCTAATAGAGGACTAAAGTGGAAAAAATAAATCATGTTTGGCCTCCAAACTAAAGCTCTGACATCTCTTCTGTTATACATAAGTTGCTGAATACAAAAAATAATGACACAGATAATGGACTGACTAATCAAACAACAAATATCAATAAGGGGAAAATTTTAAATATTTAAATCAAACTGCAAAAAAGAAAAAAGGGCATCCCCAGGGATGTGTATTATATTGGCTGTCACACCACTTTCTCTTCACAGAAACTGAGAGAGAGAGAGAGAGAGATGACCAAAATGGATGTTTGTTTCATTACTGTGTAGTGCAACCAACACAGTCACAAGTTTGTTCCAATATCTTCTTCCT
The DNA here is from genome assembly GCF_048544385.1 of Mastigoproctus giganteus. Classification (NCBI taxonomy): domain Eukaryota; kingdom Metazoa; phylum Arthropoda; class Arachnida; order Uropygi; family Thelyphonidae; genus Mastigoproctus; species Mastigoproctus giganteus. Next base: position 181,069,756 of record NC_143575.1, on the reverse strand, counting down.
TAATATAAGAAAATGACACACTAATAAAATTAAAAAACCAGTAATAAAAGAAATGCAAGTCTAGCAAAGTTAACAAAAATAGTAATTTGACAAAACTGGAAAACAAATAGTAAATTCATAAGATTGAAGGAGAAAAAAATTCATTAATAGCATGGAAATAAAATTTAGGTCAATGTTCCTATATAAATGCCAAAGATCAAAATTAATATTATCAAAATATAGGTGTAGGTAATTTATTAAAAAGATTACTTGAAAATAAATAACATGAGAGCAAACAATACAGTGAACCAAAACATACTAAACAAAAAAAAAAATAAATAAATAAAATAAATAAATAAAAAAAAAATATAACAGAAACGGATAGCTCGTTAATATGGTTGATACATTAAAAGGGTTAGCCCTTGAAAAAGTCCCTTTCAATGTATCTGATCGCCTATAATTAACATTTTGATTGTACATTTGTATTGCTTATTTTATATTATTTTTGGCATATATTTTATTCAGGTTACGTTTAGCACCCGTATAGGTTTTTGGTTTTTCTTGAGTAGCGATCTTACTAGCTTTCATTTCATGTTATACATTATAACTTAACTCAAATAATATAATATATACATACATACAGTCCATTCTGGTTATTTGGGACACATTGGGACTAGTGCATTTTGGCCCGATTAAGTGGCTGCCCCAATTATCCGAAGTTTCACGTAAATAGTTAAAAATACAATGTACCCCCCCCCCACAACTGATTCACTGTACAATCAAATCACGTTACAACGAACTTGCGCGTGTGTGTGTGTGTGTGGTATGGTTGTTTATTGGCGCATTAGCTGCTATGGCTATAGTGCGCCTATTCGTAGTTATATCAGAAAATAATAAAGAACGTAACAATTCAAATTCATTTCAGTTCTGAGAGCTATTCATAAAAGATTATACACTCTAATTTGTTTCAGAAAGCAGAAAAGTTCCTTAATATTTGCCTCCTCTCCTATGATATGATGTAGTGTCAGCGGTTCTTGAAGATTAGCCAGATTTTGAAGTGTTGAAGTACGATGTGGTTGATAGTGTGGACAGTCAATCAAAATATGTTTGACTGTTAGATGTTCAGAGCAGTGTGAATACTGTGGAGGATCATTGCCGGTAAGTAAATGGAGGTGAGTCAGATGGGTATGCCCTATTCTTATCCGTGCGAGTACCACTTCTTCTCGCCGAACTGTCTGAGTGCATGAATGCCATAATTTTGGGTCCTGTTTCAATTGAAAAAGTTTGTTATTTGTTTCTTTATGCCATAGCGCTGTCCACTGTGCATGGTATGCTGTTTGAATTATAATATTATAATCAGATGCTGGAATGAAGGCAGAGGTTAAGTCTAAGGTTGATGGATTTTTAGCAGATATATCAGCTAGTTCATTTCCTTTTATGCCTGAATGTGCCGGAATCCAGCAAAACTTCACTAGTTGTTGACGGTTGTCAATTTGCAATAGCAAACTCCTGATTTTAATTAAAATATGGTGATTCTGTTGAGGGGGATTCTGCATTACTCTAATTGAGCTGAGAGAGTCAGTGTAAACTATATATTTTGCAGATGGGTGTAGAGTCATATTTTCGAGGGCTAATTGTATTGCATACAGTTCTGCTGAAAAGTTGGTATACTCAGGTGGAAGAGAAGCTGATATGATAGCAGAGGGAAACACTGCTGCTGCTCCAACAGTTGAAAAAGATTTGGAACCATCCGTATATACCGGCAAGAAGTCAGCACAGCTTTGAAGATGGCTAGCATGGAGTTGTTGCACATTCAGTGTCGGTAGGCGATTCTTTCCCCATTGTAGAAAATAAGTATCACAAGTTAGTTGAGGAAACGGGGTCCACGGAGGATGAGAGTAATTTTCTATCTGTTGCCTATTGTGGAGAGGAACATTCCAGTTCTGTGATATTTCAAGAAGCCGTAGGCCAGCTGGTCGGATTTTACCTGGTTTATTTCTATAGAGATTAATTAGTGGTTGATTAAAAAGGTATGGCTGAATAGGATGCAAAGAGCAAGTCTGTATTTTGGCTGCATATTTAAGTAACAGCATTTTTCTGCGGAGATGCAGAGGGGGGCTCATGAGCTTCAATGTATGGACTATGAGTTGGAGATGTCCTATACGCACCAATTGCAATCCGCAGTGCATTATGTTGAATAGGATCCAGCCAGCGTAGTACACTCTTTCGGGCAGAATCATAAACTGGAGCACCATAATCTAAACGGGATCTGATCAATGCCCTATATAAGAGCAGCAAAGTTGTACGGTCTGCTCCCCAAGAATGGGCAGATAAAGCTCTTAGCATGTTGATCTTTTTGAGACAGGTAGTACGTAACCATTTAACATGCTCAAAGAAATTCAGCTTACTGTCCAGGATTAGTCCCAAGAATCTGATATTGCTGGCAATCGGAATGGTGGTATTTGATATCCGAAGTTCAGGATCCGTATGCAGTTTGCGTTGATTGCAAAAGTGAATCGCAACTGTTTTTTGTTGGGAAAGACGATATCCATTGCGCTCAGCCCACTTTTGTACTTTATTGAGAGATATCTGCAATTGCCTTTCAATAGATCTCATATTCTGTGAATGGCAAGAAAGAGAGAGATCGTCAGCGTAAAGGCACGCCTTTACAGTATTTGGAAGTTCTTTTGTGATAGAATCAATTCTGAGGGCAAAGAGGGTTGCACTCAAAACTGACCCTTGTGGTACTCCTTCTTGCAAGAATGTAGTAGAAAGGGAATTTTGATATCGCACCTGGAAAGATCTGCTCTTGAGGAAGTTCTTAATAAATATAGGCAGGTTGCCACGGAGACCATGATTATGGAGGTCACGAAGAATTCCATAACGCCAGGTGGTATCGAATGCCTTCTCTATATCTATGGAGACCATAACTAGGTGTTCGTTTTTAACAAAGGCATTGCGAATTTCGGATTCAGCCTTGATCATCAGATCAAAGGAGGACCTGTTTTGGCGAAAGCCATGCTGACTATTACTTAGTAGATGTTCGCTTTCAATGATCCAAGCGAGTCGACTGTGGATCATTTTTTCAAGAATTTTACCGAGGCAACTGGACAGAGATATTGGTCTGTAACTATTAGGATTGGAGGGGTCTTTTCCAGGTTTCAAAAAGGCCAGAACTGTAGCATGGTGCCAAGAAGTGGGATAAACATTTCCCAGGAAGATTCGGTTAAAAAAGGCTAGCAGCATTTGTAAGTTTTCCTCATCAAGGTGCTGTAACATAACATAATATATCCCATCTGGCCCAGCGGCACTGTTGCGTGTTGTTCTGATGGCTTGCATAAGTTCACATTTTTGGAGTGGCTGGTTATATGGAAGTAGCAGTGAAGTTCTAAAGTTGATGTGTCTCTGTTCTGCGGTGCTCTTAGTTTTCTGAAATTCCGGAGAGTAGGTGGAAGCAGCTGAGACGTCAGCAAAAGTTTTGCCTAAGGCATTTGCTATATCCAGAGGAGCAGAAACGTTTAGACCATTGCAGGAGAGAATTGGGGAAGGAACAGTTGGAAACTTCCCGGAAAGCTGCCTAATTTTCTTCCATATTAATCGTGGGTTCGTGTTTCTATTGATAGTGGATGCAAACCGAGTCCAAGAATCTTTCTTGGCTTGTCTTTGAATGAGACGAGCTTTTGCTTTTAGTTTCTTGTATTGAATAAGATTAACTGTAGTTGGAGTTCGCCGAAATAAATTCCATGCTTTATTTTGTTCTTTCTTCGCTTTTGTGCATTCCTCATTCCACCAACAGTTGAAATGGCGTAGAGTCTTTGAATTTGATATTGGAATTGAGCTTTTAGCTGCAAATAAAAGGCAGGAAGTGATATAGTCGGTAACTTCATCTATGGGATGTAGTTGTATAATTTTTTTGTCCAATGTGATTGCTGATTGAAATTTGTCCCAATTAGCTTTAGAAAATTTCCATTTCCTGCAGGGTTCGTCTAATGGTGGTTGTGTAGTCATCAGATTACAAACAATTTGAAAATGGTCGCTGCCCATGGGATTATCCAGAGCGGACCATTGCATGACTGAAAACAGTATCGGGGAGCAAATCGATAGGTCAATGGCAGAAGTCTGTCCATTAGGTAACTGTATATGGGTGTGCGAACCACTGTTAAGAAGAGTGAGGTTTTCTTTATCCAGCAAAGTTTCGATCAGTCGGCCGCGTCGGTCTAATTTAGTTGATCCCCATAAAGGGTGGTGGCCATTGAAATCCCCTAGCAGGCAGATAGGGGAGGGTAGCTGTAATAAAAGTTCTTTAAGATCAGTATAAGAGTAAGTATGATTTGGTGGGAGATAAACTGAGACTAGAGTTAAAGCAGTCTGACTAATCAGACGCACAGCGACAGCTTCGATTTGGGTTTGGAGAGTGATTTGCCTAGCTGGAATCCTTGTGTTAATTAAGATAGCTACACCACCTCGAGCAGAATTGGATGTATTCCGATCTAGTCGATAGATTGAGTAGTTTTTTATGGAAATGGAAATTTGAGGAGTTAAATAGGTTTCTTGCAGGCAGAAACCAACTGGAGAGTAGCGGTTAATTAAGTAATGAATGTCGTCAATGTTGCCACGAAAGCCTCTGCAATTCCATTGCAAGATGTTAGGCATTACTTGAATTTAGAAGAAGAAGCTGTACCTGACGTGGATGTCTTATGGCGTTCTGGCTTTGGTTTGTCTCTTTTTGGAAATGTAGGGCGACCTGTGTCCATATCTTCTTCTTCTACAAATATTTCCAGAACCGGATCTTCCTGTTTGGGAGAATACTCTGAATGCATCGATGTGTCCTGAATAATCTTTTTTGTAGATGAATTAAGATTATTTGAAGTAGTAGCAATCACTGGTGGAGGAGGAGATTTTGCTGGAATTTTAAGAGGCGTATTACTGGCTTGGTCTGAGTGCTTCAGGGTATTGGACTCTTGCGAGAGAGGACAGCTCGAGCCCAGTCGGAGATTGATATGTTATGTGGAATGGTAACATCAGTTTGCGTGGCTATTGTCTGATATTTTTTTGCGATACTGGCATAGGTACGGTTATGTATAATGGGTGCAACTAATTTTCTTGCTTCCTGATAACTAACTTTATTTTCAACTTTATATTGCATAATTTTTTTCTCTGTTTTCCATCTCTCACATGTCTTAGAGTAGGCCGGATGGTTGCCTTTGCATTTGGGACAGATCATTTCTTTCACTGAACAATCACTTTGAATGTGATCAGAGGATCCACAGTTGGGACAAACTGGGTTGCTTCTGCATGTCGTTTGAGAGTGGCCATACTTTTGGCATTTATAACATCTCAGCGGATTTGGTATAAAAGGACGAGTGCGGCAAAGAAGAAATCCTGCTTTTATTGATGAGGGCAGATTTGGACTGTTAAAGGTGAGAATTATATTTCTGGTAGGTATCAGTATATTGTCTCTTTTGACCATAATTCTTTTTACAGCAATGACATTTTGTTCCTTAAGTTCTTCTTTAATTTCTTCCTCCGTCACATTCATCAGGTCCCAACTAGATATTACACCCTTTGATGTATTTAGGGTTGCATGTGGAGTTACGTTAACTGGAATACCAGCAAAAGTTGTCATTTTTAGTAGTTTTTCAGAATGCCTGTGGTTTAGAGTTTCAACAAGTAAGTCCCCTGATTGCAGTCTCTTAACCGTCTTGGGAGACCCTGCAATATTTTCCAGATGTTTTTGGATTAGAAAAGGGGATAGCTTACTGAGAGGCTGTTCTGATAGTGAGTGCATTATTAAAAATGCTGGTAAGTCTGTCACCGAGGGATTTGTTTTCAACCTCTTTGCTTGTGACGAGTCATGTTTATTTTCAGTATCTGGTCGACAGCTTGTCGACTCTATAGTTGGAAACATATTTTTTTCCATGTTGGCTCCTCTTAGCCCCTGGCAGATGGACTTTTCTGCCAAGGTTACCGGCCCCGCCACGGGGAGGCAGGAGCAGTGCCTGGTGTGACCAAGCGAAGTTAGTAGTGATTAGTCTATTAAATATGAAAAAAGAAAGGTTACTTTCCTTTCTTGCTCTCGATCAGTACTTTTGAAAAAAGAGCTGCTATTAAATAAAAGGATTTATTAAGGAGAAGAACGTAAAAGAGAACTAGAATTCACCTTTTGAGAATCGCAGTGAAAGCACAGAGAAATCGCTTAGTCACAATCGCTTGGCACCCGGGGCCAGACGAACTTGCATAGCAAAGTACCGTTCACTATACGATGTGTAGTAAGCACCAGTCACTGTGATCACGTTTGTGAATTTAATTTTAATTCCATTAAATAGCAATTCTAATTAGCGAAAATAGGAGGAATATTATCCACAGACTATAAAAACAAAGATATATTAAGCACAAATTTACCCTTTATTACCTTACCAATTAAAAAATTAAATGATATGTAAAAATTGGAATAATTAATACGTACTGTAATATGTACATACTAACTAGTTGACATTTCTGTTCACTGACATTTGTGGGTGGGGGTTAAAATTTAAAACAGTAAAAAGATAAGCAATCAATAACAAAGAACATGACACACACAAATTGCAAGTAACACGATATGCGATACGCGCAAGTGAGAATGGAGTAACGAGTTACAAAGCTTTAAAAATAGGAATGAAGAGAAGATTTGAAAATTAATTTTTTTATATGATTGAAGATTTCATGGAAGTGTAAACACATTTCACCATAATAACCCACAGAATTCCAGATATCGGTATTATCACAAATTCAGTAAGATCGAGTTTACTGTCCATTTATGATAGATTTTGCTAACAGAAAAGCCCAATAAACAGGTGAACGCTAATTGTTTTTATTGTTTTATGGTTGTGACCTCCAGAATTTCGACTGAACCATGTGGTACTGTCGGAGACAATCATAGGGTAATCTCCAGTGCTGCGGTCTCCTGCCCTAATTAAACGGCATGCTGTCCCAATTAAGCGAAGTAAACCCTGGCTATTTTCTTCTTTGGTTTCTGTTTTTTAAGATTTGTCCCAAATAAACGGCTACCCCGATTAACCAGTGGCCCAAATAATCGGAATCCACTGTATATATATATATAATTATACATATATTTGAATAGCGTTCAAAATAGTTGAAAATGGAATCTTTCATAATAAAATAAAATAGTACAGCATACATCAGAGGCAGCAAAAAGCATATTCCTCTACATGATGCTTGAAATATAACCATATAAATAAGAATAAGAGTTAAAATAAAATAATGCCAGCAGTATGGTAAGACAAGAGCGAAAATAATCAAAATTAAACCTAAATCAAACTGGGGGGGAAGAGAAAATAAACCAAAAATAGACTGACCATTATGCCCCATCTCGACAGAGGACCACAAGGCCAATAATGGTCAGGGAATTGCTGCATTTCTATCGCTGGACAAATCGCCGCAAAGGAGAATCAATCGAAAGATCAACCCGCCATCCAATCCTCAGATCAAACCACCAATGCAGAAGATTTGAACAGCGGTGGTCCTGATGCAGCGAAAATTAAAAAACAGAACAGCTACAAGCACTCCAGTGCAAAGCCACACTACTGATAAAATAATCTCAACCAGATTATATAGACGAATAATGAACTATGTCTATTTTTGGTTTATTTTATTGTAGTGGTTAACACCTGTTGGTAATATTTCACATAAATTTGGACCTGGTACCCATCAGAGGGAGTACCACTAAATTTCTATTTAATTGGCTTTCAAAATTCAATGAATTATTATTCTTTCATTTAGATTTTCTAAATAATTTTAGAGAGTTTCTACTGCAATATTTTTACTCTTGTTACCCTTCTCTTCCATATATGCTATACAGTTTAAAGCAGTTTTTAAACTTAATGCTTAGAAAATGACGCATACAATTTTTTTGGTCGCTGTTTCAGCTATAATTGCCCACAAAAAAGCTCCAGTGATCTCTGGCATTGTATTCTAACCTATGTCATTCAGATGGGAGAGGAAAGATGGGGGGGGGAGGTCGATCACTTTCTAATCTACTTGACAGTAGGTTAGGAGAAACCAATGAAAGCCATATATTTGAGTTTGATATATGTTTATCTGCATTTTTTGGCATTTTGTTAAAAATTTGTGTATACTAATTCCACATATGACTTTAGTTTTTACATGGCATCAATGATTTTCCCAGAAATTAAAGAAAAGCAAATATATAATAATATTATATTAGATTTATAATAAAAAAAAAAAAAAAAAAAAATTTTACATCTGTAGAAATGGTATTAATATTTGCAACAAAACATTACTGTACAAGCAGGGCATAGCCTCATTCTGTACATAGCAATGAGCAAACAAGGTTGCTAATTGGTGCACTCATCTCACATTGTGGAGGCATTTTGCCACAAATTGCCTTGGTATTGCACTACTCTAGATTAAAAAAAAAAAAAAAAAAAAACACTGCCCCAATGAAGAAGTGTATGGATAGTTATTTATAGATATGACATTACCCAAACCACTGGTTTCAAATCATTGGTGAGCATATATGCACTGTGAGACCAGAAAAATTCAGTTTCGGATGCAAGATGATGCAAACAAGCAAAATAAATTGAAGTAATTTAGGGCAATAGTCTCTCATGCTGCAAGAATAGGGCATAGCATGGTGAAGAGTCTCTACAACGTGAAATTGATGCACTAAATAGCAAATCTTGCTCATCACTTTGTAGAGAATGAAACTATGCCCCTTCTTCTAACTAATTGCAGTGTAGCTTACACTTACTGTAGGATTCTTCTGTGTACCATTGATAATTTGAAATTATCCCATACTTTTTTAAATTTTGGGACTCTACAGCAAAGTCTGCTTGTCTTTTAGAAGAATTTCTGGAGTCCCATGTCCCACCTCTTGTAAAATTTTCCTGAAGTACCAGATTTATAAGGTTTTACTGCAATTTATATCTGAATATAACAATTTTTGAATTATTACATCAGATCTAAAAAGATTAATACTAAGTTCACTAAAATTTATTTTGACAAGAGATAGCTCAGTAGGATGTATACTAGATGTAATTTCTTCAAACAGCAGATTTATTTAAATCCGGTAAGTCTTCCACATATTGTAATGTTGCTATGTTTAGATAAGTACTATTACATTTAACTTAATTATACAGGAATAAATCTTTAATGTATCTCTCTATTACAGAAGATTTAGGAGAAGTCCGGTTGGCCTGCCTCCCTAAAATCCACTCATGAAAACCTTCTCAATGGTAAGCCCTGTTACGTCACTTAGGTGGCAACGAATGTGTAGAGTGGTTCTCTTCAAGATGCCTGGTCAGCGTGAAGAGGAAAAGACCAAACCCTCCAGCATATGAAAGCATGACGAAACAAATGGCCCTCAGTCCCCAGCAGCTTTCACTCTCCCTCTTACGGCAGCGAGAGGATCAGAGTGGAAGCAGAGGGTGCTAAGAATCTCTGGGTAAGACCAGGCTGCCATGCACGGAAACTGAACTTGGCCTGTTATAACGTAAGAACACTCATCAGTGAAGACAGGATATTAGAGCTGGAAAAGGAATTAGAAAATGTGAATTGGAATATCATCGGTTTGGCTGAAACAAGAAGAAGAAATGAATCACTTATAAGTTTATCAAGTGGAAATCTGCTGTACACCAATGGAATCAGTGAAAGGAGTGAAGGTGGAGTTGGGTTTCTGGCCCATAAAGATTTTAAAAACAACATTTAGGAATTCAAAAAGTATATCACCAAGAGCGTCAAGACTAATACTCAAGATTTCTAAGAGATACAAGCTAAAGATTATAATGATTTATGCACCAACATTGAGCCATGATGATGAAGAGGTTGAAGAAACGTACACCGAAATTGAGAGTCTTCTAGATGAGCAGAAACCCCACTACACTATTATTATGGGAGACTTCAATGCTAAGGTTGGAAAAAGACAAAACAGTGGCAGAAAGGGGAAATATAGGAAATTTTGGAATTGGTGAAAGAAATGAAAGAGGTGAAAGACTTGTGGAATTTGCAGAATCTCAAGGACTGTCAGTAATGAACACTTTTTTCAAGAAAAGGGTGAACAGAAAGTGGACATGGAAGAGTCCAAATGGATTAACTACTAATGAAATCGACTTCATCCTCACTAACAGAAGATATATTGTGAATGATGTTACTGTCCTGAATAAGGTAAATGTTGGAAGTAATCACAGAATGGTAAGATGTACACTTGATATAGATGTAAGAAAAGAAAGGAAAAAGCTGACTCGAGTAAATAATACAAAGGTCTTTGAGATAACAGAAGAGGAGAAAAAGCAGTATGTACTGGAACTTAAGAACAAGTTTGAGCTTCTGTAGACTGCTCAGGACCAAGATATCGACGAGGAATATTACAACTTTCTGAAAGTGATAAAGCCCAAGAAACCTATAGGGAAACAGAAATCCAAAGAAGAAAAAATTAGTCAAGAAACACTTGTCATGATGAACCAAAGACGACAAATGAAGAGCAAGAAAAACACTGACAGGGAGAAAATTGAGTATACTGAGTTATGCAAAGCCATTAGAAAGAGACTCAGAGAGGACATAAGAAGATTTAACACAAGAAAAGTAGAACAGGCATTAAGGGAAAACAAAGGATTTAAATCAGCAGCCATGAGCAGTAATACAGAAAGACAAATGATACTGAAACTGAAGAATAGCGATGGTTTACTTATAAACAGCAGACAAGGCATAATTCAAATAGCAGAAGACTACTATAGAGAATTATACAAGGAGCAGGGGAATGATGCCAGCAGTGGGGAAGATGGATTGCAAAGTAGCAACACATATGACATACCCAATATTCTTCCTGATGAGGTAGAACATGCATTGAAGAAAATGAAGAATCAGAAAGCTCCGGGGGAAGATGAAGTTACTGTAGATTTGTTAAAATTGGGAGGAAGAGACATAACACAAAAACTGGCACGGCTCTTCACAAAGTGCATTAGAAAAGGTGTGACGCCTAATGAGTGGAATAATGCAATCATAGTTTTGCTGCATAAGAAAGGAGATAAATCAGAAATTGGAAATTATAGATCAATTAGCTTGTTATCCCACATCTACAAGTTGTTCACAAGGGTCATTACTAACAGATTAGAAAGAATACTTGATGAGAATCAACCGAAAGAGCAAGCTGGCTTTAGGACAGAATTCTTAACTATGGATCACCTTGACGTAATATCACAGCTAATGGAGAAAGCAAATGAATATAAAACACCATTATGCCTGGCATTTGTGGATTATGAAAAGGCATTTGACTCCATACTGCATAAGGCAATGTTTCGGGCACTGGAAAGACAAGGCATTGATACCCCATATATTATGATTTTGAAGAAAATATATGAGAGTGCTACCTCCTTTATTAGACTAGACAAAGACAGTAGGAAATTTAAAATTGAGAAAGGAGTTCTACAAGGAGACACAATATCTCCGAAGCTGTTTACTGCTGCCCTTGAGGAAGCTTTCAGAAGATTAAACTGGTTGCAGAAAGGAGTCAATGTGAACGGAGAGTACCTAAACCATTTACGATTTGCAGATGACATTGTGGTCATAAGCCATGATCCCAAAGAATTAGAGGAAAATCTTAATCAGTTATGCACAGTTAGTAAGGATTTTGGACTAAAGATGAATGTGGCTAAAACAAAAGTAATGATGAACAAGTATGCCACGGAAAGGGAAATAATGATTGAAGGAGCAGTAATTGAAAAGGTGGAGTCATATACTTATTTGGGACAAGTTATTAGCTGTAATAATGATAAATGGCTGGAAGTCAAGAGAAGAATAAATTTTGGATGAATAGCATTCAGGAAATATAGTCACATACTGAAGAGCAATATCCCAGTTTGTCTGAAATGTAAAATAATGAACCAATGTATACTCCCCACCATGACTTATGGAAGTGAAACTTGGGCACTCACCAAAAGAATGGAAGAGAAGCTGAGAACTACACAGCGAAGAATGGAACGAATCATATTGGGAATCAGACTGTTAGATAAGAAGAGAAACACATGGATTAGGCAACAAACTCAAGTAAAGGACATTCTTATCAAAACTAAAGAACTAAAATGGTCTTGGGCAGGACACATAGCTCGAAGACATGATGACAGATGGACTAAGAAAATAACAGAATGGTATCCAAGAGGAGCTAGAAGAAAACCTGGAAGACAAAGGCGGAGATGGATAGATGAAATTGATGAGTTTGTGGGTAGTAAATGGATGGCCAGTGCTCAAAACAGAAGGAACTGGAAAGTTGCTGGAGAGGCTTTCATCCTGCAGTGGATTGAAAATGGCTGATGATGATGATGAAATCTTTAAGTAAATTACAATAAAAGTTTATAATTAAGATAATAGTCATACTATGAACATTACAAACATATTCTACATTACACTGATAATATTCCAATTGGACCACTAGTCTGCAATTAAAGTTTACAATCAAAAAATTATCTTATCTGAATCTGCCCTTACTCTTATATGTCCAGATTCTTTTAGCTTTAGGAGTAGTACCTGAGGAGAGACCAGAACTTTAAATTCTGCAGCAATTTCAAAATCCTGTTTGGAAATTAAGTAAATATTATTCCTCTTCAAAAATTTGATATCCAAAATTTTACAATGCTCACTCAAACAATTTTCACCAAAACACATTACATTAATTTATCAAGTTATGAACTTTCAATCATATGAACGAATTGAAAATTCAATATAAAATTCAACATAAAATTTAATATGCATACTCAAAGTTCGATCTTCCAAACTTGGCTCAACTTCAGATATTCAACAAAACATGATCCTTTACACATATTTGAATACTATACATAATCTTACACATACAGGATGGATCATATGTCAGTTTACAGAAAAGATATACAATTTACTAAGAAGTAATTTACTGAAAACATTTTGAAAAATTCACCTAAATGTCATAAATAACATTGTGTGGATATAATATTAATAAAGTAATATAGGAATGAAATTTACGATATGATATAAATTGCACAAATTATCATACGGTTCATCCTGTACCACACAGTTTTTTTTTTGTTTTTTTTTTGTAAAATTTATTTTGTTACTGAGGTATTGTTGTTAGTTAAGAAACACAAAATCTAAGGAAGTGCATCCAGTTGACAGATGGACAATGCAAAGTTGAGTCAGTTTGATGTTACATAAGCACTGGGAAAGCAAAAATGAGGATAGGAGTTTGTTCTAGGCCTAATGACTCTGATGAGTAAAATGAACAATTATACAGAGAAATAGAGTGGGCCAGTAAATCAGCATCTTATAATGGGGGATTTTAACTTCCCAGATATAGACTGGAACTTATGGGTTGGTCACTCGCACACTAGCAAGGCTTTTGTGGATTTATTGGATGATTGTTTTCTACAGCAGCATGTTAGAGAAAATAAGAGGGAGGAACACTCTTGATCTGATTATCAGTAATGATTATTCATGCATTAAGAATTTAGAGATAAAGGAACCACTAGGAGACAGTGATCATAGTGTACTGATGGGAATTTACTTAAAGATGTAACTACCATCACGAGTAAAGGGAAGGTTTTTGTTTCGTAAAAACAACTACAGTGGTCTCAGTGATTTTTTAGGTTCTATGGAGTGAGACTAACTGATGATGTTACCAGCAGAAAATTCCAAACGGGTAGCATTCAAGGAAGTAATTTTGGAAGCTACTAGACTTTTTGTTCCAACTAAGAAATACTGCTCTAGATTTAGTCACAAATGGATGTCAGATGTACTAATAAGAATTGGGGCAGAGAAGAAAAATGCATGAGATGCACATAAATTGTCAGGCGACACAGAAGGCTATGGCAGATACAAGCTAGTCTGTAATCAAGTCACAAAGGAGGTTAGGCAAGTGAAGGCAGATTACAAGAAATCACTGGCAAAGGATGCTAAGAAAAACAGCAAGCACTTCTTTAGTTATATAAACTCTAAAAGGAAAGGAATGAATCAGATTGGTCCACTTGATATCAATGGTTTGACTGTAGATAATCATTCTCAGATAGCTGCCAAACTAAATGAATATTTTGCATCTTCATTCACACGAGCAGTTATTCAAGAAGGAGAGGGCCAGATGTTTATCAAACTCTAACAGGGAGTTAAATGATTTTGTAATAACTGAGGGCAAAGTGGAGGAGAAATTGTTGAAGTTAAACATAAGAAGGCACCTCGGGTAATAATTAATTGTAATAGAAGCATGTGATGCAAGAAAGCAAGTGTATGAGCTTATGTAGCATCAGCTAAAAAAAAAATTCACACAACCATTCCCTCTAAAAGTTTGTCCAGTTCCTCCAATTTATTTAAGCTATCAGCTTCCACAATGACAGATGGAAGTTTGTTCCAGCAATTAACCACCCGCTGGCTAAAGACAAATTTTCGCATATCTATTCTACAGCTGTCTTTCCTCAATTTGAATTTATGCCCCCTTAGGTTCGTAATGTAAGCAAGCAGAAGAATCCCATCAGAATTCAACGTGCTCAACCCATTCAAGGCCTTATAGACCTCTATCAGATCACCTTGCAGGTGCCTAGTCTCCAGCCGCTGCAATTTTCAGAACTTAAGCCTCTTTTGGTAAGAGGAACCCCTTCGTTCCCCTCACTAATATTGTAATATAACTTGATAGATGGGATCTATCCAGTTATATTAAAGGAGGTGGCAAAGAGAGTAAGCAAACCCTTAGCCATAATTATGAGAGCATCCTTGGACTCAGAGTAAGTCCCCATGGACTGGAGATGTGCAAATGTATCTCCAATTCGCAAAGTGAGATCAAACGGTGATACGAGTAATTACAGACCTGAAACAGAAATGAAACTAGTTAAAGATGAATTGTAGGATCATCCTGACAAGACTGCAGTAATTATCCAGACACAGCATGAGTTTGTTAAGGGAAAGTCTTGTGTGACAAATTTGATTGGATATTATGATATGGTTACAAAGGAACTGGATGCAAAAAATAATTTTGATATCATATACTTTGACTGTAGGAAAGCTTTTGATACTGTTGCACATGGAAGACTACTGTTGAAATTGGAGCAGTATGGCATTACGGGGAAGTTGATATAATGAATAAAAGAATGGTTGGGTGGGAGAAGATAGAGAGTGGAAATCAATGGATACTGTTCTAATTGGAGTAATGTTATTAGTGGTGTCCCTTAGGGTTCGGTGTTGGGCCCAGTGTCATGTATATTTATCAAGGATACTGACGAAGGTATATCAGGTTTAATGTCCAAATTTGCAGATGATACAAAGGTTGGCAGGGATGTTAATAACAGTAAATGACAGTATGCTGCTGCAACAGAATCTGGAAAAAGTTTGGTAGATGGGCTGAGAAGTGACAACTGAAGTTTAACATTGACAAATGCAAAGTACTGCATATGGGAGGCAGTAACACCAGAGAAATGTACCAACTGGATAGTTACAGACCTGGGGATAATTGGGCAGTCAGATATGAAGTTTTCTGAGCAGTGCAGACAGGCTGCCAGAATAGGTCATGTAGTCTTGTCAGTGATATACAGGAATTTGCGAGCAGGGATAAGGAGGTCATTATCTCCTTGTGTAAGGCAATGGTCAGGCCAAACCTCGAGTACTGCGTACAGGTCTGGAAGCCTCATTTTAGAAGGATGTAGAGTTGCTATAACAAGTACAGAGAACGGCAACAAGACTGGTGAAGGGAACAAAGGGGTACTCTTATGAAGAAAGGCTTAATTTCTGCAATTTGCAGAAATTAAGGCACCTGCAAGGCGATCTGATTGAGGCATATAAGGCCTTGAATGGATTGAGCAGGCTGAATACTGATGGGACTCTTCCTCTTGCTCAGATTACAAGCCTGAGGGGGCATAGATTCAAACTGAGAAAAGACAGTTATAGAATAGATGTGTAGAATTTGCCTTTAGCCAGCAGGTAGTTGATTGCTGGAACAAACTTCATTCTGTTATTGTGGAAGTTGATAGCTTAAATAAATTCAAGGCAGAACTAGACAAACGTTCGGAATGAATGAATCAGTGAAATGGGAAGATTTTTTTTTTTGGCCGATGCTCTATAAGCTTGCTTTCTTGCATCATGTGCCTCTACTAATGCTATTTTCTTGTTATTTAAGACTACTGTCCTGTGAAACTGAAGATATTTTTTTTCCAGGTCATGGGGGGGAGAGAGAGAGGGGGGGACCTTAAAGGATGCACCAGGAACATAGGAGGCGTTTTTGATAACTGCTATCACTATTTCTGGTTACAATTTACAGTGGAAAGTGATATGAATTGAAACCACCAAAAATCTCTCTTGATCACTTGTTCTTTTATAGTATAGAAAAGAAGCATGGAGATGATTTGGTACTTCAGAAATTTCTGAAATACTCCATACTTCAAAAATTAACTAGAATATAAGCATGTTTTGAAATTTTAGTATAACATTTTTTAACATATTGCACATTTCTGAACTGAAAGTGGATCAGCATCACTATTATGCATGTCTTGTTGAAATTTGAATGAGACATGTATAATGTGATATAGAGTGACCAAATATAAAAAGAATGTGCACTTTATTCAATTTTTATCTGTTTCTAAAGCTTTGCTGAAAACAAAACTAGTTGCAGCACAAACACTTGATGACGTAACATTTCTATGATGCTTTGGAATTATGCTCAACTTTTTTTTTTTTGGCACTTTATGAGCACCTTATTTGGCAATGTACATTCATGTATATTGCCCCAAGACCACAGCTAGTTCATTTATCACTCAGTAGCAATCATTATAATGTGCAGTACTGGACCTAAATGCTTAGAAAATAATGTGTAATCATAATGATAGGCAAAGATTTTTTTTTTTTTTTAGTAATGACAAGAGAGAATGATTAAATTGAACAATGTATGTGGCCCTACTTATTTTAAATAAATTTTTTTTCTGTTTATACTCCGGCACGACAACCAAGTCAGTAGAGTTTACAATAAATCGTCAATACAAATATTTATCATATTTGGTAGTCATGGGCTTGAACCCCGGTCCACTCAAGCAACGCGTGCTATGCACTCTCGCTCCTGACCACTGGGCTACGTTTCGTAGTAGTAATGATAGCAGTAATTCTGTCTTTCAAGCAAAAGAAAGAATCCATTTGGCTAGAGAGTGGAACACTTTGCACACAAATAAAAACTTGTCCACAAACATATATACAACTGTCACAGGAATACTGCCATACAAAGAGGTTCAATGACTGTGTATATATATATATATATATATAAAACATGTAAAATAGATAAAATGTCTGTGAAAATGGAAATAAAAAAATACACAAAGTGCCTGAATTAAGAGAAGTTTAAGGGATAGTAGAAACTGGAAGTGAAATAGTGGTGAAAAAGTGAAAGAATTTGAAAAACCTAGTACAAAAATGAACTGAGACTGAGGAAGCAAACAATATACAAAAATAATTTTATACAAATAAATAAAAAATAATAAATAACAAATAAATAAATAACACTGTATTCAGATATGGGAGGACAATTTTAGCAAGAGGTTGAATCAAGGGATGGCAAATATGCAAAATATGAATACCGTAAATGAAAAGATGATACATTATTTTCCAGGTCATGGGGGGGGGGGAAGAGACAGAGAGAGAGGAATTTCATCAGGGAACTATTCCTGACCATATATCAGGCACTGCATTTCCAAACTTGTCTATAGTAATAGAAAAAGGGTGAGAGCAAATATGTGGCCTTTATCGTAATACTAACAGACAAGGTAGTCCATACACAGTGTAAAAATTAAATTAATAATGTAATTTTTAAATTTAATACAAATTTACAAAAGTGTAATGTGAAATATAATGCAACTGTTTGTACCGTGCAGAAGGGATAAAAAGTAATTAAATTAACGTGGTTAAAAAATGCAAAAATTCAAATATACAGCAGAGAAATTTGATCAAAAAGTGTGAACAAGCAAATGGTATAGGGAATGGTAAAATTCTTGGGGTGGGAAAGGGGAGAAAAAAGATGGTCAAAAGAAGGTGAAAATAGCGATAGGATGCAGGATAGTCAGAGTGTTCTTATCACCCTTGTATTACACTAATAGTTTTCTGAATGGTAAAAAAAACAGAAAAAGACAGTACAAAGATAAAAAGTCATAAAAAATACTGAACTCACTGGGTGTGTAAGGCCCAACCTTACAGAAAAGGTTCTGATATAATTCCAGTTCCGGTATAAAGGGTTCTGGTATATTTTTGTACTAGGTGAAAGAAAAGTGAAAGAATTTTTCAAATTCTTTCACTTTTTCTTTTTCACTTTGCATTTCACAATGCAAAAATGCTTGATCTGATGTCAGCTGAAATAAATATTGATACATGATCAGGTATTTCATCAGGGGACTATTACGGCTGACCAGTTTATTTGCAGTTCCTGATACATGGTCAGGTGTAGTCCCCAGATGAAATACGTGATCATGTAGCAACATTTATTTCAGCTGACATCAGATCAAGCATTTTTGCATTACCTATATTAGACCATTTACTAAAAATGTTTCCCCCCCACATCTGATGACAGCTATACCATTTTCATTTTATTTTGATGTATTAATTTTACTTTACAGTTCCCCCACTTTATATTGGCTTGGCAATTCAGCCAATAATTTTCTTAATTCATCATAACCTCTAGGATATTAACATTCTTTCACTTTTCACAAATCTACTACACTTCTTTTTCTACTTTCCTCACCCTTCTGGCTACTGAAACTTTGTGTAACTATCACATCCATTTATGCATACTGAATTCACTATATTAATACTACTTTATATACACATACATACATATATATGTATATGTTAATTAATTGGGATAAACCTATTATACATATCAAACATATTCATGATATTATCTTTTGGTTGAAACATAGCAAACTCAGAGCACTCACCAAAATCAACTCTACCTATAAACATAATAATATACACTTAAACCACCTACTTAAGGATATCTTTAAATTTATGTTGAATAAAAAAACTATGGTTACAAACGAATACATTAATATTAAATTCAGCAACACACTATTGGATCATATATGCTTAGATAAGATTATCAACATATACAAACACGAAATTGCCTATTACCAATGCACACATTTACACCAGATTCAACTATAATAAACCATTTGGACTTACAGTTTGTAATTACAAGAAAACGGCTTGCAACCTAGTTAATAGTGATATTGAGGCCGAATGCTATTGCCATTTACCTCAATATCAGGCCTACGTGGACAAGCACCATAAACATATCATCACCGGAGATCTGAGTATTATAGGCTACCCCGATCTGTGCGAAAATCTTTCATTTGGTTTTAAATTTAGGCCTAATACTAACATCAATACCACAATGGTTAATAAACAACTACACTTAGATTTAATGCAGTTCTGCTTAAAATTATCTTACAAACATTACATACCTTTAGAAGCTTTCCACATTTGGCTTACACTTACATACCAGGCAATTGAAAAATAGATAATGTTAATATACAATAAATTACCACCTACTAAGGTTTTCAATCTAGTCAAAATTAAACAGAATCTAAATAAGATATA
The DNA here is from genome assembly GCF_048544385.1 of Mastigoproctus giganteus. Classification (NCBI taxonomy): domain Eukaryota; kingdom Metazoa; phylum Arthropoda; class Arachnida; order Uropygi; family Thelyphonidae; genus Mastigoproctus; species Mastigoproctus giganteus. Next base: position 181,050,181 of record NC_143575.1, on the reverse strand, counting down.
AAATAGGTTTATAATTACAGCCTAATTTATAAAAAATTTTACACTGCCATATTATTAAATGAACTAAACAATAGTCCCAGATATAAATTAATAACCAACAACCGCAACGCCATTACAAAGAAAATACTGGCCATGCATAAAAAGTTAAAAGTTAACTAACCATAACACTAAGTATCCATACATATACTGCATACCTAAATTTCATAAAACACCTACTGGTTTTAGATTTATCACTTCATGTAGAGACAGCTACGCTAAGATTCCGCATCATAAACACCTACTTAAAATTATTTTCAACAATATAGATAATTCAAATATCATACTCAATAATAGCCCGATATTAAATTACCTAAATACCAATAAAGACAATAATACTATAGAATATATTAATACGTATGACTTTAATAACCTGTTTACCAGTATCACACATAACAGTCTAAAAACCATGTTTAATAATTATAACAATAAATATAAAAATATATTACCGTGTCAGCAATACTACTGGGATGACCTTATTAACCTTTGCATTTTCAGCAACTACATCTTTAATGGCAGTAACATATATAGAGTAACATATATAGACAGCTCTTGTCTAGTCACTAACCTATATCAATTTGAAAATAACTTTAAACAGGACATTATACTATACAGATATATAGATGATTTGATTGTTATTAACAAACCAAACTTCCACACAGAAGCCACTAAACACTACCCACCTGAATTAATATTAGAATGTACTAACACAAATAGTTCCAAATCAGCTACCTTCCTAGACTTAGACATATGCATAGTTAATAGTGCTATACACACCAAACTATATAACAAACGAAACAAATTTCAATTTAATTCCATAGACCTCACTAATTGGAACTCAAACATCTCCAAACGGATTCACAGAAATATTATAGTTGTGCAAGGTATTAGAAGAACTAACATATGTAACATGGTAGATTACATTATAGATACCCTTATCGATTTCAGATCTAAGCTAATAAAAAATGGATTCCCACACTATATTACTGCACGATACCTACATAAAGTTATTTTGATAATTATTAACAAAAGACACAATGATAACCTTAACCCACATCTTATTATGGATAAAGTCTTGAGCTGCACATATACAGCATAGATTATGTAGGTGTATCTCGTTATTGTTACTATTGGCATAGGTAACTTTTGTTGGACATGTATATATGTATATAGTAGGCACTGCCCATGGAGTAAATCATATATAGCTTACACTCACTGAAAAAGTCGTACCTATATTTACTCCATGGGTAGGAATTTATTCTATTATACTCTACAGTGACTCCGAGTGCCATCTATTTGTTGACATTACTATATGCTAGTTCCATATTAATATACAAAATTACAGAGGGCACTATAGAAATTTGAATTAATTATGGCAATTTTAGTGACATTAACTACAGAACCTAGGGGGAGCTTCGGTCGGTTAGTGTCACATATACTATACATGCGGAATTATTCGGTCTTTCTAACATTTCTTTTACTGTGGTAAGCAGTTTATATATATATATCTTATACTTACTGACTTTTCTTGTTATATTTAATAACCAGGATCCCTTACTATAAGGGACGGGAAGTTACACTCCCGGTTTTATCCTAAGTAACATTAAGCTTCGCCTTTTTCTATACTTTTTATCTTCAAACAGGCCTATGGGGCTGGGAAATTCCATACTGCAATAATTAAAGACAAACACCAGCCAAGGAATTAAAAATTTACTATAAAAATAAAATATACAGAAATAAAATATAATGAAACACTATCGGAAGACTAAAATATTACAATAAATTACGATAAAATAAACTATGATAAAAACATTAAAAATATAGTTAAAAATACCGAAGCAATAAAATTATCTAAAATAAACTGGATTAAAAGCGATAAAACCTGAAGCTTTCGGAGACTGCTGTCTACTTCTTCAACAGTATACTATTACTGCAATGACACATCCTTAAGAAGCAGGCCCATGGCACTCATGCACATGGTCCATCAGACACATGGTCGGCATTCCCCACGTGCGTATCGGAAACGGAAGTGGCTCGGGAGAGTATCAAACAGAACCGGTCATCCCGTCTGAGGACAACCGCCTCAAACAGGGGGTGTAAACGTGTCCCCCTGTCCCTGTTAGTATTACGACTGGATGAACCGATTCACAAGCTCTCGAGCCACTTCTGTTCCCAAAATCCATGGGCACGGTCTGTAATGACCGCATCTTCAGGGGACATCCGATGATGCTTCTCCCAGAAATGCTCTGCCACAGCAGACCTCGCATAATTAGCAGTCTTAATAGCGGTCATGTGCTCCCCCAGACGATCTTTTAAACGTCGCCCCATCTCTCCCACATAACACTCCTCACAATCCGGGCACTTAATCTCATAGACCACACTACTAGTATAGTCCTGGGCTACGGGATCTTTAACTTGAGACACCACTGTGTGCAATCTTCATTACAGCTCTGCACAGGCTTATCATCATAAGAATAGTGTAGCCAGGGCATTGTTGAATAGGGTGGGGACCCACTGTAGTACCCCCCTAGGATAAGGAAATGGAAATTTGCAGTCACGGCAGACCTCAGGAAGTGTGGGTACCCCCAGAGGGTCTTGGACAAATATATTTATAGGGTAGAGTCCAATCGTAGGGAGTCGCCTGCCCCTGTGGCTACCGCATACATTCCTTACTATCTGGGCCTTTCAGAACGCATTGTATGGGCACTGCGGGAGTGTCAGACCCGCTGTGTGCAACTTCCGGGATGGAGATTGCACACAGTGGTGTCTCAAGTTAAAGATCCCGTAGCCCAGGACTATATTAATAGTGTGGTCTATGAGATTAAGTGCCCGGATTGTGAGGAGTGTTATGTGGGGGAGACAGGGCAACGTTTAAAAGGCAGTCTGGGGGAGCACATGACCACTATTAAGACTGCTAATTATGCGAGGTCTGCTGTGGCAGAGCATTTCTGGGAGAAGCAGCATCAGATCTGCCCTGAAGACGCAGTCATTACGGACCATGCCCATGGATTTTGGGAACGCAAGTGGCTTGAGAGCTTGCGAATCGGTTCATCCAGTCGTAATACTTTTAACAGGGACAGGGGACACGTTTACACCCCCTGTTTGAGGTGGTTGTCCTCAGACGGGATGACCGGTTCTGTTTGATACTCTCCCAAGCCACTTCCATTTCCGATACGCACGTGGGGAATGCCGACCATGTGTCTGATGGACCACATGCATGAGTGCCATGGGCCTGCTTCTTAAGGATGTGTCATTGCAGTAATAGTATACTGTTGAAGAAGGAGACAGCAGTCTCCGAAAGCTTCAGGTTTTATTGCTTTTAATCCAGTTTATTTTAGATAATTTTATTGCTTCAGTATTTTTATTTTTTTTTATTTTTTAACTATATTTTTAACGTTTTTATCGTAGTTTATTTTATTGTAATTTATTGTAATATTTTAGTCTTCCGATAGTGTTTTCATTATATTTTATTTTTATGTAAATTTTTAATTCCTTGGCTGGTGTTTGTCTTTAATTATTGCAGTACTTTTTACTGTAATAACCCTACTTTTCATACCTCATGAACTATTAGAGCAATTCGAGGGGGACTGAGGTACTACAGCTATACTTTACCCTGCTTCCGTTCGCCTTCTTTTAGCTTATGCTACTTTTGTTAACTATATGATATATAATATACCCCATACGTATATGTTTATCAGTGGATGGATCTCTTTCTATATAATTCTACATAATGCTATGTATTACTCTTTTGTAATGCTAGCTATTATTATTTTGTAAATTAGCTATCCGTCAGGCTAATAGTCATCTAGCCAGCTAACAACTAAATTGTGATATACTTTGGTGGTTTGCAACCTAATTATATTAAATTTAAGCTAACATATACTACTTTACCATCATTTGGAATTGCTATCATATACCACCTTACTTTCTTTTGGAATTGCTATCATAAACTACCTAACTATCATTTGGATATGGTTATGCTGGACGATGATAACAGAAACGGATAGCTCGTAAATTATGGTTAATACATTGAGAGGGTTAGCTCTCAAAAAAGTCCCTTTCAATGTATCTATTTACCTATAATTAATATAATTTCAATTTTAATATAATTTTTATATGTGCGGTTTACCTTACTTTGTATTGCATATACAAAGTAAGGCATTTATGTTTCTTGGGCCGTTACGTTGTACTGGTTTTTCTCGGTTTGCATTATAACCTGCAATCTTTGTGTAAATTACACCATTAGCCTCTACCACTATTACTAACATCTTTAACAGATATTATACTTCATCATCATCATCAGCCATTTTCAATCCAATGCAGGATGAAGGCCTCTCCAGCAACTTTCCAATTCCTTCTGTTTTGAGCACTGGCCATCCATTTACTACTCAAAAACTCATGAATTTCATCTATCCATCTCCGCCTTTGTCTTCCAGGTTTTCTTCTAGCTCCTCTTGGGTACCATTCTGTTATTTTCTTAGTCCATCTGTCATCATGTCTTCGAGCTATGTGTCCTGCCCAAGACCATTTTAGTTCTTTAGTTTTGATAAGAATGTCCTTTACTTGAGTTTGCTGCCTAATCCATGTGTTTCTCTTCTTATCTAACAGTCTGATTCCCAATATAATTCGTTCCATTCTTCGCTGTGTAGTTCTTAGCTTCTCTTCCATTCTTTTGGTGAGTGCCCAAGTTTCACTTCCATAAGTCATGGTGGGGAGTATACATTGGTTCATTATTTTACGTTTCAGACAAACTGGGATATTGCTCTTCAGTTATACTTAGACGATATTAAATAATATACAGACGGATGTAATGTTTAATCTTATATAAATGGCATTAATCAGATCTGGAATAGTTTATTTATTAAATTTAGTTTTTGATTAAATTCATTTATTAAATTTATTAATGCATTTTACTTACTTTGGAAATATATATATATATATATATATATATGTTCCGATATTAAAACTTATAATAACAAATCCAGTAAGAAAACAGGTAATCTGGAACATGATATTGAATTCAGACATTTCCAAAAACATACTTTTGGTAATATTTTCATTTCAATACTTAACGTAATTAACAACGCAAATGAAAGATTACTGCAAGAAGAAATTAGCATGTTACAATATAAAACACTATATCCATACGGTCTAAATAATAAATTTAATCAAAAATATATGACGAATAATTTAAAAGATATTTGTGTTTATAATATGTTTCAAATTGCCAAACTTCGTAAAGATAATCGCAATAGGAAATATAGTAAATCCAACACGTATAAAAGCAACCGAGAACATCTAGGAGACTTTATAGATTTATTCAAAATGTGGGATACGGATCCTATAAATATTAGTAAAATTCACAACACACTTTTCAGTATTAAACTTAGTGTACTCAAAGCACTATATAGAAAAACCAATGATTACGTCTTTGCATCCTCCCACCTTATGCACATTATATTGGATATTTTTAAATTCAGAATTAATATTTTGAATGTTAGCAAGCAGCCTGAAAACTCTGTCCTCATCTTATACTTTCAAAATAAAATGATGGATGATTTAGATATACATAAAACTATTAATTTACGTAATGACTTGCTGCCTATTAATAACTTACATATTAATATCAGATTTAGATATTCTAAACCATTTGGTCTTAAAGCGTGTAACTATAAAACAATAGCTACAAACCTTCACAATATTAACATCGGACAGGATACATGTGTTTGTCACAAACCTTCATTTCATAGATACGTGGATCCTAACCATAATCACATTATAACTGGCAATTTAGATATAATCCCATATCCCGAACTTAGAGATATTTTATCACTGGGTTTTAAATTTCGACCTAATCCACCTATTAATAAATCTAATTTTAAAAAATTGTTATATCTAGATTTACTAAAATACTGCATAAGATCAGCATACAAACATAATATACCGGTTGAAGCTTATCACATGTGGTTATTTATAATGCTTAATATCATATCTAATAAATATAATCAATTGAAATTCGTACAGGATAATCTATATAATACCAAATTAATAAATATGCATAATTAATAAATATTTATTAATAAATTAATAAATAGCTTGAGGCTTATGCCCTAAACGCTTGAGTCTAAATAGGCAGCTCAAAGATATACATGAACATTTTATAATAACTCCCGTTGACAAAGCTGCTTGCAATTATGCAATCATATGTAAATCATATTATATAGATATTATAAAAAATGAACTACAGTCTAGCCGTACATATAAACAGATAACATCTTCTTCTAATATAATAATCAAAAAAAAAAAAAAAAAAATTAATTGCATTGCAAAAAAAAAAAAAAAAAAAATTAAAGTTAAAGTATAATAACCTAAAATATCCATTTATATATTGCATACCCAAATTTCACAAAACACCAATTGCTTTTAGATTCATAACATCATGTAGAGATAGTTATGCTAAATTTCCCGGAAAAACATTAGAAAAGTTACTTAAAAGTATATTAAATAACTTAAATAAAACTATTATAATAAATAATAACTTACCTATTATAAATGCTCTAAAAAATAATAATATTCATCAAATACAAACTTTTGACTTTAACAGTCTATTTACGAGCATTAACCTTAATAACTTAGAAGTCGTCCTCCAGAAACTATATTTAGAAAATAAAAATGCTATAAAGGTTGATTTAACCTATTGGAATTCTCTAATAAAATTATGCATCTTTAATAACTATGTATATGACGGAACATCGTTATATTTGCAAGTCACTGGCACCCCTATGGGAAGTCCAGCATCAAGCATAATCGCAAACCTTTATCTGTATTATACAGAAAGAGAATTTCAAGATAACCTACTTATATACAGATACGTAGATGATATATGTGTTTTTAATTGTCCACATTTTGTCCAGGATTACAGTGGATTAAATCCAGGGGAGCTTGTGTTGGAAAAAACTAATAGTTCCGATACTATAGCAAATTACTTGGATCTTCATATAGAAATATTACATAATAATAAAATAGACGTAAACGTATATAATAAAAGAGATGCATTTAATTTTAACGTAGTCAGCCTTACAAACTGGAAATCAAATGTATCAAAATCAGTGCATGCTAATATAATTTTATCGCAATGTTTAAGGATTGCTTATATCTGCAATAGTAATAAAAATTGTTCAACAGGCTTAACAGCGTTGTACGGCAAGTTGATTAATAATAATTTCCCTATCGCTTACCTGAAATATCACTTCAGGAAAGCAATTAGCATAATTAATTTCAAAAATTTGTTTTCTGAACCTATCGTTTCAATATAATTTTCAATAAAATCGTTATATTTAGTGCCATGTATATATGTAAATAGGATACACTTTGCATTCTTGGTGTCTTACGGCGTAGAAAACTTGTACCCACCGGCTTGCAAATTACAGTGTATCATTTTTTTTTTTTTTTTTTAATACATATAGTTAATTTCATTTAAATTTACTTAAATTCACGCTGAGATAACATGCAAATTCAGCTCAGGGTCCTACTATAGGAACGGGTTTGCGATCCCGGGCATACAACTTATATCTTGTAATGCCTTTAAGCTGTCCTACACTCTTTATTTTTATTTCTCCGAAATTATTAGGGCAATCCGAGGACGTAGGAGAAACTATTTCTTATCTATACCACTATTTTTCGCCTTTGTGGAGTTCAGGTTCTATTTTTCCTACTCCTTTAGTTTTTTTTTTCTTTTTTTTTTCTTCTTACTATCTGCATGTTTCTCTTTGCGTTAATTTAATTTAATTATTTATTTTTACCGTATCCATCACATAGGGGGCACCACATATTATTTTGACGACTATTACATTATGTCCTAGATACGGTCAAATGTAGTATGTATTATATATTTAATCTTGTTTTAATCCTTAAATTACGTTCTCTGTCGGGTCAACGATGATTAATATATGCTTACATTTATATTTTACTTATATTTCTTACCTTTGATTCTAATATTTCAAAATTTTTCTTAATTAATTATCTTCATTCGATTTATTTATATTCGATTTATGTTCGGCCTATACTGGTTTATATTTGGTTTAGATTTAAATTACTTAGCATATATTGATCATCACAGAAACAGAGAACTTCTTGTCGTTTTTTGCCTTCATTCTGGGTGGTTGGCCCCAGTTGAAGTCATCTAGATTGTCGGTAAAAAGCGATAATAATAATTTTTTTTTTTTTTTTTTTTTTTTTGCGTTTTCTTAAGTCCTTGATGGTATTCTTATTATTGGATTGATTTACTTTTTCTAATGATATTCTATAGACATTGTGGGTGTATTGCATGATTGCTTGCAACTGCATTAACCCATAAATATTAGTTATTGTCTTTTAACTTTCTTGCTTTGCTTTATTTCTTGCTTTCCTTTTATCACTAATATAACTATTAATATATATATATATATATATATATATATAAAGAAAAAAAAAAAGAAAAAAAAAGTGAGATTGTTTTTAGCAGATTTTTTTTTTTTTTTTGCAGGAATCAAAAAACAAAGGTTCTGCCTACCAAATTATAAACATTATGAGAAAAACTTGCAGCATGATGCCTGTATTTTATGTTAGGCCTGTTATAGGCTACGATCAAGACTTAGAATCATTGACATTTGTAAATAGCAAACTATTTATTTCGATGGTTGTATACTTAAAGGTATTTATTTTGATGCATATATGTTTTGTTCAGGCTTACTAAATTAGATATACAAATTTTTCATATACAAATCTGTCTTTTATACAAGTCTTTTGTAGGATGTTATCAAATTTTGTTGGATGTTTCTAGGTTTTAAATAATTTCTAAGTATTCTTTGCCTCACATAATTTCCTTTTAACTCTTTTTATTATTACCACTGAAGAATATCTCCAAGGCAGGATCATGATGAATGGTTGTATTATATTTTTTCATTAATAAACTACATGCAAAAAACTATTTTTCTTGTACTGCAAACAACTATTTCATTAACTTCCTTCTTTCTTTCATTTTTTGATTTTATTTTATTAACATCCATTGTAATCCCACACAATATCCTTCTGGAACCAATCATGATCCCGCTGGCCGTGAACAACTAGCTTACAATATTAATTCCGCAGGTAAGAATGGTGGAAGAAATATTACACAAATGTATGTAAGTTAGAATGTTAAACACCCTGACTTAATTAATCAGGTTACTTCCTCTAAATTTTTTTTTTTAAACCAATACCATAAAAATAAGATTTTTTGCAGTGTTATTGACTAGCAGCTGTTTATGAGAAACATTTGAAAAGTCATGCTATAAATGTTTAAAAGTTGGAGGCAGTATTATACAAAATAATTCAGTGCGCTTACTGATGCGTTAAAGAACTACAAAGGTTAGTATGTAATGTTGTGTAATGTTATGCAATAATAACTAAAATCAAACTATGGTTGCAAGACAAGTCATTACAAAAAGAAATCCACTGATTTATTCCCCTTAATCAGATTCAACTGAGAAACAAAACTTAAGTTCAGAAAGGCTATTCTCATTAGTGAAATAAACAATTTATTTTATTGAAATGAGGGTAATTACAGAAGTTCTTATTTACCCTATCTTTACTTAGATATTAATTGTCAAGACAAGTGTGACAGTTTTATATGACAACATTAAACCTAAACTTCAAACGTCATGTACTACAGGTTTTTCCGTTCAAATACAGTGCTTCAGTATTAAGAAGACAAACTCTAATTGGACAACTACTTCATCAATAATCAAGCTGCTAAAATTAGAACTTTTCACTAATTGTCAATGTCATGGAGCATAGACTAAAAAAGGATGAACATCTATCAGGCTCTTTATAAACATTAGATTTTGTATTCTTCACAAGGAAAAGTTCTGTAAACCATAGGGTTTCACTTTAGAAAATAAATAAATTCGTATACCTCTATTTTCTTATGCACAGGGATCACGTGTAATGACATGTGAAAGAATTTTATTTATGAATTATGCTGTGCCTTACTAAATAATTTGTTGTTAACAATTCTGCTAAGTGAACAGCATCAAATGCATTCTGCCTGATCTCTTTTAACATGAAATTACTTTTACTAATTTTCATTTAAGTGACTACAATAACATAATTCCCAACTGTACATTTCATCAGGTTTTCATCACACAGATCAAGTTACAAACTTCACTCTCATTTAAATACAAGATTAACATTTAAGTCAAATTACAGGGTTTCCCTCCTCTTTCACAGTTAAAGGTTTCTCTCCATCTGTTTATGTTTCAAGCATCTGCATGTGAAGCTTAAGAAGCAATTATGTGTTTCATTCTCTGAACTGCATTAGAGTCGTTGACTGTATCTTAATGGTTGGTAAAACCTCTAAGCCAATATATTGTGTTTTCATTAGTTTGCAAGTGTGAGATGAATTACTCAGTGAAATAACCACAGTAATAATAAATTATTTCACCCTTCTTTTACCACTGAAAGTACAAATAATATTTTATTTCTGTTGCTTAAACAATAACAAATTGTTCAAAATAAGAGGTTCAAAACTATCATATTTAACTAGTAAGGGACATTATTATGATTTCAACGTCAGACAATAATGTATCACCTTATTGCTTATGTGGAAGAAATCATTGTTACCTAACATTTAATATTTAAACAATAACATAATACAAAAGATTTCTTCCACAAGTACGATGGCACCATTTCTAGTAAAAGCCTAGTTGCTAGGAACTTGAAGGTTTATGTAATATTTAAGCCTATGTTTTATATATATAATAAAACAATGTATTATAAAATACAGTTTTATTTTAAGTTAAATTACCTTACGTAGGGTTTTCGCAAAAGCAGTTGCCTGTCTTGTTCTTTTTGAACACTCATTAAAAAAACTCTTAAATTTGCGGCATGCATGGAGGATATCTTTTCTATAAGAATGAAGGAAAAAGGAAAAAAGAAATTTAAAAACTAATACTACCAAATTTAAAAAAATACTCAGTAAATGAAATACAAGCATATCACTGAATATAAACACTTTCTAGATGTTTTAGTGTGTGTGTGTGTGTGTGTGTGTGTGTGTGTGTGTGTGTGTGTGTGTGTGTTTTAAACTGCCAGGTAAAATATTTCATGAGCTGATTACCTACTATGTCATAATATATTAATAATATTTGCATTATTAGAATACATGTTTTATGGAATATTTCACTATAATAAAATAACATTATGAACTGGTTTTTATAAACCCACATAACATTGCATAGAAAAATAAAATGAATATTAAAATAAAAAAATAACATGTATAACTAAAAATGTCTATATTCCCTGGGACCTTAGGAAAATGTTCTCAATTTTTAGAAGTACAATGAAAAAAAAAGAAGGAACTTATGTAAATGGAGCATTACACAAGATAGATAGTTTTGTTTTCTTATAAGAGCAAGGTTCCATGTACTGTGAAAACTCACTGAATGGTCACTTCATAACATATATTAGTATTAGCATCAGCAACTAATGCAGGAAAGCAAGCTAATAATACCACATGAGCAAAAAAAAACCACAATCCAAATCATCTGTCCATCCCCTCTAATAATGTCTAATTCTTCCTTAAATTTGTTCAAACTACACACTTCAAAAATATTAGATTGTAGATTGGCCCACCAATCAATTACTCTCTGGGTGAAAGCAAATTTTCACAGATCTAACCTGCGGCCAACTTTTATAATTTAAGTTTGTCCCTTTGTGTGTGTGTGTGTGTGTGTGTGTGTGTGTGTGTGTGTGTGTGTGTGTGTGTGTGTGTGTGTGTGTGTGTGTGTGTGTGTGTGTGTGTGTGTGTGTGTCGCCTGAGAAAGAGTAAGGATCCATTAGCATTTAGTTTACTCAATCCATTTAAAGCCTTAAACACTTCAATCAGGTCCCTAACAGGTCTTTAATTTCTAAGTGCTGTAATTTGAAGAACTGAAGTCTTTCATTGTAAGAGTACCCTTTTGTGTCTGGTTACTCTTCTCTGCTCTTGTTCCAAGAGAATCATATCCTTCTTAAAATGATGCTTCCAGGCCTGTATGCAGTACTCAAGATACAGCATAACTATTGGCTTATAGAATGGGATAATCAATTCCTCCCCTGCTGGCAAAATTCCTGTACATCACTGACAAAAGCCCATGAAGAGTTTTATCAATGACGCACAGGAATGCCCCAGTAATCTGACTGCATTTCTCAGGAAACGTCACATTGAACTGTACAATTACCCCTAGATTTCTTTAGTTTTCCACCACCCCAAGTATGGAACCACCTAACTGTTATGTTATTCTGGGATTAATGCTGCTCATATGGATTTATCAATTTATCAAACCTCAACTGAAAACTTCCCAGCACACCTGGTAATTTTTATAGGTCTTGTTGCAGTAGTATGTCTTGATTCTTGTCATTAACTAGCCTGCCAACCTTTATATCACTTGCAATCTTAGACAATAAGCTTCAATATGCCTTCATAAATATCATTAATGAAAACATAAATTGTGATTTTAAAACCAATTTAAAATAAAATAAATCAAAATTAACTTATTGCAACTTTATAATTATATAAGAAAATCAAAGTTATTGATGACAGAGGGAAAGCAGGGCATATCTGAAGGTTCTGGATTTTTTTCATATTTCACAATAGTATGAATGTGCAGAATGATTAGTATTAAAAAACAGAACCAATGTTTATGCAGCATCTGCCATAAAAATAAATAAAATATAATAAAAATGAGGAAATATCTACCAACTTTCCTCAACCTCTTTCAAGATATTTTACTACTCTTCCTTTAATTCTACATAAGCTCTCCACTACCACTATGAGACTAACTGACAATTCTTACAATAGTTGATTGCTCTTTAACTAAAGGAAAATTTTCTTGTATCCAGTTGATAAATACTTTTTCATAATTTCCAAAATAATAAAAAGGTCAAATCCATTATACTCCAAGATAAATGCATCCAAAGGAATCTCAAGGCTGAGCAAACTCAAATTGCCTCAACTACACTGTAATCTTGGAATAATTTTTTTTTTATATGGTTAAGGCCATATTTATAAATTGGATAATATAATCATTGCATTATATTTCACGTGCATTCAATATTTTTCTATTTTTCATAATTAATGACAAACAGAAAAATCAGAAGAGAAAAGTATTTAACTAATTAATTTTTCATCAGTTAAGTAAAAAACTTCATGAATAAAAAATTCACCAATAATTAAAAGAATTTTTTTTTGCTACACATCTTACAATGTAATCTTCACTCAACTTTTATTAAATGTATTTTATCTATTTCCTCCTGTTTTTTAATAAAAATTAACATTCAATACATATTTCAAGAATATTCTGTGATTAATACAATTAAAACACAACAGAATCTCATATCCAGAAACCTTCAGAACTGATTTCAGCCTTACCAGATTTTCGAAATCTAACATTATAAACACTGATAGTAAAGTGCACAACTACCAAAAGATCATGCAACGTTCCCATGATGCAATGAAGCAATGTTGCCACTATGACAATTACAGCATATTGCACTGACCACGAGTTTCCCAAGTGATGGATATATGTAATTAAAAATATAAATAATGTCAAACTATTTCATAATAGTAATGCCTCACACTATTGAGTTCATTAAAGAGTGTTGCACTAGTTTACCAGAAACTCCAGTAAATACATACCAGCTGTAAAGCTTTGGTACATATTTACTATGTCAATTTGATATAAAGGGCCAGATACTAGAATTCCTGTAGTGACAATTGTAATTTACCTGATAACCATTGGAAACTTTGCCTTAGTTTTTGTTTCCCATTAACAATAAACTCACACCATAATAGGACCGAATGTTCTATTGAATAATAATAATAAAAAAAATAAAAAACACCTCTGCAATGTATAACCCTTGGTGGTTTTTCTGAATCACATCTTGTCAGATGTGATTTGGAACAACTACCGAAGGTTATACATTACATCAAATTTTAAATTAGCATGATTTAGAATGCCATAATTAGGCAACTTTCCCATGGCTCACTTTGATAGGCACAGGAAGATTTCCACCAAGTAATAAATCATAATAGCAAAATTTAAGATCACAATCAAAACTTATGAGAAGCTCACAATCAAGAAATCATATGAGCAATGAACTTGCTGAACGAATTTCTTGCATCATGTTCTATAAAGAGTTTATCTACAAATCATATCACAGCACGGGCTTTATTGACATCAGAAAGCTATAACCAAATTACTTATCAATGTTAGTCTTTATCAATGATATTGATGAAGGTATATCAGGTTAACGTCTAAACCCTAAGTTTGCAGATGATATGAAGATTGGCAAAGTTGTTAATGACAGTGCACTACTGCAACAGGATCTGGAAAAGTTGAACAAATGGGTGAAAGGTGGCAACTGACGTTTAACATTGACAGATGAAAACTACAGGAATACCTCGCATAACGCGGTTAATTTGTGCCAAAAACATACCACGATGTGCGAAACCGCGCTGATCGAGGTATTATTAGTACGTATTTTAATGTAATGTGTTCCGACAATTTGATTATATGAGTCGAGTTGCGAAAATATGTAGGTGTTTGTTTACCATAAATTGATGCACACGAAGTTTTTGCAAAAAAAAAAAAGAAATTAAAACGATAAAAATGAAAAATACTAGAAGTACAGCAGAAATCATTTTTATTGCAGTGTGTACATACCAAAAGAATATAAATGAAGTATGTACTGCAATTTTTTTGATTTTGAAAAATAACTGATCAGCTTAGTTTGCACAGTTTTTCTTCTTCTTTTTATCTGCATACATCTCTTTATAACATAGAACGTCATTTTGCAACGCCTGCCTTACCTTCATACTTCGTTCAATTTTTGAATCTAGAAGAACACTCAGTGGCATTCCATTTCCACTCATATTTGCGTATTAAGGTGTAACGTTTTTAAAAAATAATCTTGAATAAAAATACACAGAAAAAAAAAATTGTACAGCTTATGCACAGTGAACGACCTCACCGCTCAGAATCTAGAGGGTTTATTGATGTATGAATGCTAGCAGAGTCAGTATATAATGGGAGTTGCAACAACAGTCAGCATGGCCTTGAATCCATAATGCACTGGCCTACGTGCTGGCATTATAATACATACATACATATCAAATGTATTGGTGCGTAACGCAGTTAATTTTTTTTTAAATTTGTAAACCGTGCTTTAGCGAAACCCGCGCTGTTCGAAACCACGCTATGCGAGGTATTCCTGTACTGCATATGGGTAGCAGTAACCCCAGAGTAATATATCAACTGAGTGGTACTACACTCATGGTAGTGGAGAATGAAAAGGACCTGGGGGTAATTGTGCAGTCAGATATGAAGTTTTCTGAGCAGTGTAAAAAATGCTGCAAGAGTAGCTCATGGTGCCTTGTAAATGGTACACAGGAATTTTGCTAGAAGGGATAAGGAGGTGATTGTTCCCTTGTATAAGGCAATAGTCAGGCCACACCTTGAGTACTGTATACAGGTCTGGAATCCTCATTTTAGGAAAGATGTAGAGCTGCTGGAATGAGTACAGAGAAGGGCAACAAGATTGGCGAGTGGAACAAAGGATTGCTGTTACCAAGAAAGGCTTAAGTTCTGAAAAAGTGCAGCTTCTGGAGACTAGGCATCTGCAAGGTAATCTGGTTGAGGTATATAAGGCCTTGAATGGATTGAGCAAGCTCAATACTAATGGGATTCTTCCTTTTGCTCAGATTACTCATCTGAGGGGACATAAATTCAAATTGAGGAAAGACGATTGTAGAACAGATGTGCAGAAATTCAACTTCAGCCAGCAGGTGCTTGATAGTTGGAACAAACTTCCATCTGTTATAATGGCGCCTCCGTAGCCAAGTGGGCAGGAGCAGCAGTGAGTAGCACATGCTTCTTGATTAGACTGGGGTTCAAGCCCATAAGCCACCAAATATGGAGAATGCAGAAAGGTCAGGGAATTGACCACTGCATATGCCTGGAGCAATATGGCCTTAGTTGTTAATGCTCCTAAAAAAAACCAAATAAAAGAGAAACCATCTGTTATAGTGGAGGTCAGCAACTTAAATAAGATCAAGGCAGAACTAAACAAACATTTGGAGTGAATGGATGGGTGAAATGGGAAGTTTTTTTTTTTTGGCCGATGCTACATAACCTTGCTTTCTTGCATCATACGCCTCTACTAATGCTAATACTATAGCCATTACAACTTCAACTTTTGCTGAGGCGTATTTTTTTAAGTATAAAATTTTCAAAAGTGCAAAATTTATACGATTTTACAATACTTTTAATTATTCATTTTTACATATTTTATAAATTAATAAAAACTGAACTTCAAATTGACTCATTGGAAGTTAATTTGTTGCACATGAACAGGCAGATATGCTAAAGCTAACAGGTGTTTTGGAATTTAAGTTCATAAACTGAATCAATTTAAATTATTTAATATTCCAAAACTATACAGAATATTAAATTAGTGAATTAAGTCAGTTTAATAATTTATTTTTTATTTTATTTTTTTAATATATACAACTCCGACTGTAAGGGTTGCGTTCCACGGAACTCTGTGTAAGTCAGAATTTCCCTAAATGCTTATGCAGCACTCGCAAATTTGATTGGAGCAAAAAAGAAATGTTCAACGAACATGTAAATCGAATTATTTATTCAATTTTTTTTTGTCTCATGTGCAGGAAAAATAAGTGTACAAAATTACAAAAAGAGAGGGGGACAGGCATAACGTCAGCAAGGTTTACCTTTCAAGCATTGTTACCAGAATTAACTCTCCAGCTGATAAGCACAACACTGTGGAAATTGAGGGCTGTGAAGATTTAGAAGGGGGGGCCTTTTCCAACACATCACAAAATTTCTCTGCAGCTGCAGAATTGGCACTGGTGACTTCACTGCATACTTTAATGTTTTGGAAACAAGCGCGATGCTTGAACCTATTAAACCACCTGTTGCTTGCCACGAACTTGGCTTGGGATTCACCGTACTTATTCTTAATATCTTCATAAATATTTCTTACTTTTGCCTGAATGGTCACTGAACTCAGGGGCACTTGCTTCTGAGTCTGATTTTCCATCCACATTATTAATAGCTTTACCATCTTTGATATAGCACCTGAATGCTGTTTTGAGATCAACGATGATCTTAAATGCATTGATCCTTTAACATGTTCTTTTATATGCACACTGTCCCTTAAAATAGTATTCAATGTTGAAGCAGTGAGACCTAATTCTGTGCAATAGATAAATAAACTTTGTCTTGCTTTGTAATTCTTAATTAATCATCTTCATTTCTAAATCAATTTTGTTTCATTTCCTGGCACTTGCACTTTCCGTTGGTCCCTTTCTCTTCACCATTGTAATAAGTAAATAGGAACAAAGAGAAGATTCTGAAAATTTTTTTTTTTATATGATTGATGATTTCAGTGAAGAGGAACTCATTTCGCCATAATACTGTAACATAAAAACCCACAGAATTCCAGTTATCGGTATTATCGCAAGTGCAACAAGATCGAGTTTACTACCCGTTTATAACAAGCGCTAACAGAAAAGCCCAATAAACCGGAAAGTGCAAATTTTTTTTTTTTTTTTTTTTTGTTTTATGGTAATGACCTCCAGAAACGTGTTTTAGAAAAATATCACAAAGGCATTCAAAATTGATTCTTATAACGGAACATATGATAATGATGAAAGTGTAGTGCAATTTCCATTATAAAAATGATAAATGACCTTTTAGAGAGATAAACAGCTTAGTTATATAGCAAAAATTTCGACTTCCAAAGTCTTGGAACAAATTACCAAAAAAAAAAAAAGTTATTGGGTTCGCATTATGATATTTTCATGATACCTCTCCATTTATTCCTATGGGATGCAAAATATGTTTCCAAGACTTTTTTTAAGTTTGCACGGGCCGGCAAAAAATTCGTAAAGTCGAATTTCTGTAAATCGAGTATTATATAAGCTGTGGAACGGCTGCATATGAAACCCCAAACATAGAAAGTATTAGAACCTACAGTACTTAAATAAATATTCTGTTTATACTCCAGGACAACCACACAGTCAGAGTTCACAAGGTAGAAAGAGAGAGAGAATACAAGAAACAGTAATGTATTTAGCAGTAACACATGAACGTAGTACTGTGCATGAGTTGGATAATGAAAAGACAGGATAATTTGATGTTAGATTTGATTTGATTTGTAGGTTGTAATTTTCAGAAAATTACATGTGTGTCAGGGGAAGGAGGGGAGGTTGTTCCAGATGGCAAGTAGAATATATAAATGAGGAATAGAAAAATTTGTTCTACGAGTTTGGAGTTGGATGGTGTCTGGTTACGGCGTGTGTTTGGACTAGTTTGAAAGAACGTAGAGGAATCACAGAAACCAATTCAGTGTCCATTGAAAAGGCATGTAGCAGAAACAGAACATCTATGTGGCAAATAATGCAGCAATGGGTCATTAGTTAACCTGACTGCTTTCTTCTGAATGGAATCTAGAAGCTTGAAAATGTTTTGGGGACATCATCCCAGATCTGGAACAATATTCCATGATAGGGTGGATTTGGAAGAGAGTGAGTAATTATTTAGAAGAAAAGTAATTCCAAAAGCAAAAAAAAAAAAAAAAAACAGTTTTTCTGATAGAGAGAGAGATTAGAATGCAAGGATGATCCCCTTAACAGAGATATGTGATCTTGTCTAGAGATCTGAGTGTTATTGAAGATGACTACATGAGTTCTTTTTGAAAGAAATAAGACAGGACCTAGTTTTAGAAGGATTGAAATTCACTGAGTTTTCTTGGCCCCATTCAAGAACTATCTTGAGCTTAAGATAGTTCTTGAATATCTGATACCGATTTAAAGAATTGTTAGTGGATATTCATAAAGTTGAAGCTGTTTGTGAAGGGCAAGATTTCTCAAACTGGAAGATGGAATGATTTGTGCTGTCATCAGCACAACTATGGATAGGTTTTCCATTCAGTGGAAGCTCAATAACATAAAAGAGGACTAAGAGCAAGAGAAAGAACTGAACTTTGGGAGATGCCAGCATTAGTGCAGAAGTTAGAAGATGGATAGTCATCAACCAACACAATCAGTGAGCAATCACACAGCAATCCATAAGATGGCAGCTTGTTTAGAAGACCTTTATGCCAAACGCAATAAAAAGCCTTAAAAATGTTAAGAGCAACTGCTTGAGTTGCAACAAACTTTTACATTTAATCTGTCCAAAGATATAAGTAACATAAGCCAATATATCACCAGTGGATTGACATTGACAGAATTCATATTGGTGATCATTGATCAGAATGAAGGATTTGAGATAGTTTTAAGAATTGGAAGTTGGTGGATTTCTCCATTATTTTGGAAAAAGTACAGGCAAGGACAATAAATGAACAGGAGGGATTTGTCTTAATCAAATATTTTGCCACCAAGGCATGCCTGTACATCTATATAATTCTGAGCAGCTTCTGGTACCACCAAGTATCAACCACTTGCTACTGACCAAATGTTTTGCACTGATTGTTCTTTTTCTTGACTATAAGCCATTCCTAATATATTCTTTGTCAATGTTAATATGCACCCCCCCCCCATCATGGCTGTGAATATAGATAAACAAGCTTAAACATATAGCAACATATTTGTGACAGATATTTTACTATAGTGGAGGAATCATAGAAGCTAATTCAGAAGAACAGTGTCCATTGAAAAGGCATGTAGCAGAAACTGAACATCTATGTGTTGTTTAAGAACTTAAAACACACACACACACACACACACACACACACACACACACACACACACACACACACACACACACACACACACACACACACACACACACACACACACACACACACACCACTTCATTTCCAACCTGTGATCAAGACAAATAGTTGAAAAGCATTGTCTGCTTAGAGGAGGAAAATACAGTACATTTCATTTAATTTGTATGTCGATGTGTTTATCCAAATTTTATAAACATATTTTATAATCTATTTAAATTATTTATTCTCGTACACGGTTTTCCGACTTTAACTATTTTAATTATTCTGACAAAATGTCTTCTTGCACTCATGGTTTTTCCTGAGTTGGTTTGATATGTTTCGGGGTTGGGTTGGGGCTCTCAGCTTTCGATTCTGTTGTGTGTTGGATTGGTCATGTCTCTACTAGTGAAAGAATTCATTAAAATTATTTTATTTGTTTTACATTCGGAGAGCATTTGCTGGAAGCATTCTATGCAAAAGATTGAGGTAATCTCTTACTCTTTGAACTATAGTGGAATGCACTGATAGTCTTGTGCATTTCCAAGAGAGAGAGAGAGAGAGAGAGAGAGAGAGAGAGAGAGAGAGAGAGAGAGGGCATAAATCTGCGAAGAAAAAACTGCATGCAGCAGGGGGGAGATGGAACTCACAGCATGGTGTTATTTTTGAACTAACTGTTCATTTTGCCTAGCAGGCAAAGTGCCATAAAAATACCTCAATATTGTGGAAGATTATGCACATTACCAAAATGCTGCTTGCTCTCTCGCTCTCTCTCTATCTGAAAATAGATGCTTTCAAAATTAAAATGACAGCATCAATGCTGGAAGTGTTCATAACCCATTCAAGCATCATGACTGAGCAGCAGAGCCCATTTTCCATTTTATTCATGTAAACTGCTTTTAGTAAATTGAGGGAAAGCTTATCCTTCTATGTATTTGGTCACCAGAAGAATATTAACTGTCATAAGCAATCCTAATGTTTTAATACTAAAGACAAATCATAATCATGAGATGCCTTGAGAAGCATTATTTTTAAACAACATCACCCAAAACAAGGCAAAGTTATGACAGCCTGTTTCTGCAAGCCACCAAATACACAGAGGAAAACTGTTTTCAATTTACTTATCTACTTTACAGGCTTCAGTGTTATGCAAACTTTATGCATAAATAACGGTTCATAAATATTAGTAGATCTTGTGACTACTAATGTCACTTAAATCACACATCTATAGTTATGGTTAATAAAGAAAAATTCCTGACAAAAAAAGTAATGGTTAACGACCAATTACTTAACACACACTTTCACAATGATACTATCACAGTCTTGGGTCCTGTCATGCTGCGAATACCACTTGGCACTTTCTACATAATTTTGTTTAACAGTATCAATTCTGTCATGCTTGGATGAGACTGCTGCTTTGTCAGCTACTAGTTAAGAGATACAAAAGTGATTTACCATTTGCAGCTATAATATTTCTTTGTATATAAAAAAAAAATTAAATTAAGTAATGAAGAACTGGAAGATCTTTTATACTAAGATTACAACAAAACAGATTCTGTTGGCTTCAGCAGGAGAAAACAATTAGCTACTGCCTAACAATGATCTAAATTAATACTACTAATCTAGTTCTGCATAATGGCTGTTGTTATGTTGTTGTTATTTGGTTTTTAGGAGCATTAGCAACCAAGGCCATATTGCTGCGGGGATATGCGGTGGCCATTTCTGACCTTTCCGCATCCTCCGTATCTGGTGGTCGTGGGCTCGAACCCCAGTCTGATCAAGAAGCGTGTGCTACGCACTGCCCACCTGGCTTCTCTCGACTTGGGCCGCACTTAATAAGTTGCATATCAACCCAACGAAAACTAAAATGATGCTATTTAAGAATAGACTGAATCTCAGGCGCCCACCGCAGGTAAAGATATGTAACGCTCAACTGCCAATCATCACCGAAACCAAGGTACTTGGAGTGATTATTGACCACAAACTCAGCTTTCTCTCACATCTTGTTAATCTAAGAAACAAAGTTAAGAGATTCTCAGGAACCATCATACGCATCTCTAAGAATGATTGGGGACTCTCCAAAAGGTCCCTATGGTTGTATTACAATGCAGTATTTTTACCAATTGTGACCTATG
The DNA here is from genome assembly GCF_048544385.1 of Mastigoproctus giganteus. Lineage (NCBI taxonomy): Eukaryota > Metazoa > Arthropoda > Arachnida > Uropygi > Thelyphonidae > Mastigoproctus > Mastigoproctus giganteus. The sequence continues at coordinate 181,028,216 of NC_143575.1, read as the reverse complement.
CAGCCGGAGCCTGGTTCCATCGGGTAACTGTTGTAAAGTTGAGAGACAAGCTTGGAACCATCCAGAGGTCAATGTTAATGGCAATCTGCCGAGTATGTAGAACGGTCTCCACTCCTGCCATTCAGGTCACTGCGGGAGCACTTCTGCGCTCGATCTACATGTCATCTTCCGAGGGTTGTGCTTCCGAATTATGAGAAATATCCCAACAAGGATCCTCAACATTGAGGTTAATCTGGATGCTGACCCCAAGGCTGAGATGACGCGTTGCTACAATGAGCTCTTCAACAGTTGGCAAACTCGATGGCATAATTCAACACTGGGCATTGTCACAAAAAGATTCCTACCTGATGTAACCTACACTGCTACTAAATCTGTATAGTCTTGGTTCACCCCTTCACTAGAAACATCGTACCTAATTACTGGACACGGATCCATGAATGAAAAATTACACCATCTGGGTCTCCACCCAACAGTTCTCTGCCATTGTGGAGCCAAAGAGAACTGGTGGCATGTAATGTTCGAGTACATTACGTATGCTGATCTGAGACACAACCTTGTCAGCTGTACACAGAGCTCTGGCGACCATCTAGAGCTCTTCCTACAGAACCCTAATAACCTCCCTGCACTGCAAACCTACTCAGCTGAAGTCTTTAAGCGCAGACGAAGGATTAACAGGCCCCCAGTGGCAAACATCGAGGACCCAGCAGTGAACTGAAACCAACCATGTATCCCCCCCCCTCTTTTTTTATTTTTATTATTTTTCTTTTATTTTATATTTTTTTATATATTTATTTATTTTATTTATTATTATTTTTTATTATTTATTTATTTATTTTATTTATTTATTATTATTTTTTTTTCTCTTCGCATTCTACAATCAGTCACATGGTTGTTTTTTTGTTGTTGTTGTTGTTTTTTTTTTTGCGTCCTTCAGGGTTGCTGTCACTTTTTTTTTTTTTTTTTTTGTTTCGCGTTTTACAGTGACATTTTTTTTTTTTTTTCTTTCTTTCTTTTGCACCACGGGAAAATCTAAATATATATATATATATTTTTTTTTTTCTCTCTCTCCTCTGAAGTGGGCCCTTAGAGGAATCTGGCCCACCTTTTGGCAACATCAGGTGGATCAGAGTCTCGTATTGAGACAGTACGTGTTTAGCTGAGACTGGCCCACCTTCCCGTGGTGTGGATGAGTACCCAGAACCATCTGTCCAGGTGACTGATGCTTCTGGGTAGCCACGTGGCCAGAACAGAACAACAGAACACACACACATAATACACACAAACCGATGTCACACACATATCTGGCCCATTTGTAGTGAACTGATCTTCACAGAGATACGAGGCAGAGTTGAACTAACGTTCTAGGAGCCACTCATTACAAAAACACATGCCCACCTGGCTACGGAGGCACCGACTGCATAATGGCCTCAAATTTCTTAATAATAAGAGGATTCCGAGAGAACCTCTGAGAAACTCAGCCTCCTCTGGTGGCTTTGCTGGGGTCATTGTTACACTCACAGAATCAAACACAAAAATACTTATTTTCTCTGAGGATTTTTTGTTCCAACTTGATCCCCCAACTAATCTGTCAGTACTGTCAAATGGCACTGCAAGTTTCTTATTACTAAATGGGATCAAACTTGACCAGGAAGATACCAAGTAAATTCTCTTGGTGGAGGGAGGCTTACTAAGGTTATGGACAGACTTTCTTTCAATCTAACCCTGTTACTAATTCATCAATACCACCAAATAATGGCAGAATAATCTTGATATAAATCTGGCAACACCATTTCAAGTGCACAATAGGGCATTATGATTAGCTGTACAATGGCAATACACGTTCACAATGGTGTCTCAGTAGCCAGGAGCAGCAGTGCATAGCACATGCTTCTTGATTAGACTGGGGTTCGAGCCCACGACCACCAAATACGGAGGATGCGGAAAGGTCAGGAAATTACCACCGCATATCCCCGGAGCAATATGGCCTTGGTTGCTAATGCTCCTAAAAACCAAATAACAAACAAACATAACATGTTCACAAATAAATTTGCATCTACATGCACTACATAATACATTTGAAAAGCGAAAGTGTTAATAAATAAAAAATTTGTAAGAAACAAACATTTATAAACATGCTACTATACAATTAATTCATATATTAAAATATATTTCATACGAAAAATTATCAGTCTCTCAGAACAGCAAATTGTATTGTAATAAATAAAATAAGAAGGTACAAATAGCTTTGCTATAATAAGAATGATTACAAACTCTTTCTTTTAGAAAATGCTGCATTAATTCCACACCGGAATTAATATAAAATTTTTAAAATAAAAGTGCTCATCAAATATTGGTTGATTGGGTTTCAAAAGGTAAAAGGTATAGTTTGAAAACTGGAGATGTATCATGACCATAAGCAAACAAATGAATAAGATTAAATTCTGCATAAATGTACATAAAGCTTTTTTTATTATTTAATATCCATTACCAGGTCCTGGTAATACCAATTACCAGGTCAATCTATTTTCTATAAAATATTCTTATCTGTAAAACACAAACCTGGATGTAGATGATAATTCTTCATTACTGTTATCTCTTTGGCAAAAACAACTTATACATTCTTTCACACCAATATCCAAGAACTCTCTAATTGACAGCAAAAGATTACGGGCCATACCACTATAAGCAAAATTCAATCGCCAATAAATTACATTATCACAATAAAACAAAATTTACACTAAATATCATAATATATATATATATATATATATTAAATTACTTATGGCTGAATGAAAATATACTATTGCCTAATATGAACAAGTATTCTGCAAATTTTGAATATACATAAGGCAGGTTTAATAGAAACCTATTCAGAGTGCACAGATTTAATCCTCTAACCCTCTATGAAAATATAACATGAGCATGTGCATGATGGACTGTCCACCATTCAGTTATGTTTGAGATAATAGTAAGAAATAATATAAAATTGCGCACTTTGTAATGTTATTCTTAATTTTAACATTAAAATGTATACAAGAGCAAATAATATATTGAAAAAATATTTTATTAATTAAGAAGGATTAAAAAGAGGATATAAGAATAAAAAATTATTGGCGCAATACACCAAGGATTCTGGTTCAAGGGTTCAGACACAGTGCTGTAGTTTGAGAATTTACAGCTGTTGAAAACAAGTTCTTCTAAAAAATTCTGCTCTCTTTTATTTACTTAACATACTAAATTGTGTTGAATAAATAATTTTAATAGTCCTGGTCACATTTGTTAACTTATGTTTAAATTTGTAGAAAAGTGTAGCAAAGGATTTATTAAGTTGCAGCTTAATATTCATAGAGCCTTTGTTATCTGTGATTTTGGCACAAATACTGTATTTCGTAATTCGTAACTTGTAGTACAGTGCAGCACAGTGGCAAATGTATGGTTTTAAATTATAGTAAATAAGCGGCTCAAAGGTTCTAACCACATAGGTTGGCTTTTTTTTTTTTTTTTTTGTTAAGAAATAAGAAAGTCAGTAGTGTTATTTAGAAATGAAAATAGCTTAGCACCTATTATATAACAAAATCTGGCAATGCATTGTTATATGCAAAGAACATGCAGCAGTCACAGCATTCTGATAGGTTTATATGAGGACTTGAAAAACAGGGTTGATGCCCTGAAAGAAATTAAAAAGGAGGGACTATTTCAAGCACTCAGCTGCCCAGCCCAACGTTAGAGACTACCCTCATCCAACACAAGACACAACAAAATCCTTCACAGCAGATTGCACTGGTCTCATAAGAGGTAGCTGTTGTCGATGACTCTGCTATCAGGGAAATGGGAAATATGCTCTGTAAAAAGGATAGCTGGAATAAGACCAGGATATGTCTGCTGGGGCAAAAGTTGACAATGTTACAGGCCAGCACAATCTTTTAAGGGCACAAAAGTACTAATGATATTAAGAGTAGGAGACCTGAGGATTTACTTAACAAGTACAAAGCAATGTTGAGCAGAGTGCAAAGTTATGATTACAATTCTGCCTATTATGCACTCCTATCATGTCTGGGCAGTGTTTGCAATTCTGCCCAGACAAGATAGGAGTACATAATGAGTCTTGTCAATTAATCCAGCCCTGAAGAGACTATGCAAGGATGTGGCAGAGTTTTTCAGCAAGGTCTGTGCTTGTCGATAAGACTGCTTTTACACCAATGGGATACACTTAAACAGAGGGGTACAAGAATAAAAACTGCTAGCTTGGTGGGGGGGGGGACATACAGACTAATAGATTAACAGTAACCACAGGTAGAAGTGCACGTGATTTTTACACTTCTGCCTGTGGCTGCTTATAATGGAACATGCAGCAACCTGGAGGTTTTGGGGATTTCAAGGACTGCTGGGGCTACTCATGGAACAAGCAAATACATGAGTTGTGTTGGGGTTAGTAAAAGTAAAAACAGGTATATGTGACCTTTGCTTGTACACTAATAGCATGGGTATAGTAGATAAATTTGAAAAATTTACTGGCAACCAAATATATTGGCTAAGTCAACAAATGCGGTCATTGTATGCATATCAGAGATGGTGGCACAGACATAATGGATGCAAATCTGAATATGGTCAGAACATGTACAGAAAGGACAAGAGGAAAGGATGAGTTATGCTCTAAGTTAAGAAGCAAAGAAAATCTAAAATAGAGAATCCAGCTGACATAGGTGGCCAGTGTAATGTTCAGTCAGTCTGGTGTAATATACACTGCTGGTAAAACAAAAAATAAGGGCAGAGTGTGTTATAGGCCTAATGACTGTGAACAGTATAATGAACAACTATATAAACAGAGTAGGCCAGTATCACAATGCCTTATAATGAGGGATCTCAACTTTCCAGATATTGAATGGAACTTGTGGGTCAGTCACTCACACAGTAGAAAGATTATGAATTTCTTGGATAACTTTTTTCTACACCAGCACTTTAGAGAGGCAATGGAAGAGTGCAATGTTCTGTTCTTCATCTGAATATCAGCAGTGACTCTTCATGCATTAACAATCTGCAGATAAAAGAACCACCAGTGCAATGATCAGTATACTGATATGGGATTTACTTAAAGATTTAATCACGATAAGGACAAAGGAAAGGGCTTTTGCTTTCATAAAGGTGACTGCAGTAATCTTAAACAACTTTTAAATTATATTCACTGGAACCAACTGATAATGCTACCAACAGTGAGTTCTAAATGGAAAGCATTCTGGGTAATAATCACAGAAGCTACTAGGCTTTTTTTTACACTAACTAAGATATAATGTTCTAGGCTTAGACCTAAATGGATGCAGGATGAACTGAAGGGACTTGTGGCAGAGAAGAAAATTGCATCAGTTGCATATAAATTATCAGGTAATAATTTAAATGCATCCCATCACAGGGCTTACAGTTGGGCTTAACTAGTATGCAATCATGTCACAAAGGAGGTAAAGCATGCTAAGGCAGAATATGAGAAGTCTCCAGCAAAGAATGCAAAGAAAAGTGTAGCAAAGGCTTCATCATTTATACAAGGATTAGAAGAAAGGGGATGAATCACATTGGTCCTCTGGTCATAAACAGTTTAAATCTTGATGGTCCTGTTGACAAACTGAATAGATATTTTGCACCTACGTTCATTCATACATGAGGAATTTTTTTGAGATGGGGATGCCAGAATTATATCAACGTAGACAATGTTGCAGAATCAGGAAGCTATATGGTTTTGTTATAATCAAGAGGAAAGTGTTAGAGAAACTCTGAAGCTAAATGTAAATACAGCATATACAGGGTGTCTCAAAAATATTGGTACAAACGTTTAGGGGAGGTAGGTAACACCTAAAGGAATGTGAATCGCATAGGAATTCACAACCGGAAACTTCACCGTAAGTCAGTACACTGCGCTGTTCATCAGTTCGCAGGAGGGAAAATTTCTGGTTTACTCATTCAAGTAGTAGTCGCTGCACGAAGAGCATGCATCGATATACAAACTGTGAGCTGGCAGACAGGCACCTAGTGTATGGATTAGCAGAGGGCAATGGACGAGTTGCTCAATGAATTTATGGAGAGTGCTTCCCAGACAGACATGTACTGGACCACCGTTTGTTTGCACGTGTGCATCAAAATTTGTGCGATTATGGGTCATTTAGAGGTAACAGGAGTAGTGCAGGCAGACCACATTCGACGCAAACTCCCGCCATGGAAAAAAGTCCAGAATATTCCTACTACCAGCACACGTGCCGTTGCCTCTGCCTTAGGAGGGTCTCGTTGCAGCGTACAGCATGTCTGGCATGACGATTCCTTACACCCCTTTCATCTCCAAAGGTTACTGCTCCCCCTGAGATCATCCCTGCATGTGTGGCTTTTGCACAGTGGTTTCTCCAAGAAAGTGTTCAAGACTTGAATTTTCCAGCCTATGTTTTGTTCACGGATGAGGCTTATTCAATCAGCACAATGCTCATGTGTGGGCTCACGACAACACACACGGTGTGTGCCCCCCGTGTGGCACAACATCGCTTCGCAATAAATGTGTGGGCAGGTATGGTCGGTGTCTGCTTAGTCGGCAGTCACCGACCATACCTGTTACCATCCCGCATGAACTCCGCGAAATATCAGATCTTTCTTGAACAAGTTCTACCAGGGTAACTTGATGATGTTTCAGAAAATGTGAGACGCAACATTTGGTTTCAACATGATGGGGTGCCTGCCCATTATGGAAGGTGTGTTCGTGACCATTTGAATAGGCATTTTGGGCGTCGATGGATTGGCCGTGGTGGACCCGTTGCCTGGCCCCCACGTTCACCTGATTTATCGAGCCTTGGTTTCTTTCTGTGGGGGACCCTCAAATCTATCGTGTATGAATCGCCTGTGGAGATGGAAATGGATCTCGTGGCGAGACTCGTCTGCGCTGCTGCTACTGTCAAAAAAACTCCAGGTGTGTTCAACCATGTCCGACAATCCATGCTGCGTTGGTGTCACGCATGCATCGCATCTCATGGTGGAACCTTCGAGCATCTGTTGTAACATCATGAAATGCATCCATCTCTTACTCCATTGTTAATATTATGTCAAATAAATGTTTGCCACTAATTACTGTCTTGTGTCATTTCTGCTTTTTGTGCCTCTGCTACTACTTTCCCGTGACGTTTCCGGTTATGGGTTCCTATGCGATTCACATTCCTTTAGATGTTACCTACCTCCCCTAAACATTTGTACTAATATTTTTGAGACACCCTGTAGAGTGGATGGGATCTATCTAATTATATTAAGGGAGGTAGCAAAAAATTTAACCAAACATTTAGCCATAATTAGGAGAGCATCACTGAATTCAGGGTTGTTTCCTATGAAATGGATGTGCATGAACATATCCCCATTTCACAAAGGGAGATTAAAGGGTGAAAGGAAGTAATTACAGACCTGTTATCTAGACTTCTGTTCCATGGAAAATAGAGTCACTGGTTAAAGAAGTAATGCAAGATCACCTGTACAGGAATGAATGAAGTTGTACTGCATTCAGACCTGTAACCATGCAGTCACAGCATAGATCTGTTAAGGGTGATCTTGTCCAACCAATCTGATGGGATACTATGATGTCACAACAAGGAAATGGATGCAAAAAATAACTTTGACATCATACATATAGATTTCAGGAGAGCTTTTGACAACACTGTTCCACAAAAAAGACTGCTGCACAAATTGGAGCAGTGCAGCACTAAGGGGCAAATTTCTGCTATGGATAAAGGGATGGTTGGGTGGGAGAAGAGAAAGAGTAATTCTCAATAAGCACTGCTCTTTTATTTCTTTTTTTTTTTTTTTTGGTAGTTGTTGGCACATCGGCTTCTGTGGCCATAATGCACCTCCCAAGGTTTTTGCAGTGCTTTGATCCAAGCCCAAGGTGGGATTCAAACCCGCGACCTTTGGGTTGCCAGGCAGGCACTTTACCCACCCGGCTAGCCCGGTCGGCGCACTGCTCTTCTTGGACTAATGTTATTTGTGAAGTTGCTCAGGGTCAGTGCTGGGCCCATTGTTATTTTCAGCACTTATTAATGATAATGATGAAGACATATCAGGTTTGATGTCTAAGTTTTCAGATAACATGAGAGGTTGGCAAGTGGTTAATGACAGTAATTAGGGTATGTTAGTGTAAAAAGATCTAGAAAAATTAGGCAATATGGCTGCATATGTGTAGCAGCAATCTCAGAATAATATATTAAATGTTTGGCACCATACTCAGGGTAGTGGGGAATGAATAAGACCTGGGGGTAATTGTGCAGTTCTCTGAGAAGTGCAAATGTGCTGCTATGACAAAGGAAGTGATTAATCCTCTTTATAAGACAATGGTCAGGCCACATCTTAAGTATATATACATGTCTGAAATCCTCATTTTAGAAACGATATAGATCCATTGGAATGGGCGAAGAGAGAGGGCAACAAGATTAGTGAGGTAAATAAATGGGTGCTCATACCAAGAAAGACTAATTTTGAAAATTGCAACATCTGGAGACTGCACCTACTAGGAGATCTCATGGAGGTGTTTAAGACTTTGAAGAGATTGAATAAGCTAAATGCTGATTTCCAGCTCAATGCACATGAGGGATTATAAATTTAAATTGAGGATTTTTTTTTTTTTTTTTTATTGTTAGCGCATCATCTTTATGGCCATAACACACCTCCCAAAGTTTTTGCATTTTACTGTGATCCAAGCCCGAGGCGGGAATCGAACCCGCGACCAGAGTAAACTAAGTCTACGGAGTTCCTGGGCTGCCTCCACGGGGCATAAGTGGAGCAACGTTGGATTCCAACAGGGGTCCAGCGGCTAAATGGCCAGAAGAACAACGGTACACGACATTACACAATCAAAGATCCACACACTTTTAAATCTCTGGCATTTACAGTGTACTGTAATACACCACAACGTAAACTACACGGAGATGGGGAGAACCCCTGGTGCTGCTTGACCCTAAAAACACTTATACTACACACCTTTGGGTTGTCAAGCATGCACTTTACCTACCTGGCTAGCCCAGTCAGCTATATTGAGGATGATTTAAATTAATGATTGAGGATGGATGTAGATTGCTAGAACACTTACATTTGATGTTGTGGAAGTGGATAATTTGTATAAATTCAAGAAACTAGAAAAATTATTAGAAATAATGAATAGGAGATTTGCATTTAAAAAAAATGCAAATTTTTTTTCAGGCACATTAGCAAATATGCATAACATTCCTATTGTCTTCACCATGTCTATATGTCTGCCTGTCTGTCTGCATGTAATAACTTTACTCCTAGTGGATGGATTTTCATGAAATTTTATAATTGGACCTTTTAAAAATATCTGTCAAATCAACTCAAATTTATTAAAATTAGACCCAAAGAGATGTTACAATTATTATTTCTTTGTCCATCTGTCCACATGTAATGATTCGACTCCCAGCATTTGGATTTTCTTGAAATTATTTCACTCTTGTAGAATAATTTATCAAGCCATTCCAAATTTTATTAAAATCGAACCAACAGAAATACAGCAATTACTATTTAGTTTTATTTCATACATATCACATACACTATCCATATGTATATTGTAGTGGAAGCACTGATATTATATTTGTTGACACATGTGGAATGAAACACAGAAATGAAATGTTCTTGGTTCACACAAAGGTCACTGGTCTTTTTTTTTTTTTTTTTTTATTATTATTATTATAAATCATGAATTATTACTATTTGTTCATCATCATCATCATCAGCCATTTTCAATCCACTGCAGGATGAAGGCCTCTCCAGCAACTTTCCAGTTCCTTCTGTTTTGAGCACTGGCCATCCATTTACTACTCAAAAACTCATGAATTTCATCTATCCATCTCCGCCTTTGTCTTCCAGGTTTTCTTCTAGCCCCTCTTGGGTACCATTCTGTTATTTTCTTAGTCCATCTGTCATCATGTCTTCGAGCTACGTGTCCTGCCCAAGACCATTTTAGTTCTTTAGTTTTGATAAGAATGTCCTTTACTTGAGTTTGCTGCCTAATCCACGTGTTTCTCTTCTTATCTAACAGTCTGATTCCCAATATAATTCGTTCCATTCTTCGCTGTGTAGTTCTTAGCTTCTCTTCCATTCTTTTGGCGAGTGCCCAAGTTTCACTTCCATAAGTCATGGTGGGGAGTATACATTGGTTCATTATTTTACATTTCAGACAAACTGGGATATTGCTCTTCAGTATGTGACTATATTTCCTGAATGCTATCCATCCAAAATTTATTCTTCTCTTGACTTCCAGCCATTTATCATTATTACAGCTAATAACTTGTCCCAGATAAGTATATGACTCCACCTTTTCAATTACTGCTCCTTCAATCATTATTTCCCTTTCCGTGGCATACTTGTTCATCATTACTTTTGTTTTAGCCACATTCATCTTTAGTCCAAAATCCTTACTAACTGTGCATAACTGATTAAGATTTTCCTCTAATTCTTTGGGATCGTGGCTTATGACCACAATGTCATCTGCAAATCGTAAATGGTTTAGGTACTCTCCGTTCATATTGACTCCTTTCTGCGACCAGTCTAATCTTCTGAAAGCTTCCTCAAGGGCAGCAGTAAACAGCTTCGGAGATATTGTGTCTCCTTGTCGAACTCCTTTCTCGATTTTAAATTTGCTACTGTCTTTGTCTAGTCTAATAAAGGATGTAGCACTCTCATATATTTTCTTCAAAATCATAATATATGGAGTATCTATACCTTGTCTTTCCAGTGCCCGAAACATTGCCTTATGCTGTATGGAGACAAATGCCTTTTCATAATCCACAAATGCCAGGCATAATGGTGTTTTATATTCATTTGCTTTCTCCATTAGCTGTGATATTACGTGAAGGTGATCCATACTTAAGAATCCTGTCCTAAAGCCAGCTTGCTCTTTCGGTTGATTCTCATCAAGTATTCTTTCTAATCTGTTAGTAATGACCCTTGTGAACAACTTGTAGATATGCGATAACAAGCTAATTGGTCTATAATTTCCAATTTCTGATTTATCTCCTTTCTTATGCAGCAAAACTATGATTGCATTATTCCACTGCTTAGGCATTGCACCTTTTCTAATGCACTTTGCGAAGAGCCTTGCCAGTTTTTGTGTTATGTCTCTTCCTCCCAATTTTAACAACTCTACAGTAACTTCATCTTCCCCCGGGGCTTTCCGATTCTTCATTTTCTTCAATGCATGTTCTACCTCATCAGGAAGAATATCGGGTATGTCGTATGTGTTGCTACTTTGCAATCCATCTTCCCCACTGCTGGTATCATTCCCTCGCTCCTTGTATAATTCTCTATAGTAGTCTTCTGCTATTTGAATTATGCCTTCTCTGCTGTTTATAAGTACACCATCGCTATTCTTCAGTTTCAGTATCATTTGTCTTTCTGTATTACTGCTCATGGCTGCTGATTTAAATCCTTTGTTTTCCCTTAATGCTTGTTCTACTTTTCTTGTGTTAAATCTTCTTATGTCCTCTCTGAGTCTCTTTCTAATGGCTTTGCATAACTCAGTATACTCAATTTTCTCCCTGTCAGTGTTTTTCTTGCTCTTCATTTGTCGTCTTTGGTTCATCATGACAAGTGTTTCTTGACTAATTTTTTCTTCTTTGGATTTCTGTTTCCCTATAGGTTTCTTGGGCTTTATCACTTTCAGAAAGTTGTAATATTCCTCGTCGATATCTTGGTCCTGAGCAGTCTACAGAAGCTCAAACTTGTTCTTAAGTTCCAGTACATACTGCTTTTTCTCCTCTTCTGTTATCTCAAAGACCTTTGTATTATTTACTCGAGTCAGCTTTTTCCTTTCCTTTCCTACATCTATATCAAGTGTACGTCTTACCATTCTGTGATCACTTCCAACATTTACCTTATTCAGGACGGTAACATCAGTCACAATATATCTTCTGTTAGTGAGGATGAAGTCGATTTCATTAGTTGTTAATCCATTTGGACTCTTCCATGTCCACTTTCTGTTCACCCTTTTCTTGAAAAAAGTGTTCATTACTGACATTCCTTGAGATTCTGCAAATTCCACAAGTCTTTCACCTCTTTTATTTCTTTCACCAATTCCAAAATTTCCTATAGTTCCTCTTTCTGCGCTGTTTTGCCTTTTTCCAACCTTAGCATTGAAGTCAATTTCAGTGTACATTTCTTCAACCTCTTCATCATCATGGCTCGATGTTGGTGCATAAATCATTATAATCTTTAGCTTGTACCTCTTAGAAATCTTGAGTATTAGTCTTGACACCCTTGGTGATGTACTTTTGAATTCCAAAATGTTGTTTTTAAAATCTTTATGGGCCAGAAACCCAACTCCACCTTCACTCCTTACTATTTGTTAATGTTCTTGAAATGTAACGTACTGTGCACATTAACTTGTTGTTTTTGGCTAATGCAGTATAATCTTACTTCCTTGCATAATTTGCTACTACTAATATTAGGTGCCAAGTATTATTTGTTGTCCCTCTGTTAGATATTTATTGCAATTCCACAAATTTGTTACATAGAGCAGGCAGGCAGGTTTTGACAACACAATTTGTGATATAGATTTAAAGATAAAACCATACTGAAGAAATACTAAAATTCATATCAATGTAATTCTAACAGATATTTTAATAATGTATGGGTTAGTGCAATTGCATAATTTTTATGTAACAAACTTTTTTTTTTTTTTTTTTTTTTTTTTATGAAAACCCCAAACATGAAAGGTATCAAAACCTATAATACTTAGTACCGTGCATGGGTTGAAGGAGGAGGAGTATGGCAGGGGCGGGGGAGATGCCGGAAACTTTGCTCTAGAGACTAAACATGGGTTTCACCACTTCAAGCCTCCAATAAGCAAAGTGGTGGTATTTCACCGGTTGATGAAAGTCATCTACTACCCAAAATAGGTAAATGGCACTGTTTTTAATTATATCTCATATTATGAAACCTTCAGAACAAGTTGCCATGATATTGCACTACCTTGAATATGAAATGTTTCACCAATGGAAAAGACTGTTGTTACTTATTCTTGGCAGATACTACCACCCAGACGGCACCATTTCAAGGCTTTTTTTCCCTCCCTTTGGTGGGTGGGCAGGTACCCTGATGTTGCATTCATCACAACCCCACAATATGAGATGCCTGATGGTGTGCAGTAATTAAGACTAAAAATCATAAATAACTACACACCATCAGGCATCTCTCATATTGTGGCGTTATACGAGGTGTGACAAAATTTCAAGAATAATTTTGTTTCTGTCAAAGTGCCCACACTGTAAACCGTTACGTCCTCCCACTGTGCAGCCTGAACCCCCCTCTACCTGCATGCAAAGGGTAAACATCTTCAGTCGTTTCAGTCATTGTACGTTAGTTCGTGTAAAGACGTGTTTCAGTTCCATGTTACGTGAAAAATGGAACGCAATTTAGAGCAAAAAGTTGTGATAAAATTTTTGATGAAAACTGGTGAATCATCAATTTATATTTATGAAAAGTTGACCACAATTTATGAAAATGATACTGTGTCGAAACTATGCATTTTCAATTGGGCAAAACAGTTTCGAGAAGGACTTGAATCCGTCGAAGACGATGAATGTTCAGGGCGTCCTTCCATGACTCGACATGATGAAAACATTGTTCGTGATCTTTTTCGAAGTAATAGGCGGTGAACCATAAAAATGATTGCCGAAAAACTAAACATCAATCGGAAAAGTGTTAGATTAATTTTGACTGAAAATTTGTTGATGAGGAAAGTGTGTGCAAAGCTGGTACCGAAAAACCGCTCTCATGAGCAGAAAGAAATTTGGTTGTGACATTATCAGGAGATGTTGGAAAGCACTGAAGATGTTCCAGATTTGCTTTCTCGTGTGATTACGGGGGATGAAAGCTGGGTATTTTCTTATGACCCCGAAACAAAAAGGCAAAGTCAACAATGGAAGGGAGCTTCCTCATCAAAACCCAAAAAAGTGAGAATGTCAAAGTCAAAACCATGTTAATTTGCTTTTTTGATCAAAAAAAAAAAAAATTGTCCACAAAGAGTCTGTTCCACCTAATGAAACTGTCAATCAGCAATTTTACCTTCAAGTTTTGGAAAGGCTTCACAAGCAAGTCAACTGGATTCGACCTGAAATTGCTTAGTCATGGATTTTGCATCATGACAATGCTCCTGCACATTCCACTATTGTAACGAAAGAGTTTTAACCTCAAAATCAATCACAACGTTGCAGAACCCTCTGATTCACCTGATTTGTCTCCTTGTGACTCTTTTTATTTCTTCAACTGAAAGGAATCATGAAAGGCACGTATTTCCAGTCAGTTTTTGAAATTCAGAGTAATGTAATGCAGGTACCAGAAAGTGAGTACCAGAAATTTTACAATCAATGGATCCTACGCTGGAATGTGTGTGTGTGTGTGTGTACAGTCTGAAGGGGACTACTTTGAAGGTGATGGCCTCACATCTGTATAATTTTCAAAATAATTTTTAAATGAATTATTCTCAAAATTTTTTATTGTCACACCTCGTACTTCATAACTGAGTCATCATGAATGCAACACCAGAATACCTGCCCACCCACTTGAAGAGGCCAAAAAGCCTTGAAACGGTGCCATCTAGATGGTGGTATCTGCTGAAAATAAGTAACAACAGTCTTCTCCATTGGTGAAGCATTACTTATTCCTAGTAGTGCAATATCATGGCAACTCATGAAGGTTTTCACAATATGAGATATAATTAAAATGATGCCATTTATGTATTTTGGGTAGTTTGCTACGTATAAAAATGGTGTGATTGCACTAACTCCCACGTAGTAAATTTTTCAAATGGATTTTCTCTACCGATACACCTGCTAGAGAGTTAAGAAAGAACACTGTTGTCTGATACCATATACCCATCAGCAGGTATATGATGTCATTTAATCATATGACATGCATGAGAGGTTAATGACATGAAGGTTACAGCTGCATGATTATGGGAGGTCAAAAATTATACCATGTAAAATTCACAAATATCAAAACAGCAACAATGTTAAAAGGCAGGAATTTTGTTTTTGTAGAGGTACTTTCAAATGGTCCTAGACAATTCTTTTCAGTGGGCCTAACTTATATTAAAAAATGCAAATGACAAATAAGTTTTCTTCAGGGAAGTAATCGTAGAAGATACTAAGAATATTACACCAACAATGAGATATTGCTCAAAGTTCAGACCAAATTGGATGTCACATGAACTGAAAAGTTCATGTGGAAGAGAACAAAAATAGATAGGGTGATTATAAATTATTAGAGGGCACAGAATCCTACTGTAAGTATAAATTTGTCTGTAACCTAGGGACTTAGGGACTGGTGGACAAAGGAGGTACTCGCCAATACATATGGGGTGTTTATTGCGGCAGCGGGAAAACTAATATTGAGACAGCAAATCTCACATGCTAGTGCCTGTGCTGACAAAGGGTAAAAAACACTACACGAATCTGCAGTTTTGTGGATTCCATGGATACTCCACTTCCTTGAAGCATCAGATTCAGGTATTGTTTATATCTTTCAATCTGTCAGCATAGGCACTTGTATGTGAATATGGAATCTGTTGTATCAACATCAGTCTCCCACTGCCACAATAAAAATCTCACAAGTACTCAAGAGCACCTTCTTTATTCATTAGTGTAACCCCCCCTCCAATGCAAATGTCATTCAGACCACATCTCAAACTCACTCAGGGAATTTAGCTAAAACAAATTATGAAGTTTTTGTCAAAGCATGCAAAGAATTCTTTGCTTAGGTTAACAATGGAAGGAAAGCAATGAACTACATTGGTCATCACTTTACTTCCTATTGATGTAAATGGAAAAACCACTGATGATCCTGTACAGATTGTCAACAAAATGAATAAATATTTTTCAGAAATATTCACATATGAATTTTTTTGAGATTGGGATACCAGATGTTTACATGGCTTGAGTGATTAAATAATTTTATGGAAAAAAAAAAAAATGGAAGAGAAATTTTTGTAGCTAAAAGTGAACAAAACACCTTGGCTAATGAAACTGGATAAATTCCATCAGCCATAATGTTTGTTTATCACATTTGTGCTTATTAAAAGAAACACAAATGTGATAAACAAACATTTAGCAATAAAACTGAGAGAATCCTGGGATTCAGAGTAAGTCCTGAGAATATGGAGTTGTGCAAATCTCTCTCCTTCACAAGAGTGGTTCAGTGGGTGGGGGAGGGAAAGAGAGTAATTAGATTTTGACTTATATGCCAGGAAAAACACAATGAAAGTAAGGCAAGGATCTTGAGAATAGAGCAATAAAGCAATCTCAGCTTGAATTTATTAGTGGGAGATCTTGTTTGAGCAATGTGATTAGCTACAATGAAGTAGTCATAGAAGAGTCAGATGCAAAAAACAATTCTGACATTGTACTGTTTAAATTTCAAAATTTCATTAAAATAGTTGGCATCATTCCAAGTTTGGTTCTACCAAAACCCCCAACATTCATGCATACTACCATTATAATAGTCTTGGAGGTTTTGGTAGAACCAAACTTGTAGTAGTACTACCAATATTATATACTACCAAATGTGGTTCTACCAAAACCTCCAACACTCGCGAATCTACTACCACTGTAATAGTCTTAGATCGGGACAAGATAGTACAGAACTCACAATACATGCTCAAACCCACAATCACACGCCTTTAATTGACTCTGCTATCACTATTATAAGACTTAAAACCAGCCACAAAATTCTTCAATATGAAGCCCTCATTATCGAATGGTTCTGACACAATACTAATCTCAACATCCTAAACGCAAAACTTCCCTTTCACCTTTCTTCGGCTTGGAATCTCTCACATCTGAGATTCCCACGTGTTCCAAAGAGCATCACAAGAGTATAGAAATTTCTTTAAAAATACAGCACACATTACTTCTCACTTAACATCGCCAACTGAAGACGTTATAACTTAACGGAAGTCTGTCGTCATGACTATTGGCATTTTCAACTCTTATGTTCCAGATTAACTATTTTCTACTTTATGACAACAAGGGACGGAGTAGTGCACTACTGCTTCCTTGCACTTATTTTAAAATTCCATTAAATTAAATTTCATCCCACCTTAATGCATTAACTCAATCATTCCACCTTAAATTTAGCCATCAGTCTTTTCATATTGCAGATTATATTCAAGGTGAGTACCGTACTTTAAGCATTTTGCTATTTTTATTCTTAGTCTATTGTCACGGTATTATAAGAATTCTATAACTTTATAAAACAAAACTATTACAAGATTGATGCTGCAGTCTGTTTTCCTCACAGTAGTTTAGCATGGCTGTCACCATTTGTTCTACAGATATCTCTCTCTAAGCATTTCGAGAGTGACTTTTTAAAATTCAGTGATTCTAGTCAGTAACTCAAATCTGTCAGTAACAGTAGAATATGAACTTCATCCTTAAGGAACCTCTGTTGAACCATCCCTTTATCAGTAGTAGTGTCTTCCTCCTAATGCCATTTCCTTCCACCTTAAATTTAGCCATCAGTCTTTTCATAAAACTATTGCAGATTATATTCAAGGTGAGTACCATACTTTAAGCATTTTGGTATTTTTATACTTAGTTCCATTTTTTAAAGTGCAAAATAGAGTTATAGAGAGCAAGTTGTGAACCTTCCTTTGAAATACTTCTGTCCAGAGGTAGAATTCCCACTTTATTTTATTAAATATCAATTTAAAATCAATATATTAAATGGCAAAATACATAATACAAAAGTAAACATATTTGTATAGATATTGTCATCATTTTGAAAGCATATTTTTATTAGAATAAATACATCACATAAAACCTTATTAAACCACATATTCAGAAATCTGGTACTGTAAATATAACTTACTGTCCACATATTAAATATATATTCATATGTTAAATTTTTTTTATTGTTCATTTTTCTGCACATATACAAAGAATAAACTTTAACCCAATAACAGCAAGTGAAACAGATGACTATTTTTCACTATGGTTCTGTACTTAATTTTTGTATATTTTCTTTCATTGGAGCATTTTTTAAAATTATATCAGGGTGAGGGGGAAAAGTAACTAATGGTATGAAAACTTGTCATCTGCATTATCACACATTATCTGATTTTTTATCATTCAAAAATGTGTAAATACAGAGGGCATGATACTGAATTTATTATCAGCTCCTAATCTAAAACATAGGTTAAAACAGCACTCCAGATAACAAGTTGAGACAACCTCAGGTAGTGTATACAGGGCTGGAGGTCTCATTTTTGGAAGGATGTAGAGCTGCTGGAACAGGTACACATAAGGGTAACAAGGTTGGTGAGAAGAACAAAGGAGTGCTCTTACCAAGAAAGACTTCAGTTCTGAAAATTACAGCATCTGGAGACTAGGCACTTGCAAGGTGATCTAATTGATGTATTTAAGGCTTTGAATGGTTTGAGCAAACTCAATGCTGATGAGATCCTTCCTCTTGTTCAGATTATGCACATGAGAGTATATAAATTCAAACTGAGGAAGGATGGTTACAGGACAGATGTGTAGAAGTTTGCCTTCAACAATGGGGGTGGTTGATTGCTGGAGAAAGCTTCCATCCATTATTGTGAAAGCAGATAATTTGAATAAATTCAAGGAAGAACTAGAAAAACTATTGGAGCAGATGGATAGGTGAAATGATTTTTTTTTTTTTTTTTGGCTGATGCCGTAAAAGCTTGCTTTCTTGCATCGTTTGCCACTATTAATACTAAAACGAAACTAGTGTATTATTTGTTCCACAATTTTCACATATAAGTTTTCCTCATTTTTAAACCAATTCATTTTTTAGTATTAGTAATAGCAGCGGGAGATGATGCAAAAAAAGCAAGATTATACAGCATCACCCAAAAAAAAAAAAAAAAAAACCCAAACCCTTTCCCTTCTCATTTCACCTATCCATCCCCCTCCAGTAGTTTGTCTAATTCTTTCTTGAATTTATTATTCAGACTATCCACTTAATGTCAGACAGAAGTTTCTTCCAGCAATCAAACACAAGCTGGCTAAAGGCAAACTTCCACACATCTATTTTGCAACTGTTCTTCCTGAATTTGAATTTATGTCCCCTCATATGCATAGTCTGAGCAAGAGGAGAATCCCATCAGCATTCAGCTTGCTCAATCCATTCAAAGCCTTAAACGCCTCAATCAGATCACCATGCAGGACCTAGTCTCCAGATACTGCAATTTGCAGAACCTTTCTTGGTAAGAATACCTCTTTGCTCTGTGTACTAATCTCATTGCTTTTCTCTGTACTTGCCCTAGAAACTATACATCCTTCTTAAAATGAAATCTCCAGAACTATATGCAGTACTCAAGAATGGCTGACCATTGCCTTATACAATGGAATAATCACCTCCTTATCCCTACTATAAAGACTCCTGTATATCACAGACAAACCCCCATGTGCTGTCCTGGTAGTCTGTCTGTACTGCTCAGAGAACTTCATATCTGACTACACTATTACCCCAGATCTTTTTCATTTTCCACTACTTTGAGTGTAGTACCACACAATTGGTATGCTAATCTGGGATTACTGCTACCCATGTGCAGTACTTTGCATTTGCCAATGTTGAACCTCAATTGCCACTTCTCACCACATCTGCCTAATTTTTCTAGATCTTGCTGCAGTAGCATACCATCATTACTGTCATTAACTACCCTGCCAACCTTCATATCATCTGCAAACTTAGACATTAAGCCTAATACACCTTCATTAATATCATTAATAAATACAGAAAACTGGGCCGGCACCAAATCCTGTAGTTCTCCACTTATAACATTAGTCCACAATGAGCAGTGTCCATTAATATCAACTGTATTCTCCTACTCAACCATCCCTTTATCCACAGCAGTAACTTGCCTTTAATGCCATGATGCTCCAATTTGCAAAGCAGTCAATTATGTTCATCAATGTCAAAACCTTTCTTGAAATACAAGTATATGATATCAAAATTATTTTTACCATCCAATTCCCTTGTTACTGCATCATAGAATCCAATCTAGGCAAGACAAGATCACCCCTTTACAAATCCATACTGCAACTGAAGTATAACTGCACTCTTGTCTAGATGATCCTGCATTACTTCTCTAATCAGTGACTCCATTATCTTTGCTGGAACAGAAGTTAAGCTAACAGGTCTCTAATTACTCATGCCACTCTACATCAGATGTGTGGCCAGCCTCAAGGAAGCAGATATTAGCCAGAAACAACTATTGTGCAGTATGTTTCATTACTGGATTCAATGAAGAGTTTTGTGAAAGCAATGGGTAAGATTAATTCAAGAGGATTCTATTACTTAAGTGAGAAATTTATAGATATCAGTGCTGCAAAAGTGAAAGAAAGAACCATTGCAGTGTCTCACATCACAAAGTTTCAGAGAAAGCTTTCATCCTGCTTCACACAGTAGGATGAAAAATTTGAAAAATGCGTCAATGTATTCAAATGGCTTGTGGAAACTTCTTGGGTAACCACAGGTGTCCGCTCACAAAGCATTCAGAAACTGCTTAATGCATATAAAGAAATGGGATGTTGTCGAAACTTTGTTTCTTGCATTTGCATTAAGACTTCTTTCCTGAAAACTTTGGCCTGGCAAATGATAATCAGGAAGAACAATTCCATCGAGATAATAAGTCAATGGTAAATCACTATTAAGGTTTCTGGAACAAAAAGATTGGCAAACTACTGCTGCATGATGTATCGCAATGTATTAGACAAAGTGCACCAAAGGAAATCATCTGCACAACATTTTTAAATTGTGCATATTTTTTTACAGTAGTGTATTGTATGATTTCAACAATGTTTATAAAGTGCACTGGATTTAAACTGAAAAAGTGATAAAAACATATTTCAAACCAGTCTCGTGTATTTTATAATTAAATCACTTTAATTAACTTGCAATAATATTATCAACAGTCTTATTGTTAAAACTAGATGTGTTATAAAAAAAAACTGAGAACACATTTGAAGTCACGGTGCAAAACTGATTTAGAAGTGTTTATGTTTTTGATGGCGGAAAAAAAAAAAAAGTTATTTTGTTGATCAGTGTAATCTGTTGTACCAAATTTTTCTTCAGAACTATTTTATTTGAATATGCTATAAAAGCATCATTAACATGGGAAGCCACCATGACCTGAACTGAACATAATTTTCATTACAGTGAAATTCTGATTAAAATGGTATTCATTGTAAGGAATTTCAATGTACATTTAAAGTGCCAATGGCTATTTTACACTTCCTTCATAAGGAATTCTTGTGCTGATCAATCTCTCTTGCAGGGATTGTTCGATAAAGCTGAGATTTATACCACATTCAGTTTCAGAAGAAATTTGCATATAGTCTGTGAAACAATACTGAAAACAAATAACTTGGATAAATAATAATCATGAGAATGTTTTGCTCATTTCTCGTGTCTCATTATTATTCAGCGCTTTCTTTTTAATCAACTAACTAAAGTCTGATTACAGCAAAATGTTTAAAAGACATTACAATTTCACTAAAAAAAGAAAAGAAAAGAAAGAAAAATAGAGAAAAACACATGGAAGGAGGAGCAAGAAGGTGCAATGTTAAGTAGTTTTACTTAAATACATTGCTCATAGGCGCCTCCATAGCCAGGTGGGAAGGAGCAGCAGTGCGTAGCACACGCTTCTTGATTAGACCAGGGTTCGAGCCTGTCACCACCAAATACGGAGGATACGGAAAGGTCAGGGAATGACCACCGCATATTCCCGGAGCAATATGGCCTTAGTTGCTAATGCTCCTAAAAACCAAAATAACAACAACAACTGCTCATCCAGTAAAACTTATTGACATCACTTCCATGTTCATTTTTAATGATCACATAATTAATTGCTTACATCATATAATCATATAAGCTCCTAAAAACGATTATATTATCTATACCCACCAAAATCTTTTTGCTGCAACAGCCACTCCACCTGGAATATGTGGTCCTGTAGCTCTCACAAATGCCCATTCTTCTTCAAGATATATTTTCTGACGAAGAGTTACTTGTGAGACTTTCTGCATCATCAGAATTCTTCTTTCTAAATAACTTAAGTACACCTTTACATAAAATAAGAATAGTGTATTAAATAATATGTTTTCTAACTAGTAGTACGAAATATATATATAATAAAAACTCTAATTCAGCACATTTTCTGAAAATTTTAGATTGATAAAAGAACCTACAATGGTGCTCATAAAATTGCATCAATTGCACAATTCCCTGAATTTCTGTGAAATTTGGCACTATTTCTATATTTGTAATAGCATTACCCTGTTGCTTTATCCATCTCTAGCAAGCTCTATTAGATGATATCATATATGATTGCGTCAACCTAGCGGCAGTATAAATACAGTGCATATAAGATAGTAATAGTATTTGCCATATAGTACAAGGAAGCCACATGCTTTTGCTGCACTGGCACACACACACACAAAAAAACCAAAAAAAAACCCAACACGAGTGTGCCGAGCATGTGCAGTAGATGGTTTTATGTGAAACAGCCTTGGCTTGGAAGAGGTTAGTGAAATCCAAGCCAATAGCCTAATTACCCATTTGATTGCAGCTATTTGAATAACTACAATCAAATAGCAGCTGTAGAAAGTATGACTGTAACAATACAAGTATTTGATTACAAATACTTGTATTGTTGAAATGTTTGATTACAAATACTTGTATTGTTGCAATCATACAAGTTATGATAATTCACCTCTGGGCTGCGGATGACATCACTTCCACATAGCATTTTTTGTGACCGATCAGATTTACTTGTTTCAGGTGCCCCCAAGGATGGTTCACAAAAAAAAAAAAAAAAAAAAAAGACAACACCCAAATAGATATGAAAATACAAATTATATGCTTCCCTCCTCACACAGCTAACTATCCAGTTGACCTTTGAATTTATTCAAACTGTCAGCGTCAACTACCTGCAAAGGCAACTTTTTCCAACAATCAATGACTCGCCAGCTGAAAGAAAATCTGAACATCAACTCCTGTAATTTGAATTTATGACCCCTAGTTCTGAATTCTTTATAACCATGAGAATTCCACCTTCATTCGTTTTACTAATCCCTCTCAGAGCCTTATAAAACCTCAATCAGGTCAACTCTGAGGTGCCTGATTGCCAAGCTCCGCAGCCCACATAATCAGGGTCTTTCCTCATACAGTCGTCTTTCTGCCAATTTCACCATTTGAGTTGCCTGTCTTTGGGCCCTTTCAAGAAGCTCAATATCTTTTTTCAGATGAGGTCTCCATGCTTACCAAATTGGAAGACCCAGTATTCCAAATGTAGTCTTACAATTGCTTTATGCACATTATAGCCTTAGTCGCTAATGCGCCAATAAAACCCCAATTGTTTTATACAATGGATTACGTAGCCAGGTGGGCAGGAGCAGCATGCGTGGCACACGCTTCTTGATTAGACTGGGGTGAGAGTTCGTGACCACCCAATACGGAGGATGTGGAGAGGTCAGGGAATGACCACCGCATATCCCCAGAGCAATATGGCCTTAGTTGCTAATGCTCCTAAAAACCAAATAACAATAACAACAATGGATTACGCCTTCCCTATCCCTACAGGATAATGTTCGATAACTCACCAATAGGACATCATGGGCTTTCCTGACTGCCTGTTTATACTGTTCAGAAAACTTCATATCTACCCATATTGTAATGCCCAGATCCCTTTCCTCCTCCACTGTTTTTAATTCAACCCTACCAAGTGTATAATTCATTTGTGGGTTGCTCTTTCCCAAATGTAAGACCTTGCATTTAGAAGCATTAAAACATAGCTGCCACTTCTCTGGCCATCTTTGAAGTCTTCAAGTCATCCTGAAGGAGCGCTGCTGGCACTGATCATTAATGACTCGCCAATCTTTTCACCATCTGGAAATTTTGACATCACGACTCCTATCCCTTCGTTGATGTCTTTTATGAAAATGAGAAACTACAGCGGTCCAAGAACTGATCCTTGAGGGATCCTGCTCCTGACATGACACCAATCTGAAGAATAACTATTAATCACAACCCTCTGCCTTTTGCTCTGCAGCCACCCATCTTAGAATCTTATCAGTAATCCCAACCTGTTCAACCTTATACAAGAACCTTTTGTGAGGGACTGAGTCAAATGTTTTGCTAAAATCCAAATAAACTATGTCAAAATTATTCCCTAATTCCAGCTCATGAGTAACTGTGTCAAAATAGTCTACTAAGTTAGTTAAGCATGATTTACAAAGCTATGTTGTGTGTCCTTTGGAATACCATATCTATCAATGTCCCTGGATTACACTCAATCATTGCCTCTGAGATTTTTTCTACCACTGAAGTCAGACTAACTGGTCTGTAGTTACCAACTTCACTTAAAACTACTTTTATGTATTGACAATACAGTGGCACTTCTCTAATCCAAAGAAATCTCCTGAGTCTAAAGATGCCCTCATACTCAACCCCAATGGTTCAATGTACTCCCTTGAACTCTTATTCATATGCATGAGCCCAGTACAACACAGAAGAAAAAAAGTGTTGCTGCTGCTCATGAATGTAGAGGGACATTCTATGCATGAAATAGCTAAAAGGATTCATGTAATCGGTCAATAGTGCATGTTTATTATGAAATTATCAGAAGCTGAAAGTCTAAACAAAAAGAAAGAAAGTGGACATCTATGAATATCTTCTGCAGCGCACGACAAGTTTCTGGTCTGTCGGTCTGTGTCCAAAATAGAAGGTCCTTATTGACAGATCTCAAAACACCATGGGAAGAGAATACAGGAGTAAAGGCAACTACACACCTTTTTTCATCAGGATTAGTAGTAAGCCACCCAAGAAAAAAACACTTTTGATGCAAAAATTGAAATCCCAGCATCTAAAGTGGGCAAAGGGGCATGCTAGTTGATCTGAGAATCAGTGGAAATGTGTTATTTTCTCTGATGCATCAAAATAACTTGCATGGTTTGGATAGCCAACAGACTGTTAGACAAAGAATTTCATGGGGCTGTTTTTCACATAAGAGGAGTTGGTCATCTTGAATTTGTGAAGGGTACAGTGAACGCTGAGGAAGTAGTACATAGAAAGACACCCTTGAGACAAAATTACTTCCCACAATTAGAGATTGCGGGAATGGCAATTGCACATTTTCAGGACAACTCTGCTCCACATCATAAAGCAGAAACCGTAAGTACTATTTTATAAAATTAGCAAAAGTTTTAAATTTATTAAACGCGCACTCTTGCTTAAATAAATGTAATTTATTTCACTGTCTTTTACTGTTCACAGATGTAAAAATGGTTGAAGGATAAATCAATTCACACAATAAAATGTCCTGGGAACATTCAGACCTTGATGCATTTGAAAATTGTTGGAACAAAATGGGTGTTTCAGTAATGCAAAAGAAAACAAAAATACTTAAAGAGAGATGCGGGAGACATTAATTTGTGCGACGATGTGCAGCAGTCATCAAAGCAAGGGGCCAATGAAATATTAGTGGGCATTTTGTTGTATTTTTTGGTTATGTAGCTGCTTGTCATCCTAGTATGAGCAAAATAATGGTGGGGGGGGGGGGGAATCACTACTTTCATACAATTTTTGTTATTATATAAACCATAAGCAACATGCTGTTATTTTGGAGAAAAGTACTTAATTGTATATTTACCCATAAGGCATAAAAGTAAATTTTTCTGCAATTAATAATTTCGTATATTACAGAATAGTTTAGAGCTAAAGCCTCAGGTTACGAAAGAAGTTTACTAACATACAAGTTAGTGCAATTGCATCATTACGTAGCCAACAACTTAAGGAGTTACAAATTGGCATCCTTAAGTATATCTCATATCGTTACTACCTTCACACAATGAGTTACCATAATATTGCACTACCTTGAATAAGTAACGTTTCACCACAGCAGAAAACTACTGTTATCTATTCTCAGCAGATACTATTGCCTATATGGCACTGTTTTGGATCTTATTGGCTCCTCATCTGTGGGTGAGCAGATACCCTGGTGGTGGTGCAATGATGACAACCCCATTGCGAAGTTTAACTACACAATATGAGAGATGTCTGATAGTGTGGGGTAATTTAGATTACAGAGTAGTCATGGCAACTCGTTGTGAAGGTATTCACAATATGAGATATACTTAAGGATGCCAATTATAACTACTTGAGTAGTTGGCTACGTACAGAAATGATGCAATTGCACTAACTTGTACGTTAGTAATTTCATATATGTATTGTTATTACTTATGTTCTTTCAGCTATTTATAAAATATTAGCTACCAGTAACAAAGACAAAAAACCTAAAAAATAAGGTGATAATCTTTTGAGCACCACTGTACAAACAGTAAATGATAAATTACTTCATAAATTACTTCACTCACACTTCACTAAGTGCTATTTTTTTAGCACTTGTTAATTATATATGACCGTAGAAAATTTTGCTGCTACATACCAGGGAGCATGTTTCTCAATAACACAAACTCACAATATGATATAATTGATCATTTGTTGATAATAAGATTTTGTAATGCAAGTCATTTACTGATTATTCCTAATTACAACTGACTGTTACTTTATAATTCAACTAAATGTCATAAACTTTTTTTTTTTTTTTTTTTTTTTTGGCTTAGGATATGATGCTAGAAATTTTTTCAGCAACTCTGTTGTCCCCCTGTTAGTAGGCCATTACCAATAGGAAACAGATGAGTATTAGTTCTCCTTTATTGTAATTCTCAAATTCTGTCACTTACATAAAGTTTTTTTTTATTTACATGACAGTTATGAAAATTCAAAATTTTTATCTCTAAAGCTAAGAGTCCTCCAAGTAAAATTATTATAAACTTAGCAAATCTTCCACTTCAAAAATCACAGTGTCTAATTCATGGAGAAAATTACTTACGGGTTATGAAGGTATCAAATAACATATACATAAATAAAAATCAAGATTATTGTCTTGACCTAATATGTGAAGAAAGCAAGAGTTTACACCATTGTGTATTATAAAAATTTCACTCACAATCAGCCCATTTTTATAAAAATTAACTATGCCATCCCGCTTCTAAATCTTAAAATACCAATTTCATCATCCCTAATATCCATTTAAAGTAAAATAAGAAAGGAAAATTATTCCACAGGAAAGGCAGTAACAGCACACAGGACCAGTTTTCCCTTAAAGACCCAATAATATTTAAAGTCAGAAAAGACAAACAATATGATGCTGGAAAACAATCATTATACTTTCATGCTATATTTAATGTCACACAAGTAAAATAAATGTAATACAGACTTGAATATATCAGTTTCCTCAATAGGTTACTGAAGGGTTAGTGGCTATCTAATCAGGAGGAGACCCTACATCTAAGCTAGGCTTATGGGAACTAGATGGGGTCCACAGCCAATATCCATTCCTCACTTTCTCGTGGCGCAACATGTTATTTTATCATTTCATTATTTTTTAAAATGGTGTTAAAGCTTGTTACTCATATCGCTATGATATATTTTGATATATTTTGTCTGCAGAAGCATGTATTCACAGAGTGATTTACACATTATGTGGGCTGAAAAATCCAAAGTAATTCACAGGTAGGGGAGCCATACTCCCTCCACCTAAGATCAACTGACTACAGCCTCGATTGATGAGAACTTTAAAAATTCCTTCAGTCACTGATGCGAGAGAATCAAACCCAGACCTCTCCAAACAAGTAGCAGATGCTGATGTATATGCTGACTAAGACTAAGCTGCCATGGAAACTAACAATGTTAGTAAGAAGTGAGTTATATGGCTAAATAGATGAATGAGGTTGGACTTTCAATATGAGACTAAGCTGTCCAAACTGGATACATTATAGCCTGAAACCTCAAGACAATAGTAATAGAGGCATGTGATGCAAGAAAGCAAGCATATGAGCTTATGCAGCATCAGCCCAAGAATCCCATCAGAATTCAGAATGCTCAACCCATTCAAGGCCTTATACACCTCAATTAGATCATCTTGCTGGTGCGTAGTCTCCAGCCACTGAAATCTGCAGAACTTAAGCCTCTCTTGGTAAGAGGACCCCTTTGTTTCCCTCACCAATCTTGTTGCCCTTCTCTGCACCTTCTCTGTCTCAACATAAAACTCACAACAGTTGGGGCAATGCCCAGGCCATCAAGGTATCTCACTGAACTTGTCAGGCCAGCAGAGGGACACACTGCTAAATATGCTGCTAGAATAATCATTAAGATAAGCATCATCAAAATTACAAAAATTAAAAGAAACAAAATTAGCAAAGAAATTATATCATTATAGCAAGCAGTTTCATAAAAAAACAAGAGGATGAATACAGATGAGCTGTAACTGAAGAATATTATAAACTAATTTATTCTAGAAGTAAGAATGCAGCATAAGAAAAATGTGGCAAAAGCATTTAAAATTAGATTAAAATGAAGTTTAACTTTATTTTAATCTAGTTTTAAAAGAAAAACTCAGAGTAATAATAATATTTCTCGGATAATACTTCCTGATAGGAAGTATTATCCGGCTGAGTTATACAGGAATGAAGGAAAAATATAAGATGGAAAAGTTTGCTGATGAAATTACAACTAAAAAAAAAAAAAAAAAAAGAATGAAATAGAGAGTTCTCTAATAAAGGAGCAATGGAAACTAATGAAAAAAAAAAGAATAATAATTGCCAGAGACGGAACCATCAATGTAGGAAACTACAATTATATCCATAGAATTATCTTTGAGAAAATTTGGAGACAGAGTAAAACTAAAATTATGGTTTTCTTGTTTCTATTAGTATTAGCCTGTGGTTTCCTTGCACTATACTGCAAGGAAGCCATAGGCTTTTGCTGCACTGCCAAAAAAAAAAAATAAATAAATGAATAAATAAAATAAACTGTGCTTCCCTCCTCATGTAGTTAACTATTCAGTTATCAACAATTCACTGCTAAAAGAAAAAACTTCCTACAACCTAGTTTAACCCTCTTCCCCTGTAATTTGAATTTATCACACCTAGTTCTAGAATTCTTTACAGCAGTCAAAATTCTGCTTCAGTCATTTTACTAACCTATCTTAGAGAATTATATACTTCAATCAAGTACCCTCTAAGGTGCCAGATTGCCAAGCTCTGTAGCCTAAATAATCAAAGTCTTTCATACAACAGTCATCCTTTTGGAAATCTCACCATGTGAGCTGTTCAATGTCTTTTTTTTTTTTTTTTTTTTTTTTTTCAGATGAGGTCTCAATACCTGGACAGAGATCCCAAATACGGTCTTACAATTGCCTTATATAGTGGGATTATGACCTCCTTATCTCTATAGGATATTATTCAATAGGACACCATGGGCTTTCTTGGTTGCCTATTTATACTGCTCAGAGAACTTCATATCTGCCCATATCTAACTCTCCCACATCCCTTCCTTCCTCTACTGTTTTTAATTCAATCCCACAAAGCGTATAAGTTGCTATTCCCCAAGTTTAAAACCTTGCATACTGCTGCATTAAAATACAGTTGCCACTTTTCTGAGCATTGCTTGTTCAAGTTATCCTGAAGGAGCACTTCTTAGCACTGATTAATAATGATTCTCCCAATCTTTACATTGTCTGCAAATTTTTACATCATACCCGCTATCCATTCGCCAATGTTGTTTATGAAAATCAGAAACAAAAAAGTGGTCCAAGAACCAATCCTAAGGGCAGCCCCACTTCTGACATTAACACCAATATGAAGAATATCTATTAATCACAACCCTCTTCCCTTCTGCTCTGCAGCCATCCTGTGATCCATCTTAGAATCTTTCCAGTAATCCCAACAAGTTCCAGAGTATACAGTAACCTCTCATGAGGGAATGCATCAAATGCCTTGCTAAATTCCAAATAAAGCTATGTTGAAATTGTTCCCTATATTCAACTCATGAGTAACTATATCAAAATAGCTCACCAAGTTAGTTAAACATGATTTTCCTGTAACAAAACATGTTATGTCTTTCAGAACGCTATTTCAAAATGTCCCTGGATTGAACTCTTAATTATTACCTCCAAGATTTTGCCCACCACTGAAGTCAGACTAACCAAGCTGTAGTTACCAATTTCACTCTTGGAACCACCTTTATGTGTTGGCACTTCTCCAATCCAAAGGAATCTCTCCTGGGTCTGATGATGTCTTCATGATTAACCTCAATGGATCAATGGACTCTGGCTGCCTTCCTCAAAATTACTGGGTACGTGCCATCAACTCCAAGAGGCTTACTTGCCTTTAGGTGCTTGAAAATTTTTCTAATAAACAGTCATCTGTAATTTTGAAATCACTAATTTCACATGTCTGTCTCACTCACACAGTCTCTCCTCAATACGAAGGGTCTTTTATCAGTAAAGAACAATGGGAAATACCTATTTAATTCATCAGCAACATCAGCTGGATTACCTCTTCCACACCCAGTCCACAAAGGGTCCCTGAGCTGATTAGTTTTCTTCTTTGTATTTATATACATGAACAATTCCTCATTCCCATCTTTGCACTCTGAGCCAGTGCTTTCTCATACTCTCCCCTGGTCTCCTTAACCTTTTCTGTGGTAGACTACAGATTAATTAATAGCTGTTGTAAGCCTCTGTGGAATAAGTTTTCATCACTCTGTAACTTTCCCATGTTATCTTTTTCAGCTGTATTGGACTGGCCAGCTCCATATCCATCTATCCCAGCAATCCCTCATGCAATATTTTCTTAATGGTATATATGCATTCATGGCTTCTGTGATTATTGCTTTAAAGGCATTCTATAATTCTATTGTATTTGTCCTCCCTCTGCAATCCTCCCAATTCGTAGATTCCATGTGACACCTTAAACTGCCATAGTCCCCTATTGTGAAATTTGCCTTTAACTTTAACTACTGCAACATCTTTCTTCATCTTCAAACAACAACTTCGTCATCACTACTGGTCAATGGTTCCTGTATTGTAAGCCCTATGATGCCATCTGATTCACGTGTGATGATAACATCTAGACCAGCCTTTCTCATTCTCATTACCATGGAAGAATCCTTGAAATAATTTTCAGGTCTCAGGGAACACTTTTATAGAAATTATTATATCTACAGCTCACAGTACATTAACATGATCAGTATGTAGATATAATAATCCAATAATAATTGTCAATGCTCTTTTGAGTAAAGAATGATATTTTTCTGTGGATTTGTTTATTTTGGCCAACTTATTAGCCTACTCCTTTTGTGTGGTTCCCCTCCCCACAAAGGATATCACCTCTAATGCAAGTCAGTAGTGTAGGTAGAGGAAACTTCAGGTTTTTCCATTTTTTTAAAATTTCCTACTTGATTCTTTTACTTTATCTGAGTAGGCCTAAAAGTCTTATCACAAATTTATACTATACAAATGCTAGTGAGGTATGGTATGTGCAAAAGTACTTTTTTCTCTATTTAAAACTAAAAATGGCTTTTTAGTCAACCTTTCTTGAAAAAAAAAAACAAACAGATGGTTAAGCTTAGCTTACCTTTCTTGAAATTAATCTTTCTTTCCTTTTCATAAATTTTAAAAACTCATAAGGCAAACATAATAAATTTCTATCATATAATCGGCTTAAGCTGAAATGGGATTTAATTTTTCTAAAGGCTCAGCATATTTAATTTAAATAAAAGTTGTAAATTGATTTTAATTAATGTTATTTACAATGTGAAAATTTATTGACAATGTTGAATAGTAAAGCTACTAAAACCCTAAGCCAGAGCAATATGAATAAAAATACAGCCTAAGATAATTTCATACAAGACTTTAGAAAAACATTTCCTTACTGATGACATCAGGCTATACAAGTGAAAATTCTCAAAAACTGAGAATGGACTCAACCAAATGAGCACGGTCCTACTGCACACTGCCATACAGGGATGAAAGACCTCTGGCTGGTGGCACCCCAACCCAAAACACAATGTCACACGGGCTGAAAGACTTCTAATGAAATTGCCAATGAGGCTGCTCAGTCACTGTCCATCACTGCAAGCGCTAGCATGCGAAGTTCAGAAAACAATGTTTATTTTTTTTTTCAATCACGATCGTTCGCAGAACCCCTAGTGACATTGCACAGAACCCGGTTGAGAAACCCTGGTCTAGACTATTTCCAGTTCTAGTACTTTCTATAATATGCCAGTATAAATAACAACCTAGTTTATTTAAAAATTGTTTCCCATGGTTAACACCATGGAAAACAAATTTTGGTGAGTCCCACCCCCCACACTTCTCCCAATAAATTAGTTGCCGATTGAAATCACCTATTCACAGTTGCTTGCCAATTCCATTTGTATGTGGATGAAATGGGCAACTTCTGTGAAATTGTGAAGTGTGATGAAAGTCTTTTCATCATACTCTTCACAATCCTCTGGTTTGTAGATTACTCCCACTCTCATTTTACCTTTGCTTAAAACCAACTCACACCACACAGATTCTTTGCTGGGAGGTGAGACTTTTGACTCAGCAAAAGTCTCCTTTTGTGCTTTGATAAGAAGCATGATGCCACTACACTTTGTATCTTTCATAAATACATTATACATAACATAGAGGAACTATGTATAAGTATAGTGCGAAAGCATCAATAATCATAGTGGAACTTGTAATCACCACATTTCTGTTAGACCTATTATGTCAGCATTAGTTGTCCTAACCAGAAGTCCAAATTCACCCATTTTATTGAAAATACACCTGACATTACTGCAGACATATTTGAGACTAAGAATTCTTCTAAAGTTTACTACATTGACATAACCCCTGCAGTTATTAAGGCTTGCTTCCCTAGCTTTATCTTCCCACTCATTTGAAACACTGCCATATTGTTTGAAATCTTGCCAACATCAGCTATTGTGGCAACCATCAAGAATTCTTGAGAAATGTGTAAGCATAACTTTGGCCCATAATCTCAGATATACAAGTGTCTATATTACTCTTCTCCCCCTCCTCTCAACTAGCAGTTCCTTGAACCCTTAGGGAATCCCCAGTGACAGTGGCAAAACTCTTGCTGAATCTTTGTTCAAATGAATACAGTCTATAAAACAGATTCCTTCTACCTACAAGTGTGGGCCATGCTAATAAACTCCTGCCTCCACCCAAAGCTTCAGTCCCTCAAGTCTTGAAGTAATCCATAAGGCTTTCAGCATATAATCCCTCCTATCGTGTCTGGGCAGAATTGCAGACACATACACACTGTGATTCGTGGCATTTTTTTTTAACATGGTTCTATATTTATCCAACGAATCTTCAGGACATGTTTGTTTAATATCATTAATCCCCACATGAATAATAATGCTCTCTTTGCCTCCTTAAAATCTGACCATCAATCTGTTGGTAACATCAACAATTACTACTTCCAGCAAACACACTCTAGTTTTGGTCCACCCATTTTTATTACAAAAAATGCTACCCATTTCCCTAATAACAGTCTCCCAATAAACCAATCTTCTTGAACCAGATGCATGTAGTTACTATTCTGTTCTAGGATCTGAATTGAGGGTGCATCACTTTGCAGGTCACAAGATAGAGCCCTTGATGAACTCCTAGTTATTTGTTTTCAGGCAAGCACCTGTTTCTTCAGCAACTCCAATTTTTCTAGTAATGTATTTAAGTTTTAATTTTAGATCTGTATACTCCTTACATCTGGTACAAAGAAAAGAAAAGAATCATCAGTTGAGCTTTGTTTGGATACTAGACCGATCTTAAAATACATGATACAGGTTATACAAGCAACAAATTCATGACTTGCACTGCGAATGCATGTGGGCGTTTCTATCTGAAGTCATAGCATTCTTGGATGATGTACTGAAAGTGGATCTTGTAGCAACTATTATTTAGGTAAATTTTGAACTTAAGAAAGATTACAAAATTTTAAATTTACAATATGTTACAGAATTTAAATTAACAAAGTGTTATAGAAGTTGAACTGTTACCAAAATTTTATCCACTGGTGACATTAAAATTAAGCTACTGATGTTACCAGAAATAATTTAACTTAACAGATATATATTTTAGAAAAGTTAAGAATTAAAAATTTACATAATATTTTAGAAATTAATTTCACAAAATAACTGAAATAAAATTTACAGAAATTAAAGTAAAACAAATTTTAAACAAAAATTTGGACCCCCCTCCTTATATACAGGGTGTCTCCAAAATATTGGTACAAATGTTTAGGGGAGGTAGGTAACACCTAAAGGAATGTGAATCGCATAGGAACCCATAACCGGAAATGTCACCATAAGTCGGTACACTGCACTGTTCATCAGTTTGCGAGAGGGAAAATTTCTGGTTTACTCATTCAAGCAGTAGTCGCCGCATGAAGAGCATGCATCAATATACGAACTGTGAGCTGGCAGACATGCACCTAGCATATGGATTAGCAGAGGGCAATGGACGAACCACTCAACGAATTTATGGAGAACACTTCCCAGACAGACATGTACAGGACCACCGTTTGTTTGCGTGTGTGCATCAAAATTTGTGCGATTATGGGTCAATTAGAGGTAACAGGAGTAGTGCAGGCAGACCACATTCAACGCGAACTCCCGCCATGGAAGAAAGTGTGTTGAATGCTGTCCAGAATAATCCTACTACCAACACACGTGCCGTTGCCTCTGCCTAAGGAGTGTTCGCTGCAGCGTACATGGGAGAAATCCCAGGTGCCGCCTGACATGAACATACCTTATGCAGTGTACAGCGTGTCTGGCACGACGATTCCTTACACCCCTTTAATCTCCAAAGGGTTCAGTTACTGCTCCCCCAAGATCATCCTGAATGTGTGGCTTTTGCACAGTAGTTTCTCCAAGAAAGTGTTAAAGACTTGAATTTTCCAGCCTATGTTTTGTTCACGGATGAGGCTTATTTCACTCGGGAAGGCTTATTCAATCAGCACAATGCTCATGTGTAGACTCACGACAACCCACACGGTGTGCACCCCATGCGGAATAAATAAATAAATTCACAATAAATGTGTGGGCAGGTATGGTCGGTGACTGCTTAGTCGGCCCATGCCTGTTACCATCCCGCATGAACTCCGCTAAATATCGGATCTTTCTTGAACAAGTTCTACCAGGGTTACTTGACGATGTTCCAGCAAATGTGAGATGCAACATTTGTTTCAACATGACGGGGCACCTGCCCATTATGGAAGGTGTGTTCTTGACCATTTCAACAGGCGTTTTGGGCATCGATGGATTGGTTGTGGTGGACCCGTTGCCTGGCCCCCACGCTCACCTGATTTCTCGAGCCTTGATTTCTTTCTGTGGGGGCGGCCCTCAAATCTATCGTGTATGAATCTCCTGTGGAGACGGAAATGGATCTCATGGCGAGACTCGTCTGCACTGCTGCTGCTACTGTCAAAGAAACTCCAGGTGTGTTGGACCGTGTCCGCCAATCCATGCTGCGTCGGTGTCACACATGCATCACGTCTCATGGTGGAACCTTCGAGCATCTGTTGTAACATTATGAAATGCATCTATCTCGTACTACGTTGTTAATATTATGTCAAATAAATGTTTGCCACTAATTACTGTCTTGTGTTATTTCTGCTTCTTGTGCCTCTGCTACTACTTTCCCCTGATGTTTCCGGTTATGGGTTCCTATGCGATTCACATTCCTTTAGATGTTACCTACCTCCCCTAAACGTTTGTACCAATATTTTTGAGACCCCCTGTATAAACCTTGGGGCTATCTTGAGAGTTATGTTGAGAGAATGCAGAGGGAATTTTTTAAAGCAATAATAGAAGCCATGAACACACATATACCATAAGAAAATATAGCACCAGGAGGATGCCAAGATGGATGAATACAGAGCTGGCCAGTTTAATAAGGTAGAAAAAGATGGTATGAAAAAGTTAGTGATGAAAAATACTGAAGCCTACAACAGCTACAGGTTGATCTGTAATAGTACCAGAGGTACTATTAAGGTGAGACTGGCACTGGCTAAGAAACCAAAGAAAATGGATAAGGAATTTTTCATGTATATGTAAATAGAAAGATAAAGAAAATTAATCAGATCAAACCCTTGTGTGATGAGTATTTCAAATCTCTGATAACCCAGATGTTCTTGATGAGTTGAATGGGATTGATCTTTACAGAAGAAAGACCCTTCGTGGTGAGAAAAGACTGTATGAGTGAGGTTGAGATGAGATACATGAAATTAGTAATTTAAAAATTATGGATGATTATTCATTAGAAAAATTTCAAGTTTAAATGCAAAACTTTTGAGCCTAATCATCTGAAATTGATTGCATATACATGGAAATTGGGAAGGAGACATAAAACAATGCATTGAATCACTAAGGTTATTTATAAGGGAATCGGTGGACTACGGGGAGATTCCTGTGTACTGTGGAAGTGCCAATATAATGCCAATACACAATGGCAGTTCTAAGAGTAAATTAGGAAATGCTTGAAGGCAATTATTAAAGAGTGCAATCCAAGAATCCAAGGACATTTAGACAGAAATGGCTTTCTAAAGGACACACAACATAGTTCTGTTAAGGGAAAATCATGTTTAACAAACCTGGTTAGCCATCTTCACACAGATGTTCCTAAGATATCTGAGGCTTCTGCATAGTTCATTTGAATTTCAGTTATTGTATAAACTGGAACATTAGAATTAGTAGAGGCATATGATACAAGAAAGCAAGCTAATGGCGCATCAGCCAAAAAAAAAAAAAAAAAACCAGCTCCCATTTCACCATCCATTCTTTCAAATACATGTCCAGCTCAGCTTTAAATTTATTTAGCTATCAACTTCCACAACAAAAGATGGAAATCTGTTCCACCAATCAACTACTCGCTGGCTAAAGGCAAACTTCTGCACATCTATCCTACAACTGTCTTTCCTCAATTTGAAGCTATGCCCTCTCAGGTGATTATTCTGAGCAAGAGGAAGAATCCCATCAGCACTGAGCATGCTCAAACCATTCAAGGCTTTACACACCTCAATCAGATCACCTCGCAGATGCCTAGTCTCCAGACACTGTAATCTGCAAAACTTAAGCCTTTCTTCTTAAGAGCAACCCGTCGTTCCATTCACTAATCTTGTTGCCCTTCTCTGTACTCATTCCAACAGCTCTACATCCTTCTTAAAATGAGGCCTCCAGACCTGTATACAGTACTCAAGGTGTGGCCTGACCATTGCCTTATACAAGGGGATAATCACCTCCTTATTCTGGCACCTCCGTAGCCAGGAGCAGTAGTGTGTAGCAAATGCTTCTTGATTAGACCGCGGTTCAAGACTGTGACCACCAAATACGGAAGATGCGGAAAGGTCAGGGAATGACCACTGCATATCCACGGAGCAATATGGCCTTAGTTGCTAATGCTCCTAAAAACCAAACAACAACAACCTCCTTATCCCTGCTAGAAAAATTCCTGTATATCATTCACAAGACACGATGAGCTACTCTTGCAGACTGTCTGCACTGCTCAGAAAACTTCCTATATGCCTGCACAATTACCCCCAGGTCCTTTTCATCCTCCTACCACTGTCAGTGCAGTACCACAGAGTTGATACGTTGCTCTGGGGTTACTACTTCCCATACGTAGTACTTTATATTTGTCAATGATAAACTTCATTTGTCACCACTAAGCCCATCTGCTCAACCTTTCTAGATCCTGTTCCAGCAGCATACTGTCATTAGTGCCCTTAACAACCCTGCCACCCTTGTACTGTTTGCAAACTTGGATATTAAGCTTGATATACCATCATCAATATCATTTATAAATACAAAAAACAACAACAAAAAACAACAAAAGCTAAATACAAAATACATTTTCTCTTCAATTTTTTTACTAAATAAAAACATTGTGAAGAGAAAAGAAAGCATTTAACTCACAGACCAGAAATTCCTGAAAAAAAATTTAATTTCAAATGTATATATATCATTCCTTCAAAAAAATTAATTTTATTTTTCTGTATCCCCTATATGGTTTTGCCACTTATCACTCATTTGCAGAGAGAGAGAGAGAGAGAGAGAGAGAGAGAGAGAGAGAGAGAGAGAGAGAGAGATCTGTATTCAAATGCCATCAGATTGGAGGAATTCCTAAACTTCTCTTCAATCAGGGCTGCAGTTGGCTGTTTCAAGCAACAAGGGTTCCCTGAGTTACTACAGTGTCTTTCAGCCACCACCACACAACATGAAAATGAGCAAGTGAACACACACCCATACAAAAAAATATACGCAGCACAATTTTTCCTCTATATTTTTTTTTTCATACATGTCCTTTAGAGATGTCAAATGTAAGTAATTTTTAACCCCAATAAATACAAAATATCTTAAGAAATAATAACCACGTTTATTTTGTTAATCACTATCTCATTTTGGTTAATCCAAAATGCTATTTTATTTTTACCTCTAACATCATTTTTAGATCCTCATCAAATGTATCCAGTTCAGCTTCAATTACATCGCTTCCTCCTTCACCCAAAACTGCTTGAGCCAAGTTGAAATACTGTTGTCTGATC
Source organism: Mastigoproctus giganteus (assembly GCF_048544385.1). NCBI lineage: Eukaryota > Metazoa > Arthropoda > Arachnida > Uropygi > Thelyphonidae > Mastigoproctus > Mastigoproctus giganteus. Next base: position 180,989,712 of record NC_143575.1, on the reverse strand, counting down.
TGGATACCAGCTCTCAGTACTTCTTTACATTCCTTGATAAGCTGTGAAGAAACCCATGAAATTTTTTGTAATCATTTTGTCACTTTATATAAAATATACAATAAACATCTGATACCATCAAGTTATCTCAATGGTAAACAGATTCAATATCATATTAGACTTCAAATATGAATTATCTCTCTATACATTAAAAACGTTTTCCTCCTAGTGATATTTATTCGAGCCAATGGGAGAAGAAAGTGAGGCAATTACGTCACTGCAAATGCAATTAATTATTGACAACTGCCTCCATAATGTTCACCAACCTCATGCACACGTTTCGCTGTCTAACGGTTTGATGTTCCATTGTAACGTTTTTTGTATATTAATAAATATTGTGTACTGTATTTGTAAATGGTTTAGTATTTTGTAAATATTTTAAATATTAGTATAGTTTGTAATATTTCAGTTAAATATTTTAGTCCTGCTCTTTCGGATGCAACAATACTCCTCATGCATTATAGGAACCCAAAGCAAAAGGCCTTTTCTTAAGTGACCTATGTGAATGCAAGTAAATAATTACCTAGTGATATTTATTCGACATTGAAAATGTCGTGCACTACAAATGCACAGGTAAATAATTATATAGGTCATTTCCTGATTAGATGTCAATCACAGCGACATATTGTTTTTTTTTGTCTGGAGGCATGGGGGTCTCCCCCAACTCCACGTTTTTACTCTATGTAGAATACAATACTCTGCATAAGGCCAGGATGCATGTTAGTGTGTGTTTTGTGAAGTACAGTGGATTCCGGTTATTTGGGGCAAATCTTAAAAAACAGGAACCAATCAAGAAAATAGCTAGGATTTACTTTGCTTAATTGGGACAGCATGCCGTTTAATCGGGGCAGGAGACCGCAGCACTGGAGATTACCCTACAATTGTCTCCGACGGTACCACGTGGTTCGGTCGAAATTCTGGAGGTCACAACCATAAAACAATTAGCCATCACCAGTTTATTGGGCTTTTCTGTTAGTAAAATCTATCATAAACAGACAGTAAACTCGATCTTACTGAATTTGCGATAACACCGACAGCTGGAATTCTGTGAGTTATTATGGTGAAATATGTTTACACTTCTATGAAATCTTCAATCATATAAAAAAATTAATTTTCAGATCTTCTCTTCATTCCTATTTTTAAAGTTCTGTAACTCGTTACTCCATTCTCACTTGCGCATATGTGTTACTTGCAATTTGTGTGCCGTGTTCTTTGTTATTGATTGCTTATCTTTTTACTGTTTTAAATTTTAACCCCCACCCAAAAATGTCAGTGAACAGAAATGTCAACTAGTTCGTATGTACATATTACGGTACGTATTAATTATTCCGATTATCACGTATATTCTTCCGATTATCACGTATATTCTTCCGATTATCACGTATCGTTTAATTTTTTAATTGGTAAGGTAATAAAGGGTAAATTTGTGCTTAATACTGTATATCTTTGCTTTTATAGCCTGTGGATAATATTCCTCCTATTTTCGCTAATTAGAATCGCTGTTTAATAGAATTAAAATTCAATTCACAAACGTGATTGTAATGACCGGCACTTACTGCACATCGTATAGTGTATGGTACTTTACTATGTTGAATTCATCATAACGTGATTTGATTGTACAGTGACCTAATTGTAAAGGGGGAGGGATTACATTGTGTTTTCAACTATTTACGTGAAACTTCGGATAATTGGGGCAGCCACTTAATCGGGCCAAAATGCACTAGTTCCGATGTGTCCCAAATAACTGGAATGGACTGTATTAGCGTGGGCTGTGTACTTGTGTTGTTCCTCTGGCCACTTAGCCTGGGGGGGGGGGGGCTGTGGAGAGCCACTAACAACTGCAGTTTCCATCACTGCCATGGGGAAGTGGGCCAGGACACATTAGGAGAGAAGAAAGCTCTGGTGGGGTGAACCCTGGGATAGCCTAGGCATCCATAGAGAACACACAAAAAAAGGGGGGGGGGGAATTTTTATTGGAAAGGAGATAATGTGGAAATAGGAAGAGGGTGGGATAAAAGGGGTAGAGAACAGAGAGGGCAGTGTTGAGACACCTGATTTAAAAGGGGGAAGACAGTATGGGGATCCCTGGTACAGGATGCCCATCCTGGTCCAGAGGGTGGGAGTTGAAATTGGGTGGTAGGATGAGCCACAAGGCAAAAGGGGGTAGGGGTAGGGGAAGGAGCCTAAACTACCCCAGGTAGTAGGAATAAAAGAACATAGGGAAAGAGAATCCTATGGTGGAGTGTGCTTTTTGCAGCTCTGTCCCACACTGGCTTGGCGGTTACCCTAAAGGCCAGTGTCAGCATGCCACACCACAGCTAGGGAAAACTACAGCATGGTGTCAGCTTGGATAACCATGAGGCCCCTGAGGGCCTGCATAGCCATCAATCTGTCCAGTGAAGAGGCTAAGACAGCACAGGCAATTAATAATAACTTTCGTTCACTCAACATTCACACAATTTTACTTTTTATAGTTTTTTCTTACACTTTCTATTTTTTTTTATATATTAGATTAGATATCGATCAGTGCATTTCGACAAGTGTGTCTTTTACGTAGAAAAGATATGACTTATTCTGTCTACCTCTACATATTATGTAGAAAAGTGTGCACAGGGGTTGGCGAGCAAAGCGAGCAGAGCCCCCTAGTAATTATTATTAAAACTTATTCTGGTTTGTATTAAACACAGGTTATAAATAGTATAATAAATGAAATACGTAAAACTTTTGTATTTATTTTGTTTTAATGTGATTAATTTAACACATTTTTTAATAAACAAAAACAAAAAAAAAAAAAGAAGGAAAATAAAATATACATTTTTATTATTATAACAAAAAAGGTTCATGACGAGAATTACAGCATACATAGATAAATAAAAGTAGTTATAATACGAGTTTTATTTTTTTTAAACACCATATAATAAATTAGGAGGGATCTTAAAACTTTATATATATGAAAGTATCTAAAAAATTATGGTTTATTTCAAATTAATTTCATTTGGCCATTGCCCAAAAGGGTTGCCCACATGGTTTACAAATTAATCATGACTTTACATACATATTGAATTATTGACGACAGCTAGATTTTTCAGTGCCACAGTCACAATCGGCTGTGTGATTTTCATGGCAGTAGAGCTCAAACCCACAACCTCCTTATTTGAGGCCAAGCACATTAATTGACCTGTATGATAATTTGACCAGACTCTTTGGATCGAACCTGTATGATAATTATTATTTTAACAGTCCTTGGGAACTACCCAAATCCATATCTATATAGAAGCATATTTCATGGGCCAATATGTATGTATGTATGCAGACCAAAAAACATTAGCATTAGTAGAGGCATTTGATGCAAGAAAGCAAGCTTATGCAGCATCAGCCAAAAAAAAAAAAAATAAATAAATAAAAAATAACCACTTCCACTTCACCCCTCTGTTCGTTTGAAATACCTGTCCAGCTGAGCCTTAAACTTATTTCGGCTATCAACTTCCACGACAAGGGATGGAAGTTTATTCCACCAACCAACCACCCGCTGGCTAAAGGCAAATTTCCTCACGTCTATCCTACATCTGTCTTTTCTCAATTTGAATTTATGCCCTCTCAGGTGATTATTCTGAGCAAGAGGAAGAATCCCATCAGCATTGAGCATGCTCAAACCATTCAAGGCTTTATACACCTCTATCAGATCACCTCGCCGGTGCCTAGTCTCCAGACACTGTAATTTGCAAAACTTAAGCCTTTCTTCGTAAGAGCACCCCTTTGTTCCATTCACTAATCTTGTTGCCATTCTCTGTACTCATTCCAGCATCTCTACATCCTTCTTGAAATGAGGCCTCCGACCTGTATACAGTACTCTAGGTGTGGTCTGACCATTGCCTTATACAAGGGAATAATCACCTCCTTATCCCTGCTAGAAAAATTCCTATATATCATCGACAATACACCATGAGCTACTCTTGCAGCCCGTCTGCACTGCTCAGAAAACTTCATATCTGCCTGCACAACCACCCCCAAGTCCCTTTCATTCTCTACCACTGTCAGTGTAGTACCACAGAGTTGATACATTGCTCTGGGGTTGCTGTTTCCCATATGTAGTACTTTATATTTGTCAATGTTAAACTTCATTTGCCACCTCTCAGCCCATCTGCTCAACCTTTCCAGATCCTGTTGCAGCAGCATAGTGTCAGTTGTGTCCTTGACAACCCTGCCAACCTTCGTATCGTCTGCAAACTTGGACATTAAGCTTGATATGCCATCATCAATATCATTTATAAATACAGAAAACAATAATGGACCCAATACTGAACCCTGAGGGACTCCACTAATAACATTAGTCCACGATGAGCAGTGTCCATTGATTACCACTCTCTGTCTTCTCCCCCTCAACCACCCCTTTATCAATAGCAGCAATTTGCCTACAATGCCACACTGCTCCAATTTGTGCAGCAGTCTTCCATGTGCAACAGTATCAAAAGCCTTTCTAAGATCCAAGTATATAATATCAAAGTTATTCCCTGCATCCAGTTCTTTTGTGACTGCATCATAGTATCCAATCAAATTGGTCAGGCAAGACTTCCCCTTAACAAAACCATGCTGTGTCTGAGCAATGACTGAAGTCTTGTCTAGATGATCCTGCAATGCTTCTTTAACCAGTGCCTCCACTAATTTCCCTGGAACAGAAGTTAAACTAACAGGTCTGTAATTATCTGTCTCCCCCTTTGATCCTCCTTTGTGGATTGGGGTCACATTTGCACATCTCCAGTCCATGGGTACTTCCCCTGAGTCCAAGGAAGCTCTCATAATTATGGCTAAGGGTTTGCTTACTTCCTTTGCTGCCTCCTTTAATATAACTGGATAGATCCCATCCACCCCAGGTGCCTTTCTTGTGTTTATCTTCAACAATTTTTCCTCCACTTTACTCTCAGTTATTACAAGATTCTCTAGCTTACTGCCAGAGTTGAATACACCTCTGGCATTCCCCTCGCTGAATAACTCCTCATGTGTGAATGTCGATGCAAAATATTCATTCAGTTTGTTAGCTACCTGAGCAGGATCATCAATAGTTGACCCATTGATATCAAGTGGAGCAATCTGATTCATCCCCTTCCTTCTAGAGTTTACATAAGTAAAGAACTCTTTGCTGTTTTTCTTTGCATCCCTTGCCAAAGATTTCTCGTAATCTGGAACATGAAAAATAATTCTATTATGTTCAGCTGAGATTGAAATTGACCGCTGATAATTTAATTTAAACACATTTATACAATCACTAAAGAGTCCATCGTAAAGTGATTTGAACTGTAAAGTGGGATCCACTGTACTTGCTTGACACTGATCCACCTTCCTCTTTCTCGGCCTCTAATTTTGCTTTCAGATTCTATTTAGTTTAATCTCCCTTCTTCCATCCTTTCTACTTGTCCATACCATCCTAAGTTTGCTTCACTTATCTTTGATTGGATATTAGTTACCTAGATTTTTTCTTATTTCCCCATTTGTAAATTTGTTTTGCTACTATATCTATCAATTACTTATATTTATTTTTCTTACAACCCTTATTTCTGAATATTCTAGTTTTTGATGAAATTCTTTTATTCCTTATCCAGCTCTCAGCTCCACAGATTAAAAGAGATTTAAAAAATTATGTTATGAACAACAAATTGTGTCTTTGGCTAATTTCAATTTTGCTCCAAATGAATTTCTTTAATTGGCTTCCTACACTTTATCCTGATTCTTATTTATTCTGTTGTATATTTCCATGGCTAATCTTCCACCTTCATTGAAAATTCTTTTTGATATACAAAATTTACCTTGTTTCAATTTTTAGTTATTTAATTTACACTCTTAAATTCTGCTTGTCTCTCCTAAATTTCATAAATTTTGTTTTTGTGTAACTAATTTTCTTGCAAAATTGTCTAAATCTTTATCTAAATTATAATATAGCTAATGACATCAGAGAAACTATAAGAAGTTAGGACTACCTTGTCCTTTCTTCTCATTCAAACTCATGCCAGGATATGAACACAGATTCTGGTTGAGGAGGAGAGTAATTGCATTTAGGAACAAAAATTGAAGTGTTTTAAATTATTTCACATAATTTATTTATTCTTTACATGATCACATTATAATAAAAAGAAATAAGCACTGGGAAAACAAATACGAGAATGGGCCTCTGTTATAGGCCAAATGATTCTGATCATTTACTGGTCCATTCTATTCACACAAACAGATTGGGCCAGTAAATCAGAATGTTTTATAATGGGGGGGACTTGAATATTTTCAAATACTGACTGTGGGTCAATCAATCACAAAGAAGCAGAACTTTTCTGAATTTACTGTATGACTGTATAATATTAACATCAAAAATAAATTAATTTAAATGAATAAAATAACAAAAATAATAAATAATAAAAACAAAAGCCTTGTCTAACAATACAGTAATAGGCATAACACATTTATTATAGATTTTATTTTATTTGTAAGATAAACTAAGAGAAAAGTAATTAATGGAAATGAAAATATTGTACAGTATATAGTTTGATATACAGTAATACCCCGAAATTACGCGATAGGTGGGTCTGACGAAAATCGCTTAAGTCAAATTCGTGTAAGTCGGGGTACAGCTTTGCATATAAATACATATAAAGTTTGTTTAATTGGGACCAAGGACTAACAAAAACACTAGTTTAGAAGAAAAATATTTAATAAAATTGCAGTTATTTATACATATTAATACAAAATACGTATTAAAAAAATAAATGGGTTACATAAAAAAGTTATTTCGATGTCGATGGCTTCATAAAATCTAACAAATTGGTCTGACGACACAGCGCCTTCTTTTTTTTTCACGCAGAATTTCTTTGTAGCAAGCTAATAATTTTTTTATTCCTTGCTTTGTAGCTATAACGCGTTCTTTGTTGGAGTCTGTTTTCTAAAATTTTTAAGCCCTTTTCAATTGAGCTGAGACCTTCTGTCAAGCTTGCAATTGTCATGTGTTTTTTGGTGGAACTGGGTCTGAAGTGTCGGATAGTTCAGTGATGTTTTGCTCACGCATTTCTATGAGCTCATTCATTGTCTGCTTCTGACAATGTGAATCCAACAGTTCGTTGACATCATCAATATTGACTTCCAAATCTAATTGCCTGGCAAGATTAACAACTTCTTCTATCACATGAGCAACATGATCAGTTTCTGGCGTTGTTTTCGTCTCGGTTTTGAAAAAAAATATGGACAATGTTACTTCCAGACATCATTCAATGTTTTTTTGTGAATTTCATCCCAAGATTCTTCAATGATTCTTATGGCATCTAAAACATTGAATTGTTTCCAAAAGTCTTTAACAGATATCTTCACTATTTTGTCTCATAGCTTCATTCAGACGTGCAAACGAACGCCCCGTGTAGTAGGCCTTGAATGTTTTGATGACTCCCTGGTCCATCGGTTGAAGCAAGCTGGTTGTGTTTGGAGGCAAAAACACAACTTTCACACGTGGGTCAAAATTAATTAGGGAGGCAGGAGGGCAACCGGGTGCATTGTCAATAAGAAGCATCACTTTAAATGGAATCTGTTTAGACTTGCAATAACGTTCGACTTCGAGTATGAAGTGGTGACCAAACCAGTCCTCAAAAACGGAAGCTATCACCCAAGCTTTATGATTTGACTTCCAAATCACTGGTAAGCTAATTTTAGATATGCATCAAATGTTCTTGAAAAAAATCAAGAACCACGTAACTCCGAGTTCGCGTAAGTCGGGGTATTATTGTATACACTATTTTAGTATCACAGTAAAAAGAATTACAATCTTAATATAAAGGAGACATACAAACCATTAAATTTTTAATAAATTAATCTAATTTAAAGAAGAAATACAATGTTTGCACAGTTTTTTTTTTTTTTTTTTTTTTAACTACAGCATAGACATTATCAAATGCAATAGTCGTTTCTTTATCAATGTTACTGCAGGCCAACACATTCTCTATTATGCTCAATGCATTTTGGGCATCTTTTTTAGATGGCAGCATGTGTGCTTCCTCAGTTTTGTTGTCACTGGTAACAAAAACAGTTTTGCTTGGTGCTCAGCAGTTCTTCTGGCATTGGCAGTGCAGCAACTTCATCATCCACCTTCACAAATGCTTCAAATTCACCAAAAAAATCTAAATGCTCCTTCAGATTCTCCCCTTCTCAATGCTGCTATCACATTCATCTGCTGCCCCATGTTTTTTGATGATATTCTCTCCACAGCAACTCTTTCTGAAGCAGTTGATTATTATGCTTGAAGCAATGCTGTCCCAAGAAATAATAACAAGATTATGGATAGCATCCAAGACATTCCAATTTGGATGTAAATTGTTCCCTGCTTTATGTTGGGGATCAAGTACCTTATCAGGTGGGCTCTATATGTTCTCTTGAGATTATAAATAATGCCTTGATCCAGTGGCTGCATAAAATGATGGTACTGGGAGGTAAAAACAACAGCCATATATTTGTCAACTTAAATGTCCCAGCAGAATGCAGTGTACAATGATCTAGAAACATCAAAATGTTCCTTTTTTTCTGAAGCCATTCTTTTGTCCATTTTTGATAACAGAGCCCGAAAAAGTTTGACTGTAAGCCAAGTCCTTCTATTGGCCTCATAATATCGTCATTCTTCTCTTTCTTGTTGATTCTCTTCTACTTCTGACTGACTGACTGACTGTCTCTCTCTCAGGGTAACTCAGAAATTTTTTTTGGCTGTGCAGCATAAGCCTTAGGCTTCCTTGCCCCATATGGCTAATAATAATCACAGGGAAGTTAGTTAACTTCTTTAAAACATCTTGGTTTGGCAAACTTACCAATCATAAATGGGCATGGTTTTTGTACTGCCATCTGAATTGCAGCATAACAGAACAGCGAGTCTTTTTTTACTTAATTTTCCACCAATGGATGTGTGAAATGGGAAGGAGTTTTTCTTTTTTGGCTGATTCTGTATAAGCTTGCTTTCTTGCATCATATGCCTCTACTATACAGCCTATATTGCAGAGGAGTGCACAAATTCCTCCAGTCATCAATTGTTTTGTTTGGCAGCAATTTTTATAAAATAAACCTGTCTCGTCAAGATTAAAAATACCCTTTACCTGATATTTTTCAAGAATGAACCTTACAGAACACAACCAGTTTGTAGCCTTTTCTTTGTTGACTAATCCAGACTCACCGCAAACATTTTGTGAAACCAAGTTATTCCTGTCTTTAAATCTTTGGGGCCAGCCACTGCTGAATTTGAAGTTACTTCAATTACATGTTGCTGAGTTAGATAATTTGATTTTTTTGCAAAATTGGATCTGATATTGGCAAATTAGTTGCATGCATTTGTTGGTATCACTTGAAAAGTTTTGTTTCAAGCTCCTCATGTTTTGCACCACGAATTTGTTTCCCTGTTTTTTTTTTTTTTTTTTTTAATTTAAATTGCTGCTCCCATGTCACGATTTCAAGTTTTTCTCTGTTTTTCAGTATTGTAGATAAAGTAGGTAAAGGGATGCTGCATTCCTTTGCAATGTCTGTTTTGCTTCATTCCATCCTATCAGCCTCTTGTATAATTTTCAGTTTGATTTCTAGGCTTAATTCCGTCTGTTTACCTTTTGTCACCATACACCATTGTTGTTCGTTATCTGGTTTTTAGGAGCATTAGCAACTAAGGCCATATTACTCCAGGGATGTGCAGTGGTCATTCCCTGACCTTTCCGCATCCTCCATATTTGGCGGGCACGGGCTCAAACCCCGGTCTAATCAAGGAGCATGTGCTACGCACTACTGCTCCTGCCCACCTGGCTACGGAGGCACCCCATAATACCGTAGATGAGATTTAATATAAACAAACTTTAAATTAATTTAAAGATACAAGTTCCAAAAAAAGACATCAGCTCAGATAAAATGGCACAAAAAATAGATTATACTGTACTGTAGCAAAAGACCCTTCAAACTGGCGTAACAATTGCAACTGACCTTAATCCCACAGAGAGTGGAGGAATGTATATAAACAACTTAGAAAAACTTTTTATTCTTTTGTTAATTTAACAGCTCATCCTTCACAATGATGTTTTTCAGAGTGCACTTACGTTGAAGCTACCATAAACTGGTTTTGTTTACACAAAAGTAAATTCTAACAAGTCAGTGCCATCCTTCAAACCATGAAGCAGGAAACTGGGTAGCCAGAGGCAATAATAGGACAACTGTGCCAAGGTTTGTAGTAACCATACAAAATAACAATATTTATTTCTCACAGGATGAAAACAAACTTTGTGATACATATTAACCGAATTTTGTAATAAACAAATATATTTATATAGAAAAGCCTATCCTTTCGCAGGGGAATGGTATGTGTTTCATATAAACGAGTACTTTGTATATTGTTGTTGTTTTTTGGTTTTTAGGAGCATTAGCAACTAAGGCCATATTGCTCCGGGGATATGCGGTGGCCATTCCCTGACCTTTCCACATCCTCCATATTTGGTGGACAAGAGCTCGAACCCTGGTCTAATCAAAAAAGCGTGTGCTACGCACTGCTGCTCCTGCCCACCTGGCTACGGAGGCGCCCCTACTTTGTATAAATTGAATTTGTATTAATGAGATTTTACTGTATTGTCAATAGTAAAAGGAAGGGATTTCTTTTCAGTGATAATGACTGATCAGGTTACCAACTGAAAATTTTAAATGGGAAGCATTCGAGGTAGTAATCATTGAATTACTGGGCTTTTTATAACAACTAAGAGATACTGTTCAAAGTTTTAGACCTAAATGATGCCAGCTAAAGTGATGAGACTAGTGGCAGAGAAGAAAAATAAATGGGATGATTATTAATTATCAGCAGACACAGAAACCTACGGTAAATACACTATTGTCTGTAATCAAGTCAGTAAAGGTGTTAAAGAAAGCTAAAGCAGATTATCAGAAGTCTGGCTAAGAATGAAACGAAAAGGAGCAAAGAATTCTTTGGCTACTAGATGTGAATGGCATAAATATTGATGATCCTGTTCTGATTGCCAACAAACCGAATGAATATTTTGCATCTACATTTATCATAAAGTTTTTAAGGACAGGAATACCAGAAGTATACTAACTAATAACTGGGAGCTAAACAACTTTGTAATAACCAAAAAGAAGGTGGAAGAGAATTATTGATGGCAAAAATAAATAAGACACCTGAGGCTGAGAGAACCTACCCAATTATATTAAAAGAAGAAGGGTTAAGAAAACCTTTGGACATAATTATGACTTTTTGGAGACATCTGCACATCTCCCAGCAGATGATGTGCAAATGTCTCCACTATTGACAAAAGAATTGAAATGTAGAGATTTTATGTAGAGATTTTAAACTGGCAAATATTATGTAACTGAACAGAACAAAAAAAAGTTAATTAATGAAGCAACAAACTTTAAAACACGGTTCACTGCATTTCATGATGACAACATGTTGTTGCTGTTATCATGGGTTTTAGGTGCAACAGCAACTGAGACTAAATGGTGTATTTTGTCCATACAACTGTGTTCACAGGCCAATTTGCATGTTTTGCAGACTGAAAAACCTGGAATAACTCACAAGAAGAAACCTCTACTTCATCCAAGTGAGATCAATTAACTACAGCCTCAACTGAAGAAGACTTTGGAAATTTCTCCAGTCATAGATGGGAATTGAACCTATACATCTCCAAATGAGTGATAAGTGACAAACCACTATAGTTCGCAAAGGCAACATCACATATGATTTCCCAACTGCAGCGTATGATGTGCATAAATTATTCTCCTTCCTTTCTGCATTCACCTTGTAGCTTGTTGCATATATTCAGTTTTTCAGCCTGATTGCATCCTTCCATTTTAAATAAGAAAATACAAATTATTTCTTTCCTACCTCACATAGGTAACTATCCAGTTGACCTCTGAATTTACTCAAACTGTCAGCCTCAACTACAATGTGAAGGCAACCTGTTCCAGAAATCAATGACTTTTTTCTTTCTTTTTTTTATGAAAACCCCAAACACGAAAGGTATCAAAACCTATAGTACTTAGTACCATGCATGGGTTGAAGGATAAGTATGGGGGAGGGGGATGCTGGAAACTTTGCTCTAGAGACTAAACATGGGTTTCACCACTTCAAGCCTCCAATAAGCAAAGTGGTGGTATTTCACCAGTTGATGAAAGTCATCTACCACCTGAATTTGCTGTATAAAAGAAAACTTCCTACAATCTAGTCTAAACCTCTTTCCCTAAATTGCATTTATGCCTCCCCTCACCTGGAATTCTCTATAACAGTGAAAATTCCACCTTTGTTCATTTTACTAACCTCTCAATCAGGTCTGAGCTGCTTCGTTGCCAAGCTCTCTGTAGCCAACATATACAGAGTCTTTCCTCATATGGTCGCCTTTTGCCAATCCCACCATGTGAGTTTCCATCTTTGGACCCTTTCAAGAAGCTCAATGTCTTTTTTCAGAAAAGGTCTCCATACTTGAATACAGTATTCTAAATGTGGTCTTATAACTGTCTTATACAGTGGGACTATGACCTCCATATCTGTAGAGGATAACATTTAATAAATCATCAATAGGACATCATGGGCTTTCCCAGCTGCTTGTTTAAATTGCTCAGAAAACTTCATATCTATAATTATAATTATACATATATTGTAACTCTCAGATCCCTTTCTTCCTTTAGTGTTTTTAATTTGAACTCACCAATTGTATAATTTATTATGGGGTTGCTATTCCCTAATTGTAAGACCTTGCATTTTTCTGTATTAAAACATAGATACCACTTTTCTAAACTTCTTGCAGCCAGTCCAAGTCATCCTGAAGGATGCACCACTTGGTACTAATCTTTAACTACTCTACAAATCTTTATGTTACCTGCAAATTTTGACATCACGCCTTCTATCCCTTCATAAATGGGATAGAAGGTATGAAGGGTTGTTGTTTTTGATTTTCATAAATTAAAAGAAGAAACAACAGTGGTCCAAGAACTGATCTTTAGGGGATTCCACTTCTTACTTGACACAAATCTGAAGAATATCCATTAATCACAACCCTTGCAATCCATCTTAGAATTCTTCCAATAATCCCAACATGTTCCACCTTACACAGTAACTTCTCATGAAGGACTGAGCCAAATGCCTTGCTAAAATACATATAAACTATGTCAAAATTGTTCCCTACTTCCAGCTCATGAGTAACTGTGTCAAAATAGCTTACTAAATAATTATATAGGTCATTTCCTGATTAGATGTCGATCACAGCGACATATTGTTTTTTTTTGTCTGGAGGCATGGGGGTCTCCGCAACTCCACGTTTTTACTCTATGTAGAATACAATACTCTGCATAAGGCCAGGATGCATGTTAGTGTGTGTTTTGTGAAGTACAGTGGATTCCGGTTATTTGGGCCACCCGTTAATTGGGGCAGCCATTTAATTGGGGCAAATCTTAAAAACAGGAACCAATCGAGAAAATAGCTAGGATTTACTTTGCTTAATTGGGACAGCATGCCGTTTAATCGGGGCAGGAGACCGCAGCACTGGAGATTACCCTACAATTGTCTCCGACGGTACCACGTGGTTCGGTCGAAATTCTGGAGGTCACAACCATAAAACAATTAGCAGTCACCAGTTTATTGGGCTTTTCTGTTAGTAAAATCTATCATAAATGGACAGTAAACTCGATCTTACTGAATTTGCGATAACACCGACAGCTGGAATTCTGTAAGTTATTATGGTGAAATATGTTTACACTTCTATGAAATCTTCAATCATATAAAAAAATTAATTTTCAGATCTTCTCTTCATTCCTATTTTTAAAGTTCTGTAACTCGTTACTCCATTCTCACTTGCGCATATGTGTTACTTGCAATTTGTGTGCCGTGTTCTTTGTTATTGATTGCTTATCTTTTTACTGTTTTAAATTTTAACCCCCACCCAAAAATGTCACTAAGTTAGTTAAACATGATTTTCCCTTAACAAAACCATGTTGCGTATTATTCAGAATGCCATATCTATCTAAATGTCCCTGGATCACACTCTTAATCACTGCTTCTAAGATTTTCCCCACCACTGAAGTCAAACTAACCAGTTTATTTAACAACTTTGCTCTTAGAACTGACTTTATGTATTGGTGGTCTGTTGGCACTTCTCCGAAGGCGCCTCCGTAGCCAGGTGGGAAGGAGCAGCAGTGCGTAGCACACGCTTCTTGATTAGACCGGGGTTCGAGCCCGTCACCACCAAATACGGAGGATGCGGAAAGGTTAAGGAATGACCGCCGCATATCCTGGAGCAATATGGCCTTAGTTGCTAATGCTCCTAAAAACCAAACAACAACAACAACAACTTCTCCGATCCAAAGGAATCGCTCCTGAATCCAAAGATGCCTTATAATTAACTTCAATGGTTCGATACTGCCCCCCCACCCAGCATCTTTCTGTTATTAACAGAATAAAAGAGCAAAGAATCTAAAAATTTAAGTATGTTTTATGCTAAACACTTTTAAAGTTTTCTTACAGTACTTATTTTAAATACCACAAAGAAAAAGAATATCAACTTGAAAATCATATAAACAAGGTTACAAATTACTCAATGGCAGTGATTATTTATATTTTGTTTTGAATAACTTGATACCTGACCAATGCTTAAAGCAGAAGGTTCATCTGGTTGTTGGGAGAGTCTTAACTGTAAACATGCATGTACAACATCCAAAGGCACACGTAAAAGAAACAGAAATGGTCTGTAAAAGGTTGGCAGTCCAATCTGCTGAAAAGTGTCAGACCATACTCCATATGTTGCCAATTCTTCAGTACAATCCTTATTCAGAGGCAGAAAGGTATCAGAAGTTTCATTAGTTGGTAAAGTATCTATTACTACCTAAAAGGAAAATATAAGGAAGCTTTAAAATACTTTTATTTCTCATTCAGAATAAATTTAACTTTCCAACTTTATATATTCAAGAATTACATATTCTGTTAGATGTTACAGACTTATTATATTACAAAAGGATGAATTCCTTTTGAATTATTTTTAATCTTATATTTATATTTTAATCTTACGACAGTTTATCTAGTGTGTATGCATATACAAATAAATTTTATATAAAAATTACATTATGATGTATTAGATTCTTTGGATGTGATTTTTCATCACCACAGTTAAGGCACTGAAAAAAAACAAAAGACAAAATAATATAGGACTATTTCAACATTCAAAATTTATATGCACCTAGTACAGCAAATATTTTTTTTTTTTTTTTTTTTTATTTCGTGTTACATATTTGAGATTTTATTCCTTACAATACTGGCTGATAAGTGAGAAGTTTTTAAATTTATATTTTTAAAATTAAAATGTTATATAAAAACAACTAATTTGGAATGACATAAATTCAGCCTGCCTGTATGCTGCAGCACTAACTCAATCAAAATGTCTAATTAGCATCAAACTCTTGCTAATGAGTTTGCTGTTCACCATAACAGTCTATCAGGATTTTACCATGTTTTTTTTCAGTATGATTTAAGCTATCACTTTTGTTCTTGGACAGAACCTATTGATGATGATGATGATGATTGTGATCCCCGTCCCCCTGGAGATGTAACACATAGCACCAGCATATTTTTTGCTAATAAAATAATTGGACGCAGGCTTATACGAAGTTTAAGTGCTGCTTGATTTCATACATTGTCAATTGTTGCTAAGCTGGAAATTTTACTGTAGTTCAAAAAGTTATGTTTAATTATACTAGCATTCAAGACTTTATATAGTTTAGATAATATTTTAACTATTGATACTTACACACATTTGTGGATTATGAAAAGGCATTTGACTCCACACAGTATAAGGTAATGTTTCAGGCACTGGAAAGACAAGGCACAGACACCCCATACATTATGATTTTGAAGAAAATATATGAGAATGCTACCTCCTTTATTAGACTAGATAAAAACAGTAGCAAACTTAAAATTGAGAAAGGAGTTCGACAAGGAGACAAAATATCTCTGAAGTTGTTTACTGCTACCACTGAGGAAGCTTTCAGAAGATTGGACTGGTCACAGAAAGGAGTCAATGTGAATAGAGAGCATCTAAACCAGTTATGATTTGCAGATACATTGTGATTAAAAATCACAATCCTGAAGAACTCTGGAGGAAAACCTTAATCAGCTATGAAGGGTTAATAAGGATTTTGGACTAAAGATGAATATGGCCAAAACAAAAGTAATGATGAACAAGTATGCCAGAGACGGGATATAATCATTGAAGGAGTAGAAATTCAAAAGGTGGATTCATATATAGTCAGTCCTCGTATAACACGTGTTTACACTACATGAATTCTATCATACACGATTTATAAATAGGGGAACGGTATCGTATATAACACGAACCGAATTTGCTTATGCACAATTCGCCTTTGTGGTTATGTGAAATGGCAGTCGAACGCGGAATCACCCCAACTGAACGGCAACGCGAAGAGAATGAAGAGAAGATTCTGAAAATGTATTTATGTTTTTTTATATCAGGGAAGGAGAAAACACATTTCACCATAATAGCATAAAAATCCACACAATTCCAGCTATCGGTATTATCACAAATGCATTTAGATCGAGTTTACTACCAGTATATAACAGATTCCACTAGCAGAAATGCAACTGGAAATTGTTTTTATTGTTTTATGGTAGTAACCCCCAGAAATGTGCTTTAGTAAAATGAGATGTTAATAGTGTATCTCTGCCTTTACGGTGTTGTTTATTCAGTTGCTACACAGGCACAACTTTGTTTATGTGTATCAAGTATGCCTCCTCATTTTGTAATTGTTTTATTCCCTAAAAATGAGTAAAATACTTAAAAGGTGTGAAAAGGAAGCATCCTGGTGAAGACACTACAGATTCAGAGAGAAAAAGAAAAGCAATATCGATAAATAGAGGTGCACTGGGTAAAAAATTATTACCAAAAAATGGAAGAGAAGCTGAAAAGTATACAGCAAAGAATGGAATGAATTGTTGTTGTTGTTTGGTTTTTAGGAGCATTAGCAACTAAGGCCATATTGCTCCAGGGATATGCGGTGGTCATTCCCTGACCTTTCCGGATCCTCCGTATTTGGTGGTCACCAGCTTGAACCTTGGTCTAATCAAGAAGCATGTGCTACGCACTGCTGCTCCTGCCCACCTGGCTACAGAGGCACCATTGAATGAATTATATTAGGAATCAGACTGTTAGATAAGAAGAGAATAAGATACTTACGTAATAAAATACGTAAGTATTTTATTACGATTATTTATTGTGTTTGGTAATGTTTTGGTTACAAATGTGTGTTCAATCTTGGGTGGTCGGCACCTAACCCTATTTTTCCCATAGGGCCTGTTGTTTATATTGCACGAGGGTTTCTAGGAACACATCTATCATGCTATATGAGGACTGACTGCACTTATCATGGACAAGTCATTAGCTGCAACAATGATAAATGGCTGGAAGTCACGAGAAGAATAAATTTCGGATGGATAGCATTCGGGAAATATAGTCACATACTGAGGAACAATATCTCAATTTGTCTGAAACATAATGTAATGAACCAATGTATACTCCCCATCATGACTTATGGAAGTCAAACTTGGGCACTCACCAAAAAAATGGAAGAGAAGCTGAAAAGTACACAGCAAAGAATGGAATGAATTGTTGTTGTTATTTGGTTTTTAGGAGCATTAGCAACTAAGGCCATATTGCTCCAGGGATATGCGGCGGTCATTCCCTGACCTTTCCACATCCTCCATATTTGGTGGTCACCGGCTTGAACCTTGGTCTAATCAAGAAGTGTGTGCTACGCACTGCTGCTCCTGTCCACCTGGCTACATAGGCGCCAGGGAATGAATTATATTAGGAATCAGACTGTTAGATAAGAAGAGAAACACTTGTATTAGGCAGCAAACACAAGTAAAGGACATTCTTATCAAAATAAAGAACTGAAATGGACTTTGGCAAGACACATAGCTTGAGGACATGATGATAATAGACTAAGAAAATAACAGAATGGCACGTAAGAGGAGCTAAAAGAAAACATGGAAGACAAGACAAAAACAGAGATGGACAGATGAAATTCAAGAGTTCATGGGTAATAAATGGATGTCCATTAAATAAAATAGAAGGAACTGGAAAGTTGCTGGAGAGGCCTTAATATAATAAGTGTAACATACTGTTACAGAAAATTGTTTTTGGACTAAGGCATACTCTACTTCTATTGTTGAAGTGGAAATGTCTCAGTGATCCACAAAGGAAGAGCTAAGGATGAGATGGGTTGTCACAGAGTCTTATGACAAAGTAGTATTATGGAGGGTGTGTTACAGGATCATCTCGAGAGGTATAACATCTTAAATGGATCACAATACTACTTTGCCAAAGGAAATTCATGATAAATACTATGATATGGTTGTTATAAGTGGCTCTCCATTTTGATTGTTTGTTTGTTATTTGGTTTTTAGGAGCATTAGCAACTAAGGCCATATTGCTCTGGGGATATGCAGTGGTCATTCCCTGACCTTCCTGCATCCTCCATATTTGGTGGTCACGGGCTCGAACCCCATTGTAATCAAGAAGCGTGTGCGATGCACTGCTGCTGCTGCTGCTGCTGCCCACCTAGCTACGCAGGCACCTCTCCATTTTGAGGCCTGATATATACTATCAGGTCACAAAATGGAAAATTCTATGAAACATAACACGCCTTGTTAATAAAAATGTCTTATTTTTAGTAACAAAGTATGTACAAGGCATTACCAATGCATGAAAGAAATCATAACTTATTATTTCAGTCTGTTCCAAGCCCTAGGAATGGACTGGAATAATAAGTATGGTTATATGTTGGGTCCCTTAAAGTTCAGTGCTGGGGTCAGCAAAATAACAGTTTTGTTTTACTGCTGCCAAATGTATAGTTTTGTATTCAAGAAATAACTCCAGGGAGGGGACAATGGGTGAAAGATATATATAACAAGTGGGAGAGACAAAGAGAGACTTAGATGTTTATACATGAACACAAGGGTTACCACATATAGATTATGAAATGTTTCTATGGAATGTCAAAACAACATTACAGCTATGAAATTATAACATATAGCTCACCCCAAAAAGTTTCCCAAACATAACATGCCAAGACTGTGATTCTATCAGGTGAAATGCCACCCTGTGGATCAAATCACACAGTGACTTCTGTTTCAACTAATGGTGTTAGAGTATTGTGTAATCATATTCACATTCCAACTGCATTTGGGACATAGAAAATGTGCAACTCAATTGCAAAATGCATTTGGGGGGGGGACTAACTCATCATAGTCAGTGTAATTATAAATCATAATTTAATGTGCAAGATAATGCTTAAATAAAATATAAATGCTCAAGGCATATTGTGGAAATAACTTCACAACTGGGTTGGCATGATTGCAACACCAGGGTACTTACTCACCCACCAAGGATAGGCCAATAAGCCTTGATACGGTGCCATCTGGGTGGCAGTGCCCACTGAGAATAAGTAACAATAGTCTTCTCTATTAGTGAAGCGTAACTTATTTGAGGTAGTGCAATACTTGGTTAACTCTCATTGTTCACAATATGAGATACAATTAAATCGATGCCTTTACACTATTTATGTAGTTTTTTATTTTGAGTTAACTATGGTGTATATAGTGTATCTTAAACTCATAATATATTATGCCATGAGCATTTACATATTATTTAAGTATTATCTTGCACACCTTTTGGCATCTCTCATATTATGGAAATAACTTCACTAAAATTAAATCGATGCCTTTACACTACTTATGCAGTTTTTCATTATGAGTTCACTACGGTGTATTTACACTGATATTTTATAGAGTATTCTGGTAGGTAAATGAGCAATTTATCTTGACCAGCTGGGTCCATGTGACAAGGAAACTGAAGCAAGCTGGAGTTGTTAACATTAAAATTGACAAAGAAAATTACCTCACTGTTAGGAAAGTCGGACTGGAGAAGGTAGAGTTTCAAAGTGATCAATGACGTTGAGAGAATAATTGAAGCAAAAGATGAATTTGAGGCCGACCGGGCTAACCAGGTGGGTAAAGTGCCTACCTGGCAACCTAAAGGTCACGGGTTCAAATCCCGCCTCGGGCTTGGATTACAGTAAAATGCAATTGGGAGGTGCATTATGGCCACAGAAGCTGACACGCCAACAACTAACAAAAAAAAAAAAAAAAAAAAGAATTTGAGAGAATGGAGTACAGAGAGATTTTAAGCCAGAGAAGATGGAAAAAGGGGAGATTCCAAATTACTAAGTTTTTTATGTGGTATATCAGAGTAGACATATGCACAAGTATCACCTATGAAGCAAAAGGAATTGTACAGCAAATAAGATAATGAGATGAGCAGTGGTTGAGGCAACCAGTAATTGGGATTCTGTCAGAAAAAATAAATTGAACTTGGCAGACTGTAGGCAGAAATGGACATCACTAAGGTTTGCATCAAGACCAAATACACTTGTGAAATGAATGAGGAAGTTCTTGGGAAGTGGAAGTTTAGATATTTTTGTAGATAAGTTTGTTCTATTAGTTTGACTATTCATGATACATTCAGTAGACAAAGTTGGGGGGAGGGAACATGGTGTATGAAGTAATTAAATTTTTGGGTATCACAAACACAGCAAGAGCATATACCCAGATTTTGAACATGACGTGTCCTTGACAATGTGACCCACATACACACTACTCTGACTCCCCCAGTCACTCTCTGGCAGAGTAGAGGGAGTAAGATTATACACTATCCAATTACTGACCAATAGAAATATATATAATTTCTTGTTATCCACGTCTTAGAAATTGTCAGTGTAAGACTTACTGACAACTTCTAGGTAACTCAGTAAGGTTTGAAAATTAATTTTTTCTTTATTGCCCTAACAATATAAAAATAATAATTTCCTTTTAGGATTCATATAATATTGGATAAACAGAATAAAAATTAATATTAGTGAGAAATATTCAAAAATGGTTTACTAGTCATGGCCACAAGCAACTAACTAGCAAATTTATTTTTTGTCTAGTGTTTAATTAAGAATTCATTTTTTTATACTTTCTTTTATGGGATATTGCTTGTCCCCAATTTCAAAATTAAAACCATATTCAAGCACCGATAAGTCTTGATTAGAAAATGTCTTCCTTGAAACATTTACAACTGATGCAAGTTGAGGGGTGTTCTGTATACGTGTGAGTACATCCCATTTTCTATCATGTCTCATAGTTACTGATTGTTGTATAGCAGCAATACATATTTGATTTTGGTTAACTAAATTAGACAACAAAATATGAGACATGTTCCTTTTTAACCAAAATTTGAGGTAATGAATTTCTCTGAATAATTCATGTTTGTCATAAAATCTATTCTTCAGTTCAATTTTCAGTAAAATTTGAAAATCAAATTTTAGATCTTTCCCATTGGACATCAAATTATTCATATGTTATGCTGATGACATTTTGCTAGTTGCTGGTTGAACTACCATTAATAATCTCTTACAGAAATTTAATTCTATGCATGATAGATTGAAATATACTCTAGAACTAGAAGAAAATCAGAGTATTAATTTCCTTAATCTTAACTTTTACAAATGTAATCAAAAACTTAAAACAAGTATTTACAGGGAAAAAAAAAAAAAAAAAAAAAACCCTACAAGTTGAAAAAAAATCAGTATTGTACAATGCCATAAAATATTAGGCACAAAAAGATTTAGAAACAGAATTACGATATTTAATTAATGCCTTTACAAAAAAGGAAATACCTAATTCAGTTCATACATAATATCATTGCAGAAGCAAGAAAAATCCTTTTACTTTGAAGTCAGCCCAATGGCTTCGTGGAATATTTTCAGGTACTAGCATATTTCTAATTTTTTCTTCATATAATAGACAAAGCACATTATTTAACAAGTATAAAGAAAGATAATATTCAGAATACAAACAATATAATATATTTTATCCAATGTCAACATGACTATAATGCATGCTATATAAGCAGCACAACTGTAAAATTTGGATCAACCAAAACTGCAAATACTAGAGCCTATTATCATAGAAATAGTCTTCAATATAATTATTCTGAAAGAACTTAGCCAACATGCACAATCAAATAACCATAACCCTCAAATAGATTCAGCAAATAGAATCAAAACTCAGACTTAATGAAATTAAATTCATAAATTATTATTATATGAAGCTTTAGCTATTGAATGGTTCCATCAAAGCTTGCAAAATGTGATTCTCAATACGAAACTACCAGCCAACCTTTCGCCAATACGGATTTTAATACATATATTTCCAACATGTGCTTTAGCTATGCATTCTGGGAGTTAAATTTCATCTATAAAAACACAACTTTCTTTTCATGTAATAACCAACTGATGACATTTTATTCCCATCAAGACTCTTGGTTACCATACATAATTAAAACCGTAGTGAACTGATTACCCAGTTCACTAAGGTTTTAATTATGTATGACAACCTAAATAAAGAGAAGTGCACTTCTTTTTCCTTGCGACATTTTTAACTTAACTTTCACTTTTTAAAATTCATATCTTTGAACTATATAGTGGCGAGTACTGTAAAAAACACAAGCTCTTGCTAAAACTGAATAATATTACTTACCTTTGCTGGGACATCATTACAAGAAGTTGCTAATGGTTCTTCAGAGCAGCATGAACCCTATACAACACTGATCTCAGAATTGCAGACAATTGTCGGGGATTCTAAGATCAGTGTTATATATATACATTCTCAGTTGAGAATATATATATATATATATATATATATATTGTGATCATAAAAATGATCAAAATATCATTATATAAGATGTTAATATCATAATATAAATAGCAAAAATATTACATACCTTTGCAGGGACATCATTACAAGAAGTTGCTAATGGCCTCTTCAGAGCAGCATGAACCCTATACAATACAGGTCTCAGAATCCCAGACAGCTGAGAATATATATATCGAAGTCCTTTGTGCCTAAGAGATTTATCCACATACCGTCGATATATTGATGCCCTAAATGTATTACTATGACAGTTATCAAGATCTCGTATTAAATGACCACCATGAGAGCCTGGATAAGAAGCAGACAACTGTTCAAAAGGACTTCCTCCTTGAATATCTGGTGACTGAGGGATTGAATTTTTGCTGTGCTCACTTCTGTCAGAACCACTACTATTGGGACTATTCATTTCTGAAGGCACATTCATAAAATGAACCATTTTAGTTGAGACAGTTTTTTTATCTTGTATTTCATTTCTTCTGTTTATTTCATTACCAGCCTCTTGGTGATACTCAGGATTATAACATGGCCATGCTTCTTTTACTCTGTCTTTAATACCAAACAATTTTGCCAAGAGGTCAATTTTCTGATGCAGATCTCTTGTAATATTCATCCACAAATTTAATGTCTTTATTCTAGCTTCATATTCTTCTGTTTTGTATTGTGGGTATTCATGCCCAAGAATACTAGTACATGGAAAGAAATGTTCTATTTCATCCACTTTATTTAAAATTGAAAATACTTGTTCCATTGCATCTGTCTCTTTGTTGATACAATTTTGACATAGCTTGCTTAACGTATCACTACATTCGCAGGAGTCATCTTCAACAATATACAATGAATAAGAATTTGAAGAAGTTTCCTGAGTATGCACAGCAGGTCCAATATTATGCCTTTCTTCATTTATATGTTCTCCACCAAGCATATCTGTCTGTGCCTTCTCTAGTGATTCTACAATGCTCTGGATTGTCTTGGTTTCTTTTTCATCACTAGATTTCCTTTGTAGAGTTAAATAATCAACTGAGTCCATTTGCTCTTCATTATAAACTGCCGATACAACAGATGGAGCGTGTGATGTAATTTCATCGTGCAACAAAGATTCATTAGCGTCCATTTCTAAAATTTTTGTACATTTGTAATTTGGGGATTGAACACTGACAGCTTCTCCATTTCTATCTGATTTTAATTGTGAATTATTTTTGTGTAAAATATATTTGGCATCAAGTTTACCATCATCATCAGAGATGTCCCTAGTCTTATCTTGGATGCAAAAATTTAAAACTTCTTTCAATATTTGTGGAATACTGTTACGACGTTCTTGAAGAATGTGTTCCTGTTCCTTTACCAAACACCCATTATGCCATGCCATCAACTCAAGCCAAAGGAGATTCTTTAATTCCTTAGGTGGGAGTTGTTCTTCTGAACTATCCTAGAAAAATTTTAAAGTACATTATATGAAAAGTCTCTGAAATATACCTCATATTATTTATTGGTTAATAAATACCCAGCTTTGCATGGGTTGCAATAATAAAAATTACCTTATTTTGATTAATTACTCATTTTACAAGTAATTATCTCATTTCACCTGTGTGATGCAGGCCAAAACACCTGAGCTATTAATCAAGCTAAAAAAGTTATTATTTTAAATTTAATTTTTTTTATTGAAAACCACTAACATGAAAAGTATTAGAACCTACAGTATTTTACTGTTCATGGAATGAAGACAGTAGATTAGTAGATAACTTGTATTAAAATCAACAGAAGGTAATTTGTTACATTAGACTTGATTTCTAGATTGCAATTTCAGGAAATATGTATGGAGAAGGCTGTCCCAAAGAACAGAAGAAGAAAGAGTAAATAAGCAAGAGGAAAGTTGGTTCTGTCAGTTTGGAGTTAAACAGTGAATGGATGTCAACTGGTTGAGGCATGTTTCTGGACTGGTTTGGAAATTATAGATGCCAATTTAGAAGAACAGTATCCATGGAAATATTTATAAAAATGGGAATACAGTTAGCCAAAACAATGTCTGAGACAGAAAGTAGAAAGAATTTGTGAGATATGGGTCATTAATTAACCTGGCTGTTCTCTTTTCAATAGCCTAGGAGATGAGTGAGGGGTTTTGAAGGCATCATCCAAGATGTAAGAATATTTCATGGTTAAAACAGGATGAATTTTAAAGGGAGTGAAGTTAACCAAGTTTTCACTGTCCCAATGAAGAACTACCTGGAGATTAACATTTAAGGAATTAGTGCTGGGATTTGAAATGAAGCTATTTGTGCAAGCACTGTATTCAAAAAGAAATTAGAATGGGTTGTTTATTTATTACAGTGCTGAACAATATTTTAACACAGAATTCATGTATATATGTGTTTTGTCACTTGGGCTTTTGACAGGAAGGCTTTTGCAATTACAAACTCCACAGCAGCCATCAGATAGTTGGCTATGAGAAAAACATGCTTTGTAAGTTAAGGTCAACAACTTTGAATGTCTGAACCTGTAACTTGTTGATAACAAATGCAAATTTTAAGCAAACAGGGACTGCTGCAGAAGCTGAAATGACAGATCAGAGGGGGATGATTAGTAAGTGTGGAATATCCTGACCGACTGCATGGCCATTACAATGTTTATTTCAATGACAGATGGCAAAAGCTTCTTAACAATCAATTATATATTCAACTGAAAAGCATCAGAGGGTCTAGGTTTCAATGAAATGTTATGGGAGCACAGTCATCAGCTTATTAGCATTAACATTAGCATTAATTGAGGCATATAATGCAAGAAAGCAAGCTTATACAGCATCGATCAAAAAAAACCTTCCCATTTCACCCACCCAGTCACTCCAAATCTTTGTCGAGTTCAGCTTTAAATTTATTCTGCCTTAAATTTATCGGCTTCCACAACAAGAGATGGAAGTCTGTTCCACCAATCAACTACCCACTGGCTAAAGGCAAACTTCCACACGTATATTCTACAACTGTCTTTCTTCAATTTGAATCTATGCTCCCTCAGGTTCTTAATCCGAGCAAGGGGAAGTATATCGTCAGCATTGAACCTCCTCAAACCATTCAAGGCCTTATACACCTCGATTAGATCACCTGGCAGGTGCCTAGTCTCCAGATTCTGCAACTTGCAGAAATTAAACCTTTCATTGTAAGCGCACACCTTTGTTCCTCTCACCAACCTTGTTGCCCTTCTCGGTACTGCTCAAAGAACTTCATATCTGACTGCACAATTATCCCCAGGTCTTTTTCATTTTCCAACTTCCTGAGCATAGCAAACATACCAACACAGTTGGTACATTTCTCTTGCGTTACTGCTACCCATATGGAGTACTTTGCATTTGTTAATGTTAAACTTCAGTTGTCACTTCTCAGCCCATCTGCCTAACTTTTCTAGATCCTGTTGCAGTAGCATACTGAAATTACTGTCATTAACAACTCTGCCAACCTTTGTATCATCTGCAAACTTGGACATTAAGCCTGATATACCTTCATTGAAGCGGTATGGCATTAAGGGCAAATTACAGCAATGGATAAAGGGACGGTTGAGTGGGAGACAGCAGAAAGTGGTAATAAATGGACACTGCTCTACGTGGACTAATGTTATTAGCGGAGTCCTCCATGGTTCGATGCTGGGCCCATTGTTGTTTTGTGTATTTATCAATGATATCAATGAAGGTAAAAAGTTTTTTACTTTTTACCTTCATTGATATCATTGATAAATACACAAAACAACAATGGGCCCAGCATCGAACCATGGAGGACTCCGCTAATAACATTAGTCCACGTAGAGCAGTGTCCATTTATTACCACTTTCTGCTGTCTCCCACTCAACCGTCCCTTTATCCATTGCTGTAATTTGCCCTTAATGCCATACCGCTCCAATTTGTACAGTAGTCTTCCATGTGCAACAGTATCAAAAGCTTTCCTGAAATCCAAGCATATAATATCAAAATTATTTTTTGCATCCAGTTCCTTTGTGACCATATTGTAGTATCCAATCAAATTGGTCAGACAAGACTCCCCCTCAACAAACCCAAGCTATTTTTTTTTTGGTAGTTGTTGGCGCATAGGCTTCTGTGGCCATAATGCACCTCCCAAGGTTTTTGCAGTACTCTGATCCAAGTCCGAAGCGGGAATCGAACCCGCGACCTTTGGGTTGCCAGGCAAGCACTTTACCCACCAGGCTAGCCCGGTCGGCAAACCCAAGCTGTGTCTGAACTATTACTGCCATCTTGTCTAAGTGATCCTGTCTCACCTCTTTAACCAGTGACTCCATTATTTTCCCCAGAACAGAAGTTAAACTAATAGGTCTATAATTATTTGTGTCACCCTTTGAACCCCTTTGTGAATTGGGGATACATTTGCACAACTGCAGTCAAAGGGGACCTCCCCTCACTAACTAAAGATGCTCTCATAATTATAGCTAAGGGTTTGCTTACTTCTCTTGCTGCCTCCTTCATTATAACTGGATAGATTCCATCTGCCCCAGGTGCTTTTTTTATGTTTAACTTCAATTTTTCCTCCACTTGGCTCTCAGTTATTACAAAATCACTTATCTCCCTATTAGAGTTTGATAAACTTCTAGCATTCCCCTCCTTGAATAACTCCTCATGTGTGAATGTAGGTGCAATATACTCATTCAGTTAATCGGCTATTTAAGCAGGATCATCAATTAGCTGACCCATCTATGTTAAGCGGGTTAATCTGATTCATCCCCTTCCTTCTAGAGTTTGCATAAGTAAAGAATGCAGGCGCCTCCGTAGCCAGGTGGGAAGGAGCAGCAGTGCGTAGCACACGCTTCTTGATTAGACCGGGGTTCGAGCCCGTCACCACCAAATACGGAACATGCGGAAAGGTCAGGGAATGACCACCGCACCGGAGCAATATGGCCTTAGTTGCTAATGCTCCTAAAAAAAACCAAATAATAACCAAAAAATAATAAGTAAAGAATGCTTTGCATCCTTTGCCAAATATTTCTTGTAATCTGCCTTTGCCCACCTAACCTCCTTTGTGACTTGATTACAGACTCGCTTATATTTGCCATAGTCTTCTATGTGTCACCTGATTTTTTTTTTTTTTTTTTTTATGCATCGCATGCATTTTTCTTTTCTGACACGAGCCTCATTAATTCATCTGACATCCATTTAGGCCTGAACCTTGAACAGTATTTCTTATTTGGTATGAAAAGCCTAGTAGCTTCCAAGATTAATTCCTTGAAGGCTTCCCATTTAGAATTCACTGTTGTTAACATCATCAGTTGATCCCACTGTACAGAATTTAAAAAATGTCTGAGACCACTTTTAAGAAAACAAAAACCCTTCCCTTTATTTGATCATAGTTACATCTTTAAGCAAATCCCACATCAGTACATTGTGATCACTGTTATCTAGTGTATCCTTTATCTGCAAATTCTTAATGCATGAATAATCACTGCTGATAATCAGGCCAAAGGTATTACTCCCTCTGGTTGCCCCTCGAACATGTTGCTGTAGAAAACAATCCTCCAATAAATCCACAAAAGTCTTGCTAGCATGTGAGTGACCAACCCACAAGTTCCAGTCAATATCTGGAAAGTTAAAAACCCCCATTACAAGACATTGTGATTTATTGGCCCATTCTATTTCTCTGCACAATTGTTCATTATACAGTTTGTGCAGAACTGTTCATTGTACTCATCAGAGTCATTAAGCCTATAACATACTCCTACTCTTATTTTCCTTTCGCAGTATTTAAGTCACACCAAACAGACTCAACATTGCACTGTCCACCCATGTCAACTGGAT
The DNA here is from genome assembly GCF_048544385.1 of Mastigoproctus giganteus. Taxonomy (NCBI): domain Eukaryota; kingdom Metazoa; phylum Arthropoda; class Arachnida; order Uropygi; family Thelyphonidae; genus Mastigoproctus; species Mastigoproctus giganteus. Next base: position 180,961,087 of record NC_143575.1, on the reverse strand, counting down.
GCACTTCCTTAGATTTTGTGTTTCTTAACTAACAGCATAATCCCTCCTCCCTTCCTACCCTGTCTCTCCTTTCTGTACACATTGTACTCCCCAAATTCCAATTCTGCACTGCTTATATCTGTGTGACACCATGTCTCTGATATCCCAACAATATCTACCTTTGATGTCTTGATCAGCACTTCAAATTCATCAAATTTATTTACTATAGTTCTAGCATTGGTGTGCACGCAAGTATACATGCACCTGTTCTTACTCTTAGTTACCCTAACACAGCCCACGTATTTACTTGTTCTATGATGACTGCCAGCAGCTCTTGAAATCCTCAGCAACTTGCTCTCTGGGCTGCTGCTCATTACAATAGAAGCAGTGCAAGAACCACTTTCGCCTCTGCTTGCAGCTACCGTTAATCTTTTAGTCTGTGGGGAAGCTGTGTTTGGCACAGCATCAGCAGGCTTAACACTTTTACTGCTAGCTTTTCTGATGACCTTTTTAGACCCAGGATTGAAAGCCATGGGATTGAGCCAATCTGGATTGGAAAGGGCAGGGAACATTTTTGTACTTTATTCTCACTATAGCTGAATTAATCAGCCTCCGATGAAGATTGTCTGAGAAAAATATCTAGTTTTTCTTTTGTCAAATTGGAAGAAAAAGTTCTAAAAGTAGGGTGATTCCCCTCCAAGGGGATTAAAATCCAAAGCCACATATATTTGTGATAGAAGCAGGAATGTATTAATTTGGTACAGTTCCAGGCAATTCAGAAAGCTCACTGTGGTACTAACTGCATAATTTTTGGTACCAGGATGGCCCTTTGACTTATAGTTATAGAAGTAATACATAACATTTGGAAATATGCTACTTTCCATTCATGAAGTGTTGAAACATTTGAATTGTTGAAATTTTTTTTACTGAAATAATTCCAGACATTATCAGATAAAATAGTCTTATTTCTCAGTTTCTATTGAAATGAAGCTCACCATCAAATGCACCCAACTGTTAGATATATTTGTACTTTTACTGTTAGGAAAAATTGCTGAATGTTATTGTAAACATATAAAGCTTTGAGGCAGCCCTAGTTCATCAGCTTTGATTCCATATGAAACAACCAGCAGCAGTAGATATGTATCTTCCATTTCTATTTGTAAAAGAATAAGAGAAGTTTACCTCAATATGATACGTAGAACACTTCCAGAAATTAAAATGAAAACAATTAAAAAATCAAAAATCTTACATTACAGTAAGAAATGATTAAAAATCAGTAAGAAATAATTAAAAAAGAAAGTAAGAAATAATTAAGAGAAGAAATAATTAAGAAAATTAAAAATCAATTTAATGCAATTAAAAATTTAATAAAAAATTAACAAAAAAAATTGCAAAACGATTTTCCTTCCTGAAGCTGACAATGCTTTGACTATGTTGTGATCACAGGAATGAAAATTACCGAATAGGGGTGTGCATGAAACTTCAATAGGGATTTTGTCTTTGTGCATGCGCGTAAAAGACCCCGAATCCGAGATTAGATATGGACAGCGAACATTAAAAGAATTCTCATGTAATTTAATTTCAACAGTTTCTGCAATTAATAGTCTTGTATAATTACATTGGACATTAAGTATTTTAGCCTCATTAAATAAAAAATGCATGTCTTTCATTAACGGCATGAAATGCTACGTCTGATGCTGCTGAATGAGAAGCACGAACTGGGGCCACATGTTGATTATCACGAAAATTCAGAGGAAACTGCGTAGAACCTCAGTAAGACGAGTCGCAATCACATCAAGAAGTGTTGTATAACAGGTCATTTATTTGTGTTGCGAATGAGGAAAGGACTGAGCGATTGTTCAGTATAGTGTGTAATTTACATACTGGCTTGGCTACAATTTTAAATTCGGTATCTTTTAAGAATCTGTTAAGTTGTTTGTGCCGCTGTTCAACATATGGGACAGAAATAAAGTATTTTTCGATATTACTATTGTTGGTTGGTGTAGGTCTTTGTATCCTATCCTAAGCTTGTATCCTAATTCGGTTTATTGTAACAAGGGGGAAACCCCTGTTTAAGAATCTGCTGGTTAATATTTGTATTTCTGAGTACAAAACAGATTCTGTCATTGAATATTTATAAGCATTGAGAAATTGATTAAAGACAATCGATCTTTTGTAGGTGAAGGGGAGATAGCTGTTATAATGCAGGAGCATACCGGTGTTTATAGGTTTATGACAGATGTTAAATTGGATTCTATTCGATTCCCAAGTAAGTGTGAAATTTAGAAAATTTAATGGCTTAGCATCCGTATTCTTCCTTTCCAATGTAAATTTGAGTCTAGAATGAATATTATTAAACAAATGTAAAATGCCTTGGATAGTGCTACTATCAGCAATAACTAGAACATTGTCTAAATAGTTCCCATAGTATACGATACGGGGTAGAAAAGGCATCAAATGTATACGCTCAATCATTGAGAGATAGATTTCCAATTTTAAGCCACTCGGGCTTAATCCTATTGGCAAACCAAAAATTTGTTTCTATACTTTGTCTCGAAAGGTAATATAGTTAGCTTCAACTAAGAGTTTAATTATGTGAATGATTTCCTTAATAGGAAGCTTCGTATAATTAATCAGTATCAAGTTATTATTTAATATATCCTAAAGAATATCGAATGTGTATTCAACATTTACATTCATATATATAATGAGGTAACATTTAGTGAGAATAAATTATTATCACCAAGTCTTTAAGGTTATTAAAGTCACTAAGTCGTTAAAGTTATTAAATAATGTATCGTAGTTCTTAATCCCAAATTGCCTAAAGGGTTTTATTATTATGCTATATAGCCAAGGATGAAAATTTTCTATAGGAAACAATAGGCCGAATAGGAAATCTGGACTTATGTAATTTTACCTGACTGAAAAGTGCAGGAATATTGTATGTTCTGGTCTTCAATTCCTTTAACTGAATCTTATTAATGTAGTCATTTTTTTTGATACATGGTTAACGTTTTATTGTATTGATTGATCAAATTGGTAAATAGTGCTGGGTCTACTTCATGATAAGTGTAGGTATCTGATACAACTGACTCTAACTTATTAATATAATCCGGTTTATCGAGTATTACCACTGTATCTCCTTTATCAGCTGTCTGAATAATGTCTTTATTTTCCCGAAGTTCACGTAAAGCTGAACTGTCGTGTATTCAATTTAGGAAGTTGCGTTTGTTTTATGTTATTCACCACTTGGTTAACTTGTTCAATAAATAAATCATTACGAAGTCCAAATTCAATATCAATTTCACACTGTTTTTTTAGGTAGTTTTCGAGATGGTAAATTATAATTTAATCCTTTGGATAAAAGTGAAATCTGGTCCTGCGATAATGTATACGAGGAAAGATTTGTAACCTGTTGATATGTCAGTTTGATGAATGTTGGGCAAGGGGGTGTTCGCATACTAGCTGAAGTATTCTGTGGTAGCACGTTGTGTTCACACTCCTGATAATGTATTTAATCTGTGGGGAGTCGTCACCCAACTCATGTGCATTTGATCGGAAGCTTGCGACAATGTGTTTGAACTCATATGAACGTGTCTTGACACTCCCGATAATGTATTCAATTTGTTAACATGTCTGTTTTTTTATTTCTGAGACCTGTGCTTCACATCACAAATTTATGGAGGTCTTCAATACAGACCAAGCATTAGGATGCAGATAATTTTTTAATTTATCGCGAAGTTTCCTAACTTAAGAAAGGTATTTTTGTTTATTAGAATACCAAGATCTTAAGGCAAGTTTAACTATATTACGCGACGTGGCAAGTGCTAGTTGCTTAATGCCCAAAATTTTATGATTTAAATTTTCCCTGGCAAACTTCGGAATGATGTTGTTTCAAAAGCAATATTTTAGAAAAGAAATGTGGTAACTTTGGGCCGAGTATCTTAGTGTTAATCTAATGTAATTTTGTACCAAGGTGTTCAAAAAATCTCCCATAAGATTTTTGATTTTTTAATTGTTCTCATTTTAATTTCTGGAGAGTATCATACAGAAGACTTCTATGTATCATACTGAGGTAAACTTCTCTTATTCTTTTACGAATATTGATATCAATGTAGAACGTATTGAGCATTATAGCTCTGGTTCATACTATCAAGTATCTTCCCATTTCTTTCCTATTCATTTATCAAAGGTGTTGTATGGTTATTAGACACTGTACACTCATCTCAGACAATTAGCTAGCATTACTGCATGACCTACACTGTGCAAGTGCCCATGGAAATTTTGCAGTTTGGTGCCCTTTTACTTGCAAGATTTAAATGCAACTTACAGACTGAGTGAGCTGTTCTAATTGTTAGCAGTGCAGCAGCAATGCACAATGAAGCCACCTCAAGGATAATCATTTTCCAAACAAATTGATTTAAAACTTTCTTTTACTTATCTTAGCAAATTCAAAATATCAGTCAGATAAGCTGCCAAGCTGGAGTGTTCCATCCTGAATGTCTAATATGAGTATTCAACCAAACCAAAGCTTTCTGTCACTTAATTTATAGCACCCACTTTCATTTTTAAGAAATTGCAATTAATTAATGTTAGCAATTTTCCAAACTGATTTGATTAGTAGCATATAAAATTTTAAAAATTCTAAGAAACTTTTTTCATTTTACATTTATAAAAGTTTACTCAAGTAAAACCTTTAAATCAGTTTGAAAGTTTGAGGAATTTAAAGGTTGTTTATCTTTTGAGTTTTTGAGAAATAAAACAATTTTCTGTTAATTTGCCTCCTTATAGATTACCTTTTTTAACATGTACAATCAAGCTGAACATTTAATGTGAATGATCATTCAGTTCAAGGTTTACTTTCATTTACTTTATGGTTCCTTCTTTCATTTATAAAACAGATATTAATTAGCACTGCAAATTTTCCAAGTTCAATTTAAAGCTGATATTTCATTACAAGACCTGAAATATAATGCTTACATTTACCAAAAGAGAACAGTAACTGTACTTTACAGAAAATTGTTTTATAAGCAATAAGTAATGTACAATTAGTCACACAAACACACGTGCATAAGGAAAAGGGAGGGGGGGGGGTTATGATGTACACCTGTTGTATTACCAATTATCCATTAACACACCTAATATCATTTGTCTGGTGTTTTAGATCTGAAGATATAGACAAAATGACTGTTGTTTCGGGTAATGGTGTGCGATGGAGTTCCTGTTCATATTGGGTGATCAGTCAGCCACATCTATCCACAGAAAAATCCTAACAGTCTATAGGGACCAGAAAATGATCAAAGTAATGTCCACAGGTGGCTCTAACAGTTTTGGGAAGGTGATTTTGAAATAAAGGGCAAACCAAGAGCCAGAAGACCAATGCCTGTCACAAACAGTGAAAGTGAAGAATTCATTGACCAGCTCATTCGAAATGATAGCTGCATAACCACCAGACAAGTGATGGATGCTACGAAATTGTGAAGAGGAAGTGTTTTGACCATCATCAACAGACTAGGGTACAGAAAATTCTGTTCTCAGTGAGTACCTAAGCTGCTAACGCGAGAGATGATGGATGTGAGGAAAGAGATCTGTGAAGATATTCTGGAGAGGTGAGGTGTTGGTGGTTGCTGAATGTTTTAAAGGGGGTTGTCATATGTGATGAAACATGGCTCTTCCATTATGACCCACAAACCAAATGACAGTCTATGAAATGGGCATACCCGACATCACCTATACACAAAAAGCCAAAACTTTCTAAATCATCAACAAAATTTATGACCACCTTCTGGGATCAAAATGGCATTATTTTTATTGATTTGCTGGAAAGTGGAACAACAATCAACAAAAAAAAAAAAAAAAAGACACTGCTTTTCCCTGGAAAAGCTTAATCAAGCTTGGAAAACCAAAAGACCTGAACTAAACTGGTAGGACATCAAGTCTCATCTTAAGACTGCACCCAGCACAGATGACTGTCAAAGATTGCCCATCTGGGGTGAAGCACAATGCCTCACCTGCCCTATAGCCTTGACCTCATTCCATCAGATTTTTTTTTGGTTGGTAGACTGAAGGCATACCTGGTGATAAAGTGTTTGACAGTGATAGGGAATTCATCTGACATTAAACACTGGTGTAAACATTGGCCTCCTAATTTTTACCAAAGTGCATTCACTGCCTAGAAAAAATGTTGGAGAAAACAAAGCAAGCATGGAGGTTCTTACATTGAGTGATATTTTCATAAAGTTGAAAGATTGTACTTTATGTATGAGAAGTATGGTTTCAATAACTCAGATAATACAGGTGTTACAGCTTATAGTGTGTTACTTATTGACCTACCCTTTTACAATTAAGTGATTTTTAACATTGACATCAACTAACAAATTAATTTTCTTGGGAAATTTTCAGTAACACTTTCTTTTACTTAGCTTTATAAATTCATAAAATGACAATTATGACTCTTTCATATGTAATATAATGACATTTAATTAATATTGGAAACAATACTGGCATCGGTTAGAAATAAGAAATTTTAATAACACTTGGAAAGAAATTGTTTAAAAAAATAAAAGGTGACTAGTCCTAGGGTTCCCTTAGTATGCATGCAAACAAAGTATACATGCAAAGTTGCTTGTTAACAGGAAGACTTTCTACAGAGATGGGATACACTTAAATAGAAAGGGTGCAAGAATATTTGCTGATGCTATCGAGGCAGAGGTAGGTGGGTCAGAAAACTGCTAGCTTGGGGGGATACACAGACTAGTAGATTAACAGTAGCCGCTGGCAGAGGTAAAAGTGATTCTTGCACTACTTCTATTGAAATGCAATTGAGCAGCAGCCTGGAAAGCAAGGCAATGGGAATTTAGAGGACTTCTGGGAGTCATAGTGGAACAAGTAAATACATGGGCTGTGTAAGCGTAACTAAGAGTAGAAACAGGTGCATGTATACTTGCATGTACACCAATGCTAGGAGTATAGTTAATAAATTCGATGAGCTTGAAGTGCTAGTCAAGACATCAAAGGTAGATATTATTGGGATATCACAGACATGGTGTCACACAGACATAAGCAGTGCAGAACTGGAATTTGGAGAGTACAATGTGTACAGAAAGAATAGACAGGACAGGAAGGGAGGAGGGGTTATGCTATTATTTAAGAAACACACAAAATCTAAGGAAGTGCATCCAATTGATGTGGGTGGACAGTGCAATGTTGAGTCTGTTTGGTGTGATATAAGCACTGGGAAAAGAAAAATGAGAGTAGGTGTGTGTTATAAGCCTAATGAATCAGATGAGTATAATGAGCAATTGTGCAGAGAAATAGAGTGGGCCAGTAAATTAGAGTGTCTTATAATGGGGGATTTTAATTTCCTGGATATTAACTGGAATTTGTGGGTTGGCCACTCACACACTAGCAAGGCTTTTTTGGATTTATTGGATGATTGTTTTCTACAGCAGCATGTTCGGGAGGCAACTAGAAGAATTAATACTCTTGATCTGATTATCAGTAGTGATTCTTCATGCATCAAGAATCTGCAGATAAAGGAACCACTAGGTGGCAGTGATCACAGTGAGCTGAAGTGGGATTTACTCAAAGAGGTAACTACCATCAAGAGTAAAGGGAAGGGTTTTTGCTTTCGTAAAGGTGACTATGGTGGTCTGAGACAGTATTTAAATTCTATACGGTGGAACAAACTGATGATGTTACCAACAGCAAATTCAAAATGGGAAGCATTCAAAGAATTAATCTTGGATGCTACTAGGCTTTTCATACCAACAAAGAAATATTGTTCAAGATTTAGGCCAAAATGGATGTCAGATGAACTAATTAGACATGTGACAGAGAAGAAAAATGCATGGGATACATACAAATTAACATGTGACACAGAAGCCTATGATAGATATAAGCTGGTCTGTAACCAAGTTACAAATGTGGTTAGGCAGGCGAAGGAAGATTATGAGAAATCTTTGGCAAAGGATGCAAAGAAAAACAGCAGAGTTCTTTACTTATGTAAACTCTAGAAGGAAGGGGATGAATCAGATTGGTCCACTTGATATCGATGGGTCAACTGTTGGTGATCTTGCTCAGGTAGCTAACAAACTAAATGAATATTTTGCATCGACATTCACACATGAGGAGTTATTCAGCGAGGGGAATGCCAGAAGTGTATTCAACTCTGGCAGTAAGCTAGATAATCTTGTAATAACTGAGAGTAAAGTGGAGGAGAAATTGTTGAAGATAAACATAAAAAAAGGCACCCGAGGTGGATGGGATCAATCAAGTTATATTAAAAGAGGCAGCAAAGGAAGTAAGCAAACCCTTAGCCATAATTATGAGAGCTTCCTTGGACTCAGGGAGGTACCTATGGACTGGAGATGTGCAAATATCACCCAAATCCATAAAGGAGGATCAAAGGCAGACACAGGTAATCACAGACATGTTAGTTTAACTTCTGTTCCGGGGAACTTAATGGAGGCACTGGTTAAAGAAGCATTGCAGGATCATCTAGACAAGACTTTAGTTATAGCTCGGACACAGCATGGGTTTGTTAAGGGGAAGTCTTGTATGACTAATTTGATTGGATACTATGATATAGTCACAAAGGAACTGGATGCAAAGAATAACTTTGATATCATATATTTGGATCTGAGAAAAGCCTTTGATACTGCTACACATGGAAGACTGCTGCACAAATTGGCGCAGTGTGGCATTGGAGGCAAATTGCTGCTATGGATAAAGGGATGGTTGAGTGGGAGAAGACAGAGTGGTAATCAATGGACACTGCTCTTCGTGGACTAATGTTATTAGTGGAGAACCCTCAGTGTTGGGTCCATTGTTGTTTTCTGTATTAATAAATGATATTGATGATGGCATATCAGGCTTAAAGTCTAAGTTTGCAGACAATACGAAGGTTGGCAGGGTTGTTAATGACACTAATAACAGTACACTGCTGAAACAGGATCTAGAAAAGTTGAGCAGATGGGCTGAGAGGTAGCAAATGAAGTTTAACATTTGCCACCTCTCAGCCCATATGTAGTACTCTACATTTGTCAATGTAAAGTACTACATATGGGAAGCAGTAATCCCAGAGTAACGTATCAACTCTGTGGCACCACACTAACAGTGGTAGGCAGCAAAAAGGACCTGGGGGTAATTGTGCAGGCAGATATGAAATTTTCTGAGCAGTGCAGGCAGTCTGCAAGGGTAGCTCATGGTGTCTTGTCAATGATATACAGGAATTTTTCTAACAGGGATAAGGAGGTGATTATCACCTCCTTATCCCTGTTACAAAAATTGGTCAGGCCACGCCTTGAGTACTGTATACAGGTCTGGAGGCCTCATTTTAAGAAAGATGTAGAGCTGTTGGAACGAGTACAGAGAAGGGCAACAAGATTAGTGAATGAAAGAAAGGGTTGCTCTTACGAAGAAAGGCTTAAGTTTTGCAAATTACAGGGTCTGGAGACTAGGCACCAGCGAGGTGATCTGATAGAGGTGTATAAAGCCTTGAATGGTTTGAGCATGCTCAATGCTGATGGGATTTTTCCTCTTGCTCAGAATAATCACCTGAGAGGGCATAAATTCAAATTGAGGAAAGACAGATGTAGGATAGACGTGCGGAAATTTGCCTTTAGCCAGCACGTGGTTGATTGCCGGAACAAACTTACATCTGTCGTTGTAGAAGTTGATAGCTTAAATAGATTCAAGGCAGAAGAACCTGACAAAAATTTGGAGCGAGTGGATGGGTGAAATAAGGGTTTTTTTTTTTTTTTTTTTGGCTGATGCTATATAAGCTTGCCTTTTTGCATCATGTGCCTATGCTAATGCAAAGTTAAGTTTTTAACTTTCTTGACATAGCATGAAAGTCAGTCCTCAAGATATCTTAGTCTCAAGCACTAATACACCCACAACATATTTTATTGCTATAGATGCAATCATATCCATATATATATATATATATATATATATATATATATATATATATATATATATATATATAGGAGGTTATGCTTTTAGCGTGGAGAGAGAACAGCAGGTACCGTAATCAACCAACAGGTTAGATAACATGGAAAGGCAGTCATAAAATAACATAATTCAAACCTGCAACACAAAGTCAAAAATTTTATATTATAAGTACTTAGTGCAGTACTTCAGATGATTTCAATGTTGTTAACGAGGGCCAGCTGTCAAAATCAATCAAAATGCAGCAAAAAGGAAGGCCTCTGTTTCTAACATGAAATATACGTAACGTGGTAAAAATATACCAGGTTTTTAGTTTATTGTTAATGTTCGAAAGCCAGGTTAATCGTAATCCTAACGTATATATCATGGCTGACCCGACAGAGGCGGAGAAATGATAGATAATAAGAAATATATCTAGTAAAAATATATAGGTAGTAAAAAATTACTAAAAATCATTGAAAGTTGAAATCACGAGATGGAGCAGATGGCAGGAATCGTACTTACTGATTTTGCAAGACGGAGAAGTGGGGACGGTCTTCCGGTGTACTGCGGGAGAGAAGGAATGCTACGTGCTTGTTTCAATGACTATATGGTATGTAGAAGCGACCTCAGGTGTTGGAATGCAGTAAGACGTGTGGGGTTGACGGAGGGATTAGACACAATGAGGCCACACATCCCAGGATAGAGGAGAAGGCATAACATACAAAACAGTGTGAAAAAGACGCTGAATTTTGTACGAGGCAAAGTCAGTATGTATAGCAGTAAAATAGCAAATTGATATTGCTTCCGAAACCTAATCGCGCACAAGAAATAAAAGATAGGGATTCAGAATAGTAAAAAGGAGTGAGAGGAATTAGTAGTGCTTGGGTAGTCCAGGGTCGCTAGCCCGTTGCTGTAGTAGGACTCTGAAAGTAATTTCTGGGATTGTGTCTCATGTGTTTAAGTCAATAATGTTAATAATGGTGGAGGCAGACCATTATATTACCATTTAGGTTTTATCACCATTCATGATGAAAATATAATTACATATAATGACAATGAAAATAGTGAAAAATTGTAAAAAATACTCCTATGATAACCAATCGGTGGGCACAGGTTTTCCAGATCGTGAGACACCAAAAAGGTTAAGGGGTATTGCCTATACATTATTTACACAGCCTGGATGTAGAGGATGTCATTATGCTAATATATTTGTCATATTCTAGAGGTTGGTTAATTATATTCTTATATTTTAAGATTTGGAATGCTTTGTTGAAGTGGTAGTGAAGGTAGGCTGTTGGAAACTGATTGTTAAATAGCTTGTTATATAAAGTTATTATATTACGCTTTATCAGCCAGTCACTGTTAAAATTTTAACTATTCTGATGCATTGTGAAAGGATAATGTTCGCATGTACTTTTATCAAGATATTAGAGTGCCAGTATTCTTACACAATGCATCAGAATATTTCATAGGTATATTTCATGTTAGAAACAGAGGCCTTACTTTTTGCTGCATACTGATTGATTTTGACGACTGACCCTCGTTAATGACGTTGAAATCATCTGAAGTACAGCACTAAGTACTTATAATATAATATTTTTGACTTATGTTGCAGGTTCGAATTGTGTTATTTTATGACTGCCTTTCCACGTTATCTAACCCATCGGTTGATTACACTACCTGCTATTCTCTTTCCACACTAAAAGCATAACCTCCTATCTTTTATTTATTTATAGTCATTGGGTGCCTTCTACTCTACATAGTAGTAACCCAGGTCTATATGTCTATATTCCTCTTATTACAACTCCCATACCTATTACTTCTATTATATATATATATATATATAAAATATTGTAGGTAGAACATGTTAACGTGTTTTATGTAAAAATTAAAACTGATGAATATACGGTATACCCTGGGAGCGATATATGTTGTGAAATAAAGGGGGGTAAAATGAACAGGAAAATAAAATGATAAGATTTGCACCAATTTTGAAAACTTGAAAGATTTTGAACGAATGATCAAGGTGGAAATAACATTGCAGTGTCTTTCATAATTTTTGTGTCTTCATCAGAGGTCATCCACCAAAATAATGAAAAAGACAGCAATGCTCTTACTTCTGTTTCCGACATGCTCTGTATGCATAGGTACACGTGCGAAAAGACACTTGGTAATTTACAAATTTAATTTTAAAATTTTGAATATAATTATACTAAATTTGATATAACGTTAGTGTGCTAATAGAGGTGTTGCATACAGATCATGGATGACCTTACAGAAGTAAGTGAAACACTAAGACAATGAAAAAAGTAAAGCCAAAAGTAAGGAAAAACAGTATATACTTATAACTATATTAAACTATCTTACAACTATATTAAAGTTGAATGCATCACGTTTGTTGCACAGGTTGATGGAGGCTATGTTGTTCTTTAACTAAATATCCAGATTAAAGAACAACATAGCCTCCATCAACCTGTACAACAAACGTGATGCATTCAACTTTAATATTAGCATTAGCATTAGTAGAGGCATTTGATGCAAGAAAGCAAGCTTATACAGCATCAGCCAAAAAAAAAAAAAAAAAAAACCCACTTCCACTTCACCCCTCTGTTCGTTCAAAATACCTGTCCAGCTGAGCCTTAAACTTATTTAGGCTATCAACCTCCACCTCTATCCTACATCTGTCTTTCCTCAATTTGAATTTATGCCCTCTCAGGTGATTTTTCTGAGCTAGAGGAAGAATCCCATCAGCATTGAGCATGCTTAAACCATTCAAGGCTTTATACACCTCTATCAGATCACCTCGCTGGTGCCTAGTCTCCAGACACTGTAATTTGCAAAACTTAAGCCTTTCTTCATAAGAGCACCCCTTTGTTCCATTCACTAATCTTGTTGCCCTTCTCTGTACTCGTTCCAGCAGCTCTACATCCTTCTTGAAATAAGGCCTCCAGACCTGTATACAGTACTCTAGGTGTGGCCTGACCATTGCCTTGTACAATGGAATAATCACCTCCTTATCCCTGCTGGAAAAATTCCTGTATATCATTGACAATACTCCATGAGCTACTCTTGCAGCCCGTCTGCACTGCTCAGAGAACTTCATATCTGCCTGCACAATCACCCCCAAGTCCCTTTCATTCTCTACCACTGTCAGTGTAGTACCACAGAGTTGATACGTTGCTCTGGGGTTACTGTTTCCCATGTGTAGTACTTTACAGTTGTCAATGTTAAACTTCATTTGCCACCTCTCAGCCCATCTGCTCAACCTTTCCAGATCCTGTTGCAGCAGTGTAGTGTCAGTAGTGTCCTTGACAACCCTGCCAACCTTTGTATCATCTGCAAACTTGGACATTAAGCTTGATATACCATCATCAATATCATTTATAAATACAGAAAACAATAATGGACCCAACACTGAGCCCTGAGGGACTCCACTAATAACATTAGTCCACGATGAGCAGTGTCCATTGATTACCACTCTGTCTTCTCCCACTCAACCACCCCTTTATCCATAGCAGCAATTTGCCTCCAATGTCACACTGCTCCAATTTGTGTAGCAGTCTTCCATGTGCAACAGTATCAAAAGCCTTTCTAAGATCCAAGTATATAATATCAAAGTTATTCCCTGCATCCAGTTCTTTTGTGACTGCATCATAGTATCCAATCAAGTTGGTCAGGCAAGACTTCCCCTTAACAAAACCATGCTGTGTCTGAGCTATAACTGAAGTCTTGTCTAAATGATCCTGCAGTGCTTCTTTAACCAGTGCCTCCATTAATTTTCCTGGAACAGAAGTTAAGCTCACAGGTCTATAGTTACTTGTGTCAGCCTTTGATCCTCCTTTGTGAATTGGGGTCACATTTGCACATTTCCAGTCTATGGGTACCTCCCCTGAGTCCAAGGAAGCTCTCATAATTATGGCTAAGGGTTTGCTTACTTCCTTTGCTGCCTCCTTTAATATAACTGGATAGATTCCATCCACCCCGGGTGCCTTTCTTGTGTTTATCTTCAACAGTTTCTCCTCCACTTTACTCCCAGTTATTTCAAGATTCTGTAGCTTACTGCTAGAGTTGAATACACCTCTGGCATTCCCCTTGCTGAATAACTCCTCATGTGTGAATGTCGATGCAAAATATTCATTTAGTTTGTTAGCTACCTGAGCAGGATCATCAACAGTTGACCCATCAATATCAAGTGGACCAATCTGATTCATCCCCTTCCTTCTAGAGTTTACATAAGTAAAGAACTCTTTGCTGTTTTTCTTTGCATCCCTTGCCAAGGATTTCTCGTAATCTGCCTTCGCCTGCCTAACCTCCTTTGTAACTTGGTTGCATTTCAACTTGTATCTATCATAGGCTTCTGTGTCATGTGTTAATTTGTAAGTATCCCATGCATTTTTCTTCTCTGCCATATGCCTCATTAGTTCATCTGACATCCATTTTGGCCTAAACCTTGAACAATATTTCTTAGTTGGTATGTAAAGCCTAGTAGCTTCCAAGATACGTTCTTTGAATGCTTCCCATTTTGAATTTGCTGTTGGTAACATCATCAGTTGGTCCCACTGTATAGAATTTAAATACTGTCTCAGTCCATCGTAGTCGCCTTTACGGAAGCAATAACCCTTCCCTTTACCCCTAATGGTAGTTACCTCTTTCAGTAAATCCCACTTCAGCACACTGTGATCACTGCCACCTAGTGGTTCATTTATCTGCAGATTCTTAATGCATGAAGAATCACTGCTGATAATCAAATCAAGAGTATTACTCCCTCTAGTTGCCTCCTGAACATGCTGATGTAGAAAACAATCATCCAATAAATCCACAAAAGCCCTGCTAGTGTGTGAGTAACCAGCCCCCAAATTCCAGTCAATATCTGGGAAATTAAAATCTCCCATTATAAGACTCTCTGATTTACTGGCCCACTATTTCCCTGTACAGTTCCTTATTATACTCATCAGAGTCATTAGGCCTATATCACACTCCTACTCTCAATTTTGATCTCCCAATGCTTATGTCACACCAAACTGACTCAACACTGCACTGTCCAACAATGTCGACTGGCTTCACTTCCTTGGTTTTTATGTGTTTCTTAACTAATAGCGCAACCCCTCCCCCCTTCCTATCCTGTCTATCCTTTCTGTAGACGTTGTACTCCCCAAATTGCATTTCTACGTCCCTTATATCTGTGTGACACCACGTCTCTGATATCCCAACAATATCTGCCATTGATGTTTTGAGCAATACCTCAAATTCATCAAATTTATTTACTAAACTCCTAGCATTGGTGTACACGCAAGTATACCTGCACCTGTTTCTATTCTTAGCTACCCTAACACAACCCATGTGTTTATTTGTACCGCAATGGCTCCCAGCAGTCTCTGAAATACCATGCATCTTGTTTTTCAGGCTTCTGCTCATTCTAATAGAAGCAGTGCAAGAATCTCTTTCACCTCTGCCAGTGGCTACTGTCAATCTATTGGTCTTTGTCTCCCCCCAAGCTAGCAGTTTTCCGACCCACCTAACACTGCCTCGATAGCATCAGCAAATAATATCGTCAACCTCACATAATGGACTTCAAATATTTCCAAAGGAGTACATGCCAATGTTATTCTAGCGCAAAGCATCAGGATAACAACAATTTGCAGTAATAATGAAACAGCTATTGATAACATCAGGATATTAGTAAATAAATTTGATGAATTTGAGGTTTTGCTCAAAACATCAAAGGCAGATATTGTTGGGATATCAGAGACATGGTGTCACACAGATATAAGGAATGCAGAACTGGAATTTGGGGAGTACAACGTCTACAGAAAGGATAGACAGGATAGGAAGGGAGGAGGGGTTATGCTATTAGTTAAAAAACACAAAATCCAAGGAAGTGAAGCCAGTCGACATCGATGGACAGGGCAGTGTCGAGTCAGTTTGGTGTGACATAAGCATGGGTAAATCAAAATTGAGAGTAGGAGTGTGCTATAGGCCTAATGACTCTGGTGAGTATAATAAGATACTGTACAGGGAAATAGAATGGGCCGGTAAATCAGAGAGTCTTGTAATGGGGGATTTTAATTTCCCAGATATTGACTGGAATTTGTGGTTTGGTCACTCGCACACTAGCAAGGCTTTTGTGGATTTATTGGATGATTGTTTTCTACACCAGCATATTCGGGAGGCTACTCTTGATCTGATTATCAGTAGTGATTCTTCATGCATTAAGAATCTGCAGATAAAGGAACCACTAGGTGGCAGTGATCACAGTGTGCTGAAGTGCGATTTACTCAAGGAGGTAACTACAATCAGAAGTAAAGGGAAAGGTTTTTGCTTTCGTAAAGGTGACTATGATGGGCTGAGACAGTATTTAAATTCTATACAGTGGGACCAACTGATGATGTTACCAACAGCAAATTCAAAATGGGAAGCATTCAAGGAACTAATCTTGGAAGCTACCAGGCTTTACATACCAACCAAGAAATATTGTTCAAGGTTCAGGCCTAAATGGTTGTCAGATGAACTAATGAGACATATGACAGAGAAGAAAAATGCATGGGATACATACAAATTAATGGGTGCCACGGAAGCCTATGATAGATATAAGTTGGTCTGTAACCAAGTCACAAAGGAGATTAGGCAGGCAAAGGCAGATTATGAGAAATCCTTGGCAAAGAATGCAAAGAAAAACAGAAAAGAGTTCTTTACCTATTTAAACTCAAGAAGGAAAGGGATGAATCAGATTGGTCCACTGGATGTTGATGGTTCAACAGTTGAGGATCCTGCTCAGGTGGCTAACAATCTAAACGAGTATTTTGCATCTACATTCACACATGAGGAGTTATTCAGGAAGGGGAATGTCGTAGGTGAAGTAAACACTGGCAGTGAGCTAGACGATTTTCTAATAACTGAGACGAAAGTGGAGGAGAAATTGTTGAGGATAAACATAAAAAAGGCACCCGGGGTGGATGGAATCTATCCAGTTATATTAAAGGAGGCAGCAAAGGAAGTAAGCAAACCCCTAGCAATAATTATGGGAGCTTCTTTGGACTCAGGGGAGGTACCCATAGACTGGAGATGTGCAAATGTAACCCCAATTCACAAAGGAGGATCAAAGGTTGACACAAGTAATTATAGACCTGTTAGTTTAACTTCGGTTCCAGGAAAATTAATGGAGGCACTGGTTAAAGAAGCACTGCAGGATCATCTGGACAAGAATTCAGTTATAGCTCAGACACAGCATGGTTTTGTTAAGGGCAGGTCTTGTCTGACCAATTTGATTGGATACTATGATGTAGTCACAAAAGAACTGGATGCAGGGAATAACTTTGATATTATATATTTGGATCTTAGAAAGGCTTTTGATACTGTTGCGCTTGGAAGACTGCTGCACAAATTGGAGCAGTGTGGCATTGGAGGCAAATTGCTGCTATGGATAAAGGGATGGTTGAGTGGCAGAAGACAGAAAGTGGTAATCAATGGACACTGCTCAACGTGGACTAATGTTATTAGTGGAGTTCCTCAGGGTTCAGTGTTGGGTCCATTGTTGTTTTCTGTATTTATAAATGATATAGATGATAGTATATCAAGCTTAATGTCCAAGTTTGCAGATGATACAAAAGTTGGCAGGGTTGTTAAGGATACTACTGATGCTATGCTGCTGCAACAGGATCTGGAAAGGTTGAGCAGATGGGCTGAGAGGTGGCAAATGAAGTTTAACATTGACAAATGTAAAGTACTACATATGGGAAACAGTAACCCCAGATCAACATATCAATTCTGTGGTACTACGCTGACAGTGGTAGAGAATGAAAAGGACCTGGGGGTAATTGTGCAGGCAGATATGAAGTTCTCTGAACAGTGCAGACGAGCTGCAAGAGTAGCTCATGGTGTCTTGTCAATGATATACAGGAATTTTTCTAGCAGGGATAAGGAGGTGATTATTCCCTTATATATGGCATTGGTCAGGCCACACCTTGAGTACTGTATACAGGTCTGGAGGCCTCATTTCAAGAAGGATGTAGAGCTGCTGGAATGAGTACAGAGAAGGGCAACATGATTAGTGAATGGAACAAAGGGTTGCTCTTACGAAGAAAGGCTTAAGTTTTGCAAATTACAGAGTCTGGAGACTAGGCATCGGTGAGGTGATCTGATAGAGGTGTATAAGGCTTTGAATGGCTTGAGCATGCTCAATGCCGATGGGATTCTTCCTCTTGCTCAGAATAATCACCTGAGAGGGCATAAATTCAAATTGAGGAAGGACGGATGTCGGATAGATGTGCGGAAATTTGCCTTTAGCCAGCGGGCAGTTGGTTTGTGGAATAGACTTCCATCACTTGTTGTTGAAGTTGATAGCCTATACAAATGTAAGGCTCAGCTGGACAGGTATTTCGAACGAATGGAGGGGTAAAATGGGAGTAGTGGTTGTGCTTTTTTTTTTTTTTTTTTTTTTTTGGCTGATGCTGAATAAGCTTGCTTTCTTGCATCATATGCCTCTACTAATGCTAATGTTATACAAAAAACTTTTAAACAACAATTTTCGTATAGCATATCTTTGCCATCACATTAGTAAAGCCCTTAACATCTTAAGGTACAAAAACACTAAAAAAAAATTAATATAAATAGCATTATCGGCAAATAATTATTCCCATACGCATCAAGTATGTATACAGGGTGTTTCAGTTAAACGTTTCAGAACTTCTAAGAGGGGTAGGGTACATCCTGACAACTCGAAATCATATAGCAATGTGGGGTCGGAAATGCTTTCCTGAAGCGGTGTTGTACACAGAAGCACCATAAAAAGAAAAGAGACCGTAAGTGAGAAATCGTTTTAATAATACATGAAAATAAGCAAAAGGTACATGGATTAAAGTAAGTGTTCGAAGTTTCTTCCACGGGCTACAATGCACGCTTCACCTCTCCGACGCATGGACATCCAAACATTCTGGAATACTCCAGGAGAATTTCGAATTTCTTCGGCAGCTACTGCGATTCTTGCAACCAGCTCCTCAGCATTGTCAACAGAGGTGTCATAAACTAACGATTTCATATGACCCCAGAAATAAAAATCAAGACATGATAGGTCGGGTGACCGAGCAGGCCAACGCACGGGACCACCACGTCCGATCCACTGTTGACCAAATGTGACATCCGGGTAGTTACGAACATCTCCGCTATAATGGGCAGGGGCTCCATCGTGTTGGAACCACATTGTCTGTTGCATCGAAGCAGAAATCTGTTCATCTCTCAAAAGTTGTGGCAATACTTGCTGCAGAAAGATCAAGTAGATAGGTCCGGTTAGACGACACGGTAACAGGTAAGGTCCGATGAGGTGATCTCCCATAATACCGGCCCATACATTGATCGAAAATCGAATCTGTGGTGCACGACGTCGTATTGCATGCGGGTTCTCGACCGCCCAGATATGGTCGTTATGCGTGTTGAAAATTCCTTCCCTTGTGAAGGATGCCTCATCGGAAAACAACACTTCAGCAGGAAAAAGGGGATTTGTAGCACATTTTCCAAGGTACCACTGTGCGAAAGCAATACGAGGTTGAAGAAACTTCGAACACTTACTTTAATCCATGTACCTTTTGCTTATTTTCATGTATTATTAAAACGATTTCTCACTTACGGTCTCTTTTCTTTTTATGGTGCTTCTGTGTACAACACCGCTTCAGGAAAGCATTTCCGACCCCACATTGCTATATGATTTCGAGTTGTCAGGATGTACCCTACCCCTCTTAGAAGTTCTGAAACGTTTAACTGAAACACCCTGTATAGTGTAAATACAATACACTAGACCTCTGTGGTGTCTTACAGTCTGGAAAACTCGTACCCACCAATTGGCCTATCACAGTGTATTAATCTTGTAATTATTTAATTATAATTATATTTAATTATATTCTAGCTTACCTTTATTTAAATATATTCAAGCTTATATATATTCAAGCTTAACTTTATTTCATTTTACATAGTAAAGTAAAAAGTAAAGTGCAGCCATTATCAACCCACTGCAGGATGGAAGCCTCCACAACAATTCATGCTGAGGGAAATGGACCATAATCTGCCACGCTGGTCCAGTGCGGGTTGGCAGATCGACCATATTCAGCAGTCAGGGGCTTGAACCCCCAGTCTACTCAAAGAGTGTGTGCTACTGCACTCCTGCTCCTGCCCACTCGGCTACGGAGGCCTCATTTTACATAACTGACTTTAAATACATGATGCACTCACTCCCAGAAATTCGTTCAGGGTCCTACTATAGGAACGGGTTTGCAACCCCGAACCACCCGAGCCCTACTACTTATCTCTACCATAACCATCTTTCTACTTTACTAGACTCTACTTCCTATGTTCTGTGAGCCATTAGTTTATCGAACACAACAGCAGGACTCTATTTTCTAATTTGGCCCAATCTATTTTTCGCCTTAACCTACTTTGTCAGCTATTATATTTCTTAACTATCCTGGGCAGTTTGGACATCATGCATTTAACCTAGTGCATCACCGCACATTTAAATCAAAAATATGCACTTTTTTTTTTTTTTTTTTTTTACGCCAGCAGCTGCTAGTGTACCCACACATAAATATACGGGTAACCCGCGAAATCAGTCTTTTGTTCAGTTTGGCTAGTAATGGTAAGTCCTTGTCTTACGGTATATACTGTTTTTCCTTACTTTTGGCTTTACTTTTTTCATTGTCTTAGTGTTTCACTTACTTCTGTAAGGTCATCCATGATCTGTATGCAACACCTCTATTAGCACACTAACATTATATCAAATTTAGTATAATTATATTCAAAATTCTAAAATTTAAAATTAAATTTGTAAATTACCAAGTGTCTTTTCGCACGTGTACCTATGCATACAGAGCATGTCGGAAACAGAAGTAAGAGCATTGCTGTCTTTTTCATTATTTTGGGTGGATGACCTTTGATGAAGACACAAAAATTATGAAAGACACTGCAATGTTATTTCCACCTTGATTGTTCGTTCAAAATCTTTCAAGTTTTCCAAATCTTAAAATTTTTCAAAATTTATTTGGTATTGTTTCAATCGGTGCAAATCTTATCGTTTTATTTTCCTGTTCATTTCAACCCCCTTTATTTCACAACATATATATCGCTCCCAGGGTATACCGTATATTCATCAGTTTTAATTTTTACATAAAGCTCGTTAACATGTTCTACCTACAATATTTTATATATACATGTACACATTATGGTTGTAGGGTATTTTTTGCTATAGCAATGTCCCTGATCCATAAGTTATGTTATTGTAATTCAGACTTATCTAATTTTAAACTTAATTTTCCTCCCATATCATATAGCTTCTCTATATCATTATTCTTGACTATATATACATATATATAAGTATTAGGCGAAGAATTTATTTGTAAATATTATATCTAAATTTTAATATAGAAATCAGCACCAATTAATGCCATCTAAGTGACAGATTATGCATTACAGTGGTCTGTGTTGATATGTTCTAGATATGATAGAAAAATAAAAAATTTATCAGATTGGCAATGAGGTAGCAAGTTAAGTGAGATTAGGTGCAGTCTGCAGAAAACCTGTGCGTCAAAAAACACCCAAGTAACATGCAAAGTCCCAACGAGATGTCAGAAAGGCAAAATATTACCAAAAGGATGAAAAATAAGCTAGGAATGACAGACCAACTGAAATAAAAGGATACGTCATCTAACAGATCATCTTTAGTGTCATAAGTAAAGTCATGAAAATTAAATCATTTAAAGTCAAAAATTAATCTAGACTCATTTAAAACCATTATTAAAGACAACTTTGCATTTTACAACAGTGTTTATTCCACCCTTACACCAGGAAATAATAAATCAGACTATCACACTCATTATTCTTAATATGACTATTCACAACACAAAAACAAAGTATCATACAATAACATGCAATTTAATGAATAATTTGGATGAGGTAATAATAAGGTAAAGAACACTTCGAATGAAAAACAATATCTTTACCACCAATAAAACGAAAAGATTTTTCCCATCAGCGCTGTCTAACACCTAACATATTTAGAGAAATCGATAGTCGTAGAAGAAACTCTGTTCATAGAAGAAACTCTGTTCTACAACTCTGTTCTTTCCACACGAGTTTTCCCTGCTCAATGGAATGAATACTCTGGGAGGCCACTACCTAAGGTTAAAGCACCAACAAGCCTAAAAGATTTCAGACCAATCGCAACTTCTTCCACCCTCCTCAAACTTCTAGAAAAGGTACTCTTCCAGCATTAAACAAACAGCTGATGCCACAGAAGCCGAAACAGTTCCATTTCGCAGTCGAAAAATAGATCCACCATAACAAACCTTATGGCCGCCCAGACGACATCAATTCTTCAAACCTTCGAAACTAAATCTGAATTAGCTATAGTGTACGCCGATATTGAAGCTGCTTTTGATAGCCTAGACGTCACAGCCCTTCTCAGTCTTCTGCAATTCTTCTTCAGGATTAATGAAGACCTACTAGCTTTCCTCACTGCCTTATTGAGGAATAGAAGTGCCAACCTCACTTTGAAGAAGACCCACTTTACAAGAAAAATCAATGCAGGAGTCCCACAAGGTGGTGTCCTGTCTGGCCTTCTCTTCTCAGCCATTCTGATTCCTTTCATGAGTCCTCGGGATGATGCTATAATATATGCCGATGATATAAAGTTTCTTACATTAATCCCACCGTCTGCAAACCCAATGACAATTACATCTTCCATCACAGAGAACTTGACCGCCCTTTCAACTTACTTGAAGATGTTTGACTTAAACCTTAACCCTTCAAAATCTGCAATAATGATTTACTCATTGAAACATCAACCAACAATAATTCAACCTTCAGTTTTAGGTACTCATCCCAGTAGTTACCTGCCATAAGGATCTCGGTGTCTATTTTGATCCGAAGCTGAAATTTAATATTCACACAGACTACCTCCGGAAACGATTTAACATCCTACGCTGGAGAGCGAAACAACACTCACTTCATTGCAACAATGCTGCAACCACTACCAGATATCTTCAAACCACTGTTTATTATCCAGCTATTTTATAGGCTGCTGAGATTTGGGCATCTGCGTCGCCCTCACTTAAAAAACCGGTGTTCTCGTGTGAATACTGGACCCTGAAATGGGCCACAAATAAGCATCGCCGACCCCCTCAATTGAGAACAACTGACAAGGCTGAGCAGCTAAATGTACCCAGGCTCCCGAGGTTCATTGACAGCAGGCATTTAATGACTTCAGTAAAAATGTACACAGGAGTGATAAACGCCCCAAACATCTGGGATTTCTGTCAGTGGCACAATCCTCCACCATCCTTGAGGTCAGAGCCCACACTAACCCTCAAATACAACCAGCTGAAACTGTGTAGTCGGTTCCTGCCTGCCCAGGCACTCCCCAAAATTCAGGCACTGCTCCGTCTTGGAGTCGACCTTCAGAAATTGGCTACTGACTACAAATATCGTCACATGCTCCTCGAGTGGATTACATCTGTGGAACTGGGATAATTTCCTCCATATGACGTCAGTCCTCATATTTTCATTATTATAATTTCATTTTTATATGTTTAATTTTGTGTAACTAATAATTTCCATGTAACAGTAAAAATTTTTTTTGCCAATTAATCTCATTTATAATGTAAAACTCCTGGCCATATCGCCGTGATGAGTATTATTGTCTCTAGTACAAATTCTGTACTTATCAGCAATAAAGAATTTATTTATTTATTTATTTAGACCAATCCTCAGGAAAGATTAGGAGAATTAACCATTTACAAGTAAAAAAAATCACACAACTTGACACTGTTACTGTTCAGAAAAGAGAAAATCACTGGGCTAAATGTATATACTAAACACGAACAGAGAAGTCTAATCCTGATTTCTGAATTCTATATCAATGAATAAAGTGTAACTTAACATAAGTAAATTTTCAGGGTGAAAACTTGACTAAAATCCAGAAAACAAAACTTTATGGAAAAATCATAAGATATGTGATTACTAGAAATCTACTGACAAGGTGTGCAACACCACTATTATGACAGCTGTTTCATAGTCATTGCTACCACAACATCTGGAAGAAAGCATCCTATCAGATAAGCCCCTCACAGCCCATAACTTAAACTACAAAAGGTTGGTTGAATTTCAGTTAAAAAGGAAATAGCTGTATAAAACTTTAACCTTGTCCCAACAAGTACAGAGTTAACAATCATGCAATTTTTTTATAGAATGGAAAATAAAAGAGCAGAATCCTTACACTGACACTGAATTTTCAGTTTACATTGCTTAGTTGCCATAGTACTGTAATACAAAAAAATTGTGCTTCCCTTACAACTGCCACTAATTTGTAATGTCTTTCACTAATATCAATATCACAGTATAAGAAATATTATCTTGTGCTATCTAAGGGGGGAAAAAATTTTAAACTAACTATTAACAGCATAAACTCTAATACATTACTGGGTTTTGTGCATAGATAATCTAATGTGTTTTGTTTTTTTTTTTTTTTAAATCAATATGTAGTCAGTGAAAATGTGCTAGGAGTTAATATCAATAAAGACAAATAGTAAATGTTTTTGCTAAAATTCAGTTCAGTTTAACAATGCACATAAGATATTCTCTCTTAAAATGTGCGCTATGCTAACAAGTTACCTTGAGTTCATACAGGAAATCAAAATTACTACTCTCAGAAGCAATAATAAACTTAAAAAATCTCTATGAATTCAAAATTCTGCACTATCATATATAGAGCAAAACAATTAGAGATCAAAATAAATTATCACTTATTAGTGTTTACAAAATTTCACGAGACAGATTTCTCAATGTTTTTAGGAATAATATTTAATAATTGTTTACAACAGTTTAGTTAAATTACACAAGTTACTATGAAATATTAAAAATTAACCTTACCAATCTTGTAAAGTCTTTACCAGTGCCACGATTTTTTTTCCCACCCATTCGGATCATTGTGGAAAATGCTTTATAAAACTGAAGACGTTCAGATGGACATTCTATGGAATAAGCAGAAGTCCTATGGGAGGAATGGCCTCCACGATGATTATTATAACGAAAATTCCCAGGTATATTTTCCTAAACAAAAAAAAATAAATAAGACTAAAGCCTTCACATAGTCACCTTACACATAACATGGTTTAAATGTTATCTGTGTGTGCACCTGTGCACCTGTGCACCTGCACACACACACACACACACACACACACACACACACACACACACACACACACACACACACACACACACACACACACACACACACACACACACACAGGACAAGTCATGACTATATCAGGAGCTCATTCCTAAGTTAATTTATGTTGTTGTTTTTGTTATGGTGGCTTAATGGCACATAAGCTGCTAAGGCTATAACATGTCTATTCACTTATTATATTAAGAGATGAGAGATTTCCATAAAGTCAGAAGAAAATCGGAAATCAGAAATTATTAAAAAGCCCAGTTTGTCTGAGGAAGTAAAAAAATTCAGAAATATTTGCCTTATCACCAATGAGATTTTCAAGAGTTATTGGTTTACAGAGATTAACCAGTGAGATCAAGGATGAAGTTCTGTCTTGTTTATAGTAGGGGCAGTCAATGAGAATATGTTTAACAGTCAAATTGTTAGAACAATGTGTACACTGTGGTGGATCATCTCCTGTGAGTAAATGAAAGTGGGTCAGATGGGTATGACCTATTCTTGCCCTTGAAAGGACTACTTCTTCTTCTTGTCTTGATGTACGGACACTGGAGAGCCAAATTTTTGGATCTTGTTTAAACTGAAAGAGTTTATTATTAGTCTGAGAGTGCCAGAGTGCTGTCCATTGTGATAGGCAAGTGGCATGAATGGTTAGTGTAGTGCCAGATCTGATGCTGGAACAGGGATATTGGTTAAATCTAAGGTAGTTAGATTTTTTGCAGCTTTATCGGCCAGTTCATTGCCTAAAATACCGAAATGTGCTGGAATCCAACAAAAAATGACCAGTTGGTGGCATTCTTTAATTTGTAGTAATAAGTTTCTGATTTCATCTGGAACAAGGTGAACTCTATCTGAAAAGTTACATAACGAGATGATTTAGCTGAGGGAATCAGTGTAAATAACAGATTTTAAGGAACAGTCAGAATAGTGATTTTCTAAAGCTAGTTTGATTGCATTCAGCAGAAAATATACTAAATTCTGATGGAAGGGATACTGATACTGATATTGTATTCGGAAACACTGCAGCTGCTCCAACATTTGAATTAGATTTAGAGCCATCTGTATAAATTAGGGACAAATCAATATATCTTTGAGTGTGAACTGCATGAAGTTGTTTGACATTTGATGCTTGCAAAATATTCTTTCTCCATTGTCAGAGGTAAGTGTCACAGGTTGGAAGAGGAGGAGGAGGAGCCCATGGTGGTTGAGCATAAGTTGTTACCTGTTGGTACTGGATGGAAATATTCCAAACCTGTGCCAGTTCAAGAAGGCAAAGACCAGCTGGTTTTACTATGCTAGGTTTGTTTCTTTATAGGTTTTCTAACGGTGGGTTGAAAAGGTATGACTGAACAGGATGAGAAGCACAACTTTGTATCTTGACAGCATCAATGTAGAGACTATGTGCTGCTGACATTCTGAATGCAGCAATTGCAATTCTCAAAGTGCTGTTTTGAATGGGATCAAGCCAACATAATGCACTCTTTCTTGCAGAATCATAGATGGGAGCACCATAATCGAGACGGGTTCTGATTAATGCCCTGTATGACCGAAGCAGGGAGGTATGATCTGCACCCCACGTTTGGGCAGATAAAGCTCTGAGTATGTTTAACTTTTTTAGACAGGAAGTCCGTACATTTTTAATATGATCTAGAAAATTTAACTTATCGTCAAGGGTTAATCCCAGAAATTGGTTATTACTGGTGACCGGGATGGAGACATTAGAAATTTGAAGTTCATGGATGAAGATTGCATTGTCTACAAAAATGGATAGCAACTGTTTTCTGGTGAGAGAGAGTTGATAGCTGTTGAAGCTTGCCCATTGTTGCATTTTATTAAGTGATATCTGAAGCTGTCTTTCAATAGATCTCATATTTTGGGAATGGCAGGAGATGGAAAGGTCATCTGCATAAAGGTAAGTATCAACTGTATTTGGAAGCTGCTTAGTGATAGAATCTATTCTAAGAACAAAAAGAGTGGCACTCAGTACTGATCCACCATGTGGAACACCTTCCTGGATGAAAGTTGCAGAAAGGGTATGTTGGTATCAAACTTGTAATGATCTAGTATGTAGAAAGTTCTGAACAAATATAGAAAGGTTGCCTCGTAGTCCGAGAAAGTAAAGATCACTAAGTATACCATACCACCAGGTGGTATCAAAAGCCTTCTCTATATCTATTGAAACCATTACTAGACATTCATGTTTGACAAAAGCATTACGAATGGCAAATTCAGCCTTGACCATAAGATCTAAGCATGACCTGTTGTGACGAAAGCCATATTGACTATGGCTCCGACTCAATGATCCAGACGAGTCTTCTGTGGATAATTTTATCAAGGATTTTGCTGAGAGAGATATGGGTCTATAGCTATAGGGGTTGGATGGATCTTTTCCAGGCTTCAGGAATGCCAAAACTGTAGAGTGATGCCAAGAAGTTGGAAAAACATTTTCTAAAAATATACGATTGTAAAAGACCAGGAGGAGCAAAGCTTTGTCATCAAGATGTTGTAGCATGACATAATAAATCCCATCTGGCCGAGCAGCACCATTGCAGGCTGTTCTAATGACATGTAACAGTTCAGAATATTGCAGAGGTTTGTTATATGGGAGAAGGTGGGCAGTTTGAAAATTAATAGCATGCTTTTCTTTAGTGTTTTTAATTCATTGGAATGAGGTAGTATAGGCTGATGTTGCAGATTTCTGCAAAAGTATTGCCCAAAGCATTAGCCATATCTACAGGATTAGATAGATCTTGCCCATTCCACGAGAGGATTGGAGAAGGTATGGTAGGAAACTTACCAGACAGCTGTCTAATTTTTTTCCATATTATTTTGGGATCAGTGTTTCTGTGAAAACTGGATGCAAAATGGGTCCAAGATTCTTTCTTGGCTTGCTTTTGCCCTTAATTTCTTATAGTTAATGAGATTCACTGTGCTCTGACATTGCTGAAACAAATTCCAGGCTTTATTTTTTGCTCTCTTTGCTTTGGTGCATTTCTCATTCCACCAGTAATTATAATGCTTTCGGCCCAGTGGATTTGATAGTGGTATTGTGTCTTTAGCCACATTTAGAAGATGTGACATGATGTAATCTGTCACATTATCAATATGCTGGAGGCGGATTTTTTTCCTCGTCAAGGACAATTGATCACTGAAATTTTGCCCAGTCTGCTCGGACAAATTTCCATTTTCTGCAGTATTGAGTTGAAGGAGTCTGTGCTATCAAAAATTTGCATTCTATTGGGAAGTGGTCACTGCCCATGGAATCATTTATTACATGCCACTCTATGGTTGGGACTAGTACTGGTGAACAAATTGGAAATTTATTGCTGAGGTGTGTCCTGTTGGGAGCGGTACGTGTGTCGGTACGTGCACCAGTATTGAGTATAGTGAGATTTAGTGCCTCTAAAAAGCTTTCAATTAGGCTACCCAGCCTATCTAATTTAGGAGAGCCCCATAAGGGGTGGTGCCCATTAAAGTCCCCTAATATACAGAGAGGTGGAGGTATCTGTATAAAGAGGTCTTCAAGATCTTTTAAAGAGTAAGTACAGTCTGGCGGTAGGTAGATTGAGACAAGTGTTATTGCACTATGGAGAGTTAAATGAACAGAAATAGCTTCCATTTCAGTTTGAGGTGGGATATGTTTAGTTGGGATCTTCGAATTTACTAGGATTGCTACACCACCATAGGCAGCATTAGCTGTATTTCGATCTCTTCGATAAAGGCAATAGTTCTTTATCGAAGGAGAAATTTGTGAGGTTAGGTAAGTTTTCTGTAAACAGAAGGCAACTGGAGAATATCGGTTAATCAGGTATTGAATATCGTCAGTGTTGCAATGAAAACCTCTGCAATTCCATTGTAAGTTGCTGCGGTTCATTTAGGTTTAGTTGAGGATGATTCGTCTGAGAATCATCCTCAACTTTTGGGAGGGTGGGGCATCCAGTATCCATAGTGTCATTTCCGTGAAGTTCTAGTATGGGTTCCTCGTGATCTGAGTGTACATCTACTTCCATACTATTGGTGAATGATTTTTTTTTTATGAAAACCCCAAACACAAAAGGTATCAAAACCTATAGTACTTAGTACCATGCATGGGTTGAAGGAGAAGTATGGGGAGAGGGGGATGCCAGAAACTTTGCTCTAGAGACTAAACATGGGTTTCACCACTTCAAGCCTCCAATAAGCAAAGTGGTGGTATTTCACAGGTTGATGAAAGTCATCTACCACCTATGCATCAGCTGGGATACTGATTGGAGTGTTGGTCAATTCACTGGTTTTAGTTTGATGTGCATCTTTTCCAGAGTTTGATAATGTATTTTTAACCCAGTTAACTAGAGATGTGCTGGAAGGTATTGATACGCCTGTTTGAACTAAGTTCATTTATAGTAAAAAATGTGTTATACACAGGTCCAATTTTCTTAATGGTCAAGGGATTATCACTGCCAAAGTGCTAAAATATAAGAGTAAGGGAACAAGTACTATTATAAAATTTGTATTGCTAAATTTACAGTAATTGTTTATAATTGTTAAAGCATCTAGCTTATTTTGTGAATGGAGCATGTAGCTTGCATCCATTCACGTGGTTTGCCCTTTATTGGTGGAATCCCCAAAGTTCTTGCACCGCAGTTGTTTCTGATTTTCATAAATGGCATTGAAGGGATAAAGGGTGTGATGTCAACATATGCAGACAACGGACAATGTAAAGATCAGGCGCATTGTTGATGATTAATACCAAGGAGTGCTCTTTCACAATGACATGAACAAGCTTCAAGAATAGTCAGAAAAGTGGAAGCTACGTTTTAAAACAGCAAAATGCAAGGTCTTAACATTTGAGGAATAGCAACCCCAAAATAACTTATATACCCAGTGGGGTTGATTTTAAAACAGTAGTGGAATTTCAAAATGGATCTGAGAGTTACAATACAGGTAGATATGAAGTTTTCTTGTTGAGGAGCTGGGTACATTCTGGCCATGTCTACAACATGTCCAAGAATTTCATTAGTTCATACAGCATGTTCCACCCCTACCTTTCCTTACTACTGAATACATCATGAATTGTCAAACTAACAAAACAAACCTATTGCAAAAATATCTAAACCTCCTAAATACTTCCTTGTTAATAGAACAAACCTATTGCGAAAATATCTAAACCTCCTAAACACTTCCTCGTTCATTTCACAAATATACGTAGTCTCTCCAATCTCAATGATATTCGGTTCCACTTGCAGTCTGCCAGACCCCATGTCTTTCTGACAGAATCCCAATTATCAATTGATTCAACTACTGCCCATCTCAGTTGTCCAAATTATTTCTTGTACGATTCCTTTCACTTCAAAGGCAATACTTTAACATATGTTCACTCCGACATTCTCAGTCTGAGATAGTCATTTGGAATGTTGTTGTTATTTGGTTTTTAGGAGCATTAGCATATTGCTCCTGGGATATGCAGTGGTCATTCCCTGACTTTTCCACATCCTCCATATTTGGTGGATCACAGGCTCGAACCCCGGTCTAATCAAGAAGCATGTGCTATGCACTGCTGCTCCTGCCCACCTGGTTACGGCGGTGCCGGTCATTTGGAATCTCCTCTTTTCAATCTTCTCTGACTTAAAATCTCTCTGCCACATTCTGTCAAATTCATCTGTTGCCTCTATCATTCTCCAAACTCCACTAATCACTTGGATTGTCGTTGTTATTTGGTTTTTAGGAGCATTAGCAACTAAGGCCATATTGCTCCAGGAATATGCAGTGGTCATTCCCTTTGCTACCTTTCCGCATCCTCCGTAATTGGTGGTGACGGGATCGAACCCCGGTCTAATCAAGAAGCATGTGTTATGCACTGCTGCTCCTTCCCACCTGGCTATGGAGGAGCCACTAATCATTTGGAATTCTTTGACTTCCTCTCTTTGAAACTTGACTTTCTACAGTCCAATGTTGCTAACAGTGAGGTAAATTTCCTTGGTGATTTTCATGTTCACAACTCCGGCTGGCTTCTGTTTTCTGGTCACACAGACTCAGGCGGTTGATATGCTGAGGCTTTTGCAATTACTAATGACCTCACATGGATTGTTCATTTACGTACAAGAATACCAGACCATCCTAACAATGCAGCCAACACACTTGATCTTTTTCTCACAAACAACATGGTCGAGGTGCATGGCCCTCTATGTACCTCAGATCCATAACTTGGTGATGATCTCTTCTCCAGTGGAGCCTCTCTCTTGTGACCATTCTAAACCTTTTGTTGCTTGGCATTACAAGAATGCAAATGAGATGATCTGTGAGATTTCTTTTCTTGTTTTCCTTGGTTGGCTTAATGTTTCAAATTTTCTGATGTCAATGGTTTTTCACAGATTGTGTCAGTGAAATTATTCTTGTAGGGATGAAATCCTTTATTCCACACTCCAAATTAAAATCTCATTCTTCATCTAAAACTTGGTTTCAAATAAATGGACTAGGGCTTTGGATTTGACTTATACCCAAATCTCCAGCATACACCAAAGCTTGCAACAATTGTAAAGCAGTTATTAATCAGTCCAAACTAGATTAGAAACAGGCTCAAATTAGAAACCTTGCTTCTTGTCCAAATGGTAGTCAACCATTATGGTGTCTTGCCAAAGCTATTTGCCACAACTTTTGCCCGTCTCTATTTCCACCTGTCAAAACCAGATGGTTCTGTTGCCACTTCAGCCAAAGGTAAAGTTAATCTGCTAGCATCCTACTTTCCTTCGACATTATGTATTGATGATGTTGGTAAACTACCTCCAACCATTCCCATTACGCTCCATTCAATGCCTCCTGTGGTCTTCTGTCAAAAGGATGTCAGAAGGATTTTTAACAATCTTGAAGCTAAGAAAGCTCCAGGTCCTGATGGCATTTTTCCACTTGTACTCAGAACCTGTGCTCTGAACTTACTCTTGCTCTGTGTCGCTTTTTTTTTTTTTTTTTTTCTCTTTCTTATTCATAAGGCATTTTCCCTTCTTTGAAATTAGCTATATCTAGCCAGTTCTCAAAAAGGGTAACAAATCCCTCCCATACAATTATCATCCCACTGCACTTATTTTATCTTTCTAAAGTAATGGAGAAATCAATTAACCACCAACTCTTAAACTACCTAGAAACCTTCCAACTGATCAATGATTGCCAGTATAGATTCTGTCAATATTGATCCACTGGTGATATTCTGGCTCATGTTACACGTCTGTGGACAAATTCAATGGAAAAGTTTAGTGAAACTCAAGCAGTTGCTCTTGACATTTCGAAGGCTTTTGATAGTGTTCGGCTTAAAATACTTCTAAACAAGCTTCCATCTTATGGTTTGCCAACTGTTTCTTACAATTGGGTATCCCACCACTCACTGCAGGTAATGGTAGATGGCCCTATCTTCTAACTTCACTAATGCTTGTGTTCCCCAAGGTTTGGTTCTAACTTCTACTCTTTTCCTCTTGTATATTAATGACATTCCTCCATTGACCAGAAATACTACACATAGGTTTGCTGATGATAGCACATTCGGTTCCATTTCACCTCCCAGTTTGAGAGACCTTGTCCCGGAAAAAACAGATTTAATTTCTTGAATATTCATATCTAATTCCTTAAATTGCAGACCTCCAGGTAATTCTCCAGTGGAGATAATTTAGTTGATTTCAATCCTTCTAAAACTCAGTCCTGTCTTATATCTCACAAAAAAGATTTTTCTGCTCCTATGCTTATCTTTGATGATACTCTCATTTCTAGGCAAGATCATATATCTCTATTAAGGATTACTCTGACCTCTAATCTCTCTTGGCATAAGCACAGGGTTCGAACCCGTGACCACCAAATACAGAGGATGCGGAAAGGTCAGAGAATGACCACCGTATCCCCGGAGCAATATGGCCTTAGTTGCTAATGCTCCTAAAAACCAAATAACAACAGCATAAGCACATTACAAATATTGCTTCCTCTGCATCTAAAAAAAAACTGGGTTTTCTCTTCACAACAGTTGTTCACTCTATACAAATCGCAAATCCGCCCTACCATAGAATACTGTTCCCACATCTGATGCAGTGGCCTCCACCCAAAAACCCTTATGCATCTAGATTCCAATTAAGAGAGGGCAGTTAGGTTAATTAATAAGTCAATCTCTTAGCAAAGTCTCTCTACTCCCTATCTCACAGAGTATTTCTGCTACATGCCTTTTCAACACGTTCTTCCATGGCACCGTTCTTCTGAATTGTCTTCTATAATTCTCGCTCTCCCTTCCAACCAATCCGAATGTGCCGCAACCAGTGAACATTCTTTTACAACTTCAAATTCACAGAGCCAACCTTTCTTCTTCCTCATTTATTCATCCAACAACCTCCTTTCATAAGTATTTCCTGAAAACTACAATCTACAAAAATTAAAGTCTAATGTCAAGTATCTTCTTTCATCTTCTCAACCCATTCACAGTACTAAGCACAATAGATTCTAATACCATGTGCTTGGGGTTTTCATAGAGAGAAAAAAAAAAAAAAAAAAAAAGACAACTATTAGTTTATCAAAACAAAAATCTGAAACTGATTTAAACCATTACTGGGAGTAATGGTTTAAACCTCTGACTCATGCACGGTACTCAGCACAGTACTATTAGTTCTAATACCTCTTGTGTTTGGAGTTTTCATAAAAAAAAAAAAAAAAAAAAAGCTGAAGTTATTTTTTCAGACAGACGGGGGAGGGGGTGGAGTTAGTGTTTTTTTTTTTTTTTTTTTAGAATTAGCACAAGAAAGCAAGCTTATGCAGCATCAGCAAAAAAAAAAAAAAATCTCCCATTTCACCATTACCTGTCCAGACCAGCCTTAAATTTATTTAGGCTATCAACGTCCACAACAAAGGATGGAAGTCTCTTCTCCACCAACCAACTACCCGTTGGCTAAAGGCAAACTTCCGCACATCTATCCTACATCTGTCTTTCTTCAATTTCAATTTATGTCCTCTCAGGTGATTATTCTGAGCAAGAGGTAGAATCCCATCAGCATTGAGCATGCTCAAACCATTCAAGGCTTTATACACCTCAATCAGATCACCTCCCAGGTGCCTAGTCTCCATATACTGTAATTTGCAAAACTTAAGCCTTTATTTGTAAGAGCAACCCTTTGTTCCATTCACTAATCTTGTTGCCCTTCTCTGTACTGATTCCAACAGCTCTAAATCATTCTTCAAATGAGGCCTCCAGACCTGTATACAGTATTCAAGGTGTGGCCTGACCATTGCCTTATACAAGGGGATAATCACCTCCTTATCCCTGCTAGAAAAATTCCTATATATCATTGCAATGACACCATGAGCTACTCTTTCAGGCCATCTGCACTGTTCAGAAAACTTCATAACTGCCTGCACAATTACCCCCAGGTCCTTTTCGTTCTCTACCACTGTCAGTGTAGTACCACAGAGTTGATATGTTACTCTGGGGTTACTGCTTCCAATATGTAGTACTGTACTTTACATTTGTCAATGTTAAAGTTCATTTGCCACCTCTCAGCCCATCTGCTCAACTTTTCTAGATCCTGTTGTAGCAGCATACTGTCATTAGTGTCCTTAACAACCCTGCCAACCTTCGTATCGTCTGCAAACTTGGACATTAAGCTTGATATACCATCATCAATATTATTTATAAATACAGAAAACAACAATGGAAGCAACACTGAACCCTGAGGGACTCCACTAATAACATTAGTCACACAATGAGCAGTGACCATTGATTACTACTCTGTCTTCTCCCACTCAACCGTCCCTTTATCCATAGCAGCAATTTGCCTCCAAGCCACACTGCTCCAATTTGTTCAGCAGTCTTCCATGTACAACAGTAACCAAGGCCTTTCTCAGATCCAAATATATGATAAAGTTATTCTCTGCATCCAGTTCTTTTGTGACCACATTATAGTATCCAATCAAATTGGTCAGGCAAGACTTTCCCTTGACAAAACCATGCTGTGTCCGAGTTATAACTGAAGTCTTGTTTAGATGATCCTGCAGTGCTTTTACCAGTGCCTCCATTAATTTTCCTGGAACTGAAGTTAAAATAACAGGTCTATAATTACTTGTGTCGCGCTTTGATTCTTCTTTGTGAATTGGGGTCACATTTGCTCTTCTCCAGTCCATGAGTACCTCCCCTGAGTCCAAAGAAGCTCTCATAATTATGGCTAAGGTTTTGCTTACTTCCTTTGCCACCTCCTTTAATATAACAGGATAGATTCCATCCACCCCAGTTGCCTTTCTTGTGTTTATCTTCAACAATTTCGCCTCCACTTTCCTCTCAGTTATTACAAAATCATCTAGCTCACAGCCAGAGTTAAATTCACCTCTGCCATTCCCCACCCTAAATAACTCCTGTGCGAATGTAGATGGAAAATACTCATTTAGTTTGTTAGTCACCTGAACAGGATCATCAACAGTTGAACCATCAATATCCATTGGACCAATCTGATTCATCCCTTTTCTTCTAGAGTTTACATAGGTAAAGAACTCTTTGTTGTTTTTATTTGCATCTGTTGCCAAAGATTTCTCATAATCTGCCTTTACCTGCCTAATCTCCTTTGTGACTTGGTTACAGACCAGCTTATATCTATCATAAGCTTCCATGTCACCCATTAATTTATATGTATTCCATGCATTTTTCTTCTCTGCCATGTGTCTCAGTTCATCTGACATCCATTTAGGCCTAAATCTTGAACAATATTTCTTAGTTTGTATGTAAAGCCTAGTAGCTTCCAAGATTAATTCTTTGAATGCCTCCCATTTTGAATTTGCTGTTGGTAACATCATCAGTTGGTCCCACCATATAGAATTTAAGTACTGTCTCAGACCACCTTGGTCGCCTTTGCGAAAGCAAAAACCTTCCCTTTACCCCTGATGGTAGTTACATCTTTGAGTAAATTCCACTTCAGCACACTGTGATCACTGCCACCTAGTGGTTCCCTTATCTGCAGATTCTTAATGCATACTACACAGTTATTTTAGTTTTTAGGAGCATTAGCAACTAAGGCAGAATTGCTCCGGAGATATGCGGTGGTCATTCCTGACCTTTCCACATCCTCCGTATTTGGTGGTCACGGGCTCGAACCCTGGTCTAATCAAGAAGCACTGCTACTCCTGCAGGGGGGGGGGGTCAGCTGTCCATAATACCGTATATGGAAAATAAAAGTCAACTCAACACAGAAATTTAAAAATAAGTTAAATTAACATCAGAAGTTGTTTAATATTGATTATGCAACCTGACACTTTTATATGGATTTTGAGTGGAAAAACAGATTAAGGGGAAAAAATAGTCTTTACCCATAATAATCACACTTCATGTAGTAGTAGAGGTATGTGATGCAAGAAAGCAAACTTATGTAGAATCAACCAAAAAAATAAAAAATACACTTCCATTCCCTCTAAACGTTTGCCTAGTTCCTCCTTGAATTTATTTAAGCTTTCAACTTCCACAACAACAGATAGAAGTTTGTTCCAGCAATCAATTAACCACTGACTAATAGCAAATTTTAGCACATCTATAACTGCCATTCCTCAATTTGAATTTATGTTCCCTCAGGTTCGTAATCTAAGGAAGAGAAAGAATCCCTTCAGAATTGAGCCTGCTCAACCCATTCAAGGCCTTATACACCTCAATCAGATCACCTAACAGGTGCCTAGTGTGCAGATGCTGCAAATTGCAGAATTTAAGCCTTTCTAGGTAAGACCACCCTTTCACTCCCCCTCACCAATCTTGTTGCCTTCCCTGAACTCACTCAAGCAACTCTATATCCTTCCTAAAATGAAGCCTTCAGATCTATGCGCAGTACTCAAAGCATGGCCTAACCACTGCCTTATACAAAGGGATAATCATCTTTTCCCTACTAGCAAAATTCCTCAATATCATTGACAATATCCCATGAACTGTTCTGGCAGCCTGTCTACATTATCCAGATTATTTCATATCTGACTGCACAATTACTCCCAGGTTGTTTTCTTTTTCTACCACCCTAAGTGCAGTACCACACAGTTGGTACATTTCTTACATTTCTCTGGAATTACTTCTACCCAAATGCAGTACTTTGCATTTGTCAATGTTAACCTTAAGTTGCCACTTCTTAGCCCATCTGCTCAACTTTTCTAGATCCTGTTGCAGTGGCACACTGCTATTATTGTAATTAACAACCCTGCTGACCCTTGTATCATCTGCAAACTTTGACATTAAGTCTGATATATCTTCATCAATATCATCGATAAATATACAAAACAACAGTGGGCCCAACATCAAATCATGGGGGACTCTACTAACAACATTAGTCCATGAAGAGCAGCATCCATTCATTACCACTCTCTGTCTTCTCACACTCAACCACTTTTTATCCATAGCAACTTACCCTGAATGCCATACTGCTCCAATTTGTACAGTAATCTTCCATGTACAATAGTATCAAAAGCTTTCCTGAAATCCAAGTATATGATATCAAAATTATTTTTTGCATCCAGTTCCTTTGTAATCACATCATAGTATGCAATCAAATTTGTCGGACAAGACTTTACCTTAACAAACCCCAGCTGTGTCTGAATTATTACTGCAGTCTTGTCTAGATGATCCTGCAATGCATCTTTAACTAGTGACTCCACTGTTACCCCAGAATATAAGTTAAACTAATTGGTCTATAATTGCTCGTGTCACCCTTAGATTCCCCTTTGTGAACTGGGGATACATTTGTACATCTCCAGTCTGTGGGAACTTCCTCTGAGTCCAAGGATGTTCTCATAATTATGGCTTGCTTACTTCCTTTGCTGTCTCCTTTAATATAACTGGATAGATCCCATCCACCCCTGGTGCCTTTCTTATGTTTATCTTCAACAATTTTTCCTCCATTTTGCTCTCAGTTATTACAAAATCACTAAGCACCTTGTTACAGTTTGATAAACTGCTGGAATTTTCTCCCTTAATAACTTCTCATGTGTGAATATAGATGCAAAATTCTCAATCAGATTGTCAGCTATCTGAGCAGGATCATCAACAGTCGAACCATCGATATCAAGTGGACCAATCTGATTCATCCCATTCCTTCTAAAGAAGTCCTTGTGGTTTTTCTTAGCATCCTTTGCCAAATATTTGCCGTGACAGTTCGGTCACGGCAAACATCGTGATGGAGGAGTTAGAGGGACGTGCGTTTACACACGCACCAGATCACATCGCCTTTTGGTGTCGCTATGTAGACGATGTGTTCGTAGGTATCCCTAGAGACTCAGGTCAGCGAATCCTAACCCACCTCAACTCACTATCGCCCTTGATAAAATTCACGATCGAGCTGGAGTCGAACAACACCATACCATACCTAGATACCCTCGTCCGGCTTGAAGACAACAGTTTATCGTAAACTTATGTGTCCTGGCCAATTTACCAACTTCCGGTCAGCACACGCATGGGGTCACCTCCTCACCACTGCCCGAACCTTGTTAACTCGCGCCTGGACACACTCTAGCTCCGCAGGTGAAAGACACACAGAGATCACCAGGGTCAAAGTGGACCATGCAAGGTGTGGCTATCCCATCGACATCCTTGACAGGTGTGACCTACAGGCACGCGACAACGTGACGACCAACAGCAACGCCAACAGTGGCGAGTCATCCACGAGGGCATTTATCCCATATTACCCCAATCTGTCACAACAGATCGGTAGAATCCTAAAATCACATGGGACAAAGGGCATCCAACTCCCAGGCAAGAAACTGTGTTCTCTCATTTCCAACGTGAAAACACCTGTCCCCACCCTTCTGCAGAGCGGTTTGGTCTATCGCATCTCTTTCCTGGACTGCACTAGCTGCTACTTTGGAGAGACTGGACGTCGGCTCGAGAAACATCTCTCAGAACATAAAAAGGGCGATCCGTTTGGCAGATGTGGAACACTCAGCTATCGCCGAGCATGTCTGGACAACCCACCATGACACTGACCCACACCGCGATGTCGTAGTTGTGGACAGGTCCCACCATTACCTAAGGCGCACCTGGTTGGAATCGTTAAACATAAAATGCTCAGATACCTCTTTGAACAGGAACAGTGGTTGTCAAGTTAACCCCATCACAGAAGCAATAATTCTGTCCATAGACAAATGCTGGCCACGTCACCACCATACGTCACAGCCACAAACTTCAACCTCAAACAATTAGCCACGCGCCACAAGCACCATCATGGCAGTGCACATCTCCATTCCAACTGCCATTTTAATATATTTTCTAACTGAAGAAGGCTGTCCACTCAGCTGAAAGCTCTTTATATTTATATATTAACCGTACTTGTATGTGTATTCTGAAATTAAAAAACTGCTCTGAGGAATTATAATTTTTCTTTCAATAATTGTCTAGATGATCCTGCAATGCATCTTTAACCAGTGACTCCATTATTTTACCAGGAACAGAAGTTAAACTAACTGGTCTGTAATTATTCGTGTCACCCTTTGATCCCCCTTTGTGAATTGGGGATACATTTGCACATCTCCAGTCCGTGGGAACCTCCCCTGAGTCCAAGGACGCTCTCATAATTATGGCTAAGGGTTTGCTTAGTTGCTTTGCCGCCTCCTTTAATATAACTGGATAGATCCCATCCACCCCAGGTGCTTTTCTTACGTTTAACTTCAACAATTTCTCTTCCACTTTGCTCTCAGTTATTACAAAATCATTAAGTATCCTGCTACAATTTGATAACCTTCTGTCATTTTCAAACCTTAATAATTCCTCACATGTGAATGTAGATGCAAAATACTTATTCAGTTTGCTTGCTATCTGAGCAGGATCATCAACAGTCGAACCGTCAATGTCAAGTGGACCAATCTGATTCATCCCCTTCCTTTTAGTTTATATAAGTAAAGAAATCCTTGCTGTTTTTCTTAGCATCTTTTGCCAAGGATTTCTCGTAATCTGCCTTCGCCTGCCGAACCTCCTTTGTGACCTGATTACAGACTAACTTATATCTGCCATAGGCTTCTGAGTCGCTTGATAATTTATATGCATCCCATGCATTTTTCTTCTCTGTTACGAGTCTCATTAGTTCATTTGACCTAAACCATTTAGGCCTAAACCTTGAACAATATTTCTTAATAGGTATGAACCTTTTAGTACCTTCCACGATTAATTCCTTGAATGCTTCCCACTTAGAATTTACTGTTGGTAACATCGTCAGTTGATCCCGCTGTACAGAATTTAAAAACTGTTGGAGACCACTGTACTCGCCTTTACGGAAGCAAAAATCCTTTCCTTTACCCCCGATGGTAATTAAATCTTTAAGTAAATCCCACGTCAGTACACTGTGATCACTGCCACCTAGTGGTTCTTTTATCTGCAAATTCCTAATACATGAATGATCACTGCTGATAACCAGATCAAGAGTATTACTTTCTCTGGTTACCTCTCGAACATGCTGCTGCAGAAAACAATCATCCAATAAATCCACAAAAGTCTGACTAGTGTGTGAGTGCCCAACCCACAAGTTCCAGTCAATATCTGGGAAGTTAAAATCCCCCATTATAAGACATTCCAATTTACTAGCCCACTCTATTTCTCTGTACAATTGTTCATTGTACTCATTCAAGTCATTAGGCCTATAACACACTCCTACTCTTATTTTTGCTTTTGCAGTGCTTATGTCACACCAAACTGACTCAACAGTGCACTGTTCATCTATATCAACAGGATGCACTTATTTTGATTTTATGTTTTTCTTAATTAACAGCATAACACCTCCTCCCTTCCTATCCTGTCTATCCTTTCTGTACACATTGTACTCCCCAGATTCCAGTTCGGCATTCCTTATATCTGTGTGACACCACGTCTCTGATATCCCAACAATATCCGCCTTTGATGTCTTGACCAACACTTCAAATTCATCATTATTTACTATACTTATAGCATTGGTATACATGCAAGTATACATGCACCTATTCTTATTTTTAGTTACTCTAACACATCCCATATACCCGCCTGTTTCACGATGACTCCCATCCGTCCCTGAAACCCCCAACACCCCTCGCTCCAGGTCGCTTCTTATTCTAATAGAAGTTGTGCAAGAATCACCTTCACCTCTGCCTGCGGCTATTGTTAAACTATTAGTCCTTGTATCCCCCCAAGCTATCAGTTTTCCGACCCACCTAACACTGCCTCGATAGCATCAGCAAATATTCTTGCACCCTTTCTATTTAAATGTATCCCATCCCTGTAGAAGCAGTCTCTCCTGTTAACAAGTACAGTCCAGGCTGAAAAAAAATTCTATCACTTGAGCCTTGCACAATCTTTCCAGGGCCGAATTGATCGACAAGGCTCTCATCATATACACCCTCCTATCGTGTCTGGGCAGAATTGCAGACACTTTCAAATTCAACCCTAATTCACGGCTTTTTTTCATCAGTGACCTGTACTTGTTAAGTAATTCTGCCGGTCTCCTACTCTTAATATCATTAGTGCCAACGTGCACAACTATATCACCTTTTGTGCCCCTAAAAGATGATATCTGATCTACAACGTCATCAACCTTTCCCCTGGCAGACATCTCTCTGTATTCATTCCAGCAGCTCTCTCTGTATTCATTGCCCTCTCTGTATTCATTCCAGCAGCTCTACATCCTTCTTGAAATGAGGCCTCCAGGCTTGTATACAGTACTCTAGGTGTGGCCGGACTATTGCCTTATACAAGGGAATAATCACCTCCTTATCCCTGCTAGAAAAATTCCTATATATCATTGACAAGACACCATCAGCTACACTTACAGCCTGTCTGCACTGCTCAGAGAACTTCATATCTGCCAGCACAAGCACCCCCAGGTCCCTTTCATTCTCTACCACTGTCAGTGTAGTACCACAGAGTTGATACGTTGCTCTGGGGTTGCTGTTTCCCATATGTAGTACTTTACATTTGTCAATGTTAAACTTCATTTGCCACCTCTCAGCCCATCTGCT
The DNA here is from genome assembly GCF_048544385.1 of Mastigoproctus giganteus. NCBI lineage: Eukaryota > Metazoa > Arthropoda > Arachnida > Uropygi > Thelyphonidae > Mastigoproctus > Mastigoproctus giganteus. Next base: position 180,919,035 of record NC_143575.1, on the reverse strand, counting down.
CAACCTTTCCAGATCCTGTTGCAGCAGCATAGTGTCAGTTGTGTCCTTGACAACCCTGCCAACCTTCGTATCGTCTGCAAACTTGAACATTAAGCTTGATATACCATCATCAATATCATTTATAAATACAGAAAACAATAATGGACCCAATACTGAACCCTGAGGGACTCCACTAATAACATTAGTCCACGATGAGCAGTGTCCATTGATTACCACTCTCTGTCTTCTCCCCCTCAACCACCCCTTTATCAATAGCAGCAATTTGCCTCCAATGCCACACTGCTCCAATTTGTGCAGCAGTCTTCCAGGTGCAACAGTATCAAAAGCCTTTCTAAGATCCAAGTATATAATATCAAAGTTATTCCCTGCATCCAGTTCTTTTGTGACTGCATCATAGTATCCAATCAAATTGGTCAGGCAAAACTTCCCCTTAACAAAACCATGCTGTGTCCGAGCTATAACTGAAGTCTTGTCTAGATGATCCTGCAGTGCTTCTTTAATCAGTGCCTCCATTAATTTTCTGGGAACAGAAGTTAAACTCACAGGTCTATAATTAATTGTGTCAGCCTTTGATCCTCCTTTGTGAATTGGGGTCACATTTGCACGTCTCCAGTCCATGGGTACCTTCCCTGAGTCCAAGGAAGCTCTCATAATTATGGCTAAGGGTTTTCTTACTTCCTTTGCTGCCTCCTTTAATATAACTGGATAGATCCCATCCACCCCAGGTGCCTTTCTTTTGTTTATCTTCAACAATTTCTCCTCCACTTTACTCTCAGTTATTACAAGATTATCTAGCTTACTGCCAGAGTTGAATACACCTCTGGCATTCCCCTCGCTGAATAACTCCTCATGTTTGAATGTCGATGCAAAATATTCATTTAGTTTGTTAGCTACCTGAGCAGGATCATCAATAGTTGACCCATCGATATCGTGCACCAATCTGATTCATCCCCTTCCTTCTAGAGTTTACATAAGTAAAGAACTCTTTGCTGTTTTTCTTTGCATCCCTTGCCAAAGATTTCTCGTAATCTGCCTTCTCCTGCTTAACCTCCTTTGTAACTTGGTTACAGATCAACTTGCATCTATCATAGGCTTCTGTGTCACGTGTTAATTTGCATGTATCCCATGCATTTTTCTTCTCTTCCATATGTCTCATTAGTTCACCTGACATCCATTTAGGTCTAAACCTTGAACAACATTTCTTAGTTGGTATGTAAAGCCTAGTAGCTTCCAAGATAAGTTCTTTGAATGCTTCCCATTTTGAATTTGCTATTGGTAACATCATCAGTTGGTCCCACTGTATAGAATTTAAATACTGTCTCAGTCCATCGTAGTCATCTTTACGAAAGCAATAACCCTTCCCTTTACCCCTAATGGTAGTTACCTCTTTGAGTAAATCCCACTTCAGCACACTCTTATCACTGCCACCTAGTGGTTCATTTATCTGCAGACTCTTAATGCATGAAGAATCACTACCGATAATCAAATCAAGAGTATTACTCCCTCTAGTTGCCTCCCGAACATGCTGATGTAGAAAACAATCATCCAATAAATCCAAGAAAGCCTTGCTAGTGTGTGAGTGACCAGTCCCCAAATTCCAGTCAATATCTGGGAAATTAAAATCCCCCATTATAAGGCTCTCTGATTTACTGGCCCACTCTATTTCCCTGTACAATTTCTTATTATACTCATCAGAGTCATTAGGCCTACAGCTCACTCCTACTCTCAATTTTGATCTCCCAATGCTTATGCCACACCAAACTGACTTGTCACTGCACTGTCCAGCGATGTCAACTGGCTTCACTTCCTTGGATTTTATGTATTTCTTAACTAATAGCATAACCCCTTCACCCTTCTTATCCTGTCTATCCTTTCTGTAGACATTGTACTCCCCAAATTCTAGTTCTGCATTCCTTATATCAGTGTGACACCACGTGTCTGAAATCCCAACAATATCTGCCTTTGATGTTTTGAGCAATACCTCAAATTCATCAAATTTATTTACTAAACTCCTAGCATTGGTGTACACGCAAGTATACATGCACCTGTTCTTTTTCATAGCTACCCTAACACAACCCATGTGTTTACTTGTACCCCAATGATTCCCAGCAGTCTCTGAAATATCCTGTATCTTATTTTCCAGGCTGCTGCTCATTCCAATAGAAGCAGTGCAAGAATCACTTTCACCTCTGCCAGTGGCTACTGTTAATCTATTAGTCCTTGTATTCCCCCAATCTAGCAGTTTTCCGACCCACTTAACACTGCCTCTCTAGCATCAGCAAACATTCTTGCACCCTTTTTATTTAAGTGTATCCCATCCCTGTAGAAACAGTCTCTCCTGTTAACAAGTACAGACCAAGCTGAAAAAAATTCTACCCCTTGAGCCTTGCACAATCTTTCCAGGGCCGAACTGATCGACAGGGCTCTCAGCATATACTCCCTCCTATCATGTCTGGGCAGAATTGCAGACACTTTCAAATTCAACCCTAATTCACGGCTTTTTTTCTACAGCAACATGTTTGACAAGCAACTGGAGGGAGTAATACTCTTGATCTGATTATCAGCAGTGATTATTCATGCATTAAGAATTTGCAGATAAAGGAACCACTAGATACCAATATACTGATGTGAGATTTACTTAAAGATAAATTACCATCAAGGGTAAATGGGATGGTTTTTGTTTTCATAAAGGTGACTACAGTGGTCTCAGACAGTTTTAAATTTTATACAGCAGGATCATGATGTTAAAAACAATGAATTCTAAATGGGAAACCTTCAAGGAATTCATCTTGGAAGCTACTAGGTTTTTCATACAAACTAAGAAATACTGTTCAAGATTTAGACCTAAATGGATGTCAGATGAACTAATGAGGCTCGTGGCAGAGAAGATAAATGCATATACATTATCAGGTGACAGAAGCCTATGGTAGATGTAAACTAGTCTGTAATCAAGTCACAAAAAAGGTTAGGCAAGCGAAGGCTGATTATGAGAAATCCTTCGCAAAGGATGCAAAGAAAAACAACAAAGCCTTCTTTATTAATATAAACTCTAAAAGGAAGGGAATGAATAGATTGGTCCACTTGATGATGGCAATTCGACTGTTAATGATCCTGCTCAGATAGCTGACAAACTGAATGAGTATTTTGCATCTACATTCACACATGAGGGAATTCTGTAAGGAAAGGGAGCCAGAAGTTTACTAAACTCTTACAGGGAACTAAATGATTTTGTAATAATGGAGAGCAAGGTGGAGGAGAAATTGTTGAAGTTAAACATAAAAAAGGCACGTGGGGCAGTTGAAATCTATCCAGTTATATTAAAGAAGGCAGCAAAGGAAGTAAGCAAACCCTTAGCCATAATTATGAAAGCATCCTTGGACATATGGGATGCCCCATGCAAATGGAGGTGTCCAATTCACAAAGGGGATCAAAGGTTGATGTGGATAATTATAGACCTGTTAGTCTAACTTCAGTTCCAGGGAAAATAATGGAGTCATTGGTTAAGGAAATGATGCAGGATCATCTAGACAAGTCTGCAGTTATAGTTCAGAAACAGCATGGGTTTGTTAAGGGGAAGACTTGTCTGGCCAATTTAATTGGATACTACAATGTGCGCCGACAGGGCTAGTCGGGTGGGTAAAGTGCCTGCCTGGCAACCCAAAAATCGTGGGTTCGAATCCTGCCTCGGGCTTGGATCAGAGTAAATGCAAAAATTTTGGAGGTGCATTATGGCCTCAGAAGCTGATGCGCCAACAACTAACAAAAAAACAACAAAAAAAAAAAACACTACGATGTGGTTACAAAGGAACTGGATGTAAAAAATAATTTTGATATCATATACTTGGAAGTCAGAAAAGCTTTTGACACTGTTGCACATGGAAGACTGCTGTACAAATTGGAGCATTATGGCATTATGGCATTAAGTGCAAGTTGCTGCAACAGATAAAGGGATAGTTGAGTGGGTGACAGCAGAGAGTGGTAATAAATGGAAACTGCTCCGTGTGTGCTAATGTTATTAGTGGAGTCCCACAGAATTCGGTGCTGGGCCCATTGTTGTTTTGAGTATTTAACAATGATGTCGATGAAGGTATATCAGATTTGATGTCCAAGTTTGCAGATGATACAAAGGTTGGCAGGGTTGTCAATGACAGTATGATATTTCTAGATCCTGTTGCTACTGCAATAGAATCTAGAAAAGTTAAGCAGATGGGCTGAGAAGTGGTAACTGAAGTTTAACGTTGACAAATGCAAAGTACTGCATATGTGTAGCAATAACCCAAGAGAAATGTACCAACCGTGTGGTACTACACTCACGTGTTACTGAGGGAGGTGGAGAATGAAAAAGACCTGGGGTTAATTCTGCAGTCAAATATGAAGTTCTCTGAGCAGTGCAGATGGGCTGCAAGAGCAGGTCATTTTGCTAATAGAGACAAGGAGGTGATTATCCCTTTCTATAAGGCAATGGTCAGGCCACACCTTGAGTACTGCAAACGGGTCTGGAGGCCTCATTTTAAGAAGGTTGTAGCATTGCTAGAACGACTACAGAGAAGGGCAATAAGATTACTGAGGAGTACAAAGGGGTGCTCTTACCAAGAGAGACTTAAGTTCTCAAGTTGCTGCATCGGGAGACTAGGCAACTGCAATGTGATTTCTGATTGAAGTTTATCAGGCTTTGAATGGTTTGAGCAGACTCAATGCTGATGGGATGCATCTGCTTGCTTAGATTAAGAATCTGAGGGGCCACAGATATGAATTGAGGAAAGACAGTTATAGAATAGATGTACAGAAGTTTGCCTTTATCCTCTGGGTAGTTGATTGCTGGAACAGACTTCCATTTGTTTTTGTAGAAGTTGGTAGCTTAAATAAATTTAAGGCTGAACTAGACAAACATTTGGAGTGACCGGATTTTTTTTTTTTTTTGACTGATGCTATATTAGCTTGCCATCTTGCATCATATGTCTCAACTAATGCTAACCTTCAAGTTCCAGTCAATATCTGAGAAGTCTCCTATTATAACACAATCTGATTTACTGGCCCACTCTATTTCCCAGTACAGTTGTTTGTTGTACTCATCAGAATAATTAAGCCTATAACATACGACACTCTCATTTACTCTCATTTTTGCTTTCCCAGTGCTTACATCACACCAAACTGACTCAAGATTGCACTGACCATCTATGTCAACTGGATGAACTTCCTTAGATTTTGTGTTTGTCTTAACTAATAGCCTATCCCTCCTCCCTTTGTATCCTGTCTATCCTTTCTGTACACATTATACTCCCAAAATTCCAAATCTGTACTGCTTATATCAGCGTGACACCATGTCTCTGATATCCCAACAATATCTGTCTTTGATGTCTTGACCAGCACTTCAAATTCATCAAATTTATTGACTATACTTCTAGCATTAGTGTACACGCAAGTATACATGCAAGTGTTCTTATTCTTAGTTACGCTAACACAGACAATGTATTTATTTGTTCTGTGATGACTCCCACCAATCCCTGAAAACCCCAGCACCTGGCCCTCCAATCTGATAGAAGCAGTGAAGAATCACTTGCACCTCTGCCTGTGGCTACTGTTATTCTTTTAGTCTGTGAATCCCACCAAGCTAGCAGTTTTCCAACCCACCTAACACTGCCTCGATAGCATCAGCAAATATTCTTGCACACCCTTCTATTTAAGTGTATCTCATCCCTATAGAAGCAGTCTCTCCTGTTAACAAACACAAAGCATGCTGAGAAAAATTCTACCCCACTAGCCTTACACAATCTCTCCAGGTCCAAACTGATTGACAAGGCTCTCATCATATACTCCCTCCTATCACGTCTGGGCAGAATTGCAGACACTTTCAAATTTAACCCTAACTCACGACTTTTTTTCAACAATGACCTATACTTGTTAAGTAAGTCTACAGATCTCCTACTCTTAATGTCATTAGTGCCGACGTGTACAAAAATATTACCCTTTGTGCCCTTAACAGATGATATCTGCTCATCAACGTCATCAACTTTTATCCCTGGCAGACATATCCTGGTCCTATTCCACCAATCCTTTTTACACAATACAGTAAACCCCCGCTATTCGCGGTATCTGTATTCGCGATCGCTGATTTAATATAAAATGAAATCTAAAAAAATGTGAATTTTAAAAGGCCGTGAATATTTTCCGCCATAAAAAAACATGGACGTGGCTAAAATTATCTTTCTCTGTCAAAACAGCGCTCAGTGGGTGGAGGGAGAGGGATGACAAAATCGCGAGCGTGGATGTTTCTCGCTAATCCTTGTTCAGTATGTGTAATGTGCTTGTCATGGAATGTTTCGTCGTTTGCTTTTAATTTATACACTTATAAATTGAATAAATTTATCAATTTATAAATTGATATGCTTACAAAAGTGATAAATCTACCATTTTGCCATTTAAAACAAATTTTTTCGAGTGTGTTAACAGAAGAAAGTGACTTTATTGTGGACAAGTTTTTTCTAACCCGTACAAAAATATGGCTACGAATAACAAGAGAAATGTGAAAATATCAAAGAAGGTGATGACATTAGCGAATAAAATTGAGTTATTAGACAAAATTTCTAATGGCGAAAGTGTCTCCTCAGTGGCAAAACATTATAAAATCAATGAGTCAACAGTACGATCGATCAAAAAATCGGAAGAAAAAATCCGCCATGGTGTCCGTGAAAACGCGCTAATTGCTTAAAAAATTTGCTCTGTAACTCGTGATGTTAAATTAGGAAAAATGGAAAAAGCTTTAAATCTGTGGATAGAAGACCGAACTCAAAATAAAATTCCGTTAAGTTCACTCATCATTTGTGAAAAAGCAAAACTCCTTTATCAACACTTTAGCGAAACTGGTGATAGCACTGGCGGGATAAGTTTTTTTGCTAGCAAAGGCGCTGGTTTGAAAGATTTGTTTGAAATTTCTAATAAATATTACATTTAATATTAAATTGTTTCTTATTTTCATTTCGATGTCATATGCTTGCATTTCACTATGTACTGTCTATGTACATAGTCATATTATGAAGGTACATATAATACACACAGACAAAATTTTAGACTAGTTTTTTTTTATATATATTTCATACTTTGGAATGGAACCCCTTTATTACTATGGGAGCCATAACTCAGTATTCGCGACATTTCTCAGGAACGTAATCCCCGCGAATAGCGGGGGTTTACTGTATATTACCTGTCTCCCTTACAATGGAGTTACCGACAATATCTCCTGAGGGACCAGTGCATTCTACCTTGGAGATTGCCACTGTGCACTCTGATGCACAAGAGGGAGCTCTGGCATTGAGTTGGGCAGCTGAAAGCTTGATGGGTCCCCACTTTAATACCTTTGAGGGCATCTACCCGACTCTTCAAACTCTCATAGGTGCACATCAGAATTCTGAGTTGGCACCTAATTTCTTGAAACTCAACTGCACCAAGCGCACACATAAAGCAATCCTCCTTGGCTAGATCATGTCCTGTTCCAGAATGATCCGTAAACATTTCACAAGCCGCACAGTTTTTGAGGCTGTGATGCATAGGAGAAATGCCCCCCCCCCCTTTGGTTCTCCCCCAAGCCACAGCACTCCTGCTACTTTGTGTTCATTGCTTTGCTGCTCTAGTCTGGGGCATGATATTGGATTGAATACAACAAAAATTAATAAGATTAATCAATTTAATTAATCAATCTAGTAGATTGATTAATTAAATTGATCAATTATCTACACTATCTAGTAGATTCTAAATGCAGTGATACGTACTACGTTATCTAGTTTTATATTAGCTACCTATTTACCACAATTAAAACTTTGAATTCCATACCACTCACTCTATACTATAACAATGGCAGCAAGGTTCGAACGAAACAATGGTTTTATATATATTAAGTAGTAATCTACAAAACCTCTATCTAAATTAAAAATAAAAATAGCAAGTGAACTAGTTCTATTAAGCTACTTATAAAGTACAATATAATATGACACACAAGTAAATAAAATTGCAAAAAAAAACTATATTTCTTGGAGCTCGAATTTCATTGTATCCAATTGCAATTTCACTCAGCACCTTCTCAATATGCTAAATACAAAATAACATATTCATACTACATCAGTTTTTATTTTGAAAATAATTTTTTAAGAAAGTGGACTTTTGTGATGCCTAACACCTCGATTTTAAAAGCGAATAGCATGGAAATAAATATTTCTCATTTAATTTTTTTATAATCTTTAGAACAATACAATCTTTCAGAATACCTAATATCTTAAATATCTTATTCATATCTACAGCAGTTATTGTTAATTAAATTTTCAAATATACAACTCTTAAACCAATTATGACACAGCAGCATAGGAAGAGTCCACAAAAAAAAAAAAAAAAAGGTAAAGATACCGTTCTTATTGAAAACAAAATTTCAAATCATTGCTGCAATAGTTATTTCTTAGGAATAAATCATACCATTTTATTTTTTAATAAAATTAATCTGGCATTCTCTCAGTAGGAACAATGGATCCATAGCCCTAACCAAAAACTTCATATGAAACAGAATAAACCATAATTAAAAGGTTTTGATTCCAATATCACAACCTATGAAAACCTAATAAACTCAAAGAATCTACAGGTAAGTGTTAATTTATTAAAATGCAGGTACTGAGTAATATGCTGAAAACAACAACTGTTCCAAGTGTTTTCTACTGTATAAACTTTTTCCCATTTTTCAATCTTTCCTAATTAGGCCTGATGACATAATTCATCTTGGAATCCAGAATCATCACCATTAAGTAGGTATACTCGGTTAGAGTTTAACTTACTGTAATTTACAATAAGTAAATTAAAGTGAATTAGTGTCTGTACACAATAAAATTCACTTGATAACAATTCACAAGGTTTTATTATTGTTATTCATATTTTGCATTAATTAATTCAAAGTTTGCTAGTTTTGTAAAAAATAAAGTTCTGAAATTTATGAGATTATCATAATATTTCTTTGAAGCTATTTATTTGACTTCATTATAAAATTCAATAAATGGAAAAGCAAAATAAAAGAATAAGGAATTTCACATATCAGTATAAATATTCAGAATCTACACAATATAAGACATACCTCAGTGCAATTTTTCTCTGGTTCAATTGAAAGTGAAGTCAGTGTTTCCATATTGAGCTTTGGGTTATAATGTGATTCATTCACTTTGTTTTCCTGAGTTATCATCTGCTTTTCTGCATTTGAACCAAATGTCAAAACAGAAACATTATCTAATAATTTCTTTTCAATACCAGCTGCAGACCATGAGAGAGGAGTGATATGTGAAAGTGGTGAAGTTGGAGAAATAAGATTAGGAGAAACTGATATCCCAGAACTCTGATTATTAGTTGATCTTGTCTGAGAATTAGAAAGCTGCCTCTTTCCCTGAGCTTGCTGGCAGCTAAGTTGCAATGTAGCTGCCTTAATGGTTTTTCCAGCACCTTCTTTTTCTTTAAGTTTCTTTGTAGCCCAGTCAAGCTGCAATGTATCATGCCCATGATCAACATATTTACTAACAAAACGTTGTGCTGTAGGACCTCTCTTGTCACCAGCCAAGGAATGAAGAGGTGAGTCCTCTGTATCATCATGGCCAATTTTTTTACCTGGAGTAATGCATTTTTGTTTAGGATTTCTATGAAATAAAGAAAACAAGATTAATAAATTATGATGGCTTCTTTGAATCTATAATAATATATATTATAATTTATTTACTGTCACATACTGGTTACATAACATCAGAGACACAAGAATTTCTGAAATTTTTGCTAATAATAAATAAACTAATAATAAAACTGAAAATAAAACTAATTAGCAATTAAAAAAATTGACCCATCACAGTATATTCAAATATAAATACCAAGTATACCTAATATACTGTTAAAACAGTAAACATAACATACTGTTTTACTTAAAATGTTTTAGCCCCCACCCTAATTAACTGTTCATGTCTCCAGGGACACAACTCACTTTTCAAAAACTGCTCAACAGGATTAAGAAGTGGTACCTACTCTGCAGGACATGGGTCACTTTTGGCATGAAAAGCTGTTCTTGTTAAAAAAAAAAAAAAAAAAATGTACTTTATATTTTTCGTAGTCTATTTTTCAGGAAATCATTTAAAAAACAATTTTAAAATTGTCAGAACTAATAGTAACCTGAAAGATATCTTCTGAAATTTCTATTTACCTAAAAAATAAAACAAAAACAGTTCATTTATACAGTTTGCTGATATACATACAGCCATGAATATATTGTGTTATATACTTTATATTTTGCAATTAAAGATAATACCACAAATTGAGTCTGGCCACCACTGTTATCTAGCATGATCAAACAGGCAGACACCTGTAACACAAGCTGAGAAAGAATGGGCACTATTTGATATCTTTAATATTTGGCATTGCAGACAGTAGAGCAGTATCCATTGATTACCACTCTGTCTTCTCCCACTCAACCATCCCTTTATCCATAGCAGTCTTCCATGTGCATAATTAATACTCTATACTGGAAACCTTCGTTATTACACTTGAAGAAGACAAAAGTGTTAATTCAAATGATTTAAATTCAAAATATGGGTGCTATTCTGAACATTCAGTCTGTTCTACATATTGGCTATATTAAGTTAAATGAAAATGTAACTACTTTAAAAAATATATATATCCAATGCATTCTAAATATAAAAAGTACCACAAAATTCTTTGAAGAGTATTTTAAATATATAAATGAAAATTTAAATTAAATTCACAAAATATACATTTTTTTAAGAAGGTACTTAAAAATTATTAATTAAAATGTCATAGTCGGTGGTAATTTTATAAAAATGCATATTACATAACTGAGCCAGAAGTTATAACATACAATTTTTAAAAAAAAATGAACTTAAAAAATATATTTGGAGAGGTTTTTTTATTTATTTATTTGTTGTAGGAGGAAAAAGTTTTATATGTATAATGTCTGAAATTATTGTAGTAAAACTTTAACATAAACATTCAGAATGTGACAATCATCTGAACAGAATAATCAAAACATTTTAACTCTCCATTAACCTCAAAACATGCAACCTATTTATTCTATAAAGCAGCAAGTGTTGTTAATTTCCCCAGAAGCAGAAGACCAAGTTCAGTTCAAGCAGAAAATAAGCTACATGTGTTAAGCAAACTCTAGCTCAAATTCCAAAAATCTACAAGAAGGGTTTCAAAGTGAGCTAAAAATACCTCAAACTTCAAAAATCAATGAACCTCAAACTTCAGTAAGAATTTTAAATTCAGGTTACAAGGCTTACATTCCAAAATTGCATCATGCACTTAATGATAATTATCCAGACAGGAGAGTTTGATTTAAAGCAGGGATTCTCAACAGGGGTAAGTTCCGAAGTTCTCGCAATACACTGTAATGTGCACCGATATCATCTGGTTGCAAAAAATATTAGTCCAGTTTTTTATTAATCTCTCAGTATAGTTATTAAAACCATCAATAAAATAAAGTCACATAGCAAATATGATTGCCTTTTCAGAAATTTTTGTGTTGATAATGAAGAACAGTATGTGAGGCTTCTTTTACATACAGAAGTCAGATGGCTTTCTAAAGTAAACTGTAAAACAAGATTTGTAAACCTTTTTGATATGATTAGTTTTTCAGAAAGCAAAGGAGACACAGATGTAGCAAAGGAGATCAGCAAACAAAAAAACAACTTATACTATATGACTTGGATTTTTTGAAAACTTAACGAAGTATAACTTCAACTTCAAGGGAAATTAATTACAGTGATAGACTGCAAACACATTAAAAGCCTTCACTGAAAAAACTAAATATTTGAAAGCAATTTAATGAGAAAATAATTTCATGGTATGCAAGAGTTAGCTGAAATCAATGAATCTCTCATCAAGAATGATCTTAAGAATTATACAGATCATTTGTAGATTTTCAGATTTATTTTCTTTTGATGTGAAGCCATGGATGTTAGATACAATTGGATGTGATTTTAGGTTTGCTAGTGAAGAAATTCAAGGACTCACTGAATTAAAATATAACGAAGAATGTAAATATAAATTCGAAAAAGGTGGCATGGTTGAGTTGTGGGGATCAAAAACAACTAAACTTCTTAATCCAACGTCTTATATGGTTGAAAGTGGTTTTAGTTCAGTATACAAATATTAAAAAAGTGATATTTCTTTCCTTTGTTAAAAAATATTAACAAAGGAAAGAAACATCACTAACATCATATCGAACATTGAACTTTTAGCTAAGAAGCATCAGGCTCAGGGATCCCATTTAAAAAAAAAGAGTAAGTATAAAGTATTTTCTTGTTTAAAATTTCATGAGGGGAAATTAGGAAACAAAAGTTGTCTAAAAAAGCCCTTTTGGGGGAGATAATTAAAAAAAAAGGTTGAGAAACACTAATTTAAAGAAAGTTTTCTGCAGTTGTGCAAAAATAATGAATATTTGAACAAAGAAATTATGATTTGATGAAGTAGTTTTTAAGATGAATGGATATGTTCACCAATACAGTTGTGTTTTCTGGGCCACTGATAACCATAATATTCAAACTAGAAAGGAAGTAAATGATCCATATGTTGTTTAAAAGAATTTGCACTGAATGAATTGCTGGACCATATATTTTCAATGGAAATATTAAATCATACTATTTAACAATGTTAAAAGATTTCTGCTTATTCTAAAAATGAATGAAAACCACTTTTTCATGCAGAATAGTGCTTCTATTCCCTAGAAATAAGAAAATTCCTAAACTAAAAATTATCAAGCAAGTGAGCCAGGCATCATGATCCTATCGAGGTGGTACAAATCTGAATACTCCGCCGCCCCTCAAGTACCAAAAAAAGAGGACCAGGTAGAGAACCTACAAAACAGTGATTAGTATTCACCAAAACCGATCATTTGTTACATTTGAAAGTTAGCAAAAATGTGCTAAAAAGATTGCTTTCATGCACAAAGGCTAAAGAACACCTTTTTTGAAGTTTAACATACTCAACAGAAAGATCTGAAAATATTTAATACCAAACTTAATTTTCATGCCAAATTCTGATCCATTCATCGTATGATTCAGTCAGTTGAGATGGGCTGCAAAGCAACATCTGCTTAATGTCAGAGATAAAGAGCTGTCACTTGTAGCCGAGTGGTCAGGAGCGAGAGTGCAGTAGTACACGCTCTTTGAGTAGACCGGTGTTCAAGCCCCTGACTGCTGAATACGGTCGATCTGCCAACCCATACTGGACCAGCGTGGCAGATTATGGTCCATTTCCCTCAGCATGAATTGTTGAGGAGGCTTCCATCCTGCAGTAGGTTGATAATGGCTGCACTTTACCTTTTTTTTTTTTTACCACTTAAATATATTTAGAGTTATTCATCCAACAGTTATGTGCTTCAAACATTTTGGCTTCCACTGCAACCCTATGGTCTCTTTTCTGGAGATCAGCATTGGCTTCTGAAACAGCTGAGCACCAGTTGCCACCTTAAGTCAGAACCAAAGAGTTGGCAAAGAACCTGTGGTATAGAAGGCTACACACCAAAGTCTGTGCACCACAGTAAAGATGTCTCATTCACAAATCATTATGGAGATAATATGATTGCTACAGATCATAAGTGGGATGGAAAAAAATAGTGAACCACAGTGAAGATGACAAGCACCTGGGAATTATGCCATGGGTGGATCTCTCTTCACACCCTTAGGGACTTACCATCCTATAGGTCACACCTGAATCACCTTCATACTGAAGATTCCTGCTTCCTGACAAATTGATGAAGATTCCTGATCAAATGCTTCAGGCAGCACAAGGCCAAGCTAGATGCAGATCAGAAACACTTTGAGGAGGATAGCAAATATAGGTAGGCTATCCTTCCATAAATGACATGATTTTTTCCATAACTGTTTACCATGTCCAAACCATTCTTAGAGATGAGTAAGCAAATTAGTGTTCCAATCAGTGCTTCATCCGCAAGTTAGGAATCTGCCTTGTCAGAATTGACTCAGCAATCAGTGAAGTATTTTTTTAAATCTGCTTACAGGCAAAAGTTTTTCACTCTCTTGTTTACTATAATCGTATTACAGATTGTAATACGATTCATAGGTGGTGTTCTCATAGGTGTTTAATAGATATCCATGTATTATTTTGGTAATGAGGTATCCATCATAATTGTTAATATAATTTTCTTTATATAACTTGTAGAACCCTAGCTGCACAGCAGTAATGGTTTTTTGTCTATTATAATAACTATATAATAAAGATTCAAACATACCTTTCCACACAGCCATAAATTTTTTTGGGTTTGTTAATCAACAAAAGCTTAGTTTCTATTATGTTTCTGCACTGTTCAGAAGAACTTAAAAATCATATCTTGACCTATTGGGTCAGAATAGGCTTTTTTAAGTTAAAAAAAAGTGTGCATGTAGCAGAATGAATAGCATAAGGCTAACAAGTAAGTCAAGTAACAACAGTTTAAAAGAAATTGGCAAATTCTGATTCCATCACAATATAACCTCAATTTAAAAATCAAGAAGCGAATTTCTTTCTCTAATATTAAAAGTGACACTCATCAAACAATGCATAGTGGCTTTACTCATTTTAAGCGGCGAAACTACCAAATGCAAGGTGCACAATCAGGGGTGGGAAAGTGGAACCTTCAGCAACCATACCAACGGCTGGTTGGCATGTATGGTTATAAGAAATCATGTGACAAAGTTCGGAAATCAGGCAGGGGAGAATTTATATTTTTGCTCATGCTCGTCTTCCTCACCGAATGGCAACTTTATAAACTGTTCTGGATAGTGGGGCATTTTTTTTTTTTTTTTTTTTTTCAGCGTACACTTCTATGTCTTTACATCGCGAAAGGGAAGAACTGCCGTACTAAACCACCCGTTTCCTATATCGACATTTGGTCAACTTTTTTTTTTTCCCCTAACATGCCCTACAAATGACAATTTTCAACATGTTTTTATATTATTGCTGCATAACTCTCCGAATTTTTATTCAAAATTAAAATATTAATTTCACAGCTGAATGCAACTCAAACTAAATACGTGAAATACTTCATTACTCTTTAACGAACTAAGAAAAAAACAGCACCTCTTCGTTTCTTCTTCACTGTCACTGTCAGATCCCGTCCCATCTTCTTCAGAACTACTACCGCTAGAATCAATAAGAAAAAACTGTGCACTGTCGTCATTTTCACCAGTTCGAACACAATCGTTTGTTATATCCATTGCAATGCCAGCAGCGGGTAATCAGATTACCCGCACTTTGAATTTCGGGTCACCTGACGAGTTGCCAGCTCCTAACTTTGATCTGCCGCTCAGTTGTCAACACAGACACGTTCAACAAGTTGCCGGCAGTCAGAACAACGGGGAGAATGGGGGGAAAGGAACATGTGCTAAAACGCCCTCTAACGATTATTATATTTAAGCTCTATGAAATTCTACTAAATTTAAGCGCTATGAAATTCTACTAAACATCAAGTGGCTTAGCATCTAGGAAACGACGACACATTTCGTAGCGAAAATTACATAATTCTTCTAAAACTCCAGCACGAATTTAGATAAAATTTCATTCTAATTGGCATTAAACTCGATAGTTCAACTTGTCTACAATTTACCTGTTTATGATAAAAATACCATAACCCCGGGGGCTCACATCTGGTGAGCATGGGCTTAGCACACCCAGGATCCTGAGCTGGATATCATCATTCTTTTCTTTCTTGGTGATATCTCTCTCTCTCTCAGGGTAACTCAGGATTTTTTTTTTTTTTTTTTTTTGGCTGGTACAGCATTAAGCCTCAGGCTTCCTTGCACCATATAGCTAATAATAATAATAAAAATATGGCAACTTTTACCATAAACAGGTAAACTGAAAATTAAAAATTTTACATATGGTAAAAATTAGTATTACTAGCGAGCTGTTGAATCCGATTACAAATGATTAGCAAGCTGATTTGAAGGCATCAATCAATTAATAATAATAAATAAATTTTCTGTTTATACTCCGGGACGACTAAATGATCAGAGGAGTTCACAAGATAGACAGAATACAAGAAACAGCACCGTATTCAGCAGTCACGGGCTTGAACCCCGGTCACTCAAGGCACGTGTATTCATGCACCCACGCGCCTGACCACTAGGGTACGGCGGCCTTCTTTTTGTTTTTCTGCTTTCAATATGCAAAGAAGCAGAGGTTTTGTCTTATTATTATTATTAGCCATATGATGTAAGGAAGCTTGAGGCGTATGCTGCACCAGCCGAAAAAAAAAATGTCTGCATTACCCTGAGACAGAGAGAGAGACAGAGAGAGAGAGACAGAGAGAGAGAGAGAGAGAGAGAGAGAGAGAGAGAGAGAGAGAGAGAGAGAGAGAGAGAGAGAGAATCACCAAGAAAGCAATGAATGATGATATCCAGTAAAGGACACTGTGTGTGCCAAGCTCATTCTCACCAGATTTGAGCCCATGGATTATCTGAGCTATCGTTTTATCGAAGCGCATTTAAGGAAGCCCTCTTTATTAAGAGTTTCAGAAGTTCAGCAATTAACAAGCAGCAAGAAATTTAACTTCAATCCGGCCTGTTACAACTGATATCGGCGCCTCCGTAGCCAGGTGGGAAGGAGCAGCAGTGTGTAGCACACGCTTCTTGATTAGACCAGGGTTCGAGCCCGTCACCACCAAATACGGAGGATGCGGAAAGGTCAGGGAATGACCACTCCATATTCCCGGAGCAATATGGCCTTAGTTGCTAATGCTCCTAAAAACCAAACAACAAACAACTGATATCAAGGACCATTCTTGCTACAACTAAAGATTTCAGTTCATACGATCATACGAAATATTGTAAAACATCAAAAACTTACGTTTTTTTAATCAGGTTTCAACCTGATCAAGTCTCAAATATTCAAAAGTTTCAGGTGACTACACGCCCTAAGCTTAGAGTTCAAAAAAAGTCCCTAAAGCTAGCGCTGAAAGAGAAGATATTACGTTTCTGTTAAGCGCCAAAACAACTGAGGCTACCCTGTGTCAGTATATTGTCTATGCGTGATTCTTCGGTTATTTTCTGAACGAAACATCTGAGTCTTCTGAAGATCTGGAAAAAAAGCCACCACGCAATCCTTTCCGACTGAGACCGACTCAGGAAAGGGTTTGTATGTTCTGAAAAAAAAAAAAAAAAAGACTATAAAAACTCTCAGCGTCACTAACAAGATTTGAACACGGGTCTTTTCCGTCCGGTGCAGGAAGAAGATGATTCTAATCATCCTCTTCCTGCACCGGGAAGAGGATGATTAGAACACGTAACTCGGTGCAGGAAGAGGATGATTTTAATTATCCTCTTCCTGCACCGGGTTACGTGTAGAAATGATGATTTGCAGAACAGCCCACGGGATTTTAACAGTCATACCAAACTGGCCATTGAACCCCAACAACTGAGCCTGCTCCACGGTGGTAGACTTGGCTGTATGGTGCTTTCGCCAGTGATGGGCAGAAATGGCGATAAGATAAGTGAATATAATTTTGGACGCCCGCTATTAGGAAGATCTCTAAACATATATACACATCTGGTGAGTATGGGCTTGGCACACTCAGGGTCCCGAGCTGGATATCATCATTCTTTTCTTTCTTGGTGACTTTCAGGGTAACTCGGAATTTTTTTTTTTTTTTTTTTTTTGGCTGGTGCGGCATAAGCTTCAGGCTTCCTTGTACCATGTGGCTAATAATAATAATAATACAATACAATTTTATTACAACACAAATAATAATAATAATAATAATAATAAATAATATACTCGGTGGTTTGTTTCTTTCCGAGCTAGATCACACTACGACGCTTCAGCTGAGCTTATCAAAAATTAAAATAAATAAAGCACAAAATGTGGTAATCATACTTCCTTCTGGATTGTCTGTCCCTGCTATCAATTTAGTGTAACTGGTGAGATTTTTGTCTGGCTTCTAGGCACAATTGTTATGCTTTTTGGTAACCTGGAAAACACTGCAATTATGAGTCACTTCACAAGATCATGAATGCAATCCAGTTGACTATGAATTATCTCACCACGTAACCAGATATCGAATTTGTCATCCATACTCGTAACGCTGTTTCATAATCCTGTCACTTCACGTCATCCCTAGAGGATCCCATAATCTCTTATACTGAAGTCATTAAAATGCGCCTATACGAAATTCAAGAGTTGCAGCCGGTACCGCAAGTCTAAGCCAACTCATATAATTTTCCTATTAATACACCCATGTGTATTATGTGCTAGCATAATAATCGCTTCCCAGAATGCGCATCACTTGTACAATTAACTGTAAACCATCGAACAACTCCTGTTTCCACGTGAAGTTGATATTATCTATCATACAGAAACTAGACTCAATGGTGATAATACCAGCAAGTTGTCGGTTCGTCACTGCATTAAGGGGTGGTATGGAAATCATTTTCAAATTTTACATATATTAATTATCTCCACCACTCAGTCACTGTTGTTTCCAATCTTTTTAAAAGCCATCATTGTCACCTCTCTCTCTCTCTCTCTCTCTCTCTCTCTCTCTCTCTCTCTCTCTCTCTCTCTCTCTCTCTCTGAATCATCTTAATCTTGCTTAATCTTGTCCTTGCATCGAATTCCTGTGGGCTCCGAGACAAAAAGTGATATATTAGGGTAATCCCAGAACGTCTTCCACCCATGTGTACTCTGTCAATAGATTTGTTCTTTGGGAAATTTGCCAGTTTTTTGGAAGAAAAACTAGAGTTTCACGAAGAAAACCTTGAAATTATCGCCTAAAACTGTCACACTGTGAAAAAAAACCCATAAAAGTTCCTCGAGTCATTGACAGGATTCCAACGAAGGCCATTTTCATACCGTGTGCAATGTATGGTAAATATAATCACTCTGCTACCTGCGAGGACTGAGCTCTGCAACCTATCTAGCTATTTCAATCTGATCGTGATAAGATTCTGTTTGTCTTCAAACATTCCAAAAATATATGTTAATGCACCATATTGTGCACAGTCAATCTGAGCACAATAAGAATCACTGCTCCAAGGTTCCTTTGTCCAGTTGCATTTGGACAGCCTCTGCCAATTCACAGAAGGTTCTTGCAGACTGCAATTAGCTGAAGACCATCTTATCATCTCATAAGTAGAGATTCTCTAGTGATATCACAGAGACACTACCTTTTTAAGGTCGAGAGTAGACTTCAACCGACTGAAACATGTTGCAATCGATAAACATATGGGGGATTCTCTGAAGAAAGAAAGACCCCTCTATAACCCATAAATGGTTAATATTACTCATTACCTCGTCGTTGATATGTAACTTTGCAATGATCTCCACTCATACCGTTCATGGGAGACTTCCAAACTATATTTCCCTCCATCACACTGAAATCTGTTAATGCCATTCATATTTCTGAACAAAGCAAACAAATGTCCCCCTCCAGTAATCGCTGGTGATGAGTGTTCCTGTTTTTACCTAACGATTTTATTTTATATTTTTATTTTTTTTTTTATTTCTTGTGTGAAGGCGGTCCCAAGTAGACTATGACAATCCACAGTGTGTATGTGAATATACTATATCCATATCCAGCAAAGGCAATCAATGTAGTGGTGAACATGTTTGTGTTGTGTAGTGTTCGATTGTGTTATGCTCAGTGATTGGCCTCTTAGTGCAGTGAGGAGCAGAATTTCCACCTCATCAGTTTCCTTCCTTGCTCCATTTGGGAAAACCATTTACCATCATTGTTCCAAGTGCTTACTAGTGATAAAAGAATAATCCCGCCTTATGTTCCACGGGAACAGGGTCAGCTAAAAAAAAGCGTACTCAGTTGAAAAGCACAGCATCACTACCATCATCACCAGCTGCTGAATAACAGTCCTAAGTCTTCTCAGTCATCTTCAAGCCAGACGGCACAAAACGTCCGCGCATGTAGCACAGTGGTTAAAATTACATTCCTGCTCACACCGGGTGGACAAGGCCCTTGTTCGAATCCCGTCAATGACACAAGGAACTTTTATGGCCTTTTTTCACTCCGTGGTTGAGTTAATCAGTCTCAGGAGTGGACAGCAAGGATTCCGCTTCCCCAGGAAACTCAGATTTTTCATCCGAAAAAACAGAGAAACCGACCAGAGAAATCAGTTTTAGGGATAACACTCAGTGATCACTGAATTATAGCCACATAACTCACAGTATATAAAGCCGAACAGCTTCGTACGCTAGAGCAGTGATAATTTACATCTGACTGTGCAAGTTAAAGTGATAAAGTAACAATTATGAGACGTAGTAAAGATATCACGGAGTTTTAAAATGGCATGATTGTGGGATCTTCCATAACGGAAACGGCACGTCTTGTCGGTTGCTCAGGGCCCACTGTGGTTAAGGTATACCCCCAGGGGCTCACATCTGGCGAGTATGGGCTTGGCACACCCAGGGTCCTGAGCTGGATATCATCATTCTTCCCTTTCTTGGTGATTTCTCTCTCTCTCTCTCTCTCTCTCTCTCTCTCTCTCTCTCTCTCTCTCTCTCTCTCTCTCTCTCTCTCTCTCTCAGGGTAATAAGGAATTTTTTTTTTTTTGGCCGGTGCAGCATAAGCCTCAGGGTTCCTGGCACCATATGGCTAATAATAATAATAATAATAATACAAAGAATTGCATCGAACGATCAAACTACCTTCCGCCGACAGAACTATAAAGGATTACACAAGATGGATATTCATGGTGAGTAATAGATACAATGCGTTTTGCAGAATCAACGGCAGGTCACTGTGCGACACTTGACATCGTAATACAGTTTTGGGAATGAAAGTTGTTGTTGTAATAGAGTTTTACGAGCTTGGCGACTAAGGCCATATTGTTCCGTATATAAATTGCGTGTCTGTAAATTGCGATGTGAAGGTGGTCCCAGGTGTTCTGAGGTGGATTTTCTGTTTGCTCGTCGAAAAACCAGTTTCCAGAAGAAAAAACAATGCTACTCTCCCTGAGACCGATTAACTCAGCGACACTGTGAAAAAGGCCCATAAAAATTCATCATCGACGGGATTCCAACTAAAGTCTTTTCCACCCGGTGTGGGGAGCATAGTGATTCTACCAACTCTGCTACCCACGAGGGCTGGGAAAAAAAAAAAAATCAAATTACTATATTAGGGTTACCCGTAAATGATTACATTAACCCGTATTCGTGTCTGTAAATTGCGTGCGTTCTCTGGTCTATTTGCCTGTTTTGCTGGACGAAAAAAACCTCAGTTTCTGAGGGGAAAAACCTTGCTATCTACGCCTGAGACCGACTAACTCAGCCACGGAGTGAAAAAAGCCCACTAAAGTTCTTCGCGTCATCGACGGGATTCGAACCCGGCCCTTTTCTACCCCGTGTGGGGAGGACGGTGACGATACCACTGTGTTACCCACGCAGACACGGCTGGGAATGTAAGAATATCTCAAATGACAATGCACCACACCAACTGTGCCCATAAGAACACGGACGCCTTCGTGTGTCGCGCAAGCAACACGAGTCCTTGGATCCATTGTACGTGGTGCCCACTATCTAGTCTGTGTGGGTAGCACAGTGGTATCGTCACCTTCCTACCCACACCGGGTGGAAAAGGCCAGAGTTCTCTCAGGAAACTCGATTTTTTTCGTACAGCAAAACAGGTTAGTTAGTTTGTTATTTGGTTTTTAGGAGCATTAGCAACTAAGGCCATATTGCTCCGGGATATGCGGTGGTCATTCCCTGACCTTTCCGCATCCTCCGTATTTGGTGGTGACGGGCTCGAACCCCGGTCTAATCAAGAAGCGTGTTCTACGCACTGCTGCTCCTTCCCACCTGGCTACGGAGGCGCCCAGCAAAACAGGCAAATCGATCAGAGAACATATGCAATTTACAGACACATTACGTATGGTTAGATGAAATGACTTTCCGGGTGACCCTAATGAAATATTTTTTTTTTTTTTTTTTCATTTATTTACAAAGGTTGATAGGATGGTTAACGACAGTCATCAGCGTGAGCTACCGAAAAAAGATCTAGAAAAATTGGGTCGATGGATTGAAAAATGGCAGTTGAAGTTTAACATTGACAAATGCCAGGTACTGCATATGGGTAGCAGTAACTCCAGAGTAACTTATCAGTTGTATATAGTAGTAGTAGTAGTAGTAGTGGCATGTGATGCACAAAAGCAAGTGTATGAGCTTATGCAGCATCAGCCAAAAAAAAAAAAAAAAAAAACTTACAGAACAATCCCCTCTAAATATTTCTCCAGTTCCTCCTTAAATTTATTTAACCTATCAACTTCCACAAAGACAGATGGAAGTTTGTTCCAGCAATTAACCACCCGCTGCCTAAAGGCAAATTTCCGCACATCTATTCTACATCTGTCCTTCCTCATATTCAATTTTTCGTAATCTGAACAAGTGGAAGAATCCCATCAGAATTCAGTGTGCTCAACCCATTCAATTATACACCTCAATTAGATCATCTTACAGGTGATCTAATTGAGGTGTATAATTGAATGGGTTGAGCACACTGATACACCTCAATTAGATCACCTCACAGGTGCCTAGTCTCCAGCTGCTGCTATTTGCAGAACTTGAGCCTTTCCTGGTAAGAGGATTCCTTCATTCCCCTCACCATCTTGTTGCCTTCTCTGTACACGCTCAAGCAAATCTACATCCCTCTTAAAATGAGGCCTACAGACCTGCACGCAGTACTCAAGGCGTGGTCTGACCATTGCCTTATACATAGGGACAATCACCTCCTTTTCCCTGCTAGCAAAATTCCTGTATATCATTGACAACACTACGATGAACTGCCCTGGCAGCCTGTCTGCATTGCTCAGAAAACTTCATATCTGACTGCACAATTACTCCCAGGTCTTTTTCAATTTCTACCACCTTACGTGTACTACCACACAGTTAGTACGTTTCTCTGGGTTACTTCTACCCATATGCAGTACTTTGCATTTGTCAATGTTAAACTTCAGTTGCCACTTCTCAGCCCATCTGCCCAAATTTTCTAGATCCTGTTGTAATAACACACTGCCATTACTGTCATTAACAACCCTATCAACCTTTGTATCATCTGCAAACTTCGATACTAAGCCTAATATACCTTCATCAATATCATTGATAAATATACAAAACAACAGTGGACCCAACACCGAACCCTGTGGGACTCCACTAATAACATTAGTCCACTAAGAGCACCACCCATTGATTATCACCCTCTGTCTTCTCCCACTCAACCATCCTTTTATCCATTGTATCAACTTACCCTTAATACCATTCTGCTTCCATGCGCAACAGGGCAGCTCATGGGGTTTTGTCAATGATATATAGGAATTTTGCTAGCAGGGAAAAGGAGGTTATTGTCCCTCTGTATAAGGCAATGGTCAGGCCACGCTTTGAGTACTGCGTACAGGTCTGGAGGCCTCATTTTAGGAATGATGTAGATTTGCTTGAGCGTGTACAGAGAAGGGCAACAAGTTTGGTGAGGGGAATGGAGGGATCCTCTTACCAAGAGAGGCTTAAGTGCTGCAAATTGCAGTGGCTAGAGACTAGGCACCTGCGCCGTGATCTGATTGAGGTGTATAAGGCCTTGAATGGGTTGAGCACGCTGAATTCTGATGGGATCCTTTCACTTGTTCAGATTACGAACCTAAGGGGGCAGAAATTCAAATTAAGAAAAGACAGACGTAGAATAGATGTGCGGAAATTTTCCTTTAGCCAGCGGGCGGTTAATTGCTGGAACAAACTTCCATCTGTTATTGTGGAAGTTGATAGGTTAAACAAGTTTAAGGAGGAACTGGACAGGCATTTAGAGGGAATGGTGTGATTTTTTTTTTTTTTTTGGGTGATGCTGCATAAGCTCATACACTTGCTTTCTTGCATCCCATGCCACTACTACTACTACTACTACCTATCTGGTACCTCTGCTCACTCGTGGAGGAGATCGTAACTATATTTAGAAGCACTTGTGTTGTAAATTTAAATAAAGCTAATACCAACAATAGACCTAATTACAATAATTAAATAAATAAATTATCTAATTATAATAGGGCATGGTCTATGCAATTAATTTTATTGATTTCTTGTTATGCCCTCGCGGTAGCACAGTAAGCACCGCCCTCCCTACACTCAATGGAAAATGTGCGGGTTCGAATCCATCATGGCGCGTGGAATTTTTATGGGCTTTTTCACAACATGGATCGGTCTCGGGAAAGAGTTGCATGATATTTCCTCTCGAAAACTCGGTTTTTTTGTCAAAAAAACAGGCAAATCGACCACAGAATTCATGCAATTGAAAGATGTAATATATACGGTGCAATATGGCCTAAGTCGCCGATGCACTTAAAACCTTACACTACTACCCTCATTCACAGTACACTTATATCTGATATATAATACATGTTGATAATTGTGTTTATGCACCTCCTGCCCAGTAGAATACTGATGCTATCTACGGTGGATGTAATTTTCTCTTTATGTGAAAAAAATGTTTCTAGGCTAGGTTCACACCTCGTGCAATCATTAGAAAGTCCTAATACAATACAACAATAATACGTTAGTCGTGTATTAATCGCCAAAGCAACTAAGGCTATGAGGCGCCATTATATTATTTCTGTAATTGCATATATTCTTCGGTCGGTTTGTTGTGTGCTGGGTTTTTTATTTTTTGTCTGTTTCTGGAGAAGGAAAAACACTAGCCTGGCCTGAGACTAACTAACTCAGCTACGTTGTGAACAAATTCGAATCGTCTCATTGGGGGATTCGTGCTTACCCTTTCCCACCCAGTATGGGAAGGCACTGGCTATAACCACTGTGATGCGAGGGCAGTATAATAATAAGAATATCAAAGTTTAAAAAAGATTTTCAATGCAGATTATATTATAAAAACTACACAATGCATTTATGCTTAAGGATACAAAGATATAAACATTAGAAAAGTTTGAATTTTACCGGTGATGGGAAATTATGGCTTTGTGAAGTTCATTATTAAAAGACCTTGTGCGTCCAGGTTCATATCAGTAAAAAAATTATTGTTATGAATAACAAAGAATATAAAAACAAAAAAAAAAAACCAACCAATTTTCTGTTTATACTCCGCGATGACCACACCGTCAGAGGATTTGCCAAGACAGAATACAAGAAACAGCACCCTATTTAGTAGTCACACAGGCATGAGGAGTAGTAGCAGTAGTCGGATTTTAGGAACATAAAGGTCGATTTTCTGTTTCGAAAAACCCGAGTTTCCGGGAGAAAAAAAACCATGTCACCCTCGCCTGAGACCGACTAACTCAGCCACGTTCTGAAAAGGGTACATAAAAATTCCTCCCGTCATTGAACGGACTCGAAATGAAGTATATTTACACGGTGTGGAGAGGACAGCGATTCAGAAAACTGTGATACCCACGAGGACCACAGGCTTGAACCATGGTCACTTAAAGCACATCTACTTATTATACCCTCAAATCTGACAACTCAGATATTCTTTGGGATAAAAATACACAGAGTAAGATGAGTTAAAATCACGGGGGATATGAGCGGATAAAACAACTTAAAATCACGAAATGTTAATAAGAAGCTTTCAAGGCGGAGTGCATCTTTGTCATGTAAACCAGTGCATATCACAGCAGGACATAAATAGCAGGTTTGTCATGTGACAGAATGAAAACCAGAACACGATGATGCTTAAGAGAGAGAGAGAGAGAGAGAGAGAGAGAGAGAGAGCAATTAATCAGAACCTGGCGGCGATAAATAATGTGCATTGATAACAATATTCCGAGTGCGCCAGTGCTCGTCAAATTATAGGACAGAAGAGTCAAGGGGTGGATGCAGGTACTTTTTTTTTTTTTTTTCGGATAAAATTGAGGCCCGCCGTAAAGAACATTACTACGGGGGGGGGGGAATCAAGCTTATCATGTGGTTCAGTCCAGTAATGCTCAGCAAGGGCGGATCGCGCAGAATTAGATGCTCATGGATGCAGTCTTCCAATCCTCTCCCAGATTCACTAAACTAACGACACACACCACACAATCTGGGTACTTTATATGGTAAATAAATCCACTTTGCATGAGCAAAGAAAAGGGAGTTTTTACATTAGTGATGAGAGATTGCAACTTCCTGCCGGAAAATTTACACATCAAATATGGTAATTCCGTAATATCCTGGCAAGAAGCTTGGAAACACCCGGATAATGGGGAATGTTTTCAGTTTCAGTTCAGTTCAGTTTCGCGAGGGGAAGGATGTTGTAATGTGCCATCACGAAGTTTGAACAAATTAGTTACAAAGATTAATAATTTACAAGTCACTGCCATAACAAAAAAAAGTTTGTTTAAATTTAACTGTTCCTTATATGTACTTCGTGGATTGAATCCAATATTCCACCCAATAATGAATCCACCCATTGTCTAATTGCCTTTTTCTATTGTGTCCACATTTTGCGGCAATATTTCGCCTGAAGATTCAATGTTATTGTGGTATTTATATATATATTACATAAATATATACCTATACTGTTATATATAAGAGCTCATAGTATTCGATCTAATAAGCCACAGCATTTTGCTATGGCCATCAAACAAGGGCGTAAATTATCTCCAGACTCGTTAGGCGCATTAGCATATATGCCTAAAGTGCCAGTTGTCTTCACCATATCCGTGAGTCCGTCCGTCCGTCTGTCTGTCTATCTATTCATTCGCATGTAATAACTGAACTCCTGCTGGATGGATTTTCATAACATTTTACATTTGGCTCTTTAAGAAAGATTTGTCGATCTTTCCAAATTTCATTAAAATCGGAACAATAGAAATCTAGCAAATTATTATTTATTTGTCTGACTGTCTGTATGTAGAGAGAGAGAGAGAGAGAGAGAGAGAGAGAGAGATAATCTTTTATTACCCTTCACGGCCATAAAGCCAGGGGCTTACAGTTTCCCAAACTTGGGATAACTCGAATTCGAACGGATAGGTTTTCATGAACTTTTATATCTGACTCTTTCAGAACGATTTATTTCGTCTTTCCGAATTTCATTAAAAACGGACCGAAATCCTGAAATTTTTATTTCTGTACAAATCGCAAATCCGCTCTACCATGAAATATCGTTCCCACATCTGGGGTAGTGCCTCCAAAATCTCTCTCAGGCTTCTAGATTCCATTCAAAATAGGGCAGTTAGGTTAATTAATTACTCATCTCTAATTGAGTCTTTCCACTCTCTGTCTCATAAGCGGTTCTTGTATTCCATATTTCTATCTTGTGAACTCCTCTGACAGCGAAGCTGTTGGTTCGGACTGGTCTGCTACTCAACTGCGTATTCCTTACTAATTAATAAAAGAATTCCGCAGCTCGTCTTCATTCCATTATTGCATGGACTTGTCATTATCAATATGGATGTGTTCCATTTCCTGAGCAGTGCTCTTCTTGATACGGCTTCAGCTGCATATTTTGTTGTGATTACAAAGTTCTTGACTAATCCTGATTGCGATTTTATGTAGTGAATGCAAATTCGACTTGCTGTGGTGAAGTGAACAGTTAAATATTCTCTAATGAGAAAGACTAATCTTCTAATCAAGAACTTTGTAAAACTCATGACCAACTTTAGTGGGAAATAGCTGTTTCATTGAAATATAAATTAATAAACTTGCATACCTTCCAAATTAGGGGTTTCATATTGATGCTGTGTATGATGTTATTAGCACATTGGCAGACGATCCCTAGCTGTCTCCATGTTCCAGGAATGATAACCAACTTGTGGTAGTGTATGTTATGCTAGAATTTACCTGTACAGTACTGCAATATATGGTGTAGTTCCCAGGAAACCTGGCTAGAATCGCCTTTAATAAATAAATTAAAGAAAATTGCCGTGTGGTCATTCTAGAATATAAACAGAAAATTTATTTATACCGTGTGTTGTGGGTGTAGTACTAGATACAATGCTCGCTGCCATGCGCTTGTTGGAGGAATGAATACGCAATATGTCGGATGCCCAGAAAAGAAATGTTCTCCATTCGCGCTTAAAAGTTTATTATTATTATTAGCCATATGGTGCAAGGAAGCCTGAGGCTTATGCTGCACCAGCCAAAAAAAAAAAAAAAAAATTACTGAGTTACCCTGAGAGAGAGAGAGAGTCAGAAGAAAAGGAGTCACCAAGAAAGAGAAGAATGATGATATCCAGCTCACAGTGGCGGATCCAGAAAAAAAATGATAGGGGGCACCATTTTATGCACTAGAGTCGCAATCACATTAACATCAGTGTTGCCAACTGTAGTCAGTTGAAAATAGCTGAGCCACAATACAAAAATAGATAAAATCCTGTTAACAATGAATAAATAAAATACTTTTTTTAGCTAAAGGGAATTTAAACGATTGGTGTATATTTTCCGAAAAACGACAGGGGGACACGTTCCCCGGTGACCCTATCCTGAATCCACAACTATCAGCTCAGGACCCCGAGTGTGCCAAGCCCATACTCACCAGATGTGAGCCCCTGGGGTTAAGTTTATTGTTTTTTTTTTTGCTCATTTTTAATAAACATCATGGATTATTACTATTTGCTAACGTGCTTGAAATGAAATGTAACGTACTGCGTACATTAACTAACATGTTCTGCTATGTTTGAGGATACTATATTGGCCCAAAACGGGTGAAGCATAATATTGCTATGAGGGGAGAACATCTTTAGGTCTTGGTTGGGAATGGTCACAATGATTACAAAAGACAAAGATGTTTAAATAAACACTTTTAAGGAAAAAAATTAACCCAAGGAGAGTTTCTACTTTTTAATTTGTAATCTGTTTTAGTTTGTTGTTCTTATGGCAAAAATTAAAACTTTGAACCTGTACAAAAGTTAAACATTGTTAATAAATTTAATACAAAACATATTACATATTTAATTTTCTTTAATTTCTGGGCAAACAATTGGTTCTATGCAAAAACCATGGTCATATTCGGAATCAACATATACAAATTCATAAACGTATTGAAAATTTGTTACACAGTATTATATACAAGTGATCTGAGATTCAGATACAAATAAAATGCTTTGCTAATGCAAACTGACGATACAGAAACAAAACATTAAGACGAACATGGAACCAAAGCTCAAAACTCACAAGATTCATGATTAGGCAAGTAAAGTGACAGCGAACGACGTCAATACATCAAAATGATATAAGAAATAACATGTGATTTAAAAAATCAGTTAATAATAACAAATATTACTCATGCTACTATGATGCTAGATGTGAAAGTAACAAAATATAAGTAAGGTGACAAAGCGTGTCCTGTAGATAAACAAGATTGTTTCAACACAAACCCGCTTAGGAATTATTGATTCCTAATGTACTGAAGAATAGGGGCGATATACTTTTTTTATTCGAATTATGTAAACGTGTCCTCAACATTGATATTTTAAAAAAAAATTGCCGAGGGAGACAGTTTAAACAGCACTGGAGTACAAGACAGTATTAAAACCATGAAATTATATTTACCTAGATAAAGTTTATATTTATTATGTGATCGGCATTTCAAGTCACGTAGAGAATTAAATACAGGGTTGTTAAAATTAAAGCATCCCTATGTAGAGGCCTCTGCAGCGAGTTCTAAGGCTCGTACTCGAGAGAAATTTGGACAACAGGTACAATAAAGAATGCGCTCGCCATTTATTGAGGAAAAAAATTAGTTACAAAATTTGTCACTATATGGCGCTGTGGTAATACACTTGAACAGCGCTACAATTGTTCAATGTGTCCTCCATTTTGGTCAACAACAATTTCCTTTCGAAGAACAGTATTTTCTACAGCAGAACGTAACTGGAATAGCCAGCACATGTCTAATGCTGTCCGTCAGATCTGCCATAGTTTGATATCCTTCCCGATACACCTGGTTCTTCAAAAAACCCACAACCAGAAGTCGCATGAGATCGGTGATCGGTGTGGCCAAGATGTCTGGAAATAACGGCTGATGACCCGTTCGTCTGTAAAGTGTTGCCTTAACAATCTTTGGACACAACGGTGAATGTGGGATGGCTCACCATCTTGCATGAATATGGTATCATGAAGGCACCCACGTTGTTGCAGCTCTGGTATTGCGAAATTTGCCAACATTTCATAATATCGCTGTTCAGTGACGGAACAGGTGCAGGGTCCAGTCGGTGTTACCTGTTCAAAAAAAATATGGCCCAACCATGAATGTGGCCGTAAATCCACACCACACTGTCACTTTTGGAGAATGCAACGGGACCTCTTGGATAACTCGAAGGTTTTCTGTTGCTAAATGCGACAGTTGTGTGTATTCACTTGTCCATTTAAGCAGAAGTGGGCTTCAACACTCCAAAGGATGTTCCATGGCCACGTGATATCCACTGTCATTCGCGCCAGAAACTGACGTGCGTATGTGAAACGAATATCTGCATCACCACGCTTTAGCTGCTGTAGCATGTGCACCTTGTAAGGATAGTACCGCAACACCTGACGCATTACTAGCCTTACAGTGGAATACGGTATGTCCACTTCACGAGAAACACTTGCGCTACCACATGGAGATTGATTTGATAAATCCACGACAGCCATAGCCACATCTTCAAGACGAGAGGCATCCACTCGTTTTCGACCTCTACCCGGTTGAACACCAAGTACAGCTTCACTAATAGCGCCTTTACCTGCAACGTTGTTGGCATTGCTGCTGTAGTGCAGGCAAACATCTATTGTATGATTTTGAAGAGACTGCTTTGCTTTTATACAGTACAGTAGAGCTGAGTAGTGACGCTGTGGCAATAACTTACGATTATGCAAATAACTTACTTTATTTGCATAATCGTAACTAAGATAGTTAAGCGCCATACAGTGACAAATTTTGTAACTAATTTCTTTTCCAATAAGTGGCAAGCGCATTCTTTATTGTACCTGTTGTCCAAATTTCTCTTCAGTACGAGCCTTAGAACTCGCTCCAGAGCGCTCTAAATAGGGATACTGTAATTTTAACAACCCAGTACATCTAATAAAAGGTTTGTCTATCCCTTCTTTATCTGCTTGGATTTCGGGATGAATGAGGAATGAAAACCTATGCCAAGTCTTGCTACCCTGGCTCCTATGTCAATGCGGCAAGATTGGGCATAGATTCCTCTTTTACCCAGGAGAAAGTCAGCCTATGTTTGTATCCAAAATTTTAACCACTGCGATACTTTAGTCATAGGTATCAGTTCCATAATTATTTTTATAAAGTGTCCTTCAAACACATGTTTCAAAAAGAGAAAATCATCTTACCGAGAATTTTTTTTTATCTGCAGTATTCTAGTTTAGTACCACAGTTGCCTTATAACCTCCATTTCTTTTTTTTTTTTTTTTTTTTTTTTTGATTTGGTAGTTGTTGGCGCATCGGCGTCTGTGGCCATATTGCACCTCCAAAGGTTTTTGCAGTACTTTGATCCAAGCCCGAGGCGGGAATCGAACCCGCGACCTTTGGGTTGCCAGGCCATTTCTTTGTAAGAAACTTTCGATAACTCATCAACAAGACACGATGGGTTCCCCCCCCCCCTGTCACCTTGTCCGTGCAGCATGCCTGTCGGCAACTCTATTTTGCAGATATAGAATGCATTTGAAAAAAGGTGGTGAAAAGGTCTTTTCGCCTCGTTTAGAAACCATTAAAGATTCAGGAAACTATTGGTCGGGGGGGGGGGAAGGAAATAATATGCTTTTTTGCAATTACACGTGGGAAAGGTCTCTAAGACGACACAAAAATAGATACATTAATAAAAAAATTAGATACATATAGAAAACAGTCCAAATTCCAGGTTATAAATAATTTTCAGTTCATTTCAATGTCCGAAGAGTCATAAATTAATATGGCCATGGCAAACCAGAGGCAAAAAAAAAAAAACAAAATCTTCCATGGCCGTGGCTGACCATAACTGAGGATCCAGTAGCTTTCCGAGTCTCATTACTCCTCGATTCAGCAGTTGTTGCTCGGGCATTGTACATCGAGAAATTCAAGACAGACTATACTTCCTCTTACTATTCCGTTCCAAACTGTCTTGCCCAGTACGTACAGCCCTCACTTACATTGAAGCTTCTAATGAATAATGTAGCTTCCCCACAAGTCGCCACTGCCACTGAGGGTAGCTGTCTTCAGTTTCCTTGTGCGTTGCCTCTTTTGTGCTTGGATTTAATTTAAATTCCTGCTGACTATACTTGGCGACCTGCACATAACCCACATTGCTTTGTAGGAAAAGCAAATTTTGATTCTCGCCTTTCTCTCGTGACCTCACTTCCTCCCCCCCCATACCAACAACGGTACAAAACATTACACACCACAATATCCATACACTTTTAAACCTCTGGCCTCTACAGTGTTCTATATCACACCACAATGTATACTACGCAGAGATGGGGGGAACCCCTCGTGCCGTTAGACCCTAAACACACTATACAAGTTGGTAATTGGCCGATTAACTGTTTCTTATTGGCCTGTAAAATCGCAATCGTAGCTATTGTGACCAGGCTATTTAATAAAAATAAAATTACAGTCATAAAAGCTGAGATAAGAAAAATATGTACTTGCTGAAATTCTATCAATTCTTTGGTGGAGGAGTATTATTAATATTGATATGACTCAGATAAATTGCGTTTTATGGGATGGGGTCACAGTAAAAGCGAAAATTGAGAAAGTTATATAAAAAATCACGTTGCACCAGCTCGTATCATCACGAGCCTAAGTTCGTGATGAGATGCTACTGTTTATGAGATAATGAAATCCCACTATAACATCATACCTCATGGAAAGTTTTTGGAGGAGTTCAAAGTGCCAAAATTAATTCTCCTGAAGCATCCCAGACATTCTAAACCAGATTCAAGTTCGGAGATTTGGCCACTCTAATGGAAGAAAATTCTCTCTCGACCAACTGAGCTCTATATCAAAGAGCATTATTATTCATAAAAATTAAATGGGAACACATGCTATTTTTAAAATGCCTTAAATAGTGTTTGACCAGCGTTCAGTAATCTCGTTTCTATACTTTGAGCAGTTTGTTTCTTTTAGGATTTTATGGCGCATTAGCATATAAGGCTATAATGCGCCAAGTCAAACTCTGAGCAGTGTGTCTTCCTCAGATACATAGAGAGAGAGAGATGCCGCCGTTAATCGAGTAGCTCTTAAGGCTATAAAACCACGGTTAGTATTGTGGTCCCATTTTCTGATATCTTCTCGCAGGTTTAACAGTGGTTACGCTCGCTCCTTCTTCTGCACAACGTGGAAACAGCCTAGGTTCGAAAACTGTTCTTTTAAGGGTTTTTTTTTTTTTCCAGGCTGTGACATAGTTATTTGATCTTGAGCGAGGGTTGCATAGTTTCTTCTCCCTTCCCTCTAAAAATTCGAATTTTCATCGAGAAAACAAGTTAATCGACCACAGAACACTTGCAATTTATTCTATCCAAAGGAATTTATTATAATACACTGGAGCTTCATAGTTTTAGTTTCTTTGATGCGAAAACAAGGGGGGGTATGGAAACGTATTTCGCGAAACAGTACCAATTCTCTCAGTTTATTGCAGGCTTTGTCATTAATGACATTTAAGTAGCCAAAGACAAATCTTCGTATTACAGGATAAGAGCAAAAGATTGATTTTTTGC
Organism: Mastigoproctus giganteus; assembly: GCF_048544385.1. Taxonomy (NCBI): domain Eukaryota; kingdom Metazoa; phylum Arthropoda; class Arachnida; order Uropygi; family Thelyphonidae; genus Mastigoproctus; species Mastigoproctus giganteus. Next base: position 180,885,417 of record NC_143575.1, on the reverse strand, counting down.
GTTTTATGGGAATATATGCCTCTTTGCCTCTAGCCTGTGCCATTACATCTTCATACTATATCACGGCTAAACGTAAAATAACAAATGGCCGAATTTTAAAACAAGACACCGCATACTGGACATAACTGTAAAAACTAATTCGCAACATGTATCAACGTGTAACGATCAGCAGGCGTGTCTTGATTTGCTATGTTCAAATTGGTTCTAGAATTCGCGCCTTTTGTTGACTTTTTTGAAAAATTAGGCTCGATTGACTCAATATTTATAAAATTCATTAAATATAAGTTAAATTAAATATAAATATAATCTCGCAAATACAAACATCTGACTTTTTTTTGTAGGCCTTACGTTTTTCACGATCAGGTTTAGTACGTCATTTATATAGAGAGTAGACACTGCTCTTCGTGGACTAATGTTATCAGTGGAGTTCCTCAGGGTTCAGTATTGGGCCCATTGTTGTTTTGTATATTTATCAATGACATTGATGAAGGTATATCAGGCTTAATGCCCAAGTTTGCAGATGACATAAAGGTTGGCAGAGTTGTTAATGACAGTATGTTACTGCAACAGGATCTAGAAAAGTTGGGTAGATAGGCTGAGAAGTGGCAACTGAAGTTTAACATTGACAAGTGCAAAATACTGCATAAGGGTAGAAGTAACCCCAGAGAAACGTACCAACTGTATAGTACTATACTCAGGGCGGTTAAAAATGAAAAAGACTTGGGGGTAATTGAGCAGTCAGTAATCAAATTTTCTGACAGTGCAGAAAGACTGCCAGAGCAGGTCATGGGGTCTTGTAAAGTAAATATGTAGGAATTTTGCTAGTAAGGAGGAGGTGATTATTCCTTTGTATAAGGCAATGGTCAGGCCACGCCTTGAGTACTGCGTACAGGTCTGGAGGCCTCATTTTAGGAAGGATGTAGAGTTGCAGAACGAGTACAGAGAAAGGCAACAAGATTGACGAGGGGAACGAAGGAGTGTTCTTACCAAAAAAAAAAACAAGCTTAAATTCTGCAAATTGCAGCGTCTGGAGACTAGGCACCTGCGAGGTGATCTGAATGAGGTGTATAAGGTCTTGAATGGGTTGAGCAGGCTCAATGCCGATGGGATTCTTCATCTTGCTCAGATTACGAACATGAAGGGGGGGGCATAAATTCAATTTGAGGAAGGACGGTTGTAGAACAGATGTTCGGAAATTTGCCTTCAGCCAACGGGTGGTTGATTGCTGGAACAAACTTCCAACTGTCGTTGTGGAAGATGATAGCTTAAATAAATTCAAGGAGGAATTGGGCTTTTTTTTAGAGGGAATGGATGTGTAAAATGGATTTTTTTTTTTTTTTTTTTTGGCTAAATGCTACATAAGCTTGTTTTCTTGCATCATATGCCTCTACTAATGCCAATTTCACTATACTACTGCTTAGGTAGTTGTGTAAATATTAATTTAAGCCACAAAAATAGTCAATGTTTGTATTGCAAAACTGATAATACTCTTAATGGCGGTGGCGTAATTTCGCCTGTACGGAAACTGAATGATGGTGTGTTTAAGCAAAAATGGCAGGCAAGCTTCTCCGGGAAAAAAAAAAAAAAAATTAAAAGTGCGGTTTTCAAAAAGTACTGGATTTTCGGATTTATATGGTTCTACTGTATTTGTATTGTTAAAAACGCATTTATGGCATGTTTATCAATGTGATAGATTAGCTTAATTCTTTGCTGTGTGTGTGTGAATATGGTGGCTGATTAGTACGGTTCGCCTGTACGCCACTCAGTACATACATAAATAAATAAACAAATAAAACACGTTCAAAATATGTTTGGGAAAAATAAATATAAAAACACGAAAATCTGTAGAAAGGCGACATATCTGCCCGCAACGAGTGTACATGCGAAGGATAGAGCGTGAAGAAATTCCATCCCTCTGAAATATCTATAGATCCCTCCATGATCTACAGAAGGCGAAGCAATAATTGTGGGGTTCGTTAGTTTAAGGAGACTGGACTGAACAGCGTATATACACTCTGTGGCATTGAAATTGCAATATACAGAAAGAATGATCAGAAATGCATGCATATAGGGACTCACATCTGGTGAGTATGGGTTTGGCACATCCAGGGTCCTAAGCTGGATATCATCGTTCTTCTCTTTCTTGGTGATTCCCTTATTCTTCTGACTCTCTCTCTCTCTCTGGATAAATCTTGCTTATTGAAGGAAATACACGGATGCAACTAGAAACCAGGTCACAGCAGGTTTTGTTTGAACATAATAACTGGTGTAGAAAAGTAAAGTGCAGCCATTATCAACCCACTGCAGGATGGAAGCCTCCTCAGCAATTCATGTTGAGGGAAATGGACCATAATCTGCCACGCTGGTCCAGTGCGAGTTGGCAGATCGACCGTATTCAGCAGTCAGGGGCTTGAACCCCGGTCTACTCAAAGAGCGTGTGCTACTGCACTCCCGCTCCTGCCCACTCGGCTACGGAGGTGTAGGTTACATAAACTGACTGTATCAGGAACCAAAACAAGAACAATGGTCTTTAAGGATCAAATTTCGAGTAGAAGACCCCTGGTTGTTAGAATGAATGGGTCGAGCCTAAAATCGGCAAGGCAATTAAAATATCTAGGCATTATGTTTGACGGATCTTTGACTTTCAACTCACATGTTACTTATCTATCAGAAAAGGTGAGGAAATTTATTGGGATGATTACACGAATCACTAGAGTTGGCTGGGGAATAAAAGGTAAGGCGCTGAACTTGCTATTCTTGCTATATGAATGTGTATTTATCCCCATGATAACGTATGGTGCACCAATTTGGTTTGAACGTGTAAGTAGAAAAGTATTTACTAGAAAGCTCAATTCCATTCAAAGAGTAATGCTCCTTAGGATGTGCATGGCATGCAGAACTGTGTCGACTTCAGCTTTGCAGATTGTGACTGAAAAATTTCCTATTGGTCTGCATTTATTGTATTATGAAATATACAATAAATTATGAAATATACAATATCCGCCGTGGCATTCCCTGTTCTTTTCTGAATATACAAGTGGATATTTTGGCAGATCCCAGGAAGCAAAGGGCAAGAATCTGGGATACTTTGGTAAAAGTCTGGCAAGAGCGTTGGAGTGTTTGTGATAAAGGGCACAAAATTTTTTCCCTGATTTAAGAAATGCAGCCTCGATAAAATTCAAATGGTTTGCCCCAAACTTACAAGCTATGTATGTTCTTATTAACTGGTCATGGTTCGATTAATGGAAAAGTTGCATGATTTAGGAATTAATGAAAGATGCAGTTGCCATTGTGGCGAAAGAGAATCATGGGAACATATTATGTACAACTGTGAGGAGTACTGAGATCTACGAATTGAATTGGTATCTCTGGTTAGTAATCTCAATCTTATGACAGAAGGCTGCGAGACAGTTCTAGTTGATAAACAGGAGAACTTTTTGGCTTTCCAAGCCTTTGCAATTGCAATATTTCTTAGGCGGAAGACTCTTCTGCATCTGGAAGCCTTGGATTTGTAATGCGGTATGGTGTATGCCGAATTACCTAGAATTCTGTGAAATCGTGGAGGCTTGAGTCTGCTATATCCACTGCAACTCCAGCTCCTTGTGCTCAATTACCTAAAGTTTGTGAAATCGTGGAGGCTTGAGTCTGCTATATCCACTGCAATTCAAGCTCCTTGTGTTGGCATTTCTGTTCTCGGCAGCTCCTTGTGCTGGAATTTCTGCTCTCGGCAGCTCCTGGCGCTGGTATTTCTCTTCTCGGCAGTTCGTAGCTCTGCTGGCTTTCCAACAGACTGTGAACAGATGCAGATCTTTCCAATGAAGTTTGGACTTTGTCTGAAATTTAATTATATGTATATTTTATTTTTTATGTAATTTGATTATTTTTCAATTTGTTCATATCAATCTTTTTTGATCATGGCAGCTTTTTTCCCTCCCTATACTTGGGCAAACAGGAGAGGGAGTATATAAGAGTACTGCTAATTATGTGTAACTGACAGCGGAGTTGCCATTGGTTGGCTGGGACCGCTTTAAGTAATAAATATCAACCTCTGGATAAATCGGGAATTTCTTTTTTTTTTTTTTCTTTTTTGCTGGTGCGGCAAAATCCTCAGGCTTCCTTGCACTATATAGCTAATAATAATAATAATAATATTATTATTAATAAATCAACAGGCGGATGAGTTGCGCCGAGATATACAAATGTTTAAAACATGGGACAATCGCGTGGAAGCTTTGGCTGATATAAAAACGAAAGTAGAGATCTTTAATATCAAAGTAACGCGTGTGACGCAGTTAACAGGCTTCCGTCTCACAGGAACCGACTTCAGAGCGCAAGGAGATTGTAAAGAATGCTGAGACGTTATGTTCGACACTAATATCAGCAACTCAACGGACGAAGGGTGGATTAACGGTCTTCGAGAAGCTAGATTGTCATTCGTCGTGTAGCAGAACGTGTTGGCTGTGACACGTTCTGCTTAACCATTGGCTTGTAGCCGTGAAGGGAGTTGTATACAGCAATGTGCTTTCTGTATATAATAAAGAGTTCTTCTTCTTCAATACCACAATACACAGATGTTGGCGATAGTGGCTGAGGGAAGGTACGACTGTTCGTCGAATGGTCGTGGAGTACAACGGAGGGCTACATAACGGGAGGATCATCTTATCCGTCGACAGGTTCATAAGAGTAAGGTGTGTTTAGGGTCAAACGGCACCAGGGGTTTCCCCCCATCTCCGCGTAGTATACATAGTCATGTGTTACAGTACACTGTAAATGGCAGAGATTTAAAAGTGTATGGATATTGTGGGGTGTAGTGTTGTATTCCGTTGTTCATCTGGCCATTTAGCCACTGGATCCCTGCTGAGGCCCAACGTTGCCCACAGTAAGCCCCGTGGAGGCAGACCAGGTACACCAGTTATTTTTAGATAAGTACTCTGGTAGGTCCTGCCAGCTAGTTTCCTGAGATTTCAGTGGCTAAGACCTATTTGTAAAAAAAAGAAAAAAACGAGATAAGACGCTGTTAGGATTGAGAGGCCAAGAGAGTTTGAGCGTTAATTTGGATGCTTTAAATGTTGGTTGTGTGGAACATTCGCTGTTGACTTAGGCAGAGTAGAGGGGAGAGACAAGACGGGGGAAAGTCAGAGTAGGAGGTCGATAGGGAAGGTTACCCCTGGGAAGATCAGTGGGGCATGCCCATACCCCACTAGGAAGACGACAGGTTCATACCGCACCTACAGCCAAGCGCGCTACCATCCAACCAGCTGTAATATCAGCTGGCTGTCATCCCCATTACCCACTGACCCATTGCACGCCAAATGGCAGAAGGGGCCGCCGCGTGTACCGAACATTGCGTCGATTACTCCTGACCGCGGCGCCTCCGTAGCCAGGTGGGCAGGAGCAGCAGTGCGTAACACATGCTTCTTGATTAGACCGGGGTTCGAGCCCGTGACCACCAAATACGGAGGATGCGGAAAGGTCAGGGAATGACCACCGCATATCCCCGGAGCAATATGGCCTTAGTTGCTAATGCTCCTAAAAACCAAATAACAACAACAACTCCTGACCGCTGTCCATCGTCAACAGCATCTGGAATGGTGCAGTGCATGGGCAACCTGGGATACAGCATGGCATCGAGTGGTCTTCAGTGATGAATCACTTCTTCTTGAGGCCCGATGATCACCGCATACACGTGTGCCGACGACGTGAACGCAATAACCCGAGAACCACTGAATGCCATACTGCATGCCCTAATGGCGTTATGGTGTAAGGAACGATCAGGTTTGATTAGTCAGTCGTCGTTAGTGTTCTTCAACGGTAATCTGACTGCTCCGCTATGTCGCGGAGATTCTGAAACCCATCGCTCTTCCCTTTCTCACTGGAGTGCCTGACGCCATTTTCGGCATAACAACACCCGAAATCATGCAGGGGTTTCTTTTCCCCTGAGTGCTTTCATGGCGTGGACATACTGTCTTGGCGGACAGGTCCCAGGATTTCTCCCCATCGAACATGTGTGGGCCACGATTGGACGCCATACGCAGCCAACATAGACCACGAATGTTCTGCGGTACCAGGTGTAAGGGTACCGCAGAACATTCGGTGGGAAATACCGCGGCAGACTATTCGACACGTGCACGACTCAATTCCGAGACACTTAGCTCAATGTGTCCGCGACCGTGGTGGTACATCATATTGATCTGTCCATTGTAAGCATAATTTTGTCATTAAATGTGTTCAGACATAAGTTAGCGTCTACAACTTTTATCATTTGTATCTTAACTCCTTAGTTATCATTGCTCTTATCTTTTTTGTATTCCCGTTCCTTCACGATGCTGCAATTTCAGTGTCAGAGAGTGTTTGTACAAACACGTACTCTCTGTGCAGTTTTGGTACGCAAATTAAAAACCGCGTTATCTGAAACCTGAAATGTTCTATTACTACGTCGAAGTGTCAAAAAAGGCCCTCATAATAATTTCTGATAATTCAAGTCCTAATAGTTTCCCATTTAATGTTCTGATGCATAATCTCAATAAACAGTTACATAATGAAAAGTATAATATTTTATTTGTATAATTTATTTGTATTGCGGTACGGATCTGGTGATTTATTTTGCCAATGGTAAGGTAAATCAGATCAGTGTAGCACCTGAGATACCACATGTTCTAAAATAAAAATAAATTTTCTGTTTATACTCCGGGACAACCAAACAGTCAGAGGGGTTTACAAGATAGACAGAATACAAGAAACAACACCGTATTCAGCATTCACGGGCTTGAACTCCGGTCACTCAAGGCACGTGTACTTATGCACCCGCGCCTGACCACTAGGCTACGGCGGCCTTGGTTAGTTGCTTGTTGTTGTTGTTGTTGTTGTTGTTGTTGTTGTTGTTGTTGTTGTTGTTGTTGTTGTTGTTGTTATGGGAGTTAAATGGCGCATAAGCTACCATGGCTATAATGCGCCTTGTTTAGTACACTAGCAGAGTTACCTTTATATCAGCTTGTGTATTGTGCCTGGCGCAGTTGCTCCGCAGAACTAAGGTCGAGGAGGACTCAATTTTATTGTTGGGGCCTCGATTTATGAGGCACCAGGGCCACAAAACACCTAAATCCGGCATTTCCTGAACAAGTGTGAGTACATGAGCCGATGAGCATTTTGTGGGGGACTGAAAAACCGGGAATAACTCATGGGGAAACTTTATTTCCACCACCTGAGATCGGCTAATTACGGCCCGACTGAAGGTTCTTTTAAGAATTCCTCCAGTCCCCGACGTTATTCGAATCCAGACCTCTCCAAACAGAGAAAAGTGGCGAAACTACTATATAGTCACGAAGAATTACATGTTCCAGACTTTATTATTAGGAATGTTCACTGTTTCTGAAATACATCCCATATCCGAATTCGTTGAGCTCGTTTTCTGCGTAGTATGGTGATTTTAAATGATTATTCTTCTTTTGCAACTTACACAATACATCTGTGCTACCGCACTGCCATCTACAGAATTTGCATAACCAACAATTTACACACAATGCGGTTATTCATTAGTCTCCCAATATTTCGAGTAACAGCGTACACAGCAATCCATGTCGTCATCTGATTGCAAAACAAGCGGCGATTATGTTCCATCGATTATTATTGAGATTTTTTTCCCAATAACGTTGACCTCTGCAAAGAAAGCTATAACATAAAGAGCAAATGATTTTAATTGTTCTTACTGTTCAAAACATAGTTACACTTCTACACGCATTGCTTATTTTAAGTCTTTAAAAATAATTTACGACCATCAAATATCTTTTTGTTTTCGTTTCACGGGATAATTAATTCCCAATACAGTATATGAATAGAACCTAAAGCGTGTTGCACAAAACGGTTACTCTGGGATAAGCTCGTAATGGACAACTTTGGGAAAGAATGCTATATTATCTCTCGAGACAGTCATTTGTCATGTCACAGCGACGCATTTCCTACTTGTTGTCGTCAAAAACGGAGAGCATTGCCAACATTATTGGACTGCAGAAGAAGCCATAAATCTTCGTATGGCGGACTCTAATAGAACTAGGGTGAAATGTTTCGCGATCAAGGTCTCTCCTAAGTGAAATGACCTGAGCATACTTGAAAGGACAGTTGTTTACATTAACCTATGAAACTGCAGATCAAATGTGATAAATATAAGTGCAAAGAGAAAATTACGGGAAAACAGTCGACGAGGCGTTTTGAAATAAAATCATTCAAAACTAAATACAGATAGAAACACAGTGCTTCAACAGGGGCGGTCAAAATAATGGAAACACCTGAAAGTAGTAGTTTTTGTAATTGTTGTATGAACGAACGTGCAGTCATGATTTGTTTTTTGTTTCTTGCAGTGAAGAAAGTACGAGTACTGTGAAGAAAAAATAATAAAAGCTGATGTTTATTTAGAGGTGACATAAAAAAGGTACACGAAAACATAATGACCGAACTGTCTGAATTTCAAAGAGGTCAAGTTGTTGGTGCACGTTTAGCAGGGGCATCAGCGACTAAAACTGCTGATTTGTTTCACGTATCCAGAACAACGAAAGTGATGACTACATTCACCAAGTATGGAAAAATAAAATCTGACAGACAAATTGTGGCAGAAATTCGAAGCTGACTGAAACAGAACGCCGAACACTGAAAATGATTGTAGCCCGATAACAAAAACTACTGCCTTCAAAAATAACTGCAGAATTGCCGAGGCTCACTGCTGTGAGTCTCAGCAATCCAGTTTCTAGTAAAACAGTTCAGCGAGAACTTCACAAAAGTGAAATTTATGCACAGCCGCTATAGCTAAGCCATTCGTATTACTGATGGTAAGCCAGAAAGAGGATGCAATGATGTTAGGAGCACAAAAACTGGACACTTGATGATTGGAAATATGTCATATTTTCAGACGATTATCATTCCCACTTTTTCCAACATCAGGGAGAGTTTACATTTGGCGAATGCCAAAGGAAACGCATCACCTTGACTGCCTTGTGCCAACCTTCAAACGTGGAAGAGGATCAATAATTGATTGGACAGCTTGGTATACTTTAGGGTCTATCATCACCCTGAACAGGCGAACTACTGCCACTGATTACTCTGATATTCTAAGTGACAAGGTTTATCCCATGGTGCAAACATTTGTTTCCAGCAAACGATGCCATGTTTCAAGATGACAATACTCCTAAACACACAGTCAGAAGTGACCAATCTTGGTTTTAGGAGCATGAAACTGAGGTTAAGTATCTCACATGACTTGCACAATCACCAGACGTAAACGTGATTGTGCAAGTCATGTGAGCATATTTAGAAAGGAGTGGAGAGTTAGAAGCAGATTTCCTCCACATTCATCACTCAAGAGGTGCCTCCGTAGCCAGGTGGGAAGGAGCAGCAGTGCGTAGCACACGCTTCTTGATTAGACCGGGGTTCAAGCCCGTCACTACCAAATACGGAGGATGTGGAAAGGTCGGGGAATGACCACGGCATATCCCGGAGCAATATGGCCTTAGTTGCTAATGCTCCTAAAAACCAAATAACATAACATCACTCAAGGAGCTTAAAATTTCCTACTTGAAGAATAATCCAATATTCCCCAGTTCAAGATTTATTTGAATCTATTTCGCGTAAAACTGAAGCTAAGGGTAGTCCAACACCATATCTGTGTATACCTGTAGCTCTTATCACAGGTGTTTCCACTATTTTTCACCCTTATATATTCAAACGCTTCGTACAATGAGTGCGGATAACACTGAACATATTTTATGACAATGTTTTGCCTTATTTTACCTGTTTCGAATTCTTTTTTGCAAACAAACAAAAACTATTCTGGAATCGGGAACATGAAATAAGTTGAACCAAAGTGACTTGACAACAAAAATTACAATTTTTTTTCTTGTTAAATTTTTAATCTTTGTATGTACCGTAAGACTTCTAGTCTTAGAAGTATTATATTTTTTGTATGGAAGAGAAACGGGAAGATACCGTATTTCCCCATTTAAGACGCACCTTTTTTCGAAAAAATTGGGGTATAAAAACTGGGTGCGTCAGTGGTTGTAGATTTTTTTTTTTACTTGCATTTCCCGCTTTTTCGCACTTGTTGTCTTTGCGCTCATTGCTTCGCACTTGTTACCAGTACATTAGGTTACGTTTTGCCACGTTCTGCCCAGAAATGGCTGAGAAAAGATTTTCGTACAGTGCTGAATTCAAGTTAAAAGTGATCCAGTTTGCAAAAGTGAATGGAAATCGTGCTGCTGAATGTAAGTTTGGTCCTCCTCCAACTGAGAAAACAATCCGAGACTAGCTACGGGAAGAAGAAACCCTACTGAAAACGCCAAGGCAGAAGAAGGCCATTAGAGGCAAGTCAGCAAAATGGCCTGATTTAGAGAGGGAATTGAAGATATGGATTGAGGAGCAAAGGGCAATTGGAATTCCTGTGTACACAGAGATGGTTCAGCATGAGGCAAGAAGAATTGCTCATGAAAAAGAAGTTACTGATTTCAAAGGAGGACACAATTGTGCTTCAGGTTCATGAAACGGAATGGACTAAGCATGGCGTACACGCACCAGACTTGCCCAAAAGATGCCTGAAAGCTATGAGCAGAAGGTCCTTGAATTTCATCGTTTTGTCATTCGATGTCGGAAGACACACCAGTTTGAGTTGAGACAGATTGCAAATATTGACGAAGTCCCCCCCTTCAATTTGATGTCCCAAGTAACAGAACTGTTGATAAGAAGGTGTGAAAACTATAACTGTGAAGACAAGTGGACATGAAAAGAGCCATTATACAGGTGTTCTAGCTTGTTGTGCCGACGGAACCAAGCTGCCTCCTATGCTGATTTTCAAACGCAAAACAATACCAAAAGAAGACATTCCTCGAGGAGTGATTGTCCACGTTCATGACAAGGGTTGGATGGATCAGGATGGGATGAAGATATGGTTTGAGAAAGTTTGGAGCAGGAGACCAGGTGGGCTCTTACGCAAACCTGCCTATTGGTGCTTGATCAGTTCAGGGCACACATAACAAAAAATACAAAGAAGATTGCTGCAGAGCAAAAAACAAAACTTGCCGTCATACCTGGAGGCTTGACATCCCAGCTCCAACCACTTGATGTCAGCATTAACAAACCTTTCAAAGCTGCCATGAGAGACGAATGGAACCAATAGATGAAGTCTTCTGGGGACAATTTGACACCAGCAGGAAGAGTGAAGAAACCAACTAGAGGAGAAGTTTGTACCTGGGTGAAAAGATCCTGGGATAATATCAAGATTGAGATCGTTGTCAAGTCATTTAAGAAGTGTGGCATTTCAAATGCCATAGATGGAACTGAGGATGAGGCAATATATGAAGACAGTGATTCGTCATCAGACACAGATGAGGACAAGCTAATGGATGGGAGTTTTGACAGTGATGAGGAGTTGTATGAATTTTATGATGAATAAAACTTGAGTTCAATAACTTTATGTAATACATTTTTTTTTTTCAAATTTCGGGCCCCAAAATTAAGGTGCGTCTCATACATGGGGAAATACGGTATATAGAAGAGCCTCAAAAATCCTCGGAAAAAAAATATATTCCTACTAGGCTAGTCCACCATACAAGGGCAGAGGGAAAATAAGACTTAAAAAATTCCAAATGCCAATTTCTTTCTGTTTTACACATTTCCTAAATTGTATATCATTATTATTATATATTTGTAACATATAACATTATTCATTTTGTGAGACATTGAATACTAATTCACAATCTAGTTCTTGATAGCAGAAGAATATGTATTTAGTTTTTAAGGAGATTCGATTTCTGAAATCACATTGCGCCATTTATACCTCATATTAAAAAACATACTGGAGAATCCCAACATCCATATCGGAGGCACCATTCGAACCCGAGTCCTTTATTTCACGCTACCCTCAGGATCAATCCAGGAGCAAGGCATTTTAGCTAAATTGCTGGCGTCTATCGTTGTGAAGATTACATATATCAAAACTGCAGGGTGGTCATAAAGTCTTGCACCAGTTTTAAATTTTAATAACTAAAGATATATAAATAATAGAACTATTTAGTAAAACTTATATGAAAGTACAAATCTTAAAAAGTTTTATTCTTAATGCAGTTTTTAATTATCACACTTCAATATAGCCGCCATCACTGTAGACTGATTCGGGGTCTCTCAGAATCAGTCTACAGTGATGGCGGCTGATTCGGGGTCTCTCAGATTTGCACACACAGATTTATACTGGAAGCATTTAGACTTCCGTAAAAACAACCAAACAAATGAAGTAAGTTTAAACTCCCAGCTTCCTTTCAGAGGATTAAGTAGCGAAGAAAACAGAACTTTCTACAATGACTTTAAAAAGTTATTATAAGAGCTAGGCTGTTCTAATAACTCTTATACATATTCAGAAATATGTATAAGCCGACCCCTGAAAATCTAGAATGTCGGAAATAGAGGCGGTTTACCTAAAACGGCTCTTAATTAATTAGGAGAGTGATTTAGAACAGGCACCTTAGTGTACATCAAGCGAGCAGCTTGAGTATAGAATGGGATGCAAACAAACATGAGAAAATACTTTCGGTAAACAGAAGACGCTGTAAACAAAGCGATTTGAACTGAAATGAGAGTTCATAAGAGCAGCAAAGGGCAGCAATTCTGTAGTGGTAATTCTCATTGGACAATTTCTAAGTGATGAGGCGGAGTTATGATATTTAAAAGTAAATTTTATATGCAATTTTGCCGCGAAATCAAGGAATGTGGGGCCGAGTTAGCATGTGGAATTGAGTTGAGCCTGATTTTGAAGGGTGAAGATTTAGTTTTACGGTACAAATCGCGCAGGGAACACACACCAGTTCTACTTTGCCTTTCGTTAAAAAAAAAAAAAAAAAGAAAAAGAAAGAAATGGAAAGTAATATTTTAATATGGAACGGCAGTGTTAATAGCGAAAGGCAGTAGCTATATAAGTACACGTGCCTTGAGTGACCGGGGTTCAAACCCGTGACTGCTGAATACGGTGCTGTTTCTTGTATTCTGTCTATCTTGTGAACTCCTCTGATCATTTGGTCGTCCCGGACTATAAACAGAAAATTTATTAATTTATTTATTATTATTAACAGTTAATAGCAAATCGAAAAAAAATATGTGATTTGATGCGGTGAGTAAGATGGTGGGGAAAATCCAGCTGAAGAGAAAGAAAAAGAAAAAAAAAAAGATTATGGCAAGAGGCAACAGACGGCCGAAATCGTGATGTAGCATTCCATCGATAGATTGTGGCCTGCTGTGTATTACGGACCAGATATAAGTAAACTGAAACTGCTTAGGCTTCCAGCTCTATTAACCAGAAGATTTGGAAATGAATTTTCAATTCATTTCCAAATCTTCTGGAAATGAATGGGCAGATGATAGCCATTGATCCCATACATCAGCTATGGTAATTCCACTCAAAACTGTTAAAGAAATTGTTATTCTTTTCGCAAATTATACTAGATTTCGGGGATACTTAGAGAAGCTTTCCTGCATTAAGGGTCAGAAGATGCAATTAAAAAAGGGAAATGTAAGCCCTCAGAATTGCCATAAGTCTGTAGTATGGTGAAAGAACTGATATTATTATAGAAAAGAATAGGTTAATGTATGATCGTTATTTTAATTTATCAGAAAGTGAATATTAGGTAGTAGATATTATCATTTATTGGTCGGTTGGATCTTTCAGATTGCAATTAATACGAAAAATATAAGTTGGTGTACTTCGGGTAAGTATTATAGTTGTAAAAGACAGAGGGAGTCTTCTTCTTCTTCTTCTTCTTCTTAATAAGGCTTAACGAAGTAATTGGTAAAGAGAGAAGGTAAAATAAATATTAAAAATGATTATAGCAAAGATAAGTTGAAAAATAAATATAGTAAGCAAGTAGAATTGGAAAGTAATTTCATTTTTTCATGTGTTGGATCGTTTCTGAGGCCAGTTGGCATCGTCGACATATGTCATCTGACACTCCGAGCTCCTATGCGATGTAATTTCTATAGTTCCTGGTATTGATTACCTGGTCTTGGCGAGCATGAATCGTTCAGTCTTGAGGATGAACGTCCCGCTTGTAAGCCATGTATTGGAAGCCATTTTATCTATGCAGTCTTGATGGACATCACAATAGTGTCTCCCATGGAGTGCCTTCTTTGCCCATCTTTCTAGTTTCGTTTGTTCCGTCTGAGACTCCTCGCTTAGGCTGAGTGGGGGTATGCCGCTTGTCTACCTTCCTTATGGCTTGGTAGGGTGCTGCTGTGTTTTTCTGGAAGTAAGCCAGATTAGCTCTTCGCTGTCTTCTGTTGCACGATGAGGTCTATCAGGCCCTTCCTCCTTCTCTCCAAGCTATTGTCAGTCTTTCCGCGGCTGACTTTGGGCGGTGTCAGCGGCTCTTGGTCATCAATGTCCTTGTCTTTCTCATGATATCCTCCAGCTCGGTGTTAATCCACTCTATGATCCCGAAGGAGTGTTAGCACTGAGACTGTATAGGTGTTTATGAATTTTATCTGTTCCCTCCGTTCTGCCTTGCTTTGAGCAGGCTTCTCAGTCTCTGATGATATTTTCCGGTCGGGCAGGCTTTAATCTCCTTGTGCTTTAACTGCTAAGCCTGCATCATCATCACCGGGTATTTGTAGGTCTCTCCCTCTGTCATGGCTTCGATCACTTTACCAGTTTGTAGCTGGTAGTTTCAGCCCGCTAATTTCCCCTGATGCAATCCGTGGGCCTTGCATTTGTCTAGAACAAATTCCATTCTGATATCACTGCTGAATTCTTCGGTGATCCGGAGTAGTTGCTTCTCGGTTGCCGCGTAGAGCTTAATCTCTCCCACCTGATGCACATGTCATCCATGTGCATCAGGTGGGAGAGAGTGTACAGGTTTTTCCTTCCTTCCTCGAGGTTATATCCATACTTGTTGTTGAGCATGGTCAATAGCGGTTGAATGCTATTATTATTATTATTATTTTATTTTATTTAACAGGGGATCCTCGTTATCCGAGGATTCCAGAAAATTCCACTTAAAACGGGGATCAATTTTCGTAACGTTTATTATTTAAATAAAACTAAATGCAACTAGGCATAATATTTTTAAAGTTTAAGATTCTATATCTATATAATATCGGTGTAGATACACCATTGACAACTTTTAAAGAAAAACTATGATAGTAGTGTGAAAAGCATCATTTCATCTGTATCTCATATTATGCTAATCCTTCACAACGAGTTGACGATGTATTGCACTACCTCGAATAAGTAACTCCTCACTAATAGAGAAACCTATTGTTACATATTATCGGTGGGCGCTACCACTCAGACGGCACAGTTTCAAAGCTAGTTGGCTTTTCAGGGCAGATACCCTGGTATTGCAAGTGAAGCGTTACTTATTCGAGTTAGAGCAATACATCGGCAACTCGTGAAGGATGAGTAGATAAGGTGTATCTACACCGATATTATATAGTAATGTTTATTATGTACTTGTATATAGTAAAAAATGGATGAAGGAAATGAACAATGAGAAAATTATTTTATTAGACATTTTTATTATAATATGTTACACAATGTAAGGTTAAGTAAAGTTCATTGAAGTTGCACTATTTTTCAGTTGTACGAATAAAGAATGAATAGAGTTGTTCGTGTTTTTTTTTTTTTTTTGGTCGTAATTTTTCTGATAAAATTGTGTCGTAGCATTTAGTTATGTCGTTAACTTCACGCTTAACATTTGTTGCACACCATCATGAAAAAGATCGTTCACGCAAAAAATATTCAATTGCTTGGTCAATTTTCTCAAGCTTCAATTCTTTAATTTTCAAATTCTCGTAAATGCGGTAAATGCGGGGACTCGGAAACCGGGGACCCCCTGTATTAATAATATTATTATTTTATTTTCTTAATCTTATTATTATTTTATTTTGAATTGTATTTTCACACAAAATGTGAACAGTTTTCATTCACACAAATGAATACTTTTCATCTATTTATATGATGATGAAATGTGACAATTTGCAGCACAACCCCCCCCCCCCCTTTTTTATTAAACACCACAAGTTGACTACTGAATCAAGGGCAGGTTTTTGGTTTTTTTAACTGCTACATCAGACATTTTTGGCTGGATTTGAACATCTCTCATCTTCATACGTATTTAGACTTATCTAGTTGTTTTTTCACAGCTTGTATGATTTCTGCATCGTCCATAAATTCATTTTACAACAAATCGACACCATGAATCTGTTATTGCTTATCTTCTCGCTGTAAATCTTCGGAACTTTCAATTTGCCTGAAATCAGTTAGTAAACTATGTTCTTCATTGTCTTCTTGTAGTTCAGGACTTTCAATTAGCTTTGTCAATTTCGGGTCAAAGTTTTCTCCAACACTTAACAAATATTGTACTTGAAATTTCGTTCAACGCTTGTGCGATATTCTAAACACATCTTTGATGTTTATGGCTTTTAACGATTTTATCAGACCTGCAACTGGTATCGTCTATTTTTCCCAAAATTGAATTCAAAAACTTTCGCCGATGTCGTCTCTTTGGTTATTCATGAACCTCCTTGATCCATAAGCTAGCTCAAAGATGTAACAAGCAGTGGTAAAACCATAGCCTTTATATCTCCTTTGATTCCTCACAACTGGGCTGGAAAGGAGCGTTATAAATAAATAAAATAAATTTTCTGTTTTTACGCTGGGTTTTACGAGTTCATCATATTTAGTAATCATGGGCTCGAACCATCAAGTGAAAAGCACTCCCGAGAACGACTACTCGGAGGCCGTTACCTCGGAAAAGAGAACAGCCTTTTAATTGCAATTTAAACTTGAATTACGAATAAACACATAATGCCAAGCTTTACAGAATTAATGCGATGGTCTATATGCCCAGAGCAGAATAAGTTTGCCTTCACAACAAGTTACATTGGTACTATACTACTTTCGAGGAGCACTATAGAGGTTCCTGTGCGTAATTTACTAGGAAAACTGTAAAAATATTTTCAAAACCATACCATTTTTCTATATTTAGGAAGGTATAGAAAATTACAGATTTTTATCTTCAACCAACAGTTAATGTGGGGGCTTGTCTTTTTGAGAACCTCACAATGTCCTCGCAATGTCGCTCTGGCACCGGCACAGCGAGGAAGAGTCTTAAGACGGTGTCTACAGTACCACGATAAAATAAAGATTATATAATATAGCATTAATGTATTAATATATTAGTACATATGCCAATAGAATTTTGGAAATCAGAAGACCAGTGAACTTTTTATAAAAGGATTTTTTTTTTAGACTCATTGCTATATTTATAATTACACTAACGAACGAGTCTTTTAAATTCTCACTTTTGTATAACGTGCTTCTAAACAGTTTTATCATTAAAGTATTGTGTATTTAAATTATATTTGAATTTAATTCATTCATGAGAAATAGTTACAAGTAGAAGAAAAAAATCTTAAAAGGTACTCAATCAAAGAAAATAGTGAAGCCGGATACTCAGCTTCACTATTTTCTTTGACTGGTTGTATATTACGGAGGGACAATAAAGATCGCTTATTATGGTGGATGGTGACTGGTTCTGACCGGATTCAGTGTTGCGTGTAGACCAACCACTATTTTTATTGCTAATCAAAGAGGATATGGCAGGTACAAGGGTTTCAGTTCATTGATTTTTCCATTTGTCATTACACCGAATGGACTGGCTTTGTTTGGTCTGTCAGTAGAGAGGAGTAGACTTAACCGTAAAAGTCTCTTAACATTTGTTTACTGCGTAATCCCAGACAGACAGACAGTCTTTGCTTGGATGGAGAACAAGTTTCATAGTGAAGGTGGTCTGAACGCCGTCTAACTGGAGTACAATAAGGACACTGGAATACACATAAGGCACCAACAAACAAACAGCAGTAACAATAACAGTTTCAAGTCTAGTCGCAAGGTTCCGGGATTTGCAGAAAGACGAAAGACAACCACAACAGATAACCTCTTTTGAAGTATTTTCCCATAGAATGTTCTGTCAGAAAAAAAGTGGTACACCACAGCAAAAAAAAAAAGTAGTTTGCGGAAATATAGCAATATATATAAAAATTTTAAAAATAAATAAAAAGTATTTTTTCCCTACCCCTTTATCCCTGGAGTTTAAAACACTAATACAATATACCTTATTTGCGTCACCGCAGTGTTTCTGAAATTGGAAGGGGCTGTCTTACTGAAAAGACCACAGGAATTTTAGGTGAAACGCGATATAGCTAGATAAATTTTTAATGACACTTAAATTAATACTTTTGGTTTATTTATATGGTTTAGATTTACTCTCGTTTAATTTCATTTAAAAATGATTGTCTATTATAATTTTTTTTAAATTTTTATATATTTTAAAATTGCAGTCGGTGCTTCTTTCTTATACTGAAGTCAAATTTTTTTATTAATATGATTAATAATAACATTAATATTATTGTAATATTATTTT
This sequence comes from Mastigoproctus giganteus, assembly GCF_048544385.1. Classification (NCBI taxonomy): domain Eukaryota; kingdom Metazoa; phylum Arthropoda; class Arachnida; order Uropygi; family Thelyphonidae; genus Mastigoproctus; species Mastigoproctus giganteus. The sequence goes on along the minus strand of NC_143575.1, from coordinate 180,866,971 downwards.
TTTTTACAATACAATACAATACAATTTTATTTATTAAGAGAATTCGTTTACAATAAATGAACTTGTTAAGAAAAGTAAATTTCTTGACAACAAGTTGTAGTTCTTCCTTTACAAGTTTTGTACAAATTTGTTATCTTACAGAAAAGACTATGAAGTCACTACACATAGTATATTCCACACTGTAAACAGAGGTAGTTTATCTGCATATCAATTCTAATGTACTGTGTCATTGAGTATCAAGAATTTTCTTATTAGGAATTTTAATTTGGAGATGGGATTACTTCTCCTGAGCCGGAAATCAATGCTAGCCAACAAGTTGTTTATTACATTCATTGTGTGCCTATCTCCAAATCTATTTAGTATCCTAGGGTGAGGCAAAGTAATTGCTTTTGGGTTCCTTAAATTATGTGAGACATTTCTTTGCAGATTCGACTCTTCAAAAATAGTGTTAAGATTTTTTAAGAATAGATTTAACTTCAGTTTTTGAACTGGATACAATATTTTATGTTTCAACAAAAATTGCCTTCTCTTATTCAGGTCATTCCAAGAGTTTGTCCCCATTAAAAGTTTCAGAATCCTATTCATTAAGTTGTCTATTGCCCTTATTTCTGTTTTATTTGCTTGTGCCCATATATTTACTAAATAATTGAGTTGGGAGTCCACTAATGCATAATATAAGGTTACTTTTGTTCTAAGATTTAACTTATTCTTAATGTAGTAGAAAAAGTACACATAAAATCTCATTTTTTTTGTACAAGTTTGTTATATGCATTATCCAACTTAGACTGTAGTCGATCCATAATCCAAGGTAACAATGATTTGAGACTTCTTCCACAGTTAGACATTCGCAATTCTGGAAATTCTGTTCATGTAGGCAATCATGTTTGTGCAATTTGATAGAGGGTTGAATGTCCAAGGTTTGATGAGGAGGCCTTATTACCAAAAATTTAGTTTTTTCAAAGCTGAGTGCTAATTTATTATCGTGCAGCCAAGATTGTAAATGTATTGCATCCTGTTGTAAATCATTCGCCATTTTTGTTAGGTCCTTTCCTATTGTATATAAGATTATATCATCTGCATAAATTTTTATAAAGGAGTTCTTAATTACTTCGAATATGTCATTTATATAGATGTTGAACATGATTGGCCCAGCATGAGTGCCCTGAGGTACTCCTCTCTTTACATTATAAGATTTCCCCTTTGTAGTTTCTACTTCTACTGTTATTTTTCTCTTGGTTAAATAATTTGCTAGTAGTTGATTGAGTCTTCCCCTTATACCATATTTCAGTAATTTCTGTTGCAATATTGGGATATCAATTAGGTCATATGCTTTGGTCAAATCTATAAATAAAATCAATATGAAGTTATTGTTGTTTAAATGTAAGTTTAGAGAGTCTATTAAGTTCTCTAATAATGTCTGTGTGCTCTTGCCCTTCTGATAGAGAATAGAGAGTTGTTTAACAGTCCATATTGATGTAAATATTTGCTTATATGGGAAAATATATAATTTTCTATTATCTTATTTAAAACTGACTGTATTGTTATTGGTCTGTAGTTGCAAAAGTCATCTGGTGGTCCCTTTTTATATATAGGAATTATCTTAAATGACAGTAAGTTTGTAGGATAGCTTCCCGACTCTAACATCCGTGCTATTAGCTCTACCAAGAGAACAGAGAACTGTTCTTTGTTTCTCTTTACCTCGGTAACTGTAATACAGTCCAGTCCGTAAGATTTCTTGTTATATTATTATTATTAATAATAATAATAATATTTTATTAATATTAATATTAGTAGTGGCAAAATGATGCACGGAAGCAGCTTACTCATCATCAGCAAAAAAAAAAAAAAAAAAAAAATCCATTTGTTCACCCTTTCTATTAATTTGTACAACCTAATAATAGAATAGCAATTGCTTAAAATTTAAGCAATTGCTATTCTATTATTAGTCCACCAATACGGTATTATAAGATTTCTAAACTTTTATATTTGTACAACCATTAAATTTATTTACTAGGTGGAAGTTCACCACTCTCTGACAGAAGGTACAGCTCGTAAATTTCGTACATGTAATCTGAAGCATCCTTTTTAAACTTAATTTTGTCTCCTTGCGTATGCTGCCTGAGAAAGGGCAAAGATGCCATCAGCATTTGGTTTATTCAATACTTTTAAAGCCTTCAACACTTCAAATGGGTCATCACGTCTAGTTTCCAGATTTAGGAATTTAGAGACTCCCTTCTTTCACGGTAAGAATATCCTGTGTCCTCAAATAATTCATTCTTTGCACTCTTCGCAACACTTCTACATCCTTCCTAAAATGGAGGTTTCCAAATCTGTCGATGAAGTCCGTAATTAGGAATTACATAATGAGGCTTAAATGCAAAGTTTAGGAGAAGCACTGACGACCCTATAAATTTCTTCCCTTCATATTAAAACTAATTTTATAACATTTAAGGAAAATCACCATAAATTTAAAAGGACTTCCGTCCTACAATCCGTTTCCACAGAAGCTCAAAATTTGTTAGACTCTTTAATCAAATAGTAGTACATTATATATTCACAATTTTCGCATGCACAGAAAAATCAGTATCATACAGCTGTTGTTGTTGTTATTTGGTTTTTTTTAGGAGCATTAGCAACTAAGGCCATATTGCTCCGGGATATGCGGTGGTCATTCCCTGCCCTTTCCGAATCCTCCGTATTTGGTGGTGACGGGCTCGAACCCCGGTCTAATCAAGAACCGTGCGCTACGCACTGCTGCTGCTCCTTCCCACCTGGCAAAATATCATACAGCAAGCTTCAAATAAAAAAAACAGGTTAAAAAACATTAAGTAATTATTAATAAAAAAACAGTGAAGAGGTATAACATGCGAAAAGAAATATATTGTCCATCACAAGGAATTTGTAATATTATATCTCTGCCTAAAATGTAGATATACTTACTATATGTGTATATGATTTTCGTGCAATTTCAGAAAGACTGTTACAAAACAAGTAATTCATATCAAAATTAACGTAAAATATCTGTGTGTGTATTTGAAAACAACCTAAATTTACAATTCCGATGATATCAGATGGGAAACCTAAATGACAAGTGATTGATCCATTTTTTCATTCATCATTTGATTTGATGACTTGCAAGAAAAAAAAGTCTATTTCTTAGGGATTCTCTTTCAACATATCCAAATATCGCAACTAAGGGTATTAAGGTTGACGCCAATATGCGACCATTAGGGCATAACACAAACATGATCTGCAAATTTATTATTACAAGTGCATATTGCTATCATATCTTGAGGAATTTCGAACGTCCTTTCAATTAGCTCCTGGGATTGACAGGAAATTCAAGATCCCTGGTTCACGTATAAACACATGTTAAAAAGTCATTGTACACGTCAGCTACTAAGAAAGCAAACAGAGACTAATGGTAAAGAAACACATCGTAGCTTCTTTTATTTTTAATCAGTACCAAGTGCAATATTAAAGAAATATGTTATAATTTTCTGGTACTTACGTATTAGCATGGAACCCTCGTTTGAAAAAAATAAACAATAATATTTCAGATTTTTGGTTGTGCTAATTTTAGGTGATGCGATGGCATCACATTTTAAAATGTTAAAAATAATAATAATAAACAGAGGATTGGTTTTAATAATCACTGACTTTGAGTAACCACAAACCACAAAGGAGTAAGATGTAAGATAAAAAATCTTACAAGAAAAACATTTTATGCACAGGACAGTTTAATTAAAAGTAAAGCTTCTGGTATAACAATATGGGGCGACGAAACCTTACCAGTCACAAATATTATTTAAGATAGGTCACTCGCTAGGGATTAAATTAGACAAGGTTACAAGAAGGGAGGGATAAGCATGGGAAAGTCTAGTAGCAGATGGGGTGCGTTTCAGCTCCGAGTAATGTACACGGGAATAAACCAAAACAACGGGAACAGGTAGCAGCGGCTGTTGGTGAATAGGTGTGAAAAATTGTGGCTCTGGAAAACAATAGGGCAGAGGACCGAGTTTGTCGGAACATTCCTTTGATCGGTGACACCGGGAGACGAGACGGGAAGTGGATACTTGACAAGTGCTCGGATTAGAATTAAAACTGGCGTGTCTGGCTGTCGGTGATGGCAAGTTTGGTGGATCTCGTGAAGTAAAGGTGCTAAGATATAACCAGATGGTTGCGGAAATAGTCGGTCGACTTCAAAGGAACAGGCAGCCTGGGAAATTTACAAATTTATTAAAATGAGAGGTTGGATCGAGCACTGAAGGGACAGCTTGGGAAAGGATAACATGGGTGAATAGGACAGTGAGAAAGGTTTGATAAAATGAGAAGATTGGTTAAGACCCGGAACTAGGGCGCACCTGGAATATAGAAGCGGTACAGGATTGATATGAACAAAACGAGAGAACCGGGGGGGGAGTGAAAAGAGAGACAAAGTTGAGGTTTTTGTCGGTGTTTATGAAAATGAGTTAGTCAGAGACAAAGTTGATATATTTGTCAGAGTTAGTTAATATGAGTTAGAAAGAGACAAAGATGAGATATTTGTCGGAGTTAGTTAGAATTAGTTAGTACAGACAGAGTTGAGATTGTTGTCTGTGTTAGTGTAAATGAGTTTTGAACAGGTGGAGCGGAGAAATGAGAGAGAGATGCCCTGTGAAATTTTCTTCTTGTGAATGAGTTTTTAAAAAGATGGAGCAAGGTCGTAAGCGGAATTAGTAGCCCGATCAGACGGAGCGAGGTAGCGAATGGAAAGTAGCCCGATCAGGTGGAGAAAGGCCGCAGAAGGAAAGATAGCAGTCCCCGTAGCGACGGAGTAGGACCGTACGACAAAGTGCCAGCTAGGGCTTGCATAAAACCGAGAAATTTCAAAACCGAGTTTAACCGAAGTTTACTCTTAAAACCGGTTTTAAAACCGATTTTATCAGACTTAGGGAAAATAATTAAAAGCTTATAACACAGGTATTTATTTTATCTTGGGTAGATTGTACAAATCGTAATCAAATCTTTTAAACAAAATCTATCACTTCTTATAGTAAAATAAATAAAAAATTTAAAATGCTCCAAAAAAGTAACCAGCTTGAGATTATACAAAATTACAAATTGTATTCAAATCCTTTGAATAAAAACTATCTTCTCGTATAGTAAACAAAAAAATAATAAGCCATATAATAATAATAATAAATAAATAAATAAAAATAATGTGAAAAAAAAACAGCTTGGGGAAATTACTTTACTATTTATTGCTCAGCTTTTTTCTGAAAATTATCCTTTAAAAAACGCAGTATATTAAGCATTTTTCCTGATAGACTTGACCTTATTCAATTCCTACTATTAGTTCACACTCTCCCTATATATATTTATATATCTTGTTCAAATTTTCAATCGTTAATAAAATACTTTTTATTCATCCACTCAAGTTCAAATAAATTTTTTTAAACTTGTGGATGACACTTGATGTTAATATAGTTTTTTCAAATATTAATTCATTAATTAAATTTAATTAATTAATTTTAGTTTTATATGGGAGAAAAAAATTTCTCTTATATAAGATATTTAGCAGGATATAAATTTAGGAATAAATACCGTCAGTGGCGAAGCGTGTAGATCGCTGGAAAAAAATTTCTTTTTCAGATTCTTTTTTAATTCTGGGTTCTAATCTGAGTCAAGGAGGGAACAAAATGGAAAATGAAACATGTGAATAAAAATAATAGTCCAACACCACATATAGAAAGGAAAATAGAAAATTGCAAGGAAATTCGCTTTCTATTTTGCCACTTAATATTGTGATTCTGTCTTATGTATATACATATTTATATTAATTGTAATTATTTAATAAAAAGTAACTAAAATAAAATTTTTCTTTGTTGACCTAAGTAGGAATTGACTTTAAATTTTTTTTTTTTTTATATTACTTGTTTTTGTGTTAAAGAGACCAGTGATCGAAAACACTCTCTCAGATTGGACACTTGTTGGTTTAATGGTCAGCAGTGCTCTATAAACTTTCTCCAGCTTTTCACTTCTACTGCTAGTTGCCTCCAAAATTTTAAATTCTTTTCTGATTTCCAATTCACTCGGATATTTTGAAGGCTCTTCAGTTAATCTTTTTATTACACTATCATACTCTCGCATGAGTGAATCTCCAACATCGGAACTAGACGAGTCTTTGTTTTCTTCTAAAAGAACAGTTCGTTTATTTTCAGTTTCTTCATTCAACGCTAAGACTCCTTCGGAATGTTTTGCAAATAATATCTGATAAATCTCTTCAGCATGCTTTTTCAAAACTTGCTTACTTGGAAAATCAAAAGTTCTTGAACCTGAATCTTCTCTCCTAAACTTTTTGGGGTTGTGTACATAGCTCAGCAAAGCCACAGTTTGGCAATTTCGTCTTGCATTGTAACGCTGCAAAAGGCTTTGGTGAAACTTTAAAGCAAATGGGTTTTCTGCTGTATCAAGCTTAGCAAGCAGAAATTCTATTGAAAACTCTGCTTTAAGTAAGTCTGTATCTTCTGAGGTTATAGCCTTCAGAATAATTTCAACTGGTCGCAGCAAAGTTTCCCATAGCAATTCAAGTGTTTCCCAGTCATCGTCAGACACAGCTTCAGTTGACAGTACTGCACATAGAGCATTTGGAATGCAATTTTTCAATTTCAAAAATCTCTCAATCAAATAGAATGTGCTATCCCATCTAGTCTTGCAATCTAATATAAGTTTATATTCTTTCCCATTAAATTTTGTTTTAACAAAATTTTGTAATATGTCATTTTTGGTAGGCGATTTTCGAAAAAGCTTGCAAATTTTTCTGACTTTGTTAATAGTTTGTGCAATATTGGCCATTGTATTGAAGAATTAAATGAGCTGATCGGTAAAGTCGGTTTGATAAAGCATGCCTTGCTGTCTTTCATCAACTTCTTCATCATCACTACTTTATTCATTATTTTCATTTTCTTCATTGTCTTTTGGGAGACTCAGAGACTGTGGCACCATAATTGATTGCTTTTTCATAAAGTACATCTATAACTGACAGATGTATACAATGGGCTATACATTGTTGATGATTAGGCGTAATTTGCTTGCCAAACTTAATCATCATTGCTGCTCCATCGGTGGTGCAGGCAACAATATCCTCATCCAAGTTCAAACCAAATTCCTTCAACTGTCCATTCACAGTTTGCTCAGTTCTTCTGCTATTAAGTGAACCATTAATCTCAATAAGACCTAACGACCAATGATTGTCTTTTGAATGCACATTTATATTCATATACCTTTTATTTTATATAGACGTATTTCGTCTAGAGTCAGTGAATACCGTGCACCCAAAACCAATGAATTTTTGAAATGCTAAATGAGTTCTTCTTTCTTAGTTTTATAATACTGTAATTCAGAACCATATTTTTAATTCCATTCACTGAGGCTGGTGGTAATTTATCGTATTTATTTCTCTGAAGCTTGATTGTATAAACTCACTCTTGGCAATTGAATTAAAAGAAAATCCATCTAAAGCAGCTAATTTTGAAATCTCTTCTTCCATAGATTTTTTAACGATAAAGTTTTCTAATGTTCTTACCATTTTTACGGGAGGTTCACTGTTATCTTGTTTAATGTCAATCTGATGCATTTTCTTTAAATGCAACATCAAAGATGATGTAGATCCTCCAGACGACTTCATTATCTTCTAACATTTCAAACATTGTGCTTCATCTTTGCTTTTTCGAGCAAAATAATTCCATACATTTGATTTCATCTTAGACATATTAAGAGTAATAAATATTAATTAGTAGGAATTTATATCACCGACAATTTTAAATAAAAATATTGAAGATAACAAAGGCACAATACTATGCGTCACTCCTGCAAGCACTGAATGAAGAGTCTAAACCAGGCAAGTTTCAAAATTTTCACGAAAGAAATTTTTAATTTATTTATTTGAAATTTTTTTTCCCCCAATTAAATCTATTGTATTTTGAAAATTACATAAAAGCTAAATTTGGTGAAGCTGCTTTTTGGAGAACATTTGATCGCAAATTTAATAGGAATAAAGAAGCAAAAAACTTTCTACGATTGAAATTTGATGCAATATTCAGCGAATCTGTTTCCAGTGGGTAACCATCAATAAGGCGCGTTCCATAACTTGCCTGGCGAACAAGATAGATGGAACGGAGAAATGTTGAGCATTTTCTTTTACACTATCGCACCGACTCACTCAGTCGTAAATGAGTACACCTGCATCCTGCCATGATACAGGTGGGAAGATAAAAGGTACCCCTCCTAGATTTGGGCCACTTGCCCATGAGATTCGTACCTAAACATAAAATAAAATAAAAAACATGTTTAAAACATAAAGCAGTTGAACGATCCAGACAAACGAACAAACAAAAGAAAATGTACGTTACAAAAAACTATATTCGAGGACTAACTAAGAAAATATTCGAATCGGTTTTAGAAGCTCGGTTTCGGTTTTAACAACTCAATATGAAAACCGATTTTGACAGGTATAACTACATAAATTGAGAAAGGGACTAAAGGGGAGGAAACGGGTGCTTAATGATAGTTATGGTTTTCATTAATGTATAATTAGACATATGTAGAAAGGTAAAGGAGAGAAATTTGATATTTGTTAATAGTTACTATTTAACATATATATATGATAAATTTTGGAAGGGAAGGGTAGAGAAATACAGAGAAAAGAATAGCCTTCTGAATGTAGCTAACCCGTGGGACAAGCATTAGTCCAGAAATTGATGTTAAATGTACGATTTATCTTGATTAGAGAAAGTTTGTGAAATTGTATTCCCCAAGGCAAAAAGGGGCACTAAATAAATCAGAAGTTGAGTGAAATTCCTAAATAAATTTATAAAGTAAGAATTTTACTTGCATAGGAGAAAGAGTGTTAACTAAACCTCTTAAGTATTTATTGATCATGTGTGAAGAAAGAAGAAACTTTAGCAGTTTTCTGTAAAGATATTAATTATGTTGTGTAGAAAGAAATAACCCTTCTAGTGTAAACGCAATGTACTAAATTGCATATATATATCTGATGCTACATAGGCAAATTTGAATAATATTAGTATGTGCCTGAGTTTTGATCACTTTATCATGTTGTATATATATGTAAATAAACTATGTTATTTATTAATTAGTGAGTTTGTTATTCTTGAACACTCAGCTTTCCGAAGGGAATTATACATAATTGAGAAGTCCCCTTGAACCTGGAATTCTTCTGTGAATCCAAAGTCAGATGTGTAAGTGGGGATATAAGACAAGGGGTCTATATATATATTTATCAGGGAACAAAACAAGATATTTAAAATAAATTTTTAAATTAAAAGAAAAGAAACCCCCACAAAGATATCTTACTACTCTGCCACAAACCATCCAACAATATCACAGAGTAATTTTGACTAATATCGGCAAACACGCAGTTTCGAAACTGAAACCTTGGGGCTGATAAGTTAAACATGCAAAAAAGAAGGCTAATTATACTACAAAACTAATGCAGCACGTTAATGCAACAAATAGATTATACTTTGCAAAATACTGTTAGAATATATTTCGTGCACAGACAACAGACACTCACCTTGGCAAGTATAACCCTAATCGTTGTATTAATTTAGTGGCACAATTATTGTTCGCTTTTTTTTCAATAGTCTTGATTGGAGCAAACGACTCGCTCCCGAGTCTCGTGGAAGGCACAGAATTTGTAGCGAAACTACAAATCGGGCCCTCCGAGAGAGAGAGATTCAGCTACAGTTCTATCCCCCTCGTGGTGGCTTACCCCTAGAGGTATGATAGTTTCGGCACTGTTGGGGACATAACCGCGTTTGTCTGTCTGTGAAGTAAAGGTCCCACGTTCAATTTCCGTTGCCGACCGGAAGAATTTTCTAATTCTTTTTTTTTTTAATTCAGGACTATAGTTAGCCAGTCTCAAGGAAGGTCACAGTTTTCTGTCTCGAAATTTCGATTTTTCCCTTATACGCGCGCTTTACATAACAATCAAATAACTCCTCGTGACCCTAGTCGCCTCAGTGTATATCTTTTAAACATCCTAGCCTCGTTTAATAATGCGTTATCTAAATCTTAAGAACAATAATGCTAAAGTCCAGAGCAATATTCTTTAAACAATTATTTACCTTTCTTTTTCTTCCCCCCCCCCCCCCAGTAAGATTCTTCACGTCAGCGTTCCCTGTATATGCATTTGGCCTTCGCTGTTAGAGTAAATTACGCACAATCTAGCTGCTATCATTTTCATAATCTTGTTTCAAACCGCTACTGTTATAAATTACTATCCGGTCCCATCTTGCGAAACTGTGTTCCTTTTCTTTCCCCTGTTATTAACCCGTTTCTATTTATCACGGATGAAAGATTGGTAAGGTGAAGGGTAGACGGGCAGCTGTAACCAAATTTGATGATACGTAGGTGGATGGTAATAGTTTAAATAACTTAAGAAGCTCTTTTAAAATGACAAAGAGAAAATTCATTTGCATTTACATGCGAATGAATATTAGTGTTTAGCCTTTGCATAATCCGTTTCAAGCACAGCCTCTGCATAGTTTTAATTAAGTGTATACGTCGAAGAGTAGAGACAGGCCCATTCAATGCTTATAATAAAGAAGCAAGCTTTGGGATAAGCACTGTAGTCTTTTAAAACAGTGCAGAAGGGGCGATGAAAGCTAACGCGAGCCCCACCCCCTCCCCTTCCATTGTGTTTGTATTAGGCGGAACCCGGTACGAAGTTCATGACGAGCTCCCCTTGTGTTTATATACTTACGTGCTTGTGTGTGTGCCCAGTGTGAAGGTGAGGTTTAAAAAGCAACGAGTCAATTCTAACATATAATAAATCAATAAGATAAAAAATTATAAACTTAAAATAAATACATTTTATTTTAAGTTTATAAAATTTTTGTTGATTATTAAATATCAATTTAATTAATAAAAATGTGATATTAGATCTCGGCCAAGCCTGCTAAAAAAATTGCGGACCTGGGTATTGTAGACACCCTAATCCCCCCCCCCCCCCACTTCTCGTCGGGACTGCAGTGCAGCATTATTTAAGGAAAAAAAATGCGAAGATATTATTATTAGCTTATAACAACTGCCGAGTATAGAGGGAGCTAGCAAACAACTGTCAAAAGAAAGAAAAAAAAAATATATATATATATAGTAGTTCATGTAATGATTTATCATATTAAATACTTTTTTTTTTTTTTAACACGTACAAAATTGCTATTAACTGCAACAAGTTGTACTTGTGATGTGCTAAAGCTATCCGCACCTAAACAATTAATAACTACTCAGATGCAGGTAACGATATGTGGCAGCAGGTGTGCGATTTATATTTTAATTAGATCGTTCGAATGTTCGTAATAATCAACACTTTTGAAAGAACAATCTGTCATGATCATTAACAATTTCTTAAAAATAAGCATTAATAGTTTACTTATTTATTTAGATATGTCCTCCGTGTCAGTATAGTGATTTTGCCATTTTTTGCTACTCGTTTGGAGAGGTTTATATCAGAATCTCATCAGCAAAACTGCCAGGTTCGTGCTTCTTGAAAAGACCTCCCATATAAAAACAAATATTGCTCCTGGATCTACTTTTGTTATGAATTTCCATCACGGCGTAAGTTAAAAGGGCTTTGTTATGCTCCTACATGCACGATAATTTCCTTGATGGACACGATGGAAATGCAACAACAATTACAAAAATAAAAAGAGATGTACTGATGGATTATGAGCAGAGCATTCCTAGCGACCATAGACAGTTACTACTATCTTCGTCTCAAAACTAGACTCGAGTATGGCAAGCAACAGCATCCACGGCACCGTGGTATTGGCGCCTCTGTAGCCAGGTGGGCAGGAGCAGCAGTGCGTAGCACATGCTTCTTGATTAGACCGGGGTTCGAGCCCGTTACCACCAAATACGGAGGATGCGGAAAGGTCAGGGAATGACCACCGCATATCCCCGGAGCAATATGGCCTTAGTTGTAATGCTCCTAAAAACCAAATAACAACAACCGTGGTATTAACTGATTTTTACAAAAACAATGTTTAGCTATCGCTGCCTTCAGACCGTCAAAGCAGCAACTACCTGTCAAATAGGCTAGTATCTGTAGTGAAGATATCAATTGCTCAATTTTATAACGGGTCCACGAGCTGATACGCAGGCGTACTGGTGGCACAGTGTAGGCCCTCACCTACGACATGAAGAGTTCGGCACCTGCAAGTTAACCAAATTCACGATTGGCTTCAGCCGGTGAAACACTGATATGTTTAATTAGGATATGTCCTCCATGTCAATATAGATTCCAACTTTTTTCTACTCGTTTGGAGAGGTTTATATTAGAATCTCGTTAGAAAATGAATGAATTCTTAAATACCTGTTTAATCGGGAACTAATCTCAGGCAGTAGGAGTAAGGCTCTTTGCTCCTCATGAGTTATTCCAGGTTTTCCAGTTCGCTCAATATGCAAATCGGACCGTGAACACATACCGGTTCAAGCCAACTGCACTTCAAGCATATGAAATATAGTACGTACCGTAAAAACAGATGCAGTATCGCGTGAGCAATCGATGCTCCAAAACAGCTCAAATGACATTCACCTACAAAAAAATAAAAATAGCATATGCATTGGCTTATATGGAGTATCAACCAAAAAGTAAGATATCAGCGTCATCAGCTCCACAAACACACCTCAGAAACTTCCTTAACATTGAAGCGTTGAGAACAACACTTAGCTTTGCCATAACTCTGAATACTATCCTTCCTTAATATTGAATGCCGTTATGCTGGTTGAGCAAGTACTTCATAAACAATTTACCATCTATGGAGGGCTTTTTTATGCCAGCCTTGAATGGACACTATGGAAGCTGATTTTAAACAAATATAATATTGTAACTCTGGCGATACTCCTCACTGCCAGACTAGACTTGTCACACCTTCACACAGCAAAAGAAGAATGCTAAGATCTGCAACCAGACCTGTTGAACATAACGTGCCTTATGAAAAATGTTGGATTTTTGCTGCTCCACATTCAGATTTTTGGTTATTATATCCATTTATATGGATCCATGCTTCTGGAGGAAGAAAAAAAAAACTGAGTCCAAGTTGTCGATACCTATATGCATTCTGCTGTTATGCATAAGAACGATGTGTAACATATTGTTACATGATGAATATGCATTGCACCTGCAAATAATTCATTTTTACTGTAAAATGGTTTAAGTATTATTAATATGCTTTTAGGTGCATCAGCGACTTAGACAGGTTATACTGAGGCATATACACTGGTATATTATATCTGTAAATTGCATACATTCTGGTCGAAAAATTCAAGTTTCAGGGAGAAAAAAACTGTGTAACCCTCGCCTGAGACCAATAACTCAGCCACGTTGTGAAAAAGGCTCATAAAAATTCCTCGTATCACTGACGGAATTCGAACTCAGGTCTTTTCCACCAAGTGTGGAGAAGACGCTGACTATATTAAACTGCAACCCGCGAAGACGTACAATGATTTAACTACTATTACAGTGGATATATAAAGTTTTACAGTGGATGTAGACTCGCGAGTTTATCTGTTCCTGTTCAACTCAGCTCGGATTTCAAGTGCAGTAAGTATAACACTGATTTCTAAACTCGACTGAGTTTAAAAATCAGTGTTATGATCTCATCCTGTGCTTCCGTTGTTACGCACGGCCGACTCTTCCTGATCGTGGTTTGGTCTTTAAACTGCCTATCTCCTTTAATCGTCGAATGGTAGTTTGTACTTCTTTATGAAACACGTAGTTTTTTACCAATACTTCTCATGGAATAACTTTCTTTATACGGAGTTATAATAGCACTTCTTTTTATGACAGTCAGTTCCTTATTACCTGCCATATTTATTAGGAAACACAACCTACAACAAACACTCTTTCTGAATGACGGATGTTCGATTTTACAAGTTACAGCTCTTAATCCTCGATTTATATTATTGCAAAACACTCTAGAATCATTTACTATAAATGATTTACACATACTATAAATTTCTAGAATATTCTAAAATCATCTACAACGTTCCATCACATTCAGGAATCTTCTGTACCTTTCTGAAATATTCTCGAATATTCTAGAAATTCCTTAAATATTAATTTTTTTAAAATTTTTATACATAATAGAAAATATTTTTAAAAAAATTGGTAAACAAGTTGGTTCTGTTTTAATTAAAAAAACTTTGAGAATTAAGAAAAACGAAACGTGATTCCAAACTTTTACGCGGGAGTGTATTGACACAAATACATTTCATTGCTTCCTAGGAGAAAATGAGGTCAATAGTACTAGCGCGACTTTACGATCACTCTACAATAGACACAAGGACAATTCAAAAAGTAATGGAAATTTGGAAATGTAATGGAAATGCTTTAACACAATGTGTTAAATAGGAAAAAGCATTTATTTTACTTTATTTCAGTATTAAACAGCTGATAACATTGTTTTGCAATATATTTTAAAATTTTCAGTAAGCTGCGCGAGTTGTTCATTTATAACGTGACATCTCCCTTACCAACCTTCAGAAATTTATCGAAAAATGAGGCAGAAGCACGAATGAATTGCCGAAAGAACAGTTTAGGCATGTATTTACCGGATAAAAAAAAAAAAACATATTATGTCGAGTAAAGGAGCATTATTGCAGCATGAAAATGCTACGCCACATGAGTCCTATAAAAGTCCTAATACCATTACGAAATTTTAATTTCAATTTTTAAACCCCCCTTGTCCCCCAATAACTGTTCTAGTTCCCTCTGGCTTTTCGCGTTTTGATTGTTTAAGAAATCGAATGAAAAGGTGTTGAATGTCACGAATATATTAACCAAGTGATAGAAGCGGTATAAACTAGTGATGGGCATAATCGAGAGGTCATAATCGATTCTTTCCATTACAGTAAATCATTTTATTATTATCATTAGCCATATGGTGTAAGGGAGCCCGAGGCTTTTGCTGCACCAGCCAAAAAAAAAAAAAAGTTTCTGAGTTACCCTGAGAGAGAGAGAGAGAGAGAGAGAGAGAGAGAGAGAGAGAGAAAAGGGAATCACCAAGGAAGAGAAGAATAATGATATCCAGCTGAGGACCCTGGGTGTGCCAAGCCCATACTCACCAAATGTGAGCCACTGGACTTCGATTATACTGATATCATTCGAATGATTTATTCCATTATGGAAAATCATTCGATGACATTCATTCAATTATTTTATTCGATTACCGGTATATCATTAAACGATATAATCGAATGATATACCGGTAATCGAATAAAATAATTGAATGAATGTCATCGAATGATTTTCCATAATGGAATAAATTATTCGAATGATATCAGAATAATCGAAGTCCAGTAACTACTAATCATTCGATTATTTCCATTATTGAAATCTCTCAATTACTTATTCGATTATGCTCATCATTAATGTAAAACTGACGAGACACAGCAAACGGTTCTTGCAGGAAATAAAAATAATCGCAGTTTTGAAGCTCTTTTTCGGGTTCATTAATTTTCATTCTTTTCACTCTTGTATTAAAAAGAACGAAAATGAACCCAAATAACGAATATGAATAATGAATCCAAAAAAGAGCTTCAAAACAAAAAGAAACTTTTTTTTTTAAAGTGTGTCCCCTTAATTTTATGTATAAGTTTGTATACTCTATGCAATATCCTTTACTCAATACATTAAATTATTTTTGTTGCAAACAACGGTGCTACGCAATTAAAATGCCAAGAAAAAAGAAGGCTGTGGAATTATTCTGATATAAATTTGTCTGGCTACCTTGTGGCATTAAGTCCTGGTTATAGATAGGGCATTCCTCGCTCAGACAGTAACTAACAACTTCACCTACTCATTTCATCGATAACGCGAGGAAAACAATATGGTTGTCAAAATCAAAATTCAAGCGAGTCTGTTAGATTTTGATAAGTTCACCCAGCCCGTTCTTATTACAAGTTATGTGTGATGAGTAGTGGTTTAAGCGTGTTAACTGAGCTCGGAGCTTTCCCTTAACACCAGATTCTACTGACACCAAAGTCACGTGCTAAGGGAGAGCGAAAAGAGCAATTGCTGGGACCTACATATGGTCCCACACTCAAGGGCAATTTCAGGAAATGTTATGGGCACCTCTTGACATCGGCGTCCCTTAAACATTCAGATTTGCGCTGGCCCTAACCAGGGTGAGGGCACTCTGACTCTGAAGGTCCCTGCACTTGATGTTCCTATCCTTCAAGCGTAGTCTTCGCGGATAACACAGTTGTTATAATCCCCTCCTCCCCCACACCGGATTAAAATCCTGTCAATGACACGAGGATCTTTTATGGGCTTCTTTCACTCCGTGACTGAATTAGTCGGTCTCAGGCCTGATAACTGGGTTTCCCCAACCACGGAAACCCGGGTTCTTCGTCCAGAAAGACAGGCAAATCGACCAGAGAATGCACGCAATTTATGGACACATTACACATGAGCAGATGAGTTGCTCTCGGGTGACCTTAATATGAGAGGGGTTTTTTTTTTGTTGTTGTTGTTCATGCTTGGTCTTTGCTAGTAGCAGAGTGGTTATAATCGCTCTCCTTGCCACATCGAATGGAGGGAACCATAAATCGTTAATCGAGGGAACTTTTATCGGATATTTCACTCCGTGGCCGAGTTGATCGATCTCAGCCGAGGAGAGCAGGGTTTTCCCCTCCAGAAACTAGTTTTTCGTCCAGCGAAACAGGCACCACTACAGAACACAAGAAATTTAGAGACAAAGCACACATGGGTAGATGAGGTAATTCTCGGATGGTCCTAATATGACTTTTTTTTTTTCTTTTTTTTTTTTTTTTGAGAGTTGTCCTTGAGGTTAGCGTAGTGGTTATCATCGTCGTACTTCCCGCACTGGGTGGAAAAGGCCCGAGTTCACATCCCCTCAATGACGCGAGGAATTTTGCTATTCTCGCGTTTCTGAAGCAAGGACAGCAAAGTTTTTTTCTACCGGAAACTCCAATTTTTTTGTCCAGAAAAACAAGTAAACCGACCAGAGAATCACGCAGTTTATGGATAATACGTACACATGGTTGATGAGACTGGGGATTGAGAATGTTCTTGAATCGTTCTTGAACCCTCAACTTTCTCGCCAACTTCGACTGTTTGTGAGACTGCTTGAATCGAAGAAAACTGCGATGTTTTAATTCTATAACTCAAATGATTTATTGATTTTACTAAATCCGCGATACGTCAATATGCTGACGTTGTCTTTGCACTATTTATAATTCTATTTATCAAAATGTACTACAACGTGAGAGAGAAAATTTATCATAAAATTTAATACTAAATCCGCGATATGTCAATATGCTACCAGGAAGTAATGATTTCGTATAATTTTTTGAAAAGTAAAACAACGAAGTTCGCTTTTTATCTTGAATTGTCTTCCTGGGATGGTATTGCGTAAATGTCAAAGCATCATCTTGTCAGCAACAGTGGCGCCTCCTTTTCACACGTCGTCGAGTAGACTCATTAAGTTGTCACTGTAGCGACTTTTTCATGTTTATTGATGAGGTCAAATTTTTATTCAATAGAAAGAACAACCCTTTTCCGGTGTAACAAATAAAACAAACAAAAAAAATGGAGATGTTAAACCTAATGGTACAGCAGTAAAAAAAAAAAAAAAGGTCATATCAGGGCACAGTGAGAACAAACTCATCTGGCCATGTGTAATAATGATGTTTTTTAGTCGATTTTCCTGGACTAGACACCACGTTTACAGGAGGAAAATCCCTACTCTCCACGCTTACGTTCCACTAAGTCAGCTACAAAGTGAAAAAACCCATAAACGTTCCTTGCGTCATTATCCGAATTCGGGCCTTTTCCATCCAGTGTGGAGAGGATGGCGCTTATAACCACTATGCTACCCGCGCGTACCTAACTGTATAGCAGCAAAGGAACATTACAAAAATGTAAAGAAATAACAGCTGTAACATATTTCTTTTTTGTTACTGCATTTAGACTGACTTAGCTTTCCGTAAGCTGCTACAGCTTAATTATGATTAATCTGCAATTATAATCCGGATAATTGACGATCTATTGTAAAGTCACATCCATAATTAATAAACTTGTTAAAAGACATACATTTCCAGTCCTTTTTTATCCCAAACAGTTTTAAGGGCCAGCTTATACTGAATTTCCACTCTCCTTAAGTTAAAGAGGATTTACAGACAGTGGATAAAAAAAAAAAAAAAAAAAAAAATATATTAGTCACGTGTGTACGCGGGCAGCACGAATCATTGTAATGTCTAGTCACTTTTAATCTACTTTTGCTCTCAAGTAAAATAAAACTCCGCTCGTAAAATACACGTTCTATATCTTTTGAGAGAGAATAAATGGATTTGTTTGAGTGGCTTACGGATAGTGCTACAAGTATATGGAAAATAAACGTTTTATGAAAATGCTATTAATCACAGACAAAATCTGAAAGGGGATATAAATATGACGATTCGCCTAGCAATTAAAGAGTAGACTATCTGTAAATTCTATTGACTTGGTCAAAGTTTATATTTCAGCAGACATCTATTAATTACACTTTAACGATATATATAAAGGACATGCATGAATTTTTTAGTTAGTTGTATACTATTTTAGCTTTCCAGTGATAGATGGCGCCAGCTTATACAGTATTTGTGCAGCGGTTTGCCTCTTGTTTTGGGAGTCTATAAACTTCCATCTACTCGTATTTTGCGAAATTATGGCAATTCATGAAAATAAAGAAATATAAAATCAAAAGAGCATATATTAATCAAGATTAGTTATATCAGATATAATCATTGTCAACAACGTCTCTCTCCATCTAAAATCTGTCATGTGCATTTTCACTGGCGTCATGGAATTGTTTTTCTCGTTTCCGTATGAATGTGGTTTTGCAAATCTCGTGCAAATCTTGAGTAATAGCACTCGTTAAACTACGTCCGAACGATGCTCGCGTAATGATGAACCTCCATCTTATGGAAAAAGCAGTGTTGAGAACACCACCTAGCTTTGCCTTAACTCTCAGTTAAGGGGAAGGAAGGTAAAGGGGGCAATTTGTCATGGGTTTACAGAAGATGCATCGAAATTGTAGTTTCTGCAAAGATTTACAGTCTCCGCTAACACTAAAATTTTCTTTGGTTATTTGTAAAAATTCAAAACAATTCTTCGATTTACAGTCCCCTTTTTTGATATCTGTGAGATTTGCAGATCGTTGATGAATAAATCAAAGCAAAATTACAGACAGCGGCAGAGGAGGGACCCAATATGATATGACTTTAATTTTAAGGGTACGAGAGGCTTGTTCGAGAATATCACCGGGGTGGGTAAGAATTTGCGGTTTCGCCTCTCCATACAGACATTAACTTTGGGTAACATGCTCCCCCCTCCTCAAGTGTGTCTATTTTTCGACCATCCTTCTCTACGCTGTTCCTACTCTCACTATTTCTTTCTTAGAAAGCTATTATCTCTCTCGCCTTCCTCTCCTTCGCTCTTAAAACTCATAACAATGTCTTTTACTAAATAACTGGTCTTTTACTAAACCAAATTCAGCAACTGTTTCGATTAACCTTTCCAAAACATGTGTTTCAAGCGGCCTCAGTCCATTACATTTTAATTATTAATTTGTTCATCCAGTTTCGTACATATAGAAGCTCACGTAAGCTAATTTTTGTATGAATTAATGCAGCAATTAACTGTGGTAACTTTTGTTTATTAATGTTTAATTTAAAATTGTCTGAACAGCTACGGTCGGTATATCCAATATACATCACAATGATCTGCAAGGTGGCATCCATTTCAAAAGTCGCTTATCTCTTATCTGTATCATCTCTAAACATCCACGGAGATAGAAAAATATTTCAGGTTCGCATTACATACTCCCTGCTGGAGATATTAAGAACAAATTCCTATATTTTTAAGAAACAGCAAATAAAACTGAAAGCCGATTTATCCTTCTTTGTTGCTCAACTTCACAAGCAAATTCAGGACAGATATTGTTTCATCGCATTGCGCTAATAATGCTAACGTGAACTGTAGTATTGCAATTCTGCAAGTTTTTGTAAGAATAAAATCCTAAAAGCTAATTGGTCTATGGATGTGTTTTTTATTTTTTTATTTTTTCGCAATAAGCTTACTACTCGAGGCGATGAACATGATGTTGACACTGTGGTCCACTGCATAGAAAGTGTGCAGTGGAGCCTTTTTTCTGCTAAACGCTCAGCGGAACAAGTACTTTTTTTCCCTTTAGAATTTATCGATTTAGAGTGTAGTGATCTTTAACAGGTCAACAAACACCACCTTGTAGTGAAAACCTCTGCAACAGAAGGTCCAATAAATACCTAGGATGCATTTAAGAGTTATTTCAACAGCAGTTCAGATTCAGATTGTCCAAAACCTTTGAAGAAAACATTTTAATTAATATGGATGAAAATGAAAATCGTAAATTTAATTGTAAAATGCACCGCTTGACAAAATGAACAGAACACGTAAAAAACGTGGTGTAACTCGTGCAGCTTGCGATGAAGCTGTAGCATAGAATAACGATGAAATGAGGAGACAGCGAGAAACTTCGGACAGGTATAAGGGACATTTATAGGGATTGTATAAGAATTACCAAAAAGGTCACATTACAGAAATTTATAGAAGATGCTCGAAAATATGGTCACCTGACAATCAATACGGCTTAAGATTCGGGAATTGGCTGTTGGCTTGCAATGCGATGCCCTTGGCAGTGATGATGTTGTGCACGATAAGAAAATCTGGGCCAACCGCACCCCTAAAAAAGTGTCACATATGGTTCGAGGATCTGTGCTCGATATCTCTGCACAGTTACAATACCTCTATCAAAAACATGAAGAGGGGTGCCGCCGTTGATGATTATTCCGCCCCATACGAGAACACTGCCTCCACCCTAAGTGTCCCTTTCTCTGATGTTGGAGGGACGGTACCGCATCCCTCCAACCTCGTTGCCTCCAGATGAAATAACGTCTAGAATCTGTTAGTAGGCTAAAACGAGACTCATCAAAAACAGAACTGTACCCCATTGTCAGGGCTCCAAGTCACATGTTCATGGCACCAGCTTCAACAAGCTCTGTGGTGGTTTTGGGTTAACAGGATTGTATTTAAGGTATTTGTGTTTATATGGCGGTCTCCAGGGTTTCCCCTATAGGCCGCTGTAGCTTCTGAAGGCACTAGGCCAAGGCCGGCAACTGTGTGTGTGTGTGTTTTGTTATGTTTGGTGTTGAGTGCCGGCGCCTGGAATTTCGCAGTCAGGGGGCATGGAACACCTGGTCTCCTGCCCCATGACTCCCAGGCTTAATGGAATACAAACCACTGGTTTCCTTGCCCAGAGTCCACTTGAATTGAGCCTTCTTGACACAGTCCGGTTGCAAATGTTTTCATCTGTGGCCGCAGCAACCTCAAGAGACAATTGATGACAGGACATCGTAGAGCTCCATCTTGCTTTTAGAGCCAGATAGCGGTCTGTTCTGGTTGACGTAGTCGTCGGGAGACCTTGGTCGGCTCGCCTTGTAATAGTTGCCGTCTCCTGAAACTGCTTCCATATTGCTCAAATGATACTGCGTGGCACATTAAGCCAACGTACCACCTCCACCTACCTGGCTTTAAGTCGTCCAAAGGTCCATCTCAAAGAATCATCTAAGCGACGATGACTTGCCATCCTGAGTACTGGAGATGTGGCTATCCTACTGAGCAAGCCAATAAACGGAAAAGAAGTGATTTGGTCGCAATCCGTGATTTTATAGATATGAATAATTTTGCATAATGTGATACTCTGTAAGGTGGTAGAAGGATTTCTATTGGATACTCGGAATTTGCATGGACAGCCAGGATGCCTATTATATCAAATACTCGCTTTCAGCAACACTGTTCATAATAAATTATTTAAGAAAAACATTCTGTTCTGTTAATTTTGTCGAGCATTATACAAATTTTTTTGTATATATATTTTCATATCTATCATAACAATGAAAACTACCTGTCTGCTGAAAAATCTAGAAACTGAATAGTTTTTTTTTTTTAATTGATACTATTCTAAAGCATTCTTGACCTTTTTTAAATAACGGCATCCCTAAGTAATTTATTTTATTTTGTGGCACCCCTACTCAATTTTCTGCCTGTTAGATCCGATTCTCTCTGTGTGTATATACAGAGTGATTCACTACCAGTGCGACAAACTTGCAGGAGGTGTACGAGGCACAAAGACGAATCGGAATCACATACCATTGCAGGGTCCGAAATGCCTTCGTCATGCGGTAGAGGACGTTGAACGGGAGGTCACGTGAACAGCGATCCCGCTGGAAGTCAACATTTGCGAACCGTTTCTGTTGAAGAAACTAAGTAGCAAAAGTCCTCCGGAATGGATAATCTGCAGGCTCAAATGATTGGACGCGCTGCAAATGGTATGAATTCATTTGGTTTGTTGACAGTATCCTCCATACAGTGGATTGGGAAATACCCAATCGTTGGCCTATCGCTCGAGTACTCGTACTCGGATTGCCTTCTGCAAGACGTAGGACATTATCCTCATTGTCTGGCGTCCTCGTCGTTCGCTCTCGATTCATGGTACCTCTCGTAAAACAACCAGTCTCACGTAACCTTCTGTGCACACGTGCGAAAATCGTATGATGAGGAGCACGCCTGTGCGGGAAACTTTCCTGGTACAAGCGCAGAGCGGCGCGCCCGTTACAGTCCGCAGCTCCATACGCGAGGTGCATGTCGGCCAGTTCAACGTCTGAATACTCGTCCATCCTACTGCCTCGGGAACCGGTTCGCAAATGCTGACTTCCAGCGGGATTGCTGTTCACGCGACCTCCCGTTCAACGTCCTCTACCGCATGACGAAGGCATTTCGGACCCTGCAATGCTATGTGATTCCGATTCGTCTTTGTGCCCCCTACACCTCCTGCAAGTTTGTCGCACTGATAGTGAATCACCCTGTATGTATATATTGTTATATATATGTATATTAAAAACGTTTTCCTGCTAGTGATATTTATTTGAGCTAATGGGAGAAGAGGGCGAGGCAATTACGTCACTACAAATGCAATTAATTATTGACAACTGCCTCCATAACGTTCATCAACCTCGTGCACGTGCTTCCATTTGTCTAACATTTGAACATTGTAACTTGTTTTGTTTATTAATGAATATTATATATTTGTAAATATTTCAGTGAAATATTTTAGTCCTGCTCTTTTGCAACAATTTTCCTCATGCATTATGGAACCTGAAGCAAAAGGCCTTTTCCCTAGTGACCTATGTAAACGCACCTTAGGTGTGATATTTATTTCACCTTGAGAATGCCGAGCACTACAAATGCACAGGTAAATAATTACATAGGTCATTTCCTGATTAGATATCGATCATAATGACCTAGTGTTTACTGTCTGGTGTCTCCTCCAACTCCGTCTTTTTACTCTGTGTAGAATACAATACTTTGCATAAGGCCAGGGTGAAGTTTTGTGAAGTATTAGTATGGGTTGTGTTGTTCCTGTGGCCACTTAGCCTGTGGGTCTGTGGAGAGCTACAAACACTCCAGTTTCCATCACCGCCCAGGGGAGGCGGGCCAGGACAAATTAGGATAGAAGAAAGCTCTAGCGGGGTGAAGCTTGCAGTAGCCTAGGCATCCAAGGAGAACCCAAAAAATTATTGGAAAGGAGATAATGGGAAGATAGGAAGAGGGTGGGATAAAAGGAGCAAAGAACAGGGGGGGGGAACTAGTTGAGGCATTAGCCTGATTTGAAAGAGACAGTAAGGGGGATCCCTGGTACAGAACGCTCATTCTGGTCCAGAGGGTGGGAGTTGAAAGTGAGTGGTGGGGTGAGCCACCACGCAAAAAAGGAGTAGGGGCCACCCAGGGTGAGGAAGGACCTCAACCACCCCAGGTGATAGGAATAAAAGAACATAGGGAAAGAGATGCTATGGTGAAGCGTGCTTTTTTGCAGCTCTGTCCCACACTGGCCTGGGGTTACTCTAATGGCCAGTGTCAGCATCCCACACCATGCCAGCTAGGAAAAGCTACAGCATGATGTCAGCTTGAATAACCATGAGGCCCCTGAGGATCTGCATAGCCATCAGTCTGTCCAGTGAAGAGGCTACGATAGAAAGTGCAATTAATAATAATTTTCATTCACTGAACATTCACACAATTTTACTCTTTATAGTTTTTATTTATACTTTCTATTTTCTTTTATATATTAGATTAGATACCGATCAGTGTGTTTCGACAGGTGTCTTATACGTAGGAAAGATTTGACTTACTCTGTTATACCTCTACACATTATGTAGAAAAGCATGCAGGGGGCGGATCCCCCTAGTATAATATTAAAAAAATATGTTATATGATAGTTATTACAATAATATAACTATAAAGAAATTTACAATTCATAATACAAATTATATATATATATATAATAATTTTATTCTTTATACAGAGGTACTAAATAAACATCATTATAGATCACCACAAAATTAAAAAGATACCGCAAACCTTTTTATAATGAAATAAATATATAAATTTTTAAAAAATAAAACCCCTGGAATGTTGTTGCGGCACCCCGATTGAAAACCACTGTTCTAAAGCAATGGCCTCCGATATTTTTATAGAAAAAGCTTCAAATATTGTATCGAACCTGGGCAACTTTGAAAAAAAGGAAGTAACTATTGTACGGAAAAATATTGTGTGTGCGTGCAATTAATGCTTCAGCCCTCTAATATTTCTACAATTAGGAATATTAATCAGCAACGGTAGAATTTACTGAAAATTCCAGTTATCTCTGTTCTGCCCAATTTGGATCTCCTTAAACAGTGTCATTTCAAATATCAACACTGTCCCATTGCACGCACGAGCGTTTTCTGTATTTTACTCTTTGTTCTTTTACACCAAACGCAATAAATATAGTTACTACATCAAACATTTCACCTTGGCTCTCTTTCTAATACAAATATTTTAAAAGTAGATTCATGCATACATTCATTTTTCCAGCTAATAGTTACCAACCAGCGGGAAATTGAAGAGCTTACAAGGACTACCAGCAGCGCACCTAGAGAGGAGAGAAGAGAAGAGAAGAGAAGAGAAGAGAAGAGGGGAGTAATCTGTATGGGGCGCTAGTAAAAATCGTAATACATTTACGAAAGACTGATGATGTATGATTATTTATAATAATTATATGGCGTAATTAAATAAAAACGTTAATAAATTTTCGCCAAGAAACTAATCTAGGCGAAATTTCGCCAAAAAAAAAAAATAATAATAATAATACTTATCTTTCTGTCTTTGTGATTTAAACTGACATTAGCATTAGCCATATACAGTACTGCAAAGATGCTATATCGCCCTTCCACTATATAGTTAATTTCTGCAATCGCCACTATATGGATTTTTCCGCAACAGCCAGAAACGTAATAATAATAAATATCAAAAAAATAAAAATATATAAAAAGTTACTTATGTGTTTCTTCCCTCATGTAGGTATCCATCCAGATAAAGTCTGAATTTCCTCAAGCTGTCAGCTTTGACTAGCGACGGAGGTAACTTATTCCATGAATTAACCTCTTGCTGGCTAAAAGAAAACTTCCTACAGTTTGATCTAATTCCTTCTCCAGTAACATTAATTTATGGTAAGGTGTTCATTGTCAAGCTCTGTAGCCCAAAAATTCGAAGTCTTTACACATATGGTTGATCGGTTGTTGTAGAGTTTCAGGCGCATCAGCAATTTAGGCCATATTGCCCAGTATATAATGTCTGTAAATTGCGTGTGTTCTGTGGTCGATTTGCTGTATTGCTGGACGAAAAACCAAAGTTTCCGAGAAAGAGCCATGCTATCCTCACTTGAGACTGACTAAACTCAACCACGTTCTGAAAAAGACCCATAAAATTTCCCCCACGACATTGACGGGATTCGAATTCGGGTCTTTTCCACCCTGTGTGGGTATGCGGCGATTCTATGCTACCCACGAGGGCAACACATATGGGCAACCTTCTGGATGCAGTATTCCATGTAGTTATACAGTTAGCTTATACAGTCGGATTAAAAACCTGCAGCCATTGTCAATCCACTGCAGGATAGAGGCCTCCTCAACAAGTCATGTCGAGGGAATGGACCATAATCTGTTACGCTGGTCCAGTGCGGGTAAGCAGATCGACCGTATTTAGCAGTCAGGGGCTTTACCCCCGGTCTACTCAAAGAGCGTCTGCTATTGCACTCCTGCTCCTGACCACAGGGCAACGGAGGCCGCTATGGAGGGGTGGAATTATGACCTCCTTATCTCTACAAGCAAATATTCGACAAATCATCGGCAGGACACCGCTGGCCTTGTGCACAGTCACATCGGCTCGTATCACAACTCCTAAATCCTTCGCTTCCTCTACTATTTTTAATTCAAAAACACTAGGTGTATAAGTAATTTTTGGGTTGCTATTCCCCAAGCTTGCATTTTGTTGCTTTAAAACATAGTTGCTACTTTTCTAACCATCCCTAAAGCATATCCAAGTCATTCTGAGGAGCGCTGCTTGGCACTAATCGTTAATCGCTAATCACATCATCTGTAAATTTTGACAAACTGCCCTCTCGGTTCGTCGATGTCATTTAAGAAAACTAAACAACAGTTGTCCTAGAAAAGATCCTTGGGAAATCCTACTTCTGTTGTTACCCCAATCTGAAGAGTAACCATTAATCACAACTCGCTGCCTCCTGCTCTGCAGCCACCTTGCAATCCATCTTAAAATCTTAGAATCTTACCTGTGATCCCAACACGTTGGGATCAGAGGTAAGATTCTAAGCCTTCTAACGAGAGAATGAATTAAATGCTCTCGTAAAACCGAAATAAACAATGTCGAAATTATTTCCTACATTCAACTTGTGGTGACAGCGTCAAAATAACTAATCAGGTTAATCAGGTTAGTTTAACATGATTTTTCCTTAACAAAACCCTGTATATACTTCAGAATTCTAATTCTCTCTAAATGGTCATATGCTGATACTACACCAATCCAAAGGAATCTCTCTCCTGACTTCTGTGATGCCATAAGAATTAATCTTAATGGTTCAACACGCTCTCTTGCTGCCTCCCCCTCAAAATTACCAAAATTACATCAAGATCACATGCCATCAACTCCAGAAGCCAACGCAGTTCTGGAGGCTGATGTTCTAATAAACAATCTTCTGTAATTTCAATATCTCGAATTTCAAACTGCTCAGCTTCACTCGCATAGCTTGTCCTCACTATGAACTGTCTTTCGTCTAAAGATCGATATGAAGTACTTGTTGATAAAATCAGAAGTCTATGTGAACTGACATTTATCTACACCTAAGGGCAGTCCCAGGTAGGGACAAAAGGAGATATAGCTGCCCATCGTAAAAATAATGTTGATTGTTTTTTTCTGTTATATGATTATTAAAGCTCAATGATTCCCCGGAAAACTACTGTAGCTTTTCTTTTAACTACTTTAGCCCCCTTCTTTAGAAAATGGATTCCATTTTAGAAGGGGGACTTCGCCCCTATCCACACCTATTACGCAAGAGTCCTATCTAATTCGTTTTCTTCTTTGAATTCATATACAAGAAACGTTCCTTAGCCAGTGATCTTTCAGACCCAGCCTCTGCCAGTCTAACGTTTTCTATGGTAATATTACAGATTAAACCAGCTGTTATAGGTTTCAGTACTTTTTATCGTCCCATGCCATCTTTTCTGCTCTATTAAACCAGTCAGATATCCATCTCGGCATCCTCTTCGTGCTATATTTTCTTAATGGTATATATGTATTCATGGTTAATGTTACTATGGCTTTTAAAGATGTTCCATAATTGTATTAAATTCACCTTCCCTGTGCTAACTGCCCAGTTGATAGTTGTCACACACCATCTTACACTTTTACATTTTTATATCTAAACCCATTAATGAAAACCCACCTGTTTACCTTTAACAACTGCAACGTTCTCTTTCATCTTTCTACGTAGAATTGTGTGATCTCTTCCTGCTACTGGTTCCTATACATTCAGCTCTAAGATGTACTCTGGCTCGTGGATAATCTGATCAAATTACTTAACACCTAGTATTTTATTTATCATGCTAATAGAAATGATTGTGATTTATTTCATTTAAAAATTTTGTCCCCCACACTGAAGTTCCCTCCTAGTTGCCCTCATCAATAAGGGATGCAGCGAAATCATCCATAAAAAGATATTCACCCTTTTTCGTCCATTCCATCTGCATATACTTTTGTCATAATCCACACCGTGAATGGTCGTATACTGGAAGACTGGTCGGATGAGTCACGTTATTTACTCCACACCGTGGATGGTCGTATACGGATTTGGCATCAACAACGTGAAGCTCTTCATCCATCATGCATGGTATCAAAAGTGCAGGCCGGTGGAGGCGGTTGTATGGTGTGGGGAATGTTTCACTGGCAGGAACTTGAACCACTGGTGCATGTGGAACAACGCATCAATGGTCTCCGCTATCATCAACTGCTTGCTGACTGTATACACCCCGCTATGTTACACTTTTTCCCGAATGGCGATGGTGTCTTCCAAGATGGCAATGCGCCGAGCCATTGTTGTGCAGGAATGGTTTGAGGAACACAGTTTTGACTTCCAGCATATCAATTGGCTTCTGAACTCCACCTATATCAATTCCATAGAGCACTTGTGGGACACTATGGAAAGGCATATCTGGCATCTGGATACACCAATCACCTCCACACCTGCACTGCTGACCGCATTACACACAGCTTGGTTGGCCATACCTCCCGAACGCTTCCGACATCTTGTTGAATCAATGCCACGTTGGATAGCTGCTGTACCGAGGGCAAAAGGAGGACCTATGAAGTATTAGGTAGGTGGTCATAATTCAGTGATCACTCAGTGTATATACTGTACATATTTCAAGCAATAGATGATCATCTTGTAAGACACAAAGTCTTACAAATTAAATTAAATGTCTATATAATCAATGATAGAATGCTAGATAGAGTGATATTGTAAACCTTACAAGAAAACACTTAAAGTCACAAATATTGTTTAAGATAGTGGGTCTCACGCTAATGGAATTTAATTAAGTGGAGTCTATAGTTAATGTAAAAGCAAATATACCGTGGAAATAAACATTAGAAAGAGTTCTGAATCAGTGCCCACACCTGAAACAGCAAGCGAAGATAGCAAGACGGAACAGTGGGGGGTCAACTGATAGAATGGCAAGGGACGGATTGCTCCAGAGATGATAATAGGGGTACCAACGGGGGGCGTTCTTGTTTACTGCAAACAGAGCGGACATGGCGAGACGAATCAAGTAAATGGACGCAGGTGTTTTCTGGATGATACTGAGCTCCGAAATTTCGATCACCTTCCAGAATATTCGAGAATTCTCTAGAAACGGAAGTCCTCTCTACACCGGAAGGGGCTCGACCATCGTGTCATGGGTCATAGGCAAATGAGAATGGAGACGATGATGGTCGGATAGAAATGATTGGTCGAGGAAAGGAGGGGCGTTACGAAATTTTGGGAAATAAAGGGGGAAGAGCGCACGCAAACAAGGAGTGATAAAGTTTTTTTCGGGAATGATAAAGTTTTTTTTTTGGCGAGAAAGGTGTTTTTGGAGAGAAAGGTGTTTTTGGAGAGATAGGCTCAGGAAACAGTCCCCGGAAGCGATCCACCAGTAGAACCAGTTATGGTGAGTTGACTAAGTTCTGATAGCTTTAATAAAGTGTAGATAAGTTACAGAAAGGGGAACTTTCTCGAGATGGAACATAGAAGTCCGAGAGCGTCCACCGAGAGATATATTTGAAAGGAGGACAGCGAGATAATGCTTACGGAAGAACACCGTACCGTCCTGTAGAAATAAAGTTATGGGAAGCGACTCCTACTGAATGATCCGGCACAGCAAAGAAGGATACGACACCAGGATGATCGGCAAAGTGAATAGTGTCCCTGGCAGAAGTTAGCATTCCGGAATCGGGGAAGAACGTTCCCAAACCAATGGAGGACCCGATGCAGAGCAGAAAGTCACAGGCCAAACATTGTATTAGCGGTAGGATCCAAATCCCCAGAAGTAAGTGGTTAAACAACGAATATACCTCTATGTAATTGCAAAGGACTGCAGGGAAGATTAGATAAATATTAATTGAGATTTAGGGAAACATACAGTTAATTCAATGCATGTTGTATAGATAAGCAAGGAAATATCATAGAAATAGTTTAATGAAGGATTGTTTACAGGTGTGGTCTATTTACTGATCAATTAATGGAGGGAAAGTAATAATTTTGGACGGGTTAGCCTATAGAGCAGGTACAGTTGTATGTTACTTATATATTATTACTGAAGTAGAGAAATTAGTCGCTAAATGCTGAAGTTTACCTGAGAGGATGAAGAAATAAATAAACCAATGTATATTTCATTAACATGTAATTTTAATGTGTTAGGGTGAGAATAGAATAGAATAATGTGTAAAGTGGACATTAAATTCCAGAAGAAGAATTGTGTTAACCATGAAGAAGAATGTAGGATTGTGCTAGATAAGTATGATTAATAAATAAAAAAAATGTCAATTGTATTTAAGAAAGAGTTAGGTGAAACTGATCGTACGAATGTGTTAGTTGCCGAATATTAAGAAGATGATGATAGGAGAGCCTAATGACCAGGAACGTAATCCATGCCATGTACCTATATATGAAGAGAATAATGCGTAATGAAATGCTTGATCTTTTATTTGTAATTATGTATAATAAACTAATTGTATCTAACTTAATGCAAATAGTGTTTGGTCATTTCTGAACACAGCAAAAATCCAAAGGAGGAGTGCACTAATATAGGGACTCCCACAGAACCGGAATTCTTCTGTGAGATAACAAGTCAGTTCAAAGTGGGGATTTTTAAGAATATAAATAATAATAAATAAAATAAGTAAATAAAGACAAAGAAACAATATAGAAATAATAAATAAGAAACCCCGACCCCCACAATCTATTACTTGAAATTCTCTCTCCCTTTAATCAAGAGAAGAATGATTACAGGGCTTTTCACAACGTAGCTCAGTTAGACGCTCTCAGACTGCACGATTTTATTCTTGGAAAGTCGGGTTTTCGTCCAGAAAACAGATCGAAAGATACACGCAATTACAAAGGCAATATAATGATATGAGTGCTGGGTCCGACGACTCGTACAGGCAAACAGGCGCAGTACTGTTGAAGGGTTGATTACCCAATACAACATGGACCAACCCGGAACAATATCTGGCATGACCATGCGTCGCACGCTGGCACGTATGGGATATACCAGCAGACGACCCCTACGGCATCCTCTCCTAACCAAGGTTCATCGGCGAAAAAGAATCGCCTGGTGCAAAGAGCATGCAAGTTGGACGTTAGAAGACTGGAAGAAGGTGCGCTGGTCGGATGAGTCACGTTATTTACTCCACACCGTGGATGGTCGTGTACGGATTTGGCGTCAACAACATGAGGCTCTTCATCCAACATGCATGGTATCAAAATTGCAGGCCGGTGGAGGCGGTTGTATGGTGTGGGGCATGTTTCACTGGCAGGAACTTGGACCCCTGGTGCATGTGAAACAACGTATCAGTGGTCTCCGCTATCGTCAAGTGCTTGCTGACTGTGCACACCCCGCTATGTTACACTTTTTTCCCGAATGGCGATGGTGTCTTCCAAGGTGACAATGCGCCGAGCCATCGGGCACTTGTTGTGCATTCCTGCACAACTTGGAAAATTGAAGTTTCTACCTGTAAATTATTCCGTGTTTTCTTCTTTCGCCAAAGCAACTGAGGCGATGAGGCGAAATGTATTATGTCTGTAAATTTGTTGTATTCTATGGTCGGCTTCCTACATCTGATGGAAAATCTGAGTTTCAGTGAAGTGGAATTGTAGAACTCCCTCCACGAAACAACTTACTAGGTGACAAGGGGCAAAAAAAAAAAAAAAAAAAAAAAAAAAACATAAAAAATTCTTACGTCTTATGTGTTTTACGCACATCAGTGACTTAAGCCATATTGCGCCATATATATTATGTCAGTAAACTGCATGTTCTGTAGTCGATTTTGCTTGTTTTACTAGACCAAAAACGTGAGTTCCAGGGAAAACAAAACATGTTACCCTCGCCTGAGACCGACTAACTTAGACAATCGCGAAAAATAAGCATTAAAATTAAAATTCCTCGCGTGATTAACGAGATTCGAACGCAGGTTCTTTCCACACGATGTGAGAAGAACGTTTATCACATCGACTGTACTATCCGTAAGAGTGTGAAAGTACTGCGATTGTAATCATTGTGCTAGCGAGGAGAATCCACACAAATGTAAATCAGCCGGTGAACTCACATTTGTACATCCATAATCATAGTTGGGTAAAGGTATTTTTTCACCAAAAGCAACCCCTGCTCCTCAACTAACTATGTCATATGCACTTACACTATTAAATCTCTTAACTTTTGCTGTCGGTCTAGTCTTGCGCTCGAAATAGACCCCACAAACGATTTCACCATCGTCCCGACTCTGGACATCACACGCAGTAACATATAAATTGTTGTATAGCAACTGGCGCACTTCGTCCAAAGTATTCGATATACCAAATTGTCACTTGTCCAAAGGATTCGACAAATGACAATAACAACATTCTTCTCCGTTCTCACTTTGGTATTATTTAACAAAAATTTTGGAAATCTGGTCGGGGTCGAAATCGCACTTAGTGAAATTCAAAATTTACTTCCGCCAATCAACTAGCTACAAACTAAAAATACTTTTTGGGGGAAAAAATGTTGATCACAATATGAGTACAGTATAACATTTCTGCTTCTTTGTCGATGGATTACTTTGTCGATGGATTACTCAGTTAATAGTTGCTCCTGATGTAAAGTCACTCAAAATCAATCTTCGTTTGCTTTAATTACTTCGGCCTCTCATTAATTACTGTTATTAATGTTTGCTTGCTAAAAGCTGTAGTTTGTAGATCAAACGATTTGCCTTTAACGCTGAATGCAAACCTTCCTTGGCTTTGAAACCTTACACCGGTTTACTTATTCTTAGGAGAATTCGAAAGAGGAACCAGAAAAACAGAGCAGGAAAACATTGCTGGGCTAAATATTTCAAAGAAGAGCGAATCCGGAAGTGATTCCATAAGCAGTGCGACTGTTCTAGGCCACGTCTCTCTAGGTAACCCGAATAGCTTCTGAATAGCTGGATGATTTATATCTGCGGTTGCATAGGTCATGTAATTATAAATCCCTTCTCATCTCCTCCATGGTTTCTTTACCATTTTTTACGATTTTATATTTTCATTTTCAATGTTTTGCTTTATTTCAGATTCATTGTCATTTCTGCTTTATTCTTTCTACCATTTCCTTTTTTTTTTTTTTTTTGTATTTCTTCTTTTCTTTAATTCACCGTTTCGTTCCTTCCACCCGCCGTATTTTTCTAATTATCTATCTCCTTAATATATTATTTCTGAAACCCTTGCATTTAATTGCGGATTTTAATTTTAATCTTCTTCCTATCGTTATCTTTTCTTTTTACAGCTCACCATACATTTTTCATTAATCTATTCCCTCTTTCTCGTTTTCGCTTGGGTCGACTAATTATTCATTTTTATTTCTTTCTCATTAGGAAGAGCTGGTCTAGA
This sequence comes from Mastigoproctus giganteus, assembly GCF_048544385.1. Classification (NCBI taxonomy): domain Eukaryota; kingdom Metazoa; phylum Arthropoda; class Arachnida; order Uropygi; family Thelyphonidae; genus Mastigoproctus; species Mastigoproctus giganteus. The sequence goes on along the minus strand of NC_143575.1, from coordinate 180,833,309 downwards.
ACTAGACTAGTGTAAAAGCTGAATACACGTGTATGCCTCGGCAACTGTGCGTTGTCATGTTTGAAAATAAATAATTCAAACATACACGCTGTTTGCTGTGGGTGGAATTGTTGAGCATTGCCAAAACTCTAATATGATATTTTTACATGGGGCTATTAATGACTCTCAGAAAACTGTTCTATTTTGTCGTTCTGGCACTTCTGTTTTCTCCACATCATTTATAAAACAGATTCTCTTTTCTATTTACAATTCTATTTTAAAATGGGATTGTAAAGCTTCATAGCAATTTGGCACAAAATTATAAATAGACAAATTGTATATATTCTTCAACTGGACAAAAATCGCTTTAAATAATAATAACAGTAATAATCTTTTATCAGTATTATTCTGTAGAACAAGAACTAAAGAGGCAAGTTATAGACACCAAAGGATGTAGATTTTTTTGTCCATAATTCGAAGTCAGTGACCAGAAAGAAAGTACCAATCACCGGCATCCGCCACACAGCAAATAGGCTGCAATTTGTAGAACGAACAGTGGGTTAAAAATATCAAACTAAATATTACACCACTGGGGGCCTCCCTACGCTTGCGGTGCTTGTGCATATTTTCACCACACACCTTCTCTGTTTATTAGGATGTAAATAAAAATATAAAAAAATAAAATGCTACCGTTCAAGTTTTTTCGCGTTGGGGATCTCAGTTGAGCAGTATTAGGAACACAATGCGTACCATTTTGGTAAAACCCACTAAAGAGATGTAACTGTAATATTTAAAAGCAATCTGTTTCACATTTGACTTTTAGATATAATTCTTTCTTTCTTAAAACCTTTTATCTACCATCTGATAAGAACATTCTTTTTAATATAGTTCGTTTAAAACTGCGTGCTTATAATGCAGGCTCAATGAAACTGTAATCGCTTGCTTGTCTGTGATAGCAACTGTGTCAGTACAAATTAAAATGAGTCTGCACATACTTCTGGCTCGGTGAAACAGCACATTGGTAAATTTCTCTCCAGAGAAGGTATAATAAAGCCAAAAATTCATCGCAGGCTTCCAGCACAGTACGAAAAACCTTGTCTGTCACGGTTCTCAATGTTCGAGTGGTAGAAATGATTCAAGAAAGTTCGCTAACGCATGGAGAACGATCTATCATTCAGTGGCGAAACTACTATTTCGCCAATCCACCATCGCGGCGGGGGGTGAGTCCTAAAGCATCAGGATGCTCGGATGGTTGGTTTGGTACGATTGCTAAAAAGTATGAGGGGAAACCCTGAATTTGTAGTTTCGATATTGAATGAATGCTATGGTAATCGCCCAGCTAGATGAAACCATGCGGTGCAATAGAAACTGTCACTTGATATTGTTTTAAATAAAAAAAAAAAAAAAACACTGTCACAAGAAAAAAAAAAGGCGATGCAAATTCACATTTCAGCGGTTTTGAATGAACGATTTCAAAAAAAGGAAAACACTTCTTTGAATTGCATCATAACTACCAATACATTCCTGAAAGCAAATGCTTCCAGTATGGTATTGCGATACGTACATACACCAAACCCTAAACAATTTAGAAAGGTAGCTATTACCTTGGTATTACCAAAACATGGTAGTATTACCTTGTCAGCTGAGACAGACAAGATAATAGCTACTACGTGTTGGAATGTCAAAAGTTTTATCGATTTCCCAAATCAAGGTCAATAATATAATTAAAGTTGATTATTATTGTGACGTCTTATCAATAATATAATTAATGTTGATTATTATTGTGAAGTCTTAAATCTCTGAAAGTAGCTCTATAATAAAGTCCAGTACTTGTGTTAAAAGGTATTTCTTTTTCCAAAGACAACATCCATCCACATCAGGTTAATTAGATAGTGAATATGCTGATCGAACTGGTTAGGATATTTTTTACATCTGCTTTGTATTTATGATTTGTTGCTTTGTGATCTCCATCTGTTTGAGCCGCTGGAAAAACATTTAGGTATAAATAAATTAAAATCACACGATGAGGTGAAAGATGCACCCTTAAAGTGGTGTCGGCACAAAAACATCAAAACTCCCAAAAAAGTTGGCCAAACGATCTGGAAGCTGGAGAGTACCTCCAAAAGAGACTGCAATTTTATTATGTTGCTATCTGTACGATTTAAAAATGATTATTAATCATTATTTCTAGGTCAAACTGCGCCACCTCCGCTCCGGTATTATACAGGGTGTTTTCAAATTACATCTACAAAATTATAGGGGTAGATCTATGAAATGCTTAATTTACAAGTTACTGCCTTTTTTATGTGTTTGAAAATGGGTGAGCAAGAACGCTTTTAAAAATGAAAAACTCTTGATCCAAGTCTGTCTGAATTATTGCAATATGTTCATATGAAAATCGGATAGAACATGTGGTTCCACGCTGAAATGTTCTCACCCATTTCAGCGTGGCGGCGATAATAATCAGAATAATAATCAACAATACTGCGATATACTACGAGAAACAGATTGGAAATGGTGGTCCTGAGCCATGGCCAGCGCGGTCCGTTGACCTGAATCCACTGGATTTCGTTTTATGAGTACTCCTTAAGATTCTAATGCACAACAACCTGTTCAACACGAGAAAGGTCATGTTCCCAAAATTCAGTATGCCTGTAATTCAACTCGGCATTCATTCATTCTCGGATTTTTGAATATGTGCACCTGCCAATGGCAGATCGATGCAGGCTGTTACCAAGTTCGAGCAATCACTTCTGTGATTATTGAAAAGGGTGAAAGGCACTTGAAAACAAGCATAAAAGAACTTATTACGTTCAGTATTTTAACAATGCCATTTAACAGAGATTGGAGGTACATGATGCTTGTAAAAACTTAACGTATGCTACATGGTAAGCATGAGTACATATCATTGTATTTAAAAATAGTTATTAAATATTTGCATGCATAATTTAACATTTTTTCGTAGCCTCTACCTCAAAAATAAAAGTAACCTTAGTTTTCTTCACCATCTAAAATTTATATAAAGGTGGTCCTATCTGAAAATAAAATTGGGAAACAAGAGCACACCTATTAAAAGCGCTTTTGCCGATCGATTGAAAAAAAAGGGCTATAACTCGGGGAGAAAGCATTTCCGGATATATGTTTATATGAACTTTTTTATTTGTTTTTATACGTAGAATTATCCCTACTGCCCTACTGCTGTGTCGGTGTAAATTAGAAACACCTGTCTAGGAAGCAGACATTTTAAATTACAACTAAATGAAAATCATAAAGAACGAAATACACTCAGATACTGAGTGAAGAAGTCAAAATTCTAGATGCTATAACTCCTCTCCCTTCCCGATTGTGGCTCCCTTGAGTTTCAGCTAAATACAATACAGTACCTTCATTGATTAAACAAGATGTCTAATTTGGAATTTTAATTTTTTTTTTCTCAACATAGTTAAAACTAATTTAAATAAGAAAAGATTGCTACAGTTATATTTTAAATAATATAATCAGTAGTAAAAGTAACGTTTTTGTACATAAATAACTAATTAAGCAAAATAATAATAATAATAATATTTTATATAAATCTATATTGATAATAATGATATTTAAAATATAATATTTAAAATACTGTACATAATATAGAGCACTTTCAATCAAAGCAATAATGCTGCCATCTCTTAGCCAAATGTGAAAGATCTGAAAAATAAATATCTAATATATACTTAAGCAAGCGGTAATTATGAAGTAGATATTAGTAAATACAGTATATAGTGGCTATCAACTTTCACTATTACATATGAATTTCACATTGAACTGGAATGTATCATTCTTATTTTGTATACAATATAAAATGCTAAACAATATTATCTCATCAATATATAAAAGTATTTGTATTAACTCTCATTATTGCATATAAATTGAATATTAGACTGTAATGTGTCATTATTATTCTGCATATAACGTAATATACTAAACACTATTATTATTTCTTCACTATATAAGCTAGCTGATACTCTAATTATTTTTGTGTTTTATTGAATCATAATAATCATTTATAATTGATATGGAATCATAATAATTATTTATAATCATTTTCGCCTTTTACATTTTTAATTTAATTTTCAAGAGAAATTCGCTTTTTGAAATCACTATTCAAATTACATAAATTAAAATAAATACTGGAATTATTATATCATTTTAATACATTAAGTTATTATATTTTAGAAACAATAATTTTTACATAAGAATTACCTCTGCTGCTTCAGCTTCAGAGAGAGAATTTTTTAACATTGCAGTTCAAAAACTTTTCTGTTTGAAGGCATACAATAAAATTTGCATAGTTCTAAAACGTTATTATGCATAGTTCTAAAATGTATAAATATTATCCTTAAAAAAAAAATAATGACGAAAAAGAGCATAAGCCTAAATACAGCAATTTAAAAAAGACATGCGCGTATTGCACCTTGTACAAATTGCAAAGTGTTTTCCAAACTGTCATTTCACTTCCACGATCAGTGGCGCAGCTTATAAATTAAAAATTGCTCTGATATTGGGAATGTACGCTGCTGCCAAACAGTTAAATTAAAACACCGTGTGAACTTTCTATCCACAAATGAAGGAGCTGATTTTAAATGATATTTTATATCTAATAATATATTCATGAATAGTATAAATACTTTTCCCTAAATTGATAAATCAGTTATACAGGGCGATTAAAAACCGACAAAAGCCAAAATAAAAGAGCTAATTTTCTAATTTTCAAGCAGTTCTTACAAAACTACATCGGTAGCAACATTGCATACTACGGCATGCAAAAGAATGCAGTGGTATACAGCTTTGTTGTACTCAGGTGGTACACAATAAGGTTACATTTACACAAACTCATCCATCGCAGTTTATTCGTTAAAAAACATCACAACATATTTTCTGTCTGAAGGGGTGTTTATTATAGAATAATACTTCGGTCAAAATGGAATGGGAACTTCAAAACTGAATTTCGACAAAAATACTCCCATTCACCAGATTGTCAGAGAGAGAGAGCAGATAAATTGTTACGATGCGCTGTTTGTTGGTGCGAGCACGGCAAACGTTGCTAATAATAATAACTTCTTTATTGCTGCTAAGTACATGTACTATTAACAATAATTCTCATCACGGCGACATGGCCAGGAGTGTTACATTATATATGTGATGAAATAGGCAAAAATTACAGTTACATGGGAAATTATGAGTTACACAAAATTAAACATGTAAAAAGGAAAATAAAATAAAAATAGGAAAATATAAAGAGGTACTGAACGTCCCAACCCAGTTTGGAGGAATTTATCCAAGTTCCACAGTTGTAATCCACACGAGGAGCATGTGACTGTATTTGTAGTCGGTAGCCATTTTCTGTAGGTTCACTCCAAGACGGACTCCAGTGCCTGAATTTTGGGGAGTGCCTGGGCAGGTAGGAACCGACTACACAGTTTCAACCAGTTGTATTTGAGGATTAGTGTGGGGTCTGACCTCAAGGATGGCAGAGGATTGTGCCATTGACAGAAATCCCAGATGTTTGGGGCGTTTATCACTCCTGTGTACATTTTTACTGTAGTCATTAAACGCCTGCTGTCAATTAACCTCGGGAGCCTGGGTACATTTAGCTACTCAGCCATGTCAGTTGTTCTCAATTGAGGGGGCCGGCGATGCTTATTTGTGGCCCATTTCAGGGTACAGTATTCACACGAGAGCACCGGTTTTTGAAGTGAGGGCGACGCAGAAGCCCAAATTTCAGCAGCGTATAAAATAACCGGATAAACAGTGGTTGAAGATTTCTGGTAGTGGTTGCGGCATCGTTGGAATGAAAAGTGTTCCTTCGCTCTCCAGCGTAGGGTGTTAAATCGCTTCCGGAGGTGTTCTGTGTGAACGTTAAATTTCAGCTTCGGATCAAAATAGACACCAAGATCCTTATGGCAGGTAACCACTGGGATGAGAGTACCCAAAACTGATGGTTGAATTACTGTTGGTTGCTGTTTCAATGAGGAAATCATTATTGCAGATTTTGAAGGGTTAAGGTTTAACCCAAACATCTTCTTCAAGTAAGTTGAAAGAGCGGTCAAGTTCTCTGTGATTGAAGACGTAATTGCCATTGGGTTTGCAGACGGTGGGATTAAGGTAAGAAACTTTATATAGCCGGCATATATTAGAGCATCATCACGGGGACTCATAAAACGAATTAGAATGGCTGAGAAAAGAAGGCCAGACAGGACGCCACCTTGTGAAACTCCTGCATTGATTTTTCTTGTAAAGTGGGTCTTCTTCATTGTGAGGTGGACACTTCTATTCCTCAATAAGGCGGTGAAGAAAGCTAGCAGGTCTCCATTAATCCTGAAGAAGAATTGCAGAAGACTGAGAAGGGTTATGACGTCTAGGCTGTCAAAAGCAGCCTCAATATCAGCGTACACAATAGCTAATTCGGATTTAGTTTCAAAGGCTTGAAGAATTGACGTCTGTGCGGCCATGAGGTTTGTTATGGTGGATCTATATGCGACTGCGAAATGGAACTGTTTCGGCTTCTGTGACATCAGCTGTTTGTTTAATGCTGGAAGGAGTACCTTTCAAGAAGTTTGAAGAGGGTGGAAGAAGTTGAGATTGGTCTGAAATCTTTTAGGCTTGTTGGCGCTTTAACCTTAGACAGTGGACTCAGAGAGTATTCATTCCAATGAGCAGGGAAAACTCGTGTGGAAAGAACAGAGTTGTAGATTGAAAGCAATGCATCTAGGATGTATGGGCTAAAGCACTTAATTATGAAATGGGGTATCTTATCTCGGCCTGCGATACTAGATGGACGCAGGGGTAATAGCATATATCAGTTGCTGTCTTGCGATGGAAATTATGGAAAGGTCATCGGTAGGGGCAAGTTGAGAGTTTTGGAGAGGAATTTCAGCAGAAGCGGAATTGGCTTTGAATCTTGAAATGTAGCCCATCCAGTTATCTAGATCAAGATTTGAATTAATGAGACTGTGTCTGGATGAGTACGGTCCTTTTCCTTTGGACAAGGTAGCATCGGTGTATCTCTTTATTGCTGATGCCTTGAGTCTGTTGAAAATAGCTCTTGCTCTGGAGTATAGGATTCGATCTTGGGTTGTGCCAGAGCTTTTCCACTGCCTGTGAAGGTACTGCTTGTTGTGGAAACTGCGCGCTAGTTCTTTGGCCCACCAAGCTCTAGTCCTTGGAGATTTTGTTTCATAAAAATAAACAAATAATCCGAATTGAACTGGAATATTTGATAAATCTTATATTTAACAAAACATTGTTTAATAAAGCATAACCGTAAACAATATTAGAATTATTTAAAAATTCAAGAAGCATTAAAAATCTCAGAAGGAAAGCAGTCTAATAAAATTTTAAACATTTAATTCTCTATTTCTAAATGATTTGATAATTTAGAAATAACGAATTAAAAAAGCCTTCATAAAGTCTTATGAAAATGATAAAATAAACAAAAAAGTGACTGCTTCAAAAAGCTAATAAATATATTTCAAATAAAATTTTAACTGATTGAATATACTTGTACAGATACTCATCAATGGAAAGTGAGGAATTTCCATTGATTAATTTACACATGATTATTGTAAAACAATAATCATGTGTAAATTAATGAAAATAAACGGTGCACCTAAATAGGCCTAAACAGCTCCAACACCACTGAAATATATTCGTGTTTGAAAGAAAACAATAATAATTGTAATTATTATTTTAATACATAAACACATTAAAGCAGTGCTTTTTTCTTCTGATTTTTTGACACATCCAGCAGTTACATGGGATTTTCCGACTCATCAGTGAGTGGTCCTTTTATTTTCCCATTAGTTTCTTTTTATTCGTAAAAATATTCCAAAATTATAGCACTTACTAACCCACTTCACAAATTGCCGGTTTTCTAAAAGCATTGGGAAAATACTGTAGATTAGAATTCTAGATAATAATAATATATTTATAAACATCAAGCCAATCTCGGTTGTAAAAGTGAGAGCTGAATCCGGCTCCTTATTCATGTTTTTCACCAAAGAAATTTCAAGTATAAATTGAAAATAAAGAGGAACGTTCAATAAATGATCGTTTTTACTCTCTTTACCCTTATCATAGAATTCATTGTATGTAGCGCTACAATAAAATTTAACGTCATTTAAAGCAATTTAACAGACGGTTAACTTTTAGGAGTCTTTCTTGGACATGATAACTTGTACTTTACAACTAAGCTCTGGAACCTTGGCAAAGAGACTTGAAAAACATTACAAACGATGATGAGAAAACTCCCACTACAGTTTTGCTCATGCTACCCACGTACTTGCCAAAGATAGTCTCAGCATCGCGAAACATGCGCCCAAAGCAGAGTAACGGAGTAGGAGAAGTCTGCTGAACCTTGGCATCTTGTAAAACCCGTCATAACATTGGTATCTGGTGAGAAAGTCCTAATTCTTGGAAACTGCGCATTATATCTATTGCTTCTTGTCTAGTATATCTACATTTGGATGGCCAGTTTAAATTTCTCTTATAAATCAGATTTGAATCTCAGATTCAATAAAATAAATAAAAATTAAAAATTTTAAAATAAACTTTTCTATGATGAATTAAAACTTGTCTTTAAAAGTTTTGATCCGTCTCTAAGAAAATCAATGTTGAAGATTTTATGTCGAGAGCACATTTTCCCATACTACAAAATCTAATTCATTTTTTCCATTTAGCTTAATTTTTCTTTTCGTTATTAATAAAAATTGGAATAATGGTCGATGGAATTTACCGAAACAGCAAACTTAAAACAAATAATAATAAAAAATAAAAATAAATAAAAATAACAGAGAATGCACTAGAGAAATAAAGAAAATGATTGTTTTGAGTGGTTTCAAGCTGTAAATTTTCTATGATATTATAAATAGATTGCTTGGCATGCTATTCGATTGCCATTATATTTTTTATATATATACAGTATATCAAAATACACAACTGACCTGTTCAAAAAAAAAAAAAAAAAATCGTACAAACAGGCAAGCAGAAAACACATGAAATATATATGTGCCATATACAAATATGCTTACATTAAATTAATAACATGGATCAACGCAAACTCCTGGTTTCCGACTTGAGTATATCGAGTTCTAGATAAAATATCTAAATAAACAAAAAAACATTTTTTTTAAAAATTAAATTTTGATATAATATTTGTACTGCGATGTAAGCAATCGTTTTCAAGCACCTAATTTCAAAAATAATTTAATTAATGGGTAGGAAATTGCGATGGATTCTACTAAATTATAGGCATCAGTCAACTGCGTTGTTTGTCTAGGCGTAAATTTGACCCAGCGAAACACTACTGATTTCTTCTCCTTGGTAAGGAACAGATTATTTGGACTAGTTCCAAGGAAAACTCCGGCCATGAATAATCAGTGTATCGAGAGAGAGAGAGAGAGAGAGAGAGAGAGAGAGAGAGAGAGTGTGTGTGTGTGTGTGTGTGTGTGTGTGTGTGTGTGTGTGTGTGTGTGTGTGTGTGTGTGTGTGTGTGTGTGTGTTAAGACGGGTTTGTTTGTAGGAGTGAAAACAACCACGGAAAAACGCTGCATCTATGCTAGACATCAGACAAATCTTCACTTTTGTAAACTCTCAATAAATTCCTTGTGTCGAATCCAGATATCGACAGAATTCAAATAGAGAGCTTTTCAAAAGAAAGGAAGTGGGGGGGGGATAAGTGACAAATTCATTCAGCTACAGAGAACCCTTTGCTCTTAATGTTACAGGCATTGTTTCGAAACATACTAATTAGGACAATTAAAAAAGAAAACTTCTTGAACAATCGGTTTTTAATTCAAAATAAATGTACTGATTATCTGTTCGGTAGTATATCGAACACAAAATTAATCCGAACATTTTAACGCCCTAATGAACCAAGGTGTAGACAGAGCTTACGTCAATATTTTCCAATCAGTATATGATCATTTTAACTCTCTTTACCCTTATCATAGAATTCATTGTATGTAGCGCTACAATAAAATTTAACATTATTTAAAGCAATTTAACAGACGGTTAACTTTTAGGAGTCTTTCTTGAACATCAGTACCTGGCTGATGAAAAGGCGACTGCATCGATACGGGTGAACAATACATTGCTAAAGTTCAGTTGAAAATTAAAAAAAGGCATCCGACGAGGAGACACAATCACCCCAAAACTATTTTCCGTCTGTTTAGAAGAAATTTTTTGCAAGCTAAATTGGAATAATAAAGGATTCTAGATAAATGGATATTACCCGAATCGCTTACGATTTGCAGATGATCCGGAAGATTTGCAGAAAAACATTGAAAGACTGCAGCATGAAAGCAAGAAGTTTGGTTTGAAGATGAATATCAAGAAAACACAGGTTATGTTCAACAAATTTACCAGACCAAAGAAAACCATGGCTGATGGACAAGAATTAGAAGAAGTGGAAAGGTATGTTTACCTTGGACAAGAAATTTCAACAGATGAAAATTGAACGGCATGTAAAATTGGGATGGGATGGCAAGCATTTGGAAAGATTAATATAGTCTTTGAGACAAGCTTGCCAGTCTGTCGCAAACGAAAAGTTTTTGATCAATGTACCTGTCACTTGCTTTTCACAGTACGCGTATTGTACTGTGAAAAGAAACGGTTATCGCAGACATAAGTGTAAAGTGTAAAGTGCATTTAGGGTCAAACGGCACCAGGGGTTTCCCCCATATCCGCGTAGTTTACATTGTAGTGTGATACAGTTCACTGTAAAGGCCAGAGATTTTAAAAGTATATGGAGCTTAAGGTGTGTGGTGTCGTGTACCGTTGTTCTTCTGGCCATTTAGCCGCCAGACCCCTGCTGAGGCCCTAAGTTGCCCAGACACAACACCATACTCATATCTGACCATTGTACAGAGTTCTGTATTCATCGCAGTGTACCATGGCGGAGTTGAACTAACGTTTAGGTGCCGCCGTACATAAGACACAACACATGTCCACATGATCAATATATCCTTCCTGTCCTAACATATGGTTGTGAAACATGGATATTGAATGTCAAAGCTTGACAAAGACTGAGGGGCCACAGAGAAGTATGGAGAGCGTTGAAGTTTAAACATAACCAAAAGAGACCGAAAAACACGTACATGGATTCGCCAACAAACCAAGGTCTATGACATTATTGAAAGAACAACGTGCTTAAAATGGAAATGAGCAGGTTGCATATCAAGAACTGACGATACATGTCAAATGAACTTTGAAATGGCTACCGCTTGACTCTAAACGTCGAAACCAAAGATGAGGTGGATCGATGAAATTGTGAAATTTGCTGGTGTAACAGAAAGCACAAGACCCCACTGTTGCTGGAAACGTGGTGAGAAGGCATTCATCCTACAGTGGATCAACAATGGCTGAAGATGATAATTTAATACTAGTGTTAAATCGTAACAATTACTTTGTTAATGGTATAAAATAATTAAAAACTAGTTATAGGAGTGTATATCCACTAGTAAAGTTGTGAACATAGATTTTTTAATTTTATTTGGTTTTTAAATATAATTGCGCAATTTTGTAATTTTTAGACCCTTCTATAAAGCGGTATAGCAGTTTTGCTCATTTCGTTCAATTCTTCTGTTTTTTTTTTAGTATACATTGCTTTCTCTTCTCCTGTGGTTTCCAAGCCAATTCTTGGCACACCCTTTTGGTTTCCGAGGAATATGACTTGATGCTCGGACGTCATTTAATAATAAATAGGGATATGATCAGAAGTTACAGAAAGTGCAAATCAAACGAGCTATAAAGTGCGCACTTCAAAAGTTAATTTCTACTATAATGCGGTACAGAAGGCATCTGCGCCTTTTTTCCCTCCCCTTCTGTAGAATGCAATATGATTCAATAATAAATATGTCATATATGATAATTTCAAGATTATTGCATAACATCAAGGCACAAGAGTAGTGATTTGAAGGCAAGTTCAAGGTCGACTAGAGTTGCAGCAATGGATAAGTGCTGCTGGCTCTAATTGTAATAACCACATTATGCCAGTCATCTGCATGTACCTTTTATTCCCCGCCTGCATTGGTGAACAGCTGACGGTATATTAGTTTTGTCGTGGCATAACCACGAGATGCTGCTGTCAATTGATGGTAAACTTTCTCTCTCTCTCTCTCTCTCTCTCTCTCTCTCTCTCTCTCTCTCTCTCTCTCTCTCTATACAGAACTCTACATCTTCAATTGGTCACAGTAATGAGAATATCATGACAAAGAAAACTGTATAGAAACGGTTTTACAAATGGGGATTATATGCGTTCTCAACCTCCCACTTCTCCCACACAGGAGATAATCATTTGGCTTGAATATCTCCAGAGCTAAGGCCAATTTTCTTCTTAAATTCTTAATGATTATTCGCATCGAATTCGATAGCTTTAAGGAAGGCGTTTTGCTTTGACTGCTCAAATATATAGGGACGAGATCTTAGAGTCTTTTTCGAGATTTTCCACAGGAGTTGTAGATCCTGAATTTGTTTTCGTTTACGATAATGGTCTTTACATAGGGCTCAGCTGACCGACGAATTCCTTCAGAATGAGGATATTCTTCGAAAGTAACGGCCTACCAGATTTCTAGCCTGGACCTGAATCCGACTGGGGAATATCTGGGCAAATGTAGAGAGAGGAATTAGAATAAACCTTGCCTTGCTTACCCTACCTTAATCCTTTTCACTACTACTGGAGCATAGGACATCTACCATGTTTTTCAGTCTGACTCTATTCTGTGTTTCTGCTTTAGCTTGTCTCCAAGTTTTCTCCATTTCATTTAATTCTTCTATTGATTGTCTCCATATTATTTTGGTCTATCTTATTTTCTCTTCTGCTGTTGGTTCCAATTCAATGACTGGAGCACTCTAAACTTTTCTTGTTTCCGAAAGACATGATTTATCCGTTTCCATTTTCTTATTTTTATATCATAGTTTACTGGTTATTTATTGGTTTCAATATTTTCCTGAGACATTCATTAACAAATATCAAATTTATTTTTAACTTTTCAGTTGTGTGCCAGGTTTCTGCTCCATTAAGAAATATTGATTTCACATTCGAATTAAATATTCTTGATTCGGTTTTCAGTACAATAATTATTAGACCAGATTTAAGTCATGTTGTTTACAAATCTAAATCCTTGTGGACAGCATGAGTTAAACGCACGAATCATGCAGAAGTGGGCTTCTTCGTTTCCGATTATTGTAAGAGTATTATTACACTCATCACAAAAGATCATTTTATCAATTACATATTTTTCTTGATATCTCCGATTTCATGGTGGTAAATTAGCTTTTAAGCAACCGGGTAATTTTTTTTATGCTGTTAATATTCTCGTGAATTTTCGTTAGGCGAATTTAAGGCAGAGACTGTAGGGATTTTTCAAGAAAAAAAAAACAGCTAGAAAAGCAGTCTATAAAAATACAGAATTTAAAGACACAAGGAAACTCACATGGCGTGTACAACAGCCCGATTTTATAGGTCGAGAGTAAAATACGATGAATATTTTTATGATCGGTATTGGCAAAAATATTTACCTGACATGTTTCTTATTTGTTCTAACATATTGTGGCTTTAATTTCCTCTGAGTCTAGAAGTATGCAATCAGCCAAACAAACTATGAGAATTTAATAACTTGAAAATTTGATAGAATGATAAAGCTTTCACAGTAGCCTCTCAGAAAGTGAAACTAATGCACTGGCTAGTTTCGTCATCCCCAATGTCAACTAAATCTTGGTATTCATAAAAACACAAATAAAAATAAATAAATGAAGTATATGAACTTTTGGGAAATCATTATAAGATCCTAGCAAGCATTCACAGTTTTCATTCAACAAGATTCTTGGTTCTTTTTTATTTGGTGACAGAAGAGTTAGTAAGCCTAAGAACATAAGAAGAAAGACAGTTCGATTAGAACAGGAATATAATTAGTTTTTAGCTGTTGTGTAGATGTTGATGTTTTATTTTCACTAATTCTAACTGTATTCTGCTTTCTAAATAACCACACCGATAGCACAGGAGTGACTATCGTTATCCTTCCATGATGTGAAAGGCAACGATCTATCCCATCAAGAGCAGGAATTTTTATGGACTATTTACAGGCCCTACAATTTAGTCATTTTCGGACAAGGGTTGCCCAATTGTTTTTCCGGAAGCTCGGATTTTCATCCAGCTAAACAAGAAAACCAATCATAAAATATGCATAATTTATATGACTAATACACTGACGTGCCATAGACTGAGTTTCTCTGGAGAAAAAATAAACATTTGGGAACCCAATTTTAAGATGATATCATATTCACACAAAAATATTTTTAGTTTGATGAGGACCTTCTGAAATGATATGCAAAATGATAATGTCACAGATCTTTTGGGATGTGTGAGATTTTGATTTTTCATTAATATTAGGTTTGAAGCACCAAATCTAATATTAACGAAATTCCAACTGCTTTGGCTGGCCCAGTATTACAAAAATAATAATAAATTTCGGTTTATATTTTAATACGACCCCAAGGGACAGAGGAATTAGAAACTTCATTATTATTGCTTTATTGCAATCCAATACTGCTGCACTAGAATCAGTGTCAACTATAGACAAAGTGGAGAAAAATAAAAATTGTGTAATACTTGAATATAATTTTTAATTGCATAAGTACGTATTACTATTTCTGCCAGAATGAACAGTTTCATTCTATTCAAATCGGTGTCAGGATTACTCAATGTAAATGTCATAAGAGGGATACGGGTTTAAAAAATAGTCTATTTTGTAATTGCTAGTAATACGCCGTCGGACACATTCACACCCGTACAGTAGAAACTATAAATGAACGTTTGCAATGACATTCATAAAAAACACAATGTCACTCTAAACGGTATGTCTAGAATACAAAAGAAGATACCATGATGTAATCGTTTCCTCAGCAGGTCACTGAACAGAGGAGAGCGCTTTTGAGAGATTCGCAGAAGCTAACGCATTTTTTCCTTCTTTTTAAGAGGAAGGTAGAGTATTGTCATTATCTTTCTTTTAAAAGTAATGCAATTGAGGCATTTCAGATGAAAACCAAAGCTAAATTCCAGAAAGGAAAGCAAGCAAGGAAACAGTTTAAAACAGTTTTTAAAATTGTGCTGTGCTAATAAAATTTTTGAGTTCGTTTGAGTTCGAAATCGTCTGTTTTAACTTCATTCTTAATTGATAATTACTATTATTTCTCTTTTTTTTTCGCTTTTTCTTTCTAGTTACTTTCTAGTTCTTATACGAATTGGATTCTCCGTCAACAACACATGTATAAAAATATTATCAGTCTTCCTGAAAATAATTTTCTTCATGATTGTTATAAGCTTACAAATATATATCATCTTTATGTGTACTTTTGATTAATATCGTTGAGAAAGTTTATTTTGTACTTTCCATAGCAAATGAATTTATAGCATTTATTAGCAAATAATAAATAACAAATTACGAATGAACGTAAGCCCAATTATATGAATGTAAACTTTTCGTACATTAATTTAAAAATTAAATATTCGTGAACCTTCTCTAACCTTTTTTTATCAGAAGATTAATGTTAAATATAAATACAGTTTTACCTGGTAAGCTTTTTTTTTTTTTTTTTTTTTTTTTTACAGTTCCTATTAGTGTTTCTGCAAAAGTTCCAATTTCTGCTTTCTATAGATGTCTCGTCCTTGTGTACATCTGAGAGATGGGTGTCCTTCATCCTCAGAATTTTCTGAGGATGAAGAGAATCTTGGCCACGTTTCCTTTGGCTGGGAAATTTGCTTTGTTATTGACACAAAGTGAAGGCAAGTGCACTGCCAGAACAACCTGACGCTCGTTTTGAAATTGCACTCTAAGCAGTTTCTTTGTACTGTGGAGGTCGGGCTGATTTCGAGTTTCCGGAAAAAACAAAACAAAACAAAAACGTCATTCTCGTAACAGTAAGTACAGAATGCCCGTGCAGCCTAAGCTGAATATAGGCGAACTTTGAAAGACAATATGAACATTGGGTATATGTACCGCATATTAACAATGTTTTGTAAACACGATAATATAGAGTTATAATTATGGGTGAGTTTCTAGTGACAGTATTTTAAATGGAAATGCTTTAGGAATGAATCAATTTATTTTAAATTATTATTATACTTTTAAAATAATATGTTTTTATCGAATGGAAGAAGTGAGGGGGGGAAGAGCGGGCTGCGGTTAGGGTATCCTAACTTGTCTATTTATAGGGTTACTCTAAATGATAATAAATCTGAAAATTTATTTGACTTGATATAAAAACATGGTGTAGAAAAATGCAAGTTTTTTAAGTATAATTATTTGTTTGAAAATTCTTTGCTGCAGCACATGTCAAAAATAGCTGCTTCAGTTAGAATAAGTTTGCTTTTTTTTTACGCTGCCAATCCATGAAACAAAATCTGTTACCATTATCCAAAACGGTAATGGACAAAATTTAAATGAGCACTCAAGGAAAGTTTAGTACCAAACAATGCAATACATTTACAAATATTGGATATCTCTGTAAGGGTAGGAGCACTGTCAAACCAACTTAACCAAGTGTTAGTGATGCGACTATGGAGGTGTTTGTGCAGTCTTCGTGAGCAGAGAATAGTTAAATGTGTTACAACAGACAATATGTAAAATCCTCCGCAAACAACTTCAACAAGAATGCGCCAGAAAAATCCAATCCAATCCATATTTCAACAAGCTCTTAAACCGAATGATAAAGAGATATAGTAAGTTTTCCACTGTAACTTAAAAAAGCAACTTGAAAGATATGAAGATCTTCCCCCAAGCTAATACTGTAGGCATTAGTGACAGTCCGAGGAGTAATAATTATTGTCCTCTTTGGAAACGAAAGGTGTACAGTCCGTCCCTCTTCTTTGTAGAACAAATAGACTTAAGGATAACATATCACGATATGGTAGAGCAATGGCTTTTGCTATTGCTATTAGAAGAGGACTTCAGTGAAAGCTTTTCATCCAATAAGCACGTTTCCTGAACCAGCTGCTGAATAGACAATGAGTTGGTCAGGGTAGTCCAACAGAATGTCTTTTTTCAAGGTCCATTGGCTGACTTCACTAGACTCTTTCTGTAATACTATGCAAAAAAAATTACATATGTGCCATCTTTACCAAGAAATATGAATGATCACAACAATCAAACACAACAGACCCATGGAGCTCATATACAGTAAAATGCCGTTTACGAATACTGTTTTAATTAAACAGTATAAAGAAAATATTTCTAGTTCCCGGAATATTTCTTTTATTAGTAGTGCTTTATAAGTTCGCATTTGAAAGAAATAGATGAAAAATTCAGTACAACGAATTAGTTTAGAAGTATCTGGGTTACAACGAAAGAAAAACATTATTGCAAACTTATGAATGGTTCTGTTACCCCATATTGCAAATACAGCTATGGAAGCATTCCTAAACGGAAAAAAAAATTAAATTTCAAAAGGATTAGTTTTATAACCGTTATTGTTTCCACATTTTTGAATCATTGGGTTTCATTTATTTTATGAAGAACAAAAGTTTTACTTTTGCGACACTACAAATTTTTATATTCAATCTGAAAACACCAGGCGAATTGAAACCAGATACGTTTTCGAATTAACGCATTTCCCAGTTTCCGAAAGTTATTTTGTATCTTAAAACCTTAATATTTCTGTTTCTATATTCCTTAGCTTTCCAACGATATGCCATACGTCCACATTATCAGGTTTATTACGTGAGAAAATTTCTTTGATCACATGCTCATGTTTTCCACTATCCTGGAAAAACTACTACAATTTTCAGAGGTTTGAAACTTGTTCCTCTAGTATAGAGCTAAGATGAAGCTCCGTGCAAAATTTCATTAAATTTGGTCCAGTAGAAGATAAATTAAACTAGAACAAATTATTTTCGTAACACTTTTCGCATGACGGTTTTTTGTTACAAAATTTTTGGAATATTTTAACGTGAAAAGAACAAGAAATTTTGCTACTGGTCTTCATAGTTTGAAACAATCTATATACGGCGCCAGTTGTGAAATGACGCTGCTTCAAAAGGAGTGTTGAGAATTCTGAGGAAATTTCTCTTCCTCATTTAAAACTGTGACTATTGCAATAAGTCACATGTCCAATTAAAATGCCTTAATTGGCATGGCTTTAGTTGCTTCGGCATCTAACGCTGTGTTAACCTGCTATTGCAAGCTTGCACACACACACACACACACACACACACACACACACACACACACACACACACACACACACACAGACTAAACATCTATGGATATTATCGAGTCCAGTCAAGTCAAGCTAAGACGAATAATGTTTGTGACAGGAACTAGCCCTAAACTGGTCTTATTGAGAGTGGAAATTTTATTAAGAACTCCACTCTTCACAAGAAATTTGAATGTTTCGCTATAGACAAATAGACACACACACACACACATACATACACCCACACACACACATACACACAGACTAAACATTTATGGATATTATCGAGTCCAGTCAAGTCAAGCTAAGACGACTAATGTTTGTGACAGGAACTAGTCCTAAACTGGTCTTATTGAGAGTGGAAATTTTATTAAGAACTCCACGCTTCACAAGAAATTTGAATGTTTCGCTATAGACACACACACACACACACACACACTAAACATCTATGGATATTATCGAGTCCAGTCAAGTCAAGCTAAGACGACTAATGTTTGTGACAGGAACTAGCCCTAAACTGGTCTTATTGAGAGTGGAAATTTTATTAGGAACTCCACTCTCCACAAGAAATTTGAATGTTTCGCTATAGACAAATGTCTATGTTGTTTGTACGAAACTATAGCAATGATATACAAAATTGTGGCACTGGAGAAGGGTTATCTGGTTATCCTGTGGATCGCATGACCAAAGTATGTATGAAAGAGAGCAACATGAAGGCATTAACTCATTAACCTTTTTTTTTAGGAGCGATATCGTAGACCAGTTTGTGCATTTTTTGGCATAATTTCATCAAATATTCGGGGTGTTCTATGGAATAAACTAAGTTCCTTAATTCATTGGACTAATGCCTCGATGGTAGTGTTTAAACATCGCTGTCGATCACATAATATTCCCTGTCATGATGCTACCTCCGATGATGGCTATTTTCAGCGGGATAAAGCATTACGTCTTCTGACTGCTTCGTGCAAGAGTTAAAGAAGCATTGCACTGAGTTCTCCTTACTTTTGTAGACCACACGATTGCTAGATTTTGACTAATTGATTAGTTCACACTTCATTCGCTTTTTGTT
Organism: Mastigoproctus giganteus; assembly: GCF_048544385.1. Taxonomy (NCBI): domain Eukaryota; kingdom Metazoa; phylum Arthropoda; class Arachnida; order Uropygi; family Thelyphonidae; genus Mastigoproctus; species Mastigoproctus giganteus. Next base: position 180,814,033 of record NC_143575.1, on the reverse strand, counting down.
CATAACCCAGAAATCGAAGGGTGTAATTTAGACTGAATTGCTAAATTTTAGCCCGAATTGCTGCTATCGGGTAAAAACTATACCGAGGAACAGATGCGTAATTAAGATTTTTGGAGCTTCTGAACAAATATCAGAAATGTGCTTTGCCATTATAAAATTTTTATTCAATTATTAAATAGCTAAATAAAATGAAGCATGCAATTTACATACACAATACTTTGATGCCTCATAGCCTTAGCTGCTTTAACGGAAATATTTTTATATTTTTTATATTTTTAATACTCGAAAATTTTTTTTTTTTTTTTTGGCTGGTGCAGCATAAGCCTCACCATAAAGTTAATAATAATAATAAATGGATGATGTCGCAGAGAAATATTAATCATACTGCATCGAGTGTGGCGCAGGATAAAGTCACTCACGTTCAGGCCTTAGGCAGAGGGGTCGGTTCGAAAAATCAGAGACGTCACCCGAGGAATACAGTGGAGTGAGTGGCGCTGTCCGCCGTATGGCTACTACAAGAAAAGGGCAAGACTATCGAGCCCCACCAACTGGAAGTGCTTCCTGCGCAACTGCGCTAGTGACCACCCAGGAAGGGAGAAAACGCCAAAGCATGAAGTGGAGCATCGAAATGAATACGTACATCATGCAAGCATACTACGAAATAACGAAGCTGGAGACTGATATGACAACTTACAGGGCGAGACTATATACCAAGTGGCTGGAACGATTCCCGGATATTCAGGTCACCAAACAGTGAATAGCAGACCAGAGAAGGACCATCGTCACGAAGAACCTGATAGCTCCTACAATCTTGGAAAAAATCAAGCAGGACGTGAGCGATCAACTACAAAGGATAAAGAATACGGAATCAGAGGAGGAAGAACATACAACCACCGAACCAGAGGAGGAAGAGCAAGAAGAGATACAACCCGCAGCTGCTGAAGTGGAAAGAGACGAAGTCATGATATCTAGAATAGAGGACGAGTGAAAGAAGGCCCTAACAGAATTTGAAGGAATGGACCCCACGAAGGCTCACGTGATACAGAAGCAGAGGCCGAATAGAATCTTGTGGATAGTGACAGACCACCTGAATCGGCACATAATACCGCATTACCTCGACAGGAATGGTGCAACACTGGAAGCCATCCACACAGCCGTGTATTGTGCTGCGGTAGCAGCCATGAGGATTAATGGAAGAGAAGCGAGAGACCAGCAGCAGAAGAACCGAAAAGAGAAGGAACCATCAGCTTAGAAGAAAGAAGACTTCAGCAGAAGATAGAAGAATTAAGAGTCAAGATAAGCTAATTGACCCAGTAGCAAGGGGGGCAATAGGAGTAAGAAATTAATTGGAAAAGTAAGTGAATAGCATCCTCAAGAGAGAGACAGAGTCGACAAAGTGTAAAGTGTTCGATGTCTAACGGCACCAGGGGTTCCCCCATCTCCGCGTTGTGTACTCTGTTTGTGTAGCACAGAACTCTGTGAAGGCCAGAGGTTTAAAACGTGTAATGTGTGTGTTAGCGTCGGTAGTGTCATGTTATGTTGTTCTTTTGACCATTTAGCCGTTGGGTCCCTAGTGGAACCCTCCGTTGCCCACACTTACTCCCGAGGAGGCAGGTCAGGCACTAGAGGGATCGCTTAAATACTCTGGTAGGCCCTGCCACCTAATTTCAGAAGATTTCAGTGGCAAGGGCCTAAAAAAAAATAAATAAATAAAATAAAAAATAAATAAATAATAAAAAAAAATGCGAGACAAGTTAGAGTCTGAAGGAGGGGGGAGACAGGTAGAAACATGGGGATGATAGGGAAGACAACCCCAACTTGGTCAGTGGAGACAAGCCCCACCAGGAGAAAAGAGGAGAGCAGGGAGGAGAGACGGAAAATCGCCCCCTCCCCCCTGTCCAAGGGATGGGGATTAAAAGTGAACTGGGTAAGAGTGCCCCGTTCAGCGTCGACAGCAAACATGAGACAAAAAATCAGAGAATAGGAGAGTACTTGGACACATTGAAGCAGAACCTCCTTGCTCTCAGCAAGAGACTACATCGATACAAAGAGAGCTTCAAGAGGAAAATAAACAACCGAATCTTCAATGAGAACCAAAGAGGTTTCTACAGGAATCTCGGAGAAGACGGGAAAGAAGAGAACAGATCACCCAAGAAGAAGACGATTGAGGAGTTCTGAGGAAACACATGGAGCAGGGAAGTAAGACATAACAGCCGAGACACCTGGATAGAACTAGAACGCAAGAAAACCAAGGACGTACAAGAAATGAGAGGGTGGGAGATTCGGGAAGAAGAAGTAAAACAGACGATCAAGAATTCTCACAACTGGCGAACTCCAGGAATAGATAACGTCCACAACTACTGGTACAAGAAGCTCACTTGCATACACAAGCACCTGGCAGAGCAGTTCACCCGAATGATAAGGCACCCAGAGGCTATCCCGAAATTTCTCACTCAAGGAATCACATATCCGAAGCCTAAAGACGAAGATACAAAGAAACCCGGCGAAATATAGGCCAATCACCTACCTCCCAACAATACAAGATCCTGACCAGCTGCATAACCAGAAAGATATCAGACCACTTAGAGAGCCAAAACATAATGGCCGAACAGCAGAAAGGATGTAAGCGGTTGAGCAAAGGATGCAAGGAGCAATTAACCATAAATGCCGCGGTTATGGAGCAAGCCTACAAGAAGCGCCGCAACATGTACACAGCCTACATCGATTACCGCAAGGCCTTCGACTCGGTGCCTCATAGCTGGCTAATAGAAGCGCTGAACATCTATTCTACAAAGTCAATCCGATAGTGACAAACTTCCTAGGAGAAACGATGGCGAAATGGAGTACACCATTAAGGTCGAAAACATCACATCCAGGCCAATCGCCATCAGGAGAGGAACATTTCAGATAGATGCCCTGAGCTCATTATGGTTCTGTCTAACACTGAACCCGCTATCCACCATGCTCAACAGTAGCAAGTATGGATATAACCTCAAAGAAGGAAAGAAGAACCTGTACACCCTCACCCACCTGATGTACATGGATGACATCAAGCTCTACGCGGGAACTGAGAAGCACCTCCAGCAACTACTCCAGATCACCGAAGAATTCAGCAATGATATTAGGATGGTATTTGGTCTAGACAAATGCAAGACCCACGGATTGCACAAGGGAAAATTAGTTGGCCGAAACTACCAGCTGCAGACTGGTAAAGAGATCGAAGCCATGGCAGAGGGAGAGGCATACAAATACTTGGGGATGACACAGGCTCAGCAGTTACAGCACAAGGAAATTAAGGCCTGCCTGACGAAAAATACCATCAGAGACTCAGAAGCTTGCTGAAGGCAAAACTGAACGGAGGGAACACAGTTAAAGCCATAAACACCTACGCAGTCCCAGTGCTAACATACTCCTTTGGGGTCATAGATTGGACTAACACCGAGCTGGAGGATATCATGAGAAAGACAAGGACAGTGATGACCAAGAGCCGCCAACACCACCCGAAATCTGCCGTGGAGAGACTGACAATTGCCCGGGAAGAAGGAGGAAGGGGCCTGATAGACCTCATTGAGCAACAGAAAACAGCGATAGTTAACATGAAGGATTACTTCCAGAAACACACAGCAGCACTCAACCAGACCATAAGGAAGATAGACAAGCTGTATACCCCATTCAACTTAAGCGAGGAGTCCCCCCCCCCCAACCAGGGGGTACAAACGAAGCTAGAAAGATGGGCAGAGAAGACACTCCATAGTAGACACTACAATGATCTCCATCAAGAATATATAGATAAAATTGCTTCCAATGCAAGGCTCACCAGTGGGACGCTTTTCCCCGAGACTGAAGGTTTCATGCTCGCCATCCAAGACCAGGTAGTCAACACCAGAAACTATAGAAAATACATCGCCAAGGAGCCCGGAGTGTCCGATGACACATGTCGGCGATGCCACTTGGCCTCAGAAACGATCCAACACATCACCGCGGGGTGCAAGGTGATCACCCAGACTGAGTACATTCATAGACACGACCAGGTAGCCAGGATAATACATCAGAAGCTAGCAAGGAAATACAAGCTGATAGAAGAAAGTGTACCATACTACAAGTACGAACCCCAGGCAGTACTAGAGACCCCAACCCACAAGCTGTTCTGGGACCGTGCCATAATAACGGATAAGACAATCCCGCACAACAGACCCGACATAACCCTTGTGGACAAGAAGGAAAAGGCTACCTATCTGATTGACATAGCGGTACCCAACACTGGCAACCCGCAGAAAACCCATGGGGAAAAAATCAGGAAGTACACGAAACTAAGACAGGAGATCAAAGAGATGTGGCATATGCAACAAGTAACGACCATCCCGATCATCATGTCAACCACAGGTATGGTGCCAAAGACCCTACACAACAGCCTAGCAGCAATAGGTCTCCCAGCGAACACCTACAAGAAACTCCAGAAAGTCGCAATACTGAACACCTGTAGGATAGTCAGAGAGTTCCTCGACCAACAGTAACACCAGACATTACAACCACCCAAAGTACTTGGTAGCAATACCCGTCACTTGGTAGCAATACCCGTCAACGAGGTAGAACCCCAATCAGGGAAAAATAATATAAGAGCAACAACAACAATAATAATAAGACGCTCCCTTCCGATTCAATATTCAGTATTTCCAAAAATAGAACAAAGGAATATCTACTAAATAGCTGATGTGAAGAAAGGACCTGAACTGGAGTACATCATTTTGCTATATTTGTAATGGAGAGAGAGAATAAAATTGTTGTGAAGTTGTACAGGGAGACGTGTTATTCAAAAAGTTAAAAAAAAAATTCTCCTTCTGCTTTTCGTAAATGGCCCATAATCTTTTACATATAGATTAACGCATGCATTACATATTTGTGATTATACGGTTTTCAGTATTTCTTTAATTTCATAAATGTGTATGTATTTTTTTTTAAAATTTCAATTGTGTGTATTTTACAAATTAGATGTGATCCTTATAGTACAGTACATTTGTATTGAAACATTTAAATTTTTCTTCGATATATTTTTACATAAACGTATTTTTTTTTTTTTTTTTTTTTTACAAATTAAAAATCGCAACACCAGAGATCGTCTTTGATTCTCACGTGATATCTCTAAAAGCAGAAGAAAGTTGTTCATGAAATACAGTATTTGCATTTGAGGTGCCATATATAGCAAAGTTTTCGCTTCGATAATTGCAAAATAGAAGCACGCAACATGTTCAGTTCCAACTAGTTTTCTGGTTACGTTTTTGGATGAGCTAGGTAAGCTTCTGTGAACTTAACCCGGTTTTGGTTCCGTCCTTTGACAATACGTAATTATCACCGTTTATATATAATCGTTTATATATAAACCCGTCGGAAATGATTATCTTCGAAAATCATTTCCGACGGGTAAAATATAAGTACTACTGTAAATAAGTTATACAGAGTAAATATTTTAGAACTACTTGAATTAACGGTTCTCACATTGTGTAGCTTCCTAGGTCGAGAAATACAAAACCCTTGTAAAATATATATGTGTGTAGGTGTAGTTTTGTGTATGTGTGCGCGCGCTCAGTAAATTTGCTCTTGTATCGTTAGTTTATCGTCACTAAAATTTATATTTTTTAGTTTAATATATTTTATTAAAATTAGTTTCTGCTGTTTTGCGTGTCCTATTTCATTATGATTCCACATTTTTCCTAGTTTTCATACATTTTAGGCTTTTCAGTTTAGGATATTGGATAGTGTTATTTGTAACAATAATAATGTTAGATATTTACGGGATAGTGTTATTTGTAATAACACTAATAACACATCGGGTTATATATAAAGTTTATGTACAAAAGATAATATATATATATATATGTATTTATTTAATATATACCCAGTGGTATATATTAAATAAATACATAAATAAATTAAATAAATACATAAATAAATAAATGGTATATACCCAATGGTTTTTAGACTTTAAAAACTAAGCCACGTAAAAAGTTCTCTTCACAGAGAATTTCACTGCAATAGCTTAGAAAAATTCAAAATTTATAATGGAAATACTCGTGAACTTGTAATAATCTGCAACAAAAGATTATACAATTTAAGGGTTGCCTACTTAATCAAGTGAATACGAGAAAGGTTTGTTAGGTTAAAATTGAAAATAAAAGCTTCGGCTCCCAGGTAAAGTTCAGTGGTGTTCAAAGAAAGTGACCCTTAAAATTGTAATTCTCGTTCGAATAACGTAGGTATATGGCAATATTTCTTACAAATTGTATTAGATAAGATTGACACCCTTAGGTGATGACTTGAGGCTGCGGTAGCCGAGTGGTCAGGCACGTGGGTGCATAAGTACACGTGCCTTGAGTGAACCGGGTTAAAGCCCGTGACTGCTAAATACGGTGCTGTTTCTTGTACTTTCTCTACCCTGTGAACTTCCCTGACCGTATGGTCGTCCCGTAGTATAAGCAGAAAATGTATTTATTTTAATATTGCATCAGCTGTTACTTTCAACTATATAAGCACGCTCTGCAAGAGTTGCATTCATTCCTTTCTTGTGTCAGGATGGCGAGTTACGTACAGTTGACGCCACGAAGAAAGAGTGCTATTGTTGCTTTACGTGAGGAAGGATGTTCTTCCCCTCATACTGCTTATAGAGTGTCTTGTAATCAGTCAACAGTGAGTAGATTTCTCTCCAAACTCAAGAATACTGGTTCTGCTGAACGCAAACGAGTCTCCACGCCAAAACAGTACCGCGTTTTGAAGCGCTTATGCCTTAAAAACCGTAAAGCTTCTTCGTCTGAGCTGAAAAGAGAATCTGAAGAATATACAGGAGTGGTAGCAAGTGCAGTAACAGTCAGAAGACGCCTCTTCAAAAATGGACTTGTAGCTCCACCTCACGCAAAAAATGAAAAAGGCCCGATTAATTTGGTGTAAGGAGCATGTCAAATGGACCCCCGAGCAGTGGAAGTCAGTTATTTTCTCGGATGAGAAGAAATTCAACCTGCATGCTTCTGATGGGAGACAAACGATTCGCCGTAGACGTGGTGAAGAATACCATCCAGACTCTATGGTGTCTACAGTGAAATTCCCCACCAGCCAAATGATATGGGGGTGCATTTCGTATCGCAGAGTAGGTCACCTGCAGTTTATAAAAGGTTCCGTAAATGCAAATGGCTATACTGGAAGGAAAATTGCTGCCAACCATTAGAGACAATTTCAACCTGCCAAATAACTGCATCTTTCAGGACGACTCTGCTCCTTGTCATTGGGCGAAAAATGTATATGGGCACTTCTGTAGTTACTTTAGCTTCATTTCTGCATTAGACGTTCTACAGTAATAATGTGTTTACATTTGTTACAGGTGAAAAAATGGTTGGAAGAACGGTCCAATTTACAACTGTTAGCTGGCCATAAAACAGCCCGGATCCTGAATCCTATAGAGAACTGTTGGCATCGTGTGGAATCTGCAGTTTCCAGAAAGAAACCAAAGACCCATCGTGAACTTCAGGAAGCCGTAATTCGTGTTTGGAACCACGAACTATCAGTTGATTATCTTCAGAAATTGATCTTGTCAATGCCTCGACGGTGTGCTGCTATCATCAGGGCCAGAGGCGGTTCAACTAAATATTATTTTGCACCTGGTGAACTTTTCATTTTGTTTTCCATTTAAAATGATAAACTGAAGCAAATTGAGGGCTTCTGATTACATTTCAGCCATAATTGTTGTGTTTACCAACACTGTTGTATAAAGGTTGCAAATGCTCATTTTGAATATTTTGAGAGCACCTGTCAAATATTACTTATCTCTGCCTTAACTATTAAAAAATATCTTTTGTTTATATTTCTGTTTGTGATGCTAGTCATTAATGTAACATACCATCGCGAAAAAGGGTTAGAACTGTGAAATTCCTAGATGATGCACTTTCTTTGAACACTAGTGTATCTTCTATATACAGTATTTAATACAGCCGTTTTCTTTTGACAGTCAGTGTGAACCATAGGCTTAACCGATAGGACTAGAAGCGGTGTCTCAAATTGAAGATATTTCTTCCTAGGTGTGCAGAAAGTTGTTAAAATTTAAAAATTCAGAATAGTTTTATTTTACGGAACAGGCCAGTTTTGTGCTACAAACGAGAATAGTTCAACATTCAATTCATAGAAGACGCCACAGGAAGATGTTAGCTGTTACACAAACAGTTGTCTAAGTTGATGAGGCATTTTTTTTCTGATTAACAATTTGCACTTTAACTATTTAACCGATTGACAGTTTGCACGTTCGCACAATCTTGTCCTTTGTTCCGAAAAAAAATAAAATAAAATAATAATAATAATAATTCGCTACCAATTGCGAAATTTTCGCAACGGGTAGAGCTAGCTGTAACCATTGCGTTCGATAGGCCAAACCGTTTTCGTCTCAAATTGAAGATATTTCTTCTTAGGTATGCAGAAACATATGAAAATATAAAAATTCCGAATAGTTTTATTTTACAGAAAGGGGCCAATTTTTTCTACTAATGCTGCCTACCTTAAAAGAAAGAATAGTTTTATCTTACAGGTTTAAGAAATGAGAAAGGATTCGATGCGTACTGGGTTACCTGCTCACGACCAAACACGGACTAATTTCTTTAGGACAGCTAGAGAAAAACTCTGCTACCAATTGCAAAATTTTCGCAAGGAGTACTGCTAGTAAACATTAATTGTTAACTGTACATATACCCTTTTCCTCTTTCAGCCTTACAAATTTTCTTTAATGACAGAGCTCTGCTCTCATTCAAAACTAGCACCTTTACAAATTTTCTCATAAGGAAACCTTCAACATTATCATGTCGGACGCCCCCCCCCCTTGAAATATCGCACACGAATAGATATTATACAGAAAAGATAACATTTTAAAAATTAGCTAAAAAAACAAAGAAATCAAAAATTTAATGGAAAAGTAAATCCTCGCTTATCGACCTCAATTTAGCGTAGTTAGGAAAAACGGGCATCATCCATTAAACCAGGTTTTTCGTCCTTACGGGATCCGGCGACATAACTAGTTCAAATCTGATGATAATTGCCATCAATTAAAATATTTAGTGACTGGACGGTGCAAAATGCTTGGACCACGTCGGATCACCGTACCATCACCTACCGGATACAGAGAACCACAGCAAGAATCGCAACAGAAAGGACGATGCTAAACAGATTTGCAATCTCCAAAGCCAATTGGGAACTCTACCGAGAACAGCTTATTAGTAGAGCCCAACATGATAGAATTGGGCAAACCAGACAATATGGCCAAGAAATAAGAGAGGACCCAGACGAACTGCAACAAATAATAACAAACATCATAACCAAGGCAGCTGAAGTTGCCATAAAAAGAAAAACGCTTTCGAGCAAGACCATGCCCTGGTGGACCCCAGAGCTGCAACGACAAAGGAGATTAGTCCAACAAAAAAGGAAGGTATATCAGAGAGCACGGAGGTCGTGGCCACCCGCTGAGGTCACTTACCTGCGCCGCCAATATACAGTACTGAGAAATACTTATACCGAGAGTATAAAGAAAAGTAAAAAGTCCTCCTGGGAACGACTGGTCTCAACTAAAGGTAATGAGAATCCCTGGGGAGTGGTCTACAAGATCACAACAAATAAACTCCCCAGGGGGGAAATAACCACAGCAACTATAACGCCGCAACGCACCCTCACCACAACATGGGACGACTCGGTGGCCAACATTTTGAACACCATTATAAAAGACCCACCGAATATACTCACGGAAGACCAACAAGCTATCATACAGGCAAACGAGACCTATAACACCCAACAAATGGAGCCGCCAATTACCATGGATGAGCTGCAGGAAGCTGCAACACAAATGCGCAACAAGAAATGCCCTGGCCCTGACCTCTTGGACCCAGAACTCGTTAAGAGGGCGGTGGAGCACATACCGGAACCCCTGCTGCACCTCTTCAACTGCTGCCTCAGAGTGGGCCATTTCCCAACTAGCTGGAAAACAGCACATCTCAAGCTCATCCTGAAAAACCCAACTAAACCACCTGAACAACCAAACTCTTACCGTCCCATAGCGCTGCTATCAACACTAAGTAAACTCCTGGAGAGAATACTACATCGAAGAATACTCAGCCACTACAAAGAAGCTAACCTAGAGTCACCCAGACAATATGGGTTCAAACCCGGACTCTCCACGATTGAAGCAATTCGGAACCTCCTAGAAAGCGCAGCACAATGTAATGAAAAGTACTTCCTGGTAATTGCGGTCGACTTCGCCGGGGCGTTCGACACCCTCTGGTGGCCGAGCGTCCTGGGCAGACTCCGCAAGGCAAAAATCCCCATGAATTTATATAATTGCATTAGATCCTACCTCTCAGATAGAAAAATCAGGGTAATGGCACCATTTCGGAGCCTGACAAGATCGGTCCGCAGGGGCTGCCCGCAGGGATCTGTCCTGGGGCCGCTCCTGTGGAACATTGTTTTTGATGAATTCCTGGCACTCGACTTGGGTAATGTCAACGCACAAGCTTTCGCGGATGATCTCGTCCTAACGGTGGCAGCGAGCTCTAGATCACAGTTAGAAGCCCGTGCAAACCATGCACTGCAAGTGCTCCAGGACTGGGCAAACCTGCATACACTGGAGATTTCCCCGACCAAAACGAACTCAATTCTACTGAGAGGAACACTCGACATCAGACGGCCGCTCCAGATAAAAGTAAGGGGAAGCACAATCAAACTGGCAAAACAGATGAAATACCTAGGCATTATCCTAGATTCCAACCTGTCCTTTAAACAACACCTCTTATATCTGAAGGAGAAGCTGAGAAAATACGCAGCGCTAGTAGTCAGAGTAACACGCAGAGACTGGGGACTAAACAAAAGAACATTATCCCTCTACTATAAAGCAATTTTCGTCCCAGCAATTACTTATGGAGCCCCAATATGGTACGTCAAAGCAAGAACTGCAGTAAATAAAAGAATCCTCGATACAATACAGCGAAAAATACTCCTCACCATCACCAGGGCGTGTAACACGGTGAGTACCTGTGCGTTGCAGGTCCTGGCGGGAACTCTCCCTCTGGACTTGGAGGTGGCGAGATGTGGGTTGATGTACTACCTGGCAAAGGGAACACCGACCACGTTTGACACTTTTACACTGGACCCTACAAACAACCACCGAATGGAAAAACAGAAAATCATGGAACACCTGAAAGAAACTTGGCAGAGGAGATGGCAAGAGACGACCAAGGGTGAAGTCACACGGAAATTTATACCCTACGTAGACAAGACCTATCCAAAAGCCCCCAAATGGTTCTACCCAGGACTGAACACCACCTTCCTCCTGACGGGCCATGGGCCCTTTAACGCAAAACTGAATTCATTCGGACTGACCGAGGACCCAACTTGCACCTGTGGCAACATGGAGACGTGGCAACATATCATGCACAAATGTGAATGCTATGAGGAACAAAGATCAGTACTCATCACCAGTATAAAATTTGTACCAAAAGACAATGAGCATCACCTCCTGGATTCGGAAGACGAGTACACCGCGTTCAGCCGCTACGCCCAGGACATCTTTAACAGAAGGAGAACAGAAATCGCTATCCGCAACAATATGGAAACATCTGAATAGAAGAACTCCATTGAAACTAACCAAGGAGGAGACTACAGCATGAACATACCGCATGACTACAACCGATCAGAAGAAATTACCAACAAAGATAACTCTCCATTCATGACCTGGTGCAAATGGCCAGGACTGATGCTCTCAACGAATATGACTACCTGAATTGACATCAAAGCAGTACTACAAACTGACCAGAGTCATCACTCCTCTTCCTGATCCCATAAGATGAACACGAGACAAGTGAGACTGAACCAAGACTGTGACCTACCTGAAGCGACACTGAACTGAATATCCAAAAACCATGACTGTGACTGCAGCTACGCTGTTGCCTCGCCTTTTGGCAATCTGGGTTGGACACCTAGTCTGGCCCACTTTCTCTCCATATCCTGGCGGTGGGAGGGGCCGGGACCGTCCCCTCTCCCGTCTGCCCCGTTTACTTCTCCTGGTGCGGCATGGGCATGCCACACTGATATCTGGGGTCGTCTACCCTATTGGCCTCATACTTCTGTCTTTCCCCTCCAGTCTTCAGTCTTTCCCCCCCCCCCACTCTCTCTCTATACATCACAGTGTACGCCCCACACGACAAAAACTTAAACTTCCAAATTATAACAGCCAAATCGTGCATCAATTCCGAAACTTAACCTCATTAGCGAACCATCCCTTAAAATCGCGTTATTATTATTATTTTTATTTATTTTATTTTATTTATTATTACTTTTTTTTTTTTTTTTTTTTTTTTTTAGGCCCTAGCCACTGAAATTTCAGGAAATTAGGTGGCAGGGCCTGCCAGAGTAAATAATTATGCTGGGTGTACCTGGTCTGCCTCCACGGGGCTGAGTGTGGGCAACGTTGGGCCCCAGCAGGGGTCTAGCGGCTAAATGGCCAGAGGAACAACGATACACAACACAATACTTCCAAATCCCATACACTTTTAAATCTCTGGCCTTAACAGTGATCTGTTACACCCACAAAGAAAACCACGCGGAGATGGGGGAAACCCCTGGTGCCGTTTGACACGAACACACTTTACACTTTACACTTTACTTGTCCAATTTTAGCAATACGTTGTTATATGGCGTTAATTCCGAGTACAAGACTAAGTGCAAGCATATAGAAAGAAAGATATAGGGCGTCTGCCAGCAAACGCCCTATATCTTTCTTTCAAGACTCCACTTAGTTACCAGGTGTCTGGGTGGAAATCCCATACCATGCACATCTATTTCGGGAACTCAGAGAAGTTAGATAAGATGCCTGCTGTCTTGCGAAATGATGGATTTTGAAGTGGTGGATTTTTATGCACATTCTCGCTGAATATGCATCAAGAAAGCTACTGTTGCTATATTACAACGCTATACTTTTTTGTATGGCCACCACAGATCGGGACGGTGGCAAATTTAAGCAAAAGAGGAGTAAGGGACCGCTTAAGGCCTCGTTATTTCGGCGACCACGGAAGTCATTGTCTGTGCAGCTCAATGTCAAGAGCTAACACTCCTGACATTGGGCCTCACATACAAATTTAAAATTTTTTAAAAGAAATAATTATCTTAATAAAACTGCCGTTATGTTTTATGCGAATAGGCTTATGGACTATATAATCATGTATTTTTATATCATATGGACCTCGGACAAGTATCAATAAATAAATACGGACAAAAAATTACGATTTACATAGCTAATTGCTTATTTACAGACGACGTTACTGAATTCACTTTGGCATGCTTTTGGTGATTTCATAACAGAATTCCAAAATGGATCCAGAATATGCAATTAGCTTTAGTATATCAAATAGTCTGGGTGTAGAATTTCTCAACATTATGAACCAATAAACTGTTGCTTTCAAAACGTGGCGTTAAAGGTTTTGATTAATTTTGAATTTAATAAAATTTTAATATTAAGAAATTTTTACACACTATGAACGACGCAGGTGATCACTGTCAAGTGTTAGTAGTAGTAGTAGTAGTAGTAGTAGTAGTAGTAGTAGTAGTAGTAGTAGTAGTGGCATGTGATGCAAGAAAGCAAATGTATGAGCTTATGCAGCATCAGCCAAAAGAGAAAAAAAAAAAAAAAAAAATCACACCATTCCCTCCAAATGCCTGTCCAGTTCCTCTTTAAATTTATTCAACCTATCAACTTCCACAACGACAGATGGAAGTTGTTCCAACAATTAACCACCCGCTGGCTAAAGGCAAATTTCCGCACATCTATTCTACATCTGTCTTTTCTTAATTTGAATTTATAGGTTCGTAATATGAACAAGTGGAAGGATCCCATCAGAATTCAGCGTGCTCAACCCATTCAAGGCCTTATATACCTCAATCAGATCACCGCGCAGGTGCCTAGTCTCCAGCCACTGCAATTTGCAGAACTTAAGCCTCTCTTGGTAAGAGGGTCCCTTCATTCCCCTCACCAATCTTGTTGCCCTTCTCTGTACACGCTCAAGTAAATCTACATCCTTCCTAAAATGAGGCCTCCAGACCTGTACGCAGTACTCAAGCCGTGGCCTGACCATTGCCTTATACAGAGGGATAATCACCTCCTTTTCCTGCTAGCAAAATTCCTATATATCATTGACAAAACCCCATGACCTGCCCTGGCAACCTGTCTGCATTGCTCAGAAAACTTCATATCTGCCTGCACAATTACTCCCAGGTCTTTTTCATTTTCTACCACCTTAAGTGTAGTACCACACAGTTGGTACGTTTCTCTGGGGTTACTTCTACCCATATGTAGTACTTTGCATTTGTCAAGGTTAAACTTCAGTTGCCACTTCTTAGCCCATCTGCCCAAATTATCTAGATCCTGTTGTAGTAGCACACTGCCATTACTGTCATTAACAACCCTGCCAACCTTTGTATCATCTGCAAACTTCGACATTAAGCCTGATATGCCTTCATCAATATCATTGATAAATATACAAAACAACAGTGGACCTAACACCGAACCCTGTGGGACTCCACTAATAACATTAGTCCAAGAAGAGCAGCACCCATTGATTACCACCCATGTCTTCTAGCACTTAACCATCCTTTTATCCATTGTAGCAACTTACCCTTAATACCATTCTGCTCCAATTTGCACAATAGTCTTCCATGCGCAACAGTGTCAAAAGCTTTCCTGAAATCCAAATATATGATATTAAAATTATTTTTCGCATGCAGTTCCTTTGTAACCACATCATAATATCCTATCAAATTTGTCAGACAAGACTTTCCCTTAACAAACCCATGCTGTGTCTGAATTATTGCTGCAGTCTTGTCTAGATGATCCTGCAATGCATCCATTATTTTACCCGGAACAGAAGTTAAACTAACTGGTCTGTAATTACTCGTGTCACCCTTCGATCCCCCTTTGTGAATTGGGGATACATTTGCACATCTCCAGTCCGTGGGAACCTCTCCTGAGTCCAAGGATGCTCTCATAATTATGGCTAAGGGTTTGCTTAGTTGCTTTGCCGTCTCCTTTAATATAACTGGATAGATCCCATCCACCCCAGGTGCTTTTCTTACGTTTAACTTCAACAATTTCTCTTCCACTTTGCTCTCGGTTATTACAAAATCATTAAGTATCTTGC
This sequence comes from Mastigoproctus giganteus, assembly GCF_048544385.1. NCBI lineage: Eukaryota > Metazoa > Arthropoda > Arachnida > Uropygi > Thelyphonidae > Mastigoproctus > Mastigoproctus giganteus. The sequence continues at coordinate 180,798,833 of NC_143575.1, read as the reverse complement.
TACAATTTGATAACCTGCCATTTTCAAACCTTAATAATTCCTCACTTGTGAACGTAGATGCAAAATACTCATTCAGTTTGTTTGCTATCTGAGCAGGATCATCAACAGTCGAACCATCGATGTCAAGTGGACCGATCAGATTCATCCCCTTCCTTTTAGAGTTTATATAAGTAAAGAAACCCTTGCTGTTTTTCTTAGCATCTTTTGCCAAAGATTTCTCGTAATCTGCCTTCGCCTGCCGAACCTCCTTTGTGACCTGATTACAGATTAACTTATATCTGCCATAGGCTTCTATGTCGCCTGATAATTTATATGCATCCCATGCATTTTTCTTCTCTGTTACGGGTCTCATTAGTTCATTAGATAACCATTTAGGCCTAAACCTTGAACAATATTTCTTAATAGGTATGAACCTTTTAGTAGCTTCCACGATTAATTCCTTGAATGCTTCCCACTTAGAATTTACTGTTGGTAACATCTTCAGTTGATCCCACTGTACAGAATTTAAAAACTGTCTGAGACCACTGTTAGATGGGCTTTCCCCTCCCCCCCTGTCCCATCGGAAACTTAATTTTTCATTCTGTGAAAGAGGCAAACACGTAATTTATAACCGATATGAGGGTAAATCAAAAAGAAAAAAAATTGAGGCAATTTACTTTTTTATTAATCAAGAAAAAGAAATTTAGCAAAACGTTTAGTGTTATTCTTCCAAGTAAATCCCCTTTCTTTCCTCAAGCCTTTCTGACATCGATTCGCAAGCTTTTTACTGCTGTCTAAGAAAAAACGTTTTCGGTTGTTCGAAGCCACTTCTTTGACTTCCATATCGTTTGAAAATCGACATCCATAATACTTCCTTTTTTTTTTTTTTTTTTTTCCAGTGCCATAAAGGTGACTTCTGATGGATTACCACACAAAGTATTCAAAGTATTTTATTATTTTCTGCGGGCTCCAGGGTTTCCCCTATCCGCTGGATTACCACGCATATAACTTAACATAACTTATTATTCTAACATGTTTTACTGCTTTTTTTCATTATAACGAATCTTCCGTGACAATGTAGTGGTTTCGCCAGTTTTCAAGTTTGGAAAGATCTGGGTTCGAGTTCCCTCGACGACTGGAGGAATTTCTAAAGTCCTCTTCAGTCGAGGCTGTAGTTAGCCGATCTCAGGCGGAGAGTATAAGGTTTCCCACCGTGAGCTATTCCAAGTTTCTTCAGCCCGCACCACATACAAATCGGCTCATTAACACGCACACACTTTTACAGAAACGATACACATCCGGGGAACATTAAAATAGTAATTATTATAGTTATATCTTTCTATACATTAAAATAATTTTCCTCCTAGTGATATTTATTCAGCCAATGGGAGAAGACGGATGCGGGTTACATGATAATACGTAACAAATACTAATTACGTAACAGAAGCTTGTTTTTCTGTTTAGGCGTGGTCATGCTAGATAAATCTCGTTCGCGCGCTTTGTTTATCTAGCATAACCACGCTGTACCATTCTTGATTTCCATATGTATCGTATTTGTGTATTCATAGCTGGGAAAAAACACACAGTGTCGAAAGCTTTTGTAAGTATTTTATTTTATCAAAAGGAGCGAGCGCAGCGACCAACCGGGGGACGAATCCCCCCTGGTAATTATTAAAATAGTTATAATAACGAGTATATTTTGATCGCGCTCGTGTCTCTACTGGCATGTCACTGTATTAATGAAATGTCTTTCCTGGTTAAGAAAATAAACATTTCAGTTCTGTCACTTAGACAGAATTTAAGTATTCTTGAATATTCTCAAAGTAAATAAAAAACAGATAAAAACGTAAACTTTTGTTTTTTTAATGCATTTGGGAAAAATAGCTGCCGTAGTTACATTTTGTAAACGCATGGTTGCATTTGTTTGTGTGAAAGCTACTAAGATTTCGGTTTCTAGAACAGTCGAGAAGGAACAGCAGCTTTCTAATGTCGCACGGCATCCACCCACCTATAGGATCAAGTACTGACAGATACTTGGCTGTCGAAATGTGGCGATGACGCATTTCTCATGGGGTGCTCAGAAGTTTTATTTAGCTTCTTACTACCTTTAGAACAACGCCTAACTATATTTATCACAACGAAACGAAACTATCCGACTACGTAACGGTTACATGTAATCTGTGTTACCACAGAAATTGGGATTAAACGTAATTAGATTAAAAAATTTGTCGTTCACATGATACCAGTGGTTAAGACAGCCCACAATTCAGATTCACAGATGTTCCATTAAAATAATAATATTTAAAATAAAAAATAATAATATTCATATGCATAAAACAAAGTTTTACGAATATTTAAGAGCTCCAATTTTTTTTTTTTTTTTTTTTTTTTGGAATTTTATTAATTTTAATTTTTATTGATTTTAAACTATTTTTTGTGGTTGGTTTTTACTAATGAAGAGCAGTAGCCATTTCTATCTACTCTCTGTCGTCTTTTATCATTTAGCCATCCGTTTATCCATTGTGCTAACTTGTCCTTTTAAGGCTTTAAATTCAATCACGTTTATTAGTTAAATTTTAAATTCACAAAATTTTGGAGCAGTAGAGATCCCAACTAATCTATAAGTGGCACTGTTTAGAAGGTTCATTTTGCGTGTAGGTTAGAGTGACCGTATTTAAAAAAAAAACAAAAACAAAAAAACGGGACACACCTGTAGTATAAATAATCTGAAACGTGTGGTTGCACACTGCGCATGCAAATCGCGAATATGTAACTGTCATATAAATTATTTTAGAAACGTGTAGTATCTATCACAGATGATGCTTTGCTTTGGCTTACGTTACTGTTGTGCTTTGCAGTCTCATCCTATTATGAACCGATGATGAATCAGTAAACACTTTTATTATGACGTTTTCTTTAAATACATAGTTATTAAAATATCCCTATGTAGAGGGCTCTAGAGGGAGTTCTAAGGCTCGTACTGAAGAGAAATTTGGACAACAGGTAGAATAAAGAATTCGCTCGCTATTTATTGGGGGAAAAAATTAGTTACAAAATTTGTCACTATACGGCGCTGTAGCAATACAAATCACTTGAACAGCGCTACAGTTGTTCAATGTGTCCTCCATTTTGGCCAACAACAGTTTCCATTCGAAGAACAGCATTTTCTACAGCAGAACGTAACTGGAATAGCCAGCACATGATGTCTAATGCTGTCCGTCAGATTTGCCATAGTTTGACATCCTTCCCGATACACCTGGTTCTTCAAAACACCCACAACCAGAAGTCTCATGGGGTGAGGTCCGGTGATCGGGTGGCCAAGATGTTTGGAAACAACGGCTGATGACCCGTTCGTCTGTAAAGGGTTGCCTTAGCAATCTTTGGACACAACGGTGGATGTGGGGTGGCTTACCATCTTGCGTTGTTGCAGCTCTAGTATTGCGAAATTTGTCAACATTTCATAATATCGCTGTCCTGTGACGGAACAGGTGCGTGGTCCAATCGGTGTTACCTGTTCAAAAAAATATGGTCCAATCATGAATGTGGCCGTAAATCCACACCGCACTCACTTTTGGAGAATGCAACGGGACCTCTTGGTTAACTCGAGGGTTTTCTGTTGCCCAAATGCGACAGTTGTGCGTATTCACTTGTCGATTTAAGCAGAAATGGGCTTCATCACTCTAAAAGATGTTCCATGGCCAAGTGATATCCACTGTCACTCGCGCCAGAAACTGAAGTGCGTATATGAAACGAATATCTGCATCACCATGCTTTAGCTGCTGTAGCATGTGCATCTTGTAAGGATAGTACCGCAACACTTGACGCATTACTAGCCTTACAGTGGAATACGGCATGTCCACTTCACGAGAAACACTTGCGCTACCACATGGAGATTGACTTTATAAATCCACGACAGCCATAGTCACATCTTCAACACGAGAGCAGTCCACTCGTTTTCGACCTCTACCTGGTTGAACACCAAGATGTCCTATTGCTTGAAATTTCGCAATAATTTTGCGGACAGCACAAGCAGTCATGGGTGATCGGGTGCGTCAATAGGGCGGTCAACGCCTATTGACGCCGGAATTCTCTGATAGCCGCAGCTGCATTGTTGCTGTTCTGATAGTACAGCTTCATTAAAAGCGCCTTTTCCTTCAACGTTTGCATTGTTGTTGTAGTACAGGCAAACATCTACTATATGATTTTGAAGAGACTGCTTTGCTTTTATAGAGTACAGTAGAGCTGAGTAGTGGCGCTGTGGCAATAACTTACGGTTATGCAAATAACGTAAGCTATTTGCATAATCGTAACTAAGATAGTTACGCGCCATACAGTGACAAATTTTGTAACTACTTTTTTTTCCCCAATAAATGGCGAGCGCATTCTTTATTGTACCTGTTGTCCAAATTTCTCTTCAGTTCGAGCCTTAGAACTCGCTCCAGAGCTCTCTACATAGGGATACTTTAATTTTAACAACCCTTTACTTTAACCTGAAACATCATCAGCATTATACATCTTACTTATAAAACCGAATGTAGTAGTATTAGTAGTAGTAGTGGCATGTGATGCAAGAAAGCAAGCGTATGAGCTTATGCAGCATCAGCCAAAAAAAAAAAAAAAAAAATCACACCATTCCCTCCAAATGCCTGTCCAGTTCCTCCTTAAATTTATTCAACCTATCAACTTCCACAACGACAGATGGAAGTTTGTTCCAGCAATTAACCACCCGCTGGCTAAAGGCAAATTTCCGCACATCTATTCTACATCTGTCCTTTCTTAATTTGAATTTATGCCCCCTTAGGTTCGTAATATGAACAAGTGGAAGGATCCCATCAGAATTCAGCGTGCTCAACCCATTTAAGGCCTTATACACCTCAATCAGATCACGGCGCAGGTGCCTAGTCTCCAACCACTGCAATTTGGAGAACTTAAGCCTCTCTTGGTAAGAGGATCCCTTCATTCTCCTCACCAATCTTGTTGCCCTTCTCTGTACACGCTCAAGTAAATCTACATCCTTCCTAAAATGAGGTCTCCAGACTTGTACGCAGTACTCAAGGCGTGGCCTGACCATTGCCTTATACAGAGCGACAATCACCTCCTTTTCCCTGCTAGCAAAATTCCTATATATCATTGACAAAACCCCATGACCTGCCTTTAAATCTGTAACATTTTAAATGTTACAGATTTAAAAGGATATAAACGCTTTAGTTTCAACACTAGGCCCTGGTTATAATTACCATCCTCCCGAAACTGGTGGAAAAGCATCAATAACGTGAAGAATATTTATAGGCTATTTTCACAGCATGGTTGGGTTGATTACAGCCTAGGGCTGTGGCCAACTAACAATGTGGTTTTTCTCCCGTACTTTTTTTTTTTTTTTTTTTTTTTGGGCGGTAAACAGCAAACCGACTACGAATAAACGCAATTTACAGACATAACGTGCTGACCCCCTTATAACATTAGTTGCTTTGACGTTTACACACCCATAACCTAACCCAATTGCGTTAAAGTTTTTTTTTCCTGTTGTGCAGTCAATATGACCAAAATTGGAAAAAAAAAAAGGGACTATTTGGCAACGGGATATGTCGCTCAAAACGGTCACCATAATATAGGCATCTACCTTACAATAGCCGCCGAAGTTGGGGGGATGGGAGAGAAAGAGGAGCATTTTCCTTTGGAATTTTACGCATTAATACGCAATCTATTTGGAAATGTCACGCAACGTGCCACAAAAATTCTTTATTGCAAAGCATTTTGGCTATCGAAAGGAAGGCTCTTTTTAAGATTTCGGGAAGTAAAAAGAAATGTTAAATGTTTTAAAAAGAAAACGGTTGTTGAAGAGTACATACGGTTTGCTCAAAGATAAGGTTTGATTTAGTAATATATTATCATATTAATATTATATATATTTCTAATAAAATAATAAAGAAATATGTAACCTAAGGAATATTTTTCTTGTTATATCTCATCTAACTATTTAAAGTAAAACTACAGCTGTTTGTAAATGCTTTTTGGCGGAGTTAAAAAGAATATTGTCGCAGCTGAATTAATTTAAGGTTATGCTTTGAAGGTTAAATATGTTTTTTTTTTTTTTTTCATGATGAATTAAAAATATAATACTCTGCATTCGTTTTCTCTCATGCCAGAATAGACAGTTATTCCTCATGCAGAACTTTCAGAAATAAAAATCATTCCTTTGTTGCACTGAAAAAAATGTACATTTAAAAAGCAAATGTATGTTTTTCTGCACTTAATTTCGTACTGATAAATGATTGCAGATATATATCCACTGATGAATCCAGGTAGAAAATAGTATAATCAGGGCAATCACGTTCAAAAGGTACATTAGTAAGATTTTGTTAAATTTAATTTTTTAAGTTGGGTAATTATTAAATGCATAAATAATTGCATAAATAAATAATAGAAGGCTTTAAATGATGAATATAAATAACAAATTTTAGTAGTTTATATTTTTAAATGCAATTTTCAGAATTGCATTTATAATTTTTTTTTCTGTTTAATGTTTTACGTGTTTAACAATCGACTACTGGATTGGTAAACACTGAAGATGTCTTTAGGACAGGATTCCCAAATGTGGATCATCTTCATGTAATATCACAGCTAATGGAGAAAGCAATGAATATATAACATCATTATGCCTGGCATTTGTGGATTATGAAAAGGTATTTGACTCCAAACAGCATAAGGCAATGTTTCGAGCACGGAAAAGACAAGGCATAGACATCACATACATTATGGTTATGAAGAAAATACTGTATATGATAACGCTACCATGGGCGCTGGCAGCATGGTGCAAGTGCATCACCTTTGGATTTCGAAGTAATACACAATTTTTAATATTTTTCTTAATTTATTGAAACATAAGATATTGCATATATTCGAAAATTTGGTGAACAAAAAATTTATTCCCACATGCACCACCTTGCAAAATATCCTGCCGGCGCCCATGAACGCTACATTCTTTAGTAGACTAGACAAAAAGAGTAGCATATTTAAAATTGAGAAAGGAATGCGACAAGGAGACACAGCATTTCCGAAGTTGTTTATTACTACTGCCCTTGAAGAAGCTTTCAGAAGATTGGACTGGTCGCGAAAAGGAGTCAGTGTGAATGGAGAACATCTAAACTATTTACGATTTGCTAACGACATTGTGATCATAAGCCACGACCCCGAAAAATTAGAGGAAAATCGTAATGAATTATGCACAGTTAGTAAGGATTTCGGACTAAAGATGAATATGGCTAAAACAAAAGTAATGATGAACAAGTACGCCACAGAAAGGGATATAATCATTGGAGCAGCAATTGAAAAAAAGGGGGATTCATATACTTATCTTGGGCAGGCCATCAGCTGTAATAATGATAAATGGCTGTAAGTCAAGAGAAGAATAAATCTGGATGGATAGCATTCAGGAAATATAGTCACATACTGAGGAGCAGTATCCCAATTTGCCTGAAACGTAAAATGATGAACCTGTGTATACTCCCCGCCATGACTTACGGAAGTGAAACTTAGGCACTCAGCAAAAGAATGGAAGAGAGGCTGCGAACTACACAACTAAGAATGGGATGAGTTATATTAGGAATCAGACTATTGTATAAGAAGAGAAACGCATGGATTAGGCAGCAAACTCAAGTCAAGGACATTCTTATTAAAACTAAAGAACTGAAATGGACTTGGGAAGGACACATAGCTCGAGGAGATGATGACAGATAGACTAAGAAAATAGCAGAATGGTACCCAAGAGGTAAAAGAAAACCAGAAAGATGGACGGATGAAATTCAAGAGTTCGTAGGCAGTAAATGGATGGCCATTGCACAAAGCTGAAGATGATGAAGATGTCATTCAGGCACATCAGCAACTCGGGCCATATTGTGAAATTGCGTTGTTATATCTGTCTACGTTTGTGCTCACAGGCCGATTTGCATGTTGCGAGGGGTGAAAAATCCAGAATAACTCTCGCGAAAAATTCTAGCCTCTCCTAAATATTCAAGAGCACTATTTATAGCGACTCCCTGTTCCACAACAATTGAGGGATTTTTTGATTTCCTCTCATCTCATCTTCGTATGAAAGGTATGATGATAAGCATCTTCATATCTGCACGCAGAGAGATATGTACGATTATATTATAGGTGCCGAGTACCTATGATACGTTTGTGGAAGGGATCAAGGGATAGAATTTCCGAGGAACCATTTAATTAAAAAAACGGTCTTTTTTAATTGTAGGTCTCGGCAAAGTATATCTGATTATGTATGTGGCAGATTATTATAGTCACAGTACAATTAATTCTAGGTTGACTTTTACATAAACTGTACGTATGTAGGATTGGTTTTTCTCTTTGTAAGCCGAAGCCTGTATCCATTTAAGCACAGCTTTCGTGCTTCTGTTCAATACGACTGGATAGCTTGGCAACAAAGTTGTTCATCGTACTTTTTCGCCATTGGGTTCAAAATTAAATGTAAGTTCCTTATATTTTATAACAAAAATACTGTAGTCATAACTAAAGATTAAAATTTATTATTATTATTTTAATGTATTTGCGCACTATTATGGGAAAAAGTTTATGAACTACAGGTTAAGAAGTTATATCGTTACACGAATAGCACTTTATTTATTTTTATTTACTATTTTTTAATTTAAACTATAATTAATCTAATTGTATGAATCAAAATTAATTAATTACCTTCTTAATAATTAAAAATTATTTAATTGTAATTCTAATTGTATATAAACATACAATTACTTGTTTTCAGTGTTCAGTATGACAGACTATGTGGTTTCTCATTCAAGAATCTAATGGCAAGAGGCAGACTTTCATTGAAAAAACAGCGCATAGCTGTCTGTTTTACATGCTCGCCCGATAACACAGTGTAAACAGCACGCACGTGCCGGCATCCCAGAATGTGATGTTGCGACGCAGGGCCATCCACCCACGTCCAAACGCCAACATCCGGGACTTCCGTGCAAAAGAGTGACATGTGTAAACCGAAACGCAGCAAGAGCGAAGAGGAGGAGGAGGAGGAGGAGGGGGTTCTAACGCAAATGTCGCCTAATTTGGAATATGGGGTGACGTCATAGAAAGACAGTTTTCCCGTCCTCTTCCTCAAAAGCCTTGCCGCCCAACGGTAAGAAACTGTATTTTTAGAAAGGGAACTATCTCTCCTACAACACATTCCTGGAGGACATCATTTCTGTGCAAGTAGTGCTTGCTGCTAGACGCTCGTGATTTTGTCTCCCTCCTGAAAACATCCTCAATTAACAGAAGCAATGGCCAACCGTGGACCTTCTTTTGGTCTGAGTGCCCAGGTCGCTAACAAGGTTAGTATTGGATATTTTAAGATGATTCGTTTCTTTTTTTTTTTAGCCTTGTATTGGCGAGTTTATCGCAGCTTTTTGGTTATTCGCATCCGTTTTTTTTTCATCCTATGTGACTATTTTTTTAACGAATTGAATTATAAACATGCCCGCCACACCCTCTTGTCATAATACGCTGGTCAAGTCATAATTTGAATGATGATTTGGGTTCATTTCCTTTTTGGATACGTTTAGAGATCATGGATATTTGTAAAGTTTTGGACCCATCAAATACATGAAATTTATAGTTACGAAAATAACAGTATTATTTAAATCTTTAAATTTCGAAAGTAATTTATCGAAAATCACAAATAACCACCAAGAAGAGAGGATGGAGACAAGTTCCTATGGGAAAATCCCACCATGTGAGTTTACTTGGTCATTCCTACTTGCAACATATTGGCGTATTTCATCTGTTAATGGACCTTCGTGGTATATAGTGGAAATATTTATATCCTTTTGGAAAGATCCAAATTCGAATTCCGTTGATGGTGCGAAGAACTTATCGACGTTCTTTTCAAGCTTGGCTAAGTTAGGCTGATCTGAATCACAGATGTATGGATCCTCATAGAAAATAGTGGAAATTCCACTTGTAATCCGCTTGGAAAGATCATTACTGTGATCTCTTCAAGTGTAAATATGTTATCTGGTCAGCAATTGCTAAAAATGGACAGAGAAAAAAAAAAACCAGAATTTTCCGAGAATAGAAAAATTTGTATATATATATATATGGTATAACTCACGAATGGGTGAGGTCAATACACGTTAAAATAAGACAGCCATCAATTAGGCGTTTAACATCATTCTTTTTATTGTATTCCTCCAGTTCATAAAATTCTTATTTATAATGGAATTTCAAAATTTGCCATCATGAAACTACAGGTTGGGGAAGCCAGAGAAAAGAGAGAGATCCATTGTTCCAGTGTTAAGTCTTTCATTATTCTGGATCGGTGGCATTCATTAGGAAAACAGCGAGAGCCAATTGTATATATATCAGAACCGTCTCTTTGTAAATTAAATACACTAAAATGTAGTAATATACAAATATCACATTTTACCTTTATTTTAGATGTTGGTGGACGAAACGATTCAAGCCAGGCACACGTCATTGGTAGCCACACAGCTGTCCCGTTATTGTTCAGAGAGGATTAAGATCTGCATAAAATTGGCCCACAGACCACATAATGAATACCACTGTTCTGGATGTTAGTGCCAGACGAATAGCAGTATGACGACAGTGACTCGTAAGCTCACATCAAACGCACAAAATCCAAAGAAGTTGACCAAATTATATTGGCTTATGTTATTTAATAGTGATCTTGTATTCCATCTAGGGTGTTAATATATTGTCTCAAAATATACTCATATTGTGTGGAAGTTGCCCAATGAAAATTCCTGAAAATGCACGTATTATTTGGTTTAATAAGAACAATACAATACTGATGTAAGCTTTGCTGTTCTGTTCCTACATTTCATTGGTTGCTTGAAGCAGATCTATGAATGATTTATAACAGCTGTATCCATTAGATGACAGAAAATTATTTCTTACTAGTCAGTATTTATTATAATCATATGCTAAATACGCAGTATTGATTAAGTTATATTAATCACATTGTTTCAACTTTTCTCGTTTGATTAATATACTATTTTTTTCTTAATGTATTTTTAGATTTATAAATTTGAATACTGTAATATAATATTATGTTATACTACATTATAATATTATAATAACGTAGAAAATCATTTACAGTAAAAGCTTTGTTATCTGGCACTCAGATAACTGCAAAACTCTAATAACCGGCACATTTATACTCTAGACCAGTGGTTACCAGTTACAGTAATTTTCTTCGCAGGCCATGTTATAAAGAAAACTTACAGGGTGTGGCTATTAAATAACGTATGATCGATTTTTAAATGTCATTTAAAATTAAGGGAACTTAAAAAATATGTGAAGCTAAAATGATTACTTACCGCGTGGTAGTCTGCTCTACAAAAAAAGTTTTGTAATTATTGTACAGTACTGTATAATAATTACAGTTTATTTATTAAGATAAAATTACTTTATGTAATATATACTTTTTGTCGATTACAGTATGGTTTACATTGGTATATAACCAAAACCGCATTTTTACTGTTGCTTTACACCGGTTTTTGCCTAGGTTGGTGGGACCCTCAGTTAACCTGAAGGCACCGATCTCCCTCGTGCCGATAAAAATCCCTTACTGTAATATTAATGTGCATATTGAACATTGTGATAATAACTGTTCATGCAAAAATAATTGCACTTTGAACAAAAATGGCTAAAATTCTTACAACCGGAATAATTCAAAACTTATGATTAATATGGACACGGATTGATACAGGCGACTCTACGTGCGATTGATTACTTGTCATCACATGCCGTGTTGCCAGTCGCTTGTTGATTCATAAACACGCTTTCCACGCATTTTAGCATTTATATTTATTTCATTTATTGCAATATTTATATTGAATACTATTATAAGAATGCAGTGTAAATCTAGGGATGCTTCTATTATATTCAACGGTCTCACATTGATTGTTGCTGCTTTTTGGAACTTGCAAAATAACCATGAAGCAGAACTGCTTCAGACACGCTGTTAATGGATTTTTTTAATTGAAATGGCATTCGAATGATATTTCTAAAATGTTGTTAATGTGGTTTGGAAAGGCCAAATAGCTTTATTCTTTTAGTTTAGATCTTAGCAATCAGAAGGTATATTGAGACTAGTTTGAATGGGTGAAACTTAATCCTGGTGGAATGAGCGAAGTGCTGATTACGTCAGAAACTGAAGATAAATAATGTCATTGTAAGATGACCTTTACGAATGAAAACGAAAAAACTTAAACACAAAAGTCCTTTGTGACGTTTGGTTGTTGCTTATAGTGTTCATTGGAGCTAGTGACGGAAATATTTTTGTTTACAAAATTTTGTTTGGGTAAAAATATATCGAATTAATACAGGAAGGATAAAGATGAGAAACTCACTTCAACGTACGTACGCAAATGGATAAGGAGATTTTAAATTACGAGACAGCTGAAAAAAAAAGAAAAAAAAAGAGGATAAACTAATTTTGTTTATTGCTGTTTTTTAGTTGGAAGTTATAAATAAGCGAACATTATTTTCTTTAATTTAAAATTAAGATTTCCTAGCTTAATTAAAAAATTATTGAAATAAAGTTTTAATCTAGGAGGTATCTTTGCAAAAGCACCCATCTTCTGTATTACTGCAAATGCACAAACTTTAGCTGATATTTAAAAAAAATGCGCATCTGGGATAATAGTTTTATTTAGAATAAAAGCCCCTTATAACATCTCAGTACATATGGACTTCTATAACCAGCTGAACTAAATAACGACATCATTGTTATGTTAAGGCCAAATTGTGTTTGTATTTCTGGCGTGTTCCCACTCGCAATATCTAGCTTTTTTATGGTCCCAATCAAAGAGTTTAGCATTATTTAATTATGCTTCAATACAAATAAATTTAACCCAAATTCAGAACTAGAATTAGGTTTGATCTCTGTCTTTAAGAATAATGACAATAAAAAACTCTTTGAAACAAATATTTTACCTGAAATTCTCTGCCGAACATTTTGTGATACCCCATCAAGGAAATGAAGGAGGTACTGAAGTCTCGTACTCTGAGAAGTACTGATTTAAATGTGAAAATTTTTATTATTAATTAAGAGATCGGTATGAAGGTTAAATTACTTCCTTAGAATCTGAGTCATTTTTGAGTACCTATTTCTCATAACACTTTGTAATAACAGCTTTGATTCCGCTCCCCATTACTACATAACTAAATAATCCATGCATATTTTTAAAGAAAAAAACCTGTTACGTAACACACTGCGATCATCTCCTCTCCCTTCCACAATTCACAGTAACTTTTATCTCACCCTCCTTCCCCTTCTAGTGTTACTTATTTGTACATGGTGGTCCGTAATAATTTTTAGTCAGAAAGTCAATTTGAGATTTTTGCTGCTGAACCTGTTATTATTTTAAGAAGAAAATTTGCATCTGCATATTCTGTTCGTGTAGCCCTTCAAACAACTAAATTCTTTTTCATTTGCCCACCAGTTATGCACTTAGCTTAGTTTATATTTTATTACAAGCTTGCGATTAGGTTTCTTTCTAAGTCTAGAGTCTGAAAGAAACTCTCTTAAAGTTTAGACTCTATGTATTCACGAGAGAATCCCATAATCAATCATGTTTTCCTTTCATAATCAATTTAATAAAGTCCAATTTAATATAGTTAGCGTTACGTGGTTGTTATCCATTAAGATTATTACTATAATTAATATCACTCATATACCACATGAAATTAATAATATAGTTTATTAAGCAATCGCCTAAACCACTATACATTACAGCGACGTTTCGTGCATCTTGCCGATACCCATTATCACACCATGCTGCTGACAGACTCCAACTTGCCAATGTTTCCCGGCAGCATCTGCAAGTAGGAGTCTGTCAGCAGCGTGGTCTGATGAAGGGCATTGGCAAGGTGCCTGAAACGTCACCTTAATGTATAATGGTTTAGGTGATTGATTCATAAACTATGTTATTATTGTTTGTTTGTTTGTTATTTGGTTTTTAGGAGCATTAGCAACTAAGGCCATATTGCTCCAGGGATATGCGGTGGTCATTCCTTGACCTTTCCGCATTCTCCGTATTTGGTGGTCACGGGCTCGAACCCCGGTCTAATCAAGAAGCGTGTGCTCCGCACTGCTGCTCCTGCCCACCTGGCTACGGAGGAGCCACTATGTTATTAATTTCACGTGGTATACGAGGGGGTATCAAAACGTTCGTACCCTTACCCAGAAATAATAGCTCTAGAAAGGAGAAAATTAACAGGAACTGTAATCCTTTTCTCTGTACTATGTATAGTAACACATTTCTCCCATTTGTAGATCAGTTGTTTAATGCCTTGATCATAGAAGTCCGCACTTTTTGCCTAAACCGCGATTCCATTTCATTGATGACTTCCTGAGACGAATCAAAGCGGCGTCCACGCAATAGCTTCTTCATTGTACACCCAGCATTCGCCGTTTGTCACCAACCGATCAAAAAAAAAAGTTCTCAACATCCGCATTACACAAATCCAACAGTTGGCGAGAAAATTGCATTCGACATTGCTTCTGCAAAGGCGTCAGCAATCTTGGAACCCATCGTGCGGAGCCCTTAGACATGTGCAGATGGTCATGTAAAATTCTGTGTGCAGACCCATAACTAATTCCCACTGCATTTGCGATGAAAGGAATTGTCACACTTCTGTAACTCAGCACCAGCTGCTCAACCTTTCCAACCCTCTCACTGTCTATGGATGTTGATGGCCTTCCTTCTGTTGGCTCGTCAAATACACTTGTATGGCCGCACTGGAACTCCCGTTTCCACTTTTTTACCGTGTCATATGATGGACGATTCTCTCCATACACAGCTTTCATTTCTTCGTCAATTTCCTGAGCTTTCTTGCCTTGTAAATGCAGGAACTTGATCACTGCTCGATACTCCACTTTGTCGACCATAGCGTCCTTCCTCAGATTCCGGACTTCACCTCTGGTCTACCTACGGGAATGAAATTTGACATGTTAGTTATTGAATATGTAGACAACTTATATTAAAAACGGCATCTTCCTACTGATGTTTTTTCTAGGTCAGGGTACAAACTTTTTGACACCCCTGCGTATGATTGATAATAATTATAGTAATAATCTTAAAGTCCCATTTATCTTGTATTTTGGATTTCAAAGGCAAATAGTCATCTGAAGCCGAAAGATTTCTAATTTCATGTCAAGACTCTTGAACACCTGGACGTTAACAATTAACCATCTCTCTCTCCCCCCGACACAAACGTGTAAAGAACTGTGTATCGCTTTGACAACTGGCGTCTATATTTCTAGATTCCTATGTTAAAACGACTCTGACCATAACTCGTACATCTTAGGAAACATGCTCTCTCTCTCTCTAATGCTCTATAATATGAATTAATCAAAAAGCATAAAACAATGGCGCCTTTTCCTCAGTGTTCAAGGTGCGTTCATGTTTTACTTTATTTGCATTTAGAAGTGGTATAAACCAAACAATACCACGACTATTATACGAAAAATAATTTTTTTACTTTTTTATTTTTATTATTGTAATCATAGAAATGTATTACGGCAGAAATTTTAATTTAGTTTTTCATTGTTTTCATGAAATTTACTTTCATGTTTTTTTTCTTCTTCCCCACCCTCCGATGAGGTTAGGGTTGGATCAGGAACTGTTGAGTTTCTGTCGTCGCGTTTCGACACGCCATGAACTATAGTCTAGAATCCAGAAAACATTATTTAAGTCGTCAACACTAAGATGAAAAAGAGCTGAAAACAGAGGAGGGAAAAAAAAAGGGATAAAGCGTTACAAACATCTCTGATTCGATGGTGGTATTTTAAGGTTGTAACAGGAGGTTAAAAATAGACAAAGGGAACGGTAAATGAATATCACTAAATAAGGACAAATATACTTTAGAGAAGTGTTACGGGATACGGCATATTATCTCTGAAATGAATGGAGCCTTTAGTTCGTATAGGTAGCTACTCGCTGAGAATGCATATTTCTATCTTTAGTACCTTTTTTACCTAAATGATAATGGTTCTTCATCTCCTTCAGGTTAGTAGTGGAGTTTAGTGGAAAAGTTACCATGCTGTAAAGTCTGCCACCGAGGAGAGGTGGGCTTAAAGAGGGATCCTCAAACAGTTGTTTTTTGTTCTTAAAGGGCAGGAGGACGCATTCAAGAATTTCGTGGACTCAGATTTGTAGTTTCGTTACATGTAGAGCTCCTCCCTTTTTATAGGCATGTTCGCATACGCATTAAGTGCCTGTTATCTTCACCATGTTATCCGTTTGTCTGTCTGTCCACATGTGATAGCTCAAGTGGGCCCGCATTTTCATGAAATTTTATATTTAAGCCTTTTAGATAAATTTTCCGTCCATTCTAAATTTCATTAAAATCAGACGAATATAAACTGGTAATTATTTTTTTTCGTACATATATTTTTTTGTTTTATAACAAATATACATTACAGAGAAAATTCCAGGAGTGATGCATATATAGTGAGGACATAATAGATCTATATAAAATTGTAAATTTAAAAGAATGTTACATATATATATATATATATATATATATATATATATATATATATATATATATATATATATATATATATATATTGATATATATATATATATATTGATATTGACAAACAATAAATAACTAATAATAAATAAATAAACAATACATAAACTCGGTGAATATATCAGTTATTTGATTTACGAAAAATTCGAGCAAATATTAAGTCGAAGTTTTATAGTTTTAATTTGGCAGAAAGGGATCAAAATACAATTTGTTCAGCAAAGGTAAACCATTGAATAATGGGCTATTTTTCTCATCATTAGACCTATATTTAATGTACAAAAGAATCGTAGCGATGTAAAGGGAACAGAATAAGTTATATTTTCAATGCAATCTGCATCTAGGATTTTGTGATGTAAGAACTTAAAAATAAATTTGAGTTGATCAGGGTCCGTCTGTTTACCTGCTTTGAAGACAATGTTGGGATGACAATTGTTTACCTGGATTTGAAGTTGCCATTTGAGATAGTCAGCACCGAAAGCCACTTTTATCTGCCCACCTCCGTAGCCAGGTGGGCAGGAGCAGCAGTGCATAGCACACGCTTCTTAATTAGACCGGGGTTCAAGCCCGTGACCAGCGGATGCGGAAAGGTCAGGCAATGACCACCGCATATCTCCGGAGCAATATGGCCTTAGTTGCTAATGCTCCTAAAAACCAAACAAACACAAACTTTTATCTATGCCTAGAATACTACCACTTTAAGGAAGACTTACTTATCTTTCTACAGCTTCAGCTTACCTTCAGAGTATTTAAAAGCAGTTCCCAAGATTTTGGTCTCCTTTTTATCTTCATACTCGACCCTGCTGTTAACTTTTTTTTTCCATAATGTCTGCTATGCAGACGACATAAATCTTCATAACCGTTAAAGATTGAGACGATCCACAGCGCCTTACCCACTACTTGAATGCGGTTCTCTGTCTATTTGTCTCAAAATCGGCCGTGGTGACCTTTTCTCTCAAGAAAAGCTCCACCTGCTCTCAACTAGCCATAATAGGAGTACCCATTCTACAGGTTTTATCTCACACTAACTTCGTGATCATCTTGAATGCCAAATTGATCTTAATGATCATGTGATTCATTTATATTCAGAGATGTCCTCAATGAGACAGCAAGCTTCTCTACATTTAGCTGTCTTGTCCGGATCACTCTCATTTAAGTTCATGATGTAATTTCGCAGTGATGTAATTTTGTAATGAAGTAATTTGGTAAACCTTGTAATGTAAACCTTTTTTTAAATTTATTTAAATAATTTGGTAAAACTTTTAAAAAAAATTCTTACTGAAGTTTTGGATGATTTTAGCTCACTTGAAACTGAACTGTCTTCTTGTAGATTTTTTGGGGTTTCGATCCAGAGCTTGTTTACCATTTGTGGTATTATCCTCTGTTCAGGTTGAACATGGTCTTCAGTTTTGTGGAAATTAGCGACATTTCCCGTCTCCATGAACCGCTTATTTATCATTTGGCAGTTCCATTCAAAACATTTCCCAACTAACAATAGATGAGAGATTATGCAAGTAAAGTATAAAATGTAATACCAGTTGGTATTTTTCTGGGTTTTTTGTGTGTAAGAAAAAAAAAATATATCCACATCCAAATCGTGTACGGCTCCATGACAAGAATCGTGATGCAATTTGGAAAAATGAATACTTACGTATGTCACCATAATATAAAATACCTGAGATTCATCCCTTATTATTGATTCTATACTTCAACATTTCCTATAGTAAAAAAATATTTATTACGACAACTGCTAATTAGTAAAAATAGTAAAAATATGTTATCTTGTTTATATACTGGGAGCAGCACACGAATAAATGTGATGAATGAAAGTTAACAGAACACGCTTTTTGATGTTATCAGAGAGTCAAAAATATCTTTAATGTCTTGTAAATATAGTTACCCTTAATTAGTTGAATGACACGGAAGATAAGAATGACATTATTTAAATTTTTTGACTTGGAGGCTATAAATTTAACGTCTTCCTGCTTGTGAAATTAAAGGATTGAGACGCCGTGTGCTGCCTGGTTCTTTGGCAGACAGCACACAGCGTAGGATGCTTGTTCTTGGCATCCTGCACACAAACTCATTTCGGAACACTTTAGCTATGGTTCTTTGAAACTTATTGTTCCATCACATCATCCTGTCAAGAAGTTAATTATACACAGTTTCAGTTCTTCGCAGAGACCAGATATTTTAATGTTTCTTGAAAAGAAATATTTTCATTATCTAAGTATGGCAGCAAAGTATTTTTTTTATTTGAAACTAATGATATATATATATATTATTAAAACTAGCAATGAATGCGACTGTACCCACTGACCTAATTAATAATTCAAACTTGTCATGTTCTATTTATAGCAGTCCTATTTTCATTCAGTGTATATTCACTTTAAACTGCAGTCACGTTAAACAAAGTTCTTATTCTTGGATAGAAATGTCATTTTCCCCCTAATTATAAACTTGTCCACTAGTGGATTTAAGTCAAATTAATTAACTTTGCTATGCAGTGTTATTATGTTCTTATTATCGCTATGATCGTTGTTATTATTATATTAACTAGTTTGATTAACGGAAAGCTTGGAGCAAAAATTGAATTTGAAAAACTAATAGACTCACTATAAGTTAAAATGAACTTGAAAGTCACACGTAGTAACCTTCAAGTTCGTTTTTTTTTTTTTTTATTTATCACAAAAGATAAAACTGGTAGATTCTTAAAAAGTCAATTAAGAAATTACTGTCATTGATTAAGAAGAGAATCATTTTTTCAGCTTTTATAATAAACCGGAGTACTCAACCAGACTGCTGGAATTTTTTTTGAGAAAGCAAAAGAACTGTTAAAACTTACAAAATCAAACAGAGAATTCGCATTTCTTATCACCTGAGGATAACCTTGTGTTAGATAATGATTCCATACCTTTTTAAAACACTTTCTCTCTCTGTCCGATTGATCGTAAAAAATTATATTTTTATTTCTTATAATTCTACAGGTAAATCAAATTGAAAAATCGCTACTTTTTGCTATTTTTTTTTACCGAATCTCTTGGCATCTAGTTAAAATAAAGTGTCACACTGTGATGATATAAAGCTGAAGGTATCAAAACACGTTCTACTTCTTCCGATTCAGATAGTATTCCTACAAAATTAATTGGTCTACTTGCATGTTCTCATCGGCTCCTTTCCATGTTCTTTGACAGATCTTTATCTGATGTCTTTGGGGCAGCCAAATCACCTTCCATATGAGGAAATCCTAATGAAATTAGTAATTATAAGTCAACATCAATGTATTTTCCAAGATCTTTGAAAGAATTACACGCCACAAGCTTAATTCTATCTCACATCTCCTCTCTGAGGGTTGGTTTCCAACTTTGTTAAGATAACCTTTTCCCGCTTGCTAAAATCGTATATCATAGAAAGAACTCAATGAACTTTCCTAGCCTATTTAGACTACATAGTAAATTGTAATTCATATCTGTTTGCACCATAACCGTTACGTCTTCTTCCTCTTGAACCACTTTTAACTCCTGGATTTCTTTTCTAGGTATAAAACTTTAAATTCTTATTTTAATAAATAAAATTACGAAATACACGTTATTTTATCATTCCATATAACCCCATTTGGCATTGTCCTGTTTACCTCGGATTGTAAATTAAATAAATAAAATCGAGACTGCTGCTTTTATAAATTAAAATTACAAATTATGTTTTTTTTTTTATATAAATTAAGATAGTATTACTAGAAATGTAAGCTTCTACGAGTTATCATCAGAGGAATGATAGGACTGTGAAAGCACTTTTATGATGCGTACTTTATTTCTCACTTCAATTAAGCTTGGATGGCTCTGGAGAACACAAGAATTACAGATACGTGATTAAGTTCATGTTTGTTTGTTATTTGGTTTTTAGGAGCATTAGCAACTAAGGCCATATTGCTCCGGGATATGCGGTGGTCATTCCCTGACCTTCCGTATTTGGTGGTCACGGGCTCGAACCCCAGCCTAATCAAGAAGCGTGTGCTACGCATTACTGCTTCTGCCCATCTGGCTACGGAGGCACCATTTTATTACGGACATAATAATACTGACTATTATCTTAGTTGCTTGGCCCACTTAACACACGGCAAAATTCCTTTCCAACAAAATGCCTTGTAATCCCTTTTGGAAAGAGCCTGGTTACAATCCCGTGAGTGGCGCTAGGAACTTATTTAGACTGTGTATTTTCACTGCTGCGATTTTCTCGAGATATTTCAATTTTTTTTCATCCCACAAACAAGCAGGCATTTAAAAACGCTCAGTTTATAGACAAGGTCCCTTATGGTTATGGATTCTAATACTTTTATGAACGCATAAACAGTAATTGTTTTCCCTTAAAATTTTTGGAAAATTGCTAATTTTCATAAATAATTTTAACTGCATTCAGTAATAATATGCCCATTACATTGACGGCTGGTTACAATAAAGGTATTACTGATACCCAAAAACCTGTAATATTTTTAAAAATACACACACTGGCCAAAAAAATACGAACCTCTTTATTAATATAGTCAACAGAAGAAATGTAAATAGATGCAAAGAAAACTTTGGGTGATGTCATGTTGCCTCGTTAATTATAAAGGCTGCACAGGCTATTCGACTTGTAATCTGAAGCCAGAATGGGGAAAACGCGTGATCTATCAGAATTAAAAAAGGTCTTATCGTAGATGCATGTTTAGCAGGAGCCAAGATTAAAGAAACGAAAGATATCACTGGTTGCTCAAAGCTTCCATCTCAAAGGTTTTTAATGACTGGAAAGCAAGCGGTTTTTCCACATCTGAAAAGGGTAAATATAGCAGAAAAACATACTTCCAGAGCAAAGCCGTTGTACTCTAAGGAGAACTGCACGAAAAAATAATACATCAGCAAATAAGATCTGAATTCAACCAAGCCCAGAACTGCCCTATTTTAACGAGTACCAAGCGCAGGGAATTGAATAAATTGGGTATGGCAGTCGCCTGCTTAATGGGAAGCCACTTTTTCAGAGAAAAAACAGAAAAATCCGCTTGCAGCAGTGCCGAGAACGTCGTGTTTGGACAGTGGAACAATGGAAGAAAAGCATGTGGTCAGACGAATCACGATACACTTTGTTTTGCACTAATGGTATACAGAGGGTGTGGCGAGAACCTCACGAAGCGATGGGTCCTGCTTGTTTTTGTTAAACAATCCTAGCATCTGGAGGTGATATTATGGTATTGGGAATGTTTTGTTGGCACTTTTTCTACTGCACCTTGCAACGTTACATTTTTATCCCGGAGGTAATAGCCACTTTATGGATGACATTGCAACAGAGCATCTTGCCAGAATCATACAAGAATGGTTCGGAGAACGTGACACGGATTTCCACCATCTTCCGTGGTCCCCCACATTCACTCGAACTCAATGCTATTGAGAACGTGTGGGATATGCTAGAGAGAGAGAGAGAGAGAGAGAGAGAGAGAGAGAGAGAGAGAGAGAGAGAGAGAGAGCTATAACGAAAGCCTCTCCTTCAACTTTGTCGCAGCTATACAATATTTTGCTGTTATTTTTGCGATATTTTATTGTTATCACTCGACGTTGAATTCTGCTTGAACTGCTTGTCATAAATGTTCTGCATTTTCATTTCGAACTCTTTCCTTAAAACGTCCGTCATTTTTTCACAAAATTGAACCTTTCTCCCGCAAAAAGAAAGTATTTATGGCGATACACACTGAGTCTACTAGGTTCAGAGCTACCTTTTCCCGAACTTGACGCTTTCAGACCTAGAGAGCACTGGACAAAAAAGATAAGTACCACGATCTTACAAAGGTAATTTTTCCTTACATGAAAGGGGGGGGGGAGAAAAGACTTAAATTTCTTTTGAAACATTTGTTTGATTCATAATTTGTTTCAAGGATTTAAAATTTGTATACCTGTTTCGAAATGTATTCCGTTTGATCATTACAGTTGAAACCGGATTTGAATGTGTACTTGTCTGCTACAAAACATTTAATTGTAAAGCGACATCAGCGACACCGAGCGTTTCTTTGTTCTTTTAATTCGGATGTTTCTTCCTTGCGGTGCATTCGTGTCTTACTTCTGCTATAAGCAGAAGTAGTGTGAGTTTGGCAGGTAGTTTTGGCAACAAAAAACACCTTGTCTGTGTAGCTATGCCGGTAAGTACTTGGTGGTTTTAATCATTACTTTGAACATAGAATAAGACTGTAGTCTGTTACTGTGGTCCTATTTTATCTTCCGCTATCCAGTGTTGTTCATTACTGAAAAATGAGGTATTCATTATTTATTAATTTATTTGCACAATTTAATAAATAAAATAAAATAAAATATATACATGCATGCTCTTTCTCTCCATTCATCCCGCCCTCTCCACTCTGTAAGCGTTTCTATGCGTACGTGCCATATTATTTGATTAAAACCAGCCAGATTGTTTGTTTTCATATTTCCTGTTTTATCTGCGTGACATATTTCAGTTCACCATCTGCCACGATCTGCTCTTCATCTCTGCTACTCTTCTGACCTTGACCTTGAGCATTGTAAATTATTGGTATAGGAATGTAATACTAGGAATTTTCTAAAATTAATTTCAAGTTAAGTAGCAGTGGAAAACGTAATTAAATTCAAAAAAGGAGAAGAAAAATTTAAGTTGTTAACACGTTTCGCTTGTGACATAATGAAATAATTAGATTCCTTTTGTTTATGTCGAACTTCTTAACCTCCTTCCTCATCACCGGATTAAAACTTTCGATCTCTGGTTTGTAGAACAGTGCTTAAAATAATAGCATTATTGAAACAATGTTAATTTATTAAACCGAATTAATTTTAGACTGAGGTGTTACAAATTACTTTCTGGGTAAATGTTTGTTGATTACGAACAATTTAAACCGAATAATTTTAAATTATATTTTCTGACCACTGAATTCTGATCTTTTTATTTGACGTTATCTGAGTTGCAATTAAGCACACATATAGTAGTGTGAAAGAATCAGTCAGCCCGGAGTCGAAACCTTTTACCTGAAAAATGCAAAAAATTATTCAATAAAACCATACTCCAAAATTGCAACACTATTACGTGTTATTTTTAAGGCGAGTGAATTGGAAAATCACGAAGATCTTCCTCCATGATTCACCAGTTTTCTAAATAGGATAAATTCCTAAATAGGATAAATAGGATAAATTTCTAAATAGGATAAATTGCTCGTCATCCCTGGTCTGGAAAATAAAAGGGATACACTTTTTATTTTCCAGAAAATAAGATGCCAGCTGAATGCGATTTCCGGGTTAGAGAGGCACCGAAGTTCCTCACTACATTATCTTTTATGATAGTTTTTTTTCTCAAGTGTACTTTATATAGCACTTAATAAACAATACGCCCATCTCTGTCAGTCACAATCTGTGTTGTGGAGGGTTTACAACTCTGCCAAAGTTGTAAGTTAACAAAACTCAGAACTCGAAAACGATATGCGTTGAGTGATATGTTTAGCTTGCCGAGCACCCTTGCACCTGTAGAAGAGATCTCTAGAGAAGTTCCTCATGGTTCTTATATGCATCCACTTCACTTCCGGCATTATTCCTCTGTGCTGATCTATAAATAACGCCTCCCCCCCCCCAAAAAAAAAACTCAACAAATGGGTTTCTGTGTTACATTTCAGTAACCAACACCTACTTGAAGTACATTATACGGATGAAATAACAAACGAGCCGTTGTTTATTCTATACCATTATAATAAAATCATCTTATATGTGAAATGAATAAAGATATACGTAGTGGCATATGCATATTAAAAATCCAATACAGTATTTTAAACTGAACCATGACTGCAGCTTTAATTATTTCCAGTATAATTTTAAAATAATACTTTAGCAGCTCGACGAGGGTTGCAATGTTTTTATCAGCAAAAAGATATTTTTGAAAATTAATGTGTTTGCCACATTTTACAGTATATATATATATGTGTGTGCGTGTTTTTATATATAATCCCGGTCTTTTTCCATTACTGTATAAATAAATTTTCTGTTTATACTCTTGGAAGACCACGCGATTAGAGTTAGATAGAGAGAATACAAAAACTGCATCGTATTTATTAGTAACGCCAGCTCGAACCACGGTCACTTAAAACTCATGTAGTTATACACCCTGGTACCTGACCACTCGGTTACATTACTGCCTAGACATAAAGGTTAATACGTATTCTTGTTCTGTAGACGCTCTCTTCAGTCTCTGCGATCCACTTTTTTCACAAAGATATAAATTCGAAAGATTGAGATCTGACTAAAACTACGTTGGCTGTCAGTACAGTCAGTGAAATTTAATGAATACTTCTCTTTTATTGTAAATTGGTGTGTGGTCTTTTGTTGCCATTCAAGAGAAGTATATCTTTCATGTCTTTTTTTGGACAAACACTGGCAGTAAAGGGGTTTCCCCCTCACATTTTTCAATGGAGTACTCTAAAAATACGTACAAAGAGTAATTTATTAATAAAAATACTTAATAGAAATTACTTGATAATGAAAATAATTATATATATTTTTTATTTTTAATAATAAAAACAATAAAATTATTAATAAAAATAACCATACCAATAACTATAGCAAGAGAAAAATAAGACTGCTCAAAGTCACTTACTTATTGAGTCGCGTGTTGCTTTTCTCTGCTTACGTTCGACAAGCAGGTGAGCAACCACTTAAACAGCTGTACGGCTTAGCAAAGGCGGTATACGGCAGGTGCAAAGTAGCACCACCCTATCTGTAAATCAGCCTAGGGCCGTAGGTTGTCGATCCCGTTCCGCTGAACGGTTGAAGCTTTCCTGGATCTGATCCATCGCTGGGCATGAGTTTATGGATAAATCTATTATACACACCTTTGAATTTAGCTTTGATTTAACTATTACATTCTTTGTGATGTGGTGACAACTTCCTATGTTTGGACAAACTTTGAATAATGTCATCCACCTCGAGTAACTGCCTTATTCGATGTTGCTGTCAAGGTGGATGATTGCTGTGCTGTAATCATGGAGGTAAAATTTTCTTTGTTTTGATGCACTTGCACTTTTGTCCAGCTTCCACTTGTTTCTATTGGCAGTGCCAGTCCTATATGTTTTACAGGCGTTTGTGAATAGAGTACTATATTCCCTAAGGGTGTGTTGCAAATTTGTTAACAAGTGGCTTTGCTCGTCATCCCTGGTTAAAACGTTAATTTTTATCATACTAATCTTTTGACAAGGAGCTCGGATAATCCTCAAAAAATTAACAGAGGTTCGCGCGAGCCCTCCCCTCTCCTCCGAACCCTCTCAATACTGGTGTTTCTGCTCTGCTGCAAAAAAATCAATCACAGCATTTTGCTTACCATGAACCTCACTATATCACTCACTATTTTACTTAATTTTAAAAGACTACTCTTGTGCCGTCTGTTAGAATGTTCTGAAATTCTAGACGACCAGTGTAAACACGTATTTTTTTTTTTTAATTGTTACTAACAAAAAATTGCATAGCAAGATGTTTTGAACTACTTAAACGATTAGCTACTGAATTAAAAAAAAATAGTTACTGAGAAAAAATTGTATAGCAAGATGTTTTGAGTGACTTTGTTATTATTATTATGAATTAACAAAATATTAATCTCGCTTCGATTAGTCATCAGACTGTTCTGTTTATACTCCAGGACAATCGCATAAGAGGTCAGAATTCACAACTAGTCATTTCGACAAGAACACTCTGGCTGTATTTAGCAGTCACGTAGGCGCGAACCACGGTCAGCTTAAACGATTAGCTACTAAACTCCAAACTGCCGAATCACAGTCAGCAGCTGAACTCCCGCGTTGGTACCACTCAGCTACATCAAGTCAAGAATTTTTAATTAGTTGATTATCCATTTACAGTTATTGAATATTATCTTACCAGTGGTTAGTTTATCATGAAGATAGTATATGCATAATTTTATTTAAAAATCCAGATTGATACATTTTACGTGAATTTGTAATGTGCTAGTTAAAATACGATATAAAATTCATTACTTTAAAATAAAATACTGTATAAAATACATTAAAATATGATATAAAAAGGTTTTTAACGTATAAAAATTTCAGTAAAATGCCGTAAATTATTTCGCTTGGTTTTTGTTATTGCTTCAGTATAATTAATGTAAGAGGCTTTGTATTAATTTTTGTAATTATTAATTAAAATAATATAAATTATTGTAATTATCAATTTTTATAAGAGGTGTTTAAGTTAATTACACGGTGTTGTATTAATATATTATGTTCTTATCAGTTTCATCAACGCAGGTTAGACTTTTTTTTTTATAACTAACATGCACTACTTCTTGCATTTACGTGAAGTTTTGGATTCACGACGAAACGTATGGCGAAAAAAATTATTCTCATTCTCAATGTTTTCTTTATATATGATATGTAGTTATACTGATGGAGTAGTCTCCAGAACAATAATATTCACGAGCTCGATATCTTCATAAAACAAAAAAATGCAGCGAATACTCTTAATACAATTACAGTACTACAATTACTATACTAAGTTTCTCTTCCTAGCATTTTCTACAAGTTCTGCGACATTTTTTAACCCTAAACTTTTTTTTTGGCGTCTTTTTTTAGCTCGTTCTTCAGTTTCCTTTCTGGAAAGCTTCCTCAGAGACATTGCCAAGTCAGATATATAACGAAAAAATGTGAATTTGTATTGGAACAACCAGACAACAGAATCTGTTTCACTATCGCGCGCCATCTAGTGGATGTGATCAGAATTTATTCTTAAACATGCGAGTGCACATTATTCTACACCAGAGTCCTGAGAATTTTTCATCCAGGGACCCCTTTTGATTCTTAGCTTAATCAGCAGACCTCCATAATATATAATTTTGTTTTATTGTGATTGCCCAACAGAAATATTTTAAACTCACCTTCAAACGCGGTACCAAGAATGCTGATTTAAAAAACAAAATTAAAAACCAATCTGTTTGTACGCATGCCGCGCGATATACATAATCGCTTATATCTGGCTTCCAGAAATATCTGTGATTTTAGGAGGGGTATGGACATGTCTCCACGGTGACAGCACTCGTAAGATAGAATTGGCCCACTCCCCCATAGTTAGGGACTACTTCCTGGAAGCGGGCGTCCAATTGACTCCTGCTTCTGGGTAGCCAAGAGGTCAAAATAGCAACCCAACCCATACTACTCACACACCTGGCCTTTTTTACAGCGTTTTTGTATCAGCACAGTGATACGAGGAAAATTTGAACAGACGTTCTAGGTGCAGCCCTAACAAAATATACATGCTCCTGAATGGCTTACAGAAATGGTAGAGGAAAAGGTTTCAACAGTTTACTTTCAGAATTAGTGTGATGGGTGAGATTTTATCTTTTGTTGTTTTTTTTTTTTTTTTAATGTAACTTCGTAGCGTATATAAATGCACAAAAAATCCACCTCCCCTTCTCGCAGACTTCTCTGGGGACCACAGTTTTCATGGAACTATTCTACGCTATCAGAAAATCAACTCATAATAATAATAATAATAATAATAATAATAATAATAATTACCTTGTAGACAAGAAGGAAACGGCTACCTGTCTGATTGACATAGCGGTTGAAGGTGAGCCCCTTTAAGAAGCTTGCTGTACTACGACTTGCCGCTGCAGCGACCTCACGTGAAAATTACTGGCCTACACCGTCATACACCTTTTCATAATTAACGGTTAGTGGTAAATAAAATTATCCTTTTCATCTTCAATCCAGAAACGAAGCATCAGTCTGCTCAATGGAATCACATAGATTCATCGCCGCCCAAAATGTTCCATGTTGCTAGTGCAGAGAAAATGATGATTTGCTGTTTTATGGGATATTGATGGAATATCATCGTCATCATCATCATGAACTTAGTCCGGCTTAGGTCTTTTTTAAGACCTGTTCCGTTGTAGTTTTTGGAGGTGGTCTTGATCTCGCCATCGTTGTCTTGGTCGGCCCACATCTCTCTTGCCTATAGGTTTGTAGTTAAAGGCTAATTTTGGGATCCAGTCTGGGTTCATTCTTTGTAGGTGGCTGATCCGTTTTTTCTGATACCTTTTTATATAATTTTCTATGTTATCTACTTTTAATTTCTCGCGGATATCTAAATTTCTTTGGCGGTCTAGTCTTGTAAAACCTAATAATGGTCTTAAAAGTCATTTGTGCTGCTTCTAGTTTCTGTGCATCTTTCTTATTTATGACCCAGGTCTCACAGTTGTAGAAGAGGACTGGTTTTGAAGTGATGTTGTGCAGTCGTAATTTTGTTTCAGTTGTCATTTGTTTTCCGAAGTGGCGTTTAATCGTTCCATTCATTTTATTATATTTTTGTAGTTTAGTATGGATGTCCTTCCCTTCATTTGATATTAAATTTCCCAAATAGGTGAAGTCAGATATTTGTTCTATTATTTTGTCATCAATAACATTTTGACTCTTTGTATGTTTTTCCATAATTTTGACTCTTTGTATGTTTTTCCATAATTTTGACTCTTTGTATGTTTTTCCATAATTTTGACTCTTTGTATGTTTTTCCATAATTTTGACTCTTTGTATGTTTTTCCATATGATCCCATTGATTTTGTTTTTGAGGTGGAGATTTTCATCTCGTACTTTTTACCTATTTTATTCAGTTCATTTGCTGTTATCTGTAGTTCATCGTCGGATTTTGCAATTATAACTTGATCATCAGCATATAATATAGTTTGGATTTTATTCCTGTTGTTCAACTGTATTCCGTTGTTAATTGTTTGTTTCCATCCTTTAATAATTTTATTGATGTAGATATTAAATAAATTTGGGGATAGTCCACAACCTTGTTTGACCCCTTTATTGGTGTTAATTGGGTCTGAGAGTTGACCATTAAAATATTTTATGCAGACTTTTGAGTTTTTTTTATAGACATTGATGGAATAATCCTTACATATTGTGTACCCAAGGACACTACAATGAAAGGAAACTTGTATGAAAAAGTTCCTCCAAGCACCTCAGAAAAAACGTCCACACAGACTGAATCACATTCGTTTCCATCTGGACAACGCTTCACCTCATCGTTCTGGAAATTTGCAATTTTTTTTTAAAGAAAGCAACATTGAAATTGTCCCACATCCTTCATACTCATCTGATATTGTACTTCGTGACTTGTGGTTGTTTCCAACGATGAAGGAAGGATGCTCTTCGTGGCAGAAGATTCCTAGCCGACAAGCAGCTACTTCTGCCATTTACCAATGGGCTGAACATACCTCCAAAGAAGCTTTGCCGCGGCCTTCACAGCTTGGAAGAACAGGTGTCAAAAATGTGTGCAGCTTCTACGAGACTATGTTGAAAAGTGAGACAATTGCCACCTCTGTATCTTGTATACTTTATGAGAAATAAATTTGGAGACCTTATAACTTGATCGCACCACGTATTATTAAGAAGTATATTAAATTAAAATGAAACAATTATATTAAAATTGAATATGAATTGAAACTGAAAATAGAATGTTATTGTTAAAATTTTCTTAGAATTCAGTTCTTTTGAATTTCAACAATCTTTTAATTAATGAATTTATTGTTTTTTAAATTCTAGCTTGCTGGAAAGAGGGATCCTGAATTAGAAGCAGAAGTTCTTCAATGGATCCAGGCAGTATTGGGACAAAAATTACCAGGAGGTGCATTCGAAGAAATTCTCAAGGATGGAATTGTTCTTTGCAAGTAAGTTTTGATTATTTTGCCAAGCATCGAGCCATTTATTTCCGAAATAAAGTAATCATTATCATTTTTTACTTGAAACGTATTAATGTGACGCTTTGCAAATATTTACGATACAATTATGCCATATAAAATGAATGATGATAACCCTTGATTGCTAGTTGTACTGTTGCTCAGTCACTGAGATAGTACCACTGTTCTCATTGGCTGAATCGTGGAAAAGGCCTCCGTTCGAGTCCTTGTCATCGACCTGCTCAAGGCTCACTCGGGACAGGGATTTAATCGTGACTGTCTCCATTAACCTTTTTTTTTTTTTTTTTTTGTATCACGCCCTGGCGGAGGTAGCATAGTTTTGTTTCTCTAGCCTTCAATTAGTCTCCAAAACTGGCCGATTGACTACAGTATTACAAACATAAATACAATATTATTATAAACTTATTTAATAACTTAAGAATATATTGCTTATCTTTTATTAATGTCAACCTTTTGCATTCATGACTAATGAAATTAATAACATATACAGCATGTTGCATACAGTGCTAATTACACTAGTTTACAAATTTAAGTTTGTTTACCGGGGTTTGAATTTCAATAGGTCCTACTGCCAAAATATGTTGCTGTGATTTCAAATATGACAGATTTTTTTCTGTCACATCCAGATACATCACAACTTAAGAAATATAAAAGTATTGTTTTTTACGAAAGTATATAACTTTATTGTATTCAGTAATGCAAATTGATAGGATTACATTTTCATATATCAAAAAATACGTAAATACTTCTTCTTCTTCTTGGTCCTTAGCTGGCAGCTGGGGGAGGCGGTTGGCCACGCAACAAGTATGCTGCTGTAGGTGCCGCAGGGTTTCGGACTTGCTCTGTGATGTTCTTCCATACTAACAAGTATGGAAGAACATCACACGTAAATACTAACAAGTATTAATCAAAATTCTGAAACTTTCATTAATCAGACCTTCGTCTCTTTGTTTGGAAAGAACGTTTAATCGTTTTTCTTTTATGTAGTGGCAGGTTTCTCTCTTTTTAAACACCAGCAGTAGTCGGTCATCATACTTTTATTCCACCTTCCCTGGTACCTCTTCTCCATTTCCTTTATGTCCTGATGGAATATCTCCCCTTGTTCTTCGCTCATATGTGCAAGATTTTCGGGGAAAAAATCAAGATGGGCATGCAAAAAGTGAATTTTATGCTCATATTGCAACCTAAATTGCAAAGCTTTTCGAGCATATTTTGAACAATTTTTTCATAATCCTATGATTTATGATTTCCTAGAAAGTTTTCCATTACACTTTTAAAAGCAATTCAGGCTTCCCTTTCAATGTCAGTCATAGTAGTTTCAAACTGGCCGTCAAACTAATTTTCTAATTTGGGAACCAATGAAGATACCCTCCTTAAGTTTTGGGTCAGATAAACGGGTAAATTTACTGCAAAAGTACTTAAAGCAGTTGCCACCCTTATTCAATGCTTTAATAAATTGCTTCATTATGCCTAACTTGATATGCAGTGGAGGTAAAAGTATTTTGTCTGGCTTCACCAAACTTTCGTGCACAATATTTTTTGATCCCGGTGTAAGATTGTGCCTCCGAGGTCATTGCTTCTTTGTCCAATGCAGCGCTTTAGCTCTGCTATCCCATTCACAAATAAAGCGTGGCATTTAGTGTACCCACCCTGTTGCCCCAACAACATACATAACACTTTTAAGTCTCCACATAGTTGCCATTCGTGATCTTGATATTTAATTTTCTCCAGAAGCAACTTTAGATTGTCATAAGTTTCTTTTAAGTGGACTGAATGAGAAAC
This sequence comes from Mastigoproctus giganteus, assembly GCF_048544385.1. NCBI lineage: Eukaryota > Metazoa > Arthropoda > Arachnida > Uropygi > Thelyphonidae > Mastigoproctus > Mastigoproctus giganteus. The sequence goes on along the minus strand of NC_143575.1, from coordinate 180,766,763 downwards.
TGGCACAGATCTGTACTTATCTCCATTATACAAGAGAACACATTTTAGACTAGTCTTAGAAGGGACTATAAATAGTTTCCATTCACTAGAAACATATGATGAGCCCCTAAGGCACTTATTAAACCAGCGATGTCACTGCAATATACGAGAGGACCTTGTGGAAAATACTGTATAAACTCCCTTTCACGATTTCTGTACCAGGGAAATGATGTACCTGGAGCAAGTAAGTTCTTCGCTTGAAATCTGGATTCCAGAATTTCAGCAGCATACTTTGGAAGACCTAAGTCCCTTACTAAATCGTTCAGTTCGACTTGCGTGAATTGCTGTGGCGTTAAAATATTTTCTGGTTGATAACATTCTTCTTCACTAACGCTAAAAGGAAGGGGATGAATATGATTGGTCCACTTGACATCGATGGTTCGACTGTTGATGATCCTGCTCAGATAGCAAACAAACTGAATGAGTATTTTGCATCTACATTCACACGTGAGGAATTATTACAATTTGAAAATGGAAGAAGGTTATCAAATTGTAGCAGTGTGCTTAATGATTTTGTAATAACTGAGAGCAAAGTGGAGGAGAAATTGTTGAAGTTAAACATAAAAAAGGCACCAGGGGTGGATGGGATCTATCCAGTTATTTTAAAGGAGGCGGCAAAGCAACTAAGCAAACCCTTAGCCATAATTATGAGAGCATCCTTGGACTCAGGGGAGGTTCCCACGGACTGGAGATGTGCAAATGTGTCCCCAATTCACAAAGGTGGATCGAAGGGTGACACGAGTAATTACAGACCAGTTAGTTTAACTTCCGTTCCGGGTAAAATAATGGAGTCACTGGTTAAAGATGCATTGCAGGATCATCTAGACAAGACTGCAGCAATAATTCAAACACAGCATGGGTTTGTTAAGGGAAAGTCTTGTCTGACAAATTTGATTGGTTATTATGATGTGGTCACAAAGGAACTGGATGCAAAAAATAATTTTGATATCATATACTTGGATTTCAGGAAAGCTTTTGACACTGTTGCGCATGGAAGACTATTGTACAAATTGGAGCAGAATGGTATTAAGGGTAAGTTGCTACAATGGATAAAAGGATGGTTAAGTGGGAGAAGACAGAGGGTGGTAATCAATGGGTGCTGCTCTTCGTGGACTAATGTTATTAGTGGAGTCCCACAGGGTTCGGTGTTGGGTCCACTGTTGTTTTGTGTATTTATCAATGATATTGATGAAGGTATATCAGGCTTAATGTCGAAGTTTGCAGATGACACAAAGGTTGGCAGGGTTGTTAATGACAGTAATGGCAGTGTGCTACTGCAACAGGATCTAGATAAATTGGGCAGATGGGCTAAGAAGTGGCAACTGAAGTTCAACCTTGACAAATGCAAAGTACTGCATATGGGTAGAAGTAACCCCAGAGAAACGTACCAACTGTGTGGTACTACACTTAAGGTGGTAGAAAATGAAAAAGACCTGGGAGTAATTGTGCAGTCAGATATGAAGTTTTCTGAGCAGTGCAGACAGGCTGCTAGGGCGGGTCATGGGGTTTTGTCAATGATATATAGGAATTTTGCTAGCAGGGAAAAGGAGGTGATTGTCCCTCTGTATAAGGCAATGGTCAGGCCACGCCTTGAGTACTGCGTACAGGTCTGGAGGCCTCATTTTAGGAAGGATGTAGATTTGCTTGAGCGTGTACAGAGAAGAGCAACACGATTGGTGAGGGGAATGAAGGGATTCTCTTACCAAGAGAGGCTTAAGTTCTGCAAATTGCAGTGGCTGGAGACTAGGCACCTGCGCGGTGATCTGATTGAGGTCTATAAGGCCTTGAATGGGTTGAGCACGCTGAATTCTGATGGGATCCTTCCACTTGTTCAGATTACCAACCTACGGGGACATAAGTTCAAATTAAGAAAGGACAGATGTAGAATAGATGTGCGGAAATTTGCCTTTAGCCAGCGGGTGGTTAATTGCTGGAACAAACTTCCATCTGTCGTTGTGGAAGTTGATAGGTTAAATAAATTTAAGGAGGAACTGGACAGGCATTTGGAGGGAATGGTGTGATTTTTTTTTTTTTTTTTGGCTGATGCTGCATAAGCTCCTACACTTGCTTTCTTGCATCATGTGCCACTACTACTACTACTACTACTACTACTACTACTACTATAACATTCTTCTTCACTAACCTCTTTAGCTTCTGCTTCGGTGGAAGAAGATGTGGACTCCAAAGTTTCTGGTGGAGGTTTTACAGGCAGATAAGGTCTATGTGGAACCGGTCTTATGGCTGACGGTAGATCTGGATATTTGATGTCCTTTTTATTTTTTGAATTGTAACCTTTAACGTCACATACACAAAAGTAACATTCGGCATGCTTACTGGCTCGTACCAAACCATAGGAACAGCAAATGGCAAGCACACATTTTTTCCTTGACTCCATTTTCTAAGATGTTTGACACATGTATGGCATACTTTATGCGGTGCCCACGATTCTGATCGCCTAGTCTTATGTCAAAGTATGCATAATGCGATTTTTTTACAAAATCAGTAATATTAGATTGTGATGTACAAGATAACTAGATTGTGATGCACAAGTTGCGTATATAGAAGGTATTAACCCGATCCAAAAAGGTGTAAGCAAGAACTGTATTTACATAACCGTTTCTATAGATAAATAATACATAAAAATCATTAGTTTATACATATATTTTATAGTAGATATGGTTATATATGTTTGTTGAAATTAATTATTATTGAAAAGAGAATGCAGTTTTATCTAGGTATATTGTAGTATGTAAAGTTTCTTTCAGTGTTTGGCATTTAGGGTTAATTAGCTGAAGTAATGATATTGGCACATTAACTCGATCGAGACATCTCAGATTGAGAAACATTGCACTAACAGCAGAATTCATTGTAATCAGTGGCGGATTACCCATTAAGGCAATGAGGCACGTGCATAGGGGCCCCAGGCATTGTCGGGGACCCCAAGCCAAGACATTTTCCTATAGTGTTCTAAAATAGATTAATGTTTTCAGTAAACATCATAAAAATCTTGATTAATTTAAGCGAAAATTTAAGCAAAAAATTCAAAAGTACAAAATTTCATTTATTTGCCACCTAATTTTTATTCTTTTTTTTATTATTATTTTTGGGGGGGCCCCCAAATATAATTTGCCTAGGGGCCCCAACTATCCTTAATCCGCCACTGATTGTAATACTAGGATCATACAGCATACCTGACAATATTTTTCATGACAGATTTATGGGAAGCATATTTAATCCAGGGTTTACTTTCTTAATCCATTTATTGGAATATTTTCCAGTTTATTAGGATTTTATTGGAAACAACAAAAGAAACGAGTCTTCTTAATGAAACAATCTTTAAATGGTCCCAATGCAGCAGGATTTTCCGAGATTTTCAGGTTAATTTTCGACAGCAAAGATTAAAAAGAATTCTTTAGCCTGAGGTCAGAATCCAATATAAAGATTTCGGTGCTAAACGAGTTTAAAATATCGAGGCGTTAACATGGAATAAACTTCTCTCTCAGTTAAGATATTCGAACACTAATCAATTCAAAATACTGGTGATGCAATATTGCCTTGAAGCAAGGTGATAATCACTGTGATTTCTTCCGTATTCGCAATTCTTCAGTCGTTTTATGAAGTTACTGTTCATTCAGGACAAGTTGTCACCTTACTTTTGTCACGATTTCATCTTAAATCAGGTAGTTGTTTATAAGATTACTTAACTTAAGCGATGTTTTTTGTCTGATCAAATGTAATTGCTTTTATCCTCTGTTTTCAAGTTGTTGTACCTCTCTTAAGAAGCCCTCGATTTATTCCGCCCTTCCTCTCTCCCCTCCTTCCGTGACATCGTAGTGGTTTAGCTCCGTTTGGAGAGGTTTGGATTCGAATTCCGTCGTGGAATAGAGGAATTCTTAAAGGCCTCTTCATTTGGGAGAGAAGCCGATCCCAGGTGGAGAAGTAGGCTTTTTCTCTGTGAGTTAGTCAGAATTTTTATCCCGCAAAACATGCGAATCGTCCCGTGAACACACACACACACACACACACACAAGGGCATAATACCTTGGTGCATTATGACCTGAAATTGCTGATTCGCCATAAAAACAATTATAACAATTTCTCCATCTTCCTGTTTTGTAACTTAGAAGGATTGTATTGTGTCCGAACGAAGTGTCAGTATTGTTATTTTCTATTTAAAATCTTTCGTTGGTCTGCTATGAATAAGGTTCCCAGTAGCTATTAGCGTTGGATTTAATTTTCTGAATTCTTTATGGTTCCCACTCACTGATGTTGCAAGTTGCAGAAACGTATTCAGGGGAGGGCAGAGGGGGAATATGCCCCCCTTAACCGTGCGTATAAGTGTTTCTAGGTCTATCTAAAAGAAACACTTAAAAACCTGGTCATGTTTCCCCCCCTTACGATGATACCTGGATATGATGTGGTTACAAGTTTGGTTGATAATGAGGAGAACCCTGTAAAGAACTCATGCACTCAGACCACCTCTGTGAATAAATCACGTTTGTGTAGTAAGTACTGGTGCCTGCTGCAGACCTTTCAGCAGTGATGTGTGCAGGGAACGAAGGTATTGTTATCGTTTCTCCCAATTGTATTGGGACATTTAAGGCTATTTTCACCACAGCCAAGTCATGCGGTCATGGGCAAGGGTTGCATTTGTATGCTTTTTGATTCGGGATTTTTTTTTTTTTTTTTCATTAAGAAAATAGCCAAATCGGCAAAAAAAAAATCAAGACGTAATATCCAGACGTTTCCTGGCCCTATCTGTCTCTACGCAAACAAACAATCTCAATAATTTTGGTAACCTTTTGTATGTCATGTCTGTAATAGTATTCATTCTGTGGTTAGTTTGCTGTTTACTGGATAAAAATTGCAAACATCTGTGCGAAAAAGGCCTATATATTCCTCCAAAACGGACCAACTACGCTCCGTATTTACTCCAGTTTGGCGATTAAAATCGAACCCATAAATTTCTAAACGAATTGCAGAAGACTGTGTCAGTCTCACGCAGTTATTCCAAACGATATATTGTAAGAGTTTAAAAGGTGAAACACTAGTTAGAATGTTTTTTTAATCTTGTTTACTTTTCTTTCTAGAACTCGCTTCCATCATTATATTTTAACTATATTTTAAAATATTTCCTTACAGCCTCATGAACAAACTGATGCCAGGATGCATCCAGAAGATGAACACAACTGGAGGACAGTTCAAGATGATGGAAAATATTAACAGATTCCAAGAAGCAGCCAAGAAATACGGTGTTCCCGAGATTGATGTATTCCAAACAGTTGATCTCTACGAAAGGCGAAACATCCCCCAGGTTACACAGTGTCTAATGGCTTTAGGAAGAGCTGTAAGTTTTTAGTGGTTATTTTCTTCAGAAGTATAAGATAAACCCGATCAACGTTTTCAGTCTTATTTCTGGTGAATTTTTTTGAAAGAACCAAGATGTTTTTCTCCCCAATGACTATAACAAGTTCAGTTATAGTGTCAAACCTTTCTTAGTTTGAGACTATTTGTGCTTTTAATATTACAGTTCATCGCGAGACCTAGTTTCTGAGAATCACTGAGCTAGCTTAATTAAATCATATATTATTTAAACACTAACAGAAATATATTACCGTCTATATTTGTATTCATTCCATATATCATTTGTGAACTCATGACCCTTTGATGGATAGTGGTGTTGTCACATTGAGAGTGCCCATCATAGTTAATGCATGGAAGGAGTATACATAGTCTTCGGCAATGCTTTCCCTCTGGCCACCTGCCATGAAAAAATTAGCATTGGACTTAATACAGTACCATGAAAACATTCATCACGGTTTTGCACTCTTGAATCGGGTTCATCTTTTCACGGAATTGGCACTTGTTTTGTCAAACCACAACGTTTGTCCATTTGTTAACTGTTCATTGCACTTCATCTTTGCAATAATTTTGTCTGTTTATCTCTGTAATGAGATGTTTACAAATGGAATATGCACTGTTCGCTTAAATTTACTACCGCAAATACACTATAACGTGCTTTTCCCGCCGTTCTTCAATCATAAGTAGTGAAACTGAGAAATATCTCGCAATAGTTTGCATGTACAGCAAACTTTTGTGAAAAACAATTTGCTGTACACTCAAATTTATTGATTTTTTATTTGTTTGTTTAAAACAAATAAAAATAGGCATTAAATAAAATGTCTCTTAATGTCTCCAAATCATAATATTGAAATTAAAGGTTTATAAATGTGCTGCGACCTTTTCCCCAGAAAAGGAGCACTTTTTAGAGTCCAGACCCTATAACTAGAAATGGACTTGTCTCCAATATAGGATACATCATTCTCTGTACCTGAGTAAGAAGTAATATTAACTTTTTATGTTTCATTGAAAGGCGATAAACCCTGAAATGGGCAAATATTTTGCCTTATTTCAGTTGAAAGCTGCTACTCCCAGATGAAAAGTTAATTTCAGATTAAGAAGCAATCGCTAACTAATTAAAGAGTTGTCAATTGTTTAAAGGAATTTTCCATATCCATATTGTTTATAAAATAATCAATTTTATTAATGATTTTATAAATTACATACTTGGCTCCACATTATTTATGCAAAAATTTCATTATAAATTAGACAAAAGACAAACTTATCAAAAGGCCAGCCCAATATACCAAATATTTCATTCTTGTGTCGGCAAAAATTTGTTTCCTGGTTTGGATTTAGCTTTGGGTATCCCTTATCAGGACAGATTTCAGCAGGTAACAAGTCTCTGCTAAGTTTGCTCCTGTTATTTACCTGTTCAACTTTTATTTGATAAGTAATACCCATAGCCGAGTTGTCAGAGAGGAAGTGCATGTAGCACATGCTCTTTGAGTAGCTGGCGTTCAAGCGCTGACTTCTAAATATGTCTATCTACCAACCCGCACTGTGGCAGATGGCCCATTTCCCTCAACTTGAATCGTTGAGGAGGCTTCGATCCTGCAGTGGGTTGATAATGGCTGAGTTTACCTTTTTCACCCAACGTTGAATGCGAAATGTTGGCAAGAAAGATATATTATATAGTGTATTGGGCTTACCTTACCTTTAGCATTAGCATTAGCATTAGTAGAGGCATTTGATGCAAGAAAGCAAGCTTATGCAGCATCAGCCAAAAAAAAAAAAAAGAAAAAAAGAAACCACTTCCACTTTAACCCTCTGTTTGTTCAAAATACCTGTCCAGCTGAGCCTTAAACTTATTTAGGCTATCAACTTCCACGACAAGGGATGGAAGTCTGTTCCACCAACCAACCACTCGCTGGCTAAAGGCAAATTTCCGCACGTCTATCCTACATCAGTCTTTCCTCAATTTGAATTTATGCCCTCTCAGGTGATTATTCTGAGTGAGAGAAAGAATCCCATCAGCATTGAGCATGCTCAAACCATTCAAGGCTTTATACACCTCTATCAGATCACCTCGCTGGTGCCTAGTCTCCAGACACTGTAATTTGCAAAACTTAAGCCTTTCTTTGTAAGAGCACCCCTTTGTTCCATTCACCAATCTTGTTGCCCTTCTCTGTACTCGTTCCAGCAGCTCTACATCCTTCTTGAAATGTGGCCTCCAGACCTGTATACAGTACTCAAGGTGTGGCCTGACCATTGCCTTATACAAGGGAATAATCACCTCCTTATCCCTGCTAGAAAAATTCCTATATATCATTGACAATACACCATGAGCTGCTCTTGCAGCCCGTCTGCACTGCTCAGAGAACTTCATATCTGCCTGCACAACCACCCCCAGGTCCCTTTCATTCTCTACCACTGTCAGTGTAGTACCACAGAATTGATACGTTGCTCTGGGGTTGCTGTTTCCCATGTGTAGTACTTTACATTTGTCAATGTTAAACTTCATTTGCCACCTCTCAGCCCATCTGCTCAACCTTTTCAGCAGCAGCATAGTGTCAGTAGTGTCCTTGACAACCCTGGCTACCTTTGTATCGTCTGCAAACTTGGACATTAAGCTTGATATACCATCATCAATATCATTTATGAATACAGAAAACAATAATGGACACAACACCGAGCCCTCAGGGACTCCACTAATAACATTAGTCCACAATGAGCAGTGTCCAATGATTACCACTCTCTGTCTTCTCCCCCTCAGCCACCCCTTTATCCACAGCAGCAATTTGCCTCCAATGTCACACTGCTCCAATTTGTGCAGCAGTCTTCCATGTGTAACAGTATCAAAAGCCTTTCTAAGATCCAAGTATATAACATCAAAGTTATTCCCTGCATCCAGTTCCTTTGTGACTGCATCATAGTATCCAATCAAATTGGTCAGGCAAGACTTCCCCTTAACAAAACCATGCTGTGTCCGAGCTATAACTGAAGTCTTGTCTAAATGATCCTGCAGTGCTTCTTTAACTAGTGCCTCCATTAATTTTCCTGGAACAGAAGTTAAACTCACAGGTCTATAATTACTTGTGTCAGCCTTTGATCCTTCTTTGTGAATTGGGGTCACATTTGCACATCTCCAGTCTGTGGGTACCTCCCCTGAGTCCAAGGAAGCTCTCATAATTATGGCTAAGGGTTTGCTTACTTCCTCTGCTGCCTCCTTTAATATAACTGGATAGATCCCATCCAACCGAGGTGCCTTTCTTGTGTTTATCTTCAACAATTTCTCCTCCACTTTACTCTCAGTTATTACAAGATTCTCTAGCTTACTGCTAGAGAATCCCTCACTAAATAACTCCTCATGTGTGAATGTCGATGCAAAATATTCATTTAGTTTGTTAGCTACCTGAGCAGGATCATCAACAGTTGACCCATCGATATCAAGTGGTCCAATCTGATTCATCCCCTTCCTTCTAGAGTTTACATAAGTAAAGAACTCTTTGCTGTTTTTCTTTGCATCCCTTGCCAAAGATTTCTCATAATCTGCCTTCGCCTGCCTAACCTCCTTTGTAACTTGGTTACAGATCAACTTGTATCTATCATAGGCTTCTGTGTCATGTGTTAATTTGTATGTATCCCATGCATGTTTCGTCTCTGCCATATGCCTCATCAGTTCATCTGATATCCATTTAGGCCTAAACCTTGAACAATATTTCTTAGTTGGTATGTAAAGCCTAGTAGCTTCCAAGATAAGTTCTTTGAATGCTTTCCATTTTGCATTTGCTGTTGGTAACATCATCAGTTGGTCCCACTGTATAGAATTTAAATACTGTCTCAGTCCATCATAGTCGCCTTTACGAAAACAAAAACCCTTCCCTTTACCTCTGATGGTAGTTACCTCCTTGAGTAAATCCCACTTCAACACACTGTGATCACTGCCACCTAGTGGTTCATTTATCTGCAGATTCTTAATGCATGAGGAATCACTACTGATAATCAGATCAAGAGTATTGCTCCCTCTTGTTGCCTCACGAACATGCTGATGTAGAAAACAATCATCCAATAAATCCACAAAAGCCTTGCTAGTGTATGAGTGACCAACCCCCACAAATTCCAGTCAATATCTGGGAAATTAAAATCCCCCATTATAAGACTCTCTTATTTACTGGCCACGCTATTTCCCTGTACAATTTCTTATTATACTCATCAGAGTCATTAGGCCTATAACACACTCCTACTCTCAATTTTGATCTCCCAATGCTTATGTCACTCCAAACTGTCTCGACACTGCACTGTCCAGCGATGTCCACTGGCTTCACTTCCTTGGATTTTATGTATTTCTTAACTAATAGCATAACCCCTCCTCCCTTCCTATCCAGTCTATCCTTTCTGTAGACGTTGTACTCCCCATATTCCAGTTCTGCATTCCTTATATCTGTGTGACACCACGTCTCTGATATCCCAACAATATCTGCCTTTGATGTTTTGAGCAATACCTCAAATTCATCAAATTTATTTACTAAACTCCTAGCATTGGTGTACACGCAAGTATACATGTAAGGAGATAGAATTAAGTTTTTGTTGTTTAATTTCTACTTCAGAGACTGAATGAATAATTTAAAATTTCATAAATAATGTGGAGTTAAGATTATAATTTTTTAAGCATTTTGAATATCGTACCACGTAATAGCTTTCCTATATTTGTTATTGAAATTTAAAGCAGCTATCTCAGCAAAAGAAGCTAACTAGTTGAGAAGTGCTTGAACGTTTGGCCATAACAGTAAAACTGGAGAATTTTAATTTTATATTATGAAATAAATTTTAATTTATTTCAGGGATGCTAAATTTCTTTGTGAAGAAAGATTTTTTTTTCATTAATTCGATTTCTTTATAACGTCACGAAACTGCATATCATTGGCCTCTCTTTCAATATTTTATCATAAGGAATATTGAGTAAGAAAGCTTTATTTTTTTTTTATAATAAAAAAAAGTGCTGTTAAACATACTGTGCTGCTACTTTATTAGTGCACCCCTGTTGTGCACACAAATGGTTTGTCCCACAACGTTGAAAGTCACATGACCACAGTTGCGGATATAAATGCAGCAGAACAACCTTTCTAGTATCAGTTAAGCGCACAACCCCTAGCAAGAACGGGGAAAGGAGTGACCTAACGGACTTCGAAAATGGCATGATAGTAGGTGCAAGACAAAGCATCTCTGAAACGGCAGTTCCGAACTTTTCACGCACCACAGTTTCAAGTGTGTATCCAGAATGGTGCAACGAAGAGAAAACATCATCTCAGCAGCACTCCTGTGGAAGAAAATTGCTTGTTCATGAGAGAGGTCAGAGGAGGCTGGTTAGAATTGTGCAAGCAAACAGACGGACCACAATGTCGCACATCACGTCAGAATACAACCTTGGTGCGCAGAACAAAATATCGCAACTGACCACTAGTCGCACTTTGTCGCGAATGAGCTACAACAGCCGACGGCCACATCGCGTACTTTTGTTATCAATGATGAACAAGGAGCACACCTGTGGGCATGGCAACACTAACACTAGACTATTGAGGATTGGAAAACAGTTACTTATCAGACGAGTCAAAGTTCCTGGTGCATCATGTTGATGGAAGGCTCAGAATTTGACGAAAACAACATGAATCCATGGACCCGTCATGTCCGACGATTACTGTGCAAGGTGGTGGGGGCAGTGTTATGGTGTGGGGAATGTTTTCTTGGCACACGTTGGGTCCATTGATACCCATAGATTCACGTCTGAATGCCACATCGTTGCTGACCAAGTGCATCCGTTCATGTTGATAGTTTATCATCAGTCAGATGGTTACTTCCAGCAGGATAATGCACCGGTGCACAAAGCCCGAATCACTATGGAATGGTAATCCAGCAACATGACAATGACTTTTCTTTGCTGCAGTGGCCCGCTCAGTCGTGGATCTCAATCCTATTGAACATCTTTGGGATGAGCTGGAAAGGGCTGTTCCCTGCAGGCCTACACCTCCGTCGAATTTCAAGGAATTGCGTTACACACTCATGTCTGCATGGTACTCCATTCCTGCATCTTGTTCAATCCATGCTTAGACGAATTCAGGCTGTTTTGAAGGCTAAAGGAGGCTCAACACGCTACTATGTAGGTGTACCTAATAAAGTGGCAGCACAATGTATGAGTAGCTGATTTGAAAACAGTGTAGATGTATATACAGGGTGATACAAAAAGGAATTTGCAACTTCGTAAGTGTATAGAAATTTATTCAGGAGACATAATTTATTGAACTGGCATATTGTAACAAAAAAAAAATCGTTTTAGTGATGTAGTGTCGTAGTACCGAATTCCGTCACCGCGAGCGCCAGCGGCTTGCATTTCAAAAATGGCTACTTTCACAGGAGTGGAGGGTGCTCGGTGTGTGTTTTGGTTTGAAGAAACGAAATCTGTGACAACGGTGCAACGGAATTTTCGCACCAAATATGGAAAGGAGACTCCCAATAGACCTACAATGTACTCATGGCACAAGAATTTTGTTGAGACAAGTTGTTCTGTTCGCCATGACAAATCTCCAGGACGCCCACGTGTTTTTGATGCTGTCGTGGGAAAGGTGAGGGAGAGGTTTGTTCTGTGAAATCAACGCGACATGCGTCCCGTGAGATTGGCGTTCCACAACCGACCGTTTGGCGTGTATTACGAAGACGTTTACACTTGCAGCCATACCGGTTTACCATGGTGCAACAAATTACTCACTCAGATAACGCTGTTCGTCAGGAATTCTGTGCAGACATGTTACATCGAATAGAGGAAGACGATACATTACTGGACAACATAATCTTTAGTGATGAATAAACATTTCATGTTAGTGGTAGGGTTAACACCCACAACTGCAGGATTTGGGCTGGCGAAAACCCTTGTGCATGTTCGTGACAGCCCATGGAACATATTCGTGACAGCCCAAAGGTGAATGTCTTTTGCGCCCTCAGCAAAGTAAAAGTTTACGGACCCTTCTTTTTCCATGAGACAATCATCAACGGTATCGTGTATCTGGATATGCTGGAAAATTTTCTCATTCCAAAGTTTGGCGAAGATGACCACGGAGGACGATTTCACTTTCAGCATGACGGAGCACCTCCTCACTTCTTGACGGAGGTAAGGGAATTCCTCAATAACCGTTTCCCAGGTCGGTGGATTGGTCGAGTAGGGCCGTTAGCATGGCCACCTCGTTCCCTCGTTCCCACCTCTACACTTTTTTCTATGTGGTTTCATTAAAGATCGAGTGTTTGTTCCCTTCTTACCTACCAATCTTGCCGAGCTAAAAACTAAAATCACCGCCGCAGTTACAGAAGTTAGATGGTATTGCTTGCCGGAACACCAGTGGCGGTCATATCGAACTAAAATGACTGTTCTAGGTAAAACTTGATGTTTTTTGCTATAATATGACAGTTCAATAAATTATATACGTCTCCTGAATAAATGTCTATACACTTAAGAAGTTGTAAGGTCCTTTTTGAATCACTCTGTATAAACGAAAGTCTTTTGTACGCTTTTTCTCTTTAATTAATAGTGTTTCATTGTTTTCTTTTCTAGTGCTACATGCATCCTGAATACCAAGGTCCCTGCCTAGGCCCCAGACCCTCTGAAGAAAATAAACGCGAATTTACAGATGAACAGCTTCGTGCTGGCGAAGGTATCATTAACTTGCAGTATGGCACCAATAAGGGAGCCAATGCCAGTGGGCTTAATTTTGGCAACACCCGGCATATGTAAATTACTTCGTCGCCAATTGTGGCCATTTCAATCCACTTCATATCGTATCGTGCTGTCAACTTATATTGGCTTGGCCAAGAAGAATTCTTATAAATAACGTATAATAATGTGAAAAAAAAAAATAAATAAAATAAAAAAATATAAATTCGGACAAAAACTTCAGAACTTTTAACAAGTATTTGTGAATTGTGATATACAGCAAATGCCAATAACGTTTGTTTCTATATTTAGCAATGTATATGAATAGAGGCTACAAATAAAGTTTTTTTTCACTGTATATACAGCAGAATATTTCATATCTTATTTGCCTTACCAGACTACACACACTGCAATTCATGCATGTTACAGCTAAAGATCAATTAGAATAGAATCTGTAAATTAACATTTCCAGATTGTATTCTAATTGATCTTTATAACTATTTATTATGGAGTAAATGATTACAATGAGTACAATCAACCATATTTAGCATCGAATTAATAAATATGCAGTCCTACTCGTTCTCGTATTAATAAAACTGTTATAAAACTCTGTGCTGAAGCATTATCATCCATTAAAAGAAAGTCTGCACTAATTGCTCCTGAAAAAGGGGGAAACATAAGGATCAAGGATCTCACCTGTTAACTATACCTTTCAGCCGTGAGGATTTCTTAGGAGTATATTTGTATTTTCATGGGCAATTAGTGACTTTCCCACACTATTAAGCAACCATCTTCAGGCAAATTGGAATCTAATTCTCCATTCCCACCAGATGAAAGAGCTTTGGAAATCCAATTTGGTATAAGAGGGTTAACAGAAATTGGTGCCATCCAAATGATGACTTCCATTATGGTACGTATGACGTATTTAGGAAAGATATGTAAGATAGAAGTGGGGGGGACATCATACTTCTTATCAAACACCCCGAACACAAAAAGATTTTGCTGATTCAGAAGTTACTTCTATCAACATAGAATCTGTGTGGTGTAAGTTAGTTGGAAACAAAGGTACACTGGTGTTCCAAAATTTAAGGACCAGTCAGGTTTTCACCTGTAGCTTCTCATAGGAGTGGCCTGGATGTGGGAAAAGCACACCAAAGGAACCTCGTGAGGTACAGAAAGCTGAAGGAAACAACACCGACACAACAACGGAAAAAAAAAACGGTACAGAGAAACTTTATTCAAAAATGGCAACACAGCACTGGCTGCCATGATACAGATGCATCACTGCCAAAGATGCAACAAAGGGAAGGGAAGAGATGGTCCTCAGTAGGAGATATGGCCACCCCTAATGTCGATGCAGGCTTTGCACCGCCTGTCCATACTTGGAACAATGTTGTTGATAAGTTCTTAAGGTAACATCGTCCATTCCTCTGTCAGCGCCATCTTCAGCTGGTGAACATTTTCTGGTGGGTGTGGAAGTGCCGCTAGGCGTCTCCCCAGAGCGTCCCATATGTGGTCGATGGGGTTTTGATCGGTAGAAAGGGCAGGCCAATCCATAAGAACAATGGCCTCACCAAAAGCATATCACAGCTGCAGTGCGATGGTGTGTGGCGTTATCATCCATAAACACGAACTCGGGGCCAATGGCACCTCGGAACAGACGCACATGGGGAAGGATTACCTCAGTAGAGTAGCGTGCACCGGTTACAGTACCACCTTCCAGTGTCTGGAGTTGTGTACGTCCATCCAAGATAACGCCTCCACAGGCGAGATCACCTCGATCGCCATATCGATCCCTTTCAGTGATGTTTACGGGGTATTGATACCGTGTGCCAACCTCTCGCCAGATTAGCTGACGTCCAGAATTGCTACTGAGACTGAATCTACTCTCATCAGTAAAGAGTACCTTAAGTAAAGATTTAGTGGTTGTAACCTTTATAAATAGTGTTGGTTCTTACGTTTTGCACACCAGTGTATAATTAGAGTAGGATTAATCTGCAGACCAGAAGATTAATGTCTGACGTAGCCGAGTGGACAGGCACGCGAGTGCAGTAGCACATGTTCTTTGAGTAGACCGGGATCCAAGCCCGTGACTGCTAAATACGATTAACATTTGCATTGATTTATTGTAAACTCCACTGACCTGGTGGTCGTAATAATAGTAAAGAGGCATGTGATGCAAGAAAGCAACCGTATGAGCCTATGTAGCATCAGCCAAAAAAAAAAAAATAAAATAAAATAAATAATAAATAAATAAAAAAAATTCACACAACCATTCCCTCTAAAAGTCTGTTCAGTTCCTCCTTGAATTTATTTAAGTAATCAACTTCCACAACGACAGATGGAAGTTTGTTCCAGCAGTTAACCAGCAGTTAACTGCTGGAACAAACTGCTGGTTAACTGCTGGCTTTAACCAGCAGTTAACCTGCTGGCTAAAGGCAAATTTCCGCACAGCTGTTCTACAAACTGTCTTTCCTCAATTTGAATTTATGCTCCCTTAGATTCGTAATCTGAGCAAATGGAATTCAATCAGATCACCTCGTAGGTGCCTAGTCTCCATCCACTGCAATTTGCAGAACTTAAGCCTTTCTTGGTCAGAGAATCCCTTCATTCCCCTCATCAATCTTGTTGCCCTTCTCAATACACGCTCAAGCAAATCTACATCCTTCCTAAAATGAGGCCTCCAGATCTGTACGCAGTACTCAAGGCGTGGGCTGACCATTGCCTTATACAAAGGGATAATCACCTCCCTGCTAGCAAAATTCCTGTATATCATTGACAAAACCCCACGACCTGCTCTTGCAGCCTGTCTGCATTGCTCAGAAAACTTCATATCTGACTGCACAATTACTCCCAGGTCTTTTCCAGTTTCTACCACCCTAAGGGTATAAACAAGAATATTATGAAGAGTACGACGAGAATCTCTACAAGCAAGTGGAATGGGCAAGCAAGTGTTACTATCTTATTATGGGTCACCTCAATCTGCCCCTAATTGATTGCAATAAGTGATAAGGAAACATTTTTTAAATAAACTAGATTATTATTTATACCGGCATGTTAAAGAAAATACTAGGGGTACGAATATTCTAGGCCTCATCATTCACGAATCAGATAACATCATAAGGTCTACAGTACAGAACTATCGGCATGTAGTGATCATGCAGTCGTTAGTTGAAAGATATTTTAATAGTGAAAAGGTACGGCTTTTAATTTCAGAATAGGAGACTATGACGGTTTAAGGTGTTACATAATGTCTATTAACTGGGCGGATTGCAGGAGGGCGAATACATTAGAATTATGGAATACCTTTAAACCAATAATTACAGAAGCCATGAACACGTACATTAAGAAAAAATAGCACGTGGAGGATGAATGGCAAGGTCGGCGAAAGGGTGACCTTACGAGAAAAGACCAGTAATGTGGGTTACAGAGATTGGCAACCCAGCACCTTAGAGGGGACCTGATTATTATTATTATTATTATTACTAGCCATATAGTGCAAGGATCCAAGTTACCCAGAGAGAGAGAGAGAGAGAGAGAGAGAGAGAGAGAGAGAGAGAGAGAGAGAGAGAGAGAGAGAGAGAAGTGAAAGGGAATCACCAAGAAAGAGAAGAATGATAATATACAGCTCGGGACCCTGGGTATGCCAAGCCCATACTCACCAGATGTGAGCCCCTGGGGTAAAGATGTGAACCCCTGGATTAAGGCTCTATCTGAGAGGGGTTAGTAAAATGAGTGAAGAAGACTGAAATTTTGCTATTATAAAGAATTCCAGAAGTGGGGGCCATAATTTCAAATTACAGGGGAAAGAGTTTTAGACGATTGTAGAAAGTTTTCTTTTAGCTATGGAGTTGTTGGTTATTGGAACAAGTTGCCTTAGCAGGTAGTTGAGGCTTACAGTTCGAAGGATAACGAGATAGTTGAGGAGGGAAGCTCATAATTTGTATTTCTTATATACTTTTTCTTTTTTTTTTTTTGCCGTTGCAGCAAAAGTCTAGCATCCTTGCATTATAATGGCCAATACTAATATTAACACTTTTTTGTGTGTTGTTGAATGTTTCAAAATCGATTATTAGATTTTTAAGAATGGAAATTAAATGAGTAATAAATTATTCAGTCTGGCGCCTTTGTAGCCAGGTGAGAAGGAGCAGCAGTGCGTAACACATGCTTCTTGATTAGACCGGGGTTCGAGCCCGTCACCACCAAATACGGAAAATGCGGAAAGGTCAGGGAATGACCACCGCATATTCCCGGAGCAATATGGCATTAGACTCTATTTAAAAGTTACAGCTGACAGTTACAGGCTCCGCAAAAACGATGTGTTTGCCTTTTATTTACATGATTGTTATTTTATTTTGTACTTAATACGTAGTCATATAGTTATAGTTACGCTGGTTATTTTTTATTTTAATTTAGATAAAGAGTTTTTGTGGATTTTACTTACGATAGGTAAAACCGTTATTTTTGTTCGATTTTTGTAGCCATTGTTTCTGTATATAGGGAATTCAAAGTTTTTGTAGGGAATTCAAATTTTTTAATTGAGGTAGCTCTAACGCATAATTATATAGTAATACGCTTCACTGTTTCTATTTCATAGTTTCTATTCAAATACTACTGACATTTAATTTATTGATTTTATTAATGTAAACTACCATGCCCCGAACTAGAGCAGCAAAGCAACGGGCACAAAGTGGCAGGAGTGTTGTGACTCGGGGGAGAACTGAGGGGGGCGATTCTCCAACGCGTCACAGCCTAAAAAAATGTGCAACTTGTGAAATGTTTGCCGAACTCTCTGGAACGGAACATGATATTGCCATGGGGGATGTCTTTGTGTGTGCGCGATGTAAGGAGTGTAAGGAAATCAGGCGACAACTCAGCGTTGTTATGGGCCTATATGAGAGTTTGAAGGACAGGGTGGATGCCCTCGAAGGAAATAAATTGAGGGGCCCATCAAGCTCTCAGCTGCCCACATCAACGCCAGAGCTTGCACTTGGTCATCACGCAACACAGCGGCAACCCCCAAGGCAGAATGCGCTGGTCCCACAGGAACTATTAGTTGTTGGTGACTCTATTGTCAGGGAAACGGGGAACATGCTATGTAAAAAGGATAGGTGGAACAGGACCAGGGTATGTCTGCCAGGGGCAAAGGTTGATGACGTTGTAGAGCGGATATCATCTTTCAAGGGCACAAAAGGTGATATAGTTGTACACGTTGGCACTAATGATATTAAGAGTAGGAGACCGGCAGAATTACTCAACAAGTACAGGTCACTGTTGAAAAAAAGCCGAGAATTAGGGTTGAACTTGAAAGTGTCTGCAATTCTGCCCAGACACGATAGGAGGGAGTATATGATGAGAGCCTTGTCGATCAATTCGGCCCTGGAAAGATTGTGCAAGGCTCAAGGGGTAAAATTTTTTTCAGCCTGGACTGTACTTGTTAACAGGAGAGATTGCTTCTACAGGGATGGGATACACTTAAATAGAAAGGGTGCAAGAATATTTGCTGATGCTATCGAGGCAGTATTAGGTGGGTCGGAAAACTGCTAGCTTGGGGGGATACAAAGACTAATAGTTTAACAGTAACCGCAGGCAGAGGTGAAGGTGATTCTTGCACAACTTCTATTAGAATAAGAAGCGACCTGGAGCGAGGGGTGTTGTGGGTTTCTGGGACGGATGGCAGTCATCCTGGAATAGTTGGGTACATGGGATGTGTTAGGGTAACAAGGAATAGGCATAGGAGCATGTATGCTTGCATGTATACCAATGCTAGAAGTATAGTAAATAAATTTGATGAATTTGAAGTGTTGGTCAAGACATCAAAGGCGGATATTGTTGGGATAGCAGAGACGTGGTGTCACAAAGATATAAGGAATGCAGAACTGGAATTTGG
The DNA here is from genome assembly GCF_048544385.1 of Mastigoproctus giganteus. Taxonomy (NCBI): domain Eukaryota; kingdom Metazoa; phylum Arthropoda; class Arachnida; order Uropygi; family Thelyphonidae; genus Mastigoproctus; species Mastigoproctus giganteus. The sequence goes on along the minus strand of NC_143575.1, from coordinate 180,747,795 downwards.
GGAGTACAATGTGTACAGGAAGGATAGACAGGACAGAAAGGGAGGAGGTGTTATGCTGTTAATTAAGAAAAACATAAAATCAAAAGAAGTGCATCCAGTTGATATAGATGGACAGTGCACTGTTGAGTCAGTTTGGTGTGACATAAGCACTGCAAAAACAAAAATAAGAGTAGGAGTGTGTTATAGGCCTAATGACTCGAATGAGTACAATGAACAATTGTACAGAGAAATAGAGTGGGCCAATAAATCAGAATGTCTTATAATGGGGGATTTTAACTTCCCAGATATTGACTGGAACTTGTGGGTTGGTCACTCACACACTAGTCAGACTTTTGTGGATTTATTGGATGATTGTTTTCTGCAGCAGCATGTTCGAGAGGCAACCAGAGAAAGTAATACTCTTGATCTGGTTATCAGCAGTGATCATTCGTGTATTAAGAATTTGCAGATAAAGGAACCACTAGGTGGCAGTGATCACAGTGTGCTGAAGTGGGATTTACTCAAAGAGGTAACTACCGTCAGGGGTAAAGGAAAGGGTTTTTGCTTCCGTAAAGGGGAGTACAGTGGTCTCAGACAGTTTTTAAATTCTGTACAGTGGGATCGACTGACGATGTTACAAACAGTAAATTCTAAGTGGGAAGCATTCAAGGAATTAATCGTGGAAGCTACTAGACTTTTCATACCGATGAAGAAATATTGTTCAAGGTTTAGGCCTAAATGGTTATCAAATGAACTAATGAGACTCGTGACAGAGAAGAAAAATGCATGGGATGCATATAAATTATCAGGCGACGCAGAAGCCTGTAGCAGATATAAGTTAGTCTGTAATCAGGTCACAAAGGAGGTTCGGCAGGCAAAGGCGGATTACGAGAAATCTTTGGCAAAAGATGCTAAGAAAAACAGCAAGGATTTCTTTACTTATATAAACTCTAAAAGGAAGGGGCTGAATATGATTGGTCCACTTGACATCGATGGTTCGACTGTTGATGATCCTGCTCAGATAGCAAACAAACTGAATGAGTATTTTGCATCTACATTCACACGTGAGGAATCATTACAGTTTGAAAATGGAAGAAGGTTATCAAATTGTAGCAGTGTGCTTAATGATTTTGTAATAACTGTGAGCAAAGTGGAGGAGAAATTGTTGAAGTTAAACATAAGAAAGGCACCTGGGGCGGATGGGATCTATCCAGTTATATTAAAGGAGGCGGCAAAGCAACTAAGCAAACCCTTAGCCATAATTATGAGAGCATCCTTGGATTCAGGGGAGGTTCCCACGGACTGGAGATGTGCAAATGTATCCCCAATTCACAAAGGAGGTTCGAAGGGTGACACGAATAATTACAGACCAGTTAGTTTAACTTCTGTTCCGGGTAAAATAATGGAGTCACTGGTTAAAGATGCATTGCAGGATCATCTAGACAAGACTGCAGCAATAATTCAGACACAGCATGGGTTTGTTAAGGGAAAGTCTTGTCTGACAAATTTGATTGGTTATTATGATGTGGTCACAAAGGAACTGGATGCAAAAAATAATTTTGATATCATATACTTGGATTTCCGGAAAGCTTTTGACACTGTTGCGCATGGAAGACTACTGTACAAATTGGAGCAGAATGGTATTAAGGGTAAGTTGCTACAATGGATAAAAGGATGGTTAAGTGGGAGAAGACAGAGGGTGGTAATCAATGGGTGCTGCTCTTCGTGGACTAATGTTATTAGTGGAGTCCCACAGGGTTCGGTGTTGGGTCCACTGTTGTTTTGTATATTTATCAATGATATTGATGAAGGTATATCAGGCTTAATGTCGAAGTTTGCAGATGACACGAAGGTTGGCAGGGTTGTTAATGACAGTAATGGCAGTGTGCTACTGCAACAGGATCTAGATAAATTGGGCAGATGGGCTAAGAAGTGGCAACTGAAGTTTAACCTTGACAAATGCAAAGTACTGCATATGGGTAGAAGTAACCCCAGAGAAACGTACCAACTGTGTGGTACTACACTTAAGGTGGTAGAAAATGAAAAAGACCTGGGAGTAATTGTGCAGTCAGATATGAAGTTTTCTGAGCAATGTAGACAGGCTGCTAGGGCAGGTCATGGGGTTTTGTCAATGATATATAGGAATTTTGCTAGCAGGGAAAAGGAGGTGATTGTCCCTCTGTATAAAGCAATGGTCAGGCCACGCCTTGAGTACTGCGTACAGGTCTGGAGGCCTCATTTTAGGAAGGATGTAGATTTGCTTGAGCGTGTACAGAGAAGAGCAACACGATTGGTGAGGGGAATGAAGGGATCCTCTTACCAAGAGAGGCTTAAGTTCTGCAAATTGCAGTGGCTGGAGACTAGGCACCTGCGCGGTGATCTGATTGAGGTCTATAAGGCCTTGAATGGGTTGAGCACGCTGAATTCTGATGGGATCCTCCCACTTGTTCAGAATACGAACCTACGGGGACATAAGTTCAAATTAAGAAAGAATAGATGTAGAATAGATGTGCGGAAATTTGCCTTTAGCCAGCGGGTGGTTAATTGCTGGAACAAACTTCCATCTGTCGTTGTGGAAGTTGATAGGTTAAATAAATTTAAGGAGGAACTGGACAGGCAATTGGAGGGTATGGTGTGATTTTTTTTTTTTTTTTTTTTTTTGGCTGATGCTGCATAAGCTCCTACACTTGCTTTCTTGCATCAAGTGCCACTACTACTACTACTACTACTACTACTACTACTACTAGTTGCTAATGCTCCTAAAAACCAAATAACAACAACAACAACGGAAAGCATGCACACTTATTTCTTCTGTAAGTGTTCGTTTCAATGTCCTTGGCTCATTCGATATGAGTGTATGTGACTTACTCTTTAGTAAGTCACATATGCTTCATCCCCTTCCTTCTAGAGCTTACATAAGTAAAACACACTTTGTTGATCTTCTTTGCATCCTTTGCCAAACAGTTTTTGTAATCTGCCTTTGCCTGCCTATCTTCCGTTGTGAATTGATTACAGACCAGCTTATATTTACCATAGGCTTCTGTGTCACCTGATAATTTATATGTATCCCATGCATTTTTTCTCTGCCACGAGTCTCATTAGTTCATCAGTTCATCTGTCATCCATTTGGGCCTAAACAAAGAGAAGTATTTCCTAGTTGTAACAAAAAGCCTAGTAGCTTCCAAAATTACTTCCTTGAATGTTTCCCATGTAGAATTTTCTGTTGGTAACATCATCAGTTTCAGTTGGTCCCACTGTATAGAACCTAAAAAATCGCTGAGACCACTGTAGTCGTCTTTACGAATGCAAAAACACTTCGCTTTACCTAATATGGTAGCTACATCTTTGAGTAAATCCCACATCAGCACACTGTGATCACTGCCACCTAGTGGTACCTTTATCTGCAGATTCTTAATGCATGAAGAATCATTACTGATAATCAGATCAAGAGTATTACTCCCTCTGGCTGCCTCTCAAACATGCTGCTGTAGAAAACAATCATCCAATAAATCCACAAAAGCCCTACTAGTGTGCGTGTGACTAACTCACAAGTTCCATTCAACTTCTGGGAAGTTAAAATCCCCCATTATAACACAATATGATTTACTGGCCCATTATATTTCTCTGCACAGTTGTTCATTATGTTTATCTGAGTGATTAGGACTATAACACACTTCTAATCTCAATTTTGCTTTCCCAGTGATTATGTCACACCAAACTGACTCAACATTGCACTATCCACCCATGTCAAATGGATGCACATCGTTATATTTTATGTGCTTCTTAACTAATAGAATAACACCTCCTCCCTTCCTATCCCCTCTGTACACTTTGTACTCCCAAAATTCCACTTCTGCATTCCTTATATCTGTGTGACACACGTCTCCGATGTCCCTTTGATGTAGTAATAATAGTAATAGTAATAGTAATACTAATAGTAATAGAAGCATATGATGCAAGAAAGCAAGCCTAGGAGCTGGTGTAGCATCAGCCAAAAAGAAAAAAAAAAAAAAAAAGTATTTTAGACAACCATTCCCCCTAAAAGTTTGTCCAGTTTCTCCTTGAATTTATTTAAGCTATCAACTTCCACAACGACAAATGGAAGTTTGTTCCAGTAATTAATCACCTGCTGGCTAAAGGCAAATTTCCGCACATCTGTTCTGCACTGTCTTTCCTCAATTTTAGTTCAACTCCGCCGTGTTACACTGTGACATTACAAAAACTCTGCAGAAAGGCCAGAAACGTGTGTGTGCCGTGCATGTGTTTGTTATGTTGTTTAGTTGTTTCTGGCCGCTTTGCTATCAGGAAGCAACAAACACCAGGGTGGTACGTCCTGATACCTGTCTACCTCGCGAGGAGGCGGGCCACAACTGAGCGCGAACCGCAGCAAACATCGAGTGTCACGTACTGTATATCCAAATCATTCAAAATATGAGCAAATAAAATTAAATTTCACAGTGAATTTATAAAATTCAGAAAAATTAAAGATAAAAATAAGTAAATAAAATAAAATAAAAATAAAATTCAGAAAAAAATAAAGATAAAAATAAATTAATAAAATGGGTAAAAATAATAATTAAAAAATAAATAAATAAAAAAAAATCCCGCACCAGTGTAAGGTGGTGCCAGCAGATGATCCCGCCTCAGGACCAGCCTGAGGTTTTCAGGAGATAGAAGTCAAGAAGACACAGTGATATCATTTGGCGTCATCCAATTTTGATAACCAACTGTTCAAGTCGAAGATGGTGGTACTTGAGCTAAAAAATGGTGGTAGTGACGATGGTGGTGATATCACGAGATGGCCACGATAGAGATGGAATAGGAGTAGTTCTTGAAATTGGGGTACTACTGATGATTTGTCCACATCTGGCAAAGGCTTTATGTGCAATATCTTGCAGTAGATGAAATTTTTCTTTGGAGTCCAAGAAAGTCGACTCATTCCCTGGGGAGAATGGTTGATACACAGCAGACAGACGCTGACGAAGATCCAAGTAATATGGACAGGTGAAAAGAACATACTGCCAGTCTTCTGGGTTGCCACAGTTACAGAGGAGAGAATCAGACAGATTAAACATAGCAAGTTTAGCACGGAGGGAACCATGGCCAGTTAGAAGAAAAAGAGTGCGAAAACTCGGACTGAACCATTTTAGAATAGACTTTTGTAAGGTAAAGGACACAAATGGAATAAACTCTTTTGTGACCATACCTTTGGAAGAAGAAGACTATCGATCTTGCCAGAGTTGAACCAGGTGGTTCCAGCAACGACTTTTTTCGGTTTTAGGATCGCAGTGGATATTAACAGTGAAATCTAAAAAGTCAACTGGAATGGCATGTCTAAGGTAATAGCAAACACCTCAATAAGTGATTTGGAGGTCCAGAAGTAGGCAACGGTTTAAAACCTGGAGCGCAGCTGTCGAGACAGTGCGACAGGTACGGCATCATTAAGAACATACGTCTTTGGATAGAGGAGAGTTTCTCTTGGATGGCAATCTTCTTAGTATACCAAAACCAGGCGCCAGCGCCATAAGCACAAATCGGAACAAACTCCACTTTGTACAAAAGACGAAGGGTATGGTGGTTAATACCCCAGGACTGATGCAAAAGACGGACAAGCATAGATGTATACTTGGATATTTTATCACGAATGTGCAAGATATGTTTCTGGAAGTTTAACTTATGATCTAGAATAATACCCAAAAAATTTATGTGAGTCAACCATGGAGAGAGAACGACCAAAAAGTTTAAAAGTCGGAGGTCTGAAAATGTTAAGTTTCCCTTAAGATAAAGACGCATAGTCTTGTTAGGAGAAATGGTAAGTTTATTTATAGCAGACCAAGTGCACAGATCATTCCTAATGCTACTGGCAGTACTTTCCAAAGAAGCACGAGAATTACCAAGGACAAGAAGGGTTAGATCATCGGCATATGCTATTTTAGAAACATTGGGAGTTGAAAGGAGAAGCCACTCATCTATAACCAAATCCCAGATGAGTGGACGAAGCAATGAGCCTTGTGGGCATCCTCGAGAGACAGAACGACTAAGTTGCTGAGTTCCAGAAATGATTTGTACAGAACGGTGGAGAAAGTAGTTGCAGGTTAAGTTGTAGAGTTGTGAGGAGCATTAAGCAGCCCTGAAGCGAGCAAAGAAGCTGTCTCACCAAAGACTCCAGAGAAATCTACCAAAATAGCCTTAGCATATTTAAAAGTGCAGTTGTTTACTCTGGAGAGATTTTCACCTAAGGCCTCCTCAGTTCCATGGCCTGGAACAAAACCAAACTGGTCAGAGGACTTTAATGAGCGTTCAGTAAATAGACAATCTAGACGGGCAACAATAAGTCGCTCAAGAGTTTTACCCAAGTTGGACAATAACGCAATAGGACGATAGGCCTTAGCAGAAATAGGAGTACCAGGCCAAGTTTGGGAATTAATTTTACAATGCTGTCTTCCAAAGGACAGGAAAAGTTGCCTCGTTCAAACGTTTATCATACAGTGTGACAAAGACAGATGGATAGAGCTTGTGTTAATAAAAATACCGCCAAGTTTATCAATTCCAGGACAGCTATTATTATTGATTTTGGAGATTGCCAAAACAAACTCCACCTGGCTGAAACAAGGAGTGGATTCAGAAGTAAGATAGGCACTGTTGAGAAATCTAATTTGTTGATGAATAGGACGATCACAGCAGAGGTCATCTGAGGGAAGAAGTTCAAGTATGGCATTGAGATTTACTAGTCCAAGTCAGCGTTTCAGCATTGTGAGAGTCAACAGACTGGTAAATTCTGGAGGGTGAAGAATCCCATCAGAATTCAGTGTGCTTAACCCATTCAAGGGCTTATACACCTCAAGGGACAAGGGACAAGGTATTCTTGTATTGATTGCGGCCTCCAGGGTTACCCCTATATACCGCTGTAGCATCTGTAGGTTATTTATAGCCGGCAAGTGTGTGTAAGTGTGTGTGTGTGTAAGTATATATGTGTGTTGTGATGGTTGTTGTTTGCCGGCCCTGGAGTCTTAGCAGCCGGGAGGCAGGGAGCAAGCTACCTGCGTCCCGACTCCCGTCCCTAGCCACGTGGAGGCGCTCCAGGAACTATCTAAATTACACTTAGTGGGATTCCAACAAGTGGAATCCCGGTTATAGTAAATAATGAATAGGGAGGATAAAGTAGGAGAAAGAAAGTAGAAGAAGAAATGAGAGCAAAACACTCTCTCAGGAAAAAGAAGAAACAGGAAAGAGGAAAACACTAGTTGGAAAATCTAACAAGCGAGAGAGCTTGAAGAGGTAAAATTTTGAAGCCTGAAGGCTTGTACATTTGAAAGAAAGAATCTCCTAGCCGGGAAGGAAGCCCAACTTGCACCGACAAGGGGAAAAAGAAAAGTCTCAAGGAAAGAACATAGGTAATGTACAAGTGGCTATTAGATAGCCACTTAAAAAAAAAGAATAAATTAAGATAAATAATAAATACTTATGTCACCGATATGAAACATAGCAGTAAACATATTAACAAATTACACTGCATAAGCAGAGAGTAAAATATACAATATTTACAAAGTAATTAAAATCTTGGCTGAAAAATTAGTCAACCAAGAAATTAACAGAAATAGTCATCCAGAAGAAATGTAGAAACATATATACAAAACACAAAGAGACAAACAGAACTCACCCAAGGCAAATATATGCCAAAGGCAAAACCAATAAATACTGTACAAATAAATTAGTTAACTGAATCAAAAGCAATTCTAAATTTAAATCTAAGTATAACAGATCAAAATAATAAGTTAAGTATTAAACAATAATTAATTAATATGCAGAGAAGATGTCTCTGCACAAGTAATCTAATCTATAAACATATGTACATAACCAGCAAGTGCAAAGCTGCTACCACAAGCTGCGAAAAACAAAACTTGTTTCAAATAACAAGACACGTAGAATTAACAATAATGCATAGGTAAGCATTAAAAAAAAAAAAAAAAAAAAGGATGTCAATTGCCAACAAAGCAATTGGATCTGAGAGGGCGGGGAGAGGTCCATCCCACCTCTCAGAACCAAAACCCATTTACAACTAAAAATGCTAGACTAAGAACTATATGGTACTAGCAAAAACCCAACTGATTGCAGCTGCAATCAGGCAGGAAAGAAAAATACAACAAATAATCAGCCCCGCAGGAAAACAAAATTAAATCAAAACACAAGCAGCAAGAAAAGCAGCCAGCAGTAAGACAGGCTAGAGAGGAAAATCATCTCACTCAACCAGAACAGCCAACTGAAGGTTGGATCTGAGGAAGCAGGGAGAGGTCCATCCCACTCCTCAGAGCCAAACAGACAACGCAAGAAGAGAAAAACTGTCTCTTCAACATAATAATGAGCTAACTACACAAGTAATGTACAATATAAACATTTAAGATTAACTGCTGATTTAAAACACAATAAAATCAGTTACTCTCAATTCTGAGAGCAAACAACAAATCAAACAAAAGCACCATGATATTAACAAGATAATTACAGTATTTACAAAATACATACAATTTAACACAGAAAATCATTTCAGGCAACCCGGACAGAGTTCGAAGTGGGAGAGGGGAGGTCCATCTCTCCCACTCGGCCAGGCAAAAACCTGAAACAAGTCTCCAGAAAAAGACGCAAAAACTCTGCGTCCAAAACACAAGACAATTTAGGCAAGGAAGAAACTCCTCTCGAAAAAAAAAAAAAAAAAAAAAAATCAATACAGTAATTACAAATAACGAAATCAAGGGTTATTCCTTGATAAAGCCGCTCTTCTCCGGAAGACACTATTAGCAAAAGAAGAGAAGGCAGAAAGAGAGTCCGCCGACCCAACCAAGTGCCAAAAATCATCTAAATTATATACATTTGTACAGATAGACAATTGTTGTCTTAAATCCACATATAAATTACAATGTAGGACAATATGTTCAACCGTCTCCTCAGAGCCACAAGAGCAGAGAGGAGAGGGGACGAGTCCAAATCTATATAAACGAGAATTAATTCCATGTCCCGTGATTAAGAAAGTGGGAAATAACCCAAGTTGAAGCCAGTTAAAGTTTTTATCTTTAATAAAAACACGAGGAAAGAAAGCGTATGTGATTCTGCCGAGAGAGGAATCATCCCAAGAGTGTTGCCACTCTTCCAAAGCAAGATTGGAAAGTCTGGCCAGATCAACATTTGTAGAGTTCTCATAATTATTAGCAAAATCTCCCACCGAGGCAGGAGAGAGAGATTTCCTATGGTAAGACAAGAAATGCAATATAATTTCCAGGTAGATAGGGAGACGACCATTAATAACAAGCAGGGCATCAGTAGAAACAGTTCTACATGCCCTGCAAGTATAGAGAAGGAAGGACCGCTGCGCCTGCAGAAGGTATTTTTGGACCAGTGAATTAAGAATTCTGAAGCCCCAAGCGCCAGCACCATAGCAGACGATGGGGATGAAGATACACTTGTAGTAAAGACCAAGAGAAGACGACTTAAGATTCCAGAGGGACCGGGCAAGACGCAACAGCCAGCCGGTAAGAGAACGGATTTTCTGCCGAAGGTACTTACAATGGGGAATGAAAGATAAACGATCATCAATCACCACCCCAAGGTATTTATATTCACTTACCAATTTAACAGCCTGGTCAAGAATTTTAACCACAGGGGGACGATTACGATTCAGTAGGCCTTTCAGAAGAACCTGTTTAGTTTTAGGGACTGAAATGGAGAGTTTATACACCTCAGTCAGATCACCTCGCAGGCGCCTAGTCTCCAGCCGCTGCAATTTGCGGAACTTAAGCCTCTCTTGTAAGCGTACCACTTTGTTCCGCTCACCAATCTTGTTGCTCTTCTCTGTACACGCTCAAGCAAATCTACATCCTTCCTAAAATGAGATCTCCAGACCTGTACGCAGTTCTCAAGGCGTGGCCAGACCATTGTCTTATACAAAGGGATAATCACCTCCTTTTCCCTTCTAGCAAAAGTCCTGTATATCATTGATAAAACCCCATGACATGTTTTTGGCCGCCTGTCTGCATTGCTCAGAAAACTTCATATCTGTGTGTACAATTACTCCCAGGTCTTTTTAATTTTCTGCCGCCCTAAGTGTAGTTGGTACGTTCCTCTGGGGTTACTTCTATCCATATACAGTACTTTGCATTTGTCAATGTTAAACTTCAGTTGCCACTTCTCAGCCCATCTGCCCAATTTTCTAGTTCTCTTGCAGTAACACACTTCCATTACTGTCATTAACAACCCTGGCAACCTTTGTATCATCTGCAAATGTCAACACTAAACCTTTTATGACTTCATCAATATCATTGATAAATATACAAAACAACAGTGGGCCTAACACCGAACCCTGTAGGACTCCATTAATAACATTAGTCCATGAAGAGCAGCGTCCATTGATTACCACTCTCTGCCTTCTCCCATTCAACCACCCTTTTATCCATTGTAGCAACTTACCTTTAATATCATTCTGCTCCAGTTTGTACAGTAGTCTTCCCTGTGCAACAGTATCAAAAGCTTTCCTGAAATCCTATTTTATGATATTTGTCCATTTTTTGTTCAGTATCTTAAATTAATCAAAGTTATTTACTAAACTGCTAGCATTAGTATGTACGCAAGTATACATGCACCTGTTCTCATTCTTAGCTACCCTAACACTGTTCATGAATTTACTTGTTCCCCAATGACTCCCAGCAGTCCATGAAATCCTCAGCACCTTGTTTTCCAAGCTGCTGCTCATTCCAGTAGAAGCAATGCATGAACCACTTTCGCCTCTGCCAGCGGCTGCTGTTAATCTATTAGTCCATGTAACCCCCCCCCCCCAAGCTAGTAGTTTTCCGACCCACCTCACACTGCCTCGATAGCTTCAGCAAAAATTTTGCACCATTTCTGTTTAACTGGATACCATCCTTGTAGAAGCAGTCTCTCCTGTTAACAACCATAGACCATGCTGAGAAATATTCTACCCCTTAAGTCTTGCACAAACTCTCCAGGGCCGAATTGATTGACGAGCTCTCATCATACACTCCCTCCTATCATGTCTGGGCAGAATTGTAGACACTTTCAAATTCAATCCTAACTCGTGGCCTTTTTCCAACATTGACCTGTTCTTGTTTAGTTATTCCGCCGTTCTCCTACTGTTTGTCTGCCTGCATTGCTCAGAGAATTTCATATCTGCCTGCACAGTTACTCCCAGGTCTTTTTCATTTTCCACTACTCTGGGTGTAGTATCACGCATTGGGACGTTAGCACTTTTGTTCAGGCTTCTACGATCACGTTTCGACCACCGATAGAAAACAACTGGATCGGGTCTGTCTGTATTGGAAAGGGCAGAAACTTGTTGGGCTTCTTCTGATTATGACTAAATTAAGCAGCTCCCTGTGAAGGTTGATTGACACAAATATCTGCTTTTTCTTCTCTCTCAAGTGGAAGAAAAATTTCGAAAGTTGGTTGGTTTTCCTTTCATTTAGACAAATATCCAAAGATGCGTAATTGCTTTGTGATTGCAGCACAATTGTGTTCCTTCTAGATGATTCTGCAATACTTCTTGAACTGGACTCCATTATTATCCTTAGAATAGAAGTTAAGTTACCCTTTCCCCCTTTGTGAATTGAGAATAAATTTGCACATCTTCAGTCCACAGAGATCTCTCCTATATCCAAAGATTCTCTTATAATTATGGAATTAATAATTGGATTTATTACCTTCAACCCAGGCGACTTTTTTATGCTAAGCTTCAACAATTTATCTTCCACTTTCCTCTCAGTTATCACAGAATCATTTTACTCCCTGTAAAATTTGGAAGAATTTCTGACTTTCCCTCCCTAAAGAAATCTTCATGCTTGTATGTAGAAGCGCAGTACCTACTCATTCTTTTAGCAGCCTGAGCTGGATCATCAACATTCGAACCATCGATATCAAGTGGCCCAATGTGATCCCTCTCCTTCCTTCTAGAGTTTACATAAATAAAAAAGTCTTTGCTGTTTTTCTTTGTATCCTCTGTCAATGGTTTCTTGTAATCTGCCTTCGCGTGACTAACCTCCTTTGTCATTTGATTACAGAATAGTGTATATCTACCATTGGCTTCTGTGTCACCTAATAATTTATATGTATCCGATGAATTTTTCTTCTCTGCCACAATTGTCATTAGTTCATCTGACCTCCATATAAGTCTAAGCCTGGAACGATTTGTAGCCTTCCTAGAGCTATCACATTAACATCATTGATAAACTGGATAAATTGGAATATTAGCTTCAGTCCAGGCCATAGAGCTCTCTGTTAGTGACTAATTTTACCGCTGTATTACAGGAATGTATCAAAGATTAAAACCTTTGTTTTAACAAAAATTGTTTTGGTGTCTACCAGTGAGCAAAGCTGAAAATTGGTAGTCTCGGTGGACGCAGCAATGCGCACAACGCACGCATGCACACACACGGAGGGTCAGTGACAGTAATTAGTTAAGGCCAAAGGTGGCTGACATATTATTAAATAGAGTATCAATAAAAGGCTCTTTGAAACATGTTTACTTGTCCGTTTACTTGAAGCGCTATAGTGTATATGGTGGAGGCCCAATTATTTAGCGAGAAAAGACCAAATATGTATGGGCCACTTAAAATTATTACACCGACTTTGCTACCATGAGGACGCAGAGCTAGAAATTTTTTCAGTAAATAATGAAAACTTTAGGAAATAAGCATACCTATTAAATTACAGATTTTAAGAAAAACATTTGGTAAAATTGGAAACTATGAAAACGTTGTTTTCCACTGTCATAAAAACTCTTAAATCTCTTAATTTTACTTTTTAACTGTACGCTACCAGAGAAGCCAACGCAAGTAAAGTGGCGCTATGGTACTGTTATTTACAGCATGGTTTCGACGTGGGGAAAGTATTCTGTTTCGTTTTTAGCTGTTGCTACAAAATGCCGGTATAATACAGATGATTTTCTAGTTTTATTTGTTTTGCTTTATCACTATTTTACTTATATTGTATTTCAGAGCATGGTGCTATCAGAATAACAAAAATGAAAACATGCGAAAAAGTGATGTGATGTGATGATTCGGTTGTGTGTGTGTGTGTGTATGTGTATACGGCAATATTCTTGATTTCTCTAATTCTGTATATATGTTTTTTCTGCTTCTGTTTTATTTTTTTCCTTTTACCTATAAACAGTTTATACCCTTTCTCCCATATTTCTTTTTGATTTCCTTAGTTCCGCTAAATTCAGATCTTGGGTACAAGTTGTCTGCGCCGTGGGCGTGGTCTTAATCAGATATTGTACGGTCGAGATTTGTGTTTGGGTGATTATTGTGAATGCTTTCGCTATTGTTAGTCTTAGGGTGTTTATTATTAGCTATATGGTGCAAGTAAGCCTGAGGCTTATGCTGCACCAGCTGAAAAAAAAAAAAAAAAATTCGGAATTACCTGGAGGGAGGGAGAGAGACAGACAGAAGTAAAAGGGAATCACCAAGAAAGAGAAGAATGATGATATCCAGCTCAGGACCCTGGGATGTGCCAAGCCCATACCATATGTTAGCCCCTGGGGTTATCCCCTGCTTTACCGCTGTTTTTATTGCTGGAATACAAGTTCTTTATTTAAAAACAGCGGTAAGGGATGTTTTAACTAAAGATTATGCTGAGCCCTCTCTTCTTAGTTAGGCTGTTTACCCTCCACCTTACCGCTGTTTTTATAGCGGAAAATGAGTTCCCTATTTAAAAACAGTGGTAGGAGATATTTTAACAAAGACTAGTTTTTACTTTACTTTGGGAGGCATTTAAGCAAAAAACAGTTATTTTTGAAAATTTGTAATTGTTTTCACTTATTTTAATTCTGTATTGCCGTTTCTCTTCATCTTTATTTAGACTTCGATGTATTACAATGTTTTTGGCATATTACATGTGGGAAGGGAAAGCAGTGCCAATTATTGCTTTGTTTCTGACCATTAGTCGAAATATGGACTTGTATCCAAGATCTAGAGTTTTATCCTTATTTCTTATATTGTAATGCATTTGTAGTTACATGGCATTAATGCTATTGTAGAAATGATCAATTAAACATTATACTTGCATTAATACTATTAGGGCATGATTCTATGTAATATTTGGGTTTGCGTTTATGGTGTAATTGAGGTGGGAGGCATTAAAGCCTAACTGGGCTGTCTAGCAATTTAGTGTGCTAGCAGATGTTGGTTTGCCTATAGGAGAAGTTAACCTCAGGGGCTCACATCAGGTGAGTTTGGGCTTGGCACACCCAGGATCCTGAGCTGGATATCAGCATTCTTCTCTTTCTTAGTGATTTCTTTCTCTCTCTCTCTCTCCCCCTCAGGGTAACTTAGCAATTTTTTTTTTTACCTGCTGCAGCAAAAGCCTCTTGCTTCCTTGCATCATATGGCTGATAATGATAATAATGATGACCAGAGCCTTAGTATTCCATTGCGGGACATTGATTTTACATTTTTTTTTTTTTTCCAGAAATACCTATATTATGTAGATACTCTGTGACATGATAATAAAAATACATACTTCTTTTAACAATAAAACAACAGAAATTAAATATATTTGATGAAAATTCAGATCTTGGGTACTCTTCTCTTATTTCAACCATACTTCGACTAAAAGTCAGGAAGACGGCAGGAATTGGCAGGCGCCACTCACTGCTTTCCCCCACACCCTAGCCTCTTAGGTTGACATGCCTAGGGCGTTTATTCCCCCACTTTCCACTGTTTTAAAATTGGGAACTTGTTTTCTGAATTTAAAACAGTCAGATGGGAGAATAAACACTTAAGCTAAGCCCCTCCTTCCTTGACGACACAAGACAATCAGAAACAAAACCCAATCACAGACTCAACTGCACAATCACTCCATTCTACGACCACACCCACTGTGCGGAGGCAAGGGGTACCCAAATAATAAATTTCAGCCATATATTTTTCTGTGGAGTGAAATTTTCTTAATAATTTAAACAACCTAAATCCACGACGTCTCGTCACTTTATCTATAGGAAAACCAACATCTGCTGGCGCTAAATTTCTAGACAGCATAGTTAGGCCTTAATGCCTGAAATGCCTCCCACCCAAATTACACTACAAATGCAAATCCAAAAATTAAATAGAATCTTGCCCTAATATATATATATATATATATATATATATATTTTTACAACATTGAAAGTATTAATGTTTGTTGTGCTTACTGATGATACAAAGATTGGTTAAATGTGGTGACCATAGTATGCTGCTTCATTAAGCAATTAGTTGGCCTGAAAAATAGCAATTAAAGTGCAAGGTAATGTTACACTTTAGCATTAGCATTAGTAGAGGCATTTGATGCAAGAAAGCAAGCTTATGCAGCATCAGCCAAAAAAAAAAAAAAAAAAAAACCACTTCCACTTCACCCCTCTGTTCGTTCAAAATACCTGTCGAGCTGAGCCTTAAACTTATTTAGGCTATCAACCTCCACTACAAGGGATGGAAGTCTGTTCCACCAACCAAGCACCCTCTGGCTAAAGGCAAATTTCCGCACGTCTATCCTACATCTGTTTTTCCTCAATTTGAATTTATGCCCTCTCAGGTGATTATTCTGAGCTAGAGGAAGAATCCCATCAGCATTGAGCATGCTCAAACCATTCAAGGTTTTATACACCTCTATCAGATCACCTCGCTGGTGCCTAGTCTCCAGACACTGTAATTTGCAAAACTTAAGCCTTTCTTCGTAAGAGCACCCCTTTGTTCCATTCACTAATCTTGTTGCCCTTCTTTGTACTCGTTCCAGCAGCTCTACATCCTTCTTGAAATGAGGCCTCCAGGCCTGTATACAGTACTCTAGGTGTGGCCTGACCATTGCCTTATACAAGGGAATAATCACCTCCTTATCCCTGCTAGAAAAATTCCTGTATATCATTGACAATACTCCATGAGCTACTCTTGCAGCCCGTCTGCACTGCTCAGAGAACTTCATATCTGCCTGCACAACCACCCCCAAGTCCCTTTCATTCTCTACCACTGTCAGTGTAGTACCACAGAGTTGATACGTTGCTCTGGGGTTGCTGTTTCCCATGTGTAGTACTTTACATTTGTCAATGTTAAACTTCATTTGCCACCTCTCAGCCCATCTGCTCAACCTTTCCAGATCCTGTTGCAGCAGCATAGTGTCAGTAGTAGTGTCATACTGCCAACCTTCGTATCGTCTGCAAACTTGGACATTAAGCTTGATATACCATCATCAATATCATTTATAAATACAGAAAACAATAAAGGACCCAATACTGAACCCTGAGGGACTCCACTAATAACATTAGTCCATGATGAGCAGTTTCCATTAATTACCACTCTCTGTCTTCTCCCCCTCAACCACCCCTTTATCCATAGCAGCAATTTGCCTCCAATGCCACACTGCTCCAATTTGTGCAGCAGTCTTCCATGTGCAACAGTATCAAAAGCCTTTCTAAGATCCAAGTATATAATATCAAAGTTATTCCCTGCATCCAGTTCTTTTGTGACTGCATCATAGTATCCAATCAAATTGGTCAGGCAAGACTTCCCCTTAACAAAACCATGCTGTGTCCGAGCTATAACTGAAATCTTGTCTAGATGATCCTGCAGTGCTTCTTTAACCATTGCATCCATTAATTTTCCAGGAACAGAAGTTAAACTCACAGGTCTATAATTACTTGTGTCAGCCTTTGATCCTCCTTTGTGAATTGGGGTCACATTTGCTCATCTCCAGTCTGTGGGTACCTCCCCTGAGTCCAAGGAAGCTCTCAGAATTATGGCTAAGGGTTTGCTTACTTCCTTTGCTGCCTCCTTTAATATAACTGGATAGATCCCATCCACCCCGGGTGCCTTTCTTGTGTTTATCTTCAACAGTTTCTCCTCCACTTTACTCCCAGTTATTTCAAGATTCTGTAGCTTACTGCTAGAGTTGAATACACCTCTGGCATTCCCCTTGCTGAATAACTCCTCATGTGTGAATGTCGATGCAAAATATTCATTTAGTTTGTTAGCTACCTGAGCAGGATCATCAACAGTTGACCCATCAATATCAAGTGGACCAATCTGATCCATCCCCCTCCTTCTAGAGTTTACATAAGTAAAGAACTCTTTGCTGTTTTTCTTTGCATCCCTTGCCAAGGATTTCTCGTAATCTGCCTTTGCCTGCCTAACCTCCTTTGTAACTTGGTTGCATATCAACTTGTATCTATCATAGGCTTCTGTGTCATGTGTTCATTTGTAAGTATCCCATGCATTTTTCTTCTCTACCATATGCCTCATTAGTTCATCTGACATCCATTTTGGCCTAAACCTTGAACAGTATTTCTTAGTTGGTATGTAAAGCCTAGTAGCTTCCAAGATAAGTTCTTTGAATGCTTCCCATTTTGAATTTGCTGTTGGTAACATCATCAGTTGGTCCCACTGTATAGAATTTAAATACTGTCTCAGTCCATCGTAGTCGCCTTTACGGAAGCAATAACCCTTCCCTTTACCCCTAATGGTAGTTACCTCTTTGTGTAAATCCCACTTCAGCACACTGTGATCATTGCCACCTAGTGGTTCATTTATCTGCAGATTCTTAATGCATGAAGAATCACTGCTGATAATCAAATCAAGAGTATTACTCCCTCTAGTTGCCTCCCGAACATGCTGATGTAGAAAACAATCATCCAATAAATCCACAAAAGCCCTGCTAGTGTGTGAGTGACCAGCCCCCAAATTCCAGTCAATATCTGAGAAATTAAAATCTCCCATTATAAGACTCTCTGATTTACTGGCCCACTCTATTTCCCTGTACAATTTCTTATTATACTCATCAGAGTCATTAGGCCTACAGCTCACTCCTACTCTCAATTTTGATCTCCCAATGCTTATGTCACACCAAACTGACTCAACACTGCACTGTCCAACGATGTCGACTGGCTTCACTTCCTTGGTTTTTATGTGTTTCTTAACTAATAGCATAACCCCTCCCCCCTTCCTATCCAGTCTATCCTTTCTGTAGACGTACTCCCCAAATTCCAGTTATGTATCCCTTATATCTGTGTGACACCACGTCTCTGATATCCCAACAATATCTGCCTTTGATGTTTTGAGCAATACCTCAAATTCATCAAATTTATTTAGTAAACTCCTAGCATTGGTGTACACGCAAGTATACCTGCACCTGTTTCTATTCTTAGCTACCCTAACACAACCCATGTGTTTACTTGTACCGCAATGGCTCCCAGCAGTCTCTGAAATATCATGCATCTTGTTTTTCAGGCTTCTGCTCATTCTAATAGAAGCAGTGCAAGAATCTCTTTCACCTCTGCCAGTGGCTACTGTCAATCTATTGGTCTTTGTCTCCCCCCAATCTAGCAGTTTTCCGACCCACCTAACACTGCCTCGATAGCATCAGCAAATATTCTTGCACCGTTTCTATTTAAGTGTATCCCATCCCTGTAGAAGCAATCTCTCCTGTTAACAAGTACAGTCCAGGCTGAAAAAAATTCTACCCCTTGAGCCTTGCACAATCTTTCCAATGCCGAATTGATCGACAAGGCTCTCATCATATACTCCCTCCTATCGTGTCTGGGCAGAATTGCAGACACTTTCAAATTCAACCCTAATTCTCGGCTTTTGTTCAACAGTGACCTGTACTTGTTAAGTAATTCTGCCGGTCTCCTACTCTTAATATTATTAGTGCCAACGTGTACAACTGTATCACCTTTTGTGCCCTTAAAAGATGATATTCGCTCTACCACGTCATCAACCTTTGCCCCTGGCAGACATACCCTGGTCCTGTTCCACCTATCCTTTTTACAAAGCATGTTCCCCATTTCCCTGACAATAGAGTCACCAACAACTACTAGTTCCTTCGGGACCAGCGCATTCTGCCTTGGGGGTTGCCTCTGTGCACTTTATTGAGCAGAACCGTTTCCACATACTAATGCTGATCTTATCATTTTTACCTCTCATTGATGTGAATGGCCCTTTGCCAGTCTCAGTGAATTACACTAGATACATTAGAATATGCACCCACTGCAGTGGCGGGCATAACATATCGCTGGGCTTCTCACTGCTAAGAACCGCAACAGTCAGAGGTCTCAATGGCTAGTGTGGTATGGTTATTAGAGATCACGTGGATTGGTCTGGAAACTTGGTATGAGGAGAGTGGGTGCAAATTTTATAGTTATGCATCTGGTTGCAGTTGTTCCAAGGTTTCAAGATCAATGGGGAGTGGGGGAACCAACAGCTGTCTTCGGGAATATGATTTTTTATTTTTCAGAAGCATGTCATTTTATCACTTGATTATTAAAAATAACATATTTTATTTAATTGTGAAGATTCTGGTTCATTAAATTTTCCATTTTGCCTCTTGCACAATGTACATCTTCATGTAAGTGGAGATGAGAGAAATCCCAGGTGCCATCTGGCACGAACATACCTGTACACCTTCATATTACTGTTTATTTAGTATTTTTAATTATAATGCAATTAGAGCTATGTGCAAAGTGCTTTGATAAGTGTAGTATATGCTATCTACCATATTATTAAAACAAGCATCCTTGCTAGCAAAATTTCTGTATATCATTTAGAAAACCCCGTGTGCTGTTCTGGCAGCATGTCTGCACTGCTCAGTAAATTTCATGAATGACTGCACAATTACCTCCAAGCCTTTTTCATTCTCCACTACCCTGAGTGTAGTACTATGCGATATGTTTCTGTGGGGTTACCCCTACCCATATGCAGTACTTGGTATTCATCAATGTTAAACTTCAAATGCCATTTTTCAGCCTGTTGACCCAATTTTCCAAGATTTTGTTGCAGTAGCTAACTCTGATGACTATCGTTAACTACCCTACCAACCTTTGTTATCATCTGCAAACTTAGACATTAAGCCTGATATACCTTCATCAGTAACATTAATAAATATTGAAAACAACAATGAACCCTGGGGAACTCCACCAATAATATTAGTCCACGAACAGCAATGCCCATTGATAACTATTCTCAGTCTTT
Organism: Mastigoproctus giganteus; assembly: GCF_048544385.1. Taxonomy (NCBI): domain Eukaryota; kingdom Metazoa; phylum Arthropoda; class Arachnida; order Uropygi; family Thelyphonidae; genus Mastigoproctus; species Mastigoproctus giganteus. Next base: position 180,727,825 of record NC_143575.1, on the reverse strand, counting down.
TTCCACTTAACCATCCCTTTATCCATAGCAGTAACTTGCCGTTAATGCCGCATTGCTTCTGTTTGTTCAGCAGCCTTTTATGTGCAACAATATCAAAAACTTCCTAAAATCGAAGTATAAGATGTCAAAATTATTTTTTGTAATAAGTTCCTTGGTCATTACATCATAGTAACTTATCAGATTGGTTAGAGAAGACTGCCCCTTAACAAATCCATGCTGTGATTGCAGTATAATTGCCTACCTGTCCAGATGGTCCTTCATTACTTCTTTAACCAGAGAGTCCATTAGTTGCCCTGGAACAGACATTAAGCTAACAGGTCTGTAATTACTCACATTGCCTTTTGATACCCTTTATGAATTTTAGATACATTTGCACATCTTCAGTCCATAGGGACCTTCCCTGAATCCAAGGATGCTCTCATAATTATGGCTGAGGGTGTGCTCATCTCCTTTATATCCACTCCGGTGCCTTTTTTATGTCCATCTTCAACAATTTCTCCTCCAATTTCCTTTCAATTATCACCAAGTCATTTAGCTCTTCATTAGAGTTTGATAAACATCTGACATCCCCTTCCATAAAGAATTCCTCATGTGTAAATGTAGATGCAAAAATGTGTATTCAATTTGTCTGCAACCTGAGCAGTGTCATCAACAGTTAATCCTTAGAAGTTAATATAAGCACATAAGTCTTTGCTGTTTTTCTTTGCATTCTTTGCCATTGACTTCTTATAATGTGCCTTAGCTTGCCTAATTGCCTTTGTGACTTGATTATAGACTAATTTATATCTACCATAGGTTTCTCTGTCACCTGATAATTTATATGCATTCAATGCACTTTTCTTCTCTGCCACGTGTCTCAATCGTTCATGTGATATCGACTTAGGTCTAAGCCTTGAACAGTATTTTGTTGTTTGTACGAAAAGCTTCTTTGAATACTTTCCATTTAGAATTTTCAGTTGGTCCCACTGCACACAATTTAAAAACTGTCTGAGACTACTGTAGTTAGCCTTGCAAAAACCTTTCCCTTTACCCTTGATAGTAGTTATGTCTTTAATTAAATTTCACATTAGTATAGTGATTGCTGCCAACCAGTGGGTATTTTACCTGCAGATTCTTAATGCATGAAGAATCACTGCCAATAACCAGATCAAGAGTATTGCTTTCTCTTGTCTTTCTAACGTGCTTCTGTAGAAAACAGTCCACCAAGAAATCCACAAAAGTTTTATTAGTGTGTGATCAGCCCACAAATTCCATTCAACTTCTGGAAAGTTAAAATTCTCCATTATGAGACATTCTGATTTGCTGGTCCACTCTGTTTCTCTGTATAGCTATTTGGAATACTAACCCCAGTCATAAGGCCTATAACACACTCATACTCAATTTTGTTTTCCCAGTGCTGACATCACACCAAACTGACTCAGAAGTTTATTGCAGATATAAGCTAGTCTGTAATCAGGTCATAAGAGGTTAGGCAGGCGAAAGCAGATTACGAGAAATCCTTGGCAAAAGATGCTAAGAAAAACAGCAAGGATTTCTTTACTTATATAAACTCTAAAAGGAAGGGAATGAATCTGATTGGTCCACTTGACATCGATGGTTGCTCTGTTGATGATCCTGCTCAGATAGCAAAGAAACTAAATGAGTATTTTGCATCTACATTCACACATGAGGAATTATTAAGGTTTGAAAATGGCAGAAGGTTATCAAATTGTAGCAGGATATGTAATGATTTTGTAATAACTGAGAACAAAGTGGAGGAGAAATTGTTGAAGTTAAACATAAGAAAAGCATCTGGGGTGGATGGGATCTATCCAGTTATATTAAAGGAGACGGCAAAGCAACTAAGCAAACCCTTAGCCATAATTATGAGAGCATCATTGCACTCAGGGGAGGTTCCCACGGACTGGAGATGTGCAAATGTATCCCCAATTCACAAAGGGGTATCGAAGGGTGACACGAGTAATTACAGACCAGTTAGTTTAACTTCTGTTCCGGGTAAAATAATGGAGTCACTGGTTAAAGATGCATTGCAGGATCATCTAGACAAGACTGCAGCAATAATTCAGACACAGCATGGATTTGTTAAGGGAAAGTCTTGTCTGACAAATTTGATAGGATATTATGATGTGGTTACAAAGGAACTGGATGCAAAAAATAATTTTGATATCATGTATTTGGATTTCAGGAAAGCTTTTGACACTGTTGTGCATGGAAGACTATTGTACAAATTGGAGCAGAATGGTATTAAGGGTAAGTTGCTACAATGGATAAAAGGATGGTTAAGTGGGAGAAGACAGAGGGTGGTAATCAATGGGTGTTGCTCTTCGTGGACTAATGTTATTAGTGGAGTCCCACAGGGTTTGGTGTTGGGTCCACTGTTGTTTTGTATATTTATCAATGATATTGATGAAGGTATATCAGGCTTAATGTCGAAGTTTGCAGATGATACAAAGGTTAGCAGGGTTGTTAATGACAGTAATGGCAGTGTGCTACTGCAACAGGATCTAGATAATTTGGGCAGATGGGCTAAGAAGTGGCAACTGAAGGTTAACCTTGACAAATGCAAAGTACTGCATATGGGTAGAAGTAACCCCAGAGAAACGTACCAACTGTGTGGTACTACACTTAAGGTGGTAGAAAATGAAAAAGACCTGGGAGTAATTGTGTACTCAGATATGAAGTTTTCTGAGCAATGCAGAGAGGCTGCCAGGGCAGGTCATGGGGTTTTGTCAATGATATATAGGAATTTTGCTAGCAGGGAGAAGGAGGTGATTGTCACTCTGTATAAGGCAATGGTCAGGCCACGCCTTGAGTACTGCGTACAGGTCTGGAGACCTCATTTTATGAAGGATGTAGATTTACTTGAGCGTGTACAGAGAAGGGCAACAAGATTGGTGAGGGGAATGAAGGGATCCTCTTACCAAGAGAGGCTTAAGGTCTGCAAATTGCAGTGGATGGAGACTAGGCACCTGCACGGTGATCTGATTGAGGTGTATAAGGCCTTGAATGGGTTTAGCACGCTGAATTCTGATGGGATCCTTCCACTTGTTCAGACTACGAACCTAAGGGGGCATAAAATCAAATTAAGAAAGGACAGATGTAGAATAGATGTGCGGAAATTTGCCTTTAGCCAGCGGATGGTTAATTGCTGGAACAAACTTCCATCTGTCGTTGTGGAAGTTGATAGATTGAATAAATTTAAGGAGGAACTGGACAGGCATTTGGAGGGAATGTGTGATTTTTTTTTTTTTTTTTTTTTGACTGATGCTGCATAAGCTCATACTTGCTTTCTTGCATCACATGCCACTACTACTACTACCATTGCATTTGCCACCCATGTCAACTGGATGTACTGCCTTATATTTAGTATGGTTCTTAACTAAGAGCATAAACCCTCCACCTTTCCTGTCCTGTCTGTCCTTCCTGTATACATTGTAAATCAGCATAATTTTTGTCTGAGTGACATTACATCTCCACTATTCCTACAAAGTCTTCATTTGATGACTTAATCAGTACTTCAAATTCATAAAATTTATTTACAATGCTTCTAGCCTTAGTGTATATACAAGTATACATTCACATTAGTATAGTGATTGCTGCCAACCAGTGGGTATTTTCTTCTTGTATTTATTTGTTCCATAATGACATGAGGAGGCTGAAGTGTCAGAGAGCTTGCTTTTCAGGCTGTTGCATATACCAATAGTAGCAGTGCAAGAACCACTTTTGCTTCTGCCTGCAGCTCCAGTTAAGCTATTAGTCTGTGATTCCCCCGCTCCTTTCAAGCTATCAGTTTATTTCATCATCTAGTTTATTTAAAAAAAAATTCCCCATGGCGAGTTTCCTTTCCACTTATTTCAATCAACCTGGGGCAGGTTAAAATCACCCATAATAAGACATTCACTGTTGCTTGCCCATTCCATCTGCATGTAAAGACTCTCATCATATTCTTCATAATCTTCTGGTCTGTAGAAAGACTACTGTACAAACATGAAAGACTACTGTACAAACATGAAAGACTGGTGTACAAACTGGAGGATTGTGCTATGGAAAGTTACTGTTATGTTTAAAGGGAATGGTTGAGCAGCAGAAGACAGAGTGGCTATTAATAGCCACTACTATGGACTGCAATAATTGTCCATTATTGATGTTAATAAAGGCATATTAAGTTTAAAGTCTAAGTTTGCTGCTGATACAAAGGTTGGCAGGGTGGTTAATGATAGGAATCTGGGTATACTACTGCAGCAAGGCATAAAAAAATTAGGCAGTTGGATTGAGAAGCGGCAGTTGATGTTTGACATGATAAATGCAACGTGCTGTATATAGTTAGTTATCTAAGAATAATATACAAATTGGGCAGTACTGCTCTCCAGGTACTGAAGAATAAAAAAAAAGAGGTAGGAGTAATTGTACAGTCTGACAGAAAAATTTTTTTTTTTGAGCAGTCCAGACAGGCTGCAATAATGGGGTTCTCTGAATGATTTGAAGGAATTTTGCCAGCAGAGACAAGGAGACTTATTCTGTTGTGTAAAATAATGGTTAGGCTGCATCTTGAGTGCTGAATACATGTATGGATTCCTCATATTTTGAATGATGTTGATATGTTGGAATGGATGCCAAGAAGAGCAACAAGATTAGTCAGGGTCACAAAGGATATTGTTATTCAGAAGGACTCACTTCTCTAAATTGTAGTATCTGGAAACTAGCACCTCGAGGAAACCTGATTGAAGTGTTTAAGGCTTTAAGTGAATTGAGTAAACTAAATTCTGATAGCATCAGTATTATTTCCCAGCTGACACACGTAAGGGGACATACACTTTAAGTGAAAAGGAAAAGCGATGGAAATAATTGATTATATGCATATATATATTATGTTTTGATAAATAATGTAACCTAATTTGCATATAATCAATTATGAAAAAAATAACCGATTATTATCAGTATAGAGAGAGACAGACTATTACATGGGACCAGTGCTTAATCTTTAGTTCTGATAACATCGGATTGAATCCCTCCACTGCCACTTTTTTTTTTTTTTTTTTTTTGTTTCTTCCCTTCTTCTGGTTTCAGCTATTTTGATTTTGTAATCAACTAATTTGATATAATTGATTACTTTGATTATTGTACATTTTATTATTTATCAACTAATTTGCATATAATTGATTATATCACTTTGTGTCTGGCTACTTAACTGAAGGGGATTAACATCAGGTTAGACAAAATTTTTGTTTAAATTTAATTTCTGTAATTTTGTATATTTTTTTATTTTCAGTAATTTTGTGTATTTTATTTCAGTAATTTTGTGAAATTAATTTCTAAAATATTTTGTAAATTTAATCCTTAACTTTTCTAAAGTATTTCTGCTAAGTTAAATTCTTTCTGCTAACTTCAGTAGGATTATTTTGACTTCACTAGCGAAAAAAGTTTTGTTAACAGTTTAGTTTCTGTAATAAATTTAAATTCTGTTATATGGTGTAATAAATTTAAATTTTGTAATTTTCTTAAATTCAAATTTTCACTAAATAATTGTTGTTACAAGGTGCACTTTCAATACAAAGTCCAAAGACATTATGACCAAGAGGGAAATTTTTTGTGGGCATTTACAGTGTGAGTCATGAGTTCATTGCTTGTGTAGCCTGTGGCATGTATTCAAAAGTTGGTATAGTAGGCAAACCAAGCATAACTGATGATTCCTTTCTTTGCACCTAATGTAAAGAGTGTACTAATCTCAAATTAAAATACTGTGCATTTTTAGAAGGATTTGAGTCAGTGAAAAAACAAGTGCTTGACCTACAAACAACTAACTGGGAGCTCGTCAAGGACTTGAAGTATGTTGTTATCCACCAAGTGGTGCACACCTGATTAGGGTCACAGAACAGAATAGTCAAGTGCATGGTGCTCTGGTTCAAGAAGATTGTTTTATTGGGAGACTACTGTCAAGGAAATGGGTAAATTTTTGTAATATAGATAGGTGGACCAGAACCAGGGTGTGCTTGCAGGTGGTAGATGACTTCCATCAACCGGTGAAATACCACCACTTTGCTTATTGGAGCTTGAAGTGGTGAAACCCATGTTTAGTTTCTAGAGCAAAGTTTCCGGCATCCCCCTCTCCCCATACTTCTCCTTCAACCCATGCATGGTACTAAGTACTTTGTACTATAGGTTTTGATACCTTTCGTGTTTGGGGTTTTCATAAAAAAAAAAAAAAAAAAAGCAACAATTGATTATGTTGCCAACAGATTGTCAGATTATAAGGAGGAGGGTAAAGAGAGCATTATTATTCATGTAGGAACTAACGATATTAAATAAACAAGACCTAATCATTTGTTAAATAAGTATAAAACCATAGTGAAAAGATGCTGGAAGCTAGGTCATAATTGTATGTGTCTGCAATTCTCCCCACACATTAGCATTAGTTGAGGCATATGATACAAGAAAGCAAGCTTATACAGCATCAGCCAAAAAAAAAAACCTTCCCATTTCACCCATCCAGTCACTTCAAATGTTTGTCTTCTTCAACCTTAAATTTATTTACGCTATCAACTTCCACAACAACAGATGGAAGTCTGTTCCAGCAATCAACTACCCTCTGGCTAAAGGCAAACTTTCGAATATCTATTCTACAACTGTCTTTCCTCAATTTGAATTTATGCCCCCTAAGGTTCTTAATCTCAGCAAGTGGAAGGATCCCATCAGCATCGAGCCTGCTGATGGGATCCTTCATCAAGGCCTTGTACACCTCAATCAGATCACCTCGCAGATGCCTAATCACCAGATGCTGCAGCTTGCAGAACTTGAGCCTTTCTTCATAAGTGCACCCCTTTGTTCCTCTCGCCAATCTTGTTGCCCTTCTCTGTACTCATTCTAGCAACTCTACATCCTTCCTAAATTGAGGCCTCCAGACTTGTACGCAGTACTCAAGGTGTGGCCTGACCATTGCCTTATACAAAGGGATAATCACCTCCTTGTCTCTGCTAGCAAAATTCCTATATATCATTGACAAAACTCCATGACCTGCTCTGGCAGCCCGTCTGCACTGCTCAGAGAACTTCATATCTGACTGCACAATTAACCCCAAGTCTTTTTCATTCTCCACCTCCCTGAGTGTTGGTACATTTCTTTTGGGTTACTGCTACCCATATGCAGTACTTTGCATTTGTCAATGTTAAACTTCAGTTGCCACTTATCTGCCTAACTTTTCTAGATCTTGTTGCAGTAACATACTGTTTTTACTATCATTAACAACCCTGCCAACCTTTGTATCATCTGCAAACTTGGTCATTAAGCCTAATATAACCCCAGGGACTCACATTTGGTGAGTATGGGCTTGGCACACCCAGGGTCCAGAGCTGGATATCATCATTCTTCTCTTTCTTGGTGAGTCCCTTTTACTTCTCTCTCTCTCTCCAGGGTAATTCCAAATTTTTTTTTTCTGCTGGTGCATAAGCAGCATAAAGCCTCATGGCAAGGAATATTATTATTAATAATAATAATAATACCTTCATTGATATCATTGATAAATACACAAAAAAAACCCTGGTTGGACTCCACTAATAATATTAGTATCAGTGTCCATTTATTACTACTCTCTGCCATCTCCCACTCAACCATCCCTTTCTCCATTGCAGCAACTTGCCCTTAATGCCATACCGCACCAATTTGTACAACCAACATGTGCAACATGTGCAACAGTATCAAAAGCTTTCCTGAAATCCAAGTATAGGAACTCCTCGAGTTACATAATACTCAAGTTACGCAAATTTGACTTTATGTAAGTTTTTTCTGGCCAGTGCAAACTGAAAAAAAAATATGGAAATGTATTTTGCATCTGTAGGGATAAATGGAGATATTGTGAAAATATCATAATGTTTAACCCAATAACATTTTTTTTTTTTTTTTTGTAATTCATTCCAAGTCCTTGTATGTTGAAAATTTTGCTATATTACTAAGCTATTTATCTCTCTAAAAGGTCATATTTATAATGGAAATTGCACTAAACTTTCATCATTATCATATTTTCCCATTATAAGAATTAATTTTGAGCACCTTTGTGATATTAGGCCTGACGTATCCGAGTGGTCAGGAGTGCGAGTGCAGTAGCACACGCTCTTTGAGTGGACCGGGGTTCAAGCCTGTGATTGCTAAATATGATTAACATTTGTATTTATTGTAAATTCCACTGACCTGGTGGTCGTGCCGAAGTAAAAATATTTATATTTTTCTGAAGCACGTTTCTAGAGGTCATGTCCAAAAATCAATAAAAACAATTTGTACTTCCTGGTTTATTGGGCTTTTCTGTTAGCGCAATCTATTATAAATGGGTAGTAAACTCGATCTTATTGCATTTGCAATAATCCTGATAACTGGAATTCTGTGGGTTTTTATGTTACTGTATTATGGTGAAATGTGTTCCCCTTCACTGAAATCTTGAATCATATAAAAAAAACAAATTTTCAGAAACTTCTCTTCCTTCATTCCTATTTACGTATTACAATGATGAAGGGAAAGTGACCAACGGAAAGTGCAAGTGCTGGCAGTGCCAGGAAACTAAACAAAATTGATTTAGAAATGAAGATGAAAATGATTAAGAAGTATGAGCAGGACAAAGTTTGTCATCTATTGCCTGGGAATTAGATCTTGGTGCTTCAACAGAGAATACTATCTTAAAGGACAGTGTGCGTATAAAAGAATATATCAAAGGATCAATACACTTAAGATCAACAGTGATCACAAAACAGTTTCAGGTGCTATATCGAAGATGGAACAGCTATTAATAAAATGGATGGAAAATCAGATTCAGAAGCAAGTGCCCCTGAGTCCAATGGCCATTCAAGCAAAAGCAAGAAGTATTTATGAAGATATTAAGAATAAGTATGGCGAACCCCATTCCAAGTTCGTGGCAAGTAGTGGGTGGTTTAATAGGTTCAAGCATCACACTGGTTTCCAAAACATTAAAGTATATGGTGAAGTCGCCAGTGGCGATTCTGCTGCTGCTGCTGCTGCTGTAGAGAAATTTTGTGATGTGTTGGAAAAAATTATCGATGAAGGCAGTTATTCAATGCAGCAAATTTTTAATGTTGACGAGACTACTCTGTATTGGAAAAAAATGCCAGATTGAACATACATTGCCAGAGAGGAAAAGACAATGCCAGGTTTCAAGGCTTCAAAAGATAGGGCCATGCTCTTGCTTGTGGCTATGCAGCAGGAGATTACAGATTAATACCACTGCTTGTGTACCATTCTGGAAATCCTCGTGCATTTAAGGGCATCAATAAAGCCACCCTACCCATGCATTTCTGATCGAACCAGAGAGCATGGATAACAGTATCTCTTTGAGGATTGGTTTAAATGCTGCTTCATTCCTGAGGTTGGAAAATATTGTAAAGACAACATTCATTTCAAGATTTTGCTTCTATTAGATAATGCTCCTGGACATGCTACGCAGCTAGATTATTTCAGTTTGGACGCGAGAGTCATATTTCTACCGCCAAACACAGCTTCATCCAGCCTATGGAACAGGGTGTTTTTTCTAATTTAAAATCATACTATTTATGCACAACATTTGCTCAGGAATTTTCTGCAGTAGATGGTGAGAAAAATTTTACGTTAAGACACTTTTGGAAATCTTACAATATTTACTGCGCCATCTTAAACATTAATACGGCCTGGGCGGAAATTACTAAAAGTTGTTTAAATTGCGCATGGAAGAAAATATGACCACGGCACATAAAAGGCTTTGAAGGATTTGAAAATGAAGAATCACATGAAGAGGTTACAGATAAGATTTTAATGGCTGCAGAGCTACTTCAGTTTGAGGTTGTTGCCAAAGATGTGGAGGAGTTAATAGTGGAAGAAGAGAAGGAATTATCTAAAGAAGGACTTATTGACTTGCAGGCAGTGATAGTGAAAGAAGAAAATGCTGACGAAGCTCAAGAGGAGCCAAGACACTTCATCACCAGAGAGAAGGCAATGGCGAGGTTTGAGAAGTTGGATCCTGACAGTCAACAATTATTAAAAGTTAACAGAGGGGTGAATGATATGCTTGCTTGCTAAAAATAAATCTATGATGAAAAGAAAAAAGCCACCATCCTGTTCATCCATTAATATGTTCTTTTGTAAGGCTGAGTGGCCGAATGCTTCTACAGCCCTCAGCCTCCACAGCAGCATACTTATCAGCTGAAGACATCGATTCTGGCACTGATGCTCGAGAGATAAAACTTACAACATTATGCCTGTCTCCTCTCTTTTTTTTGTAATTTTATATTTTTTTAAATTTCACACTTTTGTAATTTTTCCTGTGCATGAGATAAAAAATTTAATAAATTCAATAAATAATTCTATTCACATGTTCATTGAACATTTCTTCTTTGATTCAATCAATTCAGCGAGTACAGTTGCGAGTGCTGCACAAGCATGGGGGAAATTCCGACTTATGTAAAATCCGATTTATGTAGAGTTCTGCTGAATGCAACCGTTACATTAATCGGGGAGTGGCTGTATATGATGTCAAAATTATTTTTTGCATCCAGTTCCTTTGTGACCACGTCATAGTATCCAATCAAATTGGTCAGAAAAAGCTTCCCCTTAATAAATCCATGCTGTGTCTGAGCTATTACTGCAGTCTTGCCTAGGTGATCCTGTATCACCTCTTTAACCAGTGATTCCATTATTTTCCCTGGAACAGAAGTTAAACTAACAGGTCTATAGTTAGTTGTGTCACCCTTTGCATCCCCTTTGTGAATTGGGGATATATTTGCACATCTCCAATCCATGGGGACCTCCCCTGACTCTAAGGATGCTCTCCTAATTATGGCTAAGGGTTTGCTTACTTCCCTTGCTGCCGCCTTGAATATTACTGGATAGACTCCATCTGCCTCAGGTGCCTTTTTTATGTTTAACTTCAACAATTTCTCCTCCACTTTGCTCTCAGTTATTTCAAAATCACTTATCTCCCTTAGAGTTTGATAAACTTCTGGCATTCCCCTCCTTGAATAACTTCTCATGTGTGAATGTAGATGCAAAATATTCATTCAGTTTATCAGCTACTTGAGCAGGATCATCAAGAGCCGAATCATCTATGTTAAGTGGACTAATCTGATTCATCCCCTTCCTTCTATAGTTTACATAAGTAAAGAACTCTTTGTTGTTCAGTGGTAGGATAGGAGAGATTGTATGCTGAAAGCCTTGTGGATTAACTCATAACTTGAGGGAGTCTGCGAGCCTCTAGAGGCAAGAATTTTATCATGGGCCTGCACTTGTAGTTAGAAGGAATTTGTTTTGTTGAGATGGTATTCATTTGAACGAAGGTAGTGCAAGGGTTTTTGCCAGTATCATTGAAGATAACCTAAGGGTTCAGGGAAACTTCTAGTTGGGGGAGAAGGATAATATAGACATGCATTTATATGATGATATGGGTCAAAATAATGCTTGCACACATTTAAAGAATTCTCATTTGTTGCCACAACAGCTGATGTTGGCAATATTTTCTGAGGGTGGCAACATTTCAAATGATCAGGAAAATAAAGCTTGGGAAACAAGCTTAAATAACTTCAAGGGTAATAAACTGTCGAAGAATACTTAGTCTTAAATGTGTGTTCAGGTGTGTCATCAACAAAATGGGTGAATTCAAATTCCTAGTTAGCTGATATAATAGGGCTGACAGAAGCATGATGTGCCCTGGAAACTGGGGATAATGAGTTCCATTATATATCTATAATGTATTTAGGAAAGATGAAGAAGATAGGGTTATGCAGCCAGAATGTGAAAAGAGCTTTTGCTGAGTCAGAAGTTACTTCTGCCAGCATAGAATTTGTGTGGTGTGAGTTACTTGGAAACAAAGGTATAATGAGAGTGGGAGTAATCTACAGACAAGAAGATTATGAAGAGTATGGCGAGAGTCCCTACATGAAGATGGAATGGGCAAGTGAGTGTGCACGTCTTATTATGGGGTCCCTCAAGGGTGTTCTTGGACCACTGTTATTTCTTATTTTCATAAATGACATTGACGAAGGGATAGAAGACGTGTTGTCAAAATTTGCAGTTGATGTTAAGATTGGCAGTCATTAATGATCAATGTCAAGCATGCTCCTTTAGGATGACTTGAACACACTTCAAAGATGGTCAAAGGAGTGGCAGCTATGTTTTAATGTTGCTAAATGCAAAGTCTTACACTTGGGGAATATCAAACCATAAACAAATTATACACTTGGTTCAATTAAAAACAGTGGAGGAGGAAGCGGATCTGGGAGTTACAATATGAGAAGATATGAAATTTTCTTAAGAATGTAAACAGGCAGCCAGGCTAGTCCATGGTGTTGTATTGATGATTTATCAAATGTTATCCTGTAGAGAAAGGGAGGTCATAATCCCACTGTATAAGGCAATTGTCAGACCACATTTGGAATACTGGGTTCAAGTATAGAAACCTCATCTGCAAAAAAGACATAGAGCTTCTTGAAAGAGTCCAAAGATGGGTAACTTTGGATGGGAATGATGAGATTGGCAGAAAGAAGACCGTATGGGGAAAGACTCCGATTATATGGGCTACAGAGCTTGACGGCCAGGTACCTCAGAGGTGACCTGATTTGAGGTTTATAAGGCTCTAAGAGGAATTAGTAAAATGAATGAAGGTGGAATTCTCACTGTTATAAAGAATTTCAGAATTAGGGTTCATAAATTCAAACTACAGGGGTTGAGGTTTAGATTAGAATGCAAGTGTTCTTTTAGCCAGCGAGTCATTGATTGGTGGAATAAGATGCCCTTGTAGGTAGTTGTGGTTGTCATTAATGGATATTCTTCAGATTGGTGCAATCCTTAGCTCTTCTAAGGATTGTTTCTTGGACCACAGTGTTTTCTGATTTTCATAAACAACGTTGACAAAAGGATAAAGGGCATGCTACAATGTAAAGATTGGGAGAGTTGTTAATGGTCAGTGCCAAGCAGCACATCCTTCAGGATGACTTGAACAGGCTTCAAGAATGGTCAGTCAGAAAAGTGGTAGCTCTGTTTTAATGCAGCGAAATGCAAGATTTTACACTTGAGAAATAACAACCCCAAAATAACTTATACATTTGGGGTTGAATTAAAAACAGTAGAGGAATTTCAAAAGGGATCAGAGAATTACGATATGGACAGATATGAAATTTTTGGAGCAGTGTAAACAGGCAGCCAGGAAATCCCATGGTGGCCTATTGATGATTTATTGAACAATATCCTGTAGAGATAGGGAGCTCTTAATCCTACTGTATTAGGCAATTGTAAAACTGCATTTTGAAATACTGTTCAAGTATGGCGACCTCATCTCAAAAAAGACTTTGAGCTTCTTGAAAGGTCCAAAGATGGGCAACTTGCATAGTGAGGTTGGCAAAAGGGACAACTATACGAAGAATGACTTTGATTATATGAGTTATACAGCTTGGCAACCTGGCAATTTAGAGGGGACCTGATTGAGCTTTATAAGGCTCTGAGAGAGGTTAGTAAAATGAATGAAGGTGGAATTTTCACTGTTATAAAGAATTCCAGAACTAGGAACTGTAAGTTCAAATTACAGGGGAAGTGGTTTAGACTAGATTGTATGAAGTTTTTACCTTTTAGTGAGTGAGTTGTTGATTACTGAAACAAGTTGCCTTCACAGGTATTTGTGGCTGACAGTTTGGAAGAAATTTAAAGGTCAACTGGTTAGTTACCTATGTGAGGAGGGAAGTGCATAATTTGTATTTAATCTACTTTTTTTAGCTGGTACAGCAAAATCCTGTGGCTTCCTTGTACTACTATATGGCTAATACTAATAATTGATTATTAATCATGTGATTATGTCCATCATTAAAAAATTGGAGCAAATTTCCATCTGGTGTCGTGGGTAGTTTGAATAAATTTAGGCATTAGACAAACCATTGTAGGGGATGGCCAGATTTTTTTTTTTTTTTTTTTTGCCTAATCCTATATAACTTTGCATCATTTGCCGCTATTAATACTAATAAATGGCCTATTGGAACAAATTGCCATTTAATTTTGCAGAATATCCATCTTATATTTGTTTCAATAAAAATTGTTTACTTAATATGTGGTTTGATGGATGAAGAGTCATTCCATTTTGTTTAGGGTAAGTCGATCATGGAGAGGAATTTTTCATTGACAAAAAAAAAAAACAAACAAAAAAACAAGTAGTTTATGAAGCAAAATGTGAAGACATCAAAATTATAACATTTAGTCAAATTTTAATGTCAGGTTTTAAATGCTGTTATCATTGATATCAAGTGGACTGGTACATTCACATGAGCAAAGAATTGTTTTTTTTTTTTTTCACTTTTAACCAAGTAATCTGCATTAACAGACTGATTCCCCCCTCCCAAGTAACTTTATTAAAGACTAATTGATACCTGTTGTAGGATTCATGGTCCCTCCTGATAATTTAGAGTCATTCCACACATCTTTCTTCTTTTGTCACTGAAGCTATCAAACTAAAGATTTTAATCTGGAACTCATTTAGAATTCTTTGTTTACCTTTAAAATTATATGCAATTTCAGTACAGGTAGTATCTCTCCATGACCCTCATAAATTAGTTTGAAGCGGTGTTGAAAATTTTTCAAAAATTCAGAACAACAAACTTTTTGCCTTGTGTGATGTCTTAATGTCTACTGCGATGTCTTAATCATCAGAGAAATTCTACTAGCCATTTACTGTTTCTTGATATTGAAATTTTTTTATTTCAAATAAGATGCATAAGATTTTTAATGCATCTATAAATCCATGCATAGGATTTTTAATATGTGTAAGTATTTAAGATATTTACTTTTCCAAATGAATATTTCTGTATTGTTTGTAATCTTCAGATTGTTATTGTTGTTATTTGGTTTTTAGGAGCATTAGCAACTAAGGCCATATTGCTCCGGGAATATGCGGTGGTCATTCCCTGACCTTTCTGCATCCTTCATATTTGGTGGTGACTGGCTCGAACCCCGTTTTAATCAAGAAGTGTGTGCTACGCACTGCTGCTTCTTCCCACCTGGCTGTGGAGGCGCCTCAATCTTCAGGTACCTTGGATACTGCAGTCAGACATGAAATTCTCTGAACGGTGCAGGCATGCTGCCAGGACAGCTCACAGGGTTTTGTCAATGATATAGAGAAACATTGCAAGCAGAGATAAGGAGGTGATAATCCCTTTGTATAAGGCCATGGTTAGGCCACATCTTGGGTACTGTATACAGGTCTGGAAGCCTCACTTTAGGAAGGATGTAAATCAACCCCAGGGTCTTACATCTAACCCCAGGGGCTTACATCTGGTGAGTATAGGCTTGGCACATCCAGAGTCCTGAGCCGCCGGATATCATCATTCTTCTCTTTTTTGATGATTCCTTTCTATTGCTCTCTCTCTCTTTCTCTCTCTCAGGGTAACTTGGAAATTTTTTTTTGGCTGGTGCAGCATAAGCCTCAGGCTTCCTTGCACTATATGGCTAATAATAATAATAAAAAAAATTGCTGGAATAGGTGCAGAGAAGAATAACCAGACTGGTGAAAGGAAGAAAAGAGTGCTCTTATGTAAAAAGGCTTCAGTTCTTCAAATTGCAGCTTCTGGAAAGTAGGCACCCGTGCGTGACTGATTGAGGTGTTTAAGGTCATGAATGGATTGAGTAAGCTGAATGTAAATGGCATTCTTCCTCTTTCTGAGACCACACACACACACACACACACACACACACACACACACACAAGGGGGTCATAAATTTAAGTTGAAGGATGGTTGCAGCAATAGATGTGTGGAAGTTTGCCTTCAGGCAGTGGGTGGTTGACTGTTGGAACAGGCTTCCATCTGTTGTTGTGGAAGTGGATGGTTTGAATAAATTCAAAGAACTAGAGAAATTCTTGGAAATTATGGATGGGAAAAGTGTGAAGTGCTTTTTTCTTTTTTTTTTTTTTTTTTTTTTTGCTGCTGTTATATAACCTTGCTTTCTTGAATCATTTGGTAATTCGAAAATTGTAGATCTCTTAAAGTACCATTTATAACTGACACAATATAATAGCGTAGCTTAATTTAATTTATTATGATACTCACCTTTTTATAATCTGCATTGATGTTGGAATAAAATGGAATAAGATGATAATTTTAAATTTAAGTTAGGGTGAATAAGTTAGGATTTAAAAACAGAATTAAAATGTGCGCAAGGAAGTAGAAGTGCACGTCTTCGTCCTTGGTTGTCAACGTTGAAATTTGAAACAATTGAAGTTATATGGTTGGAAACAGAAGGCCAATAGCCATAACAAGTGGCTTTCGTTTTACACGTCTTCAGTTGGCAGTGGTAGAATGAGAGTAAACGCGTGTATTTAAGAAGACTAAGTTCCCATGATGCTCCTGGATACACGTGGGAATCTCAGGTGCATGAGATTCCAGACCGGTACTATGTTATAGGGTAGTTTGGAATTTAATACTTGGAGAGTGGAATGGCGGCAAAACCATTCTATAACTAGGGCTTCATATTGGAAAATTTGAAAACTGGATTTTAATATGATAATAGGAATGGCTGAATCTACTAAGGGGGTGTGATTGTGGGATTGAACATGTGTTGGTAATTCGGTATTGGACTGTCCCGTCCTAAAGCTATTGTAGTGGTAGTACACACGTGTGTTTGATGTTTTGGTAGAACTGTATTTTGTGGTGGTGCTACCAATGTAGCAAGCATTACTTGACATTTTATTAAGTAGATGATATTATTCATGTCACTAATGTGGTAATTTTGTGTATCTTTATATGAGTTGAATAATGAACCTAGTTTATTATAAGATGAGAATGTAAGGGTGATATCGGTACCTTTTGAATAAACAGCAGAATTGGTTGGCAAAATTTCTATGGTAAGGGAGGATAATACATGGATTATTATTGGAAATGTGTTTGGGCGGGTTGTTGATATTATTTTGGACTGTGATAATAGTTTGTTTGATTAATTGAATAGGATATTTCCTAGATATGAATTTACTTGTAGGATATTGTAGTTCATTATTAAGGTCGTAATGTGTGGAACTGTATTTTATAGCATTGTAAATTTGATTATAAAGGACTGCTTTTTTTGTGTTGAGGGGGTGATGCGATTCAAAGTGTAAGTATTTGCTCGTGTGAGTATTTTTTCTGAAAATTCTTGTTCCTAGTTTTGTATCGCTTCTGTATATAGTGAGGTTTAGGAAATTAATTTGTCCATTTTCTTCTAATTCCAAGGTTCCATGCATAATAGATTAAAATATATTATGCATGGAATTAAATTTAATGAAAAGATCATTTATTGTGGATTTGTGCCCTATTAAGAGGATATCGTCAGCGTATCGTATAAATAACTTAATATCTTGGGGGATATGGTTGTAATATATAATTTTCTACGGAGGCTAGGTAAATTTCAGATAGGGGGGGCTGAGACCCCTAATCCCATAGGTTTGCTGGTAAATCTGATTAAGAAATCGGAAGTATCTGGCATCTATAGAAAGGTTGTGAGCTCTAGTATGCTATTAATTGAGAGGGAAGTGCAATTGGATAAGGTATTGTCGTCTGTTAAGAAATTACGTAAGGTTTGTAATGTTGACAGTAAATGTACATTAGTGTACAATGAGACTACATCAAAAGATGCTAGGATGTCATCATTGGTTATTGTGATAGAATTTATTTTTTCAAAGGTTTGGGAGGTATTGTTTACTTTAAATTTTGAAAATCTGGCGAGGGGGGAGATAATTTTGACCAGGAAGGAAGATAAATTAGTGAAAGTTGATTTGCTGAAGGATATTATGGGTCTTAGTGGGTGGTTGGGTTTATGGAGTTTGGTAATACCAAACATATGCGGTAGAATATTGTTTCGGATACCAATCTGTTGAAGGGTGTATAAATTAACATAAAAATAATGTCTTATTTTTATGTTTGGAAATAGTATGTGTTATCCAGTTTGTATGTATCTGAATCAGAGAGTATAGATGCCATTTTTTCTATATATGTGCTTTTGTTTATAATTATTATGAAATCACATTTGTCAACTTTCTGGACTATAATATTTGGATTGTTATGTATTTTTTGTAAGTTCATTAACTGTTGTTTATGTTGGGTTGGGGTTTGAATCTGGAGTTAAGAATTGAATTACTTTGGTGTATAATTCGCCATTTATCTGGATGGTTATCTAATTTGGTTTGTAGTTCTATTATACATTCTTTGTAGGGATATTTATTATCTTTAATAGCAAAGTTAAAACCGTAATCGAGGCTAGCGAGTTCAGTGGAAGAAAAAGGGTACGAAGAAATGTTTATAGTGGAAGATTTTGTGGGAGTGTGAGGTTTCTGTGTAAGGATCCCCCATTTTCTGTTGTGTCTGAGTTCAGTGTCTTTAATGGTAGCTGCTATACGTATTTCATTATATGTCGTAAGGTCCACCCAAGATTGCGGTGTCATATTTCTTTTTAGGCTGAATCTTAATTGGTGTATTTGGGATAGTAAGTTATATTTTTTATTGTATCTCTTCTGTAATTCTTTTTGTACAATTTTAATACAGGTTTGATGGATAATATATGGATATTTTTTACATGTATTTCTAGGGAATATGTAGGCAAATTTCGGGATAATATTATGAAAGAGGCATTTTTTTTTAAAAAAAGAAATATGAATTTTATTGGAAAAATATTTAATTAAAATTTTTGATAGTTGTGTTTCGGGATTTGACATGTTCAGGGGCATCAAGGAACGTAGGTTAAAAGGCGGAACAGATGAAAGTGCGTTTAAAATAGTTAAAAGTATTTTGTATTATGACAATTCGAAAATTGTAGATCTCTTAAAGTACCATCTTAAAGTATTAATGCTTAGCTTAATTTAATTTATTATGATGCTTACCTTTTTATAATCTGCATTGATGTTGGAATAAAATGGATGATAATTTTAAATTTAAGTTAGCGTGAATAAGTTAGGATTTAAAACGAAAGCCACTTGTTATGGCTATTGGCCTTCTGTTTCCAACCATATAACTTCGATCATTTCAGATTTCAACATTGACAACCAAGGACGAAGACGTGCACTTCTACTTCCTTGTGCACATTTTAATTCTGTTTTTAAATCCTAACTTATTCACACTAACTTAAATTTAAAATTATCATCCATTTTATTCCAACATCAATGCAGATTATAAAAAGGTGAGTATCATAATAAATTAAATTAAGCTACGCTATTATATTGTGTCTATTGCTATGGTGCAATAACAAAGAGCCAGATATAAAAAATAATTTGGATATCATAAACAGTAAGTGCCGGATATAATGATCACTGGTTATTAGAATCAGCCACTTTGTAGAATCAAATTTCAAAGAACCGATTTAAATCAATAAAATGCAGTACACTTTCATCATTTATTAGAATCACATTTTTGGTTATAAGAATCAGTTTTGAATGCCTTTGTGATATTTTTCTAAAGGTCACATTCTTTTCTAAAGGTCTGGAGGTCACATTTGAAGAGGTCACAAGTTCACAACCATAAAACAATAAAAACAATTTGCAGTTTCTGGTTTATTGGACTTTTCTGTTAATGCAATTCTGTTAGTGCAATAAATGAGCAGTGAACTTGATCTTATTACATTTGTGATAATACTGATATGTAGAATTCTTTGTTTTCATGTTATTATGGTGAAATAATCTAATCTAATCTAATCTAATAGTCTAATCTCAATGATGTCCATTTCCACTTGCAGCCTGCCAAACCCCATGTACTTTTTTTCTGACAGAATCTCAGTTATTGGTTGAATCAACTACTGCTCATCTCAGTTGCCCAAATTATTCGCTGTATGATTCCTTTCGCCTCAAAGGTGGTAGTTGTGCATATGTCCGTTCTGTTATTTCCTGTCAGAGACTTTGTAATTTGGAATCTCTTCTTTTCGATCTTCTCTGGCTTAAAATCTCTCTACCTCATTGTGTCAAATTCATCAGTTGTCTCTACCATTCTCCCAACTCCACTAATCACTTGGAGCTCTTTGATTTCCTCTCTTTGCAACTTGACTTTCTCCAGTCCAACTTTTCTAACAGCGAGGTAATCTTCCTTGGTGATTTTAATGTTCACAAGTCCAGCTGGCTTCTGTTTTCTAGTCACACCGACGAAGCTGGTCGAGATGTTGAGGCTTTTACAATTACTAATGACCTTGCACGCATTGTTCATTTATTTACAAGAATACCAAACAATCCTAACCATACAGCCAACACGCTTGATCTTTTTCTCACAAACAACCCTTCTAAGTACACGGTCAAAGTGAGTGGTCCTTTAGGTACCTCAGATCACAACTTGGTGATTGTCTCTTTTCCATTGGAGCCTTTATCTCATGGCTATTACCAACCTCATATTGTTTGGCATTACAAGAATGCAAAATGGAATGACCTGCGAGATTTCTTTTCCTTGATTGGATTACTGTTTCAAAAGTTTGGATGTCATGTTTGCTCAGATCGTGTCAATGAAATTAGCATTAGTAGAGGCATTTGATGCAAGAAAGCAAGCTTATGCAGCATCAACCAAAAAAAATATAAAATAAATAAAATAAAATAAAAATAAATAAATAAATAAAAAATAACCACTTCCACTTCATCCCTCTGTTCGTTCAAAATACCTGTCCAGCTGAGCCTTAAAGGTATTTAGGCTATCAACTTCCACGACAAGGGATGGAAGTCTGTTCCACCAACCAACCGCCCGCTGGCTAAAGGCAAATTTCCTCACATCATCTATCCTACATCTGCCTTTCCTCAATTTGAATTTATGCCCTCTCAGGTGATTTTATTGAGCAGGAGGAAAAATCCCATCAGCATTGAGCATGCTCAAACCATCCAAGGCTTTATACACCTCAATCAGATCACCTCGCTGGTGCCTAGTCTCCAGACACTGTAATTTGCAAAACCTAAGCCTTTCTTCGTAAGAGCACCCCTTTGTTCCATTCACCAATCTTGTTGCCCTTCTCTGTACTCGTTCCAGCAGCTCCACATCCTTCTTGAAATGAGGCCTCCAGACCTGTATACAGTACTCAAGGTGTGGCCTGACCATTGCCTTATACAAGGGAATAATCACCTCCTTATCCCTGCTAGAAAAATTCCTATATATCATCGACAATACACCACGAGCTGCTCTTGCAGCCCGTCTGCAAGAGTCAGAGAACTTCATATCTGCCTGCACCAGGTCTCTTTCATTCTCTACCACTGTCAGTGTAGTACCACAGAGTTGATACGTTGCTGTTTCCCATATGTAGTACTTTACATTTGTCAATGTTAAACTTCATTTGCCACCTCTCAGCCTATCTGCTCAACCTTTCCAGATCCTGTTGCAGTAGCATAGTGTCAGTAGTGTCCTTGACAACCCTGCCAACCTTCATATCGTCTGCAAATTTGGACATTAAGCTTGATATACCATCATCAGTATCATTTATAAATACAGAAAACAAGAATATACCCAATACTGAACCCTGAGGGACTCCACTAATAACATTAGTCCACGATGAGCATTGTCCATTGATTACCACTCTGTCTTCTCCCCCTCAACCACCCCTTTATCCATAGCAGCAATTTGTCTCCAATGCCACACTGCTCCAATTTGAGCAGCAGTCTTCCATGTGCAACAGTATCAAAAGCCTTTCTAAGATCCAAATATATAATATCAAAGTTATTCCCTGCATCCAGTTCTTTTGTGACTGCATCATAGTATCCAATCAAATTGGTCAGGCAAGACTTCCCCTTAACAACACCATGCTGTGTCTGAGCTATAACTGAAGTCTTGTCTAGATGATCCTGCAGTGCTTCTTTAACCAGTGCCTCCATTAATTTTCTGGGAACAGAAGTTAAACTAACAGGTCTATAATTACTTATGTCGCCTTTTGATCCTCCTTTGTGAATTGGGGTCACATTTGCACATCTCCAGTCTGTGGGTACTTCCCCTGAGTCCAGGGAAGCTCTCATAATTATGGCTAAGGGTTTGCTTACTTCCTTTGCTGCCTCCTTTAATATAACTGGATAGATCCCATCCACCCCAGGTGCCTTTCTTGTATTTATCTTCAACAATTTCTCCTCCACTTTACTCTCAATTATTACAAGATTCTCTAGCTTACTGCCGGAGTTGAATACACCTCTGGCATTCCCCTCGCTGAATAACTCCTCGTGTAAATGTCGATGCAAAATACTCATTTAGTTTGTTAGCTACCTGAGCAGGATTATCAACAGTTGACCCATCGATATCAAGTGGACCAATCTGATTCATCCCCTTCCTTCTAGAGTTTACATAAGTAAAGAACTCTTTGCTGTTTTTCTTTGCATCCCTTGCCAAGGATTTCTCGTAATCTGCCTTCGCCTGCCTAACCTCCTTTGTAACTTGGTTACAGATCAACTTGTATCTACCATAGGCTTCTGTGTCACGTGTTAATTTGTATGTATCCCATGCATTTTTCTTCTCTGCCATATATCTCATTAATTCATCTGACATTCACTTAGGCCTAAACCTTGAACAATATTTCTTAGTTGGTATGTAAAGCCTAGTAGCTTCCAAGATAAGTTCTTTGAATGCTTCCCATTTTGAATTTGCTGTTGGTAACATCATCAGTTGGTCCCACTGTATAGAATTTAAATACTGTCTCAGTCCATCGTAGTCGCCTTTACGAAAGCAATAACCCTTCCCTTTACCCCTAATGGTAGTTACCTCTTTGAGTAAATCCCACTTCAACACACTGTGATCACTGCCACCTAGTGGTTCATTCTTAATACATGAAGAATCACTACTGATAATCAAATCAAGAGTATTACTCCCTCTAGTTGCCACCCAAACATGCTGATGTAGAAAACAATCATCCAATAAATCCGCAAAAGCCTTGCTAGTGTGTGAGTGACCAGCCCCCAAATTCCAGTCAATATCTGGGAAATTAAAATCCCCCATTATAAGACTCTCTGATTTACTGGCCCACTCTATTTCCCTGTACAATTTCTTATTATACTCATCAGAGTTATTAGGCCTATAGCACACTCCTACTCTCAATTTTGATCTCCCACTGCTTATGTCACACCAAACTGACTCGACACTGTGCTGTCCAGCAATGTCGACTGGCTTCACTTCCTTGGATTTTATGTATTTCTTAACTAATAGCATAACCCCTCCTCCCTTCTTATCCTGTCTATCCCTTCTATAGACATTGTACTCCCCAAATTCCAGTTCTGCATTCCTTATATCTGTGTGACACCACGTCTCTGAAATCCCCACAATATCTGCCTTTGATGTTTGAGCAATACCTCAAATTCATCAAATTTATTTACTAAACTCCTAGCATTGGTGTACACGCAAGTATACATGCACCTGTTCTTTTTCTTAGCTACCCTAAACACAACCCATGTGTTTACTTGTACCCCAATGATTCCCAGCAGTCTCTGAAATATCCTATATCTTATTTTCCAGGCTGCGGCTCATTCCAATAGAAGCAGTGCAAGAATCACTTTCACCTCTGCCAGTGGCTACTGTTAATCTATTAGTCCTTGTAATCCCCAATCTAGCAGTTTTCCGACCCACCTAACACTGCCTCGGTAGCATCAGCAAACATTCTTGCACCCTTTCTATTTAAGTGTATCCCATCCCTGTGGAAGCAGTCTCTCCTGTTAACAAGTACAGACCAGGCTGAAAAAAATTCTACCCCTTGAGCCTTGCACAATCTTTCCAGGGCTGAATTGATCGACAGGGCTCTCATCATATACTCCCTCCTATCGTGTCTGGGCAGAATTGCAGACACTTTTAAATTCAACCCTAATTCACGGCTTTTTTTCAACAGTGACCTGTACTTGTTAAGTAATTCTGCCGGTCTCCTACTCTTAATATCATTAGTGCCAACATGTACAACTATATCACCTTTTGTGCCCTTAAAAGATGATATCTGCTCTACAACGTCATCAACCTTTGCCCCTGGCAAACATTATTCTTGTAGGAATTGAACCTTTATTCCACACTCCACTTTAAAATCTCATCTTTTATCTAACCTTGGTTTTCCAATAAATGTGCTAAGGCTGTTCAAGAGAAGAACGTTGCATATCGTAATTGGCTTGTTTTCAATTCTTCAGTTTCATTTTCTGGCTTCACCAAAACTCGCAACAATTGTAACGCAGTCATTAATCAGGCCAAACTAGATTTTGAACAGACTAAGAGTAGAAAACTTGCTTCTTCCCCTAATGGTAGCTGAGCATTCTGGTCTCTTGCCAAAGCTATTGGCTTCAACTTTTGCTCATCTCTGCTCCCACCTCTGTCAAAACCAGATGGTTCTGTTGTCATTTCAGCCAAGGAAAAAGCTGACCTGCTAGCATCCCATTTTTCTTCCAATTCATGTATTAATGATCTTGGTAAAACACCTCCCACCATTCCCAACACACTCCATTCAATGCCTCCTGTGCACTTCCGTCAAAAGAATCTTGAAGAATCTTGATGCTAAGAAAGCTCCAGGTCCTGATGGTATTTCTCCACTTGTTCCTGAACTTAATCCTGTTCTTTGCCGCCTTTTTTCACTTATTCCAAAGGTATTTTTCCTTCTGCTTGGAAATTTGCTCATATCCAGCCAGTTCCTAAAAAGGGTGACAAGTCCTCCCATCCAATTATCGTTCCATTCAATTACTTTTACTCTCTCTAAATAATGGAGAAATCAATTAACCGTCAACTCTTAAATTACCTAGAAACCTTCCATTTGATCAATGATCGCCAGTATGGATTCCGTCAATGTCGATCCATTGGTGATATTCTGGCTTATGTTGCCCATTTATGGACAAATTCAGTGGAAAAGTTTGGTGAAACACAAGCAGTTGCTTGTGTTTCACCAAATTGTGTTTGGCATAAAGGTCTTCTAAACAAGCTTCCATTTTATGGTTTACCACCTGTTTTTTGTAATTGGTTATCCAGTTTTCTCTCTGACTGCTCACTGCAGATGTGGTAGAGGTAGATGACTCTGTCTTGTAACTTCTCCACTAATGCTGGTGTCCCCCAAGGTTCAGTACTTTCCTCCACTCTTTTCCTCTTGTGTATTAATGACCTTCCATTGACTGGAAATCCTATCCATAGTTTTGCCAATAATAGCACATTGCATTCCACTTTCCATTTTGAGAAACCTTGCCCTGCTCAATCAGTTTCAACTTCTCGAATATCTGCTACCAATTTCCTAAATGCCCCAGGTAATTCTCCAGTGCAGCAAAGACAATTTAGTTCATTTCAATCCTTCTAAAATTCAGTCTTATCTTATATCTCGCAAAAAAAGATTCTTCTGCTCCTATGCTTATCTTTGGTGACACTCCAATTTCTAGACAAAATGATATATCTCTTTTGGGGATTACCCTGACTTCTAATCTTTCTTGGCACAAGCATATTACAAATATTGCCTCCTCTGTATCTAAACTTGGTTTTCTCCTTCACTCTCAGCGTTATTTTGCTTACAAACAGCTGTTCACTCTGTACAAATTGCAAATCCACCCTACCATGGAATATTGGTCCTGCATCTGGAGCAGTGTCCCAAAACCTCTCTCAGGCTTCTAGATTCCATTCAGGAGAGGACAGTTAGGTTAATTAATGACTCCTCTCTAACAGAGTCTCTCTACTCTCTGTCTCATAGATGTACTGTTTCTGCTGCATACAGATACTTCCATGGGCACTGTTCTTGTGAATTGGCTTCTATAATTCCTCGCTCTCTTTCAAAACGGTCTGAACAATTGTCACCACCAGCCAACATCCATTTATTGTCCAACTTCAAACTCATAGAACCAACTTTTCATCTTCCTCGTTTGTTCATTCAACTGCCGTTTTCTGGAACAACCTTCCTTCATACGTATTTCCTGAAAATTACAGTCTACAGAAGTTCAAGTCTAATATCAACAAATATCTTATTTCGTCTTCTCAACCTCCAACCCAAGCATGGTACTAAGTACTATAGGTTCTAATACCTGTCGTGTTGGGGTTTTCATAAAAAAAAAAAGTGTTTTCAAATTTCATCATAATAATCCTTCACTGAAATCTGCTCTTCATTTCTATATCTAAACTTCATCTCACTTGCGTGTGTTGTGTTAGTTCCAATTTGGGTATGCTGTGTGCTTTGTTATTGATTCATGCTTATCTTTTTTTACTGTTTTAAATTTTACTACCTGGAAAAAAAAAAAAAAAAAAAGTCAGTGAACAGAAAGAGAGCGAATTTGAGTGCAAAAGATAAGTTATGAATTGTAGAAATGTATGATAAATTTAACTTAGGCAATATGTCTCAAAGGGAAGCAGCAGTAAAATTAGGAGTGCCGTAGTCATCTTTATCAAAATTATTAAAATCACATTACACATTAAACATTTAATGTGATTAGTGAAACCAAAAAACGGAAGCGTGAAAGGAAATGCCAAATAGTAGATGAAGCTCTGTTTGTTTGGTTCAAACAGTCCAGCTCATTTAATGTACCAATCAATCATAGCATTCTTCTTGAAAAAGCTAATGATTTTGCTGAAAAACTACACGAAGAGTTTAAGGTGACTGATGGATGGAAGGAGAGGCATGATATTGTTTACAAAAAACTTCATGGAGAAAAACAGGATTCCAATGGTTCTGCAGCTGACACCCGGTTGGAAAACTGTGTTAAGAACTTATAATCCTGAAGACATTTTTAATATAGATGAAACAGGGTTGTACTACAGGGCTACCCTAGACCACTGCATGATTTTTAAAAATTACTCTGCATCTGCAGGAAAGAAGATAAACGACAGGATTCCAGTTCTTTTAACATGCAACATGACGGGAACAATCAAGATGAAGTCGTTAGTTATTGGCGAGAGTAAATCGCCTAGATGTTTTAAAAGAGTAAAACAGCTGCCTGTTGAATAATGCCAATAATGGCAACGCTTGGATGACAGCTTCTTTATTTGAAAATTATTTTCGTAAATGGGATTTGCAATTGGATAAGAAAAACAAAAAGATTGCATTGGTTTTGGACAACTGCCCAGCATATCTGAAGTTGACTTTCAGAAGCATTGAATTAGTTTTTCTACCTTCGAATACCACATCACTGATTCATCTTCTCGACCAGGGAATAATAAAAACCTTTAAGACCTTTTATAGATCGGATATGAGGCGAAGAATCATCCAGTCTATATATGAAGGTTTGGAAAAATATAGAGAAAAATGAACCTGAACAAATTCTAGTTACAAAATGGCAAACTCGTGAAGCTATAGCCATCCTGAGGAGAGCATTGGAAGAAACTGGCATGAGTGATCGTGAATATAGACTGTTATACAATAGTTAAAAATCTATAAGTAGACTTTGTAGTGATAATTTAAAGCAATCTAAAATAAGTGACTATTTTAAAATATAATCATATTACAAAGTGTTATGTTTAATTAATATATCAATTAAGCTTTGTACATAAGTATAAATTTATTTCTAATTTGCTAACCTGTGGATAATATTCTTCCAATTTTCACATATCATTTAATTAGTAATAAACCTTTGGTAATAAAGCGTAAATTTGTGCTTTACATCTTTATTTTTATCTGGATAATATTTGTAGATTTTCGCTTATTAGAATCACTGTTTATTAGAATCCAAATTCAGTATGCAAACGCAATCACTATAACTGGCACTTACTGTACTTGGATTTAAGGAAAAGCTTTTGATACTGTTGCACATAAAAAACTGCTGTATGAATTGGTGTGGTGTGGCACTAGAACACTAATAACATTAGTTCACAAAGAGAAGTGTCCATTAATAACCGCTCTCTGTCTTCTCTCACTCAAACATCCCTTTGTTTATAGCAGTAACTTGCCCTTAATGCCACACTGCTCCAATTTGTATGGCAGTGTTTTATGTGCAACATTATGAAAAGCTTTCCTAAAATCAAAGTATATAATATTCTTTTTTACATCCATTCCCCCTGTTAGTTTGATGTTGATACTGTCAGAATACATTCTACAAGGTGCTATTGTTAATGCAACCTACTATCAAGAAGCTTTAAAATGGTTAAGAGCTGCAATACACCACAAATGACCTTGAAAAATGGTGAAATGGTGAGCTACTTCACTATGACAGTGTTCCATGTCACAGTGAAGGAATTGTTAGGCAGTGTTACCATTTAGCAATTTTTGACCATCAGAAACATTCCTATGTGCTGCATCCATTGTATTTGTCTGATTTGCCACCACGCAACTTTTGGCTGTTCCTAAAATTAAAATAGGACATGATAGGAAAATGATGTGAGTTGATTCAAGAAATCCAGTCAAGCATGACAGACTGCCTAAAAGCATTTATGAAAGAAAACCTCCAGAAATATTTTGATTGGTGACAGGCATGATAGAAGAAGTATATGGCTGCAGAAGATTATTTTGAAGAATATTAACAGTTTAAGCATTTATCACTGAATAACATTAATTTTTTGCAACATTCACTAAATTTTTTGATTAAGCATTGTATAGCCATCTTTATTAGCTTCTAATAATGAGTTATTAGAATTTTATTAATGAATTAAATAGTAATGGTTTGTACCTCTTCCATGGTGACCAGATAAATGCGCACATGAAAAAAGTCCACACGAAAATTCCACACAGGAAAAAACCCCACTGTCATAAATGCTCACGTGAAAAATACCCACACGGAAAATTGCTCACATAGAAAAATGCTTACGTGGAAGAATGCTCACATTATTTAAACAAATTATTTCATATTTCAGAACTCAACAAAATGTTCAATTTATATATTTTATTTCTGCTTCTTTACGATATATTTTAATATAACTTTTGATTTTAATATAAAATAGAATATTTGGATGTAAATGTTTGTAAGGATAATTACAGGAAATAAAATGCTCTGGTTTTATTGTAACTAAAGCCTTTTATTTTATTTATAAAAATGAATTATTTTTCTCTGTCTTATAAAGTGAATAGTCAACACTTTTTGGTTTTTTATTAACAAACAACTAATTCAGACATATTTCTGTGATATATTTATTTGTCAAGGAGTTGGATAGAATTTTCATTACTGTAAGTTAGCCAGTCTCTGCAAGTATTTCAGTTTGTCTTCTACCTGCTCATATTCCTGCACAGAAGTGGCAACCAAGTCGTGCAGTGCATCATATCTTCTCTTTTTCACCTCTAGAGCAGCAGTCTCCAAAGTAGGGTGCATGCACCCCTAGGGATGCACAGGATGATCCATGAGTTGAGATAATCCGAAAAAAATCAATATTTATTAATTATGAAAACTTTAGTTTTTCAAAACATAATTGAAAATGAAAATTATAACTAAATGATTTTTTAATACTTCAATATGCGACTTGGATTGCATGGCTTTATTTGATCATGCATGTTCAAGTACATGCATCTTGTACTTGAACTTCAATTTAATTATTTTGTTTTGTATTTTTTTATTTGTGATCTTTTAAAATTGTATGTGATTTTAGATATAATGACTTCCATGTAAATGATTTATAAATAAAAAAAATATTAAACATATATTTAATTTTTTATTCCAGGGTGCGCGCTAATCCTTTCAAGTAAAATAAGGGTGCGCGACCAAACTTTTTTGGTCGCACACCCTTACTGCTCTAGGCGACCTGCCTTGCCCCAGATTGATACTGGCTAATTCCTGTGCATTAGCCAGTATCAATCTGGGGCAAGCCTGGTCCCTCTTCAGTCCATCAAACAAAAACCACATGCTGGAATGACTGCAGTGGAATAGGCAATTAAATACATTGTGAAATGCCTCTCAGCAGTTTGTAGTTTTAGGCAACCATTCAAGAGCTGCATCATGATGATTCCATATTCTTATTGGAAACTGGGGATCTCTACCTACTGCACCCTCAATGTATGTGGAAAAGAAATACGAGAACACCTCATTATAGCTATATTCATCTGGAAATGTGGCAGCAAGCTCATCAAAGACTCCTCACATCATGGACTGGGACAAAGGTTAATGCAGCAAGAGACTTCAGCTTGAGTTTTATATTTATATGAGTTTCAAATTCAGTCTTCAAGCCAACATTGCTGAGTTTCCTGAGGAAACCCTGACAGAGAGGAAATAGCAACCTTTGATCTCAGCATGTGGAAAGGCAATCCTCACTGCATTCATGCAAGCCTTCTCAAAATCCACTAAAACCTTTTGAGGCTCCAGATTTGGAACCAATAGCTTCATGATTTCAAATATTCTATTATAAGTATCCAAGTTCTTTTTCTGTAACAAAATGTAAATACTTGGTGGATATGAGTTACCCACCTTGGCATGCCACGTATACAGTTGGTAAAACATGTGTGGAACTTTATCAAAGGTGCCATCTCCATAAATTGTATGTTTGTTCAATTCAACCAAGAGTTCTCTATCACCTGAAACCAGAATTCTCTCTGGATCATCCACACCTGAATCATGATACTTCATGATTCAGGTGTGGATGATCCAGAAAATCTTCTCAGGTATATCAAAATTTATTCTTGTTAGATTCTTCTTCTTCTTCTTCTTCTTCTTTGGTCCTTAGCTGGCAGCTGGGGGAGGCGGTTGGCCACGCAACCAGTATGCTGCTGTAGGTGCCGCAGGGTTTCGGACTTGCTCTGTGATGTTCTTCCATACTTTACGATCCATGGCTTCAGTCCTGGCCTGGTTAAGGTCGAGACGTCGGCTCTTCAAGTCATCTTCCACTTGCTTGGCCCACGTTTTCCTAGGCGCGGTCCGTTGGATGCTCCATTGGGTGGGTCGTTGTCTCCAAAGGAGTGTGGATGGTATTCTGTTCATGCCCATTCTACATACGTGGCCAAACCATCTGAGCCTTCGCTTCTGGATTTGGTCGGCAATGGTTGGTTGCTGTTGGCATCTGGCGCGGATGGTATCATTAGTGATGCGGTCGCGAAGAGAGATGCCCAAGATCTGCCGCAGGCATCGCAATTGGAATACCTCAAGTTTGTTCAAATCTAACTTGAGACAAATCCATGTTTCCGATCCGTAAAGAAGAATGGGCAGGATCAAAGTCCGGAAGAGTCGGATTTTAGTCTTTGTGGAAATGTTGGTCCTCTTCCACAGACACCATTTTAGCGAGGCGAACGCAGTGGCCGCCTGTCCAATTCTGCTGTGAATTTCCATGGTGGATGCAACTTTCTTCTCCTGGACCAGCGACCCAAGGTATTTAAAGTCCTGCACTTGCTCGATCTGGACGCCTTCGAGATAGATGGTGGCTTGCGACCCATCTGTTGTCAGGGCCTTTGTCTTACCAGCATTGATCTTCAAACCGTATGGCCGGGCAATGCGGGCAATGTCGTAGAGGATTTCCGTGGCTTCAGCGTCGTTACCGGCAAGGATAGCACTATCATCAGCAAACATCAGGTCAGTCACATAGTGATCCTTGTCATATTGTATGCCCTGTCTGTTTCTGAATGCTTGCCTCATAATGGCGTCGACCACGATGTTGAAAAGCAACGGGGAGGCTACATCCCCTTGGCGGACTCCAGTTTGGATGGTAAATTCCTCAGATAAATCGTTCTGGATGCGCACCTGGCTGGTTAAACCGTTGTATGCAGTTTGGAGGAGTGTGATGACTTTTCGAGGTACATGTTCAACCTCTAGTAGTTTCCATAAGGCAGGCCGGTGGACACAGGCATATAACATATTAGATTAGGCATATAACAGTCTTTTCTGTGATTGAGAAGATTTCTCGCAAGGGATGATTGTTTGGACATATAGGCCAGTACATCGTTACTCAACTCTGACAACACGTTCCCCATCACATTGCAAGGAGTAGAACTAACTACTCATGTATTGCCTCATTTTGCTTCTGGCAATGTTGGCTTCTGCTTTTTGACGACTGGAACCCTGACAATGTTCGGTTGGTTGTTGTACCATGTTGCCATCTTTTGTCTTCATAACCGAATAGCAATTGAGGTGCAGCAGGTAGAGATCCTCAGTTTCTAATAAGAATATGGAATCATGATGATGCAGCTCTTGAATGGTTGCCTAAAACTGCAAACTGCTGTGAGGATTTCACAACGCACTTAATTCCCTATTCCGCTGACCGGGCTAGCCGAGTGGGTAAAGTACCTGCCCGGCAACCCAAAGGTCGCGGGTTCGATTCCCGCCTCGGGCTTGGATCAAAGTACTGTAAAAACCTTGGGAGGTGCAATATGGCCACAGAAGCCGATGCGCCAACAACTACCATTTAAAAAAAAAAAAAAAATTCCCTATTCCACTGCAGTCATCCCAGCATGTGATTTTTGTTTGATGGACTGAAGAGGGACCTGGCTTGCCACAGATTGACACTGGCTAATGTATAGGCAGGTCCATCTAAAGGTGAAAAAGAGAAGATATGATGCCCTGAATGACTTGGTTGCCACTTTTGTGAAGGAATATGAGCAGGTAGAAGATAAACTGAAATACTTTCAGAGATTGGCTAACTTACAGTAATGAAAATTCTATTCAAATCCTTGACAAATAAATAAATCACTGAAATATGTCTGAATTAGTTGTTTGATAAAAAAAAAACCAAAAAGTGTTTCTTCACTTTGTAAAACAAGGAAGAAATAATTTATTTTTATAAATAAAATAAAAGGCTTTAGTTGCAATAAAACCAGAGCATTTTATTTCCTGTAATTTCTCTTACAAACATTTACATCCAAATATTCTACTTTATATTAAAATCAAAAGTTTTATATCAAAAGTTATGTTAAAATACATTATATAGAAGTAGAAATAAAATATGTAAATTCAACATTTTTTGTTGCGTTTTGAAATATGATATAATTTGTTTTTTGTAAACTAAAAGTAATGTGAGCATTCTTCCATGTGAGCATTTATCCGTGTGGACAATTTTCTGTGTGGGTATTTTTCTTGTGAGCATTTATGACAGTGGGGGTTTTTTCTGTGCAGAATTTTCATTTGGGCTCTTTTCACGTGCTTTTGTCAGGGAAATTCTTTTCCACACATCTGCTTTGCTCGTGTTAAAAAAGTACATAGTCATTCAAGGATTAACTGTATTGTTGACTCAACGCTTACTGTTGGTTTTGTGTTTTGTTGCCATTGGAATTAGAGGTCTAAAATGGATAAAGTTTAAAATGTTCTATCATTTAAATATAATCACTATACAGTTATTTAAATGCTTCACTGGTCAATAATAATAATAATGTGTTATTGTTATTATTATATGTTTATGGTATAATATATTTAAAAATCAACAGAAGGAAAATGTGTTGTAATAAACAATATCTAAATTTCATTAAATTTCTTGCTATAATATAGGCTGCAGCAGGCTTTGCTACTGAATTCTCAAATTCCAAGACATTTACAAGTAGTCTCCTACTCTTCAAGTGATAAGAATGATACTTTTGTCAAGAATATTTGTGTAGAAGAAAGGTCTCAGCAACATGAAGAAAAAAAACAGAAGGCAACCACTTTAATGTTATTTATTTAAGTTATAATTTTGAACTTTTTTGATAGTTTTTAATTAATTGTGCCCATTATTTATTCTTTATTTATGAGGATTATTCAAATTAGACCTGGGAAAATGTTGGCAATTGTGCTTTGAAATGCAACAGGTTGATATTCAGGTTGACACTGATGGTGCACTAAGATCAAAATGATCTGCACCAAAATTCCACAAAAAAAAATTAGAGCTGTAACTATTTGTAAGTATTCAGTGCTGGGATTTATATCTTCACCAGGTCTACAATACAATGAAATAATGTAAAATTGTCCTATAGCACTGGTGATGTGTGCACATACTGGGGAGTAGAGGTGACCACCTTTGTGACAGTAAGGTCAGTGTTTCTTACAACTATTGCAGGAGAAGGGACATGTGAGGTGTATTTTATAATCTTATATCCTCTTGAACTCTATCCATATGTGTGTAGGGTTCTTGGAGTACCAAGATAACTATATCATTTTCTTTTAATTTGAGTTTGATCTGATCAACAACTGTTCTTGCTCTCTGAGCATTCAGTTGAACAAAGTTTAGAGCCCTGTCACATTTATATTCTCAATCTTGACCCATAATTGGTTCTAGATTGGATTAATTTAATCATTTACTGGTAACAGGGACATTTAACATCCCTGATGCTATGTAAATGGTCAGTCAGCTGTGCTGACTTGAAAGTAGCACATTAGGCTGCTGATGTGTCTTGTGATCAGAGTGTAGAGTGTGTTGAGTGTCAAACGGCACCATGGGTTCTCCCCATCTCTGCGTAGTACACATTGTGGGTGTGAAACAGAACACTCTCAATGCCAGAGGTTTAAAGGTATATGGATTTTGTATATGTGTAGTTCGTGTACCGTTGTTCCTCTGGTCATTTAGCACTGGGTCCCAAAGTTGCCCACACTCCGCCCCATAGAGGCAGACCAGGTATACCAGTAGAGCAGGCCCCCGTTATAACGCGGTTCGCTTTACGCTGATTCACTATAACGCTGTTCTTATATTATAACTCGTATCTGACTATAACGCTGTCACAGATCACTATAACGCTCTTTTACAGATTGCATTTTTGACATATTTAACGAAATCGTTTCATTGGATGGAGTCGATAGCTTGAA
Source organism: Mastigoproctus giganteus (assembly GCF_048544385.1). Lineage (NCBI taxonomy): Eukaryota > Metazoa > Arthropoda > Arachnida > Uropygi > Thelyphonidae > Mastigoproctus > Mastigoproctus giganteus. Next base: position 180,693,324 of record NC_143575.1, on the reverse strand, counting down.
AATGAATAGCAAAACAGCATTAAAACATTTCCCATGCTCAGTGAAATTTTCTCGCACGCTAATTTAATTGCAGTACAGTGACTTGTTACGTAGTTCCGAGATAAACATTTTAAAAAATGACCAAGTATATTTGCATTATATGCATTTATCCGAGTCTAGTCATCACTCAGTACCGTATTAGACATCGTTGAAACGGACAGTTTACTTGAACATTGTATCATAATTAATTCAACGCAGTTACATTTTTGAAGAGTTAATAATGGCCGATAAGAATGAAAAAGCAACAACGTCTGAGCACAGTACAAAGACTATAAATGTAAGAAAAAGACTGAATTTGAAAATTAAATTAGACGTTTTGAAGCGAATCGATTCCGGTCAAATACAAGCGGATATGTGCCATAATTTAGGACTTGCAAGTTTAACTGTAAGAACAATTATAAAAAAAAATAAAGAATTAATTTTAGCAGCGGGAAAGATAGCTGTTCCACTGCAAGATAGGAACAGATAGCTGTTCCACTGTTCCACAACTAGGGCTAGGCAGGCTATTAGGATTGAAATGGAAAAACTTTAACTAATTTTATTGAAAATAATATCCAATGCAGAATTCAGTTAAGTTAAATATTATTAAAAAAAATGTGGAACCATTTAAAACTAGTAAGAGCTGGTTGAATAGATTTAAAATCCAGGGAGAAGCCGCAAGTGCAGAAGGAGCCGAAACTTTAAAAAAAGAACTGTTAAAATTATCGAAGATGGATATTATGTGTTATACTATACTTCTCAACAAGTTTTTAACATAAATGAAGCAGGACTTTTGTGGTAACGAGTGCCTAAAAGAAGTTTCATATTGAAAGAAGAAAAAAACATGCCAGGTTTCAAAGCGGCGAAGGATCGGTTGACTTTATTGTTGGGTGGTAATTAAACTGCGGGGGATTTAAAATTAATACCCCTTTTAGTTTATTTGGAAGAGGGCCAAAGTTCAACACAAAATCGACACATTTTTCATGATTAAATTCATCAATTAAATCAATTTAGATCAATTAAATTCATGATTTTAATTGGAATTAATTTTGATACGTAAGTAGTTACCACATAGTTATATACGTATGTAATGCAGAATATTTTATATGTATAAATATTTTGACCGACATTTGTTCATCTTTTCACTACCGTTTATTATTGATTAGGAAATATCCTATGGCACCGACCACAACTCACAAATAAATATGTTACCTTATGGGAACGCGGCGCTCGCTTAGCGCGGATTCACTCAGTGCTCTGTTTTTATGGAATGAATTATCAGTGTTAAGCGGGGGTCACCTGTATATAGTTATTTACTCTGGCAGGTCCTGCCACCTAATTTCCTGAAATTTCAGTGGCTAGGACCTTAAAAAAAAAAAAAAAAAACCAGCTATATTTAGGGGTCAGCCAAAAGGAGTACTGGTTATGTGATTTGATGTTGTTATTAAGTTTTTGGGTGTAGGGCTCAAGCAATTTAGAGATGATTCGGATGCTGGTTGTAAGTTAGAGAAGGGGAGGGAGACTGAAGGCTGGGGGTAAGACAGAGATAAGGGGTCCATAGAGATGACCCCCCAAAACAGTGCAGCAGGCCCATGCCCCACCAGAGGGAAAAGAGGGGTGGTGAGGGGGCGGAGACCAGGGGTAACATCCCCCCTGCCTGGAGGTTGGGGAAAAGGACCACGCAAGGGAGTGTGGCAAGGAAAACTTAATGGCAGCAGCTGAGCTGTGCTAGTGGAGTGTCATACCTGGGACAAAAGTCCCATCCTGTCTTCTTTTTCAGTCTGATATGTCAGTTCTTGTGATCACACTTGGGACTGTACATGTGTCCTGTCCAATGTATACTGGTCACTACAAGTTCGGAGCTTTCAGGTCTAGTATTTAGGTGTGTGGTTCTCACTGGACTGTGTCACTAGTAGGGGTCTCTCGTGGGATTTTTTCCCATTTGGTAAGTCAAAATTAGAGATATATACGTTCACTGCAGTCTGACTTGGGAGCCGTTTCAGGGTTCCCGTCCATTTAGTCACTGGGTCAGCAGAGCTGCATAATATCAGAGTTAGTGAAGAGTCTAAATCAGGAAGGTCCAAAACAATGTTAAGTCATTCATGGGACAGAGGTCCCATCCAAATATTGATGGTAGTCAGGTTGACTGTCCTGCTTGAATTTGGGCAAGGTGAGTTAGTCAAGTATATGTTGTCGTTCCAGTGGTAGGGATCTTATTCTTGCGAAGAGCTCCTGGCAGTATTGCGAGAAGGCCTTGTACTCTCTGTCGCTGTCCAACAAGTAATGCTCCTGGTGTTTTGGATTGAAGTTAATTCTGGTAATCAGAATGCAGCGAAGGTCCTCATACAAAGGGCAGTCATATGTTAGGTGACTCCAACTCTCTGCAGTGGCAGAGGAGATCATCAGTAATTCCAAGACTTGAGAACTTGGCTCTGATGGATCCATGACCTGTTAGCATGAAAGTTGCATGCAGGCCCGGGGGGGGAGAACCATGAAGGAGATTTGGGATATACCTTGTTGATATGTGGAATAAATTTCCTAGTGATATCTCCCTTAGTGGAGTTAGCTCATCTGTCTTGCCAGGTTTACTGCAAATGAAAGCTAAGGCATTTCTTTTCAGCCTTCAAGTTGTTAGTGGGATCAATGGTATGGCCCATGAAGGTCACCAATGTGCCTTTTGATAGTTGGTAGAGGAACCTGCATCGTATCACCTCCAGGTCCAAAGGGAGGGTGCCTGTCAGCACCTGAAGGGCATGGGTGCTGACAAGTATGGCAGGCCTTGGTAATGGTAAGGAGGATAAACCTTTGAATAGTTTCAAGCTTCTTTCTGTTTACTGCTATTTTTGCTCTAGTACACTGCTCCCTGCAGTGTATGTAATTGCCTGTAGAAATACTGCTCTGTAGAACAGCAAGAGAGTGCGGCGGTTGAGGCCCCAATTCCATCGCGTAACTCTGGCAACCAAGGCAGTATACTTCCTTAACTTTGTCTGCAAGTGTTTCAAATGTGGGATATTGTAAGTCCTGAATCCAGGATTATTCCTAGATATTTCAATTCAGTAGTGAAATGTATTGTGGTCTTGTCTATCTTAATTTGTGGACATCTTCTGAGGGAGCCTTTCAGTAAGATGGAATTTGTCTTCATTGGAGAGATTTGAAGATTATGACCCCTTGCCCAGTTTTGTAATATCGAGAGAGCCTGATTGCAGAATTTCTAGTTGTGCTTTGCAGTCTGCAGACATGGCCAGGATTATATCATCTGCATAGGCCTGGAGATAACCTCATTCAGGTTAGTGGTGAGGAAGTCAAGTACGACATTCCAAAGGAGCGGCCCCAGTACTGAGCCTTGGGCACAGCCCATGTAAACCTGGTGTTTGACTCTGCAGTATGGTGCATTGACATTTATTTCTCTGACTGTGAGGTAGCTTCTTATGGTGTTATAGAGGTTTCCGGGAAGACAGGCACATCGTAGTCGGCTGAGGATGCTTGGCCACCGGAGTTAGTCGAACACCCCGGCAAAGTCTGTGACAATAATCAGGAAATATTTTCTACTGGAGTTTGTGGCAGTTGTAAGGATATTCTGGAGTGCTTCAACTTTTGAGCATTCTTGTTTGAAATCATATTGGCTTGTAGAGGATAAATTTGCTGCATTATAATGTACTGTAATTCTACTGTGTAGGAGGTATTCGGAAAACTTGCTTAGCACAGATAACAGGGTAATCAGTCTATATGAAGATGGGATTTCTGGAGGCTTGGTTGGGTTTTTCAGAATCAGGCATATGTTACCTGTCTTCTAATCAGAGGAGAAGACTCCTGTCTGCAGGCAGTGATTGAACAAGTGAAGGATGAGGTATGCTCCACAGTCTTCCTTATTTGAACTCTGGTTCAAGTAGGTCTGGTCCTGGACATTTATTGTTGCAGAGTCTATTAGTTGCGGTGTGCAGCTCCTCAGTGGTAAAGGGCGGCTCTTGATGTTCTGGACTATATATACTGTTGTCCTGGCAGAGTTGCTGTTGTTGACTTGTACTAGGATCCATTGTGAGTTGGATAATTGTATCCAATATGTTATTGATGGATCTATCCCATGAGGTTGTTATGTTACGTTGAAGGGTTATGGTTGCTGTCATTATTTGTTGGTTGTGATTTTATAGACTACACTCCAGGGATCCTTGTTTCTGGTTATGGAAACTAGGTGTTCCCATGATCTTTGCTTGCATTTCCTGATGGTAGCCGTGTATATATTTCTGGTCTCTCTGTATTCCTAGTGGAGGGCCTCCACTTCCACGGTTAGCCAGGACCGTCGTGTTCATTGCAAGGCTTTTCTTCGGGAGTTTACCTCCCGCCGGAGGTGCTGGAGTTCTGTGCACAACCACGAGACAGCACCAGGAATGGATTTCTTCCTAGGAATGGTGCAGTTGCTAGCTTCTATAATTATATTTGTGACTTTTCTCTGGTAGGCATCAGGATCAGTAGGATGGTAATTATTAACTTGCAGCTGCTGGGATAAGGAGCGCAGCTTCTCCGCGAAAAGGTCCCATTTTTTGCTCTTGAGATGGCATACCTTTGAGGGGTGAATCTTGGAATTGGGATTCTATCCAAGGATCTTGTTATCTGGTTGTTGAACTATGTTTTGAGGTGGTCCGGGAATCCCGGACTACCCAGCCTACGATGAAGTTTGATAGGTTTCTCGTAGCCAACGTGACATCAATTGTTGATTCCCACAGGGTATTGCAAAAGGTGGGAAGGTTGTTCGGCCTGTTCAGAACAGTAAGCTGGAAATTTGCAAGAAGATCTTCAAGTTTTTTGGCTGTTCCTACAGCTGTGCCTGTCAGCTGAACCAGGCAGGTGACCTGCAGTTGGCATCAGCACCGATGATGATTTTCTCATTTGGGAGAGTTGTTAGGATGATCTTCAGATACTTTGTGTACGGAAGTATATCCACCCCCAGTTTGCAGTATAATGAGACTATATAAAAACTTCCCAGGGAGCTGATGATGTGAGCACACTGCCCAGGCTGTGTATAAATGGGGGATTTTGGTGACAGTTATGTCAGGGTTCCTAGTTGCTATTGCAGCCCAGGGAGCTTCTTCATCAACTTGAGTAATTTTATAGGCGAGGGGGTACCCCCTGACCTGTTTTGCATAGGTGTACAGCTCCTGTAAGATCAGAATATCGAAGTTGTCTTCATCTGCTTTTATTCTTAGCTGTTCAGCTACTGCTTTGCCCATTGTACATTTATTTGGAGTATCTTCAGAATGCTGGTGTTGTACGGTTTAGGACGTTGGGCCATAATCAGTCTTTGATTGGTGTAAACTCTTCGCCTTTAAATAGATCAGACATTTGTTGTCGTGGATAGTGTTTGTGGGGCATTTTCTGTCCCTTGCAATTTGCACAGATGGGCAGTTTTTCTTTATTAGTGCACGTATTATACTCGTGGCCCTTTTCAGCACAATTGCGAAAGAAAGTAGCAGCAGCCTGGGTGCAGGTGTGCCCAAATCTGCAGCATTTAAAGCATTTGGGTAGAGCCACGTGCTCCCTGAAGCAGTGGCTGCCCCAGTTTATAAAAACTCTGTCTTGGTGAATGATTGTTTGCCAAACATAGGGGCAATTTCAAAAATCCAGTTTGTTGTTTCCATTCCTGGACTTTGTGTGGTACTTTGGGGTGATAATTTCCTCTGGGAGAGTTCTGTGGATATTTCTTTCGTATAGCTCGTCCTGAACCTGAGTCAGGGTTAGATCTTTGTCAACGTCAAAGACAATAATGTAGGGTCCTCTTTTCTTTGGCGGTGTGGCTTTGAGCTTGAGCATTGGTATCTTGGAGGTTGTGCATGATATCAGCAGCTTCTTGGCAAGATTCAGTTTCTATGATTACCCCTACATTTTGGGTCTTTTTAATTGACTTGCCTCCTAGTATTTTGTCTGTGGTCAATTCTGTAATTACTGTCTGTTTTACTTCCTCACTGGTTTGTGTAGATTCTGGGTGCGTGGGCCTGAGGACAACCAAGTGTGGTCTTCTTTCTTGTTATTGGTGCCCTATTTATGATGGATGAATCTGGTTTTAAATTCCTCAGCGCATTAGCGTAAGAACAGGAGCGCTGTTGGTTTTTAGATTCCTGCTCTACTTGATAGGCCTCTAATTTGGCCTTCTCATTTTCAATGTGGGAATATAGTGGAATGAGTTCCATCTTACTCTAGATTTGAATTATTTCTCCTCTGAGAGTAGTGGTGATTTGATTATCCGATTTGGCCATTAGTGTTTCTATCTCTGACCCGAGGGCGAAAACTTGGGTATAATGGATCCCTTGGGCAGGGTGGACTATCGAAGATGATGCCAGGTAAATTGGCTTTTATTGGTTGGGTTGTCTCTGGTGGTGGTGGTTCAGTGTGGTCCTTAGTACCATTCTTAAGGACACTGGGATATGTAGCGTCTGTATCAGTGCCTGCTGGAAGGGTAGGTTCACTGGGCAAACGACATTCAACATTCAAATAACAACAACGACTATGGGGTTGCACAATTTGTTCCTCTCCTCAGACATGTTGCTTACCTTGGTGGTGATCCAGGAGAATAGTTCTCTGTCTCAGGAAGAGTGTTGAATATGTTCAAGGAAAAAAAAAAAATGTTTAATGCAGCACAGTCTGCTGAGGAAGTAGGAAGTGTAACAGATATCCTCCAATCAGTTTGATTTGCTCTCGTAGTGGCACTCAAGTTTATTTCCGACCATGAGGCACTGCTGTAACAACACTAACCGATGCAATATGGCGGCCATCAAAGTATTTGTTCTTTGAGAATTCCATTACTTGAGTTCATTCGCGGAAGTAAGCAAAGTATCTTGAAGTACAAGTACAATGCAAATTACACAGGCAGAATCCCCTCCCCAGTAAAAACTCAGCTGTAACTGTGGCGAGCAAACTAAAAGACAGCTGCCTCCCCTAAATTATCACTACGGCGACTGCATGGTCAGATCTGTAGCTGACAACATAGAATACAAGAACAGACACAACTAAGTTAAACCCACAAGAAAAACTAACTTACTCCATTTGTAGCACTTCTATGGTTGATTCCATTCATTATCAGGTATTATGAGATCATATCCGAAAAACAACAAATTATAAACATAAGTTGGAGCACATTCTCAAGAAAGCAAGCTAAAGAGCAGCAGCAGTGCCCTCTCCCCCCTGTCTTGTGATTATCCTGAAACAATAACCAGATATAGGCAAAATAATTAAATAATAAATAAATGTCTGTTTATACTCTGGATACCTGAGGCCAGAAGAGTTTATAGCTTCATTGTAACTGTTTTAGTGCTGCCGATATAATAGCACAGCACTAGCAATGGGCTGTGCACTTTTTTGTGGTAGTGTATGGGCTCAATCTTGCAATGTGTGAATTGTGCATCTGTGTATGTTACCCCAGGACTACAGCCAGTTACCCATCATGGCTTCATTCTACTTTCCTTGGTACAGTTTCTCCATTAACAGAAGTCCTGATTGAATCTGTCTCCATGTTCTTCACTAACATCACCCAGTAAAAGTGCAAATAATGGAGCTTAATCAAGCTCAATTATTTGCACTTTGCACTTTTTCATTATTTGATTGATTTTCTTGCATTTTCATTATTTGATTAATTAATTTTGCATCCCATTTTTCCATAAATTTCAGTCAAGTTGTCAGTTCTTTGTAATTTTGATGACAGGAAGACTGGAAACCTTAGTCTTAAAAAATTGAGCAATCTTATAGCCCATACCGGGACTCTAGTGATTCATTTGGGCTATTCAAGGAGCCACTGGTAGGGTAGAAATTGCAAGTGAATTACGAGATTGGGGTGACTGTATGATCAGCTTATATCTTTCTACACTGCTAGAATTAGTGCCCCAGAATTAGTGTTATAGGAAAATGTACCTTAACTTTTTGACTGATTGGAACACAGCTGTTTGTATGGTGTCTGACAGTTTTGTTGTTGTTTTTTTTTTAATATAGAAATTTTAATTTTAACTTTTTTATTGAATTAAAAATGGTGTTTTATTAATTAGAATTTACCTATTTTATCACACTTTTCATTGTTTGAAATTTCTTGGAGCTGTATGCATTTTACTTCATATATTTACCCTTCCTTCTAATATACCCTCCCCCATCATTTTCATTTGGAAAATTCCCTAAAAAAAAGGCAAATGTTCAGAAAAATAAATGGGATGGGTAAAAAAAGAGCCAAATAATAAATATGCTAGTGGTGCAGATATACACTGCCCCTGCCATTAATATCTGGACATCTGCATATCTATAAATAACATTTGTTTACATGAAAACTAATAATGTGCACTGAGGACTTTAGCCTTTATAACAGCCTCTAGTCTTTGTGGAACACTTTCCATCAGTTTTATGTAAATGTCATCTGATTTTTTTCTGCCATTCACCCTTCTAAGTGGCAACCAGTTAAGCTGTGTTTTGGGCAGTTTCTCCTATTGTGCACAGTTATCCAGTTCATCTCAGAAGTTTTCTGTAAGATTGAGGTTAGGTAAATTGAATTGAAAACTGAAAATACTGTATCATTCAGAGAATATTGGTAGGGAAAGGTATACACAGGAGGATTTGATTTTATTTCCAAAATTAAAAAAAAAAAAAAAAAAATTAAAAAAGTTGAATGCAACTGCATGAGTGGCACTAAGGATTAAAAAGAATTATTGCTGTGTTCATCGTGGTATTTATGCACTTCTTGTAAAAAAAAATAATGTTCAGGTCAGCCTTCAACTACTCTGGTATGAGATGACATTTATCATCTCATTGAAAAAAATGTATGTATGATCTTATGTAAAGTGGCTCCAGGCATGTTTGTTCAACTCCACTATAGCTCTGTGTCAATAGAGAACTCTGTAAAAAGGCCATATGCGTAGTGTAGGTTTTGTGTGAATAGTGCAGGATTGTGTTGTTTCTGGCCACTTTTCTATCTAGAAGTGTCAGTCACCAGGAAAGATGCTTCTAGCAACCTGTGTCTGACACAAGGAGATAGGCCTCTTCTATCTTATACTGTTTCCATCAGGGAACTGGGGTCCCCCACCCACTGGAGGAACCCCAGTCACCAGCTGTCACATGCTGGTAATGGTAAACCAGCAGGTGACAGCAAGAATACCTTGCCATTAGTGGCTCAATTCAAGGGCAACAACAAAAATCCTGCCCACCAAACCAAAAAAAAAAATTGGTGGTTCCGCAGGGGTGGGGAAGTAGAAGGTAAGAAAGAATATTTCTTACTAAATTCTATTAAGTCCTTGAAGGTCCAGCCAGCCTGAAGAAATGGCCAATTCAACTCCAGTTGAAGTCAAGTCAGTGGAGTCGGTCAGATTCAAATCAAGTCAAATCATGTTTAGGTAAACATCATGAAGTCCAGTAGATCATATTCAGGTGAGCCAAAATCAAATTCCAATGTCCAATGCAGGAAGATAAAATCGATTCCAGTCTGGAAGAAACAGAATTATAATCTGAGAACAGATATATTCAGCATTGATTAGATAAGAAAATCCAGAGATTGAAGTAGGACAAGACACCTAGACAAGACAGCAGTAATAATTCAGACACAGCATGGGTTTATTAAGGGGAAGCCTTGTTTGACCAATTTAATTGGATACTATGACGTGGTCACAAAGGAACTGGATGCAAAAAATAATTTTTATATCATATACTTGCATTTCAGGAAAGCTTTTGACACTGTAATATAGCGCAATATGGCATTAAGGGCCAATTGCTACAACGGATAAAAGGATGGTTGAGTGGGAGAAGACAGAGTGGTAATCAACAGATACTGTTCTTCACGGAATAATGTTATTAGTTGTGTCGTTCAGGGTATTGGGCCCATTGTTGTTTTGTATATTTATCAGTGATATTGATGAAGGTATGTCAAGCTTAATGTCAAGCTTTGCAGATGATACAAAGGTTGGGAGGGTGGTTAATAACAGTAATGACAGTATGCTGCTGCAACAGGATCTGGAAAAGTTGGACAGATGGGCTGAGAAGTGGCAACTGAAGTTTAACATTCACAAATGCAAAGTACTGCATATGGGTAGCAGTAACCCCTAGAGAAATGTACCAACTGGGTGGTGTTACACTCAGGGTACTGGAGAATGAAAGAGACCTGGGGGTAATTGTGCAGTCAGATATGAAGTTTTCTGAGCAGTGCAGACAAGCCGCCAGAGTAGGTCACAGGGTCTTGTCAATGATATACAGGAATTTTGCAAGCAGGGATAAGGAGATAATCACCTAAAATGAGGCTTCCAGTACTACTGGAAGCCTCATTTTAGGAAGGATATAGAGTTGCTAGAATGAGTACAGAGAAGGGCAACAAGACTGGTGAGGGGAACAAAGGGGTGCTCTTACGAAGAAATGCTTTTATTTAATTAAGTTTTAAGAATTAAGTTCTGCAAATTGCAGTGTCTGGAGACTAAACACCTGCGAGGCAATCTGATTGAGGTGTATAAGGCCTTGAATGGATTGAGCAAGCTCAATGCTGATGGGATTCTTCCTCTTGCTCAGATTACAAATCTGAGGGGGATTAGATTCAAACTGAGGAAGATGGTTGTTGAATAGTTGTGCAGAAATTTCCTTTAGCCAGTGGATAGCTGATGATGGAACAAACTTCCATCTTTCATTGTGGAAGTTGATAAAATAAATTCAAGGTCAAGGTGAACAAGCATTTGGAACAAATGGATGGGTGAAGTGGGAAGGTTTTTTTTTTTTTTTTTTTTTAGTTGGTGCTGTATACGCTTGCTTTCCTGCATTTTATGCCTCTGCTAATGCTAAAGGACTACAAAGCAGAAGTTATTAAGCAGTATTGCTGGTTTCTTACTTGTAGCCACTAAGGTACATTTTTGGGTGAATATTTCATTTGCAAAGTCCTGCAAAATCTGATGTGAAATTTTCCACCGATGAAGAGAGTGCATTTACTTGCAAGTTTATAAAGTTCACAGTTATGTGTTTCCAGCCTTCTTTGTGACCACACATACATAATTCAATACTTTAAAGGCCAAAAGACCCTGTCAACATGAGTAATGTATAAAGGCTAATTGAAAAGCAAGATTTCCTTTGGTTATCCAATGGAAAAATGAAAGATTTAGTAGTTTGTTCGGTATTGGAAGTATTCTATCTTGTTTGCCATATGTTGATTAACTTGTTCCATATTATTTTCTTTCCTTTTCTAGCGCACTGTGGCCACAGATCCCGATGCGCATAATAAATCCCAAACAAACAATCTTTTGTTTTCTTTTTTGACGTAATCATTTATATTCTTATCCTGAGAAATTCTGTTGGAATTTTGCTTTGAAGATTATAACAAAATCTCTTGCAGGCAAGATCCAAATCGAGGGTCATTGTGCCAGATAAGACTTTCAGAGCAGCAATTGAAACTATGCTGCAGGTTCTAACAATAGCCAAGAGTATATTGCACTGTAGGGAAAGAAGTTTAGCCTGAAACCTTTTGTTGGCTATGTGGTGGAACCAAACACCATTGCTTAAAGTTACCAAAGGAATGTAAACAGCGTTATAATATAAAACCAATGTTTTCCTAGAAAGTCCCCAATCTTGATGGGAAATTCTCATTAATGAGCCAGTAAAATTTTTTTACTTTGTTGCTGGATGTTTTAGATGGGGAAAGAAGCTCAATTTGTTGTCTAAATATATATCTTAGATATTTTATCACAGAGACAAATGGTAATTTATGGCCATTTATTTTGATTTAAGGCACCCTGTTAAGTTTTGATTTTCCTTTAAAGAGGCAATTTTTGTTTTAACGGGTCGAATAGTAAGCTTGTTATGTTTAGTCTATGAATTAAGATCAATGAAGATGATTTGGGCCTACAGTTCTAAAGAAACACATGATCTACCACTGATGAAAATACAATGTTCTATCTATCCTGGGGACCCTCATTTAGAACAGTGTTCCAAATGAGGGTCCACAGGATAGATAGAACCTTGTAGATACTCTCTAGTAATTGATCTGTAGATATGCTGATGTTTGATTTTGAAAGTAATATTGTTAATGAAAATATGATTTATGTTACTTTAGATAACCAACATTGCTGAAGCGAAAAGTGAAATAAAGGCAAATTTGGGTACATCTAGAAATGAGGGTGTAATTAAAGGAAGTAAAGATCAGTAGTAAGTGCCATATAAATTTTTGAAATAGCTCTTAGCATGTTAGAATATTTGGTCATCATCATCATTATTGTTCTTTTATTGCCAGAAAGAAATACATAGATTGCAGGCAATATCCCTTAACACAAAAGCAGAAGGATTCACAAAACGCTTACTGAGTTCTCTGTTTCAAAATTGAGCATATTAATAAAAACAACTCTGACATTGTTTATCTTTACAATCCAGTAACATTCTTTCGCCTTTGTGCATATTTCAGTATGCAATATGCACACATGGATCAAAATCTAACAAAAAATGCCCATACATTTAATGGCTGCATAAATAAATTATCTTCTTAGATTTCTTTAGCAGATAAAGTCTACTCTTCAACCTTGGGAAGTTTTGCACTTCATCATTGAGAATATACCATTCAGCTAAATTCTATATGTCAGGATAGCTATCAACTTCCATTAATAACTTGGCAGCAAGTGTTTGATGACATATTAAACATCTATCACTATTTTATGGGTGCATACTAAAGTTGGATAATAAGCTTAGTTTCGGAATCAGTCTTGAGCAGTTTGGCTTGATAACTGGCCTAGTTTAATACCCAATATTCAAAGCCGAGATTTTAATCTATTATACATTATTAGAACTGTTCTTGAATATATGCTTGTTCATGATATTGGCCTTGGCTTTTGCACCTACAAAGATAAATCATATATCATTTGTAAAGTCTCAACCACGAATCAACTTTATGATATTAACCGGAATATAATGACTTAATTCTTTCTTTTTAATTATTCCTTGAATCATTTGAACAGAAAAAAAAAAACAAAACACTTTGCTGAAAAGGGAATTTAATGATTAAATAAACGAACTGCTGATCATTAAACTGGAACCTTATTTTTGATCTTGATAATTACTCTTATTTTTGATTATTATTCTTTATAAAAAAAATCCATATGTAAGGCAGTGCGTTCAATGTTACACAGTGGCATGTTGGATTGCCAACTTTATAATACAGGTAGTTCTCGACTTTACGAGTTAATTCGTTCCTAGTGCACGCTCGTGAAGTGGGAATATATTTCCCATAGACTTAAGGTTAAAAATAGGGCTTACATTCTCAACAGTGAAATTAGTTAGCTAATTAGTTTGTTTAAACAATGATTGATTTATCCAAAGAAATTAAAATAAAGTAGCCTGTAAAATCAAGCAAATTATAATAATAGAGAAATTATTTACGACTTACAAATGTTAAAGAATGTTTATTCTTCATCATCATCAACTAAATGCACACTTGTTGATCACTCATGCGTTGGTTTGTTGCACAAAGGAGTCATCGTTTTTAAAAAATGTTTCAAGAGGCGTTTGTTTCCAAGATAATCTTCTCTTTTAACTACATATTTCACAGTTGCATGCATAAGCATTTTTTAATGCACATACAAATTGCAACTAACACGATTCGCGAGGAATAACAAGTTTACAAAGCTTTAAAAAAAAGGAATGAAGAGAAGATTCTGAAAATTTATTTGTTATTTATACGATTGAAGATTTCAGTAAAGGGAAACACATTTCACCATAATAACGTAAAAAACCACACAATTCCAGCTATCAGTATTTTCGCAAATGCAAGAAGATCAAGTTTACTACCCATTTATAATTGCTTGCAGTAACAGAAAAGCCCAATAAACCGGCAAATTGTTTTTATTGTTTTATGGTCGTGACCTCCAGAAATGTGCTTTAGAAAAATATCACAAAGGCGTTTAAAATTCTTATAACGGAACATATGATAATGATGAAAGTGTAGTGCATTTTAATGATTTGAATTGGTAACTAATACAATTTACAAACCATGCTCATGACCTTTTATATGGCCTTAAGGCAGTGGTTTTCATCCAGGATGCCGTGGCATACTATTGTGCCGCAACAACATTCTTGAGGTGCCGTGTAATTTGGGTTTAAGTTACTTAGTTATTTTTCATTTTTTGAAATTTATACATTTATTTCATTATAAAAAGGTGTACGGTATTCATTGAACTATCTTTTTAATTTTGTGGTGATCTATAATTGATCTTTATTTAGTACCTCTATTAGATAGTATGAATCAGAGCTGTAATACTCAATATGTTCTACGTAGATCTTAATATTTGTAAAATAATAAGAGGAGTTTACTTCAGTATAGTACGTAGAACACTTCCATTTGATACTCTCCAGAAATTAAAACGAAAAAATCGAAAACTTACATTAGTGTAAAAAATAAATAATTAAAAACCAATTTAACACAATTTAAATCAATTTAACGCAATTAAAAAGAATCTAACGAAAGTATTCAATCCGATTTTCCTTCCTGAAGCTGACAAGGCTTTTTGACCGTATGTCGTGATCACAGGAATGAAAATTACAGGTATTAAATTGGTTTTTAATTATTTATTTTTTACTCTAATGTAAGTTTTCGATTTTTTCGTTTTAATTTCTGGAGAGTATCATATGGAAGTGTTCTACGTACTATATTGAGGTAAACTCCTCTTATTATTTTGCAAATATTAGTACCTCTATATAAAGAATAAAATTATTATATAGGTATATACTAAAAGGTCGAAAACCACTGTGTTAGGTATTTATTTTGGCCTAGAGGTGCTGTGAAAAAATTACTGGGACACTAAGGGCGCCATGAACCGAGAAAGTTTGGGAACCTCTGCTTATGGTCATGCTCGTGACCTTAAAAATGACATTTTAGAGAGATAAATAGCTTAGTTATACAGCGAAAATTTCAACTTCCGAGATTTTGAAATGAATTACCAAAAAACAATGTGTTATTGGGTTCGCGTTACGGTATTTTAACGATACTGTGGTCTCTGGAACTGATTAATATCGTAAAGCGGGGTACACTGTATTGTATAACTACTCATGTGGTTTGGAATACAGTATTTATGAATGTTTTACATTAATTTTTTGCAATTAATGTTCATATTTTCGATTTTGTTGATCCTTTGGGGGGAAAAAAAAAACTCATAAACCCGGGAACTCGTAAAGTGAGAACTGCCTGTATATAATGTGATTTGATACGTTATTTCAGTTTATCTTGCTGTTTATGATTTTGGATATTCTGATTATGAATATAGGATTGTTTTTTTATTTTATACCTGGCATATTTTACATGAGTTCAGGTACCACTTTGGAAGATAAACTAGGACACTTTATTTAAAAATAAACACTTGAATGCCTTTGCTTTTAGTGTAGTTTTAAGAATAATCTGTATCTCAAACTTCTGTACTGTTGTTCACTCAGTTTTTCAACCACCTCTTTGTAGCTTTTGCACTTGTTCTTGTTATCTAGAAACCCATGTTCTACAACAGTGGTTCTCAAACTTTTTCGAGTCATCACCCCCTTGGTTCTGTAAATTGCATCTCCAATGCCCCCCAATCATAACTTATAGAAATATTTTTCAGAGTGGCTGACTGCACGACCCAATGGGGAAGATAATGAAAAATATAATTCAAAGCAGTAATGATTAATTGCTCATTTATTTCAAATCCAATAAAAGTTTTATTTTATTTAATTCAACTTATTGGACTAGTGATTCTAGCTTTTCAAAATCTGACAATCATTTAACAAAAGACTTAAGTACATTTAGTGACAAGTTCATTTTTCTGTAAATTTTTAATGCGAGGGATGGGCTTGATGACATAATACCAGTTTCTCAATGTCTGGTTAAAGTCACTTAGAATGAGTTTCAAATCACCAAGTTCAATAATCTGGTTCAATCAATTTCTTTGCTTGGAGATAAGTTGGATGACCACACTAACACCACGTTCTACTAAATATGAAGTTTCTTAACCACTGTCCATAGTGCAGGATACTGATCAGATATTTTCTTCTGTAACCCGAACTCTTGATAAAATTCCTTAAACTTTGGTTTCAGCTCAATATCATTTTATAACTCAATTAGTTCTTCTTCTAATACCCCAACTTCCACAATATCTAAAAATGGATTCATCACCCAATCTGGAATTTCTATGAAAAGAAAATCCTTAAATCATTCAGACATATCTTCATGCAGCGTATCCAAATGGTCACAAATGACTCGCAGATCATCGTCCTGTATCCCACCAATCAATTTCCCTCTCTGTCTAGCTCAGACAGAGAGGAAAATTGATATAGCTTGCAACGGCCTATATTGTGCTTCAATAAAGTTAACTTTGAAATAAAAGTGGCTACTACAAATTTGGCTCTAATAAGGTTGATATCGTTTCCTTGAAACTCTATATTCATTTCATTGAACTTTGCAAATAGCTCAGACAAATATGCAGTGTCATGCCTGATACCTTTAAATTTATCACTTAGAAAAGCATCTTTCTCTTCAAAAAAACTCCACAATGGAGTCAAAAGGTTATAAAAGCATCTTATGCAGTTGTCTTTTGATAGCCAACGAATTAGTCCGGAATAGCCTATCATTGAGAGCATGGGCTTTGATTTTATTAACACAATAATGATGACGGTGTGTAATCACCTTCACTACATGTAACTTCATGTTGGTGATGAATGGTAAAGTGAATGGTAAAGACATTTGGAACAACTTCAAGTATGCAACAAAACCATGGTAGTGAAAAATCATTGATGGAGCTTCATCCATTGCAAGAGCAAGTATGTTAGCAAGTGAAATTTTCTTGTCTTTAAAGAACTGCTCAATGACACAAAATATTGACTCACCTTTAGTATCTGTTTCTAACTGCCTTGCAAACAACAACTCTTGAACTGAACTTTCATCCTTTATGAAGTGCACATATGCTAGAAGCAAAGATTCATTGCCTGGCAAAGTTGACTCATCTGGCTGTAATACAAATTCTGTAGTACTTAGTATGCTACACAATGTATCTTCCACATTCTCAGCCATTTCATCTATGCATCTTTGAACTGTGTTGCTTAGAGGAATACTCTAAGTACTGTTTTACATAAGTCACGTGGTGACGTATGTAAAACAGTACTCGGAACTTCACTTACTGCTGGTAAGATGTCCTTCACCGATTGTATGCGGCTTTCCACACTTGGCAATCAACAATAAAATATTGTATGATCATAAACCATCAGTTTTTTGTTGTGAGGCATTACAAAATATACTTGATAGCATTGGCCGCTTTTGCAATTTAATACAAAGTGATTCAAAAAAAAATGTTAAATTCCTGTTTGCCATGTCATGATGTGCCTTCCTAAAATGGTCAATAATTCTGAAAGGTTTCATTGCCTCATTAGAAAATACCTTTTCACGTATTAGGCACATTGGCAGGTGCTTGTTTGTAGTTGCTGGTATAAATTCATACTTCTGATATTCCGCACTATATTGTCTACATTTCCTCTTTACCAGTGTACATTTGTGCCTCCGTAGCCAGGTGGGCAGGAGCAGCAGCGCATAGCACACGCTTCTTGATTAGACCGGGCTTCGAGCCTGTGACCACCAAATACGGAGGATGCGGAAAGGTCAGGGAATGACCACCGCATATCCCCGGAGCAATATGTCCTTAGTTGCTAATGCTCCTAAAAACCAAATAACAAACAACAACAAACCAGTGTACATTAATAACCACTCTGTCTTTTCCCACTCAACCAACTCTTTATACAGACACTCACTTGTGCCAATATTATCACAAAATTTAGAATTTGTTGTTGGTAATATCATCAGTTGATCCTACTGCATAAAATTTAAAAACTGTCTGATACCACTGTAGTCACCCTTATGGAAGCAAAATCTACAGTGGACTCTTTACCCTTGATGGTAGTTTTGTCTCTAAGTAAATTCCCTTTACCCCTTGACAGTATTTTTGTCTTTAATTACATTCCTCATCATTAAAATGTGACTACTGCCACTCAGTGGGCCTTTTACTCTTGAAGACTCTTAATGCATGAAGAATCACTGCTGATAACCAGATTAAGAGTACTGCTTCCTTTTGTTGCCTCTCTAAGATTCTGCTGTAGAAAACAGTCATCTGATAAATCCACAAAAGTCTTGCTAGTGTGTGAGTGACCAACTCACAAATTTCAGTCAACATCTCTCTCTCTCTATCAACAACTCTCTATCACATAATGTTCAATTCACCATTTTTGACCATTAAAAGAGGCATTAAGAAGATATTTTCATCAGATGAAAAGTCCAAGGCTGTGGTGCATTAATAGTCTCCACACCAAACAAAGCTTCTTTTGAGGAATCCAGGCATTAGTGCAGTGTCAGAGGAAGCATCTTGGACATAATGGTGGCAACCATATTGAAGATTAGCATTTGTAGTTTCCTTCTTTTTTTATCAAATAAAACTTTTATTTATTTGTCATTTTAATTTTTTAATGACCTTTCTGGTTGAATTGCCAGAATTTTCCTGAACAGTGTTACTTATCTTTCTTTCCTTCTATGAGAGTCAAACATGTTAGTTATTGTAGAATTTTTTTTAAATTTAGGTTTCTTGTTTTAATTAATATTGAGTCAGCTCTTTAAAGGCCTGCATTAGAACTTTTAATGTAAATATTGCCAAAATATTTCAAAATAATGGATTATTTGAAAATCAAATGAAATTAAAATCATAGGCCATTTCTAGCACTGTTTAATCATGAGGAAATAACCAATTATGATTTATTGGATTTTGTGAATGAGAAGATTGAAAAAAGTTAATTTCTTGAAATTAAAAGTATGCTATTACTCCAAATTTGATTAATTCTATAATTAATCAAATTTAATAGAACTTTTAGTGTTTTCTGATTTATTTTGAAATGCTATAAACACCTCTCTGTTTGAGTTTTCATAATTTTGCCTTTATTGATATACAGTTTAGCAGAGACTGAGCCTGCACAGAAATTATCAGAAGTTTTAAGAACTACTGATAAGGTGTCCTTGACCAGCATAAAAAATGATCCACAGAAGAAACAGAGAGCAGTGGAGAAGTTGGCAACTCTGCTGTCTAGTATGGAGGTAATTTTTGTAATTGATATTAAGAAAGAGAATATAATTATTTACACAGAAACCTATGCAAATTAAATTGAAACATTTACAGGACATTGAGAGCAGCTGCCTCACATTTGCTCTGAATTGCAGATTGCTGCACTACAGGTAAACAACACTGATTGGGGGCCTATCAGTGCAATGCTTGACAACTCAGCCATTCAATTCATATCACAAAAGATGCAAAAGGTGTATGAAACAAACTTAAATAATCAGTCATCATTACTATCCAAATTTGTCATACCCAGCGGGTGTATAAGTTGCTGAAATGCATTAGCATTAGTTGAGGCATATGATGCAAGAAAGCAAGCTTATACAGCATCAGCCAAAAAAAATAAATAAATAAAAACTCTTCCCATTTCAACCATTTGTCACTCCAAATGTTTGTCTAGTTCAGCCTTAAATTTATTTAAGCTATCAATTTCTGCAACAACAAATGGAAGTCTTCCAGCAATCAACTACCTGCTGGCTAAAGGCAAACTTCTGCAGATCTGTTCTACAACTGTCTTTCCTCAATTTGAATCTATGCCCCCTCAGGTTCTTAATCTGAACAAATGGAAGTATCCCATCAGCATTGAGCCTGCTCAAACCATTCAAGGCCTTATACACTTCAATCAGATCACCTCGCATTCACCTCTCCTAGGAAAGGTGACTAGGATCACCTCTTCTAGTCTCCAGATGCTGCAACTTGCAGTACTTAAGCCTCTCATGGTAAGAGCACCCCTTTGTTCCTCTCACCAATCTTCTTGCCCTTCTCTGTACTCGTTCTAGCAATTCAACATCCTTCCTAAAATGAGACCTCCAGACCTTTACGCAGTACCCAAAGTGTGGCCTGACCATTGCCTTATACAAAGGGATAATCACATCCTTGTCTGTGCTGGCAAAATTCCAATATATCATTGACAAAACTCCATGACCTGTTCTGGCATCCCTTCTGCCCTACTCAGACAACTTCATTTCTGACTGCACAATTACCTCCAGGTCTTTTTTATTTCTCCACCTCCCTGATTGTAGTTCCACATTTGGTACGTTTCTCTTGGGTTATTGCTACTCATATGCAGTACTTTGCATTTGTCAAAGATAAACTTCAATTGTCATTTCTCAGCCCATCTGCCTAACTTTTCTAGATCCTGTTGCAGAAGCATACTGCCTTTACTGTCATTAACAACACTGCCAACCTTTGTATCATCTGCAAACTTGGACATTAAGCCTGATATACCTTCATCAGTATCAATATATGATAAATACACAAAACAACAATGGGCCCAGCACTGAACCCTGGAGGACTCCACTAATAACATTAGTCCACGTAGAGCAGTGTCCATTTATTACTACTCTCTGCAGTTTAACACTCAGCCATGCCTTTATCCATTACAGCAACTTGCTCTTAATGTCGTCATCATCATCATCAGCCATTTTCAATCCACTGCAGGATGAAGGCCTCTCCAGCAACTTTCCTGTTCCTTCTGTTTTGTGCAATGGCCATCCATTTACTACCCACAAACTCATGAATTCCATCTATCCATCTCTGCCGTTGTCTTCAAGGTTTTCTTCTAGCTCCCTTGGGTACCATTCTGTTATTTTCTTAGTCCATCTGTCATTATGTCTTTGAGCTATGTGTCCTGCCCAAGACCATTTTAGTTCTTTAGTTTTGATAAGAATGTCCTTTACTTGAGTTTGCTGCCTAATCCATGTGTTTCTCTTCTTATCTAACAGTCTGATTCCCAATATAATTTGTTCCATTATTCGCTGTGTAGTTCTCAGCTTTTCTTCCATTCTTTTGGTGAGTGCCCAAGTTTCACTTCCATAAGTCATGGTGGGGAGTATACATTGGTTCATTATTTTACATTTCAGACAAACTGAGATATTACTCTTCAGTATGTGACTATATTTCCTGAATGCTATCCATCCAAAATTTATTCTTCTCTGGACTTCCAGCCATTTATCATTATTACAGCTAATAACTTGTCCCAGATAAGTATATGACTCCACCTTTTCAATTACTGCTCCTTCAATCATTTGTCCCTTTCTGTGGCATACTTGTTCATCATTACTTTTGTTTTAGCCATATCCATCTCTAGTCCAAAATCCTTACTAACTCTGCATAACTGATTAAGACTTTCCTATAATTCTTTGGGATCGTGGCTTATGACCACAATGTCATCTGCAAATCGTAAATGGTTTAGGTATTCTCTGTTCACATTGACTCCTTTCTGCAACCAGTCTAATCTTCTGAAAGCTTCCTCAAGGGCAGCAGTAAACAGCTTCGGAGATATTGTGTCTCCTTGTTGAACTCCTTTCTTGATTTTAAATTTCCTGATGTCTTTGTCTAGTCTAATAAAGGAGGTAGCGTTCTCATATATTTTCTTCAAAATCATAATATATGGGGTATCTATGCCTTGTCTTTCCAGTGCCCGAAACATTGCCTTATGCTGTATGGAGTCAAATGCCTTTTCATAATCCACAAATGCCAGGCATAATGGTGTTTTATATTCATTTGCTTTCTCCATTAGCTGTGATATTACGTGAAGGTGATCCATAGTTGAGAATCCTGTCCTAAAGTCAGCTTGCTCTTTCAGTTGGTTCTAATCAAGTATTCTTTCTAATCTGTTAGTAATGACCTTTGTGAACAACTTGTAGATGTGGGATAACAAGCTAATTGGTCTATAATTTCTAATTTCTGATTTATCTCCTTTCTTATGCAGCAAAACTGATTGCATTATTCCACTGCTTAGGCGTCGCACCTTTTCTAATGCACTTTGTGAAGAGCCTTGCCAGTTTTTGTGTTATGTCTCTTCCTCCCAATTTTAACTACCCTACAGTAACTTCATCTTCCCCCCCCCCCCCGGGCTTTCTGATTCTTCATTTTCTTCAATGCAATGTATGTTCTACCTCACCAGGAAGAATATCGGGTATGTCATATATGTGTTGCTAGTTTGTGATCCCTCTTCCCCACTGCTGGCATCATTCCCTCGCTCCTTGTATAATTCTCTATAGTAGTCTTCTGCTATTTGAATTATGCCTTCTCTGCTATTTATAAGTACACCATCGCTATTCTTCAGTTTCATTATCATTTGTCTTTCTGTATTACTGCTCATGGCTGCTGATTTAAGTCCTTTGTTTTCCCTTAATGCTTGTTCTACTTTTCTTGTGTTAAATCTTATGTCCTCTCTGAGTCTCTTTCTAATGGCTTTGCATAACTCTGTATTCAATTTTCTCCTTGTCAGTGTGTATCTTGCTCTTCATTTTTCGCCTTCGGTTCATCATAACAAGTGTTTCTTGACTAATTTTTTCTTCTTTGGATTTCTTTTTCCCTATAGGTTTCTTGGGCTTTATCACTTTCAGAAAGTTGTAATATTCCTCGTCTATCTTGGTCCTGAGCAGTCTGCAGAAGCTTAAACTTGTTAAGTTCTAGTACATACTGCTTTTTCTCCTCTTCTGTTATCTCAAAGACCTTTGTATTATTTACTCGAATCAGTTTTTTTCCTTTCCTTTCCTACATCTATATCAAGTGTACGTCTTGCCATTCTATGATCATTTCTAACATTTACCTTATTCAGGACAGTAACATCATTCACGATGTATCTTCTGTTAGTGAGGATGAAGTCGATTTTGTTAGTTGTTAATCCATTTGGACTCTTCCATGTCCACTTTCTGTTCACCCTTTTCTTGAAAAAAGTGTTCATTACTGACAATCCTTGAGATTCTGCAAATTCCACAAGTCTTTCACCTCTTTCATTTTTTTAACCAATTCCAAAATTTCCTATAGTTCCCCTTTCTGGGCTGTTTTGTCTTTTTCCGACCTTAGCATTGAAGTCCCCCATAATAATAGTGTAGTGGGTTTTCTGCTCATCTAGAAGACTCAATTTCAGTGTACATTTCTTCAACCTCTTCATCATCATGGCTCGATGTTGGTGCATAAATCATTATAACCTTTAGCTTGTACATCTTAGAAATCTTGAGTATTAGTCTTGACACCCTCGGTGACGTACTTTTGTTTTGTAAAAAACAACATTTTTCCAAAATGTTGTTTTTTAAATCTTTATGGACCAGAATCCTAACTCCACCTTCATTCCTTTCACTGTTTCCATTGGTGTACAGCAGATTTCCACTTGATAAACTTATAAGTGATTAATTTCTTCTTCTTGTTTCAGCCAAACCGATGATATTCCAATTCACATTTTCTAATTCCTTTTCCAGCTCTAATATCCTGTCTTCACCGATGAGCGATCTTACTTTGTAACAGGCCAAATTCAGTTTCCATGCATGGCAGCCTGGTTGTACCCAGAGATTCTCAGCACCCTCTGCTTCCACTCTGATCCTCTCGCTGCCGTAAGAGGGGGAGTGAAAGCCGCTGGGGACTGAGGGCCATTTGATTCGTTGTGCTGTCATATGCTGGACGGTTTGGTCTTTTCCTCTTCACGCTGCCCTTAATGCCATACTTCTCCAATTTGTACAGCAGTCTTCCATGTGCAACAGTATCAAAAACTTTCTTTAAATCCAATAGTAAATAACAGTTCTCAGCTATCAGTCTTCCATTTGCTATTTTATGTCTTGATATCCTATTTCCTATTAAATCTTTGGCTGTAGTCAGAATAAGCTCTTTTTCAACTAATAATTTCAACTAAAACTTATCTGCTTGAGCTTAGAGAGTCTATTGCCATTAATTTTTGCATTGAATATCAGTTTAGCTCACCTCCCTTCTCTCATTTCTAAGGGCTCATACATATCTTTTTTTTTTTCACTTACTTTTGTGGATGTTTTGCTCAAAGTTTTTTCTTATTCCCTCATTTGTAATAGGGTGCAACCATTGCTTCTGTGTGCTAGTTCCCTTTGTTTTTCTTAAAATTCAGGTTTTTGATAAATTTTTTATGCAGCTTTAAGATTAAAAATAGATTAAAAATAAGCTTAAAACCATGATACAAGTTTCTGATTTTTCCTTTTTCTTCAAATTAATTTTTGAACTGGATGCTTATACTTTCTGCTTTACTTATTGTGCTGTTTATTTCTCTGTCTAATTCTGTTCTCAGATATACAAAATTAACAATTTTTGGTTATTCTATATTCTGAATTTTATTTTTCACTCCCCTCTTCCATAACCTTTGTATCTCTTATTTCCTGTTTTCTCCAATTTTCATAACTTTAAGTGTGACTATTCTGATATCCTGTGTTTGGCTTAAAATCTGCTCGATCTTCCCTAATACTTTTCTCTTCTTTAAGATATTTTCAAAAATTTGACCTGATCCACGTGGAATGAAATTTCTATCTAATTGCCACAGTGGTGGAACCCATTTTAGTCTCCAGAGCAAAGTTCTTTCAACCCCCCTTTCTCTTCCCTCATGCCATATGATTGATGTTTTTTGAGGTTATGATGGACATCCTGGCAAGATCCAATCTTCCTTACATTTTGAAGGTACAGCTCTAAAATGGTGTTCTCAGGTGGGCTGTTAGATAGTCCAATGAACCAAACCTATTGGTAACTTCCTAGGAGGTTTCTGGATCAGCTGGTTATGATCTTGCTGTCACTACTCTGCCAGATAGTGAATGGTGAGAGTCCAAGTAGTGTGTGTGTGTGTGCAGGGGCATTGTCGAGGCCATGTTATGTCAAGGAGTTGGGTACATTCTTGTCATGTGTATGTTCAAGGACTTCATTAGTTCATACAACATGTCCTTCCTGCACATTTTATTACTACTGAATACATCATGGTCAAACTAATAGAACAAACTTATATGCAAAAAGATCTAAATCTCACAAATACTTCCTCATTCATTTCACAAATATATGTATTCACAGTTCCAGTCTCAGTGATGTCCATTTTCACTTATAGTCTGCCAAACCCAATGTACTCATTCTGACAGAATCCCAATTATCAGTTGATTCAACCACTGTCCATCTCAGTTGTCTAAATTATTCACTGTGTGATTCTTTTTGAATCAAAGGTGGGCATATAATTTGTTAATTCTGATATTCCGACTTACTAATTTGGAATCTCCTCTTTTCGATTTTCTTTGTCCTAAAATCTCTCTACCACATTCTGTCAAATTCATCTGTTGCTTCTATCTTTCTGCCAATTCCGCTAATCACTTGTAACTCTTTGGCTTCCTGTCTTTGAAGTTTGACTTTCTCCAATCCAACTTTCCTAACAGTGAAGTAAATTTTCTTGATGATTTTAATGTTAACAACTCCAGCTGGCTTCCGTTTTCTGGTCTCATGGACTCAGCTGGTTGAGATGCTGAGGCTTTTGTAGTTACTAATGACATTGCACAGATTGTTCATTTACCTACAAAATACCAGACAACCCTAACCATACAGCTCTAACCATATGTCACTTGACCTTTTCCTCACAGGAAACCCTTCTTAGTACACAGTCGAGGTGTACTAAGAAGAGAACGGTCGAATGGAGCCTTTCTCTCGTGGCCATTCTCAACCTCTTGTTGTTTCTGATTACAAGAATGCAAAATGAGATGATCTGCCAGAGATGTCTTCTTTTCCTTGGTTGTATTACTGTGTCAGTATCTTCTGATGTCAACATTTACACAGATCATGTGTGAAATTATTCTTGTAGGGATGAAATCCATTATTCCACACTCCACCTTAAAATCTCATCCTTTATATAAACTTTGATTTTCCAATAAATGTGCAAAGGCTGTTCAAGATAAGAATGTTGCATATTGCAATTGGCTTGTATCGAAATCTCCAGCTTCATTTTCTATCTACACTAAAGCTCACAACAATTGTAATCCAATTGTTCATCAGTCCAAACCTGATTTCAAACAGACTAAGTTAGAAAACTTGTTTGTGGTCCAAATAGTAGTTGAGCATTCTAGTCTCTTGCCAAAGCTGTTGGCCTCAAGTTTTGCCCATCTCTATTCCCACTGCTATCAAAACCAGATGGTTTCATTGCCACTTCAGCAAAGATAAAGCTGATATGCTAGCATTCTATTTTTCTTCTAACTCATGTACTGATGATCTTGGCAAACCACCACTTACCATTCCCAATACACTGCATTTAATGACTCCCCTGTGGACTTCCATCAGAAGGATTTTGAACAATTTTGATGCTAAGAAAGCACTGGGTCCTTGATGACATTTCACTTTCTTATTCCAAAGGTGTTTTCCCTTCTGCTTGGAAATTTGCTCATATCCAGCCAGTTCGTAAAAATGGTGACAAACCATTTCCATCCAATTTTTGTCCCATTTCTCCTACTAGAAACCTTCCATCTGATTAAGAATCACCAATATGGATCACATAAGTGTCAATCCACTGCTAATATTCTGGCTTAAGTTACCCATCTGTGGACAAATTCAGTGGAAATGTTTGGTGAAACTCGTCAAAGGCTTTTGATCATGTTTGACATAAAGGTCTTCTAAATAAGCTTCTATCTTATGGTTTGTTAATGGTTTTTTGTAATTGAGTATCCAATTTTTTCTCTGACCGCTCACTGCAGGTAATGGCTCTCTGTTTTAACCCCTCCGCTAATGCTGGTGTTCACCAAGGTTCAGCTCTTTCTCTCACTCTTTTCCTCTTGTGTATTAATGACTTTCCATTGACTGGAAATCCTATCCGTAGTTTTCTGATGATAGCATATTGCATTCTCCTTTCCATTTTAATAAACCTTGTCCTGCACAAACAGCTTCAATTTCTCAAATATCTGCTACCAATTCCTTAAATGCTGATCTCCAGGTAATTTTCCAGTGGGGAAAAGATAACTTACTTGATTTCAATCCTTCTAAAACAGTCCTGTCTTATATCTTGCAAAAAGAATTCTTCTCCACCTATACTTTGATGACACTAATTTCTAAGCAAGATCATATATCTCTATTGTATTGGTGATTATCCTGACTTCTAATCTCTCTTGGCATTAGCACATTACAACTGTTGCTTCCTCTGCATCTAAACAACTGGGTTTTCTCTTTCACTTTCATCATTTCTTTTTTTCCAAAAAGATTTGCTCTGTACAAATTGCAAACCTGTCCCACCATGGAATATTGTTCCCACATCTAGCGTAGTGCCTCCGAAAATCTCCCTCAGGCTTCAAGATTCCATTCAAAAAAGAGCAGTTAGGTTAATTAATGACTCATCTTTAACAAAGTCTCTCCACTCTGTTTTTGCTGCATAGATGTTCTGTTTCTGCTACATACCTTTTCTAAAGATACTTCCATATGCATTTTCTATAGTTACTTCCATATAGATACTTCCAATTCTTCTGAATTGTGTTCTATAATTCCTGCTTTCTCTTCCAAACCAGTCTGAATGTGTGCCACAACCAGTCAACATCCTTTTACTGTCCAACTTCAAAATTGTAGAACCAACTTCTTCATTTATTCATTCCACTTCTGTTTTCTGGAATAACCTCCCTTCATATGATCCTAATCCTGAAAATTACAACCTATAAAAATTAAAGTCTAATGTCAACAAGTGTTTTCTTTCATCTCCTGAACCTTCAACCCATGCACGGTGCTAAGTACTGTAGATTCTAATAACCCTCGTTTTTGGGGTTTACATAAAAATATAAGAAAAAAAAAAATTCTGTTTTTTACAGCCTTCAGCTGGACCATCACAAAGCTTTAAATCTCAAATTTTGCCAGCATAACTTTATTTTAATGCTTCCCAATCAATTAAATTTTCCTCCAAACTATTTCTAAATTTTCTCTCCTTTTCACTGTACATATGTCCAGAATAAATTAGTTCTAAATCACTGTAACGGCAGCTTCTTGTGTTCAATTTTTTTCTGTGCTGCCTGTTATTCTGATATCATATCAACCTAGTTTTGCTAATATGACTTCTTTTTCTTTTTAAGATTCTAGTGTTCACAATACCTATCGTACAATGGTTGTTCTATTAGCATATATAGCACTGTGTCTTGGTTGCTGCCCAATCACAGCAGTGACCTAATTGATCTGAGCAGTGTTTGCTGACTGGCATGTATTATGATTGCTTTATCCTGTCATAATGAAAAGGTTTCAGCATATAATTTACCTAGAATTTTTTTCAGCCTGGATTATACTTGTTAACAGGAGAGACTGCTTCTACAGGGATGGGATACACTTAAATAGAAAGGGTGCAAGAATATTTGCTGATGCTATCGAGGCAGTGTTGGGTGGGTCGGAAAACTGATAGCTTGGGGGATACAAGGACTAATAGTTTAACAGTAGCCGTAGGCAGAGGTGAAGGTGATTCTTGCACAACTTCTATTAGAATAAGTAGCGACCTGGAGCGAGGGGTGTTGGGGTTTCAGGGACGGATGGCAGTCATCGTGAAACAGGTGGGTATATGGGATGTGTTAGAGTAATTAAGAATAAGAATAGGTGCATGTATACTTGCATGTATACCAATGCTAGAAGTATAGTAAATAAATTTGATGAATTTGAAGTGTTGGTCAAGACATCAAAGGCGGATATTGTTGGGATATCAGAGACGTGGTGTCACAC
This sequence comes from Mastigoproctus giganteus, assembly GCF_048544385.1. Taxonomy (NCBI): domain Eukaryota; kingdom Metazoa; phylum Arthropoda; class Arachnida; order Uropygi; family Thelyphonidae; genus Mastigoproctus; species Mastigoproctus giganteus. The sequence goes on along the minus strand of NC_143575.1, from coordinate 180,664,777 downwards.
AGATATAAGGAATGCTGAACTGGAATTTGGGGAGTACAATGTGTACAGAAAGGATAGACAGGATAGGAAGGGAGGAGGTGTTATGCTGTTAATAAAGAAAAACATAAAATCAAAAGAAGTACATCCAGTTGATATAGATGAATAGTGCACTGTTGAGTCAGTTTGGTGTGACATAAGCACTGCGAAAGCAAAAATAAGAGTAGGAGTGTGTTATAGGCCTAATGACTTGAATGAGTACAATGAACAATTGTACAGAGAAATAGAGTGGGCTAGTAAATCGGAATGTCTTATAATGGGGGATTTTAACTTCCCAGATATTGACTGGAACTTGTGGGTTGGGCACTCACACACTAGTCAGACTTTTGTGGATTTATTGGATGATTGTTTTCTGCAGCAGCATGTTCGAGAGGCAACCAGAGAAAGTAATACTCTTGATCTGGTTATCAGCAGTGATCATTCATGTATTAGGAATTTGCAGATAAAAGAACCACTAGGTGGCAGTGATCACAGTGTACTGACGTGGGATTTACTTAAAGATTTAATTACCATCGGGGGTAAAGGAAAGGGTTTTTGCTTCCGTAAAGGCGAGTACAGTGGTCTCCAACAGTTTTTAAATTCTGTACAGTGGGATCAACTGACGATGTTACCAACAGTAAATTCTAAGTGGGAAGCATTCAAGGAATTAATCGTGGAAGCTACTAAAAGGTTCATACCTATTAAGAAATATTGTTCAAGGTTTAGGCCTAAATGGTTGTCAAATGAACTAATGAGACTCGTAACAGAGAAGAAAAATGCATGGGATGCATATAAATCATCAGGCGACATAGAAGCCTATGGCAGATATAAGTTAATCTGTAATCAGGTCACAAAGGAGGTTCGGCAGGCGAAGGCAGATTACGAGAAATCCTTGGCAAAAGATGCCAAGAAAAACAGCAAGGATTTCTTTACTTATATAAACTCTAAAAGGAAGGGGATGAATCTGATCGGTCCACTTGACATCGATGGTTCGACTGTTGATGATCCTGCTCAGATAGCAAACAAACTGAATGATTATTTTGCATCTACATTCACACGTGAGGAATTATTAAGGTTTGAAAATGGCAGAAGGTTATCAAATTGTAGCAAGATACTTAATGATTTTGTAATAACCGAGAGCAAAGTGGAAGAGAAATTGTTGAAGTTAAACGTAAGAAAAGCACCTGGGGTGGATGGGATCTATCCAGTTATATTAAAGGAGACGGCAAAGCAACTAAGCAAACCCTTAGCCATAATTATGAGAGCATCCTTGGACTCAGGGGAGGTTCCCACGGACTGGAGATGTGCAAATGTAATGTGCAAATGTCTGTAAATGAGAGTAATTACAGACCAGTTAGTTTAACTTCTGTTCCGGGTAAAATAATGGAGTCGCTGGTTAAGGATGCATTGCAGGATCATCTAGACAAGACTGCAGCAATAATTCAGACACAGCATGGGTTTGTTAAGGGAAAGTCTTGTCTGACAAATTTGATAGGATATTATGATGTGGTTACAAAGGAACTGGATGCGAAAAATAATTTTGATATCATATATTTGGATTTCAGGAAAGCTTTTGACACTGTTGCGCATGGAAGACTATTGTACAAATTGGAGCAGAATGGTATTAAGGGTAAGTTGCTACAATGGATAAAAGGATGGTTAAATGCTAGAAGACAGAGGGTGGTAATCAATGGGTGCTGCTCTTCTTGGACTAATGTTATTAGTGGAGTCCCACAGGGTTCGGTGTTAGGTCCACTGTTGTTTTGTATATTTATCAATGATATTGATGAAGGTATATCAGCCTTAATGTCGAAGTTTGCAGATGATACAAAGGTTGGCAGGGTTGTTAATGACAGTAATGGCAGTGTGCTACTGCAACAGGATCTAGATAATTTGGGCAGATGGGCTAAGAAGTGGCAACTGAAGTTTAACCTTGACAAATGCAAAGTACTACATATGGGTAGAAGTAACCCCAGAGAAACGTACCAACTGTGTGGTACTACACTTAAGGTGGTAAAAAATGAAAAAGACCTGGGAGTAATTGTGCAGGTAGATATGAAGTTTTCTGAGCAATGCAGAGCGGCTGCCAGGGCAGGTCATGGGGTTTTGTCAATGATATATAGGAATTTTGCTAGCAGGGAAAAGGAGGTGATTATCCCTCTGTATAAGGCAATGGTCAGGCCACGCCTTGAGTACTGCGTACAGGTCTGGAGGCCTCATTTTAGGAAGGATGTAGATTTACTTGAGCGTGTGCAGAGAAGGGCAACAAGATTGGTGAGGGGAATGAAGGGATTCTCTTACCAAGAGAGGCTTAAGTTCTGCAAATTGCAGTGGCTGGAGACTAGGCACCTGTGCGGTGATCTGATTGAGGTATATAAGGCCTTGAATGGGTTGAGCATGCTGAATTCTGATGGGATCCTTTCACTTGTTTAGATTATGAATCTAAGGGGGCATAAATTCAAATTAAGAAAAGACAGATGTAGAATAGATGTGCGGAAATTTTCCTTTAGCCAGCGGGTGGTTAATTGCTGGAACAAACTTCCATCTGTTGTTGTGGAAGTTGATAGGTTGAATAAATTTAAGGAGGAACTGGACAGGCATTTGGAGGGAATGGTGTGATTTTTTTTTTTTTTTTTTTTTTTTTTGGCTGATGCTGCATAAGCTCATACATTTGCTTTCTTGCATCACATGCCATTACTACTACTACTATCTGTTTTGTAAGTTTGATCCATATTGTCAGCCCATCCTCAATCAATCCTTCATTCAATAACCATATAGCTCTCTACCAATAAAGTTCTGGAGAAATGGTTTCTTCCTGATTAGGTGGCATTTTCAGGATGACCCTTTAGTATTACATTAGTGACCTTTCAATGTAAATAAGTTACTGATTCATTTAAGGTAATGTTACTTACATATATATTTTTAGCTTGGCTATTAAACTGAATCGTTTTGTTAAGGATTGAAATTGGTGCTTTGTGAAAGACTCTTTCCTCACAGTCAACTTTGGCCATATAACAAAATAAAAACCTTATTTATTAAAAATTTAATGTTTAAATTAAATAATTACATTGAACCTGCTACATGCTAATTTTTTAATAAAATTTGTGTGTATATTTATGTTTTTCATGTGTGGGTTTTGTATGGTGCATATAGGGTGCAGCAAAGAAATACAGTTATAAAAACTCCGAAATTTATTTAAATGTTTATTTAACAAATTATAAACATACTTAAAACAATAGAAGCATTTTATTTTTTTAAGATGGCATCTTCCAGGTGACCTTCACTTTTGTGCAGATAGATGCTCCTCTACTCTTAGACAGTGCACATTACTTGGCAACGGATTTTTGCTGGAATTCTGATTATTTCTTTGGCAATTCTGAGTTTAATCTCAGTGATAGTGTGTTCTCAGTTGTTGTAGACTCTGAAATCAAATAGATATCAAGATGTGCAAATAGTTCCTCATAAAGGCATATGCCATCACAAATGATCTTACTGAGACAGGGTTGTCCCCATGACATTCCTTTGCAGCAAAACAAACAACTTTCTCATAGTATAATGTTCCCTTCCCCCTCCTCCAACTTTTTTTTATTTATTTATTTTTTTTTTTTTAGAAGTTAGGAGTAAAATGCGATTTTTATTCTTTTCGGCACTGGCCAGAGAGGAAAATTAGCAGAAAGATTTTGAAATAATAAAATAAATGTCTGCCCACATATAAAAAAGAATAACAGTTAAAAGAAGCAAAATGCTAAAACCTAGTGAAATGGAATGTTTCTTTGCAGGTTTTAGGTTTTCAGAAATGAAAACATTTTAGTGAATGGAAGAAAATTTTTCAGGAGCAAAAACTCCAAAACAGTAGTGAGATGATATGTCTCCTTGATTGGCAAAAGCTGTTATAAAATTTGAGAGGGTATATTGAATAAAATGAAGGTTGCCTTATGAAGACTAATATCATAGTTGATCTTTTCTTTGTTGTGCTTGAAAGAAGTAAGCCCAATGATATTAAAAAATATTGCATATCATACTGTATAACCTTGGCATTATGTAAAGGGGCAAAATTCAGTAGATTAGTTTTGTTCAGCTAATTCTGAAAATTTTACTATATTACAAAATGAAAGATTAAAATGTTTCAATAGTTATAAATAGGTTATGAATAAATCTCCATTCTTGTTAAGAAGAACCAGGAGTTGAGAACAAAGTTTAATGGTTAATGTAGCATGCAGTCTTTTAACGCATGCACTAACTGGATGGTTGAAAATTTAAGTCTTTGTGCAAAATGCATTAATAAACTCCTTTCTGAAATGTTGAATGAAACCATTGGTGATGTGCAGAATTTTCATAGACTATTCAAGTGCAGTCCTTATAGTGGCAGTCTTTGTTTTTGAGTTGTTATTATTATTATTATTAGCCATATGGTGCAAGAAAGCCTGAGGCTTACGTTGCACCAGCTAAAAAAAATTCCGAGTTACCCTTAGAGAGAGAGAGATTATCAGAATTAGAAAGGAATCACCAAGAGAGAGAGAAGAATGATGATATCCAGCTCAGGACCCTGGATGTGCCAAGCCCATTCTTATAGACGCAGTTTAATTAGATGGCAGCACTAAAATAGCTTTGAAAAGCAGAAGATAGGAGATTGCATCTGCTAGCCATTGTTATCTGATTATGGAGTTACAAAAAGCCAGAATTCTCTAGAATTCAGATCCCAGAGATGATGAAACCAAATCAAGTGGTATGTAAATAGATGTAGTGAATATTATTGCATCAAAAAAGAAAAAAAAAAGTAACAAGTTTTTGTTTTTTTACAAATTTTTCAGATTTGATTTTGTTAACTTTATTCCAGTGTTGAATAGGTAAGTCAAAAAATAAAACAAAATAAATATATAATATTTAAAAGCATTTATATATAAATTTTTATTTTTACAAATTTTAAAAAAATTTCACGAAGAAACTCATTCTCAGAGTTTGATACTTTGATCCCAAAAATCACACATGCATTTGGTAAAACTGGCTCCTCAATGAGTTAAAGGTTGATTCTTCCTTTTTCATCACTGATGAGTTTATATGGTTTAAAGACTAATTTATTGCTAAGTAAATTGTGAAAGATAATTATCAGTTTTAAAGTAGAGAAGCAATCATTGGTTGAAGACAATATAAAAATTAGCATTACAGAAAAAAATGTTTGGTTTATTTTTAGATTGAAAGTGTTCCTAGAGAAAAGAGCAAACTATCCTTGAATTTGGCTGCACCATTGCCAAAGAAGGCAAAGTTAAAAGAACAGAAGAAAGTGTAAGTATCATAAATGTTTTCTTGAATAAACTGCACTTACCAGGATAATTAGATAGTGTAATTAACAGCATAATATACAGCATCTAAAAATTACTGCAAGCGAACACACCTTGATTATAAATGTAGCAATGCAACTTGATCACAATTTGTTTAGGTAAAAAATATTCATGTAGTTTTATGGCAGGCAGCACATCGGGAATAATTTCATTGCTTAAGAAATTAATAAATGTTCATTATAAATATCACATTCATTGATTTTTTTTAGGTAGCACAGCAGTGCTTATCAGATGCCAACTCAGTGTTATTGTGGGCCTTTATAAGAGCTGGAAGAACAGGGTGAATACCCTTGAAAGATTTAAATTGGGGGACCATCAAGCCCATATTTTTTTGTAAACATGAGAGGTATTAGAACCTATAGTACTTAGTACCGTGTTTGGGTTGGAGGTTTTTTTTTTTTTTTTTATGTGAACCCCAAACACGAGAGATATTAGAACCTATAGTACTTAGTACCGTGCTTGGGTTGGAGACTGAGAAGACGAAAGAAGATATTTGTTGACATTGGACTTGAACTTCTGTAGATTGTAATTTTCAGGAAATACGTATGAAGGAAGGTTGTTCCAGAAAACGGCAGTTGAATGAATAAATGAGGAAGATGAAAAGTTGGTTCTGTGGGTTTGAAGTTGGACAGTAAATGGATGTTGGCTGGTGGCGGCACGTGTTCGGACTGTTTTGAAAGAGAGAGCGGGAACTATAGAAGCTAATTCAGAAGAACAGTGCCCATGGAAGTATCTGAAGAAGAGGCATGCAGCAGAAACAGTGCGTCTATGAGACAGCGAGTGGAGAGACTCTGTTGGAGATAAATCATTAATTAACCTAACTGCCATCTTCTGAATGGAATCAAGAAGCCTGAGAGAGGTTTTGGGGGCACCACCCCAGATGTGGGAACAATATTCCATGGCAGGGCGGATTTGCGATTTATACAGAGTGAGCAACTGTTTGGAAGAAAAGTAATGCTGAGAGCGAAAGAGAAAACCAAGTTTTTTAGATGCAGAGGAAGCAATATTTGTAATGTGCTTGTGCCAAGAGAGATTAGAAGTCAGGGTAATCCCCAAAAGAGATATATCCTTTTGCCTAGAAATCGGAGTGTCACTAAAGATAAGCATAGGAGCAGAAGAATCCTTTTTGCGAGATATAAGACAAGACTGAGTTTTAGAAGGGTTGAAATCAACTAAGTTGTCTTTGCCCCACTGGAGAATTACCTGAAGATCGGCATTTAAGGAATTGGTAGCAGATTTTTGAGAAGTTGAAGCTGATTGAGCAGGACAAGGTTTCTCAAAATGGAAAGTTGAATGCAATGTGCTATCATCGGCAAAACTATGGATAGGATTTCCAGTCAATGGAAAGTCCAGTCCAGGATAGAATTTCCAAGGACCAGGATAGAATTTCCAGTCATTGATATACAAGAGGAAAAGAGTGGGGGAAAGAACTGAACTTGGGGGACACCGGCATTAGTGGAGAAGTTAGAAGACAGAGAGCCATCTACCATCACCCTCAGTGAGGGTGATGGTAGATGGGGTTTGGCAGACTGCAAGTGGAAATGGACATCGTTGAGATTAGAATTGAGACCACGTATATTTGTAAAATGAATTAGGAATTGTTTGGGAGGTTTAGATCTTTTTTGCAGGTATGCTTGCTCTATTAGTTTGACAATTTATGGTATATTTAATAGTAAGAAAAAGTGGGTGGGACGTGCTGTATTAAGTAATGAAATTTTTGTATATGGTGTACACATGGTAAGAATATACCCAGGTCCTTGACATAACGTGGCCTCAACAATGCCCCCCTCGCATACACTCTACTCGGACTCCCTCCAGTCACTATCTGGCAGAGTAGAGGTAGCAAGATTATACAATAGCTGATCCGGAAGTCTCCTAGAGAGTTACCAATAGGTTCGGTCCGGTGTACTAACTAGCGGCCGGCCTGCGAACACCATTTTACAGCTGTACCCTCGAAATGTAAGGAATAATGGATCTCGCCACGATGTTCATCATAACCTGAAAAGTCATCAATCATACTGCATGATGGAAGAGATGGGGAAAGATTGATCGGAACTTAGCTTTAGAGTCTAAACATGGGTTCCACCACTTCAAGCCTCTAATAAGCAACGTGGTGGTATTGCACCGGTTGATGAGAGTCATCTACCACTTAGTACTGCTGGTAACATAGCTAGGCGGCATTCCTCCGTGTTGTGTGGGCACCACACCTCGACGCCTGCTTACGTCGGTTCACACTTGAGTGGTCACCCACCATGTACTTGTGCACGGAGGTTATACCCCAGGATTACTAACAGTCCCACCCTCATGAAGGTGCAAGCAGAGATTTGGCTGTCACAGACTGTCCAGACTTTGCCGAAATTGGGTTCACTTGACTTGAGTATCACCCGGATATCAGTTCCATCAGCGTTTTAGACTCCCAGGTAGCAAGTACAGCTTGTCTGGCATATCGGAGAGAATGTCTGTGACAACCTGAAGGACCTTAGCTCCCCACCTCTCTGAGCCAGAACTTGCACTTGAGCATCAGGCTAAACAGTGGCTACTAGGTGGTAGATGACTTTCATCAACCAGTGCAACACCAACACTTTGTTTTTCCTCATTGGAGGCTTGAAGTGGCGGAACCCATGTTTAGTCTCCAGAGCTAAGTTCGGTAACCGTTCCCCATCTCTTCCATCATACGGTATGATTGATGTCTTTTGAGGTTATGATGAACACCATGGTGAGATCCAAACTTCATTACATTTTGAAGGTACAGCTCTAAAATGGTGTTCGCAGGCCAGCCACTAGTTAGTACACCAGACCAGACCTATTGGTAACTTTCTAGGAGTCTTCTGGATCAGCTAGTGCATAATCGTTCTACCTCTACTCTGCCAGATAGTGACTGGAGGGAGTGCAAGTAGTGTGTATGTCGGAGGCATTGTCGAGGCCCCATTATGTCAAGGTTCTGGGTATATTCTTACCACGTGTACGCCATATTCAAAAATTTCATCACTTACAACATGTCCCCCCCCCACAAACACTCTTTTTCTTGTTATTGAACACACCATAAATTGTTAAACTAATAGAGAAACTTATCTGTGAAAAGATCTAAACCTCTTAAACATTTCCTAGTTCATTTCACAAATATATGTGGTCTCAGTTCTAATCTCAATGATGTCCATTTCCACTTAGTCTGCCAAACCCCATGAACTTTTTCTGACAGAATCTCAGTTAGCAGTTGATTCAACTGCTGCTCATCTCAGTTGCCCGAATTATTCACTGTATGATTCCTTTCGCCTGAAAGGTGGTACTTGTGCATATGTCCATTCTGATATTCCCTGTCAGAGACTTGGTAACTTGGAATTTCCTCTTGTCTGGCTTAAAATCTCTCTACCTCATTCTGTCAGATTCATCTGTTGTCTCTACCATTCTCCCAACTCCACTAATCACTGGGAACTCTTTGACTTCCTCTCTTTGCAACTTGACTTTCTCTAGTCCAACTTTCCTAAACAGTGAGGTAATTTTCCTTGGTGATTTGAATGGTCAACTCCAGCGGGCTTCCATTTTCTAGTCACATGGACGCAGCTGGTCAAGATGCTGAGGTTTTTGCAATTTCTAATGACCTCGCACAGATTGTTCATTTACTTACCAGAATACTGGACAATCCTAACTACAGCCAACACGCTTGATCATTTTCTCACAAACAACTCTTCTAAGTACATGGTCGAAGTGTGTAGTCCTTTAGGCACCTTAGATCACAACTTGGTGATTGTCTCTTCTCCCATGGAGCCTTTTTCTCATAGCTATTCCCACCCTCGTGTTTGGCATTACAAGAGTGCAAAATGGGATGACCTGCGAGATTTCTTTTCTTCTTTTCTTTGGTCGGATTACCATTTCAAAATTTCTGATGTCAATGTTTGCTCAGATCGTGTCAGTGAAATTATTCCTGTAGAAACAGAATCCTTTTTTCCACAATACTTTAAAATCTCGTCCTTTATCTAAACCTTGGTTTTCCAATAAACATACTAAGGCTGTTCAAGAGAAGAATGTTGCATATCGTAATTGGCTTGTTTCCATTTTTTCAGTTTCATTTTCTGCATACACCAAAGCTCGCAACAATTGGAAAGCAGTTATTAATCAGTCCAAACTAGATTTTGAACAGGCTAAGAGTAGAAAACTTGCTTCTTGTCCTATTGGTAGCCGAACATTCTTTCCAAAGCTATTGGCTGCAACTTTTGCCCATCTTTGCTTCCACCTCTGTCATAACCAGATGGTTCTATTGTCACTTCAGCCAAGGATAAAGCTGACCTGCTATTATCCCATTTTTCTTCCAACTCCTGTATTAATGATCTTGGTAAAACACTTCCCACCATTCCCAACATGCTCCATTCAATGTCTCCTGTGGTACTTCAGACAAAAGGACATCAGAAGGATTTTGACGAATCTTGATGCTAAGAAAGCTCCAGATCCTGATGGTATTTCTCCACTTGTTCTCAAAACCTGTGCTCCTGAACTTACTTCTGTTCTTTGCCGCCTTTTTTCACTTTCTTATTCCAAAGGTGTTTTTCCTTTTGTTTGGAAATTTGCTCTTATCCAGCCAGTTTCTAAACAGGGTGACAAATCCCTCCCATCCAATTATCGTCGCATTGTAATTACTTCTGCTCTTTCAGTTAACCGCCAACTATCTACACTTAACTATCTACAGACTCGCAGAGAGGAGGGTAATAGAACACTTCCCCCCCTTTCACTCTGTAGACCTTAGTTAACATAACATGGATTCTCATCACATACTGCTTTTTTCAGAGTGAATTCACCATTTATAGGAGGGCCAGGCATGTTTCTAATAATTAGAGAATAGTGTAATTTTTAAAACATTTATTTAGAATGAAACTGTTGCTTTGTTTTCCACAATCATTATGTTCTCTTTTATACAAAACAACAGAAGCAGTGATGGACTACTTTCTGCAGTGAAAGATGTAGCAGTGAGTTTTGGAGGGGATGTGAAACAAACAGAGTCGGAGCTAATTAAAGAACTTTTGGCTCATGCAGAAGAAACTGAAAAGGCAAAAGAAAACAAAACTAAGCTAGAGAAGAAAAACGTAAGGTACAGTCCTTAATTTGTATAGTTGGAGTTATTTACTATCTTTGATAAGGCTAATTTGTACTTTCTGGTTTATGTAATGTATATAATAAACTGGAAATTCTTCACGAAACCTGAAATGTTGAAATGAAAAAGGAAAATAAAAAACACACAAAATGAAATGAAAAAAAGGATATAGAACCACCAGAACTTCATAGGTGGCAACAAACAGAAGGCCATAATTTGAAATATAGTTTAACTGATTGTATTTGAAATTCAGTCACCCTTTAATTAATTTGGCAGTTTGAGATTTATTTATGTACACACCAGGGTGTTTCAATTAAAAGGCATTGGGGTTTGTCTCACTTATTTTTAAGTTTAGATTATTTGTCGTGCAAACCTTTCTATCATATCTTGGCTGAAATTTTTCAATTTGTTGTTATTGTTAAAATTCAACAAGTATGAGTATTACCATTTAGATTTTACAATTTCTAAATTAAGATTTTGCCTAATCAGCTGCTTATTTTTTTACTTAGTTGGAAAGTTTCCTCATCTTTGGATGATGTTTAGTCTAAAAATATCATTGCTATACTTCTAAAATGAAAATAAATGATTTTATGTATTTTCTGTAATGATCAATATACACTAAGGCAAAATCAAAATTGATTTTGGCTTAGTGCATATTGATTGAATAATATGAATTATAATAAAAAAATTTGAGGTTATATAACAAATAATAAAACATTTTGAATTATCTAAAATATAATAGAAATTAAGAAATTTCAAAATTATATAATGCATAGTTGCACATCAATCATTGTTGACCCGACAGAGAATGAAGGATATGAAGTTGAAAATTAATGCAAAAATAAAGCAGATTTACCATGTCCAAGCAAAAGAACCCCAGTGTAAACTTTACTGTAGTCAAAAAATAAATGGAGTTGTGTATAATGTATGGAGAGAATTGAAAGTGGTGATCCCTGTGTATCGGACATAATAAAAAGTGTGTTGAAATGCTGGTAATTAGCCAAATAGTTATACGTTAATTTAACACATAATGAAACTTGGTGATAGGAAAGTGAGATGAATGGCTAATAGTGGAGTAGAAGAAACAGTACCTGAACATCACGAAGGCAAAGATATGGAATACCAAAGACTGTAAGACACCAAGAAAGCATAGTGTATACTAGACACATAATATACATAGCCCTAGGACCTGTTATGAATCTAAAACTGTAATTTTAGTTTACAGTTACTAAATTGGTGCAATAGGTTCTGGTAGGAGTTTTTTGAAATTTATATTTATGGACATTCTGAAGTGATATTTCAGATATGTGATATGAAAATTATTATAAACCAGTTTATTATACAAGGCTTTGATGTTAGTTTTATAGGCTGAACTTTTAATGCTGTTGGAAGCAATCCTGAGATATTGGCATAGAATGATATCGGCATGTACAGATTTAGAGATATTGGATTCCCAGTGTGTAAGGCTGACTACATTGAAATTAAAAGCATCTCTTTTGAGGTGCGTATCTTGTGAAAAAATTCACAAGTGTTCTAGAGTTGTGTGCATGTTTTAGATCACAGCACTGTCGGGGTTTATGATGCTATTCTGTTAGTGTATATATTTATGATAATTATTAATTGTAGGACTTTTTTTTTTTTTTTGCCCTTTCAATTTGGCTGGTTGACCCTGGAAGAATTCACCCAGGTTGTAGGTATGTAGTGATAACTTTTTTCTATATTATCCTTTGTGTATATGTAAAAAATAAGAGACTTTATCTCAATGATCTTTTGGAGAATGCTTCACCATGCTGAACTCCTGAATTCAACTGAACATAAAATTATTTAATGATTTCTCCCTCTAAAGATGCATGGATGGCCCAACATGTCCACGATCTATAGCTAAGGACCCTCACCCGACTGCCAACACATCAAACCACCAGCACATAACCCTTGATGACAGAAGGTATTATGATTTAATAATAAAATCAATGAAAAGGATTGTGGAGTATAATAGTTAAAATAATTTTGAAACAAATTTTAATAACTTCCTTCCTAAAGTGGACTGGGGCTTTTCAACGTCTTGGTCACAGGATAGGAGTTTTGTCTTGGTCACAGGATAGGAGTAATGTGAGTTAAATGAGTGAAACTTTAATATAGAGATTATTCGGTAACTTCGTGCATGCTCCAAAATGACCATGAATCAGATATGAAATATGGACTCCATACATTAATCGAAATTTCGTGAATTTTGATTTCTAGGGTTTCGGTGATTAATAATTTAGTGTAATTACGATGTATACTAAGTATTTTGAACTCATTAAATAAAAAAGTGTGGTTTTCATTGATGACACGAAAAGCTAATTCCAAGGTACTTGCCCTAGAAGCACGAACCAAGGCCAAGTGTTGTTCTCACACCCATTGTACATAGTGTCGATCATTGATAGGTTGCGTGACATTCATTACGTGAGATATTATATACTATGTCATTTATCTGCTTCGAAAATGACGACATGATTGAACAATTATTTAGTTCAGCATGTAATATACGTATGGGTCTAGAGACAATTTTAAATTCTGTATCCCTGAAAGCCTGTTCAGCTGTTTATACCATTATTCACTGTAGGGAATGGAAATAAAGTATTTTTTGGTGTTATTGCTGTTGACTAGTGTTTTCCCCTGTAATTTATTTTTAGCCTGTGTTTTAATTTGGTTAATGGGGTAAAGAGGATAACCTCTATTTAAAAATCTGTAAGTGTCTGGACTTCGGTGATTAACAATGATTCCAATGTGGAGTATTTATATGCATTCAGAAATTTGTTAAAAATAATAGAACATTTGTATGTGAATGGGCGATAGCTGTTGTAGTCAAGAAACATGCCTGTGTTTGTCGGTTTCTGATCAATATTGAATTGATCTGATAAATATCAAGATTTTGCAGCTCTGGTGAACACTAAGTTTTTATTTACATTTAGCTATTTTATTGACTAAATTGTTATATTAAATTCTTTTCTATAAGTACCTTTATAGTCCTAGTCAAGCTCCTTGGTTTATTTTGAATTCAGATCGCGATTTTGAAAGTTAATACTTAGTGTCCATATATTTTACTCTTCGTAACTTTCCACCATTGTTACATGATACAGAATATCGTAACATGTATCCTGAACTTGATAGCATAAGGTTTAACATAAAACTAGATAGAAAAATAAGTAGCACTGTATTAGAAATCTGTTAGCTTAGTTTAGTATTACCAATTAATCAATTAAAAATTTATTAATCTTATTAAATTTCATTGTTAATTAAATTGTACTTAAAGGAAATCATGACTCAGACTAGAGCAGCAAAGCAATGAGCACAAAGTAGCTGTAGTACTGTGGCTCAGGGGAAGAACCGAAGGGGGCAATTCTCTAGTGCATCACAGTCTAAAAAAATGTGCGAAATATGAAATGTTTGCAGACTTTTCTAGAACAGGACATGATCTAGCCAAGGAGGATGTCTTTTTATGCTAGGTGCGGAGACTGTGAACAAATTAGTCACCATCTCAGCATTCTGATGGGTGTCTATGAGAGTTTGAGGTGTAGGGTAGATGCCCTTGAAGTAATTGAGGGCCCATCAAGCTCTCAGCTGCCCAACACAACACCAGAGCTCCCTCCTGTGCATCAGGCATCAGTGACGATCTCCAAGGCAGAATGTGCTGGTCCCACCGGAGCTAGCTATGATTGGTGACTCTATTGTCAGGGAGACGGGGAATATATTATGCAAAAAGGATAGGTGGAACAGGACATGGGTATGTCTCCTTGGGGCAAAAGTTGATGACGTTGTAGAGCAGATATCTTTTAAAGGCACAAAAGGTGATATTGTTGTACATGTTGGCACTAATGACCTTAAGGGTAAGAGATCTGCAGGTTTACTTAACAAGTACAGGTCAAAGTTGAAAAAAAAGTTGCGAATTAGGGTTAAATTTGAAAGTGTCTGCAATTCTGACCAGACATGATGGGGTGGGGGGGGGAGTATATAATGAGAGCCTTGTCAATCAATTTGGCCTTGGAGAGATATGTACAAGGGTCATGGGGTAGAATTTTTTTCAGCGTGGTCTGTGTTTGCTAACAGGAGAGACGACTTCTACAGGGATGGGATACGCTTAAATAGAAAGGGTGCAAGAATATTTACTGATGTTATTGAGGCACTGTTAGGTGGGTAAACTGCTAGCTTAGGGGGATTTACAGACTAAAAGATTAACAGTAGCTGCAGGCAGAGTCAAAAGTGATTCTTGCACTGCTTCTATTGTAATGAGCAGCAGCCTGGAGAGCAGGTTGCTGGGGATATAATGAGAGCCTTATCAATCAATTTGGCCTTGGAGAGATATGTGCAAGGGTCATGAGGTAGAATTTTTTTCAGTGTGGTCTGTGTTTGCTAACAGGAGAGACGACTTCTACAGGGATGGGATACGCTTTTACAGGGATGGGAGAGACGTTTGCTAACAGGGGAGTATATAATGAGAGCCTTGTCAATCAATTTGGCCTTGGAGAGATATGTGCAAGGGTCATGGGGTAGAATTTTTTTCAGCGTGGTCTGTGTTTGCTAACAGGAGAGACGACTTCTACAGGGATGGGATACGCTTAAATAGAAAGGGTGCAAGAATATTTGCTGATGTTATTGGGGCACTGTTAGGTGGGTAAACTGCTAGCTTAGGGGGATTTACAGACTAAAAGATTAACAGTAGCTGCAGGCAGAGTCAAAAGTGATTTTTGCACTGCTTCTATTGTAATGAGCAGCAGCCTGGAGAGCAGGTTGCTGGGGATTTCAAGAGCTGCTGGGAGTCATCATGGGCTGTGTTAGGGTAGCTAAGAGTAAGAACAGGTGTATGTATACTTGTGTGTACACCAATGCTAGCAATATAGTAAATAAATTTGATGAATTTGAAGTGCTGATCAAGACATCAAAGGCAGATACAGGTGACCCCTGCTTAACGCTGATAATTTGTTCCGTGAAAACAGAGTGCTAAGTGAATCCGCGCTAAGTGAGCGCCACATTCC
Organism: Mastigoproctus giganteus; assembly: GCF_048544385.1. Lineage (NCBI taxonomy): Eukaryota > Metazoa > Arthropoda > Arachnida > Uropygi > Thelyphonidae > Mastigoproctus > Mastigoproctus giganteus. The sequence continues at coordinate 180,649,325 of NC_143575.1, read as the reverse complement.
CATAAGGTAACATATGTATTTGTGAGTTGCGGTCGGTGCCATAGGATATTTCCTAATCAATAATAAACGTTATTGAAAAGATGCACAAATGTCGGTCAAAATATTTAATATTCAAATATTTGTACATATAAAATATTCTGCATTACATGCGTATATAATTATGTGGTAACTACTTACGTATCAAAATTAAACTTGAAATTCCAATTAAAATCATGAATTTAATTGATTGATTTAATTTAATTGATGAATTTAATCAAGAAAAATGTGCCAACAATAAAGTCAACCGATCCTTTGCCATTTTGAAACCTGGCATGTTTTTTTTCTTCTTTCAGTATGAAACTTCTTTTAGGCATTCGTTTCCACAAAAGTCCTACTTCATCTATGTTAAAAACTTGTTGAGAAGTATAACGCATAATACCCCTCTTCAATAATTTTAACAAATTCTTTTTTGAAAGTTTCGGCTCCTTAATCTGCACTTGCGGCTTCTCCCTGGATTTTAAATCTATTCAACCAGCCCTTACTAGTTTTAAATGGTTCCACATTTTTTTTTTTTTTTTTTAGGTGAGTTTTCTTCAGATCATCATATTGGCTAATCTCTCTCTCTCTCTCTCTCTCTCTTTTTTAAATAATATTTAACTTAACTGAATTCTGCATTGGATATTATCTTCAATAAAATTAATTAAAGTCTTTCCATTTCAATCCTAATAGCCGGCTTAGCCCTAGTTGCTTGCAGTGGAACAGCTATCTTTCCCACTGCTAAAATTAATTCTTTATTATTTTTTTTATAATTGTTCTTACAGTTCTTATTTGCAAGTCCTAAATTATGGCACACATCCGCTTGTCTTTGACCAGAATCGATTCACTTCAAAACGTCTAATTTAATTTTCAAATTCAGTATTTTTCTTACATTTATAGTCTTCGTACTGCTCTCGGATATTGTTGCTTTTTCATTCTTATCGGCCATTATTAACTCTTCAAAAATGTAACTGTGTTGCTTGCATTAATTATGATACAATGTTCAAGTAAACTGGCCGTTTCGGACAATGTCTAATACGGTACTGAGTGATGACTAGACTTTGGATAAATGCATATAACGCAAATATTACAAGCAATACTCTTGGTCATTTTTTAAAATGTTGATCTCGGAATTACGTAACAAGTCACTGTACTGCAAATAAATTAGCGTGCGAGAAAATTTCACTGAGCGTGGGAAAATTTCTCAAGTGTGTGTGGGAAACGTTTTAATGCTGTTTTGGTATTCATTTTCAAGCTACCGACTCCAACGAATGAAACGATTTTGTTAAATATGCCAAAAATGCAATCTGTAAAAGAGCATTCTAGTGATCTGTGACAGCGTTATAGTCAGATACAGGTTATAATATAACAACAGTGTTATAGCGAATCAGCATAAAGCGAACCACGTTATAACTGGGGCCTGCTGTATTGTTGGAATATCAAAGACATTGTGTCACACAGATATAAGCAGTGCAGAATTGGAATTTGGGGAATATAATGTGTACAGAAAGGATAGACAGGGTAGGAAGGAAGGAGGGGTTATGCTGTTAGTTAAGAAACACATAAAATCTAAGGGAGTGCATCCAGTTTACATGAGTGGTCAGTTTGGTGTGACATAAGCATTGGGAAAGCAAAATTGAGAGTAGAAGTGTGCTATAGGCCTAATGACTCTGATGAGTACAATGAACAGTTATGCAGAGAAATAGTGGGGCAGTAAATCAGAATGTCTTGTAATGGGGGATTTTAACTTTTCTGGATATTGACTGGAACATGTGGATTGGTCACTTGCATGCTAGCAAGATTTTGTGGATTTATTGGATGATTGTTTTCTACAGCAACATGTTCGAGGGGCAACCAAAGGAAGTAATACGCTTGATCTGATTATCAGCAGTGATTATTCATGTATTAAGAATTTTCAGAAAAAGGAACCAATAGGTAACAGTGATCACAGTGTACTGATGTGGAATTTACTTAAAGATGTAACTACCATCAAGGGTAAAGGGAAGGGTTTTTGTTTTCGTAAAGGTGACTACAGTGGTCTCAGACAGTTTTTAAATTCTACACAGTGGGTTCAACTGATGATGTTCAAAACAGCAAATTCTAAATGAGAAACCTTCAAGGAATTAATCTTGGAAGTTACTAGGCTTTTCATACCAGCTAAGAAATACTGTTTAAGATTTAGACCTAAATGGATGTTAGATGAACTAATGAGGCTTGTGGCAGAGAAGAAAAATGTGTGGGATATGTATAAATTATCAGGTGACACAGAAGCCTATGGCAGATATAACCTACTCTGTAATCAAGTCACAAAAGAGGTTAGCAAGCGAAGGCTGATTACAAGAAATCCTTGGCAAAGGATGCAAAGAAAAACAACAGACTTCTTTACTTATGTAAACTTTACTTATGTATTTAGTCCTTGAGGTTGTCACAGACATTCTCTCAGACATGCCAGACAAGCTGTACTTGCTACCTGGGAGTCTAAAACGCTGATGGAACTGATATTCGGGTGATATTCAAGTCAGGTGGACCCAATTTCGGCGAAGTCCAGACAGTCTGTGTCAGCCAAATCTTCTGCTTGCACCTTCACCAATGGTGAGACTGTTAGTAATCCTGGGTGTAACCTCCATGCACAAGCACACCGTAGGTAACCACCTAGGTGTGAACCCATACAAGCAGGGGTCAAGGTGTGGTGCCCACACCACATGGAGGGATGCTGCCCTTTGTGTTACCAAGCAATACTAGGTGCCAGATGACTCTCATCATCCGGTGCAATACCACCACTTTGCTTATTGGAGGCTTGAAGTGGTGAAACCCATGTTTAGTCTCCAGAACTAAGTTCTGGTCAACCCTTCCCCATTTCTTCTATCATGCAGTATGACTGATGACTTTTGAGGTTGTGATGAACATCGTGGCGAGATCCAATCATCCTTACATTTCGAGGGTACAGCTCTAAAACGGTGTTTGCAGACTGGCCGCTAGTTAGTACACCAGACCAAACCTATTGGTAACTCTTTAGGAGGCTTCTGGATCAGCTAGTGTATGATCTTGCTATCTCTACTCTGCCAGATAGTGACCAGAGGGAGTCTGAGCAGTGTGTATGCAGGGGGAGGGCATTTTCGAGGCCACGTTATGTCAAGGATCTGGTTATATTCTTACCATGTGCACAGCATGTCCCTCCCACTTTTTCTTACTATGGCATACGCCATGAATTGTCAGACTAATAGAGTAAGCTTATCTGCAAAAAGATCTAAACCTGCCAAACACTTCCTAGTTCATTTCGCAAATATACATGGTCTCAATTCTAATCTCAACAATGTCCATTTCTACTTACAGTATGCCAAACCTCATGTACTTTTTCTGACAGAATCTCAGTTATTGGTTGATTCAAATACTGCTCATCTCAGTTGCCCAAATTATTTGCTGTATGATTTCTTTCTCCTCAAAGGTGGTACTTGTGCATATGTCTGTTCTGATATTCACTGGCAGAGACTTGGTAATTTGGAATCTCCTGTTTTCGGTCTTCTCTGGCTTAAAATCTCTTTACCTCATTCTGTAAAATTCATCTGTTGTCTCTACTGTTCTCCCAACTCCACTAATCACTTGGAGCTCTTTGACTTCCTCTCTTTGCAACTTGACTTTCTCCAGTCCAACTTTCCTAACAGTGAGGTAATTTTTCTTGGTAATTTTAATGTTCACAACTCCATCTGGCTGCGGTTTTCTAGTCACACCAAATCAGCTGGTCGAGATGCTGAAGCTTTTGCAATTACTAATGACCTTGCACAGATCGCTCATTCACCTACAAGAATACTGGACAGTCCTAACCATACACCCAACACGCTTGAGCATTTTCTCACAAACAGTCCTAAGTACACGGTCGAAGTGAGTGGTCCTTCAGATCACAACTTGGTGATTGTCCCTTCTCCAATGGAGCCTTTATCTCATGGCTATTCCCAACCTTGTATTGTTTGGCATTACAAGAATGCAAAATGAGATGAGCTGCAAGATTTCTTTTCTTCTTTTCCTTGGTCCGATTACTATTTCAAAACTTCTGATGTCACTGTTTGCTCAGATCATGTCAACGAAATTATTCTTGTAGGAATGGCATCCTTTATTCCACACTCCACTTTAAAATCTCATTCTTTATCTAAACCTTGGTTTTCCAATAAATGTGTAAGGCTATTCAAGTGAAGAACGTTGCATATTGTAATTGACTTGTTTCTAATTCTTCAGTTTCATTTTCTGTCTGCACCAAAGCTCACAACAATTGGAAAGCAGTTATTAATTAGTCCAAACTAGATTTTGAACAGGCTAAGAGTGGAAAACTTGCTTCTTGCCCTAATGATAACTGAGCATTCTGGTCTCTTGCCAAAGCTATTGGCTGCAACTTTTGCCCATCTGTGCTCCCACCTCTGTCAAAACAAGATGGTTCTGTTGTCATTTTCCCCTTGTATATTAATGACCTTCCATTGACAGGAAATCCTATCCATAGTTTTGCCAATGATAGCACCTTGCATTCCACTTTCCATTTTGAGAAACCTTTCCCTGCTCAATCAGCTTCAACTTCTCGAATATCCGCTAACAATTCCCTGCCGACCGGGTTAGCCGAGTGGGTAAAGTACCTGCCCGGCAAACCAAAGGTCGCGGGTTCGATTCCCGCCTCGGGCTTGGATCAAAGTACTGCAAAAACCTTGGGAGTTGCAATATGGCCACAGAAGCCGATGCGCCAACAACTACCAAATCAAAAAAAAAAAAAAAAAAAAAAAGTTAACAATTCCCTAAATGCCGATCTCCATGTAATTGTCCAGTGGGGCAAAGCAATTTACTTGATTTCAATCCTTCTAAAAGTCGGTCTTGTCTTATGTCTCGCAAAAAAGGATTCTTCTGTTCCAATGCTTATCTTTGGTGACACTCCGATTTCTAGACAAATTGATATATCTCTTTTGGGGATTACCCTGACTTCTAATCTCTCTTGGCACAAGCACATTACTAATATTGCTTCCTCTGCATCTAAAAAATTTGGGTTTCTCTTTCGCCATTACTTTTCTTCCAAACAGCTGTTCACTCTGCATAAATCCGCCCTACCATGGAATATTGTTCCCACATCTGAGGCGGTGCCGCCAAAACTTCTCTCAGGCTTCTAGATTCCATTCAGAAGAGGGCAGTTAGGTTAATTAATGACTCATCTCTAACAGAGTCTCTCCACTCGCTGTCTCATAGATGTACTGTTTCTGCTGCATGCATTTTTTACAGATATTTCCATGGGCACTGTTCTTCTAAATTGGTTTCTATAATTCCCTCTCTCTCTCTGTTTAAAAACAATCCGAACACTTGCTGCCACCAGCCATCATCCATTTACTGTCCAACTTTAAACTCTCAGAACCAACTTTTCATTTTCCTCGTTTATTCATTCAACTGCCTTTTTTCTGGAACAGAATTTCTTCATACGTATTTCTTGAAAATTACAATCTACAGAAGTTCAAGTCTAATGTCAACAAATATCTTATTTCGTCTTCTCAACCTCCATCTCAAGAATGGTACCAAGTATTATATGTTCTAATACCTCTCATGTTTTTGGTTTTAATAAAAAAAAAAAAAAAAAACTTTAGAAGGAAGGGGATGAATCAAATTGGTCCACTTGATGTTCGACTTTTGATGATCCTACTCAGATAGCTGACAAACTGAATGAGTATTTTTGCTCATTCAGTTTGTCAGCACATTTGCACATTACCAGTCACCATGGACTGGAAATGTGCAAATGTATTCCCAATTCACAAAGGGGACTCAAAGGGTGACACAAATAATTATAAACCGGTTAGTTTAACATCTGTTCTGGGGAAAATAATGGTGTCACTGGTTAAAGAAGTGATGCAGGATCACTTGTACAAGATTGCAGTAATAATTCAGACACAGCACAGATTTGTTAAGGGGGGGGGGAAGTCTTGTCTTACCAATTTGATTGGATACTACAATTTGGTTACAAAGTTACTGGCTGCAAAAAATAATTTTGACATCATACACTTGGATTTCAGGAAAGCTTTTGACACTGTTGCACATGGAAGACTGCTTTACAGATTGGAGCAGTATGGCATTAAGGGCAAGTTGCTGCAATGGATAAAGGAATGGTTGAGTGGGAGAGGCAGAGAGTGGTAATAAATGGACACTGCTCTATGCAGATTAATGTTATTAGTGGATTCCCCAAAGTTTCAGTCCTGGGCCCATTGTTGTTTTGTGTATTTATGAATGATATCGATGAAGTTATATCAGGCTTAAAGTCCAAGTTTGTAGATGATACAAAAGTTGGCAGGGTTATTAATGACAGTAAAAACAGTATGCTACTGCAACAGGATCTAGAAAAGTTACGCAGATGGGCTGACAAGTGGCAACTAATGTTTAACATTGATAAATTCAAACTACTGAATATGGGTAGCAGTAGCCCAACAGAAACGTACCAACTGTGTGATACTACACTCGGGGAGGTGGAGAATGAAAAAGAACCGGGGGTAATTGTGCAGTCAGATATGAAGTTCTCTGAGCAGTGTGACGGGCTGCCAGAGCAGGTCATGGAGTCTTGTCAATGATATATAGGAATTTTGCTAGGACAGACCGGTTGGTGATTATCCCCTTGTATAAGGCAGTGGTCGTGCCACACCTTGAATACTGTGTACAAGTCTGGAGGCCTCATTTTAGGAAGGATTTTGAGTTGCTAGAACAAGTACAGAGAAGGGTAACAAGATTGGTGAGAGGAACAAAGGGGTGCTCTTACCAGGAGAGGCTTAAGTTCTGCACTTGCAGCATCTGGGGACTAGGCACCTGCAAGGTGATCTGATTGAGGTGTATAAGGCCTTAAATGGTTTAAGCAGGCTCAAAGCTGATGGTATACATCTGCTTGCTCAGATTAAGAACCTGAGGGGGGGCATAGATTCAAATTGAGAAAAGACATTTGTAGAATAGACGTGCAAAAGTGTGCCTTTAGCCAGCAGGTAGTTGATTGCTGGAAGTGACTTCCATCTGTTGTTGTGGAAGTTGATAGCTTAAATTAATTTTAGGCTGAACTGTACAAACATTTAGAATGACCCGATGGGTGAAATGGGAAGGTTTTTTTTTTTTTGGATGATGCCGTATAAGCTTGCTTTCTTGCATTATATGCCTCTGCTAATGTAATGGATAAGTTTAAGAAATTAAGCGATTTTGTTTCAATGTTAGCATTAGCATTAGTAGAGGCATTTGATGCAAGAAAGCAAGCTTATGCAGCATCAGCCAAAAAAAAAAAAAAAAAAAAACCCATTTCCACTTCACCCCTCTGTTTGTTCAAAATACCTGTCCAGCTGAGCCTTAAACTTATTTAGGCTATCAACCTCCACCACAAGGGATGGCAGTCTGTTCCACCAACCAACCACCCGCTGGCTAAAGGCAAATTTCCGCACGTCTATCCTACATCTGTCTTTCCTCAATTTGAATTTATGCCCTCTCAGGTGATTTTTCTGAGCTAGAGGAAGAATCCCATCAGCATTGAGCATGCTTAAACCATTCAAGGCTTTATACACCTCTATCAGATCACCTCGCTGGTGCCTAGTCTCCAGACACTGTAATTTGCAAAACTTAAGCCTTTCTTCGTAAGAGCACCCCTTTGTTCCATTCACTAATCTTGTTGCCCTTCTCTGTACTCGTTCCAGCAGCTCTACATCCTTCTTGAAATGAGGCCTCCAGACCTGTATACAGTACTCTAGGTGTGGCCTGACCATTGCCTTATACAATGGAATAATCACCTCCTTATCCCTGCTGGAAAAATTCCTGTATATCATTGACAATACTCCATGAGCTACTCTTGCAGCCCGTCTGCACTGCTCAGAGAACTTCATATCTGCCTGCACAATCACCCCCAAGTCCCTTTCATTCTCTACCACTGTCAGTGTAGTACCACAGAGTTGATACGTTGCTCTGGGGTTGCTTTTTCCCATGTGTAGTACTTTACATTTGTCAATGTTAAACTTCATTTGCCACCTCTCAGCCCATCTGCTCAACCTTTCCAGATCCTGTTGCAGCAGCATAGTATCAGTAGTGTCCTTAACAACCCTGCCAACCTTGGTATCGTCTGCAAACTTGGACAAACTTGGACCTGATACACCATCATCAATATCATTTATAAATACAGAAAACAACAATGGACCCAACACTGAGCCCTGAGGGACTCCACTAATAACATTAGTCCACGATGAGCAGTGTCCATTGATTACCACTCTCTGTCTTCTCCCCCTCAACCACCCCTTTATCCATAGCAGCAATTTGCCTCCAATGTCACACTGCTCCAATTTGTGTAGCAGTCTTCCATGTGCAACAGTATCAAAAGCCTTTATAAGATCCAAGTATATAATATCAAAGTTATTCCCTGCATCCAGTTCTTTTGTGACTGCATCATAGTATCCAATCAAGTTGGTCAGGCAAGACTTCCCCTTAACAAAACCATGCTGTGTCTGAGCTATAACTGAAGTCTTGTCTAAATGATCCTGCAGTGCTTCTTTAACCAGTGCCTCCATTAATTTTCCTGGAACAGAAGTTAAGCTTACAGGTCTATAATTACTTGTGTCAGCCTTTGATCCTCCTTTGTGAATTGGGGTCACATTTGCACATTTCCAGTCTATGGGTACCTCCCCTGAGTCCAAGGAAGCTCTCATAATTATGGCTAAGGGTTTGCTTACTTCCTTTGCTGCCTCCTTTAATATAACTGGATAGATCCCATCCACCCCGGGTGCCTTTCTTGTGTTTATCTTCAACAGTTTCTCCTCCACTTTACTCCCAGTTATTTCAAGATTCTGTAGCTTACTGTTAGAGTTGAATACACCTCTGGCATTCCCCTTGCTGAATAACTCCTCATGTGTGAATGTCGATGCAAAATATTCATTTAGTTTGTTAGCTACCTGAGCAGGATCATCAACAGTTGACCCATCAATATCAAGTGGACCAATCTGATTCATCCCCTTCCTTCTAGAGTTTACATAAGTAAAGAACTCTTTGCTGTTTTTCTTTGCATCCCTTGCCAAGGATTTCTCGTAATCTGCCTTCGCCTGCCTAACCTCCTTTGTAACTTGGTTGCATATTAACTTGTATCTATCATAGGCTTCTGTGTCATGTGTTAATTTGTAAGTATCCCATGCATTTTTCTTCTCTGCCATATGCCTCATTAGTTCATCTGACATCCATTTTGGCCTAAACCTTGAACAATATTTCTTAGTTGGTATGTAAAGCCTAGTAGCTTCCAAGATAAGTTCTTTGAATGCTTCCCATTTTGAATTTGCTGTTGGTAACATCATCAGTTGGTCCCACTGTATAGAATTTAAATACTGTCTCAGTCCATCGTAGTCGCCTTTATGGAAGCAATAACCCTTCCCTTTACCCCTAATGGTAGTTACCTCTTTCAGTAAATCCCACTTCAGCACACTGTGATCACTGCCACCTAGTGGTTCATTTATCTGCAGATTCTTAATGCATGAAGAATCACTGCTGATAATCAAATCAAGAGTATTACTCCCTCTAGTTGCCTCCCGAACATGCTGATGTAGAAAACAATCATCCAATAAATCCACAAAAGCCCTGCTAGTGTGTGAGTAACCAGCCCCCAAATTCCAGTCAATATCTGGGAAATTAAAATCTCCCATTATAAGACTCTCTGATTTACTGGCCCACTCTATTTCCCTGTACAGTTCCTTATTATACTCATCAGAGTCATTAGGCCTATAGCACACTCCTACTCTCAATTTTGATCTCCCAATGCTTATGTCACACCAAACTGACTCAACACTGCACTGTCCAGCGATGTCGACTGGCTTCACTTCCTTGGTTTTTATGTGTTTCTTAACTAATAGCATAACCCCTCCCCCCTTCCTATCCTGTCTATCCTTTCTGTAGACGTTGTACTCCCCAAATTGCATTTCTGCATCCCTTATATCTGTGTGACACCACGTCTCTGATATCCCAACAATATCTGCCTTTGATGTTTTGAGCAATACCTCAAATTCATCAAATTTATTTACTAAACTCCTAGCATTGGTGTACACGCAAGTATACCTGCACCTGTTTCTATTCTTAGCTACCCTAACACAACCCATGTGTTTACTTGTACCGCAATGGCTCCCAGCAGTCTCTGAAATACCATGCATCTTGTTTTTCAGGCTTCTGCTCATTCTAATAGAAGCAGTGCAAGAATCTCTTTCACCTCTGCCAGTGGCTACTTTCAATCTATTGGTCTTTGTCTCCCCCCAAGCTAGCAGTTTTCCGACCCACCTAACACTGCCTCGATAGCATCAGCAAATATTCTTGCACCCTTTCTATTTAAGTGTATCCCATCCCTGTAGAAGCAATCTCTCCTGTTAACAAGTACAGTCCAGGCTGAAAAAAATTCTACCCCTTGAGCCTTGCACAATCTTTCCAGGGCCAAATTGATCGACAAGGCTCTCATCATATACTCCCTCCTATCGTGTCTGGGCAGAATTGCAGACACTTTCAAATTCAACCCTAATTCTCGGCTTTTGTTCAACAGTGACCTGTACTTGTTAAGTAATTCTGCCGGTCTCCTACTCTTAATATCGTTAGTGCCAATGTGTACAACTATATCACCTTTTGTGCCCTTAAAAGATGATATTCGCTCTACAACGTCATCAACCTTTGCCCCTGGCAGACATACCCTGGTCCTGTTCCACCTATCTTTTTTACAAAGCATGTTCTCTGTTTCCCTGACAATAGAGTCACCAACAACTACTAGTTCCTTCGGGACCAGCGCATTCTGCCTTGGGGGTTGTCTCTGTGTCACGCGATGCCCAAGTGCAAGCTCTGGTGTTGATGTGGGCAGCTGAGAGCTTGATGGGCCCCTCAATTTAGTTTCTTCGAGGGCATCCACCCTATCCTTCAAGCTCTCATATAGGCCCACAAGAACTCCGAGTTGTTGCCTGATATCGATACACTCCTTGCATCGCGCACACACAAAGACATCCCCCTTGGCAGTATCATGTCCCGTACCCGATTGCTCTGCAAACATCAAGCACACAGTGCATTTTATAAGGCTGTGAGTCAGAGGACAACTGCCCCCCTCAGTTCTGCTCTGAGCCACAGCGCTTCCATTAGCTTGAGCCTTTTGCTTTGCTGCTCTGGTCTGAGTCATGATTCTATTAATTTATTAATTAATTATGTTATGTTATTAATTATGTTAAATATAATTAATTATATTACGTTTGTAATCTAAGTCGTTATATGTATTTATTTAAACGTACAATTTAACTCCTAACGAAGTTCAACTAACGCTATCTAGTACGGCATACAACTATCATATCACAGTGGCGGGAAAATTACGAACGGTACCGGAGTTGAAACCTTTACCGATACTTTTATGCAATTACAAGGCTGAGTAAAGAATAATTACACCAAGTTAATCAGAAAATCACAAAATAATGTTATACTACTAAATTTAAATCAAAAGTTTTAGAAAAACAATAATTTCAAATCAATAAATAAGAAAAATCCACTTAGCGGCTTGGAACACGACCGTCTCTAGTAGCCTTGTCGAGTAGCCTCCATCTCCATGTTCTCTGCATCTAGCGTGAAACTCAGTCTGGGGTGAATATTGTTGCATGAATGTAAAATATCATAAATAGGACTATTTTCAGTGATACAGAGAACGTTGTGTAGGTATTTCCCATAATATCTAATTTGGAGTGAAAAAGGGGTAATTGTGCAGTCAGATACATGTGCTCAATAGTGGAAAGGTAAATTTCTGATATGAGACCACTGAGATATAAGCCCATGGGTAACCCAAAAATTTGTTTATATACTTTATTGCGAAACATAATAAAATTTTCTTCTATTAGATGTCTAATCAGGTGAAAAATCTCTTTAATGGGCAGTTTGGTATGGTTAACAGGTATAGTGTTATTGCTTAACATATCCCACACTATCTAAAGTATACTCAATGTTTAAGTTTGTATATAAGGATGTTACATTTAGGGAGAACAGGTTATTTAATAACCTGTAGGATTATAATCTACATAACTAGTCAATATTAATAACACCAAAAAATACTTTATTTCCATCCCCTACATTGAACAATGGCATAAGCAGATAAAGAGGCTTTCGGGGATATAGAATTTAAAATTCTCTCTAGACCCGTACATAAATTTCATGCCAAACTAAATAATCGTTCAATCATGTCATCATTTTCAAAGCAGATAAATTGATCTAGTATATAATATCTCATGTAGGTGTGATGCAACCTATCAAGGATTGACACAATGTACAATGGATGTGAGAATGAAACAACACTTGGCCTTGGTTTGTGCTTCTAGGGCAGGTGCCTCAGAATTAGCTTTTCATGCCATTAGTGAAAAGCACGCATCTTTATTTAATGAGCCCAAAATACTTAGTATACAGAATAACTACACTAAATTATTAATCAAATTATTAATTGCCGAAACCCTGGAAATCAAAATGCACAAAAATTTGATTAATGTACGTGGCCCATATCTCATATCTGATTTGTGGTCATTTTTGAGCATGCACCAAGATACCGAATAATCTCTATATTAGTTTCATTCATTTAACTTGTGTTACTCCTATCCTCTGACCAAGACATACTATAAAAAGCCGCAGTCTGCTTTAAGAAGGAACCTATTCAAATTTGTTTCAAAATTATTTTAACTAATTAAAATTTTTAACTATTACACTCTGCAATCTTTTTTATTGATTTTATTATTAAACATTATGCCCTTCTGTCATCCAGGGTTATGTGGTGGTGGTTTGATGTGTTGGCAGTCGGGTTAGGGTCCTTAACTATCAATCGTGAATGTATCGAGCCATTCATTCATCTTTGGAGGAGTAAAGTCGTTAAATAATTTTATGTTCGGTTGAATTCAGGAGTTTGGCATGCTGAAACATTCTACAAAAGAGCATCGAGGTACAGTCTCTTATATTTTATATATATTAGCACACAATTGTAGAAATCATTAAGTGTCACAGCTCTGTTGATATTTACCTTTGCATATATGTAACATGCTTCACTTATGCATTCTCCACAGATTTTTTTGGTTATGTATCTTATGATAATCTTCCCCATAAACTAATAATATGGTATATATATTACATTATGGATGTAGTGTATCTATTGGCACTAGCCCATAAGTTCAGTATATTAATGGTTATCAACCTGCCATATTACTCATTTAATATATATATATATATATATATATATATATATATATATATATATATACGAAACTAAAGTAAAATGTATGCCAGTAGTATGGCAAACCAGTCGAGCAAAATAATTATTAAACCCATAAAATAATACATAAAGAAAAGGGGGGGGTGAACATAATGAAGAAGAGGGTATTGTGGGAGGAACGCTCCTAATATAATTTAGAATTTGGAAGTCAATTACTAAGCAATATAAACAATATGAAAGCCAATTATAAAAATTGTTCTCCCAGTAGGACTATAAAAAAATTTTTATAGTCCTACTTGGCAGAATAATCTGCCAATAAGATTGCAAGAAACAAGACATTGATAACAGGACAGTTGAAATTAATAAAGCTGTATATTTGATTGCCAAACTATTAGATGAAAACATTTGCATTGGTGAACTTAATTCTTTATTTACCCATGTACAGAATTTTTAAGAGAAATTAATAGTTGTGAAATAAATTAAAATGATATTGCTCTTGCTAATATTTTTGTATTTATCATATCTGCAAAATAACTTACAGTAATACTACCAATATTACTGGTGGTTAGATAACATGGTGATAATGTGTTGATAAATTATAAAGAAATTTAATGGCACCCCTGACAGCACCAGTGTCTGAATTGTGTGAAATATCACCAAATTGAAAACATGCTCTACCCACAATACGTGACCAATTAAACTAAAAATAATAAATTAAAATACTGACCATTATGCTCCATCTCGATAGAGGATCACAAGGCCAATAATGGTCAGGGAATCACTGCATTTCGAACCCCCAGACAAATCCATGCATCGACGGAATAGTACTAAGATCGAACTGCCAATGCAATAGATCCACCCAACAGTGGTCCTTATGTAGTGAAAAATAAGACAGACAGACAGCCTAGACTCTCATGGCAAAACCAGACCACTAACTAAATAACTATTGAACTGATATATATATAGAACTTAATTGGGCTATAAAGAGTAGTACTGATGCAGCATTAGCAATTCATCACACCACCACCATGCAAATATAATACGAAGATTAATCAATTCAAATGAAAATTATAATAAAAAATTCATAGTGCAAACATCAATGGCAGCAAATATTCACATTCCACTAAATGTTGCATAAAATAATAAGTAAAAATAAAACAACTGTGAAAATAGTAAAGCAAACATCAGTGGCAGCAAATATGCACATTCCACTAAACGAGTAATACAAACTGTGAAACTAAATATGCCAGTAGTATGGGAAACCAGTCGGGTTTCCCATACTACTGGCAAAATAATTACTAAACCCATTAAATAATACATAAAGAAAAGAAAAAAAGAGGAGGGGAACACAATGAAGAAGAGGGTATTGTGGGAGAAACGCTTTTAATATTTAGAATTTGGAAGTCAATTACTAAGCAATATAAACAAGGCAATTATAAAGAAATTTAATGGTACCCCTGATTGCACCAGGGTCCGAATTTGGTAATATTTCACACAATTCAGACGCTGATGCTGTCAGGGGCACCATTAAATTTCTTTATAATTAGCTTTCATATTTTAATTGGCTTTTATGTTGTTTATATTGCTTAGTAATTGACTTACAAATTCTAAATTATATTAGGAGCGTTCTTCTTCATTATGTCCTCCCTCCCCCCTTTTTTCTTTTTTTTCTTTTCTTTATGTATTATTTGATGGGTTTAGTAATTATTTCACTCAACTGGTTTGCCATACTACTGGCATACATTTTACTTCAGTTTCATTTAGTGGAATGTGCATATTTGCTGCCACTGATGTTTGCATTTGCTTTTGTCCTACTGGCAGAATAATCTGCCAATAAGATTGCAAGAAACAAGACATTGATAACAGGACAGTTGAAATTAATAAAGCTGTATATTTGATTGCCAAACTATTAGATGAAAACATTTGCATTGGTGAACTTAATTCTTTATTTACCCCATGTACAGAATTTTTAAGAGAAATTAATAGTTGTGAAATAAATTAAAATGATATTGCTCTTGCTAATATTTTTGTATTTATCATATCTGAAAAATAACTTACAGTAATACTACCAATATTACTGGTAGTTAGATAACATGGTAATAATGTGTTGATATTATAATTTAGTAATGTATTTGTGGGAATGAAGATCGATAGAAGGAAACCGTCATCATCTACAAAACTATCTCCGAAACATGATGCTGCATTGTTATCTGAACAATATGAAGATACTATAGACAGAAGAAATGTTGAGTTCAAGAAAAGAGCTTCCTCTCTACAAAGGTTTGATTTAATGTTTGCTTATTCATGCTACTTGTTATTTTACATTACTTTATAAGGTCCTTCCCAGACTAACTGAGAGTAATTCACAGATTCACTGTGATGTTTGAAACAGTATTGGAACAATTTGTAGTGGTTGCCTTGAGGACAGCAACAAAGTATAGCAGTGAACACTATTTTTCACTGTTCTGTACAATGTATGGTAGAATTCAATTGTACAGAACATTGAAAGTTGAATGTTGTTATGATGTGAGTTAACCACATAATAATGTTTGTGAAGCTATTGTAATTAACCACAGTAGCTTTATAAAAAAATTCACAAGTGTTCTAGCAAGATCACAGCACTCAGGATTTATGCTGCTATTCTGTTAGTGTATATATTTATGGCAATTATTAATTGTAGGACTGCTAGGAAGTGCAGCATACCTTGATTTTTATATACTCTTCAAAAATATATTAGAAAGCTTAACACCTGTATCAAGATGCTACGTTATTTAAAATAAAAACATTTTAAAATAACTTGCAAATCTATGACTTTTTATTGGTGCTCTTCTAACAAAATCACATATCTCAAGTATCCTCCAAAATATTACAAAAAAACCCAGAAACTCTTCTGTTCTAAACTCTCCTTTAAAAAAAAGAGTATGTGATTTACTTTAGATTCTGCTATCAACTTCTAATTTAAGAAAAGTCAAATTAAATAAAATCTCAGAGTTGGGCAAAAGTGGTTTTGATTTCTGCCATTATGAAGAACTGGCAGCTTTTAAGCAACATGCAAAAGTATTTAAAGCTCTGGATAGTTCATGTTGTATTAGCTAGGAAGATATGTTCATGCATACATTCAAATTCTCATTAATCAGAAATTAAGTGTGCATGTCTGACATTAATGGAATCTTTGTGTGAATGCATTTCCATTGTCTCTGAAATTTTATAAAATTTCTATTCAGAATTGGTGGCTTAACATGAAATCATGATGTGACAGCTTCAGACCTCTCACTTCATGCTCTTGTGTTAGGACATTTCCAATGTTGAAACATAGGTATAATGAATATAGAGATGGAGATAGATATAGAGCATAATTTACAAAATTGATAGCATTCTAGGACATCAGATGTGTGAATGAAAGTTTAATTCGTTCCTTAATATCTTGCTTGATGGTTGCCAGATTTCAATAATAATAAAAATCAAAGTTTTTATCTGACTTTGGCTGAGAAATTTTATTTAATTAAATTGTCTTTCGGAAGTCCATGATAGTGGAACATAAAATAAATTGCATGTACTGTGCTTTCATAATTCAGTGCAATGGAGTTCTCGGGTGTTTTGTCGCATTGGTGTGTGGGGGGGGGGAATTCTTGAGATATTTCATTCTGTTAGATGATAAACAAAAGAAAATAAACTCTCTAATGAAGAATATTCAATATATAACATTTTTGGCTCCTTTCCTTTCTTTAAAAAAAAAAAAAAAAAGGTAATGGCACTGGATATCACAAAAAATGGTCTACGGGAAACATTTGAGAAATGAAAGAAACAAAGAAATGTGCATTGCAGTAAGTCGATGATAATTCAAAAAATAACACAAATTAATTGAACAGTATTTCTTCTTGGTTAACAAACACTAAGTGGTGAAGAGATATTGATTTCATCTAGGTTAATTAACACTAAGTAAAAAAATAGATATTCATATCCTCGCAATAAATTTACTCTTGGTTTTTCTGGGACAGTCCTATAGAAAAAAAAAAAAAAATAGCTCAGTTTGTCATCATTTATAGTTAAAAAGTTCCGTTTTGTGAAAAATTTCTCTCATTTAGACTTTCACGTTTTGTTGTACAACTACAATTATTATTTTTGATAGAGCACTAAAGCTTCAAGCATACTTCAGTGTGATGTATGCAGTAGCAGTCCCCCATGACACCATTCTGTGGCACCAACAAACATCTCGTATAACACGTGTTTACACAGATATATTCAATTTTTTTTCCTTTAAATTAATCATTATTAATAATATGATTAGTATTAGTAGTAATGGCATGTGATACAAGAAAACAGGCTTATAAAGCATTAGCCAAAAAAAAAAAAAAAAAAAAATATATATATATACAGTCAGTCCTCGTATAACACGTGTTTACACTACACGAATTCAATCATACACGATTTATAAATAGGGGAACGATATCGTATATAACACAAACCGAATTCACTTATGCACGATTCGCCTTTGTGTTTACAAGAAATGGCAGTCGAATGTGGAATCACCCCAACTGAAAGCAACATAGGAATGAAGATAAGATTTTGAAAATGTATTTATGTTTTTTATATCAGTGAAGGGGAAACACATTTTACCATAATAACGTAAAAACCCACATAATTCCAGCTATCGGTATTATCGCAAATGCAATTAGATCGAGTTTACTACCAGTTTATAACAGATTCCACTAGCAGGAACGCAACTGGAAATTGTTTTTATTGTTTTATGGTAGTAACTCCCAGAAATGTGCTTTAGTAAAATGTGAGCTAGTGAGGTGTTAATAGTGTCTCTGCCTTTACAGTGTTGTTTATTTAGTTGCTACACGCGTGCAGCTTTGTTTGTGTGTATCATGCTGCCTCCTCATTTTGTAATTGTGCTTTATTCCCTAAAAATGAGTAAAATACTTAAAAGATGTGAAAAGGAAGCATCCTGGTGAAGACACTACAGATTCAGAGAGAAAAAGAAAAGCAATATCGATAAACAGAAGCAGACTGGATCAAAAATTCTTACCCAGGAAAATGTAACGGCCTCATACTAGTGTTTATGGCCAAAACCACACTGGCCTCCGGCCCACCGGGGTTTTCCCGGTAAGGGCTATGGCCAGTCCTTCTCTGTTGATAGAGAAAAATATGAAATTGTGAAACGCTTTGAGTGAAGTGAAAGACCATGTGATATTGCACATGCTACAGGCCTAAATGCGGCAATGCCGAGAATTAGAAAGAATGCAGAGAAAATAAAAACAACTTTCATAGCAGGAACAACTCAAAGTGTGATTAAAAAATCCATTAGATCAAGACACAAAGAATTGGAAGAGATGGAACGGCTGTCATCTGTTTGGATAGAAAATCAAACAAAGAACAAGTTTGCTTACGATAGGAGCAAAAGCATTAGCAATATTTTATTACGATTATTTATTGTGTTTAGTAATGTTTTGGTTACAAATGTGTGTTCAATCTTGGGTAGTCGGCACCTAACCCTATTTTTCCCATAGGGCCTGTTTATATTGCAAGATTTTGCATTGCATGAGGGTTTCTAGGAACACAACTGTCATGCTATACAAGGACTGCTGTATATATATATATATATAATATAATATAATATAATCATATATATATATATATATATATAATATAATATAATAATATTTTCCCACATCACTTGTCCGGGATGGACAAGTGATGCGGGAAAATAGTTCTTCCTTGAATTTATTCAAACTACCCATTTCCACAACAACAGATTTTATTCCAACTAATCAACCACTTGCTGGCTGAAGACAAACTTCCACACAACTATTGTGCAATCATCTTTCCTTAATTTGAATTTGTCCTCTTGTGTGTAGTCTGTGCAAGAGGAAGAATTTCATCAGCAATGAGATTTCTCAATCCATTTAAAGCCTTAAACACCTCAATCAGATCACCTGCAGGTGCCTAGTCTCCATATGTTGCAATTTGCAGAACTGAAGCCTTTTTTGGTAAGACATTCCCAAACAATCTCTTAATCACAGAAAATGAACAATTAATTATGTAAGGTTGAAAAGATAGTTAAAATCAAATCAAAATTCATATGCTTTACCTGCACTTGATTTCAATCAAAGAGAGACTTTCTGCTCTCCATTATTGACTGGAAACTTAGGGTGGTGTGTTTGACCAGTTTGGGCTTATGTTTAACTCGGAGACAAATACCATTATTTGTGGTTCTGCTTGCTAATATCTTTTTAAGTTGTATAGCATCACCTGAAAAGGAGATACAACATGTGTCTACACATCTCCCTTAAGAAGAGAGAAAAACAACCTATAAAGGTGAATCTGCTATTCATTTAAAAATCAAACACCACCAGGACAGCTTCAAAACAACTGTCCTGCAAGTGTCTCAGATTTTTAAATATATAGTGGATTCACCTTTCAGGTCGTGCAGTACAATTTAAAAAGATAGGAACCTAGATAGAACCGTGGATAGTGGTATTTTGTTGAACATAAGCCCACACATTAAGGATGAATACGTGGCCTTCAGTGAGCATAGAAAGTCTCTCTGTGATCAAAATCAAATGCAGGTAAAGCATATACAAATTTTGATCATAAAGTTATTTTCCATTTTCTGTGATTAATGGAAATGAAAAGTAAATAACACTAACTATCATGAGACAGTGCAATCATGTCTTGGCCTTTTCATTTGGGATATGCCTTGGACCACCTGTCGTGATCTAGGGCTATTCATTGGAACTCTGCACGATGGCAGATGGTTCTCACTGTGCATTGTATTACTTAAGACCAAAAATGCAACTTGTTACAATTTTAATAAGAAGTTGTTGGAATGTTTTCCACTTAATGTTATTTCTCACCTTGCTGATTTGGATTTGTCTGCTCAATTAAATTAGATTGAGTTTGCTCTCTGTTGTATGTAGCTCGATTTTTGCTAGGAAGTAGTAGATGTCCTAATTTGGTGCCCTGGCAGTTGGCTAATTTATCCATTTCGAGACGTAATATGAACAGTGCGTGGGGCTCTTTTCAAAGAGTTAGCTCTTATAGACGGTTATTGAGACTCAACGTCTCTCTGAACTTTATAAGGAAGCTAGATGTACTTATTTTAATTCCATCTATAGAGAGAAGCATGCCAGGAGGCACACTTCTCTCTATAGATGGAATTAAAGATTGCTCCACATTCTCATGTGCAGCAATCTGTAAACCTGGATCCGTGGGCTTTGTCTGCAAGTTGGTTGCGGAGAAGGTTTACCCGGGTGAAATTTTCTCTACCATTCTTAATTCTTGCGGTCAGGAATTCCTGGCTTGGTCTGAATCCATGAATGTAAAACTTGAGTTAATCAGGCAGGATTCCTCTGTTCCTGAAAGTGATGCTCAAACTGTGCTCAGATTGCAGCATCTGACTTATGTTGGTAATTGTACTGAAGATCTCCTCTGCTGAAATTGATTTGTTGATTGAATTGATGTACTCCAGGTCTTTTCCAGCCGGTATCAGAAAGAGGGCGATTCTATCAACTGTGCTACCCACGAGGGCGTCAGTAGTCGTATCATCAAAACCTTCCCCTCCTACTGACTTTCTGCCCGTTCAATCATATCTTCTGAATGAACTGATTCTGACCATACATTTTTCCACATGCATTTAACATTGACGGTTTTACTTCTTTTGCCGATGATTTTGCCGATGAATAAAGCCATGATTCTAATATAGTCCACAATTGAGAAATGTTTCCGTCCCTCCATTACTTCAATAGATTCGGAATCAATTTTTTTGCAAAATCCATTGTAACAATTTTCTGATGTAATGAATTTTATAAGTGGATATAATGCCTTTATCGAACAACTGAATGAAAGAAGTCGTATTAACCCAGTATAACTGTAGCGGTAGGAACATAACTGTGGCGTATAACTGTGGCAGTAGGAACATAACTTCAACGTTTGGATGATTTAAATCAAAAGATTTAATATATCACACTAGGCCAATAGGATGGCCTAGTGTGATATCCAATAGTAATAAAACTTTTGAAATCTGATTTTTTTCACAAGTTCAATAGCAATAGCACAGATATTGTGCTATTGAACTTGTGGAAATAAAATACAGGGATTTTCTCAATTAATTTTTTTTTGACTAGCGAGTCAACAGTGGGGATTCAAAAAGAGTGTAAATGTTGAAAAATTACATCCAACATAATAGCAGGGTTTCCCCCGCACAAAAGCATAAAAATACCCTGTTATGCGAGATTTACCGAAATTCTCTAACCGTGTTAGAGCGAATCTATGTTGTTAGAGGATTGCCACAATTTATCAATCGTGTTAGAGCGAAACTGTGTTGTAGAAGTACCGTGTTATACAGGGATTGCCTGTATTGTTCTTTGGTTTATGCTTATCACAGAAGCTCACCAAACAGGACATTTCACATGGAGACACATCATGTGCTATTTATCGGTTTGTGCTCTGAGACACTCTCTTATGGTTCTTGCTCTGCATTGTGTTATACAGATGTTTCAAGTAGGTTGTGGAGCTCAACTGTTGTCTCACAATGCTGTGCATTATACTGTTCTTCATTGTCTTCTTCATAAATTGAAATAATTAATATTTATATTACACAGATGTATCAACTGAAGAAAAAGATAGCATAAATGTAAACAAGCTACAGTACAAAGACATGTTTCATGACCAGAAGTAACTTATTTTTTTTTTAAGTGAGACCTCATGACCACCAAGGTGAACACCAATGGCCTTGTGTATTAGGCTTTTCTCTAACATTTCATCAATTAATTACTAATTAGTATTTCTTTTCATATTGCTGCAGGTACCTTACACTGTAATAGTCACACACTTTTTGTAATACTTTACTTGTTTTCTTCTGAATTTTAATAACAATTGCAATACAACACATTTTTCTTGGATATTGTGTGATTAATAGAATAAATAAAAATTATGTATTTAGTAAATTAATAGTGAACTCTATAAAAGCAAGCCACTTAATATGTACAGTGATTAAGCCAAGGATTTTTCTCTGTTTTGTGCATCTGACATCTTTTCCATTCATTCCTCCAATCAGCTCACTGCCACAGGTAGTGAGCTGATTGGAGTGCTACTTAGAGGATTTTAATATAGTTTTATAGCAGATATAATCAGTATATTTATTTTTACAGCAATACAAATTTGAATAAATTTAAAGGATTGGACAAATTAACGGAAGGAATGGGGGAAAAAAATAGGTAATTTTTTTTTTATGCTGATGCTCTATAAACTTGCTTTAGAGCAACTTACATTTTTTTTGCCACTACTAAATACTAAAAAGGATTAAAAACCAAAATTAGCTCTTATTTTTTTACTGTACTTTAAAATAACTGTTAATATTGAAGTTAAGTGAGGTGTTATGTTAACCTGATTATTTATGGATGTTTAATATCATTTTATTATACAGAGTACAAAAAGGAGTTGATATATTTGGACAAGAACCACTTAATATATTTACAGTGAGACCCCCAGACAGTCAATCAGGTAAGGATTATTAATATTTATTTTACTTATTTATTTATTTTTTTTTTTTTTGCAAACTAATCATATATGTGCAATATATACAGGGTACTGTTAATGCTGTGTACTGATCATGGGAAATGATTCCATGTCCAAAAATAAACTAAGAAAATTTTGAACAGTTTTTTGATGTGAGACTTGTGTAATGAGATATTAGAATGATGACACCACATTTGGTCTCAGTGATTTGAATTGAAAAGTCAGCTTTTTTAAAGGTGTTTCCATGCTAATCATACCTGTGCAGGTGTGTCAAAGTTGCAAATGCTCAGTTGTTGGAGGGTTTAAAAGGAAGCCATTCCAGTTTGTGAAGAAAATAGATGTGTAAACAGAGGAAGGATTTACCCTGATGGGATAAAAAAAAATGGAAGAGTACTGTGACATGTACTCCATATTTGGATGGTGTGGCACTGAAGTGCACATGACAGTTCATGCATTTGCACAGCAGTACCAAGGTTAGTGGCATCATTGTCATTAGATAATTGGACAAGTGTTATGAAATGATCATAGTGTTATGCCTATGGTTGGTGTAGACAAGTGAAGGCAATTCTTAATGCAGATCCCTGATGTGGAAGATTTTTCTGGCAGCAGTAGTGTTGGATCCAGTGACGAGCATGTACATGTATGCTCGTCATGCACGCTAGCCCTAAAGGAGTGAACCACACTGCCACCATTCCCTGCATTAAAAGGAATTTTTAAATTGGAGATGAAATGGTTTGAATCCATATTACTTTTTTTGTGGTTAGGAATTCTTGCAAAAATATTATTATATCATGTGTACTTATATGAATGGGTTCTGCAACAATTGGTGACCAATGAACAGTTTTGTGACTGCATTCTGTGGACTGAAAAAGCATGCTTCACACAAGAAAGCATTTGGAAGTGTCACAATATCGTTATTGGCCAGGAATAAATCTGTGTTGTTGTTCTGCAACAGTTATTTTTGAGATAAGATCCTGAGGCTCCCATCATTTTCTTCCATTGTTTGACTGAGGAGTATTAAACCTCATTACGTGTGTTAGCATATATATGTAAAATGCCTAGTGTCTGTCTGCATATAATAATTCAACTCCTAATGGACAGATTTGCATAAAATTTATATTTAGCTCTTTTAGACAAACTTGTCAAGCCATTCCAAATTTCATTAAAATCAGACAAATATAAATCTGGTAATCAGCATTTCTTTGTCTGTCTGCATATAATTACTCAACACAGTAGATAAACTGTCATGAAATTTTATATTTGGCTCTTTTAGAACAATTTGTTGAGCCATCCCAAATATCATTAAAATTGGATCAATAGAAATCTGGTAATTATTATTTCTTTTTTCATACATATTATATACCATATATTGTAGCAGAAGCACTAATTGGATGAATGAATGGGCAAAATGGTGGATATGCAGAAATAAAAGGCATTTTGTTCATGCATAAAAGTCATTGCATTTTTCCTTTTTTTTTCATTATAAGTTACAAATTATTACAGTTTGTTATCATGCCTGAAATGTAATGCACTACACACATTAACTTGTTTTTATCTATTCTGCTACATGACTTAATAGACAACATGCTGTTCATTGGGTTTTATACAATTAGGTGTCATACAACATAGTACTGCAGTCCTGGCATATGGATAGGCTATGGCTGTCTTAGAGCCTGGCCATCCAAATTGCCTTAAATAAATCTGTTGGATTATTTTCTCTGGGGCCATTTGAGGGAGCAGATTTATGCTGACTTGCCTCAAGTTTGAAATACTTATTGTGTGTGATTTCATACAGCCATCACTACTATGGATTAAGTGTGTATATAGCAATCCATGCTACTGTTTTGTTGCTTTGACATTGCTGGAAGACATTTCAGATGGGTCCATGTTAATTCATTGAAAGACAGTTCAGTGCACAACAGTAAGGTATATGTGACAGTTGGGTGTGTGGACAGTCTGGTGAATGACATTTTGCTGTATGTGATAAATTAGTGAAAGACAATTGGTGGCTATAACAATTCATTGAGTATAACAATTTGGTATATGTGCAACATTTCAGTGTATCACACAGAGATCAGAAATGAACAAAGTCAATGAAGGAAAAGATTTAGGAAATGAGAAATTTTGGCAATTAGAAAGGAGGAATACAGAAATTAGAAAAAAGAAAACAATATATTTTTTATTCATTTATTTTGTATAAAACCATTCACCTTGATCCTTCTCATATACAGATTGGAAAGTAAGTATATGCCTATTTCTGCATGACTGTCCATATTGTAACACCTTTAATCTAGATAAGATTATTTATTAATTTGGTTTTATTAGGCAGCCTTACCTCTTTTTTTTTTTTTTTTTTTTTTTCCTCTTGGGTAGCTTGTTGCCTGCCTACCCTTACCCATCCATGGTACTAGCCAACTATTAAATTCTTTCAGTAAAAACTAGCACGGGTTGCAAACCAAACATGAGAAGATGCACGTTACCTAGCCGGCATCCATTAATGATCACTCTTTCGGTCTGTGGAACAATTCCTTCTCCCCCATGTGTATTTCCTAAAAAATTAAACTTACAGAAGCGAAAGTAAAGTATGAACAACGTTCTCTTGTATCCCAATCTTTAACCTGTCTGTGGCACTTTTTTTATTAAAAAAGATTTCCTAAAGAAGAAAGTACCGTATTTCCCCATGTATAAGACGCACCTTAATTTTGGGGCCTGAAATTTGAAAAAAAAAAAAAAAAAATGTATTACATAAAGTTATTGAACTCAAGTTTTATTCATCATAAAATTCATACAACTCATCATAACTTGAATTCAGCACTGTATGAAAATCTTTTCTGAGCCATTTCTGGGCAGAACGTGGCAAAACGTAACCTAATATACCGGTAACAAGTGCGAAACAATGAGCGCAAAGACAACAAGTGCAAAAAAGCGGGAAATGCAAGTAAAAAAAATCTACAACCACTGTACAAGACGCACCCAGTTTTTTGACCCCAAATTTTTCGAAAAAAGGTGCGTCTTACATATGGGGAAATATGGTATGTGCATTGGGAAAAAAAAAAAAATGAAGGTGGATAGTATTGCACCATCAAAAATATAAAATATCAAGTGTCATGATCAGTAAATTCACCATTTTACAGCATGGCTTGTTAAACATTTGCATTTTCTGTCTTGCTTTCCTATACACTAAATTCTCCCAAAAATTCACAACTGATTCATTGATGAATTAGTATTAGTAATGGCCACACCAGTGTTTCTTAACCTTTTCGTTGTTGTGGCACACTTTTAAAGATGCTAAAATTTTGCGGCACACTACAATCACTATTATACTCATATATATATATTTAACACCAGGGGCTCACATCTGGTGAGTATGGGCTTGGCACACCCAGGGTCCTCAGATAGATATCATCATTCTTCTCTTTCTTGGTGATCTCTCTCACTCTCACACACACACACACACACACACACACACACACACACACACACACACACACACACACACACACACACACACACACACAGGGTAACTCAAATTGTTTTTGGCAGCATAAGCCTCATGCTTCCTTGCACCATATGGCTAATAATAATAATAATATTTATAATACTATATATGAAGGCCTCCGTAGCCGAGTGGGCAGGAGCGGGAGTGCAGTAGCACACACTCTTTGAGTAGATCGGGGTTCAAGCCCCTGACTGCTGAATACGGTCGATCTGCCAACCTGCACTGGACCAGCATGGCAGATTATGGTCCATTTTCCCTCAGCATGAATTGTTGAGGAGGCTTCCATCCTGCAGTGGGTTGATAATGGCTGCACTTTACTTTTTTTTATATATATTATAAATATATATAAATAAAAATTACACATAATATATATATTATAATATATATATATATATATATATATATATATATATATGGCCATAAGGTTTCTTTAAGGAACAAAAATGATATTGAGCTGCAACACTTTCAAATTCATAATTTTAATAACATTTCTATCTCTATCCTTGCCATTGAAGGTAAATATAATGATAGGCTGGGTTAAGAAAACCTGCACATTCTAAAGCAATAATCACTTTATCCATATGGACTGAATAGCATGTTTAACGGACATTGCTTTGCTAGTTATAAACAGGATCAATGTATATACAGTACATTCCAATTGGTAAAAACAGTGGCGGTTAGACGTTACAGTCATAACATCTAAAAATACTGCCTCTTTAGCTAATGAGCTTAACAACAGTACTACATACAAGACAGAGGATACTATCAGTAATATTACCACAAAAAAAAGGATTTACAAGATAGTAGCAATAAGGAATTATATAAAGCAGATAAAGACTTGGGATCAACCTGTTATTAATATTAAGACTATTCATGATATAGTGTTTGGTATGAAAGTTAGCTGGTCGAAGTCTTTGTTAAAAGTATGTAGAGATTATAAATTTATTAATACACACCTGGAACATTTATTATTGGATATTTCTAAGTTTAAACTGGGAAATGTAAAAGTAGGCTCAAAGGATTTCATAAGTTTTAAATAGGGTTTTAGACAGCATAAATCTAGAACAGATTCTAAACCATTTTAACTGTGCATTGCCATTATCTGATTCTAGTATTGGAACTATATCCAGCTATGTTAAGCCTAAAGGTCTGTAATTATAAGCAAGAGGCTATAAAGCTTAATATTACAGAGAATGATACCCTTTGCTAATGCCATTTGCCGGAATATCAATCTTATGTCGATAAACATATAATAACAGGAGACCTGAATATTGTCAAACAGGTAGAACTTAGGAGATTGTTATCCTATGGTTTTAAACTAGTCATTCCCAAGTTATGTAAAACTGGACGAAGTAAGAAGTCCTGGAATGTCCGGAAATTGATTATCCGGGATTTGTTTTTTACCATCTATCCCGGAAAATCGAGAGTCTACTGTATATATGATATCAAAATTATTTTTTGCATTCTGTTCCTTTGTGACCACATCATAGTATTCAATCAAATTGGTCAGACAAGACTTCCCCTTAACAAACCCATGCTGTGTCTAAACTATAACCAAAGTTTTGTGTAGATGATCCTGCAGTGCTTCTTTAACCAGTGTCTTCATTAATTTTCCTGGAACAGAAGTTAAACTAACAGGTCTGTAATTACTTGTTGCCCTTTGATCCTCCTTTGTAAATTGGGGTCACATTTGCACATCTCCAGTCCATGGGTACCTCCCCCGAGTCCAGGGAAGCTCTCATAATTATGGCTAAGGATTTGCTTACTACCTTTACACCCTTTAATGTAACTGGATAGATCCCATCCACCCCAGGTGCCTTTTTTATGTTTTTCTTCAACAATTTCTCCTCTAATTTGCTCTCAGTTATTAAAAAATCATTTAACTCACTGCCATAGTTTAATATCAAGTGGACCAATCTGATTCATCCCCTTCCTTCTAGAGTTTACATAAGTAAAGAACTCTTTGCATCCTTTGCCAAAGATTTCTCATAATCTGCCTTTGCCTGCCTAACCTCCTTTGTGACTTGATTACAAAGTAACTTATATCTTCCATAGGCTTCTGTGTCGCCTGTTAATTTATGTGTATCCCATGCATTTTTCTTCTTTGCCACGTGTCTCGTTAGTTCATCGGACATACATTTAGGCCTAAACCTCGAACAATATTTCTTGGTTGGCATGAAAAGCCTAGTAGCTTACAATATTAATTCTTTGAATACTTCCCATTTCGAATTTGCTGTTGGTAACATCTTCAGTTGGTCTCACTGTATAGACTTTAAAAACTGTCCCAGACCTCCATAGTCACCTTTGTGAAAGCAAAAACCCTTCCCTTTACCCCTGTTGGTAGTTACCTCTTTGAGTAAATCCCATATCAGCACACTGTGATCACTGCCACCTAGTGGCGCCTTTATCTGCATGAAAAATCACTACTGATAATCAAATCAAGAGTATTACTCCCTCTGGTTTCCCCTCAAACATGTTGCTGTAGAAAACAATCATCCAATAAATCCACAATAGCCTTGCTAGTGTGCAAATGACCTAACCACATGTTCTAGTCAATATCTGGGAAATTAAAATTCCCATTATAAGACAAAATGATTTACTGGCCCACTCTATTTCTCTGCACAGCTTTTCATTATACTCATCAGAGTCATTAGGCTTATAGCACACTCCTACTCTCAATTTTGCTTTCCCAGTGCTTATGTCACACCAGACTGACTCAACACAGCACTGTCCACCGATGTCAACTGGATGTGCTTCCTTAGATTCTGTGTTTCTTAACTAATAGCATAACACCTCCTGCCTTACTGACCCGTCTATCCTTCCTGTACACATTATACTTCCCAAATTCCAATTTTGCATTCCTTATATCTGTGTGACACCATGTCTCTGATATCCCAACAATATCTGCCTTTGATGTTTTGACCAGCACCTCAAATTTATTTACTACACTCCTAGCATTGGTGTACACACAAATATACGTGTTCTTATTCTTAGCTACCCTAACATAGCCCGTGTATTTACTTCTTCCACAATGACTCCCAGCAGTCTCTGAAATCCCCGGCACCTTGTTTTCCAGGCTGCTGTTCATTCCAGTAGAAGCAGTGCAAGAATCACTTTCACCTCTGCCAGCAGCTACTGTTAATCTATTAGTCCAAGCAACCCCCCCTTCCAAAGCTAGCAGTTTTCAGACCCTCCTAACACTGCCTCGATAGCATCAGCAAATATTCTTGCACCCTTTCTTTTTAAATAAATCCCATCCCTGTAGAAGCAGTCTCTCCTGTTAACGAGCATGGACCATGCTGAAAACAAATTCTACCCCATGAGCCTTGCATAATCTCTCTCCAGGTCTGAATTGATTGACAAGGCTCTCATCATGTACTCCCTTCTATTGTGTCTGGGCAGAATTGCAGACACCTTCAAATTCAACCCTAACTCACGTTTTTTTTTTTTTTTTTTCAACATTGACTTGTACTTGCTAAGTAATTCCGCCATTCTCCTACTCTTAACATCATTGGTGCCAGTGTGTACAACAATATCACCTTTTGTGCCCTTAAAAGATATCCTCTATGTAAACTTTTGCTCCTGGCAGACATACCCTGGTCCTGTTCCACCAATCCTTTTTGTACAATATATTCCCCGGTTCCCTGACAATAAAGTCACCGACAACTAGTTCCTGTGGGACTAGTGCATTCTGCCTTGGGGATTGCTGCTGTGTTGCCTGATGTTCAAGTCCAAGCTATGGCTTTGATGTGGGCACCTGAGAGCTTGATAGGCCCCCCCTCAATTTAAGTCATTCGAGGGCATCTACCCTATTCTTCAAGCTCTCATAAAGGCCCATAACAATGCTGAGTTGGTGCCTCATTTCCTCACACTCCTTACATCGAGCACACACAAAGACATTCCCCTTGGCAATATCATGTCTTGTTCCTGATTGATCCACAAAATCAAACAAGCAATACATTTCAAAAGGCTGTGATGGACAACCCCCCCTTTCAGTTCTTCCCTGAGCCATAGCACTCCCACTAACTTGAGCCTTTTGCTGCTGTGGTCTGAGGCATGATTTCGATTCAGTTTTAATACAGTTCAAATTAATACAATTAAAAATATTACACTAAACTTCTATTCCAATGCAGCAATAACACTATTATATTTCGGTATCGAGTTTTATCTCCTTCTGAATTACGTTATATTAATTTTGTGTCTCCTATCAAGTTTAAGTTATATGTACTAAATTATAATGTTACATTTATAAAATCAAAGTATTTATAATAGATAATAAATTTAACTATCTATTGCCACCCACATGGTTTGAACTCTCACGCAGCCATCTGTGCCAAATCGCTGATTCTAACAGCTCTACTAATATTATTGTCGTACGTTACGTCTACATGACAAGTTAAATTATTTAAACATGTAAGCAATGCTATAATTTATAGTTTATAATCTGCTGACACTCTTTAACACTGCTACAAGTTACATAGAAACTTTCTATATCTGCTATACTGATACGAAAAACAATGGCGGCAAAATCGACTGTGGTTTTCTATGCAATTACAAGCCCGAGTAACGAATAACTGCACCAAATTAATCAGGAAATCACAAAAAATACTATACTAATAAATTTAAATCCAAAAGTTATACAAAAATAATAATTTCAAATCAATAAATAAAGTCGACTTAGCGGCTTGTGAACACAACTGACTTCCACTAGCCTCCAAGGTAAACTGCAAGATAGAAGCCTCTTCAACAATCCACATTGAGGGAAATGTACTGTAATCTGCCATGTTGGTCCAGTGCGGATTGACCATATTTATCAGTCAGGGGCTTGAACCCAGTCTACTCAAAGCGCGTGTGCTGTTGCACTCCCACTCCTGACCACTCGGCTGCAGAGGCTCAGTTTGAAACATGTACAAACATACAGGTCTTTAAACTTGGGAAAAAAGACACCACAAGCATTACAGAAAGTTTATGGAGATGATGCTTCAAAGAAAATAGCAGTTTGAGTGGTTTAATTTGCTTAAAAATGGACAGGAAACATTTCGTTTCATCAGTTCATCTCCCAGTCCATTTAAAAATAGACTGGAAGATGAACCTCACAGTAGATGTTCTTCGACATCACGAAACGATGAAAATGTCACGAAAATGACATTTTCATGTTGTTGAGATTGCTCAAGAAGTTGGACTGTTTGTCGGCTCAGTACACAAAATTTAGGAGTGCATCGCATGTGTGCAGAGTTTGTTCCATGCTTGCTGTTGGATGATCAAATGGACTGTAGGAAAGTCATCACAGGTGATTTTATGGCTCTCAGCACTAAAATCACCTGCAATGTTCTTCCTGACACAGGGTCAGGAAGGCCATCGCTTTCCTTTAGAGTCTGAGCTAAATGGCACAGTCATGACTTTCCTGCACAGTCTGAGCTTTCTAAAAAAAAAAAAGTGGTCACTGTGGATGAGAGTTGGATATTTGCCTACAATTCAAGACCAAGGTTGAATCATCTGAAAGGTGCACAAAAATGTCCCCATGGCTCATGAAATCTTGTGCAACAAAATCCAACGTCAAAGTCATGCTAATTGTTTATGATGAGAGCATAGTGTACTACGAAATTGTGGCTGGGGGAAGGAAGCGTTACTGCCATTTACTATTTTGAGATGTTTGCATGAGAATGTGAGGTGAAGATAACCTCAAAAGTGGAAAGATGGCTGGATCCTGCACCATGACAATGCATCCAGTCACCTGGCAATGGCAGTTAAGGAGTTCTTTGGCTGTGAGAAAATTAGTCATGTAGCAGCCTCCTTACTCCCCTGACTTTGCACTGTATGACTTATGGCTCTACTGAAAATGGGGCTTCATGGTCATAATTTTGCTTCAGTGGTTATCATTAAAGAAAATGCAGAAGCCCTATGCATGCTAAAAAATATGATTTTAAAGAAACTTTCAAAACTTGGGAAGACTGATGAAGTGTGTGTCTGTGGAAGGAATGTACTTTGAAGATGATCAGGTTAGTAAGCCCAACTGGTCACTCAATATAGTTTTTACTATAACTACAGAATACATTTAAAAATTTCTGGGAACTTTTTAAAGTACACTTTTCTGACCATCCCTGTACTGGTGATTGTTAACTACACCAATTTTAATGGTGGTACAGATTTTGACACCAGTTGTCATTTAAGAAAATCCAGGGTAAAAATGGCCCCAGTACTGACTGGGTCTACAGTTCCTTGGACAACCCCACTTCTTATGTTAGTCCAATCTGAGGAGTTAAAAAAGTTTATGGAATTCCCTGAGCAGTGTAAATAGGCTGCTAAAACAGCTCATGGAGTTCTATCAGTGATATACAGGAATTTTGCCAGCAGGAACAAAGATGTGATTATCCCATTGCATAAGGCAATGGTTAGCCTTTATCTGGAATATTGCATACAGGTTTTGAAGCCTCATTTTATCTTAGATGTAGATCTGGTGAAAAGGGTGTAGAGAAGAGCAAAAAAGATTAGTTGGGGGCTCCAAAAGATATTCTTACCAAGAAAAATTAGTGATCTCTGTAAATTGCAGTCTGGAAACTACACATCTGCATAGTGACCTGATTGAGGTGTATGAGGATTCGAAAGATCAAGTATACTAAATGCCAGTGGCATCTTTACTCTTTCTCAGTTGACATATACAAGATGATATGAATTTAAATTAAAAAAAAGGATGATTGTAGAGTCAATATTTGCGTTTAATTTGAAGAGTAGTTGATTGTTGGAATAAACTTTCACCTGGTATTATGGAAGTGGTTAGCATGAATAAATTTAAAAGGTTTGGACAAATTATTATGTTTTCTTTTTTTTTTTGACTGGCTGTATAATTTTGCTTCCTTGCACCCTGTAGCCAAATACTAATATCCCCAGCATGTGAAGAGGTGGCCCTACAATGGATATCTTGTATGGCATTTTAGATATTTCATATATGCCTACTTATCAATTAATTATTCTTTACAGGTTTCCCAGAACTCAAAACTTGGAATGCTTTATATAAAAAAGAGCTAAAGCTCTTAGTTACTCATTCACCTAGAAATCCTTTTGAGGAAATGATTCTGTTGACAGAACAAAAGAAACTCTGGCCATTTCCAATTAATAATGAATATGGTGAGTCATTTTTAATTTTTTGAGTGAATTATTGTTTAAAATGAATAACATTTCAAAACTGATGGAATCAGCATTACTTTTATTCCTATTATAGCTTCATTTTACTCATCCACAAACCTCCTGACCAGGTTGTCTATGACGGTTAGCTTTAACTTTTTTTTTTGCCTATTTCGGTCTTTTAAGAATTTTATACATGTTGGAATAGCCTCTTCCTGTATGTAGCAATGAGAAAACTGATATCAGAGGAATCACTACTATTACTATGCCTACTCCTGATGATCAAGTTGTTCCAAATTCCTAACAACCAGTATCTGTTTTGAAATTGCTAACATTTGCTAAACTTGTGAAATAGGTTTCTTGCAAAAACCAAATCTTCACCCGCCCCCCCCATATTAGCATTAGTAAAGGTACATGATACAAGCTTATATAGCATCAGCCAAAAAAAAAAAACGCAAATCTTCTAATTTCACCCATCCACTTGCTCCAAATGTTTATCTAGTTCTGCCTTGAATCTATTTAAGCTATCAACTTCTACAATGATAAATGGAAGTTTGTTCCAGCAATCAACCACATGCTGGCTAAAGGCAAACTTCCACACATCTATCCTACAACTGTCTTTCCTCAATTTGAATTTATGCCCTCTCAGGCAATTATTCTGAGCAAGAGGAAGAATCCCATCAGCATTGAGCATGCTCAAACCATTCAAGGCACTTTATACACCTCAATCACCTTATTGGCACTAACGATATTAAGAGTAGGAGACCGGCAGAATTACTTAACAAGTACAGGTCACTGTTGAACAAAAGCCGAGAATTAGGGTTGAATTTGAAAGTGTCTGCAATTCTGCCCAGACACGATAGGAGGGAGTATATGATGATGAGAGCCTTGTCGATCAATTTGGCCCTGGAAAGATTGTGCAAGGCTCAAGGGGTAGAATTTTTTTCAGCCTGGACTGTACTTGTTAACAGGAGAGACTGCTTCTACAGGGATGGGATACACTTAAATAGAAAGGGTGCAAGAATATTTGCTGTTGCTATCGAGGCAGTGTTAGGTGGGTCGGAAAACTGCTAGCTTGGGGGGAGACAAAGACCAATAGATTGACAGTAGCCACTGGCAGAAGTGAAAGAGATTCTTGCACTGCTTCTATTAGAATGAGCAGAAGCCTGAAAAACAAGATGCATGGTATTTCAGAGACTGCTGGGAGCCATTGCGGTACAAGTAAACACATGGGTTGTGTTAGGGTAGCTAAGAATAGAAACAGGTGCAGGTATACTTGCGTGTACACCAATGCTAGGAGTTTAGTAAATAAATTTGATGAATTTGAGGTATTGCTCAAAACATCAAAGGCAGATATTGTTGGGATATCAGAGACGTGGTGTCACACAGATATAAGGGATGCAGAAATGCAATTTGGGGAGTACAACGTCTACAGAAAGGATAGACAGGATAGGAAGGGGGGAGGGGTTATGCTATTAGTTAAGAAACACATAAAAACCAAGGAAGTGAAGCCAGTCGACATCGCTGGACAGTGCAGTGTTGAGTCAGTTTGGTGTGACATAAGCATTGGGAGATCAAAATTGAGAGTAGGAGTGTGCTATAGGCCTAATGACTCTGATGAGTATAATAAGGAACTGTACAGGGAAATAGAGTGGGCCAGTAAATCAGAGAGTCTTATAATGGGAGATTTTAATTTCCCAGATATTGACTGGAATTTGGGGGCTGGTTACGCACACTAGCAGGGCTTTTGTGGATTTATTGGATGATTGTTTTCTACATCAGCATGTTCGGGAGGCAACTAGAGGGAGTAATACTCTTGATTTGATTATCAGCAGTGATTCTTCATACATTAAGAATCTGCAGATAAATGAACCACTAGGTGGCAGTGATCACAGTGTGCTGAAGTGGGATTTACTGAAAGAGGTAACTACCATTAGGGGTAAAGGGAAGGGTTATTGCTTCCGTAAAGGCGACTACGATGGACTGAGACAGTATTTAAATTCTATACAGTGGGACCAACTGATGATGTTACCAACAGCAAATTCTAAATGGGAAGCATTCAAAGAACTTATCTTGGAAGCTACTAGGCTTTACATACCAACTAAGAAATATTGTTCAAGGTTTAGGCCAAAATGGATGTCAGATGAACTAATGAGGCATATGGCAGAGAAGAAAAATGCATGGGATACTTACAAATTAACACATGACACAGAAGCCTATGATAGATACAAGTTGATATGCAACCAAGTTACAAAGGAGGTTAGGCAGGCGAAGGCAGATTACGAGAAATCCTTGGCAAGGGATGCAAAGAAAAACAGCAAAGAGTTCTTTACTTATGTAAACTCTAGAAGGAAGGGGATGAATCAGATTGGTCCACTTGATATTGATGGGTCAACTGTTGATGATCCTGCTCAGGTAGCTAACAAACTAAATGAATATTTTGAATCGACATTCACACATGAGGATATATTCAGCAAGGGGAATGCCAGAGGTGTATTCAACTCTAGCAGTAAGCTAAAGAATCTTGAAATAACTGGGAGTAAAGTGGAGGAGAAATTGTTGAAGATAAACACAAGAAAGGCACCCGGGGTGGATGGGATCTATCCAGTTATATTAAAGGAGGCAGCAAAGGAAGTAAGCAAACCCTTAGCCATAATTATGAGAGCTTCCTTGGACTCAGGGGAGGTACCCATAGACTGGAAATGTGCAAATGTGACCCCAATTCACAAAGGAGGATCAAAGGCTGACACAAGTAATTATAGACCTGTGAGCTTAACTTCTGTTCCAGGAAAATTAATGGAGGCACTGGTTAAAGAAGCACTGCAGGATCATTTAGACAAGACTTCAGTTATAGCTCAGACACAGCATGGTTTTGTTAAGGGGAAGTCTTGCCTGACCAACTTGATTGGATACTATAATGCAGTCACAAAAGAACTGGATGCAGGGAATAACTTTGATATTATATACTTGGATCTTAGAAAGGCTTTTGATACTGTTGCACATGGGAGACTGCTACACAAATTGGAGCAGTGTGACATTGGAGGCAAATTGCTGCTATGGATAAAGGGGTGGTTGAGGGGGAGAAGACAGAGAGTGGTAATCAATGGACACTGCTCATCGTGGACTAATGTTATTAGTGGAGTCCCTCAGGGCTCAGTGTTGGGTCCATTATTGTTTTCTGTATTTATAAATGATATTGATGATGGTGTATCAGGTCCAAGTTTGTCCAAGTTTGCAGACGATACCAAGGTTGGCAGGGTTCTTAAGGACACTACTGATACTATGCTGCTGCAACAGGATCTGGAAAGGTTGAGCAGATGGGCTGAGAGGTGGCAAATGAAGTTTAACATTGACAAATGTAAAGTACTACATATGGGAAACAGTAACCCCAGATCAACGTATCAACTCTGTGGTACTACGCTGACGGTGGTAGAGAATGAAAAGGACCTGGGGGTAATTGTGCAGGCAGATATGAAGTTCTCTGAGCAGTGCAGACGAGCTGCAAGAGTAGCTCATGGTGTCTTGTCAATGATATACAGGAATTTTTCTAGCAGGGACAGGGATGTGATTATTCCCTTGTTTAAGGCATTGGTCAGGCCACACCTTGAGTACTGTAAACAGGTCTGGAGGCCTCATTTCAAGAAGGATGTAGAGCTGCTGGAACGAGTACAGAGCAGGGCAACAAGATTAGTGAATGGAACAAAGGGTTGCTCTTACGAAGAAAGGCTTAAGTTTTGCAAATTATAGTGTCTGGAGACTAGGCACCAGCGAGGTGATCTGATAGAGGTGTATAAAGCCTTGAATGGTTTAAGCATGCTCAATGCTGATGGGATTCTTCCTCTAGCTCAGAAAAATCACCTGAGAGGGCATAAATTCAAATTGAGGAAAGACAGATGTAGGATAGACGTGCGGAAATTTGCCTTTAGCCAGCGGGTGGTTGGTTGGTGGAACAGACTGCCATCCCTTGTGGTGGAGGTTGATAGCCTAAATAAGTTTAAGGCTCAGCTGGACAGGTATTTTGAACGAACAGAGGGGTGAAGTGGAAGTGGGTTTTTTTTTTTTTTTTTTTTTTTTGGCTGATGCTGCATAAGCTTGCTTTCTTGCATCAAATGCCTCTACTAATGCTAATGCTCACAGGTGCCTAGTCTCCAGACACTGTAATTTGCAAAACTTAAGCCTTTCTTCGTAAGAGCAACCCCTTCTTCCATTCACTAATCTTGTTGCCCTTCTCTGCACTTAGTCCAGCAACTATACATCCTTCCTATAATGAGGCCCCCAGACCTGTGTACAGTACTCAAGGTGTGGCCTGACCATTGCCTTATACAAGGGGATAATCACCTTATCCCTGCTAGAAAAGTTCCTGTATATCATTGACAAGACACCATGAGCTACTCTTGCAGACCGTCTGCACTGCTCAGAAAACTTCATATCTGCATGCCAATTAACCCCAGGTCCTTTTCATTCTGTACCACTGTTAGTGTAGTACCACACAGTTGGAATGTTACTTGGGGGCTACTGCTTCCCATATGCAGTACTTTAAATTTGTGAATGTTAAACTGCAGTTGCCACTTCTCAGCCCATCTGCTCAACTTTTCTAGATGCTGTTGCAGCAGTGTACTGTCATTAACAACCTTGCCAACCTTCGTATCGTCTGCAAACTTGGACATTAAGTCTGATATACCACCATCGATATCATTAATAAATACAGAAAACAGCAATGGACCCAACACTGAACCCTGAGGGAATCTGCTAATAACATTAGTCCACGAAGAGCAGTATCCATTGATTACCACTCTGTCTTCTCCCACTCAACCATCCCTTTAACCATAGCAGCAATTTTCCCCCAATGCCACACTGCTCCAATTTGTGCAGCAGTGTAGTGAATTAAACTTCCAGAGTTTAATTCACCTCTGGCATTCCCCTCCCTGAATAACTCCTCGTGTGAATTTACATGCAAAATACTCATTTAGTTTGTTAGCTACCTGAGCAGGATCATCAACTGTTGAACCATCGATATCCAGTGGACCAATCTGATTCATCCCCTTTCTTCTAGAATTTACATAAGTAAAGAACTCTTTGCTGTTTTTCTTTGCATACTTTGCCAAAGATTTCTCGTAATCAGCCTTTGCCTGCCTAACATCTTTTGTGACTTGGTTACAGACCAGCTTATATCTATCATAGGCTTCCGTGTCACCCATATTCATCATAATCTACTAAACTATTGTTTGCTTGCTTACTGCTTTCGGTTTGTGTATATTAAATGTCATAAACGTTAATTCTAACATTGACAGAACTTTGCTAGAATTTTCAGAGATAGCCCTATGTTCTTCATTCAGTTTTAACATTACAAATGAGTAACACAGATCGCCAGCTGCTTTTCTGATGTTAGGGATAATGAAATCTCCCCATGTAAATTGCATGTTCACTACCTTCTCTCCATTCCGAGGAAAAACAAGTTCTCCCTTGTGTTTTTATGATTTATGGTAAATTTTACCTATACTTTTTATATTCTGACACTTTTCATGCTACATTTAAACCATTTTATTCCTTTATTTGCCATCCGAAACTGATCCTGAAAAGTATTCAGCAATTTTTCCTACCATCTGACGATATCTCCTCCCCTGTTATGCTTCCTTATTTTCTTTGTATTTTCTCAGTTCCTTCCCAGACATTCTTTTTTCACCCTTTAACTTTCTTTTATCCCTCTCCTCACATGTATTTTCTATAGAACACTTTTTTCATCCATGTTTACAGCCAATTCTGTGCCCTGCATCTATACTAACGACATATCCTAATTCATTACAAATATTGAGAAAGCTTTTCCATTTTGCACCAGCTGGTATTTCACATATTGTGAAACAGCAAACATGAGATAAGATATAGCTTGTGTTACGCGAGCTATAAAATGACATTTTTTAGCTCTCGTAACATGATACTTTTGCTCTTAATTTAATTATTTCTACTTCACTTACTGCGCCGTCTCGCATATTGTGGATATATTTTGTCACTGTCTTCACAGTTGTCCAGTTCTTCACAGTGCCTACCTGCTCACTGATAAAATCCTAAATTGGATCAAAATTCCACTCCCCCCCCCCACAAACCGTCTGAACATGTACCACAACCAGTCAACATCCTTTTACTGTTCAACTTCAAACTCACAGAACCAACTTTTCTTCTTTCTCATTTATTCACTCAACTCCTGTTTTCTGGAATAACCTTCATATATATTTCCTGAAGTTCGGGTCTAATGTCAGCAAATATCTTTCATCTTCTGAACCTTCAACCCATGCACGGTACTTTACCTCTCATGTTTGTGGGGGGGGGTTCATTAAAAAAGAGAGAGAGAGAAAAAGTCACACACATAAAGTGGTCTTTCCTTTATTGAAGAAGTGACTATATTGCTGAGTGATTTGCAGTGCTACAGAATTATTTTGTTCCCAAAATAACAATTCTCAATGGATACAGAGATACACCTGTTGGAAATGGGCATGCAGAAAGCCATTATGAGAGGTATTAAAGAACGATAAATGACTTATTGTTTGTATTTATTTACTTTTTGAACGAAAAAACAAATAATTGACAAACTTTTTACAGTTCACAATAAATGTTGAAAATCCCACTGCCAATCTCAATGCACTTTACAACTCTTGTGGTAATATGATGTTCTTCTGAGGTCATCTTGGCATTCCTTTATGAGGGCAGCAGTATCCAAAATGCGAGCGAGCAATTCATCTCTTGCATTTACCTTTTTTTTGTATACTGTGCTTTTCATCCATCCGCACAGACAAAAATCTAATGTAGTGAGGTTTGGAGACCTTCGTGGCCAATGAACGGGACCGTTCCGGCGGTTCAGGCAAAGATCGGTTTAGATATTGTATCACCAGACAGATATAATGTACAGGAGTTTCATCATGCTGAAAGTACATACCAATCCTTGTAGCCAAGGGAACATCCTCCAATAATAGTGGAGAAAGTAAAGTTTCAAAGAGTTACAAATGGGAGAACAATAGAGGCAACAAATGAATTTGACAAAATGTAAGAGAGAGAGAGAGAGAGAGAGAGAGAGAGAGAGAGAGAGAGAGAGAGAGAGATTTTAAGCCAGAGAAGATCAAAAAGAGGAGATTCAAAATTACTAAGTCTCTGACAGGAAATATCAGAATGGACATATGCACAAGTGCCACCTTTGAAACTAAAGTAATCATAAAGTGCTTAATTTGGACAACTGAGATGAACAATGGTTGAATCATCCAGTAAGTGGGATTCTGTTATTATGATGCAGTAACAAAGGAACTGGATGCAAAAAAATAATTTTGGTACCATATACTTGGATTTCAGGAAAGACTGCCGAACAATTTGGAGCAGTGTGGCGTTAAGGGCAAGTTACTGCTATGGATAAAAGGTTGATTGAGTGGGAGAAGACAGTTGTTATCAATGGACACTGCTTTTCATGGACTAATGTTATTAGTGAAGTCAGCCCAAGAATTGGTGCTGGGCCCAATTGTTTTCTGTATTTATTAATTATATTCATAAAGGTATATCATGCTTAATGTCTATGGTTGCAGATGATACAAAGGTTGGCAGGGTAGTTAATGATGGTATGCTACTGCAACAAGGGGTAGAAAAAAAATTAGCTGGGCTGAGAAATGCAAAATGAGGTTTAACATTGACAAATGCAATGTACTGCATATGGATAGCAATAATCCCAGATTAACATACCAACTCTCTGGCACTACACTCGTGATAGTGGAAAATGAAAATAACCTTGATGGCAAGTAATTGTGCAGTTACTTACCATCGGTGCAGATGCCAGGACAGTACATGGGATTTTGTCAATGATAGTGTGTCACTCACACACTAGCAAGGCTTTTGTGGATTTATTGGATGATTGTTTTCTACATCAGCATGTTCAGAAGGCAACTAGAGGGAGTAATACTCTTGATCTGCTTATCAGTAGTGATTCTTCATTCATTAAAAATCTGCAGATAAAGGTGGCAGTGATCACGGTGTGCTGAAGAGGGATTTACTCAGAGGTAACTACCATCAGGGGTAAAGGGAAGGGTCTTTGCTTTCGTAAAGGTGACTGTGGTGGTCTGAGACAGTATTTAAATACTATACGGTGGGACCAACTGATGATGTTCCCAACAGCAA
The DNA here is from genome assembly GCF_048544385.1 of Mastigoproctus giganteus. Classification (NCBI taxonomy): domain Eukaryota; kingdom Metazoa; phylum Arthropoda; class Arachnida; order Uropygi; family Thelyphonidae; genus Mastigoproctus; species Mastigoproctus giganteus. The sequence continues at coordinate 180,607,815 of NC_143575.1, read as the reverse complement.
ATTCAAAATGGGAAGCATTCAAAGAATTAATCTTGGAAGCTACTACCAACTAAGAAATGTTGTTCAAGATTTAGACTTAAATGGATGTCAGATGAACTAATTAGACATGTGGCAGAGAAGAAAAATACATGGGATACATATAAATTAACAGGTGACACAGAAGCCTATGATAGATATAAGCTGGTCTGTTAACCAAGTCAGAAAGAAGGTTAGGCAGGAAAAGACAGATTACGAGAAATCTTTGGCAAAGGATGCAAAGAAAAACAGCAAAGAATTTTTTACTTATGTAAACTCAAGAAGGAAGGGGATGAATCAGATTGGTCCACTTGTATCGATGGTTCAAATGTTGATGATCGTGCTCAGGTAGCTAACAAACTAAATGAATATTTTGCATCTACATTCACACACGAGGAGTTATTCAGGGAGGGGAATGCCAGAGGTGTATCAAACTCTGGCGGTAAGCTAGATAGAATAACTGAGAGTAAAGTGAAGGAGAAATTGAAGATAAACATAAGAAAGGCATGTGGGGTGGATGGAATCTATCCAGTTATATTAAAGGAGGCAGCAAGGAAGTAAGCAAACCCTTAGCCATAATTATGAGAGCTTCCTTGGACTCAGGGGAGGCACCCATGAACTGGAGATGTGCAAATGTGAGCTTTGTGCCAATCCACAAAGGAGGATCAAAGGGAGACACAGGTAATTACATACCTGTTAGTTTAACTTCTGTTCCAGGGAAATTAATAGAGGCACTGGTTAAAGAAGCATAGCAGGATCATCTAGACAAGACTTCAGTTATAGCTCGGACACAGCGGTGCTTCCGTGGGCAGGAGCAGCAGCAGTGCGTAGCACACACTTCTTGATTAGACCGGGGTTCGAGCCCGTGACCGCCAAATATGGAGGATGCGGAAAGGTCAGGGAATGACAACCGCATATCCCCGGAGCAATATGACGTTAGTTGCTAATGCTCCTAAAAACCAAATAACTAACTAACTCAGACACAGCATGGGTTAAGGGGAAGTCTTGTCTGACCAATTCGATTGGGTACTATGATGTAGTCACAAAGGAACTGGATGCAGAGAATAATTTTTATATCATATATTTGGATCTTAGAAAGGCTTTTGATACTGTTGCACATGGAGGACTGCTGCACAAATTGGAGCAGTGTGGCATTGGAGGCAAATTGCTGCTATGGATAAAGGGATGGTTCAGTCGGAGAAGACAGAGTGGTAATCAACAGACACTGCTGTTCATGGACTAATGTTATTAATGGAGTCCCCCAGGGTTTAGTGTTGGGTCCATTGTTGTTTTCTCTATTCATTAATGATATTGATGATGGCTTAATGTCCAAGTTTGCAGATGATACGAAGGTTGGAAGGGTTGTTAATGACACTAATAACAGTACGCTGCTGCAACAGGATCTAGAAAAGTTAATCAGATGGGCTGAGAGGTGGCAACTGAAGTTTAACATTGACAAATGTAAAGTACTGCATGTGGGAAGCAGTAACCCCAGAGTATCAACTGTGTGGTATTACACTGATAGTGGTAGAGAATGAAAAGGAGCTGGGGTTAATTGTGCAGGCAAATATGATATTTTCTGAGCAGTGCAGATGGCCTGTAAGAGTAGCTCATGTCGTCTTGTCAATGATATACAGGATTTTTTTCTAGCAGGGATAAGGAGGTCATTATCCCCTTGTATAAGGGAATGGTCAGGCCACACCTTGAGTACTTTATACAGGTCTGGAGGGCTCATTTAAGAAGGATGTAGAGCTGTTGGAACGAGTACAGAGAAGGGCAACAAGATTAGCTTCCTTGGACTCGGGAGGTACCCATAGACTGGAGACATGCAAATGTGACCCCAATTCACAAAGGAGGATCAAAGGCTGACACAAGTAATTAGAGACCTGTGAGTTTAACTTCTGTTCCAGGAAAATTAATGGAGGCACTGGTTAAAGAAGCACTGCAGGATCATTTAGACAAGACTTCATTTATAGCTCGGACACAGCATGGTTTTGTTAAGGGGAAGTCTTGCCTGACCAATTTGATTGGATACTATGATGCAGTCAGAAAAGAACTGGATGCAGGGAATAACTTTGATATTATATACTTGGATCTTAGAAAGCCTTTTGATACTGTTGCACATGGAAGCCTGCTGCACAAATTGGAGCAGTGTGGCATTGGAGGTAAATTTCTGCTATGGATAAAGGGGTGATTGAGGGGGAGAAGACAGTGGTAATCAATGGACACTGCTCATCGTGGACTAATGTTATTAGTGGAGTCCCTCAGGGTTCAGTGTTGGGTCCATTGTTTTCTATATTTATAAATAATATTGATGATAGTATATCAAGCTTAATGTCCAAGTTTGCAGACGATACAAAGGTTGGCAGGGTTGTTAAGGACACTACTGACGCTATGCTGCTGCAACAGGATCTGGAAAGGTTGAGCAGATGGGCTGAGAGGTGGCAAATGAAGTTTAACATTGACAAATGTAAAGTACTACATATGGGAAACAGCAACCCCAGAGCAATGTATCAACTCTGTGGTACTACACTGATAGTGGTAGAGAATGAAAAGGACCTGGGGGTAATCGTGCAGGCAGATATGAAGTTCTCTGAGCAGTGCAGACGAGCTGCAAGAGTAGCTCATGGTGTCTTATGAATGATATACAGGAATTTTTCTAGCAGGGATCTTCTTCTTCTTTAATGCTGCCGAATGGCGTTTGCGACTTCGTTTTGATATTGTTCTCTGTCTAGCGCTGCGTGTAGAATTTGTGCTGTTGTCATGTGAAGCCAGGTGTTGATGTTATCTAGCCATGCCATTTTCGGTCTGCCTGGGCGTTTCTTGCCTTCGATCTTTCCCTCCAGGATGAGTGGTAGTAGGTGATATTTTTGTTGGTTCCTAGCGATGTGACCTAGGTATTTGCATTTCCTGCTGATGATGGTTTTGAGCAGGTCCCGTTCCGTGTGCATGTCCTGCAGGACCTGTGCGTTGGTTATCTTGGCTGTCCATGGAATTTTCAGCATTCTTCGGTAGAGCCACATTTCGAAGGCCTGGAGCTTTTTTGTAGTGGCTGATGTTAGAGTCCAGGTTTCTACACCGTAGAGCAGTATTGGCCAGATGTAGCATTTCAATGTGCGTAATTTGAGCATGATGTTCAAGCTTCTGTCGGTGAGGAGGGTTCTCCATTTGGTGAATGCCTGCCTGGCTTGTTCAATTCTGCTTTTGATTTCGGCCTCATGGTTCAGCTGGTCATCAATGAGTACTCCGAGATACTTGAAGCGGTGTATTTGCTCTAATTTTTCGTTGTTTAGTTTGATCGTGATTTTGCTTGCAGTCCTGCTGACCTTCATCACCTTTGTTTTCTTTTTGTTGATTCGTAGCCCCCATGCTTGGCTTTCTATGTCCACTTCGTTCAAGATGGTCTGTAAATCTTGTTCTGAATCCGCTATTAGTGCTGTGTCATCGGCATATCTTAAGTTATTGATGTAGTGTCCGTTAAGCAGGGATAAGGAGGTGATTATTCCCTTGTATAAAGCAGTGGTCATGCCACACCTTAAGTACTGTATACAGGTCTGGAGGCCTCATTTCAAGAAGGATGTATAGCTGTTGGAACGAGTACAGAGAAGAGCAACAAGATTAGTGAATGGAACAAAGGGTTGTTCTTACGAAGAAAGGCTTAAGTTTTGCAAATTACAGTGTCTGGAGACTAGGCACCAGCGAGGTGATCTGATAGAGGTGTATAAAGCCTTGAATGGTTTGAGCATGCTCAGTGCTGATGGGATTCTTCCTCTTGCTCAGAATAATCACCTGAGACGGCATCAATTCAAATTGAGGAAACACAGTTGTAGGATAGATGTACAGAAATTTGCCTTTAGCCAGCGGGTAGTTGGTTGGTGGAACAGACTTCCATCCCTTGTTGTGGAAGTTGATAGCCTAAATAAATTTAAGGCTCAGCTGGACAGGTATTTCGAACGAACGGAGGGGTGAAGTGGAAGTGTTTTTTTTTTTTTTTTTTTTTTGGCTGATGCTGCATAAACTTGCTTTCTTGCATCATATGCCTCTATTAATGCTAACGCTAATTAGTGAATGGAACAAAGGATTGCTCTTACAAAGAAAGGCTTAAGTTTTGCAAATTAAAGTGTCTCGAGACTAGGCACCTGCGAGGTGATCTGATTGACGGTTGTAGAGCGTTGAATGGGTTGAGCATGCTCAATGCTGATGGGATTCTTCCTCTTGCCCAGAATAATCGCCTGAGAGTGCATAAATTCAAATTGAGAAAGACAGTTGTAGGATAGATGTGCGGAAGTGCCTTTAGCCAGCGTGTGGTTGACTGCTGGAACAAACGTCCATCTGTCGTTGTAGAAGTTGATAGCTTAAATAGATTCAAGGCAGAACTAGAAAAACATTTGGAGCGAGTAGATGGGTGAAATTAGAAGGTTTTTTTTTTTTTTTTTTTTTGGCTGATGCTATATAAGCTTGCTTTCTTGCATCATGTGCCTTTGTTAATGCTAATATACAGGAATTTTGATAGCAGGGATAGGATGTGATTATTAGCATTAGTAGTGGAAACACTTCCCATATCCTATCCATTCCCTTCAAAAGTTTGTCTACTTTATGTTTAATTTATTTAAGCCAATGCTTCCCAAACTTTTTCCTTCATTACCCAAAATGGCTTATTTGAAAGTCCTTTTTAAGCAATGAAGGTAAAACACTAATTGCACAGGAAACATATGACAAGTGAAGAGAGATCAGTAAAAAAAGGAAGCAATGTTTGATGCAGTGTCTTTATTTTTAACATCTCTAAACATTTTAGCAGCCAAAAAATTTGGTAATTATTCACCATGAATATTTCATTGTCCAGGTCCCAGCTGATGAGTATAATGCCACTGCTCCATCTTATCTACTAGTTCTGCAAAATTAGGAGCAATTGGAGACACAGCACACCTCACATTGTATTTGGGGTTCAGCAGTTTCATTTTGCTCTTTATGAAGGGAAGAATGGGGAAACCTCCTTCACACATGTAGGTGCTTGGAAATGCAATAATTGCATCATGGCCTCCCCAGTTACCACAGGATATTCATTGTGAAATGTTAACCAAAAAGACTCCAGATGGTCCTTCTTTTCTTCAAATAACATTTTGCATGACTGCTTGACCTAAGCTTTGCTCTGCAATTCTCCACATGCATGTGAGTGTGGCAAAAATGATTGAATCTAATAACATATGGCATATTTACTAAATAGCAAATAAATACTTGTTAGGCTGTTTTAGAGTATTGGTGCACACTGACTGATCACTTTCTTCAGAGTACTACTTTTACGGTAAATTTTAATGTGTATTCTGAGGTGTGTTGTTACCAAAGAAAAATTACTTTTACCCAATTTTGGATAATTTACCAGGTTTGGGAAGCACTGATTTAAGCTGTCAGCTTCCACAATGACAGATGAAAGTTTTTGATCCAGCAATCAACCACTTGCTGGCTAAAGGAAAATTTCCACACATCTGTCTTTCCTCAGTGTGAATTTATGCTCCCTCAAGTTTGTAATCTGAGCAATAGGAAGAATCCCATCAGCATTGAGCTTGCTCAAACAATTCAAAGCCTTAAACATCTCAGTTAGATCACCTCATAGGTGCCTAGTCTCCAGACTACAATTTGCAGAACTTAAGCCTTTCTTGGTAATAGCACCCCTTTGTTCTACTCACTAATCTCGTTGCTCTTCTCTCTACTCATTCCAGCAGTCTGCATCCTTCTTAAAATGAGGCTTCCAGACATTTATACATTACTTTACATGTGACCTGACTATTGCCTTGTACAAAGGGATAATCACCTCCTTATCCCTGCTAGCAAAATTCCCGTATATCATTAACAAATGGAACTGTCCTGGTAGTCTATCTGCACTGTGCAGAGAACTTCATATCTGACTCCATGATTACCCCCAGTCTTTTTCATTCTCCACTTACCCTGACTGTAGTACCACACAGTTAGTACATTGTGGGATTACTGCTACCCTTAGGTAGTACTTTGACAAATGCAATGTTAAACTTCAATCGCCACTTCTCAGCTCATCTGCCTAACTTTTCTAGATCCTGTTGCAGTAACATATTATCATTACTGTCATTAACAACCCTGCCAACCTTTGTATCATCTGCAAACTTGGACATTAAGATTGATATCCCTTGATAAATATAGAGAACAACAATGGGTCCAACACTGAACTCTGGAGAACTCAACTAATAACATTAGTCCACAAAGAGCAATTTTCATTGATTACCACTATCTTCTCCCACTGAACCAACCATTTATCCATAGCAGGAATTAGCCTTTAATGCCACACAGCTCCAATTTGTACAGTAGTCTTTTATGTGCAACAGTATCAAAAGCTTTCCTGAAATCCAAGTATACGATATCAAAATTATTTTTTGCATCAAGTTCCTTTGTAATCCCATTGTAGTATCCAGTCAAATTGGTCAGACAAGATTTCTCCTTAACAACCCAATGCAGTGTGTAAAGTATAACTGCATTCTTGTCTAGATGGTCTTGCATTACTTTTTTAACCAAAGACTGCAATATTTTCCCTGGCAGAGAAGTTAAACTAACAGGTCTGCAATTACTCATGTCACCCTTTAATCCTCTCTTTGTGAATTTGGAATACATGTGCATGTCTTCAGTCGGTGGAAACCTCCCCTGAATCTAATGGTTTGCTTACTTCCTTTGCTGCTTCCCTTACTATAATTGGATAGATCACATCCACCCCAGGCACCTTTCTTATGTTAAGTTCAATTTTTGTTCAACTTCCTCTCAGTTATTACAAAATCATTGTCTTTGGGTCTGGCTTCCACAGTATCTGGCTTCCATTTCCCTAGAGAATTCCTCATGTGTGAATGTAGATGCAAAATACAGTGGACTTCTCACTTTATAATTGATTCACTGTACAATCAAATCACTTTACGATGGATTCTCCATTAAAAAATACTGTTCACTATACAATGTAAGTGCCAGTCGTTGTGATCATGTGTGCGAACTGAATTTTATTTCTATTAAAATGATGATTCTAGTAAGTGAAAATAGGAGGAATGTTATCCACAGGCTATAAAATTAAAGATATAAAGCACAAATTTACACTTTATTACTGTACCAATTAACAAAATTAAATGTGAAAATCAGGAGAATATTTTCCACAGATTAGCAAAATAAAAACGAATTTAAGCTTCTGTACATAGCTTAATTAATACTGTAATATACAGAGTGATTCACTACCAGTGCAACAAACTTGCAGGAGGTATAGGGGGCACAAAGACGAATCGGTATCACATAGCATTGCAGGGTCCGAAATGCCTTCATCATGCGGGAGGTCGTGTGAACAGCGATCCCGCTGGAAGTCAGCATTTGCGAACCGGTTCCCGAGGCAGTAGGATGGACGAGTATTCAAACGTTGAACTGGTCGACATGCACCTAGCGTGTGGAGCTGCAGACTGTAATGGGCCGAGCCGCTCTGTGCTTGTACCAGGAACGTTTCCCGCACAGGTGTTCTCCTCATCATACAATTTTCGCATTTGTGCACAGAAGGTTACGTGAGACTGGTTGTTTCACGAGAGCGAACGACGAGGACGCCAGACAATGAGGAGAATGTCCTATGTCTTGCAGAAGGCAGTACGAGTACTTGAGCGATAGGCCAACGATTAGTATTTCCCAATCCACTGTATGGAGGAAACCAAATGAGTTCATACCATCTGCAATGCGTCCAATGATTGGAGCCTGCAGATTATCCACTACGGAGGACTTTTGCTACTTGGTTTCTTCAACAGAAACGGTTCGCAAATGCTGATTTCCAGCAGGATCGCTGTTCACGTGACCTCCCGTTCAACATCCTCTACCGCATGACGAAGGCATTTCGGACCCTGCAATGCTATGTGATTCCGATTCGTCTTTGCGCTCCCTACACCTCCTGCAAGTTTGTCGCACTGGTAGTGAATCACCCTGTATACATACTAATTGATATTTTTGTTTACTGTTTTTTGTTGTAAAATTTAAAACAATAAAAAAGATAAGCAATCAATAATGAAGAACACAGCACACACAAACTGTACAAGTACTGTACTGTATGGAGTAACAAATTTACAAAGCTTAAAAAATAGGAAGAGAAGATTCTATAAATTTGTTTTTTATATGATTGATGATTTCAGTGAAGGGGTAACACATTTCACCATACTAACGTAAAAATTCAGAATTCCAGCTATCGGTTTATCGTAAATAAAATAAGATACAGTTTACTACCTGTTTATTGTACTAACAGAAAAGCCCAATAAATCAGAAACTGCAAATTGTTTTATGGTTGACCTCCAGAAATGTGCTTAGGAAAATATCACAAAGGCATTCAAAATTGATTCTTATATCCGAACATATGACAATGATGAAAGTAGTGCATTTTAACGATTTGAATTGGTGTTTTGAAATTTGATTCTATTTCACTTTATGATGGGTTTAAGATTCTATCCGACCGGATCACATGGTCCTTCCTCTCAGCCAATAGCAGAATTTGTAAACTTGTCCGCATGTTTTGTTTTTGCATCCTTTGGTTGAAGTGACTTTTTGTGTTGTGCTTATTTGACATAAATTTATATAAAACTAATACAATTTCAATTATAAAAATTACCTTTTACATAGAGATAAATATCTTAGTTATATACAGGTAGTTCCCGACTTTACGAGTTAATTCGTTCATAATGTGCGCTTGTAAAGCGGGAATTTATTTCCCATAGACAATGGGTTACATTCTAAACAATGAAATTAGTTAGCTAATTAGTTTGTTTAATCAATATTTGATTTATCCAAAGAAATGAAAACGTAGCCTGTAAAATCAAGCAAATTACAATAATAAAGAAATTATTTATGACTTACAAATGTTAAAGAAAGTTTATTCTTCATCATCATCGACTAAATGCACACTTGTTGATCACTCATTATTGGGTCGGCACTTGTTAGCTTATTGCACAAGGAGTCATCTTCAGAAATGCTTCAAGAGGCATTTGTCTCCAAGATAATCTTCTCTTTTCTTTATAAATTTCATGACAGCATGCATAAGCATTTTTTAACAGTACGCACAAATTGCAACTAACACGATTTGCACGGAGTAACAAGTTTACAAAGCTTTAAAAAAAAATTCTGAAAATTTATTTGTTTTTTTATATGATTGAAAATTTCAGTGAAGGGGAAACACATTTGACCATAATAACATCATAAAAACCCACACAATTCCAGTTATCGAGATTATCACAAATGCAATAAGATTGAATGTACTACCCGTTTATAATTAGATGCACTAACAGAAAAGCCCAATAAACCGGAAAATGCAAATTATTTTTATTGTTTTGTGGTCGTGACCTCCAGAAATGTGCTTTAGAAAAATATAAACAAAGCCATTAGATTTGATTCTTATAACAGAACATATGATAACGACAAAACTGTAGTGCATTTAATGATTTGAATTGGTAACTAATACAATTTACATTATAAAATGACCTTTTAGAGAGATAACTTAGTTATATAGCGAAAATTTCAACTTCCGAGGTCTTGGAACGAATAACCAAAACGGTGTTATTGGTTCACATTACAATATTTTCGTGATACAATAGTGTCTCTGGAATGGATTAATATCATAAAGCGGGGTATATACTGTATTGTATAGCTACGTGCATGACGAAGGCATTTCGGACCCTGCAATGCTATGTTTGAAATGCGCCATTTATGAATGTTTAACATTCATTTTTTGCAATTAATGTTCATATTTTTGATTTTGTTGATACTTGGTACATGAAAAAAAAACTCGTAAAACGGGAACTACCTGTAGTGAAAATTTCAATTTCCGAGGTCCTGGAACAAATAGCCAAAAAAAAAAAAATGTGTTATTGGGTTCACATTATGATACTTTCACGATACAATGGTGTCTCTGGAATGGATTAATATCATAAAGCAGGAGTCCCCTGTACTCATTTAGTTTGTCAGCTACCTGAGCAGGATCATCAACAGTTAGTACCTGCTAGCATCCCATTTTTCTTCCAGCTCATGTATTAATGATCTTGGTAAAACACCTCCCACCATTCCCAACACGCTCCATTCAATGCCTCCTGTGGTCTTCCGTCAAAAGGATATCAGAAGGATTTTGATGAATCTTGATGCTAAGAAAGCTCCAGGTCCTGATGGTATTTCTCCACTTGTTCTAAAAACATGTGCTCCTGAACTTACTCCTATTCTCTGCTGCCTTTTTTCACTTTCTTATTCCAAAGGTGTTTTTCCTTCTGCTTGGAAATTTGCTCATATCCAGCCAGTTCCTAAAAAGGGTGACAAATCCCTCCCATCCAATTATTGTCCCATTGCAATTACTTCTACTCTTTCTAAAGTAATGGAGAAATCAATTAACCGCCAACTCTTAAACTACCTAGAAATCTTCTGTCTGATCAACGATTGCCAGTATGGATTCCAGTGTCAATCCACTGGTGATGTTCTGGCTTATGTTACCCATTTATGGACTAATTCAATGGAAAGGTTCGGTGAAACACAAGTAGTTGGTCTTGATATCTCAAAGGCTTTTGATGGTGTTTGGCATAAAGGTCTTCTAAACAAGCTTCCATCTTATGGTTTGCTCTCTGATCGCTCACTGAGGGTGATGGCTACCATCTACCTCAGTCTACTTCTCCACTAATGCCGGTGTCCCGCAAGGTTCAGTTCTTTACCCCACTCTTTTCCTGTTGTATATTAATGACCTTCTTCCATTGACTGGAAATCCTATCCATAGTTTTGCCGATAATAGCACATTGCATTCCACTTTCCATTTTGAGAAACCTTGTCCTGCTCAATCAGCTTCAACTTCTCGAAAATCTGCTACCAATTCCTTAAATGCCGATCTTCAGGTAATTCTCCAGTGGGGCAAAGACAACTTAGTTGATTTCAACCCTTCTAAAACTCAGTCTTGTCTTATATCTCGCAAAAAGGATTCTTCTGCTCCTATGCTTATCTTTAGTGACACTCCGATTTCTAGGCAAAATGATATATCTCTTTTGGGGATTACCCTGACTTCTAATCTCTCTTGGCATAAGCACATTACAAATATTGCTTCCTCTGCATCTAAAAAACTTGGTTTTCTCTTTCGCTCTCAGCATTACTTTTCTTCCAAACAGTTGCTCACTCTGTATAAATCGCAAATCCGCCCTGCCATGGAATATTGTTCCCACATCTGGGATGGTGCCCCCAAAACCTCTCTCAGGCTTCTTGATTCCATTCAGAAGAGGGCAGTTAACTTAATTAATGGGTCATCTCTAACAGAATTTCTTAACTCGCTGTCTCATAGACGTACTGTTTATGCTTCATGCCTCTTCTACAGATACTTTCATGGGCACTGTTCTTCTGATTGGCTTCTATAATTCCCGTTCTCTCTTTCAAAACAGTCCGAACACGTGCCGCCACCATCCAACATCCATTTACTGTCCAACTTCAAACCCACAGAACCAACTTTTCATCTTCCTCATTTATTCATTCAACTGCCGTTTTCTGGAACGACCTTCCTTCATACATATTTCCTGAAAATTACAATCTACAGAAGTTCAAGTCCAATGTCAACAAATATCTTCTTTCGTCTTCTCAACCTCCAACCCAAGCACGGTGCTAAGTACTATAGGTTCTAATACCTCTCGTGTTTGGGGTTCACATAAAAAAAAAGTTGAACCAGCGAAGTGAAGTGGACCAATCTAGATTCAAAAATAAAGAAGTCTTTGCAGAAGTTGTAATCTGCCTTTGCTTGCCTAACCTCCTTTGTTACTTGATTACAGACTAGCTTATGTCTACCATAGGCTTCTGTATTGCCTGATAATTTATATGCATATCATGCATTTTTCTTGTCTGCCACAAGTCTCATTAGCTCATCTGACATCCACTTAGGCCTAACCTTGAACAATATTTCTTAGTTGGTAGCAGCTTCCATTGTACACGTCTATGGTCAGGCCACATGTTGAGTACTGCATGCAGGTCTGGAGGCTTCATTTCAGAAAGGATGTAGAGGTGCTGGATCAGGTACAGAGAGTATCAATGAGATTGGTGAAGGAAACAAAGCTCTTATCCAGAAAAAAATTGGGTAAGAAATTGCAGCATCTGGAGACTAGGCATCTCTGAGGTCTTTAGGGCTTTGACTGTGCAAATGAGGGGGGCATAAATTGAAATTAAGGAAGGATGATAGTAGAAAAGATGTGCAGAAGTTTGCCTTTTGTTAGCAGATGGTTGATTGTTGGAACAAACATCCATCTAAAGTTGTGGAAGTGTATAACGAATAAATTCAAGGAAGAACTAGACAAATTGGAGATGAATAGGTGTAATGAGAAGTTTTTTTTCTTCTTTCGCTACTGCTGTATAAGCTGGCTTTCTTGCATCATTTGTCAGTACACTAAAAGGACATGGAAAAATCCTTATATTGCAATTAAAATGTTTGTTGCTTCTGGCTGAAACTCAATCTATATTAAAATTTTTGTAGTTTTTTAAATTTGGCAGTTATGGACTTATTCTTATGTTCATTTACAATTTGTTCCTTGCAGTTTATTTCTCTTTTCACTTGTAAACAGTGATTACAATGTTAAGAATCAGTCATGAAAACATAAGGCACTTTTAGAAATTTATCTGCCATATGTTTGAAAAATAATGGACAAGGAATGTTATTCTGGTTTGTCAGATACATGCATTAACTGTTTCCTTTCTGTTATGATGAGTGTTTCATTTCTTAACATTTTCTATTTTAAATCCTGCTGACAATTTAACATAAATACTTCACCCAATCTGATGGGTATTTTGAAAGTGACCATCATGAGTTGACATCATAATGCCAAATGGTGAACTTAGAATAAATTTTCTCTCCTTATTGAGCAGCTTTTGTAAAATATGATTGAATAAGATGTCATAAAACAAGATTTGAAATAGCAAGTTTATTAATGTTTTAAAATATTGAATTATTATTATTGATGATTTACTTTAGAATTAGATTCTGTTTTGAATAAATAACAAATTAATTATAACAGGCATGGATGAAGAAGCAAAGGTTGGATTCCATCAACATGTATTTTTGGAAGAGCACCTGCATGGATTTCCCACTAAGGGGCCAGTACGCCATTTCATGGAACTGGTAATCACAGGACTTTCACAAAATCCATATATTACAGTAGACCGGAAGATAGAGAATATTGACTGGTTCAGAAACTACTTCAAGGAAAAAGAAGATTTACTTCAAAAATCTGGTGCATTATCTCAGTAAACTGTATATTCGAATTGTAGATTAAAAAAAAAAAAAAAAATTTGTAGTTCTTCAGATGTAAATAAACTTTCTTACAAATGGATAATGATATTATTTTGACAACTCTCCCTTTGTCAACTGAGCAACCTAAGAGGAGGTAAATTATTCATCCATTAATGAATATATATTTTATTTTTTTAATTTAATGTCTCTCTCCAATGAGCCTGTAACTCTGTGATAGTGAGAAGTGTTACTGCTGTCTGGAGCAATACTGTTGTTGGTTATGAAATTTGTTTTCACAATGTGCAGGCATAATTATTGTAATGCCATCTGTTTATATTCAATTGCTAATAGCAGGCAGAGTTGTTTTTCTTCATCTTAGAAGTCACAGAGTATCTTATATTCTGTGACTTCTAAGTTGTGTGTTATAAATTAAGTACTAGCATTGTCTTGTAACAGCTTTTCTAATGAAGAAATTGTCAGAACTTTCTGATTCAGAATTTGAACTAAAGATGTCTTTGTAGAACTAAATGGAAACACTAATATACAAGAATACTGGGCTGAAGAATGGACAGACAGAATTCCATTTTTCAATAATGCATTTACCAGGAAAGAACTTCCTACAGATATTTTGGATGTTACATCTCTGCCACAAACAAAAGGAATTCAGAGTAGGGATCTAAATTAAAAGATATTTTTGGTGATCTGAATGAAAAGTTTCAAAAGCCAACAAAGCTGACTAGAAACATATGTCAGCTATTAGATCGTATTTTGGAAAGCTTACTACCGACTTGGTAAAACGAGGTTTGACTGGACCAAACTTCACAGAATTTAGGATAATGGATTTTGTTTATTTTACACTAGTTGCCAACTAGAAGAACTTCATAAACTAAATATAAACCTAAGAGGAACTATTATAGGAAACATGAAAAGTAGGTGGGGGGGCTGAAATTGTAAAGCCAGTCACTATTTGTGAATACGCAAGAAATGAGTATTGTAGAGAGAGAGAGCTAAACTTTACTCTAATAGTTCATTTGTTCAGTGAAATGGTGAAAGTTTTGTCTGGTTTTTAGACATCTCAATTGCAAACAGTTACCTTGATGAAGATGGTAAATCCTTCTCAATAGGTTTACCATAAGAAATTTGTTCAAATATATGTTTGAAATAAGAACATTCTTTATAGAAAGAGGTATTGAGGTTGGATGCAGAAGATATTGAATGTCTGTCCTCATTTTGTGATGAAATTCCAACTAAGAAAAAAAAGACTGCTTTATTTAGTGGCAAAAGTGTTAGAAACAGCTTGGTATTTTGAAACATGCTCCCAAAAACCAGGATTATAGAATTTTGAGTTTCAAAAGTACAAATTTGAAAATTTTAAGAAACACCACACATTAAAATATAAATAATTAAAATTTAAACTGTCTATCTTGTATATATTTAGCTCACACATTCCAAAAATACAATTTTTCAGCATCATGTTAAGTATTATTATTTTTTTGTTGGATTTTAGAGCTGGACTGCGTGGAGTACGCAGTGACAAATTCTGAATTTAAAAAGGTCAAATGAAAGCACAGTTTTGGTTCCACTTTTTTTTAGAAAAAAGTGCTTGTGGTATTAAAGAAAATAAAATACTGTAATACTGGATATTGGTTAAGTTAAAATAACTGAATAAAGCAGTTGAATAAAAAAAAAATTTCCAGAAAAAACATCCAGTTTGAAATTTATTATATGATAAAATACATTGGTTCATTACAATATAACATTACTTTGAAAAAAATTTAAAAATGTTATAAAGTTGTTTCCATAACAATGAACATATTACAACATGAGGAAATTAAACCAGCAAGGTGCACTGAAAATAGATAATCAGAAAACTAATATCCATAAAAGTCAATAATACCAAAAATATTTCATTATACAGCTAGTCTTCCATTTATGTCAGAGGTTCCCAGACTTTCTCAGTTTACAGTGCCATTAATTTTTTCACGGTGCCCCTAGACCAAAAAGAATACCTAACAGTTCTGTTTATTAAGTAGTTAGATCCAAACAATTTAATAAATAATGTTGAAATTGTGAACTACCTCAAGCTAGTAGTTTGCGGGTTGTCCGACAGATGTCGAGTATTGCTGTTTTTTTCTGGAAAATTTTAAATATCCCCTTGCGCTCCTGTGAGTTCGCTGTGGCATAGTTTGGGAACCACTGATTTTTGTCAAGGATGTATTCCAATGTAAAAAAAAAAAACAAATTGAATGTTTTTCACATACATGCATACATTTATGTTTATTTCTTTTTTTTTGGAGGGGAGGACCATAAAGAATCCTGTTCTTTATGGTCAAATTTTTGGACTTAGCTATTCATTAAAAACAAATTAAAATAAGAAAACAATGAATATGCATTGCACCATATATACAGTGGTACCTTGGTTTGCGAGCATAATTCGTTCCAGAAACGTGCTCGTAATCCAAAGCACTCGTATATCAAAGCGAATTTCCCCATAAGAAATAATGGAAACCTAGATGATTTGTTCCAAAACTCAAAAATATTCATATACTGTAAAAATGATTAATACAAAATACATACCTTTTTATATTTTTAATATTTAAATTTAATATACATAAAGCAATCGAATTTATTAATTATTGGGTAAGACGACTTTCACTGTATCTAACAGAATCACTGCTATCTTTTTGTGCGACTTTAACAAGGGATCTTTCCAATGACACTTGCTTTTGCCTCCTTTTGAGGATTTCACGGAAATCAGATTCATCGCTCGCACTATTACAAAACGAGGAGGCACGCTTGATACACATAAACAAAGCTGCACGCGTGCAGCCCGGTGGGCCGGAGGCCGGTGTGATTTTGGCCATAAACCGTAGTATGAGGCCACTATAAATTTTCCCGGGTAAGAATTTTTGACCCAGTCCGCCTCTGTTTATCGATATTGCTTTTTTTTTTTCTCTCTGAATCTGCAGTGTCTTCGCCAGGATGCTTCCTTTTCACACCTTTTAATTATTTTACTCATTTTTAGGGAATAAAGCACACTTACAAAACGAGGAGGCACGCTTGATACACATAAACAAAGCTGCGCGTGTAGCAACTGAATAAACAACACCGTAAAGGCAGAGACAACTCTATTAACACCTCACATTTTACTAAAGCACATTTCTAGGGGTTACTACCATAAAACAATAAAAACAATTTCCTGTTGCGTTTCTGCGAGTGAATCTATTATAAACTGGTAGTAAACTCTATCTAATTGCATTTGCGATTATACCGATAGTTGGTTTTTACGTTATTATGGTGAAATGTGTTTCCCCTTCACTGATATAAAAAACCATAAATACATTTTCAAAATCTTCTCTTCATTCCTATCAGGTTGCGTTCGGTTGGGGGTGATTCTGCGTTCGACTGCCATTTCTTGTAAACACAAAGGCTAATTGTGCATAAGCGAATTCGGTTCGTGTTATATAAGATATCGTTCCCCTATTTATAAATCGTGTATGATCGAATTCGTGTAGTGTAAACACGTGTTATACGAGGACTGACTGTACTCGTATTGCAAGACCTCGCTCGTTTATCAAGTTAAAATTTATTAAAAATTTTTGCTCGTCTTGCAAAACACTCGCATACCAAGTTACTCGTAATCCAAGGTACCACTGTATAAATATTTACACTTACATACTGCCAGATTATTCACATTTAAGAAGCCAAGGATAGCAGAGAAGTCTGAATAGAATTTTGCTTGATATCATTCATTACAACAGTGTAAATAATCACTTAATCTTGGATCAAACTTAGCACTGTTCCATGTTTCGGCATCTTTTTTGTCATAAAATAGCTTACTTGCAGTGCTGGCTGCATTTTCTTTGTCCTTTTCCTCCTGCACAACTGCATCAGGTTTTCATTGGTAAAGATGCTGGAATCACTGTATGGTTTCATGATCTTCATCCTATTACTTATGTCCAACACCTCAAAGCCAATCTCATTTACCAGTTCCACAATCAGTAACTGAATTTTGAGAGAGGTTTCTTGGGGGAAATTCACAGCCAGAATGACTTCCTCCCATGATACCACAGCATTGTCTATAAACTTCTTAATATTATCCTCCTGACCTGATGCTCTGCTTTATCTCAGTGGTCATGTTCTGCCAAACATAATTGATTTTGAATGTTGCCATCACACCAATTACAACAAAGATTTATTTGTTGCCACAAAAACAACTTATATGTTGCCATTCAGGTCTTTAATATTAACAGGATGACCAGACATACTTCAAAAACAAGCAAGGCCCTATTGTCAAGATTTTGTTCCTTACACAACTTCCTCGAGAAGTTTTGTAAGGGGAAAAAAAAACTTTTTACATTGACCATTTAAAATTAAAAATAAATTCATATAAATTGGTGAATACCTCCATTACCTATTGTTTAGATATCAAAAGCATCACTGTTTGTTATTTTAATTTTTTTTTATGAAAACCCCAAACATGAGAGGTATTAGAACCTATAGCACTTAATACCGTGCTTGGGTTGGAGGTTGAGAAGACGAAAGAAGATATTTGTTAACATTGGACTTGAACTTCTGTAGACTGTAATTTTCAGGAAATACGTACAAAGGAATTTGTTCCAGAAAACGGCAGTTGAATGAATAAACGAGGAAGATGAAAAATTTGTTCTGTGAGTTTGAAGTTGGACAGTAAATGGATGTTGGCGGCAGGTGTTCGGACTGTTTTGAAAGAGAGAGTGGGAATTATAGAAGCCAATTCAAAAGAACAGTGACCATGGAAGTATCTGTAGAAAAGGCATGCAGCAGAAACAGTACGTCTATGAGAGAGAGTGAGTGGGAGATTGAGTCATTAATTAACCTAACTGCCCTCTTCTGAATGGAATCTAGAAGCCTGAGAGAGGTTTTGGGGCCACCACCACCCCAGATGTGGAAACAGTATTCCATGGTAGGGCAATTTGCGATTTGTACAGAGTTAACAGCTGTTTGGAAGAAAAGCAATGCCGAGATAAAAAAAAAAAAAAAAAGTTTTTTAGATGCAGAGGAAGCAATATTTGTAATGTGCTTGTGCCAAGAGAGATTAGAAGTCAAGGATATATCAGAAGAGATATATCATTTTGCCTGGAAATTGGAGTGTCACTAAAGATAAGCATAGGAACAGAAGAATTATGAGATATAAGAGAGATATAAGACAGGACAGGGTTTTACGAGGATTGAAATCAACTAAGTTGTCTTTGCCCCACTGGAGATCGGAATTTAGGAAATTGGTAGTGGATATTCAAGAAGGTGAAGCTGATTGAGCAGGGCAAGGTTTCTCAAAATGGAAAGTGGAATGCAATGTGCTATCATTGGCAAAACTGTGGATAGGATTTCTAGTCAATGGAGGAAGGTCATTAATATACAAGAGGAAAAGAGTGGGGGAAAGAACTGAACCTTGGGGGACACCAGCATTAGTGGGAAAGTTAGAAGACAGAGAGCCATCTACCATCACCCTCCGTGAGCAATCAGAGAGAAAACTGGATCAACAGTTGGCAAACCATAAGATGGAAGGTTGTTTAGGAGACCTTTATGCCAAACACGATCAAAAGCCGCCTTTGAGATGTCAAGAGCAACTGCTCGTGTTTCCCAGAGCTTTTCCATTGAATTTGTCCATAAATGGGTAACATAGGCCAGAACATCACCAGTGGATCGACACTGATGGAATCCATACTAGTGATCTTTGATCAGATGGAAGTTTTCTAGGTAGTTTAAGAGTTGGCAGTTAATTGATTTCTCCATTACTTTAGAGAGAGTAGAAGTAATTGCAATGGGACAAAAATTTGATGGGAGGGATTTGTCACGCTTTGGAGTAAATGGCTGGATATGAGAAAATTTCCAAGCAGAAGGAAAAACACTTTTGGAATAAGAAAGTGAAAAAAGGTGGCAAAGAACAAGAGTAATTAAGATGCACAGGTTTTGAGAACAATTGCAGAAATACCATCAGGACCTGGAGCTTTCTTAGCATGAAGATTCGTCAAAATCCTTCCGGCATCCTTTTGACGGAAGACCACAGGAAGCATTGAATGGAATTTTGGGAGGTGTTTTACCAAGATCATTGATACACAAGTTGGAAGAAAAATGGGATGCTAGCAGGTCAGCTTTATCTTTGGCTGAAGTGACAACAGAACCATCTGGTTTTGACAGAGGTGGGAGTAGAGATGGGCAAAAGTTGCGGCCAATAGCTTTGGCAAGAGACCAGAATGCTCAGCTACCATTATGGCAAGAAGCAAGTTTTCTACTCTTAGCCTGTTCAAAATCTAGTTTGGACTGATTAATAATTGCTTTACAATTGTTGCAAGCTTTGGTGTAAACAGAAAATGAATCTGAAGATTTGGAAACAAGCCAATTACGATATGGAACGTTCTTCTCTTGAACAGCCTTAGCACATTTATTGGAAAACCAAGGTAAGGGACAAGATTTTAAAGTGGAATGTGGGATAAAGGATTCCATTCCTACAAGAATAATTTCACTGACACGATCTGCGAAAACGTTGACAGAAGTTTTGAAACAGTAATCCGACCAAAGAAAAGAAATCTCGCAGGTCATCCTATTTTGCATTCTTGTAATGCCAAACAGTACGAGGTTGGGAATAGCCATGAGATAAAGGCTCCATTAGAGAAGAGCCAATCACCAAGTTATGATCTGAGGTGCCTAAAGGACCACTCACTTCGACCATGTACTTAGAAGGGTTTTTGGAAGTTGTCTTTTAGAAAAAGATCAAGCGTGTTGGCTGCATGGTTAGGATTGTCCGGTATTCTTGTAGGTAAATGAACAATCTGTGCAAGGTCATTAGTAATTGCAAAAGCCTCAGCATCTCAACCAGCTGGGTCAGTGTGACTAGAAAACGGAAGCCAGCTGGAGTTGTGAACATTAAAATCACCAAGGAAAATTACCTCACTGTTAGGAAAGTTGGACTGGAGAAAGTCAAGTTGCAAAGAGAGGAAGTCAAAGAGCTCGAAGTGATTAGTGGAGTTGGGAGGATGGTAGAGACAATAGATGAATTTGACACAACGAGGTTGAGATATTTTAAGCCAGAGAAGATCGAAACGAGGAGATTCCAAATTAGGATTTTACTTCCAACTCTGTTTCAACTACTTACAGTACATACAATACAAAAGAACAATTTAAAGGCACAATTTCTTTTTTTATATAAAGCAATATAATTCATTTTTAATCCTTCTGATATAGTTCAGACATCTGAAATAGTGGGACATTCATATTTATTTCATGACTAAAAAAATAAACACAAAACACATCCAAGAACACTCCAAATGACTATTAATTTGCAGCTCCTGCAGTGCATTAAAGCAATTTTTGAAGTTGCTTTTAATAGTTTTCATGAGATATATATCACATAATATTGTACATTGTGAACTTCACACCTTCAGCACATCTGTGAAGAGGACTGTAATCTAAAAAAAAAAAACCATAGTGCAAGGAGAGATTCTGAGTGAATTGAAGATGAAACAATAGAAGTTGATATAAAACTGATTCCCTCAACAGGAAGCAGTTGTATCAATGCATGATAATTTGTCCAAGATAAAAAAAAACAACCTGATTCCGACTGGATCTCAGTGAAGACACAATGTGGCTAGTTTTGAGAATTTACGTCTATCAGTAGTTTGAGAAATTTTTCCTAATTCACGATATGGTTAATAAAAGTAACAGATATGCAAGAGGCTCTCTTCTGTCTGGGTCTAGATACAATATTATAGCTAGAATGGTATTCCCAAGGATACATGGGTCTTTATAGCCATAGAAACAGGAAATGGAGATTTGGCATGTGAACAGAAACATTAGGACAAATGAAGGCAGCATGTGAATCTATAGAATAAAATAAAATTTCCTTACCCTATTCAGTTGCATGACTGTTAGTAATAACTTTCAATTCCCACAATATCTTGTAATTTAAAAATTGCTTCATCCCACTCAATCTGCTTTGCAACACTACCAGCAAAACAAGTTATTAAATTACTAGAAGTCTCACAAAAATAAGATTGCTTCTTTTTTTTTTTTTTTTTTTTAAATCTGAAAAGGCGATCACCGATCAAGAACTTCCTGAATATGTTTAACTTATTTTAGCTTCCATGTGGAAAAATTATCAAGAAAGATAAATGGGTATAGCTAATCTGTAAATTTATTCTATTGTGAGCATTATTAAAACCCTGTATTAGCAATACATAACACAAAAATCTGAAATTCATTAATAAAAATTAATGCTTCCTGTAAATGCTTTCTATAAATTTTACAGGGAAACTAAATGTTGGCAGGCATGCTTATGTATAAGCAATTAAAAAAATAAGTTTTGTTTATACTCTGAGACAGTCAAACAGGGTCAGAAGAGATAACAAGACCATTACCTGTATCTAGTATTGTGGATTCAAACAAATTACATGTATAACTAATTTCAAGCTGATCATTATGGTTTTACAAGAGTTACTAATGTGACCAGAACAGGCCATTTCTTGATATTGTCCCAAAAAAATTGTTTTTGTATTAATATGCAGTGCTTACTGCTTGTTTCAATACAGTTTTTTTTTTTATGAAGTTTGTTTTAAGTAAAAAAATAAAAGTAATGTGTTGGTATTTGGGTAGAAAAGGAGTTTCATCAGTGACTCTTTTCAAAATTACTTTGGAACCATTAATGACATCTCACCAAGATTTCACAAGTTATATTAGCATTAGCATTGGTAGAGGCATTTGATGCAAGAAAGCAAGCTTATGCAGCATCAGCCAAAAAAAAAAAAAGAAAAAAAAAAATGAAACCACTTCCACTTCACCCCTCTGTTCGTTCAAAATACCTGTCCAGCTGAGCCTTAAACTTATTTAGGCTATCAACTTCCACGACAAGGGATGGAAGTCTGTTCCACCAACCAACCACCCGCTGGCTAAAGGCAAATTTCCGCACGTCTATCCTACATCTGTCTTTCCTCAATTTGAATTTATGCCCTCTCAGGTGATTATTCTGAGCGAGAGGAAGAATCCCATCAGCATTGAGCATGCTCAAACCATTCAAGGCTTTATACACCTCTATCAGATCACCTTGCTGGTGCCTAGTCTCCAGACACTAATTTGCAAAACTTAAGCCTTTCTTCGTAAGAGCACCCCCTTTGTTCCATTCACCAATCTTGTTGCCCTTCTCTGTACTCGTTCCAGCAGCTCTACATCCTTCTTGAAATGTGGCCTCCAGACAGGTGTGGCCTGACCATTGCCTTATACAAGGGAATAATCACCTCCTTATCCCTGCTAGAAAAATTCCTATATATCATTGACAATACACCATGAGCTACTCTTGCAGCCCGTCTGCACTGCTCAGAGAACTTCATATCTGCCTGCACAACCACCCCCAGGTCCCTTTCATTCTCTACCACTGTCAGTGTAGTACCACAGAGTTGATACATTGCTCTGGGGTTGCTGTTTCCCATGTGTAGTACTTTACATTTGTCAATGTTAAACTTCATTTGCCACCTCTCAGCCCATCTGCTCAACCTTCCCAGATCCTGTTGCAGCAGCATAGTGTCAGTAGTGTCCTTGACAACCCTGCCTACCTTTGTATCGTCTGCAAACTTCGACATTAAGCTTGATATACCATCATCAATATCATTTATGAATACAGAAAACAATAATGGACCCAACACTGAGCGCTGAGGTACTCCACTAATAACATTAGTCCACGACAAGCAGTGTCCACTGATTACCACTCTCTGTCTTCTCCCCCTCAGCCACCCCTTTATCCACAGCAGCAATTTGCCTCCAATGTCACACTGCTCCAATTTGTGTAGCAGTCTTCCATGTGCAACAGTATCAAAAGCCTTTCTAAGATCCAAGTATATAATATCAAAGTTATTCCCTGCATCCAGTTCCTTTGTGACTGCATCATAGTATCCAATCAAATTGGTCAGGCAAGACTTCCCCTTAACAAAACCATGCTGTGTCTGAGCTACAACTTAAGTCTTGTCTAAATGATCCTGCAGTGCTTCTTTAACTAGTGCCTCCATTAATTTTCCTGGAACAGAAGTTAAACTCACAGGTCTATAATTACTTGTGTCAGCCTTTCATCCTCCTTTGTGAATTGGGGTCACATTTGCACATCTCCAATCTGTGGGTTCCTCCCCTGAGTCCAAGGAAGCTCTCATAATTATGGCTAAGGGTTTGCTTACTTCCTCTGCTGCCTCCTTTAATATAACTGGATAGATCCCATCCACCCCAGGTGCCTTTCTTGTGTTTATCTTCACAATTTCTCCTCCACTTTACTCTCAGTTATTACAAGATGCTCTAGCTTACTGCTAGAGTTGAATACACCTCTGGCTTTCCCCTCGCTAAATAACTCATGTGTGAATGTCGATGCAAAATATTCATTTAGTTTGTTAGCTACCTGAGCAGGATCATCAACAGTTGACCCATCGATATCAAGTGGACTAATCTGATTCATCCCCTTCCTTCTAGAGTTTACATAAGTAAAGAACTCTTTGCTGTTTTTCTTTGCATCCCTTGCCAAAGATTTCTCATAATCTGCCTTCGCCTGCCTAACCTCCTTTGTAACTTGGTTACAGATCAACTTGTATCTATCATAGGCTTCTGTGTCGTGTGTTAATTTGTATGTATCCCATGCATTTTTCTTCTCTGCCATATGTCTGATTAGTTCATCTGACATCCATTTAGGCCTAAACCTTGAACAATATTTCTTAGTTGGTATGTAAAGCCTAGTAGCTTCCAAGATAAGTTCTTTGAATGCTTCCCATTTTGCATTTGCTGTTGGTAACATCATCAGATGGTCCTACTGTATAGAATTTAAATACTGTCTCAGTCCATCGTAGTCGCCTTTACGAAAGCAATAACCCTTCCCTTTATCCCTAATGGTAGTTACCTCTTTGAGTAAATCCCACTTCAGCACACTGTGATCACTGCCACCTAGTGGTTCATTTATCTGCAGATTCTTAATGCATGAAGAATCACTGCTGATAATAAAATCAAGAGTATTCCTCCCTCTAGTTGCCTCCCGAACATGCTGATGTAGAAAACAATCATCCAATAAATCCACAAAAGCCTTGCTAGTGTGTGAGTGACCAGCCTCCCAAATTCCAGTCAATATCTGGGAAATTAAAATCCCCCATTATAAGACTCTCTGATTTACTGGCCCACTCTATTTCTCTGTACAATTTCTTATTATACTCATCAGAGTCATTAGGCCTATACCACACTCCTACTCTCAATTTTGATCTCCCAATGCTTATGTCACACCAAACTGACTCAACACTGCACTGTCCAGCGATGTCCACTGGCTTCACTTCCTTGGATTTTATGTATTTCTTAACTAATAGCATAACCCTTCCTCCCTTCCTATCCAGTCTATCCTTTCTCTAGACATTGTACTCCCCAAATTCCAGTTCTGCATTCCTTATATCTGTGTGACACCACGTCTCTGATATCCCAACAATATCTGCCTTTGATGTTTTGAGCAATACCTCAAATTCATCAAATTTATTTACTAAACTCCTAGCATTGGTGTACACGCAAGTATACATGCACCTATTTCTATTCTTAGCTACCCTAACACAACCCATGTGTTTACTTGTACCGCAATGACTCCCAGCAGTCTCTGAAATATCCTGCTTCTTGTTTTTCATGCTTCTGCTCATTCCAATAGAAGCAGTGCAAGAATCTCTTTCACCTCTGCCAGTGGCTACTGTTAATCTATTCGTCTTTGTCTCCCCCCCCCCAAGCTAGCAGTTTTCCGACCCACCTAACACTGCCTCGATAGCATCAGCAAATATTCTTGCACCCTTTCTATTTAAGTGTATCCCATCCCTGTAGAAGCAATCTCTCCTGTTAACAAGTACAGTCCAGGCTGAAAAAAATTCTACCCCTTGAGCCTTGCACAATCTTTCCAGGGCTGAATTGATCAACAAGGCTCTCATCATATACTCCCTCCTATCATGTCTGGGCAGAATTGCAGACACTTTCAAATTCAACCCTATTTCACGGCTTTTTTTCAACAGTGACCTGTACTTGTTGAGTAATTCCGCCGGTCTCCTACTCTTAATATCATTAGTGCCAACGTGTACAACTATATCACCTTTTGTGCCCTTGAAAGATGATATCCGCTCTACAACGTCATCAACCTTTGCCCCTGGCAGACATACCCTGGTCCTGTTCCACCTGTCCTTTTTACAAAGGATGTTCCCCGTTTCCCTGACAATAGAGTCACCAACAACAACTAGTTCCTGTGGGACCAGCGCATTCTGCCTTAGGGGTTGCTGCTGTGTTGCGTGATGACCAAGTGCAAGCTCTGGCGTTGATGTGGGCAGCTCTCAGCTGCCCACACCAACAACCAGACATACCCTGGTCCTGTTCCACCTATATGGATGATATAAAACTCTTTAGAGAAACAGACGATCCAGCACAAATATAAAATAAGTGAAAATGTCATAGGACAAAATAACGACGTAGAATATCTGGCAGCTAATGGCCTCAGAATAAATATTGAAAAGCAGTGCAACTGAAAACTAAGAAAAAAAAGGGGGGAAAGAATGCATATAGTGATAGACAATCAGATCATCTAAAAAGTATCATCCCATTCTGATCTTGGTCTATCGTGGAATAAGAACCCAACTTTTCAATAATGTTAAGAGAAAAACCTAAGCAGCATTCTAGAAAATCTGCCAGGAGTTCACGGGCATTAGGGATAATAAGTTGATTTCACAATATATCAAGAAATGCCTCCTTCCTATCCCTCTTTATGCATCAGAGATTTGGTCATCTGCACCATTAAAGCTGTAAAGAAAAGATCTTTTCTACAGCTACTGGATCTTGAAATAAATGAACTGAATCTACACTTCTTGCAAATCTGGATCTAGAGTCATATAGTAACAATACAAAACATGACACTCTCCAAACTAATCACTGGAGCAATGGATGGCCCCTCAATGATGGAACTTATGTAGGTAAATGAAATCATTTACATACATATACAGAAAAAACATTTACAAATACATTTTAGAGAAAATCTCAAGAATAATAACCGAGAACTAGTAAAAGAACCCCAGAAAGTTACTGTGACCAATTAGAATTCAGGGGTTCAAATGAACTTTTATACTGTTGCATCTCTTTGTCCTGCTAGCTGCTTAGGGACATACCAACTATTAGGCTAAATAAATTATGCATACCTGTACATGGCAGTACTACAGAAGCAGTCCTGTCAGTATCAGCCTGACAACACTTTATATCATGCAGGACGTTCTTCTGGCCATAAAGGACTGTTATGTGGACAATGATCTTGAAAAGTTGGACTGGTCAGCTCAGATCCTGGACATCAGCCTCACTGAACACCTGTGGGATGAACTGGAGTGTAGAATTAGGCTGTGCTCAAAATGGTCTTCTTTCAAACCATGTCTATCAGATAATTTACAGGAGGAATTCAGGCAAAATTTGTCAAATATCTACCAGACATTGGTTGAAAGTATGCCCAACCGTTGAAGATGTCATACAGACCATAGGTGGCTCTATGTATTAGGTTTTTGAATTAAAAATCCTTTTTGCAACTACATATGTGTATGCAGATGTACCTGAATAGTTTTGGTCATATACTGCAAGTTAAAATACTTGTTTTCAATTAAATTTTTGTGCTTTCTATTTAACAGTATTTTCACATAACTTTTACTTTAAGCAAACAAGTGCTGAAGGTGCACATGTGTGTATTATCATTACACTTATTTTAATTAATGATAAAATAATATTTTATTAAAAACATTGGCTACACTTGATACAAGTACTGCAAATTTTTCAGAGAATTTTAATAACAGATATTCAACACTTATAAAAGGATGATTTTTGTATATGTAAATGATTATTTTTTAATTTACAATAAACAAATATATCTAGATTATAATATGCACTAAATCTCTACATAACAAAAACTATCTTATTTTATTAATCCTTGTAAGATCCATATAGTACTTTAATGAAGTTTCTCTACAAATTCATAGATTCTACTAATCACCCAAGTTTTACCATTTCACAACACAAAATTACATTCTTCTCTTTGTTATTCTTTTCAAAGTGTCACCATCAGAGAAACCCATATGCATGTATTGAGTTTCCTTCAATGGTAACTAAAAAAATGGGATGGGGCTAACACCAGGCACATCAAGGTTATGATTGGGGAAGAAGAGCTTATTCTGGGATTACTGCTATTAAAAGTGATAATTAGAGTATATAAAAATCTAATCATGCATGACTGATGTACAGTATTAACACATTATACTTGTGTTCTGGCTATTTAACATATTTATTTCTGATGTCAGTACAAAACAGTATATGCTGAAAGGCTGCACTCATACTGTTTTGTACAAGATGAAAACATGCAAGTTTAGCTGATTGTTCTTGCATTCATTTTTTGGTTCATCTCATCTT
Source organism: Mastigoproctus giganteus (assembly GCF_048544385.1). Lineage (NCBI taxonomy): Eukaryota > Metazoa > Arthropoda > Arachnida > Uropygi > Thelyphonidae > Mastigoproctus > Mastigoproctus giganteus. The sequence continues at coordinate 180,580,100 of NC_143575.1, read as the reverse complement.
TTGTGTACAATAAATATCTGTATAGAATATTTTCCACAGTTCAATATGAGTTAATAAATATAATACGACTTCATTTGTTCTGAATAATCTTTTTACTCTTTTGTACTGTTATACTGTCAAAGCTAAAATGACAAAGCTTTTCATTAAGTGCAATTTCAGAAACTCTTTGTTAGAGTACTCCCTCATACCAAAGTTGCAAAATTTCAGCCATCTTAATGTCACTATATGGAGGTTTTATGGCTGTAGTGCTTATACTATGGTGAATGCACCATTTATAGAAATCCACCTCTCAAAAGTGACACTACATAGTTGAACTCATCTATAATGTGAACCAAGGAAATGATAAAAGATGCTTGTCAAACCTGCTCATTGTAACTACTATAGTACTTTTCTAAATTTTCAAAAATAACAATAAAGCAAAATAAATGGCAATAGTGTTTCAAGGACTGTAGGTAGCGGTTATTGTTTGTTATTTTTTTTTTTTTTTAGGAGCATTAGCAACTAAGGTCATATTGCTCCGGGGATATGCGGTGGTCATTCCCTGACCTTTCCGCATCCTCCGTATTTGGTGGGCACTGGCTTGAACCCCGGTCTAATCAAGAAGCATGTGCTACGCACTGCCGCTCCTGCCCACCTGGCTACAGAGGCGCCCTGTAGGTAGAATGTGAATACAAAACCTTCCCATAGCCAATGTCTGATTGGTTGATTAAACTAGCAGAAGTAAATCTGATGGGTTCCTCCAATCCACATAGCTTCTGATATAATTCACTTCAGTTCTGAAAAATACTACCTAGTATTTCACAAATCTGCTTTGTGCTTCATTTGTCAGTATGAAAGCATGTATGTGTATGATTAAGTTTTCTTATCCATGAAACTTATTAAGAATAAACTACAATCGTGACTCACTGATCTCAGTTTTAAAAATCCTATTTGCAATAATAAATTTATACCTAAATACTGAAAGGTGCAGAATTGAAACTAATTAGAATTACATACTTTCCTCTTTTAGGGGGGGGGATTGCATAATTAAAGTTTTAAAGATGTATTTCAGCTAACATTTTGACTATGAAATGTTTCCTTTTACATTGGGAAACAGAGCAAGTGGCATATTTATAGTGGAGGAAGACAGGTAAAAGATTGAGCATGAGTGTTCTACTGTTTGTGTGTGTAACACACAAAACATTTTGTTTGTTACACACACAAAATGTTTTGGCCTAGTCAAAATTAGTACAAATTTCTTGCATTTGAAAGGAATATTTAATTTTGATAAGAAATATGTTTGGACAATATCAAATACATTTATTATATTCTACAAGTTCATCCCGAAATATTAATTAATGGCAAATTTAACAAACTTTTTAGAATAACTTCACTTTCTTTTTTTAAGTTCTTCAAATCTTTTGCTAAGATCATTAAAATCAATTTCTTCATCTGATAATTTTGGTAAGCTGGATGTAGGAACTGCTGGAAGTTCAGGGAGAGAAGCAACAGGGGCTATGCTTTTGTTGGAGTCTGGTAAAAGCCTTGGTGGCTTTGCTGGAGAACTATGAGGATTTGTTGGTGGTATATACACACCTGCTGGAGCTCGAAATGCTTCTGCTGGCAGAGATGTATATGGAGGTGGTAGTGATGAATCTAATTGTTTTTCATCAATCTAAATAAAAAAAAATATATTGAAAAAGTCATTTATAGATATATATTTCAAAGTGTCTCAGACATACACACTTCCCGGGCAATAAATAATATTAGCAAACAAATGCACTTGGACAATACATAATATTAGCAATTTCTTTTTTCAGAAAAAGTTACCAAAAAATAACAACAATAGATCATTTTTGGTAAAATACTACTCAACCCTTAGTAAATCTGGATTAAAAATGAACAGGCAATGGTTGTGCAACTCCAAAAAACTGGTTGTTTTCTTTAGAATGCTAGAAGAATTACATTCGTTGTTTAGATATTTTTAATTACATATATTGAAAATACTAAGCCTACATTGTTAAATGGCTAGTAAATTGTTTGTTGTTGTTTGTTTGGTTGGTTTTTTAGGAGCATTAGCAACTACGGCCATATTGCTCCGGGATATGCAGTGGTCATTCCTTGACCTTTCCGCATCCTCCGTATTTGGTGGTGACGGTCTCGAACTCCGGTCTAATCAAGAAGCGTGTGCTGCGCACTGCTGCTCCTTCCCACCTGGCTACGGAGGCGCCGTAAATGGCTAGTAAAGAAAAAAAAAAAGCTGTTTTGTTGTTAGCACTATCACAATATAATTAACTATGGCTGATGCAAATGATGCATTGTGTGAAGGTAAACACGTGATAACCATGTTGCTAAAATATGCACTCGCCATGTGATGTATGAATGTTTGGAACAGCTGTTATAAAAAAATTAAAAAATAAGCATAATGTATAATGAAAGAAAATGCCTATTCAGCTTGGTAACTATGTGAAATGATATATAAATGTGATTTAGTACTGTGAATTGTATAATATTTTGCTGCACTGCAAGAGGATAATAATTAAGCCAATTAATGCTTTTTTGAAGAAGCTGGTATATTTTGTTTGTGAATTTGACAGAATAAAAGATTTTTTTGAGCACACTGTGAAATATATCCACAATTCAAATAAAAGATTCACATATACCAGTACACATACAATTTCATTTGAAAAGGAGATGGAATACCCAGAAAGTATGTCACTCTGAATTTGACAGTGACATTGGAATGAACTTCACATTGTGACCCACATTTTGGAATTATTGCTTGTGAAGATCTTAACTTTTTTTTTTTTTTTTGGAAATGGATCTGTGAAATACAGAAAAATATATAAGCTAACTGTTTATTTTGCAGTCTTTATTGTTTTGCATTGAAAACTGCCTTTATATAAAAAATATTATGCATACATTGAGCAGAATTAAATTTCTTTAAATAAACATCTATTTATTATAAGTGAAAGGGACATGAGGTATACTTGGGACTTTTTCTAAGGAGACAAAAACAGCTCTAGCACAATTATGACAATTTTGAGATGAAGGATCCCTCACTCTTTTCCTAATTTTGTTTTAAGTCTAAATGAAACACTTAGTTCTTCATCCCACCATAATTTTGAAACTTCTGAGATTTTAGAAAGGCAAGATGAGTAGAGAACAACCCCAGGGGCTCACATCTGGTGAGTATGGGGTTGACACACCCAGGGTCCTGAGCTGGATATCATCATTCTTCTTTTTCTTGATGATTCCCTTCTACTTCTCTCTCTCTCTCGGGGTAATTCAGAAATTTTTTTTTTTTTTGCCTGGTGCAGCATAAGCCTCAGGCTTCCTTGCACCATATGGCTAATAATAATAATAATAACACGACAGCCACACCTTAAATAACTATGGAATCAGTCAAGTTTATGCCTATTCAGTTTCACCTGTGTAACAATGGACACGACACACAAGAAACAGTATGCTGCTCTCAACCTTTGTTTCCATCTGAAGAAAATTGGCTGAAGAGTATGAAATATTAAAAAGAGGATTATGGTGAATTTACACTTCCATACAGCACAGCTTGCAGATGGTTTAAAATATTTAAAGATGAATGTGATTCAATCTCAAAAATCAGTGGCCCAAGAGCTCCAACCAATGCTGCCACCACAGAAACCATAAATGCTGCTTCAGTAATTGTGAGAGAAGATCATCGTATAACAGTAACACAGCTGGCAGAGATTTGAGAATATTAGTAGGAAGCACGCACGGTATTCCCTATGACCATTTGCATATGACATGTTTGTACACCCCAGGTTCCAAGACTACTCATACCTGAGCAACAGCAAGTTTGCATGGAGGTTTTTCAGGAGCTGCAACAGATAGTTAATAAAGACAGTGAGTTTCTGTACAAGGTGACAACAGCAGATGAGAACACAGCATTATCATTTCAACCTAGAGAGTAAGCAACAAAGCTCTGTTTGGAAATCTACATCATCACCAACACAAAAAATAGCAAAAGTAGTGGCTTCTGCAGTAAAGGTTATGGTCATCTCTTTTCTTTTTGACACCCAAAGAATGGTTTACCAGCATATTGTGCCATGTCATATAACTGTAACAAGATCTTATTACAGACCTGTATTACACACTGAGGGATCACATTTGTGGCAAATGACTAGAACTGAATACAGGTGGGTGGATGCATCATGACAATGTGAGACCTCACATTGCTCATGCTGTCATTGAGCACTTAGCCAGCATTAATGTCAAACATGTTCCTCATCTGCCCAACAGCCCTGACCTTGCACCCTGCAATTTCTTTAATTTCCAAAGTTGAAGAAGGAACTATGAGGAAAACTTTTTCAGTCAAAGTTGTAAAGACACTGGAGGTGATTCTCAGATGAATGTCAAAAAATGACTTCCATGATGTTTTTGAAGCATGGCAGAAACAATGGAGTAAGAGCATTTCATCATATGAGGAACTACTTTGAAAAGGACAATCAAAATATGGATGATTAATAAAGGCACGTTGTGAGAAAAAAAAAAATTATGATCATTCTTTATTGAACAGCCCTTGTAATAATACAGGTACGACAACCTACTTAATCTCTATCCCTAAAGCACTGTAAAACAAACATTATACATAGAACCTCACTAATTTGGACTAAAGGTTGGGGTGGAATGTCCAAATTATAAAACAAAATTATATTTATGTAAATATTTCAAGTTGTAGTTCCCAAAATATAAGCAAATTTATTCACAATCTAATCTAAATTAACAACATGTGTTAATTTAGATGCTAATTAGGCCATGAATATGGTAAAAAAGAAAATTTTATAAAAATACAGTCGAACTTGGTTATAATGAGCACGGAAATAATGAGATCACAGCTGTAACAAGCAAAAAGCCATAATTTTAATTTATGTGAATTCCCATACAATCGCTCACTGTTATAAAGAGCATACTACACAGATATACCATACAAATTTTGGTAACTATGCAAACATTCTTAATTGCTCAGGTAGTTGATAAAACCCAATTCTTGGAATAGACAAAAATGAAAAGGGTGACTTAGCTTTTATGACCATCGGCATTGGATCAGCAGCCAGTTCATGACCCCGTCCTTTCGTGGATGGGGGCTATACAATAGTGAATTGGTGTTCCGCTTGTCGCATTACCCTATTTACAGATTGTCTTGTATTCACTGGACAATAAATTTATTTTGGGACTTCTAAGAATTTTGGAAACGAGACTTATAAGAACTTTGTATGCAGACACTTTACTGGCATTTTAAAGTAAAATCAGTTAAAAAGTGTCTTTCGATTCGCAAAAAAGTGGAAATTATTCGTGAGTTAGAATGTGGTGCAAAAAATGTTGAAGTGTGTAAAAAGTTTTCTTTGTCCTCTTCATGGTATTGACATTGTGGAAGAATAAACATCTTTACATATCAGCACTGGAAAAAAACATAACCGGGAAAAAAAAAAAAAAAAAAGTAGAAAGTGCAAGAATACAAACATCGATGAAGCATTGCTTCAATGGTTCACTACACCATTGAAGATGTGTAGTGAAATTTGCTAAACAATTTTGACACGACAATTTTGTATGTAACAACGGTTGGCCCTGATCGATTTAAAAACCTAATACACGCATATTAATAACAATAATATGTAGGTATACTCTAATATTAATTTTTTCTCTCAAATATTTCTTTTGTGTTTTGAATCTACCTTTTTATCAAGTTATTGAGAATTTAAAAAATGGGAGGTAGATTTAACTCACTGATATAGTGAGTAATGGTTATAACAAGGAAATTTTGTCAGTCCCTTAATGCTCATTATAACCAAGTTCGACTGTATTATATTCAAAATAAAATGGAATACAAAGGAAAGTCAGAGTTCAAATCAAATTTAACACAAAAAACATTTTTTTTTTAAACAATAAACTTGTGTTAAACATTAATAACCATAAATTTGATCAGATATATATGATATCTCTAAATGTATTTTTTTGAGGAAGAAGAAGAAATTGGAAATGCTCTGTTGAGTAAACTTTCTATTGCACTGATGTTTCATAACATTATCCTTTATTTCTCTTAGAGCACAAAATATTTTTCAAATTCCTCTAAGAATTAGCAAACTTAATAAGATTACTAAAATTTATAGCTTCTGCCTTTAATAGTGAAGGGTAGAAAGAGTGCTCTTGCCTAGAAAGGCTCCAGTTCTGCAAATTGCAGCTTCTCGAGACTAGGCACCTGTGGGGTGATTTGATCGAGATGTTTAAGGCCTTAAATGGATTGAGTAAGCTGAATGTGAATGGCATTCTTCCTCTTGCTGAGAGTACACACGAGAGTACAGCCATAAATTTAAGTTGAGGAACGATGGCTGCACGATAGATATGCGGATGTTAGCCTTCAGCTAGCGGGTGCTTGATTGTTGGAACAGGCTTCCATCTGTTTTTGTGAAAGAGGATGGTTTTAATAAATTCAAGGAAGAACCAGACAAATTTTTCATGGATATGGATGGGAGAAGTGTGTAGTGCTGCTTATTTTTTTTTTTTTTTGCTGATGCTATATAAGCTTGCTTTCTTGCATCATTTGCCACCACTACTATTACATCATATCTAGCTTTATCACCCAAATTTATATCTTTTTTACCACTTTTGTACAACTAATTTTGACATGATTCCTTTTTTTTGGTTCCACTTAAATAAAAATATATCATTTAAATTTTTCCATGCATTTGCTATTATACCCTGCTTTATCTTTACTTTATTCCAACCTATTAATATTCCCAACTTGTAAATAATAACACTTACAATTTATGGATATCATGCCACCCACCTAACAATGCTAATTAAGAATTTTTCCAAATGATTTAATGTTTCTCCAGAAAAAAAAGTTGTATTCAATTTGTGATCCCTTTGCTTTTGAAATTTCTTCATACCCCAAAATTACCATTCAACAAAAGGAAGATCTTACCGACCTGTCGTCTGACGAAGCATTATGTGATTTTTTCAAGACTACTTGGGGAAATTTTGGCTTTCTCTTCAAGATGAGTATCCGGAATTATCGAAAATGGTGATACAAACATTGCTACCTTTCGGGTCTACATACCCCAATTTATGTGAGGTTGGCTTCTCAAAATTAACAGCTATAAGAACAAAACAGCGTTCCAGACTTGATCCAGATGACATGAGATTAGTAATTTCAAACATTGCACAAAATTTAGACCAAATATTTTTGGTCTAAATTTTGTGCAATCATCCTTTTCATTAATTGATCCTTTTCATCCTTTTCAAAAAATTTAGACCAAATATTTTTGGTCTAAATTTGTGCTCATCCTTTTCATTAATTGCTTTGTTTTGTAATTGTTCATTTTTTATTGTTTTGTAATCTTAATTGAAGAATAAGAATTTGATTTTTTGCTGTATTCAATTAAAATATTAAACAATTATTTAATGTGTAAATTAAAAAGGAAACAATTTTTTTATTCCTTTCTCAGTACTCAAATAAAATTTTCTACTACATAATTTATAAAATGCCATTTTTCTTCTCTAAAAATCTGGTCATCCTATCTCAGGGTTTACATTGAGGTGTAGCGTCAATTTTATATTTAATAAAGGGGGTCACAAGCGAAATAAGTTTGCGCACCACTGCTCTATACCATTCATTCCTGAAATGCAGTTTGTAAATAACGAGCAATTTTCCCATAGAGATAATGGTATAATGAGAGGACATGTACCAAAAAATTAATCCATAAAAATATATCCATAATGGATTCATTCTCAAATATGCATGAGCTTCATGTAAACAGTTGTTAGAAGGATGGTGACACTGAGCCATGTACTGAAAAACTTTGCATTTATTTTGCACTTATAACCAATGTTATAAATGATTAAATGTTTATGTAATATACTCATAATTTCAAGTCTAGAAAATGAAACAAAGCAGCATGCATGCCACAATCAAATATAGCAAATAACTGATGCACGAACAGTGATGCTTTGGAACTGTTTTCTACTGATTCATAGAATTTGTGACAAGGCAACAATGGCCCCAGTTTTAAGTCTTGAATGCCTTTGTTAATGTTTTATCACAATGATAACATAATTTATTAAAAAAAAAAAAAAAATCTTTGTCTTTGCTACTCTCATACAAACCCTGAAATTAAACCATTAGGCAGGCACCTGGTTTAAATATTCGGGAAAACATAGTTAAGTCTAGGGAAAAAGTATATCTTTTTTTTTTTTTTCATGCATAACTCATATACTACCCATATAGTAATCTATAAAAGTCGCTATGCATTTGGGTACCCCCTTTCTGTACATAGCTATGAGTAAACTGAATTTTCTACATAGTGCATCAATCTCATATTGTGGAGGTACTTTGTCATGAGTGGCCATGGTATTACACTAATCTAAATAAAAGGCACTGCTCCAATGGAGAATATACAGCTTTTTATTAAACGTTTATGCCACTATCCAGACCTGGGTTAGTTAATGTAGTTGAACTCAACCGCAATTTGGCTCCAGTTTGACAAGTCTATCCAAGACTGAATTTAAATCCTTTCTGAGATCTTATCACTGGGTAGATAAGCACTATAAAGACCTGAATAACCCAGTTATAAATTATATCCACAATATATGAGATGCAAGACAGTGCAGTAAATGAAGTAGATGTAATTTTTTTTTTTGGCTGATGTTATATAAACTTGCTTTCATGCTCATATATCTCTACTAATGCTCATGCTAATTAAGTCTTGGGTAAAAGCCTTGTATTATGCAAGCTATAAAAAAGTTATTGCACATATTAGGCGGTCTCTTTCCGTACATGTGAGCAAACTTCACTACATACAAGGAACTATACTTATGAATTAATGAAGTACAGATAGTTCCTGACTTTACAAGTTAATTCATTCATAATGTGTGCTAGTAAAGCGGGAATTTATTTCCCATAGATGTAATGTTAAAACAGGGGTTACATTCTCAACAATGAAATTTGACCATAGTAACATTAAATAAAGGTCAACAAAACAATAGTTTATGCTTAAAACAATAATTTATTTATATCATACAAAATGTTAAAGAATGTTTATTCTTCATCATCATCGACTAAATGCACACTCATTGATGGTTTATTGGAAACACAAGGAGTCTTCTTCTTTGGATATATTTCAAGAGGTGTTTTTTTATCAAGACAGTTTTCTATTTTCTTTATAAATTTCATGATAGCATGCATAAGCATTTTTTAAATCTGTAGCAACTTTTATAGCGCACTCGAAATTTGTATCATGTGACTCGAAAATCTCAACTGCTTTTTCTATGTGTTGAAAAGCTTCCTCACACCCCTTGAGAGTGAAGGAATGAACAGCAATTTCCGCTGTTAAATCTTCTTCTTCCTTAGCTTCTTCACATTTTGCCATTTCAAGGTCTTCATTTGTGAGCTCTCCATTGTATGTTTGAAGCAGATCAGTGACGTCAGTCATAGAAACCTCAAGCTACAATTGGTTAGCAATGTTAACAACCGCTTCTGTTTCATTTTGTAAGATCTCTGCTGGTTCTTGAAATCCTTCAAAATTATCAATAAACTATGACAGAGTTTATGCCAAACACCCTTCATGTTCTTCTCTGTAATTCTGTCCCAGGCTGATTCATTATTTTGATTGCATCTAGAATATGGAATTCTTTCCAAAATCCTTTAAGAGGTGGACCTCCCTCCTTATCTCTGTTTGAACAAATAAACACATGCACAGTAGTAATGTATTGTATAGCCATGTGTGTGGTTTGAATGCTTTCATGAATGTTTATCATTTATTTATTGTAATTAATGTTCATATTTTTGATTCTGTTGATACTTAAAAAAGAACTCATAAAGCGGGAACTGCCTGTACACAATTTTTTTACTTAAAAGAAATCACTATGCCCCTGCAGTTTGGTACAAGGGCTTTGAAGTTTTGCATAGAAAGCAGTTATTACTGTATAATTAAAATAATAGTGTGCCTCAAATTTTTAATCAATAATGGATTGGCCTTCTTCATGATATTCATTTAAAAGCAATATTAGGTTGGTCCACTGATAGCAATGTTTCTAGCGCGAACAAAAATTCCAAGCATGTTGCTGTCATTAGAGGGAACAAATATTAACATATAATGCAGTGAAGCATTTTTCATTAAAATGTTCTTTCAGACAGCAGGTATACTTTTTGATGATTCCACCCACCAACTCTCAACATTCTTTGTAAGTGTTCCTGGTCTTATTAGATGACTGATCACTTCTTGATTGTTGCATCACTCTTTTTTATCTTTTCACAACATTAGTTACTCATGACTTTGGAAGGCTCAAACAGACTACAGTAACAAATAACAAAAATAGTTGATATGATATCAAACCTCTTTGAAACTATGCAAATTACCAATATTCACGTCACAGTGCTTTACACCTTTGATATTCAAGGGTTTCCTGATGATGAAGTCTGATGTTAGAGAGTAGAGCATAAGTGAGTGGTTGTGAAATTGGTGGTCACAAGCTATATCCTGGGAGTTGGGGGGACATGACGACTGTTAGAAAATAATTTAAAAATCTAACATCTAATTAATAAAATCGATCATTATGAAAATTATGTCACAAATTAACTGGCTTTGGGGACAGAAGGAAGCAGGAGCAAAGAAGACTTTGGGGTGGCAAGTTTAGGATGAAAAGGTATGAGAGTAATCAGTACGGCTTTTAAACAATTTTCTGATTTTATTTATGTTTAGAGAAAACAAATCAAACAATCTGAGAATACTTATACCACACCTAAACTTTTGGTGACATAATTGTGCAGGTTATGGGCACAATACTACCACAAACATACTTACTATTACTGGATAATTAAAAGGCTGTGGAGCAGATGGATGTATCATTTGACCTTCTCCGCCTCCTCCACCACCCCCTCTAAATCCAGGTCTAGGAGGTTTATTATTATCATTGAAATCAATCAAAGTTCCTTCACAAGCCACATCAACAGCTTCTTCGGATTTCATGATTACAGGGTCAGGTTCATAAGGCACATTATGGCTTTTGGCAATTTCTGCACAGAAAAAAATATAATGAAATTTCATTACTTGAAGTACAATAAAAAGACTAAACATTTTGCTAATAATCTCTGAAAAACAAACCTAGTATCTCAAATAAATAAATATACTGATGACCCCTAGATCTGGCAATCTATTTTCTGAATAGTCTTAAGAAAATCTATAACAACCTTTCTTGTCTCCATAGAAAGATGGCAAGGATATAAAGACACATCAACCTGTTTCCTGTGTCTTAATCAACAGTAATCAGACTCAAAGAAGTTGGTTTATTATTTTATCTTGCTAACAAATTCTGAAATAGCGCAACAAGCACAAAAAAAACTACATTCAGATAACACTGAAGAATATACACAAATATCATTTATGATCACTACACTATGTACATAGACGAGAGACAGAGAGAGAATATTCCAAGATTGTTAAGATCGGCGATGGCCAGAAAACTTAAACATGGAATGAGATCATTATAAATCAACTATTCAGCAAATATATGATTAAGCATAAAGTTTCATGCCAAAATATAGAATCATTTATTCTATACATATACTATGTATTATTCATATAATATAGAATATTATATATCATTTCTGCTTTCATTTGAATTCATTTGAAATCCACGTGAATTTCCAATTTTCATTTGAATTCCATGTGAATTTCAGCTTTAGCATTAGCAAAGGCACATGATGCAAGAATGCAAGCTTATATAGCATCAGCCAAAAAAAAAAAAAAAAAAAACCTTGTTTCACCCATCCACTTGGTCCAAATGTTTGTCAAGTTCTGCCTTGAATCTATTTAAATTTAAATGGAAGTTTGTTCCATCAATCAACCACCCGCTGGCTAAAGACAAACTTCCGCACATCTATCCTACAACCGTCTTTCCTCAATTTGAATTTATGCCCTCTCAGGCGATTATTCTGAGCAAGAGGAAGAATCCCATCCGCATTGAGCATGCTCAAACCATTCAAGGCTTTATATACCTCAATCAGTTTACCTTGCAGATGCCTAGTCTCCAGACACTATAATTTGCAAAACTTAAGCCTTTCTTCGTAAGAGCAACCCTCTGTTCCATTCACTAATCTTGTTGCCTTCTCTGTATTAGTTCCAACAGCTCTACATCCTTCTTAAAATGAGGCCTCCAGACCTCTATACAGTACTCAAGGTGTGGCCTGACCATTGCCTTATACAAGGGGATAATCACCTCCTTATCCTTGTATATCACTGACAAGACACCACGAGCTACTCTTGCAGACCGTCTGCACTGCTCAGGTAATTGTGCAGGCATATCTGCCTGCACAATTACCCCCAGGTCCTTTTCATTCTCTACCACGGTCAGTGTAGTACCGGTGCCTCCGTAGCCAGGTGGGCAGGAGCAGCAGTGCGTAGCACACGTTTCTTGATTAGACCAGGGTTCAATCCCGTGCCCACCAAATACGGAGGATGTGGAAAGGTCAGGGAATGACCACCGCATATCCTCGGAGCAATATGGCCTTAGTTGCTAATGCTCCTAAAAACCAAATAACAAACAAACTAACAATAACAATCACTGTGGTACCACAGAGTTGATATGTTACTCTGGGATTACTGCTTCCCAAATGTAGTACTTTACATTTGTCAATGTTAAACTTCATTTGCCGCCTCTCAGCCCATCTGCTCAACTTTTCTAGATCCTGTTGCAGCAGTGTACTGTCAGTGTCATTAACAACCCTGCCAACCTTCGTATCGTCTGCAAACTTGGACATTAAGCCTAATATACCATAATCAATATCATTTATAAATACAGAAAACAACAATGGATCCAACACTGAACCTTGAGGGACTCCACTAATAACATTAGTCCACAAAGAGCAGTGTCCATTGATTACCACTCTCTGTCTTCTCCCACTCAACCATCCCTTTATCCGTAGCAGCAATTTGCATCCAATGCCACACTGCTCCAATTTGTGCAGCAGTCTTCCATGTGTAACAGTATCAAAGGCTTTTCTAAGATCCAAATATATGATATCAAAGTTATTCTTTGCATCCAGTTCCTTTGTGACTACATCATAGTATCCAATCAAATTAGTCAGACAAGACTTCCCCTTAACAAACCCATGCTGTGTCCAAGCTATAACTGAAGTCTTGCGTAGATGATCCTGCAATGCTTCTTTAACCAGTGCCTCCATTAATTTTCCTGGAACAGAAGTTAAACTAACAGGTCTGTAATTACCTGCGTCTCCCTTTGATCCTCCTTTGTGGATTGGGGTCACATTTGCACATCTCCAGTCCATGGGTACCTCCCCCGAGTCCAGGGAAGCTCTCATAATTATGGCTAAGGGTATGTGTGCTTACTTCTTTTGCCGCCTCCTTTAATATAACTGGATAGATTCCATCCACCCCAGGTGCCTTTCTTGTGTTTATTTTCAACAATTTCTCCTCCACTTTACTCTCAGTTATTACAATATTATCTAGCTTACTGCCAGAGTTGAATACACCTCTGGCATTCCCCTCCCTGAATAACTCCTCATGTGTGAATGTCGATGCAAAATATTTATAGCTACCTGACATATAAAAAAATATATGTCAGGTAGCTAACAAATTAAAGTTTGTTAGCTACCTGAGCAGGATCATCAACAGTTGATCCATCGATATCAAGTGGACCAATCTGATTCATCCCCTTCCTTCTAGAGTTTACATAAGTAAAGAACTCCTTGCTGTTTTTCTTTGCATCCTTTGCCAAAGATTTCTCGTAATCTGCCTTCGCCTGCCTAACTTCCTTTGTAACTTGGTTACAGACCAGCTTATATCTATCAGAGGCTTTTGTGTCACATGTTAATTTATATGTATCCCATGCATTTTTTCCTCTGTCACATGCCTAATTAGTTGAGCTGACATCCATTTAGGCCTAAATCTTGAAGAATATTTCTTTGTTGGTATGAAAAGCGTAGTAGCTTCCAAGATTAATTCTTTGAATGTTTCCCAATTTGAATTTGCTGTTGGTAACATCATCAGTTGGTTCCACTGTATAGAATTTAAATACTGTCTCAGACCACCGTACCTTTAGGAAAGCAAAAACCCATCCCTTTACCCCTGATAGTAGTTACCTCTTTAAGTAAATCCCACTTCAGCACACTGTGATCACTGCCACCTAGTGGTTCCTTTATCTGCAGATTCTTGATGCATGAAGAATCACTACTGATAATCTGATCAAGAGGGTTGTTGACCGGGCGCATGGGTTCTGGGACCGTAAATGGCTCGAGAGCTTGCGAATCTGCTCATCCGATAACAATACTATTAATAGGGACAGAGGCATGCGTATGCATCCCCTCTTTGAAACTGTTGTCCTGAGTACGGATGAGCGGTTCCGTTTGACACCCTCCCGAGCTATTTCCGCTTCCGGTTCAGACCATACGCTGGTTGAACCACGTGTGGAAGCACCGTGAGCCTGCTATTTAAGGAGGTGTTGCAAGAAGCTTTGATACTGTTGAGGAAGGAAGCCGACGCTTCCGAAAGCTAAAGGTTTTATCGCTTTTAATTACGCGTATGTTTTATAGTATTTTATTGTAACGATGTTTTAATTCATATTATTTTATGGTAGATTATGTCAGTTTTATTTTATTTTATTGTAAATACAGTTATCACATTTTATTATCATATCAGTTTTATTCATTGTAAATATAATTTTCACATTTTATTATATTTTTGTATCAACATTTTGTTTACAGTAATAATTAAACTTAATGGTTGGTGTATGAGTTGCCTATTTTGTTGACATGAGTTTTCCCAACCTCGGAGGTCTTTTTCGGGATAATCTGATCAAGTGTATTACTCCCTCTAGTTGCATCCCGAACATGCTGTAAGAAAACAATCATCCAATAAATCCACAAAAGCCTTGCTAGTGTGTGAGTGACCAACACACAAATTCCAGTCAATATCCAGGAAATTAAAATTCCCCCATTATAAGACATTCTAATTTACTGGCCCACTCTATTTCTCTGCATAACTGCTCATTATATTCATCAGGTCTATAACACACACACCTACTCTCATTTTTCCTTTCCCAGTGCTTTGTCACACCAAACAGACTCAACATTGCATTGTTCATCCACATCATTTGGATGCACTTCCTTAGATTTTATGTGTTTCTTAACTAACAGCATAACCCCTTCTCCCTTCCTGTACACACTGTACTCCCCATATTGGGCTCTCATTAGCTTGTAAATATATGCTGAAATTCACTTGGCATCTATTAAATGAAAGCAGAAATGATTTATAGTTAACCCCGGGCTCACATCTGGTGAGTATGGGCTTGGCACACCCAGGGTCCTGAGCTGGATATCATCATCATTCTCTTTCTTGGTGATTCCTTTCTACTTTTGACTCTCTCTCAATCAGGGTAACTAGGGAATTTTTTTTTTGGCTGGTGCAGCATAAGCCTCAGGCTTCCTTGCACCATATAGCTAATAATTATAATATGCTATATTCATATATTCTATATTTTGGCTTGAAACTTCATGCTTAATCATATATTTGCTGATAAGTTGATTTCTCTTTTTACAGTCATCTTTTGTCTCATACAAGTGGTGTATTACAGTAAAGTCTGCATTAATTACCAATGTATGCTTTTTAATTCAATTATTTTTGCTCCTAAGTTTATTGAGATATTTTATAAACTTTAAGAAAGCAGTGTGCATTTACAATACTCGCTTACACAGGCCACAGAAACAAAACCAACAGACATAGGTGAGGATATGACATCACTTTTATTGTTGCTGTGTGTTTACACAGATGGATGGAAGTTTAAATTATGTAACCAAGCCATTCCTTATTGCCTGTTTAGTACTGTACTGCAAACTGGTTTCTCTGAAAACAATGCCTCAATATGAAGTGCATTTGTTACAAAAAATTGACAATCTTGGAAGTTTACTTTTTTGAGAACACAAAAAGTATACTGGAAAACATATCTCCAACAATTAAAACTGTTTGTTTGAGATGAAAAATTCTTGGGTTTTAAAAGGTGGACAATGATGTATATTTGTGTAAGAATATACAATGTCCAGTGAAAATATCATGACTACCCCCATGATTTAGCAATCAGCTGTTCCTTCCCACCTGGCACATGTGTCAAGGTGAGAACTGGTAAATGTCATGTTGCAGGTTTATGGCATGCAGTCCATACAAAGTACAGTCCATTCCAGTTACTTGGGACACATCGGGCATTTTGGCCCGATTAAGTGGCTGCCCTAATTATCTGAAGTTTCACGCAAATAGTTAAAAATACAATGTACCCCCCTTTACAATTGGTTCACTGTACAATCAAATCATGTTACGACGAACTCAATATAGAAAGTACTGTTCACTATACGATGTGCAGTAAGTGCCGGTCATTGTGATCACGTTTGTGAATTGAATGTTAATTCTATTAAACAGCGATTCTAATTAGTGAAAATAGGAGGAATATTATCCACAGGCTATAAAAGCAAAGATATATTAAGCACAAATTTACCCTTTATTACCTTACCAATTAAAAAATTAAATGATCCGTGAAAATCAGAAGAATATATGTGATAATCGGAATAATTAATACGTACTGTAATATGTACATACGAACTAGCTGACATTTCTGTTCACTGACATTTGTGGGTGGGGGTTAAAATTTAAAACAGTAAAAAGATAAGCAATCAATAACAAAGAACACGGCACACACAAATTGCAAGTAATACAATATGTGCAAGTGAGAACGGAGTAACGAGTTACAAAGCTTTAAAAATAGGCATGAAGAGATCTGAAAATTAATTTTTTTATATGATTGAAGATTTCACGGAAGTGTAAACACATTTCACCATAATAACCCACAGAATTCCAGCTGTCGGTATTATTGCAAATTCAGTACGATCAAGTTTACTGTCCGTTTATGATAGAATTCACTAACAGAAAAGCCCAATAAACAGGTGACTGCTAATTGTTTTTATTGTTTTATGGTTGTGACCTCCAGAATTTTGACCGAACCACATGGTACCGTCAGAGACAATCATAGGGTAATCTCCAGTGATGCAGTCTCCTGCCCCAATTAAACGCCATGCTGTCCCAATTAGGCGAAGTAAACCTTGGTTATTTTCTCGATTGGTTTCTGTTTTTTAAGATTTGCCCCAAATAACAGGAATCACTGTACTTGATTGATAAAGGCAAGAGACATGATCTGATGGACTTCACAAAAAGGATGATTGTTGAGTACTAGTTGAAGGGTAGCAATATTACAGAAACTGCAAATTTTGTGGCACCCATGCCTCATTGATGGTTGTGGTGAACATAGGTTGTGCCATCTAGCTTGGACTTCAGAACAATATCTAGTTTGCTCTGAAGTCCAAAATTCCTCAGTTTGAGGAATTTTGAATTTCACCACAATGTCTGACACTTTTTATGCGCTGGTGGCTCTGAAGCAAATTCCATAAAACCTTCTGACTTTCTATCCAAAGATATATTTCATTTACAAAACAAAACAAAAAAAAAAAAAAAACTTTCCCAAAAGAGAGCAATAAATGGTATAAGCTTCTTCCCTGATTTCTGAAGTGTTATGGCCATTAAAGCTACTTAAGCACTCTAATTCCTTTTTGCAGACAGGACATCTTCAGCAAGCTTCAAGATATTTTTTTTTCATTCAGCTATAATTTTTTTATTGAAAAAAAAAAAAAAAAAAGTTTTTTTTTTTTACATACCAACTACTTTGGTCATAGTGTGCCCATAACAACATATCAACAACAAAGGCAGATTACAATCTGTTCTGTTGCGGAGCTGTTATATTTTGCCATATTTAGCAGCTGCTTCAACCATCAGAATGGTACAGCAAAGTGTCCAATAACTTTCAGCCTTAACCCTTTGAGGAATATATATGAGGGCTGTAACGAAAATGTGTGGACTGGCAACACTGCTTCGTTGCTACGGAAATGAGTGACGAGTTTGCAGTCTAGGAATGTTCCCCCACCTTTTCTAAGTTTGTGCAAGTGTATCATGTAGTATTCATTTTTGCATTTGTTATAACAGTCTATGTGAAGCGTGTTTTATGATGGGGATGAGAAAGATTGTCTAATAATTTTGTTTATTATTAGACAAAGAATCACAATCGAATTGTGTAAAGTTAGGCAAAAGTAGTTTTTGAATAAAATAATCACGTGTGATGAGTCCTGCATTAAACATTTTGATCCAGAGTCCAAACAGCAGTCAAGCATATGGAAACACCATGATTCGCCGCCTCCAAAATAACCAAGTTTTTGGTTCATCAAAAAATTTAATGTTGATTTTGTTTTTTGACGTCTGCAGAATATTAATGCAGCACTGGGTACTGAACTGGGTTCCTGAGAAACAAACTGTAAATGGAGAATATTATGCTAACACGTTGCAAGTTCACCTCAAAGGAGCAATTTGCAAAAAAGACCGAAACTGGTTAATCAAGAATGGTTTCTTCTTCAAGATAACACTAGGCCACATGTTGCACAACCAGCAATGCAAGCTTTAGTGAAACTTGGTGGTCAACCACTAGACCACCCTCTATACAGCCCAGACCTCGTACCATGTGATTTCTGGGCTTTCCCAAGATTCAAAAAAAGAGCTGAGAAGAAAAAAAATTTAACACAAATGAAGAAGTTAAATCTGCCACATTCGCTATCCTGCAATGCCTTTCAGAAAATGGGCTGCAGCATGTGTTTCAGAAGCTAGTGAACCACTGTAAAAGGTGTATAGAATGTGAAGGATGCTATTTCAAAAAGGAGACCCATACCTACCTCCCAAGTGACTCAGACTCAGAGCAATGATCTCAGTCTGCATATTTTCAGAACAGCTCTCATACATATGTTTTCAAGGTCTTAATATCTGTTTTTGTACTGTCTTCAAATTTTCCAGTAGGAGCTAGAACTGTCATCTGATTTTTGGCTTACAAAAGCCAAAACTGAAGAAATTTTCTGTAATTCAAATCCAGACACTGAAAGTGATATGTAAACAAATGTAGAGGTTATCAATGCATCGAAAAAATTGATGATTTTTAATAAATTGTGATTCAATTTTTTGTAAACTGTGGTTTAATTTTTGACAATAATTTTGATCTAGTGAAAACAAGTCAAAATAATAATAAAAAAATTTTAAATTCTAAATTTGTACAAAAAAAAAAAAAATATCACTCAACAGAGCCTATCCGTATCAGAACTCACCTGCTGGGCCTGTAAATTTTCTGAAACAACTCAAAGCATTAAGGGAATTCAGAGTCCATAAATCTTTACCAAGTAAACCACTTGAAAAACCACTTGCATGAACAATAGATTACAAGAATTTTACTTACCAACAAGATAATTCTCAACAAGTAACTTTGGTGGTGCATGAATGCCTAGTCGATGGAGTAATTTCTCATTAACTGTTGTTACTGCACCTTCCATACATGCTTTGGCATATGGTTTTCCATATTTCTGTGTCAACTGATCAGCTATTATTTTTAGTTCGGGGCAATCGGCTTGAAGACGAGGTGCAGCCCAGAGAATACTACAAATTGGTTCACTGAGTCCATCATCTAATCCTCTAGTAATGAAAGAAATATATAGGATGAAGCACCCAAAGGAAAATTATATAGCAAAAATAAAAACAAAATATTTACACTACTCAACAGAACAAAATGTTTTTTATGAATATTTTATTGTGAACAGTGTCACTGAAGGCGAATATTTGATATAATTAGCATCATGGCATGAAAATTTTGAGTATCCAATATAAATTGATCTACCACCTTACAGAGCTGCACATTATGCAAATTATTCGTGCCTATAAAAACATGGGTTGCCAGCCACATCATTCCCATGTTTTTGGCTTGCTCAATGGTATAGCCATATCTCCAGTACTCAGGATGGTAAGTCTTCATCATCATTTAGATCAGGGGTCGGCAACCTTCTTCCACATCAGGGCTGCCTTCCACCTTGTCTATGAGTGGATGGTGGGCCACATTCATCTCTATAGCCAGGGACATATTCTGGGGTGGGCAGAGGGGGCATATGTCCCCTAATCAAAAATTTGAAATTAAACAAAAAGAATGCAGGAGGTATTCTAAAAAAAAAAACTCAAAAGCCTTGTCGCCATCCCCCCCCCCTTATGATGATACCTGGGTATGCCACTGTCTATAGGTAATAAATGAAGGTAATAATAATAAAACATAATAAACTATAAATAATGTTTATTTTATTTAAGTAATAAGTCTTAAGGAGACGTAATTAGTGTGAGAGTTGATGCTGTTTGTTGCTCAAAAGTCTCTCAATATATAGTCTCTTGACAGGCTGGATGAGGTCAGATGCAGTCAGTGGGTTTGTATCCCATTAACCGCAAACCATTGCAGAGCTCGTTGAAACTGGTGCCATGAGCATATGACTTGGAGCCTGACAAATGGGGTACAACACTTCTGTTCTCTGACGGTTCCTGTTTTAGCCTACAGGCAAATTCTAGATATTATTTCACCTGTAGACAACGAGGAATGCGATACTATCCCTCTAATATCAGAGAAAGGGACACTTATTGTGGAGGCAGTGTTCTTGTGTGAGATGGAATGATGATCAATGGCTGCACTCCCTCAAATGTTTTTGATACCCTGTGTAACTGCACAGAGGTACCGAGAACAGATCCTGGAATCTTATTCACTTCATGAACAAAGGTCTGCATTGGTAGAAGAATGGGATTTGTTGCCACAGAATCTTAATAAGCACCCTTATATCGAGCATGGTTCACCAACGTCTAGCCTGTTTAGCCGATGGAGGGATCATATGCTGTACCGCTGTCATGTGACCATATTTTCGAGCATCTTGTATCGATTTCTGTAATGTAATCTTTTTGGTAATTCTTATACAACCCCTATAAATGTCCCTTATACCTGTCCAAAGTTTCTTGCTGTCTCCTCATTTCATCGTAATTATGTGGTACACCACCATACCAAATTTTCTCCCACTTCATTGCAAGCTGCACATGTTACGCTATGATTTCTATGTGGTCTGTTAATTTTATTGAGCAGTCTAATAAACACCCTTATTTAAAGCTAGGCCCACATTACTCGACAGTGAAATATTGTTTCTAACAATTTTAGTGTAATCTTAATATTTTATTTCACTGCTGACAAACAGATAGAAGAAATATGCATACAACAACAAAAAAAAAGTATCCCAAATTCTCCAGACTTTTCCTTTTAACATTCATCCACTAGTATGATGCACAAATTCATTAGGTAAGATTTCAAAAATAACAGAAGCTTCACTCAATTCTTTAGTCTGAGAACCGTGTGATATTTGGGTGGTGCATAAGTAAGGAAACTATTTTAAATATCTGTTGATGTAAACATGTTTAAGTTATTTGAAAATTAATTTACAATTTTTTTTTTTTTTTACTGTTTCAGAATAATTCAAGAAAAGTACACGAGTAAAGTACCACAGGAAAAGTACCAAGTCTTACAGTGGTGGAATGGATTGAAATTGTAAAGTAGAAGTTGAACGTCAAGTTCAAGAAGTTTTTCGGATATAAACCATCCACACAATAAAGACCATAATGCAAATTGTTAAGAGGTTCGATGAAATGGGAACAGTGAAAAATCTACTTAAAAGACCTCTGCCAATTTGCAACTTGTACGAGAGGATACTGAAAGAACTTTTTAAAAAATTTCATTATGAAACTGAAGTTTCGTCCTTAAAATACCTAAAAGAAGCTTAAATAGAATCATAAAGGAACTTAAACACAAGGTTTATAATCCTATGTTGCTACAAAATTTGAATGAGGTCATCCTATGGTCATCCTTTGAATGAGGTCATCCATTTAACTGGGTCGTCCTATGTTGCTACGAAGTTTGAATGAGGATGATCCAGCCTTTTAACTGGGTTATCCTGTGTTGTTACAAAGTTTGAATGAGGATGATCCAGTTAAAAGACTGAAATTTTCCAAAGTGGTTTTGGCAGTTAGTATAAATCTTAACATCGTAGACAATGTTTCACAGACTGATGAAACTACATTTAAATTAAATAAAAATGCTTATCACAATAACTGTGTTTATTACTCTTTTAACTCCATTTATTCTCTAACAAGGATTTAAATGCTCCTTGCTTGACAGTGTGGAATTTGGATAGGTATTCTCATACCATTATTCTTTGAAAGAATTGTGACATGAGAAGGTTATCTGAGAGTTCTAAAAGACCAAATAATTCCATTAATAAAGTCCAAATCAATTTTCAGCATTTCTTTTTCATGCACGATGGAACACCAGCTCACTACGCAAAAACTGTATGTATGCCCTTTCTACTGTGCTAGCATTAATTAAAATACATATTTAAAATAGTGTTGTTATTTAGAAATGTTTCTTTACTTAATGCCCGCTTTATATACAGGGTGTTTCAAAAATGATGGTCAATAAATTAAAGGGGAAAAGTACAAACTAAAATAAGCAAAAAAGTCCCAGTGAACATCAGGCCGCAAATGAACCATTTTTGAAATAATGCACATTTTCTGTTAAAATCTGCCAATGACTATGGGAACACTAGTTTGGCAAAAAGCTGTGAATGCTTTTCTAAGGGTGATTTTATTGAACATAGGATAATACATTTTTAATTTTTGGTTTCAACACCACAGGATTTTACAGATGTTACATGTTACAGGATGTTACAAAAGGTGTTTAAAATGTTGTCCTTGCATCCATACACAGCTTTATAGTCTTCTCTGCATTGAGTTGCGAATCCTTTCAGGCATTCCTGGGTCATTTCTGATTTTGTGAAAGGCTCCAACCCGACACTACAATTTCTCAACTGTGTTAATGTCAGAAGGTACACCAAGCTTTTTACATGACCCCAAATACAAAAATCCATAGGATTTAAGTCTGGTGATCTGGGAAGTCACATTACAGGCCCACCTCTACCTGTCCACCATTGACCATACCTTCTAGTTAGATACCGAGCCACAACTCGAGCAAAATGTGCCGGTGCACCATCATGCATAAATCACATGTTCTGATGTTGCGGAAGTGGAAAATTATCATCATCAAGGAGGTCTGGAAGAACATTTTGCAGGAACTGAAGGTACAGCTCTCCTGCTAGCCTGTTTGGCAGAAACTGTGGTCCAATCAGAAGGTTTCTTAGTAGTCCTGCCCAGACATTTAATGAGAAACGCTGCTGATGTCGTGACTCGTGAATTGCATTAGGATTTTTGTCAGACCAAATATGACAGTTATGAAAATTAAAAATACCATCACGAGTAAACCCAGCTTCGTCGGTGAAAAAAAATGTTGTTTAAAAATTGGGGGTTCAGGACACACTGTTGTTGCAACCACTGGCAGAAGTTCACTCTGGGAGGGTAGTCTGTATTGCTGAGGCCTTGTACACACTGGATATGGTAGGGGAACAGTAACTGGCGATGTAAAATTCGCCACACACTGCTATGACTCAGTATATGCTCTTGCAGAGCAACCCTCCTTGTTGAAATTCCTGGATTTTGTTCTATTCTTTCTAACACCTTTTCCTGAACATCAGGTGTTATGCTTCTGGGCCTACCTGTTTGTACTCCATGTGTGAAGTGCCCATGTTCTCTAAGGTGTTGATGTACCCTGGTGAATGTGTGCCTGTTGGGCTGCCTTAGGCGGGGAAATGCTTCTTGGTACAAACGTGCAGCCTCGAGTGCACTGCCGATGGCTTTACCATACATGAAGTACATGTCTGCATACTCTTCGTTGCTGTAACCTCTTTCCATGTTGACTATCCTTTGACAAGTACTAGTGCCAGCTACGTCTTGGAGCATTGAGAAAGGGGGAAAGGGAGAGAATGAGCATAACTAACCTAAACAAACAAGTCAGTGGTGGACCCCAACTAGAAATGTGCAATATCTCGAAAACGATTCACTTAAGAACTCATTTACTAGGCTTTTTTTTTGTATATCGTAGTCTGTACAGTTCACCTTTAAACTGTTAACCATCACTTTTGAACATCGTGTATAAAGCAGCAACACAACAACATTGGTTCAAATTAAAATTTTATTGAGAGAAACATTTCAGTTTTCAAAAAGTAAAATAAACAATTTTGGCTTATGTTCCCATCAACTAACATCACAAAGGACATTAAACTGAAACAGGACATGGTCTCTCATGGTCAAGTTTTAGAACTCCTTACAAAACTATAAATCCAAGGATAAAGATGTACGGTATTTCAATATTGAAATCCAAAATGTAGCCAATTTGATTTAGTTATTGGGATTGTTTGTGGTTTAATTGCATTAACTATCCTTTGCATATCAATAAAGTAATTAAAATGCTTCCCACAGAAATGTCCTATTCAAAAAAAAAAATAAAGGAAAGTTATTTTAAAGCCCTATGAATTGCATCATTACATAACATTTACTGCACATATATAAGAGAAGGTATATGGCTTTTTCAGAATAGCAAGACGTATTTAACACAATGAAAAAATTAACATAGGACTATATAGGGAAAAAAAAAATTCTGCTGGACATAATATATCTATAGAAAAACTATAAACCATAAAGCTTTAAAGAAATTTATGCAATTTCTTTTTCCATGTGCATTTGAATATTGTAGTAGTAGTGGCACATGATGCAAGAAAGCAAGTGTAGGAGCTTATGCAGCATCAGCCAAAAAAAAAAAAAAAAAAAAAAAATCACACCATTCCCTCCAAATGCCTGTCCAGTTCCTCCTTAAATTTATTTAACCTATCAACTTCCAAAACGACAGATGGAAGTTTGTTCCAGCAATTAACCACCCGCTGGCTAAAGGCAAATTTCCACACATCTATTCTACATCTGTCCTTTCTTAATTTGAACTTATGTCCCCGTAGGTTCGTAATCTGAACAAGTGGAAGGATCCCATCAGAATTCAGCGTGCTCAACCCATTCAAGGCCTTATAGACCTCAATCAGATCACCGCGCAGGTGCCTAGTCTCCAGCCACTGCAATTTGCAGAACTTAAGCCTCTCTTGGTAAGAGAATCCCTTCATTCCCCTCACCAATCGTGTTGCTCTTCTCTGTACACGCTCAAGCAAATCTACATCCTTCCTAAAATGAGGCCTCCAGACCTGTATGCAGTACTCAAGGCGTGGCCTGACCATTGCCTTATACAGAGGGACAATCACCTCCTTTTCCCTGCTAGCAAAATTCCTATATATCATTGACAAAACCCCATGACCTGCCCTAGCAGCCTGTCTGCATTGCTCAGAAAACTTCATATCTGACTGCACAATTACTCCCAGGTCTTTTTCATTTTCTACCACCTTAAGTGTAGTACCACACAGTTGGTACGTTTCTCTGGGGTTACTTCTACCCATATGCAGTACTTTGCATTTGTCAAGGTTGAACTTCAGTTGCCACTTCTTAGCCCATCTGCCCAAATTATCTAGATCCTGTTGCAGTAGCACACTGCCATTACTGTCATTAACAACCCTGCCAACCTTTGTGTCATCTGCAAACTTCGACATTAAGCCTGATATACCTTCATCAATATCATTGATAAATACACAAAACAACAGTGGACCCAACACCGAACCCTGTGGGACTCCACTAATAACATTAGTCCACGAAGAGCAGCACCCATTGATTACCACCCTCTGTCTTCTCCCACTTAACCATCCTTTTATCCATTGTAGCAACTTACCCTTAATACCATTCTGCTCCAATTTGTACAGCAGTCTTCCATGCGCAACAGTGTCAAAAGCTTTCCTGAAATCCAAGTATATGATATCAAAATTATTTTTTGCATCCAGTTCCTTTGTGACCACATCATAATAACCAATCAAATTTGTCAGACAAGACTTTCCCTTAACAAACCCATGCTGTGTTTGAATTATTGCTGCAGTCTTGTCTAGATGATCCTGCAATGCATCTTTAACCAGTGACTCCATTATTTTACCCGGAACAGAAGTTAAACTAACTGGTCTGTAATTACTCGTGTCACCCTTCGATCCACCTTTGTGAATTGGGGACACATTTGCACATCTCCAGTCCGTGGGAACCTCCCCTGAGTCCAAGGATGCTCTCATAATTATGGCTAAGGGTTTGCTTAGTTGCTTTGCCGCCTCCTTTAAAATAACTGGATAGATCCCATCCACCCCAGGTGGGTTTCTTATGTTTAACTTCAACAATTTCTCCTCCACTTTGCTCTCAGTTATTACAAAATCATTAAGCACACTGCTACAATTTGATAACCTTCTTCCATTTTCAAACTGTAATAATTTCTCACGTGCGAATGTAGATGCAAAATACTCATTCAGTTTGTTTGCTATCTGAGCAGGATCATCTACAGTCGAACCATCGATGTCAAGTGGACCAATCATATTCATCCCCTTCCTTTTAGAGTTTATATAAGTAAAGAAATCCTTGCTGTTTTTCTTAGCATCTTTTGCCAAAGATTTCTCGTAATCCGCCTTCGCCTGCCGAACCTCCTTTGTGACCTGATTACAGACTAGCTTATATCTGCCACAGGCTTCTGCGTCACCTGATAATTTATATGCATCCCATGCATTTTTCTTCTCTGTCACGAGTCTCATTAGTTCATTTGATAACCATTTAGGCCTAAACCTTGAACGATATTTCTTAATCGGTATATAAAGTCTAGTAGCTTCCACGATTAATTCCTTGAATGCTTCCCACTTAGAATTTACTGTTGGTAACATCGTCAGTTGATCCCACTGTACAGAATTTAAAAACTGTCTGAGACCACTGTACTCCCCTTTACGGAAGCAAAAACCCTTTTCTTTACCCCTGACGGTAGTTACCTCTTTGAGTAAATCCCACTTCAGCACACTGTGATCACTGCCACCTAGTGGTTCCTTTATCTGCAAATTCTTAATACACGAATGATCACTGCTGATAACCAGATCAAGAGTGTTACTTTCTCTGGTTGCCTCTCGAACATGCTGCTGCAGAAAATAATCATCCAATAAATCCACAAAAGTCTGACTAGTGTGTGAGTGACCAATCCACAAGTTCCAGTCAATATCTGGGAAGTTAAAATCCCCCATTATAAGACATTCTGATTTACTGGCCCACTCTATTTCTCTGTACAATTGTTCATTGTACTCATTCAAGTCATTAGGCCTATAACACACTCCTACCCTTATTTTTCCTTTCGCAGTGCTTATCTCACACCAAACTGACTCAACAGAGCACTGTTCATCTATATTAACTGGGTGCACTTCCTTTGATTTTATGTTTTTCTTAATTAACAGCATAACACCCCCTCCCTTTCTGTCCTGTCTATCCTTTCTGTACACATTGTACTCCCCAAATTCCAGTTCTGCATTCCTTATATCTTTGTGACACCACGTCTCTGCTATCCCAACAATATCCGCCTTTGATGTCTTGACCAACACTTCAAATTCATCAAATTTATTTACTATACTTCTAGCATTGGTATACATGCAAGCATACATGCTCCTATGCCTATTCCTTGTTACCCTAACACATCCCATATACCCAACTATTCCATGATGACTACCATCCGTCCCTGAAACCCCCAACACCCCTCGCTCCAGGTCGCTTCTTATTCTAATAGAAGTTGTGCAAGAATCACCTTCACCTCTGCCTGCGGTTACTGTTAAACTATTAGTCTTTGTATCCCCCCAAACTAGCAGTTTTCCGACCCACCTAACACTGCCTTAATAGCAGCAGCAAATATTCTTGCACCCTTTCTATTTAAGTGTATCCCATCCCTGTAGAAGCAATCTCTCCTGTTAACAAGTACAGTCCAGGCTGAAAAAAATTCTACCCCTTGAGCCTTGCACAATCTTTCCAGGGCCGAATTGATCGACAAGGCTCTCATCATGTACTCCCTCCTATCGTGTCTGGGCAGAATTGCAGACACTTTCAAATTCAACCCTATTTCACGGCTTTTTTTCAACAGTGACCTGTACTTGTTGAGTAATTCCGCCGGTCTCCTCTTAATATCATTAGTGCCAACGTGTACAACTATATCACCTTTTGTGCCCTTGAAAGATGATATCCGCTCTACAACGTCATCAACCTTTGCCCCTGGCAGACATACCCTGGTCCTGTTCCACCTATCCTTTTTACAGAGCATGTTCCCCGTTTCCCTGACAATAGAGTCACCAACAACAACTAGTTCCTGTGGGACCAGCGCATTCTGCCTTAGCGGTTGCCGCTGTGTTGCGTGATGACCAAGTGCAAGCTCTGGCGTTGATGTGGGCAGCTGAGAGCCTGATGGGCCCCTCAATTTAGATCTTTCGAGGGCATCCACCCTGTCCTTCAAACTCTCATATAGGCCCATAACAACGCTGAGTTGTCGCCTGATTTCCTTACACTCCTTACATCGCGCACACACAAAGACATCCCCCATGGCAATATCATGTTCCGTTCCAGAGAGTTCGGCAAACATTTCACAAGTTGCACATTTTTTTAGGCTGTGATGCGTTGGAGAATTGCCCCCCTCAGTTCTCCCCCGAGTCACAGCACTCCTGCCACTTTGTGCCCGTTGCTTTGCTGCTCTAGTTTGGGGCATGGTAGTTTAAATTAATAAAATCAATAAATTAAATGTCAATAGTATTTGAATAGAAACTATTAAATAGAAACAGTGAAGCGTATTACTGTATAATTATGCGTTAGGGCTACCTAGCTACCTCAATTAAAAAATTTGAATTCCCTCCCACTATATCCAAAAACAATGGCTACAAAAATGGAACGAAATAACGGTTTTACCTATCGTAAGTAAAATCCACAAAAACTCTTTATCTAAATTAAAAATAAAAAATAACCAGCGTAACTATAACTATATGACTACGTATTAAGTACAATATAAAATAACAATCATGTAAATAAAAGGCAAACACTTATCGTTTTTGCGGAGCCTGTAACTGACAGCTGTAACTTTTAAAGAGATTCAGCGCCCTCTGAATTGTGTTGTACCCTTACACATGCTCTTGTTTGATTGTGAGGCACACGCCCTGATCCAAGAGAAAGAGATTGTCTGCAAGTGACTTACCTTTGGAGATCTCAATTTTCATGGAGGTTCTGGAGACATTGAATATATTGCAAATTTCACTATACTGTACTGGTGAAGACATTGGCTAGCATTAGTGGTTTCTGTAAGCAGTTGTAGTGCTGTTGTCAGTGGCGGATTACCCATTAAGGCAATAAGGCACGTGCCTAGGGGCTCCAGGCTTTGGGGGACCCCCAAGCCAAGACATTTTCCTATAGTGTTCTAAAATAGATTAATGTTTTCAGTAAACATCATAAAAATCTTGATTAATTTAAGCGAAAAATTCAAAAGTACAAAATTTCATTTATTTGCCACCTAACTTTTATTTATTTTTTATTCTTTTTTTTTTATTATTATTTTTTGGGGGGCCCCAAATATAATTTGCCTAGGGACCCCAACTATCCTTAATACGCCACTGGCTGTTGTTGATGTTTTAGGTGTATCAGCAACTCAGAATATACTGTGCAGTGTCTATTATGTCCATAAACTGCATATTCTGTGATTGACTAATTTTCCTGTTTCCTGGAAGAAAAACCATTTCCAGCAGAAAAAAACCAATGCTACCCCCACCTGAGACCGACTAACTCAGCCATGTTGTGAAAAATGTCCATAAGAATTCATTGCATCATTGACAGAATTCCAACTCGGGTCTTTTCATCTGGTTTGGGGAGGATGGCGATTATATCAACTGATGTTGACATAATCACTATCCTCATGAGGGCCAGTTGTAGTGCAATGACATCCTGGATATGATTATCCATGTTGGTTCACCACAACTGGTGCCTCCGTAGCCAGGTGGACAGGAGCAGCAGTGCATAGCACACACTTCTTGTTTAGACCGGAATTCGAGCCCGTGACCACCAAATACGGAGGATGCAGAAAGATCAGGGAATGACCACCGCATATCCCCAGAGCAATATGGCCTTAGTTGCTAATGCTCCTAAAAACCAAACAACAACATCACCACAACTGCCTATAGAATTTGCTCCAATTCCCAAACATTACTGGATCTTTTTTTTTATAAGACCAAGGGCCAATTCAATAATTTTCAATATGTAAAGTAATAAAAAACTAAAGTCAATGTTAATGTTAGTATCTAAGTTAATCTTAACAATATTAAATTTTTTTTTCTTATTTCATAAAAAAAAGAATTTAAAAAGTACTAGTGCCTAAAATCTAAATTCCACCGGAGAACTTGCAACTACATTTCATTTAGGAAACAAATTTGATGTCTTGTATCCATGCTGAATTGCAAGAAATATAACCATAAATTATAAGTGAACATATTAAAGTATGAACTCCCGGAGAATTACAGTGATTAGAATTTGTGAAGTTATAAATTTTTTTTTTTTTTTATGAAAACCCCAAACACGAGAGGTATTAGAATCTATAGTACTTAGTACTGTGCTTGGGTTGGAGGTTGAGAAGAAGAAAGATATTTGTTGACATTAGATGAACTTCTGTAGACTATTCCAGAAAATGGCAGTTGAATGAATAAACGAGGAAGATGAAAAGTTGGTTCTGTGAGTTTGAAGTTGGACAGTAAATGGATGTTGGCTGGTGGCGGCACGTGTTCGGACTGTTTTGAAAGAGAGAGCGGGAATTATAAAAGCCAATTCAGAAGAACAGTGCCCATGGAAGTTTCTGTAGAAAGGGCATGCGGATGAAACAGTACATCTATGAGACAGCGAGTGGAGAGCCGCTGTTAGAGAGGAGTCATTAATTAACCTAACTGCCCTCTTTTGAATGGAATCTAGAAGCCTGAGAGAGGTTTTGGGGGCACCACCCCAGATGTGGGAACAATATTCCATGGTAGGGCGGATTTGCGATTTGTACAGAGTGAACAGCTGTTTGGAAGAAAAGTAACACTGAGAGAAAAAGAGAAAACCAAGTTTTTTAGATACAGAGGAAGCAATATTAGTAATGTGCTTGTGCCAAGAGAGATTAGAAATCAGGGTAATCCCCAAAAGAGAGATATCATTTTGCCTAGAAATCGGAGTGTCACCAAAGATAAGCACAGGAGCAGAAGATTCCTTTTTGCAGGACATAAGACTAAGTTTTGGAAGGATTGAAATCAACTAAGTTGTCTTTGCCCCACTGGAGAATGGAATTTAAGGAATTGGTTAGCAGATATTCGAGAAGTTGAAGCTGATTGAGCAGGACAATTTTTTTTTAAAGAAGGAAAGTCGAATGCAATGTGCTATCATCAACAAAAGTATGAATAGGATTTCCAGTCAATGGAAGAAGGTCATTAATATACAAGAGGAAAAGAGTGGGGGAAAGAACTAAACCTTGGGGGACACCAGCATTAGTGGAGAGGTTAGAAGACAGAGAGCCATCTACCATCACCCTCAGTGAGCGATCAGAGAGAAAACTGGATAACCAATTACAAAAAACAGTTGGCAAACCATAAGATGGAAGCTTGTTTAGAAGACCTTTATTCCAACACAATCGAAAGCCTTTGAGATGTCAAGAGCAACTGCTTGTGTTTCACCAAACTTTTCCACTGAATTTGTCCATAAATGAGTAACATAAGCCAGAATATTACCAGTGGATCGACACCGATGGAATCCATACTGGTGATCGTTGATCAGACAGATGGTTTATAGGTAGTTTAAGAGTTGGCAGTTAATTGTTCTCTCCATTACTTTAGTATTAGTAGTGGCAAACGATGCAAGAAAGCAAGCTTATACAGCATCATCCAAAAAATAAATAAATAAAAAATAAAACAAAATTCCCATTTCACTATCCATGCCCTCAAATAATTTGTGTAGTTCTTTATTGAATTTATTCAAAACCACTGAGTTTGCTCAAGCCAATCAAAGCCTTAAACACCTCAATCAGATCACCTCACAGGTGCCTCGTTTCCAGATGCTGCAATTTGCATAAAGGAAGCCTTTTTTTTGTAAAAAGCACCCCTTTATTCCTCTCAGCACTTGTCTACATCCTTCCTAAAATGAGGCCTACAGACTTCCATGCAGCACTCAACATGTGTCCTGACCACTACCCTATACAATTTAGTATCCAGGGATAATCACCTCCTTATCCCGCCAGCAAAATTTCCGCACATCACTGTCAAATCCCCATGAGCCGCCCCGGCAGCCCGTCCACACTGCTCAGAGAACTCCACATCAGACTGCATAACTACCCCCAGGTTCTTTTAACTTCCATTTTTCACTATGCTCAGTACAGTACCACACAATTGATATGTCACTCTGGGAATACTGAGATTATTGAGAACCTAAACAAAATTCTTCATTAATTGAAGCTTTATATGCAAATGTGGAAGAAATTTATTTTGATCAACCAGTGAAACATATTTTATAGTACTTCTCCCAAATAAAAATTCCTATCTCTTTCATGTCCCACTTCTGCACAATATTTTGTGCAGAAGTGGGACATGAGACAACAGACAAAAAACAATAGTATTTTGTGAAATCTCCAGTAGACCCAGTGAATAATCCAGTTATATTAAGATCATCACAGACATTTTAAAGAAAGTCATGGTACATTACTCAGGATCTTGTACATACTTCCATATGTTTCTTTCAAGAAAAGAACATAAATAGACAAATTAACGGAAAGCATTTCCATTGGGCAACGAAACGTTTTTAAATTTAATTTTGAGGCCCCAATAAACATATGGCTTTCATTAGGATTGTGTTCAATGCTCAGTTCATTCAGAAGAACACTGATATTTTTACAGAAATACATACCTTCTTCCATAATGAAATCTAAAACACTTTGTGGAGATTTCAATATATACTATAATTATATTTGTGTTAGTACTGACAAATGATGTTTATATAGCCCCCCTTATAGGCATAATAAAAAAAAAAACTTTCCATACACCTGTCTACTCTTCTACTCTTTCTAGTTCTTCCTTGAAGAACTAGAAAGAGTAGAAGTAATTGCAATGGGACGATAATTGGATGGGAGGGATTTCTCACCCATTTTAGAAACTGGCTGGGTATGAGCAAATTTTCCAAGCAGAAGGAAAAACACTTTTGGAATAAGAAAGTGAAAAAAGGTGGCAAAGAACAGGAATAAGTTCAGGAGCACAGGTTTCGAAAACAAGAGTAGAAAACAAGACCATCAGGACCTGGAGCTTTCTTAGCATCAAGCTTCATCATAATCCTTCTGACGGAAGACTACAGGAGGCACTGAATGGAGCGTGTTGGGAATGGTGGGAGGTGTTTTACCAAGATCATTAATACATGAGTTGGAAGAAAAATGGGATGCTAGCAGGTCAGCTTTATCCTTGGCTGAAGTGACCACAGAACTAAATGGTTTTAACAAATGTGGGAGCAGAGATGGGCAAAAGTTGCAGCCAACAGTTTTGGCAAGAGACCAGAATGCTCGGCTACCATTAGGGCAAGAAGCAAGTTTGGACTGATTAATAACTGCCTTACAATTGTTGCAAGCTTTGGTGTAGGCAGAAAATGAAACTGAAGAATCGAAAACGAGCCAATTACGAAATGCAACATTCTTTTCTTGAACAGCCTTAGCATATTTATTGGAAAACCAAGGTTTAGTTAAAGGACGAGATTTTAAAGGAGTGTGGAATAAACGATTCCATTCCTAAAAGAATAATTTCACTGACACGATCTTAGCAAACGTTGACACCAGAAGTTTTGAAACAGTAATCCGACCAAGGAAAAGAAGAAAAGAAATCTTGCAGGTCATCCCATTTTGCATTCTTGTAATGCCAAACAATATGAGGTTGGGAATAGCCATGAGATAAAGGCTCCATTGGAGAAGGGACAATCACCAAGTTGTGATCTGAGGTGCCTAAAGGACTACTCACTTTGACCGTGTACTTAAAAGGGTTGTTTGTGAGAAAAAGATCAAGCGTGTTGGCTGTATGGTTAGGATTGTCCGGTATTCTTGTAGGTAAATAAACAATCTGGGCAAGATCATTAGTAATTGCAAAAGCCTCAGCATCTCGATCTGCTGGGTCGGTGTGACTAGCAACTAGAACACTTAAAAGAAAACTTAAAACATTGAATGGGTTGTGTTGCATTATTTCTTCTGAAATCCAATAGATCTAACTGTTTGGCTTCTGACCTATTCTGGACAATGCAGATTTCTGATAAGTGACCTTCATTTGAAATTATCAACAATATTATAAGTAATGATGTCATTGTTATCAGTCTTCCACTAATCATTCTTGTGGTTTGAGTGATGGTATGAAATCATATCTGGTGACTACACTTTCTATAGATAGTTTCTGATATCTTAGCAAACACCTGGTCTCTACCTGGTCTTCATAAGTTGTATTTTTATTTTAACTTCCAGAGAGCCATCATTTATGTGATGTTATTCAAGATTGGTTCTGTGAAATATTTTCAACTGTCTGGAGTTAAACTCTGTCTTTCTGATGGTCTTGGCTAGCTAATTAACAACAGTGAGAACCACCAATGATTTAATAAATACTGAAATAATTTGAGCTACACACGGCATCACACTTCTGGTGCTGCTAGGAAAGAAACCCATTTATTCACTGAATTATCTGCTTCAAATTTGTTATTTCAATGCACAGAGGACACTGTAAAAAACCTGTTTTTGTTTGTTTTTCATTTTATTTTTCAAAATGTAGGCTACTATTATCTCAAGCCACTTCCATGTGAAGATATCCTATTTGTGCATTTTTCATTTTTTCAGAGTTAGGAACAGCATCTGTGAGGCACCTTTTTTTTTGTTTTAATCATAAAAATTAAATTTGTGCTTTTGTACTGAATTGTAAAGTTGTTTCAATTTTGATATATTAAATTAAAAAATAGCAAATAAAAATAAACAAGCAAAAGCAACAATAATAATGTTTTTATCATATTTCTTAGAATTTAAGGTCACATATTCCCCCCACCCCGAAACACATGAAACAAATCAAAACAGATGCTTATGTCAGGTTGCCAGATGACATGTGTATGTCTGTGCTTTTGTCACCTGTTCACATTTATCTCTGCAAAGCATGCAAAACCAAAATTCAATGGCAAGATCAGATAGTGCCCACTGGAATCTCACACACATCACATGGGTATTGAGTATGAAGCTGAGTATAAGAAATATAGATAGTATCACTCACCTAGCACTGTTACATGCCAAATGAAAAAAATCTCTCATAATTCAATGTATATTGAAATGAAAAGATAAAATACTGTGTAATTATTTAAAGGACATTGGTGTGAAAGATAGATAGCAAGATTTAATTCTATTTACAAATTTTTAAAATAAACAGAAAAATTTTAAATAGTGATATAAGTCAGATCAAATTAAATTTAGAGGAAAATGACTTTATTCAATTGTTGCAAAGTTGCACTAATGATGTTAAGAGTACAGGATCCAGACTTACTTAACATGCAGGGCAACGTTGAAAAAAAGTTACAAGTTGGATTAAGTTTGAAAGTGTCTGTAATTCTGCCAGACATAATAAGAGAGAATATATGATGAGAGCCTTGTAAATCAATTCAGCACTGAGGGATTGTGCAAGGCTCATGGCATAGAATTTTTCTCGGTGTGGTCTATGCTTGTTAACAGAAGAAACTGCTTCTACAGGGATGGGATACACTTAAATATAAAGGGTGCAAGAATATTTCCCGATGCTATTGAGGCAGTGTTAGGTAAGTCGGAAAACTGCTAATCTGAGGGATACACAGACTAATAGATTAACAATAGATGTAGGCAGAGGTGAAAGTGATCCTTGCACTACTCTACTGGAACAAGCAGCGGTCTTGAAAGCAAAGAGCTGGAGATTTCAAAGACTGCTGGGAGTCATCATGAAACAAGTATATACATGGGCTGCGTTAGAGTAACTAAGAATAAGAACAGGTGCATATATACTTGCGTGTACACATACACCAATGCCAGGAGTATAGTAAACAAATTTGATGAATTTGAAGTGCTGGTGACATTGAATTTCAGAAACGTGGTGTCACTCAGATATAAAGGATGCAAAATTTGACAGACACGGTCAGATCCTTGGTGTAAATCCAGTCTAAGCACTCCAGTTTCCAATAAGATACGAATACTGATTTCTCAAAGCTACAGTAGGCAGCATGAACTTCTGCTGCTTTAGTACTACCATTATGTATATTATAACTCATGTCATACATATGTTAATTAGAACTATTGATGTGATTACTCTATCTTAATATATTTGAAAACACATACAGCTTGATACACATTAATATTCATGGCCTTTCACTCATTTGCTAAAGCTCTGAAATATAAGGAAGGTAACTATCTATCTATCTATATATATATATATATATATGTATGTATGTTAACACAACTTACTTCACTTGCTGCAAAAGCCCAAATCTTGCTAGCAATAGATCACAGTACATTTCAATGATTTCTAGCGCTTCAACAAGATAATCTTCGCGAATTATATGTTCAACTCTGATTTTGGCTCTCTCATACTTTCCACTGGCAATGTAATCAGCAATTTCTTTTCTTGCTTTGAGCGCTAATTCGGCCTTCTTTTTTTCCAATAATTTCATTCTATTTACGGAGAGTTTCAAATTTGTTTTCAATTTACTATAATTAGCACCTGAACTAAACATGGCTTTGTAATTTGCGACACTGTTTACTATATAGACTTACCTATTAAACTAACAAACGTCCACTAACTATAATAACACGGTAGACAAAAGCACGTCACATGTTTCACGAAACAATTTCTTTTTTTTTTTTTTTCATTAAAAAAATATATTCTTCCACGAAAAACAGATAACAGCCCTTCGTTGATTCACTTCAACATGATTGTACTGTCATAAATGCTACCACCTGGCGTCATGAGCTACAAAATGTTATTAATTCCAAGTACTGCACTGTGTGATATATTTCTGTAATTTCGAAAATTAAATGCATTGCTTTAAAATAGATCACATGCCGGGGCATCAGTTGCTTTCTTTTTCCAAATATGAAAAATAAAAACTAGCACTGAATATATGCCGTAAAATGAATGAGGTTGTTTCAGAATATGCAACGAGCTAACTAGTGTAGGGTGACGAAACTTTCCCGGATGAAAATCGAGAACGTAACGTTTGCGCAGCTGCATCTAAAACCATGACATATCAATAACTGTGTGCAGTTTATTAGTGGCAGATCAAACGAAACCACGTTTGTATTTTCGACAAACTCGGGTTTGAATCCCGCCAATGGCCCGAGGAATTTTATAAGCTTTTTGTCCGCGGCAAAAAAAAAACAAAAAACTTCTCACCTCATAATGGGATTCGAACTTAAACTCTCTTCCTAGCAATATAGAAGCACGATGATTGCAGCCATCCCGCTAAAAAAAATAGTGCTTTTAGCTTGTTGTCTGTATAACACGTTAGTATAGAAAGTAGTCATCCAGCAAATCCAGAGTGGCTCTGCTAAGTAAACTGTCGACCCACAAGTTCCAGTCAATTTCTGGAAATTTAAAATCTCCATGATATGACATTCTGATTTGATGGATCTGCTTACCTGTATGGCTCTGCTTACCTGTGTGGCTGTTCATTGTAATCAACACAATCATTTAGCTTATAACATATTCTTACTCTCGGTTTTTGCTTTTCCAGTGGTTATGTTTAATTTTTTAGCACTCCTGGTTTAAGCCTGCCTTGTTCGAGCACTGTGTTTTTTTTTTATTTCCTCCCGATCGTGCAATGGTAGAGAAAACATAAAATTTTTCATTCCATACCATGTTGAGGCGAGCATGCTATTATTATATGCTTTTTTTATAATCTCTATAACTTTCTGAACTATTTAATGCTTCTATCACATACTAGAAGACCAGGCTCCAGCAGCGTATTCTGCTGTATAAGCTACACTGGTGTTCAAAGAAAGTGCACCACGTAGGAATTTCACTTTTCTAACCCTTTTTCGCGATGGTACGTTACATTAATCACTAGCATCGCAAATAGCAATATAAACAAAAGACATTTATTAATAGTTAAGGCAAAGCTAAGTAATATTTGACAGGTGCTCTCAAAATATTCCAAAATGACCCTTTATACAACAGTTTTGGCAAACACGACAATTATTGCTGAAATGTTATCAGAAGCCCTCAATTTGCTTCAGTTCATCATTTTAAACGGAAAACAAAATGAAAAGTTCACAATGTTCAAACTAATATTTAATTGAACCTCCTCTGGCCCTGATAACAGCAGCACACCGTAGAGGCATTGACACGATCAATTTCTGAAGATAATAAATTGATAGTTTGTGGTCCCAAACACGAATTATGGCTTCCTGAAGTTCACGAAGGGTTTTTGGTTTCTTTATGGCAACTGCAGATTCCACACAATGCCAACAGTTCTCTATACGATTCAGGTCCGGGCTGTTTCCTGGCCAGCTAACAGTTGTAATGGACCGTTCTTCGAACCATTTTTTCATCTGTAACAAATGTAAACACATTACTGTCGAACCTCTAATGCAGAAAAAGCTAAAGTAACTACAGAAGTGCCTACCTACACTTTTCGGCTGATGACAAGGAGCAGAGTCGTCCTGAAAGATGCATTTACCTGGTAGATTGAAATGGTATCTAATGGTTGGCAGCAATTTGCCTTCCAATATAGGCAGGCATCCATTGGCATTTACGGAACCTTTTATAAACTGCAGGTGACCTACTCCGTGATACGAAATGCATTCCCATATCATTTGGCTTGTAGGAAAGTTCACTGTAGACACCATGCAGTCTGGATCGTATTCATCACCACGTCTACAGCGAATCATTTGTCTCCCATCAGAGCCATGCAGGTCGAATTTCTTCTCATTCGAGAAAATAACTGATTTCCACTGCTCGTGAGGGGGAGGGACACAAAAATCATTGTTTCAAAACTCATTACTGTTTTTTACTCATTTTTAAGTGATTTTTATCGGAAAATGAACTTTCTACCTGCCAAAGTCAATGAATTTTACTTGAAGATTAATTTGAAAATTACCGTTTTTTTTTTCAAAAATGGTTTTACCGAGTTTGATGAAATTTTATATTTAGTTCTTATGTCATATAATTTGTTTATTTTGTTGTCACAATAAAATGAAATTTAAAATGTTCTTCATTAGTTTTTTTCTTTAGATGGGGCCCCCAAATTGCATTTTGCCTTGGGCCCAATGAAGATATAACACACCACTGTATACACACACACACACACACACACACACAGCGAGAGAATTAGATATAACAAGCAGAAAATTGAGTAGGGGGTGCCACAAAATAAAATACTTAATACGACTTAATACACTAAATAAAATACTTAATAATAAATACGACCTTTTTTATTATTAAAAAAAAGTTCGAAAGCCACTGTTGTAGAGTTTCAGGTGCATCAGCAACTTAGACCATTTTGCGCTCTTATACAAGGGGTGATTATTTAATTCGAGGACTGGAGCAAGTTCTAAGTTCGCGAAGTAAACATATAAATCTTGAACCAGTCCGTCAATTAAATGATCAACCCTTGTAATATGTCTATAAATTGCATGTGTTCTTTGGGCAATTTGCTGTTTTCTGGACGAAAAACCTAAGTTTCCGGGAGTAAAATCCATGCTGCCCTGTCTGAGACAGACTAACTCAAACACATTGTGAAAAGGGCCCATAACAATTCCTCTCGTCATTGACGTGATTCCAACTGAAGTCTTTTTTCAGCATAGCTTTCCAAGTTAATGTTGGCATCGACGTGGTTTAAATTTTAACAGCAAAAAATTCGGGTGTTAGAAGAAATCCGTTATCATTTCTTTTTGCATATTTTCGCCTTTTCCGGCAGAGAATGTGTGAAATTTTCGCATTAATATTAAAAAATGGCATATGATGCTGGGGAACAAGCTTATACATCATCAGCAAAAAAAAAAAAAAAAAAATCTGCGTGCATCTGTACATTCCTTATAATGATTTGTCTAATGGTCCTTAAATTTATTAAAACGAATCACTTCCACAACATTAGATGAACGTTCCCACAATCAGTTAGTCTCTAGCTGAAATCAAATTTTTGCACATCTATCCTGTAAATATCCTTTGTCAATTCGTGTCCCCTTACGTGCCTGCATAATAAAGGGGAAGAAAGGGAAAAGGGGGAAGGATGCCATCATTATTTAGCTTATTCAATCTATTTAAAACCTTCAATACTTCAATCAGGGCTCCTTGCAGGTGTATTACATCCAGACGCTGCAGTTTATAGATGTGAAGTCATTCTTGGTAAGAGTACGATTTTATACCCCTGACTAATTTCATTACTTTTCTCTACACCCGTTCTAACAGAGCCACATTATTTCTAAAATGAGTCTTCTAGACCTGTGCAGTACTTAAGATACAGCCTAACCACCAGTTTCCTCTTGCTGGAAAAGTTCCTGTATATCACCGACAAAATCCTGAGCTTTGCTAGCAGTCTATCTGCCCCAATCGAGAACTTAATCTCAGCCTGAACAATTATTAAAATCCGTACACGTACTGCCATGGTTTCACTAGACATTTGAGGGAATCTAGCTCGAGATTTCACTGTTCTTTCGTGGGATATTTGTCTGCTTCTCTACTGTGGTCGAAAGAGATTTACGTGCTATTTCCAGCATGTCCCACCAGACATTTTCAGTTGGATTCAGATCTGGAGAATTAGGCAACTGGGGTAGATGCTGGAAATCTTAAAATGTTCCTTGAACCAATCAAATGAAATTTTTGCACGATAGATGATTGAAAGAAATCATTGCAATCCAGACCTCACTAGTAACCCACTAGGTATAATAGCCGTTGTCCCACACTAGTGGAAAAGACTTGAGTTCGAATCTCATCGATGGCGTGAGGAACTCTGAAGGGCCTTTTTTGGCCTTCCGCACATCTATTCTGCAACTATCCTTCCTCAATTTGAATTTATGTCTCTCATGTGCATAGTTTGAGCAAGTAAGAGAATACCATTAGCACTAAGTTTGCTCAAGCCATTCATAGCCTTAAACTCCTCAAGTTAGTTGGCGAGGGTAGTAGCATAGTTTTTCTCAGAGAAACTTGGGTTTTTCGTTCAGTGAAACAGGCAAATAAACAAATCTTCAAACAGGCCTATGGGGCTGGGAAATTCCATACTGCAATACACACAAACACCAGCCAAGCGGTTAAAAAAATTTTTACTATAAAATAAAATAAAATACTATGATATAAATATCGGGAGACTAAACTATTACAATAAAATAAAATAAGTTACGATAAAACAATTAAAAACAATGCTAAAATCGTTAAAATTTACTAAAATACCGAAGCTTTCTGAGACTGCTGTCTCCTTCTTCACACTGTCGAAGAAGGAGACAGCAGTCTCCGAAAGTCGGTATTTTAGGAAATTTTAACGATTTTAGCATTGTTTTTAATTGTTTTATCGTAACTTATTTTATTTTATTGTAATAGTTTAGTCTCCCGATATTTATATCATAGCATTTTATTTTATTTTATGGTAAATTTTTTTTTAATCGCTTGGCTGGTGTTTGAGTAGAATTATTGCAATAAATAAACAAC
This sequence comes from Mastigoproctus giganteus, assembly GCF_048544385.1. NCBI lineage: Eukaryota > Metazoa > Arthropoda > Arachnida > Uropygi > Thelyphonidae > Mastigoproctus > Mastigoproctus giganteus. The sequence continues at coordinate 180,538,630 of NC_143575.1, read as the reverse complement.
CGAACACTAAATTCACAGACATTAGATCCCCCAACTTGGTTTCAACCTGGCTTATACACTACCTATTTGCTGACTGGACACGGGGCATTTAAAGCCAAGCTGACAGCGTTGAAAATTGAGGAGGATCCGAGCTGCGCCTGTGGGGAGCTTGAGTGCTGGGAGCACATTATGTACGATTGCACACATTATGAGGACCTCATAATGTGCTGAGGAGGACAAACCTGGATACCAAAACCGATGATAGAGGAGATCTCCAAGTTTTCCGCCTTGACGGAGCCATATTGGCTCAAGGCTCTGCACTCTCTTGTGCGGTGCAACCCCTTTTTCTCCAGAACTGGCAAGAGGGGGGAGGTGAGAGCTCGCTGTCTCCTCTCTCTCTTGCCACACCATTCCTTCCCTCTGGTGGGGCATGGGCATGCCTCACTGAATAATTGGGGGTTACCTACCCTATCGACCCTCTTCTTCCTATTTCACCCCCCAGCCTTCACTCTCCCCTCCCAGCACTTTCTCTTGCACAGCGTATAGCTCTACACGTCCAAATTTAAAATACACAAAAAAAATTTTCGCCCGAACTTTTAGGCACTTCAGAAACAGGCCTTCAGCGTCAAACTCCATATTAGCGCTTTAATGGCTTTAATGTAACTGAACAATCTAATGAACTTTAATGTAACTAAAATTATTGTAACTGAACTTTAATGTAACTAAAATCAACCCCGTTCGTTCCAATTTTATTTTAGGTCTTAGCCACTAAAATCCCAGGAAAGTAAGTGGCAGGACCTGCCAGAGTGCAATTGACTCACTGGTAACACCCGGCTAGGCTCCACGTGGCGAGGTATGGGCAACGTCAGTCCCATTAGGGGCCTGGCGGCCAATAAGCCGGATAAACAATGGGCACAACATATAACACTACTCATGACCCACACACTTCTAAATCTCTGGCTTTGACAGGGTACTGTCACCGATTCATAGAACATTCGCGGAGATGGGAGAAATCCCACGAGCCGCTAGACCCTCAATGTACCTCATACATTATACATACGAGGTAAAATGGCTAAATCACTGATGCGCCTAAAACCTGCAACAATCGATTGTAATCCGAGTGAAAATAAAGAATTTCTGGGTGAAATTGGTCCATAGTTTGTTGTAGGTTTTTGGGCACATAAGTATAAAATGTATTAGCTGTCTGACGGCACCAGGGGTTTCCCCCATCTCGTTGTATACTCTGTTTGTGCATCCCAGTACTCGGGGAAGGCCAGAGATTTAAAAGCGTGTGGGGAGTGGAATGTCGTGTAGTGTTATTTTCTGTTGTTCTTCTGACCATTTAGCCGTTGGGCCCTAGTGGGACCCATCGTTGCCTACACTTTGCCACAAGGAGGCAGGTCAGGCACCCAACAGATTTTTAGGTACTATGGCAGGACCTGCCACCTAGTTTCCGAAGATTTCAATGGCAAAGACCTAAAGAAAAAAACAAAAACAAAACTAAGTCTTAGATACTGACTTTGTTTGTTGTAGAGTTTTAGGCACATTAGTAACTAAGGCTATATTGCGCCGTAGATACTGACTACAATACGATCTCAGCCAGAAGGCATACTGACTGTAAATTGCGTGTATTCTGTGGTGGATTTGCTTGCACCGTAGATACTGGCTGAAATTGCATGTGTTCTGTGTGGTCGATTTGCTTGCACCGTAGATACTGGCTGAAATTGCATGTGTTCTGTGTGGTCGATTTGATTGAGCTAGGGGCGGGCCGTCCCGAAGGTGTAGGCGTGCGCTGCACCCGGGCGCGAACGTTCAGGAGGCGCCTGAAATTTGAAACTTACATACACATATGAAGAAAATTTTAAAGGGGCGCAGAGCACCTTTAAAATTTTGGGTGCTAATCTTCTGGGTGATAAATTGCCAATCGCAATTCAGCACCCAGGCGCTAAATTGAGATTGGCACACAGGCGCCACGTACCCTAGGAACGTCCCTGGATTGCGCCATAGATACTAACTGTAAATTGTGTGTTCTGTAGTCAATTTGATATTTGCTAACTAGCTCAGCTTGTGGAAACAGCCCATAAAAATTTCTCACCTTATCGACAGGATTCGAGCTCATGTTATTTTCCACCCAGTGTGGGAAATGGCGATTCTATCAACTGTGTTTCCCACGAGGGTGCAATTGGTCCGATACGACAGATTATATTCATTGGGAATAACACGGCCCTCTAACAATATAAGTGAGCTTTTTTCGTCTAGCAAAACAGGCAAATCGACCATAGAACACATGAAATTAACAGCCATAAGACACACAGCACGGCAGACGAATTTAATTTTTCGGGTGGCCTAAAAATAATAGTAGTATAAGTGAGCTGTCTGCGCGGTAGCACAATGATATCGTCACCGTCCTCCCCATACCGGGTGGAAAAGGCGCGGGTTCGAATCCGGTCGATGACGCGAGGAACTTTAGCGGGATTTATTCACTCCGTGCCGGAGTTAGTCCGTCTCAGGCATTGATAGCAAGGTTTCCCCCCCAAGAAACTGGGGTTTTTTCCGTCCAGAAAAACAGGCAGAGAACATGCAATTTACAGACAAAATACTGTACATATGGGTATATATTAGAAATAATGGGTGGCCCTAATATAATAATTTGAGTTTTTACTTTTAGTATAAGTGAACCCAGTCCGTACCAACATAACACACTCCATCAACCCCCCCCCCCGCCTCCTTCGTGGTTATCACAGTGTTGGTGTAATCACCTTCCTCTCCACACTGGGTGTAAAAGCACTGAGTTCGAGTCTCGTAAGTGACGCGAGTAATTTTTATGGGCCCGTCATTTCTTACATATACCCGTTTACGTATTACAGACATATTACATAAATGAGTATATTTAAGAAATTACGGGTGGCCCTAATATAATAATTTGAATTTGTGCACCACTCAAGCTGCTGTAGGAAGTATAATGGTATTGGATATGTTGTTTGCTGTTGTTCTTGTTGTAGGGTTTTAGGCGAATCAGTGACTTAACCAAATTGCATCGTATGTATTATGTCTGTAAACTGCATGTGTTCTTTTGTCGATTTTCTGTTTGCTCGACGAACAACTCGAGTTTCAGGTATCTGTTCCACAGGCTTTCCCGTTATAATGTGCTTGCCGGATAACCTTTATCACCTAACGATTAAGACAATCAACTCATACAATTACTCAACGTTCAATGCGTAAAATAAAGCTACCGGGCAAGACTATCACTAATATTAGTATTCCAGGAAATCTGGGTTTTCATATGATCGACTAGTGATATACTTTTAGGACTACAATCTCGTGTTCTCAAATCTTATCCTGAAATATGGAGGATAGATCAGCGACAACAAGAAGACGCTGTGATTTCCACTCTGGTCCCTTTTCAGATGATTAGACTCCAGAGCAGCCGCAATAGATGGTTCTTTTATTTATAAAACTAGTGCTATGGACAGGGTGTGTCAAGTGAATGGCCACGAGACAAGATTAAGCAAACAAAACATGATTTATTAGACGTAAACACATATTATTCGAAATGCACAAAACGATGTCTGATTGCATCTCTCTACTCAAAAGGTTATAACTCAATAGCTTGATCACGATATATAGTAGGATACATAATCAACTAAAAGTTAAAGTATAGATGGCACATGTTTAATAGTTGGTTTGTGTCCTTCATGTTGTCTTGGAGAGACAGTTACTTATAGAAATCCGACGAATCAATAGGCTTCCCTATATCTGAGTATTTGGGTAGTTGTGTTCAGTAGACATGTAAGCTTAACTTGACATTACCACATTCAATAATGTATAGTACTGCCACTACATCCTAGTGCCTATGTACAGTAAGATAAACCTTACCAGGTTATGTATTTCGGAGGAGAGATGTCAGTTGGTGATGACAATACAAAAAAAGGCGGGAGTGTATAGGTGTTATCTCTGCTTCGGTTCCGTGTGGCTCCTGCTAAACGGCCCCAACATTAACATTTTCCTGAAGATTGGAAACATCACCTGTCTTTCCCATGACCGAATAGATTAAGAGACCCCCGGAAAGCGTACAGTATTTATCTGATACCAAGGGACTCATGAGCATGCCACGGGACGATTTGCATTTGCTTTCTTGACCTGTTTGTATAACAGTTTTTTGACCACGCTCTGAACGGCCACGGCTATATTCACCATACCTTATTATGCCATTGCACACATTCTATGTTTTTCAACTTTCTGTTGCAGTTTTTGTCGAATCAGTGTTCCTAATACTGACATCGGTGAGCAGGACAACAGCAGATTATGATCACGGTGTATGGTCATAATGTGTTTACTGAACACTGTAAATACAATTAAATTATAATACAAGTAATATAATTACCAACACAAATAATTGTAATTGTTTGTAATTGTACAATTTGAAAGCCTTCTCAGAGGTCTGACTAAAGCTTTTAGATCACCTCATTTTCAAGTGAAGGACGTAGGGACGGATGCATTTCTCAAGAAATACATTGTAATTCATTATTATACACTCGTGAACTTAATAATAGCTGTTATTCTAGCTGTTCAAATATAACTTAGCATAATTTTATAACTAGTAATAAATAGGGCAGGTTTTTTTTATTAACTGAGTGATAATCAGTTGGTTCTTAGTTTGAAGGAGTGCTACAGGATAAATAACAGTCAACTCCTTATTATTGAGTAAACTGCATATATTCTATGGTTGGTTTTAATATTTGCGGGATAAAAATCCATACAACAGTTGCCGACTAACTAGGTCACGGCATGTAAAACCCATTAGAGTTACTCTCACCGACGGACAATTGTCTTTTCCAAATAGTGTGGGAAAAAAAGTTATCACAACTATTGTAGTTACGAGGGCGTGAGAGACGGAGATTTGGGGAGAACTCTGCAACTAGGTCGGCTATATTTGGGCTCACTGTGTAGCTCGAATTTTTCTTTCTACCTCTGTATGTTGTGTGTATTCTCCGGTTTTCCGTTTTGAAAGATCCATTAAAGACTAATAAACTTGGTTGCTTTTTTTTTTTTTTTCTTTAGTGGGGGCTGAGAAAGAACGACAGATTATTTCTATTGCCGACAGGCAGGATTTTTCACTATAGTATGAGGATAAGAATTTAATTTAGAATTTCTACGCATCAACTGTTTTGAATTAAATTTTCGCAACGGTTGATGCATGTTTTTTTTTTTTTTTTCGCTCTCTTTTCGATTGTTTATAATCAGTAATAACATAGATATTTCGAAATGCTTAATAATATCTAATAGCATAATACCTTAATTAATTATGAGAAATTCAGCTAAAATATTCCTAGAAATAATCTTACACAGATTTCTTCCAATACCACAATATATCGTACAAATGCTTGATGCAATTATTCAATTTAAAAAGATTCAACTTAATATATTTTATCACGCAATATTCAAATTAAATGATTAGACTGCTTTTCGAATTAAAATATTTAAACAATGATTTTCATAATTGAAATCAGTGGGGGCGCACAATAGCCATTCGCTGTTAGTAAAATTATAAATGTTGAATGCGTTTTGTACTTGTGTTTGTAAATATGTGAACGAAATTCCACGACTAATATGACGTAGTTTTGGAGAAGTGACTTTTTTTAGAAACTATTAGCTGAAGTGGCATTAAATGTCTGCTCACCTGCCCTGTCCTGAGTATTTGTTCAGTTGAAGAACTGTTGTGAACTTAACGAAACAGTTATAAAACTTCAATTCCTAGCGCCAAACGATAAGTGTTTTACCTTCTTCAAATGCGCCGTTCCACTCTCTTTGAAGGCAGCTGCCAGCGTAACGGTAAGTACCCTAATTTTAATTTTGGTAGACTTCGGAAGTGTGTGCTGTTATTTCCTTACAGATTTCACCAAAATCTGTAAGGCCGTTTTAATATATTTTATTGTATTGGTATGTCTTTGAGTATCTTTTCATGCCCACGACTAATTCTGATAGAAAGTAGTGCTTAAATTTAAAAATAAATAAATAAATAAATAAATAATAATAAAAAAAAAAATAAAAAAAAATCAGTAATAATGAAAATCTCTAGTAGAGGCGGACTGGCCATTTCCCCGGTGGGCCGGAGGCCGATGTGATGTTCAGTATTACACTCTGATTTCTGATACATTCAATTGTTTTCCCCAGTAAGAATTATATCGAAATGTGACTTACTGATAAGTCGCACTTAAACGCCTCACAGATTTTACTGCATTTCTCGAAAATGTTATTCATGATGAAAACGTTCTCAGAATTATAAACGAATTTCATCATACTGAAGAAAGATAATAAACATAAAATAGTCGTGACAAATGCATTCGAAAGTTTCTTACTTTCGAACGAGTGCTATCAGCTCACAGAAATTGAATTGGTAAATATATAACGTTTTATATGTGCTGTGGCATTGACACCCCAACATTTCAGCTATCGAAACTCGCTGCGATGTTACTATATCTCTGATAGGCCGTGGTTTGCATATTCGAGTGGTATATGAAAAATATATGTGGTACATATTAATATTATCTACTACATAATAATATTATGTAGTACATAATATATGGAAAGCTTTGTTGATGAAAATAATAAATGCTGTTAATCTTAATCTTAAAGACTATCTTCAAAATATGCGAATTAAAGGGGAGGGAGTAGAAGTCTCAGTTGTACAGTCGTTGGATGCGACCACTGGCCTAAGAGAAGACTCCTAATAGCAATGAAAATTGAGAGCAAGGACTCTTGGCAAGCCATGCTACAGATTAATCCTCTTACAACCCCCCCCCCCACCAGGTACAGATGTAAGCTAAGATGTTTAGTAAAGTAGAAAATATTTTGCGGTAATTGCTTATTAGAGTGGCAGAATGAGTGACGATACGTTTTACCCTGATTCTCCCAAGCGGATAAGTAAAATTAGAAAAAGAAAATTGCTAATATTTATTTTTGGAGTAAATAAAATGTTTGCAATTTTCAGAATTGAGAAACATAATTCATATACGCACATTGGAATTGAAATAATGACTCCGTTATGTTATTTATAATTTTTTCTCCTTTTTCATTTACCCAATGTCGCCTAATAAATTTTCTTAAGTTATATATTAGGCAATATCGCCGCCCTATGTGGAAGACGCCCTCCAGAGAATAACTGAATTTATTATTTTAAAAATGACTATAATCATAAAAGCTACGGACTTTTAATTTTGTTTCTCTGTATGCGTGGCGACGGAGATTCATTGGTTTATTGCATAAGCGTGAGAATAATGGAAAGAGTAGGATATCAAATACAACTAATGTGTAATTTTTCATTCATTTTGCGTAAGTTATATTTATTAATAATTATTTAATGAAATTACTTATCATGAGGGGAATTTAACTGGTCTGCTTTGAGGGAAAGTTTTTATAATATCGATAAAAAAATTTGTATATGTTTTTTCTTAAGTTATATCGATATGAAGCTATCTGCCGAAGAGGGCGGTCATTCCATGGTTATTAGTTTTGTTATAATGCTTTGCAGTTATTGGTGGCATGGGCAATGCAAGTTATAATTTAATAATTTTTTTTATAAAATAAATCTCACTTAATTACTATTAAATGATAATTTAATCAATTGATTAAAATTCAGTGTTTCTGATATTTGGCTATGGGCGTCATAAATCCTATTTATCTTTCTGAGTATTTCCTTGAGCAAGTACGGCCTTGAGTCCTGCGCTTCAGTTGATAAAACACATCTAGATATGCAGCTTACACGGAAATCCGCCCACAAAATTCTTACAAAAGTAGAAAGAGAAATAGAGAACTTTTATTTTTGGTAAAGCCAGTTCAGCAGTATAATATGTTAACAGTGTCACGGTGTATGGGATATATATATATATATATATATACACACACACACAGTGAAACTTCTCCTAACGGACATCTCTCTACAACGGACATTTTCAAATTTCCCAACTCACCTCCATTGGTTTTAACGTGTTTTCAGCTTCTATCTAGCGGACATTCTCTGTAACGGACGCGGACAAGCAATCTGCACTGTTTCGTTTAGATTAGCACTTAATTTGATCTCCCCATAACGGACTGCGGGAGAGCTCATGGCCCTTTTTCTACGAACTTTTCTTCCACATATTGCCTCAATCTATTTTCTATTTCCGATTCTCTGAATTTTATCAAGGTTTACGTCGCGGTTGTAAACCCTTTTTCAAGAATTTAAGGCCCGTGTAAAACTTCTGATGAATTCGGTGTGTGCATGGGGGGGGAGTGAATTTGGTCGGCCTTTCGTCTTTTGAGTTTCAGTTTTCAGTTTTGTTCAGTGTCGTGTGAAGTGCACAATGTATTCTCGTAAACATTTAACTTTAAAAGATAAAGTCGAACTCATTAATGCTCGGCAAAAATCGGTATGATCGGCAAAAAAATAGTGTTCGCAATCTCGCTGCAAAATTCAAAATCGGGAAGAGACGCAGGTAAGTGACATCCTAAAGGGAAAAAAAAAATGAACTGCTCAAACAATTTTGGCAACACTGAAATGATCAGGTTCAAAAATCATTCCCGAAAACTGTTGGACTTCAAATTGACAATGTTACGTATGAGTGGTTTTGTCGCGCACGTGCTAAAAAAAATTCCCATTAATGGGCCTATTATTAGGGAAAAGTCTTTGGAGGTTGCGAAATCTATGGGAGTAGATGAGTTCAAAGCTTCTGTGGGATGGCTAGACAAGTTCAAAACTCCGCATAAAATTTCTTGGAAAACCGTAAGTGGTGAAGGTGGATCTGTTGATACTGGGGTTGTAACAGAGTGGACCGTCAAATTTGAAGAGTTATGTCGTGATTTTGAAGCTAAGGATATTTACAACTGTGACGAAACAGGGTTGTTTTTTAAAGCTCTTCCTGAAAAAACAATGAGTCTGAAAAACGAAAAGTGCCAGGGCGGAAAAATTTCTAAGGAACGCTTGACTGTACTATTGTGTACAAATATGCTAGGAGACTTTGAACAACCTCTTGTTATAGGAAAACCACAGAATCCTCGTTGTTTCAAGGGCATAAAGTTGAATCTTTTGAATGTTGACTGGAAGTCTAATAAAAAAGCGTGGATGACACGAGATATCATGAGCGAATGGATAAGTCACTTTAACCAAAACATGATTCGTCAAAACAGAAAAATTATTCTTTTCATGGATAATGCTGCATCTCACCCGCACGTTGAATTGTCCAACATTCAAATCGTTTTTCTGCCACCAAACACATCTGCAGAGTGTCAGCCCTTGGATCAAGGGATAATAAAAAATTTTAAACTTCACTATTTTCTGTTGTTTTAAGACATCTCATTGCAAACACGAACGATGTAAAATGTGCAAGTGACCTTGCAAAGAAAATCAGCATCCTAGATGCGATTCAATGGATTTCCTCTTCAGTAAACGCAATTAGAAAACAAACTGTCTTGAACTGTTTTGTAAAGTCTGTCTTCTCAAACGCAAAAATTAAAGTTGTGAACAGCAATGTGGAGCACCAAGAAGAACAAGAACTTCAACATCTATTGATAATGTACGATACTTCTGCTACAAGTGACCCTGGCTACAAAGATATAGACTCGAACCCCACTACAGAAGATGGTGCTCCAGATATCAACGACATTATCATCGATATTTTTCAAGAAGTTCCTCATGAGGATGAAGAAATGGAAGGAGGTCATTCTGTCGAAGAACATTAACGACGAACCATCGATGAAAATAGAAGAAGCGTTCATACAAATCAATCGTTTAAAAATGTTTTTCGTCGCTGAAGAAGATACTGAAGGACTTTCGATGGTTTCTTCACTCCACACAAATGTTGAAAACAATTATCAGCCGGAAGAAGGTGAAGAAAATAAAGTGATTACTGTATGTATTTTTCTTAAGATAAAGTCATAATATGCATAGCACAATTGTATGTATATTATTTACAAAAATATTGTGCAAAATCTGTATATATTTTAATTTAATTTTACATTAAACGTTTAACGATTTTTCTTTCTTTTTTTTTTTCTCCCTCAGACTTCTTGTTAGCGGACACTTCTCTTTAACGGACAGCTTTTCATTCCCCATGGCTGTCCGTTAAAGGGAAGTTTCACTGTATATAAAAATAAGAACAATAGAGATAAGTATAAATATGAAAGCATAATTTTCAGATCAGATTAATGCCATCAATAGCTGATTGTACATTACATCAGTCTGTAATCTAGTTATTATAGTAAACGCAACAAGTACTATACAGGGTGTTTCAGTTAAACGTTTCAGAACTTCTAAGAGGGGTAGGGTACATCCTGACAACTCGAAATCATATAGCAATGTGGGGTCGGAAATGCTTTCCTGAAGCGGTGTTGTAGTGGGCCAGCCGCACAGCGTTTGTACGCGGAACGATATCCGACGAGGCGTATTCCCAGTCATAATTTCTTTGCAAGACTGCACCAGAGGTTAGCTGAGAGAGGTTCATTTGAAAGAGCTGACAGGGACAGGGTAAGAACAGCACGGACTCCAGCCGTCGAACAGAATGTGCTGCAGCATGTACAGGGGAATCCAAGAACGAGTACACGAAGTCTAGCAAACGCAGTCGGGGTTTCCCATTGCAGCGTCTGGAGGATTCTCCGAGAACAAGACATGCTTCCGTTTCACGTGCAGCGTGTCCAGACACAGCAACCGGAGGATTATGCACCTCGTATTGCTTTCGCACAGTGGTACCTTGGAAAATGTGCTACAAATCCCCTTTTTCCTGCTGAAGTGTTGTTTTCCGATGAGGCATCCTTCACAAGGGAAGGAATTTTCAACACGCATAACGACCATATCTGGGCGGTCGAGAACCCGCATGCAATACGACGTCGTGCAGCACAGATTCGATTTTCGGTCAATGTATGGGCCGGTATTATGGGAGATCACCTCATCGGACCTTACCTGTTACCGTGTCGTCTAACCGGACCTATCTACTTGATCTTTCTGCAGCAAGTATTGCCACAACTTTTGAGAGATGAACAGATTTCTGCATCGACGCAACAGACAATGTGGTTCCAACACGATGGAGCCCCTGCCCATTATAGCGGAGATGTTCGTAACTACCTGGATGTCACATTTGGTCAACAGTGGATCGGACGTGGTGGTCCCGTGCGTTGGCCTGCTCGGTCACCCGACCTATCATGTCTTGATTTTTATTTCTGGGGTCATATGAAATCGCTAGTTTATGACACCCCTGTTGACAATGCTGAGGAGCTGGTTGCAAGAATCGCAGTAGCTGTCGAAGAAATTCGAAATTCGCCTGGAGTATTCCAGAATGTTCGGATGTCCATGCGTCGGAGATGTGAGGCGTGCATTGTAGCCCGTGGAAGAAACTTCGAACACTTACTTTAATCCATGTACCTTTTGCTTCTTTTCATGTATTATTAAAACGATTTCTCACTTACGGTCTCTTTTCTTTATGGTGCTTCTGTGTACAACACCGCTTCAGGAAAGCATTTCCGACCCCACATTGCTATATGATTTCGAGTTGTCAGGATGTACCCTACCCCTCTTAGAAGTTCTGAAACGTTTTAACTGAAACACCCTGTATAAACACAACAATATACAGCTAACAGTAAACCATTACAGCCAAAAATAACTTATAAGGACTACTAAAGCCAATGCTAGCCCGCAAGGCCGAACCCTAGAGAAATACATATAATTATTATTAATAAAATATAAAAGGTATATAATACATTATAATGTAGTTAACTATTGGTGTAGAGATACATTGAAAGGAACTTTTTCAAGGGCTAACCCTCTCAATATATCCCACCAACCATGGGCGTCCACAGAAAATTTTCCAGTGGGGGACAATGCTTGGAGACAAATAATTACATCAATAAATTATTTAATTTTTTAAATAATTATTTAATTAAACAAGTAGATTATAGAATACAGTATTGCATAAATACAAAAACACATACATAATGTATATAAATTATAATACCAACTAGATAAATTAGAGAATTTAGCATAAAAGTATTAGGGATGCAAACTATACTCATTTCTATTTGCCAGATGGCAAACAGAAACAAATAGCTTCAGCTAATTATTTATGGGATATATTGAGTGGAGCTAGCCTTAACGTTCCATTCAATGTATCCCTATATCTATAATTAGCTATATTATCATTTTAATTTTACTGTTTTATATCATTTTATTTTATGTGTTTATTTATAGGGTACAACAAACAAGTCCAACTTAGGTTACCTAAACTTGGCCCTTTGAACTAATGAGTATAGTTTGTACCCCTAATACATTTACTCTAAATTCTCCAGTTTATCTCGTTTGTATTACAATTAACTAAAAATTTGTTATATACAGACAGATATAATGTAAAATCATAAATTTGATGGCATTAATCTGTTCTGTCACTCTTTCTCCTTTTCTATTTCTTATTCTTTTACATAACTTCATATATACATTAATAATTTCAATAATTACGTATCGTATAAGAATTGAATTCTCCGTCAATCGCTTGCAAACCTATTGATGACATTTTCAATAAATTTCTTCCTGTGCACACTAATCATACATAAACCTTATAGGCGAGTTTCTGAGATAGTGGACACCTTAACCATGTTTTCAGACGTCTCAAGGTACCGAAACTCCTGTCAATGGTACAGGTCGTAACAGGTAATGTCATACCACTAGTTATTGCCGAATTAATAGAAGGGAAATAGTTGCAATGTCCCAAAACTTCTGGTAAAGTTTGGGGAATATCAGTCGATGAACCAAAAACAGGAACTCTGTTTTATTGCTGCAATAGATAAACACGTGTTCTATGGTTACCCCGCCGAGGGCCGAAACCGGCCAACCCGTAATAAAATTTTAAGGCAGACAAAGCGTCCCATGGTCGAGGGTGTAAGGTTACATATCTCAATCACTTTTACGATTATAATTTGTGGAATTTTTTACTCGATCCCAGGGAGGGGAAAGTGCCCCGTTTGCCCCCCTTCATCTGCGGACGCCCATGCTGGCACCATCAATTAACAGAACTGTCTCTGTTTGCCATCTGCATCCAAACTGTGTCCAAAACTTAAACTTAATTATGATATAATTTAGTGGAAAACAGGCAAGATGACATTTAGCCCTTTTTATAACCAAAAAAAACCTTTTATAACCAAAAAACTTCAAACTGCAATGGTCTTAACGTTCACGATAGAAAAAAAAAATTATTTATACTCCAGGACGACCACACTGTGAAAGGAGTTCACAAGATAGAAAGAATACAAGAAACAGCACCGTATTTAGCATTCATGGAATTGAAACCCGAAATCACTCAAGGCACATGTACTTACGCACCCTCTAGCCTGACCGCTCGGCTACTAGTTGCCCTGGCTATTTACCCTTTCGGTGTGGCTACCTCTTTGAGATGGCCATTTGTTTAAAATAAGCGATGCAGTGCTATGACAGAATGTTTTAGGAACTAAATGGGCGTCCAACAGGTGGCCACTATTGACAATACACAAAGTATTTTATTATATTTACTTTGTGTATTGTCACTAGTGGCCACCTGTTGGACGCCCATTTAGTTCCTAAAACATTGTCATAGCCGTCCAACAGGTGGCCACTAGTGACAATACACAGGGGGATATTCAGGGATATTCATGTGTTGTTGTGGCGGATCCCAGGGTTTCCCCCATAAGCCGCTATTGTACTTGTGTTGAAGCTTATTCCAAAACCGGCCAATTGTATGTAGTGTGTTGGACGTGTAAGTGTTATGATGTGTTCTGTTATGTTATCGGCCGGTGCCTGGCTCTTAGCAGGTAAGAAGCAGTAACACCTGGTCACTACGTCTCACCCCCATCCCCGCCACGTGGAGGCGGCCAGGATCAATTATCTCCTGCTGGGCAAGCCCAGGGCATAACACCCGAGAGTGCCCGAAAAAGAGAATGAAGTGGAAAAAGAGGAATACAGAGGGAGAAGTTTGGGATCTGGGGAGGTAAATGGATAGAATAGAGGAGAATCAACAGAGGGACTCTCCAATAGTTAGAAGTGAGAAGTAAAGTAGGGAGAAGTGGACTAACTTCTCTAACCATGGAGACCTATCTCATGTAAAATCCCATCCTAGGAACTAGGATCAGCAAAACATCTTAATTTACTGTGACAAGTGACAATACACAGACAAAACAGTTGTAAAGTTGTTTGATTGAGCAGCCATGCAGTATATGAAGTTACATAATTTTCAAAGTACAGTTTATGGCTAACGCCAGAGTCGAAACAAATGCCATCAATCCGTCACTGCGGGAGGGGAATGGGGAAGCGCAGACGTTGGTTTGGATTGATTGCTGAAAAGAGCAAGGGATCGTTAATCTATCTGGGTGTGGGTGACCTGAATACCAATCAGAATTTATAGTTTCGCTATTGAATAATGCTGCATGGTCTCAGAAATAACAAGTTTGAACTAAGTATTTTTGTTCATTCGCGTTTTTGAGGCAGCGTGATTTAAACTGTTCAGATAATGCAATGATCTTTGCTCACAGAACAAACTTGGTCTCTGCGACGAGTTGCTGTAGTATTGCACTACTTTGGTCACATGGCTTCACCAAAAGACCATTGGTTCTATAAAGATGATACACTGTTATGACAGACTGTTTGAAGACTGAATGGTCCACCATCAGACTAAAATCTCCAGTGACAATACTAAAAAAAAAAAAGTTTTAAATGTTCTTTATAGTTCTGAAAACAATTTCCATGAAGCCAAATGGCATAGCTATATTATAACTTATTATATTCAGTTTGTAAAAATTAATTATAATTGTAAAATATAAAATTACTAAGGCCCGACTACTAAACACGGTGCTATTTCTTGTATTTTCTCTCCATCTTGTGAACTCCTCTGACTCGGAGGAGTCAGACCCTGATCTCGTCGTCCCGGAGTATAAATTTTTTTTTTTTACTACGCATGTTGATGTGGAATTTTCTTTTATGTATTGTAATATTATTTTGTCATAAACGAGTGTTAGACCAATTATTGTTAACCAAAGTATAAAACTCAGAATTTAAAATTCTTTTTCTTACAGTTTTAATTATATCCATGACGATTCAGGAATGGGGGCTCAATATAAGATCTTCATATTCGAGACATCAAGCTATGTACAAATGTTCTCAAGTTAATCGCAATAGCTTACAGCATAAAATTAAACGCATTCATAATCAGATGATTCACAAATACCTGCTGGTTTCTCTCTCTGACGTGACTCGAAACGTTTATTTTATTTGCAAGTTCCTGAGCTAAATGCATATAATTTGATAGGAATTGTTATTTGGGTATATGGTGTTTTTATGCTAAAGAAGGATATTTTGAAATTACGGTATATATCAACATTAGACCTTTCAAATACTGACTAGTTTAGTTCTGTAAAGAACTAAAAGTTTCATAGTTTATAACATTTTATTATCAAATTATTAACAATATTCGTGTTGACAAACTGGCTACAAAACGTCTCTAAGAGTTTCACTACACCACCCCCTGAATAGCAATCAGTACATGTTTTTGTCTGATTTGATAGCATGCAACAGTCTGTGGAAGCGGAGATGCAGAACAACTCTAGGAATACTTTGATTAAATGCACTGTAGCTAGAGTTGCTAATTTTTTTTTTAAATTATTATCTGCAGATTAACTTGAACTTTACGCTTACAGCGGCACCATAGCAAAAAAGATCAAACACTGAATTTCAAAGTCAATCAATTAAATTATCCCATAAAACAGAACTCGTAGCTTAAACATACAAGTAAATAATTATATAAAAGTGGGATAAATTAAACACCATGCTTCAACATAGTTTTCGGGGGTTGAAGGCACATGCTGACAGCAAGCCCCCCTCCATCCAATGGGGTTAAGTTGACTTCAACTATAGTATAGCTGAAGTCAAGTCAACTTAAATCTTGTCAACTTCACTTAACCGCAAATTCGGCTTTAATTTTACTGTAGTCCAATTCGTTTTTCCGTTTGTGAAGCGTCATGAACTATACGATGTTTGTGTTTTCGTTTCGAAATGTTCTTTCAACAGATGCTATAATGATAGTATGTAACTATGAAAACCCAACTTGCTTACTCAGACAAACGAATCACGCCGAGCGATAAGCATGTTCCACAATATGTTATGGTGGGAAGAGGGTGTGAAGGAGAGAACTGGCGACGGGAACATGATTTCAACGAATAAAATTATGTATCAAAACTTTGTCATGACAAAGAATAAAAAATATATATTCAAACACTGAGCTTCAATTAGGCGATTTTCCTTATCTTCCAGTAATACTGCCAAAACAGATATTTAGACAGATTCAGAAGGTGAACACAAATAATTTGTTCCCTTCAGTAATCTCGTTGATGAAGGAAACAAAATAGCCTGTTAATAATAACAACAATAAAAGAAAAAATATATCGGGTAAAGTGACCAGATCCTTGGCATTCCAATGCGGGACATGTAGGGTGGGGGAATTTTTAACCCCCCAGAAACAATATACACATTTTTTAAAATTTTTATATATAAAAAATATTCATATATAAATTAAATACATTGACTTCTTTGAACTAAATCTATAAAATATCAAACTTCTTTAAAAAAAAAATATGCCGCATGGTGCAAGAAAGCCTATGGCTTATGCTGCACCAGCCAAAAAAAAAAACCTGAATAAAACAATGATAGAAAAAATAAATTAATAAAAGAAAAGGAAATTAAACCTATCATCCTATGCCCTTCCCTCACCCGAAGGTACTATCCAGATGACCTTTGAATTTCCCCAAACTGTCAGCCTCTACCACCCATGTAGGCAACTTATTCCAGTAATTTATAACTGGCTGGCTAAAATAAAACTTCCTGCAGTCCAATCTAAACATTTCCCCCCCTTAACTTGAATTTATATCCCCTAGTTCTAGCATCATTTATAATCTTAAATTTCGTCCACATTCATTTTACTGATGCCTCTCAGAGCCTTAAACACCTCAATCAAATCTCCAAGGTGTCTAGTTTCCAAACTCTGCAACTCACATATTCGAAGTCTTTCCTCATATGGAGGCACTTTTGCCGATCTCACCAGGCGAGTTACCCGTCTTTGCACCCTTTCAAGAAGCTTGATGTCTTTCTTTAGGTGCGGTCTCCTTACTTGAACACAGTATTCCAAGTGTGGTCTAACAAAAGCCTTATATAATGGGATTATCACGTCCTTATCTCTACTTGCAAAAGTTCGATAGATCATCGATTGGACACCATGGGCCTTCCTTGCAACCTGTTTACAATGCTCAGAATTTAATGTCTGACTGTATCGTAACACCTTACCTGACTGTATCTCCGATAATTCAAAAAAAAAAAAAAAAAATATATATATATATATATATATAGTGCGTGTGGGTAGACATATACTGTGTGTGTGTATGTGTGTGTGTGTGTATATATATATATATATATATATATATATATATATATATATTTTTTTTTTTTTTCACAGATAGGCTGAAATTCAGTATACGGTACCCCTCGTGTTACGCTACGTAACGAACAGAGGGTTGCATGAAGGATGTGAACTGAGAAAATATTTGTAATTATAAGGAAAAATTAATTTAGAGGGGGTCCATGTTTTCAATCGATTTTTGTTTAGTGAAAAAAAATGTTAGGAATTTTCTATGAAATAATAATAATGGCGGCCGTAATAACCTCAAAGAAGAAAGGAAGAACCTGTACACCTGATGAACATGGATGACACCAAGCTCTACGCGGCAACCGGGAAGCAACTCCAGTTTAGTGATCCAACTATGCCGGATCACTAAAGAATTCAGCAATGATATTAGAATGGAATTTGGTCTAGACAAATGCAAGGCCCACGTATTGTACCAGGGAAAATTAATCAACCGAAACTACCAGAGGCAGACTGATAAAGAGATCGAAGCCATGACAGAGGGAGAGGCCTACAAATACCTGGGGATGATGCAGCCTCAGCAATTACAGCACAAGGAAATTAAGGCCTGCTTGACCGAAAAATACCATCAGAGACATAGAAGCCTATGGAAAGCAAAGCTGAACGGAGGGAACACAGTTAAAGCCATAATCACCTCTCCAGTCCCAGTGCTAACATGCTCATTCGGGGTCATAGATAGGATTAACACTGAGCTGGAGGATATCATGAGAAGGACAATGATGACCAAGAGCCGCCAACACCACCAGAAGTCAGCCGTGGAGAGACTGACATTTGCTCGGAAAGGAGGAAGGGGCCTTCAGATTAGCATGAGGCCAACCTGAAGGATTGTTTCCAGAAACAGACAGCGGCACTCCACTAGGCCATAATGAAGATAGACAAGCGGTATACCCACTCAACCTAAGCGAGGAGTCCCCTCCCATCCAGAAGGCACAAACGAAGATAGAAAGATGGGCAAAGAAGACACTCCATGGCAGACACTACAATGACCTCCATCAAGATCACATAGATAAAATTGCTTCCAATGCATGGCTCACGAGTGGGACGCTCTTCCCTGAGACTGAAGGAATACTAGTCATCCAAGACCAGGTAATCAACACCAGAAATTATAAAATACATCGTCAAGGAGTGTCAGATGACATGTCGACGATGCCACCTGGCCTCAGAAATGATCCAACACATCACGGGGGGATGCAAGGTGATCACCCAGACTGAGTGTGCACTCGTAGACACGACCCTGTAGCTATGATCATACATCAGAAGCTAGCTAGAAAGCAAATACCAGTTGATCAACGAAAGTGTACCGTACTAAAAGTACTACAAATCCCAGGAGTACTAGAGACCCCAACCCACAAGCTGTACTGGGACCGCGCCATAATAACGGATAAGTCAATACCGCACAACAGACCGGACATAACCCTTGTGGACAAGAAGGAAAAGGCTTCCTATCTGATTGACATAACGGTACCCAACACTGGCAACCCAGAGAAAACTCATGGGGGAAAAATCACGAAGTACACGAAACTAAGATAGGAGATCAATGAGATGTGGCATATGCAACGACCATACCGTTCATCGTGTCAACCACTGGTATGGTGCCAAAAGACCCCTATATAACAGCCTAGCACAATAGGTCTTCCAGCGAACACCTATGAGGAACTCCAGAAAGTCGCAATCCTGAACACCTGTAGGATAGTCAGTTCCTGAACACCAGACTTAACAACCACCCTGTGTACTTGGTAGCAATTACCTGGGGATTCCACCTCATTATCTTTTATATTATTTCTACCTAATTGGGGGTTCCACCTCGTGAAAACCCCAATCAGAGAGAAATAAAAGATCAATAATACATACTTCATTTAACAATAAAACAAGAGAAATTAAATAATATAATTAAATAAATTTTTTTTCTGAGTGAATTTTTCTTAATTCATTATTTGTTATTTCTTCAAGAATTAACAATTGCGCTTAACTTGTAGTGTTGCTTTCAACGTTTCTACGATCAGCTGTGTTTTTGTTAGCGTCCACAGCTTATTTACTATCGAAAAAAAAAAAAAAAAACTTTCCGTTGTACCATTGGTTCCGGGCAAACTTAATGCAATTGATTTGCATTATGTTTGCCATTAAGTATCCAATCCGGGATAGTTTACAATGCGGGGCAAACGACAATTCCGGATCTGTCCCGCATAATCCGGGATGTCTGGTCACTTTACAGGCAGATTAAGCCTATGTGGTACTGACTAACGACATGTGCATAAGCCCTAAAGGAACAATTTAGTAGCAATATGTTTTAATTTAGTGCCTATGTTTAATATAGTGCTAAAAATAGACTAATGCTAAAATTGTCCAGTCCATCATTCATCCTACATGGGCATTCCTCTGTTATTCGTCGGAGATTTTCAGCGGAGAAATTACCAAATAAAGTCACCGACTCATGCATACCCGTTTCTGTTGTCTCAATAACAGTTTTACCAATTATATTAAATTATAGTGCTTTGTTAGAAAGGCCATTTTTTAATATCTGAAATGAGCGTCCGAATATACAGTATAAATAAAGAGGAAAAAATAAATAAATTATATATATAAGCAATAACTATTAATGCAAGATGGAGGTAAAGTAAAGTAAAGTGCAGCCATTATCAACCCACTGCAGGATGGAAGCCTCCTCAACAATTCATGCTGAGGGAAATGGACCATAATCTGCCACGCTGGTCCAGTGCGGGTTGGCAGATCGACCGTATTCAGCAGGCAGGGGCTTGAACCCCGGTCTACTCAAAGAGCGTGTGCTACTGCACTCCCGCTCTTGCCCACTCGGCTACGGAGATGGAGGTACAAGTTGCAAATAATCCCAAATAAAAGAAATGGCTGCAATTTAAAGACTAGCATCGCGCAAAGCAGCAGATAGCTAAATATTAAAGATATAATATTAATAAATTAACAACAGTAGAAATAATGTGAAAATAAAAATAACCTGGATATAACAATTGTACCAAAGCCCACCGAGCAGCAGCAAAGAATGCAAAAATATGTATAGTATTTATAATAAGTTACACAGTCAGCCAAAAGCAAAAGGAAAATATTGCCAAAATATAGTAACCTGTAAAATAACATCAAAAATAAGTTAACGGAAGCTGGCATCAGATAGGCTAATTTGAATAAGGTTCAAAAAGGGGAATAAAGCAAATATGCAATAAATCTGATATCAGCCAAAGTAAAACTTGATACATCATCAGGCATTTCATCAGGGTACTACCCTGACCATGCATCGAAGGACTGCGTCCCTATCTGCTGCCAGCTTCCGTTAACTTATTTTTGATTTAATTTTATTTTACAGGTTACTATATTTCGGCAATATTTGCCTTTTGCTGTCTGTGTAATTTATTATTATAGACATATATTTATTTACCTTTGCATTATTTGCTGCTTTGCGCGCTTTGGTGAAATTGTCATATCCAGATTATTTTTATTTTCCCTCTATTTCTACAGTTGTTAATAAATTAACAACTGTAGAAATTGGATTTGGTAGAGGACACAGCTTGTGTGTTTTGGCTCAATTTGTGAGTGCAGTCAGGACGTGATTGGCCCCGAATTCAAGGGCGGCCCAGGAGAATCCTTCAAAGAGAATGACGAGATCATCCACATAAGCAAACATGGTGGTTGGCTGGAAGGAGTTGCAAAATCATTCATCCTGTGCTATGTTCCATACAGCTGGCCCAGAATGGAACCTTGAGGGCAGCCTCTCGACGCTGGTCTGTGTAAGAGGATTTTGATAGTAATTTTCCTGTCTGCAAAGCAGTTGAGGCGAAGCTATTGTAGATTTCTGATGTGTAGCCTTTTTGCCTGATAATGCTGGGCCACCAGACTGAGTCAAACTCTGCCTTGAATTCGACGAATATTGACAGTACGTATTTAGATACTGACTCTCTTCCTGTTCAGCTATAATAGTGCAACTGTTGTGAAGTGCCCAAACTTGAAGCCATACTGTTTAAGGCAGGGAGTCCTTTATCTTTATACCTTGCCAAGGGTCTGGATAGAACTAGCTGTTCCTAAACCTTCCCGAGGACTGGCAGAAGTGCAGTCGGGTACTAGGCAGCTGTTTGAGTTGAAGTGGTGAACTCTTTAGGAATCAGCCAGATATTCGCTACCTTCCAGATGTCCAGAAAGCAGCCCTCACAGAGACACGAGTTAAAGTTCCATAAATTTTGGGGCTGCCGACTAGACACTTCACCTTCAATGAGTCTACGCGTGTAGCATAGTGATATCGTCACCGTCCTCCCCACACCGGGTGGAAAAGGCCCGGGTTTGAATCCCGTCGATGACGCGAGCAACTTTAATGGGATTTTTTCACTCCGTGGCTGAATTAGTCGGTCTCAGGTGTAATAGCAAGGTTTTTTCCTCCAGAAACTGGGGTTTTTCGTCCATCAAACAGACAAATCGACCATCGAACACGCAATTAACAAACATAAGACACAGCAGGGCACATGAATTTAATTATTCGGGTGGCCTTAAATATAATAGTTTGTAATAGTTTTTCGCCTTCAATGAGATCAAGGCCTGGAGCTTTGCCCGATTTCATTTTACCAGTGGTGTCAGCAACTTCTGGGCTCGACTGGGTGCTTAAGGTTGTTGCCTACATTCTCTCGTATGCCAGAAAAGCTGTACTTGCTACCTGGTAGGGCTCCTCCGTAGCCAGGTGGGCAGGAGCAGCAGTGCGTAGCACATGCTTCTTGATTAGACCAGGGTTCGAGCCCGTGACCAAATACGGAGGATGCCGAAAGGTCAGGGAATGACCACCGCATATCCCCGGAGCAATATGGCCTTAGTTGATAATGCTCCTAAAAACCAAATAACAAACAAACGACTACCTGGGAGTCTAAAACGCTGATGGAACTGATATTCGGGTGACACTGAAGTCAAGTGGACCCAATTTCGGCGAAGTCCGGACGATCTGTAACAGCCAAATCCTCTACTTGCACCTTCTCGATGGTGGGACTGTTACTAATCATAGGTATAACCCCCCCCCATGCACAAGCACACTGAGTAACCACTCAGGTGTGAACCAACGTAAGCAGGGGTTGGTGTGGCGCCCACACCACATGGAGGAATGCCGCCCCTCTGTGTTACCATGAATACTGCGTGGCAGATGTAACATCAGCCGGTGCAATAACACCACTTTGCTTATTGGAGGCTTGAAGTGGTAGAACCCATGTTTTGTCTCCAGAGCTAAGTTCCGGTCAACCCTTCCCATCTCTTCCATCATGTAGGATGACTTTTGAGGTTATGATGGACATCATGGCGAGATCGAATCCTTATATTTCGAGGGTACAGCTCTAAAACGGTGTTCGCAGGCCGGTCGCTAGTGAGTACACTCTAGGAGGCTTTTGGATCAGCTAGTGTATAATATTGCTACCTCTATTGTCAGATAGTGACTGAAGGGAGTCCGAGTGGTGTGTATGTGGGGGCATTGTCGAGGCCACGTTTATGTGAAGGATGTGGGTATATTCTTAGCATGTGTACGGCATATCCAAAAATTTCATTACTTCCTACAGCAAGTTGTTCCCCCCCCCCTACATTTTCTTACTATTGAATACATCATGAATTGTCAAACTAATAGAGAAAGATTATCTGCGAAAAGATCTAAACCTCCCAAACACTTCCTAGTTCATTTCACAAATATACGTGGTATCAGTTCTAATCTGAACGATGTCCATTTTCACTTGCAGTCTGCTGAACCCCATGTGCTTTTTCTGACTGAATCTCAGTTATTGGTTGATTCAACCTACTGCTAACCTCAGTTGCCCAAATTATTCCCTGTGTGATTCCTTTCGCCTCAAAGGTTGTACTTGTTCATATGTCCGTTCCGATATTCCCTGTCAGAGAATTGATAATTTGGAATATCCTGTTTTCGATTTTCTCTGGCTTAAAATCTGTTTACCTCATTCTGTCAAATTCATCTGCTGTCTCTACTGTTCTTCCACCTGTACTGATCACTTGAAGCTCTTTGACTTCCTCTCTTTCCAACTGGACATTCTCCAGTCCAACTTTCCTAATAGTGAGGTAATTTTCCTTGGTGATTTTTTATTTTCTGAACTCCAGCTGACTTCGGTTTTCTAGTCACACCAACCCCGCTGGTCGAGATGCTGAGGTTTTTGTAATTACTAATGACCTCGCACAGATTGTTCATTTTCCTTCCAGAATACCGGACAATCCTAACCGTACTGCCAAAACGCTTGATATTTTTCTCACAAACAACCTAAGTACACACTCGAAGTGAGTGGTCGTTTAGGCACCTCAGATCACAACTTGGTGATTGGCTCTTCTCCAATGGAACCTTAATCTCATGGCTATTCCCAACCTTGTGTTGTTTGGCATTACAAGGATGCAAAATGGGATGACCGGCGAGATTTCTTTTCCTTGGTCGGATTACTGTTTTAAAACTTTTGATGTCAACGTTTGCTCAGATCGTGTCAGTGAATTTATTCTTGTAGGAATAAATCCACTAAGAAAGCAACGCAGAGATGGGGGGGAACCCCTGGTGCCGCATGATAACAATACACCTTATTCTTGTAGGAATAGAATCATTCATTCCATACTCCACTTTAAAATCTCATCCCTTATTGGAAAACCTTGGTTTTATTGGAAAACCTTGGTTTTCCAATAAATGTGCTAAGGCTGTTCAAGAGAAAAACGTTGCATATCGTAATTGGCTTGTTTCCAAATCTTCAGATTAATTTTCTGTTTACACCAAAGCTCGCAACAATTGTAAATCAGTTATTAATCAGTCCAAACTAGATTTTGAACAGTCTAAGAGTAGAAAACTTGCTTCTTGCCCTAATGGTAGCCGAGCATTCTGGTTTCTTGCCAAAGCTATTGGCCGCAACTTTTGCTCATCTCTGCTCCCACCTCTCAAAACCATATGGTTCTGTTGTCACTTCAGCCAAGGATAAAGCTGACCTGCTAGCACCACATTTTTCTTCCCACTCGTGTATTAATGATCTTGGTAAAACACCTCCCATCATTCCCAACACGCTCCATTCAGTGCCTTCTGTAGTCTTCCGTCAGAAGGATTATGATGAAGCTTGATGCTAAGAAAGCTCCAGGTCCTGATGGTCTTGTTTTCTACTCTTGTTTTCGAAACCTGTGCTCCTGAACTTATTCCTGTTCTTTGCCACCTTTTTTCACTTTCTTATTCCAAAAGTGTTTTTCCCCTCTTGGAAAATTTGCTCATACCCAGCCAGTTTCTAAAATGGGTTAGAAATCCCTCCCATCCAATTATCGTCCCATTGCAATTACTTCTACTCTTTCTAAAGTAATGCAGAAATCAATTAACCGCCAACTCTTAAACTCCCTTGAAACCTTCTGCCTGATCAACGATCACCAATATGGATTCCGTCAGTGTCGATCCACCGGTGATATTCTGGCGTATATCACCTATTTATGGACAAATTCAACGGAAAAGTTCGGTGAAACACCAGTAGTTGCTCTTGACATCTCGAAGGCTGTCGATCGTGTTTGGCGTAAAAGGTCTTCTAAACAACTTCCATCTTATAGTTTGCCAACTGTTTTTTGTAATTAGTTATCCAGTTTTCTGTCTGATCGTTCACTGAGGGTGATGGTAGATGGCTCTCTGTTTAACTTCTCCACTAATGCTGGTGGCCCTCAAGGTTCAGTTCTTTCGCCCACTCTTTTCCTTTTGTATATTAATGATCTTCAATTGATTGGAAATCCTATCCATAGTTTTGCCGATGATAGCACATTGCATTCCAGTTTGAGAAATCTTTCCCGCACAATGTAAGGTTTTTCAAACTTAAGCAAATTGCAGCTTCAACTTCTCGAATATCCACTACGAAGTCCTTAAATTTCGATCTCCAGGTAATTCTCCAGTGGTGCGCAATTAGCTTCAACTTCCCGAATATCCACTACGAATTCCTTGAATGCCAATCTCCAGGTATTTCTCCAGTGGGGCAAAGACAACTTAGTTGTTTTCAATCCTTCTAAAAGTCAGTCTTGTCTTATATCTCGCAAAAAAGGATTCTTCTTCTCCTATGCTTATCTTAGGTGATACTCCGATTTCTAGGCAAGATGATATATCTCTTTTGGGATTACACTGACTTCTAATCTCTCTTGGCACAAGCACATTGCAAATATTGCTTCCTCTGCATCGAAAAAACTTGGTTTTCTCTTTTGCTTTCGGCTCCTGTCTCCTCCCGAGATCTGCTGAGTTTGAAGATGACTTGAGAAATTCCTCCAGTTATCGAGTACTCGAACTCTGTCACCTTGTAAACAGGCGGTGAAACCACTCTGCTGTTGTGGAAGACTAGTGGTTACATATTGTACGATATTACTTTAAAGTTTCAAGAGAGTAATTGGTTGTTTCTCGGATATGACCACCCTCATTGTTTAAAAGCTGCACCCTTTCCACTTTATTTACTTGTACTAATTGCTAACTTTTAAAATATTTAATACTAAATGCAACTTATTTTGTACCAGTATTCAATTAAATAAAAAAAATCTGGCCGCTGTAGGAAATTTTCTCTTTTAGGGAAAGAGAACAGTTACTCCCTTCTCCCCGTGTTTTCACCTTATAGTGAATACAATAACTGCACTGTATTTAGCAGTCACGTGGGCATGAGCCACAATCAACTCAAACGGGTTTACTACTGTACCCTCTCATTTCACCGGTCGGAAATGCTAGCTTTAAAGTTTTTTTCATTCTTTATGGTCACTAAATGTTTATTAAATTTTTATTCACTTTTTTCAAGAATTGATTCAGATTAGTTGACTACACATAGCTGTAGTGAGTTACACATCCCTTGGAGTATATGCCAGTTTCATCATGTTCTTCAACTTTAGGATTCCTTAGCTGTGCATAGCTGCTTATATTTACTTTGAGCAAAGTTTGCCTGTATCTTTCAACTATGGATAATTTATCCTTATACAAGTAAAAAAAAAAAAAAAAAAAGTTCTTGTACTCTGGCATCACCATATTAGAGAAGAGACGTTTACAACTAATCACTTAACACGAATGATAATATTAACCGTATTTAGCGATTATGCGTATTCAAACCACGGCTCACTCAAATGTATTTAGACAAGTCGCATACGAAGTGCGGCTGGTCTCTGTTCGTATTTTTTCACGTTTTTTTGTTAATAGTGTTATCAGCAGTATTTCAAAAAATATACAGGTGTTTGATCTTCTATTTCAATGTGTGGAGGGTGTTGGTTTTGAAAGTATACAGTACTGTACTTCAGAAAATCTTTCTGACCGCTTTTACTTTGTAACATTAATCACAGATTTTCTTTCACGTATATAATTTTTTTTTAAACCAGCATCCCAATTCTGTTTCTTCAGGTTCTTCCACGATTTAGGCCTGACGTAGCCGAGCAGTCAGGAGCGCGAGTGCGGTAGCACGCGGGTGCATAAGTACACGTGCCTTGAGTGACCGGGGTTCAAGCCCGTGACTACTGAATATGGTGCTGTTTCTTGTATTCTGTCTATCTTGTGAACTCCTCTGACCGTTTGGTCGTCCCGGAGTATAAACAGAAAATTTATTTATTATTTATTTATTCTTTGAGTAGACCGGGGTTGTAGCCCGTGACTGCTAAATACGATTAACAACAATGTATTGATTGATTTATTGTAAATTCCGCTGACCTGGTGGTCGTGTCCGAGTATAAACAAGAATCTTTTTTATCTTCAGTTCCCCCACACCCAAATCACTAAAACTGAATCCCCCCCCCCCTTTTTGCGAGAGGAGAATGAAGTTATTTAATTTTTTTTTCTTCCACCTCGGCCGTGTGGGCCTCGGGAGACTACATTGCATGTAGTCTTCCCCTCACAGAGTTGGGGGAAACAACCGGTGCCGCCAGACAAAAAAAATAAAATAAAATAAAATATAACCTGCTACAGCTTCCCTTCGTCTGGATATCAAATGACTTGTTCCCGTAATGGTTATGATCGTGTTTGCTTATATAAAACGATTAATTACTTTGAAACCTGATTATCTGTTGAGACAAAATATTATGCCATGGTGTTGGTTTTTTCATATGACTATTAGTTATGCGATTATGACATGCATTATTGATGGTTATATTATGTCGGATGGCTTCAGCATACATTTGAATAGGTATGATATTCATTAATTAATACACAAGAAAATTTTCGTTTGATAATATATAATTCATAGAATGATCACTAGATGGTAGCACATAACTGACTGCTTTACGTGCAGTGTTGCCATTTTAGCGGTTTTCCCGCTAGTTTTAGCGGAATTGCTTCAGGTTTAGCGGATAAAAGTATGAAATAGCGGATAGCGGATTTTTTAGCGGGAAGAGTATAAATGTTTAGCATTTTATGTATTTTGGCAATGTAACATTTATATTAAGAAATATTAAATTAATTGTTCAATTAATTATTTAATTAACAATAAAAATAATTCATAATTGAAATAGTAAGGATATCATATTTCATAGTTTGTTTTTTTATAAAGCGAAGAATCCGTTTTATTCTGGATTTCCCTGAGGAGAACCCCAACAATTTGACGTAGTTACGCTCGCGGTCAAACGACCTGATCATTGGGTCATAGCTTTAAATTGTTGAATCAAATCTAAAAATGTGGAAAAAATTCTAATGACGCCTTTTTTTGAAACAGCGAAGGAATGGCATTGGATAATTTTTCTTCGTCGTATTTGTTTGGCTTCCAAGAAATGCGATCCGAATTACCGACATCTCTTTCAACGTTTCTAATAACCACAGAGCAATAAGTAATAAGAGTAATAAGTAATAATTATTTCTAATAACTACAGTGTAATAATATCTTAGTATAGTCAGTCCTTGTATTGCACGATAGTTGTATTCCTAGAAACCCTCGTGCAATGCAAAATCGTGCCTTTAGTAAATCCACCAGCCGACAAAATCAATTCAAATATTTATACAGTGTACAGTGCCATAAACGATGGTGCAGATCCGAAAAAGATAGTTCATTCGTGCCAAACAAGGTGGTTATCCATTGAAGTTCCTATAACAAGAATTTTAGAACAGTATATTGAATTAAAAGCCCATTTTGAAATAACTCGTTTGACTGACAAATGTTATACTGCAGAACTTCTTTATTCAATGTTCAAAGATGAAAGTAATTTAGCATATCTTTTATTTTAAAACCTATCTTATCTGAAGTACAAAGAGTAAACAAATCTTTTGAATCAAATACTGCCGATCCTACATTATTACTACATGATTTAAACATGCTATTTTCGATGATTGCCAATAAAATGTTTTTACCAAATACACATATTGAAAGGATAGAAGAGGACATTAATAATTATTTATACCCTAAGCCATATTTAGGTTACCAATTTGAAAGAAAAATAAATGAATTAATAATGAATAAACTTATCACAACAACAACAGGCAACAGTATATAAACATTACTCTCGTTAAATGGGAAAACATCAACAATACAATGAAGTTTTGGTCAGAAGTTTCGAAATATCGAGATGCAAGCGATAAAAATCCATTTAAAGAAATTATCGAATTTGCATTGGGAATTTTAATTTTGCCATTATCCAATGCAGATGTGGAAAGAATATTCAGCAACTTAAATCTAGTAAAAAACAAAACACGCAACAGAATGAGTGTTGGCACGGTTAATGCAATCTTATCAGTACGATACGGCTCAAAAGAGTTGAAAAGTGTTGTAAAAATTATGTTTTACCTGAAGAAGTGCTTCGCAAAATAGGTACACAAGAAGCATATGATGAGGAGGTATTGAATTTCGAAATTAATTTAGATTTTTAAATATTGATTTTATATTACAAACAGTTATAGTTATATAAATAACTATTTATATATACTATTTGTTTGTTTTTATTCACTACAAAGTACAAACAAATGAAAATTTAAAAAATTTGGCGGGTCAAGTGCTAAAAATAGCGGATTTTGAGTATGCGGCTAGCGGGAAATATTATTAAGAGTTGGCAACACTGTTTACGTGTGATTTAAAAAAATAACCCAGCTTTTCTGTATGTTTTACTAGACCAGTGGTTTTCGACATTTTTTTTTTTTTTTATTAATGGCACCCTTACTCAGTTTTCTGCGTGTTAGATCCGAATTTCTCTTTTTTATCTCTTTCTCAATCATTTAAAAAAATATATATGATGTTATTTTATAATAACACAATTAAAAAAAATTACAACTCGTAATACAAATTATATATACTTATACAATAATTTTATTCTTTATATAGAGGTACTAAATAAACATCAACTATAGATCACCACAAAAGTAAGATTCCGTACAATGGAAGGTATTAGAAAAATAGGAGGTACACTTGGCTTGCGTAACTTTTCAATGGGATATTTGTGCCTAGTATGACTCGCAGATTTTTTTCGATATTAAGTGGAATATTGGAGCGACAACCAATCGACCACTTTTGAATGGAGTTCTAGACTCCATTCAAAAGTGGTGGTTTGGTTAATTTATGATCTCTCTCTCTCTCTCTCTCTCCCTCCGTTTCGTAGACGTTCTGTTCCATGCCTTTTCTATAGATGTTTTCATGGGCCCTGGTCTTCTTAACTTACTTCTATAATTCTCCCTCTCTCTCTTCCAAACCATTCGGAACACGTTCACGCTCTGCAAGCGATCAGCATCCTGTTACCTTCCAACTGAGAACCAACTTTTCTTTTTCCTCATTTATCGTTTCAATTTCTGTTTTCTGGATCAACTTCCCTTCCCACATTTCGTGAAAATTAGTCTACAGAAATTCAAGTCTAATGTTAACAAGTAACTTCTTTCATCTTTTCAACCTTCAACCCACGCACGGTAATAAGTATTGTAGGTTCTAAGACCTTTTGGTGTTTGGAGTTTTCATAAAAAAAAAAAGCTTTTGCAGTTTAATTGATTTTAGAATGTCCATTCGATTTAATGATAGCTTACTCCTTTAAGCAAAATATTATTCACAGGTATTGTTGTTGTAAAGGAGTTTTTTTTCCCCGATGGGATGAAATTTATTTTGTTTTTTTTCTCCTCCTGGTTTGTAGCTGCGTGTGTTTACTACCTTTTTTCCAATCCTTCTTAAAATAATGACTTAAGTGTAACCAATTAATCTTTTTAAAAATTCTTCATAAGAAAGTGTAAAAGGTAACATAATTAAACTGCAATTCCTTCTAGTTATTAATTATAAACTAGTAAGAAATGCATCAATTTTTTAGAAACATTTGAATTATTAATTTGGTTTCCCAATAAAATTATAATGGAATTTACAGTCATTTCCTGACACGATATTTGTAATCGAGACATCGCTGCGGCTAATCTTACTGTAATTAAATTTATGCGTAACATACTGTTTTCTTACAGTTGGACATTTCAGAAAATTGGTTTTGTCGTTAAACCCAAAGAATAAAATAAGCATAAGCTGTAAATAGAGAAACCAGTCATAGTTCTTTTCCTCACGGATTAAAAATTGCCAACACGATTATTAGTTGTCATTGAGTTTATTAAGTTCATGACTTCGACTCAGAACAACGCAAGGAAATTATTTCCAAAAAGGTGAGAATAAAGCCCTAACCGTTACTTATCAGTGTTTTGTGTAGTTGCCTGGTACCCAATACACTGTATTGCATTACTATGGCCTAACTCAGTAGCGTAGCTACCCTTTTTCGGGCCCGGAGGCAAAGAACATGTTCGGGCCTCTACTGGATTAATGAAAATTGCAAAAAGAGGAGAGACGGCCAAAGACGCCGGGCCTCTAAAGGGCCCGGGCCGAAGGCAGTTGCCTTGCCTGCCTACATGGTAGGTACGCTACTGGCATAACTATTACTCTTACATAATGTAGCCTTCGCGGCTAGTACGGTGGTTACGAACACCCTTCTACCATACCATACCATACCATGTGGCAAAAAGGGCTGTTCATGAAAACAGGCGGACTGACACTGATTCGTCACAATACACTTCTTATTCTAAACAATCCAACCAAATCCTACAAAATAACGAAAATAATGCATTATTAGCGAACTTAATGTTATTTTTCTAGGCTTGTCAATGACAACAGGAAGTGCAGTAGGGGATCATAGGAATCAGAAGCAGTTTTTTTTTGGGGGGGGGGGGCTTTATCCTCGAGTTTTAGAAATATTATTTTTAC
Organism: Mastigoproctus giganteus; assembly: GCF_048544385.1. Lineage (NCBI taxonomy): Eukaryota > Metazoa > Arthropoda > Arachnida > Uropygi > Thelyphonidae > Mastigoproctus > Mastigoproctus giganteus. The sequence goes on along the minus strand of NC_143575.1, from coordinate 180,507,060 downwards.
GTTAATTAAACTTAAAAATCAAAGTCTGTTAACTTAAATAATTTTGAACGTCTGGCATATGTTGATTTAATAATAAATAAAATAAATTAGTTTCGTCAGACGACGCACAGATTGAGGGATCCCCTTAAAGCGAATGTACTTACAATATTAGCATTTGGTACTCCGTTTGGAACCCTCACAATACAACTTTGATACAGCATATGAATCGCTGAAATCCCATATAAGTGTCATTCTAGATGCAATCCCATGTTCTATCAGTGTTCTATCCCAATTTGTTCTCCTCTTTCGAGCTACAATCATTGGAAACACAACTTTCCTAGATCTTTGTATCGTATTTTATCTTGATCAGTTTCGCTACCAGATTTGCTTTATCTTACCTTCCATTAACCGGTGGCAGTTACTAGACATAAGATGATTTACCATATCAACATATCACGGTTAAAGTGATAAAGGAGGCCTCCTTTAAATGGACTGTGGAACTTATAAACAAACGTGAAATGGATTTATCTTTGGACATTAGTATCTAAGGGCGATCGGGCTATCATCATCAAGTTTTCTTGATGATGATAGTTGTAATTGAAACTCTTTGATCCCTATAATGTGTGATTTCTCTAGTGACTCTTGCTTTTCATGGGATTTTCACAGGATACTGGATTAAAATAATGAAGTGAATCAGAACATGTGGGACACTCAATGTTCTAATTTGTCTTTTCCTCTTACTGTAGAGTTCCCGAGAACTGTACTGTCACTGAAATATCGCGTTTTGAAATTTTTATTTATTGATGTATAATTGGATGTATTCGAATGTAGTGAAATACTTCTGCTGTACACATTAATTGGACACATACGAGTAGTGTTTAGAATTAAATAATAACATAAATATTTTCAATAAGTCTATATATTTATTATAAAAGTAGCAACTTTAAAAACCAGCAAGAAATCGCAGAAACGCAAAAAAGGTAGGTAGGTACTCGTGCAAAAATACTCTTTGGATTGTCAGATAGATAACAGCGGTGACTGAAGGACTTGTTAATCAAGTTCATTATACTGCGAGTGCCTATCGACTGGTCATTATCTGGAAAAAATTAGATCATGGGACAGTTTGTGTTGACAGTTTTTGGGAAGAAATTTTTCTGAAGACCACAAAAGTCAGCAACTGATCAAAGGAATGTTAGAGCGATTTTTTTTGCAGACAGTTTTTTAAGACCAATTTTCAAGACAAACTAATCTGGAATTTTGTTTCATCCATTGTTATGGATGAAGCAAAATTCCAGATTGGTTTGCCTTGAAAATTTGTTTCAGAAGTTGCAATCTTGTAATAAATAAGATTGTCAGGTTAATGCACCGGTCCTAAATATGGTGTTGTGCTAGCGATGTGAGTGGTGGGTTCCATGGACGAAAGTGGGTATCAGCTCCTTGATCATCCGCCGTTTTTGTCACTGCTAGACTCTGATTTTTACGTGTTTCATGTTTAGAAGTTCATTTGATACAAAAAAAAAAAAAAAAAAATCGAGAACGAAGGTTGCTTAACTGAGTGGTTCTAAAGTTTTAAAAAGAAAAATAGATGTGCAGGACGGGAAAAATTCGCATATGCCCCAGGAGATAGTGGAGTATGGAATTTCTTTTTTGTTAGTATTAGAAATGATTGTCCACTCCATGTATCAACACATGCTTATAAAGTGTTTTCAAGTGGATAACACATTAATACGAATGGTCGCAGTCTTCTCGGAGGTATTCAACTGAGGCAGAATGTTGTTCCATTACATCCGGATTCCTAAGGCTGGTGGATTTTAATTAATGGCAAAGCGATCGCTTGCTTCTTATTACAGCGCGTTCCTTTTCAATTCATCTTATGAAACAAGATCGCGGCTCATGGAAATGACTTAGTATCACACTTATTGAGTGAGGGTAAGCGCTGTAGCTTTAGCTTCCTGCATATGTTACCTATTCCCGTTGAATCCTTCATATTATTTAACTGATTACTCAAATGAAATCGTGAATTGCATCTGAAATCTAACTGGTGGGATTCCCTTATCTTGAAAACAATATAAAACACCTTCATCTATGAAGATAAGAGTGATAGTAGAGAATAGTTCAAGAGATCGCTGAAATCGGCTTTACAAAAAAATTTGAAAGAAAAACGTATCTAAAAAACCTCTTTTTGGATATGGGCTCCATCTTAACTGGGCGCCTCCGTAGTCAGGTGGGAAGGAGCAGCAGTGCGTAGCACACGCTTCTTGATTAGACCGGGGTTCGAGCCCGTCGCCACCAAATACGGAGGTTGCGGAAAGGTCAAGGGAATGACCACCGCATATTCCCGGAGCAATATGGCCTTAGTTGCTAATGCTCCTAAAAACCAAATAACAACAAACAAGCCATCTTAACTGCGGGCGTAGTTAAGCCTCTTCTTAAACAGCCTCTGAAAGGCTGTTTAAAACATAGTTCTAACAAAATATTCATAAAAAGGGTAGTGCTTTCAAGACTTCTTCACCCAGAACATGTATTCTTTTGGATGCATGATGTCAAGTAACTTTAAATATCTTCAGCAGTTTTCTTGACTACTCGTTGATTTAAAAACGGCAAAACGTAGATTATCCAACTTAATTCGATATTGGTCAGTTCTGATGATCGATTTTCACTAATTTATTTGATGTCCGAAATTCATATTCGGCGCCCCACTGGTTACCATTAATACCTTAATTTTTAAATGTATCGGTTTTATCATTTGATGGGTAACACTACTCCTTGACCTTTTTTACAATACAGCGGACATCATGATACGACAATTCGCTTCAATAAAAATACAGTATAAATAATTAACTAGAATCGCCTTAAAACAAGTTTTAAAATTATTTTTATATGAGTCGTATGATATTATAAACATAGCTGTTTTTGTTCACTACACTGCAGACATTATTTTAAGCCAGGTTTCCCCGAAAGCAAAATTTTATTTCTTCTTTTCATAGTGACGTAGAATGTAATTTTTTTTTTTCTTTTTTCCTACGCATTTCATGCAGACGTAATTCTGAACAGAAATATTTACTCGCGAAATAGATTAATTCTAGTAATACCCGAAGCTGCAAACACTAATTGCTGTTCAACCATTTCAAGAATTGTTATGGTCAATCATAAAAGAGATAAATACTTCGCATTTGGGTTTTACCTCATGGTGTTATTAAACTAAATCTGGTTCAACTTTCTCAGCTGGAAGTTACGTTTACTTTTATTGTTAGCATATTTTAATAACGAATGGGCCTGGTGTACTGGAGTCCATGGTTGAGAGAACAAATATAGACACGTATAACTATAAGTATAGTTTAATGTAAAATATACTAACAGGCAGTAGCTTTCGAGACTGGCGTGTCTCTTTATGAACTGAAATTCAAAATACAACGGAAAAGTGCGAGCTGAGTGAGGCACCTTAATCATGTGCCATTGTTGTTGCACGGACGTGCGCTGTTTTAACTCCACTGATCATCTAGCATTAAAACGGGTGTCTCTAGGATGGGGTGTAGACGTATGCCTTTGTGGCAGTTTATTACCTTTGGATTGTTTAATATGTTAAGTGACTCTAGCCATAGGCGGTGGCGAAAGTGTCGTGAGTGGTCTACTATTTCAAAGTCACGTTTGGGATCAAGATCGTGGTTGGTGGCCCAAAAGTGTTCCGCGACTGCGGACTGTCAGTTTCGGCAAGCCGGATTGCTCTGTCATGTTCCGTAAGGCGATCTTGGAGACGCCTTGATGTTTCTCCTATGTAGCAACATCCTATGTCATAGTCTCTACAAGTGATGCGATATACTACATTGCTGCGTAAGAGAGGTGTGACAGGGGTCTTCACACTGGAGACAAGTGAACGTAGGTTCCTGCAGGTTAACTGCACGCATTTGATGTTGTAACTTCTAAAGATCTTCGAGATCCGTCCTGAAACGCCTGCATAATAGGGAATGTAGGCGGACGATATACCGTCTTGGTTCGGTGGTCTTGGATGGGATGTGAGTTCTTGTGCCTGTAATAGGCACCTGCTTAGCACATGGGGATGGACGTGTGCCTTAGCCTATGTGGTGCGGACAATTCACTAACTACAGATCCGGCCACGCACCAAGTCATCTCAATAGCACTGCCCGCACCCTATTCTCCAGGGCTTGGAGCCATTCTAGCACTGATACAATTAGGCGTAACGAGATCTCCCGTGTGAAGGCGGACCTTACCAAATGTGGTAATTTCAGTTGATAAAGAGACACGCCAGTCTCGAAAGCTTGGCTAGAGACTTCCACCACCACCTAAAGTATCTAGCCAACAAAATTCAAAGGTACAGTGCTATGATAAGGCGGGTCAGCAGGGCAGACTGGGGGCTGAAGCACAAAGCTCTTACTCTGATATACCAAGCGGCATACGTGCCAATTGTGTGTTATGGTGCCTCCATCTGGTACCGAAAAGCCATCCTAGCAAGAAATAAACGTAAGCTGGATTCAATCCAGAGATTCATGCTCCTTTCAATTTGCAGGGCGTGCCGCACCGTCAGCACCCCTGCTCAGCAGGTATTAACTGGATGTCAGCCACTGTACTTAGAAGTGGTTAAAAGAGGGCTTTTTTTATCACTTAAGGAAGGGAGTTCCAACCCAACTGCTAAATTTTCAACTTTACACCACAAACGGCACCGAAAGACAACAGATAACCCAATATCTACAAGAGATATGGCAACATGACTGGGACCCTACAACAAAAGGGGCCATCACAAAACGATTCTTTCCATCCATAAGTTCAACTCACCCAGAACCTCCACCCTGGTTTTGCCTGGCCTCCATGTGACCTTTATCCTCACCGGCCATGGATCCTTCCAACAAAAACTGACCGCCATGGGAATCGAGAATGATCCACGTTGCTACTGCGGCGAAGAGGAGTCCTGGGGGCACCTCATGTATGAGTGCCCCAGCTATGACAACATTAGGCTTAAATTCCTCACCACAATACAGAGAAACCCTCACAATCAAGAATCCACTCTGCTACTCCAGGAAGATACCTATTAGACATTAACCACCTACGCGCATGAAACATTTGCACTTAGGCGAGCTAGGATTGCAGAACTCAGAGCCCAAGAACTAAAACGGACCCGCGTGGGATAACTCTCCATTCCCCCGGAAAAACGCAGACCTAATCATGCAAACCCTAATAGGGTAGGATCTATTGCAGGCACCATCCAAGGTGCGGGATGCTGGCACTCCTCGGAGTGCGGGATTTAAAAGTAATCGCAAACCCGAAATGGGTAGGATATACTGCTGGTACCGATCTAGGTGCGGGATTGCTGGCACCGACCTCTGTGCGTGTTCTACAGACACTATGCCATTGGCAATTACACAGGGGCACCTATCCCCTGTGACTTTTAAACCGACACTCTTTCCTATACTTTGCCTAAATTAGGTGGATTTATTCTCCCCTGTCAACCCACCCAAATTCATTCCCCCTCTAATCCTCTCTTCTTCTGTGGCCCTCTCTTTCTCTTTTTTTTAATCTATTACTTTTATTACTTATTTTATTATTTTTATTTATTTTATTTTTATTTTTTTATTATTTTTATTTATTTTATTTTTATTTTTTTAATCTGTTACTTTATTTTTATTTTTTTTTGGTCTCCGTCAGGAAGCCCAGGCAACCCTGGTAGAGGCCAGCCAGAGTATAATGGGCAGCCTGGCTCACCTCCCAGTGGTAGTGGCGGGCAACGTAGGGGTTCCCTTAGGGTCCTTGCGGCTAAGCAGTCAGAGACAGAACAACAGACAACAGCACTACTCTGTCACAAACCAGACACCACACTTTTTCTGGCTTTTACAGAGATTCTGTAAATTTTTCACACCATGGTGCAGATGTGGGAAACCACCGGTGGCGCCTTCCACAAAACACTATGCCTGTTAGTTCACTCTCGCCGGATCACTGTGTACGCAATATTATTATTGCCATCATGAAAAGTGCCTGTGATCTGTCCATTTTATTTATTTTTTTTTTTAACTTGGTCTCCGCTCAGGAAGCTGAGGCGACCCTGACGGAGACTAGCCAGAGAACTATGGGCAGCCTGGCTACCTCCTAGTGGTGTGTGCGGGCAACGTGGGGTTCCACCAGGGGCCCTGCGGCCAAATGCCAGGACACACAACAGAACCCAACACAAAACTACACATTCAACACACTACACTTTTTCTGGCATTTACAGTGTTCTGTATTTCTTCACAGTGTACATATGGCGCAGATGTGGGAAACCACAGGTGGCGCCCGACCCTAACACTATGCACACTATGATCTGTCCATTCCGTGTAGGAGGCCATACCGCTATGCTGTCCCCTGGTGAAATACAGACCTTCGGGACTTAAGAAAGAGGGCACAAGCCAGGAAAACCAACGTGCACGTGCCCATCCTCCCCCACATGAGGTTGAAGCTGCCCGGGAGGCATATCGGTTAGTTAGAAACATGTACACCAAGGAAATTCGTAAGTGTAAGAAGGAATCGTGGCACACCCTGGTCTGAGCAATGAAGACCCATGGGGCATTGTGTTCCGCATCGTCACCAATAGGCTGCCTAGAGGTGAGGTTCTTAGTACAACTCTCAAACCGGATGGCTCTTCAACCTTTACCTGGTCTGACTCAATAAACAATTTTCTTGATTCCATTTGCCCTACTGAATTTTCAGCGATGTCACTGGAGCAACAGCAGTTCATCGACAGTAATCAAGCTTATCAGCCAGAGGCTACGGAACCGCCCTTCACTATGTTAGAGATGAATATGGCTCTGGCTAAAATGAAAGATGGCAAAACGCCAGGTGCTGACTTACTCGAAGTCGACGTAGTCAAGAAATTCGCTGAAGGCTACCCCATCACACTCTTGAGCCTCCTCAACAGGTGCCTTGCTGAAGGAACTTTCCCTGTACCCTGGAAGACTGCTACTCTCAAGCTGATCCTGAAAAATCCAGATAAACCACCCCAACTTCCTGCCTCCTACCGACCAATCGCTCTGCTCTCCGTTTTGACCAAGCTTCTAGAATGACTTCTGCTGTATCGCTTTTTCCACCTGCTATACCGATAAGCAACTCAACTCACCATGTCAGTTTGGATTCAAGACAGGCTCCAGCACTGAAGACGCTATACACAACTTGATTACCCAGGCCACACATACAACTTCAAAGTATACTCTAGCCATCACGGTGGACTTTGCTCGTGCCTTCGATCGACTGTGGTGGCCCAGTGTCCTTCGGAGGCTTCGGCAGGCAAACACGTCCAAAAACCTATACAATAATCTAAAATCCTATCTCAGCAATAGAAAATTACAAGTTGTAAACAAATACCAGACTATGACAAGATGCATTCACCAGGGTTGCCCCCAGGGCTCTGTCCTTGGGCCATTCCTCTGGTCCATTGTTCTGGACGAGTTCCTGGGGTTTGGCCTGGGTGGAACCAGACCCTTAGCCTTTGCTGATTATCTTGTTCTGGTGGTTCAAGGTGACACAAGAGCGGCACTGGAAGCAAAAGCAAATACAGCTCTGGAAAAGCTCCAAAACTGGGCAGCACTCCACAACCTCAATTTCTGGTGAGAAAACAAAATCGATTCTCCTCAAGGGAAAGCTACAAATACGCAGGCCTCCAACAATGAAGTTAAATAACATCGCTATACGTCTCTACACAGAAGTCAGATACCTGGGAATCTACATTGACACCGGTCTTAACTTTCACTCTCATCTGAAGTACTTATACACAAAATCCGAAAGTATACGGCCATGATAAGAAGAGTCAGCAGAGCGGACTGGGGTTTGAAGCATAAAGCTTTGTCTCTCATCTATAAAGCGGCGTTTCTCCCAATTGTGTGTTATGGAGCCTCAGTTTGGTGTACAAAGGCCAACCTGGAAAAGAACAAGCGTAAACTTGACTCAATACAAAGATTCATGCTGTTGTCTATCTGCAGGGCATGTCGCACTGTCAGCACCCCTGCCCTACAGGTTATTACTGGATGCTTGCCACTGTATCTTGAGGTGATTAAAATCGGACTTTACCATCGATTAAAGAAGGGAATTCCGACACAGTTGTTAAATCTTCAACTGCAGTTTACCAATGACCAGAAACAAGAAAGAAAATGTATCTTCAAACACCTTCAAGGACTTTGGCAGCATTCATGGGAAACCACGCCCAAAGGAGAAATTACCAGAAGATTCCTCCCATCCATTGACATGACTTTCCCAAAGTCTCCTTCCTGGTTTTCACCTGGTCTGCAAGTTACATTCCTGATCACAGGACATAGGCCCTTTCAACAGAAATTGACAGCAATGGGAATTGAAAGCAATCCATTCTGCCACTGTGGCGAAGAGGAGTCATGGGGGCATCTCATGTATGAGTGCCCTGCTTACAATGATTGTAGGCTCAAATTTTTTACTGAAATCCAGGAGAACCCTCGTAACCATGAAACATACCTGCTTCAGAATGAAACGACATACAAAGCCTTAACGAGTTACGCACAAGCTGTCTTTACCATCAGACGGGCAAAGTTTGCTGAACTTAGAGCTGCTCAGAACAACGACCCCCAAGTGCAAACACAAACTGGGGTCGGATAGCGTTTTCCCAACTGATAAGAGTAAGACTGAAGATTAAAATACTATGTTGGCATCATCATGGTTGGCACTCCTTGAAAAGCTGACTCCCAGAGAGTGCTTGGCCTTTGGCACTCGCACAGTGGTGCCTGCTCCTGTGACTTTTGATTCCTTTAGCCCCCTCTCCTATTTCTCCTTACTCGGGTGGACTGCCTTCTCAATCTGTCCACTTTAGCTTGTTCCTCACATTGAGACCCCTCTTCCTCTTGTTCCCCAGGCCTTCTCTTCTCTTTCTCTCTTTTTTTTTATTATTATTATTTTTAAACTTTGTCTTCATCCAGGACGCTCAGGCGACCCTGGCAGAGACCAACCAGAGAATAAAGGGCAGCCTGGCTACCTCCTAGTGGTGTGTGCGGGCAACGTCAGGTCCCACCAGGGGCCCTGCGGCCAAATGCCAGGACACCCAACAGAACCTAACGCAATATGTCATATACAACAGACAACACTTTTCTGGCATTTACAGTAGTTCTGTCTTTCTTCACAGCGTACATATGGCGCAGATGTGAGAAATCACAGGTGGCGCCTGACCCTAACACTATGCCTGTTAGTATATTTCACATTAAACTGGGTTATAATTATACGTGTCCATTTGTTCTCTCAGCATTTTTTTTAACTGGGATAAGCGCAGTACATATGGATGATGCGGTTTTCCAGTTCTTGACTAGTTTGCATAATCTACATCCCAGTGTATCTGCCGAAGTTTGTAGTATATAGTTGCTAGTAGGACAATTAAATTGCTATTTTATAGCTTATCACCGGGAATCTAGTAATGTGTGCGAGTTGAAATGATTTATTAGCTATGATTATGAACTCATAAGTACAACTGTAGATGTAATCACACAATGAGATATATCTCATTGCGTGATTAATTCTGGTCTGTACGGTAGAATTTAATTTCTATTCCCATTAATCTTGGCCTTGGAGGAACACGCTTCCACTTTGCCATGGACACTGCTACTTGATTGACAATTTGTCTTGTGCAACAAGCATACAGCGAAATACTATCGCACATTTATTTTTAGTGTTATTGTATAGGTTGTAACAAAAAGGCACGTGTCAACCTAGAATATTAATTGTTTGAAACACTGACAACCATTGCTTCTACTGCTCAAAGCGTCTTATAGAAATAACACTCATACATTCGTTCAGAGGACAAGTTGTTTAAAAACCTCTTCTCTGTACAATATCTTTCATAATAAAGTCTTTATTTTATAGTATTGGATACATGGTATGTTAAGGTATTGCGTATAGATTATACATGTGCAAACTGCATGTGCAGTCTAATCCATTCCACGCAGGACTGCCTTGGTCGCTAGAGGTGGAGTTATTTACTGTTACTTGCGTTCCATAATATTTGATGGGGCAGTGTATAATGGTAGAGCGTAAGGCTTGTGGCAGTCTTTGCCATATGTCACTCCGTTTCAAGTGGGCGTGTTTGTGCGTGAGTTCGGGTTATTATCGCAAGACAAGATCTTCGAAACTGCGATGAGTGAAAGGGATAGCTTTGGGTACTGTAATGGTGATTGCTTCGTGGCTAAATCATAAATGCACGTAGATCACGGAATTCCCAGCATTTTGTTGTACAGTTCTGGGTATTCGATTGCAAGCAATATCGATTATTTTATATCATTTCCTTTTGTTTGTTTGTTAAAAGAATCAAAAAAAAAAAAATAATAAATAAATAAAAATAAGAGGAGAAAACGCTTTCCGTCCACAGATTTGATCACGTATACCAAGAAACGACTGCAACCATGAAACTCATTTATTTATCCCACTGCTACACTAAGATTAATCTTTTTAAATTCTAGTTCACATAATTTCCATTCCATGCCCTCTCAGTGATATGCCATTGTAAATGCAGTTGCAGTATAATTCCAATTATTTGGAGGTCAATTATCCTTTGGGTTGGATTAATAGTGGTCCCAGATTGTTTTTCTCTTTCAGTGATTTTTTTAAAGTGCATAATTTTATTTATTTTGTATGATGTGATCAATACACAAAGGAACCTGTTTTTTCTTGCTTCCTTCGTGTATCGCGGCCGGGATATCCAACCAACCGGTTGGTTCGGCACCATCGTGATATCCAGCCCGAGGCGGGAATCGAACCCGCGACCTTTGTGTTGCCTGGCAGGCACTTTACCTACCCGGTTAGCCCGGTCGGTAGTGCATAATTAAACTTCCTAAGAAATCGATTTTAAAAAATATTTAGGTTTTAAGTGTTTTTTAATGACTTTTTAGATGATATATAGCGTCATTTTATTTTTTTCATGAAATAAATACCCATGGCAATCCTAATAAAATATAATTTGGATTAAATGGATAATATGCACTCTGCTGTAATTTTTCATGAAGATTGTACACTTATTAAAAAAAAAAAAAAAAAAAACGAGAGGAAGTCAAATAAATTATAATTACAGTAAACTAAATTCTGGCACGTTTTACAAAAGTCAACGATTTACAAGCCAGAAATATTAAGACAGCAATCTGGCACTCGACCGTTGATACGAGTGCCAGATTGCTGTCTTTAAGAATCGATAAAAAAAAAAAAGTTGTCATTTGTTTCTTTATAAGATGTTTGCAGATTCTATTTTCCTTTCATCTGTTTTTGCGGCCAGTAGGATTTAAAATGCATAGATAATACAAAAATCTTTCTTCTCACAGCAGAAGAAACTTGCCTTGTCAGAGAGTTTCTCTGACATTGCATTACTTTCAAACAGATGCCGCTCCAAAAGGTTATTGGCCATTTGTTTGAAAGATGAGACTGCTACGGCAGCCAGTTTAAGGACTAACTGGTCCCTCATCAGGTAGCGGGTGGTCTCTAGTAGCAACATGCAGACAAAAGCTGTTCTATGTGAGCTGCCTGTGGTACGCGAAATCAGTTTTCAAATTTGTGATATCACTAAAGCTATCTGTTGAAAGTAGTGCAATACCAGAATAAATCGTTACAAAGGCAATTTTTTTTTTTTCCTGCTGTGAGAATTAAGACTACTGCATTATTCATAAGGCTTAATTCCTTCTGATTGCAAAAACAGATGAAAGGACAAGATAGTCATTGTAAATGATAACATGTGTAAATAACGTAATCTATTGGTTTTCAATATTTACTGAAATGTGCTTCTATAAACGATTTAAAATCCTTTAGAGGAGCACAATGTTTAGAATTTAGCGCCAAAAAAAAACCTTTTTTGCACAGGATATAAAAATGTCGTGTGTACAAATAGGATAAACGCTTAACCTGTGGCGAAAATTTTTTGAAAACCGTTACCAGTTTTGGTAATATAACAGAAAACTCTTTCTGCACACTCGGAGACTGAGAAATGCTAGAGTTTAGAGAGCTATATTTAGTGGTTGAGGAGCATTGACAACATTTGTATTACATCAGACGATATTGTATTACAATACATAGATTTTTATCTAGTGCGATGTCTACCGAGTCTAGGTTTTGACCTGCTGGGCCGGAAATGTACATATTATAAATGTTTCCGCTGCATAATGCTTCGCCTTCTGTCTGGTTAAAAAGTGCCTTTGCGCAGTAATGGCTTAAAATGTCATTTTTCCCATTCTCAAACGTTCCTATTTCTTGTTCAGATACTTGGAAATCCACTTCGCACAGACCATTCTGTACTTATCGTAGTTATGGATGATCTTCCTGTGCCTATGTCTGGTGTTATGGATGATGGCGTATGCTGTCTCATGATTGATATCCATCACCCTGGCTACTACATTATCTGGGGTACACCGATTCGTCCTGATGAATTCTGATACTAAGACAATTTTCCTTGGTGATAGCTCTGTGAGCTTGTCAATACATTCATGGGCGTAACATACAGTTGTCGAAGCACACCTTTTTCAGACTCAGATTTCCTGGAGAGACTTTTCTCCGCTGAAGAAATTGAACACACTACTTTGCTCTAATTTAGAGGCACCCGTTGCTGTGAACGCCGTATTGTCTCGACTGCTGCTGTTATCACTTCCCGTGCATACTGGACAGCCAGCGTTCTCCATTTTTCAGTAAAAGTAGAAGTACCAATCCCTAAATATTAGGTATATTGCGACGCATAATTTAAATTTTATCCTATTTCATTTGACTCCCGACTCGTATTTATAAAAACCGTACAATACATGTAATGGCGATTGCAGTACGAATGTTTTTATTAAAATTAATACGTACACTAAAAGCATATCTGTTGAAAGTAGTGCAATACCAGAATAAATCGTTACAAAGGCAATTTTTTTTTCCTGCTGTGAGAATTAAGACCGCTGCATTATCTGTTGAAAATTTAATGACACTTCTAAATCATATAAAATGAAGTGTTTCAGCCACATCTTTCATCCTTCGAGAATGAAAGCAATGTTTAGCAATTGTTTTGCCATTCGAATGTAAACTAGGATTGGAATGAACCGCAGCGCACCTGAACGCCGTTCCGATTCGCCTTACGCATCGGTGATGTCATGTAAACACTTGATTCTTAAAAATAAGATATTTCCCGAACTAGTGTTCTGGTTGTAAGTTTCCATTTCGACCCCTGAATGTAATACTACAGCAGTGATGTGTAGCTAAAGAGAGAGGGGGGGGGGGGGAACAGCAACAAAGGCGCTCAAAGGGTGCATAGGTGTAAAGGTTTAAATTTTTTTTTCACGATTGATTCCCTGATTAAAATTACACAAACTAAGCATAAGGCAAGCAGTTAAATATATATTGAAATTTATTTATTATTTTTTTTTTTTGTGAAACTCCAAACAACAAAGGTATCAAAACCTATAGTACAGTGTATGGGTTGATTAATAATGATAAATGTAATAAAATGGCAATTTAAACATCGTTACCTTAATATATTTCAGTTCAACTAATGTACAAGTTAGTGCAATTGCATCACTTCAGTACATAGCCAAATACTTACGTAGTTATAAATTGGCATCATTAAGTATATCTCATATTGTGAATACCTTCATAACGAATTGCCATGATATTGCACTACCTCTAATAAGTAACACTTCACTATAGGAGAAGACTGTAGTTATTATCAGCGGATACCGGCACCTTTTCGGGCTTATTGGCTCCCCATCAGTGGGTGGGCAGGTACACTGGTGTTGCAATGATGACAACCCAGTTGCGAAGTATAAATCCAAATCCACAATGAGAGATGCCTGATGGTGTGGAGTAATTTAGATTACGATATAGTTTAGGGCTAAAGCCTCAGGTTATGTAAAGAGCTTGACTAATGTACAAGTTAGTGCAATTGCGTCATTTCGGTACTTAGTAATTATAAATTGGCATCATTAATTGATGCCAATTTATAACTACTTCGCAACAGTTGTGGATTTATACTTCACAACTGGGTTTCATCATTGTAACACCAGGGTACCTGCCCACCCACTGAGGAGCCAATAAGCTCCAAAACGGTGCCGTATGGGTGATGGTATCAGCTGAGAGTAACAACAGTCTTCTCCTACGGTGAAGTGTTACTTATTCGAGGTAGTGCAATATCATGGCAACTCGTCGTAAAGGTATTCACAGTATGAGATATGCTTAATGATGCCAATTTATGACTATTTTTAAGTAGTTGGCTATGTACTGAAATGGTGCAATTGCACTAATTAGTTAAACGCTTTACATAACCCGAAGCTTTAACTCTAAACTATATCGTAATCTATATTTAAGTTCTTCAAGACAATAAGACGGAGGCGTTCTTGACTGTTTTGGAATAAATAAAAAGTTAAAACTGACAAGTTCAGATAAATCTTTGTGATACGGTTAAATACAATAGCTACGAGCTCTAGGGGTTCAAATATTCAAGAGCCCCATAAATTTATTACGGAATAGTAAGTATGCACGTCGTACAATAAGAACAATAAAAATTTAAGAGTAGTAAAACGGAATTGTAATAAGAATACAGAGTAGTAAACCAAAATTTTCCATCACTCGAATATAAATTGATTTAAAATCATTATTTCATGCAAGATAATAAACATTAAAGCTGATAATAAACATTAAAAGTTTCTCAACAGTGAACTTAAGACATTGATTTATCATTAACCTGAATCCTCTTTTTATATTCGTTAATCGTGTTGTGTGTGTGTGCATTGAGTTAGTTAGCAGATCAGCCACTCCCTTTTTAAACGTAGGAGTATAGTTTGTGTTCAGGTACAAATGCTATGAATAATCTATAAACTTGCCGCAGTTTAAAAATGCAGAAAATTAACAATCCTTACACCGACTATTCTCTAAAGTGTTTTGTTGGAGTCTGATATCCCATCTTTTTGAAAGCGCCATTATTATTACCCGTGTTGATCGTTATAGGCGGCGAGACTTACTATCTGTAGTGCCGCCTAAATTTTCTTATAAATAAGAAACGGAAAAAGCACCCTTGATACAATTTGCTACCTTGCTGGTTCCAGTCTTTATATACTTTTAGCAAATTGGCAGTGAAGAATATAATTGCTTAAAACTGCACAGTTTTATGACTCAGTTCAGTTTAATTTTACATGGAATCAAGTTTTCCCAAACTTGACACTTGAAGCCTTTTTTTTTCATTGAACGATATAGAATGAAATACATATTTCATGCTTTGATTTTAAAATTGATTGTATATTTATAATGGAATACATATACATTATTTAAAATGGTCATTTCCAGGTCGTATAGAAGTGTGTATGCGCGCACAGCCAGTTCGATCAGAAGACTCTAAGCACTTTACATTCTTGACTACTGCTTAAATTTCGTTACGGGTGACCAAAAAAATAAGTTTAAAAGCGGTAGAAAAACTGTTGGTTGCAGGGTAGATGTGCCTTCAGCCAGCGGGTGGAAGAAACTTACGTCTGTTGAAGTGAATTCAACGAAGAACTAAAACTATTGGCGGTGACGTGGAAGTGTTTTTTTTTTTTTTTTTTTGCTGGGTTTGATGCATCATTTGTTAATACTAGTTAAAATATGCATGTTTTAAGACAGAACTTCCATCTGATAGCAGTACTATAAAGGTAACAACAGTATCATTGCATGAAATAAAGGGCGCCTCCGTGGGCAGGAGCAGCAGTGCGTAGCACACGCTTCTTGATCAGACCGGGGTTCGAGCCAGTGACCACCAAATACGGAGGATGCGGGAAGGTCAGGGAATGACCACCGCATATCCCGGAGCAATATGACCTTTGTTGCTAATGCTCCTAAAAAAAAAAAAAAACCAAATAACAACAACATGAAATAAAGGATATTTTAAGTATCAGAAACCGGAGAATTCGCAGTCTGCCAAGAATTTGAAGCGGCTAGTACACAATGAATAACTAAAAGAAAATAATTATCCTTACGCCACATGGCCTGAGATGCCTTTACCCTGTCTATATAATGGAGTTTTTTGGTTTTTTATTACTGTAAGAAAATCCCTACTCTCGAAGAGTAGTGGGTATGTCCTATGTTCTTCCCAACTCCTGGTGTTTTAAGTTGTTTCCTGAATGTACCGAACATGTTTTTGATGTTATGGAATATAAATGGTTCAATAGAAAGACAAAAAATAAAGCAGATCAGAGACTTCGTTATAAGCCCTCATTGGTAGCACAGTTGGTATAATCGCCGTCGTCCCCATACCGAGTAGAAAAGACTAGTTCGAATTCAGTCAATGACGCGAGGAATTTTTATGGGCATTTTTCACAACGTGGCTGAGTTCGTCGGTCTTACACGAGGGTAACATGGTTTTCTCTCCTGGAAACTTTTTTTTTTTCGTCCAGCAAACAGAAATTCGGACCACGGAATGTACAAAATTTACAGACATTATATTCGGCGCAATAAGGTTTGATGCGCCTAAAACTACAACAATCAACCAACTTCGATATAAAACTAATTGTAGTTTTATATCATAATTATGGAACTATTTTGTAGAATCACATGATTATAGAAATTTTTTTTTTTTACCCTTTTCGATTTGTGGAATAACTAAATAAAAGATAAAGCATTGAACAGCATCAATTGTTCTTTTCTGTACCCATCCCCTCTTTCAGCATAAAGCCGGTGTTGTAGTCTTTAATGTGTGGATTGGAAAAAAATATATTCGTTTTAGCAATTGGCAGTCACGGATATTAGGCAAATCCTTGATTTCATACTGTCTCTCCATTCAGGCGTTTAATTTCTGGTTCCAGACCAGTCATTTATTTTGAAGAATCATGTCCTGGTCGTTAGATACTTAAATTTTGTTCCCATGTAATTTTAACTCTTAGTTCCATATCGCTATTAAGTATCGTTTTAACGAGAACACTTACCTTCGTCATTAAGCATTACAACAACAAAGATATTATTGATGCGGTTTCTATCAACATCTTTGGACTGACAAGTATACTGAAAGGATGTCTATTGTTTCCTACCAAAATTATGAGTATATGTTTCAGTGTGTGTGTGCGCGTGCGCTACTTTGATGTAATCTGTTGTACTTGAAATTAAAGTTCGGAGGGGATGCTTCTCATAGGTTTTATTCAGTGATTTTTTTTTTTTTTTTTTTTTTCCTTTCATGTTTGACTTGTTTGATAAGGTCGTTTAGAAGTGAGAAGTTTTCATTCCACGATTAGACATGGTGGATTTCCACCTTTTTTTTTTTTTTTTCGCTGGTGAGGGAGGTAAATAATCCTACGAGTTGGAGTTACAACTGGATGGCAAAATTGCGACAAATCTATTCGGGCTATTGCCATCCCAAAATAACATTTTTATACATGTATTCAGAAGTTCTTGATTAAAAATTATTTAGTGATAAATTTTTAATTAATACAATTATGAATACAAGGAAGAAAAAAGCAAATGAGACTGGACCCTTACCCAAGTAGCAGATGAATTAGGCGCTTCCGTAGGCAGGTGAGCAGGAGCAGCAGTGCGTAGCACACGCTTCTTGATTAGACCGGGGTTCGAGCCTGTGACCACTAAATACGGAGGATGCGGAAAGTTCAGGGAATGATCACCGCATATCCCCGGAGCAATATGGCCTTAGTTGCTAATGCTTCTAAAAACCAAATAACAACAGCAAATGAATTGAACAAGTATTTTGCATCTGTCTTAACTGAAGAAAGACCCTTCATGCTGTGAAGAGGCTGAAATTAGCGATTTCGAAATTACAGATAACTATTTATTAGAAGATCTTTCGAGCATAAAGGCAAGTAAGGCTCTTGGAGTTGATGGCATATACCCAATAATTTTGAGGGAGATCGCCAGGAAGTGTATTGTACCATTTGAAGTTAATTATGAGGGAATTCTTTTGGATTGGAGAAGTGCCAACCTATCGCCAATACTTAAAGGTGGCTCTAAGAGTGAAGTTGGTAACTACAAACTGGCTAGTTACCAACTAACCGATGTAATTACTCTAACTTCATTGGTAGGGAAAAGCTTAGAAACAATGATTAATAGTACAATCCAGAGACATTTAGATATATGGCATTCTGAATAACACAACGTAGTTTTAAGAGAAAATCATGTTTAACTAACTTAGTAAGCTATTTTGACACACTTACTCATGAGCTGGATGTAGAGAACAATTTCGACAGTGTATATTTCGATTTTAGGAAGACATTTGACTCAGTCCCTCACGAGAGGTTATTGTAAAAGCTGGAACATGTCGAGATTATGGAACTCTAAGATGCGTGGCTGCAGGGCAGAAGGCAGAGGGTTGATTGATGAATATTCTTCGGACTGGTCTAGTAAAGTCAGAAGTAGGGTCCCCCAGGGATTGGTTCTTGGACCACTGTTGTTTCTGATTTTCATAAACGACATCCACGATGGGATTGAAGGCTTAATGTTAAAATTTGCGGATGACGTAAAGATTGGGACAGTAGTTAATGATCAGTACCAAGGAGTGCTCCTTCAGGATGACTTGAAGAGGCTGAAAGAATGGTCAGAAAAGTGGAAGCTATGTTTAAATGCAACAAAATGAAAGGTCTTACACTTGGGAGAATAACAACCCTAAAATAAATTAGCCACTTCTACTGGGGCCGAATTGAAAACAGTAGAAAAAGAGCTGGATCTGGGAGTTATAATAAGAGCAGATATTTAGTTTTCTGAGCATTGTAAACAGACAGCCAGGAAAGCCCATGGTGTTCTATTGATGATTTATTGAACATTATCCTGTAGAGATGGACTGTCCCACTGTATAAGGCAATTGTAAGACCGCTATAGAACTTGGCAACCAGGCACCTCAGAGGTGACCTGATTGAGGTTTATAAGGCTCTAAGGATTAGTTAAATGAACGAAGATAATTTTCACTGTTATAGAGAATTCCAGAACTAGTGGGCATAAATTCAAATTACAGGGGAAGAGGTTTAGACAGGTTGCCTTCACGGGTAGTTGAGGCTAACACTGAATAAATTCAAAGGTCAACTGGATAGGTTACCTATGTGAGGAGGGCAGAAAATTTTGTATTTTCTTTTCTATTCTTGTGCTAACACTATATAAAAGCTAAATAAATACGAAAACACTACACTGCCTGCCAAAATATTATAAAATCAGATTTCTCACTATACAAGCGCTTCCTGTGGAATAGCTCGTGGAAAGTGGAATAGCTCGTGACTTCGTAATTTAAGGAATCGACTTGCTTCTAAGTAGAGTAGTATAACCTCGGTGTCGTCATTAACATTTTTATGGGAAAAGCAAGTTAATATCGACGAGTTCTCGAGAGGCACGATTGTTGGTGTCGCGTAACAGAAACATTTCTAAAGTAAATGGGGAAGATAAACTGTGTATTGGTGCAGACTGTCAGTAGTCAATCAACTGATAGGACCAAAAACATCTTTCCCGTGACGTGAACAAAAATTGAATGGCACGACTACGTGCAATTACTGCCAGCTTTAGTGCTGGACTCTACTCTACAAGCCTGTGATCAGGTAAATATACCCATTGCACTGATGTGAATGGTTATTGGAGCAGTGGAAAAGTGAAATAAGTCTTCCCGAATTGAACTTCACATTTATCCACTGAAGGACACATTCCAGTGGTGAAAAGTAATGGAGTTAGGTACATAATCCCTCTATGTAGGTCTTTAGTTGTGTTCACATGTGGACAGTGCATGCTACTTTACCTGATGGTTATTGAGGGCTCTTTGAACTGTAAGATCTAACTGTTATTTCGGTTCAGGTTCCTAAATTGTTAACGCTATATATTCAAATAATGATGAAATATAATGCCATGGTATGCAGGGTTAGGAGTGATCGGTGATACTGCAGTGTAGAGGACAATTAGCCGAGCATGGAGCATAGTCAAATTAGGCGGGTCAGACCATTTCAGTAAGAAGTTGATCATGGACAGTAATGCCTAGATGAAAAACGGTAGTTCTAGATTTCAGTGAATGCTTACTTTTCCACCAGAGTTCGCTTTCTATATGTATGAAGCTACTTAGGGTCGAATCCATCTTGGTTGTATATGAAGAGGTTTTTTTAGTAGGAAACGTGTTTTCTAGGCTTGACGGATTACATGGATTAAGTCTGCAGGTATGTTAGGCGAATAAATTCTTTTGGAGAGAGAGAGAGTGATTCTTGATGACAATTTATCTCCAAGGGATAGTAGTAAGATTCGTGTGTAGAGGACATTGCTGGAGATAGTGAATAGCACCCCATAGCCGAGTGGGCAGGAGTGAGAGCGCAGTAACACCCGATCTTAGACTAGGGTTCAAGCCCCTGACTGATAAATACGGTCGATCTGCCTATCCGGACTAGATTGGCAGATTATAGTCCGTTTTCCTCAGCATGAATCGTTGAGGAGGCTTCCATCCTGCAGTTTACTTTTTTTTACACTCGTGATTGTGCTCATGCAATGATGGGTCTAATACTAGAATCCACGGAAGTTTCTTTTAAGTTGTTGAAGCGGAAGACCAGACTTTGGGAGGCAAAGAAAGTAACTGTGTGATTTACCTACGGATGTACAGAACTACGAAGTTAAAGAAACGTTACACCCTTGTCAGTTCCTGCCTTATAGTTCACATCGTTGCATATGTTTGGGATTTAAGTATAGAGTTCATTGAAATTAGAGAATAATAGTAAGTCTCTCCAACGACAGGAATAACCTTGCAAAGATTTATTCCTGTCTATTCCATTTAAATAGAACAAACGCCTTAAAATGTTCTTCAATCTTGTAATATTACCATGTCCATCTGCATGGAACAGCTGAACGATTGGCGAATTTCAATGGGCGAATTTTCGTGAAAATTTCAAATTGCTTGATTAGAACGATTTCTCAAACCCTTGCCCATCTATATGAAGGGAAGTCTATTTCGGCAATCCTTTAAGGTAAAGTCCAATCTACACCAAATTTTCCGAAAATGTTTCGTTGGTCTGGAGAGATTTCAAGCCCATTTACAATTCAATAAATCCTAGTTCTCCTACAGAAACGTCACTAAGCAGTATTTCTGCAAAAATCTCACTTAGTGACTGCCCATTGTATGAACGTCACTTCAAGTTTTGGTAAAACTTGAGTACATCAGTTTTCAACCCCTTTAGGTATCTACTAAAAAGGGTTAAGGGCTTGAAAGCCTGACTACCCAAGATTTTCTGGATGAACCAGTTAGTGCAACGCGTCATTTTAGTTCGTAGTAAATCACCGAAGTAGGTGAACGGCATTGTTTTTGTTACTTTGTGAACGCCTTCACAACCAGTTGCCTGTTATTGCTCTACTCGAATAAGCAACGTGTCATAAAATGAGATAATAAATAAATATTCATTTATTGCAAATACAGCAAACCCATCACAGCACATGGGTAGGGGCAGGTAAAAATGCAAAGGGAATGACATAAAATAATCGAGTATATGTACATAGCAGATTTTATATAGATATTAACAAAGGCTAGGAATTTTAGTTATGAATTTAACAAAAATTGCAGAACAGGACATTTGGCTTTCAGTTGCAATTACTGGGTTGGATTATTTTTCTTCATTTCATCGGAGATCTGACTCCTGTAGGCTTCGGAGTTGATTAACCTGTTGAAATCAATGTTGTGATGATTTATGAGGTGAAGGGATGCATTGGGGAACATTTCTGTCCATTTGTTTGAGCCTGGAGAGGTTGGCTTTGAATCGCTGGTTTCTTGAATTTTCTCTGTTGGGGGCAGCTATTATATTGGCTAAGTTTGGTGAATAGCATGCAGAGGTGATTAACTTTGCAAGAAACATGACTCCAGATTCGTTGATCATCTGTTGCAGAGACTTTGTTTTTAGCTTTTTATAAAGCTGTTGCCTGGATATTGTATGGCGAAAACGAAGCTTACTGTTGAGCCATCTAAGAACCCAATTTTCTAGGGCAAGGAATTTCTTGACGGTTACTTGAGGAGCACCAGACCAGATTTCGGAAGCATAGGACAGAATGGGAAAGATGCATCTTTGAACATGCTTAATTACTGTGTTTTTCTGTCTTGAATCGCTGCTGTTTCTTGTTTGATTAACCATTTTGCTTTTTGAATTTTTTGAGCAACATATAAATAGTGGGCATTAAAGGAGAGATTTTTATCAAAAACAACTCCAAGGTCTTTGTGAGCGTAAACATTTGGGATTGGGACATCTGCCATTTTTATTTCTATGTGGTTGGGTTGTTTCTGAAGGGAATAAGTAATTTGAGCAGATTTGCTTGCATTTATATTCAGATTGAGATCTTTCAGGTACTCGATGATTTCACAAATCTGTGAATTCGCATCATTGATAACTTTGCGAATATCATCACTGGCTTTGGAGATTATAACTTTAAATCATCGGCATATGTGCCAGTAGATTTGGATTTTCTTGTAGAAGTGGTTGAAGAGATGCTGAAAATACAGTACTGGATAAAACGGCTCCTTGGGGAATGCCTGTTGAGGTTGTGACGAGAATATTGTCAGTACTAGTGGGGAAGAGAAGTCTGCGATTTAGGCTGTATTGAGATGTAACATAAACCATGCCAATTCACCTAGTTCGATAATATATGAACTGAGATGATGTAACATAAACCATGCCAATTCACCTAGTTCGATAATTTACGAACTGAGAATGCTTTGCACCAACTTGTTGCCCTTTAGGTATGTTAGTTGATAAATGAATGCCCTTGAAATGCAACGTATTACCTAAATTAATTCAGTGTAATTTGTAGTGAAATCCATACTTTTTTCTTACTGAGATAAGAATTTTATTTTTTAATCTTTCATATTTTCAAGTAATGCAATGTTCTTTCCGGCTCATTTGAAGCCTGAGGGCATAATGGATATAGTCGATCGCAGGAAAATGATTTTCTTGACCATACTAGGAACCATTTAATGTTTTTTGTTTAAAATAGTATACACGTACTCCAATCAATATGTATTCGAGCATTTAATATAATCACACACAAAAAATATAATACTTTAATCATTTTTATTAATTGATTAGCTACTATGACACAGAAACAGAGGATCCAAAAAAAATAATAATTCTGATATCATATTTAGATTACAGTAAAGCTTTTGGCACTGTTCCACATGATATATGCGGTATAAATTGAAGCATAACTAAGAAGAGCAACAAGATTAGTGAAGGGAACACTTACCAAGAAAGATTTAACTTCTGTAAATTGCAGAGTCTTGGAACTAGGTAACTGCGGGGAGACCTGATTGAAGTATTTAAAAGCTTTAAATGGATTAAGTAAACGAAATGTAGCTGGCATCGTTCCTCTTTCTAGGACGACATAAGTTGCAGGATACATGTGAAAATTTGCTTTCGGTTCGGAGAGTAATTGAAGGTTAGAACAAACTTCCACCATGTCCTGGATTAGACAAATCATTTGAGCGGATGAATAAGATTGATTAGTTCCTTGCATCACACTTTACTAATACTAACCAGTATTCATTTCCTTGATGTTAGACTCCAGTTAAGTTTCAATAAGATGGCACCATGCTAAAAAAGCATAAATACTGAACCAAACTATTCTTCCCCATCTCTTCCATCTCGCAGTATGATTGACTTGAGGTTATGATGAACATCGTGGCAAGATCCATTATTCCTTACATTTCGAGGATACTGCTCTAAAACGGTTATCGCGGATCGGCCGCTAGTTAGTACACCGGACCGAACCTATTGGTAACTATCTAGGTGGCTTCCGGATCAGCTAGTGTATAATCTTGTTACCTCTACTCTGCCAGATAGTGACTGGAGGGAGTCCGAGTAGTGTGTGTGTGCACGGGGGGCATTGTAGAGGCCACGTTATGCCAAGGATCTGGGTATATTTTTGCCATGTGTACGCCATATCCAAACATTTCATTACTTCAATACAGCATGTCCCACCCAGTCTTTCTTACTATTGAATACACCATGAATTGTCAAAACTAATAGAGCAAGCTTATCTGCGAAAAGATCTAAACCTCCCAAACACTTCCTAATTAATTCCACAAATATACATGGTCTCAATTCTAATCTCAACGATGTCCATTTCCACTTGCAGTCTGCCAAACCCCATGTACTTTTTCTGACAGAATCTCAGTTATCTGTTGATTCAACTACTGCTCATCTCGATGCCCAAATTATTCGCTGTATGATTCCTTTCGCCTAAAAGGTGGTACTTGTGCATATGTCCGTTCTGATATTCCGTGTCAGAGACTTGGTAATTTGAAATTTTCTCTCTTCGAAGTTCTCTGGCTTAAAATCTCTCTACCTCATTGTGTCAAATTCATATGTTGTCTCTACCGTTCTCCCAACTCCACTAATCACTTGGAGTTTAACTTCCTCTCTTTGCAACTGCGCCTCCGTAGCCGGGTGGGAAGGAGCAGCAGTGCGTAGCACACGCTTCTTGATTAGACCGGGGTTCGAGCCCGTCACCACCAAATATGGAGGATGCGGAAAGGTCAGGGAATGACCACCGCATATCCCGGAACAATATGGCCTTAGTTGCTAATGCTCCTAAAAACCTAATAACAACTCCTCTTTGCAACTTGCCTCTCTCCAGTCCAACTTTCCTAACAGTGAGGTAATTTTCCTTGGTGATTTTAATGTTCACAACTCCAGCTGGCTTCCGTTTTCTAGTCACACCGACCCAGCTGGTCGAGATGCTGAGGCTTTTGGAATAACTAATGACTTTGCATAGATTGTTCATTTACTTACAAGAATACCGGACACTCCTAATCATATAACCAACACGCTTGATCGTTTTCTCACAAACAACCCTTCTAAGTACACGGTCGAAGTGAAGAGGTCCTTTAGGCACTTCAGATCACAACTTGGTGATTGTCTCTTCTCCAGTGGAGCCTTTATCTCATGGCTATTCCCAGCCTTGTGTTGTTTGGCATTACAAGAATGCAAAATGGGATGACCTGCGAGATTTCTTTTCCTTGGTCGGATTACTGTTTCAAAACTTCTGATGTCAACGTTTGCTCAGATCGTGTCAGTGAAATTATTCTTGCAGGAATGGAATCCTTTATCCCACACTCCTCTTTAAAATCTCGTTCTTTATCGAAACCTCGGTTTTCCAATATGTGCTAAGGCTGTTCGAGAGAAGAATGTTGCATATTGTAATTGGCTTGTTTCTAATTCTTTAGCTTCATTTTCTGCCTACACCAAAGCACGCAACAATTGTAAAGCAGTTATTAATTAGTCCAAACTAGAGTTTGAACGGGCTAAGAGTAGAAAACTTGCTTCTTGTCCTAATAGTAGCCGAGCATTCTGGCCTCTTGCCAAAGCTATTGGCCACAACTTTTGCCCATCTTTGCTCCCACCTCTGTCCAAACCAGATGGTTCTGTTGTCACTTCACCCAAGGATAAAGCTGACCTGCTAGCATCCCATTTTTCTTCCAACTCGTGTATTAATGATCTTGGTAAAACACCTCCCTCCATCCTCCAACACGCTCCATTCAATGCCTCCTGTGGTCTTCCGTCAAAAGGATGTCAGAAAGATTTTGACGAATCTTGATGCTAAGAAAGCTCCAGGTCCCGATAGTATTTCTCCACTTGTTCTCAAAATCTGTGTTCCTGAACTTACTTCTATTCTTTGCTGCCTTTTTTTCACTTTCCTATTCCAAAGATGTTTTTCCTTCTGCTTGGAAATTTGCTCATATCCAGCCAGTTCCTAAAAAGGGTAACAAATCCCTCCCATCGAATTATCGTCCCATTGAAATTACTTCTACTCTTTCTAAAGTGATGGAGAAATCCATTATCCGCCAACTCTTAAACTACCTAGAAACCTTCCGTCTGATCAACGATCGCCAGTATGGATTCCGTCAGTGTCGATCCACTGGTGATGTTCTGGCTTATGTTACCCATTTATGGAATAATTCAATGGAAAGATTCGGCGAAACAAAAGTAGTTGCTCTTGACATCTCAAAGGCTAGGTCTTCTAAACAAACTTTCATCTTATGGTTTGCCTTTTTTTTTTTTAATTGGTTATCCAGTTTTCTCTCTGATCGCTCACTGACGTTGATGGTACATGGCTCTGTCTTCTAACTTCTCCACTAATGCCGGTGTCCCCCAAGGTTCATTCTTTCCCCTTGTATATTAATGACCCTCTTCCATTGACTGCAAATCCTATCCATAGTCTTGCTGATGATAGCGCATTGCATTCCACTTTCCATTTTGAGAAACCTTGCCCTGCTCAATCAGCTTCAATTTCTTGAAAATCTGCTACCAATTCCTTAAATGCCGATCTTCAGCTAATTCTCCAGTTGGGCAAAGACAACTTACCGGTAGTTGATTTCAATCCTAAAACTCAGTCTTGTCTTATGTCTCGCAAAAAGGATTCTTCTGCTCCTATGCTTATCTTTGGTGACACTCCGATTTTTAGGGAAAATCTTTTTTGGGGATTACCCTGACTTCTAATCTCTCTTGGCACAAGCACATTACAAATTTTTCTTCATCTAAAAAACTTGGTTTTCTCTTTCGCTCTCAGCGTTACTTTTCTTCCAAACAGCTGCTCACTCTGTACAAATCTCAAATCCGCCCTACCATAGAATATTGTTCCCACATCTGTGGTGGAGCCCCCAAACCTCTCTCAGGCTTCTTGATTCCATTCAGAAGAGGGAAGTTAGGTTAATTAATGATTCATCTCTAACAGTCTCTCCACTCGCTGTCTCATAGACATACTGTTTCTGCTGCATGCCTCTCTACAGATATTTCCATGGGCACTGTTCTTCTGAATTGGCTTCTATAATTCCTGCTCCCTCTTTCAAAACAGTCCGAACACGTGCAGCCACCAGCCGACATCCATTTACTGTCCAACTTCAAACTCGCAGAACTAACCTTTCATCTTCCTCGTTTATTCATTCAACTGTCGTTTTCTGGAACAACCTTCCTTCGTACGTATTTCCTGAAAATTACAGTCTACAGAAGTTCAAGTGTTAATGTCAGCAAATATCTTTCGTCTTCTCAACCTCCAACCTAAACACGGTATTAAGTGCTATAGGTTCTAATACCTCTCGTGTTTGGGGTTTTCATAAAAAAAAAAAAATCTACATTATTAAAACTGTTCTTGAATGTGTTTGTTTATGATATTGGTTTAATATATTATTCGCAAAAACTTTTTCATTTTTTGGGATTTCATTAATTTATCATTGAAAAATTAATGAAATCCCAAGAGTTTCAAAGATATTTATCCAGTATCTTTGGGGTTCTCGAAAAGTTCTTGCATTCAAAATTCCACAGCTGACTTTCTATCTGACACTCCTTACTTTCCACAATGGTATGATTTCCATCTTTAAAGTCACCATTTTTAAATTATGCACTTGGAGTAATTCAGATTCAGAAGTCTCAAGTTAAATGGAAATTTTACTTGACACCTGACAAAATAAACATTCTCAGATTTTTTTTTTTTTTAATCTTGCTATTACTATCACAAGGTTATTTTAATTTTTTTATCTGAACTTAAAGACCGTGAAGGGTGGGGGGTTACCCCAACCCTCCTCCCTTTCCATCTGCAGTAAGCTCCCACTAGTAGTTTTATAGTCTGAATATAGGAAATATCAAATCGGAATGAAATTACTACATTTAAAAAATATTTTCCCATTATCTCCTGAGTTGAGTTTTGATTGTTGGATGATTATGACATTAAGCTGTATTAAATACTTTATGCCACAGCTTCTGATCGTATGAATGTCGTCCGAATTCTGAATAAACAGTGCATTTTATGGGCGTGGCTGATACCTTGTATTAAGTACGTCAAATATAGCTAACGGGGGCTAATGAGTTTTTAATTAACCCGTACTATCAGTCTTAGTTTCATCCAATGAAGAGGAAGTTAATTCTAACATCTGGAAGATTCTTATCCAGTCTAATAGAACGGTACTATTTGTCTATGGGATCTTTGTGACATTTTGGATAGCAAAATGCCGGCACAGTTGTAAGGAATGTTTTAAGTGTTAATGTTAATTTCATCACTCCTATAAGAAAGCATCGTTGCATACAGTGATGTAACATTTTTCTCTTGGAACTTGTAAGGAAATGCTATTCGAACTTCTCCGAAAATAGCAGTGTTTCTGTCTGAAAATCAAAATGCGCTGCGAAAATAACTTCTCTGAAGTTGTGAAGGGCGTTTGTCATTTTATTATGAGGTTGAAGGAGGAAGATTCTAGATGGAATAGCTCATGGTAAAATAAAATAGTGCTTGATCAAAAATGAAGCATGTAAATTGAAGCAGCCAGCCCATCCATGATTCACCGAAGTATCTGTTCTACAGTTTGTATGTGTGTGCCATTTCTTAAATAAAATATTCATAATCAGAAAAACGTTCAATGAATTATGTTTTTACTGAACAACCTGGCAAGCTGCCAAAAGAAGCTGCATTTCTGTGAAATCCATTCCTTGTTCTCTTCTGTTCCATGTCAGTTGATTTTTTTCCAACAAAACTATCTTGTCCTCAAATTTAGCCATCGGAGAATTTTTTTTTTTTTTAAAATTTAGTACTTATTAAACACGACTAAAGCAGATGCTCCTTAAAAAAAAAAAATTATTTTTAACATTTTCTCAACTTTTTAATTAAAACTACATGAATTATACTCTTAGCAATGAATATATAGCATCTTAGCAATGAATTATACTCTTAACTACATGAATTATACTCTTATTAAACGTGAATATTAAGATAATTTATTCAGTTAACTGAATTTCTTTAAATACATTAAGGTGTAATTTCGGGAACCTTAATGATATTAACTGTAGTTTATATATTAACTATCTTAATATTCACGTGGTATGAGTGGTCATTGCTAAAAGTATAATTCAGTGAAAAATCACATGACGTTCTATATTAAAACAAAATCTTTAAATTTAGATAAAGCCGTGCTACGCTGAGTCTAGTACCATACAGTTGGTATGTTGTTCTGGGATTACTTCTACTCGTATGCAGTACCCTCAATTTATCTATGTTAAACTTCAACTGCCATTTCTCAGCCCATCGGCCTAATTTTTCTACATAGTGTTGTGGTACCCTGCCGGACCCCAACAATAACACTAGTCCACTGAGAACAGTGCCCATTGATTACCGTTCTGTCTCCTACCACGCAACTACTCCTTTATCCATAGCAGTAACTTGCCCTTAATGCCACATTTCTCCAATTTGTATAGCAGTCTTTTATGTGAAACATTATCAAGTCTTCCTGAAATCGAAGTATATGATATCAGTTTTTTTTTTTTTTTTTTTTTGCATCCAGTTCCTTTGAGTGCATCGTAGTATTCAGATTGGTCAGACAAGACCTTCCCTTAACAAATTTATACTGTGACTGGAGTATAATTGCATGACTTCCAGATGGTTCTGGATTACTTCTTTAACCAGTGATTCCATTATTTTCCCTGCAACAGACGTTAAGCTAACAGGTCTGTAATTGCGCTTGTCTCCGTTTGATCACCTTTTGTGAATCGGGGATACATTCGCTCTTCTCCGGTCCATAGGGCTGCTCTTAATTCAAGGATGCTCTCTTAATTATGGATAAGAGTTTGCTGGCTGCCTCCCCTAATATAATTGGATAGATTCCATCCACTCCAGGCGCCTTTTTTATGTTTAGTTCCAACAATTTCTTTCCTTTTAGTTATCACAAAATCATTTAACTTCTCGTTAATTTGATTTTGATCCTTTCGTTAGGTTGATTCCTTCTAGCATCCTTTTCCCCTAAAGAATTCTCATCTGTTAATGTAGATGCAAAATATCTATTCAGTTTGTCAGCAAGGGATTGCATTGGGAAAATTGGCTGCCCAATGTTGAACCCTTCCTTTAACTGTTAATGTAAGCATATAAATCTTTGCTGCTGTTCTTTGGCAAAGATTTCTCGTAATATGCTTTAGCTTTCCCAGCCTCCTTTGTGACTTGATTCAGACTAGTTTATATTTCCCATAGGCTTCTATATCACCTGATAATTTCTATGCATCTGACGCATTTTCCTTCTCTGCCACAAGTCTCTTTAGTCCATCAGACATCCATTTATGTGTAAGCCTTGAATTTCGTTTT
This sequence comes from Mastigoproctus giganteus, assembly GCF_048544385.1. NCBI lineage: Eukaryota > Metazoa > Arthropoda > Arachnida > Uropygi > Thelyphonidae > Mastigoproctus > Mastigoproctus giganteus. The sequence goes on along the minus strand of NC_143575.1, from coordinate 180,477,075 downwards.
CGTTATGAAAAGCCTAATAGCCTCTATGATTATTTTCTTGAATGTTTCCCATTTAGAATTTGCTATTGGTAACATCATCAGTTAGCCCCCACTGCGTAGGATTTAAAAACTCAGACCGTGTAGTCTTCTCTTCCGAAGGCAAAAGCCTTTTCTCCTTACTATTGACAGTAGTTATGTCTTTAAGTAAATTCCACATGAGTACCCTGTGATCATTGCCACCGAATGGATCTTACATGCCGATTCTTAATGCATGAAGAATCGTAGATAAATAACCATGTCAAGAGTATTTCTTCGTCTTGTTGCTCCCTCTACCATTCTGCTGTAAAAAAAAAAAAAAAAAAAAAACAGCCATCCAAAATATCCAGTCTTGCTTTTGAAGCACATTTCCAGGGAGAGGGCGCAATTTTGAGAGAGATAGCTGGTTCTTGTTGAACGACAATGATCTTGCCCATTCCATACTTCAGAAGCTATTTCTGACGAAACATGGCATTGTATAGATCAATCATCAACCCTTTCTTCCAATTTTAGTACCAGTGGACATTTTCCTTGTTTTCCTAAGATGAAAACTACCCTCAAAGGAAAAATTTCAGGATGTTGATGACATCCCTCACCAGGTTGAGGATTAAATCACTAACTGCAAGTGGTAGTCTTTCCCTTTCCGATACCAAGGAATGGCAGTTGGCTTACTTTGTGTTAAGGCAACTACAGACTGTGATTCAATTTGTGTTGTCAACAATTAGTTCTAACGATCCGTTTGTCTGTAAGAGTGAAAAGTGATTGCAACTTTCTTGGGGAAAAAATCCTGTGGTTAAGTTTCTTTTTGTTTGTTTGGTTTCCGACAGCAAGCAGAAGAAACGTGAAATTTAAAAATACTGTTTTTTTTTTTATGCAATTTATTACTAATTTTTAGACTTGGTCCTTGGTTACTGCACGTTCTTACAGATATTCCAGCAGCCCTTTCGAATGAGCATTTCGAGTCGACTGAGGGTTATTTACGTGGCTTTGTAACAATGGTGTTAACATTTCTCACGTCTGAAATATTTTCCTTGCCCTACCAATTGAGAAATATGAATTTCATCAGAAATAAATAAATGAATGATACGTTTGGTTTGAATAATGTCATAATTATGTACACCACATTTGATGTACATTAGAATTTGCTGAGTACGTGTAGGCATAGCAAGAAATAATTAGCTGAGCAAAGATTCGTTAGGAATTTTGGCATTTTGAGTAAACCCTATGTGAAATGGTTAAAATTGCTAATCTCTCAGAGAGCCTTATCTCTCTGAGCTTATCTCGTCTCTTGCCAAGAAACTACATCAGAAGAGAATAGCTACAGGGAGTGGAGATTGCTTTTAATATAGTACTGACCATTTTAAATATTTTCTTCTGATCTTTTATAGATTACAATGCTTTCACGGAAGTTCCGCTAAAACGAAAACTCCGGAAAAGAATAGAATCTAATCTTGCATTCTACTAGTTAGCTTTAAAACGTAGCGATTCTTTATTTTGAAGTGTCAAGGACAGTGTAGCATTTTCCATCTGTGTTGGTTTTTTTTTTTTTTAGGATTCTTCTGGAATCCCGCGTTATGTTAGTTTTATTACAGGAGGTGAATACTGCTTCTTTAAGGCGTCTTGATTTTCATAATTATAATTCGAGTTTTTAAAAAAATGATGATAAATTAATATAAATATTGAGTTGACTGGATCAGAGGTGTTTCAAAGAAATATACGTCACTTGGTGGAATTTGGCTCATAGTAATTGCATTATTTTAAGTCACAGGCTGCATTTATTATTATTATTATCTGTTTATTTCCATAAGGAAACCACCCCGGGACGGCAAAGTGCCAGGAGGGTGTTAAGTACATATCAGGGTACGAGATACTACGTGCAGTGGGTTACATATACTGAACACGTAGTCTCGTCCCGAAATATTATATACACATTTTATGTTTAATATATACAGTATTTACACATTAATCATTCTGTACAAACATTCTACAACTCATATTTACAATTCACTAATAATACCATCTATAACTTACATATTTACATAACTGTTACAGAAGGTATATTTTTCTAGTCAACAAATTATTATTGTTCTTAAAGCAGAAAGTTTCACTTTTATTCACAATTCTTTGGTACTTTGAAGCCGATTCATATTTCGGTAAGTCTGTACGAATTCTGAAAGATCTCTTTCCGGTATGCTGCATCCTCACACAGTTTTTCGGCATCTATGTGTAGTGAGTTAAATATTTGTGCACCACATACACGTAACTGTATCGGGCAGTCCACTCTCACAAGCATGTGAGCAGAAATCAACATTTCACCATCACTCTCACGTTAAAAATAGTCTCTCGTTAACTAAAATAGATATTCTGTTCCGTAGTAGTATTTCTTGACATGAAATGTTTGTTTATGAACCTGCGAAAACAATTTTCCAAGGTTATATCAGTATGGGGAAAGTCAAATTATGCAGACGGAATCAGAGACCAAATCTTGCTCTTATGAAATGAAGACTTGCTGTATACTCCGGAAACGATTTCTTGCCAACATTAAATGTTACTAAAATTTATCGGCCGTTTTATTGTTGATAACCTAAACAATTTAAGAGCAATCCAAGGCTCCTACATATGTGAGAACCTCCTCACTGAAATCCAGCTCTCTGAATATGTTAATCAGGAGATTACAAACTTTCACTACACAATTTACATGAAGGCAGGATCGCGAGGATCAACTATTATACATTCAAACCGAATGTTTCTTTGAAATTGCATCCAATTTCAAAGAACTATTGAATCCCTGTATTGCCTTCTCCGTCTTTGCAGTTTAAAAGTTTAAATTCCTTCTCCTTTATTAATAATGGTCATCAGGATTTAGAAAGCTCGCTGAGCTCTGACCTTCCCTTTATACAATCTGCTGACTTGGCAATGGTTTGGGCGATTTCAACTCTCATCCCAAAGTTTGGGATCTCCATCGTTACAGACGTGGACTCTCTTTGATATCCTGCACAATGGTCTTGAAAAAAATTATTTTTGAAGTTTTCAAATTTTCCAGCGATAATTGCCTACCTTGATCTTAAATTTTCTTCTACCCAGCTATGTTTGCAAAGACCACCCGATATTCCACTCTGATCATTCTCCGTTCTCTTTTAACATCATCGTTATTTATAATAACTTCAAATTAATGCAGATCTTGTTCACTAAGGTTCAATTTCAGGAAGGATGATTGACTTCTTCTGAACCTAACTCTCGGCAACAGACATGGACTTATTCAGTTCCGTTAGACATTGAAATTATTACTGATAACATAACCAACTGTGTCCACTCAGTTAACTCCAACCTTGTTCCAGTCTGATATCACACTCTGCCTAGCCGCATTGATATAACAGTCATTAATTCAGAAGATTAAATGAAAAGACTTCTTTAGGAAGAAGTCTTTTCATTTAATCACCTGACAAGCAATCAGGTGGGAGCCAATAGTATTACATGATCAGTAAACTTCGCAAAGAAGTAAAAATATGCTCATACCAAAACCTTACTGAAGTCAGTATAGGATAGCTTTAATAACTCAGATGTAACGCCTTTCTGGAACTTCAAAAAACATAAGGATAAACTCATTAGCATAACTTAATAGTTCGGATGTAATTCTCTTATCTGACTAATTATAAATTGCTCAAGAATTTTCCAGACATTTTTCGATGGTATAAATTAATGATACTAAGTAATATGCTTAATTTACAGATTTTACACCACTCAAAGATGGTATCTGTGATGTCTTTATCACAAATGATGTTTACTTAAACTCAGGGTTGAAAAATAATGAATACTGACTAAACTGAAGGTCCTGACGACATGTCAACCTTTTTTGAAAAAAAAAAAAAAAGCTCTCGCTACTCTTCACCAATCATACTTCTTATTTTCAACTTATCTCTCAGAGGGGCAGTTAACTAAAAGCACTCAAAGCAGGTTAACATACTCCCAGTCTTCAAAAAAGGTGACAGGTGAGATGGTACATTTGAGTTTATGAAATAACATTTAAAACACATGTTGACTCTCACTGCGCTGCCTACAAATCTCTTGTATAAACAACTCAGAATGCTGTAAATTATTTGTGTGCATATCTGTTGTTTTGTTATAAGATTAAAATTATTTGAATATTTCGTTGTTTTTAGTTACATTGTTACCTTTAATGTCTGGAAATAATAGTAGCAGCCATACGATGATTTTTTTTTTTTTTTTTACCTCCTGAGTAGCAGAGTTGGTACAATCAGTTTTTCCCACACCGGGTGGTACAGACCAGAGTTCGAATCCGAACAATGATGCGAAGAATTTTTGTGCCTTTTTTCCAAACGTGAGTCAGTTGTCGGTCTCAGGCGAGGGTAGCATAGTTTTTACCCCTCAGGCACTCAGTGTTTTGTCCAGAAAACAGCAAATAGACTACAGAATACACGCAATTTACAGACATTATATACGGCGTAATATGGCCAAGTTAATGATGCGCCTGAAAACCTACAACAACAATGTTTTTGAAGTTACTGATAACTTATGTTTGTAACAAACGGCCAAAATAGCACAGTTAAACACCGAAATGTTTTTTCCCGTTTCATTTATTTTTCTTATTCCTTACGGTGAATTTATTTCCCCCTTAAAGTTCAATTTCATGAAATTGCTGCTTTTCACTCCAGAATTTTTTTTATTAAACAATTCTTTTTGAAAGTTATTTTTTTTTTTTCTTTTCAAGAGAAAACCTGACGCATGGCTGTGCTTGTACTAACTGTTCGATGCAGCCAAACTCGTCGAAAAGTGACCATCAGATACGACTGTTGCGTGTTTGTTTTTTCCTTTTCTGTTTTGAAACAAACGTAAACCATTTCATAAAATGGTTTACGTTCGTTTCAAAAGTACACCGCTGATGTATTTCTAAATTTGGTCTGCTAAACCAAGGACGGGAAGCAAATTTCCGTTTAGAGGGGGGGGGGGAAAGCAGTTAAGTAAGCAAACTTTAAATTTGGAAATTGCAAAATCTAAACTATAATACTTAGTTCAACTTAAACATAATATTCAAAAATTTCAGCCCAAATATGACAAAGGTCCAGACATTAAATAGTCTAAACCAAAAAATAAACGAGATAGATTCTGGTGCATTTTAATTGAAACACCTTGTATAATAAATATATCCATACACCTTATTGTCATTCGACCCGTTTTAATTTCATGTGGATGTCTATTACTTGTATAAAGCCGGGTGGGTAAAGTGCCTGCCTGGCAACCCTAAGGTCGCGGGTTTGAATCCCGCCTCGGGCTTGGATATTACGATGGTACCGTACTCTCCGATTGGACCTCACGGCCACGATACATGAAGGAAGCAGGAAAAAAAACTGGTTCCTTCGTGTATTGCTCACATACGATAAAAAAAAAAAACTTGTATAAACACTGGAAGTAAAGTTCTTGGACTTTTTTTTTTTTTTTTTTTTTTTGTAGCGTCTACTTTAGACGATGGTACAAATTGATAACAATTCTCAAGAATAAAATCGACTAACTTTTTTTTTTTTTAGGAATTTTTGTAAAAATTTGATACCAAATTACGTCAAGGTCTAAACTTTTTATTATATTCCTCTAAATAATGGGTAGTTCCGAACTCTGATTATATTATTACCCCAACTTGGAGAGATGAAATGGATGCAATCATGACATGGGATGATCTGAATTCGATTAAAAGTGTAGTCTGTAATTGGGGGTGTGTGTGTCCATGTTTATAAGGATACCAGATATGGCATAAACAGAAACATGTATTAGTTGACTTCAAAGACCTGGCGCCTCCGTAGCCAGGTGGGCAGGAGCAGCAATGCGAAGCACACGCTTCTTGATTAGACCGGGGTTCAATCCCGTGACCACCAAATACGGAGGGTGCTGTAAGGACCCGTCCTTACATTAATTAATAAAAATTGTTAAATATTATGAGAATTTAACTGTAATACGAATAGTGGTTTTCTGGTAAAAACAACATGGATTAAGAAACACTGGAATTCAAAAATACCTTCCAGTCACTCTCTGTTTAGTAGTAGCTTGTTTGTATAGAAGTTCTTTGACGAGTGAGTGAAAGTAATATACCATGACAAATTCCCCATTAAGACAGAGGCAGATGCACCATAGTAAGGGCCAAGAGTGCTTAAGCTGACCCTCTTAAAGATTTCACGGTGAAACGCTATTAGAGGTGGGCGACGTCACCAGGTGTGCGCGCTTGAGGTCACGGGAGGAGCTGTGACGCTTCTCAGCTGACCGGAACTTCCACCTCTCTTTCTAGATTGTTCTCGTATGTTCGAGGTCCACGGAAGTTGGGGCACAAAGAGTAAAGAAGACCCGCCCTCGGAGGAGGAGAGGAGACAAATGAGAACACAGGAAAAAGGATGTGCAGATCTCCTATTGGCCAGGAAGAAAATAGAGGGAATTTTGAGAGGGAGATTCTGAAAAGGTTTTCGTGGCATTGTGGAAAGGTTTTCGTGAGATTCGGAAGCAGTTTTCGGAGGAGTCGAAAGAAGTTCTCGGAGCGGTCTGGAGAATGATTTGAAGGTCTGGAGAATGAATTGAAGGAGTTGGAGAACGATACAAAGCAGAGCAGTAGTCTAATTTGGATGATAACTGCGGACCTGAGGTAGATGGAAGCAGTGATAGAAATTCTGCATATCCCGACAGCCAGTAGGAATGTTCACCTGTAAACATGGAAGCCGTAGTGAGGAAGAAGGAAGAATCACACCCTGAGAATTATATTGGCAAAGCCAGTCGAATGAGTGGTCGAACCATTGACCTACTCGAAAACCCCTCTATCCACGGAAGAAGAAATGCTGACCGGTAAAGTGTATGCGACACTGATTGATTCCAGCCGTGCAGTACCCGGTAGGGAGACACCATAAATCACAGAGATCCCCAAATGAGCGCCCCCGCATTCCAGTACCTGAATGACCGATAAGATAGGAAGCCGAGCAGAGAGGAAAGTTCCAGGCCAAACACGTAAGTGCTAGAGAGTTTACCGAAATAGGTGTACTTAATTTAGTAAGGAGAGGACTTTAGGAGAAATATGTATATATAGTTAAGGAAGGAGAATTAAGTAATGAATATATGAATAAAAGTGTAATGTATTTAAGACGGATGTAGCCTATAATTTGGAGTGAAGCTCCTCATATAAATGCTTGCTGGAAGGAGAGGGTATAATAGATACCTGAGAATTGTTTAAGGTTGGGAAAGGTTTTTATAATATGTATGAAATTAAAGGTTGAAATTTCGATTTATTATGAGTTGATTTGTGGAGAGTATTTCTGATTTAAGTAGGGGCTAATTAATAAGTGATATATAACGGTATAGAGGATTATCTGTTCTAAAGGGTAATGTTAAATTGAATTGATTAATATTTCCTGTTGACCTGATTGCAGAAAGGGTGTCTGATTGAATAAATGCAATTTTCTTACAAATTGAGACACGAACTCTGAAAGTTTTTGTGAGCCAGTTCATTGGCTGGTAGTTGGTTTATTATACAGACTGTTCAGAAGAAGAGTGGGAAGAATCTATGTAAAGTGTATGACACGACCTATTGAAGTCCCTGTAAAGAACATGAAGAGACACCATGTCATAATGAATAATAATGTGTATTAGAATAGGATATCAGATGATGAAACAATTGAGTTTGAACAAGATATTTACACATATAAAGGTTAATGAATTAACAAGTCACCAGCCAAATATAGTTTGACCAAATACTATTGCTAATTTCTGTATGATATGTTAATAAACATTGTTTTATTTTACATTCATGTGTTGGAGTCTGTCATTCCGAAACTCAGCCAATCCTGTGGAGAAATACTTAAAATAATTAAGGTCCCCTACGAGTCAGGTAATCTTCTGAGAACAAACAAGTCAGATGCTAAGTGGGAGGATTGGACTACGGGGATATACATATAAAAAAGGGGATAAATTATAATAATTAAAATATAAAGAAAATTAAGGCACCCAACCCCACCCCCACAGTGCGGAAAGGTCAGGGAATGACCACCGCATATCCCGGAGCAATATAGCCTTAGTTGCTAATGCTCCTAAAAACCAAATAACAAACTTCATTGACCAGGATTCTTGATGCATATTTCCATTTTATTAATGTGGTAAACGAACACGGGGTTACTATTAAAATAGGTATGTTTCAACAAGTGCTATCACTGCCTTGAGACAATTAGGTACGATACTAGTATATACACGAATAATGTTTATGCACCGATATGTTGGAGACAATTTATTTATAAAGTGTCTAGTTGCATATTCCGTTAGACAATATTGTAGGAGGATTTCGGTCTATGCAACTGTGTAGTGCACATCACTACTTTAGAATTATTAATATGCAATTTTTTTTTTTTTTGTTAGTTGTTGGCTTCTGTGGCCATATTGCACCTCCCAAGGTTTTTGCATTTTCTACTCTGATCCAAGCCCTAGGCGGGATTCGAACCCGCGACCTTTGGGTTGCCAGGCAGGCACTTTACCCACCCAGCTAATATACAAATATGATTGACTATAGAGGGGTGAATAATGTAAAGTGTTGCAAGCAGTTTTCTCGAAAATTAGAGCTTGACTTTTTGCTAGTTCTGTGGTTCTCACAGATATAAATCAAACTTGAATTACATATTAAGAGGAACTAAACTCATGCAGATAACAACTATAGCCTCATCATTTTTAATGTTTTTTCCTCGACTGTTTATGGTAAGCACTGAATGTTTTTTTTTTTGTAATACTGTCCTTCCATGCTCTTTTTATTTATTAACCAGTTCCTACTGTGCTCTTCTGATTTTCCCCTATTCTGCGCCGTCAGTATGGTTGGGTTATGCACAAACCGTCTCCACCTGTACCCTTGCAACTTATGCAATCGAAGCGCCTCTTCTCTCCCCCTACCACAAGCCACCTCTAATTATACTCATTGCGTATTCTCTTTTAGATTCAATTAAACAATGCTTTAAAGAATTAGCAAAATAATTCTACTATATGAAGTTTTCTTTTATATAGCACAAATGACCTAGAGTACCCCCCACCCCTTGATCAGTGGGAGTGCGTCATTTATTGGAGAACTCGCCTCGATCAGCGGGAGTGCTCCAGGAAATGAATTCTTCCATTTTTTAAGATAGCTGTGTCATTTTGATCAATATCGAAGTTATCTTTTTAATATTTAATGCAATTATTTGACCTGATTGACTAATGCGGTTTTTATTATTTTTATAATGCATTAACACTGTGTATTATGCCCGTAAAAGTGTCTATTCACGGCCGCTTGGCACATGGTATATGTACACGTTGTACGGGCCGAAAAGTTCGGAATAATTAACGGAGAAAACCTTCGCCTGAGACTGGTTTTGTGCGTGTCACTCTTTATTTACCATATTACGATGGGGTTGGATATTACGATGGATATTAATCTTTTAAAGGTAAAAAAGGTAAACTGCACCCATTATCAATCCACTGTAGGATGGAAGCCTTCTCAACGATCCACGTTGAGGGAAATGGACCATAATTTGCCACGCTGGTCCAGTGCGGGTTGGCAGATCGACCATATTTAGCAGTCAGGGGTTTGAACCCCAGTCTACTCAAAGGGGGAGGGGAGTGCAGTGCACTCCCGCTCCTGACGACTCTGCTACAGAGGCCATTAATCTTTTATTTATATGCTATTTTCCATATGTTATTTTCCATCTCAACTTCCACAATTTAAGCACATTAATCTTTGGCTGTTGTCATTTCTTGGTTGCCCATCACTTTCCCATGCAGCTCTAAACGATGAAAGTTGTAGTGTCGTCGCCGATCATTGAAACAGTCTCATGGGTACTGTGGGGGTTTCTTTTATTTTAGTTTAAAAATTGATTTTAAATATCTTGTTTTGTTCCCTAATAAATATAGACCCCTCGTCTATATCCCCACTTACACATCTGACTTTGGACTCACAGGAGAATTTCAGGTTCAAGGGAACTTCTCAATTATGTATAATTCCCTACGGAAAGGCTGAGTGTTCAAGAATAACAAACTCACCAATTAATAAATAACAGTGTGTGTGTGTGTGTGTGTATATATATATATATACACACACACACACACACACACACACACACACAACATGATAAAGTGATCAAAACTCAGGCACATACTAATATTATTCAAATTTGTCTATGTAGCATCAGACATATATGCAATTAAGTACATTGGGTTTACACTAGAAGGGTTATTTATTTCTACACAACATAATTAATATCTTTACAGAAAACTGCTAAAGTTTCTTCTTTCTTCACACATGATCAATAAATACTTAAGAGGTTTAGTTAACACTTTCTCCTATGCAAGTCAAATTCTTACTTTATAAATCGATTTAGGAATTTCACTCTTAACTTCTGATTTATTTAGTGTCCCTTTTTGCCTTGGGGAATATAATTTCACAAACTTTCTCTAATCAAGATAAATCGTACATTTAACATAATTTTCTGGACTAATGCTTGTCCCAAGGGTTAGCTACATTCAGAAGGTTATTCTTTTCTCTGTATTTCTCTACCCTTCCCTTCCAAAATTTATCATATATATAGGTTAGACAATAACATATCAGATTTCTCTCCTTTACCTTTCTACATATGTCTAATTATACATTAATCAAAACCCATAACTGTCATCTGACTTATCCCTATATTTATGTGTGTGTATATATATTTAACTTTTTGTACATCCTTCCCTTAGTATCTTTCTAAACTTCTACTAATCTGATATTAGGGTTCCTACAGTCCTTTATAGGTAAGTGAGAATACTGTATAACTAGTCACTTACTTAATTTTACGAATCGGACTTCTGTTTTGGGGCCTTCCGCTCCTTGTTTGGGACTGTCATCATCGTTTGCCAGGGGCATTCATCTCAGGACTTCCAGAGGATTTTCGTGCGGGTCACAGTTCTGCTACTCTTCTTAAACTCGCTGCTCTATCTGGTCTGGGCTGGCTCTTTGACGTACGGTCCTACTCCGTCGTTACGGGGACTGCCATCTTTCCTTCTGCGTTGCTCCGTCCGCTCTAGGCTGGCACTTTGCCTTCACCGCCTGTTAGTTTCGATACAGGGGCTGTTTCATATCATCTTGGAGATCGGAACTCGATGCCTTCATCGGAAGGGGCTTCCTCTTTTTCCAGGCACTTTTGCCTGTGCTGATTTCTATCATTCCATTCCTTTACTTTCTCCGTTACTTTTCTCTCTCTCTCTCTCTCTCTCTCTCTCTCTCTCTCTCTCTCTCTCTCTCTCTCTCTCTCTCTCTCTCTCTCTCTCTCTCTCTCTCTCTCTCTACCTCTCTACCTCTCCGCTCTACCTTTTCCTTAAACTCCTTCACAAGAAAATTTCACAGTGCGCCTCTCATTTCTCTGCTCCACCTTTTCAAAACTCATTTTCACTAACACAGACAAATATTTCAACTTTGTCTGCCTAACTCATATTTACTAGCACCGACAAAAACCTCAACTTTTTTTTTTTTCTCTCTCTCTCTCTCTCTTTCTCTTTCTCAGTTCTCTTTTTGTTTCTCTAAATTACGTACCGCCCCCCATTTTCAGGGCCCCCTTGTTCTGGGTCTTAACCAATCTTATTTTATCAAACCTTTCTCACTGTCCTATTTGTCCATGTTATCCTTTCCCATGCGTTCCCTTCAGTGCTTGATCCAACCTCATTTTAATAAATTTGTAAATTTCTCAGTCTGTCTGCCCCTTTGAAGTCCACCATTTCCGCAATCACCTGGTTATTCTTGACAGCCGTACTTCACAAGATCCACAAAACTTGCCATCGCCGACAGCCAGACGCCAGTCTTAATTCTAATCCGAGCATTTGTCAAGTATTTACCTCTCCTCTCGTCTCCCGATGTTACCGATCAAAGGAATGTCCCGACAAACTCGGTCCTCTGCTCTTCCCTTCCAGAGCTATCCCCCTTTTCACACCTATTTACCAACAGCCGTTGCTACCTTTCCTGTTGTTTTGGTTTATTCCCGTGTGCTAGGAGCTGAAGTGTACCCCGATTGCTACTAGCCTTTCTCATGCTCACCCCTCCCTTCTTGTAACCTTGTCTAATTTAATCCCTAGCGAGTGACTCATTATATTTCTTACTGAATAATTCTTATTATTGAAATCAGACGACATTACTATCTTATTCAACTAGCGACAAGAATTCCTCAATTAATAAAACTAGTTCATCAATAATTTTATTCTGTAAGATTTTGTATCTTACAGTACTCCTCTATCACGCAATAACTTATACCTTTTCTCCACTTCATGCACCGAGATAAATACTGTTCTTCAGAATTTGCAATTCTACTGCATAATTTATTTGCAATATCTGAATTTCACACTTGTTTTGTTGTGTTTTTTTTTTTTTTTTTTTGTTCTCATAAGAATATTGTGCACTTCTCTAAAATTCCATTCCATGTATGCTATTTTACTTCTATTAAAAACCCTTACAAAACTCTACAGAACTCTCTGCTATGAAACCAGGTGTGAGGCTACTGCGGTCTGTTAGTAAACTTTTCCGAATTTGAGAGGATAATTAATGTTGTATCAATTTGCAGACATTAAATAGCGTGGTCACTCTTCCTGCATGTCTTTTGTCAGTACACTTAAAACCAAAATTTAAAGGAGTGGGCTAAGAGTAGTATCCTGACTTTCATAGTGAACGTGGTAATATTTCCATATTAATTTCTCTACAGATTTTTGAATCTTCGCACAAGAGTATTTTGAGTAATTCCAATAAATTCTAGAATACTTGTGATAAGCTTTTCATAAATAAGCGAATGCCATATGCAGATCTTTCTAAATTTCTCAATCAACTGCTTCCCACAATTTCATCATATGACTCAGGTTTGATACTTTAACTAAGGCACTCCTTATATATCTCCTTTTATCATTTTACAGTTTGGAATTAACTTCTCCAAGAATCCAGGATGGATTCGGTCCGCACCGCAACCATTACATTTATGAAAAAAAAATTTAATCCGCTACCTAATGTTTACTTCTAGAATCGCTTTCCATACCTCCACTGATACTCGATCAAGGCCTGGTGCCTTCTCATGTTTCATCTGATCGCAATTTATATTCTGTGTGAAAGTGTCCGTGATTTCTTTTGGCTGCTCCTTGTTTAACAGTACTTGCAAGTATTTATTTATACTCCTCACTTTTAGGTGCCATTTGGATTGCAATCCTAATAAATTTCATGAATTCTGTTTCTCTAGTTTTAGCCCGTTATAATTTTTTTTCCTCATCTCCATAAGAAGCTTTGCGTACAAAGAAGCAGATGTCTAAAGCGCATTCCTATGATTTCTCTTTGTTATTCATTTTACATCGCATTGTTCATTGCTGTATAACCCTTGACCTAATTCTAGTTTGCAGGAAGACTTGGGAGTCTTGGTATCCGCAACAAATTTAACAATTATCAGGCTTTTAAAAGTGCTCGACTATAAAAGGATATGTCATCTGTGATTGCCAGATTGGACAGCACTGTTCTACGGTTTCTCTGCTAGCGTTTTTTTTTTTTTTTTTTTTTAAGATACACTTTTCCTTAATTTCAACCTGAACTTCATCCTATATCAGGTTTATTTGTGAAGATAGTCTTTACAATCTCTGCAGCATTATGAGTTATACTTTATGCCATCTCTTTTCTTAAGTAATTGATTTCTAAGACTCAGTTTCATTGTTTTCCTTAGTAGCTGTTTCTTAAACTGCGTAAAGATTATGGAGAACCGCGTTACTGGAAGTTAAGTGATTACAAATTTTGCAAGCTTTCGTGAAACTAGTTTTGAAATAGTTTTTTTTTCCTTGTCTCGTACCTTGCTCAGTTACAGCGTTCCGGGTAATTGAAATGTCTTTAATTTTTCATCCCTGAAAGGAATAGTAGCCAGTAATAAATGATCTCGAAAAATTCTGATATATGAAATCTTATGTAGAGATTTAAGATTTTATAACTTAAACGCATTTCATCATAAATGGTATGCCTCACTACCTTCGTTTTATTTTATGTATTGGAGAGAAAGGATGTGCAATGCTACACGTGGGAATGAGCTTTCCTTAATGAAAGCCTTTATTCTCTTATTTTAATTTAATCACCTCCCCTGTCTCTAATGAACATACCTGGTAGTATTTATATCTATCAGATAACCTTGTGCAATTAATACCGGTTTAGGGGTGGCGGGAATAGGATTATAGATCATGTTTGATGAGACGGAGCTCAATTGATCCTAAATAACTATGATTCGGCAAGCTTCTTACTTAGGTCTTGATTATTAGGGACCGTTTCGTTTCAGTTCGACCTTGCTCCCCTCCTTCCAGCAGCTGAGAGAGATGCCAGAAACGCAATGCCTTCAACAAATAACTGCACCGTAGTGCGAAAGCGTGCTCTCATTCATGCATAATAATCATATTACTATTACTTTATCATTATTCACGAATGCACCCGAAGTAATTACTTTACTCCAGTTTCAGACGTTAATTTTCAACCTGTCACCTTCCTTATCTGTTTAATAACCCGCTATTTTGCTCTTCGGGGGAATCATTTTCGGTTTTCCGCAACTCCCAGTTATTTAATGAACTAATTATCACTTACTTAATCTGTTGGTTACAAATTTGTTAACTGTAATTTAGTAGAAAGTCTGAGCAGCGATGAGAAAACAAATTATTCTTCAATTAGCCGAGTGTTGCTCATTACAAGATGAGCATTTTTGTAAGAAAAATTCTGTATTGAAGAAAAAGCAAGACAGCACTTTTTTTTTTTTTTTTTTTTTTTTTTTTTTAATGAACTGTATCCTAATTGAATTTGAAATCAAATTAAGCATGCCGTACAATAAAATGTGGATTTTTATAAATGCTTAATGTATGGCGATTTTTTTCACCCCATCGTTTTCAAAGTGCACTGGTCGAAATAAAAATTAAAATCCCATTATTTTAAAAGGCGACTGAGCGTGCAGTCTCTTATCTGAGGTGCATTACCAAATCAGCCTAAAAAAAAAAGCTCAGGTTTTGAACTTGAACTTTTGTTATGTATATCAGGTGGTAAACATTTTACAACCCAATTTATCATTACCGAGGTATTGATAAATTGTGTTGTCCTCTCAAAAGTAGAAGTAATCCTACTTTTGGTTGTTAGAGGAATTTAAAGGAAAAACAAATTGATTTCGGTATAAAAGTAATCTAAAATCGTACATAATTAACATTATGTACGATTGGATCACTCAGAATTATTTAGGGCAGCAGGAAAAAAAAAAAATCGCAACACCTAATGACACTTTAATTTTGGGAACCTATAAATATAACACCCTAATGATTAGATTTTCATTGTATTGTACTGTGTATCCGAGCTTTATCAAAATATTTTGTCACAGCATCTGAATGCTGTCAGAAACTTATACCAGTTTTAGTTGATTCTATCATCCAAATTTTAAATTAAGTATTTACTTAAAATTTTTTTTATTATAATAAAAACTTAAGCCTTACCTTTAGGATCTGAGATTTCGGTACATTCTTTTCCCTTGTTTGTGACGGAAAAACACCTTAAATGCTAGTAAAAAAAAAAACTTGAGCAGTTTCTTCTGCTAATTAAAGGTTCTTCCAAGAGATGCAATGCCGTCATTTCCATTAGTTTTGAAAAATGGGTTCCAATAAGAAAAATTCATTCTCAGCATGGTAATTATTTCTATACACGTGTATATAACAGTAAGGCAACATCCGTTCTTATACGCTGAACATTTCTAATTGCTAGAACTGGTTTGCTAATTATTTATCTTTGTTTTGAGAGCCTTCTTAGTTAAAAGCTTCTTACGAGGAAAAAAAAATAAATAAATAAATCTCGTTCAGGTGGAATGGCAGAAAATGAACGGGTTTTTGCTAGAAATAATAACGGATCACTTGGAATCACGTCGAGTAGAGCTTCAGGATCTGAATCGTCTTTCAGCACAACAGCCTTGAATGTAGATTCTCTGTCCAAAAACACTGAAGCTTGAATCCCGAATTTTTGATTCTTTAATTTGCAAAGCTGTCTATAATTGCGCAAGAGTGCTCCTATGAACCTTATAAGAATTTTTTTCCTTGTCAGATATGATTACAGTTATTACTGCGGGTGGTATGGAAATAAGTACGCAGGGTGTACTGTGTTAAACGTTGATAGAACCAGATAACATAGTTTTCTATGTTACTGCTTTATCAAATATTGGGTTTCTATAATACCACTGGATGAATCCTCAAAGCAAATGGAGAAATTCTGGTACTAGAAGGCGGTATTGGTTCTTTCTGAAGAGTTATAACAATCTCCTTCCAGGAATTTGATTTGATTTGGTAGTTGTTGGCGCATCGGCTTCTGTGGCCATATTGCACCTCCCAAGGTTTTTGCAGTACTTTGATCCAAGCCCGAGGCGGGAATCGAACCCGCGACCTTTGGGTTGCCGGGCAGGTACTTTACCCACTCGGCTAGCCCGGTCGGCCTCCTTCCAGGAAGGTCGAAGATGACTCGGATATTTTTCTTCATTGAAACAGTGAAGGAAATGATACTGCCGGTTTTGGATCGTTCAATTCGCTGAAAATGCTAAGTTCACAAAAAAGACTAAGCGTGCACATAGTGTTAGGATCAGGCGCCACCTGTGGTTTTCCACATCTGCTCCATATATTACACTGAAGAAATACAGTACCACTGTAAATGCCAGAAAAGTTGTGTGTGTGTGTGTGTGTTGAATGTGCAGTATTGTGTTGAGATCCGTTGTGTGTCCTGGCATTTGGCCACAGGGCCCCTGGTGGAACCCCACGTTGCCTGCATACACACCACTAGGAGGTAGCCAGGCTGCCCATAATTCTCTGGCTAGTCTGTCTGGGTCTCAGCTTCCTGAGCGGAAGGGAAAAAAAAGGCAATTAGACAGTGAGGTAGTACAGGGTGTACGGAAGAAGAGAGGGGGATGAAAGTAAGAGTAAAGGGATGTAAGCGAAGGCATCCCCAAGCAGTCAATGGACACTAAGTTCCATCAGGCGATGGGGAAGGAATGTAGTCTAAACTGACTATGCAAAGGAGCACAAATAGGATCGCCATTTGGTGCCTATGTCAAGTGCCTATGCCTATGTCCCCTGGATTGGACACCGGGTGGTGTCCAATCCAGGGGTTTAATCGTCGGATAGTTATCCGTTTAATGGTATTGACAGTCAAGTTCCTGACTGTCTAGTCTGGATGGTAGTCCATCATGGTCTCAAACTGTTTGTCTTCCTTGGGACCGTTGTGGTACAGGAACTGTAGATAAGGATTTCCTTCGGTTGAAGAGCTCTTGTGCGAAACGCGTAAAAGCTGTATATTCCTCCCTGCTATCAGTCGGGTGTGTTTTTTTGATCTTTAGGTATGTAGGTCAAGGAAGTGGTGCAACGGAGATTCTCATACAAGGGGTAGTCGTACATGAGGTGGGACCAACTATCAGTCCCACCACAGGTGCAAGTGGGATCATCTATGATTCCCAGGGCCGTCAGTTTGCCTTTTAATGATCCATGGCCAGTTAACAGGTATGTAGCGTATAGGCCACGGAAGAAGCCTGTGGAACACCCTGTTAATGAGGGAAGAACTTTCTAGTGACTTCACCCTTGTTGGAAATAGTCCATCTCGCTTGCCACGCCTGCTGCAGATGCGTGAGGAGACGCTTATTTTCTGCTGTTCTGTAGTTTTCGGGGTCTGTTCTGAAGATGAGGATGGTCTTGGAATTTTCTTTGGAGAGGTGGAAGAGCAGTTATCTCCAGTGGCATGGCGCTTGCCAAGATTTGCAGAGCATAGGTACTGACGGTGCAGCAGGCGCGAGTAGTGGCGAGCAGGATGTTCCTTTGCAGAGTCCAGGATTCTTCTACCAGTAACAGTGATGGCTTTTGGGTACCAGATGCCTGCTGTGTACGTTATAATCGAGGTAAATACTGCTTTATAGAATAAGGACAGTGTGGTGCTGGCTTTATTTATTTTTAAGTATATATATCACCTGTTCCATTAATTGAGTCCTCCTCTTAATTTCATCACGGATTGCTTTTAATCTCATTCTCTGTTATCAATGCAGTAGCAAGTCTCAAGATTTGTCCATTTATCCATTATTATATCGCCTTTTTCGTCACTTTATTAGTCTCACCAAAAAGAAAACCCGTAATGTCTTTACGCATTTTTGATATTTCATTGTAAATAAGCGATGCATCTTGCACCATCAATGTCATCAGTTATTGTACCGACCTCATTAGGAATAACTTCCTCATTTTTATTAACAGGACCACTACCTTGCCCATTATCAGTTGCCTGATAACCTGCCTTATCATGTAATACTTGAACCAGTGTACCTCCTTATGGTCTCATTGAACCATGACCATGTCCACTAGAGCAGAGGTTCCCAAACTTTATCGGTTCACAGCGCCCTTATTTTTTCAATGTACCTCTAGGCCAAAAGAAATAACTAACACAGTAGTTTTCGATCTTTTAATATATACCTATATAATAATTTTATTCTTTATATAGAGGTACTAAATAAAGTTCAATTATAGATCACCACAAAATTAAAAAGATACGGTACAATGGATAACGTACACCTTTTTTATAATGAAATAAATATACAAATTAAAAAAAAAATAATAGCTTTAAGTAATAATTTCAAATAGATATTTACAGTATACCCAGTTATAAAATATAAGTACAAATTCAGTAGCTTTCGGAACGCGTGTCCCTTTATCAACTGACAAATTTGAATACATTACAAGCAAAGTGTGGCACGTTACTCATGCGTCATTGTTGTAGCACGGACGTGTGCTGCCTTACGCCAGTGATCATCCATCAATAAAACGGTTGTCTCTAGGATGGGATGTATACGCATGCCTTTCTGGCGATTTAATGCCTTAGGGTTGTTTATTATGTTTAGTGACTCTAGCCATAGGCGGTGGCGAAAGTGTCGCGCGTGGTCCACTATCTCAAAGTCGCGCTTGGGGTCAAGATAGTGGTTGGTAGCCCAAAAATGTTCTGCAAGCACGGACTGGTCAGTTTCGGCAAGCCGGATTGCTCTGTCGTGTTCCGTGAGGCGATCCTGGAGACGTCTCGATGTCTCACCTACGTAGCAACTGTTACAGGCCCTACAGGTGATACGGTACACTACATTGCTGCGTAAGACAGGTGTGACAGGGGTCTTCACACTGGAGACAAGTGAACGTAGGTTCCTACCGGGTAATTGCACACATTTGATGTTGTAACTTCTCAGGATCTTCGAGATACGTCCTGACACTCCTGGATAGTACGGAATGTAGGCGGACGATATGCCGACTTGCTTCGGAGGTCTTGGGTTGGAAGTAAGTTCTTGTGCCTGTAACAAGCATCTGTTTAGTACATGGGATGGATAACCGCATCTGGTTAGGTCCGCCTTCACACGGGAGATCTCGTTACGTCTAATTGTGTCGGTGCTGGAATGGCTCCAGGCCCTGGAGAACAGGGTGCGGGCAGTGCTATTGAGATGGCTTGGAGCGTGGCCGGACCCATAGTTGGTGAATTTACCGCACCACATGGGTTTGCGGTATACTGACGTCTCTAGACGTGGGCCTACGCGATGCACTAGCACGTCCAGAAACGGGAGCGAACCGTCCACCTCTGATTCTACGGTAAACTTGATGAAATTGGATAGAGAGTTGAGGTGTTCTAGTAGTACCGTTTCAGAACCACGTGGTATTATGGTAAAAATATCGTCGACGTATCTACACCACGTTGTAATAGGTGTAGGTGGGTTCTGGTGTATCTGCTCCTCCAGATCTTCCATGGCGATGTTATCTACTACGGAACTGACAGGGGCACCCATAGCAGTGCCATGTACTTGTTTGTAGAGTGTCTTCAAAGGTGAAGATGCTGCTAGAGAGGCATAGGTTGAGGGCGGTACAGATGTCATCAGTGGATAGTGATGTCCTGGATTGGAGGCTTAAGTCGCTCTCAAGGAGCCTTCTGGCGCAGTGCACGGCCTGTTGGACGGGAATCGAGGTGAATAAAGAAACCACGTCAAATGATGCCATGACAGAGTTATCAGGGATTGAAATGTCCTTAATGATGTTAATGAATTCACTGCTGTTTTTAACGGTGTGAGATGTATTACCTATAAGAGGCGAGAGGAGGCTCGCGATGTGTTTGGACAGTTCATACGTTGGGGCACTGCAGCAAGACACTATAGGTCTGAGAGGAATACCCGGTTTATGGATCTTTGGTAATCCGTAGAATTGCGGTAGTTGGCAGCCAGTAGCACGTAGAAGATGGTGAGTCGCGGTCGGAATCTTA
Source organism: Mastigoproctus giganteus (assembly GCF_048544385.1). Lineage (NCBI taxonomy): Eukaryota > Metazoa > Arthropoda > Arachnida > Uropygi > Thelyphonidae > Mastigoproctus > Mastigoproctus giganteus. The sequence continues at coordinate 180,456,761 of NC_143575.1, read as the reverse complement.
TCTTTAAGCCAGTCCGTGCTTGCAGAACATTTTTGGGCTACCAACCACGATCTTGACCCAAAGCGCGACTTTGAGATAGTGGACCACGCGCGACACTTTCGCCACCGCCTATGGCTAGAGTCACTAAACATAATAAACAACCCTAAGGCATTAAATCGCCAGAAAGGCATGCGTATACATCCCATCCTAGAGACAACCGTTTTATTGATGGATGATCACTGGCGTAAGGCAGCACACGTCCGTGCTACAACAATGACGCATGAGTAACGTGCCACACTTTGCTTGTAATGTATTCAAATTTGTCAGTTGATAAAGGGACACGCGTTCCGAAAGCTACTGAATTTGTACTTATATTTTATAACTGGGTATACTGTAAATATCTATTTGAAATTATTAAACTATGGACCCCAGTACTCCAGGTCCATTTGTCACTAGCTTTAAGTAACTTATACCCAAATTACACGGCAACCCGGTTGAAAACCACTGCACTAGAGTATACAAATTCACCTAATTTCTTTAGCTCCCCTTGCGACTGCGGTATATTGGGTGGAAGTAGGGGTGAACTACATTCTGCCCCTCAGATCCTGTTGAAGATTTCCTGACCCTGGAATTCCAGCTGTCCATGTCACATCTAATTAACTCATTAATTATACACAATCTCTCTTATCCAATTTTATCACAGGTACAGAAGCTAATCTTTCCAGTAATTTAAACAGAGATCAAAACAATAACCAGATTAGTATTCTGCAATTTAAACAATAACAAAATTAGTATTATTCAGTATCAACTAAACGCAGATAATGATCTCAATATAATAAACCTTTTCAACCTAATCCCAAAGTTCAAGCAACATATCCTAGACAATCTGTAACTACAAACCACTATGATAACATAAAAATCGTTCCCAAGCCGCCATTATGGCCGCAATTTTGGTTAGGTAAAGATGTATTTATCTAACTAAAAGGGCACCTGACAACTTCCATAAATACACCAGAAGACTTCCACAAAAACTGTAGGTCGCAAAAATCAATAAATATCACCTTCGATCAATTTTCAAACGAGCACTATTTCACACACTGCACTTCACACCAGTTCGGTGTGGCGGGTCCGGACATAGTATTTGGGTCAGGCGCTGCCTGTGGTTTACCACATCTGCGCCATAAGTACACTGAAGAAATACAGAACTACTGTACATGCCAGAAAAGTATTGTTGGGTTCTGTTGGGTGTCCTGGCATTTGGCTGCAGAGCCTCTGGTGGAGCCCCATGTTTCCCGCACACACACACCGGTAGGAGGTAGCCAGGCTGCCCATTATTCTCTGCTAGGTTCGCCTAAGCTTAGGCGACCCTGGCAGAAACTGTCCGGACTTCAGCTGGGACAACTTTTTTTTTTTTTTTTTCCGAGATGGAAAACTATTCAACTTTCACCCGAAACAGACTAACTTCAGCATTCCGAACTCTGGAGAGGGCTGATCTTTGGGTCCTGTTTTCAGATAAAAGATTGTTTTACATATTTTAATGAATATGTGACTAAAATTTTTAAAAGGAAATGGAGACTAATGCTAGATAGTGGAGGCCCGCCTCCTACGGCAGGGGCGGTAACTCCTATAATTAAGATCAGTGGACTAGCAGTTAATGCCGAAATTTTTCTCATGGGTGGCTAAGAGGCCAAATTCTTCGTGTTTGATATAATTTTGTGTTCAGTTAATTTTTAATTATTTGAATTCTAAAAGATGCAGATATTATAAATTCATTAAGATCTTATTCATGGATAGGCTGCGGCCTTGGCAATGGTGACTTAATGGATACTTAAATGGAATGGCCGAATCCTGGCGGGTCCGCTGAAGTTATTCGGTTTCGGGTGAAAGTTGCGTCTTTTTTCATCCAGGAAAAAAAACCGCTATAAAATTACGAATAACTACGCTGATGCTCCGTGGTTTCGGTTTCCTTATCGCGAACCAAACAGAATAATGGGAAAAAAAAATCAATTTGAATTGTTGAAATTTTGTTCTAAATGAATATTTATTGAGTTGTGCATTTTAGTTTGTTCTAATCAAATCAAAGTAAGATAAAGGTGTGAAACGGGAGTGTATGCGGCGTCATTATAATTGCGTGTAACCTTCGATCTGTTTTCTGGACGAAAACCCAAAGTTTCCAAGAATAAAATCATGCAGTCTGAGACCACTAACTGAGCTACGTTTAAAAAAAACAAACAAACCATAATTCCTCTCTTGATTGAAAGGGGAGAGAATTTCAAGCAATAGATGATCATCTATTGCTTTAAATATGTACAGTATATACACTGAGTGATCACTGAATTATGACCACCTGCCTAATACTTCGTATTTCCTCCTTTTGCCCTCAGTACAGCAGCTATCCGACGTGGCATTGATTCAACAAGATGTCGGGAGGTATGGCCAACCAAGCTGTGTGTAATGCGATCAGCTATGGAGGTGATTGGTGTATACAGACGCCCGATATGTCTTTCTGTAGTGTACCACAAGTGCTCTATGGAATTGATATTGGTGGAGTTCGGAGGCTAATCGATATGCTGGAAGTCAGAACTGTGTTCCTCATACCATTCCTGCGCAATAAGTGCTCGATCGCTCGGCGCATTGTCATCTTGGAAGACACCATCAGCATTCGGGAAAAAGTGTAACATAGTGGAGACCACTGATGCGTTGTTCCACATGCACCAGTGGTTAAAGTTCCTGCCAGTGAAACATGCCCCACATCATACAACTGCCTGCACTTTTGATACCATGCATGATGTTGATGCCAAATCATGTTCCTGTACAGATGTCGGAATCGGTATCCAGCTATTGGACAAGTGGAATTATCGAAACCGCAATATGCAATCTGAAAGGTGAAGTAGTTTTATGGGAAGGGTAGCTTGGGGTCAGGCATTATCCCCAAGTCGTTGTGAATGAAGACCGTAGGTATGGAGGCACCGTAAAGAGTCGGTTAGATGGCAGTAATACATCTTACCTGCACTGCACGGCACGGCAAAATTAACAGAACACGTCCAAAATGTGGTGTAACTCGTGCAGCTTGAGATGAAGCGGGGAAAAATTTGGTATGGCGGTGTACCATAGAATAACGATGAAATGAGGGGACAGCAAGAAACTTCAGACCAGCATAAGGAACATTTTTATAGGGGTTGTATAAGAATTACCAAAAAGTCACATTCACAGAAGTCTATACAGGATGTTCGAAAATATGGTCATATGATATTAGTACGGCGTATTATCGACTCAAACGGCTAAATAGGACTTGTAGCGTTGAACCATGCTCGATATAAGGTTGTGTATAAGATTCAGTGCCAAGACATCCTATTTTTTCACCAGCGCCGAGCTTAGCTCACCAAATGACCGAGGAGTTGGTTTTCGGCGTGACACATATTCGATCGGATGTAAGCCTGATCGTGCTGTCCACGACAGTCGTTGGATATCTTCAGTTCCAAGTTATTCCTGCACCACTTTAACTCTATGCACAGTGGCGTTGTCGTGCATAAGAAAATCTGGACCAACCGCGCCTGTAAAACAAGTCGCACATAGGTTACGAGGATCTGTTCTCGGTACCTCTGCACAGTTATCTTTAATTGCAGCAATTGGTATCCATATCAAAAACATGAAAAGGGATGCGGCTGTTGATCATTATTCCGATCCACACGAGAACGCCACCGTAAGTGTCCCTTTCTCTGATGTTGGGGAAAATATACTTCACTCCTTTTTTGTCTCCAGACGAAATAACGTTTAGAATCTGTTTATTGGCTAAAACGGGACTCTGGGAACAGAACTATACCCTGTTTGTTCATGTTGATGGCACTAGTTTCGTCGAGCTCTGCAGTGGTTTCGGGTTAATGGGATATAAACCACTGGATTCCTTGCGTAGAATTGAGCCTTCGTAACACAGTCCAGTTGGAAATGTTTTCACCTGTGGATGCAGCAGCTTCAAGCGTCAGCTGATGACAGGACATAGTAGGATTCCGTCTTGCTGTTAGAGCCCGTTAGCTGTCTGTTCTGGTTGGCGTAGCCCTAGGGCAACTTTGACCAGCTCTTATTGTAATGGTTCTTGTCTCCTGAAACTGGTTCCATAGTGCCACGACGACACTGCGTAACACATTAAGCCAGCTCGGCTTCAAGTCATTGAACGGCCCGCCATCTCAAAGGGTCAGCTGAATGACGATGACTTGCCATCCTGAGTACTGGAGATGTGGCTGTCCCACTGGGCAAACCAAAAAACGCGAATGAAGTGATGTGATTGCCTATGTTTTTATAGGCATGCATAATGTTCAGCTTTGAGGTTGTAGATCAATTTCTATTATTGGATACTCGGGATTTGCATGCCAGAGTGCCTATTATATCAAATATTCGCCTTCGGCGGCACCGTTCACGATAAAATATTCACGAAAAGCATTTTGTTCTGTTAATTTTGTCAAGCAGTGCAGAAGAGTATGCTCTCAGGCTTACTGGGGTTGATTTTTAGATTAAATTGCCTAATATATGCGGCAAGATCAAGAGGACACTCTGAATAGGATCATCGTTAGCTGCAATAGGCGTGAGTATCTTTATCGTCGGCGTATTTGTTGAGATTCATCCTGTTTGCTGTCCAGTGGAGAATTGAGTGGGGTCAATAGGATCCCAGCGAGAACAGCACTTTTTTTCGGAGATTCCAGCCGTGGTACGCCTAGTGTAAGCTCTGTTTCTGACAAGGAGATTGATTTTTGTCCTCTTGTAAAGAAGTGAGGATAGAAAGAGCAAGACATTTCCATCAACGCCCTCATAGGTAGCATAGTTGGTAGAATCGATTTCCTCCCCACACCGGATGGAAAAGACGGGAGTTCGAATCCCGTCGATGACTTGAATTTATGGTTCTTGTTCACAACCTGCTTTCCTCCCAAATATGAGCAGAAACGGAAAACCCCTCGACTCGACACAGAAATGTGCCCTCTGCTTTCATTTGACTGATGACGTCATCCAATGTACCAGCTATATATATATATATATATATATATGATAACCCCATCTGTCCCGGATGTTCGGGGCTGTACACATCCAGCTGGAAGAACCTTTCCATGGCAGCCAGAATGAAATTCAAGGGATCGTGCTGCAAGAAGCTGCGCTCATCAGGCCATAAGGCCAACCCGAAAATTTCCAACAACAATTCACAGAACTCACCACGCACAGCCCAAAGCAGAAACAGCCCAGCGAGGCAGAATTCACGGAAGTCGCGCCACCACTTGATAATATTCATCACTATGCCAGTCTTCAAGAAAATATGAACGATAATACCTACGAGACTGACACCATCGTTACAGATATAAAGCCTCATACTGACGCCTCCTACAGACCAACACCAGGCCACCTGAACCTGCCCACATCGCATGCAAGCATCGATGCATCTTCCGCAACCCCTCAGACAGCTTATATTATGCCAATATCTGAAAATAGCCAAAGCGCACCCGCGCGGAGGTCCGAAGAGTGCCAAACCGAACCAGAAATTACCATTGAATACTTAGTCATCCCTAAAGCAAATCATTGACAGCAAAATCAACGAAATAGTGGAAGATCTCATAAGGAAAATAACTAGTTGCCTAACAAGTCACGAAATCAATGTCAGCCTGCAAGCCAACTCTCACACACTGGAAAGCATGACGTGCAAATTTGCTGATAAAACAGCATCACCCCAACATGGTTGCACAGCCCTAAGAAACACCCATGATGCTCAATCTTCAGAGTCCCCCCCCCCCGAGATAAGGCATACGCGGAAATCCTGGCCACCGAGGTGAGCAATAGAGGCAAAATCATTAAAGGTAAAGCTCTAATATGCACAGCGATAAAATCGCACAGTTCCCTCCGAACTTCAATCTCTGACAGTGACCTAAACCCATCGCTGACTTCCCAACGCAGTCAAGAAAATATACCGACAACCTCATCAAGCCACGTCGACGCCCAAGCGAGCTCAATCGACACAATTCAAAAAAATCAGACGAATGACGAGCACGACAACAGCACTGCCCAATCTGGAGCAGCATCACTAAACAGCGATGCCAGACAAGAAACCCGCACTCAGAGAAACTGTAAAGTACGACACACCAATAAGCTACAAGCTTTCAGGACTCAAGATACTACCAGAAACAGTACAACCAGCCTTTTCGTATCTCGACTGGATCCGTGCACAACCCCTGAACTAGTCAAACAAGTTATATACGAAGAGCTGAATCTACGGCCAACTGTAAGGTATGTTAGTGTCTAACGGCTCCTGAGATTTCTCCCATCTCCGCGAGTGTACATTGTATCGGGCCAGAGATTTGAAGTATGTGGGGTTCATGTGCTGTATATTGTGTTGTGCCCTTTGTTCCTCCGGTCTATTAGCCGCCGAGCCCCTAGTGGGACCCGACGTTACCACACAGTGCCACGGGGAGGCTGACCTGGTGCACCACTGATGATAGAGTACTCTGGCGGATCCTGCCACCTACTTTCCTCGGATTTCAGTGGTTAGGACCAGATTTGAGAATGAGATAAACGCTGTTTCTTGAGCAACGGTTGTAATTTTAACAGAGCGTAGTGTTGTTCGCTGATAACTTGTTCTAGGGCCAAATAGGTCGGGCAATAATTTTGATGTATTTAGATTTAGACCTGTGGGGCACACACATACATAAAAAAAAAAAAAAAGTTGTGCAAGAGAAAAGTAAGGGAGGTAGGCAGAAGACTGGAGGATAGGAAACAGAAGGGGGCCGACAGGGAAGATGGCCCCTGATGACAGTGTGGCATGCCCAGTGCCTCACCAGAGAGGAGTGGCGTGGACAAAAAAAAAAAACCACCTCACCACAAAAAAACAAAAAAAAAAAAAAAATATTGTGTAAGGGGAAAAATAGGGGGAGGGAAAGGAAAGATGGAAGGAAACAGAAGAAAAGCCAAAAAAAGAGAGAGAGAGAAAGAGATACCCCGCAAGTGCAGGGTAGGTACAGCTAGCATGGCCAGTCAGTTGGAGCCAACACTTAGTGGAAATCCAACAGTGTCGGTGCTGCTATGGTGGATGGGTCATGTTCAGGAAGGTCATTGGGACTCCATTTGGTGAGTCTGTGTCGCATCCAGACTGAAGGCTGGTCCAGTAGTCCATGATAACGAACAGTGGGGTGGTCAAAACTGGGAGTCCAAGATATGATGGTCAAGTCCAGGGATCGATGGTAGGTCTCTTCTTGATAAGATGTGTCACGTCTGGTCGGGAGAAGTTGGTCCAGGAATCAATGATGAGGAATTTGTCAAGGTATGTGTGGACCCTGTCTTTGATTGCGCTGCTAGTATTGTCCCAACCAAGTGGGGAGACCAGCTGACTACTTGAGAAAGTGAATGATCAAGTTGGGTTCTGTACTCCGGATGGTTTGTTGGTCAAGTCTTATTGATTCAAATGCTAAGGTGGTGGTAGCGCTTTTTGCCTGGTAAATAGGTCCATTACAAATTGAGTCAGGGCTCTGTAAGTTTCTTCATTCTGTAGGGTGAGGTGTTCTTGATTTTGGTAGTTGAAGCATAGTCTCGTTATTAGGATCCTCCTGATGTCCTCGTAGATTTCACAGCTGTGGGCAAGGTGCTTCCACGTCTGATCCTTTCCACAGTGACAGCGGGGTGAGTCTGAAATTCTGAAGTCGTGTAGTTTTTTCTGACGGCCAACTGTACACAAACTATAAACTAGGAGTCAACAATATGCTGCAGTCAAAATTGACTGTAGCCGACACCAAGTAGACCTGATAGGAATCGTCGCCATTTGGCCTGTCGGAACGAGGATCAGGTCGTTTGTTCACTATCAATCACCCTCGAAACCTAAAGCGACTACTCAGACCCGATAAAAGTACTCCCACCGCAGTCACAGCTGACTTCGCGATTATAATTGCTTGCCAGAAAGGATGCCAGCACCAGAATCTTCCCACACTAACATACTGGAACAAACTCTGCCCAAGGTTGCTAATACCGTCCTCCAACGCGAGAGACTCCAAGGCCTCCTCATCCCTGTCCTGATCTCTCATTGTCGAGATCCCTCTACTTGTTCGCAGCCGGGAAGCAAGGCTCCCTCCCGTGAGGATGAGCATTACAACCTCTCCTACCATCCGCATAATGTTCCAGAATATCAGGTCCTTAAGAGAATAAACTTAATACACTGGAAGAGATTATACTCTCAAACTCACTAGACGTCTTGCTGAAACATGGTTAGAGGCGAACCAGACAGATATAAGCTGCTCCATTCCTGCAGGCTTACATGTACTGGCTGCCTCTCGTGATAACCGCAGAGGGCGTGGAGTTGCTATAATCTTCAGTACGATAAAGTTCTCCATCGTACACTGTCTCAAGTATCTCTCAAGACGTAGAAGCCTTAATGATAATTCTGGAACATCAAGGTACCACTATAGATGTCGCATACCTGTACCTTCCTCCAACACCAACTATGATGGCCATCATAGTTGGTTAATAAATAATCTGCACCCAGCAGCCACTCATATCGTATGTGGGGACTTCAATCTTCTGCCATCTACCCAACACCTCAAAAGTCGGCTCACAAAATCTCTCTAGTCAATCCAAATATTCCAAGTTAACTACCAGCCAACGAGAGACCAAAACCTGATGGACATAATCTATTTTTCTGCAATATGCCAACTCGAAGAAACCACAGCCAAGATGTTTCAATTAGACCACCAACCAATCATATTTACAGCTCTTCTACCCAAAAAATATTTCAATACACCCAAAACCAAATCTGTGCAAAAGGTCACCTCTCCAAATTTTCTGAATCCAGCACTCTGCATTGAAGCTCCATCCACAGTCCCATGGAACATCTTAGATGGATGTGAACTGAGCCTCGCAATCGATCTAATGACCAAATGGATCAATACCATAGCCCTTCACACCGCTACCAAGACTGTCACCATTACTCCGCGCTCCAGAGCGGTGGACTCCCCAGCTCAACCAAAGTTTCCGCTACAAACAGTCATTACACGCCAAATGGAAAGTTTCTGGCGATGTCCAAGACCACATTTCATTCTCCAAAACCAGGGCCGAATTCAACAGAAACAAATCAGCTGCAATTGTGAAGCACCTCGAGAGAACCCTAAAAAAGGGAAACCATTCTACAGAACAAAGGCTGTTTCTTCCAGCAACGTCAACCCAGTTGACTGGCTCAACTACGTTGCCAGATTTTCTAATCAACCTCCAGCTCTACCTAATCTGCCACTCTTCAACCACTCAATCCATCGCTAGTCTCGCTGCGATCCAAATTTCCAAGTAACAACTGATGCAGGCCATTAATACTCTTCCTCTCATAGTAACCACAGGTGACTATGGCATCCCCCAGTTCATAATGAAATGCTTAAGCGTCTTCATCATCGATTCACTCCTCAACCTATACAACAGATGCCTCGAAGTTCATTTCTTTCCACCCCCAGTGGAACAGGTACTCTGTCCGGCCCCTTCCTAAGCACCAACAATCGACGCTCCCAAGCCAATATAGGCCCATCGCTTGCGCCTCTGTATTGCTAAAAATTCTGGAGAAAACACTACTACCGTATGTCACCCATCAAATTCTCTGTGACAGTCCTCAGCAAATACACTGTGGGATATCAGGAAGGTCAACTATAACTAACCTTGCAACAACCGCTCTGCACATCTTAGAAGCCTTTGAACAAAGACAGGAATTGTCAGTTATATCTTGACATCCATTCCGCATTTGATGCCATCTATATACCTACATGTCTCAGAAAAACTACTTCAATTTTCGCGGCGATGTTCTCTGGTTCCTAGATTCTCTCCTATCCAAGAGGACCCTTGTTCTAAAGATCGGAACAAAGACTTTCACGCGTCACAACTGCCGGTGTGCCTCAAGTGGGGGGGGAGGTCCTGTCTGGCATTCTCTTCTCAGAAATCATGGTGCCGTTTTGTGACCAACAAGTGCAATTGGATCACATATGCTGATGTCAAGCTCCTTACTAGGATATCGCCACCCAACTCTGCAGCCGAAATCACTCAGCAAATCACTAGCAAACTGCAGGACATGGCTGACTACCTCAATACTTTCAACCTCCAAATCAACCCCCTGAAATGGGCACAAATAATATATTCACTAAAGGGCAGCCCAACAACGTTGGAGCCTGTGCTTAACAGCTCCTCATTTCCAAGTGTTCAAACGCACAAATACCTGGGGGTCGTTTTCTACTCCAAACTATCTTTCAACGATCACGTAAACCTCATACAGTCGAGGCTGAATTCACTACGCTGGGTCGTCAAACAACAGCTGCTCCACACCACCGACCCACAACTTTTAAAAATATACATTGTATAAATCCTTTACCCGACAATACTGTATGCTTCAGAGATATGGACTTCGGCTGCTGAATCCAACATTAAAAGAATATTCTCCGCCGAATTCTGTCTTCTAAAATGGGCCAACAGCAAACCCCATCTTCCCCCAGCTCTCAGATTAACGCAGTTAGCAGAAGTCCTTCAACTACGCAGGCTCCGATCCTACATCGGAGAAAGAAGGCTGCTATTCACCATCAAGGTGGCCACGGGTAAAATTACAGAGTCGAACTTCTGGGATCACTGCTCTTGGCGCATTCCTCCCCCTATCTCCGGTCTTCAGCACAGTTGCTAGCAAACCGTAACCGGCAGGTTCCTGCCAAAGCGAATGCTGCCCTCACTGCAAGCCATCGACGGAGACCTCCAAGAAGTGGTCAACAATTAAAAAAAAAAAAAAAATACAGAAAGGGAATCCTCGTCGAACTGAAAATGTAAAACTGTGCTTTGTTGCCTTCCAATAATCTGATGTAACTTATGTTTTTCTCATGTGTATCTCTTTTGTAAATATGTTTTGTAAACCCCTGGCACCACCATGCCATGACGGGACGGACTAATTGTATGTATATCATGCTGAAATTAAAGATTCTATTCTATTAATCTTAGGCTAGGGTAGCGCGGTTTACTTTCCCGGATACTCTGGTTTTTAGTTCAGTAAACAGGCAAATCGACCACAGAACACAATATATGGACATATATGGTGCATGCCCACCAATGAGGAAGTTAGTTTCTAAGAGCTATAGCAAAGCAGGCACTTTGACTGCGTCGGCAGTTCATTCATTTGTCGTTATAGGTGACTGCAGGCTCAGCAGACACTTTCAAAAATGGGAAGGATGATGTTTGTGGTAGCAAGAAGATTGGTGACAGTGGATCTGTTTGTAATGGAACTCTAGCCTTTTCTATCCATTGGTGGGAGGACGGTGATTATAACCACTGTTCTACATGCTTAGAGCTAAAACTAAAAATTATACAACCTGTGCTGTCTTGCGTAGTAGAAGAACGTAACATTCTTTGACCTATTTAAATTATTAAAAATAAAATAACATTAATAAAAACGAATGGGCCAAGAATATCAGTAATCAGTGGGACAGTTATGTTCTCCGTTGAATGAAAATGTAACTTCCGTGGTGCTGGATGTCAGAAGATGCATTTTTATCAAGGGAGTGGGATGACTTCCCTTTGCGCAGCGATGAATGCCAGTTAATGATATTCGATCATTGTCTGATTCCTGTGTTATTATAAGCTATTTCTATTACGCGGGATAAACTGCAGTTTTTCAACATTAGTTAGTACAAAAGATTTTTACGCACTTCCGAAATTTTACGATCCAACTGTTCAGAAGTAGCATCTCGTTGCAGTTGGAGGAGAATGAGCCAGATACTGAATGACAGTTGAAGGAGAATGAGCCAGATACTGAATGACAGTTAAAGTTTTTTAAAAGGCATGGCGTGCTACATTCGAACGGAATATTAATATGGTAAACAGGGTGGACGCAATATGATTTGGTACCGTTCTGATTATAGGGGAGTCTACCCTATGAACACTACGGCTTCTAAAGAACTTCACGATATATCTGCCAGATGCCTTTTTTACACTAACAAGTGATTTAGAGCAGTTGTTGAGGAAACCAATGACGCTTTTCGGGCAGGCTTGTATCGGAGAAATTGGGAATCCAGTGGAGGGTTAGACCACCACGACGAGCCTGTTGGACTGCATTTTGTTTACTTCCTCGATGGATGACCAATGATGCTGTAGGGGTATTGTGGTTCCAGGTACTGTAGATGGAGACTGATTGAGGTTCCCCTTTATTGTTGACTGGTGTACTGTTGGGATTGTTCAGGTTTGAGGAAAGTTGACTTTTTCATTGTGACCACAATTCCTGGTTGACTTCTACTTCCTGTATTGGACTGTTACTCATTTTGAGTCTTCACGGTGGACCTACAAGTGTCAATTGGATCCTTGGAGATTATCACAACCTTATGGTGAGACTTTATAGTGTCAGATACCTTTATGGTATTGCATCGTGAACGAATTGACCCCCTAAGAGAGAATATGGAATAATTTGTACATCATTTTTCCGTGGTACAGAATTGTAAATAGGTTGCGTGGCTGCCGGGAAAGCTGGCTTGGACCGCATAGTACAATAAATAAACAAATAAAAAAAAACATTACGCAATTTCTTTAAGGAAAAGATTTTTGTCATGGCAACACTTTTCTCATTTACTAGCAGTATCATACAAATATGATTTTTGTTCTAGGTCGGAGTTTTTCCAAAAACATTCGCATGTAAAATGATCTGCTAACAATTTTGATCTCAATCTATTGAAAAACTGTTGGCATGTGATGGGAAAACAGTTATCCATAAGCATCCAAGGATAAAATAGGGAACGCTTAGTGTTTGTTATACGTGCTTGGCGCTGTGAATTGCATATCTTTATTTTTTTAAGATTTCATTTATGGCAACGTTTCTCAAACTGCGGTCGCAAAACGCTTGGTGGTTAGCGAATGATGTCAAATTTTTGAATATTGTAAAACTGAAAATATTTGCAATAAAATCCAATTTAAGAGATTGGGGTCTCTGAAAAGTTTTCTTAGCTGAAAGGGAAAAAATCATCAAAGTTGAGTAACTGATTTACAGCGTGACCGAAGAATCCCCATTGTTATAGTAAGTAAAGTAAACTGCAGCCATTATCAACCCCTCTGCAGGATGAAAGCCTCCTCGGCAATTCATGCTGATTGTTATAGTAGCATATGATTACCGACTGCTACCATTTTAGTGTTCATCGCAACATAAAACTGGATAATATTATTATTTATTTGTATATGGTTAAATTTATATTCAGTTTTCATATCCTCAGTTAATTTTATTATTATAAGCTTCCATAGGGATTATAAATTTAGTATGATAGTTGTACATTCAAATGTATAATTAATTTGAAGTGTAATAAATTTTTCTTGCAGTCTGACACATGTTCCCTTTTATTTTTCTTCTCTCGTTGTTCGCGGGTTTCCGAGTTGGGTGTCTAGTTATAAAATGATTATAAAACTTGACTATTCGTGCGGGACTTTTTTTGTTTTGTTTTCTCTCCTCTTTATATTGTTTAATATTTTTGCATTGACAGCATCATTTTATTTTTTTTAGAAACCAGTGATAGCTATTTGTAGGCTTTCCGTAAAGGACAAAAAAAATTAGAACCAATATACGCAAATACTTTTTTCGACAGAATTAAGCCGTACTGTTTTTCTGTTTTTAAGTTGATAAAATTATAAAAATAGTGGAAATTTATTTTATGTGTATGTTCTTGTCATATATTTAATCGCTTTTAGTGCTTTCATTATATTTGTGTGCCCTTATTCTGCAAGATTGTTTTTATTTATTTCATCCTTTTAATATTTAATAAAGCTTATTCAGTGTCATTGGTTGTGAAAAGGTCTGTTTTTTTATAATATTTTCAGAGTTTTATTTAGGCGTTGCTTTTTTGTTTCTACAAAATATTGTAAATAGCATTTCCTGTGAATTTTTCATGCTGTGGATTTTTTCCTTATAGTAAATGTCGATTGCAGAGGTTTAAAAATAACACGCACCGATTTTAATATCTAAGCATTGCTTTTAAACTGCAGCCAGGACTGTGATTTCTGTTTTACTGTCCATTCCTTTCTAAAACTTATTAATATTGATTGCAAATAATTATGGATCGATATTCAGTAGTGACGAAAGAAATAAGCATATTTTTAAAATTCATTTGCATATTCATGTTTTATATAACGATCTGGGGTACATTTACTTAAATATTACTCTTTTCTGCGAATAGCAGTTAGTATAACACATGGCTACTGAAACCCTTTTTTTATCTACCATCTTACACAGCAGAGAACGACCGCTGTCGAACCTCTCCTAACTGGAATACCAATTCACGGTATGTTGGCCTGTAGAAGTATAAAGTTTCTGTGGCAGCTGCTTTGCCTGTGTTGGAATAAATGATCGTGTTGTTCTTGGGCGTGTAAGTTCTGTGTTTTTATACTGAAAGGTAATATGTGTTCTTAAGAGAACTGGTTCAAGACTGTTGAATGTAATTGTGAAGCATTTGGAGAGTGACTTTAAACACGTAGCTTATAACTGAACTATTTACATGTTAGGAGACATAAATAGTTTTACATTCTGCTTAGGAATCGATGATACAGATTTTAGATTATTTCTGTTCTCATTGTTTTCTTAATTTTCGCAGCAAGTTTTTTTTTTTTTTTTTTTAAGCAAAGTTTTTATTTTGATGGAGTGCGAAGCTCCATATTTCGTTAAGTGTAGTAATAAAATGAATAATTCGATACAGAAACTAGCGTTTGTCATAGCAAGGAAGGCTTGCTTTTTAAAAATAACAGTAGCTTGAAATATATTAAATGTTCTTTTCTATCTTCCATTTGTCTTCAGTTTTTGTTTGGTAACGTTGATCTTGTTGAAAATACACAGCTCGAACAAAATGCACGTTCAACGTAACTAATTTTAAAAGACAGCTGAACAAAAGGCCATTCTGCCAAACAGGATAAATAAATCTTTATTGCATTTACGAAGTAGGCACATTCTAAATCCCCATTTTAATCATTAAAGCCTGGAAGTGTGATATGGAGAGTGGACAGGTATAGAATAGAGTAACGAATTAGGTAATGCACTTATTGCGTTGCTTTTCAGGTGCGTTCGACTTTTTTTTTATTAATGGAAACTTTCCATTTCTTGTGATTAAAAGAAGTGAAAAGTAAATAACTGCTTTCTTATCAATTGCTAATTAAGTAATATTGTATATTAAAGATTCTTTTCACTTCACTGCATACCCTTCACAACATAGTATTCTCTCTACTATTTGTGAAGTAATGGCTGTAATGATATTGCTTGTAGTTAAAGAAATTCTGAAGGTAAAAACGTTGCATTTTTATGCGATAGTGACTTTCATAAAAGTTGAGGGCGGGATTATGTACATCGTTGGCGAGGTAAATGATTAATTTTTTCTTTAAAGGCTTTTAATTAATAGCTTTGTGGTAGTGGCAATTAGTTTGTGGTATCCAACTTAATTGCCAATACTACAACGCGGAGATGGGAGAAATTCCTGGTGCCGTTTGACCCTCAACATACTTTGTACTTTGCCAATACTACAACAAAGCAACAGATAGAGAGGATGACTTCACACATGAGGAAATAAATGCAGCAATACTCTCCTTCACAGATGGAAAATGCCCAGGATTAGATCTGATAGAGTAGCAATAATGAAGAGACTGTGGAAAACAAATAGCACAGTACTGGAAATACTCTTCAACACATGTCTACATGAGGGCACCTTTCCTGCCCCCTGGAAAACAGCAAACCTTAAAGTCCTCATTAAACACCCTGATAAGCCCCCCAACTTAGCTTCCTCCTACCGCCCCATTGCCCTACTTCCTGTCATAGGCAAAGTCCTAGAAAAACTAATAGTAGGCAGATTCCTACAATACTATACCAAAAAAAATCTTTCCTCACACTGCCAATTCGGCTTCACCCCTGGCAAGTCAGCTGTGGGAGCTATCAAACAAGTTCTTAATACTATCACTTCATCGGAATTTAAATATGTCCTAGGTCTCTTTGTAGACTTTAAAGGTGCCTTTGACACCTTATGGTGGCAAAGTGTGCTGGCAAGGTTTCGAGAGGCAGAGGTCTCAATTCCGATCTATCGTCTAATTACAGACTACTTCTCAAACAGGCACCTTGTGGTCTCAAGTGGAGCATGCTCCGTAACAAGACCGGTGACCCGCGGCTGCCCACAGGGATCTGTTCTTGGCCCAGTTTGCTGGAACATGGTCCTTGATGAGTGGCTCGCAAAAGATTTCCCCCAAATAACTAAAATAGGGTATGCAGACGACCTTGTTCTGCTCCTACAGGGTAACTCACGGCTTGAGCTGGAAACCAGAGCAAGAGAGGCCTTAAATGATCTAATCTCCTGGTGTGCAACAAACAAACTAGAATTGTCTGCAGAAAAAACAAAACAAGTCCTTTTTAAGGGAAAACTCAACAGAAACAGGCCCCCATTAATAAAAATCAATGAACAGAGTATAGGTAGGGAATCCACTTACAAGTATTTAGGAGTCATACTAGATGAGAAACTAAACTTTGTAGAGCACGCAAAATATCTAAGAAATAAAACCCAACAATTAACAGGAAAATTATTGAGAATTTCCCGGAAAAAGTGGAACATAAAATCATCTACACTGGCAATGTATTACAAATGTCTATTCCTACCCATTATATGCTACGGAGCAGGTGCTTGGGCACCCAGCATTAAACACAGCCTAGTAAAAAAATACTTAATGCAGGCACAGAGAATTTTCCTGCTGGCCTCCTCCAGAGCATGTAGAACCATCTCTACATCAGCACTCCAGATAATATGTGGTAAAATACCAATAACATATGAAATTATACAGGTATACCTAAAATACTATAGAAGACAAGGAACCCCACATTCCCTTGGAGAATATACAACAGATCCAAATGAGACAGATAAGGAAGAAAAAAGAAGATTAAGAGAAATGTTCATTACAGACTGGCAAAGAGAATGGAGAGAAGACACCAAAGGGAGAACAACATACCAGTTCATCCCCCTGGCACAGGAAATAAATAAAAACAATAAACCCTGGTTGAGCCCAGATTTATAATACTACCTTCCTCCTGTCGGGTCATGGAAGCATAAATGCAAGACTGCATGCTCTGGGGCTGGCTGATTCCCCCAACTGCAGATGCGGGTCACTGGAAACCGTACAACATATAATGCTCGAATGCATAAACTACACAGACCTGAGACAACCATTCCAGCTTGTAACAGAAGTGTATCACACTGAGGATTTCCCCAAAGTGCTGGAATCACCAGATAAATTTCAAGCATTAGTAAACTTTGCAACAAGTGCATTCAAAAGAAGAAGAACCCTCCTCGGTATGCCGGAGTAAAGCAAGAGGCAACACACAAGCCCATACCTAAAATTGGGAGAGAGGACACAGCATGGATGGAGACTAACCTACGGAAAGGGACTGATATATATTCTCAGTACCCATGCTAAAAATACCACAATAAAAAGGAATACATGCTGACTGCAGCACTGTCATTTCAGATAGTCATAACAATGGACATAAACTGTACATGTACCATAATAAACAGTACCAGGAACAAAAGACCAGTCAACCCCAACATGGCAAAAGTCTAAGACACAACAAGTGAGTAAGGGAAATGGAGAGTATACCCTATGCCACAGAAATATGACAATAACAAGAAGTAGTGATTGCAACATGGAAATCAACAAAAATAAATTCAAGGGCATGGTACTGAACTACATCCTCAGTGCCCATGTTTCAGACAACACGGTGCACTTACCACACAAGTAGTTTAGCACCATTAAGAAAATACATGTTGACTACAATAGTACCTTCCTAGGGAACCTCAACAACGGCCATAAACCTTATATGTACCACAAATTATCAGTACCAGGCTCACTCAGACCAGTTAACCCTGTCAGTGCCTGGGCCTAGGGCACATCTGGTAGGTATAGGTAGCAGTGAATAATTGTCCTAGATCATGGTAGTAGTGAATAAGTGTCCTAGATCACAGTATGAACCACAAACTATTAGTGCCAAGCTCACTAAGACCAGTTAACCCTGCCAGTGCCTGGGCCCAAGGCTCATCTGGTAGGTATAGGAAGTAGTGAATATTTGTCCCAGATCACAGTAGCACTGCAAGAACAAGAAGGAATGATTGAGGCATAGAAGACAACAAGAAGGGAGGAAAGGGAAGGAAAGAGAGTAGAAGGAAAAGGGGAAGAAGAGAGACAGAATAAAATCAAGGGGCAGGTCACTGAATCACATTCCCAGTGCCCATGCCTCAGACATCTCACCCTGCAAGCAGTTAAGTGCCAATGAGAACAAAGCAGGTTGACTGCAACACTGACATCACAAATTACACCAAGGGCCAAAAACTTTGTACCTCACATCAACAGTACCAGGCACAATAAGGCCAGTTAACCCTAACATTGCCAAAGCCAAAGGCACATCAAGTGAGCAGAGGTAATGGGGTGAAATTCCCAGGTCACAATAGGATGACATGGACAACAAGCAAAGATTGAGACATGAACAACAACAAAGAAGAAGGGAAGGGGAAGAGAAGGAGAAAAGAGGAAGAAGGGAAGAGAAGGAAGAAGGGGAAAGGAGGGAAAGGGAAAGAAGAAGAACAAGAGGAAAAGGGAAAGAAAAGACTAATACCAAGGGGCATAACACTGAACAACATACCCAGTGCCCATGCTTAAGACTGCATAGGAAAAGGTACACACAAGGACATATCCAGGAGGAAAGAAAAGAGAGGGAAGAAGGAGGGAAGAAGGGAAGAAAGAAGAAGAAGGAAAATGGAAGAGAGGGGAAAAAGAAAGACAAGAAGAAATGGACACTACCATGCCAGATTGCGTACCAATATGAACTGATCACATCATTCCCACTCTTGGTCAGGATTGAGCCCTGCAAGAGTACATCCCTCCCACTCTTGGCCAGGACTGAGCCCTGTGAGAGATGGGGTATAGGGATATCGAAAAGTAAATGATAGTCCTTATATTATTATAGTTTAATTTATTTTATTTTATTTATTTTATTTTAATATATTTTACTTTATTTTATTTATTTTAATTATCTTATTTTATTTTACTTTACTTTATTTTAATTGTTTTATTTATTTTATTTTATTTCATATCTAAGGGGAAATAAAACCAAAAAAGTGTGCCCTGGTAATTCTGAGGGGACCTCCCCTGATGCATTACCCGGCCACACAGGATTAACTTGATGGGACATCAGACGTCCAAAAACTTAACCACAGGACCGGATCAGTCCGTGTCCTCTTAAGATAAAGTAGATCCTGGCTGCCTCCATGTGGCTAGGGATGGGAGTGAGGGGCTGTGACACAAACCTGCCACAGCCCCCTACTGCTAAATGCCAGGTGCCGGCTAACATACAACGCAAACACAACACTAATGCACACCTAATTACATATTTCATCTATCAGATGCATTTTTTTTTTTTTTTTTTTTTTTTCTTCTCAAAATTCAAAAACTTAAAAAATTTAAAGAAATTTTTTTTTTTTTCTTTTTTTTTGGTGTTAAATATATACGTGAAATTTTGATGCTCTTTTAAGTTCTTTTCTAAGCCGGCAACTTGGCAAAAAGCCTAACAAACGGCGGATATAGGGGGAACCCTGGAAGCCGCTAATAACTTACAAATACACTTTATCTGCCAATACTACATTGTTGGATGGTACAGAAGATTTCCTAGGAGGTTCATAAGACTTTGGATGACTTGTTGATAAGTTCATAATACGTTGGCGGACTCGCTTGAGGCTTCTGGGAACGGAAATTAATTCTTGCATATTGTATTGGATCTAACAGTAATTATAAGCTAGCATATGATTGTATAGAAGATGATTAGCAGATTTATCGGATATGCACTGGTATATTTGATAATAAATTGATGAATGAAATTGCAGTGGCTTTAATTGTCACTGCCTGCTATTGGGGTAAAATTGTTCCGGAGCATTCTACATGAGGATCGCTCATTTGGGCAAACGAAGCATTACGTCGTCACATAGGTATACGTTGAGGAATGAATTGTTTTGTTAGTACAAGTTCTTCTAATGCGGAAGATTTTGCATCATTTGCCTCACGTCATAGTATGATTTTACTTTGGTAAAATTATTTTCAGTTGGCTAATGCCAAACGTCTACAGTATTTTAGAAATATTCATTCACAGAGGTAGTAGCTGTCAGCAAACTAGTCATTACTATGTAATGAATAGTTTGCGGCCAGCTACTGGAATGAAAAGTGATAGGTTTTTTTTATCGTAAAGATGAATGGTAAATTTTTAGAACAGATATTTGTGTAGGTCTTTGAAGCATAGTTCAAGAACTGAGTAATATTTTGTGAAAACTACTACAAAGACTGCATCTTCTCTAGGCGATGGAACATGGGCGTTTTTTAATTATGACCCAGAAACACAACCTCCTAGTCTGAAATGGAAAAACTAAATCATGAAGTCAAGAAAGCAGACATCAAAAAGTGAATACAAGGTTTCTTTGTTTCCTTGATATTAGCAACAATTGTTCCTTCAGAATTAATCTGACGATCAAAATGTTACTGTGGCTTATTGCAAAAATTTTAAACTTAGGCATTCTTCATGCAGAAAGAAAGATCTTTGGTCAAATTATGGTTTATTAACAATAATAATACATCTTATAAAGAGGGAATTTCGTGTAGTATCTTTTGACAAAAAGATCGTTGTGCTTAATCATCTGCCTTATTCACCAGGTTTAACTCTTGAGACCTCCCCCCTCATTAGGTAAAGCTCAACAGAGGTGCAGGTTTTCCAACATTGATAACGTAAAACTGAATGTGTCAATTGTGCAGAGTATTTCACAAAGAGTTTCAGACATAACTATAAAGACTAATACGATTATGCCTCCAAAGACTATAGCAAAAAGAAAACAAAACATTCTTCAAAAAATACAAAAAATTAATGCTGCAATTATGGTTATACTTGGCAAGGTGCGATTCTGCTACTTACGTAACGAGATACACCGAATATTCAAAGGAAAATAAAGTAGGAAAAATGCAAAGCAACACTCGCCCCGAAGCAATGTAAACCCGCGTCTCCTGTTCAGAGACGTGCCCCCATTCCCACGAAAGCATGCATACTACTTTCGTAATACTGTAAATGGAATAAACGTTAAATACAGAGAACGCTCATTTAAAAGCTCCCGCCCCCCCCTTTTAGTGATATTTATTCGAACCAATGGGAGTAGAGAGCTGGACAATTACATCTTTAGCCAATGGGAGAAAAGAGCGGGGCAATTACGTCACTACAGATACTCAGGTAAATAATTACATAGGTAATTTCCTGATTTCGGTCAGTGCCTTATAATGTTATTATTATACAAATAATAACAAACTATACAAATATTTACAAAATATTAAACTACAGGGGGATTCACTACCAGTGCGACAAACTTGCAGGAGGTGTAGGGAGCACAAAGACGAATCGGAATCACATACCATTCCAGGGTCCGAAATGCCTTCGTCATGCGGTAGAAGACATTGAACGGGAGGTCGCGTGAACAGCGATCCCGCTGGAAGTCAGCATTTGCGAACCGGTTCCTGAGCCAGTAGGATGGACGAGTATTGAAACGTTGAACTGCCCGACATGCACCTCGCGTACGGAGCTGCGGACTGTAACAGGCGCGCCCCTCTGCGCTTGTACCAGGAACGTTTCCCGCACAGGCGTGCTCCTCATCATACGATTTTCGCACGTGTGCACAAGGTTACGTGAGACTGGTTGTTTCACGAGAGGTACCATGAATCGACAACGAACGACGAGGACGCCAGACAATGAAGAGAATGTCCTACGTCTTGCAGAAGGCAATCCGAGTAAGAGTACTCGAGCGATAGGACAACGATTGGGTATTTCCCAATACAGTACACTGTATGGAGGATACTGTCAACAAACCCAATGAGTTCATACCATCTGCAACGCGTCCAATCATTGGAGCCTGCGGATTATCTACTCCGGAGGACTTTTGCTACTTGATTTCTTCAACAGAAACGGTTAGTATTAGTAACGGCCGCATGGTGCAAGAAAGCCTATGGCTTATACTGCACCAGCCAAAAAAAAAAAAAAAAAGCGGTTCGCAAATGCTGACTTCCAGCGGGATCGCTGTTCACGCGACCTCCGTTCAACGTCCTCTACCGCATGACGAAGGCATTTCGCACCCTGCAATGGTTACAAAGCAACGCATTGGTAGTGAATCACATCTCTACTATATCTGGATGAGGTGTCCCTTATAGGTGACATTAATATACAAAAAACATTACAATGGAACATCAAATGATGTCGAGCGTGGCCATGTATTAGACAGTGAAGCACGTGCCGAGGTTGGTAAACGTTAAATGGAAGGAACACAAATGGGTATAGGTATATTTGGGTCTGACGGCTCCTGAGATTTCTCCCATCTCCTCGAATGTACACTATCGGACAAGCCAGGGATTTAAAAGTATATGGGTCATTTGGTATGTAGCATATAGCGTGCATAGTATTATGGTCAGGCGCCACCTGTGGTTTCCCACATCTGCGCCATATGTATTCGCTGTGCAGGAATACAGTACTACTGTAACCAGAAAAGTGTTGTATATGACATATTGCATTAGGTTCTGTTGTGTGTCCTGGCATTTGGACGCAGGGCCCCTAGTGGAACTCCACGTTGCCCGCACACACCACTAGGAGGTAGCCAGTCTGCCCATTATTCTCTGGCTTGTCTCCGCCAGGGTCGCCAGAGCTTCCTGGACGGAGACAAAAAAAAAAAAAAAAAAGAGGTAGAGTCGGCGAAATACAGAGTGTACGCAAGAAAGGAGTGTATAGCTAGAAATATGGAGGATGTAGGCGAAGGTATCCTCCAGGTTATCAATGGAGCATTAAGCGCCATCAGTTGAAAGGGGAACCCGGGAAGGACGATAAATAAAACAGCAAGAGAGCCGGGTGCAAGTTGCCACTGAGGAATGAGGTGGTCCATACGTCAGTTGATCCTATCCAGGTTAAGATCGGTTGGCCAGTTAGGTTAGGATCAGATGTTTGGGTTGTTCCTATTTTATGTTGGCAATAGGGTGCTCCGTCTTGTGAAGACGGCTTGTGCAAACTTGGTAAACTCATAGTAGTTTTCTTCTGTGATGAATAAGTGTTCATTTCCGTGAGGGTTATCTTGTATACGAGTAAACAGGATGCTGCGGAGGTCCTCAGTGTTGACAGGTATATGCTAGATGGTTCCAGTTTTCTATTTCACCACATGCACAGTAGGGGTTGTCAATGATTCCCATGGATGTTAATTTATGTTTTATTGATCCGTGTCCAGTAATGAGGTAGGTGGTATAAAGACCAGGAGAAAACCAAGTTGGAGATTTAGGAAATACGGCATTCACATACGGTATAAATTTCTTGGTGATTGGGCCCTTGTCGGTAGCAGTCCATCTGTCCTGCCAGGTCTGAAGTAGTAGGATGGCAATTTTTTTTCTTTTCCTGCCTGATTTCATTCAGGTTATTGATGGAGTGTCCAAAGATAGTTGCTGGTATACCCCTGGATAGACAGTAGTGGAGGCCCCTTCGAATAACCTCCAGATCAAGCGGAAGGACGCCCGCAATAACCTGAAGGGCTGGGTTGCTAACTGTGCAGCATGCCCTTGTAATAGTAAGAAGGATGGTGCGCTGGATGGTTCCCAGTTTACGTTTGTTGTTGTAAAGAGTTGCCCTGCGAAACCAGACCCCTGATCCATACGTTATGAAGGGAAGGAAGATTGATTTGTACAAAATCTTAAGGGTGCGTCGGTTCAATCCCCAATCGCGACGACTCACCCGTGCGATGAGAGCAGTGTAGTTTCTCACTTTCGCGTGGAGGTGTGCAAGATGCGGAGAGAAAGTGAGCTTAGGGTGAACTACTATTCACAGTAGTTTTAACGTAGAAACTAGCTTGACGGCTTGGCCTTGAAGTTTGATAGTGGGGTTTCTAGTAGGCTGCAGTGATCCCTTCAGGAGAATGGATTGTGTCTTTTGGGTGAGAGTCTTAGTTTGTGTAGGGCTGCCCAGTTCTGAAGGATTTGAAGTGCCTGGTTTCCTCTGGCTTCCAGAGGTCTGCTGTCAGCCTCAATCGAGATGGTCACATCATCAGCAAAGGCTTGTATAGCTACAGGACCTAGGTCCAGTCCAAAGAGCTCATCCAGGACAATGTTCCACAAAAAAGGACCAAGGACTGAACCCTGAACCCTTTATGTGGTATGTAGCATGTTGTGCCCTTGTTCATCCGTCCTGTTAGCCGCCGGGTCCCTAATGGGACCCGACGTTACCATACCGTGCCACGGGAGGCCGGCCGGCTGTTACCTGTAATATATAGTACTCCAGAGGGTCCTGCCACCTATTTTCCTGGAATTTCAATGGCTAGAACCTTAAAGTTCTCGCGGTTTGTCATTAGTGTTTTAGAATAATTTAGAAGAAGCTTGCGAGGGACTGTACAATGAAATGATATTTTCTATATGCCTAAATGGGTCGGGCAAGAAATTTTGATGTAGATAAATTTGGATGCGTAGGGCTGAAAATGCCGTGAAAAGATCTTTAGGTAAGACGTTAAGGAGATTAGGAGTCAAAAAGTGTGATGCACGGCTAAACAATTTAAATTTTGGTTGTGTGGGGCATATGCTCTGGTGTTTTAGAAGTAGTGGGGAGAGAGATTGAAGGCTGCTGGGGAAGACAGAAATATGGGGTCAATAGAGGAGACCAAGATGTGAGTCCATGTTTCAGCCTCGCCACAAATGCAGCGGGGGTGGTCCAGGATCCTAAAGAATTTGTTTCGCATTGAATGCTCCGTGACCGTTAGCAGGTAGGTTGTGTAGTGGCCGGTTTTGAACCAGGTTGGGGGCTCAGGGTACACCCTGTCAATGTTGGGTAAGAACATTTTTGTGATTTCTCCCTTAGTTGTTGTCGACCAACGGTCTTGCAATGCATGCTGCAGATGTCTTTGGAGTCTGGATTTTTCTGCTTTGGGGTTATCTGTTAAGTCCACTGTAAAGTTCATAAAGGTGCAGGGTAGTCATTTGGCAATGTGGTAGGAAATTCCACAGCGGGTGATATCCAGAGGGAGGGCCCCTGCCAGGACCTGGAGAGCGTTTGTACTGGTGGTAAGGCAGGCACGGCTGATGGTGAGAAGTATTGTCCTTTGGGTGAGGTACAAGGTTCACTAGTTGACAGCCATTGTAGTTTTACGAAACCAAATCAGAGAGGCATAGGCTATTTCTGAATGTCGTTTTGTAGTATACAGACAGGGTGCGTTTTCTAAGCCCGCAATCCTGTCTCGTTATTCTAGACACCAGTGTAGAGTACTTCCTGATTTTGGCACTAATATAGTTGAAGTGGTGTTTGAAGGAAAGGCTTGAATCCAGAATAACTCCCAGGTATTTTAGGTAATTCCTTAACCTGAGAGTCCTGTTTTCTATTTTTATTTTTGGGGCCGCCTGAGGTCCAGGGATCCCTTAAGCAGGATTGAAGGATGTTTTGTTCGATGATATTTTCAGATGATGGGTTTCGGCCCAAGCTAGAAGGGTCGTCAGGGCCTGGTTTTCCTGGCCTTCCAAATCAGTGGGGGAGACAGACCGTCAGCTCCCCCCCGCTAGGGAGAGCAAGGGAGCATGGTTTTGATAGCCAAGATGGCCTTGAACAGCTAAGCTGTGACTAGTCTTAGGAGTTCCTGTTTGGCGAGTCCAGTCCAGTCTAAGAAGTGTCACTCATGGGAACGGTGTCCCATCTTCCAGTTATGGTCTGAGTCTGGTCGCACTTGGGACGCATGAGCGTCCAATTGTCACTTAAAATGTAGAGGATCCGTTCAATGAGTCTGGTCTGGTTTTGGTGTCACTCTTGGTTATCCTGTTCTTTGTGGTGATGATCACGTAGTGATTTGTTGGTTTGCATTTTGTTGTTACAGCCTGGATCTTCCAGCGTGTGTGATTTCCTTGCAGTAGGTTGAACAGGGCTTAAGCTTATATCTAAAGCGGATCCAGCAGGTTAAGATCGGCAAATGGAGGAAGTGTATGGCGTCTGGCAAACATCTTATGGGCAATGTCACAAAAGGCTCTGAAGGTAATTCCATCCTCCAGTAGGTAATGCTCCCGATTTGTTGGTATAAAATGAAGTTGGGTGACAGGTAGACCACGGAGATCTTCGTACCACTCGTACATAAGATGTGCCAGGACTCCAGGGAGCCGCAGGCACACCTTGGGTTATCAATAATTCCCAGTAGATTTAGTTTGCAGCGGATTGCTCCGTGTCCTATGAGGAGGTAGGTCGTATATAAGCGTGGGGAGAACCAGGACGGATACTGTTGATATATAGTTCGTACACCTGGCAGGAACTTTCGTGTAATTTATCCATTTGTCGAGTCTGTCCAGCGTTGTTTCCAGATTGTCATCACATCCTGCCAATAACCACGATCGGTTATTGGCAGGATCTGTGATAAAGTTCATGAATGTAGTGCTGCTTCCAAGGGTCAGATGGTAGAACACACCCACACTGGCAACTTCTCGGTCTACGGGTAGAGCTCCTGCAATCACTTGAAGTGCATGAGTTGACACAGTGTTAGATATGTGTTATGGTCAAAAGGATCGGTATTTGGATTATGTCCAGTCTTCTTCGGTTCACTGCTGTTGAGAATTTACTGTACCAGGCATATGTGATGACCGGAATGAAGACTGCCTTATAGTAAAGCGCAAGGGTGCGCCTCCCCAGTCCAGGCGGCCATTGCTGTGTACATTTTTATTTTTGCATGGATGTTGTTTAGATGAGGGACAAATGATGGATTACTATCCACGATGACGCCTAGGTATTTTAACTGTTTCCAGCCTGATCGTCCTGTCATAAATTTTTCTTTGTGGTGGTCTTTGAGTTAGATACCCTTTTAATGGACTGGCTTTTGGTTGGAGAGATGGTTAAGTTGTGCTTCTCAGCCCACTTCAGGAGGATTCCTAGAGCTCTGTTAGCAAGGTTCTGCATCTGAGCCCTGGAGTTGGCGGCGAGGATCAAAGTGAGATCATTCGCATAGGCCTGAGAACGAATGTTTCCAAGGTTCAAGCAAAGAAACTCGTCTAGGACGTAATTCCCAAAAAAGTGGACCAAGCACAGACCCCTGCGGACATCCAGAATAAATTTAGCGTTTCACCCTGCAGTAGGGGACCTGTACTGTGATTTTTTTTCGGTTATTCAGATAGTTCCGGAGGCAGGCGAAGAAGTTACCTGGCAGCTTCGCTTCTCTCAGTCGTCCGAGGACGCTCTGTCACCATAAGGTGTTGATCGCACCTGCGAAATCGACAGAGATGACCAAAAGCTATTTCTGATCGCAGTTTTCGGCTAGACCCAGGATATTCTGCAATGTATGGACAGTGGATCTCTCTCGCTTGAAACCGAATTGGTTTGGTGCATGGAGTTGTAGACTACACATGGGTAGTGTACAACTCCAACGAGAGAGAGAGAGAGAGAGAGAGAGAGAGAGAGAGAGAGAGAGAGAGAGAGAGAGAGAGAGAGAGAGAGAGAGAGGATTCAGGAGCAGGTTTTGGGTGTACTCTGCCACCTTGCATACGATGCAAGAAAGCAAGCTTATGCAGCATCAGCCAAAAAAACCCCTCCATTCGTTCCAAATGCCTGTCCAGCTTAGCCTTAAATTTATTTAGGCTATCAACTTCCACAACAAAAGATGGAAGTCTGTTCCATCAATCAACTACCCGCTGGCTAAAGGCAAATTTCCACACATCTATTCTAGAACTGTCTTTCCTCAATTTGAATCTGTGCCCCCCCCCTCAGTTTCTTAATCTGAGCAAGAGGAAGAATCCCGTCAGCATTCAACTTGCTCAACCCATTCAAGGCATTATACACCCCAATCAGATCATCTCGCAGGTGCCTACTCTCCAGGCGCTGCAATTTGCAGAACTTAAGCCTTACTTGGTAAGGGCACCCCTTTGTTCCCCTCGCCAGTCTTGTTACCCTTGTTTGTACTCGTTCTAGGAACTCTACATCCTTCCTAAAATGAGTCCTCTAGACTTGTACACAGTACCCTACGTGTGGCGTGACCGTTGCCTTGTATAACGGGATAATCGCCTCCCTGTCCCTCGCAAAATTCCTATATATCATTGACAAGATTCCATGATCTACCATGGCCCTCCACCTACACTGCTCAGCGAACTTCGTATTTGACTGCACAATTACCCCCAGGTCTTTTCCACTTCCCTGAGTGTAGTACCACGCAGTTGGTACATTTCTCTTTGATTATTGCTACCCATATGCAGTACTTTGCATTTGTTAAAGTTCAGTTGCCACTTCTCAGCCCATTTGCCCAACTTATCTACAACCAGTAGGAGTAGCATACTGTCGTTAACAACCCTGCTAACCTTTGTATAATCTGCAAACTTGGACATTAAACCTGATATACCTTCATTAATATCATTGTTAAATATACAAAACAACAATGGGCCCAACACTGAACTCTGGGTAACTCCACTAATAACATTTGTCCACGAAGAGAAGTGTCCATTGATTACCACTCTTTGTCGTCTCTCACTCAACCATCCCTTTATCCATTGTAGCAACTTACCCTTAATGCCATACTGCTCCAATTTGTACAGCAGTTTTCCATGTGCAACAGTATCAAAAGCTTTCCTGAAATCCAAGTATATGATATCAAAATTATTTTTGGCATTCAGTTCCTTTGTAACCACATAGTATCCAATAAAATTGGTCAGCCAAGACCTCCCTTTAACAAGTCTATGCTGTGTCTTAACTATTACCGCAGTCTTGTCTAGATGATCCTGCAATGCTTCTTTAACCAGTGATTCCATTATTTTCACCCGAACACAAATTAAACCTAACAGGTCTATAGTTACTTGTGTCGCCTGTGAACCCCCTTTGTGAATTGGTAATACATTTGCACACATCCAGTCCATGGGGCCCTCCCCTGAGTCCAAGGAAGCTCTCATAATTATGGCTAAGAGTTTGCTTACTTCCTTTGCTGCCTCCTTTAATATAACTGGATAGATCCCATCTACGCCAGGTGCCTTTTTTATGTTTAACTTCAACAATTTCTCCGCCACTTTGCTCTGTAATTACAAGATCACTTAGCTCCCTGTTAGTTTAATCCACTTCTGGCACTCCCCTCACTTAATAAGTACTCATGTGTGAATGTAGATTCAAAATACTGATTCAGTTTTTGAGCTACCTGAGCATGATCATCAATAGTCAACCCATCTATGTTAAGTGGTCCAATCTGATTTATCCGTTTATTTCTAGAGTTTGTATAAATAAAGGACTCGTTGCTGTTTTTCTTTGCATCGTTTGCCAAGTATTTCTCGTAATCTGATACCCTATGGATCAGTGTTTCCCAGTGTGGAAACTAAGTGCTCCCAGGACAGCTTTTTCTGTTGCCCGATCATTGCAGTGTAGGCATTCCTGGCTTCCCGGTACTGTTGCTGATGATATGCAACCTCTGGGAGGAGCGGGGACCATCTGGCTCTTTGAAAAGCACGCCTTTTCTGCTTAGCCTGTCTTCTGAGGACTTCCAGCTCTCGGGACCACCACGGAACCGCACTCTGTCTTGGAATCTTTTTGGGATTGCTTGGTTGGCTGCATTGATGATTGCAGAAACAACTTGCTGGTGCAAATCTGGATTCCGGTTTTCTAGTTTATTGGTCAGCAGACTCTGTGCATTTGTAGGAATGGTTTGTTTGAAGTTGTACCATTTGGCCTTGTGGACTGCATAACGGTGCAACTTTTGGTTGTTTGTTGGTATTTGGTGGATGGACTCCGCATTTCGAAAGTGATGGCTCGGTGGTCCGAGGTGGTCCAGTCATCCTGGACCGTCCAGTCAGTTATATAGTTTGCAAAAGATCTCGTTGACAAGGTGACATCCAGGGTGGCCTCCGAGAAAGTTGAGAAAAATGTAGGCAGGTTGTTAGGACGGTTTAAGACCACAGTGCCGCTGTTTGTGAGAAACTCCTTCATTCGCTGGCCATTTCTGGAGCCTCTGCGTTTTAAGGTTTCGCTGTGCCACATGAGTGAGCAGCAATTTAGGTCTGCCCAAATGAGGATTCTGGAACCTGGCAGTGTTTGAATATAGTGCCGGTATTGGATAGCTGGAAGAATGTCTTCTCCTGGACGATAGTACATGGATATTACGTAAAAATCCTCCACATATTATCTCATATCGCATATTATCTCATCCAGAGATGAGATAATATGCGCACAGGTGGCCCATGTAGAACACGGATAAGACACAAATGGCTTACTGGGCAGAATCACACTTGCTGTTGGCAATGTAGAGCACGTACGTGGGACGCTTTGCAAGACAACTGCCTCCATTATGTTCGCCAACCTTGGGTATCTGCTTCACTATGTAATACATGACCACACCCGGCATCATTTGGCGCCTCCGTAGCCAGGTGGGAAGGAGCAGCGGTGCGTAGCACACGCTTCTTGATTAGACCGGGGTTCGAGCCCGTCACCACCAAATACGGAAGATGCGGAAAGGTCAGGGAATGACCACCGCATATCCCGGAGCAACATAGCCTTAGTTGCTAATGCTCCTAAAAACCAAATAATAACAAACAAACATCCGTAGCCAGGTGGGTAGTAGCAGCATCAGTGCGTAGCACACGCTACTTGATTAGACGAGGGTTCAACCCTGTGACCACCAAATACGGAGGATGCGGAAAGGTCAGGGAATGACAACCGCATATCCTGGAGCAATATGGCCTTAGCTGCTAATGCTCCTAAAAACCAAATAACAAACAAACAAACTGGCATCATTTGATGTTCCATTGTAACTTTTTTTTTTTTTGTCTATTAATAACAAGGGATTCGTCGTCCCGATATAGTTTGTATACTATTTGTAGTTAAGTATTTTGTAAATATTTTAATCCTGCGCTTTAATCCTCCTACAAGTGGGTGGGGATATAACATCACCACAAATGCACAGGTAAATAATTACACAGATCATTTCCTGATTAGATATAGATCAATGTGTTTCGATAGGCATGTCTTTTACGTTGATAAGATTTGGATTACTCCGTCATATCCCTATATTTACGTAGAAAAGCGTGCGCGGGGTTTAGGCGATCAGGGGGCGAAGTCCCCTGGTCTATTATTATTATTATTAGAACTTTTTTGTACAAATTTCTTAAAATTTGCACACATTAACACACTAGAAATCTTTACAATGTTTCAAATATCAATTACAAAAAAGATGGTGTTGGGCGAAAGGCCTAGATGAGATTAAGATATTGTCCTGACTGCAAACTTCTAGGCCAAGCAGACCTATGAGCCCCACAAAGTATTCCTTAATTAGGCGGAAACAGACCATTTTTTAAAATATTTTATTGTATATAAATATTGTATTAGAGACGCAGAAAATAAACTAAGATCTCTCATAGACAATTTTTGTAAATATATTATGCAAAAGTTTGTTACTCAGCAGGGAATCCAAGTGATGAGCAGCGGCAGTGCACGGGTTGAGAAAAACTGCTGTAACCCCCTACTTTTCTTTAACAACACATTTAATTATGAACATATACTGGACAGAAGTTACTGTGTCGATGATACGACAAACTAATGCTTTACGAATTGCGAGACTGAGAAACTGTAATTCGCTGCTAATTAATTGTTAACGAGTTGCTAACCTTGTTCACGAATAAAACTAGACAGTACCATAACCTTAAATTTTTCTCATGTGACAGCGACAAGGGAAAAAAAAAGTTAAGACTGAGGCAAAGCCTCCACTCAGTGTAATAATCTCTGATGGTCTGCTTGGACAAATTAAAAGATTAGAGAACTAAATTTGCCAATTTTCGGGTTTACAGCCCATTTCCTAAAAACAGTCTGAAAGTGGGCGGTGCCAGATAATGGAATTCGAGTTCTGGGGGGTTCAACTGTATTCGAATATTTGTTCTATATCAAACTTAAGGAGATAAGAATAAATAAATGTAAATAAAATTCAGAACAGTTTATTGAACATACTGTGACTAATGAAATTTATCGTTTCATTTATTTCAATTTAAAATAAAGATGATGGAACTATAGTATATGAATGTTAGCTGTATTGATCAGTAACAGCTAAAGTTTCATAGGATTAGTCGTGCAAGGATGCTCAATTACATTAGAGCATACACCGATGAGCCAAAACATTATGACCACCTACCTAATATGATGTTGGGCCTCCACGTGCAGCCAAAACAGCTCGTACTCGGCGAGGCATGGACGCTAAAAGATTTTCTAAATGTGTTTTGTGGTCTCTGGTACCAACACGTAACCAACAGATCCTTTAACTCCTGTAAGGTCCGTGGTTGAGACGTCGGAGTTGCTGTTCCAACACAAACTACAGATGCTCGATGGGATTGATGTCTGTCGGAATTTGGAGGCCAGGACAATACTTGGAAGTCTTCCTCAGGTTCCACGAACCAGTCTCGAACAATCCGGGCGGTGTGGCATGCCATTATCCTGCTGAAAGACTGCACCGCCAAAGGAGAAGACCGTTGCTATGAAAGGGTGCACTTGGTCAGCAATGATGTTTAGGTATGTATATCTCTCACAGTGGCAGTAGGACTATTCGTCCATCTCCACCAATTGTCGTGTAGGGGGGAAAACCCCTTAATCACATTGGCCCGAAGTTAAATGTGTATTTACCAGGCCTCTCTGCCATCGGGTCACAGCTGCCAATGGGCAAATACCACTCGATGCTCGCCCTAGCACAAGGAGCCGAACCTGGGCACTACTCCTATGTCAGTGCTAACGTATCTGCAGAAAATCCTGCACCTACCAGTGGTCGTGCAAAACCGGTAGGTGCCAGAAAAAAAAGGAAAAAAAAATTCCCACATCTGAGGTAAAACAAAACATGGATGACTGGACCCAGGGTATCCCAGCAGAACATCGCTCAAAGCAAGACACCGGCGCCACCTTGTTTTCGTCCCACAGTGCA
The DNA here is from genome assembly GCF_048544385.1 of Mastigoproctus giganteus. Taxonomy (NCBI): domain Eukaryota; kingdom Metazoa; phylum Arthropoda; class Arachnida; order Uropygi; family Thelyphonidae; genus Mastigoproctus; species Mastigoproctus giganteus. Next base: position 180,423,846 of record NC_143575.1, on the reverse strand, counting down.
TCCAGGTGCAATCACTTCCCCAGGTAAACGACGCAGCCGTCCACATGATGCAACAAGAAATGTGATTCATCGTACCAGACGACCTTCTTCCAATTATTCAAGGTTCACTTTCGATGGTCGCGGGCCCATTGTAGGCGCTGTCATCGGTAAACCCTGGTTAGCATGGGCAATGTGTCCTGTGGCTACGCAGCCCCATTTTCAGCAGGGTTCAATGTACTGTGTTTTGTGACACGTTACTCCCGTCACCAGCATTCCATTTACCGGCGAGTTGCGCCACAGTCGCCCTTCTGTTGCCACGTACCATCCGGGAGAACCTTCGCTCACCTGAAGCATCGATGAACCGTAGTCATCCAACACCTCGCCGGCGGTCCGTGGGTTTTCCCTCCTTGGACCACTTTCGGTAGGTACTAACCACGGCTGACCGTGAACATCTCACTAGATGTGTCGTTTCGGATATGCTCTGACCCAGTGGTCTGGCCGTTACAATTTGGCCTTTGTCAAACTCGCTTAAGTCCGCTGCCTTTTCCAGCTGAAAAACAAGAGTAACACTGATTAACGGAGCTCAGTATTAGGTGTTTTTATACCATGTTCCGACCCGCGCACGCGCCGTAGTTCATGCAGTTGCTTCGATTTGCATAATGACTCGTTGGTCATAATGTTTTGGCTCATCGGTGTATTTTCTAATAATATATTAGACGAATTTCGGAGACTGACATCTTTAAAATCTGCAGTTTGTGGAAACAGTTTCGTTACGCTACCCTGCCAAATATTACAGGTCTTCGTTTAGCGAGTATGACAGCAGTAATCATTCAACATTGATTCTATAAATGCGGGTACGTTCAATTGCACAATAGATACCAACACCATAAAAAAAAAATTACGCAGAAGCAGAGTACAATTTAACACCCTGTATTCTGGCACCACCTTTTTAAACACCACAAACCATTCGCTTTAATGAAGAACCATGCTATTAACTGATTACGTGATCAATTAAGCATTAGCATATATCATTTGAATTATTAAATAATAGTATGCATTGTATATAAGAGAATTACTAACGGTTAATATATATAATACTCCATAAAACGTTACTTCAGGGAAAAGCATAAAATTACATGCAGCAAACGGTATGAAGCAGCAACTGTGTAAAGCGTACGAGTATATTCAGTGCAATTTAACTCCGTTCAGTTAGAAATATTTTGATTCTGATATTATGAAAAGGTTCTTGCCATTAGCCTATATATATTCTTCGAAATTTAAGTTTGGGCCCGTTTTGTTGAAAGTAGTACAATTATTTAAAATTGCAGATTTGGTTTTCCCGATCTTAAAGAAACTAAGATGTGTTGTCCAATGTGTTTCTATTTGATAATAAGTAGGATACATTAGTTGTTTCACAATTTCAGCTTAAATTTCCAATTAAAAGTCATGACTAAATTCATGCCTATAATATTTTAATTTAATCGATGAACTTATCATATTACAGTTTTCCCCCTCCCCTTCTTTGATCGCTTGACATTTCACTGTTGCGTAACGATCTACATTTGAACAGCGCAATCTGTCCGCCCAGTAAGCATCTGTCTATAGGACAGATGCTTGCTGCAATTAGCGCCAGTTGAATGATTTATGGTATACCTTTTTGCTCACTAAGATAATGACTTTCACATGTGCCATAAATTTTAAATCACAGCAGAATATTTATTCCTCACATACTTCCCTTAAATTCTATAAAGATGAAAGTTATCAGTTTCTTAAAAAGATTTAAAACAAACTGGCATAATAAAGTATTTATTTGTATTAAATACTTTATTGTATTTGATTTATTTACTTATGTTAATTATGTTAAGGTTTATTTGCTTTGGTTTAGACCTGTCAATGGGCTGAATCGACGTTAAAATTTGCATTTAGTTCCTTATATTTGTTTAATTTCTTTATACAGAACGGTGGCAGTTGATCACTTTAGGATTTTGAATTGAGTTCATTTTCTTTCTGTGTTCGAATCGTGTAGGGTCATCCGTTGACATTTGGTTGGATAACGGCCAAACGACTGAAATATGATTCTTTTGGAAGTTCAAGTGTTGATGTCACTTTGAAGAGGTGGTACTTGTGAATTCCCTGTCTTTATTTGTTTATTTCATTTATTATGAAAGCGTCGCTCATGCTTTGGTGAGTGAGGGCGCGTCTCTTCTGGATGAAGGTAGGCGCTTGCACGCTGGGGATTGAGTGTTGCATTGTCCTTTTCTTATTTTATTTTGAATATTGGGGTTGTTTTGGTCATTGGTAGCAGAATCGCACTTTGCCAAGTATAACCTTAATTGTAGCATTAATTTGTTGTATTATATTTATTATTCGTTTTTTTTCTATAATAGTTTCCGACGTTATATTCAACAGTAGCAGCGTCGGTGGTTAAAATATATAATTTCTCAAGAGCCACTACTTTGAAGGAGATAAATTCAGTGATGAAATATAACAGCCTCTAAAAGAATGTTAATTATAAAAATTTAATGTCTTTGCTTTGCTTCTATTTCCTATTCCATCTTGAATTTAAGAGAATTTCTTGTAATTCAGGGAGGCGACAAGAAATACTTTTTATTTTGATTAATTATTTAAATCAGTCCACTTTCATGGGGCCTTTAATCATTATAATTTTTATTTCATAAAAATATTTTCTGTATCCATTTTCTGGTCAATGTATAGAGATATTGCACTTACTTGTATATTCAGCGTGTCCATAAAAGGTCGTACCGATTTCATTCAGGGGCACGCTCCGAATGAGGAGAGAAAAACTAAGCATTCCGGACAAGTAACCTTTTTTTTAAATAAATAATTCTTTATTATCTTAGAAAAGACCAAAGTGAAATGCATATTTTTTGGCTAAGTGTGAGTCCCAAAGCAATTACACTTCGGACGATCGTTAGATTAGCTAATCTGCTCAACTCTCTAAAAATGTACTTTTGGAGTCCCATTATGGGTCGGGATGGGCTCACTTGAGAAGACTATTCTGATCACTGGTTAAAAATGCAAACAGGTTGCTGTTCCCAAAAGGTTCCATTGTTAAAAATACTTGGACAATTGAAGTGGATGTTTGAAGGATTTTATGTTCGTTCATCTGTTTTGGACCAGGCCCTGGGCATTATTACAATTGAAGGCCCACAAGATATAGTAAAAGATAAATATTTACAATGAATAGATTTTGTGGAGTAATTAAATTAAAACAAATTATTTAGCATATTTTTTTTTCTTTTGTCATCCGTGATATTTTTAGGCCATAAACCTTTTACGTAGGCTATTGGATGTACGGTATATTTTGGAAGGATACATAATTATATTTATACTTCACTATATATATAGTTCATATTCTGCACAGCATCTTTCTTTCAATGTAAGATGCACTTTTACAGAACCGTGTACAAGTTTGAACTAGACAAATGAAATATTTTTAAAGATCGTGATTAGTACTCAGAAACCTGAAAATTCCAGGATTCAGAAAGAGCAGAAGTTGCAGGGTTTAGGACAGGGGTCACCAATTAGTTTTCATCGCGGTCCGTATTAGGATAAAAATCTCATCGCAGTCCTTATGCTTGAAATTAAAATAAAATTTAATAAATCGTTTGATAAATATTGGGCGTCTGATAAATCGTTTGATAAATATTCGTATTTATTTATGTAATTACTATAGATACAATTTTAAAATCTATGTATATATACATATTATTGAGAAAAATGACTTTTTTTCTCTAAAACAAATTTTGTAAAATCTGGAACAAACCCTGTGCTTGATATTTAAACCAAATTTCGCAGATCATCGTTCGTTTTCGTTAGCCGAAATCGAAACTTGTTCTTAATATGGTTCATTTCTGAAAACGTTCATTCACATATATACACTGGTGTTCAAAAAAAAAAAAAAAAAAAAAGCATCACCCCTTAAAATTGTAATTGTCCTAATAACGTAAGTATATGGCTATATTTCTTACAGATTGTATCAGATCAGATTGACACGCGTAGGTAATGACGTAATATTGCATCACTTGTTACTTTCAGCTATATAAGCACGCTCTGCAAGAGTATGGAATTGCAGTCAATTCCATACTTGTGTCAGAATGGCCAGTTACGTGCAGTTGACGCCAAGAAGAAAGTGCTATTGTTGCTTTATGTGAGGATGTTCTTCCCGTCATATTGCTTTAGTGTCCCGTAATCAGTGACATTGAGTAATTTCTTTCCAAACGCAAGAATAGTGGTTTTTCTGATAGGAAAAAAGGAACCGGACGCAAACGAGTCTTTACGCCAAAACAAGACCGCGTTTTGAAGTGCTTTTGCCTTAAAAGGCGTATAGCTTCTTCATCTGAGCTGAAAAGAGAATGGGAAGAACATATGAGTGGTAGCAAGTGCAGTAATAGTCAAGACGCCTCTTCAAAAATGGACTTGTAGCTCGTCGTCCTGAGAACACTCCTGCTCACACAAAAAATGAAAAAGGCCCGATTAATTTGATGTAAGGTGCATGTAAAATGGACCACCGAGCAGTAGAAGTCAGTTATTTTCTCGGATGAGAAGAAATTTAACCTGCATGACTCTGATGGGAGACAAACGATTCGCCGTAGAGGTGGTGAAGAATACCATCCAGACTGCATGGAGTCTACAGTGAAATTACCTACCAGCCAAATGATATGGGGGCGCATTTCGTAACGCGGAGTAGGTCACTTGAAGTTTATAAAAGGTTCCGTAAATGCCAATGGATACCTGGCTATATTGGAAGGAAAATTGCTGCCAACCATTAGACCATTTCAACCTGCCAAGCAACTGCATCTTTCAGGACGACTGTGCTGCTTGTCATTGGGCGAAAAGTGTAATTAGGCACTTCTGTAATTACTTTAGCTTCATTTCTGCATTAGAGGTTCGACAGTAATGTGTCTACATTTGTTACAGGTGAAAAATTGGTTAGAAGAACGGTCCATTAGAAGTGTTAGCTGGGCAGGAAACAGCGCGGACCTGAATCATATATCAACTGAAAAATAAATAAATAAAACTGTTGGTATCGTGTGGAATCTGCAGTTGCCAGAAAGAAACCAAAGACCCTTCGTGAATTTCAGGAAGCCATAATTCGTGTTTGGAACCACGAACTATCAGTTGAGCTATCTTCAGAAATTGATCTTGTCAGTGCCTCGACGGTGTGCTGCTGTCACAAGGGCCAGACGTTGTTCAACTAAATATTAGTTTGCGCCTGGTAAACCTTTTTTTTTCGTTCAGTTTTCCATTTAAAATGATAAACTGAGGGCTTCTGATAACATTTCATCCATAATTTTCGTGTTAACAAAAACTGTTGTATAAAGGTTGGAAATGCACATTTTGGAATTTTTTGTGAGGCAAAGATAAGTAATCAAATATTACATATCTTTGCCTTAACTATTAATAAATATCTTTTGTTTGTATTTCTATTTGTGATGCTAGTCATTAATATAACATACCATTGCGAAAAAGAGTTAGAAATGTGAAATTCCTAGGTGATGCACTTTCTTTGAAACGAGTATGTTGATCCTATCTTCGTACGTAATTACAAAGTGCACAGTGTCCTTATTTCAGCATACTTTTCACATTTGCACATTTCCCTCAAACTGTTGAAAATCACTCAATTCATTATTTTTTTTTTCTTTCAAAGCAAATTCTTCTTGAAAATCAGTCATTTATAATTTTGTGCAGCTGTATTACTTTTGAACTACAGTATTTTACTGCCTTATTAATCCATTCCCCATTTGGTTCAAGTGAAAATGGACATATGAGGAGTTGTTAATTTTGCTATTTTTTTTTTTTTTTTAAATCTGCAAACCTTTCGTCGAATTCATGTTTTAGTTTTTCTAGAAAATTATTGTATTCACTTTTATCTAATTGTATATTAAGTTCTTCCGCCAATACTTTCTTCATGCACGGAAAGTACAGCGCCTGATCAGTTAAATCAGAGGAAAATATGTCGAGTTTCTTACGAAATGATTATACAACTGACAGCAATTCAGAAATAGAAAAATTTTCTATAAAGAAGTGCGTTAAACAGAGGTCCGATTTTATATATTTAAATCAATGATTTAGTTTAATTTACATTGCGGTCCTCTGGTGATCTTGGTTTACGAGGTTCGACTGTACAGTAGAATTCCAGTTGTCCGAAATTTTAAAAAAAATTTCTTAAATTTGTTTTCGTTTTCCCTGGGTATTTTACTTTTGAAAGAAATTTATACATTTAATATTTACCTGTAAGAAACAGTTATTATATGAATATAATAAATTCACGATCCCGTGTGGATAAATCATTGACTAAATCAGTGAAGAATAAATTTTATTGATAATGATTTCAAGCATCATTATCAATAGCACATTGATAATGATGCTTGAAAACTTCACTGTAAAAATTCATTACATAAATAGCTACAAAGAAAAACTTATGTAGTACTCAATTTATAGAATTTTTTTTTTTTTTCATCTGACCTTTTGTGCATTTTTCAGATCAACATGTTTTGTGTTCTCTAGAAGCTTGCTTAGCTTTTTTATCATACTTATTTTTTTTCTTTATATTTCCTTTTTTTAATATTCCCTCGATTTGTCTTTTTATAAAGACATCTTAAAATTTTCAAAGGATTTAACTACGTAATAAATTCTCGTGACATTTTTATAGCAATGCATAAAACTGAACTGCACGTCAGTTCTAGCTGTTTTTGTAACGTCTAGGTTGTCGCACCTTGTAAGAGTTAAAAAAAAAAATAGTTTCTTCGTTGAATACTAAACTGAATGAGACAGAAAATGAACAGGGATATTATGATGAATATACAGCTGAGATCTACAGCCAGTGAAGCTTTTGACGCATTTCAAATCGTTCCTAGATGGGCCGAATTGAAAGAAAAATTGTAGGACAAATTGATACTGTTGAAGAGAATACAGAATCTTGCAATGATTAAAAAAAATCTTATTTTTCAATCAGCAGAACATTGGTAATTAGTTTAGTTCTATAAGCGTCTACAGTACAGAATGTTGTAACCAGTAAATACAAATTAATTTTTGTACCGTACACAGGTTGCGTATAAAACCGATTATCCGAAATACTCTCGGTCCCAGTTGTTTCGGATAATCGAGATTCTACTGTATAATGTTTGGGCATAGCTGAAGATTGAATTTTCCTTAACGCCAGTCTTATTAGATGGAATTAATTTCCGCGATTTCCTTTCAGTAATGCTATTGCCAGAGTTATCACTTAATTTTTTTGGGGTACAGTTCATATTTCGTATTAGTATTGTAATTGCTAAATGACGAAATTTAGCAATTAATGATGCAATTTCTTGTAAATGTGGAAACACAATGTACTTTCCCATATTTACAAGAAAGCGACTCTGAAGGAGAGCTACCTTCTTGACATGTCCCCCTCAGTTCGAATGAAAGCATTTTGTGTTTTTTTTTTTTTTTAGGAGCATCAGCAACTAAGGCCATATTGCTCCTGGGATATGCGGTGGTCATTCCCTGACCTTTCCGTATTTGGTGGCTCACGGGCTCGAACCCCGGTCTAATCAAGAAGCATGTGCTATGCACTGCTGCTCCTGGCTACTAAGGCGCCCCGAATGAAAGCATTCTTCCATAATTTTTATTGTATAATTTGTCTCGTGTTAAACTTGTACAGACGAATCTAATACGAGCGATTTCCTTTGTTCAACTGCACATGCATATCCCAGCTTGATATTTTTATTTATTGTTATTTTTTCCGATACTTAATTGAGTATTTAAGAGCCAAACATTATGTAAATTTTAGCATTTCCACGCTCTTGCTTAATTTTTGTTTAACATGAAGGGAGAATTGTCACTAAGTTTGGCGAATTTAAAAAAAAAAATTCTCACATTTCAGACTGTCAGTTTTTATATATATAAAAAAAAAAAAAAAAAATCCCCTTTGTTTCAAAACTCTCAATCACATGTCTCTTCGCTGTACAAGCAGAAGCTGAGGATACCTCCCCCCCTCACAAGAGATCTTTTATATGAAAAGTACGGAAGCCAGCAGACTAACTATTTAGTTTCAGATGTCTATGTTTGAGCCGGAGTTATATCAGGAAAAACACCCACAATAATTGCAAACAGTCTGTCGCCACAAAATGCTCTCAGACGCTATGGAGATTGCGTCGCGAGAGGTACTGTTGTAGAGCGTGGAAATTGAAACGCGACGTCATTTGACTGTAGTGGCATTCGTTAACATTGGCAGAAGAGGGTTCCCGTAACTCGAGTATTTTGGTTCATCGTAGTTATTTTCAATAGCTTGAAGATGAAGTGCCTGTTGAGTAGGCGATTCTGATATAATTGGCCTACAGCTTCTGTAAGATAGTCATAGTTTTTCTTGAGCTGTTGTGGCTCTCTCAAGAACAAAGTGATTCCGGCTCTATCGAATTCAAATGGTTTTAAAAAATCATCCGATGCCACAGCACTTCCGAAACTAGGTGGTTATTAACGGAACGTCTCATATCGCCGAGGTTCCCATTCATGCACACTAGTCGCCTGCGGCATTCATACGGTCAATACGGGATCCTCAGTCAACTCGTAAATGTTCGCATAAAGAAGTTACACTTAACTTCCCCTCTGCGTGCTCGACGCGCACACTTTTCTTTTTTTTTCTCTCTTGGAGGGTAATATTTATTTCTTCACCGTTCTGTGGTTATTTATTCACGACTGGAACTTCATTGGTTATCATTCCAGCGTAAATAAAACAGTCATTAAATTATGTGTGGTACCATTCCTACTTATATACTGAGTGGCCACTTTACTAAGTGTACTACCAACATAAAATAGCCTGTATAAAGCGAGTAGTCAGTTACCGAGCGATTGTTTATGCCTCTACGTACATCCATTCACTGAGGGAACAGGCAAACAGGATGACCTAAGTCAGTGGTCTCAAACTCAAATTGCATGCGGGCTGAATGCACAATCTGAAAGCAGCTGACGGGCCGGAATTTTTTTTTAACAAAACGAGTGAGTGTGTGTGTGTGTGTGTGTGTGTGTGTATATATATATATATATATGGCACCGTACTTACCCCTAATGTATGGATACCATTCCCTTTATAACCTGGTGTTACTCGTGAAGCGTGTGTGTGGTGTGTTGCGTGTAAGTTTGGAAATTTAATTTGCCTCGAACATGGTTTAATTGAAAATTTATTTCAATAATGTTCAATTGTATTTTCTACAATGTTTTTCTCTATACTTACTTTTCATTTCTCAAACTTATATTTTTATCCTTCTCTCCCTGGCTAAAATTATGACTCTTTCTTTCGGTTAAATTTTCTTTTCTGTTTTCTTTAGATGCCCAATCACTTACTAAATATTTATCAAAACATACATTAATAATAATGCAAAGGAAAAAAAATCAAATTTATATTTATTTTCTATCTGAAATCTACAGGTTGGTGGTACCTGCAAGAAATTTCTGTTGGTTACACTTTGTAATTCAAACGTATTGACAGCTAAATATTAAATTTTCAGACTGACATTTATTTCAAATAATTCTAATATGTTGAATTAACCACTAAATAACTTAACTTAAACTAAAAGTAAACAAATTATGAAAACTTTTCAAGTGGGACAAAACTTGAATTAATAATGACAACCTTATTCTCTTTTATTTGTTAAATTTTTCTTCGACACATGCAGAAAAAATACATATGTTTCTATGTAAATAATGATAAACTTTATTTCTTACTACAAATTGACACTTGATGGCGTTTCGATTCTGATAAAGTTTGTAGCCTTGGAGAAATTACTAGAAACCATCTTCATCACGGATTGTAGATGCTCATCCGTCAATCGGGTTCTTTTCTTAGACTTGTTAATTTTCAACTGCGAAAAAAACTGCATACAGTGACAAAGCCAACCTATTCATTCTATCTTTTTTCCTTCAATAGCAGTCGCGCACATAAGCTGAGTCCATATCTCTGTCTCTAAAGCTATAAGCACCGTACTTACAACAAATACATAATTGAAATTTATTTGCGGGCCATGTAAAATTGCATCGGGGGGCCGGATGCGGCCCGCGGGCCGCCACTTTGAGACCACTGACCTAAGTGGTTTTAAACACGACATGATAGTCGATGCCAGGCATTCCATTTCAAGTATCACGAACGCTACCACTGTGAAGTGGAGTGTTCACTTACAGCTGCCTCTAGAATGACGAACAACCAGAAAGCATAGCCAATAGTAGTCTGAAGATAGCTTCTTGATGGGAGATACCAACGGAACGTGAAAAGTTGAATAGGAGGGAACAGAATCGGTCAAATGGAAGCGCACTACAATAGTGCGTAGAAGGGGGATATGTTGGAATTTAAAGTACATCGGTCCATCTCATTGATGGGATATAAAATTACAGACTGAAACATCGAACAGATGTTCTAGTTTCTTAGTTAACGGATTAATTATTTCCTCTTAGTAAGGAAGAAGATTTTTATGGTAGTTATTCTGAGTCACTCGAGACTACGTTGGAGCAAAATACATTGTATTCACGGTGCAGCTAAAGAGCCTTTTCCATTAGTTTTATAAAAGCAGAGACGTTACTAAAGTAAAGTGACCAGACGTTCCGGATTATTATGCTGGACAGTGACGGATTTCAGCCGTTTGACGCGCATTGCAAGCTGTCCAGGATTGAATATGTAGCTTCCATACTTTATGGAAACCATAATGCAAATCATTTGTATTTTGTTTGCCGGGAACCAATTGTACAACGGAAACAGTTCTTTTTTTTCGGTAGTAAATAAGCTGTGTACGTCAGCAAAAACACAACTGACCGTAGAAACGCTAAAAGCAATAAAGTAAAGTGCAGCCATTATCAACACACTGCAGAATGGAAGCCTCCTCAACAATTCATGCTGAGGGAAATGGACCATAATCTGCCACGCTGGTCCAGTTAAGTGCAATTTTGCTAATTCTTGTGAAGAATTTTACGAAGAAAGAGCAAATAATGAAAAATTCACTCAGCGGAAAAATATTTAATTTTTGTTCTTTTTTTTGTTAAAATAAGTATGTATTATTTATTTTTATTGGAAGTTCCACCTCGTGACGGGTATTGCTACAAAGTACACAGGGTGGGTGTTATGTCTAGTGTTACTGTTGGTCCAGGAACTCTGACTATCCTACAGGTGTTCAGGATTGCGACTTTCTGGAGTTCCTTGTTGGTGTTCGCTGGGAGACCTATTGCTGCTAGGCAATGTAGGGTCTTTGGCACCATACCGGTGGTTATTATTATTTTACAGAAATGAAACAATGCTAAACAACGAAAATCGATTAAAAACATGACCCCTCTATTAAGTGTTTTTTTTTCTTCTAATTACAATTCTTTTTCTCAGTTCTCATCCTTCACGCAACCCTCTGTTCGTTACGTAGTGTAGCACCAGGGTTCCCTATACTGAATTCAACCTTTCTGTGAAAAAAAAAATAAATAAATAATATATGCGCTATATTTGTTTTGTTTTGTTTTTTTAAGAAGTTTAATATTTTATTTTATAAGCTTAGTTCAAAGAAGTCAATGTATTTAATTCATATTTTGTATGTGAATATTTAAAAAAATTAAGCGCAGAAACGCTCTACACTTTCTAAAAAAAAGTATACATTGTTTCTAAGAGGTGGTTGAAAGGTTCCCCCAGATGTTCGCATTGGAATGCTAAGGATCTGGTCACTTTATACTACAGCGAGACAAGTGGGGCATTTATCCCTACCGCAACACACACACACACACACACACACACCCACCCACCCACCTGATTTTGTGCAAGGTCTCTGGAATAGAGCATTTTGTAATTGGTGGCACCCCGTTTTAAGAAGCTCGCAAGGTATCCAGTAATGTCCTGATACCCCGGTCGGGTACTGCTGGTTCATGGTATTATACAGGGTGTTTCAAAAGTGATGGTCGATAATTTAAAGGTGAACTGTACAGACTACAATATGCAAAAAAAAAGCCTAGTAAACATGGGTTCTTAAGTGAATCGTTTTCGAGATATTGTACATTTCTAGTTGGGATCCACCACTGACTTGTTTGTTTAGGTTAGGTTATGCTCATTCTCTCCCTTTCCCATATCTCAATGCTCTCAGACGTAGCAGGCATACTAGTACAGTACTTGTCAAAGGATAGTCAACATGGAAAGAGGTTACAGCAACGAAGAGTATGCGGACATGCACTTCATGTATGGTAAGGCCAACGGCAGTGCACTCGAGGCTGCACATTTGTACCAGGAAGAATTTCCCCGCCGAAGGCAGTCCAACAGGTCCATATTCATCAGGGTATATCAACGCCTTACAGAACATGGGCGATTCGCATACGGAGTACGAACAGGTAGGCTCAGAAACATAGCACCTGATCTTGAGAAAATGGTGTTAGAAAGAATAGTCAAAATCCAGGAATTTTGACTAGGAGGGTTGCTCTGCAAGAGCATGTACTGAGTCATAGCAGTGTGTGGCGAATTTTACATCTCCAGTTACTGTACCCCTACCATATTCAGCGTGTACAAGGTCTCAGCAATACAGACTACCCTCCCAGAGTGAACTTCTGCCAGTGGATGCAACAACAGTGTGTCCTGAACCTCCAATTCTTAAACAACATTTTGGTCACTGACGAAGCTAGGTTTACTCGTGATGGTATTTTTAATTATCATAACTGTCACGTTTGGTCCGACGAAAATCCTAATGCATTTCTGGAGTCATGACATCAGCAACCATTCTCGTTGAATGTCTGGGAAAGACTAAAAGGAGACCGTCTAATTGTCCCACACTTTGAGGCTAGCAGGAGAGCTGTACCTTCAGCAGGAACCCTTCAGTTCCTGCAGAATGTCCATTCTTCCAGACCTCCTTGATGATGATAATGTTCCACTTCGGCAACGCCAGAACACGTGGTTTATGCATGATGGTGCACCGGCACATTTTGCTCGAGTTGTGACTCAGTATCTAACTAGAAGGTATAGTTAACGGTGGATCTGTAATGTGGGTTCCCAGATCACCAGACTTAAATCCTATAGATTTTTGTATCGAGGTTATGTAAAAGGCTTGTACACTTCTGACATTAACACAGTTGAGGAATTGCAACGTCGGGTTGAAGGAGTCTTTCGGCAAATCAGGAATGCATGAGAGAATTCGCAACTCAATGCAGAGAAGACTACTGAGCTGCGTACTGATGTAAGGACAGCATTTTGAATACATTTTGTAACAACCTGTGGTGTTGAAACCAAAAATTAAAAATGTTATTATCTTATGTTTAATAAAACAACCCTTATCAAAGGATTCGCAGCATTTTTTGTTTAACTAGTGCTCCCATAGTCATTGGCGGATCTTAAAAGAAAATGTGCATTATCTCGAAAATGGTTCATTTATTAGAGGCTTGAAGTAGTGGAAACAGTTGAACTTGAAACGTCTCTTTATTGGAGGCTTCAAGTGGTGGAACCCATGTTTAGTCTCCAGAGCTAAGTTCCGGTCAACTCTTCTCCATTTCTTCCATCATGCAGTATGACTGATGACTTCAGTTTATTATGAACATCATGGCGAGATCCAATCTTCCTTACATTTCGAGGGTCAGCTCTAAAACGGTGTTCGCAGACCGGCCGCTGGTTAGTAAACTGGACCGAACCTATTGGTAATTCTTTAGGAGGGTCCGTATCAGCTAGTACATAATCTTGCTACCTCTACTCTGCCAGATAGTGACTGGAGGAAGTCCGAGTAGTGTGTATGCGGGGGCCATTTTCGAGCACGTTATGTCAAGGATCTGAGTATATTCTTACCATGTGTACGCCATATCCAAAAATTTCATTACTTCATAGAGCATGTCCCCCCTCACCTTTCCTTACTATTGAATACACCATGAATTGTCAAACTAATAGAGTAAGCTTATCTCCGTAAAGATCTAAACCTCACAAACACTCCCTAGTTCATTTCACAAATACACGTGATCTCAATTCTAATCTCAACGATGTCCATTTCCACTTGCAGTCTGCCCAAACCCCATGTACTTTTTCTGACAGAATCTCAGTTATCGGTTGATTCAAATACTGCTCATCTAAGTTGCCCAAATTATTCGCTGTATCATACTTTCGCCTCAAAGGTGGTCTTGTGCATATGTCCGTTCCGATATTCCCTGTCAGAGAATTGGTAATTTGAAATCTCCTCTCTTCGATCTTCTCTGGCTTAAAATCTCTCTACCTCATTGTGTCAAATTCATCTGCTGTCTCTACCGTTCTCCCAACTCCACTAATCGCTTGGAGCGTTTTGACTTCATCTCTTTGCCACTTGACTTTCTCCAGTCCAACTTTCCTAACACTGAACTAATTTTTCTTGTTGATTTTAATGTTCAACTCCAGCTGGCTTCCGTTTTCTAGTCACACCGACCCAGCTGGTCGAGATGCTGAGGCTTTTGATATTACTAATTACCTAGCACAGTCTGTACATTGACCTACAAGAATACCTGACAATCCTAACCATACGCTTGATAGCCAACACGCTTGATCTTTTTCTCACAAACAACCCTTCTAAATACCCGGTGGAAGTGAGTTTGGTCCTTTAGGTACCTCAGGTCACAACTTGGTGATTTTCTCTTCTCCAATGGAGCTTTTATCTCATGGCTATTTCCAACCTCGTATTGTGTGGCATTACAAGAATACAAAATGGGATAACCTACGAGATTCCGTTTCTTTGGTAGGAATACTGTTTGAAAACTTCTGATGTCAACGTTTGCTTTGATCGTGTCAGTGAAATTATTCTTGTCGGAATGGAATCCTTTATTCCACATTCCACCATAATTTCGTCCTGTATCTAAACCTTGGTTTTCCAATAAATGCTAATGCTGTCCAAGAGAAGAATGTTACATATTGTAATTGGCTTGTTTCCAATTCTTCAGTTTCATTTTCTGCCTACACCAAAGCTCGCAACAATTGTAAAGCAGTCATTAATCAGTCCAACCTAGATTTTGAAAAGGCTAAGAGTAGAGAACTTGCTTCTTTCCCTAATGGTAACCGAGCATTCTGGTGTCTTGCCAAAGCTATTGGCCGCAACGTTTGCCCATCTGTGTCCCACCTCTGTCAAAACCAAATGGTTCTGGTGTCACTTCAGCTAAGGATAAAGCTGACCTACTATCATCCGATTTTTCTTCCTACTCTTGTATTAATGATCTTGATAAAACACCTCCCACCATTCCCAACAGGCTCCATTCAATGCCTCCTGTGGTCTTCCGTCAAAAGGATGTCAGAAGGATTTTGACGAATCTTGATGCTAAGAAAGCCACAGCTCCTGATGGTATTTCTCCACTTGTTCTCAAAACCTGTGCTCCTGAACTTACTCCTGTTCTTTGCCGGCCTTTTTCACTTTCTTATTCCAAATGTGTTTTTCCTTCTGCTTGGAAATTTGCTTATATCCAGCCAGTTCCTAAAGAGGGTGACAAGTCCTTCGCATCCAATTATCATCCTATTGCAATTACTTCTACTCTTTCTAAAGTA
Organism: Mastigoproctus giganteus; assembly: GCF_048544385.1. Taxonomy (NCBI): domain Eukaryota; kingdom Metazoa; phylum Arthropoda; class Arachnida; order Uropygi; family Thelyphonidae; genus Mastigoproctus; species Mastigoproctus giganteus. The sequence continues at coordinate 180,408,377 of NC_143575.1, read as the reverse complement.
ATGGAGAAATCAATTAACCGCCAACACTTAAACTACCTAGAAACCTTCCGTCTGATTAACGATCGCCAGAATGGATTCCGTCAGTGTCTTATCCACTGGTGAAATTCTGGCTTATGTTACCCATTTATGGACAAATTCAATGGAAAAGTTTTTGGTGAAACACAAGCAGTTGCTCTTGACATCTCAAAGGCTTTCAATCACGTTTGGCTTAAGTCTTCTGAACAAGCTTCCATCTTATGTCTTGCGAACTGTTTTTTGTAATTTGTTATCCAGTTTTCTCTCTGATCGCTCACTGAGGATGAAGGTAGTGGCTCTGTCTTCTAACTTCTCCACTAATGCTGGTGTCCCACAGGGTTCGGTTCTTTCCCGCCACTCTTTTCCTCTTGTATATTAATGACCACCTTCCATTGACTGGAAACCCTATCCATAGTTTTGACGATGATAGCACATTGCAGTCCACTTTCCATTTTGAGAAACCTTGCCCTGCTCAATCAGCTTCACCTTCTCGAACATCCGCTAGCAGTTCCTTAAATGCTGATCTCCAGGTAATTCTCCAGTGGGGCAAAGACAACTTAGTTGATTCGAATTCTTCTAAAACTCAGTCTTGTCTTATGTCTCGCAAAAAGGATTCTTCTGCTCCTGTGCTCATCTTTGGTGACACTCTGATTTCTAGGCAAGATGGGATATTTTGGGATTACCCTGACTTCTAGCCTCTCTTGGCACAAGCACATTACATTACAAACATTGCTTCCTGTGCATCTAAATAAAAACTTTTCTCTTTCGATCTCGGCGTTATTTTGCTTCCAAACAGCTGTTCACTCTCTACAAATCGCAAATCTGCCCTACCATGGAATATTGTTCCCACATCTGGGGTGGTACTCCCAAAACCTCTCTCCGGCTTCTAGATTCGATTTAGAAGAGGGCATTTAGGTTAATTAATGACTCCACTCTGTCTCAGACGTACTCTTTCTGCTGCATGCCTTTTCTACAGTTACTTCAATGGGTACTGTTTTACTGAATTGGCTTCTATAATTCCCGCTCTCTTTCAAAACAAGTCCGAACACGTTCCGCCAACATCCATTTACTGTCCAACTTAACTCACAGAACCAACTTTTCATCTTCCTCGTTTGTTCATTCAACTGCCGTTTTCTGGAATAACTTCCTTCATACGTATTTCCTGAAAATTACAGTCTACAGAAGTTCAAGTTCAATGTCAACAAATATCTTCTTTCGTCTTCTCAAACCCAAGCACGGTATTAGGTATTATAGGTTCTAATACCTCGTGTTTGGGGGTTTTCATAAAAAAAAAAAAAATATTGCGGCCCAATGTTCACTGACTTTTTTGCTTATTTTAGTTTGTACTTTTCACCTTTAAATTATTGACCATTTTTGATACACCCTGTATATCCACACCCACTGTTTCTTATTAATTTTGTTTTAATAAGAGTAGAAATTTTAATGAATATGAGGGTATTACCAACATAAGATTGTCTAAATTAAGCAGTGGGAGAGTAAGTGAAGGGTAAGTAATGATTTCTTTAATTTCTAGTATTAACTAAGGATCCGAGTTATCTATGGTAGCTATATGTTAGATTCTTTTGATTAGTATACCTCTGTTTATTTTGACAAACTTGTGGCTGTTTGTCTACTAACAAGATGAAGGCAGACGAATTGGTTAAATGTTGTGACACGTTGGAATCCCAAAGGCTTAAATAAGAAAGCATGTATTTTGTATAGTTTTAGTAAATTCGATTTCTAATTCAGACGTATTTCGCAAAAATTCAAATTTTATTTTCTATGCGAAGTAAATATTGGCTGTTGAACTAGATGTTGGCTTCACGTACTTAGATAAAGACTTGGAAATGATTTGGAGCTTCACTTTTTCCATTTTATAATTCATTAATAGTTATGTTTATCTAGGTAAGAAGTTAAGTTTATATACTTCGCCGATCCCATTTTATGTGACTATTATGTTACAACATTCCTCTTATCTTCTTATAAACAGCTTTACTTTTATCTTCATCTCTGGAGAGATTAATTGCGAAATTAATTTGGTAATTAGTTTGAAACTAATGATTCTATTATGTTTAAGTACGCTTCCTTCTTGGAATAGTAGTGGTAGCCTCTTGTCCACTAGGGAGTTGTCTGCTATTGTTGTAGCGGTCGTTATTTTAGTTTGTGTTGACAATCCTTATGATTAAAGTTTTTTTGACAGCTGCATTTCTTTCGTAATTTAATTTTTACCTTCTCCTGGTTGAAAGCGTTTCTAATCGGGCACTCCTGGAACTTTTTGGCTTGAGGGGAAAATTTATCCCAGTTTTTCCGTTTAAATCAACGCAGAATTTTTTTTTCACTTCTTGGTACATCTTAACTTGAAATACCTATTCAACGGCAGCATTTTCCTTTATTATTATTGGATTTATTTTGATACCTGCTTTTCTATAACCCACTCTGAAAATTAATAGAATTAAGTTGTAAATAAAGCCCTAGAACTAAATCAACGTACGGATATCAAGCCATTTGAATATTAAAAAAAACCCCACATTTTAATTCACGCGTACTTGATTGCATATACAAAATAATTATGTAATTCTAAACCTTACGAAAGTAGTAAGGGTATGTGATGTAAGTTAGAAACTGTGCATTTAAAAATAAAGATGGACATTTCATGCGCAGGATTCCTGTGACGTCATTAAGCGGACTGTTTACATTCCCTAATTACTTTGCAAAGACTCTTTGCCAAGCAGTGTGCATGCATGCCACTGTGAGAAAACTAGAGCAAACTAGGAGGTTAACAGATAGTACAGTAGTTGTCTCAATGAAAGTAACTAACATTAGTTTGTATACATTGGTCATATGTTTTTACATTTTTCCTGATAATGTTTTTAATCTAATTGGAGTATATCATGCTATTTACCCAAAAGAACCTGTTGCAACGGTTCACTAGAAATCAGGACATATTTCGTTCCAGAGATTTTCTCTTCCCTTTTGGAATCCTTCACATTCCTCAGAGAAGGTCATTCAGCTTTAAAAATCCGTGGCTCTAGAGTTCATTCTGTCACCTCGCACACACATACATATACTCGTTACACTTACTTACTTAGGTTTTGTGTGTACTAGGGTGTGGCCGCATCAGAACTAGTTAGTCTAGGCATAACCTATACTTTTTGTTCTAAGTGTAGTTACGTTGTTTCCGACACTTTTCTTTTGGTCTGCCATCTTAATTTGCTTTAATGTGTTCATCTCGCCTAATCTGGAATATCGTTCTGTTTTATCGTCTAGTGGCTCGGTTAGGACAAAAAAACCTCGTATACCCTCAGGGAAGAAGAGAGATGGAGATATTTACCCCTTTTCTACCTTTTTCCCCGCAGTTTGGGCTTTGCGTTGTGCTTATTATTATCGGGTAATCAGGCAACTGATTACTCGATAACCGCGATTAACCGGTAATCATGCTTTAACATTTAGCTTTAGTGGTTACATGTGAGGTTTTGGCAGAGAATGAGAAACTCCTATAGTGCAAAACATAATAAAGTTTAATACATGAGAAAGTAAATCTTACATAGTTATAAATTCAATAAATCATTATGATAATAATAAGATCATAGACTTTGGGATTATCATTCTTAAACACAGCAGTTATTAGTTACAAGATTATAAGAGGCTAGAAAGAATCCATCGTTTCATCATAAACTTACCAGTCTAAGAGATGGCTGGGCGGCGGCTCTTCCCTTCGTTCTCCGTGACTGGAACTTCTCTATTCTCTTCTCTCTGGACGCCGACCTCTCACTCTGCTTCGGCCTCCCCGTTCTGTTCCTCTCGACTTTCTCTGGACTCCGACTTCCCGTCCTCTCCGACTTCTCCGTTCTGTTCCTCTCGACTCTTCCCGTCCTCTCACCTCCCTTCTTCTGGGTCTCGAGGACCTGCTTTTATAGCTCTAGTTCTCCCTTATTGTTTATACATTTTCCTTTCTCTTAATGGAGAACTCCCACGTTATGGGACACTTAATCAAAGGAGTCACCATCATCCTCGATTACGCCATGTACCAAACATTCTGGCCAGACGTGTAGACACTTTTCCCGCTCCTTATTAGGAAAATGAAGAGTCTATAGCTTACATATTCACCGAGTTTATGATGCTCGGAGGAATCTACGATATCTGTTCACACGGGTGTGTGTGTATCTCTCTGATTCCCCCCCCCCCCTTTCTGTCGTCATCATTTGCATGTCAAGCTAAGTGCATCTTTCTGTGTTTATAAAAATGTAACCCGTAGGTGGCTCCCAAGATAGCCGTCGCCGGCAAACAACTGCAAGCTTCTGTAGAGTTTAGATAGGCTTTCTTTAATACATAGTTGCTGTGGCTAATTTCGCTATTTTTTAGACGCCATTATAACAGGTTCCAATTTAAAGATTTAAAGACATCTAACTTGCTTTAATACTCAGTTTTAATAACTCTAAAATTGTCAATAAATGAGGTTTTGGACAATAACTAAATAGGGGAATTATTAGAAATTAAAATTAATATTTTTATTATAGATTTAAAGGAAAAGGCGGAATTAGCACTGCAACAATTCTTAGAAGAAAAGCAGCTTGGTCATGAAACCAGCGTATTTTATTGCTGGTTTGTGTTACTCGTACGTGTACGTTATTAAATATGTTATCCTATGTACTTCTCAGCAATGTGTGGATATTAATTTCTGGTGTCAGGAATTTTTTTTTAATTTTTTTTATTTATTCTAAAAGTTTGCATTTTGTATCAGATTCGTTAATCACTTTTCCCCAGGCTTTTTAGATTAAAGGAGCAACTTCTCCCTTCGCTAAATTAAGCAGCTAGGTCTAGGTCAATGAGAACTAAAGTAACCATTATGTTTTCCAGAGTCAACTTCACGGCTGTCAGTTGTGATTTCAGTTTATGTACATAGTGGGCATAGTGTTTGGGTAAGGCGCCACCTGTGGTTTTCCACATCTGTGCCATCAGTACTCTTGTGATGTATACAGAACTCTGTAAAAGCCAGAAAAAGTGTAGTGTGTTGTATGTGAAGAGTTTTGTGTTGGGTTCTGTTGTAATGTTCTGGCTTCTTAGCCGCAGGGCCCTAGTGGGACTCCACGTTGCCCACCCCCACCATTGGGAGGTGAGCCAGACTACCAAGTACTCTGGCTGCTCTCCGTCAGGGGCTTCCTGACGGAGGAAAAAAATATATATATAAATAAAAAAATAACAATAAAATTAAATTAAAAAAAATGGTGAGATTGAGTGGGGAAGATAGTGCGAGAAGTGGGAACAAAGAGAAGTGGTAACTGATGGGAAGGAAGGTATCCTCCAGCTGAGCAAAGAGGTGAGGAGGAGAAGTGGGAGTCACCCCTGGCATTGGAGCCCATCCATTGCCAGGGAAGAAGACAGTTTGCAGAACAAGGGAGGACTGCAAAGGAGAGCGCCATGTTGTCATACCACTTTTCACTTCTGGCAAGCCAGATTTCAGCTCCACCCGACCAACCCAAAGGTATTCAGGTGTTAAAAAAAAAGTGCGAAGAGCTATTCATCAGTTTGGTTGTCCTGGAATTGGTAATGTGTGCCTCAAGTGGGTAGAAAGCCTTCTCTGGAATACATCTTGAGCGAATTCAGTGAGAGCTATAAAAAGGTGCTCAGAATTTCGGAGATTTTCTTATATCTTCGTGAATAGTCTAGTCCGGTAGTCGTCATACTGTGGACAGAGGTACATGACACGTTCCCAATTTTCTTCATGGCTGCAGACACAGAATGGGTTTTCTTCAATTGCAAGTGCCGTTAATTTATGTCTAAGTGGGCCATGTAAGCAGGAAGGTGACTTGGACCTGGAGCAAACCAGGGAGGAGGCGTTGGGTATGTCAGTGATACATTGGGATAAATTTTTTGGTAACAGCACCTTTTGTTGTCAAATCCCAGTGATCTTGTATTTCACAGTTTTTCTATCTTTTTCTTTTCGTGTTTTGAGTCATTTGCCATATCAAGCTGAATGCCAGCGACTGTGCAAGGGATCCTTTTCTGAGTTTGTGATGTAGTCCGCTCTTGATGACTTCATGGTGGAGGGGCAAACAGCCAGCCAAGACCTGGAGAGTGGGGGTGCTTACGGTGCAACAAGCTGTTGTGATGGTTAAAAGCATAGAGCGATGGATAGAATCCAGTTTTCTGCGATTTCTGTCAAGGATAACTCTGACACCACACAGGAGAGAGAGAGAGAGAGAGAGAGAGAGAGAGAGAGAGAGAGAGAGAGAGAGAGCGCTCCTCTTAAGCCCCCCAGCTGATGCATGTGATCATGGCTGTGTACTTCCTTATTTTAGAGGCTAGGTACTGCAAGGGGGAAAAATATCAGCTTTGCACCTATCAAGATTCCGAGGTATTTAATCTCAGAGTAGAGCCTGATTGGTTGGTCTGTTTGCGATCTTGATTGTTGGAGGTCTTGAAATCTGCAAGGTTCCCTTCAACAGGTTTGACTTGATCTTTTCTCCGGAAATGGAGAGTCGATGTAAGGAAGCCCAGTCCTGTAGTTTTCTGATTGCATGGTTGGATCTGGATTCCAGCTGTGCCCTAGTCTCAGGATGAGGTCATCAGCAAATGCCATAGAGGAGGCTTGCTCGAGGTCCATCCACAGGAACTTGTCCAGGACAATGAACCAGAAGAATGGTCCCAGGACGGAGCCCTGAGGGCAGCCCTGTGAAACTTGCCTGGTGAAGCGCTGAAACTTTGCAACAACAGCAGTCTTTCTGTAGGTTAGGTATGATTTTTATATAAGCTTGTTGGGATATTGATCTGTCGGAGCCTCCTAAGGATGCTGGGCCACCATATCCTATCGAATGCTCCCTCGAAGTCAACGATTATTGCCATAGAGCACTTGAAATTTGTGGTTCTACCTGTAGAGATCAGGCCATGAATTGCACCTACTGGGCTAGTTCCTTGCTTGAATCCGAATTGGGTCGTCGAAGCGAGGTTCGTAGCTATGTAATGGCTGTTGAGTCCATAAAGTAGCACTCTCCAATAATTTAGCTAGCACGGGGAGGAGCACTGTCGGACGGTACGATTTCGGCTTTTCTGGTGGTTTGTCTGGGCTTTTCAAGATTAATTTAAGGTGAGCATTCTTCCAGGTTGAAGGGAACTCGCCATACTCGAGGCACCTATTGAAGATGGCGAGCAGCCGCAGAGGGTAGTACGCTGCAAGTTTTTAATTATATCTACCTCCAGTAGGTCATGGCCTGGAGTCTTTCCTTCCTTGGTCTTGTGGAGGGCAGGTTGTAGTTCATGCATTGTGAATGGTTCTTCAGCGTTGTCTGAGGAGTAGTCATTGTTCATAGTGACAATTTCGTTTTGGTCGAATGTCAGAGGGTCACTCTGATTAGGAAAGAGCATGTTTAAAAGATTCTCAACTGAGTCTTCCAAAGTCATGTTAGTAGTTCCATCAGGTTTTGTAGTTGCATTCAGAGTTTCCCCTCTGGGGAGCTTGTTCATGACAATGCGGTATACGAGTCCCCAGTGGTTATTATTTCCTGGAGTAGTGACAAATTGTTTCCAGAAGGCTCTTTTGCTTTTTCGTATTGTCTCAGTATATGTATTTCTATAGACTCTATAAACTTCCTTGGCTGTATCCACTTCTGTCTGGGGTAGTGTGGCTCGAGCTCTTTGGAATTCCTTTCTAGAACGGTGGACAGCCTTTCTGAGATTATCCAGCTCTGCGATCCACCAAGGAAAAAAAAACTGCATCACAAAAAAAAATCAAACAATATCAGATATTGTTTAATTACGGTCATTTTGTTTGGCAAAGCAAAGGCATTGCGTCAGATAACGCTTCTATTGCATTAGACAGTAATTACAAGGTATTGCATCAGCTGTTTCTATAAATATGGCGTTGGAAGGATATACATGCCCATTAGTATCATGTTTTGCGGGGTGTAATCATTTTCTGTAAAAAAAAAAAAACAAGCGGCCCCCTAGACAGAAACAGGCAAATCCGCTATGTACATACATACATATTATATACAGTGACATACATAAAATCATGTTAATTACGATGGCATAAGTGTAATGAACATGTAACATGTCCACACAGGAAATCACATCACGCAACTAATCAGAAGTATAAACTGTGGCACAGGAACCACAAGACAGCAGTCTCTGTTTTTTTCTGTCCTAAGAAGAACGAAAACCGCTGGAGATAGTGCTATACCAGTGGGTGCTAGATAATCCTGTATCCACAGCTGCCCAAACTGGGGTACCAGTTAAAAAAAAAAAAAAAAGTAGATTGTAGGTGATATCAGTTTAAAGAGATATCGATAGACATTGCAGGTGTTGCTTTGGTTATTTGTTGTTGATAAGTTGATAGACTTCAGAAGAGTTGCTTTCTTTTGGTGAAAACAGCGGAGCAGAACTGTAGAGCTGAGAACGATTAAGAATTTTCAGTCAGTCCCACTTCATTTCCTTCAGAGAAGTTGCTGACAGCAGCTTGTAGTGTAGATCTTCGTCGTGGTTACAGAATGTGCGTCCAGGTTTCCTCAGCACCGCACAAGCAGAGATTGGTGTCAGACAAGCCAAATTGAAATAGTTTGGCGTTGATAGTATAATATCGTGTGTGTGTGTGTATATATATATATACTGGCGTTGCCCAGTAAGTATATACGATGTTAAGTTGTTAATAGGTGAAGGTAACGGCAGGAACAAAAGAACGGGTGACTTGACCAGTAGTACTGGAATCCCATCGTGAATGCCACACATTGATAATTTCATTCCAGATTCTCTGTTTCTCGTCTTTGATGTTATCAGTTAGGGTGCATGAGATGCCGAGAATCTCGCCATTAACTCCCTGCTTTAGACGATAGCATAGTCATTTGAAGATTACATGCGGGTCTAGTGGTACGATTCCAGCAAGGACCTTGCAGATAACATTGTCCTGCAGGCCGAGAGCATGGCAAGCAGCATAACCTGTTGAATGGAGATGATCTTGGAACAGAATTTAACATTAACTGCTCTATGGAACCAGACTCCCGAGGCATATGTTGTTGTTATTGGTACGAATAGTGCTGTATAATATAGTAAGAGTCTTCTTATTTAGTCCCCAGTCAGATTTGGAAATTCGGATAATTTCTGCAGTCAACTTCTTAATCTTCGAAGCGAGGTAATTAATATGAGAGGAGATGGTTAATCTGTCATCCCAATTTACGTTTGTTTGTTTGTTATTTGGTTTTTAGGAGCATTAGCAACTAAGGCCATATTGCTCCGGGATATGCGGTGGTCATTCCCTGACCTTTCCGCACCCTCCGTATTTGGTGGTGACGGGCTCGAACCCCGGTCTAATCAAGAAGCGTGTGCTACGCACTGCTGCTCCTTCCCACCTGGCTACGGAGGCGCCCCCAATTTACGCCAAGATGTTTTAATTCAGGTAAAAGGGATTTGCTTACAGTTTATCTTTATATTATTAGGTCTTCTGTAATCTAACTTGTCCTTAAAAACGATCAGTTTTGGTTTTGTGGCAGATATTCGCAGTTTATTTATACTTGACCACTTGATTAGCTCAGAATGAGTTATATTGGCTGATTCTTCTAGTTGAAGACGCGATCGACCTGGAATTAGAAGAACCAAATCATCGGCGTAGGCGAAGGCAGAGATATTGTCAGGTTTTTGTATGAGCCAGCTGTCCAAAACTATGTTCCAGAAGAGGGGTCCTAGAACTGACCCCTGGGGCATCCTCTTGAGATGGTCCTTGAGAGAGAGACTGCTGTTTCGAGATTAATTGGATGAGTTTATTTTGGAAGTAGCTTCTAATAACTTGGAATAGTTGCTGACAGCACTTTGCTTTGGTAAGACAATTGAGAGCGCTCTCCCGCCAGAGGGAATCGAAAGCTCCCTCAAAGTCAATGAATATGGTCAATTCATATTTAGCCTCGTAGCTGATATGTGGTTAACCAAAGAGACCAAGGTGTCTTCACAGGATTTTCCCTTCTTGAAGCAAAATTGGGATGGAGACAAGTTTTGATCTTCAATTAAATCTGCTACTCTGGGTGCTAACAATCTTTCAAATAGTTTGCCTAGGTTTGACAAAAGAGAGATGGTTCTGTATGCTTTGGGATCAGGTTTATTTTTGTCAGGCTTGTGAATAATTTTGATCAAAGCTACCTTCCAGAGATTATGAAAAATTCCCTCAGTAAGACATTTTTATACACAGAAGTATTTCTGGAAAGATTTCGGCAAATTTGATAATTACAGCATTTTCCACAAGATCCAAAGCTGGACTTTTTTTTTTTTTTTTAATGGATATTTATTTTGCTTAGCTTCATTCTTCCCCAGCTAAAGCTCAGGAAGAGTGAAGAGTTTCGTTTCATATGAGGAGTGGTGGGTTGAGTTGCTATTCCTAATAGATAGTTGTTCTGGAGTTTCTGTGGTGAGATCGTCCAGGGGAAGTAAGCGATCCAGGATGACATTAACTGAGTCATTGCAGTTAGTGGTTTCTGTATCGTTGTTCACTACAGTTTTTTGTACACTTCATGAGGGTGAAAGTTTTCGCTAATCTTATATATAGACCCCAGGGATCAGAATTTCCTGTGTATTGAACTAAGTGTTGCCAGGAGGCAAGTTTTTGTTTTTCAATTGTATTTACGTATTCTTTCATGGTTCCATATGTTCAGTTGACATAAAGAAAAAAAAAAAGTGTAGCTGTGTTGCTCTGTCCCAGATGTTTTCTAGGCGTGCTATCGCGTAGAAAACTAGGGCTTTTTCTACCCGTGCTATCGCTGATAAAATAGACTGTTACCAGTCAATAGTATACCGGGTGCCGAAATTAAAGCGTGAAACCGATGTTATTTGGTTTTTAGGAGCATTAGCAACTAAGGTCCCGTTACCACCAAATACGGAGGATGCGGAAAGGTCAGGGAATGACCACTGCATATCCCCGGAGCAATATGGCCTTAGTTGCTAATGCTCCAAATAACAAACATAAAGGCAACTAAGGCCGTATTGCTCCTGTTATATGCGGTGGTCATTCCCTGACCTTTCCACATCCTCCGTATTTTTGTGGTCACGGGCTCGAACCCCGGTCTAATCAAGAAGCGTGTGCTACGCACTGCTGCTCCTGGCTATGGAGGCGTCATAGGAGATGTGAAGAGAATACCTGGATCAGGCCGTAAGAGTGACTACGCCTTTCCAAGATCGATATTTGAAACGGCTATGCCTTCGTAATCGCCATGCTAGTGCTCCTGATCTAAAACTGGACTTTGAGATGGCCTCTGGTGTTGACACAAGTGCATGAACTGTCCAAAGACTGCTTTCAGAATGTGGTCTGCATGCCTATCGGCTCAAGAAGAAGCCTTTGTTGATCCAACAAATGAGGAAGAAGCGGCTTGCTTGGGCTAAAACGCATGTTTCATGGACAAAAGAGTAGATATGCCGTCATCTTTTGTGATGAATCGAAATTCAACTTGCATTCATTCATTATATATATGTACTTGTCTGTGGTGGCACCGAGACTAACGTCCATCTCTACCTGTATATTTTGTGTTCAAGTATTCTACTAATGGGCTTGTAGTGTAAAGTTTGTGTAATATGTTATAAGGAAAAAAAACAGGCCTCTCTGCCACCAGGGAGCAGACACCAGCTGAGTATCTGTTACCTGGTGCTACCACTACGGACGTGAAGTCCCGTCAAGGATCTCCTTCACTGTCTGTTCTGTTTGCACTAACACCCCACACCCACCGGAGGGAGTGCAATACCGGTGGGTGCCAACAAACAATCCCACTACCAGGCTACCCATACCTGGGAGCCTAAAAAAACCCGCCCTAAACCCATAAGGTAAGTCCCGCATCAATTTTCTTTCTGTGCTCTTGCAAAAGCAATTGAAGAAGAGGAAATAAAAAAAAAAACCTCCCAGCAAAGTTGCAGAAAAAAGTGTACAATTCTAATCTATATTAACCAGTACAGATAGTTGTTTCCTTTTTTTAAATACATTTCTACAAAATTCCTGGAATACTGAAATTCTCTGAACCTTGTACCCATTGAGCTTCAGCTCCTTGATTACAATCTGGTATAACTGATCTTAAATTAGGCCTAAATTCCTCATGAAGAGGACAATCATAAAAAAAGATGTTCCCATGTTTCAGGTAATGCACATATACAGAAAGGATCCTCCTCCTCCAAACCTAAGAGACATAACTTATATTCAAGTGAACCATGCTCTGATTTTATAAGAAGCTCCCAAGAAGGAAAATAACCATTTATTATGTTTATTTCCAATATTAATAAATACATCAGGAATAAAAAGCCTAGTTACAGCACCAGTCACGCTGGTGCTCCAACGTTCTTGCCATATTCCTGTTAACTTAAAAAAAGTTTCCCTCTCTCTTCCGATCAATCAAAATATCTCTTAATTCCCATGATTTTAACTTGTCTGCCCTTCCTTAAAAAGTAATTAAAAGCTCTATATAGAAATTGAAGGGGAGTGCCCCAGCATGCACCTGAACGGCATTAGTTGATACTGTCTTACACACTCTCAAAGTTCTTAATGACATAATACGCTGTAATGAATTCAGCTTATTATTAAACTTGACATTGCTTACACATTTAAACCAGTTAGAGGAGCATAAGATACAATGGGTAAAAAAATAGCCTTATAGTAAAGACTGGGGACCTTTTACCGAGCCCCAGTCTTTCCTGGTAATTCGGACTATAGAGACTGCATTTCTTTACTTTACCACTTAAGTATTCCAAGTGGGGTGTAAAAAATAGTCATCCAACTAAATCTTTCAGTATTTGACCCGAGACACCAAAGGTATCTGTTTACTGTTAATAATTAATCCGGGTGGTCTCCTGTAGTCCAGTTTACTTTTCAATAACATCATTACAGTCTTATTAGAAGAAATTCTGAGTTTATTATTCATAGTCCAATTCATCAGGCTACCGACTTACCCCTTCTAGTTATCTTCAATTACTCGTCTGGAATTCCCCTGCACACACACACACACACAGAACCAGGTCGTCCGCATATGCCACCGTGTGACAACCACACAGTCTTGTTCTAACCAAGTGTTAAGGACCAGATTGCGAAAAACGGTCCCAACGCTGAACCCTGAGGGCACACCCTGGATTAATTCCTCTCAAATTTCAAATGTTGAGAACTAACTATAATTCTTCTATCTGATAAATGATTGCTGATTGTCCTAAACAACTAATTGGGACAATTCAAAGATTTTACAACACTGGGGTATCAAACCGTATCGAAAGCCCCTTCAAAATCTATGAGGAGGGCTAAGACACTTAAAATTAGAACAAGTAACAAAATCTACAAGATCATGAATTGCATCCTCTTTGGAACATTTCTTTTTAAATCCGTATTAACAGGAAAATCCAATTTCACTGTACAAAATAAAGTTTCAAGTCTTATTAGCAGTAACCGTTCAAAAATCTTCCCGAGGTTTGTAAGCAACGATATAGGCCTATAACCTCTTGGATCAGTTAATAGTTTCCCTGGTTTTTTCCCATGCAAATTCAACTTGCATGGCTCGGATGGAAGCGATATATCAGAAGATAAAAATTGCAGGGATACCATCCTGACTGCATAACGCTGGCTGGAAAGTTCCCCACCGTTCAGATGGTCTGGAGATGCATAACAAACAAAGGGATGGGGCGAATCTGTTTTTTTATTAACAGAACAGTGAATGCAGAAACCTACATTCCACTCTTGGAGGAGTGCATGAAACCCATTATTAGGGATCACTAAACAGGTCTAAAACTGCATTTTTCAACAGGACTCAGCACCTTGCCACAAAGCAAAATTGGGGGCGCCTCCATAGCCAAGTGGGCAGGAGCAGCATAGCACACACTTCTTGATTAGGCCGGGGTTTGAGCCCGTGAGCACCAAATACGGAGGATGCGGAAAGGTCAGGGAATGACCACCGCATGTCCCCCAGAGCAATATGGCCTTAGTTGCTAGTGCTCCCAAATAACAAACACAGCAAAATTGGTAAGTTTTATGCTATTTCGATATAATGATGAGTTTGTCTTGTCTCAAAAGGCTTAAAACATACTTACACCAATGTTCCCCCCCCCCCTTTTTTTTTTCCCTTAAGATGGTCATACCTCAGAAATGCTGGCATTAGTGTTATGCTGGCCCGGCAACAGTGCACATTGGAACCCTATTGAAAATTTCTGATTCATAGTGCCCTCTAAAATTTCTCATAAGAAGCCAACAAGTAAGATTCAGCTGCAGGAGGGCATTGTAATGGTGTGGTACCACGAAATTGGGCAGCCGTATATCTAGAAATTGATTAACTCTATGCTAGATCGTTGCAAGCCTATAATTGCAGCTCTAGGCGGAACAACAAAATATTGAGGAATTATTTTGCTGACTTACAGTACATAATGCTATTATGTTAACTTGTTGTTTCAGTTTGAACACTTAAATTGGTTGTCATGATTTCCATTTGCATGATTTCTCATATTTCCATTAATTACTCATTTTAACTTTCGGGAAGATATTTTTGGCAATTGGGTATATCAGGTGGAGTCTTTTTATTGGATTTCATTCACAGATGTCAGATTTATCATCTGGCAAATTCACTTCGAATATTACTGCAACTAGCAAATTTCTGCAAATAAATGCTGCGAAAAACACATTATTTGCAAAAATTCACAAGTGATGCAGTTTTTTTTGTCCGCCACTAAGTATTGTTTTAAATCCTTTTCTAATAGTGAAAAGGAACTACTTTTGTAGTTGCAGTATGAAATCAGAGAGAGACAAACGTAAGCTTTCACTACTTTAACGAATATAAACGTGTAATCTCGTGATGCAAAATTAGGCTTTAAATTTTAATAAAACTTCTTTTTTCTCTGGATTGTCTGCTTTGCCGCCATGGACCGGCATGAGCATGAATTAATAGTGGAATTTCTGATTCACTGATTTCAAACCAACTAATGCAGCACTAAGTGACAAAAGTTTTGAAATGTTTCTCATTTACAGAATTTGAACTGTGCGCATTCGCTTAGCACGCAGTTCTTCCTCACTGACCACACCAGACACCGTAATGAATTTAAACTTCAATTTAAGATAAAAAAAAAAAAAAGATATTTCGATTTTTATAAAGTACTTAATTTTGTGTCATTAACAATAGGAACTCGTAATATCCAGGAATTTAAATTTTTGCTCTTTAATTATGTGAATCGTCTGATTGACTCTGAAAAATTACTTCCATGTGAAACTTTGTGCAATAACTGTTTATAGAACCGCTTGGAGTAACTTTCACAGTTAGCACGTTACAGATGTGATGACTGCGGAGAGTTTGGGATCGATTCCATTGGATAGGAAGAGCTTTTATGGGCATTCGTTTAACAAAATAATGCCTGTTACAGACAGTAGTTGGTTCAAGCGGGATTTTTTTCCCTCCATCTCTTGGAACTCGGGCGACACACTTCTCAAAATTACAATTGCTTGTAAAAATGACTAAAATCGTTACCTTAGAGACCTTTTAGACGACATGTCGAATTTCCCAATTATTTTCGACTTACTTTTTCTTTTTTTTTTTTTCGTGGGTTCAGTAAAGAATTTAAATTCATTTAGAGGGATTAAATTCAAGGCCATTTTCATTTGTCCAGATAGCAGAACATTTTACTGCATGTTAGGGGATTTCTGAGTCACTGGTAGAGTTGACTGATGAAAGTAATATCATCCACAGACTTAAATATCTGTATCTTATTGTAGGTGTCAGCATTTACAAGATTATAAATACTGCTTGTGAAAAGCAGTGATGCCAGTAAGAAACCTTGTGGGCTTAACGTTGGAAGGGGTGGGATAAAAGCAAAGGAAATAGCTCCCTGGAGTACGGCACTGTGCATTCGGTTACTGATATAACTGTGGAATGCCATATGTTTTACCTTAATGCTGTCAGTCTACGGAGTTCCTAGCCTGCCTCAACGGGGTGTAAGTGGGGCAACGTTGGATCCCAACAGGGGTCCAGCAGCTAAATGGCCAGAAGAACAACCGAACAAGATCCATACACTTTTAAATCTCTGGCATTTACAGTGTACTGTAATACACCACAATGTAAACTACGCGGAGATTGGGGGGGGGAACCCCTGGTGCCGCTTGACCCTAAAAACACTTACTACCTTTGGGTTAGGTTATGTTACACACTACATCCCCATATTTCTACCTTAACACCCCCAAGCCTTCAGTCTCCCACCCACTCTATCTTTATGCCAGCGAATGCCCCACACACACAAAAAACTTAATTATGTCAAAATTACCGTTCGCCCATTTTTTCGGCCTTTATTATGCAAGCGTTATCCCCCTCATCTAACGATCATCAAAACCGATTATGATGGATATGTATCGCATATATATGGATCCGTCTGTACGTTACGTGCATATAAAAAGCATGCGCGTTTTTTACTTTTTTTCTTTTCTTTTTTTTTTTTTTAGGTCCTAGCCACTGAAGTCTCAGGAAATTAGGTGGCAGGGCCGGCCAGAATGAAACAAACTACTGGGTTCCTGATCTGCCTCCACGGGGCGATGGTGGGGCAACGTTGGGCCTCAGCAGGGGTACAGCGGCTAAACGACCAGATGAACATAGTGTTAGGGTCGGGCGCACCTGTGATTTCTCACATCTGCGCCGACCAGATGAACAACGGTACATGACATATACAATATCCATACAATTTTAAACCTCTGGTATTTTCAGCAAACTGGTACACCCACAATGAAAACTACGCGGAGATGGGGGAAACCCCTGGTGCCGTCTGACACTAAATACACCTCACCTTTGGGTTGCAGGTGCCTCCGTAGCCAGGTGGGAAGGAGCAGCAGTGCGTAGCACACGCTTCTTGATTAGACCGGGGTTCGAGCCCGTCACCACCAAATACGGAAGATGCGGAAAGGTCAGGGAATGACCACCGCATATCCCGGAGCAATATGGCCTTCGTTGCTAATGCTCCTAAAAAAAAAAAAAAAAAAAAACCTTTGGGTTGCCAGGCAGGCAACCCAAAGGTTATTTGTTTGGACTCTGCAGTATGTGTGTGTTTGCACATGAGTATTGGATTGTTTGTTTGGATTTTTTTGGCGCATTAGCAACTACAGCTATGATGCGCCACATGAGTATTGGAAGTAATGCAGGAACTGAAATTCTCTTCCAAATAAAAAATAAATTTCTTCTTTATACGAGACAGCCACAAAGTCAAAAATTTGCAAGATAGAGGTACATAAAAAAAGTGACATAAAAGTTCCATTACAGGACGGATTTGCATTCATTTTTTCCCTTCATTATTGCATTAACCATATTTTTGAGGTCACGTGATTTACTAAATACGGTTAGTGATTGTCCAAATGATTAGTTATAAACGACACTGGCCTATTAGTCGTGTCGAAGTGTGAACAACTTTTTTTAGATTTTCGCTTAGAGACAGATTTAAAAGTTTCCGCTGGAGATCGAGTAACTACAGCCCGATTGAAGAGGCCTTCCGAAATTCCTTTATTCGGTGCTATCCATTATAGTTCATATGTATTACTATAATATTTTTAGTAATGGTACACTCACATAATTACTAATTCTGCTAGTGTAGTTACTTCTTGGCTAGTATTAGATGGGTATATACAGGGTGTTTCAGTTAAACGTTTCAGAACTTCTAAGAGGGGTAGGGTACATCCTGACAACTCGAAATCATATAGCAATGTGGGGTCGGAAATGCTTTCCTGAAGCGGTGTTGTACACAGAAGCACCATAAAGAAAAGAGACCGTAAGTGAGAAATCGTTTTAATAATACATGAAAAGTAGCAAAAGGTACATGGATTAAAGTAAGTGTTCGAAGTTTCTTCCACGGGCTACAATGCACGCCTCACATCTCCGACGCATGGACATCCGAACATTCTGGAATACTCCAGGCGAATTTCGAATTTCTTCGGCAGCTACTGCGATTCTTGCAACCAGCTCCTCAGCATTGTCAACAGGGGTGTCATAAACTAGCGATTTCATATGACCCCAGAAATAAAAATCAAGACATGATAGGTCGGGTGACCGAGCAGGCCAACGCACGGGACCACCACGTCCGATCCACTGTTGACCAAATGTGACATCCAGGTAGTTACGAACATCTCCGCTATAATGGGCAGGGGCTCCATCGTGTTGGAACCACATTGTCTGTTGCGTCGATGCAGAAATCTGTTCATCTCTCAAAAGTTGTGGCAATACTTGCTGCAGAAAGATCAGTAGATAGGTCCGGTTAGACGACACGGTAACAGGTAAGGTCCGATGAGGTGATCTCCCATAATACCGGCCCATTCATTGACCGAAAATCGAATCTGTGCTGCACGACGACTTCTGTGTACAATATCGCTTCAGGAAAGCATTTCCGACCCCACATTGCTATATGATTTCGAGTTGTCAGGATGTACCCTACCCCTCTTAGAAGTTCTGAAACGTTTAACTGAAACACCCTGTATATACGGTACTCAAATTTTGTCTACTACTGCTTGATTTTAGTGCTTTTTTTTTAATTTCAATTGGCTTTGTGGATAATTCGGGTTTTCATTTGCTTAATTTAAACAACTGAATTATAACTATATTTTCAATGTCTCTTGTGTTAAAAATCTCAAACTGGCCTTACGTGTGAGGAGAATTGACTTTAAAATCCCCCCAAAAAATATTGTTACCCGAGATCAGCACAAGAACTGGACTCTCCACTACATTACAACAGGTTTACACAATTCTTAAGAGGATTGTTAAAGATATTTATCCCTCAATGTCGTTTACGATCCCGGTGGTGTGGAGAGAGCCGATTAGTGACTGTCAATTTTTTTTAATTAAAAAAAATGTCGAATTTTTCTTCTAAGTTGAAACAGGTATAAAATTACCAGTCTACCGTCCCTCGTTGCTTAATGACAGTGCTTTCTACCAGTACCTAAGCTGTGGTCATGTCAAAACAGATTCTTCATCACATTTGATTATGAAGAAGCTGGCGATGACTTCCAGAATTAGCCATCATATTTTCATGAACCTGATCCGGACATTTAGCAATAGCTGAATAATTTCGTTAGACATTTGAAACTCCAAAAATCAAGTCGAGCTGTTAGCTTTAGATAGCAAGGTGCATCTTATCAAAAAAGGGCTACTTACAACTAACACAGGTTAGGATTGCCCTCCTTCTCTACTAGGGGGAAAAAAGGCCCGAGTTCGAATCCCTTCAATACGGGAGGAACTTCATGGGGTTTTTTCCCCCACAACGTGGCAGAGAGGGTTGAATGGTTTATCTTTTTGAAAACTTTAATCCAGAAAACTAGGAACTCGCCATAAATGTCCACAGTTTATTGCACAATACACTTCACGCCTTAGTTTCTGTGGTATTAAATTAATGAGTCGTGAAAAATAGTCTGAAATAGTTAATTTTTCTGCAGTGGAATTATGGCTACTAAGCTTTAACGATAGGGTTAATAATATCAGTTAAAATCTACCTTCTTAAATACAATTTTTTCCGAAAAAAAAATTGTGTACATATATCATTGAGAGAAATTCACATGCTTTGGTTCTAAATTTATTTAATGCTCCAATTCACTAGCAGTCTTTGTTATTGTGATATGTTGTAGCAACCAAGTTTTTTTAAAGGTTGGATTAACATAACCACCATTTGTGTATCGGTATTTTATGGAAATCCCCTCAAATATCATGACACCTCCTCGCTCTTTCTCTCTTAGTGATCAGCAACAACCTGCATTTACACAGCCGTAGAGTTCTTATGAAGATAAAGTCCTCAGAAGAAATACTGCTGAATATTTAGGACAGCTGACACTTTTTTTAAGGAAATAAAAATATCCATTTACACAATCTTATTAGATTATTCTTAATGCGCGGAATAATGGCTTTGACAAATAATTTGTACCTCACAATTTTGCGGTTAAAAAAAGGTAAAAAATGAATAAAAAAAAGTTTTGTTAAGAAATGTCTTTCTTAAACATTCAGTTATACAGAGCTCCTGTTGTAAACATATTACGAATGAATACATCCACTTGCAAGTATAATCAGAAATTTGATTTTATTTTATTAACTTTTTATTACATTCGTAAAATATTTTTCTCTAAGGAATCGCAAATTATGTTTGTAGATAAATTAGTAGATCTGTGGCTTCAGCAAAGGAGTAGAGGACTGCCTCGTTTTTTGTAACGCTGATTTGTCCTGCGATTTTTGACTTTAAAATCAATCTGATTTTCCGGTGGTAATTTTTTATCCTATGAATTGAGGAAGGGGACTGGACAAAAAGCAAAGCTGAATTCAGATCAGATGAGGGCCTAAGCCAAAGCATGTAAAGAGGTCTCAAACATGTAATTATAGATCTTTTTCCTCGCAAAAGGAAACGACAGTGGGGATGGGGGACCCACGCCCGACAACAAGGTCTCAACTGTGGCTTATTTGGACAATGTCTAAATCCAGCACTGATAACAATGGGTCAGAAGGTCTGTTATCCACTAACATTATACAGACTAATGCATTGGCCTCTCTGCCTGTTGTATTTCTTATAATTGTGTTGCACTTTTGCTCTATTGGAGGTGGGGAGAACAAATGATTCACGGGGGAAGACGTGTTCATTCAAGCTCCCCCCCCCAGACTGGCTTCGAATACAGATCTTTCAAACTGGTGTAGCCAATATGCTGTCAGGGTACTTCTTTACCTATTTATTATTATGAAACAACAGGGATTAGCTTTATTTTAGATATAGGAAGCTTCTTTTTCAACCAATTCTCCAGGAGAGTGGTTTGGAAAAGAAGCTTCCTATATCTAAAATAAAGCTAATCCCTGTTTTTTCATAATATAATAGAATATAGGAATTATTGAGCACTTAATCTCACTATTATCAAATCTATTAAATTACCTATTTACAGAAGAATATTTATTAAATATTATACTGCATTTTGAAACTTCTGAAGTTAAGAATAGTAACTTCTGACTCCTTGATACGTTGTTCGCAGAAGGTGTAGGGAATGGTATGCGAATCGAAAAGATCAAGAAACACTTATTTTCTCCTTATAATTACCCTTCCCTTCATTTGATGTGAAACATATGTCGAATATGTTCCTCTTTGTAGATTCATTTAGATTGAACGATGAATTCGGATTCTCATTCACTGTATAGGCCCGTAGGAACCAATAACAAGATCCTATGGTTCATAGGAACAGTGTGCTCCTATGGAAATAGTAACTTTTTATGTACTATTTTTCCTTTCAGTAAGTGTTTTAATAAATAGTCGATAAAATGGGAATTTGTGTTCAGGTATTCCGAAGTTTTCTTATCTCTTTCACGCCACGACTAATAGTTCAATTGGCTGAATATATATGGTAACTGGATAATTTTCCGAATGCTTCAACTTTAAACTTTCTGTAGCCCATGTTCTGAATTTTTTTTAAAGCTGTTGGTAGATGTATGCCTTTTAACATAGTTATGTTTTGAACATGTAGCCGAAGGTAAATTTTCAAAATTACATTGGCATAAATTTTTTAGTTTTAATAACAATATTAATATATTTAATTGAGAATTCTTCAGTTATTGACATTTTACAAAGTGTACGAGGATGTAGAGGGAAAAGTTCCAGTGATCACTTTGTAAATAACTTAAAATTGAACTTAACCATTACTGCTTCTCCCCCCTTCAAAAAGCAGGTCATTTGGTAAGCTCTGCAAGAAGCCATTATGTTCTGCCATGATTGGAAGCATCTGGAATTCGTTTTGGTAAGAATAGGCTGATGGAGCCAAATCTGAAGGGTGTTTAGTCTGAAAGATTCTTTTCCCGATATCGTATATCATCCTTTCCCACCCATTTGACTCAATCTGATTTGTTTTTATACGCAAATATCAAAACTTCTCTGAATTGGAGAACATTTTGTCTTTTGGAGAAGTACAGTAGATACACTGAGAGCAACTGTTAGTCATACCTGGTATTATTAATCTTATTACTTCTTTCAGAAGACAAGTATTGTCCTTTAGCAATGATTTTGCGTTTTATTTTTGATAATTCTTTTAGAAAAAAACGCAAAACCATTTTCACTCGTAGTAAATACTAATATTTATATGAGAGCAAATTTCCCTCATTTTTGAAGTGTTATTACACTGAATTTTTAATTGCGAAATTTTAAATGTGAGGTATGGAGCATCACAGATAAGCTAGTATCTAAAAGAAAAAAAAATAGTGCGATATTTAGCAGTATATACTAATCCAAATTAAAGCGCAATGGAGTTTGCTAATAATTGTTTTGCTACAGATGCGGAACTTTTTATAAGTAGTTTTTATAATTAATTTTTTTTTACAAGTACGTTCCTTACGTCTCACAATGGCCCACTCAAGTCGATTCATCCTGCGGGGAAGCATTAAATGAAGTACGCTATTTCTGTCAGTTTAATCTTTGGACAAAAGCTTGCGGTTCACTGGCTTTACAATACATAGATACGCTTTAGACAAACAATAATATAAGTATACATTTAAAATGAGTTATGTAGAGACGAATTCGATAAGACGAGACTACTGTAAATGAATTTCAGATTCAAAGCAGCATTGAATTAATCGGTACTGTTACCATTAAACAATCAATAAATTAATTTATATTGTAACATGCTCATTTGTATAACATTTATATCAACATCCACAATGAATGCAGAACTAAACGTATTCAGCAGTTATTTTCACATGAGACTCAGTGACAAAGTTCTACACTCTGTATTGAAGCCTCTTCTGTACTGTATATTTATGCAATTGATTTCATACCATTTTTGATTGAATCACTGCTTAAATAGTGTCCTCTTTCGGATAATCTTATACAAAACTGTATTTGGGATAATATATATATATATATATATATATATATTTTTTTTTTTTTAACTCGATCAAACAAATTTGATTGGTTCAGGTTTTTTATTTTTTTAGCAAATGAATATTCTCGTTTAAATATGTAGTCACTTTTTTGATTTATTCTTGCTTAAATGCAGTTTAGCAGTAAGCGACTAAGTAACAACGCGCGTGATGGTTGGTATTTTGTTAGTTTTTTTTTATTGATTTTGAAAGTTTCATTAAAAAATAATTAATGGTTATGTGGGTTGGTATGCTTAGACAGGAGAGTGAAGGGATGCCATGGCAAGCTGCGCATGAACTATTGCGCCCTCTGAACATTTTATAGACGGTTGTCGATACTTAGTCTTCGATTGTATATTCACTTTTTCCTTAATATTGAATTGTAACTTTATCTTCCTATTTTATAACAGTACAATATAAAACTACTTTAATCTTGCCCTATAGTGTAGGAACGCTACGGCGGGAAAGCGAATTATCCATTTTCAAAGCAGCATGTTTGCTTATATTTATCAAACACATTCTATTATATCGGTATATAATCAAATTAGTAAATGCTAATCAAATGTAATAAAATTTTGTGATTAAGTATGTCCCGCATTGGTTGCTCCTAATTATGACTGCTGAATTCTCTCGTAATCTTTTCGTAGCTGTCAGCTGATTTAAACACTTTCTTCAGAGCTTTATTGCTTGTGAATGTTTTTTTAAAGTTCTAATAATGACATTCGTCTAAAACTTTTAGATATGACTTAATATGCTGTTGCCAGTGAAATCCAAACATGAAGATTATCAACGAACCTTCAATCAAATAATATCATTAGGCGAGTTGGATTGTCGGTAAAAGCATGCTGTTCAGAAGCGAAAAACCAGCGTGCGCAGTGTTAAGTTTAAAATACTATACTAGTCTTGGCATAGGCGTTAAAAAAAAAAAATCAAGAAGAAATATAAAATAAAAACTACGAAAGATAAAATGAAATACAAACTTACTGTTAGTCCAATAAAATTTAACTGAAAAGAAAAAAAAAAAGAAAACTGAAATTGCACGGCCACAAACGCGTGGTCCGTAGATCAGTTTCAGGGTGTCCGCAAAACAGACCCTCTGGAACTGGTAAAATTATTCATTCTATGCATAGCAAATTGATTATAAATAAAAGTTGTTATTATATATTAATGCAAAAATAAGAATAAAGTTGAGTCGTTTTAAACGTAAAACTTTGAACTTTTTTTTTTTTTTCAGAAAACCCAGTGTTTTTACGCACACACACACACACACACACACACACACACACCGATGACCAAAGCATTATGACCAGCGAGCTGTTGTAAATCGAAACAGCTGCTGGTTGAACTACGGCGCGTGCTCGAGTCGGGACACTGTATAAAAAAACACCTGATACTGAGCTTGGTTAATCAGTGTTACCTTTGTTCTTCAGATGAGAAAGGCAGCGGACTTAAGCGAGTTTGACAAAGGCCAAATTGTAATGGCCAGACGACCGACTCAGAGCATATCCGAAACGGCAGCTGGTGGGGCTCAGGGTCAGCCGTGGTTAGTACTTACTGAAAGTGGTCCGAGGAGGAGGAACCATCGGCGAGGTGTTGGACGACCACGGCTCATCGTTGCTCGATGTGAGCGAAGGCTCTCCCGGATGGTACGTGGCAATAGAAGGGCGGCTGTGGCGCAACTCACCGGTAATTGGAATGCTGGTGATGGGAGTAATGTGTCACCACACACACAGTACATCGAACACTGCTGAAAATGGGACTGCGTAGCCGCAGGCCGATCTGACTGCCCCCTGCTAACCACGGTTCACCGCTGACGGCGTCTACAATAGGCATGTGAGCATCGAAACTGTACCTTGAGTGATTGGAAGGAGGTCGTGTGGTCTGAAGAATCACATTTCCTGTTGCACTATGTGGACGGCCGGTTCATGTGCGTCGTTTACCTGGGGAAGTGATGGCGCCTGGATGCGCCGTGAGACGAAAACAAGCCGGTGGAAGCGGTGTCATGCTTTGGGCGATGTTCTGCTGGGGATACCCTGGCTCCAGTCATCCATGTTCTGGGCACTCTGTCTACCACCTACCTAAACATCATAGGAGTTTAGCGAGGTTACAGAGTTGTGCAGACGTGTGCGTTGTAGCTCGCCGTATTGCTGAGATAATCGTGTTGTAGGGAGAAATTTTTCCCCCAACTTTTTTTTTTGTGTGCTTAATTGTTATTATTTTATAAATTGAGTTGTTATTTGGTTTTTAGGAGCATTAGCAACTAAGGCCATATTGCTCCGAGATATGCGGTGGTCATTCCCTGACCTTTTCGCATTCTCCATATTTGGTGGTGACTGGCTCGAATATATATTGAGTTATAATTCCCTTAACTAACAGTATTTTGTTGTACATTTGCTAATTTTTCTGTTTATTGATTACAAGTTAATCATTGTGTTGGAGGCCTTTGATAGTCGATTTTGCTCAGGAATACTGTTGAGTTTCCAATCATTGAACTGTTCCAGTTAATGAGTAGTGAGGTAACCGTGAGTTTTGGAATTTACTACTTGATTATATACTGAATTGGATTTATCGGAGGGTTCATTGCATAATTGGAAGCTTTAGTCAGAAATAACTTGATAATATCAGGTACTTTGCAAAAGGATTTTTAACTTACGAGCTTAGTAATGTTGATTATAGCTCTCACTTATACTTTAAAATATGGATAGATCGCATAGCAGAAAGATGGGGAGGGAAGGAGGATGAGATTGGTGTGTTCCCCCTTTACCCACGCGAGTTCCTAGACTGCTTTCGGAGACAACTAATAAGATTAGTAATGACAGTAAGATTTCAAATGGAAAAACGTCCAGATCTAATGTAATTTCAGCTAGTGTAGTGAATGCAAGTCATTATCCAAATCAGTTGTCTTCAGAATGCAAGAAAGAGTGGAGTGAAAATATGGTAAAAGCTGATGTAGTTCAACCTCAAGGGGCTGTTTGCAGTAAAGACTTAATTATAAGTGAGGGAACAGGACAAGTATATAGTAAAAATATTAATGATCAACACTATCTATCCCGTTTGTTTTTAGGAGCATTAGCAACTAAGCCATATTGCTCCGGGATATGCGGTGGTCATTTCCTGACCTTTCCGCATCCTCCGTATTTAGTGGTGACGGGCTCGAATCCCGGTCTAATCAAGAAGCGTGTGCTACGCACTGCTGCTCCTTCCCACCTGGCTACGGAGGCGCCTATCTATCCCGTGGAGGACGGTGGGTTAGAGAATTATCAGTTGCATGGTTCAGGAGGAATTGAAGGTCTTAATGATGATCTTGATTTAGATATTGATATTTTCAGTGATGGTGGTAGGAAAAGTACTTGGACAAACATTCGTGAAAGCGACATTGTCAGTAGCATACAAGAACAAAGGGAAAGATATGGGGGACGCATCTACGATTAATTAATTAACTAAATTAAAAAAAAAACAGGTGGTCGATTACACAACCCATGAAGGGAACAAGATTACGAAGGCGGCTTCAAACTATGTAATTGATAAGTAGGTGGATTAAGAAGTGATCACAACGGCACTTCTAATTGTTAATGAAAAGCTTAAGGCAAAGCTTGAAGAACTGCAATTGAGAGCCAATTTGTTTGATGACATTGTTAAGGGGTGTTCTTTTCCAGTAATTAGTAGTGATCCTCCAACTTATGCAGACTAGTTAAAGGGTTTACAGCTGAAAGGAGACACTAATGACGGTAACCATGTTCGACTGCCCAGAAGTATAAATTTGGATGAGTTTACAGAATATGAAGGAGGTAGAGGGGGAGGAAATCTTGTAAGGAATCGACAAAAGTATAAGGTTATTTTAAGAGCAGGGGAAGGTATGCAAGTTAACTCTGGTCAGGAAGTTAAGAATGTTGTAGTAGAAGCTTTAAAGCAAGAATTTAATTATATTAAGATACGAAATTTGAGGACAATACGTAACAAAGGGGTATTAATTGAAACAGATAGAGATACAGATCTTGAGAAAATAATGACCTCAGAAGTGTTATCTGCAAAACTCTTACTAATTACTTAAATAGAACTGATTTACCTAAGCTAAATAATCCATCAATATTAATATATGATATTCCTAAAGACATTAGTAAGGAAGATTTTGTAAGAGACTTGTTTTATAAAAATTTAGGGGATTTTGGTTTTTAAGAGGTACAGGAAAGTGTTAATTTCCGATTTAGCACAGGTTCTAAGTCGGGACTGTCTAATTGGGTAGTGAGTATTACACTTAAAATTTTAAGAAGTTTGAGTAACTGTGACAGAATCTTCATAGGTTATAATTCCCATAAGTTTAGAAGATTTACGGTGGTACCGAAATATTTTAAGTGTTTAGGCTTTGGACATTCTTCACAAACTTGTAGTCATAAGACCATGCCATGCAGCCATTGTGCAGAAGGAGCACACATTCTCTCAGAATGTGTGCTCCTTCTGCACAATTAATGTAGAAACAGGAACAATTCACCCTCTTGTGTGAATTGTAAAAGGAGAGGCAGTGCTTTTGACCATTCAATAAGAGATCCATCATATCCAGAATATAAAAGGCAAGGGCGCGTGAATGCAATGGATAGTGAACACTTTTCTAATTGTATTAAAGGAACACAAAGTAATTGTAACAATAAAAGGGGGATGGATTTTATCCAATTGAATGCTTTTAGGTCGCGTGCCGTCGTAGATCAGGCTGATGGTGATTTCATATGAAAAGCACATTGATATCCTGTGCATAAAAGAACCATACTCTGTGTTAGTGGCAGGGTATTATAGGACACCTGGTTTCACAATCGGGAGCCATGTGATACATAGTATTAATGTTATGGCTGTTATTGTCTCGAATAGTGATATAGATGTAATTAGATATAGATGTAATTAAAATAGCAGGTTTGTGTACCCAGGTAGCTCTTGTGTACATATTCAGAGTAGTTATTAGTTTTTATTTAGTGTCAGCCTATTGTTACCCTAGTGAGGACATTGATGTATTGTTGAATTACTTCTGTAATGAGAATGGCTGGCTCAGAACATGTTTTACTTGCTATGGATGTGATTGCTAAGTCTGATTTATGGCATTGTAATAGAACTGACAGCAGAGGATTAAGTCTGGAAGACTATTTTAACAAATGATTTGATTTTGTTAAAAGTACCTGGAGAATTGTACACTTTTGACAATATTCATGACCAATCTAATATCGATGTGACTGTATCCACAGTCACATCGAGGAATTTTATTGTGGCTTAAACACAGAGCGTACAGATAAAGCAGAAATATATGAGCTTTCGGCTATATGGTAGCCTTCGTCAGAATTAAAATACATGAATGGCAGTTGGAATGAAGATGTGCACTGCCAGGTGCGTGAGACGCGAGGTTTAATTGTTTGTTGACGTCTGTGGCTGTGACGCATGATGACGTGGCCAGCGCTTGTCCAATGACAGAACTACTGACTCTGTGATCGGGTTGACTTGGCAACCACTGTTCCTGTTTAAGGATTTATCCGAAGATTTTATATTTAATGATTCCAACCAGGTACGCTTTAGGTAATGGTGGGATCTGTCTACCACCACGACATCGCGGTGTGGGTCGATGTCGTGGTGGGTTGTCCAGACATGTTCGGCGATAGCTGAGTGTTCTATATCCGCTAAACGGATCGCTCTTTTGTGCTCCGAGAGACGTTTCTCGAGTCGACGTCCAGTCTCTCCGAAGTAGCAGCTAGTGCAGTCACGGCAAGAGATGCGGTAGACTAAACCGCTCTGCAGAAGGGTGGGGACAGGTGTTTTCACGTTGGAAATGAAAGAACGCAGTTTCCTGCCTGGGAGCTGGATGCACTTTATTCCGTGCGTTCTCAGGATTCTACCGATCTGTTGTGACAGGTTGGGGTAGTATGGGATGAATGCCCTTGTGGATGGCTCGTCACTGTTGGTGTTGTAGCTGGTCGTCACGATGTCACGTGTCTGTAGATCACACCTGTCGAGGACGTCAATGGGGTAGCCACACCTCGTAAGGTCTACTTTGACCCTAGTGACCTCTTTGCGTCTTTCATCAGCGGAGCTGGAGTGTGTCCAGGCGCGAGTAAGCAAGGTTCGGGCCGTGGAGAGGAGGTGGCCTCGCGCGTGTGCTGACCGGAAGTTGGTAAACTGGCCAGCACACATGGGCTTACGATAAACTGTAGTCCTCAGGTATGTGCCTTCACGTCGGACAAGTGTGTCTAAGTATGGTAAAGAGTTGTTCGACTCCAGCTCAATCGTGAATTTTATGAAGGGCGATAGTGAGTTGAGGTATGATAGAAGTCGCTGACCTGAGTCTCTAGGGATGACCACGAACACATCGTCAACATAGCGACACCAAAAGGCGATGTGATCAGGTGCGTGTGCAAACGCACGTCCCTCTAACTCCTCCATCACGATGTTTGCTGTGACTGAGCTGACCGGGGAACCCATGGCCGTGCCATGTATCTGCTGGTAGACTGAGTCATTAAATATGATCGCACCCCCTGTTAAGCACAGTCTGAGGGCGGTGGAAATGTCATCGGGTGTGAGACCAGTTCTTTCGTTGAGGGTTCTATCATTGTCCAAGAGTTGTTTTGCACAAGAAATGGCAAGTTCCACAGGGATGGAGGTAAAGAGCGATATGACGTCGAACGATGCCATAACTTGATTCTTGGACAATGATAGAACCCTCAACGAAAGAACTGGTCTCACACCCGATGACATTTCCACCGCCCTCAGACTGTGCTTAACAGGGGGTGCGATCATATTTAATGACTCAGTCTACCAGCAGATACTTGGCACGGCCATGGGTTCCCCGGTCAGCTCAGTCACAGCAAACATCGTGATGGAGGAGTTAGAGGGACGTGCGTTTGCACACGCACCTGATCACATCGCCTTTTGGTGTCGCTATGTTGACGATGTGTTCGTGGTCATCCCTAGAGACTCAGGTCAGCGACTTCTATCATACCTCAACTCACTATCGCCCTTCATAAAATTCACGATTGAGCTGGAGTCGAACAACTCTTTACCATACTTAGACACACTTGTCCGACGTGAAGGCACATACCTGAGGACTACAGTTTATCGTAAGCCCATGTGTGCTGGCCAGTTTACCAACTTCCGGTCAGCACACGCGCGAGGCCACCTCCTCTCCACGGCCCGAACCTTGCTTACTCGCGCCTGGACACACTCCAGCTCCGCTGATGAAAGACGCAAAGAGGTCACTAGGGTCAAAGTAGACCTTACGAGGTGTGGCTACCCCATTGACGTCCTCGACAGGTGTGATCTACAGACACGTGACATCGTGACGACCAGCTACAACACCAACAGTGACGAGCCATCCACAAGGGCATTCATCCCATACTACCCCAACCTGTCACAACAGATCGGTAGAATCCTGAGAACGCACGGAATAAAGTGCATCCAGCTCCCAGGCAGGAAACTGCGTTCTTTCATTTCCAACGTGAAAACACCTGTCCCCACCCTTCTGCAGAGCGGTTTAGTCTACCGCATCTCTTGCCGTGACTGCACTAGCTGCTACTTCGGAGAGACTGGACGTCGACTCGAGAAACGTCTCTCGGAGCACAAAAGAGCGATCCGTTTAGCGGATATAGAACACTCAGCTATCGCCGAACATGTCTGGACAACCCACCACGACATCGACCCACACCGCGATGTCGTGGTGGTAGACAGATCCCACCATTACCTAAAGCGTACCTGGTTGGAATCATTAAATATAAAATCTTCGGATAAATCCTTAAACAGGAACAGTGGTTGCCAAGTCAACCCGATCACAGAGTCAGTAGTTCTGTCATTGGACAAGCGCTGGCCACGTCATCATGCGTCACAGCCACAGACGTCAACAAACAATTAAACCTCGCGTCTCACGCACCTGGCAGTGCACATCTTCATTCCAACTGCCATTCATGTATTTTAATTCTGACGAAGGCTACCATATAGCCGAAAGCTCATATATTTCTGCTTTATCTGTACGCTCTGTGTTTAAGCCACAATAAAATTCCTCAATGAATCCAGAGCGCGTAGGCCTATTTCGTTACAGTCACATCGATATTAGAGTTTTTGGTTTGTCTCACAAGATTATTAATTGGGAAGTGAAATCTGATTACACTACAGGTGATCGCAGATCTATCATCTACAATTATATTTGATTTTGAGGGGGTAAGT
The DNA here is from genome assembly GCF_048544385.1 of Mastigoproctus giganteus. NCBI lineage: Eukaryota > Metazoa > Arthropoda > Arachnida > Uropygi > Thelyphonidae > Mastigoproctus > Mastigoproctus giganteus. Next base: position 180,377,367 of record NC_143575.1, on the reverse strand, counting down.
CTCAGTCAACCAACTGAAAATATCAGATTTGGATACAGGAATATCAATTGGAACAAGTTCTTGGAATCAGAAAACCGGGATGTGTTGCCTCTGAGTCTGTTATGCATCTCTCTGATCTGAATGCAGATGAGTATGCATTTTTTATAGAATATGTTCTATACAGAGCTCTTCATTATTCATATAAGAGACGTAGTAAGTTAACAAAAACTTGTTCCTTCGTGGAACGTTGAATTGTCGAAATTGCGTAGGGAAGTGTTTCATGCCAGGCGATGTTTTCAGAGGCATAGATCTTGGAGTTTGCTGGAGGCAAGATATTATAAAGAAATTTGCAGAAATAAAAAGGCAGTATATCATACAGCTTTAATGAAGGCTAAAATATAGTATCCTGGCAAACCTGGGTCTCAGGGACAGGGAATTCTAATCCCTGAGGCCTTGTGTATAAATTGGTAATTAATAAGACACAGTCTAACCGTTTAATGTCTACTATTCAGTATGAAAACAGGGAAACTAGGGATTGGGTTACAACTATTTCCTATATAGTGGATAGTCTTTTTCCTGATGATTCTTCTAGTACTGAATATCAGTTGAGGTTAAGACAGTGAAACCTATGATATGTAGGCCCAAATGATAATTCTGTATTTACACTTGATGAGTTGAGACAGGTTTGTTCGCATGTTAATGTAAACAAAACTCTTGGTATAGACTTAGTTGAGAACAATGTAATTTTGAAAATGGTTAAGATCTCTCTCTCCGCATATTTTTAATAAGTGTTATACCTCTGGCACTTTTCCAGGGTTGTGGAAAGTGGCTTTGGTGAAATTAATTCCTAAAGCTAATAAAGTTAGCTTACTGATCTCCGTGCTTATAGGCCGATTTCGTTGCTCCTGAATTTAACAAAAAGTTTTGAATGTTTAATATTGTTGAGCTTGACTAATTTGTTGGTGGGATCTAATATTCAATTGTTGTTTCAATATGGTTTTAAACAGAAACATTCTGCCGAAGACGCACTTAAAGATCTAGTGGATTATGTTAATGACAAGAACGTATTTACTCTAATAGTCAATGACGTTCTTGTCATTTATATTGACTTTGACGGAGCGTTTGATAGCGTTTGGTATGAAAGTATACTCAGTTCTTTAAGAGATCTTAAATGCCTAGAGGTACTTTATAGGGTTATTGCCAGCTACTTAAAGAATAGTAAAATTATAACACGCTCAGAACAAATGGTTTATTCTAAGATTGTAACGCGTGGTTGTCCCCAGGTCTCTGTTCTGGGGCTAATGTTTTGGAATCTTGTTTTGAACTTGTGGCTACAAAAGACATTTACAGTGTTATAAGATCGCGTACGCTGATGATTTAGTTTTTTATGTTTCTCAGGTAAATCTAGATGGGAACTGCAAGACCATCTTTAGTGAACACATTAAAAATATCAGTGAAGCAAACAATCATGATTGTTATTCAAGGGGAAATTAGATGTGGAGTATCCACCATAGAGATGTCAATCCCCATGGTGGATACTACAATACATCTGGGTGTCATTATTGATAATAAGCTTCTTTTTCGCAACATTTGGAGTATCTTTGTGAAAATGTAAAATTTTTCTCATCAATTTTACAAATAACTAGAACTGAGGGGGGGGGGGGTTCAAGAAGAATGCAGTAGTGCTTTACTGCTTTCTTCCAATTATTGTTTATAGAGTTAATGTCTGGTTCTGTAGGGTTTTGACAGTTAAATTTAAACAAAAATTAATATCCATACAAAGGAAAATGTTACTGTCTAAAATTTGTAGAACTATCGAATAATGCTCTCCAGGTTTTGTCTGGATGCATTACCCTTTGACTTTACGTTGTGTACAGGACCTTTTTTGTTACTTTCTGAGAAATGATTGTCAAAGTCAATAATGGGTACAACTTCTAATTTTAACATTGAACGTAAAAAGGCTAAAAGTTGGTAATGGATGAATTAATGAGTGTTTGGCAGGAAAGATGGAATAACAGTGATACAAGAATAGTTACTCGATTATTTATACCCGATGTTAAATTTGTTAGTGGTAAAAAAAATAACAGGGTGGGTTTTAAGGGCCACGGCTCGTATAACTCTAAACTACATTCTTTTAATATAGTAAGTAAATAAATAAATTTTCTCTTTATACTCTGGCACGACAACCAAGTCAGTAGAGATTACAATAAATCGTCAATACAAATATTTATCGTATTCAGTAGTCACGGGCTTGAACCCCGGTCCACTGAAAGAACGCGTACTATGCATTCTCGCTCTTGACCACTGGGCTATGTCAGGCTCCTTTGTTACTGTTCTAGTGAGGAAACATGGAATCAAATAAAATATGGTTGTGTTATTTATGTAGGATTGGGTGCGATGTTTTGTGCTCAATGCACTGACAGTGAAGTGGGCCCAGGATGCGCACCAGTAAGCAGACTCGGAAATGGCTTTTTTTTTTTTTTACATTTATACTACACACTGCAGGCAAATTCGTAGAAGTTCTACTTGCATACAGAGGCTACTGGTGGAGATGGAAGTTAGTCCAGGTGCCACCTTAGACATACCTAAACATCATTTCTGACCAAGTACACCCTGTCATGGCAACGGTCTTCTCCTCTGGCGGTGCCGTCTTTCAGCAGGATAATGCGCCATGCCACACCGCCCGGATTGTTCGAGACTGGTTCGCGGAACACGAGGAAGACTTCCAGTTATTATCCTGGCCTCCAAATTCCACAGACATCAATCCCATCGAGCACGAGCATCTGTGGTTTGTGCGGGAACAGCACCTGCCATCTGCGGCGTCTCAACCTTACAGGAATTAAAGGATCTGCTGGTTACGTGTTGGTACCAGATACCGCAAGACACATTTAGAAATCTTGTAGCGTCCATGCCTCGCCGGGTACGAGCTGTTTTGGCTACACGTGGAGGACCAACATCATATTAGGTGGTCATAATGTTTTGGCTCACACACACATAAACCGAAACTGTTATTTTTAGACCACCCGCATAATTATATTCATCTGCCGTGCATTATGTCCAGAAATTGCGTGTGTTTTCTTGTCGATTTGCCTGTTTTGCTGGACGAAAAACTAGAGTTATCGGGGGGGGGTAAGCCTTGCTGTCTACGCCTGAGACGGTAACTGAGCCATGGAGTGAAAAAAAGACCACTGAAGTTCCTGGCGTTCCTGACGGGATTCAAACCTGGGCCTTTTCTACCCGGTGTGGGGTGGACGGTGACGATACCACTCTGTTACCGCGAAGACAATATATACACACACGTGTTCAAAGGAAATGCATCACCCTTTAAAATTGTAATTGTCGTCCGAATAACGTAAGTATATGGCAATATTTCTTACAGATTGCATCAGATAAGATTGACACGCGTAGGCGATGACGTAATATTGCGTCAGCTGTTATTTTCAGCTATATAAGCACGCTCTGCAAGAGTTACACTCATTCCATGCTTGTCAGGATAGCGAGTTACTTGCAGTTAACGCCACGAAGAAAGAGTGCTGCTATTGTTGCTTTACGTGAGGAGGGATGTACTTCCCGTCATATTGCTTATAGAGTGTCATGTAATCAGTCGACAGTGAGTAAATTTCTTTCCAAACTCAAGAATACTGGTTCTGCTGATAGGAAAAAGGAACCGGACGCAAACGAGTCTCTACGCCAAAGCAGGACCGCGTTTTGAAGCGCTTATGCTTTAAAAACCGCAAAGCTTTTTCGTCTGAGCTGAAAACAGAATGGGCCTCTTCAAAAATGGACTCGTAGCCTCACACAAAATGAAAAATGTAATGGACCGTTTGGTGTAAGGTGTAAGGAGGATGTCAAATGGAGCCCCGAGCAGTGGAAGTCAGTTATTTTCTCAGATGAGAAGAAATTCGACCTGCATGGCTCTGATGGTAGACAAACAATTCGCCGTAGACGTGGTGATGAATACCATACAGACTGTATGGTGTCTACAATAAAATTCCCTACCAGCCAAATGATATGGGGATGCATTTCGTATCGTGGAGTAGATCACCTGCAGTTTATAAAAGGTTCCGTATATGCCAATGGATACCTGCCTATATAGGAAGGCAAATTGCTGCCGACCTTTAGAGACCATTTCAACCTGCTAAGTAACTGCTTCTTTCAGGATGCCTCTGCTCCTTGTCATCGAGCAAAAAGTAAGTCGGCACTTCTGTAGTTACTTTAGCTTCATTTCTGCATTAGAGGTTCGACAGTAATGTGTTTACATTTGTTACAGGTGAAAAAATGGTTGGAAGAACGGTCCATTACAACTGTTAGCTATGAGGAAACAGCCCGGACCTGAATCCTGTAGAGAACTGTTGGCATTGTGTGGAATCTGCAGTTGCCAGAAAGAAACCAAAGACCCTTCGTGAACTTCAGGAAGCCATAATTCGTGTTTGGAACCACCAGCTATCAGTTATCTTCAGAAATTGATCTTGTTAATGCTCGGACGGTGTGCTGCTGTCATCAGGGCCGGAGGCGGCTCAGCTAAATATTAGTTTGCACCTGGTGAACTTTATCATTTTAAATGGAAAACAAAATGAAAACTGAAGCAAATTAGGGCTTCTGATAACGTTTTAGCTATAATTGTCGTGTTTACCAAAACTGTTGTATGTAGGTTGCAAATGCTCATTTTGGGAATATTTTGAGAGCACCTTTCAAATATTACTTAGCTTTGTCTTAACTATTAATAAATATCTTTTGTTTATATTTGTGATGGTAGTCATTAATGTAATATACAATCGCGAAAAGGGTTAGAAATGTGAAATTTCTAGGTGATGCACTTTCTTTGAACACCAGTGTATATGGGTTCGCAAATTTTTTTTATTTATTTTTTTATTTTTGAAAGGGTCCGTAGATCTCAGCAGTTTGGGAACTACCGCCCTATGGGGGATGGCTATGCATGTAAAACTTACTGTAAAAGCTTTTTGGTAGTACCCGATACGCATTTTACATTAATAATTGTCTGTTATTTGAAGCTCAATCCTGTTCGTCGACATGGCACTTGTTTGCAATCCCTCTCCTGCTTTCCCCACTTTTCCTTATGTCTGATAGGAAATTAGTTTCAAATTAATATGCTTTTAATTTACCAAACTGTTTTCAGGAACTATCTACCGAATAAATCAAATGACTGCATTCAAAACTCTTCATATATAGAATTTTTTTTTTTTTTTTTTTTTTTATTTGGTAGTTGTTGGCGCATCGGCTTCTGTGGCCATATTGCACCTCCCAAGGTTTTTGCAGTACTTTGATCCAAGCCCGAGGCGGGAATCGAACCCGCGACCTTTGGGTTGCCGGGATATATAGAATGAGCTTATTGTATTTACCAGAGATTATCAACCGTAGTGGCTTGCTGATGTACTTCATTTGTGTAAAAGGCTTGACAATACTCGAATTAGCTGTGTGAATGAGTTTATAAAATTACTCGCTCAGATATATTCAATCTATGAATTGATTAGCCATCAAAATGGGCATTTTTCATTCGCAATTTGTTCATAATAAACTTCTCATATCAATATGCGATTGCCAGTGTTTGTCTCTAACGACTATACATTTTTTTGAATAAAAGATATCTTAGCCACTTTCGTTATTTATCTTTTTTAGGCACGTTTGCATGCATATATGCATGAACACATTGCCTTCACCATGTCCGTCCGTACACAGTAACAACTCTACTCCCATTGGACGGATTTTCATGAAATTCTGTATTTAATTATTTAAAAAAAAATATCGATTTATTTTCATTAAAATCTGATAAATATAATTTTGGCAGTTGTCTTGCATTGTGTAGACTAACTGGTTAAAAAAAAAAAAAAAAGTTTGAGTTAATTTAAGTTAAACGCGCGAAAAAAAAAAGTTACTTTCTTAAATTTTAGCAGTTATTAAACGCGACTTACTCAGATTATATATATAATATAATTAGCTACTTCATTAGTATAATGAAGTAGTTAAAAAAATGGTACAAAATATAATACGAAAATTACGAAAAGAAATATAAAGCTACCATTAGAGGCAGCAAAATTCACATTCCTCCACATGATGCCCAATGTATAACTGATATTAAATCAAAATTAATGCCAGTATCATGGCGAAACTGTTGAGCGAAAAATAATAAATTAAACATAATGAATAATTATGTTTAATTTATTATATTTCGCTCAACATTTTGCCATGCTACTGCCAGTAACATTTTGCCATGCTACTGGCATTAATTTTGATTTAATATAAGTTATTTTATATAAAGTGTTTTCCTGTTTCGCTTTTTATTTATCCCATTTGATATGATGAATTTTAAAAGTGAAATGCCAGTCCACTTGATGGGCATTTGTATTGGGTGCTTTTTACTAAAGAACAAATTAGCACAAACAAGCACTGGGTTGACGATCTCCAGTATAAATAAATAAGAACACGAATGTGTCTTCTCTCAATAACAGGCAATTTATTTGGTAAGAATACGGGAATGTTCTGAATTCCAGTCGCCTGATGATAAAAATTATCTAGAACATAAGTCTTATTTAAAATACTTTCCCTAGAGAAAAATATCGTTTCTTCGTCTTTCAGCATCGTTGAAAAAGAAATTTGGCAAAAGACGCATATAAACAAAATATACGATTGTAGTTAAGCTCGGGGAACAGCACCAATATAAAGTGAAATATAGGTTCATTTGGCACACATTTATAAATGTAGTAGATGACATCACATATTCCGGAATTGGGATAAACTGCTAACAGTCAGACTCTTGTAGATGTGGTGATGCGAGAGGCGCTTCTTAGAGAAGTATTGTAAGTCGTTCGGAATACTCTTCTCTTCTTTCTTCTTCTAGGAAAGAAGCAACAAAATAGATATCGTTTGAAGTAACCACGGAAGACTCCACTGATGAAACAAAGGGCGATAGGATTAAGACAGCTGTTGACGAAAGTGAGTACGTAACCCGTTATCTTCCATACATGCCAAAACCTGTTGTACAGTGTGACGGAATTTGGATAAAAATAAAACCATATCATAAATACATGATTAGGAAAGAAGCAGATCGCAAATATCACAACCAGAGCGAGTACTAGTCGAGCTACCTTTGTGCGTACTTTTATATATTTCACTTGGCTATCGTTTTTACCCAGGTTATTCTTTGAACTTAGCATCAAATGGCGTGCCATAAGGATGTAGAAAGATGTGATGACAACCAGAGGAATGGTGTAGAAAACGAAAAACTTCACTAGCACCATAGTCTGGGGGAACCATGGCCAGAGTTCAAAGGGAAAGGGATAACAAATGTAAATAATTTTATCACTACTTACAGGCATCGAAAGGATGAATGAGTAATAAGCTCCAGGTATAGCAATACCGATAGCTGCTAACCAGATACTGCCGGTAATCAGAATAGTCATGTTCCTTGAATGTTTTCCCTTATGCTTTTGCATTGGCATTGCAATAGCTAAATACCTATCGATGCTCAACACCATTAGGGTTAGGACTGTGACTCCGACAGAAACATCTCTGAGAAACTCGCTTAATTTGCATATGAACTCTCCGTATGGCCAGCTGTCCACTGTGTATACAGTGCTAATGAAGGGTACTGTTCCAGCAATAACCATTAAGTCACCAAGAGCAAGACTGATAATAAATGTATTTGGTACGCTCCTCATGGATTTGTTGCGTAGGAATATGTAAATTAGGGTTCCATTTCCGATGGTGCCCACGAAAAAAACAAGGGCAAATACTGCAGGTACTATGAAGGTCTCCAGTCGCTCTTCGTATGGGATGTATTCTTCCGCAGAGGAATCATCAGTCAAATTGCTAGCGAAAGACACGTTCCATCCGGGAAAAACACTTGAGGTTGTATGCCGGCTGGAATCATTTTCCATTGTCTCCATGATGCCAGGATTCAACAAATAGAACAGCTTACTATCTGTCGTTCATTCATGGCCATGATCTGGAAATTATTAGAAAAAAATATCACAGGAAGTCATGACTAATATTTTAATAATGAAAATAAAAAGATAAGTTGACTGAATTGCAATTAGATATAAAATTTACAAAAATTGCTGCCCAGGAGGCAGCTGTCCGAACCAGTATGTCTTAATGTCTTTAAGTTGATCGAAACTTAACAGCATATCTTGTTGTTAGGCATTCTGTACTCGTGTCGGAATGCAAGAAACTATCTTAGACATATGTGAAGAGAACGATGATTAGAAAATTAACAACAAAAAATTGAGCAAGAAATTATTTTATTATCTTGTACATTTCTTGGTATGAAATGTGCTATCTTGAAATTAACTACTCGATCCAGAGATTCTCCACTGGAGATCTGTTTCGAAAGTAATATTTCTATAATTGCAAAATAATTTAATGAAAAAAGTATTAAGAAAACTTAATTTTGGCAACTTAAATAACAATGCAGAATTATTTTGATATCAGCGTTTTTTTATCTGGTGCCATCAATGGGCACTCCTGTTTTAAAGGTTACCTTTGAAGATGTAGTCAGAAGAACATACAATTACTGAGAATAAACTGTTATTCAGATTTTATTTAATAGCTTTTTTAAGTATTGTATACTGATCGTATGCAGGGCTGTACCGTAAGTACTATTAGTATCAGTAATGGCCATATGGTGCAAGGAAGCCTAAGGCTTATGCTGCACCAGCCAAAAAAACAGAAGTAAAATAATAAAAGAAAGGAAATAGAAATAGTTGGTAACTCTCCAGCTACCTTTTGAATTTCCCCAGACTACTTCGTTCAGTTCGGTAAGCCTCTTCCACCCTACATGGGTAGAAGAGGCAGACCGAAGTAAGTTACCCCAGCCTGTCAGCATCTAAGAAATCTCTACCACACGTTCATTCTTCTCTGAAGAGAAAAATAGCGTACCTTAAAACTAAGGTTTGTGGGTGGTGAATGCGACGGATTCATTTACCCAAATACTTTTCGAATTACTAGCTTGCACTGTTTCTATATTTATGAAGTGGGAGTAAACGTTGTTTCCTTGTGTCCTCTACAGGGAGATTACACGGAATTTTCTTGACGTCTTTGTGACGTTATCACAAACACTAGAGAAATGATAGTTTGTTTATCGTAATGTCGTTGGATTAGCAATTGCGAAGTCAGGCTAACTTTTAGTCCAACAAGAAAAATGAAATTGCTGGTGACTAAGGTTTATTTATTTTACCCGATGTTACATCATTTGATTTGAATAATAAAATAGCTACAATAGCACAATGTGATTTGCAATAAAAATATTAATTATCATTATTCCTCGAGCCTACAGTTTAACACTTCAAAGGTTTGTGGGTTCTCATGTCAACGTAAATTTAGATTTCAGCAAAGCTTTTGACTCAGTCCCACATGAGCGGTTGCTTTATAAGCTGGAACAGGTTGGAATCACTGGGAAAATCCTTAGATGGATAGAAGGATGGCTTCCGGGCAGGAGGCAGAGGGTTGTGATAAATGGCTATTCCTCAGATTGGGTTGATGTAAGAAGTGGGGTTCCCCAAGGATCAGAAAATTAAAAACTGTTTTTAATTTTCATAAACGACATTGATGAAGGGATAGAGGGCGTGTGTCTAAATTTGCAGATGATGTTAAAATTGGTAGAGTAGTTAATGATCACTGTCAAGCTGAGCTTCTTCAGAGAGACCTAGATATTTTTCAAGAATGGTCAGAAAAATGGCAGCTGTGCTTTAATCCAACAAAGTGTAAGGTATTACACCTGGGAAACAGTAATCCCAAAAAAACTTATTCACTTGTTGGAGTTCAACAAAACCCAGTACTGGAGGAAAGGGACTTGGGTGTTACGATACGGTCAGACATGAAATTCTCTGAGCATTGTAAACAGGTTGCAATAAAGGCCCATGGTGTCCTATCGATGATCTATCGAACTTTTGCAAGTAGAGATAGGAACGTGATAATCCCTTTATATAAGGCTTATGTTAGACCACACTTGGAATACTGTGTTCAAGTATGGAGACCGCACCTAAAGAAAGAAAGACATCGAGCTTCTTGAAAGGGTGCAAAGAAGGGTAACTCGCCTGGTGAGATCGGCAAAAGGGCGTCCTTATGAAGAAAGGCTTCGAATATGTGGGTTGCAGAGGTTGGAAACTAGACACCTCAGAGGAGATTTGCTTGAGGTGTTTAAGGCTCTGAGAGGCATCAGTAAAATGAATGAGGACAATTTTCAAGATTATAAATGATGCTAGAACTAGGGCTCATAAATTCAAGTTACGGGAGGAAATGTTTAGATTGGACTGCAGGAACTTTTTATTTTAGCCAGCGAGTTATAAATTACTGGAATAAGTTGCCTTCATGGGTGGTAGAGGCCGACAGTTTGGGGAAATTCAAAAGTCATCTGGATAGTACTTTCGGGTAAGCGGAGCGCATAGGATGATAGGTTTAATTTCCTTTTTATTTATTAATTATTATTATTTAGTTATTTATTTTATTTAGTTATTTATTTTTTGTTTTTATCATAGTTTTGTTCGGTTTTTTTTTTTTTTTTGGCTGGTGCAGCATAAGTCATAGGCTTTCTTGCACCATGCGGCCATTACTAATACTAAACTTGATATTAGTGTATGTATAGCTTTGTAATGCAAGGAAGCCATGTTTTACTGTAACGGCAAAAAATTAGATAAGGAAATACAAATTATGCACTTTCTTCCTAGTGTAGGTTGCCCTTTGATCTATTTGGCCTCTTAATTACCTGCTGAGACAGCTTGTTCCAGTGGTCAACAACTCGTTGGCTAAAAGGAAACTTCTTAAAATCTAGTGTAAACCTCTTCCCCTGTAATTGTAATTTATAGGTCCCGATTTTTGGAATTCTTTATAACAGTGAAATTCCGCCTTCATTCATTTTACTAACTACTCTCAGAGCGTTACAAACCTCAGTCGAATCCGCTCTAAGATGCCTTGTTGCGAAGTTTTTGTAGTCCATATAAACGAAGTCTTTCCCCGTACAGTCACCCTTCTGCTACCTCACCATGCGAGTTCCCCGTCTTTGGCCCTTTGAAGAAGCTGTTTCTTCCCCCCCCCCCCAGAAGTCTTCGTACTTGGACACAGCTTTCGAAATGCTGTCTTACAATTGCTATGCGCGCGCGCGCACACACACACACACACACACACATACACACACACACAATACATACAATGATATATATGTACATATAATCGTGTTAATTACAATGTTATAAGTGTAATGAACATGTAACATGTTCATTACAGAAATTATCGTTATTTCATTTTGAGTATTTCCATATTAATTTTATTATCGAATATACAATGATTTTTCTTGCTTATATCTTTATTTTGCTATTTATTTTAAGCTTTTGTATCATTTAGTGTTCGAGAACTCAACTTATGTCTTGCAGTTTCAACGGTTGTGTAATATTGCGCGTTGTTATCCAGTTAAGGCTTGTGTAGGAATGTTTCAGAGAATTTGCATCTGCAAAGTTCATTATTCTGCTGAGTTTAGTCAATAACAGATGTATCCCGCACTGCTCTGGGCGAATTATATCTTGATAAAAATTTACACCAAGGAGAGTAAATTTAATCAGGAGCACCTAAACCAGCGGCTTCTATTCTGGTGCACGAGTTTATTAAATTCTCTAATGCGTGCGGATGAAGAGAAAGTGAAGTTACCTGCCGTTATATTTCACTGATCGACAGAAGAATGCAGCAAATAGTTGGTGGTTCATGAGATTAAATGGTAAAATTTTTTTTTTTTTTTTTCCACTTTCCGTAGGATATATATGCGCGATTTAAAACCGATGTTCGGAGTTTGTCGTACCACATACACCTTATTAACATGGCTTATGTCATACAAACTGAAAGTATTTCAATACTGAAATACTGAGAAGCGCGTAATTATTTTTTTTATGAAAACCCCAAGTACGGGAAGTATTAGAACCTATAGTACTTTCTACCGTTGAAGGTTGAGAATAAATAAATTAATTTTCTGTTTATACTCCGGGACGACCAAACGGTCAGAGGAGTTCACAAGATAGACAGAATGCAAGAAACAGCATCGTGTTTATTAGTCACGGGCTTGAACCACGGTCACTCAAGGCACGTGTACTTATGCACCCGCGCGCCTTGATCACTCGGTTACGGGGGCCAAGATGAAAGAAGATACTTGTTGACATTAGACATGAATTTCTGTGGATTGTAATTTTCAGGAAATAGGTATGAAGGGAATTTGTTCCAAAAAATGGAAGCTGAAGGAATAAATGAGGAAGAAGAAAAGTTGGTTCTGTGAGTTTGAAGGTGGACAGTAAAAGGACGCTGACTGGCTGTAGCATGTTTCGGACTGGTTTGGAAGAGAGCTGAGATTATATAAGCCAGTTTAGAAGGACAGTGCCCATGGAAGTATCTATAGAAGGGGCATGCAACAGAACGTCTGAGACATTAGAGATGGGTCATTAATAAACCTGTCTTCTTTTGAATGGAGTCTAGACGCGAGAGTGAGTTATTTGGTTTTTAGGAGCATTAGCAACTAAGGCCATATTGCTCCGGGGATATGCGGTGGTCATTCCCTGACCTTTCCGCATCCTCCGTATTTGGTGGGTCACGGGCTCGAAACCCGTCTAATCAAGAAGAGTGTGCTACGCACTGCTGCCCCTGCCCACGCGCGCGAGAGAGAGAGAGAGAGAGAGAGAGAGAGAGAGAGAGAGAGAGAGAGAGAGAGAGATTTGTACAGAGTGAACAGCTGTTTAAGAAAAATAACGTCGAGAGGGAAAGACTTAGTGAACCAACTCTTAACCCTTTTTAGTCTTAACTTCTTCCTTATATGCAAATTTTGGAGCTGTTTATTTCAAACTATTTTGCAACCGATGTTATTGAATTTTACATATCATTAATTATTAACTCGTTCCTCTGTTCTCACTGATGCATTTTTATTTTAGCTTAAATTTTCCATTGAATAGTAGTTTGTGAACATTTAAATAAATTCTTTGATTCTAATTGTCTTTCAGTTATTCTGCAGTGTTCGCGAAATAATTGTTTTCATATTTTTAGCATTCGTTTTTTTCTGGAAGAGAGAAAGAGACAAGAAATTGCTCTTGATCTTCTGCGTAACTTCTTAGGCCCATCTTTATTTTGTTTGTACTACATGTCGCCAAATGCAATCGTTATAACGTATTCAGTTTTCTTTTTCAATTCATGCAAAAATGTTTTTATATGGATAAGTATAAAAGCAAACAAATGTTTCGGGAAACATTTCAGTGCTCCGATAAAAGTATAATTTCTTATTATGCATTTTATACTCCTCTCCAGAGATATTAGATTTACAAACGGGCTACTATTCACAGTTCTGCAGTCCTCCCCCTGCTGAACTTTGGATAACCCATTTTCTGGTTGCAGAATTCTGGAGAGTCGTTTTTACTTTTTCGTGATTACAGAAGTCAAGTCTAACTAATGTTTTCAGAATCATCTAGTTTAGATATAGCCAAGGGAAACCCCATTAAGTCTGCTTCCTGCAGGCAGAGTGGCCACTCTGCCTGCAGGAAGAGTGGCCACTGTGCAAAATTACAGTAAACATCTCTTCTCGGTTATGAGGCGAATACAAAACTCATGGCAGCAAGAGTAGTTCGACACGTGTATTCACCTTTAATGTCATATTATAGAGGGTGTTCAATGTTCGGTCGTGTTTAATTGCATTACTACAGTTTTCATACTGTGTTAAGAGACTTTATATGTTAGTGCAAATCATGCAATTTCGAAGAAAGGATAGCGGGAGGTGGTGAAAGTTTGACACCATGCTTTGTCGAAGAAACATGGCGACGCAACTAGGTTTGTAGGTGGAAAGAGATGTGGAGGGTTGGGTGGTTTCTGTGGGCCAAAAATGCCAAATCAATGGAGAATTCATCTGGTTAATAGATCGTGTTTGTTTTTTTTTGAGAATGTCAGAGAAATCTGATAAAACAAACTATATAATGACGAATATTGGTAAAGGTTCAGTTCTTTCCCCCCACACTTTTCCTCTTGTATATTAATGACCATCTTCCATTGACTGGAAATCCTATCCATAGTTTTGCCGATGATAGCACATTGCATTCCACTTTCCATTTTGAGAAATCTTGTCCTGCTCAATCAGCTTCAACTTCTCGAAAACCTGCTACTAATTCCTTAAATGACGATCTTCAGGTAATTCTCCAGTGGGGCAAAGACAACTTAGTTGATTTCAATCCTTCTAAAACTCAGTCTTGTCTTATATCTCGCAAAAAGGATTCTTCTGCTCCTATGCTTGTCTTTGGTGACACTCCGATTTCTAAGCAAAATGATCTCTTTTGGGGATTACCCTGACTTCTAATCTCTCTTGGCACAAGCACATTACAAATATTGCTTCCTCTGCATCTAAGAAACTTGGTTTTCTCTTTCGCCCTCGGCGTTACTTTTCTTCCAAACAGCTGCTCACTCTGTATAAATCGCAAATCCGCCCTACCATGGAATATTGTTCGCACATCTGGTGTGATGCCCCAAACCTCTCAGGCTCCTTGATTCCATTCAGAAGAGGACAGTTAGGTTAATTAATGATTCATGTCTAACAGAGTCTCTTCACTCGCTGTCTCATAGACGTACTGTTTCTGCTGCATGCCTCTTCTACAGATATTTCCAATGGCATTCTGAATTGGCTTCTATAATTCCCGCTCTCTCTTTCAAAACAGTCCAAACAGGTATCTAGAAACAAATGACCTTCTCTCCAACATCCAGTGCGGCTTCCGAAGAAACCGGTCCACTTTGGACCATCTTATTAGAATGGAAGCATCCATCCGGGATGCTTTCCTAAAACGGGAACACTTGGTGTCGGTGTTCTTTGACATGGAGAAAGCGTATGACACAACTTGGAGATTTGGCATTTTAAAAGACTTACATAGCCTAGGCCTAAGAGGGCATCTGCCCGTTTTTATTCAAAACTTTTTGGCCAATCGATCGTTCCAAGTTCGTGTGGGATCCTCACTCTCTCGCTCCTTTAGCCAAGACGAGGGAGTACCACAAGGATCAGTACTAAGTGTCACGCTTTTTGCCATAAAAATAAATTCCATCACAGAACAACTTCCTCCAACTGTAAACAGTGCCCTCTATGTTGATGACTTTAGCATTTTTTGCCAGTCGTGCAACATGAGGGTTATTGAAAGACAACTGCAGAAAGCCATTGATAGTCTGAATTCCTGGGCACTTAAAAATGGCTTCAGGTTCTCGCCGGAGAAGACCGTTTGCGTACACTTTTGTCGCAAGCGTAATCTTCATCCTGAACCCGAATTAAGGCTCGGACAAAATGCTATCCCAGTAGCAGCAAACACAAAATTCTTGGGACTCATTTTCGATAAAAAACTAACTTTTTTGGATCATATTCGTCAACTCCGCACAAAGTGCACACGTGGACTTAATATTCTCCGCTCGCTCTCCTCTACATCTTGGGGAGCAGACCGATGTACCATTCTTCGGCTCTACCGTGCACTTGTGCGATCCAAACTAGATTATGGGTCCCAGGTATATTCCTCAGCCCGAGACAGTGTCCTGCGGTGGCTGGACCCCGTCCATCATCAGGCTATACGCATCGCTACTGGAGCATTTCGAACATCTCCTGTCCAGAGCTTATACGTCGAAGCAAATGAACCACCGTTATCACTTCGACGTAAGCAGTTGTCTCTAAAGTACGCCTTAAAACTGAAATCCCTGCCAGACCATCCTACGTGGCCATTCGTTTTTGAGCCACGATGGGAAAATTTATACAATACTCGAAAGACTGCCAATCGTCCTTTTGGTATTCGTTTCCAAGATCTACTCAAAGAACTTAATATGAAGGTAGACAAGGTTGCCCAAACATCAAAGCAACCCTTTCCACCCTGGCATGCTCGTGTCCCGGCATGCGACTTGTCGCTTAGAAACTGGGGAAAGTCGGACACTCCATCATCTGTCTACCTGCAGCTTCATTCAGCACACCGAATTGAATATTCTGACTTCGCGCCAGTCTACACAGACGGTTCGAAGTCGGAATCATATGTGGGATCTGCTGCTGTCTTCACAGACAGCACTATATCAGAGCAGATTCCCTCTGAATGCAGCATATTTACTGCAGAGCTGCACGCTGTAGAGTTAGCCTTGGATCATATTAGTAAATACCAATACCAACGGTTCATTTTATATTCTGACTCTCTTAGCATGTTACAGGCTTTAATATCTGTGAGGTATAATCCTCATCCAGTTCTGTCTAGCATTCAGCAGAAGATTCACGTTCTCCATGAACGCGAATATGACATCCGCTTCTGCTGGATTCCCAGCCACATTGGGATTAGGGGAAATGATTTGGCTGACGCCGCAGCCAAATCAGCAATCCCGAATAAAAACCGCTGCCTGTTAGTCCCCTATACAGACTACAGGCAAATAATACACGAGAAAATACATTCCCAATGGCAGGATTCGTGGAATAGACAGACTGCGAATAAATTATATCGTATAAAGCCTGTAATTGAACCGTGGCAGTCTAGTCTGCGCAAGAATCGTAAGGAGGAAGTTGTTCTAGCTCGTCTCCGCATAGGACACAGTCATCTTACACATTCTTTTCTGCTGAGGGCAGATGACTGTCCTATGTGCGAGCAATGTGACACCATTTTATCCATTGAACATATTTTATGTGATTGTACCAGTTTTAGAAATGCTCGTTTTACCGCTTTTAACCATCTGACCGAGCCCCATACACTCAGTCAGATTTTATCTGACAATGACCATGTGTCTGCTATTTTTAATTTTCTAAAATCAGTAAACCTTTTTACCAATATTTAAAAAAAAAAAAAAAAAAAAAAATCTTATTGTTATTTACTGATATTTGTCTTTTACAACTTATACTTGCTTTTTTACCCGGACTTAGTGACCTAATTCTTTAGGTCACCGAAAATTTTACCTTTTATAACAAGTTTTTGGCGCATTATAGCCTTAGTTGCTGATGCGCCAATAAAACTCAATCAATCAATCAATCAATCAGTCCAAACACGTGCAGCGAACATCCATTTACTGTAAAACGTCAAACTCACAGAACTAACTTTTCATCTTCCTCGTTTATTCATTCAACTGCCGTTTTCTGGTACAACCTTCCTTCATACTGTATTTCTTGAAAATTACAGTCTACAGAAGTTCAAGTCCAATGTTAACAAATATCTTCTTTCGTCGTCTCAACCTCCAACTCAAGCACGGTACTAGGTACTACAGGTTCTAATACCTCTCGTGTTTGGGTTTACATAATAAAAAGCCGCATTACACGGGAGGAGTGCTAAGTTTGCTGATTAAATGATTATTTTGTCTGACTACCCACATCTTAACGTTGCTGAATTTAGTATCTCAGCACAATTTCAAGTGGAAAGGCCTACATCATACAGCCGCATCTTTACTCTGCTACCTGTCAGAGACTGCTTTAGGAAACAGTAAAATTGAATATCAGCTGGTTTGAGGGATTTTATAGTTTTTCTCTTGTACTAGGACAAGTGTCTCGACAATCTCGATACTTATTGAAAAGTAACACTTTATAATCATTTCAATATGTATCCATTTTTTAAAAATGGATACTGTTATTACAATTAATGTGTATAATTCTAGATGGCTTCGATTTTATAGTTGCACAGGCCCAGCTAATAGAGATTGAGGCTTTTGTTACCAGTTATCTTGCACAACTGAATACTGCACAATTCTAACCACACACACACATACACGTAATATTAGCGTTAGTAGAGGCGTATAATGCAAAATAGCAATCTTATGCAGCATCAGCCAAAACAAAAAAACCCGCTTCCATTTCAGCCCTCCGTTCGTTCTAAATTCCTGTCCAGCTCAGTCTTAAATTTATTTCCACAACAATGGATGGAAGTCTGTTCCACCAACCAACTACCCGCTGGCTAAGGGAAAACTTCCGCAAATCTGTATTTCCTCAATTTGAATTTATGCCCTCTCACGTGATTGTTCTGAGGAAGAATCCCATCAGCACTGAGCATGATCAAACCATTCAAGGCTTTATACACCTCAATCAGTTCACCTCGCAGGTGCCTAGTCTCCAGACACTGTAATTTGCAAAACTTAAGCCTTAAGAGCAACCCTTTGTTCCATTCACTAATCTTGTTGCCCTTCTCTGTACTCGTTCTTACAGCTCTACATCCTTCTTAAAATGTAGCCTCCAGACCTGTATGCAGTACTTAAGGGGTGGCCTGACCATTGCCTTATACAAGGGAATAATCGCCTCCTTATCCCTGCTAGAAAAATTCCTGTATATCATTGACAAGACGTTATGAGCTACTCTTTCAGTCCGTCTGCACTGCTCAGAAAACTTCATATCTGCCTGCACAATTACCCCCGGGTCCTTTTCATTCTCTACCACTGTCAGCATAGTACCACGGAGTTGATACGTCACTCTGGGGTTACTGTTTCCCATATGTAGTACTTTACATTTGTCAATGATAAACTTCATTTGCCACCTCTCAGCCCATCTGCTCAACCTTTCTAGATCCTGTTGCAGCAGCGTACTGTCATTAGTGTCCTTAGGAACCCTGCCAACCTTCGTATCGTCGTGCAAACTTGGATATTAAGTTTGATATACCATCAGCAATGTCATTTATAAATACAGAAAACAACAATGGACCCAACACTGAACCCTGAGGGACTCCACTAATAACATTAGCCCACGATGAGCAGTGTCTATTGATTACAACTCTTCTCCCACTCAACCATCCCTTTATCCATAGCAGCAATTTTCCTCCAATGCCACACTGCTCCAATTTGTTCAGCAGTCTTCCATGTGTAACAGTATCAGAGCCTTTCTAAGATCCAAATATATGATATCAAAGTTATTCCCTGCATCCAGTTCCTTAGTGACCACATAATAGTATCCAATCAAATTAGTCAGGCAAACTTTCCCTTAACAAAATCATGCTATGTCCGAGCTATAACTGAAGTATTGTCTATATGATCCTGCAGTGCTTCTTTAACCAGTGCCTCCATTAATTTTCCTGGAACAGAAGTTAAACGAACAGGTCTTTAATTGCTTGTCGCCCTTTGATCCTCCTTTGTGAATTGCGGTCACATTTGCACATCTCCAGTCCATGGGTCCAAAGAAGCTCTCATAATTATGGCTAAGAGTTTGCTTACTTCCTTTGCTGCCTCCTTTAATATAACTGGATAGATCCCATCCACCCCAGATGCCTTTCTTATGTTTATCTTCAACAATTTCTCCTCCACTTTCCTCTCAGTTATTACAAAATCATCTAACTCACTGCCAGAGTTTAACTCACCTCTGGCATTCCTCTCCCTGAATATTGGTCGACCTGGTGACTAATCCTAGCTCACCTGGGGATTCTTTTCTTTGTGATCGATGTAAGGAGTGCACCGATCTTAAATTACAATTTGGTGCACTGAGGGAACAATTTGAGTCCCTGAAAAAACGAGTGCTTGCCCTCGAAAATAATGCATCTGGGAGCTCGTCAGGGACTCAAAACTCCAGCAATCTACCAAGTGATGCACACCCGATTCGAGCCTCAAAACAGAAAAACCAAGTGCAAACTACTCTGGTTGAAAAGGACATTGTATTATTAGGAGACTCCATTGTCAGGGAAACGGGGAATATTTTTTGTAATAAAGATAGGTGGAGGAGAACCAGGGTATGTCTGCCTGGAGCAACTATTGATGATGTCACCAACAGACTGTCAGATTTTAAAGGGGGTAAAGAAAATATTATAATTCATGTGGGGACAAACGATATTAAACGTACACGATCTGACGATTTGTTGGAAAAATACAGAACCATGCTGAGGAAATGTCGCGAGCTAGGCCATAATGTCTATGTGTCTGCAATTCTGCCCAGACACGATAGGAGGGATTATATGTTAAGAGCCTTGTGGATTAACTCAAGACTTGAAGGAATCTGCAAGGCTTTAGGGGGGAAATTTCTATCAGCATGGCCCACACTTGTAGGTAGAAGGAATTTGTTTTGTAGAGACGGGATACACTTAAACAAAGGTGGTGCAAAAGTTTTTGCCAGTATTATTGAGGATACCTTAAAGGTTCAGGGAAACTGCTAGTTAGGGGGGATGTGGGTAATACTGACACGCGTTTATCTGATAATATTGGTCAAAGTAACTCTTGCACATACCTCAAGAGTTCTTATCTGTTACCCCAACTGGACGTATTATCTAGATGTTCTGGGGGCACAAACGTTTCACGTGGGCGGGTAGCTAATGCCAGGGAAGAGAGCCTAAAAAACTTCAAGGGTTGTGTTAGGGTTGTTAAATATACAAGAACAGTAAATCTTAATTGTTTATACAGTAACGTTAGAAGTGTCGTCAATAAAATGAGCGAATTCGAACTGCTGGTTAAAACAAGTAACGCGGACATAATAGGGCTTACAGAGACGTGGTGCCACCCGGAAATTGGGGATGATGAGTTTCAGTACGGCTTGTATAATGTATTTAGGAAGGATAGGTTAGATAGAAGGGGTGGTGGGGTAATGCTTCTTATCAGAAGCAGCCTGAGTGCGACGATAGCTTTCCCGGATTCAGACGTTTCACATGCTAGTATAGAGTCTGTATGGTGTGAGATAGTTGGAA
The DNA here is from genome assembly GCF_048544385.1 of Mastigoproctus giganteus. Classification (NCBI taxonomy): domain Eukaryota; kingdom Metazoa; phylum Arthropoda; class Arachnida; order Uropygi; family Thelyphonidae; genus Mastigoproctus; species Mastigoproctus giganteus. The sequence goes on along the minus strand of NC_143575.1, from coordinate 180,356,791 downwards.
ACAAAGGTATAATGCGAGTAGGAGTAATCTACAGACCAGGTGATTGTGAAGATTATGACAAAAGCCTCTACATGCAAATGGAATGGGCAAGTAAGCGTCAATGCCTTATTATGGGTGATTTCAATCTGCCTCTAATTGATTGGAGTAAATGGGAAGGAAACTCGACATGGGGAACAAAATTTTTAAATCAACTAGATGACTGTTATTTGTATCAACATGTCAGGGAAAATACTAGAGAAAAGAATATCCTAGACCTCATCATCACACATGAATCAGATGACATAACAGGGCTGACAGTAGAGGAACCAGTAGCAGGAAGTGATCACGGAGTTCTACGGTGGATGATGACGAGAGAGGTAGCAGAAGTAAAAGGCAAAGGAATGGGTTTTAATTTCAGAAAAGGAAATTACGATGCTTTAAGGTACTACATGGCCTCTATTAACTGGGTACATATCGCGCAGAGAATGAATACGATTGAACTGTGGTACGCTTTTAAAACATTAATCACAGATGCCTTGAATGCGTATATACCATTAAAAAAATACTCCACGAGGAGGGTTCCAAGTTGGATGACTAGTGAAGTTGCCGCATTACTTGAGCAGAAAAAGGTGGCATGGAAAGGTTACAGAACAATAAAAAGTACTGAAGCCTATAACAGCTACAAGGTGATGTGTAATAGAGCCACAGAAAAGGTTCGACAGGCAAAGGCAGTTTATGAGAAATCACTAGCAAACAGAGCAAAGAGGGGGGATAAAGAATTCTTCACATATATAAATGCCAAGAAGAGCAGGACAAACCAGATCGGACCTTTATGTAAGGGAAAGGGGATAGTAATAAATACACCAGCTGCCGTTGCAGATGAACTCAACAGTTATTTTGCATCGATATTTACAAATGAAAAGCCTTTTGTGGCAAAGGGAAATTGTGGGAGCGAAGTTAAAAAATATGTAATTAATGATATTGAAATTTCGCAAGATTATTTAATGAAAAAACTTTCGAGCCTACAGACCAGTAAGGCTCCTGGAGTTGATGGAATATACCCTATAATCTTAAGAGAGGCGGCAAGCGAGTGCATTGAACCATTGAGGCTAATTATGCGAGCATCATTAGACTCTGGGGAGATTCCCTTGGATTGGAAAAGTGCAAATGTATCTCCCATACATAAGGGTGGCTCTAAAAGTGAAGTTGGAAATTATCGACCTGTCAGTCTGACTTCAGTAGTAGGGAAAATCATGGAGGCAATGATCAAGGGTGGAATTCAGGATCATTTGGATCGAATTGAAATTCTCAAGGATACTCAGCATGGTTTCGTAAAGGGAAAATCATGTTTAACAAATCTGGTTCGCTATTTCGAAAGGGTCACTCACGAGCTGGATTTAGGGAATAATTTCGACATTGTTTATTTAGATTTCAGCAAAGCTTTTGACTCAGTCCCACATGAGCGGTTGCTTTATAAGCTGGAACAGGTTGGAATCACTGGGAAAATCCTTAGATGGATAGAAGGATGGCTTCAGGGCAGGAGGCAGAGGGTTGTGATAAATGGCTATTCCTCAGATTGGGTTGATGTAAGAAGTGGGGTTCCCCAAGGATCAGTATTAGGACCACTGTTGTTTTTAATTTTCATAAACGACATTGATGAAGGGATAGAGGGCGTGATGTCTAAATTTGCAGATGATGTTAAAATTGGGAGAGTAGTTAATGATCACTGTCAAGCTGAGCTTCTTCAGAGAGACCTAGATAGACTTCAGGAATGGTCAGAAAAATGGCAGCTGTGCTTTAATCCAACAAAGTGTAAGGTATTACACCTGGGAAACAGTAATCCCAAAATAACTTATTCACTTGGTGGAGTTCAACTAAAGCCAGTACTGGAGGAAAGGGACTTGGGTGTTACGATACGGTCAGACATGAAATTCTCTGAGCATTGTAAACAGGTTGCAAGGAAGGCCCATGGTGTCCTATCAATGATCTATCGAACTTTTGCAAGTAGAGATAGGGACGTGATAATCCCATTATATAAGGCTTATGTTAGACCACACTTGGAATACTGTGTTCAAGTATGGAGACCGCACCTGAAGAAAGACATCGAGCTTCTTGAAAGGGTGCAAAGAAGGGTAACTCGCCTGGTGAGATCGGCAAAAGGGCGTCCTTATGAAGAAAGACTTCGAATATGTGGGTTGCAGAGTTTGGAAACTAGACACCTTAGAGGAGATTTGATTGAGGTGTTTAAGGCTCTGAGAGGCATCAGTAAAATGAATGACGACAAAATTTTCAAGATTACAAATGATGCTAGAACTAGGGGACATAAATTCAAGTTACGGGGGGAAATGTTTAGATTGGATTGCAGGAAGTTCTATTTTAGCCAGCGAGTTATAAATTACTGGAATAAGTTGCCTTCATGGGTGGTAGAGGCCGAGAGTTTGGGGAAATTCAAAGGTCATCTGGATAGTACTTTCGGGTAAGGGAAGCACATAGGATGATAGGTTTAATTTCCTTTTTATTTATTTTTTATTTTATTAATTATTATTATTTAGTTATTTATTTTTATTTTTTTTGTTTTTATCATTGTTTTGTTCGGATTTATTTTTTTTTTTTATTTTTTATTTTTATTTATTTTTTTTTTTTGGCTGGTGCAGCATAAGCCATAGGCTTTCTTGCACCATGCGGCCGTTACTAATACTAAATAACTCCTCATGTGTGATGCAAAATACTCATTTAGTTTGTTAGCCGCCTGAGCAGGATCATCAACAGTTGAACCAACAATATCTAGTGGACCAATCTGATTCATCCCTTTCCTTCTAGAGTTTACATGGCTAAAGAACTCTGTTTTTCTTTGTATTTTTTGCCAAAGATTTCTCATCTGCCTTTGCCTGCCCAATCTCCTTTGTGAGTTGGTTACAAACCAGCTTATATCTATCATAAGCTTCCATTCACTCAATATATATATATGTATCCCATGCATTTTATTTCTCTGCCATATCTCTCATTAGTTCATCTGTCATCCATTTAGGCCTAAACCTTGAACAATATTTCTTAGTTAGTATGTAAAACTTAGTAGCATTCCAAGATATTCTTTGAATTCTTGATCCTTTCCTCAATAAAATCATTCAAACTGCGCAGTTAATGGTTCATAGGCGACTCAGATTACAACATAGCGATAAATAAATTCTGTTTATACTCTGGGACGACCACAGGGTCAGAGGAATTCACAAGATAGAGAATACAAGAAACAGCACCATATTTAGTAGTCACCACCTTTAACCCTGGTCATTCAAGGCCCATGTACTTCTTCACCCTCGCGCCTGACCATTCGCGATCTGATTTCTTTTCAAATGGAGCTGCTTTCCTATGGACATTCTCAGCCACGAGTCGTTTGGTACCTGCAAAGAACCTGTCGACCTGGGAAGACATCACTCATTTATTATCTACAAGCGGCCTTGAACTCTCTAAACAACCAAAAAATCATTCTGGCCATGGATACAAACTCGCACTCCACCCTCTGGCACAACAACTTCCAGCAAGGCGATACGGCTCGTCTCCTTGCAAGAAATGGTACAAAACTAGAAGACTATGGCAATCTCCACCTATGAAATATTAAACAAACCTGGTCAACTTCATACCTTCTCCACAACACAGCATGAAACTAGTATTGATGTGACCCTGGCTACAAGATCTGTGGCCAGAAAAATGGCGCATTGGCAAGTTAATGAATCTTGGACCACCTCAGGTAATCGGGCAGTCTCCTTCTCCCAGGTTAGATTGGTGGATACTGTTCCACCCAGTACCAACAAAGTCAAGGTGTGTATGTTTTATTGTGGTCTCCAGGGTTTCCTCTATGTACCGTTGTAGCTTCTGAAAAGGCATAATGCCCAGGCCGGCAAGTGTGTATTGTTGTCGAGTGCTTTTTTTTCATTTATTAATTACACACAATATAGTCTTATAGTCAAACATTATGTACATAAAAGTATATACATGATTTCTATACAAGATATATTTACATATAATTATATGCTCTGACAAACGTTTAAACTCTCGTGTGTGTGTGTGTGTGTGTGTGTGTGTGTGTGCAAGTGTGTTCTTATTCAGGGTAGCTCCCAGGCATAAGCCCAAATCTACTTTGAGAACTTGGGAATATGTAGTCTTAACAAAAGTTTTTCTGAGAAAAAGTCCTGAAAAAGTATGTTAAATTACCTGAGTCTGATTTTTACTGTAGCGCAATTTGTTGAGTTCTGGCAACTGGCGATTTCGCAGCCAGTGGGCAGGGGACACCAGGTCCCCTGCTCCCTGACTCCTAACCTTGGCAACTAGGAGGCCCGCCAGGGTTCGCTCTCCATCTGAGACACTTACTGGGGCTATCAGGTAAGCCCGGGAGCCCCGAAAATTCAAAGAAAGGAACTAACCACCCATCACTATGGTTATAGCTAAACATAAACCATACATACCAAAATATCAAGTTATCTACATTATATACACAGTGGGATAATAACGTGACTGTTATTATGAACTGTCCGAAAATGAAAAGTTTAAACTGCAAAACAGTCCCAATCACCTTCAATTTCAAAGGAAATTCAAGATATTGTGTCAATAATTCTCTTTCTGCGTCGAAAAACACTGTCAGCAAAACTTGCTAAAGTGAGGTAATTCTCCTGATTTTCAAGGAATTTTTGTAGGTCACATTCATCATCATATATGCTAGTCAACAGTTTAAGCTCAGATCTTAAAATTACATAATAATTAGATGTTGGAGTCTCCGGAAAGCCACATTTGCACATTGGAGAAGTAGCCAAACCCAAAGTAAATAACTGAGTTTAAACTGCCATGTCCGGACAACAAAAAGGTCAAGATTGAACTGTGACAATTGGCGCTTTTTAAATTCGGCCACATTTTGCATTAACAAAAATGTAGCTCTTCCTATAATGGCATTTGACAATTCGTTTTGCCATTCTTCCATAAATTGATTCCTTATTCTAGATATGTCATACTTTGTAGAGAGGTGTAAATTGATGGTATAGTGATTAAGTACCACTGGCAGCCCTTTCCTTCTGTGATACTGAAAGTAGTTGAAGATAACCTCACACTTGATTGGCAATTTACCAGACAACCTGAATTGCCGAAGTGGATATTGTCGGTCAAGATCTATATGTAGCAATAAAAAAATAACCTTTGTGCCTGCGTTAAGTGCCTGTTTTCCAAAGATCTACTTATGCTGTGGCCCCATGCACCAGCAGCATAACAAACTATAGGAATAAAAATACTCTTATAATATTGTTTAATCATAGATTTTATACCCCATGAACCCCTTGTAAATTTGACCAACATGGCAATCAGAGTTTTAACCTTGCGTAATATAAACTTTGCAATGGGAAATAAATTGGAATTTATTGTCCAACATGACACCTAAATATTTGTAAGTATTTATCTATTTTATGGGCTGATCAAATAATCTCACATTACGGGGGTCCAGTCTACCCTTAACATTTGGTACGTTTTTGTAATTGAAATTTCAAGCTTGTGTTTCACACAAATCATTTAAATCACTTGACATGAGGTTCAAGTCTAGAATCTCCAAGAACAAGGACAGCAAGGTCATCGGCATATGCTATCTGTATAATTCTTTCATGTTCATTAGCCAGCCACCAGTCAAGTACCACATTCCCACAGGTCCGAGACAGGATCCCTGGGGGCAGCCGCGGGTCTCGTAATAGAACTTAATCCATGTGAGACAACAAGAGACTTATTTTGGAAGTAATCAATTCTAAGGTGATATAAGGGCAGAGACCCCGGTCTCCCGGAACTTCGCCAGGAAACTCTGCCACCAAACTGTGTCAAAGACCCCTTTGAAGTCCACGAAGAGAACACATTTGCTGGTAGAAGTTGCAACCGAATCCATAGAACTTTATGGCATCCACATTGGATTTACCCTTTGTGAAGCCAAATTGATTCTGTATCTGCAAGTTTATTACTATAGTATTTTGTGATCTTTCTACAGTTAATTTTTTCAGTACTTTGCCAAGGAGTGGAAGCAAAGCAATGGAACGATACGAGGAAGCCTGATTAGCTGGTTTATCGGGACTCTTCAAAAGAATTTTGAAATTTGCTTTCTAACAAGAAATAGGGAATGACCCTTCACTAAGACCGGTGTTAAATAGCTTCAGGAATAATTGGGGACACTTTGTCCAAACTCGTTTCAAAATAGTTACTTTCATTAGATCAAGACCAGGACATTTACCGTCTCTCATTGAAAACACCGCACGGCCAATTTCATCCAGCAAAAATCCTCCTAAAAAGCAAGCCCTTCATACATTAAGTGGTCCATTCTGTGACGAGTTTGTTCAGAATCATCAGGAACGGTAATATCTGGTTTAATCAAATCATCCAGAATAGCGTTCATAGAATTCTCCCATGAAAGTGTTTCAGAATTGTTAGGCTTTAAGACAGACAAGATCTCACCTGGATGGATCTTCTCAACAACAAGCTTATACGCTAATCCACAAGGTTCATTGTCTAAAGTCTGTTTGACCAGGCGATCGTAAGCCAATCTCCTTTCTCTATATATAGACGCCTCCGTGGGGAGGAGCAGCAGTGCATAGACACGCTTCTTGATTAGACCGGGGTTAGAGCCCGTGACCACCAAATACCGAGGATGCGGAAAGGTCAGGGAATGACCACAGCATATCCCTGGAGCAATATGGCCTTAGTTGCTAATGCTTCTAACACCAAATCTCTCTCTCTCTCTCTCTCTCTATATATATATATATATATATATATATATATATATATATATATATAATTATGAATAAAAATTAAAATTAAGTAAAGAAAGAAAATGAATTTGAATAGAGATAAAATGGAATATCAATAATATGAATTATGGATCAGGGACACTGCAAGAGCAAAGGTACCCTACAACCATAATGTATATATAGAAAATTATTTTAATGTTATGTGCAAATCTTTAATTTAACTTATGCTAATAATGAAAATACCGTGTACCCTGGGAGCGATTTATGTTGAATAAAGGGGGGAAGAACGGAAAAGAGTAACGTTATAAACAAAGTGCGAATTTTGAAAAATGCAAAATTTGAAAAGAACGAAAATAGAAATAGCAGATTATTGAAAAGAACGACCAAAGTAGAAATAGCATTGCAGTATCTTTCATAATTTCTGTGTCTTCTTCAGAGGTCATCCACCTAAATTATGAAAAAGAACAGCAATACTCTTACTTCTGTTTCTGACATGTTCTGTATGTCAAAAAACACGTGTACGCGGACACGTTGTAAAAAATAATTTAGAATATAAATTTTTTGAAAAAATAAAATACAAGTTAAGCAAAAATATTATGCCAAAGTATAACATACAGAACATGGATGACCTTACAGAAGTAAGTAACCCGCCAAAAAGAGAAGACAAAGGAAGCGAGTGTCCGAATGACAAGAATGTCAATAACTTACCGCTACGTGACCGGTCGACAAAAAAGAAAGAGCCGGAGGCTAAACAGTGTATATATGTGAAGAAACGCTAGCGGCACCTAGCGTTAGACGAATTTTGGTGTATGTATATTTTGTAATTTACGTAAGCGGTGGAGCTACGCTAGGTTCAAGTTAAGTACATGATACTCAAACTTTCGGGATAGCAAAGAAATATAATTGCTTACAAAGTAGCAGTAGAGTAGCTAAACTTTGTTAAGGTGAAAAATTATGATTGGGTATAGTAAGAAAAATAGTACTCTGATATTGCTTTCGTTACACTAATCGCTCACAGAGCATAAAATGTAGAATTTAGTAAAGCAAAAAGATGATGAAATTAGGGATATAAAGTTGGGCTAGGGTAGTTCGGGGTTGCAAACCCGTTCCTATAGTTAGGACCCTGAACGACTGTCCGAGAATAGGTGCACCATGTACTTAAGTCAGTTGTGTTAAAGTGTAAGATATATATAAGTTACAATTAACAAATAAATAGATAAATAAATCAAGATATAATCAAAATTAATTAAGATATAATTAAAATTAATTACAAGGTAATACACTATGTTAGACCAATCAGTGGGTACCGATTGGTCTAACATAGTGTATTATCTTGTAATTAATTTTAATTATATCTTAATTAATTTTGATTATATCTTGATTTATTTATTTGTTAATTGTAACTTATATATATCTTACACTTTAACACAACTGACTTAAGTACATGGTGCACCTACTCTCGGACAGTCGTTCAGGGTCCTAACTATAGGAACGGGTTTGCAACCCCGAACTACCCTAGCCCAACTTTATATCCCTAATTTCATCATCTTTTTGCTTTACTAAATTCTACATTTTATGCTCTGTGAGCGATTAGTGTAACGAAAGCAATATCAGAGTACTATTTTTCTTACTATACCCAATCATAATTTTTCACCTTAACAAAGTTTAGCTACTCTACTGCTACTTTGTAAGCAATTATATTTCTTTGCTATCTTGAAGTTTGAGTATCATGTACTTAACTTGAACCTAGCGTAGCTCCACCGCTTACGTAAATTACAAAATATACATACACCAAAATTCGTCTAACGCTAGGTGCCGCTAGCGTTTCTTCACATATATACACTGTTTAGCCTCCGGCTCTTTCTTTTTTGTCGACCGGTCACGTAGCGGTAAGTTATTGACATTCTTGTCATTCGGACACTCGCTTCCTTTGTCTTCTCTTTTTGGCGGGTTACTTACTTCTGTAAGGTCATCCATGTTCTGTATGTTATACTTTGGCATAATATTTTTGCTTAACTTGTATTTTATTTTTTCAAAAAATTTATATTCTAAATTATTTTTTACAACGTGTCCGCGTACACGTGTTTTTTGACATACAGAACATGTCAGAAACAGAAGTAAGAGTATTGCTGTTCTTTTTCATAATTTAGGTGGATGACCTCTGAAGAAGACACAGAAATTATGAAAGATACTGCAATGCTATTTCTACTTTGGTCGTTCTTTTCAATAATCTGCTATTTCTATTTTCGTTCTTTTCAAATTTTGCATTTTTCAAAATTCGCACTTTGTTTATAACGTTACTCTTTTCCGTTCTTCCCCCCTTTATTCAACATACATCGCTCCCAGGGTACACGGTATTTTCATTATTAGCATAAGTTAAATTAAAGATTTGCACATAACATTAAAATAATTTTCTATATATATATATACACACACACACACACACACACACACACACACACACACACACACACACACACAATTAAAGTACGCCTTTCTAGCTAATTTATAAAGTTCATTTAAACGTTCTATATTATCTTATGGTCTACTTCTTGCTAGTTTTAAATCTCGTCTAGCACAACTCAGTTTTTTCTTAAGGTCTTGTCAGACACTGAGTCCACCAAGGGACTGAATTTTTCCTTATTTGTTTCTTTTTGAGCATAATATCAAAAACATTGGTGATAAGTTTCATTATTTCATTCAGTTGTGGAGTCACAAGCAAATTCCCAATAGGTGGACATTTTACTTTGTAAAGGTGTCAACACTTTTCCTGACAAACTATTCCCAGACAACCTGCTGCGTTTTATAGCGCGGAAAATCATAAGTAAATCCGACTCCAGCGACCAAGACAAGTTCGATGTCAAAGAAATGGCTTTATGATCGCTACCAGACCATGAAGAGGTGTACGCAAATTACTGATACAGCGACCAAAGATACTGTTAGAAAGGATGTCAATGAAGGGCCGTCCAGTAGTAGAAACAAAAGTTGGAATATGTCCGGAAGAATTCCAAAGAGTCAAGTTCTTGGACAATATTAACTCTTCGAGTTCACCTTTAGAATTAGATATAGGGCTGTTCCAGTGTCGAAGAAGCATTCGCATTAGTCAAAATCAGTACCTTTTTACCAGCAAGCTTAATTAAAAGAGATTACAAATAATTTAAGAAGGGTTCAATATCCTGGTTCGCTTGAGAGCACTACATATACAATAAAATAAAGAAAATCTGACCAAAATATCCATCCTTCTAAACATGCACATACTGCATGCTCAGTGCATAAACCATTCAATGTGATAACTGTGATCATTGGGTCTACTATGACCAGAGCCGCCCGCACTCTGGCCACAGCAATGCCTCCCACGCCAGAAATTTCAGTATTCGACTGGACTACTTTGCATCCAAAAGGCAAACCTTACCTTACCCTTATATGAATAAAATTCTTGAAGCTTCAGGACCTTACCCTTATATGAATAAAATTCTTGAAGCTTCAGGACTTCAGCCTTATGGTCTACAATTATTTTAGACACATTTAACACCGACGCCGACAGTTGACAATGAATTGCTAACCATTAAGTTAACAATTTAATACCCAGTACCAACAAAAAAAAAACATACGCCCTCAAAAAAGCGAACTGGGAGTATTTCGGAGTGAGTCCTTGAGCACAAATCCCGGCAGAATCTTTCTCGCCTGCCGCCGGACGAGCGCGCCACAGTCATAACAGTTCTCCAGACAGCTTGTGATATATCGATACCAAGGAAGAAACCCCAGCAAAAGTGAGTACCATCGTGGTGTGCAGAATTGACAACGCTGAGAAGACGAAGTCCACTCTGCGCGGAAAAACTTTGAGCCCACAGATCTCGGCCACAATCGGAAGTAGAGGGGCCTGCGGAATACTTACCGAAACACAAATAGATCAAAAAAGAAAAGGCAATCCTTTTCTTTTTTGATCTATTTGGTAAATGGTCGACACTTACCATTGCTCCGTCCACAACTGATAAAAAAAAAATATATATCAGCCTGGTGTCTCCATAGACTTTGTGGAGCCTTCGAGGCCCTCTGGTGGCCTAGCATTATGTGGCATCTAACGCTTGCCCCCCCCCCCCCCACAAAATTTCTAGTCCTGCCTATAGAATTATCTGTAGGCAGGAGTAGAGACTTTGTATTTTGTACGGACCATGACCGTAAAAAAAAAAAAAAGAATCCTCCAGAGTTGTCACCAGGGATTGCCCTCAGGGGTCTGTGCTCTGACCAATGTTTCGGTCAGTGGCACTAGATGAGCTCTTGAATACCAGCAGAGTACACAAGACTTCTATCTTTCGCGGACGACCTGATTATCATTACAGATGCAAACACCTGTTTGCATCTGTAATGATACGCCCTCAGCTTGAGGAAAGGACAAATTCGGCCCTAAATGCTGTCCACGATTGGACTACCACACAAACTAAAAATATCAAAAGAAAAGACAAGTAATTCTAATCAAAGGCAGCCTCAGCGCCATTGGATCACCAACAATCAGGATTGTCGGCAGACCAGTAAAACTTTTAACCAAATTCAAGTATCTAGGAGTTACAGTTGACAGCAGTAAATTTGCCTTCCATCCACATCTACAACATATTGCAGGAAATACGCAGGCATGATTTCTTTCCAGAATTATACGGTGTGACTGGGGTTCTAAAAAAAAAGAACGTTTAGAGTCATCCAAGGCTGTCCTGTTCTGTTATTCTGCTACGGTGCAGGTGTTTGGTGCCAGAATAATCCTCGAGAGAAATAGAAGTAAACCGGATATAATACAAAGGCATATCTTACTGGCCGTCACCAGGGCATGCTGCACTGTCAACACACCTGCACTTCACGTCCTGACAAGGGGAGCGCACCCGCCAGGGTGCGCTTCTTGCATATGGAAGTGATTGCGAGAGGGTTCTTATACCACCACAGAAAATCTCTGCCAATGACAATCATGGACTGTGTTCTCCACCTTGCCAACAACCAGAAACAGGAAAGGAAAAACTTTGTATCCTACCTATTTCATAGGTGGCAGTAGGACTGGACTGCATCGACTAAAGGACGAGTCACCCACAGATTTGTACCAGATGTCTCAATGACCTATCCGAACCCACCACCTTAGTACGCTTCTGGCATGCACGTTACGTATATAGTAACCGGCCATGGTTCTTTCAAAGTAAAATTAACAGAACTAGGAATTGATGATAACCCTCTGTGTTTGCGAAGAAGAAATTGGGGATATATGCTTTACGACTGCCACCTTTACCATGCCCTAGAAGCTGCATCTCACCTCTTTACTGTCTCTCCCTCGTGGTGAGGAACACCACTTTCTTGCTAACGAAGACAGCTACGAATAGCTCTCAGCCTTTGCACAAGCTGCTTTTGAGATCAGGAGGACAATTCTATCACAGCTCGGCCAGCGACACCAGTAAACAAACAATGAAACAACACTCACTTGGATGAATCATTGAAAACAACTGCTAAATGGCGACCCTCTCTATGCGGGCACTCTAGCTTTGCAACTCTTAACTTTTTCCTGTCTACTGGGAGGGCCTCCAGAACAGGGAGTAACCCACTCTTCACCCCTCAGCTACCTACCTCAACCGAAGGACGCTTTCCTTGCACGTCCTATCTTCCTCCCGACAGTGAATCACACTGTGTCTCCGTTCAGAAAGCCCAGGCTACCCTGGCGGAAACCATCAAGGGTATGATGGGCACCCTAGCTCACCTCCCAGTGGTGGTGGTGGCGGACAACCTAGGGTTTCACTAGGAGCCCTGCGTCCGAGCAGCCAGACACAAGAAACAGAACCAAACACAATACTACATAAACCAACCACTTCACTTTTCCTGGAAAAGTTCTGCATTTCATCACAGGGTACATACGGCGCAGATGGGAGAAGCCACCGGTGGCGCCTGACCCCAAATACTGTGACGCATGTTATTATATGTATTCCGTTAATAATAATTAGCTTTGCTAGGCAAACAGTAAATGAAAATTTTAATAATTTGAATTTTATTGAATAAAATTATTGGAAGCAATCTCTCAAAGAAGAGTAAACGATCCGTACGAGAGAACAGTGGTTACGATATGTTTACGAAGTAACTCTTCTGTTACCCATGAACCGATTATAACCACTCGATTATGCCCTTCTGTTAATGTAACTAATCGCTCGAATGACATGAGTGTAATCGAGTTAGTTGAATGATTTGTTCATGATTATTTTCCGTAATCGAATGAATTGATAACTTTCTTATGCTGATCCTTAATGCAAGCTTCTTTATTTACCTCTAAGTTAATCTTTCTGGACTCTTTTGCAACCAAATATCACTTTAAATTCGTACTTTCTTGTTAACAAAAAAAAAAAACTGATTTGAATAATAAAAAAAAAAATAAAATACATAAATAATAATATGCTGCTCATTAGTGTACTCTAATGGTATTGTTTGATTCTGATGCTCATAGATCCCCCCCCTCCCAACTTTTACCGTATTATTCATTATATAAGCTGTTTCAACTAAAACACGGCCAGGATCAATCTCGTTCATTTTTAGGTTTAAGCTCCTTGTGGTGCAAATATCTTATCATATTTGGGCTAAAAGTTTTGAATTTTACGTTCAAGTTGGACTATTGCCATTTAGATTTTATTTCTAAAGTTAAATTTTCCTAATTAACTGCTTTTTTTTCTGTTGGAAACTCTATCGTTTCCCTTCTGAAATGAATGTAAATTGCTTTTATTCGGGGGCGGATCAGTTACAGCTTGAGCAAGACGGGACACAATCTGTCCTCGTACAAGCGAGTTACATCTTACAGCTAAATTCGTTCGCTGAAGAGTGGACATTACATACAAACAGGGTTTTTTTTTTTTGTGTTTTTTTTAAATTAAAATTAATTTGATTTACGTTAGTTTCAGAAATATACAGAAGACTACTTTCGACTAAACCGAGGAAGAGGAACAATTTTCCCATTGAGAAAAACAAAAGCATTTCAGTAGGAAAAACTTAAATTTAGAAAATTTTTAAAATCTAAACAGTAAATACTTGGTCAAATTTTTAACGTGAATTTCAGATATTTCAGCCTATATATGACAAAAGGTCTAGAAGACAAATAGCTCAAACTTAATAAGTGAGATAGATCTGGGTGCCTTTTTATTTGAAACGTCCTCTATATTCTTCATTTACTTCTAATAATTCTGTTTATGAAATTCGGGTTGTTTAGCAAATATGAAATAATGATCATCAGTTTTAAGATTATAGTTATGATAGCATATCCGATTTCTCGTCATTTTAGACTTAAAACACTACAGTGGAACATCGATTAACTGAATAATTAGAAATTGACTAGTTTGGATAATTTGTTTCAGAAGGAACTGTGTAGTGTGGCAGACTGAAAGATCCCTTTTTTTTTGTGTGTAACATGATTGCTGCAAATTTCGGGAACAACTTTTAAAATTAACTTGATTTTTTTTAAAAAATATATCTGAAATTGTCTATTTCCCCTGCATAATATTTAGTCATCCGTACTTAATTATTTTTTTTTTTGACAACTGGTTCTATTAATATAGTTTTTCAAATTTTATCAGTGATGATGGACAGCACTACTTTACACTTTTTGTAAAGTGTAGTGTTATATGTACGCAGTGCGTTATTTCAGGCGTGTTAGAAGACTGTAATAATTTGATTTCTAACAAAAAAAAAAAAAAAACAATGATTTATATGCCAACACGAACATTTCGCCTCAGGTCCACAGAGTTGAGTTACTACATGCGATGGGACGGACATGGTGAAGACAATAGGCGCTTTATACATATGTTAGCGCACCTAGAAGGTAGAAGAATGAAACGAGCTCAATGAGAATATCTTTGAGCTCGCTTCATTCTTAAAAGTGAAACCGAACATCGGCAAACACCTGTCAGTCAAATAAATTATAGTATAACTTGCATAAAACTAACTTACCTTGTAATATTTCAAAGCATTCTGCTACTGGATTTAGAAGAGAATAAAACAACACTTGATTTTGGGTTTGCTGAAAGGAAAGCCAGTTACATTTCTCTGTAATGTTAAAACGTTAATTGATGTAAAACATTCTGTCGTACAGGCTTGACTGTGTACCAGGTTCACAATTATTTCGGGTAATCGACATTGCGGGTGAACAAATCAAGTTCGGATAATTGATATCCGTACTGTACGTAATTATTCAATATATGTAATATTCATTATTTAACTAAGTATCGAAACACATCGAAAAAGTGACATGACATACTGTGAACTCGGTTACATCTACATAAGTAGTTTTCTAACGATATTCATATTATTCTAGCTAGTCGGCGTCTTATAGAAAGTCACGAGAACACTCGCTCCACTTATCCTGATAACAAATTTCCAGTCAAATGGTGGGGAGGGAGGGGGGGAACAGCATCTCTATGTTAATTAAAAAAAAAGTTAGTTTTCTCTTTAACTAATTTTCAAATTAGTTCCGAATGTGTCTTTTGTGCTGATTTCCTCCTTCCAATGTAGTTTACTTAAATTTCAGTTATTCTGAATTTTTTTTATTTTTTTTAATAAATATGCCATTGACTAGATCTGATGTTGCCAGTCCCTTGGATTCACATCTGATATTAAAATAATCGCGGTGAGGGTACTGCAGGGTACGTTGAGCTGTTGGTGGGGGGGGGGGGGTCATCAACGAATGACGCCAGTTCGCTGATGAAGAACATAGCAAGTACGTTTGTCAGTCGTTTTTCGGCCACCCTAGCCCAATTTGGGAATAGTAATTAAAAAAAAAAAAAAAAAATTGAAACAACATCGATCCAAAAGATGCATGATCAGTTCATGAAAAATTTGGTTAAGAGATATGATAGTTAAGATTTTTTTTTACCTCTTTTGAACCATTCTGAACTTTGCCAACACAGGAAATGCTTTTATTTTAGCTGAACACCTAATAGCCAGAGGACTCTACTACTGAAAATAGATGAATTGAATTTCATAATTATGCATTTTTGCTGTCTTTGGGCAGATCCCTAAGCAAAATATCAGATGAACATGAATTGTGACGTTGTCAGATTAAAGCTTTAAAATTGTGGCGAATCATTTTGTTACTCAATTTTGGGGCGGACGGCATGAATACGATGGCTGATTAAATGCAAGGGAAAAAAATCTGACATCAGAGAGGAAAAGTCACAAGACGGTGGGCCGGTTTTTTCCCGTATATCCTTGGCTTAAGTTGGAAAATCAAGTGACCGAAGAATAAAAAGAGTGTTGGATGCACCGTTGGAGTTGAACTGTCTTTTTTGACTTAATGAGGATAAATCATGATTAAAAATAAACAAACTAAAAAAGCCCAGTTTTTTTTGTGCTGGGTCTTGTAATTTTTTTACCCTCGCAAAAGTATCCTAAAATTTTTCAGCATCTTCCGACTTGTAAGTCTCCTACTGCTTTCATATTAAAATTAATTTATTATTTACTGATAAAGATTTTTTTATTTCTTTAGTGTAGATAAGCTGCTAAACAGAAATATCCGATTGTGGGAGTGGTAAATGAGGCTTTTCTGAAACATTTCACTACTTGAAAGTAGAATGTGTCATGCAAGGACACGATGAAGAATTTCTCTTTAACCTTGAGAACGACGTCAGGCAGTTGAATTTTACGTGGTGACAGCATAATCGTTAGGGTTTCTTCCCCCCATATCTCTTCCGTTTTACAATTGGCGTGTTTTTTTTTTTTTTTTACCCTGCAACGAAAATACGTCACACCCAAGATTTAAAAATGAATTTCTCAGACTCAGCAATACCATATAATTGTAGAATGGATAACCGTAAAAACCAGCGTCTCGCTTCACACAATTATTGAAATATCCCCAGTTGAGCGTCTGCAGCAGTAACCGTTATCAAGGAAGCTTTACTCCGCTTTAATTGTTGCTTACAATCACTCATTCCTAGTGCTTCAGGGATTATAGTTGGCCGTATGGAATGCACAAGAGCTGCAACAACTTCGCTGTTTCCTTTAAAATTTCTTTGTATCTACCGCACCCCGAAGTTTTTCCCCTGGGATTTATTTTTACCCAGAAAAAAGCCAGAAAGAGTTCCAGTGGGAACCCTCCACCCATTTAGCACGCCCTATCAGTTTGACTTATCGGCATTTTTCTGTCCTTAAGCGTAGTAGTATTTCTTAGCAGATGCAAATCGAAGTAAACGTAGCTTCTTCATGGTGATAGCTTTCAAACCTCCGCTAGATTATAAATGCTTTCATTAGCGGAAAAATCTGTATATATGAATGAAGGTTTATGCAGAGCAGTCTTTTCGCATAGGTCTAATCACTCGTCCCTTTGTCCTCGAGTTGTGTGGTGGGGGGCAAAACTAGATATTGCAGTTCAGACCGTGCAGTAGTATAGGGGAGATTAGGTACATGACTGATTTTAGGGCCCTTTTGGTATAGCTACGAGGACTGAGTGCATCAATCATAGTGACTCGAGAGTCCCAGTGGTCCCCAATCTTGTCACACTTGTTAAAAGATGAATATTATTTATATATATATATATGTATATTATTGCGTGATACAGAGCAAAACGGAAAGAAAACATAAGTTGCAGCTAAAATATGTTTAATGTTAAAATACGTACAGGGAAGTAATACATAAAGGAATTACGGCACACCGGAATGGTAATTGCCATTGAACTCAAATGGAATTTTTCCTAATCGTGCGGCACACCGGTTGGGAATCACTCGCTCTACACTTCTCTTACTGGCTATATTTACAGGAGAGGATGATAATACGCTATATCGTATAGGAATGGGTCCACAAATGACAGTGATCTACTTCGCTAACCCACTTCGATTTAGTATCTATGAATTGAGGAGAATGTATCCGGTTCTCATGACAACGTTCCAGAGGAAAGGTACGATCATTACCTCGGGTTACTGCTGAGATGTATCGCTGCTGTTCTGGAGGCAGTGAATGGTTTATCCAGGAGGGGACAATCCACCCATGAAGTCTGAGTAAATTGGAATAAGTATTCTGTTTTACGATATTTAGCTGTTAAAAATGTAAGTCAATTCCGAGTATAATTTAATTACTCGGAATTAACATATGACATAACAAGGTTATATTGTCGCCCTCCAACTCCCAGAAAAAGTCTGGATCTGACGCTGTCTGGTGGCGGGTGGAATTTTTAAATAATGAATAGATAATTCCTAAAAATTATCTGTTTAATTATGAGCCAAACGGTAGCAACAGCGAAGAGCAAATAAAAACATTCATAAGTGAATATACTCATACATTCAGAGCCACTTCCTTAGATATATCCACTCCAAGTCTCATGCAAATTGATGTCATGTAATTGACACGCGACTCGGACTGTATATTCCAGGTGAAAGAAAGCGTACCAGTGTGGGGTAGACTTTCTAGGAGACAAACGCTTGGACCTATGATCTTTTGAACATACAATGGTTGTAGATAGCGTAGTCCTCATTATTTCTGAAAGTGCCAAAATGGTGGTGGCGTGAGGTGAGCAAGGACAATAATAGCAAAAGAGTGGTAAACTGGCCAAAAACAAACCAGTCACTGAACTGAATGAACAGTGACCAAATGTTAGCAATTGATATCCCGGAAGAGCGAAGAATGAGCAAAATTGTACATATCAACAAGCGTGCGAGAGAAATAAGAACCCAGCTCACCAGGATGATACAGGGGCAAGCATACGATGCGTCGGACGGACATTGCATCTTTTAATTACAGCAAGCAAACTCGCCCGTACACCATTGCTTTTTGCATATAAAGACATTGAGGAGAATCGAAACTGTTAGGCAAACGAATCATGCTGATGACACGTTTAGGATATAGCTACTGCGAGCTGTCAAGTCTCGGGTCCCTTGATTCCAGTGAACCAACTTGGATGCTAGTGAATATTTAAAAATTGTTTCAGCTATGTGTGTCTCATCGTGTTGATTGCTCCCCCCCTTAAGTAAACGTTACTTTCAGCAGGATAATGCACTTTTCCAATATGCTTAAACTTTGTCGGAGTGGTTCGAAGAATGGTATGAGCTTCTCTCTTCTTCCGTGCCTTGCAGAATTGTTATGGAACTGATTTTCAGTCCTATATAGAGCACGGGTGGCATCATGTAGAAATAGTCATCCGGCATCGGATGACTACTGCCTTCCACTCTACAGGATTTGCTAGATATTATCCAGTGTGCAGTATACCGAGTTATTGGAGTACACGGCGAGCTGAATCTCTTGTAGGCAAAAAAAGGTTTCTCACGATATTAGGTAAGTATACCTAATAAAGTAGGCACTGACTGTATGTTATTAGATATTACACATTCAAAAAAGATATATGAAATTTCTCATTTTCCAATTTCAGTTAAAATTGGAACCATGTAGTTTATTCTTCAATGTTACTAATTTTTATTGTAGATTTAATTGCGGTATTTGAGATTTGCAGCCTGAAAATTATCTTAGAAATCTATTTTAAGTTAGAGCAGGGGTCGACAACCTGCGGCTCGCGAGCCGCATGCTGCTCTTTGAACATCTAACCGCGGCTCTAACTTTTAGCCCACATGAAGCAAATTATGAAATGGAGTTAGAGGAGATGAAATTCAAGGACATGTGGAGTGCAAGACTAAAATGCCTTGAAACTGAGGATTTGGAGAGGCAAAAGGCCGCCCTTGCAATTCTACATAAATGGATGCCGATAGAAGAGTTGAAAAAGCAAGACCAAATTGTGTTCCATCCTTGGTGTAGCTTACCGAACATGCATATGAATTTGAAAATAGTTGCGTTTGGACTTCTCTCAGTTTTTGGTTCGACAAATTTCTGCGGGCAAATATTTTCGAATATGAACTATATTAAAAATAAATCAAGAAACCGTCTGAACAATGCGAGTCTCTCAGCATGCTTAAAGATGAAAATTACGTCAGCAAAAATTACGATGAAAATTCAGCAGCAAAAGTCACATTAATTAGAAATACTATTAATAAATAATATTTCAAAATATATATTTTTTTTAGTAAAACACCTTCCCACTCTATTCCATTTCTTAAATCTCCCCCCCCCCCAGCTTGAGATGAAGTGCGGCTGTTCGGATTCTTTTTTTTAATTAGATCAAAAATGACTCTTCACTCAAAAAGGTTGCCGACCCCTGAGTTGGAGCATGGTCAAACGTGAGAATGTGGCTAAATGAACGAGGAAGAATTTTATTGGCTGGTTCAGTTGAAAGGTTGGATGAAGCGTGTGTGTTGTGAAATTAGTTTTAGATCTCAGTAAAGAGACTAATATTAATAGCATAGCCGCTGTTATGTTATTTTAATTTAAAACATCTACTTATTTAAAGTAGATTGTTCCTGTTGTTTCTTCTTTATTGGGAGGCTCTCCAAGCTTTATTACAATAGAATTGTTGTAACCAATTGTAACTTTTCTGGTATTTAATTTATAAATGCTGCTTTATTAAACATTTGTTTATTATTGCTATAAACCATTAGATCTTTTCTTAACAAGAGATCCCTTAATGGATGTCAACTAAATTAAAAGAAAGCTGTCAAGCTTTTCTAAACTGACAATTGGGGAGGGGAACAGTTACTTCAAAAGTTTCATGCTGATAAGTTAGTCCGTCAATATCAATGAATGAAACTTCGAATGATTATTTTTAATTTTTGAAGTTTTCCTTTGACTGTTGCCGCCGGAGAACGGTTGTTTTTTTTTTTTTTTTTCTTCTTTGATTAAAATTAATAGATTATTTTCTGTACGCGATGATTTTGATTCCCATAGAAACAGACAATTTTCATTAGCCAAAGTCAGAAAAATTAGGTTTCTTTAAGTTTATTTATGGTGCAAGCATATCTCAGCTTAGGCCTGTATATACGACTACGTCGGCTGAAAGTACTGTACAGTGGTCGTCTGAATGTATAGTTGACAACGACGCCATCAGTTCGAACACACTCTCTCAGTTGACGCGATACAAGTGAAGTCTGGAAACTCTTATCTTTGTTGCTTTTTAGTCTAGTGTGAACTCGGTACTGCTAGGGTAAACAAAGAGGAGGGAGAGTGCACGAGATATAAACTAATCGAATGCTGGAGTGAAGCAAACTAGAACACCAGTAAGAATGCGAAAAGAAAAAAAGGAAAGATTCACACCCACCTCTAAGCACAAAAAGAATTCTGACCTTTGTGTGCTGCAAATGGCTAATTAAGCTACGTCAGCTCTCAACTTACGACAAATCATTTTATCTTGGTAAATTTGTTTGCTGCGTCATGGACATCGGTTCAGTGTGCACACAATCGGTGAAAAGAAAATGGTGAAAGTAGTCGGAAAGGTAGACGGAAACAGACTTGTGGAGGCAATTTTCCTTCCAGGAAATTACGAGGATAAAGAACACGCACGCTAGAGGCAAAGGTAAAGAAAATTCACGATGGATTTTCCATGAAAGAAAAGAAATGGTCCATGAAAGAAAGAAGAGAGAAATAATTCGAAGAGAAGAGCTTTCTCGCTCTCACCAAGATCATAGAGGATATTTGTGCAATTCCTTACGTGTTAAGACTTTTCCATTTTGTTTTTGTTATAATTGGAAATTTCAGAGAATTTATTGCTCTTCTGTATCCAAATGCTTAGCTTCAGTTAATATTGTAATTCTGTGCAAGCCTAAAGAAACTGATATTTTGGGGTTAACAAAATGAAAGGAAGCACTGTTGTTCGTACTTTTTACTTTCAGTCTTTTCTGTATTAAATGCCAACCAAACTAACTTATGTACTGTTAGATCAGTGTTATTTACTAGGCGCAATAATTCGACTATACGATGGGGGAACTCCTCTATCCTCTCCCTTAAATGACCATTCCCGTGAAGCGGGTATCTGCCTGACGCTTTCCCAAACTTATTCATACGCCAAAGGAATAGAAGGACAACGTCTCTTGTGGTCCGATAGTATTTCCGAGATAATTAGTTTAACCCTCTGGGTGAAGGGGGGAAAAAGTCATTTTCCTATTATCTCCAGTTTCTGTTGGAAGGCTCGTAGTCTGAAGCATCATAGTAAGGTCCTTACTCAACTTGTGTATGGAGGGTAAAACCCTGACCTTCTTATCTTCATAAACTTAATTTTTCCCACCTTTCGATTCATCTTATTTGATAATTTTATCAAAAGGTACGTGAAGCTCATCTTTTCTTTTCGAAATCCATGCAGCCAAAGTCCTTATTCCCATTGTCGTTTTGATCATAGTCTGCCTTTGTATACCCACTTCATCGCCCTAGTTTCTTTGAAATTCCAAATAACGTTCCTTCTAATTTTTCTGTTAAATAACTTAATCTTCTTATAATTGGAAACTATTCCATTAATCTACTGAATAAAATAATAGATGATTTATCACTGATTTCTATAACGTTGACAAAGAGCAGAAGCATAGATTCAGGACAAGTTGTATCCTTTCGACAGGCGTAGCCTCTGTCGAAAGGATACAACAATGATACAAGGTGAAAGAATTAGTCAAGTTTAAGGTTACATGAAAACTAGGGCCTACTACCTGTCTCCATAAATAATGTTTTATAAAAATTACAAAAATAGAGGGTTAATCAAAATGCTCTCTAAAACTTTGACAGTTTATTTGAAAATAACTGAATTTTTTTTTTCTGTTAAAAATAAAAGCTATGAAATGAAAACATAAATGTAAAAGTTTTAACAGTTACCTTTTGTCCTTCAATATGGGCCCCACATGTGACCCTGCAACACTTGCAAAGTGATAGGTAAGGGGAGTGGGGAGTACAAACACCATCTTTCACAAAACCCCATAGATAAAAATCTAAAGGAGTGAGGTCTGATCTCGGTGGTCAGTGAAGGAAAGGTTTGTCATCCCGGGAAGCACGGCCAGTCTAGCGACGGGGATAATAATCTTTCACAAACTTTCGAATCTCGCTGTGGAAATGTGGCGGATCCCAATCCTGCTGCCAGATGAAGTTGTTTCTCTCTTATATCAGCTGTGGCAACAACCACTCGATCAGGATGTGGAAATGCCATTCAGTGTCTTCGGCGAAAAAGAAAGGCCCGTAACTCTTTGTCACGGATAACGTTTACTTTTGGACTGTCCAGTTCACGTTCTACAGCAGGGCTGGGAAACCTCTCGCGCGCAGGCGAAATTTCGTCCCCAGTCAAACGGCCCGCTGGTGAAGTCCTCTAAAATATCATAAGAAAAATCAGCATATGCCTTAAGGGAAAAACAGTAATTTAATATAAGTTGTTTTAGCACTCCATAAACAAATTTCTGTTAGCTGTAATGGTTCTCTTGTGATATTAATCATGAGTTGGAATACGCACGAATTGATGACGCAATAGTCACTGTTTCAGCCATTTGGCATTTGTTTCTCCCTAAAACTACCTTGCGCGCATTGGGTCTTGTCTTATTAGGTCTTGTTCTCCTGGTATTAGATAGTCGGCCTTGATTTAAGTTTTGCTTCGTTGGTTTTCGGTTGCATCATTACACATCATTGCAAATTAAGTGCAATAATTGTGACTGCCGGAAACATTTATGGTTCACTTGCTTATTTTTATTTAAGTCAATATTGTAAAGTGCATAAAAGTAACTCGTTTGTGCAATGACTAGAAATAATAGAAGGAAAATGGCAGGCGAAAGTCTTGTTTGATGGAAAATGGAGGAATAATTTTTTTTTTTTTTTTTCATGGAAGTAAATGGAAAGTATGTGCGTGTGTCCCATTTGTAAAGAATCAGTTGCAGTTTATAAAAAGTACTATCTTGAACGCCACTATTTGGCCAAGCGTAAGGAATACGAAAAACTGAATGAGAGAAACTTGTCTAAACTCTGCATTTAGACAAGGTAACATTTTTAAAAAAATCTTTATTATGCAAACAGCAATCTATTTTCAAAAGACAATATTCATGAAAATACATCTGTAACGCAAGCAAGTTATGAAGTGTGTGAGCTAATTGCAACGAAACTGAAACCACACATTCAAGGCGAGTTTGTTAAAGATGTATAGTTGCTGTTGCACGAATTTTAACTCCAGAAAGTCATTGTTTGAGAATATTAGTGTATCACTGAGGGCAGTTTCTGACCGTATAAAAGACATGGCTTAAGTTATCTAAGTTAAGTTTCAAGGATGGAATTTATTCCATAGCTGTAGATTGAGACAACAGATATATTAAATATGGCATATTTCGCTATATTTGTACGTGGGATAACGGCAGACTTTATGATACGAGAAGATTTATTTGCTTTAAAATCGATGTACGGGATTACCATAGATGTAGATCTCTTTTCTGAAGTCAAATCAACAATAAGTGATTTCAATTTACCCTACGAAAAACCGAGCGGTGTAGTTACGAACGGTGCGTCATATATAGAGTAGGATCTCAAAAAGGACTTGCTTTAATTAAGAAAGAATTGGAGAGCCGTCAGCTGGAATCTTAATGTGTCATCAACAAAATTTGTCTGCACATTCTCTAAGAATGACTAGTGCGATGAAAGTGGTAACAAAATGTATTAACTTCATAAAAAAAATAGGGATTGAACAACAAACAATTTAAAGAAATGTTAAAGGACCTTGAAGCGGAATATTGGGATTTCCACCGAGTGGACAGAAATCATGGGATACCTACCTAGTAATGGGTAGGTACACCTTTCGACCGGATAAGGGCAGTCACACAGCGAAGCATTGAGTCCACTAGTTCACGAAAGCGTTCCACAGGTATTCCCATCCATGCTTACTGCACCGCTGTCCATAATTCCCTCATATCCAAAGCTCGAACGGACCTTTCCACAGCATCACAAAGATTCTCCACAGGGTTCATTTCCGGTGAACGGGAAGGCCATTCCATGGTGGTAAAATCCGCGGAATGCTCTTCGAACAATGTTCTAGTTACCGCAGCTCAGTTGGGAGGCGCATTGTCCTGCTCGAAGAATCCGTTGTCCTGTGGGTGCACGATGACCATGAAGGGATGCAAGGATGGACACGTAAACTGGACCGTTCAGAGACGCGTGTAGGCGTACCAGAGGGCCCAATGTGTGCCACTTGAACACGCCCCAGACCATTACCGACCGTCCATCTGCCTGAACAGTTCCATGTTGACATGATGGGTGCATAGCTTCGTGTGGTTTCCGCCAGATACGCACCCTCCTGTCCGCTCGAAATAACTGGAAACGAGACTCGTCAGACCAGGATACACGTCTCCAATCATTCACGGCCCAGTGCCGATGTTCTTTCGCCCAGTTGAGGCGTTGAGTCCTGTGTCGTGGTGTTAGCAATGGGACTCTGGCGGGTCGGTGGCTCCTATAACCTATTGCTGCTAATGATTGCCTGATTGTCTTGGTGGAGATATTTCTGGCACCTCCCTCGTTGAAGTTGGCGGTGATTTGTGCCACTGTCGTTCTCCGGTTGGTTGAAACAATGGGAGACAGACGTCGACTGCCAGGTTCATCCACCATCTTTCTCTGCCCATAGAGCTACTGATTCTGGCGGCTGATCTAAATGCCAAATCTAACTTTTGGCATAGCGGAATTGTGATTCTCGGGGGTCTCTCTCTTGGAGCATCTGATTTTATTACGTAATCTAAGTATTCAAAATCTACCTGGTAAACCTTTTACATTTTTAACTTGTAATGGTGAGTCTAACATAGACGTGACTGTTGTTTCGTCAGGGTATGATGGGAGGATATTGGAGTGGGATGCGAACCTGGATATGGTTAATAGTGACCATAATGCAATTTCTTTTTACATTGCTCCTGAATTGGTGCGGAGGAATTTTGGCATTAGAAATTTTAAGATTTTCAATAGACAAGGTAAATTGGGACAAATTTGGTAATTATTTGAAATCAGTATACAATGATGATAATGCAATACTTTTGAATGATTTTAACGCCGATGAATTAGTAGCCCATGTTGAGTACCATTTATACCAGGCTATGCTACAGAGTACAAAAAGAAAACAATTCAGAGTGGTTCCGGTTCCCTGGGAGTCTCCAGCGTTGACTGTGCAAAGATCTAAGGTGATGAAAGCTAGGAGATTGCTACAGCGGAGTAGACATCTGACGGAGCAAGACATAAAATTGCTCAGTGACAACTATAAAACATTACGAAGAGAATATCAAAGAAATTACCCGTGCCAAAATTGAGCGTTGGCAGAATTTAGTTAAAGAGGTGGCTAATTCAGACCCTTGGGGACTGATTTATAGGATCCCATGAGACAAGCTTTTACATGGAGAAATTTTGTGATTAACGGGAAGGAAACTGACAACTCGTATGACACTGTGGAACCTATAGTTGGAGCTTTTTCCGGAGGATGAACCTGGGCTGGATAGGACTGAATAGTCTAGAATGCGTCTGGAAAATACCGAGTATGTGGGTTCGTCGGAGATGTCTTTTTTCCTTATTGGAACTTGGAGCAGCTATTGCTAAACTAAACGTTAAAAATGCCCAGGTCTGGATTTGATAGAAAACAAAATTTTGTTAAAGTTTTTTTTTTTTACCTCTGCCCACAGATTTTGTTAAAAATGTACAACAAATGCTTGCTGGAGAGGAAGTTTCCGAGATCTTGGAAGATTACTCTTCTTATGATCCTCCATAAAACCGGAAAACCTAAGAGGGACCCTCGGGCATATAGGCCAATTTCTCTATTGTCTAACCTTGGTAAGCCGTTTGAGAGGCTGTTGCTTCCTAGAATTGTTGATGTGCTAACTGAAAAACATGCTATATCAGATAGTCAGTTCGGACTCAAGAAATTCGACTGAGGAGGCTATTTTGACATTGATTAATTATATAAAATACTCTCCTGAAAAGTATGTTTTGGCAGTGTTTGTGGACTTTGAGGGTGCTTTTGACTCCGTGTGGTGGAAGAGTGTGTGTGTGTGTGTGTGTGTGTGTGTGTGTGTGTGTGTGTGTGTGTGTGTGTGTGTGTTGAGATCTTTAAGGATGTCTGGATGTGACAAATACATATGGAATTGTACGTTCACATTTTAGTAACCGGTTGGTGAAGGTTTGTGCGAAGCATTTGATGTTTGGCAAATATATTAATCGAGGATGACCACAGGGATCAGTTTTGGGTCCGATATTTTGGAACACTGCCTTAGATTAGTGATTAAACAGGTCTTTCACTTCATGTTGCCTGCAAGTGGCGTATGCGGATGACTTGGTTGTGGGAGTTCCTGGAGAATCCAGAACAGTACTGGAGCAGAAAATAAAAGATATTTTGAATGACCTCTCTGTCTGGGCCTTCTTGAATAAACTGAAAATTTTCAAAGAAAACCAACTTCATGGTGTTTAAGAACCACTTAGATTATAATCGTCCGTCCACAGTACTGTTGAACGGAAGACAAATTCCACTAGTGTCAAGTATAAAATACTTAGGAGTAATTCTGGATGACAGGATGGGTTTTCAATTGCATGTGTCACACCTAAATGAAAAAAATCAAGAAATTCACCTCCTCAGTGATACGAATTTCTAAGAAAGAATGGGGACTTAAAAAGAACTGTTACTGTACTACAAAAACACTTTTCTACCAATCGTAGCTTGCGCTGCTGGAGTGTGGATGGGAGCAGTGATAAAAGTCCGAATAAGAAATAAGCTTATGTTGTTGCAGCGATCAATGTTATTGACTTTGTTACATGCTCCGAAGAACTGTGTCAACAGCTGCGTTACAAGTGATTGTGGGGTCTATTCCTTTGGACCTATACATAGTGTATCGTGGGATGCTGTATGCACTGAGAAAGGGAATTCCAACTCGTTATTTGGACATTTCCATCGACCTGACTGCTAGTATTAAAGAAAAAAAACTTAGAATTCTTTAGTTGAAATATGGAGAAATCGGTGGAGCTCTTGAGAAGTAACACGGAAGATAATTCCATTAGCGGACTTTGATATGTCTAGAACTGTGTCGTCATGGTTTTTTCCCTCTATGTTTACCAGTTATATTCTGACAGGACATGGATCCTTTCGTGATAAACTGCATTCTAGGGAACTGGAGCCTGATCTGTGGTGCTCCTACGGTGAGGCGGAGTCTTGGTCACACATTGTTTATTTGTCCTTTCTACTGTTCTGAGCGGCGCTGACTTTTTGAAGAAGTTTCTTATCTTACCGAGGATAATGTGCAGATTGTTCTGAACGGTGCATCTAGTTTCCAGAAGTTTGCAGCTACTGTGTTTGCCAGAAGGACAATCATGAGAGATCTATCAGAGGTGGAATTGGCAGCATATGTGAATAATGCATGAATGCATCTGGGTTTGGGAGCCACAGATCAGTAAGCTATATGTCTGATCTGTGGCTCCTCAACATGTACCACTACGGTGGTTTTTTCCCCTTTCTTGGGTTAGGGCGGCCTAAGACCAGGAATGCTGGCACCCAGCAGTATTGCACTTCCTCCGTTGGGTGCGGGATTGTACTTAGTCACTACAGCTGATAATAGTAGTAGATCCGGCTCCACGTGCCGGGGACGGGCATCAGTTTGCAGCTGTAGATGTCAGCTGCTTTCTGATGGCAAAGTGATCCGACATTAACAACACACTAAACATTACTTTAATATAATTTTAATCTTTCCTATACAAAATTTCAACTATTACTTTTTGACATTTTCGCTTAAAAATTATAACCATCTCAAAATTTTTCTTGTTTTGGATATTCTTTTTCTCAGCTATATTTCAGGCCCACTTTACAGTTTTTCTGTCATCTAAATGAATTAAGTGGAGATGGGCATATGCCTGGGAACCACCCCGACACAGTATACACGCGCACACACGCCCATAGAGCTGTCCTGATGAGATGTTATTCCGGAGTGTAGCGTATTCCCGCTACACTCTTGATACTGTGGAACGGGGATAGTGAAATTCCTGTACCACCTCCGCGATAGCGACCCATGCGTCGGCACCCACTATAATCCTTCTTTCAAAGTCTAACTCACGATTGTTATCCATACTGCCATCGAATTACCGTCTACGTGAATGCAGTGTACCTATAAACCTGCCAAGCAATGGTTCATCTACTAGCGGGGGGGGGGGGTCACAGCGTCGCGTTGCGCAGCAACCAGATATACCATGAATTCTGTCCTTTCATTGTATTTTTCCATTGTGAGGTTCTCTGGCTAAGAGAAGGGCACATGCTGAAGTGCTTCTGAGCTGAAAGATGAAGTGAAACTTGTTGGATATTAAAGGCTTCCACATTATGGAATTAGAGGACCAAAAGGGGTTATGTGATTTGGCGTTTTTGGTCTATATCATTAGCCACTTAAATGATCTCAATTTGAAATGACAAGGGCCAAATCAGCTTATTATCTCTCCTTGTCAACATCAGGAGCTTTGAATTAATGCTGCAATTGTTCAGTAACTCAACTGAAAAAAAAAAAAAAAACAACAAAACAACACTACATGGTACATAGTATAAAATATATTGCTCACCTCCGGAGGAACGGAATTAAGGAAAAAGAAACTTGCAGGTACAAACAATATAGTACTCTTTAATAAAAAAAAAAAAAAAAAAAAAACACAGGCACAAATTGAGTTAGACTAACTTAAATGTTTTTTTTTTTTTTTTTTTGCTTTATTTTAATTTAGTCTAACTCAATTTGTACCTGTGTTTTATTAAAGAGTGCTATCTTGTTCGTACCTGAAATTCTTTCCTCATCTCCGTTGGGAACGGAAATGAGCCATATACTTTATACATGGATCCTGGAGTCAGACGCCTCTTTAATCTTACTGCATGCTACATTTTCCAACACTGAAAGAACTTAAACCAGAATCGATAGTGGGGTGTTCCAATCTTTTGAATCAATTTCAAGAGAGGTTTCAAGATTTACAAAATCATGAACTCAAGACTATCTATTTTGGAATTTTATAAATTCCATGTAGATACTGAAAAATCCACTTTTGAGGAACCGTACAGTGAAAATTTCATCACTGGTAGAAAACCACTTATCAATGTGAACAATTTTTCTGAACATTAAATTTACCAAGAACCACTTGAGTGCTAGACTTACGGATGGTAATCTTGCAAACCAGCTAAGAAATGCTGCGTCATCAGTGCCACTAACATCTCTGTGCTTTCCAAAGAAAAGCAGGGCCAGCTTTCTCATTATGGTGCAAAGTAAGAAGTTCCATTAAAATTAAAACAACTGTGGAGTCTTTGGTATTTCAAGCATTATAACTGTGGTTAATTAATGCATTATAACGTTTTAATTAATATTGCTTAGTGTGATCGCGTGCATACCTATGAATTTGTAAAATTTAAGATTCATTATTTTTCTCAGCTAAGATACGCTCCCACCAAGTTTCTGTACACTTGCAATTCGCCCCGGTATTAAAAGGTTCCTCACCCCTGTGCTACAATTTCATCTGGATTCTCACTCACTCAGTATTTGGAAGAGTGCGAATTTGTTGGAAAAATACAGGACCATGCTGAGGAAATGCCGCGAGCTAGGCCACAATGTCTGTGTCTGCAATTCTGCCCAGACACGATAGGAGGGATCATATGTTAAAAGCCTTGTGGATTAACTCAAGACTTGAAGGACACTGCAAGGTTTAGGGGGGAAATTTCTATCAGCATGGCCCACACTTGTAGGTAGAAGGAATTTGTTTTGTAGAGACTGGATACACTTAACCAAAGGTGGTGCAAAAGTTTTGCCGGTATTATTGAGGATACCTTAAAGGTTCAGGGAAACTGCTAGTTAGGGAGGGATGTGGGTAATACTGACACGCATTTATCTGATATTGATCAAAGTAACTCTTGCACATACCTCAAGAGTTCTTATTTGTTACCCCAACTGGACATTATCTAGATGTTCTGGGGGCAGAAACGTTTCAAGTGAGCGGGTAGCTAATGCCAGGGAAGAGAGCCTAAAAAACTTCAAGGGTTGTGTTAGGGTTGTTAAATATACAAGAACGGTAAGTCTTAATTGTTTATATAGTAATGTTAGTGTCGTCAATAAAATGATCGAACTGCTGGTTAAAACAACTAACGCGGACATAATAGGGCTGGCGGAGAACTGGGGCTTACATTTGAACTGTGGTATGCTTTAAAAACATTAATCACAGATGTCTTGCATGTATTAAAAAAAATACTCCACGAGGAGGGTTCCAAGTTGGATGAATAGCGAAGTTGCCACATCACCTGAGCAGAAAAAGGTGGCATGGAAAGGTTACAGAGCAATAAAAAGTACTGAAGCCTATAACAGCTACAAGATTATCTGTAATAGAGCCACAGAGAAGGTTCGACAGGCAAAGGCAGTTTATGAGACATCACTAGCAAACAGAGCAGAGGGAGGATAAGGAATTCTTCACATATATAAATGCTAAGAAGAGCAGGACAAACCAGGACGCACCTTTACGTAAGGGAAAGGGGATAGTATTAAATACACCAGCTTCCGTTGCAGATGAACTCAACGATTATTTTGCATCGATATTTACAAATGAAAAACCTTTTGTGGCAATGGGAAATTGTAGGAGCGAAGTTGAAAAATATGTAATTAATGATATTGAAATTTCGCAAGATTTAATGAAAGGCCAGTAAGGCTCCTGGAGTTGATGGAATATACCCTATAATCTTAAGGGAGGCGGCAAGTGAGCGCATTGAACCATTGAGGCTATTTATGCGAGCATCACTAGACTCTGGGGAGATTCCCTTGGATTGGAAAAGTGCCAATGTATCTCCCATACATAAGGGTGGCTCTAAGAGTGAAGTGAGAAATTATCGACTTGTCAGTCTGACTTCAGTGGTAGAGAAAATCATGGAGGCAATAATCAAGGTGGAATTCAGGATAATTTGGATAGAATTGAAATTCTCAAGGATACTCAGCATGGTTTTGTAAAGGGAAAATCATGTTTAACGAATCTGGTTCGCTATTTTGAAAGGGTCACTCACGAGCTGGATTTAGGGAATAATTTCAACATTCAAATCTAAATAAACAGCAAAGCTTTTGACTAAGTCCCACATGAGCGGTTGCTTTATAAGCTGGAACAGGTTGGAATCGCTGGGAAAATCCTTAGATGGATGGCTTCAGGGCAAGAGGCAGAAGGTTGTTATAAATGTCTATTCCTCAGATTGGATTGATGTAAGAAGTGGTGTTCCCCAAGGATCAGTATTAGGACCACTGTTGTTTTTAATTTTCATAAACGACATCGATGAAGGGATAGAGGGCGTGATGTCTAAATTTGCAGATTGTTAAAATTGGTAGAGTAGTTAAATGATCACTGTCAAGCTGAGCTTCTTCAAAGAGACCTAGATAGACTTCAGGAATGGTCAGAAAAATGGCAGCTATGCTTTAATCCAACAAAGTGTAAGGTATTAAACCTGAGGAAACAGTAATCCCACAATAACTTATTCACTTGGTGGAGTTCAACTAAACCCAGTACTGGAGGAAAGGGACTTGGGTGTTACGATACGGTCAGACATAATTCTCTGAGAATTGTAATCAGGTTGCAAGGAAGGCCCATGGTGTCTTACCGATGATCTATCGAACTTTTACAAGTAGAGATTGGGACGTGATAATCCCATTATATAAGGCTTTTGTTAGACCACACTTGGAATACTGTATTCAAGTATGGATACCGCACCTAAAGAAAGACATCGAGCTTCTTGAAAGGGTGCAAAGACGGGTAACTCGCCTAGTGATATCGGCAAAAGGGCGTCCTAATGAAGAAAGACTTCGAATATGTGGGTTGCAGAGTTTGGAAACTAGACACCTTAGAGGAGATTTGATTGAGGTGTTTAAGGCTCTGAGAGGCATCAGTAAAATGAATGAGGACGAAACTTTCAAGCTTATAAATGATGCTAGAACTAGGGGACATAAACTCAAGTTACGGGGGGGAAATGTTTAGATTGGACTGCAGGAAGTTTTATTTTAGACAGCGAGTTATAAATTACTGGATTAAGTTACCTACATGGGTGGTAGAGGCTGACAGTTTGGGGAAATTCAAAGGTCATCTGGATAGTACCTTCTGGTCAGGGAAGCGCATAGGATGATATGTTTAATTTCCTTTTCTTTTATTAATTATTATCATTGTTTTATTCGTTTTTTTTTTTTTTTTGCTGGTGCAGCATAAGCCATAGGCTTTCTTACACCATGCGGCCATTACTAATAGGAATGTTGTCGATTCACTTTACCACTCAAATGGAACGACGCCTCATCGGTAACTAATCTGTCCTTAAAATTTTCAACAGTACCATACAGTCATTGGATGTTACAACAAAATTCGTACCTGGAAACTCATGTGGTTTTAGGGATTGTAACAAATGAATTTTGTAAGGGGGCATGGAGAGTCGCTTTCTGAGAATACAACAAAAAGCGTGGGCTTTTTGTGGAATTACAAGCTTTCTGGGTTTGTTAGTTGATTTGCGGGAACTCCTGTGATAACGTCTGCTGCATGGACTACAGTAGTTTCGTCTATGCTGAGAAGACCTGTGCTTTTGCCCTTGCAGATACATCTACGCTCAACAAACTGCCTATACTACTTAATGATGAAGTCTCGAGGTGTGGATATCTCCGAAATTTAGTTCGGAATGATCGCTGCACTGAAACACTTTATCTTGTTTCATGATAATAGAACTATGATTTCTCAACAGGCGACGCCATCTTGAACGCAGCGCTATCTGGCGCAGACGTCTGCGCCAGATAGCGCTGCATTTAAGATTTATCGGTTCCTTGCCGGAACCGATCCTCAGACAATACATAGGCTGTTGCTCGTCTCCTGCTTGCCCATATCTCTGAATTCTGACTGAGAACGTACAGTCGGAATTGAGATGTCTGGTATGAGGATCGTTTTCAGCAAGGTTTCCGAAACGTACCTTAATATACTGTATAATGAATTAATCAATAGCTAAATAAACAATTTTAATATTCACGTGGTATAAGAGTGGTCATTCTAGAAATCTAGATTAAAATCAGAACAACGTCACATTGCAGTCTATAACATCTGTTAGTTGTCGATTAAAAGAACTTAATATAAGGTTCGAATCCCACCAACATGAGCGAAACTTTATGGGTTTTTTTAACCGTTGCTAGTTAGTCGGCTCCTGGTGGGGGGGGGGGGTAATTTTTTTTCTTCTCTTTCTAAACTCCTTTTCATCGAGAAAAGGAGGTAAACCGATCCCGTAATTTGCAGATAAACCGATGCCTCATAGCCTTGGTTGCTTTACGCAAAATAAATAAAATAAAAAATCTTGGCAGCTTCCTGTGTGAAAAATCACAATTTAATCTTCAATCATTTTGAATTCTTAACTAATTATTAACGCATGATTCTTGTTTGATTAAACTTAATGGAATTAATTTTTTTTTTTTCATGGCCATGTACTGCTTTCTTTCCAGGGAACTTGTTAAAGAGACTCCTCTCTTGCTGTTACCTTCCTGTTTTATAAAATATGATGGCATAAATAATTTATTTTCTGTATAACACTGGGTTTGATTTTTATTGTCAGTAGTCCTTAAACCGTTTATGATCTCACAGCATGCAATGACATGATGGATTTCATTTGACTCATTATTTATGCTTAAAGCAGGGAGAACTTGTTAATTTTTTTTACGTTCTACTAAAACAGAAGGAAGCAACATAAAATGAGATTCGTCAGTCTGCTTTTGATGTGAATGAACACTCTAAGACTGCAAATAATTATATCTGAAGCAGTTAGTCTGCTTTTCGTTTACTATTCCAATGAAAATGTCAATGTGCAGTTTTAACTAAATACTGGTGCTAACTCTCTCCAACCCCCTCTCACTACTTTGGAAGTTGCGGTTCGAATCTCATCGATTTCAGGAACACATTGAATCATTTTTTCTGCGAAGTTTAATTAACTTGTCTCCAAGAACTATGCAGGATTTCTGTTTTTTTTTTTTTTTTTTTTTTTTCCCTCCCGAATTACTCATCTGGTATTCTATGATTCAAGAGCAGAGTACTAACCAAAAATTTAGTTATTTAGTTGATATTTATTGTTAAATACACTGGCTTTTAATAGGGAGGGCTTTGGAAATATCGCCAAATTTCCAGCCGAAAAGTGAAATTAATCAAACCAACGAAACCAGCGGCAAGAAAACCCAGGGAACCATTACTGTCTAGCAAAAATACCATCAGCAAATCGTCAATCAACCCAACCCAACTCAGCTCGTCAACAAGGAGGTCAAATTCCCACAACGTATATTTTAAGGAGGAATGTTATCATTTCGTAGTCAGATTCTCTTTCTCTTACTTCCGGGGCCATCAGCATTTCCTCCCTTGTAGATAGATTTTGTTAGGGAGCAAATTAAATCTCTTAATAGCGAAACTTGATACGTTTTTAGGTCTCCAGTAAAGTTCACCTTATTAAAGAGAAAATAACGGCTGGTAGAATCTGAGAGCATGTGGAAAATTTATGATATCGCATAAAACTAAATCTAATGCATATCAAATTTTAAATGGGATTGTGAGATAGCTGAAATGGTGCTTTGTAACGTGGATATACTGACATTGTTTTTACATCGATTGTGGTATATTAGTTTTCTGCTTTTGAAAGGTGTTTAGGTAAAAAAATCGCCTTAAAAAAGTTTTTGTAATTAATAATACTGCGCTCTTCTGGCTTTGAATGACTGCAGAATATAGCGGTAAATTTTTTGACGAAAATGACATGGCTACGGAGGTTTTCATGGAAATTACATTACAATGGGAAAAATCAAAATTATTTGTGAGCTCTTCGCTGATAACGTCAGCAGAAAGTTGAATGGAATGTTTCCCGTGCGAGGGTGTTTGGAAAATCTATGTAGGAGTCTGTGGGAAGGGATAATAGGTAGATGTCTCTGGGAAGGGATTGGAAAATGCTGGTAGACCTGCCAATATCAAAATATCTTATGGTTTGTTGCATTCAGCGCTTGTTCATTGAATATTTCTGTGTGATAATTTCGTAGCCTTCATTAACATTTTTGAAGAATAGAATCTCGTGTATGGAGATCACAGATTGACTGAAGCGTCTCTTTCTGTCTGTCTGACCACTTCGGCACAGACTTCTTGTAGAAGTATTTCATAGGCTGCGGGAAACAGTTAAGTTGATCATCACTAACACTTTTTCTCTTGGGGTTAAAAGTGCTTAAAGTAGTCTGCTGATAGGATTCTTACCCTTTTTTTCATTGGCGCTTATTAGTATTCAAGGCAATAAGCGTTCACTTATTTGTTGTGTTGACTTGTTAGGAAAGTGTTTTATTTTGATCACGGCACATAACTTGTGTCTGAAATATTTGTTTAACCACCTTGTTCCTTACTTACTGTTACGTTTTTGCTTATCTTTAGGAAATGTAATTTTTTTCCCCATCTCACAAAAATGTAATGTGTTGTTGGAAATTGTTCCTTACATTACCTTTTTTTATTTCTTTTACAGGATACATCTTTACAAATGTGTCCTGTAAATAAATAAAACAACGCACATCTGTTTTTTGTCACCCATAAATTAATAAATTTTTTTTATCAAGATCCAAGCAAAATTAATAGTTATAAAACCTAGAAAAATTGTGATAGTACATACTTTACCAGATCTCTTCGACCGATGAGTATCTTCACTTCTCAGCATTTAAACATCAAACGATAATCAAATCATCATCCACATATTGTATTCTCCTTCAGATTGTTCCGAAATATCTTTGTTACTCAAGTTATGCTTACTTAATGATCTCCCTACTCTTACCCTCGTGTTCTGCTTCTGCTCAGGAAAAAAGTAAAAGAGAGATTTCTTCATGATTTCCACTCCCTCTTTGAGTAACTTTTTTCTTTTTTTTTTTGTGTCAAAAGAAAACCGGCATCATCTAATTAACACATCATAGTCAAGGTCTGTATTGCCACAGACGAGGTTTGGTAATAATGTTAGACAGTTTTTCACTTCTGTCATAAAAAAAAAAAAAAAAACTGATACGCGGCTAATATTAAGTAATCGGCAGTGTCTTAGCGCTGCGTCCTCAATTCCTTAGGAAGGAAATTGAAAACTGAAGTTAGGACAGGTAAGAAATAGCTTTCCGTTAAGATTGTGATATTTTTAGGGAACAATTTAGTTACATGAGCGATCGGAGAAGTGTACAGAATTGAAATTTTAAAATAGTGAGAACGAAAGTGAAATTATATTAAGGGGAAAAACGAAAACGAACGAGAAATAAGTAATGACAATAGGGAAGTGCGGAATTAAAAGAAAAATAAAGCAAGAGAAGATGAAAAATAGTGGCATCTTTTCATATGACACTCTAATAATGCTAAAACTTACTACTATGTGTCGCTTTTTTTTTTGTAGTTTTTTTCGTGTAGGAACTCATTATTTTTGTAGCCTCTTGAATAAGCGATGGCAAAGGAGTAAAACCCAAGTAATAAATGAAGCTGCTCCGTTCAAGCCGCGCTCGCTGGCTTCTTTAAGAGTTAATCGACTGCTCTGGTAACGGGCAGCTAGGAATTGATGTAACACCGGCAGCCTTCTGAAGCCTAACGCTGCGGATAAGTAGTTTTGTCCTCCAAAGAGATTTAGAGACCTTCAAAGAAAGCTAAAGAACAGCACGATTAAGGCCATTGATGGGCCATATTTCGAACGACAAGTATGGAACTGACTAATGGATCCCACCTTTTTACGATCGCAGTAAGCGATCGTAAAAAGGTAAGTAAATACTGCCTGGTCGAAGTTAATGAGTATGTCCCTTTGCATAAGCTTCACCGATAGTAAATGTTCACCGTGTACGTGCAATTAGTGAACGAATTTTAAGAAGAGTCAATACTTCCGGTATATTTTGTACATTATTGTTTATTTAACCCTGTAAAAGTCTCGGGTCGAGCACGAATGTACCCTTGTTTATCGTACATTGTGTTCCTCGCACCTTAGTCTGTATTCACACCCTTCTGGCACAGAGCCGTCCCGGGGTTAACCAAGGTTTCTTGGGAAATAAACTTATTTTAATAATAATAATAATAATAATAATATGGAGAGAATAATGTGTCAGTTTCGAATCCCGTCGCAGATGGGAAGAATTCTCAATTTTTTTTTTCACTCGACTGTGCCTATAACAGATGAAAGTACTAGATTGTAAACTTTCCTAGAATACAAGCAGTTCACAACAGGATATACTGACGACTCATGTGTAAGTGCTGAGCTAACCGTAAATAACTAGTTCTAGTAGTGTTTTAGTCCCATCAGAACTTATACCATATTGCGCAGTGTATATTATTATCTCTAAATTGTGTTCTGTGGTCAATTTGCCTGTTTCCAGGAGAAAAACCATGCAACACTCGCCAGACCGACTAACTCAGCCACGTTGTGAAAAAAGCCAATAAAAATTCCTCGCGTCTTTGGAATTCGAACTGGACTTTTTCACTCTGTGGGGGAGGACTGTGAACTATGCCAACCGCGAGAGCCTTGTTTAGGACAACAGATCTCTATTTAAAAGCTTTGTTCTAAAGTCTGCAATTTGAACAAAGATTTAAGCTTTTCTGACATTCCACAAGCCCTCTTTTGTTTAGACAGATTCCCTCACTTTAGAGGCAAGCCAATCTTTAGAACACATCTGTTACAGACAGTGCGTAACATCTGATAAGCGTATTACCTGCATGGAGTATCGTTATTGACGTCATGCAGTTGCTGCACCATGGGCACACCAAATTAATTTTAGGTAATTTACACATCACGAATTCTCGTTGGCATTTGTTACTGTTGTGTTTTCTTGAACATGGGGATCACCTTCAGCATGTTATCACCCCTTGGATATTTTCTTTTTGGAGTTACGCAAGTTACATCAAATTATTGCAGTATTTTCAAACAGAAATAACGTGTGTGTGTGTGTGTGTGTGCGCGCGCGCTTTTAAAGTCTCCAGCGTAATTTAAACAAGAAGGTTGTGAAGTAATAGGGTCGCACCTCCGTTATAAAATTTATTCCCCACTTTATTATTCTCCAGAAAAGTTAATTCTGGTATGGAGAGGGAACAGAAAAGTACAAAATAAACCTGGTAATTGATCAACAAACAAATTTTACAATATTATAAGTAGTATCTTTTATATTATTTGTTTCGTGAATTCTGAAAGAGGTGCTTCCCTATTGGCGAACATCTATGATTATAAACGAAACTTTTTACCTTTGTCAGCAGATGAGCGCAACAAAATTACAAGCAACTACAGCACTTATTTAGACCATCTGCTCTATTCCGTTATGGAAATGTGAGCACCTACACATTATCCCTCATCCAGTAGGAGAAATATTTCGAAACTACAGCTAAAACAGTACGGGCACCTCCTACGCGAAGTAACCGACTGGTAACTTTGTCATTACTGAACATCCCTGCTGCAACACGCAACGGCGCTATTAACACATGCGAAAGATAATGGCAGTCGCTATTAACAAATGTGAACTACCACTTCTTTATCAAGTCTGCAGCATTCCCTGCATGACAGCGACTGGAGATTACATGACCCTGTTCAAGGATGTTAAGCGACTGGCTCATTCTCTTTTTATTTTTCGTCCTCTTTTGGTGTCACAGAGTAGGTCCTAGTACGTGTATAACCGAATTTGTTCAGGTTGATAGCAGGGATGTTTGACGCAAGACAAGTGCATGTTTACTACAGTTATCGCGAATATCCGAAATGCTGTTGCAGAAATAGTCCTAGTGGAACATTTCCTGCTGTTGGAAATACCGTGCAGGGATACTTCTAATAGCTGAAACGTACCAGTCGGACTATTCCAGCAAATATCATTTAGGATATTTACAATTCGTGTTAATTTTACTAACACTTATGTATTCGTGTTAAGGTTACTAACTAATATTGATTCACTGAATATCGTACTACCTCTAGTGCTTTTTATATTATTATAAATTAATTTATTGAATTATATTCATCCCGTTTGGCTAGGATGTCGTACAGACAGAAGCGTCTGATATGGGGCATAGTAGGTAACTTCCCCTCCTGGCCCGTATAGTTTAGGGGGACGGAACTAGATTCTGTGCTCCCTACGGGGAAAGGCCAGTTGGCTGAGTGAGGTTCCTCTGCTGGCTCTGGACGACATCTTGTGTACACGTTATGTACAGTAGTTGGTATTAGTAATGGCATATGATGCAATAAAGTAAGCTTATAAAACATCAGACAAAAAAAAAAAAGACCTTCTCATATCACCTGCTCATCCGCTCCAATAATTTGCTAGTTCTTCCTTGAATTTATCCAAACTACGGACTTCCCCAATAGATGGAAGTTTGTTCCAACAATAAACCACTGGTTGGCTGAAGGCAAATTTCTGCACATCTATCCTGCAATCCGTCCTCAATTTGAATTCATGCTCCGTTATATAATGTGAGGAAGATGAATGCCATGAGCATTGCACTTGCTCAATTAATTCAAAGTCTAAAACGATCATCGGTCACCTCCCAGCTGCCTAGTCTCCATACGCTGCAATTTTCAGAACTGAATACTTTCTTGGTAAGACCAACCTTTCGTTCCCTTTCTCAATCTCTTGCCCTTCTCTTTACGGGCGCCTCCGTAGCCGGGTGGGAAGGAGCAGCAGTGCGTAGCACACGCTTCTTGATTAGACCGGGGTTCGAGCCCGTCACCACCAAATACGGAGAATGCGGAAAGGTCAGGGAATGACCACCGCATATCCCGGAGCAATATGGCCTTAGTTGCTAATGCTCCTAAAAACCAAATAACAAACTTTCTCTTTACCCATTCTAGCAGACTGACGGACATCAGCAGTTACAAATTCAACATTATTACAATCTTGAACATATGTAGATATGTTTAGTGTGTGCTTGTATTTTTCGCCAAGGGTGCTAAGCTCCTGAAGGTTTTAGCAATTTTTGTCTGTGATCGGGTGCAGAGAAGGGCAAGAGATTGAGGAAGGGAACGAAAGGTTAGTCTTACCAAGAACGGCTTCAGTTCTGGGAATTGCAGCGTCTGGAGACTAGGCAGCTGGAAGGTGACTGATTGAGGATTTTAAGGCTTTGAATGAATTAAGCAAGTTGAATGCTTGTGGCATTCTTAATCTTCCTCAGATTATATAACAGGGAACATAAATTCAAATTGAGGACGGATGGTTGATAGGAGACAAACCATGCAGTCATTAGCCAAGCACGACTAACTCGATCAAAGTATTAAAAAAAAATTAATTCCGTCTAGACGGTATTCAAACCTATCCGCTTTCAATACAATGTGGAAGAACGGCGATCTTAACCGCGAGGATTGTATGTATTGGAATGCAGAGGTCTTGGTAAAGCACTACCATTCAATTAAACCTTCCTTCGCAAACTTCGGTTTGGAAATTAAGAGCAAATGGATGACTCCTGTTATGACGAGTAATGCTCTCTTAGCATTCAAGGGCATGAATCTTCTTGGCACTCCTTTTTTCATTTTATTTGTTAAAGCTGTTCTTTTTGTAGCATTTCAAACTACAAAATTCTCAAATAATGCTTATGTCATGCTATGTCTCTAAACCTTTAATGTTGTGCGTCTCCCGAACGCAAGTCAATTTTTTTCAATCATATTTGTATATTAAAATAACTTTGCGATAATAAACTTTTATTTTTAAATTTCAGAGATATTATGTACTTGCACATCGATAAGTTGGCCGCGAAGCAGTTCGCTCTTCCAGAGCTATAGCTAGTTGAATTCATGTTGTCCCAGTATACATATGACATTTCTATTGGAGTTTACCCTGATTTCTAATCTCTTGGCAATAAGCACATTACAAATATTGCAACCTCTTCATTTAAAAAACAAAAAAAACCAAAAAAAAAAAAAAAAAACCTAGGTTTTCCCTTTCGCTCCTGGCGTTACTTTTCTTTGAAACAGCTGTTTACTCTGTACAAATCCCAAATCCGCATTACCGTGGAATATAGTTCCTATGTCTGGGATGGTGCCCCCCAAACCACTCAGGCTTCTCGATTCCATTCAAAAGAGGACAGTTAGGTTAATTAATTAATCATCTGACTGAGGATAAACTGTCAACATGAACGGATGCACTTGGTCAGCAACGATGTTTAGGTACGGTGTGGCATTCAGACTTGAATCCATGGGTATCAATGGACCCAACGTGTGCCAAGAAAACATTCCCCACACCATAACATTGCCCACACCACCTTGCACAGTAGTCGTCAGACACGACGGGTGCATGGATTCATGTTGTTTTCGCCAAATTCTGAGCCTTCCATCAGCATGATGCACCGGGAACTTCGACTCGTCAGACCAAGCAACTGTTTTCCAATCCACGATAATCCAGTGCTGGTGTTGCTGTGCCCACAGGAGGCATGCTTTCTTGTTCTTCATTGATAACAAAGGTACGCGTTGTGGCCGTCGGCTGTTGTAGCCCATTCGCGACAATGGACTGGAGGTTCGTTGCGATATTTTGTTCAAGGTTCTATTCTGACGTGATATGCGACATTGTGGCCCGTCTGTTTGCTTACACAATTCTAGCCATCCTCCTCTGACCTCTCATCAACAAGCGATTTTTTTCCACAGGAGTGCCGTTGAGACGATGTTTTCTGTTCGTTGCATCATTCTTGAAACTGTGGTGCGTGAAAAGTTTGCCGTTTCAGAGACGCTTTGTCCAGCACGTATTGCACCTACTACCATGCCACGTTCGAAGTCCGTTAAATCACTCATTTTCCCCAGTCTTGCTACGGTTTGTACGTTTAACTGATACTAGAAAGGTTGTTCCGCTGCATTTATATTCACAACTGTGGTCATGTGACTTGCAGCGTTGTGGGACAAACCATTTGTGTGCACAGCAGGGGTGTACCTAATAAAGTGGCAGCACAGTGTCTGTATTTAATATATATATATATAAACTGATATTAAATCAATTAATGCCAGTAGCATGGCAAAATTAATTTTCGTATTTTATTATCAGTTATACATTGGACATCATGTGGAGGAATGTGCATTTTGCTGCCTCTAATGATAGCTTTATATTTATTTTTTTATAATTTTCGTATTATATTTTGTACCAATTTGTTTTCAATTATTTCATTATGCTAATATATATATATATATATATATATATATATATATATATATATATATATAAATCCATCCATTGGGTTTAACTATAAGTAACAAAATAGTGAAAAGGATTTATACTCAAATTTGGGCTTCTCGTAATGGAAGGAGCTTACTTATATATTGTGTGTGTGGGTGCACACACTACCCTACCATTAATATTCGGACATTCCTCCTTGATGGAGAAACAGGTCCTATGCTTGCAACACTTCTCGGAACCTGCATATAAATATGCACACTGGGCTTCGAACAGACAATTACAATAGTGGACATGCAAGATGACACGTTCAACAGAATTAAGACTTACAACGTGGAATGATAGTAGGATGCAACGTAAGCAAGCGTGCTGTACGAGACATCGTAGTCACTCTGGGAATCTCTAGGTCAACGGTTAGTGACGTCATATGCAAATGGCAGAGGAATGGGACTGAATCTGACAAAAAACGGCCTGGTAAACCCCGAAAACTAACAGAACAGGACAAGAGAATTCTGCGAAGAACTGTGCGCGAAATCGTAATTTACCATTGTCTCAAGTAACACGAATACTCTGTGAGAGTATTGGGACTAATGTCAGCACTAGTACAATACGAAGGACGCTCCATGATATGGGTTACAATGGTCATGCAGCTGTTCACAAGCCATTGATCACCTCAACAAATGCTAGACGCCCATTAACATGGTGTAAAGAGCGCAAATCCTTGACTGTAGTCCAGTGGAAAACAGTCCTATGGACAGCAGAGTCGAGGTTCGCACTCTACCAGTCTGATGGCCGTTCATGGGTGCCGCGAATGCCAGGGGAACAGTTCCTTCCTGATTGTATCCTTCCAAAAATTAAGTTTGGTGGAGGCAGTGTTATGGTATGGGGGATGCTTTTCATGGTTTGACTTAGGCCGATTAGGCGTTATCGACAAAACCATGAATGCTGTGCAATACCAGGACAGCCTAGAGAATCATGCACTTCCAACATTTTGGCAATCCTTCGGAGAAGGCCCATACATGTATCAGCACGACAACGCGCCGTGCCATACTGCTCGGGTAATAACAGTGGTTTGCGGATATGGATGTGGAAAATTTGGATTGGCCAGCCTAGAGTACTGATCTGAACCCTATCGAGCATCTTTGGGATGTGTTGGATCGTCGGGTACGTGCACGTCGAGATAGCCCAAAGAACAAGGACGAACTAGTGGCTGCGTTAAAGGCCGAGTGGAGGAACATATCACCTGGGATTTATGAAAAGCTGGTTGAGATTATGCCGCGAAGATTGAAGGCCGTCATAAAAGCAAAAGGTTTCAGCACAAAATATTAAAGGATACAATAAAAGCTTTTTTTGTCTAAAGGCAGGTGTTCGGATATTAATGGTAGGGCAGTGTGTTCGTGTGTGTATATATATATGTATATATATATATATATATATATATATATATATACACACACAAAGGGTACTAGGAAAGTTTTGCAATATGACGCAAAAATGAATCACAGGAAGCTGCTTGTTGCTGCATGTTGAGACATGTTCATACGTGCATAGTAGCCGCCGCGCCAAGTCGATGGGCTCAGTTATTCATTAGTGTGAGAGTGTAAAGTGCTTGCGATGGCATCGTGGTCACGAAATGAGATAAGGACAGTTTTGCGGTATAATTTCGTGCGTGGTTTAACCATAGACCAGTCCTTAGAAGAAATGACTCTTGCACTAGATGATGATTGTCCACATCGTACAACGATATTCAGGTGGTA
Organism: Mastigoproctus giganteus; assembly: GCF_048544385.1. Taxonomy (NCBI): domain Eukaryota; kingdom Metazoa; phylum Arthropoda; class Arachnida; order Uropygi; family Thelyphonidae; genus Mastigoproctus; species Mastigoproctus giganteus. The sequence continues at coordinate 180,312,385 of NC_143575.1, read as the reverse complement.
TAGAGAATTCCAAAGGGGAAATTTCACTCTGGAGGATTCGGAGAGGCCGGGAAGGCCACGAACGTCAGTTACGGAGGAAAACGTTACTGCTGTGAGGAAAATGCTTGACGAAAACAGGCGAGTGACCTACCAACAGATAGAGGATACTTTGGGCCTAAATGCACCAGCAATTCGTTCGATTCTGCAAGATCATTTGCACGTGAAGAAACTTTGTTCTCTCTGGGTGCCGCATCAACTGACTGAAGAGCAGATGACACGGCGTGTGACTTGGTGCCGGGAGATGTTAAAAAAGTTTGATAAGGGACAATCTCGGTATGTGAACAACATAGTGACAGGTGACGAGACTTGGCTGTACTATTACGATCTGCCGACCAAGGCTCAAAACAAAGTTTGGGTATTTGATGATGACGACACACCTGTAATTGTCAGAAAATCCCGATCTGTAAAGAAGAAAATGATAGCTGTATTTTTCAAATCGAGTGGAATTGTGGAACGTGTCGTTTTGGACATGCAGAAGACAGTCACAGCTAAGTGGTATACTGAACAATGCCTGCCTAAAGTCATTGGATCTATGAAGAACCTGCGGCCAAAGTCAAGAATGGACACCTGGTACCTCCATCACGATAATGCTAAAGCTCACCGCGCCAAAGCCTGCACTGAATATTTGACCACGACAGGACTGAAACTTCTCGAGCACCCTCCCTACAGTCCAGACCTTGCTCCCTGCAACTTTGCACTGTTCCCGCATGTGAAAATGAAGCTAAAAGGGAGGCGGTTTTCCAGTGATGAGGACCTTCTACGGGCTTGGGACAACGAGTGTACTTTACTCCCTAGTGAAACTTGGCAGAACTGGTTTAAAGATTGGTTTCGGAGGATGGAGAGGTGTATTGAATGTAGAGGAAATTACTTTGAAAAAATTAAATAAAGCTGTATTGCAAAACTTTCCTAGTACCCTTTGTATATATATATAAAAAACAAATGATATAAAAAAATTATTTAAAAATTTTGGGATTCTTAAAATGGATATGGAGGTCTTCATAACATCAATATAGGCTATTCCTCCTGCTTAAAAATGTATATATTACACATGTTCCTGCTTATGCTTTCTGGGTCTGGTCATCATATATGTTCATCAAATAATAGGACTAAAGAAAGTTAAAAATTAAATAAATAAAAACATTACATTGTTTGTGCTGTCGTAGAGGTTTTTGACTACGATAAAAAAAAAATCCAATACTGATTGATGCGATAACTTGAAATTGGAGACGTAACAAGGCTTAAGAAAAAACCTATTCCATATTTTCAACCAGTTAATAAGTGGTTTTATTTTCAATTTAATTAATGGCGTTAATAAATAACAAACAGTTCTTATGTTGATAAGAGCCCATAACTTCGATGCGCGTCAAAAAAAAGTCTGAGAGACTCCTCACCGTGTTCGACATTGTATGACAGACAATTATTACTATGACTACAGTAATAAATTACCACTTTATATCTTTAAATCAGACAAAATCCTTCAAAACAAAACTAAAATCTTTTTAAAATAAAACAAATTCAAGATCACTAAACTATGCTAAAATAAATTAAATTGTTCAGTTGTAATGTAACTTTAATATACGAAAGTTGACCTAACCGGGTGTAACGTTAGGTAACATAAAATACTGTCTTGCATATGGATTGCCCTCTTCGGTAGCAGCAGCTGATAGAATCACCATCCTTCCGAAGACCAGATGGAAAACAGAGTTCGAATCCTGTCGATGAAGTGAGGAATTTTTTTCAGTGTAGCAGAGTTCGTTGGTCCCAGGCGACTGTAGCATGGTTTTTTTTTTTTTTTTTTTTTTTTTTATCCTGGAAAATACTGTTAATTCGTACAGCAGTCATGCATGACCACCGAACACACGCAATTTACACACATTACACTGAACAACAAATTTTGGGTCATATCTTGTTAAGGGCATGAAAGTAAGTTTACTCTATAGATTTTGGGGTGCTAAACACGGAAATAGTGCTTAAAATGGCAGATTGGCTCTTTTTTTCGAAAAAAAGTAGTCTTTTTATATTTACAAAGTATTTTGTTATTTATGTGGCAGTAAGATGTAGCTACGAACATAACTGTACCAAACACAGGACCTTTTCGCCTTTTTCTTGTATTCAGCTTCGGGATCATCCCTTTACATCATCCAACAATAATCGGCTAACATGCCGGCACTCCATTTGCATCTTTGTTCCATCGCTGCGATGTCTTGATGGAAGAGCTCACCATATTCATCGCTGGCGGGAAGAAATCCAGGTGTGAGTGCAAGAAATGCATCTTCAATGACATGTTGAACCCCAGTTTTCCTTAAGTAATGATATTCCACAAGCTGCCTGTAGTGGCCGGCTTTAAGATTTCCTAGAAAACCAGTCGAAACACTGAGAAGGCCTTCCACGCTGATTTCTCGCTATCACTAAGGGGGCCACATTCGAACTGTTCATCTTTGAAAGTTGCCTTATTTGTGTACCAATGAAAACGCCTGCCTTAATCTTCTCTGCGCTAAGGAATGTTCTTGAGAATTTCTCGTGCAAGTATGTGAATGCAGGACCGTTCACTTCTAAAGTTTTCACAATCCCCAGCTTGATGTGGAGTGGTGTAAGCAAAACTTTATTTGGATCTACCAGCGGTTCAAATGGTAAGTTCTTAATTCCAGGTGTTAATAACTTTCGTTGAGACCAACTCCTCTTCTCGTAATGCATATCCTTGGCACGACTATCCTACTCGCAGAGAGAGCAACAATACGTAATGTAACCCTTTTTCTAGTCCTAATGAAATGGAGATTACCTTTTAAATAGTAGAGGATGTTCTCCATATTTGCGTTTTTTTTTGTTTTTTTTTGACGACATACGCAAGAGGTATTGAAGGTAGTATATTCCTATTTTGTAATAACGCAGCCTTAAGACTAACCTTAGAAGGGTCTATAAATAGTCTCCATTCTTCGGGAATGTGAGTCATGTTGATTGCTGCCATTAGACCATCAACATCCTTACAAACAGTGAGTCATCTTCTGTTTGATAGAATTTATCATAGGCTTTATTTCTGTGAATGTTGTCACTTGCACAGAAAGATTTAGATTCTAAATTTTAGATTCCACTGTTTTAGCCTCGAGGCCAAAAGCTCTGCCTTATTCTTCTGCAGTTCGAGATCCCTGAGGAGGTCATTAAGCTCACTTTCTGTGATCTTATGTGGTTCAGAAGGATAAAGGTTTGGACAAAATGGTGGATCCCTTAATGTGGATGGTTTCTGTACTTCTTCGTGTATATCAAGTTGATCTTTATTAGATTATACAGATGAACGGGCGGGTGGTTCAGAAATAGGTAGTATTTCACGGTGAGGCACGAGACAAATTGCAGTTGGTATATTTGGGTATGTCCCTTTTCCTGTCATCCCTTTTCTAATGGAAGGCATCATAGAGAAGTAAGTCTGTGACGTGATTTGTTGGCTCCCTCCATATCATGGACACTGCGAAAGGCATAAAACGCGAATTTCGATTCGCCCACGCGTTGAGTTTTGATGAACAGGTAGTACAGCATATGTGTTGAGCCTAGTTCTTGTCGCCTATTTTACACCCAAAGTACAAGTAGGCCTTTTTAATGGCTCGAGTTAAGGGACGTTTTCTTGAAGCTAACATGACTTCTCCACATACGTAACAGAAGTCATCCCGACTACTCACACATTTACGAGGCATATTAATCTCACACGACACAAATACTGCGCAAAAAATAGGAATCTTGCAGAGAACAACCATTAACTGAGAATAAATCACCCAGTACCTAGCCGTATTCGGGGATTATTGTAACAGAGTTGAAGATTCATTTGAGGCCACAGTTGCCTATCACGTGATGTAAATCGAGGCGACATTTGCCTAAGAGCATGCTGGTACTTAAACTGTGGTTTTGTCATGCATTCTGCCGAGAGCCATAGTTGATAGTGTAGAGCAGTGGTTTCCAAACTTTGTTACTACGCCTCCTTTTAAAAAAAATCTAATCTTGGCGCCTCCCCCCCCCCTTTATTTCATAAAATAATACAGACACATTTTTAAATGGTAAAAATGTATTAATACAGAAAATGAAAAAAAACTAATTGACAGAATAATAACAAGGTTTTACTATCTGTATATTCATTTTTAAATTAATTTGTTTTTAATGCGATGGATGTGCTTGTTTACTAACAAAGTTTTTCAGATCTAGGTGTCATTGAGGATAGTGTTACTCCTAGCTCTTTTTGTACTACTAAACGGGCTCGATATTTGGATTTCATTGCATCTAATGCAGAAAATTCCGTTTCGCATAAATATGATGTTACGAATGGCAGCAGTACTTGCATTGCTTTGCTTGACAAAGTATTATATTCTTCACTTCGATTCAACCAAAATTGAACTAGGGTTTCACTCTGAAATTTTTGTTTCAATGAAGTATCGCATGATAATTCTATCAACTTTTTCTTTTCAATAGTTGTCAATCCAAATTCATCATCTTGTTCATCAACAAATGGATTCTGTATCCACGCGAACTGTGTAAAATCAATATCTTCGAAATAATGTGAAAAGTGCATTAGCAAACCATCCAAGTGTTCAGTAAATAGATTTTTGTTTGCTTCAATATTAACTCTGGCGCAGAAATCATTTAAAAGTGGAAACATGTCGAACTTATTTTTTTGTAAATTTGATTTCCACAGCTCCAATTTTTTATGAATGCTTTCACTTTGTCTTTTTGAATCAGTGAATGCATTTGTGGTCCTTGCATTGGTTTATTCAAAACACTCAATTTTCCAAAAATTTCAACCAAATAGGCAAGTTTAACAATAGACTTATCATTCCTAAATAAATTTGCCTCTTCATTATGATTTTCATCAAGAAAAATTGCAATCTCTTCTTTGAGTTCAAATACCCTTTGAATCACTTTTGCACGAGATAGCCAGAGCACTTCACAATAGTATAGAAGTGAGGTATAATTAGCTTCCATATCTTCACACAGCTTTGCAAACAACCTAACTTTTAAAGGACTGTTTTTTTTTTATGTAGTTTATAACTTTCTTAACTTTTGTAAAAATGTAAAAGTTCCTCGCTCATATTTTTTGACGCAAAAGCTGCTCCGTGAAGTATGCAGTGCGTCCAGATAACTTCGGGTGCTTTCTTTTTAACTAATGCTTGAAGACCTGCTTTGTGTCCTGACATTGACTGTGCTCCGTCAGTACAGAGTCCAATGCAGTTATTCCACATTATGTCGTTCTCATCAAAAAAGTATCAATTATATTAAAAATTTCATTGGATGTGGCCTTTCCAGGAATGGGGTTGCAAAAGAATATATCTTCTATTATATTAGTTTCTGCAACATATCGAACATATGCAGTTAAATGAGCATCTTTAGCTACATCAGTTGCCTCATCTACTTGTATGGCGAATTTCGAAGTATGCAGTCGAGAAACTAACTGATCGCAAAGATCTTCAGTTATATCATCGATTCTTCTGCCAACGGTATCATCAGCAAGCGGTATTTGTCGCAACTGTTTCGCATATGATTCGCCGAACATTATTTTAACCATATCAATAGCTGCTGGCAAAACTAGAGTTTCTTCTATTGTGTGTGGTTTTTACATTTCGCGATTCTGTAAGAAACTTGGTACGACGCTAGCAATGCATTTGATGGAACAAACGTTTTTTGAACGTTTGCTTTTGTTTATTAAACTCATCTAATTTTCTTTGAAAAAATTCTATGGGCTTACCAACGTATTCAGAATGCATAGTTTTATGGTGCCGTTTTAATTTGCATGGTCTCATACTATCTGAAGCCAAAACTTTCGTACAAAACAGACACATTTGGTTTTTCACAGCCATCTATAATAACACTTGTGAATCCTAATGATAAATAGGATGGATCGTATTTTCTTATTCTTGTTATCAGCTATATGGTGCAAGGAAGCCTGAGGCTTATGCTGCACCAGCCAAAAAAAAAAAAAAAAAAAAAAAAAAAATCGAGAGAGAGAGAGAGAGAGAGAGAGAGAATCACCAAGAGAAGAATGATGATATCCAGCTCAGGACCCTGGGTGTGCCAAGCCCATACTCATCAGGTGTGAGCCCCTGGGGTTAATTGTCTTGGGAGTTCTACCTTCTTGTTGCTTGTATTCCCACTACCTTTACTTGCATCAGTATCTTCATTATTAGTGGATTTTCTCTTGTAACCAGTCAAATTTATCCATTCATCTAAAAATATTAGGATTAAATTTATATTCTTAAAAAATAACTTCTAAATTACTAACGATTATTATCAGTAAGTAATCACGCCAAAAACAATAAAAAAACAATCGCACACCGCTGAAACGCTTCTGTTGACACTTTAGCTACGAGTGACGTTTGAATTTGAGGTTGTTTTTATGGTTACTGCGACTAGCAGTTCTAGCGGCCGTTTTATGAACTATGCACGAAATTGCAAACCAGTGGTGTCATCCAATTTCCGAAACAACGGGTTTCCAATAAAAAAAAAAAAAAAAAAAAATATATATATATATATATATATATATATATACACACAGGGTGATTCACTACCAGTGCGACAAACTTGCAGGAGGTGTAGGGGGCACAAAGACGAATCGGAATCACATAGCATTTCAGGGTCCGAAATGCCTTCATCATGCGGTAGAGGACGTTGAACGGGAGGTCGCGTGAACAGCGATCCCGCTGGAAGTCACCATTTGCGAACCGGTTCCCGAGCCAGTAGGATGGACGAGTATTCAAACGTTGAACTGTCCGACATGCACCTCGCGTATGGAGCTGCGGACTGTAACGGCGCTCTGCGCTTGTACCAGGAACGTTTCCCGCACAGGCGTGCTCCTCATCATACGATTTTCGCACGTGTGCACAGAAGGTTACGTGAGACTGGTTGGTTGTTTCACGAGAGGTATCATGAATCGAGAGCGAACGACGAGGACGCCAGGCAATGAGGAGAATGTCCTACGTCTTGCAGAAGGCAATCAGAGTACGAGTACTCGAGCGATAGGCCAACGATTGGGTATTTCCCAATACACTGTATGGAGGATACTGCCAACAAACCAAATGAGTTCATACCATCTGCAACGCATCCAATCATTGGAGCCTGCGGATTATCCATTCCGGAGGACTTTTGCTACTTGGTTTCTTCAACAGAAACGGTTCGCAAATGCTGACGTCCAGCGGGATCGCTGTTCACGCGACCTCCCGTTCAACGTCCTCTACCGCATGACGAAGGCATTTCGGACCCTACAATACTATGTGATTCCGATTCGTCTTTGTGCCCCCTACACCTCCTGAAAGTTTGTCACACTGGTAGTGAATCATCCTGTGTGTATATATATATATATATATATATATATATCTCAATCTTTACTGTAGTTACAAAAACCATATTTTCGACCATGCAGCTAATGCTATACTATGCAATCTACCTATATATATCATAGATAGCACGTACGCACTAAATCATGTATATTACATTACATCACATCATAATTCATCAATCCATTTCAGCAAAATATAATATTTTTTTTCCAAGTAAATGTTTATATCGAAGTTAGAGTGAAATAGGTGGTGGTAAATGCTTTAAAAAATAGGTTATAAAATTCAATGTTATGTTATGTTATGAAAGTTTATTTATATGTATATATATTTTTAATTTATATATGTTATGAAAATTTAATTTCTGTTAAACTTTCGCGCCTCCTTTTACACTAGTCCGCGCCTCCTCAGGGAGGCGCGTCTCCCAGTTTGGAAATCACTGTTGTAGAGTTACTTGCTAATATGAGACTTGCTAATATGAGACTCCTAATTCGAAAAGAGCATTAATGTGATTTTCGTGTAGAACAGCATAAAATTAGTCAAGATTGGGTATTTGTTTTCGTAACATTTTTACGTGTTGACCAGTATTATATACGGCGCAGTATGGCCCAAGTTGCTGATGCGTCTTAAATCCTTCTTACTACTGCTACATATGGATTTCAAGAATATTTTATTATTAAATTTGAAAATAGTTATTTAAAAATAATAGTTAGGAACACCTTTATGTAAAATTGTTTAGTTTTGATTATTAACGTCTTTCGCTGAAATGCATTACTTTATAAAACTTCTTGATATATAATATTTTCGGAGGTCTTTGATGGAGGTCTGAGTCTTGCCTTGTAATTTACTCTTATCTTTAATTTCGTAATAAAGGCCAATCCATGGAGTCTTGATAGTAAATCATGATTTAATTTGGTAATATTTTCGAAAAGTCTAATGTATTCAGATATTTGGGAATGTGTGTTATAAATATTACTTTTATTACACATTTAGTATACTTCTATAACCATTGTAAATTAGCTATTCTAGTTTACCCGGAGCTCGTATGCCGAATTTTGTGATTGAGTTTTTTGTAACATTTTGTGATGCGTGGATCGCATAATATAGTGGAGGTTTGCTGATAATGTCAAAAATAGCGTTCTAGTTTAACCTTCTATTACGGGGGAGGGGGGGGGAGAAAACCCCTACATCTGAATTTGATCACGTATATGTGAAGTAATAAAATTACATATAAAACTCATTTATTTTGTTACACTACTGGTTCATTCGTTACCCTTGTGTTAACTCTAAATAATATCTTGATTTTCTATGTCAGTCGTTTGTGGAGATGCATCAATTACTTAATTTCGTACTTAAAATCGATTTTTGGTTGATACTTTTCGAATAATATATGATTTTTCTTTGTAGATACAAAATTCGAGGCTGAGATTATGAACAAACATGTATTCAAGAAGTTTTAATAACGTATAATAGATTGTTATGAATGCAGTCTATATTTCCTTTGTACGATGTGTTTGCTTGATTATACGAGTGCATAATCATACTCGAAATTCGAAGATGAATATGCACTCGCATAATCATCTTGCGTATCAAGCTACGGAGAATATTTATTCCGTCATAGTTAAGCACATACAGAAAACTGTGACGGAATAAAGATTCTGAAGAAAATAGAAATACAGCTTACTTCCTGGTATTTGAAAACCAGTGATCACTGGCCTTAGAATAAAAGCAGTATAGACATCTTGGGTTTTGCCAGTTAATATTGCTAAAAGAAAGCAAGTAAAACTTGTGTTGAAGTTTTACTTGCATGGGAATGCTATTTTTCAGTTTCTTGATAGGTTGGGATAGTCGAAGTCCCACTGTATAAATTCATTAATACCCTCGATTCAAAAAGTGCTGAAAATTTATTTAATTTCAGTCAGAGTAAATACGGTGTATGTTCGTATATTTAGTTCTTAATTAATGAGTCAATACAAATAGAATCGGTGTCTAAGGAGAAAATTAGTGGGTAACAGAAAAGAATCTTTATCTTCATAATGGAGACTAATTATTTAGGGGAGAAGTAAGATTATTCCCGTTTGTTAAGAAATATACTGAGGCATCTCGTTTACAGCTAATGGTCTCAAGGAACGGTGGCTTCTCCAAAACTTTGTTTGAAGGTGGGGGGGGGGGGGGCAAGAGAGCGCAACGGGTTGATGATTTGAGTGGAAGACGACGACTGTGTATAAGAAAGAAACATAAATTAAGTTTAATGTAATTTAAAAGCATTTTAATACTACGTGAAACAAGATGTCAAGAGGAATGAAATGCCATTACATATTTAATATCTTATATTGAGCGAGAATTTTATTTTGAACTTTAAGTAGAATTCATATTAATGTTCTTGTAATAAAATTGTTAATTTAAAATTCACATGTCCAATGTAAGTTCTTAAAAAGAATTTTTGATGCGCAATATGGCTAATATTACTCGCAAAGTATCATGTTTCCACTGTGCAATCAGACAGTAACCTTAATAATTTGCCTTTTTATGCAGAAATGAATATCCAGAGTGATTTCGAATGTTCAATGCATATCGAAGGTCACGTGAAACTAAATAGGCAGAGTATGAACACTATTATACTTACCAATCCCGTCGTGCAGTCTTCTGTTTGGATGGATGTTGATGGTATGTTCGTACATCCGACCAGCTTCCGATATTCCCTCTGACCTTATGTAGATTTCGGATAAAGACTTTTTTTTTTTTACGCCATTAACAGAATCTGACTTGACTTACATTAGCAGGGGAAGAACTTAACGGCGTAAGAGAGGAAGCAAAAAACCAATAACATTTTCGCGTCGAAGAAGTGTAGGAGAGTGTCTAACTTCTTAAGTACTGATTTCGAGGATCACGCCAGGCTGCCTCTTGTGGGATGACTGTCCTACGAGTGGTGTTTCTGCTCTTCGTCAGAGGCTGTCGCACGCTTGGCAGATCTGTCAGCTTTGCTCGTTGAAATACCGGTTTGACAACGATAAACTAATGGCGAGTAGCGCCCTCTAACGGTGCTAATGGCGCATAGCAAAAGTGCCCGCTTGGAATTGTAATGCCGCATTCCGTAGCTTGTTTAAGTTGGGGTAATAAAATTACTGATAATTACAGAATGTACATGTTTTTTTTTTTTTTTTGCTTTGAATACAATCTCCGATTCTGATAATTAATAGCTGGTTATTTATTTTCTTTCCAGAAAGACTGGGTAGGTATGTCATTATATATTACGCATAGTTCAGAGAACTTGAGGATTCCTACGCCGGAAATGCTCTTGCTTTAGACATTATGCACACATTTTTATTCAGTATTTACAGCAGAATGAATAAAAGATGAGTAAACTGTTTAGTTGTTCCAAAAAGGTGAGAATGGCAGGTTTGTTGGTCAGGGCAATAGTTGTTAATAGTGCCCTTGATGGAGTTTGGAATGAGAAATCAGAACAGAAATGATTTGAATATATCGTTTTGCTTTATTAATGATTTCACGCAGTGCTACAAATTTATTGAAAACTAGTGGCTCTGTTAAGCGCATTTTTTTTTTTTTTTATTATTGTTGTTTAATAGCCGGTAATAAGAATGGACAACTAGTTACAAAGCCGGAATGATATAAAAAAGAAGAGAAAAAGACTTCTTTTGAGAGCACTGCTTGTATTTACAGCTTCTAAAAAATTCTGTTTTCCATTCTTCACGACTTACTGAATTTCTGTCTTATTTTTTGTGAAATTTTTAAACTCCATAAAGATTTCACTCAATTTTGTTCATTTTGCTTGATAAATTTTACACAATAAGGGAGACACAACCCCCCCCCCCCAACAAAATTAGGTAATTTATGCAGATTGTTATATTTCAAGAGTGAAATGTAACGATAGTATGTTCAATTTTCATTTCTTAACTTAATTATTTTTTTCTTTTCTGTGATTAATATAAGTGAAGTAAATTACCAGCTTTGAATTTACTGATCTGCACGTACCTCAATATAATATTCATCCATCCATGATACTACGATGGGTGAATATTGTTCATGAAATAAACAATCAATACGTACCGCAGATCGTAGTATGTCAACATTTCTGTAATGTACTTTACATAATTTCTCTTCAGTTTTAATAACAATTGAAAAACAATGGAATTTCGCGCATTAGCTGTGAAATTCTGTTGTTCAGAAAATAACGAATAGCAAGCTAAACAAATAGAAATAATTCATTATTTATATATTTAGTAAACTGATAATAAAAATGAGCTCCTCAAAAAGCGGCAATTTCATATGTGCGAACTGTGAACGTTTCTTTTTCTGGTATCCGTCACATTGCCCATCGAATCCTCCATGTAGCGCATGATGACAAAGATAATATACAATGCTTCAGCTACAATATACAGTAGTACGTGGAGCGCTTACGTGATATGCATGAAAAAAGAAATAATAATAATTTCCGGATTTCTATTCTTATTTCAATGAAATTTGGGATTGTTCAACAATTCTTTTTAAAAGAGCCAAATATAAAGACAATAGGCACTTTACGCATGTATGCGGAAGTATATATTAGCCGTCCATTCCTGGTCTTCTCGGTTTAAATCTCCCCCCCCCCCCAGGAATACCACATTTAAAAGGGGTTCGGTTTGATTTAATGATCTGGGAGTTTGTGTTTAATGATGCAGGATAGAAATTTAAAAGAATGACTAGAATTCTGAAGTATTCCAATTCTGATTTTACAATATCCAGCTAAGTGTTTTTATTTTTTACATCCCAGTTTAGAAAATAAATATGCAGCTCTTTAAAGAAGAACATGGCATATTAAATAACGTGTTTTACTTCTTAAATTGATTAATATATATCTAGAGGGCGATTCAAAATTATATAAAGACACTTAAGTTATGTACCTTAATGCCATGATTAATAAGTATAAAATTTTTACGATTTTGGTTATGACGTGTATTTAAAATTAAGCTTGACGTAGCCAGCTACTGCACTACCGTTGGCGCGGTAGTGTAGTAGCTCACACGTTTGATTTGGCACGATTGAAGCCCACGTAACTGCTAATTACAGTACGATTGTATGGTCGGTTGCAAACAGTTCCTGACTTATGTTGTCATTCGGTGTATAAACAGAACATTTTTGTATTTCTACTTGTCAGGTAAATCAGTGGTTGATCAACGTGGAGAGTAGGCAATTGACATTTTGAGGAGAGAGAATTTTAACATCGTTCTGATATTAGAATTTCAGAATATCATCACTGTTCTTTAATCTAAGGTCCATACGAAAAGTAATATCAGACAAGTGCCGATACTTCTGATAGCAACACATCTGTTTGTTAAATTTGAGGAGAACGAAACCATCAATATCAATAAAGACAGATGTGGGAGGATGATGACGTCAAGAAATGCTAAAAATGTCCAAGCCGTCAGAAATGTCTGAGAATAGTTGCCTTAAAAGTATTCTGAAGGACTGTGTATGAGCCAATCGAGCGTTCTTAGAATTTTAAAAGACAACAGGGAAATCCTACATACCATGGGTGCTGCATGCGTTTCGGACAGATGATTAAGATCGACGTATGAGATTCTGAAAGTGGTGCTGTGATAAGAAAGGTGAAGATATCGATTTTTAAGTAATTGCATTGACTCGACGAAGCCATATTCAAGCTTCGTCGACATTTTCGACGTTCAAATTCCATTTTCAACAGAATTTGAACTTAAGTTCAAATTCTGTTGAAAAGGAGACAAGATTGTCTCGAAAGCTACAAAGTATTTATAATTAAAGATATTTTATTGGATTTATACGTTATCATTATTTCATTTCACCATGGATTCCAGTACAACAGGCCCATTTTCACTTGGACATGTTAAGTCTCTCAACTGTGCGTATTCGGCTACTATAACTGAACAGCCTTCTCTTCAAAAATATTTTAACCTACTTTTGGATGGGATGTGATATTCTAGCGGCTAATCGGAGCTTACAGTTTCAATTGTGAAGCTATCCGGACGTAGAGATGTACTTCCAGCAGGATGCAAGATAGTCAAATGTGTTCACGGGCACTTCGATTCAGGAGTCTTAAGAGTTTCTCCAATTATTGATGGGAATTCGAATCCACACGTGCAGAAAAGAATGACAAATAGCAGCTTCTTCATCTTGAATCCCTACGTTTTCTCGAAGGGTAAATGCAAACCCACTCACTTAAAACGAGTAGCATTTTTCTTTTCTTTTTTTTTTTTTTTTACTTTGGTGAATTTGACTAAACACACCAAAACCTTCTAATGGGATGTTAACTTGCAAGTCATTCAGTACATACAATTCGACAAAAAAAAATTTGCTGCGCCTGCATTCCATAGTTTTACTAAAACTATGGAATGCAGGCAACGACCGGTACACTTGTATCGCATGCTCGCTTCTGAATGCTTTCTCATTCTACCTTCTGCGTATATTCATTCGTCAAGGTTTAGTAGTGCTGTAGTTATAGTTGCCCACTGTCTCGCGTGTGCGATTGAAACTTAAAAAAGGCGCCACAACACCAGATTTTGGCGTGGGGGGGGATACAATGATCCTGCTGACTCCTCTAGTGAGTCCGCCACAGATGATTATTATCCAACTTTTTATTTCATTCCGGGCATGAAAATTATCTAGTTAATGATTTTCAATTTTATGTATTTCGTAGAGTTTTAGTACTAAATTCAGTTGTTTCATTTATGGCAAATTAAATTATGTAGTCGACTCTTTCGCATGTAGAAAAAATTATTTCGGTGATGAACTTTGTTTTTCTTAACCTTTTGGAAGATGTCTGCATTACGTATTGCCAAAGTCTGCTTGTATAATACCAGGAGGTTTTCTGTTGGCTGTTTGTCACACTACCATGTAATGAATTTCCTTTTAGCTCATCAAGAATGCTATCACATGAAGTAAACAGATGTTACTAGCGAAAAGACATTAATTGCCTCTGGGAGCGTCTTCTCCTTATCCACTGCAGCTCATTGTAAAAGAGATCTTGTAGTTTGATCATATCACGCACTTGAATTATTCAAGACATGTTGCTGCTTACTTGGTTTTCAAAATTCTGTTACAACGTTATGAAACGTATGGGACATACAAACCCATTCATTTCTATATGATTTTTTATTTAAATGCGCGCGCGCATACACACCACACACACACACACACACACACACACACACACACACACACACACACACACACACACACACGGGAGGGAGAGAGACGATATACAAACACACAACAAATTTAAATTGAATTATTATAAAAACAATAACCCAAGATAAACATCGTGGCTGCAAAGCATCACCTATCCCATGTTGCTGAAATAAAATTAGAATATGCAAATTAAGAATAAAGCATATTCTAAATTTTCATATTATAATATATCACATACAAGACATGCGTACTTGATATCTGTATTAAAAAAAAAAAAAAAAAACGAAGGATCTATAGTAAGGTGGTCATGGCATGGAAACACTGAGTTTTTTTTTAATATTTCCGAAGGTCCACATCAGGTGTCGTTTTCAGATGTAAGTCTAAATAAGATTGAGGCTGATATAGATAAAATAAACCCCGTTCAGCTTTTTCCATGGAAGTAATTTGTATAGTATTCCAATGTTTGCGCGGGTACCACAGTGGTATCCTCACCGTACTCCCCACGCCGGGTGGAAAAGGCCCGGGTTCGAATCCCGTCGATGACTCGAGGAACTCTTATGGGCTTTTTTCACTCCTTGGCTGAGTTAGTCAGTCTCAAGCGTAGATAGCAAGGTTCCCCCCCCCTCCAGGAAACTGGTGTTTTTTCGTCCAGCAAAACAGGCAAATTGACCTTAGAACACACGCATATTACAGTCATAATACATATATGTGTATATGTAAGAGATTACGGGTGGCTCTAATGTAATAATTTGAGTATGCCAATATAGTCTTGCCCCTGTTCTTAGAAGTTGTATATTTTATTCTTTTTATCTCAAAGTGGTCAACATTTTCTTTACATTAAAGTAAAGAAAAAGATTGTTTCAAACTACAGGCCAATCTTCATTCTAAATTCAAGCTATTCAGTTCTTCAGCTAAGATGTTTAACACCATAGTTTAGTTATTCTTCATCGCGAATTAACACGGTTTCTTGAAGAGTAACTTATTTTCCCATTAAGCATTCTGCTTGTTGTGTTAATGTAGATCATCCTCTCATTTTCTTTTTCTCTGGCTTCCTCTACGTCGTTTGTCGGTTGTTCTCTAGTTTATTTTTTCTCACCTAGCATTATCCATCCTATTTATGTTTTTCCTTTCATTTTTCTATTATATATCCATTCATTCATTGTTTCCTGATTTTTCTCACTTTTAACCTTTTCTTTTCCTTGGTGGTTTAATTTCTTTGGTTTCATTTATTTATTTTTCTTTTACTGTTGTTTCAGCTGCATTTGTTATAGGTTTATTATAGTTTTATATATTTTAACTTCAGCATCCCAATTGATGCTTGGATTGTTCCAAATTATATTGTTTAACCTCACATGATATTCTACTCCCTTCCAATGCTTGTTCTACTTCATGACTTATTCTGAACTATTTATCTGTATTCTTAGGTAGTTAAATTCGTTGCTTGTTCTTTCGGTTCTAAGTTACATCTGATTAGTTCTTTTGCTTTGTTTTCCCTATGGAAATTTCCATATGATACTCTTTTGCTGTTTTATTAAAAGGATGTAGATTTCTTTTTTTTTTTTTTCATTTTCCATTATTAGTTTCATTCATTTAATTAGTTTCATTTTCTGCTAGCAGTATTTAAGAGAAATTTTTATACAGAAAATAGTGTTGCTGACGCCGCCGTACCAGTTTACACTTAAGTCGTTGATTAGCTTTCATGTCGAATTCCTCGCAATAAATGTTTTAAGTTAAAAATTTATCACATGAAAATTTAAATACAAACATAATGCAGGTAATTTATCTTTAAAGAAGTTCCTAAATAATTATTATTTTCATTAAATATTATTTTTTTAATGCTTGTATGTATATATTACATTACTTAAATACATGAATCCATTCTCTTCTCCCATGGCTGTAAGCTTTTCGATGTTCGTGCCGCTGACATACGCTGCTGCTTGACTTCATTGAAACATGCGAATCTCTCTCGCTCGCTCGAAGGCGGCCTCTCTGGCCAAAGTCGATCAGTGTAGTGGTTAATATGTTTATGTAGCATAGTGTTAAAATCGTTAGTAAATAAACTTACCCCTTTTGTATACATAACTTTGTGGCATAAACAAGAATTCCGTGTTATTATTAAACATTATATAGGTAGTTATCGTTGTATGATATCTTTGAAAAAAAAATGTAACGTATTTGGCGTAATCCTAACACTTATCTCATCCCTGTAAGGAACGCTCCTTATTTCTCATCCCTGTAAGGAACGCTCCCTTCGCACATCAGTAAGAGGGTAGAATCCATTCGAACGTCTGAAAACTGCTTTATCCACAGGCCAACTCTAGGAAATCGCAGAATTATTATCAATAATCGGTAATTAAACAGTACTTGTAAGGACAGCATCATACATGGTGTTTGATGTGATCCTTCCACGTGTATACATTTCTCTATGACTTTAAAAGAGTAGTTTATTTTGGGAGTAGTTTATATATATAATGATGTATTATATATAATAACCTTAATTATTTCAACGTGTCGTACGCTAGTGCTTACGCTATGGAGTTATAATCTTGAGGTGAATGTGGTCACTTTTAATTCCTATTTTAACAGGTTTGTGATAATCATTTTCCTTTGTTCTGTTTTTCTTCCCATTTTTCGAATATCTGGAAGCAAGCTACAAATCCCATCAGAGACAGTTTTTCTTGCGTATCGGCCTCTTTAATATTAAGTAACTTCTTTCGCATCTTAAATATCTTCCATCTTCAATTATCATTTTTCTCCATGTCTTTTCTCCATGGAAAGGTACAGAATAAAAGGAAAAAAAAAAAAAAGAAAAAGTAAGCTTTCAAAAGTACAGATTTCGTTGTTAGAGATTATTTCTGTACTGTGGCACATGTTATTCAATTCGTCGAAATTTGGATTACTATTCCCAAGATCGACTGAGCTATTTCTCTAAAATAACAGCGACCTTTAGATAATTTCATATATAAAAGCGTGGCGAATTCATAAATATTTGCTCTACCCTTACAGTGTAATCTAGTCGGTATTGTTCTGATGCTATCCCGCACGTCGTGGTACCACGTTTTCGAAGAAAGCTGATGGCGAGGAAGGCTGTTAAGCATTTTATATTGACTTATTTACATAACAATGATTCCGTATTCACTTTATTCGCTCAGGGTCCGAAAATAGGTTTTGTTAAAATGTATGCCTCTTTTATGATAGACTGTATTTCGTTACTTCATTGCCTCATCTCAGTTAAGTAAGATTATTTTACATAGTGTTCAGATCAGTCATTATTACTGTTAATGATCGTGAGCACACATGTTTGAGGGGATTCTTTAGTATAATTTTTGGAAATCATGATATTGGACAAAAATTAAGTTTTTCTGGCTGACACAATGGAATTTTTATATACACAGTTGAATATGTAAGCGGCAGATGGCGCCTTATTAGACTACAAATGCTTGTGGTTTAATGCATGAAGTGTATTCACTTTATCTATTTTTGCTAATTGCTCAGCTGGTCATCATTGTTATCGTAAATGATGTTCCAATATACTCTAGTTGTCATTGATTTTTCTGATGGTTGTCACTGGATGTTGTACACTCATTGATAAATGGTGCTCTCACTTGCATCACCTATATTTATTAGCAAGTACAGCGGACGATTATTTAATTATTGCCTACTTAAGAATGAATGATAGCATAGAGATGGATGGAGGGGAGAGCGTGGGATAAATGAGCGTATGACATATCAGGGAAACTAAGGCATATGAAGATTCATGGATCGGGGATGGCTCTTATTATTGTCAGCGTATCGGCAGTCAGACATCCTCCATAAATAACCAAGCCGACCGCAATCCTAAATTTATCTCTTAGGAAGGGATCTGTTGTGGGCACGTGTTCTCTAGGATACCTCCATTAGCAAGGGTGGATGTGTGTAATGGAGAAAGTGATTGATAGGATGAGTAAGATGTTTTATCACTATTAGAGGCAACGCTCAGGGATGCAAAACAACCGATATGAATTGGATGAAGATGGAATTTTTTCTTGCTTAATCTCACTTAAGGAATGTTCTAAACTAATAAGTGACTTAAATTTTCATTCAAAAGTAGTGTTTTTCTTTAATTTTCATCGTACGTAATTTCGAATACATATGTAAACTTCCAATTTTCTCTTCTTGTAGGCCAATATCATGCTGGTGTGTAGAGTTCACTTTTTAATAACAGGTATGCTACTTTTAGTGATAAGATTTTTATTTTAGAAAGGATTTAAGTCTGCAAGATATGGGAATATGTGGAATAGTTTTGTGAATAAGCAATAAAATGAAAGTTTCTTTTAATTTTTAATAGATACTGAATGCAGATTCGGTCATGTTCTTACTTATTGTGACAGTATTTGTGGGGTACTGGGCTCGAACCTAATGGGGGGGAGAGGAAGGGATCCAGTTTCCCATGTGTGTCTCATCCACATGACGACCTTAGAGATTCTGCAGAAACCGGATACGTCGTTTCTAGCTAGGACTCTTATTTCGAGAGCTTAGTGTCAGACAACTTTAACTACAAAATTGCAGTTTTGTTTTGAGACAACTTTAACTTTATACAAATAACAATGCATATCACGTCATAGAAATGTATTTCTCTAGTAGCTTACAAGTTAGCTTAGGCTATAATCACATTTCCGGTAAACCAAGAAAACGTCAAATGAATTTTTCTTGGTTAATCACAAAAACGTTTGCTACAAAATGATTTTGTCGTTAACGTTGTCTGACACTAAATCCTCGGTTTGGAAATGCCAGCTGTAGCTAAACTTTAGTTTCTATTTAATATAGAATTGCTTTTCTTGAAAAGGAGTGATTTGTGCTATTTTTTTTTTTTTTTTTTTTTTTTATAATGGAGATGTGTGATGAATCCTGTTTGCGTTGGAATCAATATTACTGACCGGCGCTCCACTTGTGGATTGTCACTGCTGGTCTGTTAAAGTTCACTCTTTATTGATACAACACTTTAGATTCAGCCGTGTTTATAGTCTTCATTATTAGCTTCTTTCGAAGCGCCGAAGAGTACGTAAATATTAATAACAAGATTTAGATGAAATCTGTTGTTTTGTAACGTCATTTATTTTTCTATTATGCACGATGTGAACATTTTCTGTTTTACAATGCTTATTTTTGAACAATATTTACAATGGCAAATAAAGTATTGTTAGAATTGAACGAATGGTGTAAACTGCACAGATTGACAATTTCTGGGAACAACACATTTTATTGTTGAAAGGAAGACTATCTGTAAGGGGACATCCGCATATAAAGATGAACTCAGTCTGCAATCAGTGATGACTCTGAAGTATTTAGGAGTGCATATACACTGCCCTACCATTAATATCCAGACACTTGCCTTTAGACTAAAAAAAAAAAAAAAAAACTTTTATTGTATCATTTAATATTTTGTGCTGAAACATTTTGCTTTTATGACGGCCTTCAATCTTTGCAGCATACTCTCAAACAGCTTTTTTTTTTTTTTTTTTTTTTTTTTTATAAATGTCAGGTGATATGTTCCTCGACGCGCACGTACCCAACAAGCCGATACATCCCAAAGATGCTCGATAGGGTTCAGATCAGCACTCTGGGCTGGCCAATCCAACTTTTCTACACCCATGTGCTCAAACCACTCTGTTACGACCTGAGCAGTATGGAATGGCGCGTTATCTTTGGGCCTTCCTCGAAGTATTGCCATAATGTTGGAAGTGCATAATTGTCTAGGTTTTGTCGATAATGAGTAATGGGCCCAAGCCAAACCATGAAAAGCAGCCCTATGCCATGACACTGCTTCCACCAAATTTCATTGTTGGAAGGATACAATCAGGAAGGAACTGTTCCCCTGGCATTCTCCACACCCAGGAACGGCCATCAGACTGGTAGAGTGTATCCATAGGATTGTTTTCCACTGCTCTACAATCCAGGATTCACGTCCTTACACCATGTTAATTGGCGTGTAGCATTTATTGAAGTGATCAATGGCTTGTGAACAGCTGCACGACCATTGTAACCCGTATTGTGGAATGTTCTTCGTATTGTACTAGTGCTGACATTAGTCCCAATACTCTCACAGAAGGTTTGTGTTACTTGAGACAATGGTAAATTACGATTTGGAGCACAGTTCTTTGCAGAATTCTCTTGTCTCATTCTGTTAGTTTTCGGGGTTTATCAGGACATCCTAGACAATTGTGCACGTTTTTTGCTAGATTCATTCCTCTACCATTTGCATATGACGCCACTAACCGTTGACCTAGGGATCCCCAGAGTGACTGCGATGTCTCGTACAGAACGCTTGCTTACGTGGCATCCTACTGTCATTCCACGTTGGAAGTCTTAATTCTGTTGAATGTGTCATCTTGCATGGCCATTTTTGCAATTGTCTGTTCGAAGCCCAGTTTGCATATTTATAGCAGGTTCTGTGACATGTTGCATGGATAGGACCTGTTTCCCCATCCAATGAGGGGTGTCCTGATATTAATGGTAGAGCAACGTATATAGGCATATGAAGTTTACTGGGAGCATTAATGCAATAAGTGATAAAATTAAGATTCGTAGGAATTATCTTGCATATCCAGGAAGCAATGGGGTATTAAGAGGAAAGTCATAAGTCTTTTATATGAATGCATCTTTGCACCAATAACAGCTTAAAGTGCATCAATATGGTTAGCGAATGGAATAAACGAAGGGGGGTGGGAACGAATGCTGTATTCAGTACAAAGAGTAATGTCGATGCAAATATTGGTAACGTGTATTACTGTATCCAATGAAGCATTTCAGGTTTTAATGGGGAAATTGCCATTGGATTTGTTGCTTGTCTACAGGGCTCTCTGCTGTTATTTGCGACGACGAAACCACTTAGATATGCAGCTGGAAAAAAGAAGTGTGGAACAAGTTGTTAGGTGCAGCTCTTGGAGACAAGTTTCTAGAGGAAAAATTGATGGTAGACCTTTAAATAAAGGAGAAATAACAAGAACATTTTTCCAAATGGAAGAAAGAATATAAATGGATGTCTCAAACAGACTTGTATAGTTTGTTTTTCATGACGTGGGTGCACCTTGTCGTTTTTGTGCCATAAAAATCAAATCTCATAACGGGTTACAGAATGTAACCCGTTCATTTTGAAATTGTGAATTATTTTGGAGTAGCTCAGAGAATAAGGTGTTTGTGAACAGGTAGAAACACGGCAGCATGTTTTATATAATTGTGAAGAGTATGTGGACTTAAGGATTGAGTTGAAATTCTCATGTTCCAAGTATGAATAACAATATGAGTAGGTTGTAGAGTTCGTGGTGTTTAAGGAATTTGCGAAACAAATTTTTAAAAGAAGAGTTTTATTAGAAAATGAGAAACAAGGTGGATAGAAATCTATAAATTGAACGGAAAAGAAAAATAGAACGAAAGATAACAGAACAAGCGTAGGATGAGAGATGACTTGGTTCTGTTACCGGTGGGACTTTCCGTGGAACAGCGTACTCATCGCCTTTTTGCATTTTGTATGATATTCGAAATTAAGTTGTATAAATCTAGGTGTTCATTTTGTAAGCTATTGTACTTCACTTTGCATTTTGTATGAGATTGTAAATTTTATCATATCTGTGTATGAAACTGTAAACTGTACTATAGTTTGGTTGGGCTGCCAAATTTAAATAAAGTATCAGCACGACAGTGCTTCCAAGTCAAGAAGCAGTATATTGGAGGAGAGTGAAAGTTGTGGATCAGAAGTGACTTTCAACGTGGGATGATGGTTGGATTCTGCACCTTCCAAAGCACTGTGGCGGATGCTATTTGAAGATATAAGGCCTTTGTGATTCTCCTCGTGTCATATAACGAGGCTCGTTCAGGCCTGTTTAGTCGACAGTGTTGTCTGAAAGTTCAATTGGTCGACTCAGAGCTTGAACACCTCATTGAATAACTGAGAGAAGAACCGGAGCATGGATTCGACTGCAGCCGAAATTGCTTTCTTTAAAATCTACTCTGCTACTTTCCAAGAGGAATGGAGGCGAATTCCAAAATACACCTACCGGAAGTTGACAGAAAATATGTCCAGGAAAATTAGGACTGTCATGTGCAGTCCAAAGGTGACCCAACAATACATTAGGTTTTTGAATTAAAAACTACTTTCATATAGTGTATCTACGTATGTGTATGTTGCCATATAGCTATAACAAAATGCCAGTACATGTACATGATTTGTATGAATATACAGAATTTTACATTAGTACCTTTTTTATTGTTAAACACAACTGTATAGTCGGTATTATGCACTGGTAAAAACTGTCTCCATTTCTTTTCTCTAGACAGAAATGCATACTCCCAAAGGAATTTCTTATTCAAAAACTGAGTATTTTTTGGAGGTAGTAAGAATTGGGAATATATTTTATGGTGTAAAATTGATCCAATGTTAAATTGGCAGTAAAATAATACTTTATTATTGAATATCAGTTTCTACTCAAGACGACCGAGACCACAGGTGTTTTCAAGTTCATTGGGGCCACATATGTTAATGGAATTAGGACAGATTAGTGAATTATGGACAGAACGGATTTTCGTTTCGCAATGGGCCATGCATTCTTTGTGGCAGCATATGCACTCCAGTCCGCAACCGCCTTGTTTGTGTTCGAACATGCTAACCACTGGACAACGGCCGGCCTGAAGTGTATATATTGATATATATCAACTTTTGATTGCACAAAATAACCTTCACGTGACGTATCATGAAGGTGAGATAGTGCTCTTTCCTTCTCTCCCCCCACCTCGTGAACCCCAGTATTCCTACTGACTGATAACAGCGCTGGTTCAAGGTTTTTTTTTCCCCTATGAAATTGAAGTATGTGTTTCAGTAGCGTATAATTTTTTTTTTTTTTTTTTTGTGATAAAACCACATATGTTATAGTCGGGGGGAGACAACTCAATTTATTTCTCTACCTCCTTGTAGTACAACTCTACTGATACTTTGGATCATCCACGTTACAATCTTTTTTATACATATACAAAAGCAAAATTCATTCACATGGCCCAATAAGCCATATATACAACAACATTCAGGTAAGGTAATCGTATTTAAATTTCAACCTCCAAAAATTAAAAAAAAAAAAACTCTAAGACAACATTATATAAGTCCCATAAAGCATCGTGGGCACTGTATAATAAACAATCATATATACCAAGGGGTATCAAAAAGTTCGTACCATTACCTAGAAATAATAGCCCTAGAAAGGCTAAAACTTCACAGGAACTTGAATCCTTTTCTATGTACTCTTCATGTATAGTAACACACTTCTCCCATATATAGATCAGTTGTTTAATGTCTTGATCATACAATCCGCACTTCTTGCTCAAACCACGGTTACACTGCATTGATGACTTCCCAAGACGAATAAAAGCGGCATCCACGCAATGGTTTCTTCATTGAATACCCAGCATTCGTCATTTGTCACCAACCGATCAACAATGTTCTGAACATCCGCATTACACAACTCCAACAGTTAGCGAGAACATTGCGTTCAACATTACTTCTGCAAAGGCGTCAGCAATCTTGGAACCCATTGTGCGGAGACCTTAGGCATGTGCAGATGGTCATGTAAAATGCTGTGGACAAACCCATAATTAATTCCCGCTGCATTTGCGATGAAATGAATTGTACACGTCTGTCTCTCAGCACCAGCTGCTCAACCTTTGCAACCGACCGTCTCATTTCCTGTGGATGTTGATGGCCTTCCTTCGCGTAGCTCGTCAAAGACATTTGTACGACTGCACTGGAACTCCCGTTTCCACTTTTTTACAATGTCATAGGATGTACAATTCTGCCCATACACAGCTTTCATTTCTTCGTCAATTTGCTGAGATTTCTTGCCCTGCAAATGCAGGAACTTGATCGCTGCTCCATACTCCACTTTGTCAACCATAGCGTCCTTCCTCAGATTCCGGGCTCCACCTCTGGTGTACGATCATCTACGGGAATGAAATTTCACATGTTAGTTATTGAATATGTGAATAACATATATTAAAAACGGAATCTTCCTACTGATGTTTTATCTAGGTCAGGGTACGAACCTTTTTGATAGCCACTCGTACATATTCACAATCTCCTAAAAGAAAATATTCAGTTGTAAACCTTATACCCTAAAATATTAACCTCCAAAATAAAATAAAATTTAATTTTGTATGATTGTTTATAATTGTTTAATTATAAACAATCATATACATGTGTGTGTATATATATATATACACACACACAACTTATTTTCATATATTTACATATAAACATTTTAAAACTCTTAAGGGAATGTATTCATTTATAATCCAAAACATAACTTTAAGATAAATTAATTAAAACAATATTATTTAAATTCTATAAAAATAGTGTACATTATGTAATAAACAAACATACTTATACTTTATAATTCCTCATAAGAAATTTGCTCGGTATAAACTCTTAAAAAACCAAATGTACCGAAATCCTGAGATATTCATATATTTATGAGATATTCAGATATTTTCATTCTAGTACATTAAATTCTTATTCTGACCATAATAAGAATCTTAAATTCTATAGGAATGTAACTTTGCATGGCTGCAAAAGCTGCACCTTCTTCGTGCATTTTCCTACGAGCCACTGATAATATCTGCAGTTACTCCATCTCACTAAAAGAAATGGGCTCATTGCTTTCTACATACAGTTATTTCATATGTCCAACTTAGTTTTGATAATCACTTTCATCTTGCTCACAGTCCTGACGAAACAGATAACTTAATATTCCTTATGTACTCTTTCAACCTAAAATATACTCTTACCCAGACCTCTTTATTGTATAAATATTTTGTCCCGTTTTATTTTTTCTGCTACGATTTTATAGGGTAATCCTCATATATCTTTAATGTCCACTTCTTCCCCAAATTTTTCCATGAACTTTGCTTGCTTCTACGTATTTATTGGACATATTCCCTCTTTTGTTGCATATATTCGCTCTATTTCGTCTTCTATTCATCACGTCCAGCATACTGAAACTGTCTTCTTAAGCCGTATACTCTGCTCCTCTTGACTGTGAGCTCTGCATTATCACGTCTTTTCCTTCTCATAGAGCCATGCGAAGCATCAACAATATATAATTTACAATCTTGGCCTTCTCCTCTGCCCCACTGCCATTCCAAATTACTTCTTTTTCATTCGTCATCTATTTCTTAATCAGCATCTCAAACTTATTCCAATTCCTTGTTTTAATAGCATATCGATCTAATTGATATGCCTTTTGTCGACTCTTTGTCCGCAATCCCGAAAGGTGGTAATGAAAATGCAAAAATTTTCTGAACTCAGTTCATTCAAAGAAACATTCGATTAATATAATACAGCAATGACTTCTCCAGCTAAGTTATCTAATCTAAAGCCACAATCTTCTACCTGTTCAACAGCTTTCAGTTGAACTACTAATTTTCAACTTTTTATATCAACTGTCAGAAATTTGATTAATTACTTATACCTCTGTAATTCCTTTACTCCTTGATACAAATACAGACGAAAGTCATAGCATACAATTTCCCGCCAAACGTTTCGCCGGTAGCGTCGACCGTTACCAAATGGCAGCTATATTGGTTCTGCCAATGTGGTAACACACTTACTTTAATTTATTTTTAAAGAATTTCGTTCTGTAATCGCACCAAAATTTATAAATACACTAAAACTCTTCACAATCAACACTAGATAAATAAAATACTACAAGAACTCAATAATCTGAAGAATAATCGTATTAGTGAGAGTACACAAAAAAAACTCAGCCACTCTGCTGTACAGCTACCTACTCTCTCGGTCGGGAGGGAACAGGGGGTATTCATGCGTTGTTGAGGCGGATCCCAGGGTTCCACCCATTAGCCGCCGTTCTACATCTTGTGTAGAAGCTTACACCAAAGCCACTCATTTGTATGTAGTGTGTTGGATGTCTAAGTGTAGTGATATGGTGTGTTGTTAAGTTTTCGGCCGGTAGCTGGCTCTTAGCAAATGGGACACCACGTCCCACCTCCCCATTCCTGCTGCGTGGAGGCGGCCGGGATCTACTATCACCTGCTGGACTAACCCAGGGCAAAAGACCCAACAGAGCCCAAATAAGGATGAAATGAAAAGGCTATAGAAGGAGAGGTTTGGGAGCTGGAGAGGTAGGAAAGAATAGAAGAGGAGGATCAAACAGAGGAATCCTCCAATAGTTAGAAGGTAGAAGGAATAAAGCAAGACTAAAGGAAATATAAGTGAAATGGACTGAATTCTCATGCTATGGGAAATAATCCCATGGAGGATCCCATCCTAGAAGCTAGGATCAGCAAGATTTCTTGAGATACAATTGTCTTATCTCTTATAGACATTGCCCTAGGCACTTCCTCAGAGAAACAAGGTTTTTATTTTATTTATTTTTTCTACCCCAATCACGTTATAAACAGGTTCCACGTCTTCAGAAGAACACCAAAAATTTACGCTATATACAGGAACACGTTTAATGTCCAACAGGGTATATTATTTGGCTTCAATGAGTATCCAATCATTATCAACTTCTGATAAAAATTATCTCAAATTAGCAAGTCTAAGCTCCTTTCTTCTTTTAAAAGCACGTGTGGCAAAGGTGTTCAAGTGCTATAAATGTTGCTTGAGATCGGATAAACTCAGGTTTTATTTCCCATTGTGAAGGTATCTGAAACAAGCTGCAGTTCACGCCTGTAGTCTTGATAATATTGACAACCGAAAATAATGTGGTCAATACTCTCTTCCTGTCCACAGAGTCAAAGGGTAGGAGACAATCCCAATTTGAATAATTTGCTGTTAATACTCCCGTGGCCCGTGAGTAAAAATGTACCATGGAATCCAGGTGCAAACAACAAAGATTCTCTCTTCTTAAACTCCTTCACCTATGGTAAAAACTCTGGTCACCGCGCCAAGTTCCGAAGCTGACCAGTCTTTGCCATTTATCAACATAAATGGAACAAAGCCTTCTTTTCTGAGATGTTAACGAAGCATCTAGGTCAATTTTCACTTCCAAAGTAACAGGCATTTATTTCTTCAGGTGATACACCTGTATTGTATTTTCTAGTGTAGAGGTAATTTTCCCAATAACACCTGCAAAGCCATTGTAGAAGTGGTTCTAAACGCCCGTGACATCAGGAGGGCAGCACGCTGGGCCTGCAGAAGCCGTTTCATAATTGCAGACTTGTTGGCTCTATGTCCCCACGCCCCAGCTGCATAAGCAGTAATAGGTAATAAACACACTTATAGTATAACCTGAGTGAAAGACCTCTCAGGCCCCATTCCTGCCTGGCTACCTGTCTCAATCTGGATAAGAAAGACTTGCACTTCTCTTTCGCACACCTTGCATGTGGCAGAAAACTTAAGGCATCATCAAGCTGAATACCTAAATATTTTGTTATGGTGGTATGTTTAATTGTCGGTGCTCTATACTTAACAAGTGACGGACGTTCTCTATCTAATTTTCCTTTTAAAAACATCTGCGGTAGTTCAGATGTTGAAACTTGCAGTTTGTGAATTGCAGACCAAGTTCTTGTAAGACAGAGTTAGCTATGTCATCCAGATTCTTCCTTGAATTGCCGCGGACAAGGATGGTAAGGTCGTCTGCATAGGCAATCATCGTTGTTCCTTCAAATTTCTTGATGAGCCATGAATCAAACAACATTCCAACACAGGGGACCAAGAATTGATTCCTGTGGGCAACCCCTTGTAACATGTCTAGAGACCTGTTTAGTACCATTCTTAACTATGATAGAGCGCTGGTAAAAATAGCTTGTAAGTAATTTGAAGATTAGTCTAGAAACCCCGGCCTCCCGTAACCTCTGCAGAGCACACTGCCGTCAAAGGCCCCTTTGAAGTTCATAAAGAGGCCAAGTAGGTATTTCGTATCAGTTTCCTTTTGCAAAGTAAGGAGTCTGGCAATTGCATCCTCAGTCTTCTTACCACGAGTAAAACCCAATTGATTCGGAGATGATAATGATGAAATAAGAGCCGATTAGCGATCATTGTTTCCAGCGCCTTACCCTTAACTGGAAGCAAGGCAATGGGCCTGTAGGAAGCCGGGTCGACCTCAGGTTTCTTGATGTTTAAGGAGTATCTTAAGATTTGCAATTTTCCAGGCTTTAGAAAAAAATTGCAAAAAAAATTCTTGCAGACAAGAATTAAACAGCTTTAGAATAAAAGGGGAGACAACTTTCCAGGCTCTTGAGGACGTCCAGTTCAAGACCATTAAAACCTGGACATTGCCCAGAACGACTGAATTTATTGCATTATCTACCTCTTCAAATGTGAAAAGAGGCTCTTCAGACTCTAATGTGAGTCGAATTTTTAGATTTAATTTCCACCTGCTCTGGGAGCTCACACGTTCCATCGCCCTGGTGTATGATTACATCAAGAATTCTATTAATAATAGACGTCCACGAAAGGGTGTCCTGATTCTCTGCCGTTTTAACTGAAGCACCTCTCCAGGCGGAATATTGTTAATCATTAACTTGTACACTAGTCCCCAGGGATCAACATTCGATAAAACTGGTGACCACCAGGGCACATAAGATTTTCTCTTCCTAAAACTCATGGATTTGTTACACGCCTGTAGTATACTATCCTGAATGAAATTACCGTGGTTGTCAGAGTTTCCATGACGTTCAGCTGGTGTCATGAAAGACTCGTTAAGGGAACTCTCAAAAATAATTTGCCATTTGGCGGATCGTGTATGATATCTAGGGTTATCAGTTGTATTCGATTTGGTTCTAGAGATGACACCACCCAAAAAAAGTAATTACATTGTGGTCGCTAGTGGATCGGCTTGTGTATCATTTCCAGTGACTGATCTTAGAAGCAATGGACGAGGTAAGAAGAGACACATCGATGTAAGAATTTCCTTGAGGGGTGACACAAGTCGGGGGATGTTCAGAAGTATTGAGAATTCTTAAAAGTTATGAAAGAATAAGGTCCTCCACAACTCTCCTTGATTTGTCTGTGGGCTATTCCACAAGGTGGATTCTGCATTCGCATCCATCAAAACGATGACCTATTTATCCGCAAGGGATCGTAATGTTGCATCCAGATGATTGACGAAAGGTTGAATGAAATCCTGGTACTGTGAGCACTGGCAATAAAGCGAGACGAGATAAATCTGGCCAAACCAATCCTCCAAGCAAACACACACACAGCATGCGTGGAACACAGATTAGGAAGCTTTGTAACCGTCAGGGTTGGATCTGTAATCGCGATTGAAGCCCACATCCATCATCGAGCATTTCCGCTGGGAGGGAACAATTAAAATGACTTTCGAAATGCAAACGAATGACAGCCATTGGTCAATGCGACGTCAAGTAGGGTGCTCATGTACTGCTATTGATAGGAAAATTAACATCGCACTCAGAAATCGTTCGTTAGAACACCACAGAGAAATATGTCAGCTAGTCGTCATTTTCATCGTTGTGTTCTTGCATACTTCTTGACCGGTTATTTGAATCATCTTTTTTTTATGTAAAAGAACAATATATTTTGGCATTTTGATATAAGAATATTATTAATTCTATAATGGCTAAATCATGCAAAGAAGTGGACTTTTTCTGCATTTGTGAAAAAACAAAAAACACATCCACGGCAAGCAGTTTATTCTAACAACATTTTGCACCTATAAATTCTGGACCCTCCCCCCGAGAGGTCCCAGCTATCCCTACGTCTCTAAAACAACCATATCACATAAACCGTCGGGACCTTTACGTCTTCGGTTCCCGGTTGTTTCCCCCCCCCATCCTACTTTTTTTTATTTATTTATTTTTTAATACACCACTGGAATCTTTATTTTATTATTTTTTTAAATATTTTTAATACGCCACGGGAACCTCTTTTGTTTTATTATTTTTTTTTTTTTAATACACTACGGAACCTTTTTTTTTTATAATACGCCGCGGGAACCCATCTCTCTCCCCACCTTTTTTTTTAATACGCCGCGGTTTTTATTATTATTTTATATATTTTTAATACACTATGGGAACCTCTATTATTATGTGACCCTCCTTTTGGCAACGTCAAGTGGGTCAGAGTCTCGAATTGAGACATCACGAGCACTATTGGGACTGGCCCACCTTCCAGTGGTGTGGACGAGTACCCAGAATCCTCTGTCCAGGTGACTGATGCTTTTGGTTAGCCAAGTGGCCAGAACAGAACAGAACAGAACACGCATAACACACACAAACCTCCGTCACAGAGATACAGCCGACCGGGCTAGCCGAGTGGGTAAAGTACCTGCCCGGCAACGCAAAGGTCGCGGATTCGATTCCCGCCTCGGGCTTGGATCAAAGTACTGCAAAAACCTTGGGAGGTGCAATATGGCCACAGAAGCCGATGCGCCAACAACTATCAAATCAATCAATCACAGAGATACGAGGCGGAGATGAACTGACGTTCAAGGAGCCGCCCTTTATAAAAGCATATGTCCACCTCCCCCCTCATCCGGGGTAACCGGTATGGCGGTACGGTAGTTCTGATCTACAACATGCTCGCCGAAGGTAAACTTCATGAGATACATCCTTCTGTCATTCCCCAAAATTTTATTTTTGACCCCTAGTTCCTTTACTCCTGCCAGGGAAAATATACCTCCACATTCATTTTTCTGATTTCCTTCAGAACCTTCAGTATACTTCAGTTTTCCTTCCCCACACCCCACCTCCGAGATATTAAGTTCCTAAGTATGTCTTCAAATATCTGAACATTTTAATCAACATATTCAAAAATATGTTAACAAAATAACACAGTTATTTGTCATTCGTCTATTTTATTACAGATGCAGTTGAGTGCTTCTCACCTTTGCTTCTTTTCCATAGTCAACCGTCCCACATTAATCTTAATACGGGTAACATGTATTTATATCTACAGGTGTTTTTATAATGGAATCCAAGCAGCGTATTAAAATGACTTCAAATGTTACTTTTGTATTTTGAAAAGTGAATTGAATTTGTTGGTATGAAAAATTTGTTTCCGTTTCCCGCTAAATGTGTAGACGATTCGGAATTCTTAAAGCATATTCTAAGTTATTTAAGTTTGTGTGCGTAAATAACTTAAGATATAACTTGTATATTAAGTTATACGTAAATGGCTTAAAATACTGTATATGCTTTCTGGCATATTTTCATTTGAAGCGGAGAAAGAAAATCATTTTGTTCGGTTAATACTATTACTGTTTTATTTGATCTTATCCACTGATTTTAATTCAAAATTTTATAAAGAATCGTTTGTAATGCAAATAAAAAAAATCTTTTAAAAACGTCTTCCAAGTAGTAATCACCCAGAAACAATTTAAAAGGTCATTCACCCTTAAAAATATTTCTTCAGGAACTAAGTTTTCTTTGTCTTGAGACCACTAGGGCGTAGTTTGCCTCGGTATTTCTCTTTCATTATCTACTGCTAATGAGATGTGCCATAATTTTTGACCAAAGAGCAGCAATTTTTCCCATCCTTTCTTGGAAAACAATGAAAAAATTTCTAAGTTTGGTTTTTTTTTTTTTTTTTTTTTTTTGCGAACTGTATGCCACCTATGGAGAAGCTATTGATTAAATTTAAAATAACTTGCTTCTTGAGTGTTTATAAATAAACTGACAAGAATACTGTTTAATATGAAATGTCTGTGGTTATTTATTTTGTTCTTTCTGAAGCAGGTCGCCATGGTTAAATAAAGCCTAAATGCGTACCTCATAACTCACTTGTTTTTAATTACTGGATTGCAGTCCGCTATCGAATGAGGCAGCAACAGTGTCAATAAATCTTTGTTTCAATATTGTTCTCAGTGAAGAAAGTCTTTGTGGTTTTCGGGGATTAAATTTAAGCAAGATCATTGGAGAAAGCCTCAAGGTAATTTTGCCTTCTTCCTCTTGCTATTTTTCGTTTGGTCATCAGACCCTAGTTGATAATACGGGCATGAGCAAGAAAAACAATTACTTGTTTGTGCCCCCATTAATGCTTCCTATTGATCTCCAATAGGAAAGCAACGAGGAGAAAATACTCTTTTGAAGCGCGAGTAGTGTCTCGTTTATTGCGAACTCCGACATGTAATGCGATACATTGTACTAGGGCGTTTCGGAATTACAGTAGAGGTCGCTGTGAACACTTGTTCAAAACAGATAGTAACTCAGGCGGCATAATCTACTGCTTACGTTTACCCCCCCCCCCCCGAGTAATCCACGAAGTCTGCAAAAGATGTTCGTGTTTCGTTATTTGGAAATCTCCCTGTTCGCCCATAATCTCGCACAGAGTAATAAAATAGGGAAGAGAAGTTTGTTTTATCATCGGGGTTAACATGTGCGAATGACCTTTAATCTTGTTTATGTATGGAGCTTAGAAGAAGCTTTAGTTTGTCTGCTAAATTTGTTTGCAGTTCAGTTCAGTTTGGGTGCTGAAGTTACCATTTAGTACGTTATCAGTTCGGGAGCCTACTCCTCTTTTTTTCACTCAAGCACATACCTTACACTCTTGGTGTGCATGAGTCGGCGAAAACAGTTACTCTGCTTGTTATATGGCTTGTCGGTAGATGTCTATGAAAGACAAAAAGGATGATTGAGTACTGGGGAAGGGACAAATGTGTGTTAAGAGAGATCGATTAATGACTTGACTCTCTCTTGGCCTCATTCATTGAAAGAATTTTCTAATGAAATACTGGAATGGGAGTGTATTATTGTATTGGACCAATCTGACAGCAGATTTTTAAATGACGTGAAGCAGTACTAGGAGGGGAACGTTTTAGAGATGTCGGTATAAGGAAGCAGATATGAAAGGGGAGAAAATATCGTTTAAAACCAACAAGAGAAAATTGACTTTTGGATACTTCAACTTGCGTTTTTTGATTATTACATAAAGGTCTTTCCGAGACTTTATCTATTAAGTTTTATTTAAAAAATTGCAGAACTTTTCGACTTTCAGTAGTCCTTACAAATATTGTTTAGTGCTGCCTCGTTCATTATTAATACATAACCTGAGTTCTCGCATTGAAATAAAATTAGTGATGATTACTGTTACACACGTACAAAAACTAAAATTACCAACTACATACTCCACCGGAATAAATTAAAGGAATTTTCCACTTTTAACCTAAACCTTTTATGCATAGTGATAATGCTTTCTAGTTTTACAAAATGAAAATATCCGATTTTATAAATTTATCAGTTTTCACCATTGTGTGGAGTGAATCTATTCAGAGGGTTATAGAATAATCTTGTATTCCGTACTCGCATTCACACACGCGTTTCACTTATAATTCAGTGTCATCCAATCAGTCAGTATATTTTCTCCCTCACTAATTCTAATGTGTGTAGTTCTTACTTTTCTCTCAAAAGGATAATTTATTTTTAATCTTGGGACCTCGCTGAGTTTTCAAGCTTATCTAATTTTCTATGTAGGTAAGATCTTTGCATTAAAAAGAGGATCACACGAACAACGGCTTTATCCTTATGTTTCTCAACTGCAGAGTACACCACTCCTATCTGGCTGAGATCCTATCATGCAAAAAAAATGTATATCAGTTTCCACACAATGGTGAAAACAGATATATATATTCTGTACTTAACCAGACTTATAGACTAGTGACCGGATGTCTGAAACTGACCTTGACATACTGATGGCAGGTATTGTTCCCACTATTAGAAAAAATCTTAACAGCATGAAAGAAAGAATCAAACAGTTACATGATCCCAGACGGCCACTGTGTGGCCAACAACCAGCTTCACGCCGTCTCGTCCCGCAGAAGCTTCCTGCATTAGTCGACCCGCTTTCTTCTCCTCCTGATACTGTATTACTAGATTAAGAATCTAGTAAGAGGCCAATGCTAGACAACTAGGTAGACTTATCAGCCCCCGTTATCCGAATACGGGGGCTGATGATTTAGACTGGCGCACGTAGAATAGTTTGAATAGACATACAAAAGATTGAGATCTGTTCGACTGTCCTTTACCTGGTCTCATGCTCCACGGAAGATCTTAATGTTCTGACAATGCTGTGAAACGTCGACGAACTACTATTTAACATCCAAACCTTTTAGATTGACCTATTGTACCTGTTTATATATCAATACTCTTAGTTTGAACATTTTTAAAAATGTTTCTATAATTTACATTATACTGCACTGTTTACACCTCACTAAATTACACCGCATTACACTGCACTGTTTACACTGCATTCTTTGATTACCGTATTGACCTGCGTGTCTATGGCTATCTTTTCTGTGTCTCGGATTAGACATCGGTTGCTCAGTCGCTACTCTCATTATTCGCTTTAAATGTCGTACTTTTCTGCATATGTTCGATCTGATATTTCTTGTCATTGACTTTCTAATTTGGAATCTGTTTGTTTGTTTGTTTGTTTTTTTTTTTTTTTTTTTTTTTGTCTCGTCTGGCTAAAAATCTTCTTATACGCCATTCTATCAAATTCGTTTGTTCCCTTTATGGTTTTCCCAACTCCATTAATCACTCAAAACTAACCTCCTCTAAGCGATGCACATCAAGTTTCTGTCAGCATCGGCAAGTAGGAATCTGTCAGCAGCATGGTTTGATGATGGGTATCGGCAAGATACCTGAAACGTCACCTTATTGTATGATGGTTTAGGCTATTGCTTAATAAATTGTATTATTAATTTCATATGGTATACCAGTGGTATTAAATATAGTAATAATCTTAATGGTAAAAAAGAAGGCTATACCATTAGCAGTTCTCATGATTTGGCGAATGCCTACAAATCATTGTGATGACTGTTACTTTTTCTTTGTTAATGTAGCGGGATACAATGCAAAGAGTAAGAGCGTTGTGTACCCTAATATTCCATCTGCCTTTAGACCAGTCTCACATGGAGATAACTTGTCAATGTCATGCCCTCCACTTATATTGGAGAATGTAGCAGCAGATTGCTGAAAGTGAAGCTTTCTGAAGATGAAACTGAAGTCCACGCTCCTGCAGACGTTGAGTCCAGCCAGCAGCTGTTTTCATCACGAATTCAATAATTTGATAAGAGATTTAAATTTACCAAAGAAATGTGCCGAACGTCTTGGTTTCAGACTTAAGTCAAAAATATTTTAGCACATGGGACGTTATCTCATGGTACAGACACAGAGAACAAGAACTACACCTTTTCTGAGGACGATTCTGTTTTTTTTTTTTTTTGTTGCGTTAATATGAATGACTTAATGAACTATTTAGGAATTACAATTCTACGCAGTGCAGTGGAGACTATTTTTATTGATTCATCAAAGAGGAATCTCTAAAGTATGTTGCTCCACAATGGAAATAAATATGGCTCAATTCCAGTAGTTCACTCTGCTTTTGAGAGAAACAGATGAGAACTTGTTGACAAATATTAAATATGAAGAACATGGTTAAGTTACTGAGTGCTGGCTTTAAAATAATAGGCATGTTACTTGGACAGCAATCAGGTTACAGAAAATGCCTAGCTTTTTGTGTGAGCGGGACAGTCGAGCAAGGGGTAAGCATTGGGTTGTCAAAGAGGCAGTTTGTACCCCGGAACAAAGAACGTGGTTCAAAAACCACTGTAGACCCCAAAACAGTCCTTACACCCTTACACATCAAACTTGGTTTGATTAAACAGTTTGGGAAAGCTTTACCTCCTGAATGTCCCTGCTTCAAATACTGTTGTAGTAAATTCCCATCTATCGCCCAACAGAAGCTAAAACGAAGTATTTTTGTTGGACCTCATTCTTCCCAAACTGACGAGGGACCAAGATTTTGAGGGAATTATGAATAAAAGAGGAAAAACAGGTGTGGATTAGCTTCAAGTTTCTTGTTGAGAACTTCATGGTGAACAACAAGGATCCAGACTAGAAGAATATAGTTAAATATGTTGGCAAACGTCAGGAAGCTGGGCTGCAACAGGAGTGCCAAGGTAATTTTTTTACACTTTCACTTAGACTACCTCCCTGAAAATATAGGATGTTGTTAGTGAAGAACAGGAAAAGAGGTTTCATCAGGATATTAAAGACATGGAGAGATGATGTTGACATTCCGCCTACTACGGGAGGTGCAATGTCAACATGATGGCAGACTATTGCTGGATGCTGAAGGACTGCAAAGTAAAAGGATCTGCAAGAACATCAAAGAAACGAAATTTTTACCCATCGTAGATCAGTTTTTAAAGAGGCGAGTGTTTAGTGGTCTTTTTTTTATCACTCTCTCCTTTTTAATAGTGTTTTCAACATTTGTTTAATATAAAAGTCTGGTCAAATTAATACAAAATTTGCGAAAAATCAATTTCTTTCGTGATTTTTAAACCTTACGTGATGGAAACAAACCGGCCAATTTTTGAAATTGGCGTTCAGAAACGCCCTTTTCTAAGAAAATATCAGTGAATTTTTTCAAAATGCTGAGTAGTGTTATTCTTGTTTTTACGCATCATTTCAAAAAGTTTGAGCTTTTAAGTTTTCTCTCATCTTTAGGCGTCAGTTTTTTTTAAAGTTTTTCAGTTTGTTTTTCCTACATTTGTAATTGGACCTTTCCGCATTACAGAATTTTAATACCTGATAATAAAGTAAAAATGTCTTGCCATGTTTTTTCTTTGACATATTCAGAACACAGTCATTGATTAGAAATCTGTCTTCCAAATCAGTGACGAAGCTATAAATTTCGGTCCCTTCCCCGTGTACCTACTAGTTTTGTAACTGAACCCTTCTGATTCAATTATGTGAGGAACCGAAATGGCAAAAGACATTAGAATAATATTGAAGTAATCAACAATTTGGAGCGTGTTTTGTAGAATTTTTAAACTACGAAAGTAGGAGAAAAAAAATTCTGAAGTAGATAAAAAGAAATATTTACTCTGGGTCCTTTTACAGTTAGTGTTTAGGAATTATCTCATTTATTTTTAATTTTTTCTTTCATCTTCAGCTTGCGAGCACATAATATTTCATTTCGGTTGGAAGGTTTCAAGAAACGTGAAAGTGAACAGTTTTTCGCAATTTTTTTTATCTTCTCGGAAAGAGACGCTGCCCTTGTAATTTGTGGGAAAACTGTTGTCGGCTGCACCTCGAGGCGAGCATTCAGGTGTAGCAACGATAAAATAGGAAAGCGTGAATATTGGTCACGCTATCGGATCACTGTTACCTCCGTTTTCTTCCGGACACATGTAGCAGAGATAAGAAACCAGTTGGGACTAATATTTCTCAGCCAGCTATCATATACACTATTAAAAGGATCCCGTTAAGAGGATCCTTTTCCTTCGTTGACTACTTGAGATGCTTTCGGATTTGGGTATCTCGCTCACAGTGGCGGTCCCAATATTTTATGAAGGGATTTAAAAATTAAACAATATTCCGGGGAATCATTGAGCTTCTATCATCATTTAGGAGTAAAAACAAATCCATATTATATTTATCAGAAGGCGAAATCTGGTCCTTTTATCCCCTATATAGGACCGCCACTGCTCGCCTATAATGAAGAATAATCTCTGCAATAAATAAATTTTTCTGTTTATACTCCGGCACGACAACCAAGTCAGTAGAGTTTACAATAAATCGTCAATACAAATATTTATCGTATTTAGTAGTCACGGGCTTGAACTCCGGTCCACTCAAGGAAAGCGTGCTATGCACTCTCGCTCCTGACCACTGGGCTACGTCAGGCCCAGTGGTCAGGAGCGAATAAAATATAATGGTTTATTTTATATATATATATATATATAAAAATAAATAAAATAAACCATTTGGACTTACAGTCTGTAATTACAAAAAAACTGCTAGCAACCTAGTTAATAGTGATACTGAGGCCGAATATTATTGCCATCTACCTCAATATCAGGACTATGTGGATAAACATCTCATCACCGGAGATCTAAGTATCATAGACTACCTCGATCTGCGCGATTTCGAGGTATGATTTTAAATTTCGTCAAAAACTAATATCAATACCAAAACGATTATCAAACAACTACACTTAGTTTTAGGCAGAACTGCATTAGATCTATCATACAAACACAACATACCTTTAGAAGCTTTCCACATTTGGCTTACACTTACATACCAGGCTATCGAAAAACAGATATGGTTAATATACAAATTACCACTCGCTAAGGTTTTCAATCTAGCCAATATTAAACAGAATCTTAAAAAGATACAAAACAGGTTTATTTTTACTGCTATTGACAAAGCCTCTAATAATTACAGCATAATATGTAAAAAAAAAAAATTTACACTACTATACTATTAAATGAACTAAACAATAGTCCTACATACAAATTAGTAACCGACAAGCGCAACTCCATTACTAAGAAAATACTGGCCCTGCATAAAAAGTTTAAAGTTAACTAACCATAACACGATGTATCCTTACATATACTGCATACCTAAATTTCATAAAACACCTACTGGTTTTAGATTTATCACTTTATCACTACGCCAAGATTCCGCATCATAAGCTCGTTCACCTACTAAAAATTATTTTCGACAATATAGTTAATTCTAATATTATACTCAATAATAGCCCGATGTTAAATTACCTAAATACTAATAAAGACAATAATACTATAGAACATATTAATACGTACGACTTTAATAATTTGTTTACCAGTATCCCCTCATAACAGCCTAAAAACCGTGTTTAGCGATTATTACAACAAATATAAAAATATATTACCATGTCAGAAATACTACTGGGACGACCTCATTAACCTTTGTATTTTCAACAACTACTTATTTAATGGCAGCAACATATCTAGACAACACATAGGCATTGCTATGGGAGCCTGTAGCTCTTGCCTAGTAGCCAACTTATACCTTAACCATTTTGAAAATAGCTTTAAACAGGACATTATTCTATACAGATACATAGATGATTTGATTGTTATTGACATGCCTAACTTTCTCACAGAAGCTATTAAACACTACCCGCCTGAATTAATATTAGAATGTACTAACACAAACAGCTCTAAATCAACTACCTTCCTAGACTTAGATATACACATAGTTAATAATACTATACACACCAAACTGTATGACAAACGTAAAGAATTTCAGTTTAATTCCATAGACCTCACCAATTGGAACTCTAACATCTCCAAACGGATTCATAGAAATATAATAGTCGCACAAGGTATCAGAAGAACATGCATATGTAACAAGGTGGATTACATTATAGATACGCTTATAGATTTCAGATCTAAGTTAACAAAAAACTGATTCCCACACCATGATACCTACATAAAGCTATTTTGATAGCTATTAACAAAAGGTACAATAACTTAACCCACATCTTATTATGGATAAAATCTTGAGCAGCACTTATACAGCATAGAATATGAAGGTGTATTTCGTTGAAGTTACTGTTGGCATAGGTAGCTTTTGTTGGACATGTATATATGTACATAGTAGGCACTGCCCATGGAGTAAGCTATATATAGCTTACACTCATTGAAAAAGTCGTACCTATGTTTACTCTATGGGTAGGAACCAATTCTATTATCCTTTACGATGTCTACTACAACTATCTATTTGTTAACATTACCATATGCCAGTTCCATATTTGTATACAAAATTGCAGAGGGCGCTATAGATTTTAGAATTAATTTTGGCTATTTAGTGACATTAACTACAGTTACCAGGGGAGCTCCGATCGGTTAGGTACGCATATATGCTACACGTGCGGACTTATTCTGTCTTTCTTACATTTTCTTTGCAGTGGTGGGCGCCTCCGTAGCCAGGTGGGAAGGAGCAGCAGTGCGTAGCACATGCTTCTTGATTAGACCGGGGTTCGAGCCCGTCACCACCAAATACGGAGTATGCGGAAAGGTCAAGGAATGACCACCGCATATCCCGGAGCAATATGGCCTTAGTTGCTAATGCTCCTAAAAACCAAATAACAAACAATAACATAACTTTGCAGTGGTAAGCATTTTATATATATAAATTTATCTTATACTTATTGACTCTTATTGTTATATCTAATAACCAGGATCCCTTACTATAAGGGACGGGAAGTTACGCTCCCGGTTTTATCCTAAGTAAAATTATGCTTTTTATCTTTTACTATAATAATTCTACTTTTCATACCTTATGAACTATTAGAGTAATTCGAGGGGTATTGAGGTATTATATCTATACTTTATCCTACTTACGTTTGTCTTCTTTAGCTTATGCTACTATTGCTTCGTGTTACTTTTAGCGTATGCTACTAATATTTATGCTTCCAATACTATATATAATATACCACATATGTATATGTTTAACAAAGGATGGATCTCTTTCTACATTAGCTACGTATTATTATCTTTTTGTAAATTAGCTATCCGTCGGGCTAACAGTCATCTAGCCAGCTAACTACTGGGATATATTAATTTTAGTTAACTGTAATATATTTTGGTTTTGTGATCTAATACTACATTACCTTCATTTGGTATTGCTATCTCATTCTACATAGCTATATTCTGGACACCGTTAAGCTAGACGATGACTACAGAAACGGATAACTTGTTAATTATGGTTGATACATTGAGAGGGTTAGCCCTCGAAAGAATCCCTTTCAATGTATCTATATACCTATAATTAACATAATTTTATTTTATAATATAATTTTGATATGTAAGGTTTTGCCTTATGTTATATTGTATATATTTTTTCCAGGTTGCCGTAGGCACGTACATAGGTTCTTAGGTTTCTTGGGCCTTTATATTACTGGTTTCCCGGTATACACTATAACTTGCTAAATTCTGATTACAATTACACCATTAGACTCTACCAGTAAAACTAACATCTTAAATAATATATGTATATATATATATATATAGTATTGTATTCATCATTTTCTAAACTTAAAAATATCATTAATTCTCTGTAACTGTTCTGCTTTCGGATAAGATCACTTGTGTCAAAATTGACAGTCGTTTTACCTGCGATGTCTTTCTTCATCTTTATCATCATTTTCTAAAAGGTTTTCCCCCCTCTACAATTGAAATGCTGCCGTCCATTACCTATGCCAAGGTGTTGAGTCCCACCAATCTGACTAACTTCTGCCCATTTTCAGTGCATTTTGCGATTACTTAAAATAATTGAAAAAATGTCTTCTGCAAATTCTGTTGAGTCATATATAGTTTCATCCACTTTCAAAACTTTAGTCACTCCATTATAGTATCTCTCCACCTTCTTTAGAAACTTGCTTAATCCAACTGGCTTTTAATATACTGTAAAATGCCCACATTTTTCATATTAATTTACAGATATTTCCCATGCATTTACCTCCCCCCCTTTGCTGTGCCCCTTCTTGCTAAAGAGTTATTTTGGCTGTTTCAGCAGAAAATATAAATACTAGTCTACCATGACTAACCGCTATCAGTTTCTTGTCAAATATAGGATGGTTAAATTCGCTAGTGAGACTCTTATCCGACCCAGTTGCTTTCTCAGTTATAAATTCCCTTTGCCATTATTTTCTTAACTCAAGATAACAGTCGCTACACGCAGAAGTAAGTTCACAAGTCCAGGAAAATACGAACTTTCGCTCTCTGACAAACACTGTTCAGCTGTCCGATGTCAACCGCGTGAGTAAAGTGTCCCACCCGTGACCAAGCTCTGAGGAGGAGGAGGTGAAAGTTCACGCGATAAGCAGGATATACCCGGCGGACGACAGAGCGAGAGAGACGACGGTTGTTTTGTGGTGGCTTTTGGTAGAAGCAGTCGGTTAGTTAGTCTGTGTGAGAGAGAG
The DNA here is from genome assembly GCF_048544385.1 of Mastigoproctus giganteus. Lineage (NCBI taxonomy): Eukaryota > Metazoa > Arthropoda > Arachnida > Uropygi > Thelyphonidae > Mastigoproctus > Mastigoproctus giganteus. Next base: position 180,270,181 of record NC_143575.1, on the reverse strand, counting down.
TGAGAAAATACAGTAAGTTTTTGGAAACGGGAATTACGTTACAGAATGACTGTACAGAGAGAGGCTTGAAGAACAACGCAAGAAGATACAGAATGAGCGAGCGAAGATAGCAGAACCAGAAGGAAGACTGCGAAAGCACGGAATCCCCTCGCCGAGTTCCGCCCCCCGTAGAATGAGTCATCCTTATTTAGGTAAGTTATCCCAACAGCTATACATAAACCTTACTCCTCAGTAATATAATTAATTATGTTAGCATTGATAAATCGTAGAATACCTTAATTGCTTCTATCTTAAGTAGCTTACTACATAGTATTTCAGTCTATCATAATTTACTATTGGTAGCATGGTGTATCACAGGGTAAAACTTATCTTATGGGTGCTATCCTAAATAGCGCGACATTTTAGTAATAACTCCCATTACTTCTATTTGACACTGAATGTAACCAGTATGATTTATTATGTTGCTATTGTTAAGTATAGAATATCCTAATGCTGCTATCTTAAATAGCACATCATTTAGATGGTCGTCTATCACAATTAACGATAGATAAAATAGTGCACAATAAGTTAAAACACATCTTATGCGCGATAGTTTAGTATTGACACCCATCACGTTTGTATAACTATGTCACATGCCAGTTCTTGCCTGAGATGAAGTATCCACACGAAGAACACCTATGTGAAGAGCCCATTAATTTCCAAAATATCAATAGTGCTAAGAACTCTTAAATACTTCCATAAAAATCAATTTATATTATTGTAACCAAATGATTTAGGATTTGCTTGTCACTGCCACTAGGGCGGTAGTTATTAAATATGTACCATTTCTGTAATAGATTGCATTAAACTATGTTTTGTTTTAAACATATGCCTCAAGCCTATTCTCCATTCACACGAATGAGTAAGTAAAGAATTATACATAGAACTTTTATTGCGGGTACTCGAATTTCTGCCTAGAATTGGAAAGAGTTTGGGTATTGACACAACGCCCTGGTCAAAGCTGCAGTTTTCCTATTCCCTGCCGTTGAATAGGGTTACCGAGGGCCGAGACCATTGTCCTAATATGAAAAACCACTAGACAATCACATGAGTATACTGGGGTTATCATTGAACAAATGATTAAGGAAGGAAAACGTCCCGCCATACAGATGTGTTGTCCAGAGAAGTCCGAACGAACGAAAGTAAGTAATTAATAAGCAAGCAAGAAGCATAATAAATAAAAACACCCAGTATAACACTTGTGCCAATTGTGTCCAGGATTAAATATTTTGCGGGATGAAAAACTGTCTACACAGAAGAAGAAGTCACAAAGAGAAAGAATCTAAACGGATTACTGATAAGTAGTAAGATTGTTGATTTCGTGCACTAAGAGAATAGGTAGGAGGCATTACTCCTTTGCAACAACACAGGACATCTACACTAATTAATAAATTATTGCTATTTTTATAATTAGATTTAATAAACAAATGACTACATGCTATAACACACTCTTGTTTTAAATAAGTGATTACTAACATCATAATTTTGTTTCAGCAACAGGTAAGTCACATTATTTTGGAAGACAGGGGCCCAAAATTAGCAATTAAATTTCCCAATTCCTAGTAAATTTAAAAAAAAAAAAAATGGAGGATCAAATTCCTCAAACAACAGGAATATCATCCCCCCTACCTCAAACACAACAGCCACCACCCACCCCAGAACCAGACAGACCGCATTCAGCGAATATCGCAGGATTTTTAAGTCTTGTGCCATTATTCTTTGGCAAAAATGATGAAGGCCCTTCAGTCCAATTGTTTTTCGAAACTTTGGAGAGTGTTGGAGAATTAGCACTCTGGGGACACAGAGAACTTTTGGCAGTCTCGAAATCTAAACTTCGCGCTTCGGCAGCCGACTTTTTAGCCCAATCCTTTGAATTACGCGGGGAAAAGAATTACAACATATTTAAGAATGCTTTTTTAGCTCAGTTCGAAAAAACGGAACCAATTATCACTTCCCTCCAGCAGTTCGCCAGTGCTGTGCAAGAACCTTCGGAAACCATTGCGAGTTATAGCGCGCGCGTGAGGAATTTGGCAAGGGCAGCTTTCAAAATTCAGGGAGAGACACCTGAAGTATTAAACATTTTAGACCAGGCAATGCTGGCCCAATTCCTTAGGGGCATATCTGTAAAAATTAGAAAAATGGTGCTCACACACAATCCTTTAACTTTTTCACAGGCAATTGAGATTTCGAAAAGAGAGGAAATTAATGACCAACTTACTCACACAAAAACTGTCCCTGTACATGTTATTAATAGTCCTGTAAGGGCCGAGAATGAACGGGAGCGACAGGAAAATAATCCCAAACACATTCTTGAACCCATTCAAGATCAAATACGCGACTTACAACAATCGTTAAGTTCATTATCAGTAAATCACGCAACAATCAACAATTTAGAGACACAAATAGCCGCCCTGAGTCAGCAGATGCAAACTATGAAGGTGGGCAAATTTTCCCCTCCCCACGGTCAAGCAGCATTAGGCGCTACCTACCTCCACTCGGACAGCGCAGTAGATCCGCTAACCGACGCTAACGTGACCTTCAGACCAGAGGTCGTTGACCGCCCGGAAAGACGCATAATCTTGCCATACTACGGCCGGCAGCAGGCAGCCAGAAATATGGTAAACAATCGCGAACGAAGGGAAAGACGCATTTTTGACGACCGTCCGAGCTTCCATCAACCCACTCAACTTTTCCGCAGTCGCCCGTGCACGAATTACGAAACGGACATGTACACTGCATCTCCAAAAGTTAGGACGTCCTATGCTAATAATCAATATTGTAATTTTAATGAAAATCGGGATCAAGTCGCCAATAGAATGTATTATGATGATCATAATAGGAGTAATATAGACTCTTATTCTAGGATAAGGAGAGGAACATATAGGAATGAGCATATTCAGGGGCAAATTCGGCCAAAAACATTTCAGGGCAGACAAAATAATTATACAAATACTGGAAGCTACAGGCGAGATAGAGATAGAAATTTATGACTAAAAAGGGGTTCTAAACTTAATAGGAAGGATTCGCGATGTAATAAAACCCTTTTGCCAACCCCTAACTTTAGTAAAGTTAGTAAGCCAGAAGTCAGAGACATCAGAACACAACATGGCATTTACATTCTGGAGGATAATACTAAACTACCTGTGGTATTGGGTTCTGTACAAAACATTAAAACTAGATTTCTTTTAGACACAGGTGCTGGCGTTTCTTTAATGAGTGCAGATTTATTTAATAAAATTAAAAATGATACATCGTTAGATTTCAGACCTCCAGAATTAACTGTAACCGGAGTTTCGGGAAATATTGTGCCAATACACACTACAGTAACTGCTAATATTAAATTAGATAAGGCAACTTTTAGGGAGAAAGTTCTGGTTACTTCAAAAAATTTTAGTGGCAAATATGATATCATCCTCGGTTTGAACATATTAAGGAAGTTTTCATTCAGCCTAGACTTAGGTAAAGGGATCATACGATCAGTTCCATTAGGGATTTGCCTGAGAGAAGAGGATATTCGGCAACAATTGGTGAATTCCACACCCACAGTTGCTAAGCTTACATGTAAACATGTGCTCCCAGCAAGCACAGAACAGGTGGTAACAGTATCTTGTGACCAGCTTGCTGCTCCTCCCAAACAACTAGTATTAGCAGGGCCAAATTCAAACTTAAGCCGGGATGATTTAGCAGTGAAATATTCGATAGACCAGGTAGACGAAAGTGGGAAAATATCTGTGCTCGTCGCCAATTTAACAGCGGAACCGCTGCATCTTCCAAAAGGCATGGGTATTGCGTGTCTGGAGAACCTGAATCCTCAATCAATTAACCCTAAGAGCCAGGAAAGAGGCAAAAGGGAAGTTTCTCCAGTAACCATAGAGGACTTTAAGCTTGATCACCTGACTGCCGATCAAAGACACCAATTATCAGACCTGTTACGCAAATACTGGGATGTGTTTGCCAAATCACCAGCCCAACTAGGCAACTCAAAAGTTATCCAACACAGAATTAAATTGACAGACAACATTCCTGTTAGACAGAATGCTTATAGAACCCCCTTTTTACTAAAGGATGAGATTCGCAACCAGGTCCAAGAACTCCTAGATTCAAACATCATTGAACCCAGCTGTTCTCCGTATGCCGCGCCCATCGTCCTGGTGAAGAAGCGAGGTGGGGGATACAGGTTATGTATTGATTTTAGGAAACTTAACGCCAAGACGATCTCCGACGCATACCCGATCCCTTCCATGAGTGAGATACTTGAACTTCTGGGAGGCGCGCGCTACTTCAGCTCTTTGGACCTCGAAGCCGGATTCCACCAGATTGAAGTGCACCCCGCGGACCGCCACAAGACAGCTTTTACTACAGGGGAATCGCTGCTACAATACCGGCGCATGCCTTTTGGGTTAAAAAACGCGCCATCTAGTTTTGTGAGAGCAATGGGGCTTGTCTTGGATAATTTACAACGAGATTCCATTTTCGCTTACTTAGATGACATAATCATAGTGTCGAAATCTTGGTCCTCACACCTTTCGAAGCTTGAGAAAGTTTTCCAGCGCCTGAGAAAGTACGATCTGAAGCTGAAACCAAAGAAGTGTGAGTTCCTAAAACAGCAAATAAAATACTTAGGTCATCTCATTGATAAGGACGGTGTCCGTCCCGATCCAGCGAACGTGAAGGCCGTTCGAGAGTGTCGAGAGCCAAGAACAATGAAGCAAGTGCGATCGTTTCTTGGGATGACAGGATTTTACAGAAAGTTTGTCCCAGAGTACGCAGAGATAGTCAGGCCGCTAACCCAACTTACAAAAAAGAACACCCCCTTTTTATGGAACAGTGCCGCCCAAGAGGCATTCGACAAGCTGAAGGTCGCTTTGACCACACCACCCCTATTGATTTACCCTGACTTTTCTAAACCATTTTTTGTGTCCTCTGACGCATCTAATTATGCAATCTCGGCTGTGCTAGAGCAACAAGTTGACGAAAATCAAAGACAGCCAATCGCTTACGCCTCCAGACTACTAAAGAAAGCAGAGACTATGTATAGTACCACAGAAAAGGAAGCTTTGGCAATAGTCTTTGCGGTATCACAGTTCAGACCATTCTTAATAGCCTCCAGTTTCACACTAATAACAGACCACCAACCATTAAGCTATCTTCTTCACTTAAAGAATCCATCCCCCAGATTAGCTCGCTGGAGTATGCTTCTACAAGAATACAATTTCAAAATCATATACAGGCCGGGTCGACTTCACTCAAATGCCGATTTCCTTTCAAGGCCAGTGTTAGAGGAAGAGGAAAGACAAAAGGGGCTTAAGAAATCCAAAACTGCTGAATTAGTTGCTCCTATAGCAGCAAATCCCACCATAGAGTCACTGATCATGCCGCAACAACAAACCAGAACTTTGATTAGGAATCTCCAAAGAGAGGACCCTAATTTGCAGGAGTTAATTGAGCAATTAGAAGGAACACTACAGGCAACAAGCAAAGTCCCAGATTCCTTCTATCTGAGTGAGGACAGGATTCTGTATCACTACACTTTACCTGACCATGGAGCTACTCGCTCAGAGCCCTGTGAACAGTTAGTAGTTCCAACTAGCTTGAAAGCAGAAGTGTTGAAGTCCTGTCACGACGGTTTACTCAGCGGGGGCCACCTGGCCCTACACAAGACGTTAGAGAAGGTTAGAAAACACTTTTTCTGGCTAGGCCTTTTTGGCGACGTCAAGAATTATGTGGAGACTTGTCCATCGTGTTTGGAGCGTAGAGGGTATAACCCTAAGGCAAAAGCAGCCCTGATGAGAGTTCCTAATGAGAACTCACCTTGGGTCCGAGTGTCCTTGGACATTTTGGGACCCCTTCCAATGACTTTGAAAGGGCACAAATATTTACTGATGGCAATAGACAATTTTACCCGTTACGCAGAAGTAAGCCCGCTTTATACCCAGAAGGCTGAGGAAGTGGCCACAGCTTTCATAAACAATGTGATCTCGAGACATGGGATTCCTAAATACATCCTAACAGATCAGGGCACTAACTTCATGTCATCACTGTTACGACAGGTGTGTAAAAAGCTAGATATTCATCAGCTTCATACGAGTTCCTTCCACCCCCAAGCCAATGCAAAGGTCGAACGTCTAAACCGCACCTTGGCAAACATCCTGTCTCATGTAGTGAACGAGTCTCAAACGGACTGGGATGTCATGGCCCCACTAGCAATCGCTGCGTACCACGCGGCAACTCATAGTTCCACACAGGAATCGCCAAACTTTTTAATGTATGGCAGAGATTTGGTGTTGCCATCTGACTTATGGCATTCCAAAGAGAGACATTCATATGCGTCTTTGGAAAACTATGCAGAACTATTGTGTGCACGCCTTCGCAGATCCTATGAAATCGTCTCCCAACACTTGGAAGAGGCAGTGCAGAGGCAAGAGGATCGTAGAGCATCCGTTGCAGTAGACAAAAACATCCGTGTAGGAAGCCTTGTTTATCTTTTTACCCCTAAGATAAAACCGGGCACTACAAAGAAATTGGCTCGTTTGAGCACAGGTCCCTACCGTGTGATCAGTCAGCCATCATTAGTGAATTATGAAATACAGCACCTGTATAACCTTAAAGATAAACAAATTGTGCACGTGGACAGATTGACAAAGGTTATTGACAGGAAAGTGTTTCCCGAATTGAGAGTAGAGGAATCAGAGGAATCAGAAGATAGCAATTCACCAGACCAAACAAGCACTGCATCAGTGCCCAAAGAGACATGGATCTTTGATGAACCTTTAGTGGAGGATTGTGATCTTATCCCACCTATAATTCCCCGTCCAACTATGTCCAGGCCGACCAGCTTACCCATATCAATCCCGTTGTCATCCCTCCCACAAAGAAATCAGGAGAGCCAACCAAGGACAGAGCATTCAGTGAGACCTGAGGGAGCTGAGCAAGTACCTACTCAGACCCATGGATATAATTTACGTAGTCGCGACCGAGTAATTCATGCCCCACCAAAGGAAATTGTGGTGTCCCAGTCACAAACTGAGGAATTAGTACCAGAGACAGCTTCAGTGGAAAGAGCAGATACAGTGGTTGACACTCCCAGCAATGTAGCTGAAGCAGAAAGAGGTGTCACCCCAGATCAGAGTAACAATGCTCAAGCAAACACAAGCCAAAGCGAGCCACCAGATAGGATAGAAAGAGCAGTTCAGTGGATATTGGGTCCACATCTTGCTGAGAGATACCTTCGACCAAGCGATGGCAGTAGTTCTGATCTGGCAGGTATTCTGAGAGATGCCTGGAGAGACTAAAGTGAGGATAGCGAAGTGTATCGATTTCAAGGAGAAACAAGCCATAATTGCAGTTACTAGCAAAGTGAATGCTTTGGCAAGACAGTTGTGTACACCGAACGACCAGTTTGAGAACCAGTACCAAAAAATTAAAAAAAAAAAAATAATAAGATTGGTGACAGAGAGTGGAAGCGGAAAAAGGATTGAGAAGTATAAATGGCACAGTTGGAAACACAGAAGAGAGAAGATATGAAAAAAAAAGGAGAAAAAAAAAAAAAAAAAAATCTTTTTAGCATTCTTGTAAGGCATTCAATGTACAAAAGGTTCGATTCCGAATCTGTATCTAATAGCTAAATCGGGGAAGGAGGAAGGGATATACACCTGTATACACATCCCCTGCATAATAATGCATGAGATGAAAGGGACAGAGAATACTGAGAACTATAGGAACAGATGTGAAGAGCAAGCACAAGTCTTTTTTTGAGGAGAGAATGAGGAATGATTGGGAATTTAATTTGCATTTCTGCTTAAACTGTGGTAGGACCATTGAGAAAAGGTTTCTTTTTAATTTACATATCACTTTACCAGTACAAAAAAAAAAAATTTATGACATCAGGAGATCAAGATTTTAGATAAGTAGATCATCTTCCTGTACTAATGTGAAAAAAAACACTTGAGTTATTTCAAGAGAAAGAGAGAGGGGATAAGCGAAGTTATGATAAGAAAAGGATCAAAGTACATAACTGACCACAGAGGTGAAGAAATTGATCAGTTTTGTTGGATTCTGGCAGTGTGTTTTATCAGCAGCCAGATAAATGGATGGCAAATTGAATGACATGGCACAAGTAGGAAAATAGAATTAATTTATCTTTATAAATCTCACGCAGAAGCACGAACCACTCCAATGAACCTTGAAAAAAAAAACCAGAGTTCTTGTATCCGTATTCTATTCAAATATGACCATTGAGCTAATACTATTAAAGCAAACACCTTTCTCCACCAAATATATCTAGACTTTATGAAATTATGCGGTATAAAAATGGAGAGAGGAAGGATACAGGTGGCTGAGGGAATGTCCGGAAATCCCCTAGTCACTTTTTGTTTTCCCTCTCTCTCATTGCACATCGAAATCCAAAAGTCAAGAGAGAGGATCCTAAAAAAAAAAAAAAAAAAAAAAGGAGAACAAGAGGGAGATAATATTTGGTTTCTTTTGGAGAGAGGATAGGGCAATTGGCCTGGGGACGGCTGGTTCCTCCCAGTCACTAGTTGTTTTTATCACTTTCCAGAGGAAAAAAAATTTAAGTGAATAGGAGGTAACTTCTGAACTTCAAGATCTAGACTTGGGATCCATCTTCTTGTACTACATATATATAAATAATATATATTAAAAAAAAAAAAAAAAAAAAACTTTACTGTGGAAAGAAATCCTCAAAACAATATTAATCAGAATTCTAATTCCGTCAATAATTTCTTTTTGAATAAAGTTTACCTACTAATGAGAACTTCATCATGTATGACAGTAGGGAGTAAGTGATAGTGCATTAATGTAAGAAGGTCAATATAGAACAAAACATATAGGTAATATTGACTATAAAAAAAAAAAAAAAAAAAAAAAACAGAAACAAGATTGCTGAAGTAGTGTACTCATGTTTGTGCCTTCAAAAATCCAGACTGCTGATAAACAAAACATTGTGCTAATTAGGAGAATCAAGGGCTATTTTAAAATAAGAGAATGATTTCTAAAGTTTTTGTTTTCTGATGGGGATATTATTTTTTTTTTCCATGCATGGCATGTTTGATTTCGCAAATGAATTGAGTAATTCGTCTTCGGAGAGGTATGCAAGGAAATCAAGAAAGTGACATTTGAGGTTGTGAGTGAGAGCAGGAAGAATGAATGAAAGGTAAATGTGGAGTATGTATGGTACCAAATACTCCCTCACCCGGGATTCAAAAGTATAAGGAGGAAAAGATGTGTAAGTGGGGCAAATCTTTAGTATGGAAGAGAGGATGGATGGAATGCATAAACAGAAGTATTTTCTTCACTAACTAGTCGTGTTTATCCGTCCTTGTTTAGTCGCGATGGTGGAGTTTCACAGGTCTGTACGATGCCTCATCGCTAGAATGCTGACCTTCCTCCTAGCACCTTTACGTTGGATACAGAGGGTGACCACCACAGAAAGGGAGATCCCAGCGCCTAATCAATCCATAGGTCCTTGTCAGGAGTCTTCTGGAGCTGAGCTGATTCTAACCCCGCAGCAGCTTTCCCAGCAAGAGCGGAAACAAAAGGAAGTAAGGCGGTCTCAACCCATGAGGAGGAAACTTAAGGCAGCCCTGGAAATGCGTTTTCCCTGCCACTATGAGAACCATGGCACGAGAAGTTTCCTAAATTGGAAAGGTGAGGTGCAGGTTTCAAAACATAGACTTGGGATGGTGAATCGCTTTGTCCGCCCAACCTGGTGCACACCTGCCCTTCCCCGGTCACCAACGACACACCCCCTTGGATCACTTCCTCCTTTCTTGAAGTGGATCGTCATTGATTTTCTATTTGCCAGTAACCAAGAAAGTGCACTCAAAGTAGAGGAGATTGCCCTAGTAAGTTGGGACCATCAGTATATTGCATCAACCCCAAAGGCAGGAGCGTTTGCATCTCGGCATTTCGGATCATGGTTAAGCATCCTTACGAAGCCATACCAAACGATCATAGCTATAGGAGAAAGAAAGGCACGAAGCCTGGAAAAAGTCCTTCCATTCCGGACTGTGGTGGATGCTAAAGTCTTCTCCTGTCCCGATCCAGAATTCTTACCTGATGCAAGAAACAATCCCTTTCATTGTCCCTGGAACCACCCGGCGGACCACTGTGCAGTCCGCACAGTGAACCTTTGCACCCAGTGGCTGGAATTCATCGGTCTAGTGAAGGCAAGAAAAGCTCTTCCTGAGAACTGAATAGTGAAAGTGGTTTACCACAAGGCCATGTGTTAACAGCCAAGAAAGACAAGGCCAAACGTGGAGACAGAAGAGATTGTAATTCCATTCATTTCTGTGTAAGGAGATTGCTAAGGTCTACAATATTCAAAAGAAAAATTATATATATACATATATATATTTAATAGACCTAACTTTAATATTTTTATCAGCTTTACATATATGATATTTCTTTTATGTATGTTGCAGTGTTCCATTTTAGTTATTAGTTCATGTCTATGTTATTGTGATGTTTAGTTACATGTATACAATTATAATGTACTTGCTTAATTAACTTCAGATGCTTTGTGTCCATGACCTAAGGACAGTTACTAATTGTGTGATTGTTTATGTTTTATGTCGTGCCTGTGAGCCAAGTAAGGACTATGAACAAAAGCAGTGCCCAGAACATTCCTTGGAGGGATAAGCTCCTTTTGTGTGTCTCCAGCCTGCTGAAGAATAACCTCACCGAATCATGGACTACAGAAGAACTTTTCTTTTACTGTCTGACAACCTCAGCCTGGAAGTCCAGATCTGTTTTCTGTTGTGCTTCAAAATGCTCACTTATTTAAACCAGGGAAACTGTTAACTGAAGCACGGACTTTAGTGGTGAGAAAAAAAAAAAAAAAAAAAAAAAAAAACAATTTCTCAACAGATGGGTGCAGACAATGGCCTCCATGTGGAGAGCGAACAGCATTGAGAAGTGTGAATACATTAAGTCCACACAGTGAACTAAGTGCTATACGCTTTGTTTTGTTTGTCTTGTATTTTATTTGATTATATCCATATAATATGTTAGTAATTAAGTTTCTTTTACATACTGTAAGAGGAGAAATGTTTATGTTGTCCCCCCCTGACAAAAGTCAAAGCCCCAGTAGGGACGTTGAGAATTTCAGTCTTAGTTGTGTACCCCGACTGAAATCCTCAGCGGTAGTGGCGAGGAGTGTAAAATGCCCACATTTTTCATATTAATTTACAGATATTTCCCATGCATTTACCTCCCCCCCCTTTGCTGTGCCCCTTCTTGCTAAAGAGTTATTTTGGCTGTTTCAGCAGAAAATATAAATACTAGTCTACCATGACTAACCGCTATCAGTTTCTTGTCAAATATAGGATGGTTAAATTCGCTAGTGAGACTCTTATCCGACCCAGTTGCTTTCTCAGTTATAAATTCCCTTTGCCATTATTTTCTTAACTCAAGATAACAGTCGCTACACGCAGAAGTAAGTTCACAAGTCCAGGAAAATACGAACTTTCGCTCTCTGACAAACACTGTTCAGCTGTCCGATGTCAACCGCGTGAGTAAAGTGTCCCACCCGTGACCAAGCTCTGAGGAGGAGGAGGTGAAAGTTCACGCGATAAGCAGGATATACCCGGCGGACGACAGAGCGAGAGAGACGACGGTTGTTTTGTGGTGGCTTTTGGTAGAAGCAGTCGGTTAGTTAGTCTGTGTGAGAGAGAGTGAGAAAATACAGTAAGTTTTTGGAAACGGGAATTACGTTACAGAATGACTGTACAGAGAGAGGCTTGAAGAACAACGCAAGAAGATACAGAATGAGCGAGCGAAGATAGCAGAACCAGAAGGAAGACTGCGAAAGCACGGAATCCCCTCGCCGAGTTCCGCCCCCCATAGAATGAGTCATCCTTATTTAGGTAAGTTATCCCAACAGCTATACATAAACCTTACTCCTCAGTAATATAATTAATTATGTTAGCATTGATAAATCGTAGAATACCTTAATTGCTTCTATCTTAAGTAGCTTACTACATAGTATTTCAGTCTATCATAATTTACTATTGGTAGCATGGTGTATCACAGGGTAAAACTTATCTTATGGGTGCTATCCTAAATAGCGCGACATTTTAGTAATAACTCCCATTACTTCTATTTGACACTGAATGTAACCAGTATGATTTATTATGTTGCTATTGTTAAGTATAGAATATCCTAATGCTGCTATCTTAAATAGCACATCATTTAGATGGTCGTCTATCACAATTAACGATAGATAAAATAGTGCACAATAAGTTAAAACACATCTTATGCGCGATAGTTTAGTATTGACACCCATCACGTTTGTATAACTATGTCACATGCCAGTTCTTGCCTGAGATGAAGTATCCACACGAAGAACACCTATGTGAAGAGCCCATTAATTTCCAAAATATCAATAGTGCTAAGAACTCTTAAATACTTCCATAAAAATCAATTTATATTATTGTAACCAAATGATTTAGGATTTGCTTGTCACTGCCACTAGGGCGGTAGTTATTAAATATGTACCATTTCTGTAATAGATTGCATTAAACTATGTTTTGTTTTAAACATATGCCTCAAGCCTATTCTCCATTCACACGAATGAGTAAGTAAAGAATTATATATAGAACTTTTATTGCGGGTACTCGAATTTCTGCCTAGAATTGGAAAGAGTTTGGGTATTGACACAAAGCCCTGGTCAAAGCTGCAGTTTTCCTATTCCCTGCCGTTGAATAGGGTTACCGAGGGCCGAGACCATTTTCCTAATATGAAAAACCACTAGACAATCACATGAGTATACTGGGGTTATCATTGAACAAATGATTAAGGAAGGAAAACGTCCCGCCATACAGATGTGTTGTCCAGAGAATATGTTTTTAGAAACTCGTCCACTGTTGTTAAAATAGTTTCTGCCTTTCAGAAGGGCGAGCGTTGTCACCCTTGCTCTTACGCATCATATTTTTCTACTAGACTTTAATATTTTGGTATTCTGTATCATATTTTTCTACCAAACTTTAATTTCTGCTCATATGCTGCTGTCGTGGTTACTGTTTCCATTCCTAATGCCTGTTAACTAACTCAATCTATTGTAGCTCCAAAAGTACAATTTCTAACTTCATAGATTATATTGCTAATTTCGGGTAATCCATTAATTTTAATAAGACTAAATGCTTGAACTTTGTGCCCTTGGAGTTTTTCCCTCTTACCCCTCCAGCGTTTAAAATAATTTGCAATCTATATTCTGTTATATTTTAAAATGAGCGATTTTACTGAGCAAAAAATTTGCATCATACTTTGTTTCAAATTAAGGAAAAGTATAAAAAATACACACGAAATGTAAAAACAATTTTCGGAGAAGATAACATGTATCGTTCGAAGTCTTTTCAGTGGTTCGCAAAGTTTAAAGGCCGCTTGTCTGACGAAGATCTCCGCTGATCAACTTCAAATACTGATTATTCAATCGCTTGTGTTCGTGATCTGCTCAGAAGTGATCGACATTTATCTGTCCTGTTTATTAATGTAAGTGCCATACGCACTTAGAATTATAGTATAACCAAACAGGCTATCGACCAGTTGCTGTTTCGTCAGTAATAACTAAAATTATTGATAAAATTATACTGCCATACTTTCATTATACAATCTCGCTAATGCGCCTGTCAAACATGCATTTGGGTCCTACAGGGAGCTTCACATCAAGTCTAACCAACACTATTGTGCTCAACCAACTGCGTTTCAAGATAAGGCGCAATGCGATATCTTTTTTTTTTTTTTAACGCATCAAGCGTGTCTCGACAATATAGATCATTTAGGAAGCTGTCGAGATACTAAAAATATTTTTTTCCAGGACATATTGGTAATCTCTTATCTACAGTACATTCTTAAATTACAGATACTCTCGTCTTGCCTACTAATACCGATGGCCCGGGTGCCAAGCGAATCTTGAGGCTAAGCGATCTTCCCTGCGACTTCTACTGCGATTACATTAGAGAGAAGTTTTTCCCATTTGAGTTCAGACGTTTCTACTTCCGTTATTCTAATATATAATAAGAGAATTCCTTCTTAAAGTATAAGGAAGACGTTTCCATAAAGGAAAGTAACCTTAATTTTGCTGTTTACTAACCTTCTATTTTACTCACTTGATGGCACTATTGCCTCCCCGTGGCGGGGCTGGACCTGGGTGAAAAGACCATCCAGGACTGAAAAGAGTTTAAAATGGACCAAACTAACAACACAAGATTGGAGAAAGTTAACTCCAATAAATCTGATTCACAACTGAACATGTCTCAGGCTAAGAGAATGAAAATTAACAGCTCTCAGCCTACTGTTCCTTTCTTTTTGATGATACATTCATTATCAACACAACCCTTTGGGAAATTATCCCCATTCTTAGTCTAAAAGGCTATCGAGTCCATGGTTGGATCATCAAAAATGATAAAGATTAAAATCAGGTGATCTCTTAGTAGAAACCTCACTAAGTCATCAATCTGAGAAATTGCTAAAAATAAAGACCTTTGCGGGGCTACCAATTGAAGTTACCCCACATAATTCCCTGAATACATCGAAAGATGTTATTACCGAATGGGACCTTTGATTGTTTCAGAGGAAGAGTTACTGCGCGAGCTAACAGAACAAGTGATACATGTTAGGAGGATAACAAAGAAAGATGGCGTTCTCACTCCAACCCGATCAGTTATTCTCGCCTTTAACAATCCTCCTCTGACCCCATTCAGTTAAAGCAGGATATTTAAATTGCAAAATCCGGCCATATATACCGAATCCAATAAGGTGTTATAATTGTCAGCGATACGGACACTCTCAGGCGACGTGTCGCAGTGATCCCATCTGTCCACTCTGCGGATCGAAAGAACACAATCAAGCAAACTGCACCTCCTCTACACCACTCTGCCCAAACTGTCACGGAAATCATCCTGCTTTTCGAAGACACGCGAAATGTGGATATTGGGAAAAAATACAGAAATAGAAAATAAAGTGTCTTATTCGGAAGAAAGAAAACCAAACCTTCACGTTCCTATGTTTCAGCAGTGAAACGACAGCAAACTATAGCCACTCAAACGGAGGGGGTAATACTTCCACATCAAATGATAGACCGGAGTAGAGTAATATTAATGACGAACAACTCCACAAGAAACACCTAGTGCTAGAGAGAAAAGCACTGGATGTTTCTTGGGGAAAGCAGAAATCAGAATTAACATCTTCAAAAACAAAGCACACAGCATCTAGTAAACAGTGTAAACAGAAACAAACAAATATAGATGAAATGGATACTGATGAACAGGCATAGAACATACCAGAACTTCACCCTGCAGAAGATATTATACATCTCATCCAAATTTTCCGAAGAAAGACAGTTTATCATTTTCCGTTTCGTTTATCATTTTCTGAAGAATATGATAAACTAAAAAGCGCAGACAGATTCAACAAATAGTTTCGAGACCTAAATAATTCTAGCATGTTATTATACAATGGCACTGTCGTGGAAAATTGGATGAAATAAAAGATATATATTATTCAGCAGTATAAACCGGTCTGAATTTGCCTTCAGGAGACCCATTGAACACCTCAATCTTCACCCACATTTCAAAACTATACACTTTTCCGGAAAGACAGAAATGATAATACAACTGCCAAAGGAGGAGGGGCAATTTTGGTGAATATTAATATACCAGCTAAGCAAATAACATTAAAAAACCAACTTAGAAGCAGTAACAGTCAGAATAGTCATTGGAATTTCTATCACAATCTCATCCCTTTATCTTTCACTAAATCTTCCTCTCTCCAGATCGGAATTAAGCGATCTTTCTATGCATCTTCAACCTCCCTATTGCCTCATGGGAGATATGAATACCCATCATCTTTGGGGATCTTCTCACATGGACAGTAGAGGTAGCTTGATCGAAACTTTCTTAGATGACTAACAATTGAATTTTCGGAATTGAAGATAGGTTTCCTGTATTTTTCTGTGTACAGGAAACCTATTTAACTCCGCAAATTTCCACCAACATAAAGAACTATGCCATCTGTCGGCACGATCGTAATAATTCAAGTGCTGCCCGTGGGGGCGTGGCCATCTTGGTTTGATAACTCAGATTGCGTTAACACTAGCATCAGTCTATCTCCCACCAAGTCATACCTTCTCTTACCAAGATCTGGAAAACCTGCTAATGCAATTACCACCCCCCTGTCTGTCTGTTGGGTGATTTCAATAGCCACCATCCCTTATGGGGATCAACAAAATTAGATACACATGGCCGCCTAATTGAAACTTTTCTAGATAAGCAAACCTTACTGTTCTTAATACTGGCGCACCCACTCACATACAATTACCAACTGGACAAACTTCTGCAATTGATCTATCAATATGTTCCCCGATTCTGTTTCCAATCATAGAATGGTCTGTTTTAAATGACCCCTTAAGCAGTGATCATTTTCCGATTATTTGTGATCTGCTCACTGCACAGCCACCATCAGTCAAACCCTGCAGAAAATGGAAGTTCTCTCAAGCCAACTGGGTCAAATTTCAATCAGTTGTCACCCTGGATGAGCAATATATATATATATATACGAACACAGTCGATAGATGAAGCCACAGATTATATCACTTCACACCTACTATCTGCAGCTAAATGTTCAATTCCATTGTCGAATCCCCAGTCCCGACAGCACCTTAACTATTGGTGGAATCAAGAATGCACAGTAGCTAAGAAGTTAAAAAATAAAGCGTGGAATTTTATTTCGTAGATCCCCAACCACAGCTAATCTTATCAATTAAAAGAAACTAAGAGCAAAAGCACGTCGCATTCAAAGAGAAGCCAAAAAAATTCTTGGATTCGGTTTGCTTCTACCATAAACAGAAACACTAACTCCAGGTTAATATGGAAGAAAATCAGGCAAATTTCCGGAAAATTTCCAACCACCCTTTCACCAATTCTTTCACGGAATGGGCAAGAACTATCTGCTCCTGAAGACATTGCAAATGCCTTGGCCAAAACCTTTGCCGAAGTTTCTGCGACATTAAATTATTCTCTGGTTTTTCAGAAAATAAAGACCCAGACTGAAGAACCAGCCATCAGCTTTCGAACCTCCAGTTTTCTTTCCATATAACAAGCCTTTTCAATATCATGAACTTCTACATGTCATTAAAACAACACTCAACAGTACTGCTGGTCTACTATAACCGGATATTTATGGAAAACATTTATCCCAGCTCTTGGCATCATGCCACAGTTCTTGCCTTTTTGAAATCCGGTAAAGATCCTAACAGTTATAGACCTATTTCTCTATCCAGTTGCCTCGGTAAATTACTTGAAAAAATGATCCATAATCGCCTTGTTTGGATCATCGAAACGCAACAACTAATTAGCAATAATCAGCATGGCTTTCGAAAGAACAGGTCCTCCTTAGATCTCATGATCAAAGCAGAGTTTGCAATTCGTAATGCCTTTGTAAAAAATGAACATCTTGTTATGGTTTCCATAGACATTGAGAAGGCATTTGATACTACCTGGCGTCGTGGCATCCTCAGTGACCTCCATGCTCTAGGTCTACGAGGCAACCTGCCTATATTCATCAGGAACTTTCTCAGGACTCGTTCGTTCCAAATTCGATACCGCAACTCGCTTTCTGTCATTTTTACAGGAAGGAGTGCCACAAGGATCTGTACTGAGTGCAACCCTTTTTGCCCTAAGAATCGATTCCATCACAAAAGAACTTCCAAATACTGTTGACACCCACCTTTATGCCGATGATCTCTCTATTTCTTGCCATTCTCAGAATATGAGATCCATTGAACGACAGCTGCAGATATCTTTGAATAAAGTCCAAAGGTGGGCAGAGTTAAATGGCTATCGTCTATCACAGCAGAAAACTGTTGCAATACACTTTTGCAATCAACGGAAAATGCATACAGATCCCGAACTTCAGATGCAAAACTTTACCGTTCCAGTTACTAACAACATCAGATTCTTAGGATTAATCCTTGACAGGAAACTAAATTTCCTTGAGCACATTAAATCTGTCCGTATATCCTGCCTCAAAAAGCTGAACATACTAAGAGCTTTATCTGCCTTGTCTTGGGGAGCAGACCGTACATCTCTGTTGCTTTTATATAGAGCATTGATCAGATCCCGATTGGATTATGGTGCTCTACTTTATGATTTCGCCCTTAAGAGTACACTGCGATGGCTGGATCCTATACAGCATAGCGCATTGCGGATTGCACTTGGTGCTTTCAGGACATCTCCTACTCATAGTTTGTATATTGAAGCACATGAGCCCCCTCTTTGTCTCCGCAGGAAAACACTACTTCTTATGTATGCAGCCCGAATGCAAAGTTGCTGTCAGCATCCTATTGGGCCATATCTCTTTAATCCACCACTGCAAAACCTTTATAGAAATAAACCCAGTAAAATAAGACCGGCAGGCTTACGCCTTATTGAATTAACGCAGAGTTGGAATGTTCAAATTTTCAACAGGAAACATAATGAATTACTCCAAACCGCCATGGATTCCTCCTCCTCAGTTATATTTGGATACTTATCTTGACAAGTGGGGAAAGAATCGTCTACCAACACTCAGTGTGAAACAACTCCATGCAAGTCATATTCAGAAATACGCTGATCTTTTGCCCATATACACTGATGGCTCCAAATCACATTCAGCCGTTGGAGCAGCGGCAGTATTTCCCTCTACTATCATCTCGGCTGCCCTTCCACCTGAGTATAGCAGCTTCTCCGCAGAACTTCATGCAATAAAATTAGCTTTAGACAACCTGAATCTCTACCCATCTATAAAATATACACAGACTCTCTCAGCTCAATAACCGCAATGCAAAACTCTTTCTACAAGGCTCATCCTGTGTTAAATCAAATCGGAAGACTCCTATTACAAATTGAAGAACGTCATCAATCAGTGACCTTTTGCTGGATCCCAGTGCATTCAGGGATAAAGGGTAACGAACTTGCTGATGAAAATGCTAAAAATCCGTCAACCTTTGATTTAACCTCCATTCCGGTTCCAGCCTCTGACTACTGTTATATCATACAAACAGCATGTTTTGCGAAGTGGAAAGAGCTATGGCACAAAGAAAAGAATAATAAACTCTACCAGTTGAAAGAGGATCCAAAATATTGGCACTCTAGCACAAAAAACAGTGCGAAGAGAAGAAGTGGTTCTTGCACGGGCACGTATTGGGCACACATATCTAACCCACCTCCATCTGCTCAGAGGCGAAGATCCTCCTCAGTGTCCATATTGTTCAGAAAATTTAACAGTCAAACATATTCTGATTGACTGCCCTCACTATCAACAGGACAGAACATCCGTCCTGAGAAATCTACGAGAACCAATGACATTACAACATATTATTGGAGATGATGCAAACATCAACGAGTTTTTCTCTTATCTGAAAATAATTGGATTTTATGATAAATTTTAAATATCTCTGTAAACGCAACCAAATTGTTACGCCTAAATTATGTTTTTAGCTTTTTCATGTGAATAGGCGCATTATAGCCACAGCAGCTTATGCGTCGATAAACACCCATAACACACATACACAGTCTACATATAGGAAACTTAAATAAAATTTCTCTACCTGTTCAAAATTTCTCCCTCTAAGGCTTAACATTAAATATAAAACTAAACTTTCATGAACATATATTAAGACTTCGAACTAGTTGCCTCTCAAAACTTAACATCTTGTGCACAGTATCTTCAGTGGCCTGGGGATACGACAGGTACACATTACTATAATTGTATAAAACTTTGATTAGATCTCGTTTGGATTATGGATTTCATGTATATGCTTCAGCAAGAAGGAGCATGTTACATTGTCTAGATACCATTCACAATAATGCTCTCCGCATAGCTCCAGGAGCTTTTAGAACTTCACCAATTTACAGCTTGTATGCAGATGCAATGGAAGCCCCACTGCACCTTTGACGAGATTACCTACTGTGCATGTGTGTGGCAAAAATATACACATACAGGTCAACCAGCACATCCAAATTGGTTCATTATTCATGACCCACTATGGATGAGTAATTATGGTTGCAAGCCAAATGAAAATAGTCCAGTAGGACTGCGTCTCAGACACTTAGCTCGAGTTTGGGAAATACATTTCCAGCACATTTTTGCAGTAGATATAAACTCAGAACCTCCTTGGATGCTGACTATGCTTTTGTCCATATCATATCTGATAAATAGGAAGGAAAAAAATCTCTCCAATCGTTATAGAGAAGCTTCACGCACTGCAGTTTTTAAAATAGAAACAGTCATAAGATTTACACGGATGGATCAAAATCGAACAACTCAGTAGGTGCCGCAGTAGTTTTACCGGAATATTCCATATCTGTCTCTTTGCCTCATGCTTGCAGTATTTTCACAACAGAATTATATGCTATTAAACTAGCACTGGATTTTAATACATAACACCAGCTTCTACCTGTTCTAATCTATACTGACTGCCTTAGTGTAGTAGCAGCTCTACAGAATAGCAAATATTCCTCCAACCCCTTGATTCAGCATCTTAAAAAACAACTCTGAGTTTTGCATAAAGGAAGAAAAGTTTCTATCTGTTGGATTCCCAGGAAATGATTATTTCATGGGATTCCAGCATGGCTGGGGATCCAACTTGGTCTGCATGATTATGTAGACATTTACTTCTAAGAGAAGATCCCCCTCTCTGCTCAGCCTGTCAGATACAACTTACAGTAAGGCACATCCTGATTGATTGTCCATCCTATTCAGCCATTCATACCAAATACTTCGATCATTAACAAACTTGCAAGCTCCTCTAACCCTCTTTCATATATTTGGTGACAAAGCAAACCTAAGCGAGCTCTTTATATACATTAAAAATCTTGGAATAATACACTTTGATATATCCATAAATCATTAAAATAAATATAGTGACTCTGACAGACACATATTGGCCATAGTTGCCCTCGTATCGTGAAATCTGCATAACAATTAATATTCATGGTGTTTCGCCACAGCCACAAATTGGTGTACTCTCCAGTACTGTAGGAGATGCATTCTCCAGTACAGTATTTCAGCATCTCTACAACTATTTCTGCAAGCAAATCCAAATCTGCTAGCATATGCCGATGATTTAAAACTATATCAAAAGCTTATAATGATATTCGCAAAGTTAGCCAGGGTGCGAATTTACAGATGTATAGAATTATCAGGTATCTGAAAGAACTGAATCTCACTATCAATGCAAACAAATCATCTCAGATAACTCATTGCTTACAGAAACAACCAAACCCACATAGAAATTAAAATTGCAGAAATGTCTCAATTCCAAATGTCTATGCCCACAAACACCTAGGAGTAGTTTTTTTAACAAAGATATTCTAATTCTCGCGCTTTACGTATTGTCCAAAAAATTCAAAAAGTAAAATGGCTAGTCAAAAATAAATAAATAAAATAGTGATAAATCATACTCAAAGATGTATCTTTCCCATACTGTCGTATGCTTCCGAAATCTGGTCTGGAGCTCCTCAAGTAACCGTCAAGAAATTCCTTTCCCTAGAAGACTGGTTCTAAGATGCTTCAATAGCAAACTTGGTTTTTTCCATGCAATAGTTTTATGCCTATTTAAACACGAAGCCTCTGCAACAGATCATAGTCTGGAGTCATGCTTCTTGCAAAGTTAATAACTTCTGCGAGCGATTCACCAAATATAGCTAGCATAATAGTAGCAGCTACCAACAGAGAAAATTCAAGAAACCCGCAGTTCTCTTGGCTCAACATTCGGACAGAATGTGTCCGAATATATTTCATCTCATAAATCTTCACAACATTGATTGTCAAAGATTATTCAACTCTCAAGCCTAAAGAAGATTCTCTCTATCTTGTGAACTCTTCTGAGCGTGTGGTTGTCCCCCAGCATAAAACAGAATATTTATTTCTTTCCAATCAGATGAAAAGAAATACAAATAGCAGTCTGCCTTAAACCAAATAAATAAATAAGACCTTTATTGTAAGGTTCGCCGGTACACGCAGGTACCACGACTCTACAATACCCTTCACGGCATCATGCCAGGGGTTAGCAACTTAATGCTTAATGTACTGCGAAATAATCTTGTTATAATCTTAAATTAACAAAATCTATCAAATTATCTGCCCTCCCCAGCCATGTGCTGTGAAGGGCTTGCTGTAATTTGCAATAAAGAATATTTCTTTATTTATTACTTATTCCATCATCACGGGTGTGTGGCTATGATCCGTAAACAAAGGTAGGCCCAGCCCTCAATGGAAGATGCTGTCTTCTCCAAGAGAGAGAGAGAGAGAGAGAGAGAGAGAGAGATAATGGAAATCAAATGTGATTTCCATTATCTTGAAATGCACAAAATTCATTCCGAAATCTGGTAAATATACGATAAGTATAAGATTATTAATACTTATCGTGTTTTTGACTCGCAGGGAATTGTGTTTTATGAATTTGACTCGCAGGGCATTGTGTTTTATGAATTTGTCACGCATGTCAGTGAACCAGTTTTACTACAAAACGGACCTATGGTGATTGCACGATGTTCTCGGAGAAAACGGACGGAAATGTATACAGTACTTCAGGAATTCCGACTTGCACCATGACAATCCCCTACACACTCAGCGTTTTCTATTCAACAGTTTCTTGTGAAGTACTCCACTGTGGTACCCTATCCTCCATATTCATAGAATTTTTAGCTCTGTGATTATTGTTATTTTAATTTCGTTTTGTTTCCGAAGCTTAAAGCCCCTTAAAAGGTCAGAGGATTTTTGCAACTACTGAGGAAATTATTCAGAACGTCACACCAGGACTATTAGCAATTCCGAAAGAAGCCTATCACGATGCTTTCACAAGCGTTGGAATCGGCATACACTGTGTCATGGAGACTACTTTGAAGATACATTTGTATAATTGATAAGCTTCAATTCCGAAATGCTAATTAATTTCCCGAACTTTTTGATTACACATCGTATGTCTCCATTCTGTGGTGTTTGGCCTCTAAATCAGCTCTGCAACCATTCGTTGCTTGTAAATAGATATTTCTTATTGCTTTGGCTCAATGTAAGATTATATTTACCACAGCTTCCCCCATTGTCATAAAATATACGAGAAATTGGAGTTGTAATTAGATAGCAATTTGTCCGTGAAACGTCTATCAGGCTGGGGTTTTATAGCTTGGAAATGGCAAACTATTCAGTTGAGGATACCCCATCTCTCTACGAAAGGATTTCATATGCTTATATCGAGTCTCTCCCGCATCAGAAAACTAGATAATTGCTTCATTTATAATGCCGTCTATTTCTACAACCGCTATTCTGTTGATGCTGTCATGGTTTATTGACATTTGTTCAGACAACAAAAGATAGCCGAAATTTCTTCCAACTATTAAGGTATTCTAATTGTTTCTATAATAATCTAAACTGGTTTCCTTGCGGCTACAACAAATCTATCATTGTTTTGTACTTGGACACTACTTGTGTAATTAATAGATAGTGAACTTTTGTTTATCGAGATGTACAGAGTTTTTATTTTAAAAACAAACCCAGAAACGATCAAAGGAAAATAAAATTTAATATATAAATAATGCTGGAAGTTTTCTCCGTTGTTATCAGTACATAAATTCACTTCTTTGACGCGACAAAGAGTTTGTCGATACGCTCTTGATTTTGTAGGGGGTTGGCGGTTTTTTTTTTTCCTTATCACCTTATTTTAATTTTCTGTTTGTAACCTGTAAGAGTGCCTATAGTTTGTATAAACTTCTACTCTAAAGAAGAAGCTAACAAAATCATTAGTAACCCCAAAATACAAACACTTGGCCTACAGGCTGCACCCCCGAAAAGAAAGGGGCCCAGCATAATAATTTGACACCGAAAAGGACCTAACCCCAGCAACACTCCAGGATGAACTATACAGAAGAAACCTCCAGCAGGACCACCCCGATGTTGAACCAAATGACCTCGTTTTCCCGAAATTCCAAAAAATGCCAGAGTGGGAAATTCTACCAACTGTACTGGAGCTTTCCCCCGCATCCTGGAGAACAATAAGTCAACAAAATAGTGTTCATAAATTGGGGCATTCACCGCTTCAAGGAGCATGTGGCTGTCCCTAAATGCATCATAATGCATTTAGGGACAGCCCCATACAAGTGTTGTCGTTTTGGACACACGACACACATGTGTATCCAAGCTCAACCCACATGTGGACACTGTGCTGAGAGAGGCCACGACTTTAACTCGTGGCCTAAAAAAAAGAAGACCCACCCACCTGCGCAAACTGCAAATCAATGAAAATGCAGGCAGATCATTCCATCCGGGACAAGAAATGCCCTGTCTACACAAAAGATAAGAGCACATGACAACTAAGGCTCGATTATGGGGACTTACCTTAAACCATTTAATACTACCACTGTAAAATTTGCGCAAATTAATGCCCAACGAGCTAAAACAGTTGCAGCGCAGTTGAGGAAAAAGGCAGATGAGAAGAACCTCGATATTCTCTTTCTTCAAGAGCCATACTCGCATTGACTTATAAGATCGCTCAAGTGGACGGGTAGACCCCATGGGCGGCTATTCTGGTGAGAAACTCTGATCTCATTGTCACTAAAATACACATTACTGCCTTCCCTGGGCAGCCTGTGCCCATATCATCACTCCTTTGGGGGAATTTTACGCAGTTTCTCTTTACTGTCGGCCGGGGGAGGATATTCTCCTGATTATTAGATACTTACAAAGCATCTCTCTGGAATTCCCAAATGCGAAAATCATCGTTGCCGCCGACGTAAACTGCAGGTCGCCAGCGTGGTTCAGTGAAACTCAAGATAGACGAGGCACAAACAACAGACACAGACTGGAAGAATATCTCTCAAACAGTTATTTCTCAACCAACCAAATAACCTACCGACCTTCCCTAGTACAATGTGGGAAGCCACAATTGATATCACCCTGGCCACAGGATCCGTTGCACGACACCTGGACATCCTGGACAGTTAGAGAAAGCTGGACCACTTCGGACCACCGTGTAATAACTTTCCAACTGCACCGATCAGTAAGCCGACAACCAATTATAAGGCAAACTCTACATAGATTTGCAATTGACAAGGCAAACTGGCAGCAATTTAAGGATTCACTGATCATGGCGGACCAGCACCAAAGGCAATTGTAAGCCTAGTCACTGAAAGCTCAATTAACTCTATTAAAAGGAAGAAACCTTCTCTTGGAGCCGTACCTTGGTGGTGCCCAGAGCTCCAGCAACTGCGACGGGAGATTTACACCCGACGGAAATATTTTCAACGTGCAAGACGGACATGGCCGGAATCGGAAGTAGAGTATCTCAAGCAGCAGTACCGAACGGCAAGAAATGAATACACAGCCCTGATTAAACAAAGGCGCTCCTGGGAGCACCTAGTCTCCACAGTTGGAAATTCTGCTCCATGGGGAGTGGTCTACAGAGTGATCACAAACAAACTCCGCAGGGGAGAAGTCATCCCAGCCACCAAGACGCCACAAGGCACGTATTCAAAAACATGGTCCGTATCTATAAATAACATCCTTGACGCCATGTTCCATTAACACACGCCACCAAGCACCCCAAAGCAAATCCTACTATGTGAGGAAAACAGCACATACACCACGGCCCAAGTGGAAGACAGCTTCACCAAGGAACAACTGGACACCGCTGCTGAAAAAATAAAAATACAAATTTCCAGGAGAAGATATGCTGGAACCCGAGATCGTAAAGAAGGCTATTGAAACCATCCCAATTGAGATCTTAAACCTCTTCAACCATTGCCTTGAAGCGGGCCATTTCCCAGCAGTATGTAGATCTGCAAAATTAAGCCTTATTCTCAAGAATCCGACAAAACCACAAGACCTTCCGGAGTCATACCGGCCCATCGCTCTTCTATCCATACTAAGCAAACTCCTGGAACATCTAAGCAATAGAATAGAAATTCATTAGTCCAAGGCTGGCCTTCACTCTGAAAACCACGGCTTTAGAAGGGAATGCTCCACGGTGGACGCCTTAGAGAATTTCGTCAAAGCAGCTACCACTACCAGCCATAAATACTTCTTTGTCATTTCAGTGGATTTTGCCAGGGCGTTTTTAGTATTAGTATTAGTAACGGCCGCATGGTGCAAGAAAGCCTATGGCTTATGTTGCACCAGCCAAAAAAAAAAAAAAAATCCGAACAAAACAAAAAAAAAAATAATAAAATAAATAACTAAATAATAATAATTAATAAAAAAAAAAAAGGAAATTAAACCTATCATCCTATGCGCTTTCCTTACCCGAAAGTACTATCCAGATGACCTTTGAATCGTTCCAAACTGTCGGCCTCTACCACCCATGTTGGCAACTTATTCCAGTAATTTATAACTCGCTGGCTAAAATAAAACTTCCTGCAGTCCAATCTAAACATTTCCCCCCCTAACTTGAATTTATGTCCCCTAGTTCTAGCATCATTTATAATCTTGAAAATTTTGTCCTCATTCATTTTACTGATGCCTCTCAGAGCCTTAAACACCTCAATCAAATCTCCTCTAAGGTGTCTAGTTTCCAAACTTTGCAACCCACATATTCGAAGTCTTTCTTCATAAGGACGCCCTTTTGCCGATCTCACCAGGCGAGTTACCCTTCTTTGCACCCTTTCAAGAAGCTCGATGTCTTTCTTTAGGTGCGGTCTCCATACTTGAACACAGTATTCCAAGTGTGGTCTAACATAAGCCTTATATAATGGGATTATCACGTCCTTATCTCTACTTGCAAAAGTTCGATAGATCATCGATAGGACACCATGGGCCTTTATTGCAACCTGTTTACAATGCTCAGAGAATTTCATGTCTGACCGTATTGTAACACCCAAGTCCCTTTCCTCCAGTACTGGGTTTAGTTGAACTCCACCAAGTGAATACGTTTTTTTGGGATTACTGTTTCCCAGGTGTAATACCTTACACTTTGTTAGATTAAAGCACAGGTGCCATTTTTCTGACCATTCCTGAAGTCTATCTAGGTCTCTCTGAAAAAGCGCAGCTTGACAGTGATCATTAACTACTCTACCAATTTTAACATCATCTGAAAATTTAGACATCACGCCCTCTATCCCTTCATCAATGTCGTTTATGAAAATTAAAAACAACAGCGGTCCTAATACTGTTCCTTGGGGAACCCCACTTCTTACAGCAACCCAATCTGAGGAATAGCCATTGATCACAACCCTCTGCCTCCTGCGCTGAAGCCATCCTTCTATCCATCTAAGGATTTTCCCAGTGATTCCAACCTGTTCCAGCTTATAAAGCAACCGCTCATGTGGGACTGAGTCAAAAGCTTTGCTGAAATCTAAATAAACAATGTCGAAATTATTCCCTAAATCCAGCTCGTGAGTGACCCTTTCGAAATAGCGAACCAGATTTGTTAAACATGATTTTCCCTTTACAAAACCATGCTGAGTATCCTTGAGAATTTCAGTTCGATCCAAATGAACCTGAATTCCACCCTTGACCATTGCCTCCATGATTTTCCCTACCACTGAAGTCAGACTGACAGGTCGATAATTTCCAACTTCACTTTTAGAGCCACCCTTATGTATGGGAGATACATTTGCACTTTTCGAATCCAAGGGAATCTCCCCAGAGTCTAGTGATGCTCGCATAATTATCCTCAATGGTTCAATGCACTCGCTTGCCGCCTCTCTTAAGATTATAGGGTATATTCCATCAACTCCAGGAGCCATACTGGTCTGTAGGCTCGAAAGTTTTTTCATTAAATAATCTTGCGAAATTTCAATATCATTAATTACATATTTTTTAACTTCGCTCCCACAATTTCCCATTGCCACAAAAGGCTTTTCATTTGTAAATGTCGATGCAAAATAACTATTGAGTTCATCTGTAACGGCAGCTGGTGTATTTATTACTATCCCCTTTCCCTTACGTAAAGGTCCGATCTAGTTTGTCCTGCTCTTCTTGGCATTTATATATGTGAAGAATTCTTTATCCCCCCTCTTTGCTCTGTTTGCTAGTGATTTCTCATAAACTGCCTTTGCTTGTCGAACCTTTTCTGTGGCTCTATTACACATCACCTTGTAGCTGTTTAGGCTTCAGTACTTTTTATTGCTCTGTAACCTTTCCATGCCACCTTTTTCTGCTCAAGTAATGTGGCAACTTCACTATTCATCCAACTTGGAAACCTTCTCGTGGAGTTTTTTTTTTTTAATGATTCAAGGCATCTGTGATTAATGTTTTAAAATCGTACCACAGTTCAAATTGTATTCATTCTCTGCGCGATATCTACCCAGTTAATAGAGGCCATGTAGTACCTTAAGGCATCGTAATTTGCCTTAAGGCATCGTAATTTCCTGAAATTAAAATCCAGTCCTTTGCCTTTTACTTCTGCTAACTCTCTCGTCATCATCCACTGTAGAACTTCGTGATCGCTTCCTGCTATTAGTTCCTCTACTGTCAGCCCTGTTATGTTATCTGATTCATGTGTGATGGTGAGGTCTAGGATATTCTTTTCTCTAGTACTTTCCCTGACATGTTGATACAAATAAATCATCTAGTTGATTTAAAAATTTTGTTCCCCATGTCGAGTTTCCTTCCCATTTACTCCAATCAATTAGAGGCAAATTGAAATCACCCATAATAAGGCATTGACGCTTACTTGCCCATTCCATTTGCATGTAGAGGCTTTTGTCATAATCTTCACAATCACCTGGTCTGTAGATTACTCCTACTCGTATTATACCTTTTGTTTCCAACTATCTCACACCATACAGACTCTATACTAGCATGTGAAATGTCTGAATCCGGGAAAGCTATCGTCGCACTCAGGCTGCTTCTGATAAGAAGCATTACCCCACCACCCCTTCTATCTAACCTATCCTTCCTAAATACATTATACAAGCCGTACTGAAACTCATCATCCCCAATTTCCGGGTAGCACCACGTCTCTATAAGCCCTATTATGTCTGCGTTACTTGTTTTAACCAGCAGTTCGAATTCGCTCATTTTATTGACGACACTTCTAACGTTACTGTATAAACAAGTAAGATTTACTGTTCTTGTATATTTAACAACCCTTGAAGTTTTTTAGGCTCTCTTCCCTGATATTAGCTACCCGCTGACGTGAAACGTTTGTGCCCCCAGAACATCTAGATAATACGTCCAGTTGGGGTAACAGATAAGAACTCTTAAGGTAGGTGCAAGAGTTACTTGGACCAATATTATCAGATAAACGCGTGTCAGTATTACCCACATCCCCCCCTAACTAGAAGTTTCCCTGAACCTTTAAGGTATCCTCAATAATACTGGCAAAAACTTTTGCACCACCTTTGTTTAAGTGTATCCCGTCTCTACAAAACTAATTCCTTCTACCTACAAGTGTGGGCCATGCTTATAGAAATTTACCCACTAAAGCCTTGCAGATTCCTTTAAGTCTTGGGTTAATCCAAAAGGCTCTTAACATGTAATCCCTCCTATCGTGTCTGGGCAGAATTGCAGACACATAGACATTATGGCCTAGCTCGCGACATTTCCTCAGCATGGTCCTGTATTTTTGACTCCCTCTGGTAGCCAAACGTCCTCGGCAGACTCCGGAAAGCAAAACTACCAGCTAATTTGTACAATTGTATAAAAATCTATCTCGCAAACAACAGTAACCGTCAGCGCTCCGTACTGCTAAGTCATACGACCAGTCTATAGAGGATGCCCACAAGGCTCAGTACTTGGCCCACTTCTCTGAACGTGGTGCTCCGCGACCTTGGTGATGTGAGGTCACAGGCCTACGCGGATGATCTGATCCTGATGCTGGCGGCAGACTCAAGAGCTCAACTAGAGATCTCTACAAACCATGCTATAAATATCCTGCAAGACTGGGTCACTTAAAGATATCCTCAACAAAAACCTGCTCCATCCTACTTAAAGATTCTCTCAATATCAGAAGGCCTCCCCAGATAAAGATTCAGGAAACAACAATTAAGCTTTCCACCGAACTTAAATATCTTGGAATTCTGCTGGATAAATATGTGTCATTCACACTCCATCTTACTTGCCTCCGAAGCAAAATCAAAAAATACTCCGCATTAATAGCTAGTCACTCGTCGCGACTGGGGGCTTAAGAAGAGGGCCCAAGTCGCCTTCTATAATGCAGTCTTCTTACCGGCTATAACATACGCATCAGGAGTCTGGTTCCACAAGGGGGGTCACAGCAATAAATAAAAGGTAGCTAGAGATCATTCAACGTTTAGTCCTACTGACAATCTCGAGAGCCTGCTGTACTGTAAGCACCCACGCCCTCCAGGTCCTCTTGGGCGCTCTCCCCCTGGACCTGGAACTCGTCCTCTGTGGGTTCCTTTATCAACTATCCAAAGGCAGAGCAATCACCTGCTTAGACTACACAACTGATCCGGCGAACGATCGTAAACTATAGAAAAAACGCCTTCTCACCCACCTACAGCAGGCCTGGCAAACCCGCTGGACGACTTCGACAAAAGGGAAATCACCCGAAGATTCATACCGGATAATCAACTAGTGTTTCCCAAAAGCCCAAAATGGTTTTCACCGGGACTGCTGACATCTTACCTACTCACGGGACACGGCTCAATAAGAGCAAACTCTCCAGTTTCTGTTTGAGTGACACCCCTCTCTGCCAATCTGGACAGCCAGAGACGTGGGAGCACCTCATGCACCACTGCCAACTATACGAAGACCTCCGCTGCCTCTTAAAAACTAGAATACATTTCTCGCCAATAAACCAAGAACAATATCTCCTGGAGAGCGAGGACAATTATAAAGCCTTACAAAAAAAAAAAAAAAAAAAACGCAGTTTGTGCAGGATCTTTTTACTAGAAGAAGAACATACCCATAACCTTAGCAGGAATTTTCCTACAAGCCAACCACTCGTCATCCAGAATAAAGATCCTTAGATGTGTCAACCAAACAAAAACATAACAGCTACAATCTGAAGAACTAATCATTAACTTAACCTGGATATGACCACTGGCTTAAACTGGAGTCATTATCTGGACTTGACCACTCACACGTACGGGACAACATGTCCCAGGAATGGCATACGAAGACCCGACAAAGACATTGTGCAGTTTGCTGCCGAAACATCATTAGGCGATCTCAACCGGGTACCCTCACTCGGTTCACTTTCCATCCCTTCCCTTGGCAGGGGGGGGGATCGTTACTCTGTGCCCCCTGCCATCCCCTATCTTCACCTGATGAGGCATGGGCCTGCCCCACCGACTTTTGGGGTTATCTTCACTATTGACCCTATATTTCTGTCTTTCACCCTCCCAGTCTTCAGTCTCCCTT
Organism: Mastigoproctus giganteus; assembly: GCF_048544385.1. Classification (NCBI taxonomy): domain Eukaryota; kingdom Metazoa; phylum Arthropoda; class Arachnida; order Uropygi; family Thelyphonidae; genus Mastigoproctus; species Mastigoproctus giganteus. The sequence continues at coordinate 180,238,822 of NC_143575.1, read as the reverse complement.
CCCTCTCTAGCTATCTTGCGACAAGCGTTTTACCCTTGTCAAAACTACACAAGCCTCACACTAAAAAAAAATTTAACTCTACCCCGCATAACTTATCTCTTTCGGCCTGACCCAATTTCTAGTGTTTCTCCCCAACATTTTTATTTATTTTTTTTAGGTCCTTGCCACTGAAATCTCAGGAAAGTAGGTGGCACGACCTGCCAGAGTAAATAGTAAATCTCTATCTCCGCATCCGTACCCCCACATTCCGCAATCTGGCTCATGTACTACACAGCAGAAGAATCAGGTTCGTATGTGTATTTATTTATTCTTGTTAGATTCCTGAGAAACGTTGCGTTAAGCAAAATTCGCCCTTCAGGCTAGGCTTGTGAGTTCAGATTGACTAATTACAACTCCATTACAGACTAAATACAATTCTTTATTACATATATGCATGATATAAAAAGTTAAAGAAAATTATTTTGCGCATTATATGGTTAAGATAAACAAAACATACATAATGCATTAAACGAAATGCTCAGTTATATTTTTTGTTATTACATGCATACCAATACCCCATTCTAGTCAGAACAAGGATACTTAAAACCACGTTCCAATGTATTTCAATTATTATATCATTTTAAATGTTATAACAATTTCGGAATTACTCTAATTCCTTAATCGAACTTCTAATACATTTCTTATATCTGCAGTAATCATAAAACATTATCTTGTGGGGGGGAGAGTTCAATTATTCCCTCTTGTTATTTATCCTTATTTATATATTTTATTTATTTTTATCTCGAAATATATATATTTTCTATCCCTCGCTTATTTCTTTCTCCCTTTTACCTTGGAACCACAATGGCTGTTGTTTTTATTTCTTTATTCCTTTAAACAGGGGATCCTCACTTGTGCAGCAGGTAGCATGTGGCCTTCCAAGGCCCACATGCTACCTGCTGCATAATATATTATTTCCATTAATTTTATCCTGTTTGTTCATCAGAAGATCCAAGTACTGAGGACTTTATTTTATTTTTCTCTTTATTCTAGCTTCCCTAGCTTGGATAGTTCGTACTACTAATTATAGCTCTGAGGTGTCAGTCTATTAAGACGAAACAAGGGGTATTGACATAACAAGGATTTATTTACCATTTGTACAACAATTATTTACACATTCTAAATTATTTATGATTATCATCATCTTACAACACATTAATTATTATTATACATGAAATGGTGTCCTCCCTTAATCACCCTTCTTAAAATTCATAAACTTCCACTATGTTTTCAATACAAAATCTTAAATATTCTATTTTATACACCTTTATATGGTCATATATATCCTTTCCAACATAAACTGAATAACTCCAATAATTTTTCACTCTCTCTTACATACTCTATGGAGGAAATTTCTACTGAATACAATTCACTCCGCTAATAGAATTAGACAATTCACGAAATCAATTCTTACTTTTAACACGTTTCTTTTAAGTTTCTTATCAATGTCTCTAATCACAGATGAGTAACATTCTCTCTCTAATATATCTTATTCCTATACTTACAATAATAGTAGTCATCACGTTACAATACTTCTCAAACTGCCCTGTCCAATTTTCTCCCATGGATTTCTTTACAACACCGTTCGCGTTAGTAAAATTCACTCAACTGACTTACTTGGTATCTTTTTTTCTACCACCTGGGTGAGTTTCCGATCCTTCCGGTCTTCCTCCGATTTCTTCCCTGATCTGCTAGGCTTAGCAGATCAGGGAAATCGGCTCTTTTCTGCCTCCAGGTCGATCTTCTCACACTCAGGACTTTCTCCAGGTCAATCTGCCTTTTGCTATTACCTCTACCCACTAAACTATCATGATCGGACTTTCCGTACGCGTTTCCCGCACTCCAAAAATATCTTTCGGCCACTCTCACGCCTCTCCCCGGGACTCTCCTCCAGACCTTTTTCTTTCCAGGTTTCAGGACTCTTGGGATCTCGTCTTCTCTCTGCATCACCTTTTTGTTTCAAACTCTCCCTTATTTTTCGTCCAATCATTTGGTAGTCCTCCATCACTCTCTTCTTTTTCATTTGCTCATTTCTTATTCCTTTGTTTTTAATCAGATTTTGGTAGGTCAAACTGCCTTCTTTGTGTTGAGAGCATCCGGGCGCTACATCATCACTAGAATTTTATCTGGGATGCCCGCTACCACTTACCTCTTCCGTCACGCTTCCTTTCAAGTTACCGCCCTTGAAATTATTGAGTGCCTTCCGTGTCGACCTGTTTGTACTTTGTTTACAGCTAGAACACGGTGTGCTCTCTGATCTGGAGTCTTTCTTTTCTGATGGAGTCCGAAACCGTTCTAGGGTGTGGGCGTTCTTTTGTCCCCTGCTGCCGTGAGTTCGGTACAGCCCTACATTCTGTAAACAAAAGCTACATCAAAACTGGCCTACCCATTGTATTACAGTTTGGTCAGTGCCCCTTCTGCTGCTACGCTAAACCGGTCCCTTTTGAATGTACACAGCGCAAACAAATCTGCTGAGTGCTTGTCTGTTTTAAACATTAGATATTTTTCAAAAATATGGTAAATTTTAAATTCCTAATATATATGTAAGAATACTTCTACAATCTATTTTAGTCACAACAATATATTCAGAACACTTTAGTCGCTAGTACTTACGCCTAATTATCTCTTTAACTTAACACATCTATTCTTGCTACCAACCATCTGTTCATTTCTTATTTAACTTATCTACTCTTCTATTTCTCTATCCATTACTTTATTCTAAAATAATGCTGAATATATATATATATATATATAATCAGGATAGATTTATCATTTGATCTTTCTCATTGAAATTCCTATTATCACTCTACAGCCCTATCTATAACCTTTCATGTGCTTAAACAACTTAGCACTTACTTCTGTACTCTGGTGAGCTGTCTTCATAAGGGACTTCTACTTCCAATTCGAATTTAGGCCTCTTCTTTACCGCATTCTAGGGCTGCTACCTTCTGCTTCCCAGGGCTACTTCTTCCTGCATTCTAGGGCTGCTGACATTCTTTAATCTGTGCCGTCCAAGTCTGGCCTTCTCATCCTACTTTCTGCAATCGGAAGTTGGAATTAACTGCTTAATTAATACCTTCAAAAGGTTGAGCCTCATCAGGACTGTCCTTCTTGATGATGTAGTTGGAATTAACTGTTCGGTTAATACTGTTAATGGGTCAGGCCTCATCACACTTGTCCTTTTCTAGGATTTTTATTATTATCTTTATTTTCTCCTAAGAGACACCTGCTTACGGCTGTTAACCAGGGGGTGCACATTCAGATATACAAATATAAGTTATATACATAATTATCCATTTATAATTTATACATACCGTTGTCTTAATAAATTACACATATCGTTGTCTTAATAAATTATACAAAATATGCATTGTCTAATTATATTTTATACATATCATTGCCTTATTTTACCTGACGTGCAGATAGAAAGAGCACAAGCATAATTTATAATTTTACAAGGAATTAGAGAATGTTCACATCTACACCACTATTTACAGCGAGTTCACAGAAAGATAAGACGTATAATGTAAACATAACAAGAGCATATAACAGTCCCGACCAGTTCATCCTTCATTTCCTGCATTCTGTTTTGTTTTCATCTGTGGGCTTCACTCAACATTTATAGGTGGAGTAATGCATTTTGAAACCTTTCAGTCCTGTACCTCTTCTCTGTGCAAAGCTTTTCTGGGTCTGCATGAAGATCGTTGAAGATCTTAATGGTGTTAAAAGGAAAATCGCTGAAGGCTTCCCAGCTGTGTGAGCGCGCTACTGAGTGGAGGGGATGGTGTCTTATTCGCCTACCTTTGCGTCATACGGGGCCGAGTCAGCAGGTAGTCAGTTTTCGGCGAATCGAGTCTCCCGGTCAGCAGTTTTGTGCAAGCGTGAGAATGTCATTGGTGACAATTATGTTGAGACCAAGGCGTGATATCAAAGTTGGCATATAAAATGGCTCTTGAGATTGTAAATGGCTGCGTAATGATTCTGTTTAACAATCTCAGCATCCAATACTCTAAACCCAGGAAAGCCTTGATGGTATTATCTTGGACAGAAGACAAAATCTGAGATGCGTAGGGGATGACGCATCTTAAAATATATTGTTTTACAAGGTAAAGGTTTCTGATACCTACCAGTTCCTGTCTGAAGGTCCATAGTGCTGCATAAGTTTTCTTCTGTACATGTCCGAAATGGGGTGTGAAGTTTAGTATTTCGTCCCATTTCAGACCAAGATCAATGTGTCCTGACTTTTTTTATCACGCTGCCATTTACGCTTATTGATATGTGGTTCTTTAATACCTTGTTGGTGAAAACCATTTGTACTGTCTTGTGTTCGTTTAGTCGGAGCCCCATGCAATTAAGTTTTTCTTGCAACTCGGCGATTTTGGAGTTTGTTGCGTTGTAAGGATGTGTTTTGGTCATTCGAGGTCATGAAAAATTAAGTCGTCTGTATATACGACATTGTTTTTGATTTTGGGTCAGGAAAGGATGCAGTGCTGTAGCAGAGAGGACACCATCTTGTGGGACTCCCCTGTTAACTTGGAAGGTCTCTTTGGAAATTCCATTTATGGCGGTGATGTCTCTCCCTCAAAGAACTCGCTATTATTGCTAATACGTACCCAGTTATATGGAAATATTCCTCCAAGATGGTAGTAATAGCCGAGATGGATATACTGTCGAAAGCGGATGCAACATCTAAGAAGACAATATATAATTGCTGTCTGAAGTTAAGGGCGTGTTGGATTCGAAATAGTCCCCATAAGATTCGTGGTAGTAGATCTTTGTGGGATCACTGAATGAAGGTACTCCGGTCTATGCCCGAAGCAGTGATGGTTTATGGTATTTAAAATGGATTTCTCAAATATTTTTTAAAACGAACATCCAGTTGCAATAGGCCTGTAGTCTTCGGCGGATTTAGGATTGTTATTTTTGGGAACAGGTTTAACGAAGTACGTATTCCATATCTTCGAAAAGTGGTTTTCACTTAATTTTGTGGAAAATGTGAAGGAGCAGATCTATGATGTGTACACTGCTGATCTTAATCATGAAGAGCGGGAATTTATCAGGCCCAATTGTGGCTTTATTCCTGAGGCTATTCACAGCGGCTTTAATGTCATCTCTAGCGATATTGATTTGAGACAGTTCAGGATAGACCTCTGTCTTCAGTTTGCTGATTGTTTCACGGATTATCTGTGGTGGCTTCACTGTCAACTTGATTTTCAGCCAGAGGAGTTCCAAAGGTGGCTTGGGTCCATTCTGAGAAGATGTGCTCGGGCATTATACCCGTACGCCTTTTCTTATTAGATATTCTGCTTCCTTTCTTTAAATGTGATCGCACCATGTCATAGTGAGCTTGACGTTTCAATCGAATGAACAGTGTTCTAGCTTCTTTATATCGAATATAATCAGGTGGGTGTTCAGTTTTTTTCCATTTTCTGAAGAGTTTTTGCTTGTTCTTGAAAGCATATTGCCACTTTCCTCGGCGGACTTAGTCATCTATATTTTCTTTCTTCTTCCTTCCTTACTTTTTTTTTTAACTCTCTTTAACTAAATCCCCTCCACGTTCATCCACTTTCCCTCTCACCCTTACATTTTCGAAAATTCTCTTCGACTGCTTCCTTCGCGTCTCTCTCCTCCCGTCTTTTTCGCACCCTATATAATATTGTTCTCGCTCACTTACTAATCTTTCTCTTCTTTTCCACCAATTCTAAACAGTTTTCAAAAGAGTCTTTCTTCCCTCATTCACCAATCCTTCATTTTACAGTCCAACCAGTAGATATCCTAGATTCGTCCCCTTCCCCACGGAAGGTTTAAATTTCTGTTTTGGGTAGGGCCGCCTGGGGTTCTTAGTGCCGACTCTCGTTCATTTTCTCTTTTCATTTAAGCTATCTCCAAATATTCCCCTAGAAATTCTATATTTTAATTAGTGACGTTCCTAAATTTCTGTCGCAACCCATACCAAAACTCGAAATTTATGTCTAAACTGGCTCCTTTACTTCTGTCCAGCGTGTCATTCTTCCCCATTATCTCTATGCGGTATCTGCTTCCCTCCATCGCATGGGTTTTTGTTTCTACAGGTGGCTGTCAAGACCCCTTCTCACGCCAACCCCACCTACGTATTCCCTTACCAAGAACCTTACTTGTTTCGCCACATGTTACAATAAGATTTACCTTAAGATTGATTTGTAAGGTTGATTCTTACAATGTGTTTTCAGTGCTCTCTTTCAGCTGCTGAATGTTTCGTGGATTGCCCTCGTAAGCTATTTGCTTTAATAACCCACCTAAAAAGAAGTCTGAGATTCTTAAATCAAGATCGTAGGTGGCCAAAGTCCGTGATACGATTTTAATCCTCCCCCACAAAATAAATCTTGAAACATTTTATTAGTACGATATGGGTGATTTCTCTGCCTTGCTGGAGCCAGATCTCTCTTTTATTTTCCTCTAAGAATGTAATACACTGCATTAGTGAGCATCAGAGGTGACAACTTTTTGAAAAAAAAATCGAACCCAACTATCTGTCGAGATGTACCACACCAACTTTTTAGGGGATGTAATTGGACTTCGCAAAAAATGTGCGAATTTTCAGCGTTCCATGTTATCTAGCTTTGATCGTTGACGTAGCCATGAAGGCTATGTCAACCACGCTTCGTTAATGAAATGAATTTTATCCAAATTTTCTATACATTCACTATGAAGAAAAAAAAAAACAATCTTTTTGAAACTTCCGAAAGCAAAGCCACTTATTCTGGTTGATTTTAAAGTCCCGACTGCCTTTGACACGAATCGTTCACCAGATTTACTGGCTACGCAATTTTGCAGCATTTGGCTTAGTAATGCCCTAACTCAAATCTAACTTTTCCATCCGGAACCCCTCCTACCTTGAGTTCGTTTTTACCCATGAATCAGTTCTCTTCTCAATTTCTAAAGGTGATAATTTCATCTCATCAGATAACTTCCCTATTTTCGTTGATTTCCTTTCTTTTATTTTTGAACTTTAGGCACACAGACTGAACTTCGTTAAATAGATTTATGGGCAATGTTGATTGGATTCCTATCCATAATTTTGAATCGATCGATCATTACATTGGTTATGTGTACTTAATCCATTCTGCAATTTCTGAGTTCGTTCCCATCAAATTCTCTTCCGCTAATCGTAGTAACTTCCCTCACCGGATGTCGAACAAGCTTGTGTATTTAATTCGTCGCAAAATTACTTCCACAAAAGGTATTTAAAACTCAAAACTAACTTTAGCTACCTTTCCTTTTCCTCCCTTAGACGCATGTTAAGAAAATTACTAAATCTCAATATTATCATTATCTTCACTCAGTTGAAGCCGAACTTACTCGGAATTTCAATTCGAGACCATTGTAGTCCTGTCTCAAACGGCTATTGAGATCTTCTATAATTCCTATGTTAACTAATGATTCAAATATCTCTATCAACTGTTTTCTTGGCATTGCTAATCTTTTTTTCTACCCATTTTTCGAAACTTTGTTCTCCCGAATAGCAACATTCTATTCCCTACTTAGGAAAAGGCCTTTTGCTTCGGGTTTCATAATGCAATAAAAATATTGTCACATCCAAAAGAGCAGGAAGTAAAATATTTAATACTTAATAGGTAGAATGCAAAATATACAAATTATATAAACAAAAAGGATCTTTCGGGAGGATGCGTTCCTTCATCAGTTAACGTTAATATACAAAAAGGTTACAATGGAATATTAAATAATGCCGGATGTGGTCATGTATTAGACAAGTGAAGCACGTGCACGAGATTGGTGAACGTTAAATGGAAGAACGCTAAATGGGTTGCTGGGCAGAATCAGATACTTGCTGCTGAGAATGTAGGGCGCGTACATGGGACGTATGCCAACGTACGTCGCATTGAAAGACAACTTCTCCATAACTGGGTGCATGCACACACACACACCTCTGTTGTGATTGAAGACACTACGGCAACTGGTTATATTGTAGTGCTTCAAGCCAAGATCGTTGACGGTAGTTATGTGACTGGTCAACTATCTTAACAGGGGGGTTGAGGTTGTATTGCTCCCACCAATGGTGATCCACGACTACGAAGTGCAGGGAGTCAATAGATCGGAGGGTCCTTTCATGTTCGGAGATGCGATCTTGGAGCCTTCTAGTAGTTTCCACAACATAACTAACGCAGGGCTAGTAATACGGTATACAGAGCCTCTGCGTAAAAAAGGAGGGGTTTTGGTGTTTTCACCCTAGAGGTAAGCGATCGTAGTTTCGGCCTGGAAGTTGTAAACATTTAATGATAGGCGCATAGAATTCTGTAAATGCGGTTTGAAATCTGTGGATAATGAGGGGTATAAGTGGGTTCGTTAACACTGGGTTACATTGGCGTGCGCAGCAACTTCACGAGCCTGTAAGTAGCTCTTGTCACGGATATGAGCAGGGTAGCCACAACTTAAGAAGTCAATTTTTATTTTCGTAAATTTCCTGAATAGTACCCATACTACAGTTGTAAATATGAGTGTAAAATTCCTTCAATTAAATTGTCAGCGAAGTTTATCTGTTATTAATGATGTATCTAGTTTAATTTCTTTACATAAATTTTCTGTTTTGGCTCTCCAGGAGCCATACTCCTATAAAGGTGTGATTAAGGGCTTGCCCTGTCAATCTCAGTTAGTTCAATCTATCCCTGATACGTCTGGGGTTGGAGGCAACGCGGTGACTAGGGTTTGGGCTGCTCTGGTTATCGTGGACCCTCTGATCACGGTTACTAAGATCAATAGTCTCTGCTCCAAGTTTGCTGCTTGTGCCTGTCTTGAGGGTTCCTTCGGTAGGATTTATGCCGTCTCTTTGTACATGCGATGTTCGCAGTATGCACAGCCTATTGAGCCGTTCTTAAATTACCTGGAACTGTTGTTAACCAGACTTTCTGGTCTTCCGTTAATCATTATGACGGATTCTAATGCTTCTTCTCCCCTTTGGGGAAGCCCTACTTCTAACCCCAAGGGTGATCTCCTTGAGGATTTCATCGTTGCAAAAAACTTAATTGTCCATAATGTCCAGGGTCATCCCCCAACTTTTTCCAGTTCGCAGGGTCAATCTTACATTGACATCACACTTTCAAATCGTGCTTTTTCTTTCGGTATAAATAATTGGTCGGTTCGTACTTCTTGGTCGAGCAGTGACCATCACCCTATCACTTTTGACCTGGTCACCACTGTTAGGCCTTCTTCCCCTCGAGTTAATCATGATTTCCCTCGCTATAAAACTAAGGGTTCTGACTGGAGCATTTTCGACTCTAATCTTTTGAGTTTGGTTAATGAGGATTTCATCTCTAATCTTTCTGAATTGGATCCAAATTCCCTGGAAGAAAAGATAACTGGAATTATTACTGAGGTCTCTGACCTTAGTTTTCTTAAAAAATCTCGTCGAATCAATTCTGTTCCCTGGTGGTCTGATGGTCTTTCCTCTCTTAGAAGAGATCTTAGGACTACCAGGCGAAACCTTAATAGAGCTAGAAGGAATAACAGGCCACCAATCGAAGTAAATAGGCTTGCTGACTTGTATAAGGCAGCTCGCAACAGATATTTTAACAGTATTAGAGAGGAGAAGGCCCAGGCTTGGGCTCGTCTCGTGGAAAGAACTATTAAATCAGATCCTTGGGGTTTACCCTATAAAGTCATTGCCTCTAAACTCCACCCACATATTCCTCAGACCTCGATCCATGTTCCAAATTCCACTGAAACTTTAACTTGGTCGGCATCTGTTGATGCCATCTTGGATGAATTGCTTCTCAGGGACATCTCTGTTCCTGAGAGCAATGAACAAACTCTTTTTAGATTACAGCATCTTGTGTTTGAAGGCTCTTCTTCTGAGGATCCCTTCACTAATATAGAAATTGATTCTGCCATTAATACCCTTACTATTGGCAAAAGTCCAGGTCTGGACCTCATGGAGGTTTCTGTGATTAAAAGAATCTGGAAAATCAAACCTATCCTTATTTCTATCCTAATGAATTCTTGCCTTCGGTTTGGTGTTTTCCCTGATCGCTGGAAAATTGCCAACTTAAAAATCCTTCCCAAGAGTCCTGGCAATCCAGTTGCCTCTCCTTCTTCTTATCGTCCAATTTCCCTTCTTCCTTTTCTTGGAAAGTTGTTGGAAAAACTTCTGGTTTCACGTTTCAAGGGTTACTATAACTCAAAAAATCTTTGTTCTTCTTCCCAGTTTGGTTTCACGCAAGGTAAATCAACTACAGATGCAATTAATCTTCTCCTGAGCACTGTTCGAGCATCTCCTTCTAAATACGTTCTCGGTCTCTTTGTAGACTTCAAAGGGGCCTTTGACACCTTATGGTGGCAGAGTGTCCTGGCGAGGTTTCGGGAGGCCGAGGTCTCCTGTCCTATCTACAAAATAATTTCTAGTTATTTCGATAATAGAAGCCTTGTGGTCTCCTCCGGTTTTTGCTCGGTTACGAGGCCGGTTTCTAGGGGTTGTCCTCAGGGATCCGTTCTTGGCCCTGTTTGCTGGAACGTGGTCCTTGATGGATGGCTAAATGCCCCTCATGATGATATTGTCAACATTGCCTACGCCGACGATCTTGCCTTGCTTGTACCTGGGAATTCTCGTCTAGAATTGGAAATTAAAGCAAACCACATCTTGGATGATCTTCACATGTGGTGTTCCCTCCATAAACTCTCCATTTCAGTCCCTAAAACTAAACAGGTTCTTCTGAAAGGCCTACTGAATCGTAATCGTCCCCCTGTGGTTAAAATTCTTGACCAGGCTGTTAAATTGGTAAGTGAATATAAATATCTTGGAGTGGTGATTGATGATCGTTTATCTTTCATTCCCCATTGTAAGTACCTTCGGCAGAAAATCCGTTCTCTTACCGGCTGGCTGTTGCGTCTTGCCCGTTCCCTCTGGAATCTTAAGTCGTCTTCTCTTGGTCTTTACTACAAGTGTATCTTCATCCCCATCGTCTGCTATGGTGCTGGCGCTTGGGGCTTCAGAATTCTTAATTCACTGGTCCAAAAATACCTTCTGCAGGCGCAGCGGTCCTTCCTTCTCTATACTTGCAGGGCATGTAGAACTGTTTCTACTGATGCCCTGCTTGTTATTAATGGTCGTCTCCCTATCTACCTGGAAATTATATTGCATTTCTTGTCTTACCATAGGAAATCTCTCTCTCCTGCCTCGGTGGGAGATTTTGCTAATAATTATGAGAACTCTACAAATGTTGATCTGGCCAGACTTTCCAATCTTGCTTTGGAAGAGTGGCAACACTCTTGGGATGATTCCTCTCTCGGCAGAATCACATACGCTTTCTTTCCTCGTGTTTTTATTAAAGATAAAAACTTTAACTGGCTTCAACTTGGGTTATTTCCCACTTTCTTAATCACGGGACATGGAATTAATTCTCGTTTATATAGATTTGGACTCGTCCCCTCTCCTCTCTGCTCTTGTGGCTCTGAGGAGACGGTTGAACATATTGTCCTACATTGTAATTTATATGTGGATTTAAGACAACAATTGTCTATCTGTACAAATGTATATAATTTAGATGATTTTTGGCGCCTGGTTGGGTCGGCGGACTCTCTTTCTGCCTTCTCTTCTTTTGCTAATTGTGTCTTCCGGAGAAGAGCGGCTTTATCAAGGAATAACCCTTGATTTCGTTATTTGTTCTTAATATTTATATATATTACTGTATTGATTTTTTTTTTTTTTTTTTTTTTTTTTTTTTCGAGAGGAGTTGTTCCTTGCCTAAATTGTCTTGTGTTTTGGACGCAGAGTTTTTGCGTCTTTTTCTGGAGACTTGTTTCAGGTTTTTGCCTGGCCGAGTGGGAGAGATGGACCTCCCCTCTCCCACTTCGAACTCTGTCCGGGTTGCCTGAAATGATTTTCTGTGTTAAATTGTATGTATTTTGTAAATACTGTAATTATCTTGTTAATATCATGGTGCTTTTGTTTGATTTGTTGTTTGCTCTCAGAATTGAGAGTAACTGATTTTATTGTGTTTTAAATCAGCAGTTAATCTTAAATGTTTATATTGTACATTACTTGTGTAGTTAGCTCATTATGTTGAAGAGACAGTTTTTCTCTTCTTGCGTTGTCTGTTTGGCTCTGAGGAGTGGGATGGACCTCTCCCTGCTCCCTCAGATCCAACCTTCAGTTGGCTGTTCTGGTTGAGTGAGATGATTTTCCTCTATAGCCTGTCTTACTGCTGGCTGCTTTTCTTGCTGCTTGTGTTTTGATTTAATTTTGTTTTCCTGCGGGGCTGATTATTTGTTGTATTTTTCTTTCCTGCCTGATTGCAGCTGCAATCAGTTGGGTTTTTGCTAGTACCATATAGTTCTTAGTCTAGCATTTTTAGTTGTAAATGGGTTTTGGTTCTGAGGGGTGGGATGGACCTCTCCCCGCCCTCTCAGATCCAATTGCTTTGTTGGCAATTGACATCCTTTTTTTTTTTTTTTTTTTAATGCTTACCTATGCATTATTGTTAATTCTACGTGTCTTGTTATTTGAAACAAGTTTTGTTTTTCGCAGCTTGTGGTAGCAGCTTTGCACTTGCTGGTTATGTACATATGTTTATAGATTAGATTACTTGTGCAGAGACATCTTCTGTGCATATTAATTAATTATTGTTTAATACTTAACTTATTATTTTGATCTGTTATACTTAGATTTAAATTTAGAATTGCTTTTGATTCGGTTAACTAATTTATTTGTACAGTATTTATTGGTTTTGCCTTTGGCATATATTTGCCTTGGGTGAGTTCTGTTTGTCTCTTTGTGTTTTGTATATATGTTTCTACATTTCTTCTGGATGACTATTTCTGTTAATTTCTTGGTTGACTAATTTTCAGCCAAGATTTTAATTACTTTGTAAATATTGTATATTTTACTCTCTGCTTATGCAGTGTAATTTGTTAATATGTTTACTGCTATGTTTCATATCGGTGACATAAGTATTTATTATTTATCGGTGACATAAGTATTTATTATTTATCTTAATTTATTCTTTTTTTTTTAAGTGGCTATCTAATAGCCACTTGTACATTACCTATGTTCTTTCCTTGAGACTTTTCTTTTTCCCCTTGTCGGTGCAAGTTGGGCTTCCTTCCCGGCTTGGGGAATCTTTCTTTCAAATGTACAAGCCTTCAGGCTTCAAAATTTTACCTCTTCAAGCTCTCTCGCTTGTTAGATTTTCCAACTAGTGTTTTCCTCTTTCCTGTTTCTTCTTTTCCTGAGAGAGTGTTTTGCTCTCATTTCTTCTTCTACTTTCTTTTCTCCTACTTTATCCTCCCTATTCATTATTTACTATAACCGGGATTCCACTTGTTGGAATCCCACTAAGTGTAATTTAGATAGTTCCTGGAGCGCCTCCACGTGGCTAGGGACGGGAGTCGGGACGCAGGTAGCTTGCTCCCTGCCTCCCGGCTGCTAAGACTCCAGGGCCGGCAAACAACAACCATCACAACACACATATATACTTACACACACACACACTTACACACACTTGCCGGCTATAAATAACCTACAGATGCTACAGCGGTATATAGGGGTAACCCTGGAGGCCGCAATCAATACAAGAATACCTTGTCCCTTGTCCCTTCGTAAATTTCCATCTACCTATCATTCAAAGAGCTAGTTGGTTCAGCCGCTAGTGAGTAGGGTGCGTGCCGTACTAAGTAAATGGTTGGGAGCATGCTCTGACCAATAGTTTGTAAACTGGCCAGTAGACATGGGTTTTCTGTAGACTGAAGTTCATAGTCGTGAGTCCGCGCGTCGTACTAAGACATCTAGAAAGGAGAGGGTGTTTTTAGATTCTAGCTCGATGGTAAAATGGATGAAGGGTTACAGGGACTTGAGTTGCTGTAGTAGTTGGGTTTCTGAACCCCGGGGTTGATTGCTAAGAGGTCGTCCACGTACCGGCACCAGAGCGGGTGCCTGTACCCATTTCGCAAGGTGCATTCTATTCCCTTTTATCCGTTTGAATATATACTAATGACAATTTTGATAGATTAGGTCTCATTACTGATCAAGTCCAGTCAGCCGTTTCTCGGCTTAAAGATTTCACTGGTCCTGATCGCCTCCCTTCTCTTTTCTTCAAGAAAAGTAGTTCGTCTTTAGCTCCAGTTACACGTCTCTTCAATTACTGTCTTCTTCATGGGCATTACCCTTCAGCGTTCAAAGAGATGCTTATACCATCCCGATTTATAAAAAAAACAGGGTGATAAAGCTAAGTCTAATAACTACCGACCTATTACTGTACTGAATACAATTACGAAAATTTTTGAACTCCTCCTTTATAAATATCTTAGCTCATGCTTCTATCAATAATCATTAGTGTCCTTTTCTTCTCAGAAAATCAACTGTTTCAAATCTTGCCTTGTTCTCTCATTTCATATAAACTAATTAGGACAAAGGAAATCAAATCGATCCGCTTATCCTTGACATGCATTTGACTCTGTCCAGATCCATCTTCTGCTGTTCAAGCTTTCAACTTATGGTCTACGATCCTGTTTACTAGATTTGCTTGATTCACTGTTTAGAAATCGTATACTAGCCGTAATAATTGATGGTATTTCAACTCCGTTTACTGTTTAAGCTCACCATAGGGTCTGCTCTTCTTTATGGTTTGTACTAATGATCTGTCAACCGTATTTCAGTCCGTTAATGTTGAGTGGCATTTGTATGCAGATGATATATTAAACTTTACAAAGTTATTTATACCTAAGCGTAGCATGGACAATAAAGAGAGAAAGAAAGTGAGGGAGATGGAAGATAACTAATAAAGGCTTTTAGCCGTGAAGGGTATTGTGTACGGCATGTGCGTTTTGTATGCAATAAAGAGTTCTTCTCCTTCTTCTAAAATATACATAATAAGAAATAAATAATTACAGAATTGACAAAAGGATGTTGCTATACAACTTGCAAAACTGACTTCTCATCGTGCCACTGGCCAGGATTGCAAGCAAAATAGCAACTTGTTTTCATTCTTATGTAAACTTTCTAACCCCCTCCCACTTAATCCTTTTGATTTTTGTTTACAAAATTTCATTTTCAATTTTTTTGGTAACAAAAAAAAATTATTCTCTTTTTATTTATGCTTATGCTTTTTACCCTTCGGCTTGTGATTTACATCAGAAATTAAGACACTGCTATTTTGCTTGCGATCCTGGCTGTTAACACCTGATGAGAGGCTGGCTATGTAAGTTGTGGCAACATCCGCATTTTGTCAATTTTGTAATTATTTATTTCTTATTATGTATATTTTATTAGTTCTCTTCTGTCTCTATTCTGCCACTCTTTCCTTCACTTTTTTTCCTTTTTTTATCGCTATGTATTTGTTTTTTCTGTGATCATATATACCCGTTGTACCTATGTTATTTATCAAATCATGGACGGTATAAATTCTCCAGAAAGTAAAACGCTGTTGTAGTAAACGCATTATCACAACTAGAAAAGTTATTTCATTTCCGGTTAGTTTTCTCGATTAAAGATGAAGGGTCGCGAAAGAAAATATTTCAGTAGCATTTTTTCATCACAGCTTTCTCTTTAATATTTAAAAAAAAAAAAAAAAGCTGAAAAGAAAGATTGCCACCCAAGTAGAAGCCAATTATTTATAACCTTAATCCCTAGCAAACACCTCCACTAGAATCGCTTAATGAATGCTATTATTCATGCAGTGCTTAAGTCTTATTGGCACCAGAGTCCATGATTGCTTAGTGTGATGTGTGAGGTCCGTGTAAGTCTATAGCATTCAGGTATCGAATTGAACGTCTCTCAAGACACTTGTTCTTTGTAGCAACTCTCCTCTTTCCTTATCCTATTACGCACACACGCGCGGTTTGTTTATATCCCTTAAGAAATTATCTAGCCTTGATCGTATTTAACGACCTTGTCTGTCTCTGCTATTGTCTGCCTGCCAATATTGAACTTATTTCTTCATCATTCCTTAATGATCTTGAAACAAATGATTATAAAGTTTAATGACAGTCTTTCGTAGCAAGACTGTCATTAAACTTTCGTTGCTTTGTTTTAACAGTTTTGGCTCTTTGACTCTGTTAGTCAGCTTGTTATTTGTGATTGCACATTTGGTAGTATATATTTTTTAAACTTTATTTGGAGTTTAATACATGGTGAATACTGCTCTAATTATTTGAGTTCAATCTCTTCCCTCCCTGTACTTCTGTCCTAGGGTAAAAATTCTAATAGCGTTTTGGACAGATCTGAATGTATCCTTATAATAATGTTTCCAGACAAGAAATAGGAAGGGTCATATAAAGTACAGTATCTTGTATCCTGTTAGCAGCGCGTGATGTCCAGTTACCTGTTTCCGCGAGAAATGGATTGAGTTTTACTAATGCATTACTTGTTCATACGGAAGTGTTCTCTATCTTGTAGTGAGTTGACCTGTCGCTTTCGTTGTGATTTAACCAAACCGGTTTTTATTTCAAGCTAGTGGTAATTTGTATGATAGTGGTTGCCTCTGCCATGATGTCTTATAATCGAGAGGAAAACTGTATAATCAGTAATTTATTTAGAAATAAATTACTATTAGTGAAGCTTTCTTATTCGAGGTAGTACAATACATGGCAACTCGTTTTGAAGGTAGTCACAATATGAAATACGATTAAATCCGATGCCTTTACACCACAATTGTAGTGTAAAGTGCCTGAGTTTCACTAGAACTCAAACACTACGTTCTACACAAATAATATCAAATAACGATTAGGATGACTGATAGATGCCTTAGGTAATGCAAATTTCGGTTCATCTATTGCCAAACTCTACTAAGTGTGTGTGTGTGTGTGTGTGCGCGCGCGCGCACACACAGACACACACACACACACTGGTCACTGAATTATGACAACCTACGTAATACCATGAGACACTGTTCGTCTAGGCATTGACTCTAATAGGTGCCTGACGACGTCGTAGAGATCTGCAACCTCGCTGCCTGCACGTTTTTCCTATTGGAATAGATGACGGTTGTGTGTTCATACGCCTCACTTCTCATATTCCGAAACATCCCACAGCTCTTCAAATCGATTAAGGTCAGGTGAATTTGGAGGCCACTCAGGATGGGCGATACTTCACCGTGTTCCTTGAACCACTTGTGCCCATTGCCGGCCCGATGACCCGGCGCATTATTGGAAGTTCTCTTTTCTTTTTGGGAAAAAATGCAACAATGCGGGGTGGACATGGTCTCCTAAGAGCTGTCGGTAGACCTCATCAGTGATGTCTATTGGCAGCTGTTAGGAGACCATGGTGAGTGTCTTTCCAGAAATATGAAAGTCTGCTTTGCTAAAGATATTAAGGAAGCCAGGAAAACGGGTGACCGATCCGAGACCTATATCTTTGCCAGCAAAGATATAGGTCTCTTTGCTGGCAAATTTGGGCAAGCTGTTGATTCGAATACAACAGTTTGTGGATTGTCGTGATCTAGAGATGAAAAATCAGTATGGATATCAAAAGGGCAAATCTTCAGAGGATGCTGTAAATGATATTATTGAATGCTGTAACAAATCAATCGAGAAATATGTTATGGCAGTATTTATTGATTTTGACGGGGCGTTTGACTTTCTGTGGTGGGAAAGTGTTTTAGGTGTCCTTAGGAAGCTTGGATGAACTTTATAGCTATATCAAGTTGTTAGGAATTACCGTTAAAATCGGAGTATTCAAGTTAAAGCACAATGTCTGCCATACAATAGGAGGATATATAGGGATAGAGGGTGTCCCCAAGGATAGGTTTTTGGTCTAGCTTTTTGGAACTTAGTATTGGATGAGTGGCTCTCTAAAAATCATGCACACTGCCATAATATTGCAAATGCAGACGTTCTGGTAATTTGTATAACTGGCAGATCCATGAAGATTTTGGAGGAAGCAGTTGGACCGGTTTTACAAGATCTAGAAACCTGGGCTAATGCTAATAAGCAAAAAATTCCATCTAAGAAAACGGTAGTGATAATTTTTAATCACCATTTCTATTATCAGAGACCACCTAGAATCTTAATTAATGGAGTACAGATACTGTTACAATAGATGACCGGTTTACCTTATTGCACTGTATTGGTACATTGAAAACAAAAAGTTTTACCTCTGCGGTTGTGAGAATTACAAGATCAAAGTGGAGGGGTTACAAAAATAAGGCTTTAGTGTTGTATACTATAAGGCTGTCTTTTTACATATAGTTGCTTTTGAAGCTGGAATATGGTACAATACAGTGACTGAGTATAAATTTCGGATAAACTGTTATCCTTACAGAAATTTGTTATTAGCCGTATTTCAAGTATGCAAAACAGAGTCAACCAATGCGTTGCAAGTAATAGTGAGGGTTATACGTATGGATCTTTATATAGTGTACAGAGGATTATCATATGCTCTGAGGAAGCAAATTCCAGCACCGTTTATGGGGATCAGTGTCCAAAGTAAATTTATATCAAGAAAGAGAAAAAGAGACTACTGCAGCTTTTATATAACTTATGGCAAGAAAGAATGGATTGCTAGTGAGACAGGTAAAGTTACAATGAAGTTTATTCCTGATTAGATATATTACTTGTACATCTGTCGGAAAATTGTTCTATTACTTCACGATCACGTCTTATATTCTAATTGGACATGGGTCTCTTAAATTTAAGTTGTGTTATTTCGGATTAGAGGTTGATAGTATGATGGTGGTTTAGAAGAAAGCTAGGAACATGTGCTGTATGAATGTCCGCATTATTTTGACGAGAGGCAGGAACTGATGGTGCAGGTTCCACAACTATAGCCAGGGATGGAACATTTTATTATTGGCTATGGCTAGTAATTTCAATGCATTTCAGAAGTTTTGTATTCCTTACGGATGACAAAGAGTTCATAGGCACAAATTACAAAAATGGAACGCTTCTCTTCATTAAATTTGTAGTGTAGTGTAAAAGTCCGCTGCAAGGAGCTTCCTGTAGGTTTTGTCATTGCAGTACCTGTTCGGATCGATTTTGAAGTCTCTAAAGAGCTCCAGAGTGTTCGCAGGACACAGTCTCCTTCATCTCTCCGTGTGATGGGGAGCGCTTCGGAGACTGAGGATAGTAGAGGCAGTCCCCAGAGCGTGGCATGACCACAAGGTTATGAATTTGAGGGGTATCTAAACTCCCAGTTAGAAGTTGTGCACGAGTACAGATGTTACGCATGGTGACCTTTTTGAATCCACGGAGTATCATTAAAATTTGCGTATAGAATGGCTTTTGAAATTGTAAAGTGGTTCCCGGCAATCCTATTCAGCCACCGGAACACCCAGTATTCCAGGCTGTGAGAAACTTCTATTCGTATTACCGAGCTGATATAATATCTGTGTAAATACACCATAGTTAGTTCATAAAAATAAACAATCGTGGTGTAAAGGCATCGGATTTAATCGTATCTCATATTGTTGACTACCTTCAAAACGAGTTGCCATGTATTGCACTACCTCGAATAAGAAAGCTTCACTAATAGAGAAGACCATTGTTACTTATTCTCAGTGGGAACCACTACCCAGACGTCACCGTTTCAAGGCTTGTTGGCCTACCACATAAAACGGTGCCGTCTGGGTGGTGGTTCCCACTGAGAATAAGTAACAATAGTCTTCTCTATTAGTGAAGCTTTCTTATTCGAGGTAGTGCAATACATGGCAACTCGTTTTGAAGGTAGTCACAATATGAGATACGATTAAATCCGATGCCTTTACACCACGACTGTAGTTTATTTTTATGAGCTAACCATGGTGCATTTACACCGATATTATATAATTATTTCTCATATCGTATTATGCCTTTCATTTACATTATTATTATTACCAGGCTGAGAAAATTTGTATTACCGCTAAACGTTCGTTAAGTGCCACACACCGTATCTACAACACTCGATGCATTTTAATAGTCAGTTACGTATAATCGAAGTTTAAATTGTTCATCCCTGAAACAGTTTAGTATAAGAGGAGCACAGCAAAATTCCGATACTTCCGTCGTCCTGTTACGAAATCCGATACATGAGATTTTATTTGCGATTTTCGCTGCTCTCGGGTTATAATTCTTTATGTAGTGATAAGGAACGTTTATATTTCTCTTCTCTTCAAGTCAGTTTTGCTTTTTCAAGTAATAATAATGAATGGAAAGTTATCTACTGGAATAAGGTGGTGAGTTTCGTGTTCTATTTATTCCTTTTGGTTTAATATTTCAGTAAGGTTGAATTTTATTTTATTCTAGATATTTCTATTCTAAATATTTTTAGTAACAGGTATAATATTCTTTACTATGCTATTCTAATATTCTTTGCTTTACTATACTATACCTGATATTTCATTATTTCTTTATTTTTACCACTTATTTATTAATTTTTCTCTTTTATTTTCACTCCTTATTTTAATTTTCCTGCAAACAAGTTTTTAGAAAAATTTTTTTCCATGCCGGGACTTTTATTCTCATCTTTACCTACCTCCTGTAATACCAGGATCCATACTAAAGGGATGGGCAGTTATGCTCGCGGTATATCTGAAGTATTATTGTACGCTATTTTCTTTCCTTTTTTTGCTTTCTATTTGCTAACTCTAAATTTTATACCTCAAAATGTGTTAGGAAAATTGAGGAGCTATTACTATCCGTACTCTTACCTCCTTACGCCTAAATTCGGCATAAGCCTTATATTTTTCACTACTTAATAAGTTAATTATTTTTAATAGGTAAATAGCTTAATAGAATTTTCATTTCTAACTCCATATGTAATTTATAGTTGGCTCTCACTTTCTGTATTATTTGTTTCACTGCTTTCTGTCGGGCTAGCTGTTATTTTTCCAATTTGCTAAATTTTAATATAATTTGGATAATTTTAAATCATTGACCTAATTAAACTAGCAGATAGCTTTTGCCAGTTATTTATTGGATGTATTTAATGGTGCTTGCCTTCGTCAATGTACCATTCACTGTATTCTAATATCAGTAATTTTCCTCATCGTCATTTTATTTTATTGTGTACTTGCGTTGATTTTATTTTTAATTATTTGTTTATTTATAGTGTATAACACATTAAACCAACTCATGCTATCTAAGTCTTTTGGCCCCACGGCTCACTGGATACACACTTTTTTTTACTGAATAACTTTATTCTAAATCCTTATGCTAAAATCTAATCTTACATCTTCTTTATTGGCCTAAAGGCATAACTTTGTATGCTTTTATTAAGCTTAATACACTCTTATTCAGTTCATTTGGCCTTAGGGTTTTCTTGAAAAGCTTTTTATTATACAGTATTGTACTTTAAACACACATATACATGTATATTAAGCTTAAAATATATTATTTTAAACGTTATTATTATTCCTGGAATTGTCCTTATTTTCACTAGTTTCGTTATACGTTGATTATGGACAATGGCGGTATTAATGCAGGTTTTATTTATATATTTTATTTTATTTTTAAATTTCTCTTTGTGAAATACCACTGTTTTTAGTAAATGTGAAGCGTATACATGATAGCTTGTGTAGCTACCCTGTAATAAATCAGGTATGATATTATGACCATGCTATTGTTAAGTGTAATAGCAGGATAAATTGAATCATTTATAAGTGCTTAGAACCAGAAGGATATCTAGGTTTATCTGCGCCAGAACAAGTCCCTAGAAGCAAATCCCTGTTCTAAATCGCATGAATTTATGCTTTCCCATCCCCTTCTCTGAGTTTTCATGAGAGAGAGAGAGAGAGAGAGAGAGATTACCGCTCGCTCATTCGTAAGTATGATTTGTCTCTGCCCAGACCTTCTCTTGATTATCTTTTTTTTTTTTTTTTGGAAATTGAAAGCAGTAATGTAAAGCGCAAACACTTCCGTTGTTTGCTCTTTACATTACTAATTCCCTTTATTAAATCACTAAGATGAAAATGCACTGTTGCCTTCAAACTTTCTATCCAGTTAAATATACATTGGACAAAGCCATACGAACAGATACAAAGACGGGAACCCCAAATAAACAAAGCTACGAACTGCTTTGTTTATTTTGTGTATATTTAAACCCCTTTAGTGAACCGTCGAAAGACAGGCACTGGACTTTATAAAAAGTCCCCCCCCTTCGAAAACGCACTTCCGTTTTCGAGATGTTATTCGGAATTTTTATAGGCACTGTGCTAGGTCTCTTTTCAGCCTACTACGCCTGTAATAGCCTCGTGTACACCCTAATGTGTGATCGGCTTTGTTGGGTACAGTACCTTCACATACATATGGCGAGGTGCCATAGTCTAGCTCTTCGCACAAGAAATTAAAAGGGGGGGGGGGAATGTCTTATATATTTACGGCCTCAGCTGCATGTCATGAGTTGGAAAAAATATAATAATTGACTGGAAAACTGTTTTCTCTGTTTGCGATCTTTAACTATTTATCGATTAAAGAGACTTTAAAAATTCCTCCAGTCTCCGGCGAGATTTGAATCGAGATTTCTTCAAACGAGTGACAAGTTCTCACTCACTGTGTTATCACGATGGCTTGAAATATCACCTATACAGTAAACCCCGTATATCACCAGTAAACCCACGCGCTGCAGGTGCTGGCGGGAACCCTACCTTTAGACCTCGAAGTAGCTAAATGTGGAGTATTATATGAACTCTCCAAGGGAAGAGCCTGTACCTTCGCCGGCTTCGACGCAGATCCTACCACAAACAGTTTGACTGAGAAAAAGAGACTTACAAATCACCTCATGCAAACCTGGAAAACCAGATGGGAAAATTCCCCAAAGGGAGAAGTCGCCAAACGATTCTTCCCCAAAGATAAATTGGTGGAGATGGATGTATGTCCGGGTGCCACCCTTCGACAGTTAAATACATACATACATACATACATACATACATACATGTACCTTCGCCGGCTTCGACGCAGATTTTTCGCAAAGTTTCGACTAATGCTCTACAGGTGATTGCGGGGGTATTTCCTTTGGATTTAACAGTTGTGTATAGAGCTTTTTGTTATTTTATAAGAAAAGGAATACAAATTACATTTCTGGGGATTACTAATGAAGTTTCTTCTGCAGTCAGCAAACAGAAGAAAGAAATTTTGGTGAAATTAATTAAATTATGGCAGGACCGTTGGGATTCCAGTAGTACTGGTAGAGTAACTTATTTATTTATACCTAGTGTTGAATTTAATTTTAATAACAAATTGCATCGCTGGTTTTATCCAAGTATGGAATGCTCATATTTGATTACGGGGCATGGTTCCTTAAAAAGTAAGTTGCATCAGTTTAGTTTAGTGGAAGATCCTTACTGTGTTTGTGGAAGGTTGGAAACATGGGATCATATCTTATATGAATGCAATTTGTATGATGAATTTAGATTAGACTTATTTAATTTGGTACCTAATTTTATTAGGGGTTCTGAATTAATTTGGCTGTCTAATGAAAGGAATTTTGTAGAATTTCAACGGTTTTGCAGGTTGACATTTAATAAAAGGAGGAGTATACATGTTGTTACTAATACTGACTAAAGACCTTTTTTTTTTTCCCCCTCATCTGGATGGATAGGCATTCTGTCTTGGAGGCGGGGAGAGGAAAAAAAAAAAAAAAAAAAAAAAAATTTTTTTTTTTTTTTTGGCTGGCCTTGTGGAATGACCATGAGGCGGGATTATTGCACTCACTAGTAAGATGTATTCTCCTAGTTGTGCATTTTTTTTTTTTTTTTGCTGGCTTTTGGGTGTGGGCACCCCAGGAGC
Source organism: Mastigoproctus giganteus (assembly GCF_048544385.1). Classification (NCBI taxonomy): domain Eukaryota; kingdom Metazoa; phylum Arthropoda; class Arachnida; order Uropygi; family Thelyphonidae; genus Mastigoproctus; species Mastigoproctus giganteus. The sequence goes on along the minus strand of NC_143575.1, from coordinate 180,215,101 downwards.
GGGACTGCTGGCACCCACCAGTCTTGCACCCTTACTGGTGGGTGGGGGATTTAGGTGCAATATGCACAGCCAGAGCTAATAGATCCAGGCATAGCTCCTCGTGCCAGGGATGGGCACCAGGTGGTAATTGCCCAATGGACTATCACCTGGTGACAGAGTAGCCTGTTTCACTTATAACACATTACACACACGTGTACACACACTTACACTAACAGGCCATTATGAGAATATGTTATATGATAAATTGGTGGAGATGGATGTATGTCCGGGTGCCACCCTTCGACAGTTAAATACATACATACATACATACATGTAGCTTCGACGCAGATCCTACCACAAACAGTTTGACTGAGAAAAAGAGACTTACAAATCACCTCATGCAAACCTGGAAAACCAGATGGGAAAATTCCCCAAAGGGAGAAGTCGCCAAACGATTCTTCCCCAACGTTGGAAAACTCTATCCAATGGCTCCAGCAATAGCTCTCGCGTGGTTCACGCCGGGACTCCACGCGACCTTCCTGCTAACAGGACATTGTGCCTTTAAGGCTAAACCTACAGCCCTGGGCATTACAGATGAACCCTACTTGCTAGTGTGGAGAGTTGGAGAGCTGGCACCACTTCATGCATGAATGCCAGCTTTATGATGACCTCGGCTGCCAGTTCATCACCCGGATCACCTTTTTGCCGAGAGACAGAGAACAACACCTCCTGGACGGGAGGCAGGAATATATTGCCTTCTCAAAGTTCGCTGAAGCCTTGTACAGAAGAAGACGGGACCTGAATGCACACTAGCCACATAATGGCTAGAAGCCAAAATGTGCATAACACCAAAGATGGCCTACCAAGCAACCATGAAGATTGACAAAAAATCTGAATGAAGGACGAATAGCAGCCGTTCTGGCGACCTGAGCCAAGCACTAGCCTGGCTCTCCTTTAATACCCCTTCCTGGCAGGAAGACGAGACGACCAGTCGCCTCGCCCCCTTGCTACCCCACCTTTCCTTCTGGTGAGGCATGCCACACTGACCACCTGGGGGAATCTCCTCTGTGTCCCCCATACTTCTGCCTTTTCCCTCAACCTTCTTCCTCCCCTCCCCCACTCTATCTATACACGACGCGAGCGCCCTACACACTAAATTTAATCTTACCCAAAAATAATCTTCGCCCTTCTCGGCCTAATTATCCTACGCACTGCCATATGAATGCATGCACACGTGCTGTATGCAATCATCCTAAGTAATTACGATTGCATGGATGCGTATATATTATGTATCACTGTTATGTGTACATAAGTTTTTTTTTTTTCTTAGGTCCTAGCCGCCAAAATCTCAGGAAATTACGCGGCAGGACCTGATAGAGTAACTTAAGTCTACTGGGTTCCTGGTCTACCTCCACGGGGCCAAGGTGGGGCACGCTGGGCTCCAGCAGGGGTCCAGCGGCTAAATGACCAGATGAACAACGGTACACGACATTACACAGGTACAATACCCACACACTTTTAAACCTCTGGCGTTCCCAGGAAACTGGTACACCCACAAAGAAAGCAACACGGAGATGGAGGTTTCCTCCATCTCCACGAGGTTCCCTGGTGCCGCATGACAACAATATACCTTACACCTTAAACCCCGTTATAGCTATTTTTAATTCGAAGATTATTTAAATCTTTATTACTAGCAAGTGTTCATGATATTGGTATTAGTATACGCTCGGCAGGGCCAGGAACTTTATACTTTGATGAAAATATTAATTGGGATATTTACATAAATTTTATACACTAATTACACTACCTGACAAAAGGTGTTTTTTTTTTTTTTTTTTTTTTTTCCGTCATACCTCTGGAACGAAAGTTGGTTATTCTGAACAAAATTACTGTCCCGATTATGAAAATATCAATCTTTTACTTTTGTCACGTCTACGTCAAAAGATATACGCATTTTTTAAATTCCTTGTTTTTATACAATATCAGCATACATGGTTGTAATTATTACACAGAATATATGTTATTTAGACATGTTTCCCACTCAATGATTTCCTTTTATACTCCAGATTGCTTTTCCGTTTAAGGAATGAACAGTAATCTTATATCATGGCAGAGTCCAAGCGACTTTGGTATCGTTTTTCTATTGCAGATACGCCCTGGTGGAAGCGTTTTCCTTGTTCATCACTGACATCTGCTAAGTTTTCAGGAAAGAAATCCAGATGGGATTGAAAGAAATACATTTTCACTTATATTCGGCACCTCATGTTCTTGTAACATTTCAGCAAGTTTGTCAGCAGTTGTTTATAGTTATCTTTTCTCTTTCCGAGGAATCAGTGTACCACAGCCTTGAAAGATCTCCATGCAGCCAGTTCAACATCATTCAGGTTTCTTTGAAAATCTTTTAAGGAGCTTTCTTATTTGAGGACCTATGAAAATTCCTTCCTTCCACTTTGCATGAGATAAATATGGAAACATTTTTATAAATATGCGAATCCTCTGCTTTCTTTATCCAGTGCCTTAGTGAAATTCTTAAGGAATTGATAACGGATATTCGAGAAGTTGAAGCTGATTGAGCAGATCAGGATTTCTCGAACTAGAAAGGGGAACGTAATGTGCTATCATCGGTAAAACTATGGATAGGATTTTCAGTCAATGGAAGGTGGTCATTAATATACAAGAGGAAAAGAGTGGGGAAAAGAACTGAACCTTGGGGGACACCAGCATTAGTGGAGAAGTTAGAAGACAGAACCATCTACCATCACTCTCAGTGAGCGATCAGAGAATAAAATAAAATAAATTTTCTGTTTATACTCCGGGACGACCAAACGGTTAGAGGAGTTCACAAAATAGACAGAATACAAGAAACAGCACCGTATTCAGCAGTCACGGGCTTGAACCCCTGTCACTCAAGGCACGTGTACTTGTGCACCCGCGCGCCTGACCATTCGGCTACCACGGCTCGATGACTTCGAAAAAACTTGATAATGCAATGTGCTATCATCGGCAAAACTATGCATAGGATTTCCAGTCAATGGAAGAAAATCATTAATTTACAAGAGGGAAAGAACTGAACCTTGGGGGACACCAGCATTAGTGGAGAAGTTAGAAGACAGAGAGCCATCTACTGTCACCCTCAGTGACCGATCGGAGAGAAAACTCCATAACCAAGCTTCCAGAAGATGGAAGCTTCTTTAGAAGACCTTTATGCCAATCACGATCGAAAGCCTTCGAGATGTCAGGGGCAACTGCTTGTGTTTCACCAAACTTTTTCCTTGAATTTGTCCATAAATAGGTAACATAAGCCAGAATATCACAGTGGATCGACACTGACGGAATCCATATTGGCGATCGTTGATCAGATGGAAAGTTTCTAGGTAGTTTGAGTTGGCGGTTATTTGATTTTTCTATTACATTAGAAAGAGTAGAAGTAATTACAATGGGACGACAATTGGATGGGATGATTTTGTCACCCTTTTAGGAACTGGCTGGATATGAGCAAATTTCCAAGCAGAAAGAAAAACACCATTGGAATAAGAAAGTGACAAAAGGCGGCAAAGAACAGGAGTAAGTTCAGGAGCACAGGTTTTGAGAACGAGTGGAGAAATACCATCAGGACGTGGAGCTTTCTTAGCATCGAGATTCATCAAAATATTTCTCACTTCCTTTTGACGGAAGACCACAGGAAGCATTGAGTGGAGCGTGTTGGGAATGGTGGGAGGTGTTTTACCAAGATCGTTAATACACGAGTTGGAAGAAAAATGGAATGCTAGCAGGTCAGCTTTATTCTTGGCCGAAGTGACAACAGAACCATCTGGTTTTGACAGAGGTGGGAGCAGAGATGTTCAAAAGTTGCGGCCAATAGCTTTGGCAAGAGACCAGAATGCTCGGCTACCATTAGGGCAAGAAGCAAGTTTTCTACTATTAGCCTGTTCAAAATCTAGTTTGGACTGATTAATAATTGCTTTACAATTGTCGCGAGCTTTGATGTAGGCAGAAAATGCAACTGAAGAATTGAAAACCAGCCAATCATGATATGCAACATTCTTCTCTTGATCAGCCTTAGTACATTTATTGGAAAACCAAGATTTAGATAAGGAACGAGATTTTAAAGTGGAGTGTGGAATTAAGGATTCCATTCCTACAAGAATAATTTCACTGAAACGATCTGAGCAAACGTTGACATCAGAAGTTTTGAAACAGTAATTTGACCAAGGAAAAGAAGAAAAATGTCGCAGGTCATCCCATTTTTCATTCTTGTAATGCCAAACAACATGAGGTTGAGAATAGCCATTGGATAAAAGCTCTGTTGGAGAAGAGACAATCACCAAGTTGTGATCTGAGGTGCCTAAAGGACCACTCAATTCTACCGTATACTCAGAAGTGTTGTTTGTGAGAAAAAGATCAAGCGTGTTGGCTGTATTGTTAGGATTGTCCGATATTCTTGTAGGTAAATGAACAATCTGTGCAAGGTTATTAGTAATTGCAAAAGCCTCAGCATCTCCACCAGCTGGGTCGGTGTGACTAGAAAACGGAAGCCAGCTGGAGTTGTGAACATTAAAATCACCAAGGAAAATTACCTCGCTGTTAGGAAAGTTGGACTGGAAAAAGTCAAGTTGCAAAGAGGAAGTCGAAGGGCTCCAATTGATTAGTCTAGTTGGGAGAACGGTAGAGACAGCAGATGAATTTGACACAATGAGGTAGAGAGATTTTAAGCCAGGAAGATCGAAAAGAGGAGATTCCAAATTACTGTCTCTGACAGGGAAAGTCGGAACGTACATAAGCACAAGTACCACCTTTAAGGCGAAAGTATGATACAGCGAATAATTTGGGCAACTGAGATGAGCAGTAGTTGAATCAACCGATAACTGAGATTGTGTCAGAAAAAAGTACATAGGTTTTGGCAGACGGCAAGTGCAAATGGACATCGTTCAGATTAGAATTGAGACAACGTATATTTGTGAAATGAACTAGGAAGTGTTTGGGAGGTTTAGATCTTTTCGCAGATAAGCTTACTCTATTAGTTTGGCAATTCATGGTGTAATCAATAGTAAGAAAAAGTGTGGGTGGGCATACTGTATGAAGTAATGAAATTTTTGGATATGGCGTACATATGGTAAGAATATACCCAGATCCTTGACATAACGTCGCCTCGACAAAAAGCCCTCCCGCATACACACTATCGGACTCCCTCTATTCATTATCTGGTAGAGTAGAGGTAGCAAGATTATACACTAGCTGATCCGGAAGCCTCTTGTAGAGTTACCAATAGGTTCGAGCCCGTGACCACCAAATACGGAGGATGCGGAAAGGTCAGGAAATGACCACCGCATATCCCCGGGGCAATATGGCCTTAGTTGCTAATGCTCCTAAAAACCAAATAACAAACAAACAGTTACCAATAGGTTCAGTCCGGTGTACTAACTAGCGGCCGGCCTGGGAATGCAGTTTTAGAGCTGTACCCTTGAAATGTGAGGAAAATTGGGTCTCGCCATGATGTCTACCATAACCTCAAAAGTCATCAGCCATACCGCATGATGGAAGAGATGGGGAAGGGTTGACCTAAGCATTTTTATCACGATCATAGTACGACTCATAGTGATGAGGTTTGGCAAGGTAGAGATATTTTAAACTGTTGTGCAGTGTCTGTGGTCTTAGTTTGAGGAGCGGGGGGAGGTGCTCTTTGTTGTCGTCTAAGACTATTTTTCATTTTTAATCAGTATTTTGGTGGATAACTTTTTTTTTCTTTTAGGTGCAAGACCTGCTCACTTAACCCGATGGCGCCTCCGTAGCCAGGTGGGAAGGAGTAGCAGTGCCTAGCACACGCTTCTTGATTAGACCGGGGTTCGAGCCCGTCACTACCAAATACGGAGGATGCGGAAAGGTCAGGGAATGACCACCGCATATCCCGGAGCAATATGGCCTTAGTTGCTAATGCTCCTAAAAACCAAACAACACAAACAAACTTAACTCGATTCGCCTGCTGCGCTTACTTCACCTTTTTTTTTTTGCATAAAAAAAAAGAGTGAATCTTAAAAGATTTCATTTAAGTAAACATGTATTTACTATTTAGTGTATAAATTATAAATGTACTATTAACATAATAATAATGCTCTCATTAACGAAAATTTTGAACATCCACACCAAAGATACTAATTAATGTACTAACAAGGAAAGTTGAACGAAAAATTTTGAATAAAAAACCTCAATGTCTAGCTATTCATCATTGCAAATGCAACTATGAATAGCTAGAATAGAATGTTGAGCTGCTTATTTATTTTCAGTGGTTCGATTTGAATTGTATGAAGTAAATCACAAAATTATTATTAACGATTTCTAGAATATTAATCTCTATCATACCATTTTTAGAGCGAAAAATCAAGAGGAAGGAGGTATATATCCGTTTTTTTTATTTATTTATTTTTTTATTTGTGGATGGTACTTAAATCGGGAAATCATTTAAAGGAGAGCGTTATAGCAGATAAGAATGAATGATACTCGATATTATTAACCAGATGAGTTGAGAGAGGAAAAAAAAAAGAAAAGAAAAAAAAAAGCACTTTATAGCGCTATCCTACTTTTAACCTGATAGCGCTATCATGTTAAACATGATATAACGGGAGTTTACTTTATATAAGCAGTCTCATTGTTTTTGCTTTTTTTTGTTGAACACAAGAAAGAAGACTTTGCTTTTTCATAATGACATAAGTGATGCCGATTAGTTTTTATTAGAATAAAAAGAAAAATCATTAAAACAAATATTTTTCTTTTCTTTTTTTTTAATTAGATTTGCCATTTTTTTGAAGTATCCTGAAAGGATTTTCAAATATCCATATATTAATACGGAAGCCGTTTTCTTGAGACGGCCATTGTGAACGATATATTAAACGATTGGACTGAAAGTGGTCTCAGATTGAAGATGTTTCTTCGTAGGTGTGCAGAAAAATGGGGAAAATATAAAAATTCCGAATAGTTTTATTTTATGGAACGGCCAGTTTTGTCTACTACTGTTGCTGCCCTCCTTAGCCCCGCTACGCTACTCTGACCGGTCGTGCTGAACGTACCTTTGTGGCAAAGAAGAAACACGCATTTTCGTTCTCCTGCAAATGCATCCAGGATCGGTCTGAATTGTTCATTTAAGGATCTGAAAGATTTAATGTCACAGTATCGGCTTATTTAGTGAAAGGTGTGTTCATTGTTAAGCCTTGCATTTTAAGTGTGAAAAAGTTGGGGATCATTTTATTTTACTGCGGAATATGGCAATTTCAGAAGGATTGATCAATGGTAGGAGACTTTAAGTCAAAGTTATGCATCAGAATTGTTTGGATCTAGAAATATCAGGAGAAGCTAAAGGAAAACGGGTACTTTTACCGCATGCAGATTTGACTCCACCCGATTCGACTTTACCATTCTCATTTAAGAGATTGCAGTTTGCTATTCGGCTAGCTTTGGCGATGACTATAAATAAAAGTCATGGGCAAACGTTTTATAGAGTCGGAATTTCGCTTACTAACCCTGTACAGTATTTAGTCACGGCCAATTGTATATAGCAATGACTCAGGTCAGATCATTCTAGCATGTTAAGATGAGGTTACCAGAAGGGCACAAGAATATAAAAAAAATGTCGTTTCAAAGAAGTATTATTGAGACTACTATATTTTGTACTCGTGAAATTGTTACTCAACGTGCATATGGAATAATCGGAAAGATGGTGAAAAGAAAGAAAATTGATAAGTTTCCTCAGATACAAGAAATGAGAAAGTTTTCGACGCGTACTGGCTTACCTGCTCGCGAAAAAACACGGACTACATTTCTTTAGGACAGCTAGACAAAAACTCTGCTACCAATTGCGAAATTTACGCAACGGGTAGAGCTAGTAGTTTTTGAGTATAATTGGATTTTAATTTGCTAGTCTAATTTCTCCGCAATACAGTTCCTAGTTCCTTTCAGGAAAATTTTAAAGAGGCCGTACTTCTAGGTAACTAATAATGCACGAGACTCTTTCATCAGAGTGGGCTGAGGACTGCAAAAAACAGGAGCGTGTTGGAGATCCGTGATGTGGAGTAGCAAAACTGATGGAGCATTTGAATGGGCGTCTGTTTGCTTCACAGAATTGATTCAAGTGAAATTATGATGTTTCAGTCCCTGGAACTATTATTCTGAGGAAAAAAATATGAAAGAAATCCTATCCAAGTATTCTTATTGGTTATGAAATGTCATAGAAGAGCCTGGATTCCTTCATTTTTTTATCTCTTGACTTTTCAAGCTCTTTGTAGCTTCACTGATATTACTTTATGTTCTCCGAGCCCTTGTCAACTGAATGCAACACTCGGAGAAGCCTGTCAAATAAGGTTGTTTCGAGATGTTTCTTGAATGCAGAATATTGCATGGTTTCCTTTGCTGTGTACTGTCAGTTTTGGTACCTCTTAGATTATCTAGTACAGCCTTTTTAAAACTATGCTCCGCGGAGCCCTTGTTAACTGGGGCTCCGCGAGGAAATTTTAGAATGTTAATATTTTTTCTAAAACAATAAAATTGAATCTGAATACGCTGTGCATAAAAGTAAATTTGGCCTTTTCTGAGTGACCTTGGACTGTCAATGTGCATGTTATATATGTAACGATCTGGTGCTAGTGACAGACTGTTTCTATTTTTAGTGTATTTATTTATTTATTTTTTTAAATTAAGATTCCGGAATGTTTTTTTTTTTTTTTTTTTCTTTCTGATGTTGAGGCTCCGCATGTCTAAAATGTTTGGGAACCCTTGATCTAGTAATCGCAAGTTTAAATAGTTTATGGCATCAAGTTGAAAAAGACTTAATTTTTTTTAAATATATATATTTTTACTAAGTTGTCTTGCCATTTATTGATTTGTAGTTAAGATCCATATGTACTTAAATTTTTAGTTCTGGCAATCTCTCGCTCGACGCAAAAACCCGTTTTGTTTGTTTACGAGATAGCGTATACGTATGATAACGCGAGTTTTTCTTTAAATAACTGTTTTGGCTGTTTCTTAAAAAACATCTTGTAAAACCCGAATTTTGTGTGACACTAGAACGGGAGGTTGTCTTTCTTGGTTATGGCTATAAATATTCCATAAATAATTATTTAAAAAAAAAAAAAAATTAACATTTATAACTTAGCATCCGCAAGTAATGCAAAGATGTCTTACATTTCAAGCAGAGATTTGTATTCGGTGGTTGTTAGCTAAAGAGGACAACCAACGGCTGCGCTTTAAAAACTTAGAAAATATTATTAAATATGTATTCATAGTTAATTAGAGCGGTGTAATTGAAAACCAAATCACAAGCAAATACTCCCTTTATTTTAATAAATTCAATTTTTATAGAGAAACTCCGTGTTTAAATTTAATAAGGGAAAGCTCCAGTTTACGTGAAAGGAAGAGTTAAAAACAGCTATTCTTAACAAAATAAAACCAGTTCATAGTAAAATAAGAAACTGAAAAACAAATCAAAACCAGCCTGAAAATGGTTGTGTGCTGAGTGCCAAATCAACTAATGCGACGAAGTGCCAGTATATTGGCTTAAATTGAGCATATTCTTTGGTTGCTTTGCCTGTATTTTTGGATGAAAACCCCTCGTTTCATCTAGAAATACGGGAGATAAAACATGTGAGCTTCGCCATAAGATAAATCAAGTCGACTGAATTCGAACCCAAACCCTTTCCACACTGTGGAAGGAAGATAATCGTAACAATTGTGCTAATTTGTATTCTTAATAAATTTTATATATAACTTGTCCTCGCTAATTGCAAGGGCAATTATATATAAAACTATTATATATAATATATATATATTTTATATCAAAACTATAGAGGAGACAAAGTATAGACAACGAGGCATAGATGGTAATTATGTATATCTGTTTGCATTAACCTATTTTTCAGAAGTGTCATAGTTCTCTCTCTTCTCCCCCACCGGAATAAAAGTGAAAAATACTATTTAAGCCTGTTCCTAGACCCTTTACAAAGGGGACCTTTACACCAATTTTAAGTATTTCCTGAAAGAGCATGTGGTGATATGCAGTATTATTATTATTTATTATTTTTTTTCCCTGTTTATACTCCGGCACGACAACCAAGTCAGTAGCGTTTAAAATAAATCGTCAATACAAATATTTATCGTATTTAGTAGTCACGGGCTTGAACCGCGGCCCACTCAAGGAACGCGTGCTATGCACGCTCGGTCCTGACCACTGTGTTACGTCAGGCCTAAGAAAGTATGCAGGCTACATTTCTCTAGTTTTACTTATACATTTTTCCTCAAACAGTGGAAAACGTGCTTTCCTTAAATTATGCAATGAAGTTATTCCGTCGTTTTGTAAATAGGATATGGAATGATCCATAATCAAATGGCAATTGATTATATGCCAAAAACTGTTATATCGTTTCAAAATGTAGAAATTATCATCCCAAAAATGCAAACGCATTGTGATTAGGAGATACCAACAAGTTCCTTTCTGTGGCGAGCCAAAGAAATCGCTAGCTGTACGAATTTCCCAAAAATCTCTCCTCTATAAGGAAGGAAGTTCCAATTACATTAATTCCTCCCAATCTCAGATTTGAGATAACACGCCTTTTTATTTATACATCAAAGTTTTACAATTTATTTTTAAATATACGTTTACGCAAATCAATCCAGTCTCCTTAAATAGAAGAATAAAACAGTTATGTGGAAGGGGAGGGTTGGTCTACGTTGATTGTTCATTATTAGGTTAATGAAGATGTGGACATGTGCATATGTATAAGGATATACACATATGTATATATACATACGTTGAATGTCTATTCAACTCCGCCTCGTGTCTCTGAAGAACAGAATAAACTGTAAATGGGCCAGAAATATGTTGGTGTAGGTTTGTGTGTGTTCTGTTCTGGCCTCTTGGGTTCACAGAATCATTAGTCACTCGGGCAGATGATTCTGGGTACTCGTCCACACCACGGGAAAGTGGGCCAGTTCCAGTAGAGCACGGGAGCTGTACTCTAACCTAACTTACTATTTCAAAAAAAGATTATGACCCACCTAGTGTTGCCAAAAAGGTGGGCCAGGATCCTCTAGGCCCATTCCAGAGGAAAAGAAAGACAACCTATGGTGCTAGTTATGAAAGAAAAAAATAATAATAAGAATAAAAATTAAAAAGGAATAAATAAATTAGAAAAATGAATAAGTAAAAAAAAACCAGCAGTGCTGATTAGGAAAAAAAAAAAAAAGATATTGGTGCTAGTTAGAATAATGAGAGGGAAAAAAGGTGCTGGTTAACAAAAAATAAGTAATAATAAATAAATAAAATTAAATAATAAAAAAGACAGTGTGCTGGTAAAGAAAAAAATAAATAATAAAATGATATATAAAAAAGTAGCCTTCAATAAGTACTCTTGGTTTGACATCCAGGATAATTCAGAAGCCGAACTGGTGTCCTTGAGGATCTGTTCAATGGCATTTTTTGCGTACACGAACCATAGAAGAAATATAGCTAATTTTGGTGCAGTTATGTTTAATTCACGAGCAGCCCAACGCTACACAGAAATCTCTGAAAGTACATTTTTTTTTGTCATCCAAGATAGTAGAGAACCAAATTATTGTTCCACTCACTATTTTGGTTCACTACTTCGGCGTGGCGTTGATTCTCTTTCTGCGAGTAAACACCTAGGAGGAAAAGTTCTGAAAAGCTGAAAGATGGTTTTTTTTCTGCAGAAACAATTCCGAGAGAGAGAGAGAGAGAGAGAGAGAGAGAGAGAGAGAGAGAGAGAGAGAGAGAGAGAGAAACACACGTCAGTTCCGAACTTCATCCTAAGATCGTCGTAGATTGCACAGTTAAAGAGAAGGTGACTCCAATCGGTGTGATGCAAGCCAAACTGATAGTTTTTGATTGAAAGACCATGCCGAGTTACCAGAAATAAAGTTTCCATAGTTAAGGAGCACCATCTGCGCGGTAGCACAATGGTACTTCCCTACACGTGGAAAAGGCCCGGGTTCGAATCCCGTCGATGACTCGAGGGATTTTAATGGGCTTTTATCACTCCGTGGCTGAGTTAGTTGGTTGGTCTCAGGCGTAGATAGCAAGATTTTTATCCCCAGAAACTGGTTTTTTCGTCCAGCAAAACAGGCAAATCGACCAGAGACCACACGCAATTTACAGACATAATAAATAAATGGGTATATGTAAGAGATTACGGGTGGCCCTAAATATAATAGTTTTGATTTTGAGTTAAGGAGTATCAGGTTTTAACCGATTTAGAGCAAGAAGGTCACATCAGGCAAGAATTTTCTTGTGGCAGGTGGCGTCCCATCTGGTCTGCCAGATAAATTAGCTCGTTAAAGCATCTGGATTTTACTTTTTTAGGATCTTCATTTCAATTTAGCTGGATACCAAGTAATTATTTAGGTATGTTTTTTTGTGTCGAAAGCAGAAGCCGCGATAGATGACAAATAAATCCAGAGGAAGGGACCCCGCAATAACTTGCACTATAGCGGTGGAAACTGTTCTACAGATTATGAATAGAGAGGAGCATCCTCCGCTGTATGCAATTCAGTTTTAACCTCATTTTGGAATTGGTGGTTCGGTGAAACCAAGCTTCTGCTGCAAAAGTGATCATGAGCAGGAAAACAGCATTATAGTAGAAAAAGAGTGACTTCCTAGAGAGACTCCACCCTGGAAAATCTAATAATTAACCATGTGAATTTTTTGATTTTAGTACTCGCGTGAATCAGATGGGGATAGAAGGAAAGCTTATGGTGAATAACGACCCCAAGGAGTTTTGCCTGATTGACTACAGGGAGCCGCTTGCCAAAATTTCTGACTTGGGGAGGCCGCCTGAGATCCAACTTGGATTTAAAGAGCATTTTTGTTTTCACTGAATTGATTTTAAGTTTGTTAGCCAATGACCAGGTGGAAAGGTCAGTTAAAATCCTCTTTGCATTTACCTCCAACACCGCAGGAGGAGAACTGCCTGAGTTCACAATTGTCAGGTCATCGGCGAAAGCAGAAATTTTACAATTCTGGAGAGAGCGGCCCAAGCCAGTCTTGAAGATAGACGCTACATTATTATATCACGTGGTAGATTAAATAATTTATTATAGAAATGATAAAATTTAAAGGAATTGAATTGAACCCCCACAGCGCCAAATGATACTTTAAGTGTTTGGTACTGAGGTGGTGAAGTTCCTTTAAAATTGTATCATTTCGATAATAAATTACTTTATCTACCACGTAATATAATAATGTAGTGCCTTAGAGCTAAAGAACGCTAGACTTGTGTTCACAGCACACTTAGAGAGTAATTGCCATTGAACTGAATGGAGTTTTCCCCGTAATCTTGCGGCAGCACAAAATGTGCATCCAGCACCTTGCTGCCCATTTTATGCCCCATCCCAGGCTTCGTTCTCTGACGCATTTGTTAGTACCAATTATATACAGCCTTGGTGGACATATCTCCGGACGTATTTTGGATTTGTTTTTGTAACGCTTTGAAAATTGAAGCATAGGAAGAAATGTGTTATATTTATTTTTTTTCTTGTTGTCAACCTCATTATCGTTTTTTTTTTTCGTATATTTTATGGGCATATTTCCTGTTTTTCTCCCTTAACCCCTATTTTCCTTGCCACCGTTATCTTGCCAAACATGATACTTTACAGGTAACGTATTCCCCGCGGAGGGAGAGTGATATGAGCTTGATAGGACAGCCACAGTCTAGATCGAAGTTCGTCCAGAAAAGATAAAATTAAAGTTAATGAAGATATTAATTTATAGGAAACTTTCCACACTAAAATGATCTTTGTGTGTGTGTAATTAGCAAATCGTGTTTGTGTTAGCCTTCGTAGACAAAAGTGGTAATACCGTAGAGTTGTGTCCACATGGCTCTTCTTCGTGGGAGAAGCTTATGCATATTTTTAAAATATGCGACCATTGTTTAACTTTATCTATAAAACCATCTCCAGAAATTCTGCTAAATCTGTAGAATATTTCCCTCTAACGTTAATCGCCATTAAATTCAGTAAGCTCATTTCCGGAAATATACTAATTGATCTTATGTTGTAAAATTACTTTTTCAAACTAATTTCCTTTCACGGCATCGAACGGCTGTTAAGTAAACAATGAAATTTTAATCACGAATGGCCTTCACTATATTTCCGACAGCAGTTCCTTAAGACGTACTGTACAAGATTTTCTTGACATTTGAATAAAGGATGCGAAACTTTCGAGAGCTTTTTAAACATCGGAAACATAAGACATCTTGTAAATTACGAGTAAAAGTGAGTGCGCTTGCAGTCAATTCTATTATAGCCCAATTATTGAAGCGATAGTGACCTTTCTGGGTGTTGCCTTAGGGTAACGTAATTAGCAAATCGTATAATTACCAGTAATATGTTCCTGTCGTTCATTTACATGTAAATGTCAATTTACATGTAATGCTTCAATACTTTTGTGTACTTCTACACAAAAGTATTGAAGAGCGTACCTAATAGCAAGTATCCATCTTTAGTGGCAGTGACAGCGAAAATCCTGTCACAATATAAAATAAATATATATAATGTAAATAAATATATAAATAAGGTCGATCTGCCAACCCAAACTTAACTAACGTGGCAGATTATGATCCATTTCTTCAACATGACTTGTTGAGGAGGCTTCGATCCTGCAGTGGATTGACAATGGCTGTAGATTTATTATTGTTCTTATTTATTTATGTTTTAAGTCAAATACATTACTCGACAAAATGTTTTTCACGAATATTTTATTGCGTAAAAGTATCGCCGAAGGCGAATATTTGATATAATAGTCATCCTGGCATGTAAATTCCGAGTATCTAATAAAAATAGATCTATCGTCTTACAGAGCCTCATATTATGCCAATTATTCATGCCTATAAAAGCACTTCATTCCCGTGTTTTGGCTTCTTCAGTGGGGTAGCCATATCGCCAGTACTCACTCATCATCATGAACTTGGTCCGGCTTAGGTCTTTTAAGACCTGTTCCGTTGTAGCTCTTGGAGGTGGTCTTGATCTCGCCATCGTTGTCTTCGTCAACCAACATCTCTCTTTGCTGTAGGTTTTCCCCGGGGGTGACGCTGGGGCCAAAGTACGGAAAGCTATATATTTTGCTTGCTGATTAGTAAGTGCTAATACTCTGTGTGATACACAGGAGTTTTTGCTTCCGTTGCCCAAAGCTGATTGTCAGTGTCTAGGCTCACACCTCCTCGCGGTCCGGGGCGGGCAGGTAGTGGTGAATCCCCTGCCTGGCTAAGTTGAGCCTGACTAGGGGACGAGGCCTTCTTGTTTATCTTGACTCAAGAGGGGAGTTTCAAATTTTCTCCTCTTGAGGTTTTCCAGGAGCATTTCCGTGCCCTTCGGAATTGCTAAATTAAAACCGAGTTGGAGTTTGAGGTTTCGGATTGCTAAGTTAACCAGTTGAGTTGCCTTGTTTAAAGCTAACTATAGTTACTCCTGGGACCCCACCCGTTTAACTTGGGTGGAGGAGATTTTATCACGTGGATAGATTTTCGCGTGTTTTAACTTTCATTAAGTTCGGTCTGGATCTGAAGCTCTTTGCTCATTTATAATATTGTGTAATTATTTATTGTTCCTCATCTTTGAGGTCCAACTCTTAATTGTAAATAATTGTTTTTATGTATACAATAATGACTTCATCTATTGATGACGATGATATTACAGATAAGGAATCGTTGATAGTCATGAGCGGGGGTCACTGATGATGAACCTGAGGAGTTAGTGTTAGATGATTTGGTAGCACAGGTACAAGAACCAACTGAAAAAGATGTTTTTTCGGGCAAGACTTTGCAGCGGACACCAATTAAGACTAGGTCGTCGTCTCTTCCAAGTACCTCACATACTCATAAAGAATCTAAAAAGAAGAAAAGGAAACAAGTGGAAATGACCTCAGATTGTGGTGGCTTAAGCGATAAGGAAAAGACCAAGAAAAAGAAGTATGTAAATAAAGTTAATGCTGATGAAAATCTTGATTATATTTTTAAGACTAAAGAACAGCTTAAAGAGTTTCTTTGGGACACAAATAGTAATGTATCTAGTGTAGCGATAAAAAGAATATTGGACATAAGGGATATTGTTGAAAAGAAGGCGCGTCAAGTACATGTCGAGAACATTTTATTAAAGGAAAAGTTGAAGAAGAAAGTTGATCGACATGAAAGTTATCATCTGTAGTATCGAAAAAAGTGGAAGAAAGAGTTAGTGCTCCAAAAGTCATGATCTTAAAAGCCACCTTGAATAGACATAAAACTAGTGATGAGGTTAAAGTTGATATATTAAAAGAGGTAAGACCGATGTGGGCGGCGGTTAAGGTCAGAAATATAAGACCTATTAGAGATTGTGGGGTGCTTATAGAAGCAGAGACAACAGATGACCTAATGAAAATCAAGACTTGTTCCAAATTGCAAGAACTAGGATTAAAGTATACTGTGCCGAAGCCGATTTATGCGTGGATTGTCATATTTGACGTTGAATTGGATATTGAAAGAGAACTCCTGAACCAAATCTGGCATGGAAATTTCGGGGAAAGTTTTACTGAAAAGAAATTTAAAGAGTGTGTGGAGATATTAACGGTTAATAAAAATAAAAAGACACAGTTAAATAACTGGATACTCCAGGTGAATAATGAATTGTGGAATAGATGAAGTGATAGAACATGTCTATTTATACGGTGATCCTCCTGTAAATTCAAAGAAATTTTTGCAGTTGTTCAATGTTTTAAGTGTCTAATGTTTGGCCATGTCGCAAAGTATTGTAAGAGGGAAATGCTTTGTGGACACTGTGCAAAGTCAGGTCACACATTTAGAGATTGTGCAGACCGAAGTAATGAGCCTACTTGTAGGAATTGTTTTAAGAAGGGAGTGAAGGCTGTGTATGTTGCGGTGAGTAGGGAATGTCCAGAATATATTAAGGCGACTGAAAATTTTAAAAAGAAGATCAATTATGTATAGAAATATTAATATTTTGCAACTAAATGCACAACGGTCAAAGGCAGTCGCCGCCCAGCTGCATAAAGCAGTGGAAACGGAGGACGTGGACATCGCCTTGCTGCAGGAGCCTTACTCTGTGGATGGTCAAGTGAGGGGATATCCTGTTGGATACAGAATTGTTTATGAATGTAATAGACCTACAACAGCAATCATAGTTAGTAATAAAGAGTTTGTGGTAACTAGAATAAATTCTATATGTAGTGAGAAGTATATATGCTGTGAAGTGGTATGTAATCTTGGTAGGTTTTATTTTGTAACAGTGAAGAAATAGCCATATATAATATTTAGAAAAGTTATACAGAGTGTCGGGTTCCTGTAGTGTGGTGGTGTCCATTGACTCCAGTGCTAACTTTCCCCTATGGGGTAGCAATGTCTCTGATGATAGGGGTCAGATACTAGAGGAGTTAATTGCTGCCTCTGGGTTAGAGATAGTTAATGTTGCATGGACCTACCTACTCGTCAACGCATGGGCAGTCATTTGATTTGACGATGGCGACATATTCGGTCATGCATAAAATTAAAGATTGGAAGGTGACCGAGAACTTAACTACTAGTGACCACAATGTCATTTCTTTTATTATTGAAAGTATCGATAATGTAAGAACATATTATGATATTGATAGATTTAAGATAAATAGTGCGGCATGGGCCAGATTTGACATTGAATTTGAACAGAATGTTTTACAGGTGGACTGGACTCAATTATCATCGGAAGAAATGGTAAAAAGTTTAACTGACATGATACAAATGTGCTGTAATAGGTGCATGAAGAAAAGGAAGGGTGTGAATAGGCCTGTGTTTTGGTGGACAATGGAGTTGACTCAGAAAAGAAAAATAGTGTTTAAGAAAAGGCGTCAATTTCAAAGACTTAGGAGATCTGGTGATAGTGAAATGTGTGAGGTAGTAAAAGAACAGTATAGAGTTCTCAGACGTGACTACGTTCATGCCATCAACAAACCAAGATTGAGAAATGGAGAAAATATGTAGGTGAGCAAGGATCTAAGGATCCGTGGAATTCTATTTTTAAATTAATTAATAACAAACGGCAAATTTTAGACGTCTCCTGTTCTATAGGAGAAGCGGAAAATGAGACATTGATATGGGAAAGGTCTGTAAACCGGATCCTGGATGACCTCTTTCCGGATGATCTAGAAGAAGAAAATGTCTCGTATAGGCAGATAACTGAAGCAAATAGAAGGTATAATTCCTTTACATTAGAAGAACCTCTTACAAATGAGGAGGTTGGGAATGTCGTGTCCCTTGCAAGGGTAGACAAATCGCCGAGCCTGGATAAAATTGAAGTTGCTGTAATAAAAAGAACTTATGAAAAATTTCCTGAAGTATATACAATAATGTATAATAAATGTTTAGAAGAGGGAGCTTTTCCGTCGTGCTGGAGAAGGGCACAAGTTAAATTATTAATCAAAAATATGAACAAATTGTTAAATGAGACCAATTCATATCGTCCTTTTGCTCTCCTTCCGGTCATGGCAAAAATTTATGAACGGTTATGTGTAAACCGATTGATGATTAGTTATAATAATAAAGGCCTAGCATCAAGAAAACAATATGGTTTCAAGAAAGGTCTTTCGACTGACGATGCGTCCTATAAATTGGTCCATGTTGTGCAGAGCAGTGGGCTGAGATGTGCTGGGTATTTTTGTCGATTTTAAAGGTGCCTTCGACAGATAATGGTGGGGGAGCATCCTTAATAGGATTAGTAAGACAGATTGTTCTAATAAAATTTATTCTGTATTCAGGAATTATTTTAGTGAACGACAAGTTGTTGTTAAAACAAGGTTTAGTGAGGTAAGCAGGAAAATATATCGAGGTTGTCCTCAGGGCTCGGTGATAGGCCCTTTTGTTTGGAATATCGTATTCGATGAATTTTTGAATGAGGAAATACCAGATGTGGAAAGTATCGCCTATGCGGATGATTTGGTTATGATTGTCTCTGGAAATGCCAGATCACAAGTTGAAAGTAAGGCTGATGAGGCTTTAAGCAAGTTAGCAGACTGTTCCAAAAATACCCAAGTTATTAATATCTAATGAAAAGACTATCCAAATGTTATTAAAATGAAAACTGAGTATGAACCGGGCTCCTACTGTGAGGCTTCTGGGTGATGCATTTCGTTACGTGAGAGTAAATAAATATCTTGGACTTAAAATAGAAGAACGGTTGTATTTCACCAAACACGTTAAGTATTTAAAAGAAAAAAATTCGGACACTATGCTAAGCTCCGGAGGTTGGTGCGGACTGAATGGGGAATAAAGGGCAGAGCCACAAATCTATTATATGAATGCTTGTTCCTGCCAATCATAACGTATGCCTCTGGGGCTTGGGTGCACAGAATACCAATCGTAATAATCCAAAAGCATTTGATCCAAGCACAAAGATTTGCATTATTAGGAATAACTCGAGCGTGTCGAACTGTCTCCTCAGAGGCCTTGCAGGTGGTCTTGGGTAGGGTCACTGTTCAGTCAATGGTTTTATTGGCGGGTCTTCTGTTCCTGACAAAAAGAAATATAACTAGGACATATCGAGGTATAACATCTTGTCCTGATAATACAAGGACTTATTCAAAATTAGATCTAAAATTAGAAAAGAAAAGGATTATGAAGGAAATTTTAAATAAATGGCAGGAAAATTGGGATTTGTGTGAAAAAGGACGGCAGACCTTTGAGTTCATTCCAAGGGTAGAAATTGTGTATATGAAGAAGAAACCATGGCTACAGTTTGGACTGAGCTCAATGTTCCTATTGTCTGGACATGAGGCTTAATCAGTTGGGGCTGGTGGACGGTGGACTTTGTCATTGTAGTAGTCCAGAGACAACATTACATATTATGTTCGAATGTATAACATATGTTGATTTTAGGTATGAATTAGAGATGTCTCTTGGAAGTCTGGAGAGAGGTGGTCTGTCGATCATGTTTATGAATTCTCTTCTCGTATTTTAATAAATTTGTAGTTGCGGTATTTAAGAGAAGTAAAAGGATACGGGAAGATAGTAGAGGCCCGCCTCCTCGTGGCAGGGACGGGAACTCCCATAATTAAGATAAATGGATTAAATCAAGATTAATCTTTCTTATGAGAGGCCAAGTGGCCGATTTCAAGTTTTTAATTTAGTTGTTGAGTTATATTGCATTAAATTAATAAAATATTTTAAATTAGACTAGCAATATAAAATCATTTTCATGACATTACCATCCCCTGGACCGAAGTCCATCCATGGTTAGTCTGAAAACGGGAACTTAATGGAATTGCCTGGTTTGTAGTTAAATACTAATTTTGGGATCCAGTCTGGGTTCATTCTTTCTATGTGGCTGATCCATTTTTCCTGATACCGTTTTATGTCATTACGTTAAAAGTAGATTACTATGTTGTCTACTTTTAATTTCTCGCGGATATCTAAATTTCTTTGGTGGTCTAGTCTTGTAAAGTCTAATAATGGTCTTAAAAATCTCATTTGTGCTGCTTGTAGTTTCTGTGCATCTTTCTTATTTATGACCCAAGTCTCACAGCTGTAGAAAAGGGCTGATTTTGAAGTGATGTTGTGCAGTCGTAATTTTGTTTTAGTTGTCATTTGTTTTCCGAAGTGGCGTTTAATCGTTCCATTCATTTTATTATATTTTTGTAGTTTAGTTTGGATGTCTTTCCCTTCATTTGATATTAAATTTCCCAAATACTTGAAGTCAGATATTTTTTCTATTATTTTATCATCAATAACAATTTTGACTCTTTGTATGTTTTTTTCCACATAATCCCATTGATTTTGAGGTGGAGATTTTCATCTCGTACTTTTTACCTATTTTATTAAGTTCATTTGCTGCTATCTGTAGTTTATCTTTGGATTTTGCAATTATAACTTGATCATCAGCATATAATATAGTTTGGATTTTATTCATTAATGTTATTCAACAGTATTCCGTTGTTAATTGTTTCTATTATTCTTGTATTGATGTAGATATTAAATAAATTTGGTGATGGTCCACAACCTTGTTTCACTCCTTTATTGATGTCTTAATTGGGTCTGATAATTGGCCATTAGAATATTCAAATAGGCCTCTGGGGTTGGGAATATATTTAAGGAAATGATATTTAAGGATGTGCCGTACGATAAACCTCACTGTTGAAAAAGGAGCTGGATGCCTCTGAAAGCTACGGTCATCAGTATTTTAGCGCTTTTATCATCCTGTGTTTTATCTACATTTGTTTTATTGTAAATAATTCTTTGCAGTTTAAAATTTCATATTTTATTATACAGACAGTTATCTTTTTATCCGGTGGAATATTATCATTCTATTTACATCACTATTTTAATTAACATAACACTATTTATATTTTATTATGAATAGGCCATTAGAATATTTTATACAGACTTTTTAGAGTTTTTATATAGGCTTTGGATCGCTTTCTGGAGTTGGGTTGGGTTGGGATATTTTCTTCACGTAGAATCTGTCTGCCAAAGTTTTTCCCGGTTTACATTGTCATATGCTTTTTCATAATCAATAAAGAGCAGAAATGTTGGTAGATTGAATTCTCTTCTTTTCTCCAAAATTTGTTGTAGTGAGAAAATGACACCTATTGTGCTTCTCTCTTTCTGAACCCACATTGTTCTTCTAAGAATTGTTCACTGTATTTATTAAGTTTATTCTTTAGTATATTAGAGTATAGCTTTGCAGCAGTTGACAGCAGTGTTATCCCTCTGTAGTTGTTATGGTTATTTCTGGAGCCCTTTTTGTGTACATTGATTACTATTCCTGTTTCCCAATCTTTGAGTATCTGTTGCTTATGCCATATGATGTTAAATAATTTTAGTAGTACGTTTTTTAGTAAGGTGTCAACATATTTAAATAGTTCTACATTCAAATTGTCTATGCCTGGGCTTTTTCGGTTTTTTGATTTTTGTAATATTAACTCTAGTTATTCCATTGTTATATTTTCTTCATCTTTGGTTTTCACAGATTCATCTTCCAATTCCCTAGTGCCTGGGTTATACCATAGTTTGGAATAGTGTTGCTTCCATTCTGCTTGGGAGATGAAGTTGGTTTTTATTTGATCATTTGTGTCTAGTTGTAATTTTTTAAAAATTTTAAAAGCTCTTCTCTATGGGTCCGTGATATCACTTTCTAAAGATTTAACAAATTTATCCCAGTCATCTCGTCGGATTCTTCTTGTTAGTTTTCTGACTTCTGCTCGAAGCTTTTATATTTTATGTGTAGATGTAGGTCTTTAGTTTGTAGGAACAGTTTATAGGTCATTTTTTTTCTCATTGATTGTTTGTTTCAATTCTTCATTCGAAGTTCTTAGCCAGTTTTTATTTTTTATAGGTTTATATCCAAGACTTTCTTCAGCAGCTCCCAGAATTGATTTCTTCATGTTTGACCAGATTTCCTCAACATTATCACTTTCATCTGATTTGAGTTTATCTTTCAATCGAATTTAGTGCTTTCGTCTTCCAACAAATGTATTTTTAATTTCTTAGTAGTTTTGTTGCTATTTTCTTTTTATTAAGATAATTTCTTTTTATTTTGAAAGTGCTTTCTACTAGATAGTGATCACTGTCAATTAAATTTTCATTAATGATAATATAATCTATTATAGACTTTGTTTCTTGCTTCACATGTGAATTTATGGATATTCTTGTGTCTGAAAAAAGTATTTGTATGCAGAAGTCTATCAGGCATCTTCCATTATTGTTGACCACGGGTTCGCCTTCTGATCCTATACATTTGTCTACTGATTGAGCACCAACCCTTGCATTAAAATCTCCTGCTAGTATGTACTCTAGATATATCTGCAGTACTCCAGAAGTGAAAACAGTCCATAGAACCATCCTACCAGGAATCAAAAATGCAGGACGGGTCCGCGACTTGCAGTAGCAGTGTAATGGTGTAGGGAGTATTTTCGTGATGAACACTGAATCCCCTGATACCAGTTGTGTAACATTTGGATGCCACAGGTTATCATGCAGTTGTTTCCGACCAGGCACATCCCTTCATGACTGCAATAATCCACCTGCGTATGGTTATTTCAAGCAGAACAGTTCGTGATATGAGGCATTGGAATTTGCAACAACTGCATGAAGCAATTTAGTCAGCATGGGTCAGTATCCCTGTGGCACGCGTTCGACACCTCGTTGAGGTCATGTCACGACGAATCCCTGATATTCTGAGGGCTAAAAGGGAACCACTCGCTATTAGTTAAGTGTGCCTAATAAAATGGCTTCTCATTGTATATGAGGAGCTCACTTCTTGTGATGACCAAATCTGCAGATGAAATGAAGTTCGTATGACTTCTTTAAATCAACCTGTACGGTTGATTTAATTGTGTAATTGCCAAACATAAAAAAAAAAAAACAGAAAACTATTTGATGAATTATAGTACTGACGTGCCGACCGGGCTAGCCAGGTGGGTAAAGTGCCTCCCTGGCAAACTAAAGGTCGCTGGTTCGAATTCCGCCTCGGGCTTGGATCAGATTAAAATGCAAAAACTTTGGGAGGTGCATTATAGCCACAGAAGCAGTTGCGCCAACAACTAACAAAAAAAATAAAGTACTGACGTGACGTTTTAAAAGTGCATTCGACACCAAAAACTATAAAAAGAATACCAGTTTACTAATATGTAGCAATGTTAACTCACCCTTATATCGACTGATCGAACCTGATTGGGGAGGACAATGTTTGAGATTAACCCATAAAATATATTGGCTTCTATTTTTTGGTATGGTTTTTTTTATATTTTTATTCTTTTTATCCTCATCGGCATGAAATTTAAAAATAGTGGAGTTAATAGCAACAATAATGACAACAAAAAATTGAAATGGTCTGGGAAATAAAATTCTCTCCCAGTTAAAATTCAGGGTGATTCTTGTAGATTTGATGATGCTGGATTCAAATATGGCACCCTTATTGCTGTAACACCCGCCAATTTTAAAGGAGAAAAGATTAAAGTAAAAAATTAAGTTTCTAGTAAAAAAGATTTTATATATTTTAAGAAAACATTACATACAGTAACAAATATTGAACAGTGGGTCTCTTAACCTTGTTCTATTTACAGTTTTTATCTGATAACAAAAATCACTTATTTTGTCGTGTTTTGCCTTTTATAGTCGTCCATTTGGTGTCTCCCGTACGAAATTTGAAGAGTAGTCTGCCGACATATTTGGACTCTATGTTCTTGGGTATCTTTTTTATTTGAGAAATATCTTGGTAAAACCTTTGGCATTAGCTAAAGGTTTCACCAAGATATTTCTCAATTGAAAGTTACTTCACCAAGATATTTCTCAAATTAGCAAGGGCACATGATGGAAGAAAGCAAGCTTATATAGCATCAGCCAAAAAAAAAATACACACACACACGAACCCCTTCTCATTTCACCCATCCACTCGCTCCAAATGTTTGTCTAGTTCTTGAATCTGTTTACGCTATTAACTTCTACAACGACAGATGGAAGTTTGTTCCAGCAATTAACCACCCCCTGGCTAAAGGCAAACTTTCGCACATCTGTCCTACAACTGTCTTTCCTCAATTTGAATTTATGCTCTCTCAGACAGTTATTCTGAGCAAGAGGAAGGATTCCATTCGCATTGAGCATGCTCAAACCATTTAAGGTTTTATACACCTCAATCAGATCACCTCGCATGTGCCTAGTCTCCAGACACTGTAATTTGCAAAATTTAAGCCTTTCTTCGTAAGAGCAACCCTTTGTTGCCTTTCTCTGTACTCGTTCCAATAGCTCTACATCCTTCTTGAAATGAGGTATCCAGACCTGTATACAGTTCTCAAGGTGTGGCCTGACCATTGCCTTATACAAGGGAATAATCACCTCCTTATCCCTGCCATAAAAATTATTCCTGTATATCATTTACAAGATACCATGAGCTACTCTTGCAGACTGTCTGCACTGCTCAGAAAACTTCATATTTGCCTGCACAATTACCCCCAGGTCCTTTTCATTCTCTACCACAGAGTTTATACGTTACTCTGCGGTTACTGCTTCCCATATGCAGTACTTTGCATTTGTCAATATTAAACTTCAGTTGCCACCTCTCAGCCTATATGCTCAACTTTTCTATTCCTGTTTCAGCAGCATGCTGGCATTAGTGTCATTAACAATCTTGCCAATCTTCGTATCGTCTGCAAACTTGGACATTAAGCGTGATATACCATCATCAATTTAATCAAGGAATACAGAAAACAATGGACCCAACACTTTACCTTGGGGGACTCCACTAATAACATTAGTCCACGAAGAGCAGTGTCCATTGATTACCACTCTCTATTTTCTTCCGCTCAACCATCCCTTTATCCATAGCAGCAATTTGCCTCCAGTGCCACACTACTCCAATTTGTGCAGCAGTCTTCCATGTGCAACAGTATCAAAAGCCTTTCTAAGATCCAAATATATGATATCAAAATTGTTTGCATCTAGTTCCTTTGTGACTACATCATAGTATCCAATCAAATTGGTCAGGCAAGACTTCCCCTTAACAAACCCACGCTGTGTCCGAACTGTAACTAGTCTTGTTTAGATAATCCTGCAATGTTTCTTTAACCAGTGCCTCCATTAATTTCACTGGAACAGAAGTTAAACTAACATATCTGTAATTACCTGTGTCTCCCTTTGATCCTCCTTTATGGATTGGGGTCACATTTGCACATCTCCAGTCCATGGGTACCTCCCCTGAGTCCAAGGAAGCGCTCATAATTATGGCTAAGGGTTTGCTTACTTCCTTTGCTGCCTCCTTTAATATAACTGGATAGATTCCATCCACCCAAAGTGCTTTTCTTATGTTTATCTTCAACAATTTCTCCTCCACTTTACTCTCAGTTATTACAAGATTATCTAGCTTACTGCTAGAGTTTAATACACCTCTCGAACTTACCTCCCCGAATAACTCCTCATGTGTGATGTAAAATATGAATTTAGTTTGTTAGCTACTTGAGCAGGATCAAGTTTGAACCATCGATATCAAGTGGACCAATCTGATTCATCGCTTTCCTTCTAGAGATTACATAGGTAAAGAACTCTGTTTTTCTTTGCATCCTTTGCCTGCCTAATCTCCTTTGTGACTTGGTTACAGACCAGCTTATATCTATCATATGTCATAGCCTTCCAATTTATATGTATCCCATGCATTTTTCTTCTCTGCCATATGTCTCATTAGTTCATCTGACTTCCATTTAGGCTTAAATCTTGAACAATATTTCTTAGTTAGTATGAAAAGCCTAGTAGCTTCCAAGATTAATTCTTTGAATGCTTCCCATTTTGGATTTGCTGTTGGTAACATCATCAGTTGGTCCCACTGTATAGAATTTAAATACTGTCTCAGATCATCGTAGTCGCCTTTACGAAAGCAAAAACCCGTCCCTTTACCCCTGATGGTAGATGATTTCCTCTTTGAGGAAATCCCACTTCAGCACACTGTGATCACTGCCACCTAGTGGTTCCATTATCTGCAGATTCTTAATGCATGAAGAATCATTACTGATAATCAGATTAAGAGTATTACCCCCTCTAGTTGCCAACGGAGATCTCTCCCAAGTTTTCAGGAAAAAAGTCTAAATGGAATGTAATAAATGAAGCTTTAACGACAGATCTTGGTTCTCGTTCATTAACCTACGATATTTGAAAACTGAGGGTGATGAGAACTTTTTAAGCACATATCTGATTTTTTGGACATATTTTCTACGAGAATCTGTCGAGATTATATTAGGGAGGCAAATTAATGCCGACCAGTATTATTAAAAATGTTGGAACGGGTTCTGAATGGAGCTTGATGCTCCCTTCTCAGATACCTTTACGAGATTCTTATTTTTGTATTCACCCACTTCGTTTTTTTAAAATTGGTTAATATGGTTGTTCTGCAAATTGAATGGTGGCTCCATCTAGCGCATACTTTGAGAAATAGTATAATGCGGCTGTAACCATTAAATTTTTGAAGTGGAGTATTTGAAGAAATTTTGAGGCTAGTTGCTTATTATAGAGTGGAGACTGAAAGAAACGGTTTCTAAAATGAAAGCAGTACTGTATATTCACTAGTCAAGTTAATGGTGCTGATTTAGATTAAGATGCATTTAGGGCTGAAGCCTCAAGCTGCGAGCAAATTTAGACTATGTATATATTAAGTGCAATAGCGTCATTAATACACAGCCATTTCTGAATAAAGAGAATATTTATAAAGCGGCATCGTTTTAAGTTATATTTCATATTGTGAATACCTTCACAATGGCAACTCGTTGTGAAGGTATACACAATATGAGATATAACTTAAAACGATGCCTCCTTATAAATCCTGTTTATTCAGAAATGGCTGTGTATTAATGATGCTATTGCACTTAATATATACATAGTCTGATGCTGATTTCGTAATGGGTATAACTAATTTCTATCTCAATGATACGCTGATGGACGTGGAAAGCATTTCAGCATCCTGAAATGCTTTCCACGTCTCGGGGAGGCAGTGTTATTACTTCATCGCAAAGAGAAATGACTCGGTAGAACTGAAGTTGAGAAGTATGCTCAGTAACCAATGAGAGGAAACTTTTCAATCATATTCGATCTTTTGTCTGTTTTGATTTGTACTGAATATCAGCACATTTGTAACCTTACCAGTTAAGGAAATGCTACTTGTAATTTGCACCTTCCGTATTCGCCTATTTGGAATTAGCTGTATGATTTGTGTGTGTGTTAGCAATAGTTAATCCAAAATGGGGGAAAATTTATGAATGATCCGCGGTATTATGCTGCTATCTAGTAGCAGCAAAACAAACTAGCTCATTAACCGTACAAATATCGGTTGTTGCCTTTTTTGCAATTATATCTCAGACAGATTTCTGGCATTTTTACAAAGTTCTGTATTCATCACAGGGTACACTGAATACAGAACTCTTGAGTTGTGGAGTTGAGTTAGCGTTCAAGCTAGTGTACTTTACCTAAAACAAAAAAGTCATGTTAGGGCCACCCAAGACCGAATTTATAAACCCATGTGCATTATGTCCATTATTATTATCAATATATTTCCAAAGAACTGTCCCTTTACAGCTGGAGGGCACGGGTTACATGATACTAATGAATAACTTTTTGCCATACTATTTACAATCTGTGTATAGGGTACTCAAATGAGTTGATACATACATGGCTTAAAACAACATCTGATTTCATAAATACATAATCGTGGATAATATAACATCACACAAGTTATCACCTACAGTTTGACCAGGGCATACATATCTGCTAGAGAGACAAATCTGTACCTTTTGTCCTTGCGTAGCTTCTGACTAACTCAGCCACGGAGTGAAAAAAGCCCATTAAAAGTTCCTCGCGTCATCGACGGGATTCGAACCCGGTATGGGGAGGACGGTAACGATACCACTGTGCTACCGCGCAGACAGTCAACGGATAACCTATTAAATATTTCCATGGAATTAAATGGAAGCATGTTATCCAGGGAGGTCATGCTACACAGCTTTGATCTGTATGGCAGTGCGCTGGGATGATCACTATTACGATCTGACGGTCTAGCAATGATATCCCAGATATCAGGTGAGCTTAATCTTCCGGAGAGAAGCTGGGCGATCATTAGGTTCCTGGAGATTTATATGATACTTCCAAGGTGGCATATTTCGATTAGAGAGCATGACAGATTTGGAGATTGTAGGTGATAGGCATGCAACCTTATTTAGCCATTTTAAAATCCAGTATTCCAGGGATAGGAACCTGTTTTAGTAAGATGGAGGTGCCGAGGACCATATAGTTGAGGCATACTGCAGAATTGGGGTTATCCAACAGAGAATATAGTTAATGATCAGATGTGGGTTATGGAAGTTTGAGATCTCCTGTTTCACTGCCCATATAGCTGTATATGTTTTTTTTTTCCGAGTGGCATTAAAATGAGGCAAGAACGTAAGGTCTTCGTCCCAGGTGAGACCCAAATCTTTATGCTGGGTGGGTACTTTTTTTTTTTTTAATTAGGGAGTTCCCAATCATAATGCCAACATCGTTTATATTTCTTTTTTTGGTTATAGTAAGTTGAGAAGTTTTTTCGTTGTTAATGGAGAGCCTAATCATGTTAAGGTAATTTTCAAGTTGTTATAACAGTCGGTTGGAGATCACTGGGAGACTGGCATTTTGTAACAACAAAGAACTTTATATCATCGGCATGCGTGGTAAAGTTAGCATGATTTGCGAGGAAGGGTTCTAACGATACGGCAAAGAGGGCCGCAGAGAGAGATCTGCTCCAGAGGGCTCCCCAAGGGGGTGTCCTTTGGAGCAGCTAATTTGAATTTGATGATGATTATGATCTCTTATCCATAGGATTCTGGTCTGTAATAGCTTCTTAGGGAGATCTAATAGATGAATACAAATTTTGAAGTAATGGCGCATAGTGCAGGGATGGACAGATTACTTTTTTTTTATGGCGCATAGTGCAGGGATGGACCGATTGTCGAAAACCGCCTTTATGTCGAGAAACGCAATATCGAGTTGTTCTTTGTTGCTTAATGTATGTTCTCTGAAAAGTGTGTCGATGAGGTTGGTGATAGTGGATCGTCCAGCTAGAATTCTTTGGAGATAAGGAGAGTTGTGATCGAACATAAGATGTAAGAATAGGAAGGATGGTTTTTTCCATGATTTTGAGAAAGGTGCATCCTACAGCAATTGGTCTGTAATCGTTGGGTGTTTTGGGATTAGACTTCTTTGGGATGGGAGAGACAATGTGTTCCAGATGGTGGGGTAAGCTCCTATTGCGACGATGGAGTTGTATGCCTCAAGCAGAAGGTCGATGATGTACATGTGCTACATAATTTGATCATAAAAACAGGGAGTCCATCGGGGCCAGTGTTGGACTTGTGGGGAAGACTGTTGATGACTTCAATCAGGCGTTCCTTGGAGATGGCTATTAACTAATATTACTACGTTCACAGTGATACTAATTATTCGGCAAATTAAGGGTAAGCGAGTTCGTACCACTAACGTCTTTCTGTAAAAACTGTAATGCGGGTTGCAAACCGAACGGCAGAAGATACGCTTTACTCAACTGGCATCCATTAATGATTTCTCCGGTTGGTCCATAAAAAAAACCCCATGTGTATTTCTTAAAAAATACAACCTACAGAAGTGAAAAAAATGTGCAAGCAAGGTTATTTTGTATCCCTGTCTTTAAATAACAGCCCGTGGCGCTTTTTGAATACTATCTCCTAAAAAAGAAAAGAAAAGAATATGCATTAAGAAACGAAGGTGGATAGTATGGACCATCAACGCTAAAATATCAGAATGTTACGTGATCACTAAATTCACCATGTAGTAAGTTTGCAT
Organism: Mastigoproctus giganteus; assembly: GCF_048544385.1. Lineage (NCBI taxonomy): Eukaryota > Metazoa > Arthropoda > Arachnida > Uropygi > Thelyphonidae > Mastigoproctus > Mastigoproctus giganteus. The sequence goes on along the minus strand of NC_143575.1, from coordinate 180,184,793 downwards.
TTTTTGTTCTTGCTTTGCTATACACCGAATTTTCCCAAAGAATTAACCGAATCGTCGTAGCCACCAAATTGTTATGAACCAAATTGTCTCGTACACAGAATTGTCATGCAACGAATTGACGCGATCCCTGTTGTTACTGTCTATGTACGATTTCACCAAAAGTCATGTACATTGCACTTAAAAACATGAATTTTGTATCCCCGTTAATTTTACTTAGTGGACTTTTTTGTTTTAATCAGTGATTTGTATATGCACTTGTAAATATAAACAAGTTTCATACCTTATAGATCTATGCAAGTTGCATGATTTATGTCCATACAAGTTCTGATACATGTGCCTACATAGCCGTGTTGACTATGGATACATGGAATACCTCTTGACCAGTGCTTATTGTTGGTACCAGAAAACCCAGTTTACTGGAAAGCGAATTAAAGCCTTAAGACGTGCCAATTTTTGTGTTTAAATTGAGGTGAATGTACACGCACATAATGTCCTGAAGGTCCCGGTTCTTCAGATGAAGAATTAATCCTTATGGAGTGTGTGTGTGTGTGTGTGTGTGTGTATATATATATATTTTTTTTTTTTTTTTTAAGTGAATGGGAAAAAACTGGTGTATACCTTAAATTCTAGAAGGCAGAAATTTGACAAATATCATTTATTTAATGAATGTAAAAGTTTTGAAAAGATTTTCGGTATTTGTTTAAAATTGAATTATATTTTTAAAAATACTAAATCGCGATTAATGAAAGCATGAGCTAACTGGATTCCAATAAGTTACTACGAGAAAAGCCTTGTTGCTTTGAGACTATAGCGGCTCAACGCGATTTCAACTGGGATGCCAAAAAAAAATTTTTTTTTTACAATATTTAAATCTGGTAGCGTTCTGCTAATCGTTTCATTTCAAGTTCTTTATTATGTGACTACGACGAAGGCAATATTTCAAATAAATAGCTAATAGTATTATTTGGTAATAAACGCTTACAAAAGCATGTGAAACTGCATTAGCCAGGCTTGCTGTTGCAAACTACCCATAATTTTATCAATAGGAAAAATTCCAAAGAGTTACTCTACTGTGTGAATTGGTTTCTATATATAGTAAAGCTTTATATATATATATATAAAATTCGCGGACTGCTGCAAGATTTTGTTTACCGTGCGAAATTTCCATGCTAGAGGCGCTCTCCCTGATCGCTACTGAGCAGACTCTGTGTGCGCATGTACTCGTCAAGCTAGTGCTGCGTGGAGATTTTTTTTTTTTTTTTTTTGCTGCGTATCACTGACGATCGTTTTGAAGGAAGTATCATGTCGGACATACAGAATGAACAGCGATGTGATTCGTTATTTTGTCAGATGAGGCTTAAATTTATCGGAAACAGTTAGAGATGAAGTGTATGGTAGGCAGGCCATATTCGGTGTGACCGAACTTTTCACTATGATTCGTTTCTCCATCAAGAAAATGCCAAGCCCCATATGGCCCATATTGTGCAGGCAGTGATCAATGCTATAGGTGCCGAGGTTCTGCCATATCCCCGTTATTCAGTGAACTGAGCCCCGTGTGATTTCTTCCTGTTTCCACGTCCGAAGAAAACTGAAAGGCAAGCGTTTCGCGTCCGACACGTCACACCCTTTGACGTGGTGAGGGACCTCCCAGTGATGCTGCTGGGTTTCCAGATTAGCATCACTGGGATCCAACGCCCACAGCCTAGGTTCCAGGCTAACATCGATGGAATCCGGCGTGTTTGCCGTGCCCTGCGACCTGTGGAAATTCTGCTGGTGGTTGAGGGGCCCAGCTTCAATACACCACTTTGGCCCCTGCTTCGACAAGACGAGTGGCCCTGGATGGCTCGGCAATTCTCAATCGGCTAGTACGTTCGCCTGCAACGGTCAACAGTGTCGATGCCATGCCCCTACTCTCAAGGTCAGAGAGACAGGACTCCGGCTGGCAGAGGTGCGGGTATAGTGTCTGGGTAGCCCTGGCGTCCCACTCCCGAGCGCTTTTTTTTGCATGCCGGGTAGTGGGCGTCCCATTTGCGCTCCATGGTGGGTGAGGAGCCCGTGCACTGAACCATTCCAAAACACTTATGAACCCTGAAACGCCAAACTTTTCTCCTGGAGCCTCAACTCGGTCCCTACCAGATCAAAATACTGAATAGAATACGACTAATGCAGCCAAACGGCCAAGAACGGAAGAAAAATCAGGACCAATCCCACACTTTTTGGTTATCCATTCAACATCTGAAAGATCCATTGGAAAGAGGTCGCCCTTCTTTATTCAGAAGGGACTGGAAGGGATAGCAGGTTCGCCGAAATCAGTCAAACGGCTACGCTCTGGCGATATCTTAATAGAAACCAAAAACGAAAAGCACTCGGAACAGCTTCTTCGAGCCACCTTAATCGGAGGAATTCCGATTATAGTTACCCCTCATAAGACATTAAATTTTTCTCGTGGCGTGATCTTGGAGTGGGATCTTATGGAAGTGTCACAGGAAGAAATCTGTTCTGAACTTAAGCCACAAGTAATGATAGCTGCCAAGAGAATATTCATACGTAGGGATGGGAATTTAGTACCTACTAGAAACCTGATCCTTACGTTTAATAGGCCAATATTACCTAATGAGATTAAAGCTGGGTACCTGAACTGTTAAAGTAAGGCCATACGTACCAAACCCTTTAGGATGCTTTAAGTGTCAAAAATATGGACACTCGCAAATGGCCTGCCGTGGTTCCCTTGCACGCGCCCGATGTGGTGCAAAGGACCACGAAATAACTAGATGTTCAGCTAGGAAAGCTGCATGTATCAACTGCAATGGAGAACGCCCTAAATATTCAAGAGCTTGCCAGCGGTGGAAGGAAGAAAAGGAAATACAACGACTAAAGGCAGAAATAACATCTCATACCAAGAGGCCAGGAAAGCAGTTAAACCAGTAAGTAGCGGTAAAGCAACTACGCCGAAAAGGTATCCAATAAATGCTCGATTGGCACCCAAACGGATACGACTGTACCACCGAATGAGTCATTCACACTCATCGCCCGCTATCTATTAAGTTCAGAAAAACCAGCACAGAAATCTCAGTCAGCTGCCACTCCCATATCGGTACCTCCCAGTGCTCCAGCACTATCAAAACGAGCACTAAAATAACATTACAAAAAAATCGACAGCCCATGTCAGGACAAGAAAAAATGGAGGTCGAAACCAAGGAGGTACAATACGATTCAGTCTTGGAACTCTTTACGGAGGAAGAAATGGACACAGGACAGCGCCCATTCTTCCCCAAAAACGAAAAACCCAAGATTGATAAAAGTAAGCCCTTCGCACCTCGGAAGCCGCCTGATGGACCCACCAAGCCAAAATAATGGCTAAAATCCTACAGTGGAACTGTCGTGGATTCCGGCAAAATATTGATGACATCAAAGCACTTCTGCAAAAGCACAAGCCAGCGTGCCTTTGTGTATAGGAAACCTATTTAAAGGCAAATGATGACCCCACCACGCGTAACATTAGCATCATTCGTAAGGACAGAATTGTGGACGGTCCTGCTCATGGAGGAGTTGTAATCCTCGTGAGCAACCAGATTCCCGTTCAGCATTTGCAACTTACAACCAACGTAGAGGCTGTAGCAATTCTCCTTAAAGTGGGGTTTTTATTAACCGTTTGCTCTCTTTATTTGCCACCTGGTATTGACATCCTCCAGGAAGACCTTGATGATCTTGTCATGCAGCCTCCCCCTATATCACTTCTTGAGGATTTTAATGGACATAACACTCTGTGGGGTAGCGCTAACGTTAATGGGAGGGGACGAGTCATAGAGCGTATGCTCACTGACAATGACCTCTCCCTCCTAAATGTGGGAACAAACACCTTCTTCCAAATGCCTACCCGTACGTTTTCTGCCATTGATCTTTCTATTTGCTCCCCTTCTCTCCTTCCTTCACTTATTTGGGAGGTGGAAGAAAACCCATATGGAAGCGATCACTTCCCCTTGATAACCACCCTGACTAGTGGTAGATCGTGTCAGCTATTTAGTTTACATCGGTGGAAGATTGATCAGGCTGGCTAGAATGCCTTTCAACATCTGGCAAATCTTGACATCGCTACAGTCAGTCGGGAACATATCAATAATGCAGTCGCGTACGTTACAGAAAGTATTGTCCAAGCAGCTGCAATTGCAATCCCAAAAACATCTAGCCGGTTTCCACTATTTCCTAAACCTTGGTGGAATTCAGAGTGCACAACAGCAAAAAAGGCACAAAACAAAGCCTGGGGGATATTCCGCCGATATCCCACGACCGATAATCTAATATCATTTGCACGTGCAAAAGCACGTTATATCCAACGTCAGAGCCAAAGGAAATCTTGGATCCGTTTTACATCATCCATAACCCAGACTGCCAGCTCAAAAGTAGTCTGGGACAAGATCCGGAAAAATGAAGGGAAAATACCCACCGTGCCCTTCGGTGATTCTCGAGCACAATGGATGTCCAATTGCAGACCGAACTGCAGTTGTAAATACTCTAGGGGAAACACTTGCCAAAATATCTGCAATAACATCATTCCTTCCAGAGTTTTTGTCCCTGAAAGAGAAACATCCATTAAACTTCTCTTCAAAAGGGCTTGAACCATATAACAAGCCTTTACATAGGAAGAGCTAAATGCAGCACTTTCTTACCCATGCAAGTGCTGTGTGGGGCCCAATGACATCCACTACTAAATGATAAAACATCTGTCACCACATTCTAAAAATCACCTATTAATTTTGTTTAACAGAATTTTTCTTAATAAACAATTTCCGGATTCCTGACGGAAAGCAATCGTTCTTGCCTTCCCAAAACCAGGAAAGGATCCTAGAAATCCAAGTAACTATTGTCCTATTGCTCTGACAAGCTATTTGTGCAAGGTCCTGGAAAGAATGGTTAATGCCCGCCTTGTGTGGTATTTGGAAACAAATGGTCTGCTTTCCAAGACACAGTGCGGCTTCCGAAGAGACAGATCCACTTTGGATCATTTAATCCGACTTAAAACATACATTCGTGACGCATTTATTAAATCCGAGCATCTGGTAGCAGTTTTCTTTGATATTGAAAAAGCGTACGACACAGCCTGGCGATTTGGAATATTACAAGACCTCTACAACTTTGGTCTTAGGGGTAACCTCCCTCTCTTTTTATTAAGAACTTCCTTTCGAATCGCCATTTTCAAGTCCGTTTAGGATCCACTCTCGAGAGAGAGTTTTGTCAGGAGGAGGGAGTCCCACAAGGGTCCGTTCTAAGTGTCACGCTTTTTGCAATCAAAATAAACTATCACAGAACAACTTCCGCCCACGGCAAACAATGTCCTCTGTTGACGACTTTACTATATTTTGTCATTCATGTAATATGAGGGTCATTGAAAGGCAACTGCAGAAAACCATTGATCACCTTACATCTTGGTCATTGGCTAATGGGTTCAGATTTTCATCACAGAAGACCGTTTGTATACACTTCTGTCGCAAACGTAATCTTCCTCCTGAACCAGATTTAAGGCTTGGACAAAACAACATCCCAGTCGTAGCAGAAGTCAAATTCCTTGGACTTATTTTCGACAAAAAGCTGACATTTCTTCAACATATTCGTCAGCTTAGGACAAGGTGTGTTAAAGGGCTTAACGTCCTTCGTGCCCTTTCGTCAACTTCATGGGGCGCAGATCGGTCTACCCTTCTTCGCCTCTACCGTGCACTTGTCCGTTCTAAACTCGATTATGGGTCCCAGGTATATGGATCTGCTGGAGATAGCGTACTTCGGTGGTTAGATCCAGTCCACCATTCGGACAGTCACAGGAGCATTTCGCACATCTCCAGTCCAAAGCCTTTACGTTGAAGCAAATGAACCATTCCGATCTCTTCGACGTAAGCAGTTGTCTTTACATTACACCTTTAAATTGAAAGCCCTGCCTGATCGGCGCCTCCTTAGCCAGGTCGGCAGGAGCAGCAGTGAGTAGCATACGCTTCTTGATTAGACCGGGGTTCGAGCCCGTGATCACAAAATACGGAGGATGCGGAAAGGTCAGGGAATGACCACCGCATATCCCCGGAGCAATATGGCTTTAGTTGCTAATGCTCCTAAAAATCAAATAAACAAACAAACTGCCCGATCATCCCACGTGGGCATCACTTTTTGGGCCACGTTGGGAAAACCTCTACAACACCCGTCGGACTGCCAACAGACCTTTTGGTATTCGGATCCAAGGGCTGTTAAATGAACTAAACATGACGGTAAACGTTTCCCAGTCACAAAGGCAACCCTTCCACCCTGGTATGCACATCTGCCAACTTGTGACTTCTCCGTTAAGATCATGGAGAAGGCTAGTACGCCGCCGCCGACCGACTACCAACAATCCTTCGCATCGCATAGGGAGCAGTACTCTGACTTTCTGCCAGTCTATATAGATGGCTCAAAGTCAGAATCTTATGTGGGATCTGCAGTCATATTTCCTCACAAGACATTATCATTTAAGATCCCACAAGAAACTAGCATTTATACTGCAGAGTTGCATGCAATTGAAATAGCCCTTGAGTTCATTATAAATAGCGATTACCAAAGGTACATGATTTACTGTGATTCATTGAGCGTGTTACAGGCTCTAGTATCGATGAGGTACAACTGTCATCCGGCAGATGCTTTGTTCTTCCTTTGAATCAGAATTTGACATTAGCTTCTGCTGGATCCCAAGCCACGTTGGGATCCGGGGAAATGAATTGGCTGATGCCGCTGCTAAATCAGCCATTTCCCTGGATAATCATTGTCTGTCAGTCCCCTATACAGACTACAGGCAAACAATACGCTCTAAATTATATTCCCAATGGCAAGACTCTTGGCACGCATATCCCCGCAAATAAACTACACCATATTAAGCCTGTAATCATGCAATGGCAGTCCAGTCTACGCAGGGTCCGAAAATAGGAAGTTGCTCTTGCTCGGCTCCGCATAGGTCATAGCTATCTAACACACTCCTTTTTGCTGAGGGCGGATAGCCCACCCATGTGTGAGACGTGTAACGTTATTTTAACTGTTTCTCACGTTTTTATCGAATGTCCTGTCTTTAGACAATCTTTTTTTAGAACTTTTAATAATCTGGCTGAACCATTTACACTCAGTCAGATTTTAGGTGACAGAGACAACATGTCTGACGTTTTTAACTTTTTACACTCGATCAATTTATACACAAAGATTTAAGTTTATATTTTATACCTTTTATATAACCTTTAAACCATAGTTTCATATTTACCTTTTTGACATGGTAGCCTGTTTTTAGGCTGACCATTATTTTTGTATTAGTTTTATTTTTGATTTGGCGCATTATGGCTACAGCTGCCAATGCGCCATTAAAAACCAAACCAACAACGACACGTCACACAATGATGCTCGCAGAGCCACCACGGGAGTACTTCGCAGTCTTTTGAAAAAATGGCTTGCAAGAAGCATTTAATGCCTGGTACGACGGTGATGAAAGTGTGTAAAGTTCAAGGAGAGTATTTTGAGAAGGAGAAATCCACAGAAGATTCAGAGAAATTCCTTTACTTTAATTTTTTCCGCGTTACTGCAAGGCTCTACCGTATTTCTATTGAGCCGTGCAGTAACAGAGCCAGCCTCGTCTTTACAATAGTCGATTTGAGGGTTGTCAGCCTTTTTTGTCTCATGTTTAACGTTTTATGTAAATCTATGAAATTGAGTCATCACAATATATATTGTGTAATATATACAGTATATTAAAAAGGAGGGGGAAAGCGGAAGAGTGAAAAAAAATTAAAAAATAAATAAATAACACCGACAAGAGAAAAATGAAGATACGTGGTAGGAAAATATGTATAAAAGTTTTGAAATATTAAAGGACAAATAAAGCCAGATTAATATGCCAATAAATGTTAAATTTAGACCGGCGCCCACCTGTTAACGCCGAGGCCAAGACAATGTGGAAGCCGCCGTAGTAGCCGAGTGGTCAGCTCGCGGGCGCATAAGTACACGTGCCTTGAGTGACTGGGGTTCAAGCCCGTGACTGCTAAATACGGTGCTGTTTCTAGTATTCTGTCTATCTTGCGAACTCCTCTACTGTTTAGTTGTCCCGGAGTATGAGCAGAAAATTTATTTTAACAGTGACATAATAAACCGACCGCTAAAGATAGAGATAAAACATATTAGTATTAGTAACGGCCGTATGGTGCAAGAAAGCCTATGGCTTATGCTGCACCAGCCAAAAAAAAAAAAAAAAAAAAATCCGAACAAAACAATGATAAAAGCAAAAATTAAATAAATAAATAAATAATAATAATTAATAAATAAATAAAAATAATAAAATGAAATTAAAAATTAAATAAAAAGGAAATTAATCCTATCATCCTATGCGCTTCCCTTACCCGAAAGTACTATCCAGATGACCTTTGAATTTCCCCAAACTGTCGGCCTCTACCACCCATGAAGGCAACTTATTCCAGTAATTTATAACTCGCTGGCTAAAATAAAACTTCCTGCAGTCCAATCTAAACATTTCCCCGCGTAACTTGAATTTATGTCCCCTAGTTCTAGCATCATTTATAATCTTGAAAATTTTGTCCTCATTCATTTTACTGATGCCTCTCAGAGCCTTAAACACCTCAATCAAATCTCCTCTAAGGTGTCTAGTTTCCAAACTCTGCAACCCACATATTCGAAGTCTTTCTTCATAAGGACGCCCTTTTGCCGATCTCACCAGGCGAGTTACCCTTCTTTGCACCCTTTCAAGAAGCTCGATGTCTTTCTTTAGGTGCGGTCTCCATACTTGAACACAGTATTCCAAGTGTGGTCTAACATAGGCCTTATATAATGGGATTATCACGTCCCTATCTCTACTTGCAAAAGTTCGATAGATCATCGATAGGACACCATGGGCCTTCCTTGCAACCTGTTTACAATGCTCAGAGAATTTCATGTCTGACCGTATCGTAACACCCAAGTCCCTTTCCTCCAGTACTGGGTTTAGTTGAACTCCACCAAGTGAATAAGTTATTTTGGGATTACTGTTTCCCAGGAGTAATACCTTACACTTTGTTGGATTAAAGCACAGCTGCCATTTTTCTGACCATTCTTGAAGTCTATCTAGGTCTCTCTGAAGAAGCTCAGCTTGACAGTGATCATTAACTACTCTACCAATTTTAACATCATCTGCAAATTTAGACATCACGCCCTCTATCCCTTCATCAATGTCGTTTATGAAAATTAAAAACAACAGTGGTCCTAATACTGATCCTTGGGGAACCCCACTTCTTACATCAACCCAATCTGAGGAATAGCCATTTATCACAACCCTCTGCCTCCTGCCCTGAAGCCATCCTTCTATCCATCTAAGGATTTTCCCAGTGATTCCAACCTGTTCCAGCTTATAAAGCAACCGCTCATGTGGGACTGAGTCAAAAGCTTTGCTGAAATCTAAATAAACAATGTCGAAATTATTCCCTAAATCCAGCTCGTGAGTGACCCTTTCGAAATAGCGAACCAGATTTGTTAAACATGATTTTCCCTTTACAAAACCATGCTGAGTATCCTTGAGAATTTCAATTCGATCCAAATGATCCTGAATTCCACCCTTGATCAATGCCTCCATGATTTTCCCTACTACTGAAGTCAGACTGACAGGTCGTTAATTTCCCACTTCACTTTTAGAGCCACCCTTATGTATGGGAGATACATTTGCACTTTTCCAATCCAAGGGAATCTCCCCAGAGTCTAGTGATGCTCGCATAACCAGCCTCAGTGGTTCAATGCACTCGCTTGCCGCCTCTCTCAAGATTATAGGGTATATTCCATCAACTCCAGGAGCCTTACTAGTCTGTAGGCTTGAAAGTGTTTTCATCCAAGGAACAAGAAATCCCAAGGAACAAGTAAAAAACAACCGTTATTATCCGTTCTCATCAGAGGGCTACTGGACAACGGCTGTGAATATCACTGCATTTCAAACGCAATGAAAATTACTGCAACCGGCGGAGCAATAAAAGGACATCACGGAGGCCCTAACGCAGGAAAGATTAAAGCACTCTTCACTAAGCCAGATAGCCACCAGAGTGAAGAATTGTAGTCAACAAGAAGCATAATTGTAATAACAAGAAACAAACCAATTATGGAGGGCAGTATGAGTAATGCAAAAAAAAAAAAAAAAAAAAAAACACAACAAAACAAAACCCAAGGACAGAAAGTAATCACTGACGTAAGTGGCTGCTTAAAGCAATATCCAACAACACGTGTAAACTATAATAATTAATAATAATAGAAATTAGGCATAAGAAAGGTTGGATTTTGCATTATGCTGCTGCCACTTACGTTTGTGGGTATCTGTTCTTTGTATCTGTCCTGTTTATTTCTTTCTTTTGCCTAATTTGTGTTATTATTAATTATTATAGCCTACACAACGTGTTGGATATTTCTTTAATCAGCCACTTAAGTTTGTGATTACTTTCTGTTTATTTATTTTTTATTATTTTTTTATGTGCGTAGTTTGTATTAGTTGCTTTGTTTTGCGCTACTCATACTGCCCTCTATAATTGGTTCATATTTCTGGTTATCAACTGCATTTCTTCACTCTGGTGTCTATCTGGCTTAGTGAAGAGTGCTTGAATCTTTCCTGCATTAGGTCTCCAGTGATGTCCTTTTATTGCTCCGGCGGGTTGACGTTTGAGTTTCCGCCGGCTGCGATAATTTGCATTGCTTCGAAATGCAGTACTAGTCAACACTGTTGTCCAGTAGCGCTCTGATGAGAACGGATATAACGGTTGTTTTTACTTGTTCCTTGGGGTTTAACTTATCTCTGTCTTCAGTAGGTCTATTATGTCTCTTTTGTGATATTTCATATCGTTTTGGCATCTGCGTTAACAGGTGGGCGCCTGTTTAAATTTAACTTTTATTGGAGTTTTAATCTGGCTTTATTTGCCTTATTTAATATTTCAAAACTTTTATACATATTTTCCTACCACGTATCTTCATTTTTCTCTTCCTCCGTGTTATTTATTTTTCCGCTAATTCCACCTCCTCCACTTTTTTTTTTTTGTGTGTCTAATTTACGTTTCTTTTATAGTTTCCACAACGTGTTGTTGCATTATGCTGCCACTTATGTTTGTGGGTATCTGTACTTTTTATTTTTGTCTTATGCCTAATTTGTATTATTATTATTATAAAATAAAAGTGCAAGATTTAGGTATTCCGGAGGGCCTTGGCGCATACATTTATCGTACTGAATTAAGGTTTTCAGAGGCTCCAATATTAAAAGTAATTGTATTGTTTTGTGTTTTTCAAATCGGGAAACAATTGCGTAAATGCTACATCCAAATAATCAACAGCTCTCCAAAGCGACGCATGTTACTTGTTTTAGTGTGGGTACCCGAGTAACCACTACTGAGTTGTAACGTTTTCATTAAGGCAACTTCTTGTGATAATTTCACAATCTGAGAAATCAGTGCCTTGTGAAAGACTTTTTTTTTTTTTTTTTTTAAATTCAGACAAACTTTTGTCTTTGGCCAATATTCTTATGAAAGGCAAATACACTTGTTGCCCTGATGAAAATGTCAGCTTTTGGCTAGGTAATTAGAGCATTAAACTTCAAGACAAAACTTTAGTTCAAAAATCTCTTCCTTCGTCAAAACCATCGTCCACTCCATAATGTGTTAGACTATTTTATGAATACAAGCAGTCATAATCAATAATATGAGAAATCAGTAAATCAATTATTTTTTCTGAGTGCTTGTTATTTTAGCTAGTCCGTCGTTTTGTCTCTCAATTTTATAAAGTTTTCCTGAAAGCACTCTAATAAGCCAATTACGGAAGTTAATTGTTCCATTACAAACTCAATAGCTATGAAGAGTAGTAGTCTGTAAACAAGTCAAAGGAGATTAGCCAAGCGAAGGCAGATTACGAGAAATCTTTGGCAAAGGATGCTAAGAAAAACAGCAAGGATTTCTTTATATATATATATATATATATAAACTCTAAAAGGAAGGGGAATGAATCAGATTGGTCCACTTGATATCGAAGGTTCGACTGTTGATGATCCTGCTCAGATAGAAAACAAATTGAATGAGTATTTTGCATCTACATTCACACATGAACAGTTATTAAGGAAGGAAAATGCCAGAAGTTTATCATACTCTAACAGGCGTTATGTCTGCGAAGTGTGTACTCTATGGCGTTATGTCTGCGAAGTGTGTATCTTGTTTTGTTGTTTCTGGCCACTTAGCTATTCTGGAGGGATACTTTGGAGCAGCGATCCCTAGGATCGCTGCTCCAGAGTATCCGTCCATGCCACGAGGAGACGAGCCACAATAATACGCGCACTGTGAAACGAAAGTGAAGGTAAGAATTCCGCATCCACTGGAGGAAAAATCAATTCTAGTGGATGCCAGCAGATCCCGTACCACTGCGAGCCCAAAACGGAGGTAGCAGCAAAAAAAAAAAAAAAAAAAAAAAAACACAACGGCAAATAAATAAATACATACAAAAGGAAAAAAAAAGCTGCCATGAATACTTAAGAGAAATGAGTACGGCACAACAGATTTATTCAGCAGTCGTCATGTAGCCTAGTCAGTCGGGTGCAATCAGCAGCCTAATCGTTGGAGAAATCAGGAGGCAGAGCCTGATAGCCGTTGTATAATAAAATTTCAGGTGGACTTGGGCAGGACGACATATGGCAAAACAGAAGACTCAATCGGTTTGATGCCAGAATCACACGAAGGGGAAAATATGTATGGTCAGCGATGGTAGGTTCTTTACTAAGTATGGTAAAAACATGAATGGTAATAAGTTCTGTTCGAGGCAGGTAATTATATCATAAGAAATTGCAATTGAGTTATAAAGCGGATATCTTGATAGTAGGAAATCCAGTTCGATGCGCCTCTGTTAAAGATATCTTTTACAAATTCTTGGAAGATTTCAAAAGTTTCCTTATTTGTAATTAAATCGTGTTCGTTTCCAAGAGCAAAATGATATGATGAGATGCAGTTGATTTGTTGATGAAAGCTTTGTAGATTTGGCATGAATAAATCACGTGTTGTTAGACCACGATGCCGCCGCAAAAGCAAGAATCTGTAGAGGTGAGTTTAAACTGTAGAAGCTTCGCATTCAATGTCCTGTTATTAAGTTCTGATGTGCAGACACTGGGGAAGAACTATTTCTGTACAATGTTGGAACAGGTAAATGAAATTTCAGGTATAAAAAACTTACAACGATACTTTTAGTAGACAAGGGCCACATGGATTGCCGACAGTTGGTGAGAAGATTCCACATTTCTCTTTTTCTTTCTTTGGATCAGCATTTGGATCGAGAGTCATTTAGGAAGGTAATAGGTATCCCTTTCCTAATATAAAAGCAGAGACCTTTTATAAAAAAAAAAAAAAAAAAAAAAAACCATGAAGGTCAGCGGGTAATGTGCCTGCGATAGCTTGTAACACCGGTGTGGAGACTGTACGGCATGTTCGTAGCAATGCCAAGAGAAAAGATCCCTTTGTATAAAGGGAGAACAACATACCAGTTCATCCCCCTGGCACAGGAAATAAATAAAAACAATAAACCCTGGTTGAGCCCAGATTTATATACTACCTTCCTCCTGTCGGGTCATGGAAGCATAAATGCAAGACTGCATGCTCTGGGGCTGGCTGATTCCCCCAACTGCAGATGCGGGTCACTGGAAACCGTACAACATATAATGCTCGAATGCATAAACTACACAGACCTGAGACAACCATTCCAGCTTGTAACAGAAGTGTATCACACTGAGGATTTCCCCAAAGTGCTGGAATTACCAGATAACTTTCAAGCATTAGTAAACTTTGCAACAAGTGCATTCAAAAGAAGAAGAACCCTCCTCGGTATGCCGGAGTAAAGCAAGAGGCAACACACAAGCCCATAACTAAAATTGGGAGAGAGGACACAGCATGGATGGAGACTAACCTACGGAAAGGGACTGATATATATTCTCAGTACCCATGCTAAAAATACCACAATAAAAAGGAATACATGCTGACTGCAGCACTGTCATTTCAGATAGTCTTAACAATGGACATAAACTGTACATGTACCATAATAAACAGTACCAGGAACAAAAGACCAGTCAACCCCAACATGGCAAAAGTCTAAGACACAACAAGTGAGTAAGGGAAATGGAGAGTATACCCTATGCCACAGAAATATGACAATAACAAGAAGTAATGATTGCAACATGGAAAACAACAAAAATAAATTCAAGGGCATGGTACTGAACTACATCCTCAGTGCCCATGTTTCAGACAACACGGTGCACTTACCACACAAGTAGTTTAGCACCATTAAGAAAATACATGTTGACTACAATAGTATCTTCTTAGGGAACCTCAACGACGGTCATAAACCTTATTTGTACCACAAATTATCAGTACCAGGCTCACTCAGACCAGTTAACCCTGTCAGTGCCTGGGCCTAGGGCACATCTGGTAGGTATAGGAAGCAGTGAATAACTGTCCTAGATCATGGTAGTAGTGAATAAGTGTCCTAGATCACAGTATGAACCACAAACTATTAGTGCCAAGCTCACTAAGACCAGTTAACCCTGCCAGTGCCTGGGCCCAAGGCTCATCTGGTAGGTATAGGAAGTAGTGAATATTTGTCCCAGATCACAGCACTGCAAGAACAAGAAGGAATGATTGAGGCATAGAAGACAACAAGAAGGGAGGAAAGGGAAGGAAAGAGAGTAGAAGGAAAAGGGGAAGAAGAGAGACAGAATAAAATCAAGGGGCAGGTCACTGAATCACATTCCCAGTGCCCATGCCTCAGACAGCTCACCCTGCAAGCAGTTAAGTGCCAATGAGAACAAAGCAGGTTGACTGCAACACTGACATCACAAATTACACCAAGGGCCAAAAACTTTGTACCTCACATCAACAGTACCAGGCACAATAAGGCCAGTTAACCCTAACATTGCCAAAGCCAAAGGCCCATCAAGTGAGCAGAGGTAATGGGGTGAAATTCCCAGGTCACAATAGTATGACATGGACAACAAGCAAAGATTGAGACATGAACAACAACAAAGAAGAAGGGAAGGGGAAGAGAAGAAACTTTGTCCCCTCATTCCCACTCTTGGTCAGGATTGAGCTCTGTGAGAGATGGGGTATAGGGATATCGAAAAGTAAATGATAGTCCTTATATTATTATAGTTTAATTTATTTTATTTTATTTATTTTATTTTAATATATTTTACTTTATTTTATTTATTTTAATTATCTTATTTTATTTTACTTTACTTTATTTTAATTGTTTTATTTATTTTATTTTACTTTACTTTATTTTAATTGTTTTACTTATTTTATTTTATTTTATTTCATATCTAAGGGGAAATAAAACCAAAAAAGTGTGCCCTGGTAATTCTCAGGGGACCTTCCCTGATGCATTACCCGGCCACACAGGATTAACTTGATGGGACATCAGACGTCCAAAAACTTAACCACAGGACCGGATCAGTCCGTGTCCTCTTAAGATAAAGTAGATCCTGGCTGCCTCCATGTGGCTAGGGATGGGAGTGAGGGGCTGTGACACAAACCTGCCACAGCCCCCTACTGCTAAATGCCAGGTGCCGACTAACACACAACGCAAACACAACACTAATGCACACCTAATTACATATTTCATCTATCAGATGCATTTTTTTTTTTTTTTTTTTTTTGTTTTGTGTTAAATATATACGTGAAATTTTGATGCTCTTTTAAGTTCTTTTCTAAGCCGGCAACTTGGCAAAAAGCCTAACAAACGGCGGATATAGGGGAAACCCTGGAAGCCGCTAATAACTTACAAATACACTTTATCTGTATAACTACAAACAGTTTTTTTCTTTCCTGTCACTTTCTCCAGTGCAGGATGAAAAAAAATTTTTTCCCCTCTCTCTCTCTCCTTCCGTTTTATCTATCTTTATCCAGCACGGGATATATTCCTATGCGGGATGAATGTTTTTTTTTTTTTTTTTTTTACACGACACACACTGGCCTTACCTGGACAGTCTGTAAAAACTGAACAGAGCAACGAGGCGGAGATGAACTTTTGTTCTAGGAGCCGCTCCCCCCCCTCACACACACCCTTTGAAATCAAATACAGGAGGCATACGATAGAAATGGGATAAAGCCAGTGCGATACAAGGTGCGGAGAGTATTGTGTTTTAGGTCTTCATTCATTCCTAAGAATTCTGAAGAGCATTGCTGTAAATTTATTACTTTTTAGAGAGGTGCTCTAAGTGTGAAGAGAGGGCTAGATGACCATCCATCTAGGAAAAACTAAGCTGCTTGTGTGAGCACTAAAGGAATTTGAATGTTCTTGATATTTTATGACTATAAAGTTATGAACGATATATCAACTTTTTATTTTTGTCACTGAAATGTGAGCTTGTTTTGAGTGGCCCAGTCAGATAGTCTGGGGGAGAATATTGTTTGCAGACGTTTCTAGATCCCTTCTGAGGTTTCCGTGGACAAGAATGGATAAATCATTGGTGTAAGCTGTTGTGCTTATATTTGTCAGGTCATCGTGGAGGAGAAGCCAATCGTTTAGGTATAAGTTCCGCACTAGGGGCACAAGGATAGACCACCTGAGGGCAGCCTCGAGTAATGTCTGGATACATATTCGTGTTTAATTTGTATCAAGACAGCGATTACTACAATATGCTTTTATCAGAAGGTATAATAACTGAAGGTAATTTGCTACTCTAAGACAACGAAGGACACACCCTCACCATAGTGCATCGAAAGCACCTTCGAAGTGTATGAATAAAATTAGAGTATTTATATGTAGATTCATCTGAGCTTTTTCATTTGAAACAGTAGATCTTCACAACCACCGCAGGTGTAAAGCTGTATTGAAGGGATGAAATTAAATTGGCCTTCACAAGCAGTGAATTAATTCTGAGACTGATTAAACGTTCAAGTAATTTTCCTGAGTGTGATTAAACGTTCAAGTAATTTTTCTAAAATATTACATTTGCTTGTAATATTTTAGGTCGTGCTGAGGTTTTCTCTGGTCTTAGTAAAATTTTCAGCAGAGCTGACTTCTAGATAACAGGTATTCCAGATAATACGTAATCTGGCCTTTATAGGCCATGAAACATTTTCTAAAAACTTTTAAAGTTAACGAAGCTGTAAGCACAGAAAATGGGTAAGACCACGAATAATATCAGAACTTTACATTTGCTTTATCATTTACAATAAAGGAAAAACCAGGGTGTGTTCAAAAGTCACAATTCCCAAATTGTTAATTTATCGTTGATAACTTTATAGAACTGAATTCTAACTGCAATAATGGCACCACGCTGATTGCCGTTTTTCTTAACTTTTTTTATTAATATTCAGAGGAAAGAAGCATACACGACATCAGCAAAAAAAAAAAAAAAACACTAACACAACCTCTTCTAACAATTCTCTTAATCCTTTCTTAAATTTATTCAAACTATCTACTTCCACAGCGCCTAATCATAGTTGTACAGTGGTGTAGAATTTAGCTCAAATTTAGCTTGAATGGTAAGAAATTTTTCCTCTATGGAACCAGATATTGGCAGCGTAAATCACCATAGACACGAAGATAGTTTGGTAGAGAAGTCGAAGGGTAAAGTTCTTTATTCCCCAGTCGACGAAATCCTGAAAGCAGCGTTGTAAAATGTTTGTTTGTTTTCTTTTGGAGTTTCGGAATGTGTGGCAGGAAGGATAGTTTAACATCAGTGATGATGATGATGCTTATGGGTAGCGCCAATCGGTATGGAACTTTCTTTCGTATCTAATTACTAGTGGTCTGCTGAAGTTTAATTTCCTCTGTAAAATCATCATCGTGGATTTTTTAGCTAAAATTTTCAGTT
Organism: Mastigoproctus giganteus; assembly: GCF_048544385.1. NCBI lineage: Eukaryota > Metazoa > Arthropoda > Arachnida > Uropygi > Thelyphonidae > Mastigoproctus > Mastigoproctus giganteus. Next base: position 180,166,945 of record NC_143575.1, on the reverse strand, counting down.
TGTTTGTAGCTGTCCGTTCAGATAATTTTGTAAGAATTAGATTCGCCTTTATTTGGAACACGGCCTTTCTAGAATAGCCGTGTTCCAAAAGTGATGCATGGTTGGCGTATTGAACCATTTGTATGTTGGCTAAGTCAGAGTTGGAAAGAAGCCATTCGTCAAGAACTAGGTTCTACACCAGGGGTCCAAGAATAGATATCTCTATAAACATTCCGAGAGACCAACTGAATGGACATAGTGTTTTTTTTTGTAACGCGGTGCCAGCGGTTTCCCACAAAACCGCACTTAGTGGCACTGTGCAGATGCATGACTGCAAAGCCGCGTGAGTTGTGTTGGGTACCGCGAGCTGTGTGTGTGTGTGTGTGTGTGTCGACATGTTTTTGTTTTTCATCTGGCCACTTTGTTACTGGGAGGAGCGATCACCAAGGAAGCACCTTCCAGCACTCTGGCCACGAAAAGAGCAGAGGCGGCCTAAAGAAAGAAAGGAAAAAAAAACACGTAAGATGGAGAAGAACAGGTAAGGTCGGGAGGTATGATGACAAGTATGGCATCCCTTGGCGGGTGCGAAGAATGAACGTAGAGTTGGTGGGATAGGGTGCGAAAAAAAAAGTAAAAAGATGACAGGCAGAGAGAGAGAGAGAGAGAGAGAGAGAGAGAGAGAGAGCGCACCTACACAGGAAGGTCCCAAGGGACCCGAACGTAGCGAATGAACCCATGGAGGGCAGCATACTGTCGGCATTAAAGTAAAACAGGACAACAGAGATGCAAGGCAGGGGCACCGGCCGAGCGAAGCAGCAGAGGTAGCAGGCACAGGAGACCAATCCGGACGGACCGAACCAGCAAAAGAAGCAAGTCAAGAGAAAGGTGGTGAGATCACGAAGTAAGAGGTATGAGTTGTGGTAAGAGGTATGGGCTGCAGCTGGAAAACTGAACTTTTTGTAGTGCAAGCAGGCGCTTTGTTCAAAATAGTTGCGTTCACGGTGGATGTAGTCTTTGCTTTTGAAATTTGCGGCGTTGGAAGAGTGCTTTAGCATAGGAGTCAAATTTTGGAAGGCTTCTTTGGATGCGATAAGCTTGATGTTCAGGTTGCAAGTGTCATGATACCCAGCGCTTGCAGTAGGTTCAATCTAAGGTCAAGGTAGATTGGACAGGTGTTCATGACGTGGCGCCAAGATTCCTTATCCCCACAAGAACAGATTGCATCGTCACGGATTTCCAGATCCCGCAATTTGCTGTTAAAGGCACCATGTCCTGTGAGGATAAAAGTTGTCTGTAGGTTTAGATTCAGCCTTGAAGTGGTTGTCTTATTCATAATAATCATTCGGAAAAAAGAATTCCTGGTAATTTCACAATGTGGACTGGCTGTCCACCTGTTACAAGAGCCTCCCAGATAAGTATTTTTCTCCTGACTGATATCAATGCCTGTCTTGGTTGTGATATTGAAGATCTTTGCAGTTTGTGTTTAACGGCTTGAGAGAGCCCGCAGTAGCCAACGTGGAGATCGAGGGGGAGTTTCCCTGTAAGGACTTGAAGGGTGACGGTAGAAGCTGTCCGACATGGCATGGTTCTCTGCATGTATGTATGTGTATTACTGACGCACGGTGGCACCCAGAAAATTAGTGTATCTCCTCCAAATTCCTTGTGGGCATTGCGTACACGTACCTGTCCCTGGCACATGGAACCGAGTAAGTGGGGAAAAAAATTGTCAGTACCTTAACGTACTTATCTCACACCCACCAGTAGTGGTGCAAGACTGGTGGGTTGCCAATAAACCCACTTCCAGGGCACCCAACCTGGAAGCCAGCAAAAAATAAAATAAAGAAATCTTGTCTTGTCTTCCTTCACGTATTAGGTGATCCGCCTGTTCTGATCTCAAAGAGGTCTGCCCATCTGTTCTTCGGTCTCTTTTTGCTTTTGCTCTATACGTGTAAGCTAATTTTTGGGAATCTATTATCTTCCATTTTTTTCTCCATTTTCTTTCCATCTTTGTCTATAATCTATAATTTTCCTATTAATTGAGTAAATCTTTAATTCCTTTCTAATATTTACGTTTGGTATTTTATCTAATTTTGTACATTCTTTAACATATCTTAAAAATTTCATTTCTGCTGCTTGTATTCTATTAATGTCCCTTTGTTTCGGTATCCATGTTTCAGAACCGTAAAGAAGTGTTGGTATTGCTGCCATTACTTTGTAAAATTTCTATTGTGTTTCTTTCCTTGTTTTCTTAGCCAGAGTTCTTTTTATTATTCCACATATTTTGAAATTTCGCCAATTTCTGGTTCATATCTTCTTCGACATCATATGTTATATCACATCCTAGAAAATGTTTTACTTGTTCTAATATTTTATTGTCTATAACTATTTTTGTTCTCACCATATTTTTTCCCTTAAAGGCCATTGTTCATTGTTGATATTTTAACATTATATTCTTCTGTTATTTGGTTTAATTTAAATACTGCTCTTTGTAAATTATCTTCACTATCTTGAATAATTATTTGATCATCTGCAAATAACGGTGTATTAATATTATTCTTTGTATTTAAATATATACCTGTATTAATTTCTTCTTTCCATTTACATATCATATCCTCGATATACATGTTAAACAACGTTGGTGACAAGCTACGTCCCTATCTAACTCCTTGATTTATTATACTTTCTTCTGTTAATTTATTATTACCTGTATCTATTACTATTTTTGTTCCTTTATACAGGGTGATTCACTACCAGTGCGACAAACTTGCAGGAGGTGTAGGGGGGCACAAAGACGAATCGGAATCACATAGCATTGCAGGGTCCGAAATGCCTTCGTCATGCGGTAGAGGACGTTGAACGGGAGGTCGCGTGAACACCGATCCCGCTGGAAGTAAGCATTTGCGAACCGTTTCTGTTGAAGAAACCAAGTAGCAAAAGTCCTCCGGAGTGGATAATCCGCAGGCTCCAATGATTGGACGCGTTGCAGATGGTATGAACTCATTTGGTTTGTTGACAGTATCCTCCATACAGTGGATTGGGAAATACCCAATCGTTGGCCTATCGCTCGAGTACTCGTACTCGGATTAGCAAGACGTAGGACATTCTATTCATTGTCTGGAGTCCTCGTCGTTCGCTCTCGATTCATGGTACCTATCGTGAAACAACCAGTCTCGCGTAATGGTCTGTGAACACGTGCGAAAATCGTATGATGAGGAGCACGCCTGTGCGTGAAACGTTCCTGGTACAAGCGCAGAGTGGCGCGCCCGTTACAGTCCGCAGCTCCATACGCGAGGTGCATATCAGCCAGTTCAACGTTTGAATACTCGTCCATCCTACTGCCTCGGGAACCGGTTCGCAAATGCTGACTTCCAGCAGGATCCACGCGACCAACGTGAACAGCGACGTTGAACGTTCCCGTTCAACGTCCTCTACCGCATTACGAAGGCATTTCGGACCCTGCAATGCTATGTGATTCCGATTCGTCTTTGTGCCCCCTAAACCTCCTGAAAGTTTGTCGCACTGGTAGTGAATCACACTGTATAAAATCTGTATTATTTTTGTAAGATGCTTTGGGTATCCTTTATTACTCAATATGTCCCATAGTTTTCGTCTGTTTACTCGATCAAATGCTTTTTCATAATCTATAAATGCTAAATGCATTTCTAAATTAAACTCTATTCGTTTTTCTATTATTTATTTTAATACAAAGATATTATCTGTACATGATCTTCCTTTTCTGAATCCTGCCTGTTCTTCTATTAATATTTCATCAGAGATAATTTTAATTCTATTATTTATTATTTTGCTATACATTTTTATACTGTATTTAGTATGCTAATCCCTATATAATTCTTTATATCATTTCTATTTCCTTTTATAAATATTGAAATAATTTTTGCTATCTTCCATTCCTCTGGTATTTTATATTGTTCCCAACATTTATTAAATAAATTTAGTATCCTGTCTTTTAAAGAACTTTCTCCATACTTGATCAGTTCTGCATTTATACCATCCATTCCTACTGCTTTCCTATTTTTTGTAGCTTTCAATGTCTTTTCCAATTCTTCCTTCGTTGTCGGATCTATGTCACCAATTAAATCTGATTGTATCTCTTCTATTTGATATGTTGGGTCTTTCCACAATTCTTCATAATGGTTTTTCCATTGTTCTTCCTTTAGTTTTATTAATTAATATCTTGTTTATATATTTCTTCATTCTCACTTGTGCTGTTGTGTATATATTTAAGATATTTATCTTGTTTGTCTTGAACTGCTTTAGCTATTTCTTCATTCCATATCTTTATCCCCCCCTCTTCTCATAGTTTTTCCTGAATTGTCCTAGTGTCTCTTTTGCTATCTTTTGAATTATATTTCATATATTATTCCATTCTTCTATTTTTTTCTGTCTCCGCTGTTTTACTTATTTCGTCTTTAAGCCTTTTTTCATATAAATTTTTATATACTTTCTTCCTGAAGTAGATATACTTTTTAACCTAACTCCTCCTTCCTCTTTTTAATAGCTTTTCTCTTCTTCCATTTAGCCCATAACTCAATTTTTGAAGCCATTAAAAATGAATTAATATCATATTCCCTAAACACCTTACCTTACTATCTCGACATTGTTTTGCTAATTTTTGGTTTACTATTACATAGTCTATTATTGAGTGTGTACCTCTTGCCGATCGTGTATATTTATGTATATCACATTTTGTAAAAAAATGTATTTGTTATCTTTAAATTATCGAATGTTGCAAAATCTCTTAATTTACATCCATTTACTTTATTTTCTCCATAACATCCCATAATATTTTTTATTGGCTTATTCCCTACCCGAGCATTATAATCCCCCGAAATAAATAATGGTCAAAATAAACAAAAAATAATAATAAAAAGAAAATAAAAAACTTGCAGGCCGCAAGATTGTTTAGCTACTTCTTTACATGGAGAATTTTCTGTGCGGTGGAACCAAACCGCTACTCCGTACGTGGCAATGGGAATGAAAACAGCTTCATACAGCAGAGTAGGCAATGGGGACGGATGGCTTTAAGATTTCATAATGCAAGACAACTTTTTTCAAACTTTGATATGAAGATGAGGCGTTATTCAGATGTAATGTGCACTTACGACAGCTCCCTGAAAACTCCATTGATATCATGGCAGCAGTAGAGCAGACAGTTTACTGTGAATAATGTCACCGAAACTGTTTCTTTTGGATAATGAGACACGTTGTTCTTCTTAACCAAGTGTTTCCGCTTTAGTCTCGAGGAGAGAGGTTCAGCTTTATTTTTGGTGAGGGCTACATTTCTTTTAGCATTAGTAGAGGCATATGATGCAAGAAAGCAATCTTATGCAGCATCACCCAAAAAAAAAAAAAACACTTCCACTTCACCCCTCGTTCGTTCGAAATACCTGTCCAGCTGAGCCTTAAATTTATTTAGGCTATCAGCTTCCACAACAAGGGATGGAAGTCTGTTCCACCAACCAACTACTCGCTGGCTAAAGGCTAATTTCCGCACATCTGTCTTTCCTCAATCTGAATTTATGCCCTCTCAGGTGATTATTCTGAGCAAGAGGAAGAATTCCATCGGCATTGAGCATGGCCAAACCATTCAAGGCTTTATACACCTCTATCAGATCACCTGGCCGGTGCCTAGTCTCCAGACACTTTTGTTGTTGTTCTGGGGGTTTCATGGCGCATAAGCTACTTTGGCTACAATGCGCCTCTACATTTCTAAAGAGGCTGTTCAACTCATGTTGGGTAAACAGCTTCTGGTCAGATGTCTCTTCGTCGCGTTTGTTCTCAGGATCGGTTCAGTTCTCAAGTCTCCGCAATTGCACCTTCATAGCATCCATTTCGTCTTCTAAAGACTTTGGTTCTTTAGAACCAAATTCTTTGTAATTTATTTCGGAATGAGCCACGCACACAGCTGAATTTATTGAGGTTATTTTTACAGTTGGGCGTGACGATGAATGTATTTCAAAAATTCCCTGTTATCTTACCAAAAAATTATCAAATAAATTATGAAATAACAGATCTAGACATATTCAAATAATTACATAAATATGATTGTATATAAACAATAATAGTGAATAATCGTATTCGAGCTTGGCAGAATAGTTATGTGAGGTTATAATCAGTGTCATCGCAAAACCTAGATGTGCTAAATGAAAACCGAAAACAGATTAGAATCACTGCTTAAAGATCTATTTTGCATTTTGTTCCGATGAAAAATACTTGTTGACCCGTGCTTTTTAAATGTTGCATGTTAAATTAAAGCACTTCAGAAAAATGCAGTCCTAAAAATACTTATAATTACTTACGTTTTGTAACTCCCGGAAAAGTTTAACAGAAAAGTGTTTTTTATCAGAAAAAAAAATATTTTTTTTTTCTAAGATAATATTATATTTAGAGTGCCTTATACATACTGTTTTTTTCGATTATATTACGGTTGGTTCTCATCCGAAATGTTAATGTTACTATCGGATTTTCCTAGATCGATGAAGGTGAAACCCGTAACCGGAAAATTTAAATGACCCGAACGCTGTAATCTCCGTGCGTTCCAAATAACTTTTATCCTATGTTTGAATATTTTCTTTTACTTGATATCTCGTATTCAGCACAAATAACGGGTTTTATAAATCTCTATGTGCTGTTGATCTGTAATCACCTTGAAAGATAAAGATAAAAATTATAAATTGTTTAATTGGAGGTGGCATTTACAGAGATAATTTCGAATCAAAATATCATCAGAAGAGGTGGGTAGTGCCTTCATTAAGCGTAACAACTTAACTGCTTCAATTACTTAATTTAGTTCAATTACTAAGATTAATTTAGTTCAATTACTAAGTTTCATCTCTTTGCGCGCTCCTCGAGATCAAAAGAATTTATTTCCAGAAAAAAAAAGTATTAATAATAAATGGAGAAAGTAATCTTGGAAATTGCACTAAGACCAAACGTCTCTAAAATTTAAGAAATGGGGGGAAAATAAATCTGTCAACTACTACTGAGTGCCAGGCACTCAGGATGAAGGGTCCGTATTCACGGATGGTCGTTAGTGTAGTATCTCAAATAGAGAGCTTTATGGTAACTGAAAAAAAGTTTAGTAAAAATGTTTTTGGCTTGGCTTAAAACTGAGGAACGAACGAAAACGTTGTCTATTTGAGTCTTTTCAGTTGTTGTTAATGACAAGGGTGGGAGAAACGACTGGCAGGTGAGAGCCGTGCAAGACTCCGCGCAGGCTTCTCCCCACCACCGCCTCCTCAATACTGGCTCTCTGAGTACCTCCTTGCCGGGACAACTCCAGCTTTGAAAATTGTTAAAAAAATACTTCTCGTCGCAAAATTTATAAATGACCATTATAGAAATATAAACTAACTATTTAGCAACCTTTTTGTCACCAAAAGGATAGTTACTTAGTACAAAGAAGCGCGCTGTGGAAGTGCAATAAAATTTTTTTTTTTTTTAATTTTAACACAAAACGTAAATGATAGATTTCAATCGGAATATTTTTCCCTTGATAAGCATCGAATAATGCATAGCTAATATGGATACATGTATAGGGCGGTACCTATAACGTCTGTTCAACTCCGCCTCGTGTCTCTGTGAAGAACAGCATCACTACAAATGTGCCAGATATGTGTGTGTGTATTCTGTTATTGTTATTATTTGGTTTTTAGGAGCATTAGCAACTAAGGCCATATTTCTCCAGGATATGCGGTGGTCATTCCCTGATCTTTCCACATTCTCCGTATTTGGTGGTGACGGGCCTGTGTGTATTCTGGCTACCCAGAAGCATCAGTCACCTGGACAGATGATTCTGGGTACTCGTCTACACCACGGGAAGGTGGACCAGTTCCAGTAGAGCAGGTAAAGTCTCAAAAAGACTCTGACCCACCTGATGTTGCCAAAAGGTGGGGCAGATTCCTCCGGGCACCCATTCCAGAAGAAAAGAAAGGAGCGAGAGAGGGAAAAAAAAAACACATCCCGTGGTGCTACGGGTAGCTAATGAAATCACAATGCATAGCTAATATGATTTTTAAATTTTTAGCTCCATTAGCGACGGAAATAGAGGGGGGATACGAAAATTACTCACATTTTCCTGTCTGGCACCGCCATTTTTAATTTTTAAAATATTTTATAATTATATTTTAAACCTATTCGTTGGGATCTTTCCAATGGTGTATAATAAGCTATAGGTTGTCGACAACTTTCTGCTCCCCTTCCCCCACACACACACACACACACATTTCTCAGCCACATTTTTGTCAACAACGATCAATATGGCGTTATGTTGGCCCACATGATGTACAAACCCATGCAAAATTTCAGGTCAGTAGGTTGAGCGGTTTCAGAGATACAATGCTGTGACAGGCGGACGGACAGACATATAACCGAGTGACATAAGGGTTCTTCGTTAGACTATGGACCTTAAAAAGAGGCTTGCGAAGGTCGCTTCATCTAAAAGGAATTTAGATAACTCTTTAAAGCATTAACGTAGAACTTTAAATGATTTCGTTTTCTCTTGACATAAATAACAGTTCTGTAAAGAGAAGGAAAGAAACACTTAAGTTCTCTTGTAGCCTAATGAAATTATAATTCAACCAATAAGAAATAGACTTGATTTTTTTTTCCCTGCGCTTTTTCGTTTTCTCCGAACAAGACTGTGTAGTTCCTCTCGACCTCTGAGTTACACCCTTGAAAGTTAACCCACTAAATTCGGACAGACGTAGTTTCAAGGCTTTTCTTAATGAAAGTGGATTGAAATCGGAAGGTCCTTATTTAATATTCAAAAATCACAAGAGCGTAATGATATAGAGCATTTTCTTTTAGTTTAATAAAAGCCAGAGCATATGCATATTCTATCAAATAATATCAAAAAATTCTATTCGGAACCAGCACATGTCACTCAGTTTAAAGTGACAACTGTGTGTTTCTCCGAACAGGTGAACTCTCAAAGGAGTGCAGAACGATGTGGCTACATCGTAGTGAACTGTAGTGGAAAAGCCAATTTACCTTTTCCCTAAAGAAGAACACGGTGCCAGGGGAAAAGGGCAGTGCACCATACTAGTGAAACGTGTTTATCGAAATAAAGTTTGCAGGAATGTTATTTGTAAAATGAATTGACATTTCAGATTCTACATCAGCTGTCTGTTCTTTGGGCACGAAAGATGCTAAGTTGATAAAAAGTGAGCACGCAGTTTTCTTGTCTTAAATTGCAGTCAGGATAATGGCGTTGAGGGTGTTGCTGGTTGATTTGCAGCCGGGGTAGGCAGGAATGAACGAAAGGATAACTCATTCTAAGTTTCGACGATTGGCTTAAACTTTTTTTCAGGCCTTATGTTAGTTCTCTGGCCTTAAATTATACAAAATAGTGCCGCTTAAGATTTAGAACTAACACAATATTGTAGTAATGGATTAATTTTGATCCTTATAATTTTTAATCAGAGCAAGGAATGAATTGTAGGTTTAACTTAAGAAAAGAAGATGGTTATGTAGATAATTAGGGAACAGACTACAGCCAAAAAAAATCTTACCCCTTCCAAATACGTGTACGATTTTTGTCTGTCATTTATTTTTGTACGATTTAAGTATACGAACCTTACTAAATAATGAGACTTGTAGTTATTTAGGTTTTTAGGAGCATTAGCAACTAAGGCCATATTGCGCCGGGAATATGCGACGGTCATTCCGTGACCTTTCCGCATCCTCCGTATTTGGTGGTGACGGGCTCGAACCCCGGTCTAATCAAGAAGCATGTGCTACGCACTGCTGCTCCTTCCCACCTGGCTACGGAGGCGCCACTTGGAGTTATAAATAATATTTATATTTCAATGCATCATGGAAGACCTAATAATTTCTGGTAGAAAACTGGTAGGGCACAATACCACCAGTTTTCTGGTAGAAAACTGGTGGTATTGCGCCCTACTCCGCATTCTCGAGCCCGTCCGACGAAAATGGCCGTCTTAGCTATGCTCTGATTCTACTTCCATTTCGTTTCAGAGATGTTCAATTGGAGTGAAGTCGAGCTCTGTACTGGCCATTGCAATGTTCAGATGTTATTGTTTCTTCGAACCACACGAACACAATCTTTCCTTTGTGACATGGAAGGTTGTTGTGGTGGAAGATGTTTTAAGGCCGTTCCCACCAAATTGCTACAACATAGAGCACATAGAATTATCTAGAACATCATTGCAGGATACAAAATTCATGGTTCCATGAATTTTGTATCCTGTATTGGTGTACTGGATTGGCGCCTCAGTAGCCAGGTGGGCATGAACAGTAGTGCTTACACACGTTTCTTGATTAGACTGGGGTTCCAGCCCGTGACCACCAAATGCGGAAGATCAGGTAGGCAGGAATGAACAGAGAACTTCGGTAACAGAGTTACGTAAAAATTGCATGCGAGGACAAAAAAAAAAAAAAAAAAAAAAAAAAATTGATGTTCTGAATTGGTTTGGTGAGAACGTAACTCTTCTTTTCATTCATATACACTGGTGTTCAAAGAAGTGCATCACCTGGGAATTTCGCATTTCTAACTCTTTTTCGCGATGGTATGTTACATTAATGACTAGCATCACAAACAGAAATATAAACAAAAGATATTTATTACAAAAGTTAAGACAAAGCTAAATAATATTTGAAAGGTGCTTTCAAAATATTCCAAAGTGAGCATTTGCAACCTTTATACAACAGTTTTGGTAAACACGACAATTATGGCTGAAATGTTATTCCTTCCAAGACAGTGGAAAACTTTAAGGATTACGCTGATTCCTAAAAAAAAACCTTGCAGAAATAACCATCCCGCCCATCGACCAATTGCTGTTTCATCAATATTTACTAAAATTATTGAAAACATCATGCTCCCATATCTTCAACATGCAATCTTCGCTAATGCGCCTGTCAATGTGTATTTTGGTTTTAGAGGGCGCTCCACAACAAGAAGCCTAGCTGACACCATTGTACGCATCCAAACTGCGTTTCAAGATAAGGCACAATGCGATGTATTTTATTTTGACATCAAAGGTGCTTTCGACAGCATAGATCTCAAAAAAGCTTTTCAAATATTAAAAAATCACTTTCTCGTTGACACAGGGATTATTTCCTATCTTCAATACAGCCTAAATCGCAGACTTCTCCTCTTCCCCACTAGTACTGACAATATTCTCGTCACAACCTCAACAGGCATTCCCCAAGGAGCCGTTCTCTCCAGTACTATATTTTCAGCATCTCTTCAATCATTTCTACAAGAAAATCCAAATCTACTGGCATATTCCGATGATTTAAAGTTATTTATAATCTCCAAAGCCAGTGATGATATTCGCAAAGTTATCAATGATGCGAATTCACAGATTTGTGAAATCATCAAGTACCTGAAAGACCTCAATCTGAAGATAAATGCAAGCAAATCTGCTCAAATTATTTATTCCCTTCAGAAACAACCCAACCACAAGAAATAAAAATTGCAGATGTCCCAATCCCAAATGTTTACGCTCACAAAGACCTTGGAGTTGTTTTTGATAAAAATCTCTCCTTTAATGCCCACTATTTATATGTTGCTCAAAAAATTCAAAAAGCAAAATGGTTAATCAAACAAGAAACAGCAGCGATTCAAGACGGAAAAACAGTCATTAAGCATGTTCAAAGATGCATCTTTCCCATTCTGTCCTATGCTTCCGAAATCTGGTCTGGTGCTCCTCAAGTAACCGTCAAGAAATTCCTTGCCCTAGAATATTGGGTTCTTAGATGGCTCAACAGTAAGCTTCGTTTTCGCCATACAATATCCAGGCAACAGCTTTATAAAAACCTGAAAACAAAGCCTCTGCAACAGATGATCAAAGAGTCTGGAGTCATGCTTCTTGCAAAGTTAATCACCTCTGCATGCGATTCACCAAACTTCGCCAGTATAATAGCTGTCCCCAACAGGAAAAATTCAAGAAACCAGCAATTCAAATCCAACCTCTCCAGGCTCAAACAAATGGACAGAATGTTCCCCAATGCATATCTTCACCTCATAAATCATCACAACATTGATTGCAACAGGTTAATCAACTCTGAAGCCTACAGGAGTCAGATCTCCGATAAAATGAAGAAAAATAATCCAACCCAGTAATTGCAACTGAAAGCCAAATGTCCTGTTCTGCAATTTTTTAATTCATAACTGTTCTGCAATTTTTTAAATTCTTAACTAAAATTCGTAGCCATTGTTAATATCTATATAAAATCTGCTATGTACATATACTCGATTATTTTATGTCATTCCCTTTGTATTTTTACCTGCCCCTAGCCATGTGCTGTGATGGGCTTGCTTTATTTGCAATAAATGAATATTTATTTATTTATTTATTTATTAGAAGCCCTCAATTTGCTTCAGTTTATTATTTTAAATTGTTTAAATATAAGGTAGCTTATACCTTTTTGTAGGAAATATAATCACCCGACGCTCACATCAAATTGATCCGGTTAATATATAATATAAAAGATCTGAGTTTGTAACGCGATAATATAAATATTAAAATATTAATTTATACCTTTTTTTATAAAACTAATCTTGTATTCCATTTCCGATGTCTTCTTACTGCTACCACGGAAGAGAAAAGCGTAGTCTATGTACATCAATCTACCCCAAAATAAACCTATCAGCAATGATAGACTAGAAACAGAAGACAATTGTCAAACTATATTAAAAATGTTTTAGACTAGACCTCTTTATAGGTGACTAGGTTATTTCGGTTATGAACCGTGCTCACAAGAAGTAAAGTGACAAATTTAACAATATCCACTCTCTTATAATTTAAAATTAGTGTACAGCGTCAAGATTATTTTTGTTAACCAATGTGAATCGAGCTATTCACACATGCGCATTGTTGTACATAAGGTCCACGAGTCCGAAATAGTGTATGGTCTCCGCATATTTATAGAATTACAGTTTAATTTCTTTAAGTGTTTCGGCTATTGAGAGTTTGTGTTCATTCTGTGTATTAATTACTTTAGCTTCGGTAAAAGAAAAACATGGTTTTCCTGAATGGCGTGAAAGGAAAGTTCAGATGCTCCTGTCCTTCTCGCCCTCATAGATGCCTTGTGTTGTTGTAATCGCATCGAAAGATAATTTTAGGTAGAACCGATGTAAAAAAGTTGCATTCCCCACAAGCAATGTTATAGATTATATTGGTTCACTCCATGTTAGAGACTGAGGTTGGCTTCCTCGCCCTCAATATTGTCTGGAGTTTACTTATCGGTTGTGCAACTATTTTGAATTCTGTGTTTTTGAAAGTGTTAATAAAGTGTTCATACCATTGTTGCACATAAGGATCGTTAATAAAATATTTGTGTAGTGTTCTTACTCGGCGGAACCGATTCGGATTTTTGCTTCGCCTGTCGCTGAATGTTTCTAATTATACCTGGTGTATATCCCCTGTTTAAAAATTTTGTAAGTTCCCCGAGTTCGTCATTGAGAGATTCTTGTGTAGAACTATATCTGTACGTATTATAAAATTGGTTAAAAATGATGATACTCCTTTTATACGTAATAATGTCGAATAATGGAAAAATTTCCCTGTATTAGTAGGTTTACGGTATATTTTAAATACCGTGGTGCAAACTAATATTAAGTTAAGAAAATTTATAGAGTTCTCACCTGGTTTTTCCTTTTCCAAAGTAAATTTAAGTCTTATGTGTATATTATTAAAAGAACTCATAAGATTATTTACATTATCTTCATGTGAAGTAACAAGGATATCGTCCAAGTACCTACCATAAAATGTTAACCTGGGAATATACGGATCTAAGTGTAATTACTCAAAAGTGTTAAGATAAATTTCAGCTACTAAACCACTCAGGCTAAGTCCCATCGGAAGGCAAAAAATTTGTCTGTAAATGTCCGATTGAAAATCAGTGTAATTAGCCTCTATAAGAAATCTAATTAAATGAAATATTTCGATTATAGGTAACTTGGTTTTATTTAATATTATGGAATTACTATTAATAAAATCCCGTAATGTATCGAGCTAATATTTAACATCTACATTAGTAATGAGACAACATAAAGGGAAAACAGTTTATCATCATTATCCAACTTTTTGTTTTTTAATAAATTAAAAAGTGAATCGGAATTTTTTATACTGAATTTTAATGTAAGACGTAAAAGTTTTATGATTTCATATAAATAACACGCTAGAGATGCAAAAGCCGAATTTTTGTAGGATACAATCGGATATCCCTTTTTATGTAACTTAACTTGTCCAAACAGGGTAGGTACATTATTAGTTCTTGCTTTAAGATGCTTTAGTGTCGCCATTGTAATATATTCTTTTCTTTGTTCAGTTAAACTGTTATTGTATTGTTTGTTTTATCAGGTTGTCGAACGTACTGCTGTTTTCCAATCGATAGGTGGAATTATCGGATATGATATTCTTCACTTTCTCAATATAATCTTTCCTATTTAAGACAACCACAGTGCTTTATCTGCTCTTTGTATTACAATTTATCATTTTTCCTTAGTTTGTGTAATCTAATTCTTTCTTGTTTTGATAGTTTCGGTATATTAGGATCCTTTGAATTATTGATAACATTATCAGCTGTATTATTCCTTACCTATTCTTAGTATTTCTTAAACCGTATTCAAATTCCCCTACTGTTTTTTTTTTTTCGGAAGTCGTGTAAGTGGCAGGTTGTAATTAAGACCTTTTTTTTTTAAGAAGATTTATTTGAACTGTGGATAAATTTACGACGCCGAGGTTCGAATTATTTCCCTGCGTATCTGTATCATTAAATATAATGTCATTGTGTATTGTAGCTAAATCCGTTACATCATGTTGCATGATTCGACTTATACCTTCCACCCCTCCTTTATTATGTGTCGTATTTTCTTTACTATACTAACGAGGCTAAAGTAATTAATACACAATGAATACATAAAACTCTTAATAGCCGAAACAACTGAAATGAAATTAAACTAATTCTATAAATGTGCGGAGACCTACACTATTTCGGACTCGTGGACCTTTATGCGCATGTGTGAATAGCCCGATTCACATTGGTTAACAAAAATAATCTTGACGCTGTACACTAATTTTAAATTATAAGAGAGTGGATATTGTTAAATTTGTCACTTTACTTGTTGTGAGCACGGTTCATAACCGAAATAACCTAGTCACCTATAAAGAAGTCTAGTCTAAAATATTTTTAATATAGTTGACAATTGTCTTCTGTTTCTAGTCTATCATTGCTGATGGGTTTAGTTTGGGGTAGATTGATGTACATCGACTACGCTTTGCTCTTCCTTGGTAGCAGTAAGTCGACATCGGGAATGGAATACAAGATTAGTTTTATAAAAAAAACCGTATAAATTAACAATCTTTTAATGTGGATATTATCGCGTTACAATCTGATCTTTTATATTAACCGGATCAATTTGATGTGACGGTTGAAGATATTTACTACAAAAAGGTATTATAAGCTATCTTATATTTAAATAATATTATTTAAAGTAGGAAGAATTGGGCTTCATAGCTCTTATATTTTTAAATCATTTTAAATGGAAAACAAAATGAAAAGTTCACCAGGTACAAACTAATATTTAGTTGAACCGCCTCTGGCCCTGATGACAGCAGCACACCGTTGCGGCATTGGCAAGATCAATTTCTGAAGATAACCAACTAATAGTTCGTTGTCTCAAACACGAATTATGGCTTCCTGAAGTTCACGAGGGTCTTTAGTTTCTTTCTGGGAACTGCAGATTCCACACAATGCCAATAGTTCTCTATAGGATTTAGGTCCGTGCTGTTTCCTGGCCAGCTAACAGTTGTAATGGGCCGTTCTTAAAACCATTTTTTCACCTATAACAAATGTAAACACATTACAAATGTAAACACGAACCTCTAATGCAGAAATGAGCTAAAGTAACTACAGCAGTGCTTTTCGCTTACACTTTTCGCCCGATGACAAGGATCAGAGTCGTCCTGAAAGATGCAGATACTTGGCAGGTTGAAATGGTCTCTAAAGGTCGGCAGCAATTTGCCTTCCTATATAGGCAGGTATCCACTGGCATTTACGGAACCTTTTATAAACTTCAAGTGACCTACTCCGCGATACGAAATGCACCCCCATATCATTTGGCTGGTAGGTAATTTTATTGTAGACACCATACAGTCTGGATGGTATTCATCACCACGTCTACGGCGAATCGTTTGTCTTCCATCAAAGCCATGCAGATTGAATTTCTTCTCATCCGAAAAAATAACTGATTTCCACTACTCGGGGTTCCATCCGACATGCTCCTTACACCAAATTAATCGGGCCTTTTTCATTTTTTGTGTGAGCAGGGTCTTCTTAGGACGACGGGTTTCAAGTCCATTTTTGTAGAGGCATCTTCTGACTTACTGCACTTGCTACCACTCCTGTATGTTCTTCCCATTCTCTTTTCAGCTCAGTACGAAGAAGCTTTACGGTTTTAAGGCATAAGTGCTTCAAAATTCGGTCCTGTTTTGGCACCCGGTTCCTTTTTTCCTATCAGCAGAACCAGGATTCTTGAGTTTGGAAAGAAATCTATTCACTGTCGACTGATTACAAGACAATCTATAAGCAGTATGACGGGAAGAACATCCTTCCTCACGTAAAGCAACAATAGTACTCTTTCTTCGTGCGTCAACTGAACGTAACTTTCCATCCCGACACAAGCAAGGAATGACTGCACTCTTGCAGAGCGTGCTTATATAGCTGAAAGTAACAGCTGATGCAATATTACGTCATCACCTACGCGTGTCAATCTTATCTGATACAATCTGTAAGAAATATTGCCATATATTTAGTTCGGACGACAATTATAATTTTAAGGGGTGATGCACTTTCTTTGAACACTTGTGTGTGTGTGTATTTTTATTTTATTTTATTTTTTATTATTATTTATTTTTTTTTTGGGGGATCACCTATGATCATGTTTATAGGCCAAAACGTCGAAGTCACAGTGTTTTTTTTTTTTTTTGAAATGAGTGGAATCAGTGTACTTTGATCAATTTACTCGTGCCGTTGAAGGACTATGCGGGTTGGATTGATGAGTCTGGTTAAATTTTACAAAATACAGTGCTTAGTAGCTAAGCAGCTAATTTCTTTTGCGAAAATATTACATAACAGTCACCTTTTACGTTATTTTAATATAATTGGATAGCCTTCATCTCCAGATGCCTTATTTACTTTTAGCTTCAATTGCTGTGAATGATACTGTGTAACCTCGCGCCCCAGTTTTACGGGCGCGAGGTCATATATATATATATATATATATATTACTTCTGTTCATTTGTCTCTTGTTTAAGTTATTGGATTTTTCTGTTGTAATGTTTGAAGATGAAATTTGATTTACTGAAGTTATATAATTTAGCGAGAAATCGTTTTTAATTTACCGATTTCAAGTTTTATAAAATTGTTAATAATAAGTCTGTCTAGTTTCGTTACTTCGCATACTACGAAGTAACAAAACTAGAGACAGACATGACAATGTACAGGACGAAACTACATACGAAGTGGCTGGAACAATTATCGACAGTTCAGGTCCCCGAACCGCGAATAGCCGACCACAGACAGATCATCGGCAAGAAGAACCAGATACCTTCTGTAATCTTGGAAAAAATCAAGCAGGATGTCAGCAACCAACTAGTAACAATATCCCAATACGGCCATAATGGAACCAGAACTGGAGGAGGAACAGAAGAATTACAACAGAGTAGCCAAAGACCAAACAGACAAGATTGCGATATCCAGAATAGAAGAAGAGTGGAAGAAAGCGCTAGCAGAATTGGAGGGAATGGATCCCATAAATACTCTCACTATACCGAAGCAGAGACCCAACAGAATCATTTGGCAAGTCACAGACCACCTCAATACGCGAATAATATGGGATTATCTCAACAACAACGAAGTTACACTAGACACCATCTGCACGGCCTTTACTGTGCCGCTGTAGCACCGACGAGGATGAACGGAACAGAAACCAGAGACCGACAAAACAAAGACTAGGAAAATGTGAGAAGGCACCATAGGACAGTTATAAAAATGATACTGTGTAACCTCGCGCCACAGTTTTACGGGCGCGAGGTTATATATATATATATATATATATATATATATACATACACACACACATTACTTCTGTTCATTTGTCTCCTGTTTCAGTTATTGGATTTTTCTGTTGTAATATTTTCCACACACCAAGGCTCAAAATTTCGTAGAATAAATGTAGGAGTAGATTCTACAGCTAAAAATAAATCCAGAATGGATACTCAACAGTTATTCACCATCACAACCAATCCGTCGGTTGTTGTATTCGATTTGGTTTAAGTCATTTTAAAATGTCAGAAACATTACGGGGAAAGTGGGTTAGTTTATAAATCACATTCTTTGCCGATTTTAAGGGGGTATGTCTTCTACTATATCCAATAAATTGTTCCGCAGAAAATGTAGGTATATGCCATTTCTCGAGCGTTTGCTGGTAAAAAATAAGGACCAATAGCATTGTCCCCAAGAACACCGCACCAAACAAGGAAAACGTATGTTGATAATGAGTACAGAGTCATATATTGATTTTCTAGGGCCAAGTAGGAATATTTTGAGAGTTGAGAATTCCATTTCTTGAAACACACAATTTATCTGTAACCAGAAAATGACTGAGAAATTGAAGGTGACTGGTACATTGCAAAGCTAATCCGTCTTTATTCTCTTAAGTGGAGACCGCAAAATGAGCCACAGCCACTGACTTAAGTTCCTAAGGATGGAGGAGGGTGAGAGGTGGCTTGGAAAACAGCTGATTTGATGCAGGATAGGACTGCTCCGCGCGCTCGCACACTGTTCTGGGGACTATTTTTTATTCCTTCATTTTTATGATTGAATTTTATTTTTTTTTCAGTGTTTATGAATTAAGGTAGAAAATAAGTACAGTTATGTTCTGTGCTTGCTTCTTTTGGCATACTTAATTTTTTTTCTTTCTCATGCTAGCACTCAGAGGTGAGTGCTGAAAATTAAGCTAAGCTATACATACGATATAGTTTCTCATGCTATTAAAAATAATGAAAAATTTAAAAAGATTTTATTAAGTTAAATGTATCATGAGTATTAAGATAATAATGGTAATGAAATAAATTTATTGAGATCATGCTCGCAAAACGATATACCGATTACTCTACCAGCAAGGAATGCGAACGAATAATGTAAACTTCAATAAAAAAAAATAATAATAAATAAACCATAACGAGGACAAGGATAGCGTACAAATGCAATGATGAATGGCTGGCTAGACTGAGTTGTAAAAAGTGGACTTTCTGTCTAAAACCCTTCTGGTTAAATATGAAATAAATCAATCGAAAAATAGAGACAATTAATTGAATTTAGTCTGTTATCTTCCCAAAATTAAAAATCAAAATAGAGATTATATTCGGGATCACTCTTCTTGGGGCCTTAAGAAAAGCGATATAAGCGGAAGCGTTATAAAATCAAATATGCATGGCATTGGGACCAGAAGATCATGATGGCCTCAGTGCCATGCATTTTCTTTCTGTTTCCAGATTGATCTTGCGGCCAGAAGGAAATAGAAAAAGCGGAACACCCGTATAAGCAGGAGGGTTATAACGGAAGTTTACTGTATATACTCTGATATTATTATTGACTTTGTCCAGAAGTTTACGTGATCTCTTACAATTCCTCGGGCTCTTCACTGGGGTGGACATTGACTGAATGTTGAGCTATTTAATAGTTTTTTTGGGGGGTGTGGGAAGTGGTGTCTGCGTTACCGAAATGTTTGTATTTAACTGGCTTAAAAATATATGCAAAGAAAACGATACTTTGAATTGTGTTCACTAAAATTGAAATTAATTGAATACACAATTGTTAAGGATCTCACTAGTTCTACCAAATTCACTTTGACTTTTATTTTTGTTATTCAGAGTGCCCACCAGGAGTTGTCGACAGTCTTTTTCGGTGCAGCCTTAGAGTTCTTCCTCCGAAACAGAAACAACGAGCTATGCGTCACCTGTAGTTTATATTAAAATACTAATATCCACAGGTTCAGCCAAGACCCAGATTACCCAGCAAACTAACATATCGATACTCCAGTTTGAAGAATACCCAGAAGCTATGGGCTTACATAGGTAAACAAAATCAATGAAAATGATGTTCACTGAATAATAATAAAAGAAAACAGCGCACTAGGGAGGTATGTTGTCGGCAGTCTCTTTCGGTGCAGACGTAGAGCTCTTCTTGCAAAAACTGCATCTCATGCAGTTGATATTAAAATATTCATTTCTAGTGGTTCAGTCCAAATACGAAGTTAACAGGCACAGAAATGATAGTTTGAAGAAATAACAGAAGCCCTAGGCCTACACAGTTAAAAAAAAATCAATGATAATGATGTTCAAAGAGTAATAAAATTGAAATAGCAATTCAGAAAAATATGTTAAGATATCCGCACAGATTTAGGCCAGACATAGGACGATCGCTGAACTACCCAACACAGTTTGTAAATGTGAAGACCAAGACCTACCTAACAGTGTGGGCGGTGAGAGCTCGAACGGAACAAAAATTCTCTACTTATGTCTCACTAACTCCAATTATCCATTACCCAAGTACTGATGCATGTTCCCTTACCACTGTACATGCATATAAACAAATTTCTGGGCCCTTGAACCTTAACTAAAGAAAATTGGAGAAGTATTTTACTATTATTCGTAGAAAATTCTTTCATGATACACTGTGATCCAAATTTCGTGAATTTTCAAATTCATTACCTAAATCGAATTATCTCTTTGCAGATAAAACAGGACGTTAAAGACATTAAATGGCACTTGGTGAACATAATTATAACCATACAGGCGTTTCTTAATTTTTATACTTCTTTTGGCTAGTGTATTGTGGCGGTTGCATTCCATTCTAGCATGGAATGTAACAGCCACCCTCCTATCTGCATGGTAAAGGGGATTTGGAAAATATCAAACGTTCATTGGAAAATTATTTTAATAATAAGCTGTTCAGTTGAAAGGGCACTGTTATATACCTTAAGGCGACTGCAGTGCTTCAGCATTGTAAGGTACCATAAATCGAACTAATTCGGTATAATAGGGCATTCATTTGCGCAAGGAAGAGTTATGAAAGTTATAGAAATGCATCTTTTCTTCGTAGGCGGAAGCGTTTGTGCTAATGAATCAATTTTGTGGCCGCACTTTACGCGTAGTAAGCATGGTTTCAAATACATCGTGCTATTCTCAATTTTTGTCACTATTATTACGAACGTTCCATGGACAGATGATTCTACTAACTTAAATTGAACATTTCATCTATCGCCCACCCAGTCAAGGTGTAGTAAGGATTCCTTAGTATGGTAGGCATGACAACAGCGCCGGGCAGTTTTATATTTTTATTTATATAAGGATTTTGTCTGCTTGGTGACAGAAATATTTGAAACTTCCAAGAAATTTCTGAAATATAAGGGGAAAAAAACTAATATTTCAGGATGTTTGTGATTACTGTGACAATTGCATTGATGTGATGGAAGTTTTTTTTTGTTGTTGTTTTGTAGCGTTATAAACAGCATTCACATTTGTACAAGGATTTCGGAACGAAAATATCGAAAGGAAGTATTGGGCATTAGATGCTCACTTTAATCTCAAAAGAGATACAAAATTTATTCTAAAGACTTTACAAAGAATGTTGTTCATTATATATTATTATAAATGGTATAATTCAGTCGTTGACATAGGAGGTGTGGCAATAAAGTTCCCAGCTTGGTGCAAGTAAAAAGAACCCAGTGAAGGAGCTCAAAAATGGTTTTATTTTTATTCAAAATAATCACCTCCTGATTGAATACACTTATTATGGCATTCTAAAAGTTTCTGAAAAGAATCAGCAAAGGCTGATTCAGCGAAAGAGATGATGTTCATTTCGGTGGTTTTTTTTAAAGCCTTAATTCTGAATTCTCTTTTCTTTAAGGGCAGTTTTCATCTTGGGAAAGAGGAAGAAGCCCGCTAGTGCTAGATTGCGAGAGCAGATTTGGGAAACCATCGGTGGCGCCCCAAATAGTTTCATCAATTCGGAATGGGCGGGAGACATTGTTGTACAACAAGAACCAGCTGCCTTTCTCTCGAAATTGCGACCTAACCCGGGAAGTTCTCTTCAATAATCTTTGAAGTACTTCTACCTAGAACACAGCAATGACCCCCCCCCCACCCTTCAGGTACAGATGCATTGTGAATCACATCCTATTTGTTGAAAACCATGAACAGCAGCATCGTCTTGAACCTGGACTTCTGCGAACAAAACGTTTTGGGCCTTGATGAAGTCCTCTGCTTGATTTGACGCTCCATATCTCGGTCGTACTGAAACACACAACACTCGTCTCCAGCGACAATACAGTAGACGAAATTAGGATTGTCTTGACAATCTGGATGACGTCTTCGCATGATGACACTCTTCGTTGCTTCTGCTCATCCGTGAGGCTTTGCGGCACAAATTTTGCTCTTCCCGAAATCTTCATGCAGAATTTGAATTGTCTCCTTATTTATATCTAACTCAGAAGCCATATTCTGAGGGTCAGACTACGATCTCTTCCCACAGTTTCCCCAAATTTTGTAACTCTCCTCATTTTGAGAGGTTGGACGCCCACTTCTTGAGTCACCGCAAACATCCTCACGTCTGTATTTGAACCGCTTATGCCATTCAAACACACTGATACGAAGGTTTATCATCATCACAAAAAGTTTTTAACGTTTCTTTTGCAGATTTTCCCAATTTAAAGCAAAATTGATATTCGTTCGTTGCTCCATTGAAAATTGACAAGGAACGTTAATGTTACTAAAGAAACTGGCTATTATTTGCAACCTGTCAATTTACTGGACAATCTGTGTACCACCATCTGTTGGGGGAAGTTTTAACTATAACATATCACTTTCAAACTCATCGAATATGACCGCAGCACTAGGAATTTTATTTTCACACTTATTCATTAATTAAGTCATAAATCTATTATTTACGCAGTCTGTTTTGAGCCTGATGCTCCTGCTCTTATCCTCCGAGATCCTGTACAGTTTACGAATGCAAGATAGATTTTAATTACAGTAGTACAAATGTACTGCTGTTAGATTTGCACATTTTATTTATTTCATTAAAATACAGTGAAATTTATACATGCTTACAAGAACTTTTCATAAATATACAAATATATATCGTATTATGAATATCTACACCACTCATCGCATTCTCTGAATTTTGGTTAAACAGTTAATAAACTACATTTCACACATGCGAACTCCACTGAAAACATTAAAGTGAATTTTAGAACACTTTTCATTCATGTCCTATATAAATACTTCGTAATGGAATGAGCATCTTTTGCAGACATAAAAATATTTCGTATATAAATATATTTTGTACAGCTAAGGATTATATATTATAATAAACGAATATCTTAATTGTAGTGGCGTATGTAATGGGTTGTACCTATTTCGTAATGTTAAAATATGGAGTAGTTTGTTTTAACAATGGATGGTTTATTATTTAGGCTTGCATTCAATGTTGAATGGTGCCTTTTTCATAAATGCTGCACTTTACACATGATATTCCAACAGTTAACAGTGGGATCACGATATGTAGCAGATACTGTTTTAGGATGCCGTAAAGTTCAAGTTGGTCCAATACAGCATATTGGACCTAAAAACTAAAAATAAAGGTTGCTTTAGCTTTATCCAGACTCCTTTTAATTTTGGAGCGAATATTTCAATTAGATCGTAAAAATTAATCTTTATATTAGTTCACAATAAAATTTATGAAAAACATATTTTTCAGACTATTTTAACATTCGTCGGTCGATTAATAGTGTTCACGCCTCTGTGTTGTCAGCTTAGTCTTGTTAGATATTAATTCTGTTATTTCCACTCAAAGCTATTCTTTGAAACATCGTTAAAATAATCTTGACCCTGTCATTAAATAGCAATAGGCGTTAGAGACAGTAATTAGGGATTTCCTAATCCCTTTTCAGCCTACAACACAAACCCTGATGTGAGAGTATGGGAGCAAAGGTCGCCCTAAGCTTCTACTACACAAGAATCCCGGTTAAAACCTGGCACTAGCAGCATCGCCTGATGATTGGTATCGGTAAGATCCTAAACCATCCTGCACATGAACCCTGATGGTCATAGTATGGTCACTCCTGGCTTCTACTATACAAGAACCCCGGATCCAGGATAAAAACATGATACTATTCTATTGGTTAATGGAGTTAATCTCCCTGCTATAAATGAATTGCTGGCAGCCTGTACGAACATAGTTTCTGGTAATATCGGCATGAGGAGGCTGTTAGCAGGTATGAATTTAATTTCTGTATTACCTTAGATTTCCTGTTTTCTATTATAACAGCAATTCAAAACTTAATACTAAGGACAGTAATTTGCAGTTGTATTATTTGTAATAGTAACTGTAATATCCTACAATATTCAAATTTGTAGCCCTTTCTGTTCTCCCCACAGCATGGTCTGATGATGGGTATCGGTGAGATACCCGAAACGTCCTTGTTAAACTATGTTAAAATTAATAATATAGTTTTATATTATAATAATGTAGTTTATTAAGGCAAACATCCTAATAAATTATTTTAATTTCACGTGATATAAGAGTGATATGAATATAATGATAACCTTTTTGTTAAAGTATTTCATAAAATTTTAAGACTCGTCAGTGCTTACTTCAATATTCAGAAGTATTTTTTTTTCCCAGTGACCTCATCAAAATCATATCGGGGAAAAAAATGTTGATGCTGAGTCTCGCGTTTTTAATGAGCGGTGGCCAAATAATTACTTTTTTGCACTGCTTAATGATACTTTCACGTGTCTTTATTTGCAATGAAGCCTTGTCGATGTTGAAGCAATATAATGTGAAACGTCACTACACCACAAAACATGCCTCAAATTACGATAAATTTCAAGGAGCTTTGCGCAAAAAGAATTCCAAGAACTAATCCAAACTTTTCAACGTCAACAACAGAAGGTTAAAACTTTTACTCATCAAAATTTATCTGCAGTTAGAGCTAGTTTCCATCTTCCCAAATCATTGCCGAAGAAGGGCCTTTACGGATGGAGAATTTCTAAAACAATTTGTTTGTCAATTGCAGAAGACATATGTCCTGAGAAAGTAAAGAATTTTGCGTCTGTAAGTTTATCTTCATCAACTGTAACGAAAAGAATTGAGGATTTAGGAGCCGATTTTCAAAATCAACTCGTAGAAAAAGTTCATTAATTCACTCATTTTTCAGTAGCATTTGGTGCGAGTGAAGATACAAGCAATACGGTTCAATTACTAATTTATATCCGAGGTGTAAATCAAAATTTTTCAGTAACTGAAAAGATAGTTGCATTAAAAAAAAACTTGAAAGATACAACAACAGGTGAAAAAATATTTTTTAGTGTGTCAGAAGAAATTGACGGCCCCAAATTGAATTGTGATTTGCTATCAGCGGTTACGACGGATGGCGCTAAAAATATGGTCGGTACCAAAATAGGGTTCATAAATATCTTGAGAGTAAAAATATTAAAAAACAAATGCAATTGCAATTTCATTATATAATTCACTAGTAGTCTTTGTGCGGAAATTTTTGTGCGTAGATTCAGTCATGTCAACTGCAATATCAACATTATTTTTTTTTTTCTCAAGACTGGTCTGAATCATCGCAATTCAAAAATTTTCTTAACTATTGAAGCTGAATACGGTGATGTGTTGTACCACACTGAAGTACGATGGTTGAGTCGCGGTAACGTGTTGAAGCGATTTTTTGAACTTAGGATCGAAATAGGTCTATTTATGATCGAAAAATTTTAATATGTTCCGGAACTGTCAGATCTGAAATGGTTGTGGAACCTTAGCTTTTTAATAGATATATGTGAACACCCGAATTTTCTTAATATGAAAGTACAAACACGAGACAAACTTGTCAATGAATTGTATTATAATGTCAAAGCATTATAGAAACGAAACTGGAGTTATTTAAAAGCCGACTACATCGGAATAATTTTTCATATTTTCCATGTTCGATAATTTATCTAAAAATATGCCTAGTTGTAATATTTCCACTGAAAATTTTGTTCAAAACGTTAGTTTGTTGCAGGAAAATTTTGCGGCTAGATTTTCTGACTAAAAATAATTCAAAGGTGTTTGAACTTTCTCAAAATCCGTTTGATGTACCTATCAACGACGTTGATAAGAATTTACAATTAGTTGGTAGATCTTCTCTCCAATGATGCACTGAATACAATATTTAAAAATTAAAATCTAATTCAGTTTTATTCAAATTATCTGAGTCAGATTATCCAAAAATTAAAAATTTTGCAGGAAAGGTCATATCAATTTTCGGAAGTACATATATATATATATGTGTGAGCAGACCTTTTCAAAAATGAAATATGTAAAATCAAAAATATTCACGTCTAACTGATCCGCATTTACATGATTTTTTTAAGATTTGGAACTAGTACTTTAAATCCGATATTGCGAAACTCAGTCGCACTCTACAACCACATTTATCGCATTAATTACAATTTTGTTGTATTAATAACTATTTTTTGTGATTAGTACAATAAATAAGTAATAATTAAAATTTGATATAAACAAACTGGTATATTTTATTAAATATCCATCGATTTATTTTTGAATCTGTATATACAGGTAGGTATAAAATTTGTTACTCTGCATAACATTAGAGTTATGCAGAGAATGTAGTTTTCAGTAATTAGGAATTTTCTCCATCCCGCTAGAAATTCCAAAATATTCATATGTAGCCCGCTTCTCTAAAAGTTTGGGGACCCCTCGTCTAGACATTCTATCGTATTTGGGATGAAATTTTTGAATATAATATTAAAATTGCCGAATATTACCATTTTGATTTTGCGATTTCTAATTTTAAACTTTGCTTAATCAACTGCTTTCTTTAAATGAAAACGTTACCAACCTTGCTCGGTTGAGTTTTAAAACATAATCGACGTACTTTGAAACAAATGTAAGCTGATTTTATTTGAAGGGGAAAAAAATGTGCACAGGTTAGGCGCGAAGTGCATAAGTACGTGCCTTGAGTGACCGGGGTTCAAGCCCGTGATTGCTAAATATGGTGCTTCTTCTTGTATTCTCTGTATCTTGTGAACTGTTCTGACCGCGTGGTCGTCCAGGAGTTATAAACAGGAAATTTATTATTATTTTTTTACTTTTAGCTATGTAGAGCTGTACAAGGGCACTTATATGCTACGTCTTCTCATGCCCTTTTTTTTGTTCTAAGAAAATCGGTTAAATTTGTTTCAGAAATATACCGATTACATTTTCATACAACAACATATGATCAAACAACATATAAATTTAGAAATCGTAAAGACTAAACGGTAGTAGTCCAATTTTAACATCAAATTCAAAATTTTCAGCTCAACCTAAAAATAAGCGATAATAAAAAATATATAATAAGCAACATTTTATCCGCTGCCTTTTAATAGAAACACCCTGTCCTCATTGTAAAGTATTACTCTACTGATATATCGGTGCGAGTTTAATGTTTTCATGTTTCTCTCTCACTGCGGTTTTATGAAGGAGGTACTCCAGGGCCTCTTTGCCTTGCATTCGAATAAAAAGAGCTTCTGGTTTCTATTCTTATCAAGAACGTATGAAATACACATTTCGTGGATTGCTGGACGAAATTGTTAAAGAGAATGAGAATTTTTTCGAAAATATGAATGGATATTTTAACTTGGCTGTAAGTCTATTCAATGGATATAAAGATTACGCCATTTGTTACGGCACTATTATTAAAATATATTAAAATAAACTAGTTAGTCATTGTTGTGATACAGTATATCACAATCTACTTAGAATTGCAAAAGGTTTGAAAGTCGCACATTCCTTTAAAAGACTATTACTGCATTGCATTGCATTGCGATAAACAATTATTATACAGTATTTCATTATAATAAGCTGCTTCCACGACGGCATACTTTGTGGACGCCGTCTTCAATAATTGTCAGAAATACTGTATCAATTCTACAAGATGAAATACTGTATGTGTTAGAGCAGCTAACCATTTTCGCAATAATGGGTCTTAAGAGACATTTGTTGTCTTGTTGGTCACTTCAGTTATTGTTACAGAGTATATCATTTGTGGTAGCTGGGCAATCAATGCCCTGAATGTACTATGTAAGAATATTGTTGATTTTGTTCGGTGATCGATGATGACACCTGTCATTATAGGTACAAGTACAGCATTAGTCCATGGAAAAATTCCTTTTGGTATGCCAGCACCATCTTTTAAGAGAATGAAAACATTAAAAAATCCAGAAATATCACGCAGTTTCTGTAATGCGAGTATTCTGATAAAAAAAAAAAAAACTATAGGTATTTGTAAAAAACCAGACTGTATTGTCAAAATGACTAGAATTTTGTACTTCATTTCTTGGTTTATGCAGATGGAAATGTTACATCACAAAGAGGATTACGTTTATATTATTACTTGCAAAGTAAATAAAAACAGTTCACGATATTGGGAATTTTACCACACACACACACTTACTTTTATGTAAGTTATGAGATTTGTTATTATATTCTTGTAACTGTGGTGACCCGTACTGTACTTCTGAGAGAAGTATTGTTAAAAGTGCGAAACGTTGTGGTTCCTTTTGTGGGATACTCAAATTTACAACAGCAAAAGAGATGTTTTCTGTAGTAATTACGAAACGCACTGCTGATAAAATAGAGTACTATGGGATTCAGACAGCTGTTTACGAACGTGAGAATATAACCGATGATCTTCCAAATGTGCCAAAAATTATTGTAGTGTTCGCTGGAGTTCGGATAGAAGTAATACCACATCAGGAACAGATGACTGGGAAAGAAACAGACTGCGAAGATCACCACAAAACTGAGTACAATTTTGGCCACTTTGGTTCGGATTTTGAGTTTTTTCTTATGGGACTCGTTAGCATGTGCCATACCTTTGGAAGCGATTACAAGATGTCTAGCCATCAGAACATAGAAAGTGGCAATTAATACCAGAGGTATGGCGTATAGGAGCAAAAACTTGGTTAATACTATGGTTTTGGGATACCAGGACCACATATCTGGAGGAAAAGGGTAGCATACATAGATAACCTTGTTTGAGGGTAATCGGAATTCCAACAGAAAAGAATAATAAGCTCCTGGAGTCGCTATACCAATAGAAAGAGCCCAAACTGCCACACATAGGAATACCGTTAACGCTTTGGCATGTCTTCCAGTATGCCTGTGTAGTGGCATCACTATGGCGATGAACCGATTAGCACTAAGAATGGTCAGAGTCAGCACTGTGACACTGATGGATACGTCTCTTAAGAATTCGCTCAGTTTGCAGACAGCTTTTCCATATGGCCAACTTTCGAATGTGTAGATGGTACTAATGAAGGGCACGGTTCCGACCACCACGATGAAGTCGCCCACTGCTAGACTAAAGATGTAGATGTTGGGGATGCTTCTTATGGATCTGTTGCGGAAAAAGATGTATATTAGAGTGCCATTCCCAAGAAGACCGACAATAAACACCACGAAGAACACTACAGGGACGATGTACGTTTCGGGCCTCTCTATGTAAGGAATGTAGACGTCGCTGGTGTTTACGGATGTCAGGTTATCATCGAACACAGTACCGAGGTTGGCCACAGTAGGTAGAGTGCTGTTCTGCCGATGAATAGTGGATTCTTCAGCTTGTGCCATTTTGGAATATACGAGTGATGTGAGATCTGAAAGTAAAATTGAAATTTTTAGAAAATATATGGGGAATGTAAGCAATATTTTAATATTGTTTAATAATAATTCATAGGCTTAACTACTGTCTAAACAAGTCTTTTACAAAAAACCCCACCCTCTTTTGTGTGTTTGAACAAACAATATCATATGTAAATCCCGTCCGAGTCCCTTGAAATAGACCCTGAATTACATTTTAAAAGTAACAGTGCCATTAAAATAATTTTCTACGAAGTGTAGTAAGTTTTGTTTTCGAAAATTGACTTGATTGCAATAAACAAATGGATTAAAAGACACCTTTTGCTATGAATTTCCCACATTACCAAAGTACTATCATATTACTATATTACAGAATCGGTTAATTCATCTATGAGCAAACAAAGTAACAGAACTTCCATTCTTCGTGAAATATATCATGCAATTTTCATTTGCAATCGGATAAATGTGGACATTCCGTTATAACAAATGCGCACATTTACCCAATTATAAACAAGGTGGCAGTTTTCCAAAGTGGTACTAAAGTTGAAAAAAAAAAAAAAAAAAAAAAGAAAAAGAAAAAGAAAAAAAGTGTGATAGGTGATGTGTGGATTGCGTTACATTTCGAACTCTTCGGTTATAAAATAACTTTAGGGATTAAGCATTACTGTATTCAAGAAATGTTTACTAAAACTGCACCATATGATATTCAGGTGAGTGGTAGCCTTGCGGTTGAATTTGTGCAGCAGGGGAGACGGTGCACAAGGGAAGTTGGGAAGCCTCTCGACATGATATTTGGTAGTATGCAGCTCATACTACCAAACTATTTTATACTGGTAGTACGAAAATCGTATACTCGTGGTATGAAATTTTGTGAAGGATCAGAGCTGTTCAAATTTAAAGCAACTTTTGTGCAAGGGATGGAGGGAGTGGGAACTGTAAAAGCTATGAAATCGGAATTGGTCCTAAAACCTTCCTTGAGATTAATATAGTAAAAATGTCAAATTAGCAAGTAAGAGCCTGCTGCATTCACAGTACAAATTCTGCGATAATATATTGGTGCAATAGTATATAGTAATAACACATTAGGTTAGAGAAACAATGACCACTTCATCACGGAGGCATCAGAAATGCGAGCATTTGGTAATTTTCACATTGCTGATGCCTCCGTCCTGAAGTGGTCACTACGGTTGCCTTAAACCTTCTTTTGTATAGTTATTCTTTCTTAGGTGTCTGTATTCGCCCTATAGGTTAGTGTGACGGGGTTTCCTTACGAAATTTAATGCAGGCGCTTGTTTGTCAACTTTATTTTTTGAAGTGAACCTTATTTTGGCGCGCCCCAGGCAGTTTTCACATGGCATAACTTGCGTCCGTGGATTAACAAAAGTCGCCACGAATATGCGACACAAAATGATTCATTGCCCCCACCATTGTACCACTCCGTACCAGGCACGAGCGGAGCAATCCGAAATCAGTACCCCTGGAGAGCGGCCGCGATGTAATTCGCACGCGTGTCGCCTTGACGTTTAAAATCGCTGTATCTGAGCTTCTAGCAATCCGATTTTAAAAATATAAAAACCAAAATATTTCTTTCGTCATTCTCTACCGTATTTCAAAAACTCTTTCGTATAATTCAATATGCCGAAGACTAATAGTGAGTGTTGTAAGGTATATAGAGCACGTATACTTGCAATGCGACGACCGAAACCACTTCCATTGAGTACAAAGGGGAAATCTGTAAAAACTTTGTAATAAACTTGTAAAATATCAAACCACTGTAACATCGAAATAATCAACATTTCAAAAGATTCTAAAGAAGTTTCGCTTAACTTCCGCTATGCGTACTCGCGCGTGTGTGTGCGCGCACACGCACTAACACACAATTTTTTCATTATGTAGTTTTAATTTGAATATTCTGCAGGTAGTAGTTAGCGCCACTTTAGCATTACATTATTTGTTTCTGCTTGTAGCAGTTCTTATACCTAGCATCATAGAGTTTTTAATTTCGTTACATCAAAGTTTTTTTTCATTACATTTACTATATTACAAATTAAACTTATACACTGGTGTTCAAAGAAAGTGCATCATCCCTTAAATTGTAATTGTCGTCCGAATAACTTAAGTATATGGCAATATTTTTTACAGATTGCAATCAGATAAGATTTATACGCGTAGGTGATGACGTAATATTACGTTAGCTTTTACTTTCAGCGATATAAGTACGATCTGAAAGAGTTGTAGTCATTCCTTGCTTGTGTCAGGATGGCGAGTTATGTGCAGTTTACGCCACGAAGAAAGAGTGCTATTGTTGCTTTACGTGAGGAAAATGTTCTTCCCTTCATACTGCTTATATAGTGTCTTGTAATCAGTCTACAGTAAGTAGATTTCTTTCAAAACTGGTTCTGCTGATAGGGGAAAAAAAAAACAGGACACAAACGAGTCTTTACGCCAAAGTAGGACCACGTTTTGAAGCGCTTATGCCTTAAAAACCATAAAGCTTCATCGTCTGAGCTGAAAAGAGAATGGGAAGAACATACAAAAGTGGCAGTAAGCGCAGTAACAGTCAGAAGATGAGAAGAAATTCAAACTGCATGGCTTTGATGGGAGACAAACGATTCGCTGTAGACGTGACGAATACCATCCAGATGGATGGTGTCTACAGTGAAATTGCCTACCAACCAAATTATATGGGGGTGCATTTCGTATCGCGGAGTAGGTCACCTGCAGTTCATAAAATGTTCCGTAAATGCCAATGGATACCTGGCTATAGCAAATAATCTTTGAAGGCGGGTCAAGGTCATTCCCCAGCTATTTCCCAACATATTCACAATGCTTGTTAGTCCTTGGTCGGACTACTGTTTCAAAACTTCTGATGTCAACGTTTGCTAAGATCATGTCAGTGAAATTATTCTTGTAGGAATGGAATCCTTTATCCCACGCCCCACTTTAAATCCTCGTCCTTTATCTAAACCTTGGTTTTCCAGTAAATGTGCTAAGGCTATCCGGGAGAAGAATGTTGCATATCTTAATTGGTTTGTTTCAAATTCTTGTTTCATTTTCTGCCTACACCAAAGCTCGCAACAATTGTAAAGCAGTTATTAATCAGTCCAAATTAGATTTCGAGCAGGCTAAGAGTAGAAAATTTGCTTCTTGCCCTAATGGTAGCCGAGCATTCTGGTCGCTTGCTAAAGCTATTGTCCGCAACTTTTGCCCATCTCTGCGCCCACCTCTGTCAAAACCAGATGGTTCTGTTGTCAATTCGGCCAAGGATAAAGCTGACCTGCTAGCATCCCATTTTTCTTCCAACTCGTGTAGTAATGATCTTGGTAAAATACCTCCCACCATTCCCAACACGCTCCATTCTCTGCCTCCTGTGGCCTTCCGTCAAACAAGATGTCAGAAGGATTTTGAGGAATCTTGATGCTAAGAAAGCTCCAGGTCCTGATGGTATTTCTCCACTTGTTCTCAAAACCTGTGCTCTTGAACTTACTCCTCTTCTTTGCTGCCTTTTTTTCACTTTCTTATTCCAAAGGTGTTTTTCCTTCTGCTTGGAAATGGCCCATATCCAGCCAGTTCTTAAAAAGGGTGACAAAGTCATCCCATCCAATTATCGTCCCATTGCAATTACTTCTACTATTTCTAAAGTAATGGAGAAATCAATTAATCGCCAACTCTTAAACTACCTAGAAACCTTCCGTTCGATCAACGATCGCCAGTATGGATTCCGTCAGTGTCCATCCACTGGTGGTATTCTGGCTTATGTTACCCATTTATGGACAAATTCAGTGGAAAAGTTCGGTGAAACACAAGCAGTTCCTCTTGACACCTCAAAAGCCTTCGATCTTGTTTGGCATAAAGGTCTTCTAAACAAGCTTCCCTCTTATGATTTGCCAACTGTTTTTTGTAATTGGCTATCCAGTTTTCTCTCTGATCGCTCACTGAGGGTGATGGTAGATGGCTCTCTATCTTCTAACTTCTGCACTTAATGCTGGTGTTCCACAGGGTTCAGTTCTTTTCCGCCACTCTTTTCCTCATGTATATTAATGACCTTCTTCCATTGACTGGAAATTCTATCCATAGTTTTGCCGATGATAGCACATTGCATACCACTTTCCATTTTGAGAAACCTTGTCCTTCTCAATCAGCTTCAACTTCTCGAATATCCGCTACCAATTACTTAAATGCCGATCTCCAGGTAATTCTCCAGTGGGGAAAAGACAACTTAGTTGATTTCAATCCTTCTAAAACTCAGTCTTGTCTTATATCTCGCAAAAAGGATTTCTAATCTCTCTTGGAACAATCACATTACAAATATTGCTTCCTCTGTATCTAAAAAAAAAAACTTTAACTTTTCATCTTTCTCGTTTGTTCATTCAACTACGGTTTTCTGGAACCACCTTCCTTATGCGTGTTTCCTGAAAATTACCGTCTACAGAAGTTTAAGTCTAATGTAAACAAATAGCTTCTTTCGTCTTCTCAACCTCCAACCCAAGCACGGTACAAAGTACTATAGGTTCTAATACCTCTCTTATTTGTGGTTTTCATTAAAAAAAAAAAAAAAAAAAAAATGCTGTTCCACCCCTTCCCAATCATCAAACTGTTGGTTTAAGAAACGCATTGCTTACGTAAGTAGTACGTACCACGAATTGTGTGGGAGGGAGGGAGGGGGAGAGAGAGAGAGAGAGAGAGAGCTTGAAAACTGGCTATTGTTGAATTTCTCTGGGTTTTAGTAAGATTGGAATCCTTCTATAGCTGGAAGCGCATACGGAAAATCCTGCGAAGATTCCATGTTTTCTTGCATAACAACACTTCTAGAATGTCTTAACCGTTTTGAAAGTTACACAATACCCTTGACTATTTCCATGGATGTCAGAACGTAACTGATAATTGTTAATGTAGTGTTATTCTTATTCCCCTGAAGTTTCTTTTTTTTGCCGACCGGGCTAGCCGGGTGGGTAAAGTGCCTGCCTGGCAACCCAAAGGTCGCGGGTTCGATTCCCGCCTCGGGCTTGGATCAAAGTATTACAAAAAAAAACCTTGGGAGGTGCATTATGGCCACAAAGCCTATGCGCCAACAACTACCAAAAAAAAAAAAAAATTCTTTTTTTCCATACAATTTGTATGGAAAAAAAGAAATTCATAGATTAAATATAGTTTTAATTCAGTGTTGTTAGCTTTAGACTATGTAGGACTGGTGAACGTGTT
Source organism: Mastigoproctus giganteus (assembly GCF_048544385.1). Lineage (NCBI taxonomy): Eukaryota > Metazoa > Arthropoda > Arachnida > Uropygi > Thelyphonidae > Mastigoproctus > Mastigoproctus giganteus. The sequence continues at coordinate 180,132,019 of NC_143575.1, read as the reverse complement.
GTCGCTTGTGAAAAGATATACAGAGAGAAAGAGACTAAAAAAAAAAAAAGAGCAATAGAGGAGGAGAGTAATAAATATTACACAGTTGTAATTAAGCTAAATGGATAAGTTTAGAAAACTTAAACTTAGAGGTTTATATTATTAAGTGTTCTATAAAGTTATAATCTTACTAGTTGACTGAAAAGCATATAACTATATTTAGTTTTCAATTCACAGAAAATGAAGAAAAAAAAAAAAAAACTTAATTAAAAAAAAATCGAAATTCGCTTGAAATGTAACACGCTGTGTACATTAACTAACTTGTTATTTATAGTGTTAACGCCTTTGAGATTAGAAAGAAATTAATAGTTTAATAATTCGTGGAGCCTCTACAGTTGCTATCCGAGTAGTAGTAAGACTTTAATCCAGATCGTAAAAGGACTGTTCGTAATCTTTCTGAGTAAAGGAATACGGATACAGTAGACTATCTTGTTAACTCCTCTGATCATTTGGTCGTCCCGGAGTATAAACAGAAAATTTATTTATTTTATTTTTAACTCAATCAATGCGCAGGAGGTGTGTAAAATAACGAAAGAAAATTGCGGATTAGCTTTAAATCCGCAATATATATATTTTTTTTATCTGATCATTAAATAAGATCATTTCACACATTACCAACATACAAAGTATAATGAAGGGAAATATCTGAAATAAGTGCATTCATAATTCTGTGCGAACTAAGACTGCATCATTAAATTATCCATTAATTTGTGTTGTGGTATTATGTGGTCAGTTTTTCTGCTTTGTATGATGGAAAACACTGTTTTTCATCACACAACAGAACCCTTGCCGTCCGAGACAGGCTAATTCAGCTCTATGGGGAGGGGGGGGGGGGTCTTGTCGCGATTATCACTTTTTCCGATTTTCAAACAAGGGCATTTTAAGGGTAGTAGTAGTAGTGGCATGTGATGCAAGAAAGCATGTGTATGATCTTATGCAGCATCAGCCAAAAAAAAAAACACACCGTCCCTCCAAATGCCTGTCAAGTTCCTCCGTAAATTTATTCAGTCTATCAACTTGCACAACGACAGATGGAACTTTGTTCCAGCAATTAACCACCCGCTGGCTAAAGGCAAATTTCCGCACATCTGTTCTACATCTGTCTTTTCTTAATTTGAATTTATGCCCCCTTAGGTTCGTAATCTCAACAAGTGGAAGGATCCCTTCAGAATTAAGCGCGTTCAACACATTCAAGGCCTTATACACCTCAATCAGATCACCGCGCAGGTGCCTAGTCTCCAGCCACTGCAATTTGCAGAATTTAAGCCTCTCTTGGTAAGAGGATCCCTTCATTCCCCTCAGCAATCTTGTTGACCTTCTCTGTACACGCTCAAGTAAATCTACATCCCTCCTAAAATGAGGCCTCCAGACCTGTACGCAGTACTCAAGGCGTGGCCTTACCATTGTCTTATACAGAGGGATAATCACCTCCTTTTCGCTGCTAGCAAAATTCCTATATATCATTGACAAAACCCCATGACCTGCCCAGGCAGCCTGTCTGCATTGCTCAGAAAACTTCATATCTGCCTGCACAATTACTCCCAGGTCTTTTTCATTTCATACCACCTTAAGTGTAGTACCACATAGTTGGTACGTTTCTCTGGGGTTACTTCTACCCATATGCAGTAATTTGCATTTGTCAAGGTTAAACTTCAGTTGCCACTTCTTAGCCCATCTGCCCAAATTATCTAGATCCTGTTGCAGTAGGCGTCTCCGTAGCCAGGTGGGAAGGAGCGGCAGTGCGTAGCACACGCTTCTTGATTAGACCGGGGTTCGAACCCGTCACCACCAAATATGGAAGATGTGGAAAGGTCAAGGAATGACCACCGCATATCCCGGAGCAATATGGCCTTAGTTGCTAATGCTCCCAAAAACAATAACAATCCTGTTGCAGTAGCACACTGCCATTACTGTCATTAACAACCCTGCCGACCTTTGCATCATCTGCAAACTTCGACATTAAGCCTGATATACCTTCATCAATATCATTGATAAATATACAAAACAACAGAGGACCCAACACCGAACCCTGTGGGACTCCACTAATAGCATTTGTCCACGAAGAGCAGCACCCATTGGTTACCACCCTCTGTCTTCTCCCACTTAACCATCCTTTTATCCATTGTAACAACTTACCCTTAATACCATTCTGCTCCAATTTGTACACTAGTCTTCCATGCGCAACAGTGTCAAAAGCTTTCCTGAAATCCAAATATATGATATCAAAATTATTTTTTGCATCCAGTTCCTTTGTAACCACATCATATCCTATCAAATTTGTCAGACAAGACTTTCCCTTAACAAACCCATGCTGTGTCTGAATTATTGCTGCAGTCTTGTCTAGATGATTCTGCAATGCATCTTTAACCAGTGACTCCATTATTGTACCCAGAACAGAAGTTAAACTAACTGGTCTGTAATTACTCGTGTCACCCTTCGATCCCCCTTTGTGAATTGGGGATACATTTGCATATCATTTGGGTATTTCCTGTTTTCAAAAGATTATTGGTAACGGTAAGAAAAGAGAAGCAGTAACCATTTCCTGCTTCATGCATTTTTTCCGATTTGTTAACAGGGGTATGTGCAATAAATTGCAGTACAGAAGTGCAGTATTTTTCACTGAATTTTATGACTTCATAAGACTGCCCAATTGTGAAATGTGCCCATTCTGGAAGAATTTTTTTTCTAGATGACACTGGTGATTAAACATCTGTTGAAGCTAAATGTCCCGCTGATGATCACGTTCATATCACCCTGCTTCAAAGGAAGATGCTAACTGTGAAGAAGGTTTCCACTACAGCCCAATCCAACCAAAGACATATATTTGAAAGTGACGTGGAACAGCTGTGTTTACTCGATAATTTGTTGTTGAAGACAAATATGGAAATAAAAAAAAATGAAAAGCTGATACAAAGCACCTTATCCTTCTTTAGTATTCATATTAGTAAAGTCAAATGATATTAGAAAGAACACTTTCTACATCAGCCGAAAAAATGCAATAATGATAATATATAATAATAAAATAAAACAAAATATTCATAATATCCCCCTCCAATGGCAACCATCCAGTTCTGCTTTGCATTAACCTGGCACTGCCTGTTGTCACTTTGGTAGTAACTTATTCGATTGTTCGACAACCTACTCCCCGTAGGTAAACTTTATGGGATCCAGTTTTCTGTTATTCCCTCACATTTTATATTTGTCCCCCTCCCCCATGCCATGTAAAATAAAATGCATGTTTTTCTTAGTGTATTATTTGTGCGATAGAGGATCATAAGTACCATTTTCCCTAGCACAGTTCAAGGTTAAAAACAAAAAGTAAATCTGTAAACTACTAAGAATATCCAAACAAATTAAGTGTACCGATATATCTACTAAACCATTTGAAATGAAGAGCTAAAAAAACTTTTTACTATATTCATAAAAGCACATGCCAGTAGACAACTCCCTTTACAATTGCAAGCCAGGGGTTGCAGTTGTGCTATGAAAAGTAATGATGCGGTATACGCTATCAGTAGTATAGGCTTTTGTTTGTATATACCCGTATACCAGGTGGTTATAAAATAAGTTTCCCTATTAAGGAGACCCTAGTGTCAAAATGGTTAGAGTTAGCACTGAAAAATCGGTGGATATGTCATTCAAGGATTTGTAGAGGGGGAAGTTCAAATTTTCGCCACCAGGGGGAAAACGGCGCTGCACATATGCAAAAGTTGCCGTTTACTTCAAGACACGCTGCTTAGGCAAATGACACCCTGTTAGATAAAGCAGAAAATAAATATATACTGTATTCATTTATTGCAAATACAGCAAGCCCAAGGCTAGGGGCGTAAATTCAGTACAAAGAAGACAAATATAAAATAAAATACATAGCATATTCTATATATATATATTAACAATGAATGTGAATTATAATGATCAAAAATATATATATTGCAGAACACCACATTTGGCTTTCGAATGCAGTTACTGGGTTGCAGGCAAGCAGCTCTTGCAATCAATGTTGTGATAATTTGAGGCGAATTTATAAGAATTGAATTCTTTAAATCTGTTTTGCCTACCTTCAGTGCAGATGTCAAAATTTCATCTTTTCATATTGAATTTTATCCATTCCAAAGCCTGGTCATGCTGCAAGTTAGCTATTGTTTTTGAAGAAAGTGCTCTTTTATTACGTTTCAGCCTGAACATAAAATAATTTTTGTGTGCCTGAATTTTTTTTGGGCTGAAACAATGCTCTGCTCTTTTTATACTTTATGTATGTTGATGAAGAGCCGTACTTCTTCCACTGCCTGTGGCATTTTTGTTTCCTTTTAATGTAGGGTTTTAGATGGGATTTGAACCCCGGTTTGAATTGAAAAGAAAGTCTCTAACGAGTTTGGATGCAGACTCCGTTTTTAATTGAATCAACCATTTTATTAGTAGAAATGTGGCATCCTGAATAGGTATATTTTGAGAGAATCTCACGGGTAATATTTCAAGAGCTGTAAAAACTTTTCTTTCTGAAGGAATTTAATTGATGATATTCTTCTGGTGATTTCCAGAGGGGGCGAGGATTCCCACAGCAAATTTATGCTTGCAGTTCTATACTTTTGTAGTCAGATCTAAATGTAATGTTGCTGCTACGTTTTTCTTGAAGTTGAAGATTAAAGTAAACAAGATCAAGCGCTTGATTACCTCTTGTAACAGGGACGTTGATTTTTTTTTTAGCTCCTAGTCGGACAGCAACTTCATTTGTAAATTATATTTGGTCAGGAGGAGATTAAAGTCGTCCATTATAATTATGTAAGATTGAGACTTATGAACAGTGGTGATCCAGGTTATTACTTCATTAATAATATCATCAGTAGGTCCAGGCGGAATATAAATATTATATATTTGAAGCACTGAATCTTTAACTTGGATCAGAAGAGAAATTCCTTCAAAGTTGTAGGTGTTAATAACTTTAATGTTCGATTTTAAAATAATTGCTGACCCTGCACCTCTTCCATTAATCATAGATGTCATGTATGGCGTGTAGTTGAGATTTTTCGGGAGTAGGAACATATCCTGAAGAGGTTCCTGCATCCATGTTTCAACTAAACAAATTATGTCATGAGATTCTTCAACCAAAAGTGCTATAAGCGTAGACAGTTTATTTTTTACACTTCTTACATTCTGAAGAAAAATGCTGAGATGAACGTAGGTGTTAGAAGGAAGTTTGCAAGTAGTACTGTAAAATGTGTATGTGGTCAGTGAATTTCAATTTATTGTGAAGTGCGGACTTTATCACAACTTCCTGCTTTTTCTGAAAATCTGTTTTTCCTCCTACTTACAAACGCCCGATCTGTGGCTTTTTGAAAGTCAAAAGAAGTTGGCAGGTATGCCGTTTAGGTTTTAGGATTTTCAAAATTTTTACAACCGTTGTGTTATTATTATTATTATTATTATTTTGTTTTCCTTAGATGCAATCAGCTTACGTTCGTTTCAGAACTACACCAGCGACTTTTTTTATCAATGGTAGAGTTGTTCTCCATTATTGGTTTAGTCTGAACGTCATAGTTCTGAAATGAACGTAAATTGATTTTATCTAAAGAACACGAGATAATAATAAATACAACGGTTGTTGTTTCACGAGTCGCGGCCAAGGCTGTAGTAGAGGGTATACGCCGTATACCCTCTGGATTTTTTTAGATGAATAGCCTATATCTTCTGTTTTTTAAGACTTGAAAAAACAAATATTATTAAAATATTTATTGAAAATTAAAAAATAAATTTATTAGAATTTGATTCTTAGGCGATACTTATACAATATAGTTGATTTTGATTCTTAGGCACTCAACTACAGTCGCGGCACTACTGGAATCGTACAGCTGGCAATTAAAAATGCGTACTGAATAGCTAACATCACATACAGCTGTTTCTTTTTTATGTACATTCTAGAAGTACAATTAAGATGTTTACCGACTAAACCGAGAACGCAAACCATTGAGAATAAAGCATCTTTAACTAGTGACTCCATTATTTTACCTGGAACAGAAGTTAAAATAACTGGTCTGTAATTACTCGTGATCCCCTTTTTGAATTGGGGTTACATTTCCACATCTCCAGTCCGTGGGGACTTCCCCTGAGTCCAAGGATGCTCTCATAATACCAAGGGTTTGCTTACTGACTTTGCCACCTCCTTTAATATAACTGGATTGATCCCATCTACCTCAGGTGCCTTTCTTATGTTTAACTTCAACAGTTTCTCCTCCACTTTGCTCTCAGTTATTACTAAGTAATTTAACTCCTTGATTAGGTAAAATTTACATTTAGAAATCTTAAAATCTAAACAGCAACACTCAGTTCAAATTTAACATCAAATTTAAAAATTTCAGTCCAAATACGACAAAAAAGAGGTTAACACGACAAATGGCTTAAACCTAAAAAGAATCGAGTAGACCATGGTGCCTTTAATTGAATCGTCTTGTATAAATGCATTAGTCGACGGCTGAGAGAAGAAAATCCTAGTCAAAATTAATTTCTTTCGACATTGGCTCAAAGCAATAATACTGCTCAAAGTGCTGTAAATGGTAGCACTTTCCTCTTAAATCACAGTTGTACTTTTGTCACAGCCAGCGCAAAAATGCCGGTCACAAAGAGCTACCTCCCCCAATAATGTCTCAAAGTTTAAACGTTACCTTTGCTTACAACGCAGGGATTTGAGAAGTCCTAAGTATATCGATTATATATGTTTTAAAGGAGCTGCAATCTCTCAGTATGCATTAAATAAAGTCGAGGGGAGTCCATTTTCAAATCTTAGTAATTGGCAATTATTGAGCTTTATGTCATCCTGTTTAACATTCCCAGTTTGATGAAAAGGTCAGAGTGCCTTCCAACGACTATTACAGCGGCTCTTACGAAGCCTGTATGATCCCTGCTAACTGCCATATTTCCAGAATAATTTATCGCACTCTTTCCATAGAAATAATTTATCACACCCAGCTATGGAAATTATTTCCATAGCTGGGTGTGATAAAAGGAATGACCAATTCCTTTGATATATTTCATTTGCAGTGGATACAGAATTACTTTCGGAAACCTTTCTAGCTCTTTAAAGAGCGAGATAGTTGTATTTCATTTATTTATTTAAAACTGTATTTCATTTCCATATTTTTTCATGTTAATATTGAATTTTTCCCCTCTTCTCTCCCAGTCCATATGCCTAGTCTATTACTAACAGTCCCTGACCAGTACTGATTTTATTTTATCACATCTTTTTCATATACCAATAGCAGCATTAGTAGAAACATATGATGCAAGAAAGCAAGCTTATATAGCATCAGCCAAAAAAAAAAAAAAAAAACCCTTCCCATTTCACTGAATCCATTCTTTCCAAATGTTTGTCTAGTTCTGCCTTGAATTTATTTAAGCTATCAACATCCACAACAACAGATGGAAGTTTGTTCCAGCAATCAACAACCAGCTGGCTAAAGGCAAATTTCCGCACATCTATTCTACAACTGTCTTTCCTCAATTTTAATTTATGCCCCCTTAGGTTCGTAATCTGAGCAAGTGGAAGAATCTCAACAGAATTCAGCGTGCTCAAGCATTCAAGGCCTTGCACACCTCAATCAGATCACCTCGCAGGTGCCTAGTCTCCAGAAGCTGAAATTTGCAGAACTTAGCCTCTCTTGGTAAGAGGATCCCTTCATTCCTCTCACGTCTTGTTGCCCTTCTCTGTACTCGTTCTAGCAATTCCACATCCGTCTTAAAATCAGGCTTCCAGACATGTACGCAGTACTCAAGGTGTGGCCTGACCATCGCCTTTTACAAGGGGATAATCACCTCCTTATCCCTGCTCGCAAAATTCTTATATATCATTCTCAAGACTCCATGACCTACTCTGGCAGCTTGTCTGCATTGCTCGAAAAACTTCATATATGACTGCACAATTACCCCTAGGTCTCTTTAATTCTCCACTATCCTGAATGTAACCACCCAGTTGATACATTTTTCTGGGGTTCCTGCTACCCATATGCAGTACTTTTAACATTTGTCAATGTTAAACTTCAGTTGCCACTTCTCAGCCTATCTGCCCAACTTTTCAAGATCCTGTTTCAGCAGCATACTGTCATTACTCTTGTTAACAACCCTGCCAACCTTTGTATCATCTGCAAACTTTGACATTAAGCTTGATATACCTTCATCAATATCATTGATAAATATACAAAACAATCGGCCCAACACCGAACCCTGAGGGACACCACTAATAACATTAGTCCACGTAGAGTAGTATCCATTGTATCTACCATAGGCTTCTGTGTCGCCTGACAATTTATGTGCATCCCATGCATTTTTCTTCTCTGCCACGAGTCTCATTTGTTTATCTGATACCCATTTGGGCCTAAATCTAGAACAGTATTTCTTAGTTGGAACAAAAAGCCTAGTAGCTTCCAAAATTACTTCCTTGAATGCTTCCCTTTTAGAATTTGCTGTTGGTAACATCATTAGTTGGTGGTACTGTATAGAACTTAAAATTGCTGAGACGACTGTAACCTTTACGAAAGCAAAAACCCTTCCCTTTATCCCTGATGGTAGTTATATCTTTAAGGAACCACTAGATGGCACCTTTATCTGTAAATTCTTAATGCAGGAATAATCACTGCTAGTAATCATATCAAGAGTGTTGCTCTCTCTTGTTGCCTCTCTAATATGCTGCTTTGGAAAAACAGTCACCCAATAAATCCACAAAAGCGTTGCTAGTGCGCGAGTGACCAGCCCAAAAGTTCCAGTCTATATCTGGGAAGTGAAAATTCCCCCCCCCCCATTATACGACACTCTGATTTACTGGCCCACTCTGTTTCTCTGTATAATTGTTCATTGTACTCATCAGAGTCATTAGGCCTATGACAAACTCCTACCCTTATTTTTGCTTTCCCAGTGCTTATGTCACACTAAACTGTCTCAACATTGCACTGTCCACCTACGTCAACTGGATGCACTTCCTTAGATTTTGTGTTTCTTAACTAAAAGCATAATCCCTCCTAGCTTCCTATCCTTTCTGTACACATTGTATTCCCTAAATTCCAATTCTGCATCCCTTATATCTGAGTGACATCACGTCTCTGATATCCAACAATATCTGCCTAGGATGTCTTAACCAGCACTTCATATTCATCAAATTTATTTAATATACTCGTAGCACTGGTATACATGCACCTGTTCTTACTCTTTTACTCTAACACAGCCCGTGTATTTACTTGTTCCTGAAATCCCCAGCAACTTGCTTTCCGGGCTGTTGTTCATTCCAACAGAAGCAGCGCAAGAATCATTTCCACCTCTGTCAGCAGCTACTGTTAATCTATTAGTCTGTGAATCCCTCTCCCAAGCTAGCAGCTTCCGACCCACCTAACGTTGCCTCGATAGCATCAGCAAATATCCTTGCACACTTTCTATTTAAGTGTATCCCATCCCTGTAGAAGCAATCTCTCCTGTTAACAAGCACATACCACGCTGATAAAAATTCTACCACAAGAGCCCTGCACAATCTCTCCAGTGCCGAATTGATTTACACGGCTGTCATCATATACTCCCTCTTATCGTGTCTCTTCGCAGGATTGCAGACACTTTAAGATTTAACCCTAACTCACGACTTTTTTTTTTTTTTTTCAATGTTGACCTGTATTTGCTAAGTAAATCCGCAGATCTCCTACACTTAATGTCATTAGTGCCAACGTGTACAATGATATCACCTTTTGTGCTCCACAACGTCACCAAACTTTTCCCCTGGGAGACATTCCTTGTTCCTATTCCACTTATCATTTTTTCGCAATATATTTCCCGTTTCCCTGACAATTGAGTCACCGACAATAACTAGTTCCTGTGGGACCAGTGTATTCTGCCCTGAAGATTGCCTGGTGAGAACTGGCTTTGATGTAGGCAGCTGTGAGCTTGAGCCCTCCCCATTTTAATTCCTTCGAGGGCATCTACCAGACTCTTCGAGCTTCTCATAGACGCCCATCAGATAGCTGAGTTGGCGCCTAATTTCTTAATGTTCTCTGCACCTAGCACACAGGCATCCTCCATGGCTAGATCATGCCCTGTTCGAGAGAGTTCCGCAAACGTGTCACATTTTGCACATTTTTTTAGACTGTGATGCGTTGGAGAATCGCACCCTTCGGTTCTCCCCCGAACCACAGCACTTTCGCTACTTTCCGCACGTTGCTTTGCTGCTCTAGTCGTGGGCATGATTTCCGTTTAAATTCAATATAAATAACAATAAAAATTAAAAGGATTTATAAATTTAATTGATTAATTGCCTATACTAAGCTAACAGATTCCTATAGTTTTTCGTTATACCTTACGCTATCAAGTTCGGGATATACGTTACGCTATTCCGTATCGATACTACAACAATGGCGGCAAGTTTCGAACGGTACAAGTTTTACCCATACTAAGTAATAACCTACAAAATGTTCAAAATAAACTAAGTATCATAACTAGAAATATAAAGCTACTTCTAGAAAATAAATTAATATACCAATTAAGTCAATAAAATGGTATAAATTTAAGAAAACTTATCTATTAGCTGGAGCGTAGAAACTTCGCGCACGGAGCTAATCTCATTCCCAATTCGATGGATGAATATGAAATAGATGTTGTTTGTTATTTGGTTTTTAGGATGAAATAGATATTAAAATTGAAACATTTTCATATACCGCTAATGAGTATATGCTTCGTGTATGAATTATTATCTGAGTTATTATTATTTTTGCACTATTCTGTGTTTGCTACTCTATCGTAAAATGAAAAACCTGCTTCATACGCTTTATTAAAAACAAGGAACTGTAATCTGCTTTTACCAAGAATTTTCCAAATGATGTAATCAAGGATAGAAATGTATTTCTTACAATGACGTTAATGCAGTATCCTTACCCATTTTCTTATATTCATTGCAATGATTTATAGGATGACTGCTGTTCAGGAAGCCACTGCCTTTGACAATACCACTCTATAAACTAAAGGCAGCTTCTCCGAATCTTATAGGGTAGCAGTCTCCTTTTGCTTTTAACAGACCGGCTAATTAAATTAAACTTGAGGAGAACTGTTTAATACTATTAAGTCAGATGAGACCAAAGATGCAATCAAATAGTTGTTATGCATGAAAAATGAAGAGGAATTGTGCTTGGGAATGTTTGACGAATTGGCCAAGAGCAGGCAGATCCTGTGGTGTAGTAGTTCATGCGGTTTTGTCATGTATTTTGTCTGTAAAAGGGTTTGCGCCCAAGTGCCGATCTGCATGTGAGGAATAGAGAGAAGGGAATGTGTGTGTGCGCGCGCACAAAACCACAACAGTGTGTTGCGGTAAAATGTGCTATGAGCAGAAAGAATAAGATCACAGTAGTGCAGGGCGGCTTCAATTACAATCACCTAACGTAAATTAAATTTTAAAGGAGGCTTTAGAAAAGCTGAAAGAGAATCTAAGTATAGTTCTTTTTATTCGTGATGTCTTAATGCAATTTGTGTAAGTCACGATTAAGTGAAAGCACAATATCTCATCCTGTGAAGGTCGACAGATACATTCGCCATCTAGTGAATTGCAGTAGAAGGCTTAAACTGCCAACACAAATTACACTGTTTCAGAAACAGTTACGTTACTTGTCTGAAATAAGAATAAAAAATGTTTTATATTCAGGTTTTTCATCATCTGATGATGATGATGATAAGGCATGATTTTTACAGGATTACTCACTGCACATTTTCGAATCCACGTTAAATACTACAGTATTATTATAGTCTGATTTTTTTTAAAACTCTTCTATATAATTGTGCTGTAGGGTTAAATCGAAAAATATATATTTTTAAAGGAAAGCAAATCCAAGCTACACTTTAGCTGACAGTAAATTTTGCTTTCTTTTTAAGATATTTTTCAAATGTATTGAGAGAAGGACCGAAGCGGTTTTTCATAAAAAAAATAAATAAAAAAAATAACGCGAAATAATTAAACTAGTTAAATCATTCGAATTGTTATAAATCTTGTGCACAATAGGTATAAACAGATATTTTGCAAGTCGTAAATAAGCGACAAGGGGTATTATAAGTCGTCATTGAGAGATTAGTGTACCTATTATCTTGCAATCCCCGCTGTCTTCACACCCGCCGCTCAGAGAAAAAAAAAAAGAGAGAGAGAGAGAGACCAAATGTTTTGTTTGTTTCAGTGCCTCACGTCGATTGTTGTTCCGTTGCAGCACAAAATTTGTTTCGTTATTTATGTCAGGGATGTCGGAATTTTTTTAATAGTAAATTTTTTTTTTTGTTTAGAAATCGCGAAAATGATGGGTAAACGCAAAAGAGTTGCGTTTTCAGTTAAACAAAACTTGAAATTATTCAAAAGTTTGAAAACGGTGCATCTGTTAAATCTCTAAGGAATCATTATAATAAGGATGTATCAAAATGGCCAAACATTAACAAGTATCGCGCGAAATTCAAATTTGTCAATAATAATATAGTAGCAATATGTTATTAGTCATTCCCGAGTTACATAAAAGTCGACGAAGTAAGAAGGCCTGGAACATATCACTTACGTATGTCGGGGACGTTTGTATTTTTGGATTAACCGGGAAATCGATTATCCGGGATTTTTTTTTTTTTTTTTTTTACCATATATCCCGGAAACTTGAGAGTCTACTGTATTAGTTAACAGTTTACCATTCGTAAATTAAACTCTCACACAAACAGCTACTTAATAATTACTATGTTTCTGTATTTCACGTTGAATCCTATCATCAGGCTGTACTAAAGGTTGACAGCCAAATAATGTGGACAGAGGGTTTGTTCCCACTTTCATATTTTTTGATTGAGCTAAATGATAGAATTCAACGGAATCAAGAAGCGGAGCCAATTATTAAGTAGTTGTAATGGTGTGAATTTGAAGCTTACTAATGGAAAACTGTTACCATTTGTAAACAATAAAATTCACTTGCGATTAGTGCCATCCTTGCATGACGTTAGCGTTTTTTTTATTATTATTATTTATGTATTCACAGTCCACCTGAATAGATATTTGATTTTGACAATGGGCGTTCCACTGCATTATATTGAGTTGCCTTTGCATTAGCAGAGGCAACTCAATACAATGCAGTGTTTGAGCCTTCACCAGCGTCAGTGGTCACTGACGCTGGTGAAGGCTCAAAGTGGGAAATCGCTGATATAAGATTGAAACCTGATCGCCACATATAGTTCGTACATGTGGCGATCAGGTTTTGAGTATTTGCGAGGAAGAATGGGTTGGCTTCGAGATCTTTCCAACTTTGAACGTGGAATGATTGTGGAGCAAGACGTGCAGATGCCAGTATCTCAACAAGAGCCACCATGGTTAACTGCTCCTATTCTGTGATGTCAGGAGTCTACCATGAATGTCTTACCAGTGGTCGATCAACCAGTCCCCCAGTAGTTTACATTAATTCAGTAATAAATACTAAATAAAATACCTTTGAGTGATTGCATAGCATTATAGCGAAAAAAAAAAAAAAAAAAAATCTGGAGGTTATAGAACCAATATATAAAACAGCATCTGACAGGAATTATGGTTGGCTTTTTCCTTATGACTATAGTTCTCGCTCTCATTATCCGTCTACGTGAGTTCTATAAAGTTCATCTTGCTGCTCATTTCAGAAGTAAGCCCACCTTTTTATAATATAAACTATTGGTTGAGTTTCATGGCGCATTGGTAACTAAGGCCATAATGCACCTAATATAAACTGTAAGGGAATTATTTTCCTGTGTTGAACTTGCATATTACGCTCTTCATTGTTTCCATTTTTGTTACACTTCACATTTGATTTCTCTACTTATACAGAATTAAAGATGTTTACCAATAACCCCTTACTAGTCTGCATTATTTGAATCGAATAAACAGAACTGTGTTATTAATAAATATGTGCACCATAAGTAAAAGTTAACATTTATATTTTATTAAATCATTTTATTTTCAAATAAAAATTATTGGTATTAACAATTCTTAAAAACAGAAAGAAGAACTTAAAATGGCTTGGACTTGAAGGCTACAAAAATAGTTGCTCTCGATGCAGTACAAGAAAATTATCAGCTAATGGTCGGTAAGTTGTGGTATTACAGTGTAATTTGAATATAAAATTTCTTCAATTATTTTAATTTTAAGATCAGTTCGTTTTCTGTATTTTCCCTAATGAGAAATTATCGTGGTAGAAGACATTTAACCCGTTTATTTTATTAAAAAAACTCTTTCAGGCCTATCAGAACTGCTTTATAGTACACTAATTTTCAAGGCTTTAATCTGATTTTTTTTTTTTTTTGCATTTAGCCGTTCGTACTTAGCTGTTTGCCAGTTTTTCTTCACACTCTGGACAGTTTCATCCCAGAAGTTTGCTGCTCCCCTTTTTATATGCATAACGCACCTATTGCATTCACTAAGTCCGTCCATACGAGCGTAATAAGTCGACTCCAATGGGATGCATTTTCATAATGTTATGTTTCAGCTCTTTTAGAAATATTTGTCGAGCCATTCCAGATTTCATTAAAATACGACTAACAGAAATTCAGTAATTAGTATTTCTTCTTTTCATACATATCGATAGGTTCTCCATGTCTGTGGTAGCCGAAGCACTGGATATCATGTTTGTTGCCGTGAGCTGATTGGAGGAATGAATGGGCAATATGGCGGAAGCGCAGAAACGACGTGTTTTTAATTCACGCACAAAAGTCGTTTGATTTTTGCTGTTTTTTGTTATAAATCATGAATTATTACCATTTATTAACGCATTTAAAACGTAAGGTACTCGTACATTATCTTGTCCATAGCTATCGTTGCCAGCGCTGCATTATAAAGTGCGACTGCTTGACAAAAAAAAAAAAAAAAAAAAAGTTAACATTTAATAAAGAAAATGAAATTCAGAGGGAAAGTTCCTTTGAACGATTTCCATGCACTGTAGATTAACTGATGAGTTAATTTTAATGGTTAATGAGTTGTAAAGGTCTATTCTATTCAAATGTTAGAAATATTGCTACTAGTAAGCAATTTTTTAATTAAATTATTACACATATTATTAATTTATTGAATTGCCACCATTTAATAAAACTATGAAAAGATTTAAGTTATACAAACATATGGATCAAATATTCAAGGTAAGTTTTTGATATTCTTTGATTTCTCTTCTGCACCGTTATCGTACAATGAGGGAAAATTAACAGGAAACATTAAACTTCTTTTGATGGCCAACTTGAACAGTATGAAAGCTTTAATAAACTGCCTTTGTCAAACTTTATAAGAAATAGAAAAGCAAGTAAAGTGCAGAGTTAAAATGAAACTATTAACAAGAAGTCCATTTAACAACATCGCTAAAGTGATTAGAACTTTCTGAAACCATAAATCTGTTATAAAAAATGTTGTCTGTTAACGTCACGAGAGATGCTTCTGTTTTTCATTTTAACTGCTTATTTATTAGTCAGAGATAGATCGCAGGCCACCGTATAAACATTATTCTTTTTAAGTGGAGAAAAGATAAAAGAAACAAATTTCCTAAAGTGTTAAAGCATGAACCAAGAAAAAAAAAACACCTTGTAATTCAATATTAATTTATTTGTCTGGTTTTCTAAAATTGGTCAAGTGCTATTTCTTAGAACTTGTTCAATAATCTCAAAATTCAAACGGACTTCAGAATGAAACTTAGCATATGAGACGTGTTACTAGAGAGCCCCTTTCCGGTCACTCAGGAACAATTGTGTTAAATCTTTTTAAATAAACATTTTTCTTTAGCTAAGGACCTTTTCGTTTCTTCAGCTGTTCCTTGAAAACGGTTGTTGTTCTTTTTCTCTAGGCATATGTCGTTTTTCACAAGATATCGATGTTGTATGCCTGTTGTATCCGGCTGTGCGTTTTAATGGTGTCGTTTTGGTGGATGAGAGAGACAGATTGGATTTCTCCTTTTGGTAACTTAGAAATTTCTCTTGATCTGATCAGATTCGCCTAAGAACAACCTTCACAACAGGACATCAATACGTCCTAAATTTTTTGACCATTAAAATTTTACAAGTAGAGAGTGAAAACGCTTTGATCTGTCTGTTTTTAAAAGAATTAAGTGCATAAAAATGCTTTGATTTTTGTAGAAATTTATTACACTATATTTTAATTGTTTTAACTTTTTTATTGCCTGAATAGATCGCCTATGATTGTAATAAAACTAGCGGTTTCATTTTAAGAATAACACAAGTTATAACTAAGGTGTTAAATGAACAGAACAACGTAATGGATGTTTAATTGCGGATGATTTTTACTATGTGATAAAAAAAAGTAACTTATATTACGTGAATATGAAATTTATTTCATTTGTTGAGTAGAAAACAGCAATATTTAATCTTAGTGCTATTGTGACTCGTATTAATGCTCCAATTGAGTCATTTATTTGTGATATTGTACTTTGGTTGTACTTGTACTGTGCTTGTACTTGTGAGTGATTATTCGGTAACAAAACGATAAACTCTGGAACCTCTGCCCAACCCTCCAAAAAAGGATTCCAATAACTAGAGTCCGAAATATATATATATATATATATATATATATATTTTTTTTTTTTTTTTTTTTTTTTTTCTTGAATAGGTTAGTTATGTTAATTTAGTTTCAATTTTGTTCTAGGCTTTTTTAGGGCAGTTTATCTCCCTTAAACTGACTCTAACTTATAGCTCTATAAATTAGGGTCAGTTTAAGAGTGACTGCAGCCCTTGCCTCAGTTCCAATAGAGTCCCAAAAATTTACTTCTATATTCGAGTAAATATTGTTTTATATTATTTTTGAAAATTACAGAAACATAATAGAAAATTTAAAAAATAAAACAAGAAACATGTTTAAATAGAAAATATAATACAAAGTAAAATCTGGTGGTGCATATCAACGCCATATACACTGGTGTGCAAAACTTAATGACCAGTCAGGTTTTCACCTGTAGCTTCTCATAGGAGTGGCCTGGATATGGGAAAAGCATACTAAAAGAACCTCGTGAGGTACAGAAATGATGAAGGAAACAACAACGGAAACAAAACGGTACAGAGGACTTTATTCAAAAATGGCAACATAGCACTGGCTGCCATGATACAGATCATCAGTAGAAGATATGGCCACTCCTAATGTCGATGCAGGCTTTGCACCGCATGTCTATACTTAGAACAATTTTGTTGATAAGCTCTTGCGGTAACATCGTCCATTCCTCTGTCAGCGCCATCTTCAGCTGCTGAACATTTTTAGCCAGAGCCAGAATCGGCCATACTCATTTAACTTATCTGTTCCTCTTGTCAGGGAATGATCCTCCCCAGTGTAATCATTGCCGTACACTAATTACAGTTAAACACATACTTCTGGAATGTACTCTATATAACAATGCTCGGCTAGTGTCATTCAGTTCTCTGGCAAGCTTAAAGAAACCTTTGTCGCTTAGCTGTATCGTAGGCGAAAAATCAAATTTCACAGAATTTTTCTCCTTCCTAAAACGAATAGGACTGTATAGACGTTTCTAACCGCTTCTACATCAACCAACACAGGCAGTATGAACCATTTTACTAAGTGCAATATGGCCTAAGTAGCCATTGCACTTAAAACTCCATCAACAACAACTGAACATTTTCTGGTGGGTGTGGACGTGCCGCTAGGCGTTTCCTCAGAGGGGCCCATATGTGTTTGATGGGATTTATATCGACGAAACGGGAAGGCCAATCCCTACGAAAAATGTTCTCACTTTCCAAAGGCATATCAACAGCTGCAGTGCGATGAGGTGTGGCGTTATCATCCATAAACACGAATGAATTCGGGGCCAATGGCACCTCGGAACAGAGGCACATGGGGAAGGATTACCTCAGTCCAGTAGCGTTCACCGGTTACAGTACCGCCTTCCAGTATCTGGAATTGTCTACGTCCATCCAAGATAACGCCTCCCCAGACGAGAACACCTCGACCACCATATCGATCCCTTTCAGTGATGTTTGCAGGGTGATACCGTGTGCCAACCTTTCGCCAGATTAGCTGACGATCAGAATCGCTGCTGAGACTGAATCTACTCTCATCAGTAAAGAGTACCTTACCCCATTGCGCTGCTGTCCAGTCCTTGTGTTCGATGCACCACAGTAAACGGTGTCCGGGATCGCAAACCCGTTCCTATAGTAGGACCCTGAGCTGAATTTGCATGTTATCTCAGCGTGAATTTAAGTAAATTTAAATGAATTTAACTATATGTATTTAAAAAAAAAAAAAAAATGATACACTGTAATTTGCAAGCCGGTGGGTACAAGTTTTCTACGCCGTAAGACACCAAGAATGCAAAGTGTATCCTATTTACATATATACATGGCACTAAATATAACGATTTTATTGAAATTATATTGAAACGATAGGTTCAGAAAACAAATTTTTGAAATTAATTATGCTTATTGCTTTCCTGAAGTGATATTTCATGTAAGCGATAGGGAAATTATTATTAATCAACTTGCCGTACAACGCTGTTAAGCCTGTTGAACAATTTTTATTACTATTGCAGATATAAGCAATCCTTAAACATTGCGATAAAATTATATTAGCATGCACTGATTTTGATACATTAGATTTCCAATTTGTAAGGCTGACTACGTTAAAATTAAATGCATCTCTTTTATTATATACGTTTACGTCTATTTTATTATTATGGAATATTTCTATATGAAGATCCAAGTAATTTGCTATAGTATCGGAACTATTAGTTTTTTCCAATACAAGTTCTACTGGATATAATTTACTGTAATCCTGGACAAAATGTGGACAATTAAAAACACACATATCATCTACGTATCTGTATATAAGTAGGTTATCTTGAAATTCTCTTTCTGTATAATACAGATAAAGGTTTGCGATTATGCTTGATGCTGGACTTCCCATAGGGGTGCCAGTCACTTGTAAGTATAACGAAGTTCCGTCATATACATAATTATTAAAGATGCATAATTTTATTAGAGAATCCCAATAGGTTAAATCAGCCTTTATAGCATTTTTATTTTCTAAATATAGTTTCTGGAGGACGACTTTTAAATTATCAAGATTATTACTCGTAAATAGACTGTTAAAGTCAAATGTTTGTATTTGATGAATATTGTTATTTTTTATAGCATTTATAATCGGTAAGTTATTATAATAGTTTTATTTAAGTTATTTAATATAATTTTAAGTAACTTTTCTAACGTTTTTCCGGGAAATTTAGCATAACTATCTCTACATGATGTTATGAATCTAAAAGCAATGGGTGATTTATGAAATTTGGGTATGCAATATATAAATGGATATTTTAGGTTATTATACTTTAACTTTAATTTTTTATGCAATGCAATTAATTTTTTGATTATTATATTAGAGGAAGAGGTTATCTGTTTATATGTACGGCTAGACTGTAGTTCATTTTTTATAATATCTATATAATATGATTTACATATGATTGCATAATTGCAAGCAGCTTTGTCAACGGGAGTTATTATAAAATGTTCATGTATATCTTTGAGCTGCCTATTTATTAATTTGGTATTATATAGATTATCCTGTACGAATTTCAATTGATTATATTTGTTAGATATGATATTGTATAATCCGAGGACGTAGGAGAAACTATTTCTTATCTATACCACTATTTTTCGCCTTTGTGGAGTTCAGGTTCTATTTTTCCTACTCCTTTAGTTTTTCTTCTTACTATCTGCATGTTTCTCTTTGCGTTAATTTAATTATTTATTTATTTTTACCGTATCCATCACATAGGGGGCACCACTTATTATTTTGACGACTATTACATTACGTCCTAGATACGGTCAAATGTAGTATGTATTATATATTTAATCTTATTTTAATCATTAAATTACGTTCTCTGTCGGGTCAACGATGATTAATATATGCTTACATTTATATTTTACTTATATTTCTTACCTTTGATTCTAATATTTCAAAAAATTTTTTCTTAATTAATTATCTTCATTCGATTTATTTATATTCGATTTATATTGGGCCTATACTGGTTTATATTTGGTTTAGATTTAAATTACATAGCATATATTGATCATCACAGAAACAGAGAACTTCTTGTCGTTTTTTTGTCTTCATTCTGGGTGGTTGGCCCCAGTTGAAGTCATCTAGATTGTCGGTAAAAAGCGATAATAATAATTTTTTTTTTTTTTTTTTGCGTTTTCTTAAGTCCCTGATGGTATTCTTATTATTGGATTGATTTACTTTTTCTAATAATATTCTATAGACATTATGGGTGTATTGCATGATTGCTTGCAACTGCATTAACCCATAAATATTAGTTATTGTCTTTTAACTTTCTTTCCTTTTATCACTAATATAACTATATATATATATATATATATATATATATATATATATATATATCTTTATTGTATACAAACGTGGTATATATAATAGACCTTCTACAGCAATAATGGCAGGGGTTTTACATTGGCTGGTGGACAATAGCCTTGAGGAGACGAGGCCCAATCGAAGTTCGGGCTCATCCCCCCCCCCCCACAGAGCCAACAATGAAATAGAATCAGTGTCTGATTATTTACAGGATATTATGCTTTTGACAGTATATACAATGAATTAATAAAGATATTCATATTTACCTTTATATTATGTTTATATTCATAAAGATATGCTTGACTTTATTTACAACACATTCATAGAGACATCGTGCTTTGAACATTGTTTACAGTATATTGAGCATTATTATGCTACCCTTATTAATGTGCACTTTGCCTGGCCAAGGTCAGGCTCTTAAGGATCTCTCTTCGGTACCTCCAGTCCTTCGCAAACCTACAGCGGTCGCCGTCAATTGAATGGATTGTGAGAAGAAAGCGGTCACTGAGCGTTAGTCTGTTATAGTGAGCTGTGAGCATGGGAACTGACCTCAGTCTGGGTAGAGGGATCCTCCAGCTGCACAGTTCCCAGATGCTTGGCTCCGAGACCATTCCGGTTATCATCTTGACAGTGAGAACAAGGCGTTTTTCAAATACAAGGTCTGGAAGTCGGGCAAAATTAAGTGACATCGCCATCGCAGTTGTCCTTTGCTAGGGTGGACGACGATGTTTTTTTGTGAGCCAACGAAGGAGTCAGTATTCGGCGGAGTACACGCACTTGATGTTGGTAGGGGACGCGCACCCCCAAATTTCCGAGGCATATAATACGACGGAGTATACTGAGGTGTATAAGGTACCGACGCGTCACATCCAGATCCCTAACGTGGAGCAGTTGTTTTGTGGTCCAGCGCATTTGACAGAATTTTGCTGTGAGCTTGTCAATATGGGGGGGGGGGGGGTTGAAGCTCAAGTTTATAGTCGAAAACGACTCCCAAGTCTATATGCATCTTGACCACCGGGAAGGGAATGCCGCCTAGAGAAGCTTGAATTTCAGTGGATTGGCGCTTCAGAGAAAAGACAATTTGGGCTGATTTGGCAGGGTTAATGAGGAGGCCAAATTGATGGAGATTTGATTCTAGTTCGTTCCAGCAATTAACCACCCGCTGGCTAAAGGCAAATTTCCGCACATCTATTCTACATCTGTCTTTTCTTAATTTGAATTTATGCCCCCTAAGTCGTGTACCTTTTCACTGATCTTTTTATTGATGTTTGAGAGATTTTGGCGGGGTTAATCTGGGTATATATCTTAATATCATCGGTATATCAGAGTATGTCTTCTCTCTGTTGCACAAACGGAAGAATAACTGCAGTGAATAATGCTCCGGAGAGGACTCCGCCTTGGGGAACTCCCGCAGTGATTTTTCTCCAGATTGTGTGTTGATCCGCTTTAAGAAGAATGGTTCTATCAGAGAGCAGGGCTGTGATGAACCACAACATGTCACCTTTTATGTAGAAGTAGTTTTCTAGGAGGTGAACAAGTGAGGGGATACTGATGGAGTCGAAGGAGTTCGATGTAGGTGACGGCAAGCTCTGCTTTAGATTATGGTTGGTTATGGATGTTAAATTGGTGACTGTGGATCTTCCTGGAATGGCATAGTGAATCTGTGTGGGTTTGTGAGGCATGATTTGATGGGTGATGGTGGAAAGTAATGTAGTAGTAGTGGCATGTGATGCAAGAAAGCATGTGCATGAGCTTATGCAGCATCAGCCAAAAAAAAAAAAAAATCACACCATTCCCTCCAAATGCCTGTCCAGTTCCTCCTTAAACTTATTCAACCTATCAACTTCCACAACGACAGATGGAAGTTCGTTCCAGCAATTAACCACCCGCTGGCTAAAGGCAAATTTCCGCACATCTATTCTACATCTGTCTTTTCTTAATTTGAATTTATGCCCCCTAAGGTTCGTAATCTGAACAAGTGGAAGGATCCCATCAGAATTCAGCGTGCTCAACCCATTCAAGGCCTTATACACCTCAATCAGATCACCGCGCAGGTGCCTAGTCTCCAGCCACTGCAATTTGCAGAACTTAAGCCTCTTTGGTAAGAGGATCCCTTCATTCCCCTCACCAATCTTGTTGCCCTTCTCTGTACACGCTCAAGTAAATCTACATCCCTCCTAAAATGAGGACCTGTACGCAGTGCTCAAGGCGTGGCCTGACCATTGCCTTATACAGAGGGATAATCACTTCCTTTTCCCTGCTAGCAAAATTCCTATATATCGTTGACAAAACCCCATGACCTGCCCTGACAGCCTGTCTGCATTGCTCAGAAAACTTCATATCTGCCTGCACAATTACTCCCAGGTATTTTTCATTTTCTACCACCTTAAGTGTAGTACCACACAGTTGGTACGTTTCTCTGGGGTTACTTCTATCCATATGCAGTACTTTGCATTTGTCTTCTCCATGAGCTTCAAGAGGCTTAAACAATGAGAGATTGGCCTGAACTGTTTAATGAGGGTTGCAGATTGGCATTTAGGGTGTGGCCTCACAGTATATCTGTTCCAGAGGGGGGAAAGTAGTGCTGCGTTAAGACATGGTTAAAAATTAATAGTAGAGGATCGATGATAAACGCGCTAAGACATTTGATCATGAATTTTGGCACAAGATCGGGCCCTGCAGTTGCTGTGGGCGGCAATCCATTTATAGCAGTTATAAGCTGCTTCCTGGTGATGTGAACGGTGGCGAGCATATCAGTAGGGTCGTTGTTGATGGGTAAGTTGCCTAGGTGCATCGGGACCACAGTATTTGAGAACCGTGCAATATGGTCCATGTGTGCTGAGAGTTAAAAAACGATTTGCCTTTTGGGTTGCATTTAAATGCTTTTTAATTGCAAATGATTTCTGGCGGTTGAAAACTGCCCGGCCTCTGGAGAATGCAATACGATCTTGTACAGCGCCTGATTTTTTCCATCTTTTGTGCAGATTTTGTTTTTCTTGAAAGCCGTTGTTCAATGCTGGTGTTCACCAAGCTCTCGAACGGGGAGTGATGCAGACAGTCTTTGTAGCATCTCCAAAAGACCTGCTACCAATATCCATCAGTTGTTCTTTACTCAAAATTTTTGAAAAAGTAATTCAGCCAACAATTGCCCAGCATTGCTTTGCACACAGGCCCCAGTACCTGCATACCGTTCTACAAAGGAGATCGACAACTACCAATCTTCTGGATACCCTCTTCAGAATTCAGCGCACCCTTAACAACAAATCACAGATTGATATCATATTCCTCGACATAAAATCGGCTTATGACAGAATACACCTCCCAGCTCTTTACCATTCGGAAACACTACTTCGGCCTGGCAGATACCTTACTTCAAATTTTGAAGTCTATTTTACTTCTTAGACATCTGTTTGTGACCCACAATGACTTTCAAGTAACTATTGACGTCTCAAGAGGCATTCCACAAGGAAGTGTACTGTCAGCTGTCCTGTTTGCAGCAGTTTTGGAACCTTTCCTTGCTCAGAATCCGAACTTTGTCTCTTATGCCGACGATCTGAAGTTCTACGTGAGCTCAGATCATAGTCATCAGATTCATCATATCAACGAACAAGCTTCTAGGCAGATATTAAGCTTGGAAAGTTATCTTGCCACAATTGGGCTGCATCTGAGCTCTTCCAAATCAGCGCAACTGACGATAACCAAGAAGAAAGTCAAAAATGATATCCAAATCTTTGTTAGTGGGGAACCGGTGCAAAAGGTGACCTCTCATACTGATCTTGGCCTCACCTGGGACGTTGGGCTCACATTTCAGCCTCACTTTGCCAGGATGAGGCAGAAGACGTACGCTGCTCTTTGGGCAGTGCGTCAAGAGCTCGTTGGTGTGCATCAGCCAGCGCTGCTTGTTTGGAACATCCTGAGGTGTATTACGCCGATTCCTCTCTATGCTTCAGTAATTTGGTCATCTGCCCCTGCCTCATACCTTCAGAAGTATCTCAGTTTAGAGTACTGGTTGCTTAGATGGATGAACAGGGTGGTGAGCCACCTCCTAACTATCTCCAGATCTATCCTACAAGCAAATCTGGGCGCCACTCTCTGGAGACATATCATCATGACAAAAAATGTCTTCACACTTGCACGGCTTATAACGAGGCGAATTGATGCTCCATCGGTATCCACATTAATCTCTGACCCGAGGAGGGCAAGAGGGGAGCACCCCGACTCCTGTCTCCCTCTACGCCTTACTCTGTCAAACACTGATTCCCTGAGGAACATGTTTCCAGCCAATTGTCTTCGGATCTTCAATAAATTTAGGGTCCACCCTGATAGGTTCTGTGAAGACAAGCCCTACAGGAAGGAAATCCTCAAGAACTGCTACCAGATTATGAACTAATAATACTCACCTACTCCTGGACATGACTGACTGTTTTTTTTTATATATTTTGTATATTACTGTTTATTTTGTATATTTTTGTATGTTTAATCCTGTAAATATCTCGGGTCGAGCACGCATGTACTCTTGTCTATTGTACATGTGTTCCTCGCACCTTAGTCTGTAAATATTCACATCCTTCTGGTACAGAGCCGGCCCAGGGTGACTCAAGGTTTCTTGGGAAATAAACTGATTTAATAATAATAACTTGCAATGATTCGAATCCATCTGGTCATGAGGTCCATAGATAGCTCGAGGTCACAATTATTGAGAACCTCCCAAGGTATCGGGGATGCAGCTTCGAGACATCGTGGTGGATCAATGAATTTGGGTGCTGTGATGTCTTTTCTTTTTTTGGGCCTTGGACATCAAAGTTAGGTGCAGGAGTATGGCAATGGGTTCGTGATCAGATTGAAATAGGTTTTGAGGACCGTCTTCGAGGTCGCCTGGTGCTGAAGAGAAGATCCAAGAGATTAGATCCTCTTGTGGTATTACAATTAAGTAGACTAATACCCCATGAATCCATACTGCTAATGAGTTTCGTACTAAGATGTGTGAGAGTAGGTGGAAGATTGAAATCTCCACAAATAATGTGCTTAGCTGAGGCGTGGAGGTGATTTACCAGCCAGTGGATCACATATTCAATAATGTCACTGTTTGGGCCTGGTGGAATGTATACTGTTGCTATGTCTATCTGGATGGCATTGAGCTTGAGAGATACCATAGCAACTTCAAATGCAAGGGATTAGGTTACCACAGGATGTGCCAATGAGAAGATAGTGGTATTATAGAATATTGCGACTCCCCCCCCCCCCTCTACGATCCTCTCTAGAGGAACAGAGCATCTGGTACCCAGCCTGAGGAGCACACGCAAGGGAGTCCCGCCCATTTCCAAGCCATGTTTCGGCAATGCAGAGAATATCAAAGGTTTTAGAGAGGAGAAGCTGTTCGATAATGTCTAGCTTGTTACAAATACTCCTTGCATTTTGATAGATAATTCGAATAGTGGTAGCCATAGTAACCGGAGTTCGTATAGGTGGCAAGCCCCTTTTTAGGGTTCGCACTGGTCTACTGTGCATTGTGATGTGTACAGGGATATCCTTCACGGGTCTGGAGCCCTGGGGATTGTCATTATCTGCTGAGAGTTGGATTGAATGATATGTGGACAGTTTGTTTCCTATGGTAAATTTGTTCTCAGTGAAGTTATCTGATTTTTCATGCGTTTTGTTGGCCTGGGACCTTGGCAGCTTTAATTGCTATTGCGTTTGATGTTGATGTCCGTGGTTTACTGCAGTTCTTGGCTTCTGATCTAGGAAGGGTTTGACGGTCCAGTACGAAGCTCATCTTCTATCTAGGTTGGATACCTGGTTCTTCTCTGTCACACATCAGTATTTATCCCATGTACTTCTGCAAATATGGCCTTAATGCTGTCTGGTTTAGTAGTCGGTTCCAGTTGAGATATAAAGATTCGACCACGAGTCTGGACTGCTGTGATGTTGTACGAATTAGAACGGATTTTCTTCGAGGAAAGTTCTGTGGCATCTCTATTGCCCTGTAGTCTTCCATGTTCTATTTTCTGATATGTTGAATATGGCATCCGGGTTTCTTTTGAGTGAACATGTTGATCGGTGAGAGATGCCAGGGAGTAGAGGCTGCCTATAAGCCCTGTTGGTGGGATATTTTGGTTATTCTCAGCATCTTTTTTGCTGGTGACTACTTCCGCAAATGTGGGTCTTGATGTACCCCTTCCAGTATGGATTGTCTCCTTTAACCTTTTAGGTTTAGTAGTATTTTGGGTCGGTATTGTAGAGAGGGCTAGCTGAGAGGTCTTTGAGTGGCTACCCCCGGTGTTGCTAGATGCAGGTTTGGGAGAGTTACCGTCATTGAGCCCTGCATCTCTGCTATTAAACTGATTCTTTTCTCCTTGTGTTATGGCTGTCATTGGGCTAAGGGTGACAGGCATATGAGCCATTGCATTATACATAAATTGGAGAATATAATTCCTTTCAACGTTGGAATCATGTATCAATTCTGCTTCTTGTGGTTTGTTTTCCGAGATTCCCTGAGCTACATTGAGTGCGGCGTTGTTGGATATACTGTTTTCATTGGGCATAAATAAGGTTGCTAGTTGACGCACTTCATTGGTTAGGAGACCTATTTCTTGTTTTTCCGAGATTCCCTGAGCTAGATTGAGTGCGGCGTTGTTGGATATACTGTTTTCATTGGGCATAAATAAGGTTGCTAGTTGACGCACTTCATTGGTTAGGAGACCTATTTCTTGTTTCGTGTACAGAAGTACACGAAGCTGCCGGTTCTCTTCAGATAAATTCTGCAGTTTGTATGGAGAACAATTTCATGTGTTCTGTACAGATGCCATGAATGTTTTTCAGGAACCTATTTTGCTCATCATTAAGGTGGGCACTTTCTAATTGGCTTTCTTTCCTGCATTCCACAGGATTTTCATGTGTCGTGATGATTGGTTTTTGACTGCAGACCTCTGAGTCCATTTCACACTCCGGGTTATCCGCTACCGAGTCAGTTTGAATTGCAGCGTGAGTCTGACTAAAGTTTGTTTGGACGTTTGTTTGTTTATTTTCGACCTCCGTGTCATCCTAGATATCCACATATTCCGTTGCATTTGTCATTTTTTCTTTACAGAATGGGCAAATGTACTTTTGATGTCGCTGCTTGCTGAACCGCTTTATATCGCATTTGGTACAGGCCGCGCAGTTAAATTGCCGACATGACGTACATTGGATTACTGCTTCCTGATCTGCTTTACAATGGAAGCACGTGAGAGGGCCTGTAGAAATCTGATTCTGCCATACTTTCTGTCTTTAGGTTGAAATTTTTCCTACTAATTACTTTTCTGCGAAGAATTAAAACCGCTTGTATTTTAGGTGTTCTTTTGACGATAGTTTGCCTGTTGGGGTTGTACTCCATGATAAATTCCAAAATTAAAATAATTCCAAGTAATCTAGGGTTACAGGATGATGCCCAGTCCCCGACCCCCGGGAGGGCTTAATTGGGATCTGAGTACAGTGCAGGACTTTTTTTCTCCCCCCCCTCTCCCCGTTTTGTGCCAGTTTTTATCAACATTCCTCTTTTGGTCCTTCATGTGCCACTTAAAAGATTTGCATAAAACATTATTTTTTATAATGCTTATTTATGATTGTCTCTAGTAATGGTTATTAAGTTGAATTAAAAGTTTCATATTTAATCAATACCAAAAATAGCCGACCGGGCTAGCCGGGTAGGTAAAGTGCCTGCCTAGCAATCCAAAGGTCGCGGGTTCGATATCACGATGTGCCGAACCAACCGGTTGGTTGGATATCCCGGCCACGATACACGAAGGAAGCAAGAAAAAACTGGTTCCCTCGTGTATTGATCACATCATACGAAATAAATATAAAAAATTTTGGGTAAAAAGTTCGGCGAAGTTCAAAAATTATACACAGCGCCATTGATGGCATTTCACATCATTTACAAGACATGTGGATTCAAAAATATTGGTATTTCGTTTTACTATTTTTTTTAAAGATAACAAATATTTGAAAAAAAAAAAAATAAATAAACAAATAGCATAAATATTGGTATTAACAGTCCCAAAACGTGCACTCATAACCGTAAGTGTATTGCACGGAAGAAATTGGAGTAACCTGTGTGTGTGGGGGGGGGATACACAGACACACCGCCTGAGATCCTAACAACCTTGAATGAAGAGGATTTTATAAATTCTTTCTTTCTTTAATTCGTTGACAGGAATCGAACCCAGACCTCTCAAACGAGTCACAGATGAAGCTGTATAGTGCCGACTAGGTTGCCGCGGAGGGAAGTGGTGGATCTGATTGAGGTGTAGGTCCTAAAAGAGATGAGCAAAATGAACAAGGGCAGCATATATGTTCTTGTTTATACTTCGGCACGACCACCAGGCCAGTGGAGTTTACAATAAATCAATTACTACAAATATTAATTTGTAGTAATTGATTTATTGAACCTTGGTCCACTCAAAAGCGTGTGCTGCTGCACTCGTGCTCCTGACCACTATCTTCTCGCTTGCTCCTCTCTGAAAAAGACAAGATTCAAAGAACTCTTCGTTTGTCTCTTTTAGTAATTTTGGGCTTGGTCTTTTAATTGTTTAAATTTTGCTATTCCATTTTTAACATCATGTCGTTATCAGCATTCATTGCTTTCAGTTGTATATTTTTACGATTATACATTTCGTACCACGGAACGACTGCATAGTAGTTTCAACAGAAAATCTATTTTTATTTTTTTGGCATTTAAATTTTCTTACTTTTAAAGGTTAGAAAACTTTCCTACATTAAAGAAATAACATTTCTAATTATTTCCATTAAATTGTCGGCCTTTATAAATAATTTAATCATAATATTAAAGTGAATCTAATACAGCTGTTTATTGTAGCCTTTTATAACCACCTAAGTTCAGTGAGAAACTTCCTTCTGGAATCTCCGAAACTAAGTGTACATGAGTAATGTTTATAGATAACTACTAACTTCGTAGATAATTCCTCTGTTATGAATAAGGTCGTTTAAGAAATAAATGCGCGCGGGATTTGCCCTTTAAGGGAAAAAAAAAAGGATTTTATTAGATCGTTTCTGTTTTTTGTGACACTAATGCATTAAATGCAGAACAGAATAGCAGAGTTTTTGCGATTTGGAACTGGACCTATAATTAAAAAGATAAATTGTGATAAATGTATCTTCGAGGGACGCGGATTATATTTTATGATGTTATCATTACTAATACTTAGTGTAAAGAGGAAGCATGGCTTGTTCATGTAAGGTACACAAGCGCAGGACAAAAGTTGTCTTTATACAGTTGGGGTTAATTGCATGTGGTCCACACTATTTTTGAGACACTTCATTTCCCATACAGGATTATGTTCTGTATGGGAAATGAAGCACGTTTCCTCCCTTTATAAATGCAGTATTTTTAACGCAGTAAGTGGCACCATCGGAGGGTATTATTAAAAACGCTGGTCGGCATCAATTTCCTCCCTGAAATAATTTCAACAGATTCTCGTAGGAAATACATATGATCAAAAACTCAGACATGTGCTTAAAAAGTTCTCATCACCCTCGCTTTTCAAATATCGTAAGGTAATGATCGAAAACCAAGACCGGTAGATGGTTTAATCATTTTTTTCATCCATTTTATCTATTTATTTATTTTTATAGAACATTCGGGAGCTTTGTACAACATTCTAAAATGATCTGGAACGTTCTAGAACATTGTTACGTGGGGAAGAAAGGTCAGGATGTTTCTGTAATGTTCTAGAACTTTTGACGAAGTTCTGTTGTTGTTATTTGGTTTTTAGGAGCATTAGCAACTAAGGCCATATTGCTCCGGGATATGCGGTGGTCATTCCCTTGACCTTTCCACATCCTCCGTATTTGGTGGTGACGGGCTCGAACCCCGGTCTAATCAAGAAGCGTGTGCTACGCATTGCTGCTCCTTCCCACCTGGCTACGGAGGCGCCCATGACGAAGTTCTCTAGAAACATTGTGAGCTTTCTAGAAACTTCTCTACCGGGGTATATATATGAGTGGGTTCCGCACTAAGCAAGCATTTTTGTATTTCAAAAAGTGTTGTGTTTCAAAGAGCGAGAGTGATGAACAAGTGTTTTATTAATGTTTGTAAACTAGTTGTGTTCATAAGCGTAAATAGTGAAGTGCGTTTAAATTACAAATAAAAATCTACAATTTGTTAATTGTGTTCATATGTGAGCGTACCTCAACCGTGCATGAAATATGTCGCGTTGCCGAAATAAGCCTGATAGCTTTAGCAACATTTGCTCAGAAGTGATATTAAGATCACAGTGGAAGCCACTGTTACAACTTTTGGGAAAAGCCTATGAATTCTATTTGGAAGTAAGGTCGGAGATGAAGATAAAGAAGTCTATGAACTCTATTTGGACGTGAGATCAAGATAAAGTATGGGCTGCAAAGATTTCCCGTAGCTTATGTTCAAATATATTAATAGGCTGGCTTAGAGGGAGTCATAAATCGATGCCTTTTGCTGTTCCGGTGATATGGCGGGAACCTCGAAACCACATAGACGATTGTTACTTTTGCATGACCAATATTTCTGTTTTTTCTGGGAAATCATAAAGTAAAGTATCCCAAGCATAAAGTGGAGAATCCCAACACACCTTCTGCTCTAAGGCCGGTTCCTCACGATGACACAATGCCAGTGCCAAAGCCACCAGAAACTTATGAACTTGAATGTGATTCAGGATCGAAGCAGTCTTCAGAATGAGTACAGATCCAGAGTTTTCAACTCTTGATACTGCAAGCCGCATCTAATCACTCAGGCAGAATTGAACGATTTGGTCAGAGATTTGGACTCCTCCGAAACCAAGGATCAATTACTCCATGGATGGTGCTTTGGTTTATTGTAACAATCTCCAGATATTATTGAAATAGTTATATCTGGAGCACGGCCCCGAGCAGTGGAGGCTTTCATTGATTCATCCAATGTCAGTTTGAAAGCAGTTTTATTCCATAATGGAAATAAGTATAAATAAATAAATCTTTATTGTGAAGTAGAGTTACAGCACAATATCCCATCACGGCGCCGAGCGCCAGGGGTTCACATATAGCAGTTAGGGAAAAGATAAGTAAGGCGTACAAATACACAAGGCTACAGAATACAGCGAACACATAAAAGGCTACAAAATACCGATCACAAATGCAAAAGAAATACAGATACAGCATAAAAATAGAGTTAGACACAAATATAGAAATAATAAATACAACTTGGCAATATATCAGGGTTTAAGGGCTTTGATAAAGTTGTGCCTATCCTTCTTGTTACTTACTATGCTGTCGATGTCTGCGTCCACACGGTTGAGGGCAGCGAGCATCTGCTTGGGAAGAAATCTCTCAGTGAGTACAAGCCTGTTGTGGTGAGCCACGAGTGCTGGTACCGACCTTAGGCTTGGCTGTGGAATCCTCCAAGAGCAAGCGTTCCAAATATTTGGAGATGATATCTGGCTTGTGATGAGTTTGGCTGTGAAGACCAGCCTCTTTTCCACGATCAGGAACTTCATCCTCGGGATGTCGAGTGCTTGTGCCATCATGGTGGTTGTGGTAGCGGGAGGTAGACGAAGCTTGTTATAATGGGCCCATTTCAGTAGCCAGTATTCAGCGGTGTACACCCGCTTGAGGTTTGTATGTGTAGCGGAGGCCCATATTTCTGCACCATACAGAATGGCGGCGTAGACGGTGGAGGTGATGAACCTTTTAACAGTGACAGGATGTCGGACGTGTAGCAGCTGCTGCTGCTTTGAGATCCACCGTAGACTAGAGAATTTGGTACTGATTTTGTCGATCTGGTTGACAAAGGACATCTTTTGGTCAAACAGAACGCCAAGGTCTATGTGCGAGGTACGTTTGGTATTCGTACCCCTGCGAGTGAAACGTTGAGTACTGTCGGCATGGATTTAAGGGAGAATATAACCTGAGCAGACTTCAGTGGGTTGATTTTTAGATTGAAGTTTGCCAGGTACAATTCTAGATCCTTAAGTTGGGAATTGATCCTGTTGCTGAGCTGAACGGGGTTGTCGCCAGGGTTAATTTGAGTCAGCAGTTTGAGGTCATCGGCATAGCACAGGAGACCATTTGTTGAGGCAATAATGGGCACGATGATAGCTGTGAACAGGACACCGGATAGGACCCCCCCCCCATGGTATGCATCTATACCATTAGATGCCGACCGGGCTAGCCGGCTGGGTAAAGTGCCTGCCTGGCAACCCAACGGTCGCGGGTTCGATTCCCGCCTCGGGCTTGGATCAAAGTAGTGCAAAAAGGTACAGAGGTGCATTATGGCCAAAGAAGCCTATGCGCCAACAACTACAAAAAATAATAATAATAAATAATAAATAAATAAAATACCATTAGCCCATGCAGTTCACGTGAAGAACCTACAGCTTCTTCTGCAAAAAATATGCTATCGGAATACAAATGGAATATCTGTGCTGACCTAAAAGTGGTAGCTTTGATTACTGGTTTGCAAGGTGGATATACTGAATACTGTTGCTTTTTATGCGAGTGGGACAGCCGATTGTTATTTGTTATTTTGGTTTTTAGGAGCATTAGCAACTAAGGCCATATTGCTCCGGGATATACGGTGGTCATTCCTTGACCTTTCCGCATCCTCTGTATTTGGTGGTGACGGGCTCGAACCCCGGTATAATTGAGAAGCGTGTGCTACGCACTGCTGCTCCTTCCCACCTGGCTACGGAGGCGCCCTGTGGGACAGACGAGCGACGGAATGCCACTACAGGGTTAAAAAAAAGTGTGCGCCGAGCACGCATAGCAGAAGTTAAGTGAAACCTCTTTAGGTGAACATTTATCACTTGACCGTATGATTGCCGCAGGTGGGAGCCTCGGAGATATGAGACGTTCCGTTACCAAATCTAGTTTCGGAAAGTGCTGTGGCATCGGATGATGTTTAAAACCATTTGACTTCGATAGAGCCAGGACAGCTGTTACAGGCCGACATTTGACTTACAACCTCATTTGGAAATGCTATAATCTTTACATCGTTCTTGAACCAAAGCCGATCACACAATGAACAGACTGAGCCGAAATCGTTATCCAGAAATGTACGTTAAACTGTGCGTGGAAGCCTCGGCGTTTCTTAAAATCCTGTTGCTGCTTCTGCTGTGTAATACGCCCGCTACGTGTTGAACGATTTGATGGAGTACTTCTGGCAGTCGGCTTTGGCTTTTTCGCGGTTTATGACTGGGCTTCGAGGACTCTTATAGTTTTCATTTGCAGTATCAACTTTCATGACTCCTTCTTCCAAATTCACTTCTAACATTTCTGGGGAATTGTAAGGCTCTGAAGATGTGGATAACCTTCTCTGGTTTCTTTGTTTAACTCCAGTGCACGTTGTAATTTCTCCCGCTGTCGAAATAGCTTAGATCTCTCTTTTGTACTCAATGGAGGTGGTTTCGGTGGTCGCATCACACGTGTGTATGTGCCTTACAGCGCTCACTATTAGTCTTCGATATGTTGAGTTGAATTATAAATTCCTTTCCGTCGAAATGTTTTATTAAATTCGGTGGAGAATGACGAAATAAATAGCATGACGCAATCGGCAGGGGGGTATTGAAGAGTCATGCGTGGTACGGAGTGATACAATGGTGGGGATAAATCATTTCGTGTTGCATTTTCTTGGCGATTTTTATGAATCCACGGACGCATTGCACGTGTACGTGCTCTATACGCCTTACAACGCTCACTACAGTGAACCCCTGTTTTACGTTTGGTTACTGTACGATCAAATCACTTTACAATCCATAACAAAATATCGTTCACTATACGATATGTAGTAAGCGGTGGTCATTGTGATCACGTTTGCGAATTGAATTTTAATTCTATTAATGGCGATTTTAATAAGCAAAAATAGGAGGAATATTATCCACAGGCTATAAAAGTAAAGATATAAAGCACAGATTTCGCACTTTATTACCTTACGAATTAACAAAATTAAATGATACGTGAAAATCGTAAGAATATTTTCCACGGGTTAACAAAAAGGGGGGGGGGGAGAACGGAAGGCAATTACTCCGGGTATTTCCGAGTGGTCGTCCTCCCAATAACTAACTGAGCCAAACGCTGCTTAACTTCGGCGAGCGCACGAGAACCGGGAGAATTTAACCTAGTATGATATTTGGCTCCTCAGAGTGCCTGTAATGCATGTACTTATGGCTACTGTCGCATTTTCGTTGTTTCCTCCCCCCCCCAGTCACGAAGGCAAGTTACTCCCATCTGAAAACTTACTAAAAAAGTTTCACTTCAAAAAATGGCCAGACCGTTCAGAAACAACACCAGGCCAGAAAAATGTAGCACATCCTCCTTTGGTGGATAAGTCAAAAATCTATTTACCCCATTGCACATCAAGTTCAAGTTTGATAAAAAAAAAAAAAAAAAAAAAAAAGTAATCGTGAAAAGGATTTTTCCTCTTTGAGGCCTGGATTCAGTGAAGCCAAGATAAAAGAGGGAATTTTTGTGGGTCCTCAAATCAAACTGCTATTCCAAGATGAAGAATCCACTAAAAAATTAAATGCTAAGAAATAAGCTCCTGGAAGGCATTCGAAAACGTCTACCGGAACATTTTAGGCAATGAGAAATCACAAAATTACAGTGAAATTGTGAATGAGCTAATTTTAGCGTACAGAGAGTTGGAATGGAACACTTCGTTAAAGCTTCGGAAACTTTACTACATTCCCGTTTAGACTTTTTACTTGGACACTTGGAAGCGGTCTCCGATGAACACGGCGAAAGGTTTCACCAAGATATTTCTCAAATGGAGAAAGGATACCAGGGAAAATGGAGTTAAAATACAGTATGTTGGCAGACTACTGTTGTAATCTTTTTTGGGAGACACCAATGGACGATTATGAAAGATAAAAAACGACAAAATAAGTGTTTTGTTTTACCAGATAAACATTTTTGTAAATAGAATAAGGTTAATAGATACATTGTTCAATATTTGTTGCTGTATGTAATATTTTCTTAAAATATATTAAGTTTTTTTTTTTTTTACTAGAAACTTAGTTTTTACGTTTAATCCCTTTTCTCTTAAGATTGGTGGGCGTTATAGCAATATGGTTGCCATATTTGAATTCAGCAACGTCAAATCTAGAAGAACCATCTTGAATTTTAACAGGGAGCGTTTTTTTTTTTTATTTATTATTATTATTTTTTTTTTTGCCGCCAGTATTATTACCCCTGAGAATTTTGTAACTTAACAGGTAATAATTTTGTGGGTTTTAAAAGTAGTTATATCATCAGCATATTATATATTATGACCGAGATTAGTAATATGTTCATGATTATTAGTATTGACCACAGAGAAACCAGAGGCCTCTCCTGCATGAGAAAACTTATTTCATAATACCAGTAATAATTATTATTTAAATGATTTTGAATTCTCTGGCTAACAGAAAACTTCTACGATCTGTAATTCTTCAGTCTTAGTTTGAATTTATACACCCCCCCCCCGTTTTTATCGTCATTTAATACCGTGAAAATTTCATATTCATTCCTTTTAATATCTCCTCCATCGTCACTACAATGTTAACCCAAATAAATACAATTTTGATATACCGTATTTCCCCATGTATAAGACCACCTTTTTTCGAAAAATTTGGGTTAAAAAAACTGGGTGTGTCTTATACAGTGGTTGTAGATTTTTTTTACTTACATTTCCCGCTTTTTTGCGCTTGTTGTCTTTGCGCTCATTGTTTCGCACTTGTTACCGGTATATTAGGTTACGTTTTGCCACGTTCCGCCCAGAAATGGCTCAGAAAAGATTTTCGTACAGTGTTGAATTCAAGTTATGAGGATTTGTATAAATTTTATGATGAACAAAACTTGAGTTCAATAACTTTATGTAATACATTTTTTTTCCAAAAATGTATTACATAAAGTTATTTATGTAAAAAAATAACATCGATTAAAATGTGAATAATTATTCTGTTCAACAAAAATCAACTGCTGGGGTTTGCACCTGCTGCAAAATATAAGTTCATTATAAAAAAAATGAATAAAATAAAGCGTGTGTACCCTGTACGCATGAAGTATGTTTTATGTGAAAACATCATTGGCTTGGAAGAGGTTAGCGAAATCAATTTGTAGAAGAATAGTATGATTGTGACATAGAGACTACATGGGCACAATCATAAGGAAGCATAATCGCAATAATACAAATATTTGACCGTCACATTCCAATAGAGCTTTTTGCTGTAAATCATGAATTATTAACGGTTTTCATTAATGAAATGCTCTGCGCACATTAACTACCTTTTTTTTTTTTTCCCCGACTATAGTTCTGGTATCCCATATATTTCATAATTCTTTGTGGCATTTTTATTTATGTAGGAAGTACAATTATTTTACGGCATTGTGTGAACCAA
Organism: Mastigoproctus giganteus; assembly: GCF_048544385.1. Lineage (NCBI taxonomy): Eukaryota > Metazoa > Arthropoda > Arachnida > Uropygi > Thelyphonidae > Mastigoproctus > Mastigoproctus giganteus. The sequence continues at coordinate 180,095,251 of NC_143575.1, read as the reverse complement.
AACAAAGATGAATTAAAGGGATGCATTTATATCCACACATTAAAAAATTAATGTAATTGTAAGATTTTTCACCTTCATATACTGTACATTACATCTTACACTGGATAGTTTCTTTCAAGACTACTTTTAGGCTCGAATCAGACTTTCCACATTCTTGTTATTAGTTGTGATTTGATCGCCTGAAAAGAACTGAAAGATTGCTTCTTTAAATCCTTTGTTTCAGCACTCTTTGTGGGGATCGAAGTTTTATGAAAAATTGGAAATCAAGTGGCAGAATGGGCAAGTTTTGCGTTCCCACAGTATCATCTGGACGCTGATAAGCGGCGGTCGGTTCTGTACTTAAATGATATTCACACGGATTTCGAAACGTCGTCAAAATTCGCCTCTAAATGTTTGGGTTATTGGAACGTTTTCTTTGAAGTTTTCTTTTCAGCTTGTTTCAGTATAGTCGATCATTTTTTTACTTAAAAGTTTACCTGGAGTCCATGTTGTTTAATCTCTTATAGTGATATCGCTGTTCTGTTCTAACCTAAAAGTGCATAGTTATTAAGTATTTTTTTTAAATTATGGTGTGTTATTTCTTTTTATATCATCACGGTCCTTTAATTACGTGAAACATGTTTTTCATCATGTTTCATTACAGAATTTGTGTCCAACACATTTTAAGTCGATTTTTATTTTATCAGGAATTCACTTCGTGTTGTCTTCTCACTTTTCAAGTAAGTTTTTTAAAATTAATTAATCTTGAGTTGCGCAGATTATGGAAAGCGCAAGGTAACATCTTTTTCAGATATAAACTGTGCTAGAAACATCACTACTGTTTATAATTAGTTTTCTTTATTTTTCTTCTTTTAGCTGTTTTTGTGTTTTAGGGTTCATAACGACATCAGCAAGGGATACGTTATTTTTAGATGCAAGTTAATTTATCAGGCAGTGCGAATATGAGTAGTTTCCGTTTGGCACAGCCCCCCCCCTTTCCCCCCAGAAAAACAGGTACATCAGCTGTAGCATAAGTGTAGTAGGAACAAATAGTTGCATCAGTGAATTTTTATTTAAACAAATGAGGAGGTTCCGTGCAAAAGGCAATATGTCCATTTTTTTTTTAATTGGAGATGACAGTTGATCTGTGATCATAAAGGCAGTGGCTTTCGTTTTATTCAAACAGATTCGATCAAAAAGCAACAGAACCCATATTACCCGCCTGTTAAATTAGATGGTTTGGTGCAAATAGTAATATGTCCAGATTTCAGCAAAGCAAAGAGTAATACGTCCTTCCCACCAGTGAATAGCCGTTTAGTGAGTTATGTGATCTCCCTCCTCCAATAGAGTACAGTTTTCTTGTTTTGTAGGTTGTGTATGTGGGGAAAGTGTTGTTCATGATTGTAATTTGTAATATTATTGTTTATGTTTGCAGTGATGGAAGAAGGGAGTGTTAGGGTTGGAGACTACAAGCAAGGGATTCGTAAAAGGAATGAGTCAAAGCGGGATAAACAGAAAAAAACATTGCCACAGTGCTCCTGGCATGAAACTCTTTCATCGCTGTTTACATAACACAAAAACGTTGATGTGTAGGAAAATTACTCCAAGAGCTGTTGTACGCATAAGGAAAAAAAAACTTTACGATGTACCTGACAAGATTATACAAGCAACATTGTTGCAAATTTCATGAGAGTTGAAAATGTGAAGAGACAAGAGACCTAGGCCTAACAGCAAGTAAGTAAGCCTAATGCTTTTTCAGTTAAATACGTTCTTTCAACAGAAGATAAAATAAACAGTATGCAAGAAATTTTTCATGCACGTTATAGGCATGAAAACTAAACACCTTTCTACAATAGATAAAAAGGTTCATGAAGGGATAAGTTTAAAAGAAAAAAGAGGGGGAGACCGAGTGAGCAGTAAATCATTAGATAAGAAAGAAAAGGTACAAATTCTTAAGTGATCTGCGTGGTTGGAAGAGCCACTACAATCGCTCAAAATCAAAACGCATCTACCTCCATAGTGACATGAACCGGAAAAATTGAGAGATTTATATAATGCCTTCGTTAGCTCTGATTTTCACGTTTCGAAAAGTATGTTTCGCCAGATTTTTCTGGAAAAGTTCAATATTGGTTTTCGAACTCCCGCCTCTGATGTGTGTAGCTTGTGCTACCGTACTAATAAAGAAGACTTGAAAAGAAAAAGGATGAGAAAAAACAAAAATAAAGATTTAATTTTAGAAAAATATGTTCACAAGAAGAGAGCAAATGCCTTCAGAAAGCTTCTACACAAAGAAAAACCAAGATGAGTTGACGTTCTGTTTCGATTTGCAGCAGATGCAACCTTTACCTAAAGCATCTGTATCTCTGAAGCATTTTACTTGAGTCACTGAATCTCTACGTATTAGGTGTGGTCGACCCTCAGACAAAGAATCCTGTTTTTTATTCGTGGTCTGAAGATGAGGCTGGGCGGGGTCCTGTGGAAATTTCCCCAGCTTTATCACATTTTTTGAGAAATCTGGATCTGTCAGAGATCCGGTGTGTCTGACTGTTCTGCAATGGGTTCCTGGTCAGAACAAGAATAACATCGTAGTTCAAAGTCTTCTCCACTTCCTGGGTTCACCAGACTCGCCTGAAAGTCTCAAAAATATCGAACTGACATTCCCTGTTCGTGTCACAGCTTCCTTCCTGCAGAAAGAGTGTTTGGTCGAGGTGAAAAAAGTTCTGAGGAAGAGGCCAATAATCGAGAACAAGGAGAGTATTACAAACTGAATTCTCAACTGGGTGAAGTTCGAAAATTGGGCGTTGACTGGACTTCGCTGGATTTCAAAGCTTTGTCTCAACGTTTCAGTAAAGTTGATCATATCAAAAATAAAAAAAACGAATCTTTATAAAAAAGTTTGAATCGTCCAAGGTTTTGGTTAAAGCAACTGAGCATTTCCAATATGTGAGGCTGATAGTGAAACCTTCGAGTAACTTCAAAAGAGAGGATGGGGAGCCTGGAAAGACAATCCGCTGTTTGCCTGGTATAGGGATATCTTATATTCTCATGAGGATCCAATAGCAGCCGACGACGAAGAGTGCGACTGCTTAGAAGAAGAAGAAGATGCAGTAATGCAGATATAAGTAACAGTAATGTTGTCTCAATCTTGTGTTTTTTACTGTCATATCAAAACATTAATGGCATTCCATTTTTTCTTAATATTTTAATTCTTTACAAAGCAAGTTAAAAGAAAAATTATTCATTGTTGGACAATAAAAGTGTAGTGTCTAATTTTCTTTTTTTTTATTTTATAAAATAAAAATTTATTGTAAAATATATAAGATTCACTATTGTTTTTGCCGAAAAATGGTTTATTTTATAACTAAGGTAAGAAAATATACTATCGCAACAATGGTATTAGTGTTTTTTTATTTATTTATTTATTTTTTTTTACTATGATGCATATGTAGTACACATGCAAAGTACTGCATATGAGTAGAAGTAACCCCAGAGAAACGTACCGGCTGTGTGGTACTACACTTAGGACAGTAGAGAATGAAAAAGACCTGGGAGCAATTGTGCAGTCAGATATCAAGTTTTCTGAGCAGTGCAGATAGGCTGCCAGACCAGGTCATTGGGTATTGTCAATGTCCTATATACAGTAATCTTGCTAGTATGAAAAAGGAGGTGATTATCCCTTTGTATAAGGCAGTGGTCGGGCCACGCCTTGAGTACTACATAAAGGTCTGGAGGCCTCATTTTAAGAAGGATGTAGAGTTGCTTGAGCGAGTACAAAAAAAGGGTAACAAGATTGGTGAAAGGAATGGAATGCTCTTACCAAGAAAGGCTTAAGTTCTCCAAACTGCAGCGTCTAGAGACTAGGCACCTGCGAAGTGATCTGATTGAGGGTGTATAAGGGTTGAGCAGGCTCAATTCTGATGGGATTTTGCCTCTTGCTCAGATTAGGAACCTGAGGGGGCATAACTTCAAATTGAAGAAAGACAGTTGTAGAATAGATGTACGGTAATTACCGCTGGCTAAAGGTAAATTTACCTAAAAAAAAAAAAAAAAAACTTAAATCGAAATAGGTGTTCAACAGCATAAATATTTAAATAATGACAGCAAAAAATAATGATAAATATTAAATATTTTATTAGTTCATTATAGAGCAGGCTACATAGGAAATGGTAATCCATTAATGTAATAATTTATTTATTAAATCAGTTTATTTCATAATGTGCAGTGGAACTTCCATTTAAAGCTTGAAATGCTTTAAAGCAAGGTTTCTCAGACTTCTTCAAGCGCGGATCGGTGTTGCAGGTTTTCTTTTTTTTTTTTTTTTTTTTTTTTTTTCTTTCTCGTGGCCTACCTATCGCTATAAAATTAATGTATTTTCAATAATTATACTCGTAGATTCAGGAAATAGGATATTTAACTTAGCAGTAATAATGCAATTAGGTATTCATTAACATCAGTAAATATAAATAAGACAGGTAATTAATTTTTATTTATTATCAAAAGTTTACATATTTTGAGTGTTTTTGGTCAAATAAATGAGTATTTTAGTATAACTGGGTATTTGGTATGTTATTACATTTTCATTTCTTCAGGAAATTGTCTTATAGTTTTATGTAGGTATATTTGGAATAAGTTATTCGCGGATCACACTTGGGGAAACCCTGCTTTAAAGGGAAAATGATCAGTTCAGTTTACTAAATCGGTTTCGTTATCATTGTCATATTTCATCGTCGCGGGGGGGGGGGGGGGGGAAGATTCCTTATCTTCTCCCGATGGAAGAAACTGACTCAACTGGTGTCATTTTAAACACGTTACCATCCAAGTATTTTCATTTATTAAAATAAAAACACTCAAATTATATTTTAAGCATTGCCTTCTTTGTCAGTCTAAAGATTAATTCAGGTTAGAATAGAAAGTTTTACACCTTTTTAAATCTTAAAGATTATGCTTGTCTAGTTTTAAAGGGCAGTAGTTTCAAGCTCGAATGATTACACTTAGCGATTTTTAAAATTTTCGAATAACTTTAGTTATGAAGGTTATAATTAAAGTTCACAGGATAGGAATTATAACGAATTATATTTGATTGGAAATCTGAGAGATTAAATCAAATGGATAAGTATTTTTTGTTAATTATATTTACACTTTGGATATTAAAAAATAGAGAAAAACCAAAATAATGAATGCTTATATCATTATTATCTTCTATTATTATTCAAATTACCTTCCACTCAACTCCTGGATTTCAAAAACACCAACATGGAAATAATGTAAAAATGTTAAAGGAAACAGTTGGCAAATAGTTTGAAAATTTCTATGCATGTATCTCATCATTTTATTGTAAAAATGTTCACAATGATATTATAAGTAGTGATGCATTTCGAAGTCTTCTGTAAAGAAATGTACAAAAAACTCCAATTTATTTGTCTTTCCTGTTGCACATTACCGGTACAATTTCAGAACTGTATATTTATCGTTTTTTTAAGGGAACATCCCCTAAAAAGCCATTGGATTATGTGTTCTCCCTCCCTTTTTGCTGTTTTCTCCCAAATAGTGTAACATAAAATAGGGATAAATAAATTATTATTATTATAAATTCTACAACTTCTAAAATGATGGGCTGCATTTTTTGTCAGTTAAGGTGCGCCATGTGCATTATATATAATGTATATGACGCACCTTTCCTCTTCAAGAGCATCTTGTGGGATGCATGATGGCTCTTCCTATGATTAAAGCCGGCCGGTTTTACCACATTATCTGATGCCAAAGAGACCATAACAAAACCAACTCCAAAAACTGCTGTTAAAGGAAGACCTGCAACTAGGTGGAAGGATGGGATCAGAACGTTTGGGCATGACATTTTGCGATGCCGTTCCTATAACATATGATCGATGCAGTTGGAGGATTTTGGTGGCCACAACAGCTCCTTAGAGAACTGTGACTGGATGAAGAACTACGCACATAAAACTTCAGAAATGCCGATCGAAGTTCTGCTATTTCATCAGTCTAAATGACTCAATTGCAATGAATACGGAATTAAAATGTATTCTGATTTTACCAGTTGACAAGGAGTGAAAAAAATATTTTCTATTAGTCCTATGGAAAAAAAATTATCTTGTTTCTCTAAAGACTGTGGGACATTCTATTTAAACAGAGCTTTTAAAGAAAGGAGGGGATGGCGTCTCATGAAAACTCTAATAGGAGGAACAGTCAATCACGATGAAGCTTTCTTTGCAATCTCAACTAAACGAAAGATCTAAATGATATTTTTCTTCAGGAATGATTGGTTTAACTGTAGGGAATGTGACTACCCATAATACGTTGAAGGCTGTTGGCTTTCAACGATACCTTTTTTATAATACACTAAACCGAGTATAATTTTCTTGTTCAATTTGTAATAAAGTTGTTACAGATGAACTGAATTCCCACTTATAGTAAAGTTGTTACAGATGAACTGAATTCCCACTTATAGTAAAGTTGTTACAGATGAACTGAATTCCCACTTATAGTAAAGTTGTTACAGATGAACTGAATTCGACACTTACAGTAATTGTGTAATCTCTTTTGAAGTAAAGGAGGCAAACAGAAATAACGTAATGGGTTCAAAAGGCTTCTTTTACTGAAATTGTCTGCTGTTTACATCACCGCTGAGATAATTCGGAATTCGATTTTAAAACCTTTCATGTTCCGAAAGAGACGGGCCTTCGATTTGACAAATTGGCCTCGTTTTCGCTATTTTTTTTAGTGTAAAAAACGTGCATTCTACTAAGAAGTTGACCGGACTAAAATAAAAAAAACAAACAAACACATAAATAAATAAAAACAACGAAACTATAAAGTTGGTAGTTTACAAGTTATTTCTTGGCCTTTTTGCAGTGAAGAGACGTTTACGCTTTCAATATTAATTTATAGGTGCCAAAGAAGTTGATTTGGATGACAAGTAAAGAAACAGTTCAATGTAAACAAGATTCCAATCTAAGGAAGAATCTTAGATGAATAAAAAAAAACTGACACTAAAAAAAAAATAAAATAAAAAATAACGGTGAAAAATTTGACATTTACAGGGAAAAAAACCGTTTCTTTTTCTTCCCTTTCAAATATGAACTGAAAGCTTCAAATAAGTGGTGTTAATTAAATTAGTCTTTTTTTTCTCTTTATAATGATCTCAGTATTGTTTTTTGCTGTTAAAACAGGTATTGTACATTTTAATTTTAATCTTAGACGTCTCAGATACAAGCAAAATTGGGGTTATACGGTGAGGATATCTGCTCATCTGCTCTTTCTGAAGTGACATAGACTTAAGTTAACAGAAGGATAATTTAAGATTACAAGTAATAAGATAGTTGTTTAAGGAAATTCTCATCTAATCCTGTGGAACTGCAAGCCTTATGTAAATAAGATTATATTAAATTATGTAAATTTAAGCTAGAATTAAAGGTGTAGTTTAAATGAAACAAGTAGAATATACTACTGATAGTTATGCAGAATGTTTTGTTCAGGTTAGGGTGAGGAACTGATGCTGCAACTCTGCGCTTCTATCCAGCAATTTGCTAACAATAACAGAACGTATGTGAAACGTTTCTCTCAATTACTATAGTCTGTTGCTGAAAAGCAACGAGGCATTTCTTCTTTGAGACAGTAGGTCTGAAAGAAGAAATGCCTCGCGTTTCTATAGTAAATGTGCAAGTGAATGGATGTATACAATTTCCTATCGGGAGACTAATTCGCTCTTTTATTAGATGCTCCTAACAGTAATGTAATTGTATGTTATTCCGGAGCATGGAATTGACTTTCCCTTGATTTTTCCTGGCATGCGTCAGGAACGATTGTAATGCTACTGCAATAACGTACGAGTATATTATATGGATTGGAGGAGATCTGAGATAATACGAAAATTCTCAGAATTTGCAATATTCCTTTATCAGACAAAAGGAGCTACTCGGAAGCAGTCCGTCAGTCCGTAAAGTAGGGAAAGCTGCTCATTGGTCAAATATAGTTCGTTATTCCTCTGAAGATATGGTTGTAAGTGAGGCAGTTCATTCTGAATTAATTTAACGAACAATAAATTTCTATTCAAAATTATTATAAGAATATGCTTTCTCATTCCGAACTTAAATGAAATGCACTAGATGTTCAATTGCTGAAATAAATGTTTAAGTTAAACTAGAAATTGCTGAACAGTACACCAACTATTTGGCAATTTTGTTGTTTGATTTATTTTCTGCTTTCTCCCATGGAAAAAGTCAATAGACTTTTTCCATGAGAGAAAAAGTCTATTTTTCCATTGGCTTCTTTTGATAAAATAAAATACTTACCGAAGCTTTCGACACTGTCTCTCTCTTCCTCAGCTATGAATACATAAATATATTCCGATATCTATATCATATCGGTATAGATACACCATAGACAACTCTTAAAATAAAACTATCATCATAGCGTGAAAGGCGTCATTTCAACTATATCTCATATTTTCTCATCCTTTACAATGAGTTACCAAGTATTGCACTACCCCGAATAAGTAACGTTTAGCTAATAGAGAAGATTATTGTTATTTATTCTCGGTGGGCGCCACCAACCAGACGGACCGTTTCAAAGCTAGTTGGCTTTTTATCGGTGGGTGCCTTTCACACTACGATCATAGTTTTTCTTTAAGAGTTATCTATGATGTACCTACACCGATATCATTATAGGATCTTAAAATATTATGCCTTGTTGCATTTAGTTTATTTAAATAAATACGTATATAATTTATGTAAATAAATTATATATGGAAATCGAGAATAGTACCGCGTGGTCGTGTTAGATAAACATACCGCGTGACCACGCTTAAAGAGAAGCTTGTTTTTACCATAGTAAAACAAGCATCTGTTACGTATTTTTTTATTTGTTACGTATTACACGTAACCTGCATCCCTCTTCACCCATTAGCTGAATAAATAAAAATAAAAATAAAAATGTTCTTGTTTATAATCCGGCACGACCACCAAGTCAGTAGAATTTAAAATAAATAAATAAATAATACAAATGTTAATCGTATTTAGCAGTTACGGGCTTGAAAAAGAGCTCATGTTACTCAACTCACGCCTGACCACTCGTCTACGTCAGGCCTAAATATCATTATGAGGAAAATTATTTTAATGTAGAGGAAGGATTTGAGGATTCTTAGTAATTTCATTTCAGTTAAAGAATCTGTATTATTAACGTATTTTTTCCATTAGTTTTAAAATGTCTAATTCTATAAATATACACTGAGTGATCAGTGTATATTGACCACATGAAGTACGAGAGTGCGAAGTTCGTCGACCTACGTAGCATAGATAAGGTGTCAGTGGTTCAGTAGGTAGTAAAATTCCGAGCGTAATGGGTAAAAGAAAGGATTTATCGGACTTTGATAAAACATATGGGTGCTCGACGAGCTGGTGCCTCGATTTCCCAAACGGCTGAACTGGTTGAGTGTTCGAGGGTCACCGTAGTTAAAGTGTACCAGGACTGGCGTCAAAATGGTCAAACAACGACCCGACGGCAAAACTGCAAAGATCAGCGAAAGGTTGATGTTAGAGGTGAGCGCAGGGTCCAATGACGCGAACAATCGCAGCACTGTTGAAGAGTTGACTACCCAATACAACATGGACCAACCTGGAACAACCATGTGTCGCACGTATGGGCTATACCAGCAGACGACCCCTACGGCATCCTCTCCTAACCAATTTCATCAGCGTAAAAGACTGGACTGGTGCAAAGAGCATGCAAGTTGGACATTAGAAGACTGGAAAACAAGGTGTGCTGATCGGATGAGTCACGTTATTTACTCCACACCGTGGATGGTCGTGTACAGATTTGGTGTCAACGACATGAGACTCTTGATCCATTATGCATGGTATCAAAACTGCAGACCGGTGGAGGCGGTTTCATAGTGTGGGGCATGTTTCACTGGCAGGAACTTGGACCCCTGGTGCATGTGGAACAACGTATCAGTGGTCTCCGCTATCGTCAACTGCTTGCTGACTGTGTAAACTTTTTCCCGAATGGTGTCTTCGAAGATGATAATGCACCGAGCCATCGGGCACTTGTTGTGCAGGAATGGCTTGAAGAACACAGTTCTGACTTCCAACATATCGATTGGCCTCCGAACTCCCCCAATATCAATCCCATAGAGCACTTGTGGGACACTATGGAAAGGCATACCAGGCGTCTGGATACACCAATCACCTCCACACCTGCATTGCTGACCGCATTACACACAGCTTGGTTGGCCATACCTCTTGAACGCTTCCGACATCTTGTTGAATCAATGCCACGTCGGATAGCTGTTGTACTGAGGGCAAAAGGAGGATCTACTAAGTATTAGGTAGGTGGTCATAATTCAGTGATCACTCAGTATATCTTCAAAGCTTTCACATCTACATAGTTTGCTGTCCTTTTAATTAATGATCTTTTTGATTTTCGACGGTGTTCCGCAGCAGGAATATAGCGGCATTAACAGAGAACCATTCGAAAGATTTCTTTAAGTAATCACCTTCCTGGATTTCAAACTAGTCAAATATTTATTGCTAGGATCCTGAGTGTTTTTCAATTTTTTTACCATCAAATGAAAAGCATACATTTTCGTACCACTACAATGGAGATCTATGGAGCGCCAGATGAATAAAGTTTGAGTTTAAAAATAAATGCTGTCAGTTCAATTAATTTTTTAAAATTAACTTTTGGATTAAACAAAGGAAGTCAACTTTTTAACTTTAAATTTATTATATTAATGTACAACGCAATTAAATTTTGAATGTGATAGAACGTGTTTCACTGAATGGACTTTGTCCAATCGAAGTAATAGTGATTCATTTTAATTGAAATTGAGGCTCAAGTTGAATTTTTCCCCCTTTATTTGTTTTTAATGACAAGCATTGCTGAAAATTCGGTTTCACACAGATATAGCTCTATTCGAAATAAATTTGTATTCATTGTTTTTAAATAAAATATTTGGTGTATGTTGTTGTTATTATTTGGTTTTTAGGAGCATTAGCAACTAAGGCCATATTGCTCCGGGGATATGCAGTGGTCATTCCCTGACCTTTCCGCATCCTCCGTATTTGGTGGCTCATGGGCTCGAACCCCAGTCTAATCAAGAAGCATGTGCTGCTCCTGCCCACCTGGCTACGGAGGCGCCATTTGGTGTATGTAACATATCGACCACAAGTCATAACTTGTTGAAGCCGCATTTTGTCGCTATCACTCGAAATTACGCTGATATTACTAAATATGCAGGCAAAGTGAAACGCTCATGACTTAAGACTGATGAAATCCTCCAAATGAATATCAGAACATGAAGTTCCATAATAAATAAATAAATTTTCTGTTTATACTCCGGCACGACAACCAAGTCAGTAGAGTTTACAATAAATCGTCAATACAAATATTCATCGTATTTAGTAGTCACGGGCTTGAACCCCGGTGCACTCAAGGAACGCGTGCTATGCACTCTCGCTCCTGACCACTGGGCTACGTCATGTATCGCTAGAAGCGTGAATGAATTAAATTTGTATCTCAGCTAAGTTTCTGAAATTATTATCCCCATCAATACTTTACATAATGTGATAAATTAATCTTATTTGCATTCCATACGAATCATTACCAGTATTTGAATAAATATTGTAATTCATTAACTCGTCGACTGTGCATTTGCTACAATACAGTCAACTATAAATATTAGGAGATAGGATAAACTCTGTGAACATTAATACCTTGAGCCTATGAGGAAAAGGAAGATTAAGTTTACAGGACATATTGTGGTACCTATCCCTGAGTATCTATGCATTGATTTGGGAAAAAAAGGAGAATCAAGTCAACCACCATATTACTATTCAAAATAATATACGGGGCGTTTATAAAGTACTGTATTCATCTGATTATGAAGCTCGATTAAACTGTCATTGTAAGAGGTATTTTAAAATGGTTTGCTGCAGTTATCAAAGCAATTCAATGAGTTTTTTTATGATGCCTTTGGTAGCCTTTATCCTATAAAGCATTGCAACTTTAACATTAGGAGAAAGCAGTGTGCGTGTTTTAGCTTGGCTGTGGGATACCAAATCTCCAATGACCGTAAGGATATGTTTTCAACCGGAATTACAGAAAGGCACACCTGCAGAATAATCAATGAGGCGTTGGTCGAAACAGTTTCAAGAAACCGACAGCGTGCTACACCAGAAAGGAGCAGGTAGGTCTAGTGCATCTGCAGATAGTTTCGGAAATTCAGAAAGTTTTTCCCGAAGTCCTACAAAATCTATCCACCAGCCAAGCCTGTAGCTTGCAAAACCGCAAGCAACATTGCATAGGGTGGTTTGCAAGAGATTGAAACTTTATGCTTACAAAGTACAAGAAATTAAATTGTCCAAGCAATTAAAATAAAAACTGCTAAGGAAAAAAAAAAAAAAAAGAAAGAAAGAAATGTCCAGGAAATTAAGAGCCTCACGACAAACAATTCGCTGTTCACATTCTAAACCGTATAGATGAAGATGAGAACTTCATCTATACGGTTTCACCTTTGGAAAATGTTTTCAGTGATGAGACAACATTCTACCTACCTGCTAAAGTTAATAGACATAATTGTTGCATATAGGGATCTGAAAATCTCCACTCAGTTCGTGAACACGAGCGTTATAGTCCCACGGTAAATGTGGTGCGCCCTGTCCTTCAGCTAGGTGATTTGGGCCATTTTTCTTCCACAAAAATACTGTGATTTTTGCAAATTATCTAGATAAGCTCGAATTATATGCTGCACCTCCGCTGGAAAATATGCAGCCACATGTTGTTCTATCAGCAAAATGAAACACCATCACGCTGGAGTTTGAATATGAAAGATTTCCTCAATTAAAAATTTCCAAACGGATGTATCGGCCGGGATGGACTCATTCCATGACTCCTCGTTCCCCCGATATCGCATCTGTGAATTTCTTTGTATGGGACTACGTAAAGAAGAATGTGAATCCAAAAAAAAAAAAAAAAGCATAGGAAGAGATTTTATGATTTTTCTTTCAAAACCTATTTATGTGCGAATTATTCGATTTAGGTGCAGCATTTTATTTCTCTTACGGAAACTTTGGCTTATTACACAAATATACTAACAAACCATAGAATACACTTAATTTACAGTTATAGATTACTTACGGGAAGAAATTATAAGGCTGATTATAATTCAGGTTATGATTCGGTATAACCGGAATGATAACTTTAACTTGAAAAGCTTCTTTTCACAAACACAGTGTGTGCACTGAGAGATAAATGCTTTCCAGCATTAACGGGAAAATGTACACCTTTTCCTGGAAGGCTGGACTTGGGTTATTAAGAATAAGTGCCAGTGCAGCTGAAGCAACGGTGCATCGTCGTGTCTGAAAATTGCATTCATTCTTAATTTAGTTAGGTTAGGAGGAGTCAGTATAATGTGTATGTAAACCACAGTATTCTTGATCGATTTTCTGTTTACTGGATAAAAACGAACTCTTGTCCGAGACCGACTAACGTGGATTCGCTGTGAAAAAGTCCATAATTTCCTCCAGTTCAGATGGGACTCGAAACTACTAAAAAAAAAAAAAAAAAAAGTCCCTGGAGTTAAATTCATGTATTATTCGCAGAGACCAAACAATTTTCTGGAAGGACAACGAAGCCTTCTTGACAACCGCTGTCTTTCGACACATGCACATGACAGTTTCAAAAATTTTCATTGTTGAGAAAATGCCTGGATTTAAACCCCAGGACGGAGGAATTTTTATGGGCTTTGTCCATACATTGGTGTTCCCCCCCCCTGGTCCAAGGAATGCAGAGTTCGTTGGGATTTTTTTCATTCAGCAAAGCAAGCTGGTCACAAACGAAATGATCTCAGTTGCTTCGGAGCTAATTATAAACTGCAACAAAAAAACGTATACGTCGTTTGAGTTTATCAGCTGAAAAATTATTTTTGCGTCAAATCTATAGATAAATTTTTGAACACAAAATACGACATATATACCTCTGAATTAAAGCGGTCCATCAGCTCCTTGGTAAATTTTTTAAAGGTTATTTAAAATTTTTAAGTGAAAAAAATTAATTTGTAAAGGCTAAGTAGCTAATTAAGCTGCAGAGGCTTTTATTTTTAAAACTTGCGGAACTCTCGAAACGAATGCAATTAAATTTTAGCCTCATCTCTTATATTTTTATAACTTATCTAGTGATAAGTTTATCGATAATACGAATACTTTTATACAATACTAATGCCAGTGGAAACAAATGTAAAAATTATCTTTCGCGCGTTCTAAAAATAAAAACGAAGTAATGTAAGAAATAAAATTGAGTTATTAATTATGAATTAAAAATAATTAAAATTAATTATGAACAGAAAGTGTAGTAACCAAATTATGTGTGCCTTCTGAAATTGAAAAACTTTCCTTAGAAATTGCTAATTTTGATTTTAAAATTTTTTCAATTATGCAGTTACTAAATGTGGACACGTCTTTATAAAGACAATTCATCTTAACAACAGGTGAATTCTCTGTAAAGGAATCTCAAAAATTTTTACTACTTAGATAATTATAAGTATACGAACAAAACTTACGATAATATTAACCATCCAGTGTAATTCAAATTCGCTTCACAATTTTGTGAGCCTATAATTTCATATATTTTTAACTTCATAAAATCATGGATTAAATGGGAGCAACGGTCTTGAACTTCTTATTGGCGACTAAAGATCTTGATTTGATGCTGCAAGACACCGGTCATGCTAAGACTCGTACATCAAATAAAATAAGAACCCAAACAATGGAAATCAAGCCTTCTCCCAAACAGACACGAAGACGTTATTCTTGCCAGGCTGCGTATTGGACCTACATACCTGATACACAGTTTTTTCCCCTGATGAAAGGTGATCCTCCTCAGTGTCACAAATGCCATTCTCAACTGACAGTAAGTCATATTTTTATAGATGTCCACTTTTTCATAATGATCGACAAACTGTTTTTCAATCACAGTTACTTTCCCAAGATCCTCTAATTCTGCAGACAATTCTAGGAGATAAAACATTATGGACATTGTTATTTTCCTTATATTAGCGAACCTCACGAATTACATCTAATATAAACCTGAACGTGCGGATAGCAAAATAACACTCATTGTAGCCAAATTAGCTTTTGCGCCAAAAATTCAGCCAAAACAACAGCCGCTTCCCATTTAGAATTCACTGTTGGTTTCATCATCAGTTGGTCCCACTGGATAGATTTTAAAAATCTTCTGAGACCAGTGTAGTCACTTTTACAAAGGAGAGAAAAAGCCTTTCATTGCCTCAAAAGCAAAGAACCTTTCAAGCCTTTCATGGTAGTTACATCTTTCAGTAATCCCACATCAATACACTGTGACCGCTGCCACCTAGTTGTTCTTTTATATGTAGATTCTTAATGCATTAAGAATTTCTGCTGTTGATCAGATTAAGAGTATTTTCTCTCGTTGCCTCTTTAACATGCTGATGCAGGAAACATTTAATATATCTACAAGCTTCTTGCTATTGCATGAGTGATCAATCCACAAATTTCTGTTGATATATGGAAAGTAAAACTCCCTGTTATAAGACATTCTGATTTACTGGTCCACTATTTTTCTGTATAGGTGTTATACTTACCATAATCATTTTTCATATAACACATTCTTTCTTTCATTTCTGTTTTTCTAGTGCTTTATATCACACCAAACTGATTCAGCATTGCATTGACTACCCATGGCAGCTGGATGCCCTGCCTTAGATTTAATGTTTCTTATCTGAGAACATAACCCCTCATTATGGTGTCTTTTTTGTACATATTGTATTTCTCATATTCAAATTCTGCATCTGTTACGCCTTAGTGGCGCTCGTCTCCGATATCTCTCTAGTGTCTGCAAAAAATGTACGAAAAAAAAAAATATATTATTCCTTGTGGGTTGACGATGGAGCATCTCTTAAATCAAACCGAAACGTGTCTCAGAACAATAATCCATATAAGACACTTCTAACCACCGCATTACGATATTTTCAATCATTATAAGAGTTGTTGATTAAGAGTTTTAAGACAAGGGCATCAAGGCCAAGATGTGTCTTTCCAGATTTTTTTAATGTAACTCAATTATTTTCAAATCCGTTTGTCAAATCGGATGTGCCGAATGAAATTAAAACAGTTTGTCTAGATTGGCAGAATTATCTAATATCTGTTGAAGGGTAGGTAGTTTCTGATTATTACATAGACTTTGAAAGCAAAGTAGTCTGGAATTCCTGAAGCGCGTGCATACCTAAATGATGTGTTTTACTGTAAGGTGAACTTGGCATTGAAAATAGAGAGGGGGATTCTCATTAGCGAGTAGATGATAATGCGTAAGGTGAGTGTGGCCAATTCGTAGTCTGGCAAGTATTACTACTTCTCTGCGACTTTTCCTGATGCTTGACTTCCTTATTTCTGGATTCGGTTTTATTTTTTTGGAGTTTATTATTGGTTTGATTTCTCCATATCTGGGCCCATTCATCTTCGCTTGCTCTAATAATAATCGGCCTAAAATCAATGTATGGTACTATCATTGTTTTGTTTGGCATTGTCTGTTTTTTCATTGCATTCTATTCCAGTGTCCTGGAAGCTAGCAAAGAGTTATTTCAGAGTTTTTTTTTTTTTTTTTTTTTGACATCAGTTGATAAGAAAGCCAATTTCTTGTAGAAGAGGTGAGAACGTTGTTCACCCTGTACGGCTGAGAACTGAGTGAATCGGAATATATTAGGCCAGAGAGAGAGACGACTGTTGACATATTTCTCTTAATGCAAGCTGTATAGCATACAGTTCTGTAGAAAGTATGCTGCATTCAACTGGAATGGATTTTGAGATTACATGAGAAAGGAAACAGCTGCTGCACCTACATGTGAGTGGGAATTAGAGCCACAGCATAGATTGAGTTTCCCAGTGTGTTCTGAAGTGCAGTTGGCATGCAACTGTTGGATGTTAAGTGATGGAATGGTATTTTTTGCCCACTCAGCGAAGTATAGATCAATGTCTATTCCATGGAGATAAAGGCATATTTGTACTTTCCTCAGTTTTATTGAGATCGATTTTCCACTTCCGTATTACTTCTTGAAGACGTATCCCAGCAGATCTGGGTTCATTAGGCTGGGAATCGTAAAGTGTTAGCCAAAGAGGTTGGTTGAGGTACCCAGCAAAGATGGGATGAGGAGCTTCTTATTTTGGCAGCGTATTGGTAGAGTAGTAGTTGTCTTCTATGGTAAAGCGGAGGGTCATGTGATTCAACGGACAAGTTCTGTACTGGCGAGGCTCTGTAGGCACCTAGTGAAAATCGAAAGGCACTGTGTTGGATGTTCAGAGACCGTAAGATGCTGTTTTTAGCTGAAGTATATACGATAGCTCCATAATCTAATTGTAACCGGATTAGAGCACGATATAAATTCAGCAGTGACTGCCTGTCAGCACCCAAAAATACTGAGGATACTACACAAAGGATGTTTAATTTCTGGAGGCATGTAGTTCGCAGGTAGGTTATACAGGGTGTCTCAAAAATATTGGTACAAACGTTTAGGGGAGGTAAGTAACATCTAAAGGAATGTGAATCGCATAGGAACCCATAACCAGAAACGTCATCGTAAGTCGGTAGACGGTGCAGTAGTCGCCGCACGAACAGCATGCATTGATATACAAACTGTGAACTGGCAGACATGCACCTAGTGTATGGATTAGCAGAGGGCAATGGACGAGCCGCTCAACGAATTAATGGAGAACGCTTCCCAGATAGACATGTATCGGACCACCGTTTGTTTGCGCGTGTGCATCAAAATTTGTGCGATTATGGGTCATTTAAAGGTAACAGGAGTAGAGCAGGCAGACCACGTTCGACGCGAACTCCCGCCATGGAAGAAAGTGTGTTGAATGCCGTCCAGAATAATCCTACTACCAGCACACGTGTCATTGCCTCTGTCTTAGGAGTGTCTCGTTGCAGTGAACAGCGTGTCTGGCACGACGATTCCTTACAGCCCTTTCATCTCCACAAGGTTCAGTTACTGCTCCCCCAAGATCATCCTGCATGTGTGGCTTTTGCGCAGTGGTTTCTCCAAGAAAGTGTTCAAGACTTGAATTTTCCAGCCTATGTTTTATTCACGGATGAGGCTTATTTCACTCGGAAAGGCTTATTCAATCAGCACAATGCTCATGTGTGGTCTCACAACAACCCACACGGTGTGCGCCCCCATGCGGCACAGCATCGCTTCGCAATAAATGTGTGGACAGGTATGGTCGGTGACTGCTTAGTCGGTCAATACCTGTTACTATCCCGCATGAACTCCGCTAAATATTGGATCTTTGGGCGCCTCCGTAGCCAGTGGGAAGGAGCAGCAGTGCGTAGCATACGCTTCTTGATTTAGACCGGGGTTCGAGCCCGTCATCAACAAATACGGAGGATGCGGAAAGGTCAGGGAATGACCATCGCATATTCCCGGAGCAATATGGCCTTAATTTCCAATGCTCCTAAAAACCAAAAAACAAAACAAACATTGGATCTTTCTTGAACAAGTTCTACCAGGGTTCCTTGACGATTTTCCAGCAAATGTGAGACGCTACATTTGGTTTCAACATGACAGGGCGCCAGCCCATTATGGAAGGTGTGTTCGTGACCATTTGAACAGGCGTTTTGGGCGTCGATGGATTGGCCGTGGTGGACCCGTTGCCTGACCCCGACGCTCACCTGATTTATCGAGCCTTGATTTCTTTCTGGTTGGGGGCCCTCAAATCTATCGTGTATGAATCGCCTGTGGAGACGGAAATGGATCTCGTGGCGAAACTCGTCTGCGCTGCTGCTACTGTCAAAGTCCAGGTGTGTTCGACCGTGTCCGGCAATCCATGCTGCGTCGGTGTCACTTATGCATCGCGTCTCATGGTGGAACCTTCGAGCATCTGTTGTAACATCATGAAATGCATCCATCTCTTACTCCATTGTTAATATTACCGTATGTCAAATAAATGTTTGCCACTAATTATTGTCGTGTGTCATTTCTGCTTCTTGTGCCTCTGCTACTACTTACGCGTGACGTTTCTGGTTATGGGTTCTTATGCGATTCACATTCCTTTAGATGTTACCTGCCTCCCCTAAACGTTTGTATCAATATTTTTGAGACACCCTGTATGCTTATGAAAATTAAGTTTGGTATCTAAAATCAAACCCAATAATTTTATGGAATCTGTAATCAGCATTTCTCTGCCTTTCAGTTTTAATAGAGTTTCCGGATGAAGCGATCGCAATTTGCAGAAGTGTATTGCTGCTCTTTTCCTCTCAGTTAATTGATAGCCGTTGCATATTTTCCAAGTTTAAATTTTGTTTATTGCTATCTGTAGTTGTCTTTCAATGTAGCCATTCGATAAGTGACAGGAAATAGCAAGATAGTCTGCATACATATAAGTTTCCACCGTAGCTGGGATGTCTCGAATAATGCCATTGGTACGTAACGCAAAGATTATGGTACTTAAAATCGATCCTTGAGGTACTCCTTCTCACGTGTGAATTTTGGATACCTCATTCTGGAATCGTACTTGAAAGATCCTGAGATGGAGAAAATTCTGAATGAATCGCGGCAGGTTGCCTCTCAGTACAAGTTTGTATAAGTCTTGTAGGATTATATATCTCCAAGTAAGTTGTGTCGAATGCTTTGGTAATATCAAAAGTTATTATTACTATGTGCTATTTTTTAACAAAAGCATTTAAAATGTGAGCTTCGATATTGATGTGGACATCAGTTGTAGACCTGTTACGGCGGAAACCAAATTGATGGCGTGTTATAGCATCTTGATCTTCAATAATCCAGACAAGTCTCCTGTGAACAATCTTTTCTAGTATCTTTCCTAAACAGGTGGTCAAAGATATAGGACGATAACTATTGGGGGGAGAAAGCATCTTTCACCGGTTTTGCTATGGCTACCACAACTGACTGACTGATGCCATGCATCAGGGTAAACATTCTCCTCAAAGATTCTGTTGTAAAATTTCAGTAGTGTAGATTTTGAGTTGAGTTGAGTTGACGAAGCATTGCGTAGAAAATACCATCTAGTCCAGCAGAATTATTTCGAGAATTCTGGAGCGCTTCATTAAGTTGATTCATAGCGAACAGAAGGTTATAAGAATAAGATTGGTTTGTAACAAAGTTAATTTTATATTTTTCCACAGACATTTTTGTGTCTAAATGAGACTTCATAAGACTGAAATGAAGTGACTGCGATTCTGCTAATGCATCTGCAATATCAGTTGGAGAAGAAATATATCTATTCCTTTCCAGGATAGGATTGGGACCTTGGTTTGTTGACACTTTCCACTGAGGATACGGATCTTTCTCCAGATTATTCTGGAGTCAGTGTTTCTGCAGATGGAACTGAATCGAATCCACGCATCCTGTTTAGCTTTTCTACTAATTTGGTGTGCTTCAGCTTTCAGTCTTTTATAGTTTATAAGGTTCTCCGTTGTAGCATTTCGGCGAAAAGTGTTCCAAGCTTTATTTTGTTTTCTTTTGGCAAGAAAGCAATCCCTTGTCCACCAACCATTATGTATTTGTTTCATAAAGTTTACTTTCGGTATTGCGCTGGCAGCAGCTCCAAGTAGTTCTTCTGCTGTATGTCTAGTGGCATTATTAATAGACGTAGTAAGGATCGACTGGTTATCAAA
This sequence comes from Mastigoproctus giganteus, assembly GCF_048544385.1. Taxonomy (NCBI): domain Eukaryota; kingdom Metazoa; phylum Arthropoda; class Arachnida; order Uropygi; family Thelyphonidae; genus Mastigoproctus; species Mastigoproctus giganteus. The sequence goes on along the minus strand of NC_143575.1, from coordinate 180,074,593 downwards.
TTGGATTGTTTTCAAAAACTTCTCCCAGTTAGCTCGGTGAAAATTCCACGTAATTCGCTGGTTAGATGTATAGTTTGTATCCGTCTGTATTTTGCAAATTATAGGAAAGTTATCGTTGTTGTTAAGGTCAGTTACAAGTCCAGAGCAGAGCTTGAGCCTGTAGGCAGGTGGATATAAGTATGTACACCGGTATTCAGTAATGTTGTGTTGGTTATCAAGTACGGTTTCGATCATCCTCCCTCTGCGATCTATGTTCAGGGAACCCCACAAAGGATGATGAGCATTTAGATCACCTAGCATTATAAGAGAACTGCGTACTAAGCAATCTGTAAATTCTAATTGTCAAAGTACTACCCATACCGCATATAATCGGAAGATAGAAAAAAGAGCCGAGCTACTATTTTATTACATGGCAAGTTGCGTCTGCAGTAGAAAATTTCCCTGAAAATCACTGCTTGACAACCTTTCTTCAGTGTTGTTCATTTAAGTTACACTTATTTAAATTAAATTATTTAAGAATCCATTCATACCACAAATGTGCATCCGAAATCTCTTCGAGTTTCATAAATTAAGCGTTATAAATAACCTATCAGTTTTTACATCAAGAAAACACGTTTATTTACATAGATTCCTGGCCTTAAAAGAATTTTATTTCAGTAAAGTTGCAACTAAATTGAAGAGAGATTATGGGATTAATTTTTCCAGGGTTTGTTTCAACGTATTGGCCAATGCAGTGTACTTGCTAGAAACCGCCAAGAGGGAAAATTACATTAGAGACCATAAAATTTGACATGAAAGCCTTTAAAGAAGACATATTGCAAGGCTTATTTCGAGCTATTCCTATCTCTGGAGGTTTTAACAAATGCCGTGATCTTATTGTCAGTTTTATTAAAGTTCAATGCATGAACTTTAACTGGCAAATGTTCGCGTTTTAAGCTATGTTTAGTGGAGGACTAAGGAAGAATCGAAAGGAGGGGTATAAACTGATGTTTACTCCGTTACAATACGATAATACTGAATGGATCGTTTGTAGACCTTTTCAAAATACTATGACAAACTCATACTGTATAATTAACATTATCACTAGGTCTCATTGTCAGAATTTTAGATTTATTCGAAAGCTATTTTTAAGCAGTACTAGATGATCTTTACTTTGCTGTAATTTTAAAATGTCAAGGTTAAAATTAGCACAAGAATTTCTAAGAAAGTTTTCAGAACTTTGAAAGCACACGCGCCATTATGTGCTTGTTTTCCCTAGGCGCTTCCGTAGCCAGGTGGGAAGCAGCAGCAGTGCGTTGCACACGCTTCTTGATTGACGGGGGTTCGAGCCCGTCACCACCAAATACGCAGGATGCGGAAAGGTCAAGGAATGACCACCGCATATCCCGGAGCAATATGGTCTTAGTTGCTAATGCTCCTAAAAACCAAATAACAAACAAACAAGCTTGTTTTCCCTACTTATCACTTCCTTGGAGATGTCTGGATTCAAATTCCTTGGGGAACTAGAGGAATTCTTAAAAGGCCTCCTCGGTCGCAGTTGCAGCTAGTCGATTTCGCAGCGCAAACAACAGGTTTTTCTTGTGAGTTATTCCGTTCTACAAAATGTAATTTGGTCCGCGACCACAAAGATAGTACAAGACAAATCATATGAACTGGAGTGCAAAATAAACGATATGAAACGATAAACAATAAACGATTGTAGTGTTATAATCGCAATCTATCACACTGTGTGAGAAAATTCCTGGGTTCAGTCTCCATGTCTCTATTTTTTAATATCCTGCGCGCATGGCCGAAATCATTCAGCAACAACGCCAGTCGTTTATGACACGAAAATCAGTTAAGTAAATCTTGTTAAATACTGTCACCTTTCCAAAGAAAGGTAAAAAATAGAATGTGAGAAACTTAAACATACTGAGCGCTAGAGCCAAACTGAATTTACAATGCATTTTAAACATAATGACAATTGTTTTTTGTTTAAAACATTTATCAATTTTTTTATTGAAAATTATTTATCTAATAACTGATTGTAAAATCCTTCCAGAGAGGTCAGTTATGTGTTTATTCAAACGACGTTTTCACCAGTAAAACTATTTGTTAATATAATTTCAGTATAAATTAATGAAATATGGATGGGAAAAAGAAACGATTGTTTCTGTTCAAACAAGTTGGATTTATTTTTATTTATGCTCCGGAAAGACTTTTTTGCCGCTTTTTTTGTTGTTGAATCAACTAATCCTAGAGCTTTTAAAAATACATATTGTTCATATGTACCAGTACTACCAGTCACAAAAATCAGTATCGGTGGAATCTTATTATTTATTTTATTTTTTGTACTTTCTGCAAAGAAATGCAAGGGAAGTTTCCTAAGAAGGCCATTCTATTTCTGGATAACGCTCTTTCACATCCAAACTGAGGAACTTAAAAAAAAAAAAAAAAAAAAAAAAAAAGACACGCAAGCCATAATTTTACCATCCGATGCAATATCTTTTATCCCAGCCTAAACGGGGCGCTAGAATATGGAAAGAGACAACAGGTGAAAGTGATTCAATTTTGTAAAAATATAAAAGAAAAGAATATAGGTCTTATAGAATCGGTAAAAGTCATCATCAAATATGTGTTGTTTACAATACAGCACCAGCATTGAACAAAATTCCAAGTTAAATCTTGGACAAAACTTTGGCTCTAGGTTGATAACGCTAACCGAAAGTTCTTACTTATAAGAATATAGTAAAGAACATAGTTTATTGACTGATTTCATGCAAATTGAAGATTTCGAAGATACATCAAGAAGATATACAACAATGCTTTCTAACAAATCGGTAACGATTAATTCGAAAATGAAATTATGGAAGATGCGAAGTTGTGCACACCGCGATGGTAACAATTGGATCTTATCACGGAAAGTTATCAAATACAATACTGTAATAAAAAACGCTATAGATACAGGTTTAAATTTATATCGAACAACACTAGTCGAAAAAGTGATGTTAAAAAAAAAAAGTGGAGACATTATGCTCAAAAAACGTTACATTTGACTGTCATCAATCTGGACAGATGAATACTTTAGGTAAATAAATGTATTTATACATATATATGTTTTAAGTGAAAATAAAATTTTCAGTTAGTATGTTCATTTTATTTATTTTGATTCCTCTAACATTTTTGATTAACCGGTTCCGATCAGGTCTGATAAGAGGGCTTCTACTTATCCATTTCATCGTAATAATTATAATAATTATTATTTTTATGACATTTTTATAATATAATTTTAATTATATTTATAAAAACAAAGCAGAATTTTTGATATTTGGCCATGGGTGTCAGAATTCCTGGTTATGCTTCCGCTGAGCACAGTACTTTTTGAATATAGTCTGTTATGTGCAGTGGTGGTTGTTATACCAGAAAAAAACACTTGAGGATCTGGTTTAGAACAGCTGAAGTATTACTGGTAGCAAAGATGACCGATGTCATGCCATGATATTTTTTATTTATGTGAGTAAGAAATATATTCGTGTGACCGCGCATCTATGCATCTTAAGAGGGAGTATTGGTTCTATCTAGGCTGGAGGAACTTAAGGGTTTTTCTACAACCCTGTGGTTGAGTTAAATAATTTCAGGGTTTCTATAGTTTTTTTCTTACAGGGAAACTGTTGTTGCATTTCCCAAACAGGCACTTCGACTTTTTTTTCTGTGGTAAATCGAACGTGCAATTCACAGACATTTCATATACTGATGCTGCGTGATTTTAGTTTCTTTGGCGAAAATTCGGTCAGAATTTGCACTGCTGCTCACAGACGAGCTCTGAGTAACGCGTTAGTGATAATTGCAACTGTCCTTGGATAATATACACGGAGTGGCCGCTTTATTAGATACACCTACCTAATGTCGAGTAGGTCCAATTTAGCACTTAGAAGAATAACCTGGATTTCGTATTAAGGACTGAACAGGGTGTTGAAAGCATGCCACAAGGACAGTGGCCCAGGTTGACTCAGCTGCTTCCTACAGTTGTTATCAAATTTCATATGGGCTATTCGATTGAAATCTGGTGATTGAGGGTAATAATCCAGCTTTGTGACAAATGGCACATTCTTCTGTTGGAAGAACCCATTCGCACTTGCATATACTGCAGGGATGCACATGGTCGGAAACAATTTCCAGGTAACCCGTGGTGTCCAAATGTTTCTGCAACGGTATTAAGGAGTTGAGTGTGTCACGAAACAGCCCCCATCCCAATGCACCGCCGCCATCAGCCTACACTATTGACACTTGGTAGAATGAGCAGTAGACTCATGCTGTTTTCTCTATATTCTGTTCCTGCCATCAATATGAAATGGCAGAAACCGGGATTCCTATACTAGGCAACGGTTTTTTTTTTTTTTTTTTCTGTCCTCTGGTGTTCATGTTTCTGAGCCTAGCAGTGCCTTCTTAACTTTCGCTGACGGAACCCGGTTCAGTGTTGTAGACTGCAATACCCCGCCCTTCACATCTTTCGACGAGAGAAGAATCTTCTTTGGTTACCACTGTTGTGCTAGGTTATTATTTAACTGTCCGTGGCCTTTTTGTTACCCTGCCCTTCTTCTCGGCCTTAGTTGGATTCTTGCATGAACGAGCTGTTTCCCATCACAGACTGAAGTTGGCTGAATGTTACTGGACCAGTCTTAATACACCCGAGACATACGTATCTGAAAACTCTGGCTGGATTGCAGTTTTCGAGGTACTGATACCCGCGCGTTTGGCGCTGATCACTATACGTTCAGAATCACTTAAAATATTCAGCTTACTCATTCTTTTTTTTTTTTTTTTTTTTGTTAGTTGTTGGCGCATCAGCTTCTGTGGCCATAATGCACCTCCCAAAGTTTTTGCATTTTACTCTGATCCAAGCCCAAGGCGAGATTCGAACCCGCGACCTTTGGACTTGGGGCTATCTACTCTATTGGCCCCATATTTGTCTTTTCCCCCCAATCTCCAGTCTTCCTCCCCTCTCTACCTTCATCATAGCAAAAGCCCCCACACCTCAAAACCTTAACATGTTAAAATTACCTTACGCCCAAAACTCGGCCTAGTAAACCAAAGCGATATTACCCCTACGACAGCGCAGATTTTTCACTTATTCATATTTTTTCTTTCTTTATTTATTTTTTTATTTTATTTGTTTTTATTTTATTTTGTTTTTATTATTTATTTTTTTTATTTTATTTTTTTTAAGGTCCTAGCCGCCGAAATCCCAGGAAATTAAGCAGCAGGACCTGCCAGAGTGAATCTATAGCTACTGAGTTCCTGGTCTGTCTCCACGGGGCGTAAGTGGGACAACGTTGGGTCTCAATAGGGGTCTAACGGCTAAATGACCAGATGAACAACGGTACAGAACACAACACATGAACAATTCCCACACACTTTTAAATCTCTGGCATTTCCCAGTGAACTGGTTCACCACAATGAAAGCAACGTGGATTTGGGGGAAACCCCTGGTGCCGTAAGACAACAACACACACTTACACTTACCTTTGGACTGTCCCAGGATTGCACTACCCGAATTTTACCTTCTCTGACTGGACTCTGCCAACTATGACTTCACGCAGCATTGCTGCCAATGCCACGTGGCGATCCTGAACCCGTGCTCCCTTGCACGGCCCTGTTTCTCCCCTGTCCTGGCGAGGAGGAGGTGAAGTTTCCCTTGTCTCCTCCCCGCCGCCCCCTCTTTCCTTCTGGTGGGGCATGGGCCTGCCTCACTGATTTTGGGGTCATCTTCTCTATCGACCCTACACTTCTGTCTCTCACCCCCCAGCCTTCAGTCTCCCCCCTCTAGATTTCGAACTAGCGTTCATCCCATGTCAAAATTATCCTAGCCCTACAACCAAAATTCTTAATTCCACAATGTATAACTTAAAACTCCTTTGGCCTAACATTAGGTGGCAGGACCTGCCAGAGTACTTATTTAAAAATACTGGTGTACCTGGCTTGCCTCCACGGGGCTAAGTGTGGGCAACGTTGGGCCTCAGTAGGGGTCCAGCGGCTAAATGGCCAGATGAACAACGGTACACGGCACTACATCCAACAATATCCATACACTTTTAAATCTGGCGCCTTCCCACCGGAGGATGCAGAAAGGTCAGGGAATAACCACCGCATATCCTGGACCAATATGGCCTTAGTTGCTAATGCTTCTAAAAACCAAATAACAAACAAACTTTTAAATCTCTGGCCTTTACAGTGTTCTGTAACACACGACAATGTAGATGGGGGAAACACGACACGGAGATGGGGGAAACCCCTGGTGCCGTTAGGCCCTAAACACATTTTACACACCTTTGGACTCATTCATTCAAAGAAATGCACACATACGTATTTGTCCACCTGATTTGCATTGCATGGCAAAACACGTGATGCTGTTACTGAAGACTCCTTTTCATAAAAGGCGTCTTCAGTGACGGGTAAGTGTACCTAGTAAAGTGCCCATTCAGTGTACATGTTATTCCGTTTTCCTGACTTAAATTATTGGAAACTCCCAATATAAACTGTATCTGGTTAGTAAAATATAGTTATTAAAAATTCTGAACATAAAAATTATGAAATCAAATATTCCTTCAGGTTGTGTTAAATTTAAATCTAATTCATTGAAAAGGCCTCTGGAGTCAGGAACTCTGTAATTCATCTGTAATGCTATTAAATAACACAATACTAAATAGTTATGTGGGGGAAACGAAACGCAGACTGTGGAATCGCCTGGGGGAACACAATAGAGTCCCTAAGACTGCAAATTACGGAGGTTCAGCTGTAGGGGAACATGCCTGGGAAACTGGGCATGGCATTACAGCTAATGCACAGATAAGGCACATGGCTTTTGGAACCGGAAATGGATAGAGAGTTTAAGAATATGTTCGTCCGAGCGCTACAGTCTTAATAGGGATAAGGGCTGTCGCATTCATGCACTCTTTGAAGCCCCTATCCTACGAAGAAACGAACGGTTTAGAGTGGCCTGTCCAGTTTCCGGTTCCAATACACTCAGACCTGCTGAGATGTATGTGGTACATATAGATTGTCGGTCATCCTGCAACCACTGTAGCTGATGAAGGCGGCCGCTGCTGCCGAAAGCTCCTGTGTTAGTGATTTTAAACAACTTTTATTGCTTTTAAGTTTATATTTTATTCTTGTTATACATTTACCTATGGATCAGGGGTCTGGTTTCGCAGGGCAACTGTTTACAACAACAAACGTAAACTGGGAACCATCCAGCGCACCATCCTTCTTACTATTACAAGGGCATGCTGAACAGTTAGCAACCCAGCCCTTCAGGTTATTGCGGGCGTCCTTCCGCTTGATCTGGAGGTTATTCAAAGGGGCCTCCACTACTGTCTATCCAGGGGTATACCAGCAACTATCCTTGGATACTCCATCAATAACCTGAATGAAATCAGGCAGGAAAAGAAAAAAATTGCCATCCTACTACTTCAGACTTGGCAGGACAGATGGACTGCTACCGACAAGGGCCCAATCACCAAGAAATTTATACCTTATGTGAATGCCGTATTTCCTAAATCTCCAAATTGGTTTTCTCCTGGTATTTATACCACCTATCTCATTACTGGACACGGATCAATAAACCATAAATTAACATCCATGAGAATCATTGACAACCCCTACTGTGCATGTGGTGAAATAGAAGACTGGAACCATCTAGTCAACACTATGAGGACCTCCGCAGCATCCTGTTTACTCGTATACAAGATAAGCCTCAAGGAAAAGAACACTTATTCATCACAGAAGAAAACTACTATGAGTTTACCAAGTTTGCACAAGCCCTCCTCACAAGACGGAGCACCCTATTGCCAACACAAAATAGGAACAACCCAAACATCTGATCCTAACCTAACTGGCCAACCGATCTTAACCTGGATAGGATCAACTGGCGTATGGGCCACCTCAGTGGCAACTTGCACACGGCTCTCTTGCTGTCTTATTTATCGTCCTTCCCGGGTTCCCCTTTCAACTGATGGCGCTTATTGCTCCATTGATAACCTGGAGGATGCTTCTCCTACATCCTCCATATTTCTAGTTATACCCTCCTTTCCTGCGTACACTCTGTACTTCCCCGACTCTTTTTTTTTGTCTCCGTCCAGGAAGCTCTGGCGACCCTGGAGGAGCAAGCCAGAGAATAATGGGCAGACTGGCTACCTCCTAGTGGTGTGTGCGGGCAACGTGGAGTCCCACCAGGGGCCCTGCGGCCAAATGCCAGGACACACAACAGAACCTAACGCAATATGTCATATACAGCACACAACACTTTTCTGGCATTTACAGTAGTACTGTATTCCTTCACAGCAAACATATGGCGCAGATGTGGGAAATCACAGGTGGCGCCTGACCCTAATACTATGCACACTATATACATTTATTTTGTTTTGTTTTAATATACAGTTATACGAACAGTACAAAATCCAGCTATTAGAAAAAGTGGTTGATACAGTCTCCAAGTTCTCACCAAATCTCTCAGAGTTCTGAACAAGACATGATCCCTCCTTTGGAAATTCCGCTGGCACGCACCTATGTTGCTGCAGTGAAAACACAGCCCTCCGGAACCAGACCAGAACCAACCTCCAACCTACGGATAAATAGATCAGAAATGCAGAGCCCACAACATGTCCTACTACTGAGAGCCACTGAAGATTCTGAGTTAAAAACAAGTAGCGCGGTAAAGGACCTTGTTCAAAACACGCTGAAGAATGAATTTAAATCAATCAAAGTCAAGTCACTGCGCCCTGTAAGAAACAGAGGAGTTATTATTGAAACTGCCTCAAAACAGGACCTGGAAAACATCTCTACAGCGAGTTCATTTCAAACTGCTGGGGTTACAGCTGGTCCTCCAAAGATGAGTAACCCATCAGTGATCATCTATACTATCCCCAATTCAATGACCAACGACGAGTTGGCAGAAGACATGTACCACAAAAACCTGGTGGACTATGGAGTCACCTTGGATGAAATAAAGAAAGGAGTAACATTCAGATTCTCCACAAGTGCGAAAGGCAGCTCTACTGCCCATAGAGTCATAACACTAGATCCCTATCTTTACAAAAAAGTTATATCGCTCAACAGAATTTTTCTGGGCTATAGTTCCCACAAGTTCAGGCCATTCACTGTGGTAACCAAGTGCTTCCTTTGCCTGGGCTATGGGCACACTTCTGTCCACTGCACCCACACTTCTCCAACGTGCGGACACGTTCATGCTGAATGTCCATACCGAGACGAACTTCCAAGCTGCATCAACTGCAAACGGAGAAAGAAAGACCATCAACACTCAGTTAGAAAGGTAAATTGCCCAGAGTATCAACGAGCTCTAGAAACTGCACGGCAAAGGACCACTAATGGATAAGAACCTAATTTCTCAACAACAGCTTACCAGACCTGCCCCGGCAGCATCATCCTCAGCAGCCAGTAATAGTCAGAACTCCAGCCAAATTAAATTACGCATCATGCAGATAAACGCTCACCATTCTCGCACAGTTGCGGATGAAATAAGACAGGCAGCCGAGACTCACCAAATCGACATAATTGCAATACAGGAGCCATACACCATCAAAGTCCCAGCAGAAAACACACACAAGATAGTGGGCTATTCAATGCAGACAAGACTCATACAGCCAGCTAGCACTGACCCTAAGACCTGCATAGTTGTACTCAATAAGCAAATTGATGTCCTTATAATTCACGGGCTCTGCACAAAGTTTGCTACTTGCATCCAGGTTAGGTTCTTTTCAATCACACTATATATCATCTCCCTTTACTGTCCGCCTTCCAGGGATATAGATGACTTCCTAAGATATATTGAGTTTGCCATTGACCTTCTTAACTCTAACAGTATACTAATAACAGCAGATGTTAATGCCAAATCCCCATTGTGGTTCTCAACTTCCTTGGATGCACGTGGGCGACTTCTAGAGGAATTAATTCTGAACAGAAATTTAACCATCCATAACCTACCCAACAATCTTCCGACATATTGTAGCACCACTGGACAATCTAATATTGATGTCACACTAACCACCAATGACTTACGGACATGCATCTGGGATTGGGTCACAATACCGGACTGGACGATAAGTGACCATCGGGTCATCTATTTTCACATTGGGACCAGGCGCCTGCCGACAACTACTAAGGAAAGAGTGACAGAATTAGTAAGGTTTTCTCTAAGAACAGTCGACTGGGATGCCTTCGACTTCTCCATCAATAGAGACTTTCCAACACATGACCCTCTCCAATATGAAGAAGCAACACCAGAAGAATACAGTGAAGTAATACAAACAGCAATTACCAGAGCTTCGTATAGAGCAACAAGGAAGAAAGTTCCATGCAACAGACCTTGTGCATGGTGGAACACGGAACTTATGACACTAAGGAGGGAAGTCCACCGCGCACGAAAGCAGTATCAGAACCGACGAAACTGGCCAGCAGCAGACGTCGAAAGGCTACACAGGGAATACTTGAATAAAAAGAATACATACACCAAGGCAATAGCAACTAGAAAGCGAGAAACCTGGGCTACATTCGTCCTAGAATCTGGAAATTCAAACCCCTGGGGGTTACTGTATAAAATCACACGGGGAAAAACCTTCACAACAGATATCTCTGGCACTGTCCAGGCTGATCAAAATGAAACCACCAACTGGACTGACTCTGTCAGTGCCATCATAAATAAGCTCTTCCCAGACGACAACCCTCAGAATGACTTGCCGGAACACAAAAGTATCCGGAAGAAGAATGCCGAATATATAACACAGACCCAAGCTGAACCCTTCACCGGTCTGGAATTGAATCAGGTCCTCAAAAAAGTAAATACGAAAAAGTGCCCGGGACTGGATTTAATTGAATATGCCTTCATCATTAGATTTCACAAATTAAAGCCAGAACATCTTCTATTATTGTACAATAAATGTCTCCAAAAATCAAAGTTCCCCCAGCCCTGGAAGGTTGCACTTCTCCGCCTAATACCAAAACCAAATAAACCAATAACAAACCCTCGTTCATACAGACCAATTGCCCTGCTGGCAAACCTGGGCAAGACCTTGGAAAGACTAATGGCCATCCGAATCACGAATCTCTTTCTCTCCAAAGGTATGATTTCACCAGCCCAATATGGATTCACCCAGGGCAGATCATGTGAAGATGCCCTCTCTGATTTGATCCTGCATCTGGAAACTTCGCAATCCAAGTATGAACTCGCTCTGTTTATTGACTTCGAGGGGGCCTTCGATAATGTATGGTGGGAAAGTGCACTGGAACGTCTTCGCACAGCAGAATGTCCAAACAATCTTTACTGGCTGTTCAGAAGCTACTTCTCACAACGTACAATAGTAGTTAAGTCAAAATATCACCAAGTCCTTAAACCCATCCACCGTGGGTGTCCCCAGGGCTCTGTCCTGGGGCCCTTGGTATGGAATATGGTGCTCCAGAGCTGGCTCAGTAACAATTTTGAAAAAACGAAAATCATAGCATTCGCAGACGACCTCACCATCGTGGTCGCTGGTCATTCCAGAGCAGCCCTCGAATCCACAGCACAGCGAGTACTCAACCATCTCTCTAGCTGGACAACAATCAACAAATTGCAAATCAACCCTGCCAAAACTAAGATGATGGTGTTTAAAAACCGACTCGACTTACGAAGGCCTCCCCAGGTCAAAATCAACGGAACCCAGCTAACCTTCGTAGAACAGACAAAAGTCCTGGGAGTAGTAATAGACAACCGTCTGTCTTTCTTCCCCCATCTACAGCATCTGAGTTCCAAGACCAAAAAGTTCTCCGCCGCAATTATACGGATCTCAAGAAGTGAGTGGGGACTATCAAAACGAACCCTTCTTCTTTATTATAAAGCTGTCTTTCTCCCAATAGTAACCTATGCTGCCGGGGTCTGGTTTCACAGAGTTCCCATCATTAAGATGAAAGAAAAGCTAAACTCTATACAAAGAGCTATGTTGCTGGCGACCCATCGAATCTGCCGTACAGTCTCTACAGCAGCTCTCCAAGTTATAGCAGGCACCCTCCCTCTCGACCTTTACACAATCTACAAAGGGCTCTGCTATCGAATTAAAAAGGGTATTCCGGCAACGATCCTGGATATAGAACTCTCACTAACTACGGATATAAAGCAGGAGAAATCTCGATGTCTCAATAAACTCTTCAATGTATGGCAGACCAGATGGGATTCTTCTACTGTAGGGGTTGTAACTCGGAGTTTTCTTCCGGAGGTAACCTTTGCAACCACTAAAAATAACGCCCGATGGTTCTCCCTCAGCCTCGAATCATCCTTTCTCATTACCGGACATGGTTCTCTAAATGAGAAACTGCATACACTGGGACTCATCGACACTCCCTACTGCTTTTGCGGACAAAGTGAAAGTTGGAAACACTTGCTTCTAGAGTGTGTACATTACAACGATATCAGAAACCGTCTCCGGAATAAGATCCAGGACTTCCCACCAGCAGATCTGCATCAACTGATATGTACCCAAAACAACCTCGAAGCCTTCCAGACCTTTGCAGCTGAGGTATTTGCCTGGAGGAGGACACTGATCGTCAGTCACCGACATGGAAATGCCGATCATTAACAATTCCACTGCCAACTGAAAGTCATCCCTTCTACTGACTATTTTTTTTTTTTTTTTTCCTAACCTCCGTTCTGCATTGTTTCCGGGTCCTTCCCTGGAACTAGGAGCAGCTTTGGCTCACCTTTTCTTCTTTCCCACTATGTGCAAGATAGATAACCACTCTCCCATTTTTTTTTCTTTTTTTTTTTTTTTTTTCTTTTTTTCTTTTTCATTCTCTCTCTGCTGGCACCCGATTTACATCTTTCTCTTCACTGTAGCCAGGGTGTGGGATTAAAATTATTTATTTATTCCTTAATTATTTTTATTTTTTATTTATTTTTATTTTATTATTATTATTATTATTTTTTTTTTTATTTATTCTTTTTTATTTTTCCTCAAACCTGCGTTCTGCACTGTTTCCGGGTCCTGCCCTGGAACTAGGAGCAGCCTTGGCTCACCTTTTCTTCTTTCTCCCTCTGTGCAGGATAGATAACCACTCTCACATTTTTTTTTTTTTTTTCTTTTTCTCTTACTCTCTCTCTGCTGGCACCCCGACTTACATCTTCCTCTTCACTGTGGGATTAAAATTATTTAATTATTCTGTAATTATTATTATTTATTTATTTTATTATTATTTATTTTTTATTTATTATTTTTTTTTTTTTTTCATTTACTTAGCTTCATTTTTTTTTTTTTTTTTTTTTTTACTCGTGCTCTGTTCTGACAACTGGGATGTGGACTATCATTGGTGCCAGACAGCTCTCCCTTTTTTAAATTTTATTTATTTATTTTTTTATTATTATTATTTTTATTTTTATTTATTTTTTTTTATCATTATTTATTTATTTATTTAATATATTTTCTTTTTCACCACGGGGAACTATTATAATTATTTATTTGTTTATGATTATTTATTTTTTATTTATTTTTTTATTTTTATTATTTTTTTATTTTTATTTTTTTTTTTTTTTGCACCACGGGAAATACATTTTGTCTCTGTTTTTAGTTTATTTAATTTTTATTTTATTTCTTTTTTTTTTTCCCTCTCTGGAGTGGTCCCCCAGAGAAATCTGGCCCACCTTTTGGCAACATCAGGTGGTTCAGAGTCTCGTATCGAGACAGTACGTGCTCCATTGGGACTGGCCCACCTTCCCGTGGTGTGGACGAGTACCCAGAATCATCTGTCCAGGTGACTGATGCTTCTGGGTAGCCAAGCGGTCAGAACATAACAACAGAACACACACATAATACACACAAACCGACGTCACACACATCTGGCCCATTTGTAGTGATACTGTTCTTCACAGAGATACGAGGCGGAGTTGAACTCGCGTTCTAGGAGCCGCCCTTTACAAAAACACATGTCCACATGTCCACATGTATACGAACAGTACCGCATGTATTTTATTTTATTTTATATTATCATAATAAAGACGTTTTATATATTCGAGTCAGTGTTATTTAGTGGCATTACAGATGAAAATTTAAATCTATCACCAAAACACGGTTGACGAGAAACTCAACTATCTCGAAGTCCAAAAACACGGGGACGAGATTACTTTCACATCACTCAGTGTATGCTATATTCTCCCCAACAATTCCCTTTACCTTCAGCTTAATAGATGATAGGCCTACATGGTATGGAGTCAGATTTATCATTTAAGGGATCTGACATCACTTGGAGGAAGGGGGGGGGTGACAATGGACATTACACTTTCTTTAAATTTTATGTGTTTCCATATCTAGAACATATGATTTTGAACCTTTATCATCCAAAAAGGCTCTTATTATATTAGTAATTGTAGTAGAATAAATTTAAATGTAGATGTCAGATATATGGTAATTGGAGATCAAAAAGGTAGTTTTTGTTTAGTCTTTTTACATCGCTTATGTAGGTTATTTTTAATATTAGGATGTTGATTAGAGCCTTAAGATGACCAAAATTTCATTACTAGATAATATTACTTTGAATCAGTTTGACTCTCAACTTAGGATTTCACAGAATATGTATCACAAAATTGATATACTAAATATAGTAAGTTGGGCATTTAATCCCTTTTCCGCTAGAGTAAAAAAAATTAGTTGTTTATCTGCAATTTTAAATTAATGTAGATTCAAGGGTATTTTTGAAAAATACGTAACTACACTTCCAGAAACAAAATATCGCCTACAGAATTTGAATTAATTTTCCCTCATTTTAAAGCAAAATAACTTTAAAGTCCGTGCTGAAATTTCAGACAGCTGTTATGTGTAGTCGTAAATTACTAATATTTAAAGCAGCATATTTAAACACTTTCTTGGATCATGAAAAAGATTTACCAACCATTCTGTACTGCTCTGCATCACGGTCGATCTTTTATATGATTTCCTATATGGGAGAAAACAGTTGTGTGACTAAATCCAATTTTTTCATTACTAAATACTGAACCCATGAATCCCACATGCTATCAGGGAAGGGAAGGGAGAGGAGGGGAAGAAAAGGAAAGGAAAGGGCACAGATAGAAGGATACGCCACGGAACAGTTAAATACTCTACAGGAATAATCCATTACGCAAAGTCACATCTTCGTTTTAGGTTCTGCTGAGCTCGCATTAGTTTCTGTGTTATTGAATTCTCTGTTTACGATTTTTCTATTATAAATCTTTTATTTATTGTCGTAACTTCGCAGTTGTACGTATGTTTCGCCTTTAAAAGCAGGTTACCTGAATTGAAATAAATCCGCTATTTCAAAGCCATTATTGTGAGATTTCTGAAAGAGATCATCATCGTAAATGTATAATAAAAGAGAATTCGAATCGGTATTTATCAAATTCATGGCAGCAAGCCTATTCGTAACATAAAAATTTAAATAATCTAGACTAAGTATATGGCATCGGGTGGTCTAGTTATCAAATAAAGTGAGTTAACGTAAATGTATGTATTTGTCTAGGGCGGCACCTGGAACGTTAGTTCATCTTCGCCTCGTTTCACTTTTAAAATACAGGATTCTACAGAAATGGACAGGCTATTTGGCTACCCCAAATCATCAGGTCGGAAACGCGCCACCACCACGGGAAGGTAGGCCAGGGGCTACCAACCGGCGGTAGCAGAAGAGAGGGACGCCAAGAGCCCAACAAAGTTCGAGCCAAAGACTAGCCAAAAATAGTAAAAAAAAAAAAAAAAAAAGTTCTAATACAATACAAGAATTAAATACTGATTGAGGTAAACACAGATGTTTACCTCAACAGTTGGAGGTAAACACAGATGATACTTTGAGGTTTCAAAGTGAGGAATGCAAGAAATCTCGTTAATTTTAGCAAATTAACATAAATATTAAAAAATATATACTGTATATATAAATAAAAAATAAAGGTTATATACAAGGTCAAAGAAAATAATTAAGGATAATAATCCCCCCCCACCTTAAAAAAAAAAAAAAAAATCCCCTAGACTAGTTCCATCCAACCATAAGTTTATACAAGCCTTTTAGCCCAGAAGCAGCCACAAACCTTATAAACAGCTTAGGTTAAATGTGACATCCAGTAAATCCCGCAGTCATGAGTAGCAAAGTAACATCAGTCAAACACCAATAACAAAGTCAGTCAGTTAACAGCCAGCCGAGCAATTTCAGGAGCACAGGAATTTTCATCGTTAAACTGAGTTGTAGGACACTTGTATAGTTGGGGAAAAAAAAAAAAAAAAAAAAAAAGCACACACACACAGCACAAGTCCAAAATTGTAGATCTGTTGAGAAAATGGACGCCATTGCAGTGAAGGTGAAGAGTCTTGAGCTGAATTTGAAACATTCGCAGGTTCAGTCATTGCAGAAAGGATTGCAAGTGTTTTATTTTAGGTTGCCTTAGCAAAATCCTGAAGGGCGCGGTAACTCGTGGCAATTGATGCAAAATTAGATTCTAATCCTGATGAAAAGTTGGGAATTGTATTTTGCAGAGTTACTCGAAATTCATTGTATGAGGGACAAGAGTTCAACACGTGCTGCCAATCTTCCACACCGCCACAATAACAGAGTTCCGTAAGAGAAAAGCAAAATTTAAACAGTTTCTTATTTAATGATCCATGTCCTGATAACAAATAGGAGGTAAGCAAGTTATGGCTAAACCAGACTAGATTTTTTTATCCATAAGAGAGTCAACTTCAGGAAAAAACTTACGTGTTACACTGCCCAGTGTTGTGCCATCCCACCTGCTCTGCCACAAATTGATCAACTCTTGCCAAATTCTTTGTCGTTCAGCTTTAACATCGACTTGAGTGTTAATAGAAATTCCAAGGATCTGAGTGGGAATCTGATGTTTCAAGCGATAACATAAGCCTCTGTAAATTACGTATAGAGAATGGTAACGTCCCAGCTAAAATCTGCAAAGCAGGTGTTGAAACTGTTCGACAAATCTTCAAAATACAAAGTAACATTGTACGCTGGATTGACATCAATTTTGATTGAAATTGTACAGTCCGCATCCTATGGAACCAAGCGCCAGCAACATAGGAGAGAAATAGGGAGAAACAGAGTTATAGTAGATTCTTAAAAGATTTTCTAGAAAGACCCCAATCAGTTCTAGAAACTCTGACAAGAGCGCCGGTTAAATTTCTGATCTTAATTCGCAGATTGGATAAATGAGGGAGAAAATTTAACTTACTCTCAATAGTTATTCCCAAAAGTTTAATTTCCGTTACTAGAGGTATTTGTGTATTGTTTATTTTAACTCTTGGTGGTCTACGAACGTCCAATTTAGAGCCAAGGATCATAATTTTTGTCTTGGTAGAACTAATTTTTAACTTATTTTCAACTGTTAAAGATCAGATAAAACTTTCTCAGCAGATATTTCAATTGAAAATCTTGAATTGCCACTAACAAGGACTGTGAAATCATCCGCATATGCCATGAGCTTCACGTTGTCAAAGGTTCGGGTAATCCCACCTTGCATAATTTATCAGGAATCGCTACTACAACGCAAACAGCAGGAAGAACAGTTCACTAACTCCCAATTTTTCCTTTAAATCTGGCAAGTAAAGGAGTTTCAAACTGCGTCATTTTCAGGATTCTAAAAAGCAAAAGTCCTGCAGGAATAATTGCCATTTCATTGCTTGGGATGAATGTACAATGTCTCATAAAGAGGCCATGGGGACTGTTGACCGCACCAAGCAAGTCACAGTTGGTTATTGGGTGACTTTACTAAACGCTCCAGTCGTTTTATGAGGAAGCAGATGAATTTCAGGCCTGCCTCATATTTGAAAGAACATTTAAAACAGCATAATGACAACTAATTATGGATAAACGAGAACTGTATGGGATGAAGATGGAGGGAATACATTATTGGAGCGTATTAGATTTTCCGATGATACTGCATGATGGCAAATTCTGAAGCACGACTGCAAAAATTGGTTATTAGGCTACAGGAAAGATGTTCGGGATGAGAAGACAAATGTTATGAGATTGACAAGAGAAAGAAATATTGAAATTGGAGGACACAGAATGGAACGAGAGAGCGAGTATAGGTGTTTTGGGAAGAGAATTGGGGGAAGAAAAAGTAGAGAAAAATAACAATTAAAAGCTTTCCAGAAACCAAGACGGATGCAAAAAAGCCAGAGATTTTTGTTGCACCTGTTAAAAATAATAATAATAAATAAATAAATAAAATAATAATTAATTAATTTAAAAATAAATAAAATAAACTACCTATTTGACTCCTTCCTTGTGTATTTTTTTTATTTATTAATTAAGGCGGTCCCAGCCAACCTGTGGCAACCCGCTGTCATTTACAGATCATTTAGCAGTACTCCAATATACACCCTCTCCTGTTCGGCCATCTACAGGAGAAGGTGTTGGTGTCTATCCAGCTGTACTTTGAATTTCCTCAAGCTGTGAGCTTCAACCACCCATGGAAGCAACTTACTCCTATAATTAAATTCATTTTATTATATGCAGTCCAGCGTAAACCTTTTCTCCCGTATGGAGAAAAAAAATTTATGGCTCGTAGTTCTGGAATCATTTATGACATTGAAAATTTCATCCATTTATATATTTCAGTCAAGTCTTGTGTAAGATGCCTAGTTACTGAACTTTATAGTCCACATATTCGTGATCTTTCCTCATATGGACATCCGTTTGCCGATCTTATCAGGTACGTTGCCTGTCTTTGGACCCTTTCAAGAAGATAGGTTTTTTTTTTTTTTTTTGTAAAAGACATTCGTTACTTTTTCTTTCAGCAATACACGTTTTACTATACTACTGCTTTCTTCAACAGAGTTCGGAGTGTCTTACTCCTTCAGCGTTTATAAAAATCCATTTAGTGAGCGCTGCTTGCTTGATCTTTGTGTAATGTGAGGATGACGTTATCTTAAATGTAAATTGGTAATTTTAGTAGTAGCATATGATGCAAGAAAGCAAGCTTATAGAGCATCAATGCCGATTTCAGAAATGACTTCCGTTTGTTTCCATCATGTCAGGTTTCTTCAAAATTCTCAAAAGAAAATTTTGATTTTTCATAAAATTTTATTAATTTTACCAAACTTTTATATTTAAATACATATTTAAAACACTATTAAAAAAAGGACACTGTCTTAAAAATCCACTGAACACTTACCTCCCATTTTAAAAACTGATCTACGATGGGTAAAAATTTTCGTTTCTTTGATTTTCTTACAGATCCTTCTACTACTTTACAGTCCCTGTTCAGCATTCAGAAATTGTCAGCCATCGTGCTGAAATTATACCTCACTTGGCACTTACTCTACGACTGTAATGTCCTGGTGAAACCTCTCACCCCGTTCTTCATTAACACTTTCTAGATTTTATAGGAAGTAGTCGATGTGAGAATGTAAAAAATGTACCTTGACACCCAAGTTTCAGCCCAGTTTCTTGAAGTGTGCCAACATATTTTCAACTATATTCTTGTAGTCTGGATCCTCGTTGTTCCCTAAGAAGTTCTCAACAACAGAGCTGAAACTAATCTATGCCTGTTTTTCTCTTTTATTCATAGTTCCCTCAAAATCCATCAAAGTCAATCATCAGTTTGCGACTTTGAGGTCCAACAAAAATACCTTGTTTTACCTTCTCTAGGGTAATCCATAGGAACTAAGTACAAAGGTAGTTGAAGCAGGGACCTTCCTGACGTAACTATTTCACAAACTGCACAGCAAACCCAGTTTGATGTGTATACTTGTAGTTTTGGGGGTCTACCAGTGGTTTATGAAGTATGTATTTGATCCAGGCAACAAACTGCCTCTCTTTGGCCAGACCTTGACACCCCAGTGCTTGTTTCCGCCAAATCATGGGAACTGCAAATGACATAGCCTTCTTTTTACCATTTTTACACACTCTCAGTGCTTCAACACAGGTTTGGCAAACTTTATGGGGAGCATATTGTTGATTTTGGTCATCGAGTTTCACTTCAAAATAAGCACAATACACATTTTTTAAAAATTCTGCAATATGTTGTCTCTGCTTAAGGACTACATAACTTCCACAAATATAACAAAATAAGTTCGGATGGTTCAAACAGCTGCATGAAGATATTTTACTCACTTTTCAGCACACGTTTTTTCACGATAACACAAAAATAAAACTGAGCTCACGCTGATAAACACTAATTCATGATCAATAAACGAATTACTGAAGGCAGTGTTGCCAACATGTGAAGATTTAGTTTACAAATTCTTAGCATTTACTCCAAACATAATACATTCACTGACACAACTCATGACATCAGCTTAAGTGATATGTGAAAACAAACGTATGTGATAGGAAAAAACGAATAACATTTCTGAAATCAAGGTAAAAACTGAGTTAAAAACAGCTATTAGCTGTTTTTAACTCAGTTTTTACAAACATTGAAAACCTGTAGAGTCGTGTAATTTGTCTAGCATTAGCATTAGTAGAGGCATTTGATGCAAGAAAGCAAGCTTATGCAGCATCAGCCAAAAAAAAAAAAAGAAACCACTTCCACTTCACCCCTCTGTTCGTTCAAAATACCTGTCCAGCTGAGCCTTAAACTTATTTAGGCTATCAACTTCCACGACAAGGAATGGAAGTCTGCTCCACCAACCAACCACCCGCTGGCTAAAGGCAAATTTCTGCACGTCTATCCTACATCTGTCTTTCCTCAATGTGAATTTATGCCCTCTCAGGTGATTATTCTGAGCGAGAGGAAGACTCCTATCAGCATTGAGCATGCTCAAACCATTCAAGGCTTTATACACCTCTATCAGATCACCTCGCTGGTGCCTAGTCTCCAGACACTGTAATTTGCAAAACTTAAGCCTTTCTTCGTAAGAGCACCCCTTTGTTCCATTCACTAATCTTGTTGCCCTTCTCTGTACTCGTTCCAGCAGCTCTACATCCTTCTTGAAATGAGGCCTCCAGACCTGTATACAATACTCTAGGTGTGGCCTGACCATTGCCTTATACAAGGGAATAATCACCTCCTTATCCTTGCTAGAAAATTTCCTATATATCATTGACAATACACCATGAGCTACTCTTGCAGCCCGTCTGCACTGCTCAGAGAACTTCATATCTGCCTGCACAACCACCCCCAGGTCCCTTTCATTCTCTACAACTGTCAGTTTAGTACCACAGAGTTGATACGTTGCTCTGGGGTTGCTGTTTCCTAAGTGTAATACTTTACATTTGTCAATGTTAAACTTCATTTGCCACCTCTCAGCCCATCTGCTCAACCTTTCCAGATCCTATTGCAGCAGCATAGTGCCAGTAGTGTTCTTAACAACCCTGCCTACCTTTGTATCGTCTGCAAACTTCGACATTAAGCTTGATATACCATCATCAATATCATTTATGAATACAGAAAACAATAATGGAGCCAACACTGAGCCCTGGGGGACTCCACTAATAACATTAGTCCACGACGAGCAGTGTCCATTGATTACCACTCTCTGTCTGCTCCCCCTCAGCCACCCCTTTATCCACAGCAGCAATTTGCCTCCAATGTCACACTGCTCCAATTTGTGCAGCAGTCTTCCATGTGCAACAGTATCAAAAGCCTTTCTAAGATCCAAGTATATAATATCAAAGTTATTCCCTGCATCCAGTTCCTTTGTGACTGCATCATAGTATCCAATCAAATTGGTGAGGCAAGACTTCCCCTTAACAAAACCATGCTGTGTCCGAGCTATAACTGAATTCTTGTCCAGATGATGCTGCAGTGCTTCTTTAACCAGTGCCTCCATTAAGTTTCCTGGAACAGAAGTTAAACTCACAGGTCTGTAATTACTTGTGTCAGCCTTTGATCCTCCTTTGTGAATTGGGGTCACATTTGCACATCTCCAGTCTGTGGGTACCTCCCCTGAGTCCAAGGAAGCTCTCATAATTATTGCTAAGGGTTTGCTTACTTCCTCTGCTGCCTCCTTTAATATAACTGGATAGATCCCATTCACCCCGGGTGCCTTTCTTGTGTTTATCTTCAACAATTTCTCCTCCACTTTACTCTCAGTTATTACAAGATTCTCTAGCTTACTGCTAGAGTTGAATACACCTCTGGCTTTCCCCTCGCTAAATAACTCCTCATGTGTGAATGTCGATGCAAAATATTCATTTAGTTTGTTAGCTACCTGAGCAGGATCATCAACAGTTGACCCATCGATATCAAGTGGACCAATGTGATTCATTCCCTTCCTTCTAGATTTTACATAAGTAAAGAACTCTTTGCTGTTTTTCTTTGCATCCCTTGCCAAAGATTTCTCGTAATCTGCCTTCGCCTGCCTAACCTCCTTTGTAACTTGGTTACAGATCAACTTGTATCTATCATAGGGGTCTGTGTCATGTGTTAATTTGTATGTATCCCATGCATGTTTCTTCTCTGCCGTATGCCTCATCAGTTCATCTGACATCCATTTAGGCCTAAACCTTGAACAATATTGTTGGGATACATACATACATACTTAGTTGGTATGTAAAGCCTAGTAGCTTCCAAGATAAGTTCTTTGAATGCTTCCCATTTTGGATTTGCTGTTGGTAACATCATCAGTTGGTTCCCCTGTATAGAATTTAAATTCTGTCTCAGTCCATCGTAGTCGCCTTTACGAAAGCAATAACCCTTCCCTTTACCCCTAATGGTAGTTACCTCTATGAGTAAATCCCACTTCAGCAGACTGTGATCACTGCCACCTAGTGGTTCATTTATCTACAGATTCTTAATGCATGAAGAATCACTGCTGATAATCAAATCAAGATTATTCCTCCCTCTAGTTGCCTCCCGAACAAGCTGATGTAGGAAACAATCATCCAATAAATCCACAAAAGCCTTGCTAGTGTGTGAGTGACCAGCCCCCAAATTCCAGTCAATATCTGGGAAATTAAAATCTCCCATTATAAGACTCTCTGATTTACTGGCCCACTCTATTTCTCTGTACAGTTTCTTATTATACTCATCACAGTCATTAGGCCTATAGCACACTCCTACTCTCAATTTTGATCTCCCAATGCTTATGTCACACCAAACTGACTCGACACTGCACTGTCCAGCGATGTCCACTGGCTTCACTTATTTGGATTTTATGTATTTCTTAACTAATAGCATAACCCCTCCTCCCTTCCTATCCAGTCTATCCTTTCTGTAGACGTTGTACTCCCCAAATTCCAGTTCTGCATTCCTTATATCTGTGCGACACCACGTCTCTGATATCCCAACAAATATCTGCCTTTGATGTTTTGAGCAATACCTCAAATTCATCAAATTTATTTACTAAACTCCTAGCATTGGTGTACACGCAAGTATACATGCACCTATTTCTATTCTTAGCTACCCTAACACAACCCATGTGTTTACTTGTACCGCAATGACTCCTAGCAGTCTCTGAAATATCCTGCTTCTTGTTTTTCAGGCTTCTGCTCATTCCAATAGAAGCAGTGCAAGAATCTCTTTCATCTCTGCAGGGTGGCTACTGTTAATCTATTGGTCTTTGTCTTCCCCCAAGCTAGCAGTTTTCCGACCCACATAACACTGCCTCGATAGCATCAGCAAATATTCTTGCACCCTTTCTATTTAAGTGTATCCCATCCTTGTAGAAGCAATCTCACCTGTTAACAAGTACAATCCAGGCTGAAAAAATTCTACCCCTTGAGCCTTGCACAATTTTTCCAGGGCCGAATTGATCGACAAGGCTCTCATAATATACTCCCTCCTATCGTGTCTGGGCAGAATTGCAGACACTTTCAAATTCAACCCTATTTCACGGCTTTTTTTCAACAGTGACCTGTACTTGTTAAGCAATTCTGCCGGTCTCCTACTCTTGATATCATTAGTGCCAACGTGTACAACTATATCACCTTTTGTGCCCTTAAAAGATGATATCTGCTCTACAACGTCATCAACCTTTGCCCCTTGCAGCCATACCCTGGTCCTGTTCCACCTATCCTTTTTACAAAGCATGTTCCCCGTTTCCCTGACAATAGAGTCACCAACAACTACTAGTTCTTTTGGGACCAGCGCATTCTGCCTTGGGGGTTGCCGCGTGTTGCGCGATGACCAAGTGCAAGCTCTGGCGTTGATGTGGGCAGCTGAGAGCTTGATGGGCCCCTCAATTTAGTTCCTTCAAGGGCATCCACCCTGTTCTTCAAGCTCTCATATAGGCCCATAAGAACGCTGAGTTGTTGCCTGATTTCGATACACTCCTTGCATCGCGCACACATACAAAGACATCCCCCATGACAATATCATGTCCCATACCTGAATGATCCACAAACAGCATGCAAGCTGTGCATTTTAGAAGGCTGCGATTCAGAAGGCAACTGCCCCCTCAGTTCGCCTCTGAGCCACAGCATTTCCATTAGCTTGAGCCTTTTGTTTTGCTGCTCTGGTCTGAGTCATGATTTCTTTTAATTTAAATAAAATTTCAATTTCAGTTTATAACCCTAACTTATCTCCCAACACAGTTAAAACGGGATATATATTTTTTAGTGTCACGTATTAATTATCTCCGAGTTCCCTTTATATAACTTCCGTATCAGTTATGTATTAATTAATTATATTACGTTTGTAATCTAAGTCGGTATATGTATTTAGTTAAAAGTACAATTTAAATGCCAACGAAGTTCAACAAGTTTAATAGATTTTACCGATCACTGAAAATATTATAACCTATACTATACTAACGCTATCTAGGTTCCATATATAACGATCGTATGACAAGACAAAGGCGGGAAGTTTGGGAACGGTAAATCTATGAACACTTTTGTATTAATTAACTTTCAAATCTCGCTGTCTCAATTCAGAATAAACTAACGATCCTTACTAGGTCTATAAGCTACTTAAAAAAATAATTTGATGTAAAAAATATTCAATAAGCAGCTAAATATGGCTAAAAAACTTCTCGTTCAGCGGAGTTGCGACTTGTAACACGTGGAGAATCTTACCGATACTTTTATGCAATTGGAAGGTCGAGTAAAAATTAAATACACCAAATTTATCAGAAAATCACAAAATAATGCTGTACTACTAAATTTAAATCAAACGTTTTAGAAAAACAATAATTTCATATCAATAAATAAGAAAAATCCCTTAGCGGCTTTGAACACGTCTGGCCCCTACTAACCTCGTCAGCAGACTCTAGTTCTTTCTTGAATTTATTCAAACTAACCACTTTACAACAATAGATAATAGTTTGTTCCAACAATCAAACCCCGCTGTCTGCAGGCAAACCTCTGAACTATCCCGCAACCATTCTTCCTCAATTTGAATTTATACCCCCTCGTGTGTAGTCTGAGCAAGAGGAAGAATGCCGTCAGCACTGAGCACGATCCGTTTAAAGCTTAATACCTCAGTCAGATCACCTCGCAGGTGCCTAGTCTCTAGACGCTGCAATTTGAAGAACTGAAGCCTTTATTTGTAAGACCACCCTTTCGTTCCCTTTACCACTTTAATTTCTCTACTCTACGTTCCAGCAGATCTAAATGCTTCCTAAAATGAGGCCTACAGACTTGTTTGCAGAATTCAAGATGCGGCGTAACCGGAGAGACGATTATCCCATTGCATTGTATAGTGCGATAATCGTCTCCTTATCCCTGCTAGCAAAGTTCCTGTATATCATTTACAAAATCTAGTGAGCTGTCCTGGCAGCCTGTCTGCATTGCTCGGAGAATTTCATATCTAACTACACAGTTATCACAGGTCTTTCATTTTCCGCTTACATGAGTGTAGCTGGTGTATATCACCCTGAGATTATTGCTACCCATATGCAGTACCTTTCATTTGTTAATGTTAAACTTTAAACCGGCATTTCTCAGTCCATCTACCTATTTTTTCTAGCACTTGTTGCAGTAACATACCTTGATTATTGTCTTTAACCCTCCCTGCCAACCTTTGTATCATCTGCAAAAATAAACATTAAGTCTGATATACTTTCAATATCATTAATAAATATAGAAAACAACAATGGGCCCAACACGAAAACCCTGGAGGAACTCCACTAATAACACTAGTTCACTAATGATAACTACTGTCTGTCTTCTCCTGCTCAACCTTTCCTTTATCCATAACAGTAATTTACCCTTAATGCCACAGTGTTCCAATTTGTAGGGCAGTGTTATGTATAACGGTAACAAAAGCTTTCCTGGAATCCAAGCATATGATATCAAAATTAAATTTTTAACATCCAGTTTAACAAATCAGACAGCTTTGTTAACAAATCCATGCTGTCACTGCATGGATTTGTTAACTGTATTCCGGTCTAGACGGTTCTGCATTACTTCTTTTAACCTGACACTCCATTATTTTCCAATAAACAGAAGTTAAACTAACAGGTCTGTAATTACTCATGTCACATTTTGATCCCTCTCTGAATTTGCTATACATTTGACATATCCAGTCCATAGGGACCTCCCCGTAAACCAAAGATGCTATAATTTTGGCAAAGGGTTAATTTACCTCCTTTGCTGCCTCCCTTAAAATAATTGGAAAAATACCACCTATCCCAGGCGCCTCCTTTATGTTTAGCTTCAACAGTTTCTTTTCCACTTTCCTATCAGTTATCACAAAAGCAATTATCTCCCTGTTAGAGTTTGATAAACTTCTGACATCCCCTCTCCCTAAAGAATTCTTCCTGTATGGATGTGTTATCTATTCAGATTGTCAAAAACCTAAGTTGGATCATCAACATCAAGTGGACTAATGTGATTCAATCCCTTCCTTCTACTCTTTTGTAATCAAAGAAGTCGGCTGTTTTTCTTTGCATTCTTTTCCAGACTTCTTGTAATCTTCCTTAGTTACCTCTAGCCTCCTTTGTGACTTGATTGTTTATATTTGCCTTATGCTTCTGTATCACCTGATACTTTATATGAATCAGATGCATTTTTGTTCTCATGTCTCATCAGACATCCATTTAGGTCTAAGCCTGGAACGGTGTTTCTTAGTTGGTTTCTTAGTGTCTTATTTTATAATTTCTAGAGTTAATTACTATTCTTTTGTTATTGCAAAGTGCTTCCATTTATCGGATAACATGCTTGGATTATAGAGTGGGGATTCATTAGTGAGAATGACAGGAAACTCGATGGCCGTTTTTCATAGTATGCGTGGGGAGATTAGGCCTAATTTTTCTCGTCTTACGATCTATTGCCGAGTATTGGTTCGATCCCATGATTTCCGGCACCATTCATGGTCAATGTTGAGTACAGGCATCATAATAAAATGACTTGCATACACTCTACCACAGAATCAGAAATTTTACATGAGCGATGGCGAATTCATTATCTTCAGGATAATGCGCGTCGTCGTACCCCCCCCCCCCCGAAGTTTGACAAATGTATTTTTCTTGATCTTTTCTTTTATCCTCTCTTTTCTTCCTTCCGCTTTTTATTTCATCCGCTCTAGCATTGTACTTTTAATACTGTTCTTTTATTTATTTATTTATTTATTTATTAAAAGTTTATTTTCCTTTTAAATTGGATACAAGAATTTATATGGAATCTATTCTTGACATTGGAGATTTTTATGAAATATCTGAAATCAGAGGGAGGTCTTTCAGATAATCGGAATTTTGTACGACAAATCGCGCTCATAAGATTATCACCTCTTAAGTATACCACAGTATCCAAAATACGTGACTGAGAAAAGACGGGTTGAGGAATCTAATAACCAACTACCTTGTAGTTATCTTGTAATCATAATTTTCAGGAATTTGTTCCGGAAATACTTCTAACAAGACATCTTGCAAAAATTATGGGAATTATTATAATTAAATAATTATATTTATAGTTAGTCCTGGAAATAAAAGAGATTCAGATAAACTGAAATAATAATAATGCCACAAACGTCCTGAAAAATTAACTGTAATTAGTTTAACCTAATAGTGAGTAGCGCCTCATCAATCCTCAGAACGGATTAATCATCAGGGGTGCCTCTTTCGAGTAACCAAAAGGGTTTCCAGGGATGCTGGCCCATGTCGTCTCCATCCCATCTCATTTGCCTCAGATTGGATGGGGACAGGTCCCTGCAGTGAACAGACTGTTCCCCCTCATCTCACCGATGATTAATCGGATTGAGATCGCTGACTGAGCAGGTGAATGACGTAAGGCAAAATCACCTTCGCATTCTTGGAACATTCCCGAACGATCGGTTCTTTGTGAAATGGCGAATCATTGTACTAGAAGTACTATATTACAGGATGGATAAACCGTGGTCATGTGGTCGGCAACAATGTTCAAATAGGGTGTGGCATTCAGACGTTATTATTAATATCAATTTTATTTCCGAAGAAATGACCCTTTACAGCTATACAGCTAGAGGACACGAGTTACGTACAGAAATTAAATAAATAATGACAGCCAAAGGCATTGTGTACAGAGCCCAGACACAATACACGACCTTAAACAGCCTCTGGTGAAGATACATAAACATAAAGATACAACATATAAAA
Organism: Mastigoproctus giganteus; assembly: GCF_048544385.1. Lineage (NCBI taxonomy): Eukaryota > Metazoa > Arthropoda > Arachnida > Uropygi > Thelyphonidae > Mastigoproctus > Mastigoproctus giganteus. The sequence continues at coordinate 180,046,148 of NC_143575.1, read as the reverse complement.
GTACATACAGATACAACAAAGTGTGGGTAGAGCGGCATCTCCGAGAGTCCATATAGAGCATGACGAAGACATACATGTCTGCAAGAGTGGAAGATCTGTAGGTTTTTGTCCTTGCAGAGCTTCTCAACGTCTATGGCTAACCTGTTTAATATTTGGAAGGAGTTATGTGGAAACATGTCCATAGAGGACATGCTACGCAGCTTCGATCTATATGGGAATGGGTTAGTCTGGCATCTTTTCCTATCTGACGGTCTGGTGATGATATCCCAGATAAGCTCAGTTTTCCGGATAGAAGCTGACAGAGGGTAAGAAGGTTCCTTTAGATTATGTGATACCACCAAGGAGGCATATTAAGATTGGCGACCAGAACAAATTTTGAGATTGTAGGTGTTAGACCGGAAATCCTATTTCGCCATTTCAGAATCCAGTATTCCAGGGATAGGAACCTGGCTTGGTATCATGAGGGTGCAGAGGACCATATAGTCGAGGCATATAAAGGAATTGGGATTATGCATCGAACAATTTATTTGATGATAAGGTGCGGGTTATGGAAATCTTCTGTTTTACTGATCATAAAGCTGCATATGTTTTCATTCGAGTGGCATTAAAGTGAGGTCTTTGTCCCATGTGACACCCAAATCCTTATGTTGGGTGACTTTTTAACTGGGATTTCACTATAATGATGTTCACATCGTTGGTATTTCTCTTCTTGGTGATAGAGTTGTGAGGTTTTCTCTTTGTTAATGGAGATCGCATGAAGGTAATTTTCCAGTTCATGTAGCTGTCGGTTGGAGCCCACAGTGATAGACTGGAGAGACTGGAGGCATTTTGTGACGATGAAGAATTTTATATAATCTGCATACGTGGTAAAGTTGGAATGATTTGCGAGAAAGGGTTCTAAAGATGCAGAAAAAATGGCGGCAGAGAGAACGCTCCCTTGTGGGAGCCCTCGGGAGCAGAGAATGGGGTGATTATGGTTCTGATTTCTAATGCATAGAGTCCTGGAATGTAGGAGTTTCTTAAGGAGAACTAGAATATGGCCAGAGATTTTCGAAGATGGATAGACGGATTTTCGAAGGCCGCCTTAATGTTCTAGTTGTTGCTTAAGGTACCTTCAATTCTGAACAATTTGTTGAGATTGGTGATCGTCAAGGTAGTACACTATGGAGATACGGTTTTTTGTGGCGGAACATGTGATGGGCGAGAGGAGGGAGTATGGCTTTTTCCATGATTTTGAGGTAGGTGCATCCTATGGCAATTGGTCTGTAGTCGTTATGCGATTTTGGGTTAGACGTTTTTGGGAGGGGGTAGGGTAAGCTCCTGTTTCGAGGATGGTGTTATATGCGTCAATCGGGAGGTCGATGATATATACGCTGCATATTTTAATCATAAAAACAGGGAATCCATTCGGGCCACTGGTGGACTTGTTGGGAAGACTGTTGATGACCTCAGTAAGGCGTTACTTTGTAATGGCTATTTTATCCAGTGATGTTTGGTTAGCTGGTGGATTAACCCGAATAAAGGGGTTTTGGGCAGGCACGGGCTTAGTTTCGAGCGAGTTATACGACGCGAGGAAGACGTCAGTAAGTCATGGTTGGACTGTTGGTTTTTGTTGGTGTAGATTCTTTTCCCAAGTTTCATTCTATGTGCAATCCAGTCACTCTGTGCTATCCTCCGTATGCGTAGGATGCTTGCCCGATGTTTTTTTATACAGCTGGTAGTCGGCTAGATCCCGTGTCCTTTGCCATTTCCTGTATAGTTTCTGTTTCATGATGAAAGATTTTTCTCGTCACTGGTAAACCAGTTCTTGGTCATGGAAGACAGGCGGACGGATTTGGAAGTCCCTTCACTGGCGATGTCTTCTAACAAGTTAGCTAAATTGGTAAGCGTTTGATCAAGATGGCTAGCAGCAATTTTATTCCACTCTGTAGCTCTTATCTTTGTAGGATGATTTGAGGTTGTATATATTTTAATGAGAAAATCTTAAGTTGGGATTCTTTATGGTGACGTTGTTGGGGAGAGCATAGGGTTTAACAATCAAAGGCAATTGGGACGTGATCTGATGCGAACCTAAAAATCGGTGTTGTGAGAGTGAGATGGTCTAGGTTTTGATGTCGTCTTGTAGGTTGCGTATGGGTTAGTCTTTTTTTGTTACACCGGTATCAGGAAACCTAATGTGTGCCACGAAATCCCTCCTCAAACCATCATACTTCCTACCCACAGCTGACACCTGGCAAGACTGGAACCTGATGGGATAGTTAGTTTGTGATTTTCGATATTGATTCTGCTGCGCGCCACTGTTGTGCTATGCTGTCTATTTACACTGCTTGATTATTTTCATTCTCCATCCGCCTCTCAACACCAACAAGCTGTTTCCTGCCACAGGACTGCCGTTGGCTTGATGATTCTGGTTGTTGGACTATTCTGTACTCTCTAGGGTTGTGCGTGAACACCCCAGTGGAGAAGCAGTGTCCGCGATACACACGTCTGGCGTCGAAAATCTTACTATTCTCAGTCACTAAGGTTGCGCTGTTAGTCCATTCTCTCCCTGAAATGGTGCGCGAGCACGCACACACACACACAAGGAAAACTTCTACTGAACTTGACCCAACTACTGGATTCCTAAAGCAGACTGACTCAGATATCAGCAATGCTGCACATGCATCATTGGAGATCCCTCATAGCGATCATCTGGGACTGACCTGTGGAAAGGGATCAGACTGACCTTCTGGACAGGACATTGTCCTACCTTTGGCCAGGCCATGATACTGATGTCACCAGACTTAAAGGAAACGCATCGGATTCGACCAACTGCAGCCTTGCTGCCTATGCGCTCTTTGGCGATCAGTACCCTGCTCCATTGTTGGGTACCTTTATTCCTCTTTCCTGGCAGGAGGGGAGGAGCCATACCCCTGCCCCCTCCCTCTTTTCTTTCTGGTGGAGCAGGCCTGCCCCACTGTCACTAACTGGAAGCATCTTCTCTATCGCACCCATTCTTTTGACTTTCCTTCCCCCAGCCTTCAGTCTCCCTTCCCCACTCTGCCTATACACTAGCGTATGCACTACCCATCAAAATTTAATCGTGCAAATTGAACCTCGCCCATTGACTTTCGGCCTCCAACCTAGCGGACTTTTTTTTTTTTAGGTCCTAGCCACTGAAATCTCAGGAAATTAGGTGGCAGGACCTGCCAGAGTATATATAAGCTACTGGGTTCCTGGTCTGCCTCCACGGGACGTAAGTGGGGCAACGTTCGGCCCCAACAGATGTCCAGCGGCTAAACGACCAGAAGAACAACGGTACATGACACTAAACGATCCAAGACCCACACACTTAAATCTCTAGCATTTACAGCGTACTGTAACACACCACAGCGTAAACAACGCTGAGATGGGGGAACCCCTGGTGCCGCTAAACACACAAATCCCTCCATATTTGATTACCAGCTTCGTATAGCCTCGTGTGGTAACGCAACACTGTGACGGAGTTTACTAACAAACTGGCCATGCAAATTTTGTGAACATAAATTCACAAAAATGGCAAGATAGCCATGTGTCATTGAAACTAGTACGATTTCTCGGGTACTGTTTATGTTATTGGTTTATTTATGTAAAATTAATTGCATAGTCTTTAAAAATTATCTCAATAAAAAAAATAGCCATCTCGATAGAAATGATATTATTAATGTAGCACAACACATGACCATGACATAAAGGAAGTCATGCTTGACCAAGCTAGTTTATTTTATGCAGTCGTAAAACTGTTCATTGTATGAATTTACTGCATTATTTACCTTGACTTCACTAAAGCTTTTGATACGGTTCTTCATGAAAAAGATTATTATAATACAATGAATGGCCCCTTTATTAATCATACCCTTTATGCGAAATGGAGCATTCCTTCAAGAACATCAACTCATATTCGTATCATAAAGCATATGGGCAGATAGTAGGAATGCTGCGTGTGCAGTTCGCACTGCAAGACCTTTGAACGTGGCATGATAGTCGGCGCCAGACGCGGCGGTTAAGAGTATCTCTGTAACTGCGACTCTGCTGGGATTTTCACTTATGATTGTGCCTCGGGTGTATCGAGATTGGTCCGATAACCAAATGACGTCCAGCTAACAGCGAAATTATATTTAAAAAAAAAAAAAAAATGAAATAACATACAAACTTAGAAGTACAGAAAAAGCATTTTATTTGTTGAAGACGACATCCTCAAGATGACTTCAATCTCAGCGCAGCATTTACAGAAGTGTAGAAGCGATCAACACAGACTGCTTTTTTGAATAAGACAAAAAAAAAAAAAAAATCGCTTCATGGTAGTACGGAATATCCCCGTCCCTGGATATATGATATGATTGGGGAACAGTTACCTTACTGCAGTCATCGATATTGTGGCATTATAAGAAGTTTCCCACCTTGCTGCAACCTCGTGTCATTAACCCTATTTCCTCAAATCATTATTAACTTGAGAAATCAGGGTTAATTCTTGAGTCAGAGACGTTTGGATCATATGAATATACCCAGCAGTTTCATAGGTGTCGCATTTTCATTGTCCTTGAAGAGGTAAGGACAGTGAAATAATACCACTATTATTAATAAATTCGAAAAGATGAAAACATGCGTCATCACTCATGAACAGATAGATTGTGATCAAAGTTTTCATTGTCGTCCAGAAGAGTAAAGAATTGATGACAAAAACATGAGCAATTTACGTAATAGCGATCTTTAAATGCATGCTGCACGTACTGTCTAGGTGGAAATTTAAGTCTTCGTGCAAAATTCGCCGTAAAGTCTTGTGTAAAATGTTTAACGAAACTGCATGGTGACGTGTAGAAAGCCGTGGGCTGTTCGAGTCTGATACTAGCAGTGTTTTCTTACGTAGGTACACTTTATCTTCTTTAGTGCAGAACCAGTCTCCTCAGAGCTTTCAGTCCATGTCTTAATGGTATGAGCGAACAATACTGGGTTATTACAATTAATACTGAAATGACGGTGAAATAAGCACTGAGCGCACACGATATTACCGTTATTTTCATAATAAATCGCAATGATGAAAATAATTTAGAACCGGTTCACTGTTCTCCATGATTATTGGATGCAGTGACGTAACAACATAATACAGGTAGGCGAATCACTTTTCCCAATGGTGCACAGGAACACCGGTTTCTAAAATCGTCTTTCTCTGGCGCTCCCAATATATCACTGTATTATAATCAATTTTAAAATTTCCACACGTCCTATTGAATCATTTATTAATCAGTAAATCAGAATGTCTTATAATGGTAGAGATTTTAACTTTCCAGATATTGACTGGAACTTGTGGTTTGGTCACCGACACCAGCAAGATTTTGTGGATTTATTGGATGACTGTTTCCTATAGCAGAATGTTAGGGAGGTAACAAGAGGAAGTGATATTCTTAATGTGATTATCAGCAGCAATACTTCAGACATTAAGAATCTGCAGCTAAAAGACGCACTGGGTTAGGTAAAAGATCCACATAATGATGTTGCAGGGATCAGAGTATTGATGTGCGATTTACTTCAAGACAACTATTGGCAAAGGGAAGGGCTTTTGCTTTCATAAGGGTGACTACAGTGGTCTCAGATAGTTCTTAAGTTCAATACGGTAGGACCAACTAATGATGTGGATGAGTACCCAGAATCATCTGTCCAGGTGACTGATACTTCTGGGTAGCCAAGAGGCCAGAACAGAAAACACACAAACCTACGTCACTCACTTATCTGGCCCATTTGTAGTGATACTGTTCTTCGCAGAGAAACGAGGCGGAGTTGAACAGGCGTTCTAGGTGCCGCCAATTATACACATATCCACATAATGATGTTACCAATAGAAAACCCTAAATGGGAAGCGTCCAGAGAAGTAATCGTAGAAGCTACTAGGCTTTTCATACTAACTAAGAAACACCGTTCCAGCTATTATTGTTCATGTACAGCTCCCGTGCCGGAGAGACGTACATGAACAATAATAGCTGTGCAGCGTCTAAAACGTTCAAGAAACGTCAGTATAGTGCAGAATATAAGCCGTAGAAATAAACTCGTTAGCGAAATGTCAGCTATTTTTTTTTTTTTTTAAATAACAGAGAGCACTATTTGTATACAACTCAAAGTTATTCAAAACATGAACGAGGAGAGTACCTGTGTTTAGCCAAATCCCACCTGGTTTTGCTGACTGCACTATTCCTATTATTGTTATACTGTTCTTTTGTTATTGCAAGGTGGTTCCGTTTATTGATTTGGGGAAGATGTTACGTTGGCGAGATCTGCCAAAGAAAAAAAGTATCTCCGAAAGCTACTTTTGTTTTTTAATATCTGCTTAATGCTTTTGGTAGTACTGTTAGTTACTTGTTTTTATTTTCTCTATTTTATTAGCATATTTTTAATTTTATACTTTTCATTTTGCGTATTTTTTAAGTTTTATTTCGCTGCTTAAGTCGGGGTTGGTTGAGTTTCTCATCGGAGTATTTCAATATTTGTGTGTCTTCCCCCACTGTCGAACTGTCATGTCTTTTAGAGAGACGAGACGAGGAACGAACCGTTAATCGAATTTAAACTGTATAGAGTCAGAGTGGAGTGAAGCACCGAAGTCAACAAATGCGACCGATAATATCCGGAGGCATTAATTAATAATAAGACAAGAAAAAACAAATCCATTATAATTAGATATTTGTTTAGAAACAAATTCTATTATTCAGAAGTGAACCTAAAGCACAAATGTTTTAATAATATAATTTTATTAATTCGTGAAAGGAGTGGGAAAACTTTTCAGCTGAATTCATGACACTTTTAATCTTATTAAGTAAAGTCCCAGGTGAATTGTTTAACTGAGACTCGTAAAATTTCTGTGCTAATTTAATCACTAGTTTTTGTATGATGTGTTTAAGAATTCCTGATGGATAAACAAATTAAGTACATATTCAAGGGGGGGAAACATTTTTCTTTCTTAACATTAAACTTGAATATTCTTCATATTCATAGACAGGCCGCTTTTAGGCGAAGTTGCATAGGCTTTAAGTGACCAGGGTTCGTTTCGTGCGACTGCTAAATACGATGCTGTTTCTTGTATTTTCTCTACCTTGGGAGCTCGATCGCTATGGTCGTTCCGACCACACAGACAAGCTAACTGTATAAAATTTAATACAGTTTATATTGCATAAAATATTTTGCCATTTATTACGTTATTAAAACGATATACAGTTCATTTGGGGCATTACGATGTCACAGTAGTGACACTACAATTACCCCACTTGAAAAAAAGGTGTCTTTCGTTTTTTGATAAAAAGTTTGATTCTTTATTTGTAAGAAAATAAAAATACAATAACTATGAAAATTAAAAGACAACATTTTCTCTAATCTCCAATCAGCTGATCGGAGAGAAGTCTCTGAAAAATTCTCTATGATCACTTGCCTTCAGGCTGTGGAGGGGGGGGGGTAAATAAGCGGATGATAATAATAATTAGCCCCAACACAGTCACTTTCAGCATAATGCGCCATTTTAATACACAACAAAAATACAAATTCCTGAAAGGATTGGATTATTGGAACCTTACCCCACATATACCACCGGAGGTGGTATGTGTGTATGTATGTGTGTATATATATATATATATATATATATATATAGTGCATTAACCACATTTATGTATATATATATATATATATAATTAACCACAGCCTCTCCCGTTTTATTTATTTATTTATTTATTTTTTTTTTATATATATATGGTCCTCTCTGGTACACTTCTCGCCACATTTCTTCTTATCTACCTAAATTTCACCTTATTCTGTATATTTAAAATACTGTCTTAAAAACTGATTACAGAGGTCACTAGTCATCTATTTTTTCGTTAGTAGCTGTTTTATTTGTTTTGTTTGCAGCTATCGTATTGACCTCATGTAGTTTCGCGTCGCCATTTTCAGGTATAATATTTTTAATCTTCTACTTTTTATAATATTCACCCTTTTCTCTTAATTATATTTTCATTATAATACTGCGTAGGGACTACCTTGTCCATACTTTGTAAGAGATACCTTTTCGTTTTTTTTTTTTTTTTTACATTTTTATATTTGTTTATTTACATTTATAAATTTTTCTCTTGCATAACTATGGGCAAGTATGGAAACGCAGTCCGTTGATGCTATGTCAGGTGTAGTCCTCCGATGAAATACCTGATTTAGCATCAATATTTATTTTGCTGACATCAGATTTCATTATTTATTAATATTTCATATTTTATTCCCCGTTTCGGAGTTCTGTGTTTAGTAAATTTTTCCCGCCTTTATCTGATGTAGGCTATCGTAACTTTCTTTTAACGTTTTCATGTAATTTTTTAAGCTTGCCGGAGTTTCGAACTGCCATCTTTACTTTTATTTATCATATTAATTAAAATATACATATATTTACATTTGCATCCGTTGCTGCTGCTTTGCGCGCTTCGGTGCATTTGCCATATCTCTTACTCTTTAATACAATCTTTTATATATTATATTATTATATCAATTTAAGAATTAGTTATCTGCTGCTTTGCGCGATACTGTTCTTTAAATTACACCCATCTCTGTTATTCAGTCTTTATATGGTCTTGTTTTTAACTCCGGTTTGCCATTTGCTGGCTTCAATCTTTATTCTATAGTTAATCTATTTTTTCCTTGTGGCCTTTAGTGTTGCTTGCATTGGCATTTATATTATTTTATATATATATATATATATATATATATATATATATCACTAGAAGACTAGTGAATTGAAATGTACAGATAAAATAAAACTAAATAAGTAAACGTAGGACTCACCCGTCCTATTTAAGTGAACAGGTAGGAGTAAGGCAGAGCATTGGTATTTCTTCACGCACATTACACAATCAGAATCTTAGAACTTGCAAGAAGAGTCCATTTTAAGGTCAGGTAACGGATGAGGTTAGCAATTTCAGTTGCCTCTTGAAGTGTCCGGGGATTTCAAATATCTCCACATTTGCTTTGTTCATTGATCTTGCAGTCCTGTTGTAGAAGTTGTAGTATCCATAATTTGTTCTCGCATAGGATGGTTTCAGCAGTGGATGGTTTCTTAACACTCTTGTTGGTGCGTTGAAATTTATTTGTGAGACGAGATGAGGTAATTCAGGGTACCATTTAATAGCTGGTTAAGAAGGAGTAAGTTCGCTTTATCTCTTCTTTTTTCCAGCGTTTCGAGTCCAAATAATACACACCACTCTTGGTAGGATTTCTCACTGTACTCAAGGCCACTTTTAAAGCAAACGTACTGTATTGCTCTTTTTTTGAATATTTTCAATTTCTAATTTTTGGTAGGCAACATGTGGGGACCAGACCTGTGAGGCAAATTCTAGGGCTGGCCTAACATAGATTTTGTATAGAAAGATGAAAAGTGCCAACTGACTGAAATCTCGGTTAATTCTTTTCAGGAAACCTAGTTTTTTGCTAGCTGCCTTCACAATGTTAAAGACCTGGACATCAAAGGAAAATGATTCTTTAATAAAGATACCTACATTTTTGGCTGTACTAGCTTTTTTGATTGCCTTGTTGTTGATACAATAAGAAAAATTAAGTTTGTTTTTCTTGTGTGCATTAGCAAACCTCATCAGCTCACACTTAAGCGTCTCCGTAGCCAGGTGGGAAGGAGCAACAGTGCGTAGCACACGTTTCTTGATTAGACCGGGGTTCGAGCCCGTCACCACCAAATACGGAGGATGTGGAAAGGTCAGCGAATGACCACCGCATATCCCGGAGCAATATGGCCTTAGTTGCTAATGCTCCTAAAAAAACCAAAAACAACAAAAACAAAACAACTCACACTTATTTTCATTGACAGAAGATCGAAACATGTAATCAAGACACCATGATTCACCTCCAGCTATGATAACATAGTCACTGTTATCATTGATAAGATCTCAGCTTAACAATAAATCTTTTAGACGGATGTTAGCGGCATGATTCATCCATGGATGGGCCTAATATATGTTTTCCCATTTTGGCGAGGGTACATCAGTCTGTTCCCCAAGTTGTTCGGTGAAGATTTCGAGTACGTTCAGGTGCTCGAGGTATGAAAATCTGAGTAGTTTTAAGAAACGTTGGTTAGTTTCTTATCTTAAATGAGATCTAAGAATCTTAAGCTACAGGTAGCATCTGTCAAGTTGAAGTTCAGGATCAGGGTGTGAGTTTCGTTTTCTACAAGTGTATAATGAAGCAGCCATTTGTATTGATCCTTATAGTTGTAGTTTTATAGTTAGCATGTTCCGAGAATGATAATAAACACCGAACTAATGCAACATATAAAGCAGCATCAATGGTGTATACTGTACTTAATTATAATGTTTATTTTGATTGCAAAAAAATATATTACTTCTTTGTGAAAACTTTTGAAAGCGCAGTCTGCAGCTGAACTTAATGTCCTGTGTCGTAAGAAATTCTGTATTTTTTTTTTTAATGAAACCCCAAACACGAAAGATATTATAATCTATATAGTACTTAGTACCGCGCGTGGGTTGATGGTTGAAAAGATGAAAGAAGATACTTGTTGACATTAGATTTGAATTTCTGTACATTCTAATTCTTCAGGAAATACGTATAAAGGGTGTTTGTTCCAAAACACGGAAGTTGAAGGAATAAATGAGTTGAGTTAGTTCTGTGAGTTTGAAGTTGAACAGTAAAATGATGCTGATAGCGTCTCTCTCCCTATGAGATAGAGGAGAGACTTTGGGTCATTACTTAACGCAACTGACCTCTTTTAAAATGGAGCTCTAGAAGCTTGAGAGAGTTATGGAGGCATCGCCCCAGATACGGGAATAATATTCCATAGTAGGGCGGATTTGAGATTTTTACAGAGTGAGTAGCTATTTAGAAGAAAGGTAACGCCGAGAACAAAGATGTCCACATAATCCAAGGAGAGATAGGTTTGAAGATTTCCATACCGCAATGCTGTATCGTACGCTTTCTGTATATCAAAACAGACCATGACGTGATATTCTTTTCGGAGTAAGGCTTACGTACATTATTTTCTAATTTGATGCGCAAGTCTAGTGCGGAGCAATTTTTTTCTGAAGCCATACTGTGCTGGACTGAGAAGGTTATCGCTGTACAAAATCCATTTAGACTAGCGTTATCACTTTTCCTAGACATCTTGTTATAGCTGTTGGCCAGTTGCGTGAATCTGAGAGATCATTTCCCGGTTTTCAGAAAGGTGGAATTATTGCACGATGCCAGTTTCCTGGGAACTGGTTTTTTAGGAGGATTTTGTTGTATAGATCTAGCAATGTTATGTGGGATGGTCATCAAGTTGTTTTTACATCATATAGTGAATTTGGTCTGGTCCTGCTGCACTTTGCTTTGTCTCTGATAGTGCTCGTTTTAATTCATGGAATGTTAACGGAAGGCTGCACTGTTCATCATTTGTGTAGAAAAAAAAAAAAAAATTAGTCTATATCTTTCTATTCTTGTCTTGTATCTTTGAAAACTAGGAGTATATGAAGTGTTTGCAGATGTTTTGGCAAAGATTTCGCTCATTGCATTTGGCTATTTCTGAAGGCTCTGCAGTGACTTTCCCGTTCCACTTTAGGATCGTACTTGAGTTATTGTGGTATTTTCCATTCATTTTGTCGATTTTATTTTAGACAGTTTGAGATGGTGTGGAATTGGCTAATGTGGATGCAAATTTTATCCAAGATATCCCTCTTCTAGCTCTTCTAACTTACCTAGCTCTTGCGCGTTCTTTATTGAACAATATAAGGGACTCGTCTCTACAGTCCAGTTTGGCTTCAAGCAGGGGTGATCAACTATTGGTGCACTACTGAAAACCACTCATCTAGCAGATAATTCTGATGCCCGTTACGTACTGGCGATTTTTATAGATTTTAAGGGAGCTTTTGACACTGTCTGGTGGCCAGGGATCTTGCGGCGAGCCAGAATATCTGGCTGCTCCCTCAACATCTTCAAATGTCTTAGAGATTTCTGTTATAGAAGTAAAGTCACCATGAAAACAAAATTTCATAGTATCACCCCACAACTCACCAAAGGCTGTCCGCAGGGCTATGTTCTAGGACCAGCGGTTTGGAATATGATTCTGGATGTATGGCTTCTGCAGGACTTCTCTCATACCATACAGCTCTCATATCATATAACAAGTAGGGCCCTCAACAACGATGACGTGGTTATCGTTGTTGGGGACCCTACTCGAGCAGGTACTGAGACCAGAGCCAATACAGTCTTGAATACCCTGTCCGTTTGGGCTGAAGAGAATAAGCTGGAAATCTCTACAGATAAAAGCAGAACCCTGCTTCTCAAAGGCCGTCTTGACATCAGCAGTCCATCAACCATTCGTTATAAAGGACATGCACTCAAGAATCAACGTTCATTCAAATATTTAGTTTTACCCCAGATGATCACAGAAAAAATTTCATGCCACATCTAAAGTCCATGAAGAGAAGGCCAAAAATTATATCAATATGCTTGCTCGCTTCACCCGCAAAGACTGGGGTCTTAAGGGACCTGCATTCCACCTTCTTTATTCACCTGTTTTTGTACCGTTCGTAACATACTGTGCTGCAGTATGGTTCCATCGTTTGTCCACCATCAGCACTAGGAACGTTATTCTGCAAATACAACGGTTGATGTTATTAAAATTGACTCGGGCTTGTGGAACGACATCAACAGCAGCACTACAAGTATTAACAAGTATCCACTTGACCTCCAAGCGGCCTTCACAGGGCTTTCCAATGGCATTAGAAAGAACAAAGAAACTGAATTTAGGGGGATAAAAACTATTGCTGATACGAAACAAGAACTCCGGCGTACTTCGCAGGAACTTGTTTCCCTCTGGCAAATCCGTTGGGATGATTTCACCAAAAGCAGTACTACCAAGCTATTTCTACCTAGTGTCTCCTATCTCAACAAAGACTTGGCTGTTTCTTCCCTAATTTACACACTACCTTTCTTCTGACAGGACATGGGTCATTCAAAAAGCGACTTCAGGACTTTGGGCTTGTAAACGATGCCCACTGTGTTTGTGGAGAACTGGAGGACTGGCACCACGTAATGCACTCGTGGTGCCAGTCCTCCAATAACATCTACCTGAACCTACGCAATCAACTGTTACTGAATATAAATTTAATCACACTTAGTCCAGAAAGCAACCTGTTAAAATCAAAAGAAGCGTTTTTAGCTTTTAGCAGATATGCATCTGCAGTCTTCAAAAGGCGTTGGTATCATCTCTCCACGTGTGATCCCACAATATAGACATCCAGACCAGACGTTCCCGAAACCGATATGATCTCTCCTCGGACCTACTCTTCCCTCATCACCGGCCACTATCAGAAATGAATGAACACCCAACTGGACATCTTCCTCGTTGGAATGACGGCACTGAACTGATAGCAATCAAACTCAGACACTTCCCATTGCACTGACCCAACTTTGCAGACCTCCCTTATTCTGCAAGCTGTCTTCCTTTCCATGGCCTTCGGTGGGCTTCCAGACCAGGGGTGATTCCTACTTCTCCCTTCCTACCTCTTATTTCCGCTGGAGGATGCCTTCTTTCCTCATCCTCCTCCTTTTACACCACCACTTGTACTCCCCCCCATTTTTTTTTTTTGGTCTCCGTTCAGAAAGCTCAGGCGACCCTTGTACAGATCAGCCAGAGTACGAAGGCAGCCTGGCTCATCTTCCAGTGGTGGTGGCGGGCAACATAGGGTTCCACTACGGGCCCTGCTGCCAAGTAGCCAGAGACCAACAACAGAACATAACACAATTCTGCGTAAACCAGACACTACACTTTTTTCTGGCTTCTGCAGTAGTTCTGCATTCCATCACCGAGTACATACGGCGCAGATGTGGGAAACCACAGGTGGCGCCGAACCCTAAATACTATGCCACTATAAGGTTCTCTGTACTTAGAATACCTTTGAAAAGTAATCCAGGTTTTTTATTCTTTCTCTTGTTTTGCCTGTAAGCATTTTTCATTCCACCATGATTTGGGACGAGCGTCGATGTTTTTGGTATAGGCTACTCAACAGCTTGAATTAGTTTATTATTTATTGTACTGCTGCATCTAATGGTTTTGCTTGATAATGTCTGCATTTCATTTTGTGATAGCATTAGATGTTTCCCAATCTGTTTGGTTTATTTTCCATCTAGGATTTCTACGACTGACATGACGTTCCAAATGCAATAGTAATAAATAAATTTTCTGTTTATACTCCGGGACGACCAAACGGTCAGAGGAGTTTACAAGATACACAGAATACAAGAAACAACACCGTATTCAGCAGTCACGGGCTTAAACCTCGGTCACTCAAGGCACGTGTACTTATGCACCCGCGCGCCTGACCACTAGGCTACGGCGGCGTTTTAACGGTTCTCTGATAGTGAACACTACCGAGAGGAACTGCCCAAGTGTTGAAAATAATGTTTGGAAACATATAGAGAGGTCAACTGCTGTATTACTTCGTGATAGACGATGTGTATATTATATTTATTCGTGCCTTCGTTAAATAAGGTTAAATCATGGTTGTTGTAGTTAGGGCTTTAGGAGCATCAGCAAATAAGGCCATATAGCTCCGTGTATATTGTCTGTAAATTGCGTGTGTTCTCTGGTCGATAAAACCATGCTACCCACGCCTGAGACCGAAAAACTCATAAATATTCTTCCTCCCGTCATCGACGGGACTCCAACTCAGGTCTTTTCCACCCGGTGTGGGGAGGACGACGATTCTACCAACTGTGCTACTTACGAGGGTTCGTTAAATCATTCTCGATTATCTATTTTTAATTTTGTCGTACTCTATGGTCCCGTGATGCCACGACGGGATGCGTCCATTGAGGTCTTCCAGTATGCAGAAGTGGAATGTAATTGAATTACTAGATTTTCTACATCTTGTTGTAATAACTCTTGTTTGGTGGAACGAAACTTTTTACGACTATTAGGAAAGACTTAGTGGCTGTGTGTATTTCAGATGCTTCAAGGATTGTGTTTAGTGGGACAGTTTGAGGAAGATATGAGAATTCAGTACTGTTACCACACCACCATTGATCCTGCTATCTTTACCGTATGCAGTATACACCGATGAGGCAAAACATTATGCCCACCTACCTAATATGACGTTGATCCTCCACGTGCAGTCAAAACAGCTCGTACCCGGCGAGGAATGGACGCTATCTGGTTAGCTACCCAGAAGCATCAGTCACCTGGACAGACGATTCTGTGTATTCGTCCACACCACGGGAAGGTGGGCCAGTTCGAGTAGAGCACGTAATGTCTCAAAAGAGACTCTGACCTACCTGATGTTGCCAAAAGGTAGGCCAGATTCTTCCGGGGGCCCATTCCAGAGGGAAAAAAAGGAGCGAAAGAGGGAAAAAATATATAATATAAATAAATAAAATAAAAAAAGGAATAATAATAATAAACAAATAGTAAGAAAAGAAAAGATTCTGGTGCTGGTAAAAAAAAAAAAAAATAGACTGGTGCTGGTTGACAAAATAAAAAGTAGGTGGTAGACATCAGAGTGCCTGGCGCATGGATGTCTGGACCCAGGGTATCCCAGCAGAACATCGCTCAAAGCATGACACCGCCGCCACCGGCCTATTTTCGTCCCACGGTGCATCCAGGCGCCATCACTTCTCCAGGTAAAGAGCGCACATATACCCGGCCGTCCACATGGTCCAACAGGAAACGTGATTCATCCGACCACACGAACTTCTTCCAATCACTCAAGGTACAGTTTCGATACTTGCGTACCTATTGTAGGCGCTGACGCCGGTGAACCGTGGTTAGCATGGGCACTCGGAGCGGCCTCTGACTACGTAGCCCATTTTCGGTAAAGTTGAATGTACTGTGCGTTGTGACACATTACTTCCGTCACCAGCATTTCAATTACCGGCGAGTTGCAACACAGTCGCCCTTCTGTTGCCAAGCACCAACCGGGAGAACCTTTGCTCACTTCTAGCATTGATGAGCCGTGGTCGTCCAACACCTCGCCGGCGGTTCGTGGTTTCTCCTCCTACGTAGGTACTGACTACGGCTGACCGTGAGCATCCCAGCAGCCGAGCCGTTTCGGATATGATGTGATGCAGTCGTCTTTCTCTTGCCGTTACAGTGAACTGTATCACACCACAATGTAAATTACGCGGAGATGGAGGAAACCCCTGGTGCCGTTTGATCCTAAACACACTTTACACTTACCCAGCCGTCTGGCCATTACAATTTGTCTTTTGTCAAACTCACTTAAGTCCGCTACCTTTCCCAGCTGAAGAACAAGAGTAACAGTGATTAACGGAGCTCAGTATCAGGTGTTTTTCATAGTGTCCAAACCCGCGCATGCGCCGTAGTTCACCTGCAGTTGGTTCGATTTGCATATCGAACTCGCTGGTCATAATGTTTTGTCTCATCGGTGTAGTTCTCTATTGAGCGAGAGTCTTTAGGTTTTTGAGATTCTGTAAGCAAACACGCAGAGGAACATGCTGTGCAATGAGATCACATATGTTCATTTTTATTATTACGGAGTACACTGCAGTTTCATTAGATTATGGTTTGGGAGAAACTTTCAGCCTCTTCTCGAATCTCTTTTAGATTTTTCCCCTTTGGGTAAAGTATCCATGTCTTCATCCGTGAAAATATCTAGTACTGATTCGTCTGCTTGGTTTGTCACTTCTGTGTCCATTTGTTCCGTTTGCTTTTTACCTTTAAAGATACCTCAAAAGTTCTCTGAAAGCGATCAATTGTATCCAGAGTCGAATCAATTTCATATGGACATTGATAACCGGGATATGTTACAGACAAACCGATTGTGAGGACTACGACACAGATCTATATAGGTAACTTGAATGAACAGCTAAGTATATAGAGTCATGGTCTGGCGGCCCCGGGTGTTTCCGCCAACTCCGCGTTTGTTACTCTGTGGTGAGTTAGTGTGGGGTGTATTTGTTCATCTGGCTCCTTGGCCGCAGGGCCTCTAGTGGGACCCCACATTGTCCATCCATTTCTCATATGGCGCAGATGTGAGAAATCACAGGTGGCGCCGACCCTAACACTATGCACACTATGTCCATCCAGCACCACGTTGAGGTGAGTCAGGTAGTGGGGATCGGACTCCGTCTAGGTTTCCCTCAGAGTTTGCTGAGTTTTCTGGGGACGCCCAAGAACAACAACAACAAAAAAAAAGTGAGAGAGGGGTGCATAGAGCAACAGTGGGAGTTAAAGTTGGGAGGAAGCTGGAAGATTTGGGGAGGAAGCGTCCTTCAGATGAAAGAGGTGGGAGGGATAAAAGTTGGAAGCCCCCAGCCCTGGGAAGAAGCAAAAGATGAAAGTATTGCTGAGATAGGATGCCAGCTAAGTAGGGTCGCCATTTGGCATGAGACAACACAATGTTGGTTGAGTTTCAGTTGGTAATTTCATCCATTGAGCTATTTATGGTGGATGAAGCTGTGGTTGGTAATTCCTTCAGTTAAATGCAGCCTGGGTAAATACAGTCAGTTGTTTGTAGTGTTCATCTTCGGTGATTTCACAGGTGTTCAATTGGATTGAGATCAGACGAATGAATGGCTATAACTAAACTACAACTAGTACAAAGCATCAGCTTATACGTAGACATAAATAAAGAAAACAAAATCAAAATTTGCTTTATGGCTACGTACTGAAAAAGCATCTTTGTATATCTGATGTTGTGAATCCCTTCATAACGAGTTGCCTTACTCATTTACATCGAATAAGCAGCCCTTCTCAGAAGGGAAATATATTATTATTTTTTGTCAGATGAGTGCCACCACCCAGTTAGCACCGTTTCAGAGATTGTCGCCGCACCGATGGACATGTGAGCACCTTGAGTGCAGGGATTTGAAAATCCATTTGCCTTACGGATGTAGATCTTTTCATTAAAACAGTAAAAGTAATATTTAATAGGTTGTTTTACTTTAAATGAAAAATATGCCCTGCATATGAGGATCTTCGAAAAGGGTTATGGTGAACGAAACTATTGATTAACTAATACCATAATTAATAAACTTACTCTGGAGGAAGGAACTTCTAATGCATCTGTGCATCAAAACAATTTTACATCCTAATGGACTCTCGTTTTGTAGCACAATGCATATAACACTATTTTCCCCACATTCGGTGGAAAAGGCCCAGGTTGGAATCCTGTCAATTCCGCGAGCAGTTTTATGGACTTTTTTTCACAAAGTGGAAGCGTTAGTCGGGCGAGGCGTTGCATGGTTTTTTCTCCAGGATACTTCCAGTAAATAGGAAAATCTACACACAACATGTGCAATGTACAGATATGTACAACGTAATAGGTCCAAATCGTTTATGTACATAAGACCTACTACATTAGTAGCATACCACTCGATTTGCCGACATTTATAAGAGCACAATTATTTTTGGCATACTTAAAAAAATATATAAATAAATAAAAATGCAGTTCACCGAGCTAAAGTACAAAACAGAGATTTCAGAAGCCTCCTGCCTTTATTTAATAATTCACTATTATAGCTTCTAATTTCTAACCACATAAACCGAAATATTCCCAAATACAGGATTTAATCAGTCTTTGTGCTATGTATGTACTGTATGTTATCTCCGGGCGCAAAATCATTTACACTTTTATTTTTGTGATGATTACAGGTCATTGTAAAGGTCAGCAGTGTTGTGTGATGCCATGTATATAATACTGAAATGTTGTTCATAGCCGCTAGCACAGACAATTTGTACAAGAAAGGAAGCTTCCCAACAGCCTTGCCACGACGAGGTGAATTATCATGCACGTGCTATGAACAAACATTAAAAAATAAAAACTATCATATTTGGGCCACCTGAAAATTACCTCATCTACCTGTGCATATATTCTTTAGGGTAGGTGATTATAACTAATTGTGCTACCTGCAAAGACTGTGTATGAGTATAAATAATGAGAACCATGGAATAAAGTACTGATAGTAGGCCTTTTGTTAGCCAAAGACTTGGGTACTATTGCCTTAGTCGTCGATGCGCCATATACAAAAACCAACCAAACTGCACTGCGAAAAACTTAGGTTTTCTCTAAAGCTTTCGACGTTACTGGCGCCTCCGTGGGCAGGAGCAGCAGTGCACAGCACACGCTTCTTGATTAGACCGGAGTTCGAACCCGTGACCACCAAATACGGAGGATGCGGAAAGGTCAGGGAATGACCACCGCATATCCCCGGAGCAATACGGCCTCAGTTGCTAATGCTCCTAAAAACCAAATAACAAATAAACAACATCGACGTTACTTTTCTCCATAACTCTTGACTGAAATCCTTCGTAAATCTGAACTATACTCGACCTGTAATGTTTACATGAATAAGCCTTCGGATTTTTATTTATTCTTCATTGATCAATTAAATAAGGGATAAAGTTTGTTGTATAGATCTTGAATGAGAAACTAATCACCAAATGCTCTAAAAGTCCTCGTGAGTAGCTCAGTGATTAATAATCACTGGATTACTCACGATGGCTTACTTTTAGAGCATCCCCCCAAAACCTCTCTTAACATCCCCCCTCCGGTTTCTAGATCTTGAATAAATTTGTCGAGCCCTAATTATGACAGTATCGCTCATTACTTGTATGCACTTTTACCTTGTTTATTTTGACTTTAGCAATGTTTTCGAGTCGGTCCCACATAAGATCTGTATAAATTGGAAGATATCGGGAAAAATGTGGGAATCTTAGATGATGGGATGTATACACGAGAGGATGCAAAAGATTGAAGTTAATAGTTAGTGGGAGTGGGCTAGGATTAGTTGTGGAAGGGTTCCTTCCTCAGGGATGATCAGTGGTTTGACCACTCGTTTTTGATTTTCTTAAATGACATTGATGAAGAAATACAAGAGCTGATTTCGAAATTCGCGGTTTATGTGAAGACGGGTTAATGACCAGCGTCAAGCAGTGCTCCTTCAGGAAGACTTAGGCTTCAGGGATGGTCAAATAACTGGCAACTACATTTTAATGCTCCATAGCGCAACGCTTTATCCGCCGACCGGGCTAGCCGGGTGGGTAAAGTGCCTGCCTGGCAACCCAAAGGGCTCGGGTTCAAATCCCGCCTTGGGCTTGGATCAAAGTACTGCAAAAACCCTGGGAGGTGCATTATGGCCACAGAAGCCGATGCGCCAACAACTACCAAAAAAAAAACAAAAAAAAAACGCTTTATCCTTGGGAGCTAACAACCCAAAAATAACTTAAATACTCGAAGGGGATAAATTGAAAACGGTAGAGGAAGGAAGGGATTTGGGGTTACAATATAGGCAAGCATGAAATTTTCTTCAGTGCAAGAAAGCGGCGAGGCGGACCTATCGATAATATACTGAATTCTTTGCAAGGGTAGGGCGTCATTGTCTCCACCTGTAAGGTAATTTGAAGACCACATTTGGATACTGTATCCAATGGAAATTATGGCTAAAAAAAACCGCGTGTGTACTCTTTACGCACGAACGATGTTTTATTTTATGTGAAAACATCTGTGACAAAAATCAAAACCGTTTAATTTTTAAAATCTAACAGTTAGAACCGAAGTTATGAACGATGTAACGCTTTATGCTCACGTCGGCTATTTACTCTACCGAATCAGCGTTACTCACTGAGTTAGCGCATTAGGAAATGACGTCATTTGCGTCTCGCATTTTCGTTACCAATCGGTTTTACTTCAGTCCGAAATATTTAGTATGAACGATGTAACGTTTTATATTCACACCTGCTACTTACTTTATTTATTTTTATTTATTTATTTATTACTCTGCCTAATCAACATTAGTGACTGAGTTAGCGTCATTTCCATCACCAATCGGTTTTACTTCAGTTCGAAAAATTTAGTAAGTGCCGCCAAAGATGTTTACACACACAAAGGGGGAAAAAAAAAACACAGCGAGCTTCTGAATAAGATCAATAAAACAGCTATCCGCATGGGAGAGACTTTGCAATGTGTGTGGGCTGCATAGTCTAAATGATCTGAGGATGGGGGGGTAAAATAAAAGATGGTGAAATTGAAATTTTAGCGGTATTGACCTCAGAAAAAGGGCGCATATTTTTAAACTAAGAGGGGAAAATTATAGCCTAGATTGTAAAAAAAGTTTATTCAGTGAATTGTTAATCATTGAAATAATTGGTTCCATGGGAGTTGAGAGAGACGGTTTGAGCAAAATCAAAAGTTTTGACCTAAGGAAATATATACGTAGAGTGTTTTGGAAAGGTCTGGTCCAATTAGGAGTGGGGATATAATTTTTTTTTTTTTTTTTTATTGAGCATAGGAATGGAAAAAAAAAAAAAAAAAAAACACAAATACGGATATAGGTCCGGAAACGCTTCCCTTCCTAGTTAGTCTGTTTTCCTTTCATCATAAAGGCAAGGACGCTTATTAAGGTAATTTTTGATTGTTTGAACAATTTCACAACCCAGGAGCAAATGGATTTTTTCAAAATTAACATGTCTGTACAGTCGCGTTAGATATGGAAAAGATTCAATTTACCTATCCTTTTGATGTTTAACGAGCGTACTTATCCTCATTCTTCGGGGGAGTGGAAACAAAACCGGCTATAGCGCGGAAGGAAGTGTTTCTAGGCCTATATACATTTGAACTTTTTTCATCATGCTGCTCAGTAGTACACGCTCCGAAAGTTTGAGGAGACCTTTAAATCTCCTTGCATATAAGGTACGAACTACTGAGTGGTAGCTCACAAGTAAATTATAATTTGTGATTCTGTGTAAATCGCCAGTGCTCTGTGGTTGGTTTGGCAATTTTTCCGGATGGAAATTTTCAGAGTTTCCGGGAGAAGAATCTCGGTGCTTTCTTCCAAGAGCGCTAATTCGGCATCGGTATGAAAAAGCCCATAAGTTCTTTTCGTCATTGGGACAAGTGTATAAATGTTTTTTTTTTTTTCTTTTGATAATTATGTTGAAAAGTAAATAGTATGGTCAGGTCAATTTCGTGCACTTACTTTTTCCCCCTTACTTTACCACTCAGCCTCTCTTCCCTCTGTTTGGTACCCCCCAGAGTAGCCACCCAAGGGGAGAAGCCTACTACTTGAGCCTCGATTTATACGACGGGATTGGAACCCAGACCTCTCCAAATGAGTGAGACGTGATGAAACCATTATGCTATCATACAGAACAGTGTCCCTCGGGCAAAGGTGTGGTGTTTTTCATCCCGAGAAATAACTGTGAATACACCATTTATTGGTGTAAGAATACCCCATGGCTACAGTTACCACGCAGAAATGGAGGAAAGTTGGGGATGATAATATTTATACGTTTTTAGTTTTGTTTAAAGATTTAATTAAATCTTTACCTTTATTGTTTAATAAAAACAAAAAAATGCATGCTACCTTCTTAATAGACATTCAATGCCAAATCACTATGCCAATTGAACTTTTTTCATCATGCTGCTCAGTAGTACACGCTACTAATACACGAAACATATCGTTCCTAATGTATTTTAATGAACTGAAGTGCACTTAAACGCTGGCAGTTCGCCTCTTCCGTAATCCCGAAAAGAATCAATAGTATGCCTTTTATTTCACTTCTGATGAACAGATTACCTTTTTTTTTTAATTTATACAGTTCGTATTACTTCCTTTGAAGTCATGAGAAATCGAGTAAGGGAACTAAGCGCTTTATATCTTTGTAACGCGTCCATTTCTTTTCTTTGGACATTACTTATTGGCAATATCCTTTGTTCTTTGATCCCGCTCAAAAGACGAACAAAAACTACTCTAATTACATTTGAAAACTGTTGTTCTTGATTTTGTGTTTATCTTTCCTTTCATCTTTAAAATCCTTTTGTAAGCATCCACTTTATTTAGTTTGAAGTTAAGTTTTCTAATTAAGCTTTCATAAAAAAAAAAAACTCTTAATGCCAGTAAATAAGGAATTCAATATGACTTCCTATGAGGGATTACTCTATAATATTGCGAATGCAAGTGACAACTAAAGCGTATAGGATGACTTACCAATTAAACCACAATTTATTTTACAATAAACTAAATTCTCTAAGATTCAACTGTAAGGTTGGTGAAGGTACATTGCAGTATACATGTTTAGCATGATATAAATAGTTATGTTATTTGTTGTCCCTGTATCTATCGGTTTTCAAGTTCGAGTGTAAATTTTTTTTTTTTTTTTATGTAAACTCCAAACACAAGAGCTATTAGAACCTATAGTGCTTAGTACCGTGCTTGGCTTCAAGGTTGAGAAGACGAAAGAAGATATTTGTTGACACTGGGCTTGAACTTCTGTAGACTGTAATTTTCAGGAAATACGTATGAAGGAAGGTTGTTCCAGAAAACGGCAGTTGAATGAATAAAAGAGGAAGATGAAAAGTTGGTTCTGTGAGTTTAAAGTTGGATAGTAAATGGATGTTGGCTGCACGTGTTCGGACTGTTTTGAAAGAGAGAGCGGGAATTATAGAAGCCAATTCAGAAGAACAGTGCCCATGGAAGAATCTGTAGAAGAGTCATGCAGCAAAAACAGTACGTCTGTGAGACAGCGAGTGGAGACACTCTGTTAGAGATGAATCATTAATTAACCTAACTGCCCTCTTCTGAATGGAATCAAGAAGCCTGAGAGAGGTTTTGGGGACACCACCCCAGATGTGGGAACAATATTCTATGGTAGGGGGGGGATTTGCGATTTATGCAGAGTGAGCAGCTGTTTGGAAGAAAAGTAACGCCGAGAACGAAAGAGAAAACCAAGTTTTTTAGATGCAGAGGAAGCAATATTTGTAATGTGCTTTTGCCAAGAACGATTAGAAGTCAGGGTAATCCCCAAAAGAGATATATCAGTAATCTCAAAGAGGAGCTACCTGATCTGGTGAGTACTATAGTTTTTGTCAAACCCAGTTAAAATCTCCCTCCCAACTTGAAAACGGGGAGAATAATTAATTTAAATTTTCGCCAATAATTTAGTTTAAAATGAGCGAATACAGTGAATTTTCGGAGTAGCCAAAGGAAGGGACGGCAGAAAATTGAAGTGCTAATTAAAAAAAAAAAAAAAAAAGTAATAAATAAGTGAAAAATAAATTTTATGGTTTAGACATTGTCTACCGAGTATTCACAACAGTGAAGAACGAAATAACTTTATTGGTGAGTACTATAATAACTGAAGTTTTTCTATGATTTAAAAGAAATTAAAAACAGTTATATGACGTGAAAGAAGTTTAAAAGTTTGTTGAATTGAATAAATCAATTACACTTTGGGATGTTTCGAGGCTAAACTGAACTCCGTCATCAGGCTAAAGGGGAAGTTAAGATATGAAAGAAATCAAATGAGCAATTACTTGCATGTTTTAAGTTCCCCTATAGGCCTGATGACAGTTTTCACTTGAGTCTCCAAACGTCGCCAAAAGTGTATACTGATGTGATTCACTTCAACAAACATTTAAAATTTAATCACGTGGTGTTAGTGTTTTTAATTTCCTTTAAATCATAGTTAAAGGCTAACCACTTATCATCCCCCAGCTTTTGACCCAGTGAAGTTATTCTATTCTGAATTGCTTAAGTAATAACTTGAAATGCCTTAATACTGGAAAATATAAATGTCTAAACACATACTTGATATTCTAACTTAATTATATAAAAAAAATTGTAATGATTATGGGAGCATTTCTAGATTCAGGGGAGGCAACTGTGGACTGGAGAAGTGCAAATGTATCCCCAATTCACAGAAGGGGGGAACATAGGGAGACATGTAATTACAGACCTATACATATTGGCTTGACTTCTGTTTCGGGTAAATAACAGTCATTGGTTAAAGAACTAATGCAGGCTCATCTAGATAGGAGTGCAGAAATACTTCAGTCACAGAATGATTTTGTTAAGGGGCAGTCTTGTTGTTTTTAGGAGCATCGACGACTAAAGGTCATATTATTCCGTATATAATGTCTGTAAATTGCACGTTCTGAGGTCGATATTCTCTTGCCCGGGGGGAAGGCATGCTACATTACACACATACACAACATTACACATATACATGATCCATACACCTTTACAGTGAGCTGTTACACCCACAATGAAAGCAACGCGGAGATGGGGAAAATCCCTGGTGCCGTTTGACACTAAATACACTTTACCTGCGCCATGCTACCCCCGTCATCTTCTCTATGGACCCATTATCTCTGTCTTTTCCCCCCAGCCTTCAGTCTCCCCACCCCTCTCTCTAACTTACAATTACTAGTGTCTGAACCAGGGCTCCCACTCCTGGGTTTTTCCACCCAGATCTGGGTTTTTTGATTGTCATCTGGGTTGATAGGTTTTTTTCACAAAAATATCTCATTATCTGGGTTTTTTCGGTAATTTTTAATTTTAAGTCAAAATTTATTTTTATTTCTTGTAAATACAATAAAATTTAATACATTTAATAACAGTTTACAATTTTCTTAATTTTATATTCTAACAATACTGATCATAATTTGTAATATCTCAAGTGCTTGTACAAAATACTACAAATGTAAAAGGATTTCAAAGTTTTCGGGGGGTTTACACTATGAAATTACGCTTACATGTTCGTGTTACTAACATGTATGAGCAGCCTATTGAGCAGGCGGAAGGCGGTCTTTACTGCACAGTCTTTCGCGATCGTTCGTGGTATTATTGCATTATTTGGTGTGATTTTTACATTTATGCGTGTACTACGTACAGTGATATAATAAATTTAAATTGTAGTGACTATTTCTATTTAATGTTAATGGTTAGTGATTTATTTTTTATTTTATAGAACATTTTAAATAAGATAACTGCTAATTAGCCATACCCACAAATTGCCCACAATGTCTGAAACTTGTTCCCCACAGAGAAAGATGAGCAAACGGTGGTATACTCAAAATTTTAGAAATGAATGGTTAGAAGATCCGGAATTAAAGGATTGGTTGAAAGAAGACAGTAATGAAAAAGGTGCATCTTACTATATTTGTTGTGAAATGAAATTAAAGAATGGCTACTATATAGATCGATATTACTAGCGCATAAAAATACAGTTAAACATAAAAAAAGTGAAAATATTGCTAAGACAAGTTCAACGTTAGACACGTTCTTCAAAAACATAAACCTACGGAGAATGAAGAAGTAGCAAAGGCAGAGTTAACAATTGCTGCACTCATTTCTGAGCATAATATTCCATTTGTGCAATGTGTTCACCTTATAGAAGCATGTAAGAAAGCATTTCATGATAGCAATATTGCAAAACAAGTTCAGATGAAGGCAACTAAAGTCTCTTATCTTATACAAGATGGCATAGCCTATCATGAAAAAATATACATTTCTAACATATGCAGAAGCAACAAGTTTTCAATGATAATAGATGAAAGTACAGATTTATCTTTATCGCAAGTTCTAGCTATTGTTGTTAGATATTTTGATATTCAAAAACTTGATGTTGTAGATATGTTACTTGACACTGTTTGTGTCGAAAATGGTACTTCAGAAGGGCTGTATCAAGCTGTAAAAGATCTTTTCATAGAAAAAAACATTAAAATAAGTAATCTCATTGGCTTTGAAAGTGATAATTGTGCCACTATGATGGGTACTAAGAGTGGGTTCCAGTCATTGCTAAAAAAGGATGTACCATCAGTATTTATAATGGGATGTATTTGCCATTCTTTTGCATTATGTGCTAGTCATTCAGTCAAGGTACTACCATCATATCTAGAAATATTTATAAAAGATATCTCTTGTTATTTTTCCCGTAGTAGTAAAAGATTAAACGAGTTCAAAATGATTCAAGATGTTGTAGATACTGCTAAGCATAAAATCCCCAAATTAGCACAAACACGTTGGTTATCCTGTGGCAATGTAATAAAAATTATTATTGAGCAGCGGGATGCGTTAGTTCTTTATTTTCAGTCTCAATCAAAAATTGACAAAATCGATGGTGCAGGGAATATTTACAATACTATGATCACCAAAGGAACTAAGCATATGTTGTTGTTTTTAGGATATGTACTGGAGAAAATAAACTGTCTGAATATTGAATTTCAATCTGAGCATTTCAGATTGCACTTACTTCATTCAATGGTTTCAATTGAGTATAAAAATATTCTTAGTTTTTTCATAAAAGAAGAAGTCATTACTTCATGCAAGCTGGTTGAAATTGATCCAAGCAATGCAATAAATCATAAGCCTCTGAATAAAATATATTTGGGAGGTCGTTGTATGGCCTTATTAAATTCAACACCACTTGGTGACAGTGAAAGCAGGTTTAAAAATGACTGTTTAAAATTTCTTGTTGAATTTTGTATAGAATTCAGAAAAAGATTTCCTCTAAATGATGATAGAATTATCGCCAGTCTCAATGTTCTTGACCCAGCAGTGATATATGATCGTGCCAATTCGCCATCCTCAATTTTCCATTCTGAAGACAAACTAGATCTTCTAGATGATGAATGGAGATCATTTCGTTTAAATCAAGATTTAGATTTCTCTTACAAAACCATCCCTGAGTTTTGGTATCTGTTACGTAATGTAAAAGATGGCTTTAATAATTCTAAATATGAGATTTTATCTAACTTTATGACCAGTCTAACTATTTTACCTCACTCTTCGGCAAGCGTAGATGGTTATTTGGTTTTTAGGAGCATTAGCAACTAAGGCCATATTGCTCCGGGATATGAGTTGGTCATTCCCTGACCTTTCCGCATCCTCCGTATTTGGTGGTGACGGGCTCGAACGGCAAGAGTAGAAAGAATCTTCTCCCAAGTAAACTATATAAAAACAAAAGCCACAAACTCCCTTAAACCAGAAACTGTGAAAAATTGACTAATGGCAAAACAGGCGATAAATAGATCGAATCAAAATTGCTATACATGGAAACCTAAATCAGAATTGGTAAAAGAAGTCATACAAGGAACTTGTCATAAAAGATACGAAGAACGTTTGATAAAAATGAAAGAACTTCAAAAAATAAATGTGGAGGGAACTGAATGGGATGAAAATTCTGATTACAATTAAATAAAAGATATTTTTGCATGGTAAGTTTTATCTTATTTGTGTGCTATACTATATGATGAAAACTAGGTTTTTTTTGGGTTTATTTAAGTTGCAATCTAAGTTTTTTTAAAATTTGTGAGTGGGAGCCCTGGTCTGAACCATTGTTAAATTGCATTTACCCTACACCAAAAAACTGAATAACATCTATCCGCATAGTAGTCCTTTTGGCTGATTCCTATCTATAACTTTTTTTATTAGGTCCTAGCCACTCAAATCTCAGGAAATTAGGTGGCAGGACCTGCCAGAGTAAATAACTATAATAGTGGTGTACCTGGTCTGCCTCCACTAGGCGGAGTGTGGACAGCGTTGGTCCCATTAGGGGCCCAGCGGCTAAATGACCAGAGGAACAACGGTATACGACATTACACATGTACAAAATCCATACACTTGTAAACCTCTGGCATTGGCAGTGTTCTGTTTCACACCCACAATGTATACTACGCGGAGATGGGGGAAACCCCTGGTGCCGTTTGACACTAAACACACTCTACACCCGCCCGAGACCGACTAACTCAGTTAAGTCGTGAAAAAAGGTCCATAAAAATTCCTCACGTCATCGACGGGACTCGAACCCAGGTCTTTCCCACCGGTGTGGGGAGGACGGCAATTTTGTCTGACCAATCAGATTGGATACTATGAAATACAAAGAAAGGAACTGCATACAAGAAATAATTTTGATATCATATACTTATATTTCAATACTGTTGCACATAAGACCGCTATACATGCTATAGAGGGTGTTTCAGTTAAACGTTTCAGAACTTCTAAGAGGGGTAGGGTACATCCTGACAACTCGAAATCATATAGCAATGTGGGGTCGGAAATGCTTTCCTGAAGCGGTGTTGTACACAGAAGCACCATAAAGAAAAGAGACCGTAAGTGAGAAATCGTTTTAATAATACATGAAAAGAAGCAAAAGGTACATGGATTAAAGTAAGTGTTCGAAGTTTCTTCCACGGGCTACAATGCACGCCTCACATCTCCGACGCATGGACATCCGAACATTCTGGAATACTCCAGGCGAATTTCTTCGGCAGCTACTGCGATTCTTGCAACCAGCTCCTCAGCATTGTCAACAGGGGTGTCATAAACTAGCGATTTCATATGACCCCAGAAATAAAAATCAAGACATGATAGGTCGTGTGACCGAGCAGGCCAACGCACGGGACCACCACGTCCGTTGACCAAATGTGACATCCAGGTAGTTACGAACATCTCCGCTATAAAGGACAGGGGCTCCATCGTGTTGGAACCACATTGCCTGTTGCGTCGATGCAGAAATCTGTTCATCTCTCAAAAGTTGTGGCAATACTTGCTGCAGAAAGATCAAGTAGATAGGTCCGGTTAGACCTATCTACTTGATAATCCATGTACCTACGGTAATCCATGTACCTTTTGCTTCTTTTCATGTATTATATTAAAACGATTTCTCACTTACGGTCTCTTTTCTTTATGGTGCTTCTGTGTACAACACCGCTTCAGGAAAGCATTTCCGACCCCACATTGCTATATGATTTCGAGTTGTCAGGATGTACCCTACCTCTCTTAGAAGTTCTGAAACGTTTAACTGAAACACCCTGTATAAATTAGAGCAGTGTGGCATTAAGGGTAAGTTTTTGCTATGGATAAAGGGATGGTTGAGTGATAGAAGAACAGAATGGTTATCTATGAGCACTGTCCTTCTTGGAATAATATTATCAGCGGAGTTTCCCCAAGGTTCAGTGATGGGCCCCATGTTGTTTTCTTTATTTCTTAATGATACTGATGAGGGCATATCAGGCTTCATATCTAAGTTCGCAAATGATGCGAAGGTTGGTCTTGTCTTCTTTATCTTTTAAAGTCGCAACTCTGTGGCCGCCCTTGAGTGTAAATATATATTTTTTTCTTTTCTCCTCTGCTCTAAAAACTTTCTTTCCTTCCTCAAAGGCTTTTTGCTTGAAATTTTCTGTTTATTAAACTTCGAGAAGGGAGTTAAATATTAAACTAGTCGATACCAATGAAATTTTCACAGAGGGAGCTTTGCTTTCGCAAGTATTTTTCTAGATTTCAGTTGCATTTTATCAGAAAATAAGAAAATCGCAGATGACAATACGGCCATTCGAACACACGCATAGTGGACGAAATGGAAACGCGAATCCCTCTGAGGAACTATTTCTTTTCATATGCACTAGTAAAAACAGTAAGGGAATTAGATTGTTGTTATAATAGTAGGGTTTTAGGAGCATCAGCGACTAAGGCCATATTGCTCTATGTATATGTCTGTAAATTGCGTGCGTTCTGTGGTCGATTTTCTGTTCGCTGGACGAAAAACTCGAGTTTCCGGGAGAAAAAACCTTGGTACATGCGCCTGAGACCGACTAACTAACTCAGCCATGTTGTCAAAAAGGTCCATAAACATTCTTCACGTTATCGACAGAACTCGAACTCAGGTCTTCCACCTGGTGTGGGGAGACGGCGATTCTACCAATTGTGCTACCCACGAAGGCATTAGAGAATGTGCAAACGGTGTTTGAGTTAATACAATGATATATCTACCTCATGATGTAGTTGAAGCTACGTTCTGATTATTATATGTCGAAATGCTCAAAGCAAATCCAGAGCGAACAGTAATTGCGGTTTTAGTAGAACATGACATCATCATCAGAAGCAAAGTACACTTTTTTGTCAAGGACTGCGACTTGAATATTGTCTCCACGTCTTATGCATCGATAAAATGAAGGCATGGATAAGCTGTTGTGGAACTGGTCGCCAATCTTGTGTAAGTGTTGTTTCCAGCTGACTGTCACTGAACAGCCGGATGAGGTGCAGTACGTTCTTCCTAGGTACGTCCCAAATGTGCTTGGTGTATGTATTTCAAGCTCTAAGGAAACTAATGCTATGAGACGTCAGTATACTGCCTATAACTGCTTGTGTTCTTCGGTTAGTTTTCTGTTTGCTGGACGAAGAAAACACCTTGTAACCACACGTGAGACTTAACTTAAACGTGTTATGAAAAAGGTGCCCAAGCATTACTTGGCGGGATTTAAACACGGGCATTTTCCGCCTAGTGTCGGGAGACGGTTATTATAGCCATTGTACTACCGAGAGGGCGATGATGTGCTTGAATTCCTTCAAGAACATCATCGCCTCTCGGTAGCACAATGGCTATAATCACTGTCTCCGGACACCAGGCGGAAAATCCCGTGTCGGGAGTGTCTGTCACTTGTATTCTACTAACGATCTGAGTCTCTTAGAACCGATTCCACCACCTCCTGACGACACTTCGTTACACATCAAGCTATGCCGCAACGTTGCATTGTAACTGCTCCGCATCCAGTTTCCCGATGACTGGCCAAGTCATCGGGAAACTGGATGCGGTAGTGTGGTAGATTCGGACAAATCCTTCTGAAATGACGTCACATGCGTTACTACAATAATCGACAGCTGTATTGTCTTCTGCAGGTCTACTTAATGAAAGGGCCGCATTGCTAAATTTGCATGTTCTCAGGTATTCGTTGGATATCATAGTATGCAATTTACACCTGCACGTCAGTCCATGAACGTGTTCTATCATTTCGATTGATTGTCCATAGATAGTGTAGTGATCCTCTCATTTTTTGAGCCATGTATGTGCTAAACTGCTATTACTCCCATACAGTTTATTAACGGAGCTGCAAAAGCTACTTCCTGTTAAGGAATCAAATTATGAGATAATCTAATTATGGAATGGAAATTCCATAATTAGATTGTTTCATCTATATAAAACAGCACTAAACGGTTAACAATTTAGCACTCAAAAAAGACAAGTTTAGGTTCATTAGCATATGTTTCGATTTAATTTTATTCATTTTCTTTTTTTTTCGAATAATTTTCATTCAGCGAGAACTGGTAACTAGAAGGGTGAACACTAAGTGATCTTTATTAGGTAAGCCTACCTAATAGAAAATAGACCCCGCTTTAGCCCTTATAACAGCTTGGATACTCGTGGCATGGTCTCAGTGAGATAACGAAAGGGCACCACAAGGATGCTGATACATGTTAAATGAATCGTTTCCACAATTGTTCCAAAACCCTACTCCAAAGAACTTGTTCCATCTCATCTCACAAGTGCTCAATTGGATTGACCTGATGACCGGGAATGTTACTTCAGTAGGCTAAATTCACTGTCATGGTTTTGGAATCAGTTCTGTACACTTCTGACCTTGTGATATAGGACATTATCCTGTTGGAAAAATCGATTCGCAGATCTCTTCACTACAGTTGTGAAGAGATGCGCCTGATTGGAAAGAATTTCCAGATAACTATAACATATACATATTGCTCCCCTGCTAATAAGGGGACTGACTGAGTGTTCTCTACGAAAGCACTCTCCCCACTATTACTTCACTTCCAGCCTAGATTCTTGACATCTAGTCCATGGACTCATGCTATTTTCGCCATATTCTGGTCCACCCATTAGCGTGAAAAAGCAGGAACAAGTATTCGTAAAGCCAAGAAACCTTTTTCCATTGTCTAATGTTCAGTGTTAGTGTTTCTGAGCCCCTATAACTTTTACAGAGTTATGTTTCTTTACCGTTTACAGAGTTCTGTTTACTTCACACGAGAAATGATGGGGCAGTTGGAAAAATCACCGGTGGCGCCGCAAGACCCAAAACACAATGCCACTACACTGTGTAATTGTACTTTTTTTTTTTTTATGAGTAGTTGAACGTGGTTCGTTTGTTGGCTACAATATCCTGTGAAAGATGCGACGAGTTGTGGATTCGGTTCTGAAATGCCTCTTCTGCTACAACTATGTACTGGATTATTATTTATCTGGTTGTGTCTTCATTCTACCTTACACAATAGTCTTGTCAGCCTGCGGTGATCTCTCGCATCAACGAACTGTGTCCGACCAGCTCGTACAATCGCTGACTTTGATGCTATTTGGTTACTGGACTAATCTTGATTCGCCCGAGACTGTTGTACGTGAAGACCCAATACGGTTTCAGTTTCTGAGATTGTCATACCTGCGCCGGCTACCATACCACGTTTAAAGTCGCTCAAATCTTTCGGCTTTACCCATTTTCGCACCGAATCGTACACATACAGCATCTTGGCGTATCTGCTCATCTGATTTGCACTGTATGTTATGAACATGTGATGCCGTTAAGAAAGGAGCGCTCCATTTTATGAAAAGGGTAGATGTGTGTGGAATAAGTGACCACCCAGTGTATATTTTAATGTTTTACAAACCAGTCAACAATATTGTGTGGATTGGTTATATGCGGTGGGGGTAGTAGGAACTGAAGTTTTCAGTAGAGAAAATTAGGTGGCCAGTCGTGCTCTGTCATACAGAGAGAGTTTGTTATTGTTAGTTTGTTATTTGGATTTTAGGGGCATTAGCAACTAAGGCCATATTGCTCCGGGATATGCGGTGGTCATTCCCTGACCTTTCCGCATCCTCCGTATTTGGTGGTGACGGGCTCGAACCCCGGTCTAATCAAGAAGCGTGTGCTACGCACTGCTGCTCCTTCCTACCTGGCTACGGAGGCGCCGTCATACAGAGAGAGAGAGTAGAACAGCGTCGGATAGATAGTTGAGCCCAGCATTTGGGGTTGCTTAGATGATGAGAAAGGTAACGATTCATTAGCTGAAATTTAAGCAGCTAATGTTTTCTTGTGTTCAGAAGAAAACCATGCAACGAAATGTGAGATGGAAATGACACTCTTGACTACTTAAAATTCGTTAGCAGTAGTAATACTAGCAATGTTCGCAAAGCATGAGAAATAAATCACGATCGCATGACGCACAAAAGCAACAAGTTACTTGAAGAACTCCTTCCTTCTTCAGGGAATCCAAGAGGCATACTATGAATTGGAGGAATAAAACATAACCAAACAGAACAGAAGAAACTTGCAGATTTATTTATTTTAATTAACAAAAGAATCCGACCAGATAATTAGTCCCGAAAACTCACAAGTCTGCTTAGCTGGCGATTCGGAAACTTTGAGGAAGGAGCGTACACACACGAAACACGTCTCTAAACTACCCCTCAATAACAAAATTAGGGAAGAATCAAAAATGAGAATCTGTGCAGAGAGCGGATACCTTCTCCAACTGTAGGTGTTACTAAAAGCCACTAATCTGTAGCTCTGTCCTTCCTTAAACGTATAATACGAATTACCGTAGGTTAACGACCCCGAATAGAAATTTTTCAACGCAGTCAAGTTCCTAACTAAATGTCATGTATTTCTTCTCCTTACAATAAATATCCCTGCTAATTAACGTTTGCAGGAGGCGCTATACAATTAAAAAAAAATATATAAAATATATATTAGCAACTTTAGATCTGCGTATTTGTCTCTAGTTTTTAAAAATATGCCCTGCCTTAGTGCTAGTACTCCTACGAGTTTTAATATTATTTTGACTACTGCATTGAAATACTCCTGCATTCATAAAGCCTTCGCTCTGAAGTTTTCTCGTATATGTCCCGATACAAAGTTTTACGCGATAACCGCAGCGCCCTTGTGTGTAGCACAAGTTGGTAAGATCGCCGTCTATTCCACACCCGATGAAAAATACCAGAGTTCAAATCCCGTTGATGACGTGAGGAATTTTTATGGGCCTTTTTCACAACGTTGCTGAGTTAATTGGTCTCAGGCAAATGTAGCACGGTTTTTCATCAAGCAAATAGGAAAATCGATCATAGAACGTACGCAGTTTACAAACATAGATACTGTTTCTGCTGCATGCCTTTTCAACAGATACTTCCATGGGCACTGTCCTGAATTGGCTTCTATAATTCCCGCTTTCTCTTTCAAAACAGTCCGAACACGTGCCACCACTAACCAACATCCGTTTACTGTGCAACTTCAAACTCACAGAACCGACTTTATCTTCCTCGTTTATTCATTCAACTGCCGTTTTCTGGAACAACAACCTTCCTTCATATGTATTTCCTGAAATTTACAGTCTGCAGTTCAAGTCTAATATCAACAAATATCTCCTTTCGTCTTCTCAACCTCCAACCCAAGCACGGTACTAAATACTATAGGTTCTAATACCTCTCGTAATTGGGGTATTCATTATTAAAAAAAAAAAAAAAACATGCATTGTGCAATATAGCCCAAGTCGCTCATGCGCATTAAACC
Source organism: Mastigoproctus giganteus (assembly GCF_048544385.1). Taxonomy (NCBI): domain Eukaryota; kingdom Metazoa; phylum Arthropoda; class Arachnida; order Uropygi; family Thelyphonidae; genus Mastigoproctus; species Mastigoproctus giganteus. Next base: position 180,011,031 of record NC_143575.1, on the reverse strand, counting down.
CTAATAAAAAAATTTAAAAAAAGCTCCAGCAGGATTAGTTTTCTAGATACTCATACTACCAGCACAACTCCACCTAGTAACGCAGCATGTTCAAAGTCATTTAATTCTTTCAATCTTTCGTTTTGACCATTCTCACACTGACCTGCACGGCCGCACACGCATTACGCCCACTTGCTGTATATCGCTTGGCACGAATAAGTGATGCTGTTAATGAAGGGGCCCATCATTTTATGAAAAGGATACGATACCCTATAAACGAAGTAAAATATCGTATTTGGTGAGGCGAAGTACGGATTTCTGAAATTTATGGTTTAAGGCAGTATTATTCAAATAAAGCTTATTTAATACGTATATCAACAAATATGAGGTGGGAAGCAAATAATCACAAAACATTAATGGTAAGCACTGGAAACAAAAAGACAGTGATATGACACGCAAATCAGATTCCTCAGTTCAGAGGTAAATTTTTAAAACAATGAAAAGACTGGGAAACACGCGCTCACGAGTACTCAGACATTATGTAGTGCTTGATAATAAAACTGAAGACAGTCAAAATGTAAATTTTGCGCACCTTTGTCAAGTTGGAGTAACCTTTTAAAACAACCTGTAAATCAGCTTTTTTTTTCTTTTTTTTTTAATGAAATTAAGTTTCCAGAAAACGAAGTCTTTAGAAAAATATTGGGGGGGGAAAAATGGTACACGAGTCGGTTTGCAGAAGGAATTTTCACGGATGCAGACAGAAATGAGAAATTTCAGGTGGAATCCATCTTCTAAGTTCATAACACCGAATAGGTTATTTATTGTATTAGACGGTCCTCACCAAAGTTTGGTAATGACCGCCTTAATGTATCTGTTTCTGTGTAGTCCCTGTAAGATGACACAAAAATAGATACATTAAGGCCACAGCAAAACAGTCCAAGGTCCAAGTTATAAATAATTGTCAGCCCATTTCAAAATCCGCAGCGTCATTAATTATGGTGGCATGGAAAACCATACAAAACAACAAACCATTGGTAAACCACAGTAAAAAAACAAAATCTTCCAACGATGGCGTGAGACTCAATCTACACGCGTTATCTCAGCAACACAAAAGAACTGCTTTCCACAAACGCTGGACGAGGATGTCTTCAAGATATCAAACAAGTGAGAACCTACATCTCACACCAGGAACTCCACTGAGAAAAGCCTCTACCATAAGGAATTGCCGGCACGAGGAGCTACAACTCTGTAGGTATCACGATGCAGCACAAGGAGCTGCCCGTGACAATCATAGCAATACTGAAAGAACTATGAGTTGCCAGAGGATGTCAAGTGGAAACCGAAGACGTATATCATGTGGAAGTGGACACGCACCCTAATTCAGGAAGAGCATACCGCGTTTGTGTCCACTCTCACCAAAACGAACGTTCCGTCACACAGCACAATCCCTTTAGAACTGTGAGCTGTGTAAGCTAGATTTGTAATTAATAATACTGCACATGACCTTCATACTTGCATTCGCAGCTGAATTCCAAAGCAATTCAAGATACCTCTAGATCACAAGGGGGTGACCTGGCGCTGTGTCGTATTCCACCACGAGGGGTTCCTAATTTTCCCGATTAGTATATCTGCTTCTGAAAGAGAAGATAAAGATGTGAATGTGATTCCACTACATAAACTCACGACTCCATTATGCAAAGCAGTGCAAGCAAGTCCACAAAATTCCAGCTAAGCCACCTCATATACCACACTATTCTGCATTACCATCCCAAGGCTCCCAGATGCAGAAGTGTCCTTCGTCTATCAAATACAGCAGTTGCGAAACCTTGAAAGGCGGAGAGGGTATCTTGCGTTTCCACTAGAATTGTTTCATAGCCGTCCACATAATCCTGAGATCACTCATCAGAGTTAACAATTCAACTCTTAGGTCGTTAGACTCCTCAGTTGTACATACTATGTTCCCCTGATTCCGTTTTATCACAACAGCAACTAGTCCTTTCAGTGATTTCTAAGTCATTTAACTTTGCGTTAATGAAACCTACCAGTTAATAAGAACACAGCCTGTAAGTTCGGTGAAAATCATTTATATTGCATCGATGAAAAAAAAAAAAGTTTCGGTATTCCATCCTTTATCATAGACTCTTTAGCGCTCTTGCCAAATATTTATTAGAGCATTATTAACATTTACGAAATTCTTACCTCTTCTCTCCACATATCTGCCAAGATGTCCACTTCTATATTCAAAAATGAGCTCATAATACCACAGCGGGCATATAAGATAATCCACGGTATACCAAATGTAAATCAGTAGGTAATTTTACAGTTACAACCTAAAAACTGGTTAGACACAGTCCTGCATATCTTACACATGGATATTTGAAAGTAATTTTCCAGGTGACCCTAATCAAAAGTTTATCTTAATCCTGCATACCTGGCTCTATTTATAGATTTAAAGGGAACATTTGACATATTATAGCGACCAGGCGTGCTCCAGAGAGCCAGAAGATTGCTCGATGTCTATACATAAATGCTTCAGTGATTATTTTTCCCACAGAAAGATTAAACTTAAGAAAAGGTATTAAAAAAAAAAGTACCACCCGTCCCCTTTCCAGGCTGTCCGCAAGGATCTATACTTCAGCAGGTAATCTTGAACTTGAAACTGAAAGACTGCTTTCAGAGAGTTTCCCCAAACCACACAACTTTCCTATGACGATTTGGTCATCATCCGCAACCGACATCGAAACTGGGGCCAGAATCATTCTGTATGCACTGCATGGGTTGACCTAAATCAAACTTGCCATGTTAACAGAAAAAAAATAAACCTCCTCTCTTGAAAGGAAGACTTGATATCAGGACACCTACCATCCGATACAAAGGGCAGACGACGCTAAAAGGATCAACGTACTTGGAGTAACCCTAGACGACCATAGAATCTTCACGCTACACCTGAAGGTAATAAAAGAGAAAATCGAGAACGATGTCGCCATACTTGCCGGTTTTATCAGCAAAGACTGGGTCCTCAAGAACTGTATGATACCATTGAATAACAATTGTCAGGGCACAAATTCTAGTCATTCAAACACAAGGGATCATGCTACTCCAGATGACTCAAGCGCCCAAGCCACATCGACTACTGCTCTCCAAAAAAATCACCGGCAGTCTTCCTCTGGACTCACATATGGTCTTTGCTGGTCTCGTCCATGTGTCTACAAGATCCAGGAGGCTGAAGTCATAGGAACGAGAACCCGCAAAGACATCAAGCAAGAAACCCATAAAATTTGGCACAACTTAAGATGCCATAATAAAGCTCTTCATTCCATATGACTCCAATGTCAACAAGCAATGGTCTGACTGGTTCTTCCCAAATTTATACCATCTCTTTACTAATGGACTCTGGTTCGATCAAGAAACAGCTACAAGACTTTGGATTGGTAAATGATGCCGTTTGAGAGTAAGGACTGGACTCATATCATGTACTCCTGCAATGTCTATTTCGATATGCTAGCTCAATTCCTGCTATTTTTTAACATACTCTAACTTAACATAAAAGCGTGAAACTAACATTACAGACACAAAAGATAACTTCCTTTCCCTCCGCAATTTTCAGAACTGCAGAAGGCAAGGAAGTTACTGCAGTTTTCAGATTATGCTGGCATTCATTCTCTGGCACAACTCTTGAACACCCTTTGAGAGACATCCTAGTCTAATGCAGTAGGCACCATATCCTTAACAAATCGTTCTGCACCTAAACAACGTTCTGAAACAAGGATCGTTTTCTTCAGATGAACCAGTACTCAGTCCCCATGGCTCAGGTTTCCCTCATTTATTCAATTTCTGCAACTCACTGCAGTCACTCCTGCAGGCCGCTAAATGGGATAACCTTCTCCAAGCAGCAACATTATCATTTTTCTCTTGGTTTGCAATTCAGCAGACTGTTGATCCCTTCATAGGTAGAACTCCTATTCGGTGAATGCTCCACCTTTCTACCTGAAATCTTAACTCCAGGAATTTTCTCTTCTTAATCGCTGGTGCAATTTAGACGACCACTGTTTCCAATTATTCCATGAAGACTGAAGCCATCAACAGCGTTTCCAACAGTATCCTGAACTTTTCTGAGTTAAGTACCCTCGGAAGCAACTCTGAGCCTAATTTCCTGATCTTCATCAATCTCTCTGGCCCTCTTAGGGCCACTCCATTCCACCCTTCTAGAAAGTTCACCTCCTTTAGGTTACTGCTCCTTAACTTCATAGGGGGATGCCTTCCTCCTCCAATCTCCAGCTTTATTGTTCTTAATTGTTGTGCATTATCCACTCCTTTCCGGGACTACCTTTGCTCTTGTTCTCGCCAGAGCACTGGTGGCCCAGTAAGCGTTTCTATCTACCATGCCTAGCCTGGCTTACCGTGCTCTAGACGGATGCTGGGGGGTTCCTTCCTGCTGATCCTGCCTGCTGTAATTAAGTCACCATCCAAACAAGACAATACTCACATCGACTAGTTTTGCAAAGTTGTGCAGCATCACAGAGCACTTTATGCGGATTTGTTGGAAATCAGAGGAACCGCTTAACAAATACAGTGTCCACCAGTCCTTCATGCCATGCAGATTCTGAGCAGCATTACCCTTTTAACTGAAGTGAGACTCGTATCAAATACTATTCGATTTAGGCGCTCAAACCTAATTGGGGCGTCACACATTACCATCGGGATAGATATAGTAAGTATAGCGTTGTACATTTTATTCTCCAGCCAACCCTGGTGATTCTAGTAAATATCTCAATAAATTTTTGTTTTTCAAACATATATCCAATGTGGGAGTTGAATATTAGAGAACCATCAAGTATAACTCGCATATGTTTTAGTTGCCTTTCCGAATGTAGTCTCAACCCATTCGTTCTCACAACTGCAAATGGTCTTCCACTTCACAAATGGCTCTTAAAAACATTATTCTTGATGTAGTTCCCGACATGCTTATGAGTAATTTGCGTAACCTACATCCTGTACTAATGTCATGTAAAATCTGTTGTGACCTGGTTTCTAGTTGTATCCACGAGTTTTCTTCAATAGGCAGCATAAGGCACCATCGCTGAATGCTCAAGTCCTTATGCAAACAATCGTCCACATCAGCAGTCCAAAAAGCGATCCCTGTTGGCATTCCCTTGTCATTTCTTCTACAATCGAACCGGCCGATGACTTGACAGTGACCGTACGGTGAGTAAATATCTTAGTTGAGCAGACTGTTAGTCACAAAATCATTAGAATAATATTCCAATGAATAGAGTCAAACGCTCCCTCAAAACCAATAGAGGCGCAACGGTTAATATATGGTTCTGTAATATCAGAAGTGCATGCTCTGTCCTAGGACCTTGAATTAACACTTTTTTTTTTATGAAAACTCCAAACACGAAAGATATCAAAACCTATAGTAGTTAGTACCGTGCATGGGTTGAAGGAGAAGTATGGGGGGAGGGGGATGTCGGAAACTTTGCTCTAGAGACTAAACATGGGTTTCACCACTTCAATCCTCCAATAAGAAAAGTGGTGGTATTTCACCGGTTGATGAAAGTCATCTGCCATCTGAAATTGCTTGTCAGTCTAGGTTTCTTTCCAGTGTAGGTTCATTTTTGTACAGTCCATAACCCTCCTCAAAAACTTTTCCTAAATCAGGAAGGGAGGCAGTAGGTCGAGGTTCATTTTTTGTCTTATTTTTGTGCTTCAACTTTAATCAAAGCATCATTTTCTGGTGATGGAAAGATCCTGTCATATAGACAGCCAAGACCTCAAAAAGAATCCGCTGTTCCAGCCGAAACCCTTTAATGACCTTTTCTATAATGAGGTCCACCCCAAGTCATATATTATTCCTTATACGCTGCACTGCTCACAAAGCTCATCGAAGCTGAAGGGATCTTCATCTTGTACTCCAAGGTAAAAAAAACTATTTATTGGAGTCACCCGTAAAGTTATTTCATTAACCTACGTGTATTGTGGCTGTAAATTGCGTGTGTTCTGTGGTCGATTTGCCTGTTTTTCTAGGCGAAAAACCCCGGGTTCCGGGGGAAAACCGTTCTATCTACGCCTGAGACCGACTAACTCAACCATGGAGTGAAAAAAAAAACCCATAAAAGTTCCTCTCGTCATCAAAGGGATTCGAATCCGGGCCGCTTCCAACTAATGTGGGGAGGACGGTGACAATACCGCTGTGCTACCGCGCAGAGAGTCCTCCAACGAATGCACGATACAGCCTTTTGATCAACACATCTTGATTAAAGGCGGTTTCCTCAATCGGGTGATTCAATATCAAGCATACATTCTCGCCATGGTGTGTAGTGGCAAGACCCAATTATATATTTGGGTCTTGCGAACACACAGCTTGTATAAAATTTTCCACGTGTTCTCATTACTTTCCAGTGTAACCAACGATCACCACGTAGTTAGTTTTGATTTTTCTGTCCTACGCACATATGCACCCCGTGTCCTCTCATATATCTCGAAGTACATTAATCCCATCCACCTCATAGTTACACTGACTCCTTTGGTACCTTTTGAGCGCTTTATAGACCTGCCTGTGCAGTTGAATCAACTCACCTGACCACGATTTAACTAGGATCCTTTCATAATTTTCTTTCTTCTTTAGAGATGCACAGGTAGCCTCAAAGAGAATGTTTAAGTAATACTACTGCATCCTCACCAGACATCTGGCTAAATGCATCAGTCCCCATATTTCCAAGCCTGACATGAATATCCCTCAGCATAATAAGATTAAATCTCGTAAATGTTCCTGGGACAGAGCTATTTTCTGCATGCCTCTGAGAGAAAAGACAAATGTCCCGATGACTACTATCGGAGTCAGTCTGCTCTTATTCTGCAGTAACTCACGATATGAGCTGCACTTATGTTAAAAATTCTTTAGTCGATGTTTGTTCTCCCTTGTCAGTGAAGAAAGAAGTACTATCTAGCCCGAGTAAGTTTTGTGTAGCTCATCCACAACTAGCCAAGAATTCTTTTAACGTACGGTCACAGTCATTCATAACTTGGCCAACACCGATCTTCATTAGAATCCATCGCAAGTATCCTTGAATTTCCGCCTAAACGAGTCTAGGACGATGTAACTCCCGCCTAAAAGTTAGAACCACTTTTTATTTTCCTTAATTTTCAAGTTTTTATTAAAATAGGACCGACTCGTTTAAATTTTTATTAAAGTATATTTTGTTATTTATATAAACTTAATATTTAAGAAATTTCTACTATAAAGGTGTAGAACACTTCTAAATGTGGTAGAACATTATAGAAGATTACTGAACGCAGTAGATTATTCTGGAATATTAGAAAGTGAGAGTATCTCGCTTTCTAAAATATTGTCCCTTGTATAAGTCAATGATTAGGCCACACCTTGAGTACTGTATACAGTACTCAAGGTGTGGCAAGTCTGGAGGGCTCATTTTAGGAAGGATGTAGAGCTGCTGGAACGGGCACAGAGAAGGGCAACGAGATTGGTAAATGAAAAAAAAAAAAAAAAAGATTGCTCTTACAAAGGTTTACGAAGTTTTGGCAAATTGCAATATCTGGAGACTAGGCATATGATCTGATTGAGATGTTTAAAGTTTTGAATGGTTTGAGCAAGCTCAATGCTGATGGGATTCTTTGTCTTGCCCAACTTTATCTCCTAAGACAAATTCAAATTGAGGAAAGACAGTTGTAGAATAAATGTGCGGAAACTTGCCTTTAGCCAGCGGGTGGTTGATTCCTGGAACAAACATCCATCTATTTCTGTGGAAGTTGATAGCTTAAATAAATTCAAGGCAGACTAGACAAACATTTGTAGGGACTGGAGGGATGGATGAATGAATGGGAAGGTTTTTTTTTTTTTTTTGCTGATGCTATACAAGCTTGCTTTCTTGCATTTTATGCCAATGCTAATGCACTGCCTCCTACCGCTTTTGGGAAAAATTGCTGACACTTTCAAATTTAATCCTTATTTTTTCAACATCGTTCTGTACTTCTTAAGTAAGTTCGCACTTTAATGTCATTAGTGCAAACGACGTGTATAACAATATAACCTTTTTGGGCCCTTAATTGGAACAGAGAAACTCCCGCGTCTATAAACTCTAAAACTTCGTCTTAAACAAGCAAAACTTCATAGTCGTGTAGCAGTCTGAAATCCCTTATTAAAACCTGAAAATCGAAAAGAACAGTTGAAGTGGGTTAAGAGCCATCAACATTGGACAATTTAAGAGTGAAAAAACGTACTGTAGATGGATGAATTTTAAATTTTTTGGATACAAGCATAGAGTTTATGTGAGACAATCAAGCGCATAAAAATGCACTTGGTGGTAAGCATGGTGATTCCAGCATGCTGTGGGATTACTTCTAGATTGGGTGACATCGTAAGAATCGAAGGAATTTTGGAAAATAATTAGTGCCCTCAGGATTTCGACTTTGTGGAAGAAAATTTTTTTATTACGAGGACAAGACTCGAAGCACAGCTGGGAGGTGCAGGGAGTTCATGGCAACTAAACAACAGGAGAGGATATTGCAAATTATGGTGTGGCCATCAATCGCCTGTTTTAAACGCTATGGAGTTTTCACCTAGTCCATGAACTGCCCATTCTTCACAAAGTTTATGCGAAACCTTGCAGGTCTCTTAGAACAACGTTAATCGAGACAGTATTATAAAATTAATCACCAGAATGCCACGCTTTATCACGATACGCCGTGATAAAACGTGGTATATCATAGTATCCAAGCAAACGAAGATAGTTTGGTGGAAAAAAATAGTTTGACGGTTGTTAATATTAATTCAGTTAATATTAAATGCCATTGAATGAGGACTACACACATGTCATTTGAATCAGTGCGCGCATATATGCGTGCAGAAAACGAATTGCGAACGAGCAACCATTCTATTCGAAGAAAGGTTATCAAGAGTCTTTCAGGTCACCGAACAATATGCACATTCAAAATTTAATAACAATTTGGATTAAATTCAAGAAAAGTATCAGTTGTTGCGTATAAAAATGCTTCATAAACCAGGTTTAGTGTTAGATTCGGTGAGCCCTGTACATCGTATTTGTCCACCCTAAATATTTATTTTTCTCAGTAAACACTTCAGTTTAATATTTTATCGAGAGGTATGAGGGTAGCCCTGAGATGCTTCTCGACCAAAGAGAAAAGATACATTAAATGAACTCATTCTGTATACCGGAGAGGCGGTAATCGAGATTTGTAGCTCTAAGCACAGATAAAAAGAATTTAACCTCCTTCCGAATGTGGATGACAGAGCTGCCTGCAGTATTATAGCTACAGCATGTGTATTGTCTGTTCGCAGTCTGTATCATTTTAGGGCTTTTGAAAGTACTACTGTTAAATTAAGCAGTTTTCTGCGATAAGATGAACGTCAGAGAAATGCAATTGTTTACTCCCAAGAGAAGTTTGCTTGAGTACTAAGCGTCACTTATTTTCTCATTAATAATAGTGACTATTTTCACGGAACAGAAAACTAGCTATGATTCTTTTGAAGATTTTACAAAGTGCGGAATAAAGGTTAAAGGGTAGAATTAAAAACATTGATCGACGATTCGTATTGAAATTGAGAATATAATGTGGACTGGAAGTGCCTCCGTACCACAATTTTTTAAGTAATGCAGATTCAATCGAACGGCTTGGTGAACTCAGGCCCAGAGCACTTTACTTACTTAAGGCCAGCTCAATTATCCAGCAGATCGATTTCAAGGCCACTCGGTATATTATATTAGTGTAGTATTGTCAGATTAAACTGAATTTAAACCGTAATCATGCAGCAAGCAAGAGGCTCAAAGTACCGTGAGGAGTGATACGACTTGGGGAGAGCTGAAGGTGGCAATTCTCCTACAAATAACGGCCTAACGAAATGTGCTACTTATGCAGTTTTTGTGGGCCTCTCTGGAAAAGGACATGATACAACTAAGGGGGGGGATGTCTTTGTGTGTTCGTTGCAGAGTGTGAATAAATTATGCGCCAGTCAGCGTTCTGATGGGCGTGTATGAGAGCGTGAAGTGTAGGATGGATGCCCTGGAAGGAATTAAAATTGGGGAGCATCCGGCTCTCAGTTGCCCAACACAACACCAGAGCTCACTCTTGAGTATCTGTTTTTCCAGCAGCAATCCCCGAAGCTTCTGGTTCCACAGAAGGTAGTTATTGTCAGGAAAATGGGAAATATATTGTGCAAGAATGATAGGTGAAATAGAACTAGTGTCTGCCAGGGGTAAAGGTAGATGAACGTTTTAGAGCAGATATCATCTTTTAAGGGCACAAGAGGTGATATTGTTGACCACGTTGACACTAATGCTATTAAGATTAGCAGACTAATTATATAAGTACAGGGCAATGGTGGGAAAAATTCGCGAGTTACGATTGAATTATTCCAGACACGATAGGAAGGAGTACATGTTGTTAGCCTCGTCGATAACTTCAGCTCTGGAGAGAATGTGCAAGGTTCATGGAGTAGAATTTTTCACAGCGTGGTCTGTGCTTGTTAACAGGAGAGACTGTTTTATAGGGATGGAATATATTTACTTAAATAAGAGTTGTTGTTGGTTTTACGGGGCAACGGCAGACAAAAGCCATTATGCGCCAAACAATAGTAGGAGTTACCAGGCGTCGTTAAAGGTGAGATGTGTATTTCGTCGGATTTAAACACTATATTCTGTCGTAGCATTTTATCTTTTTTAGAAAAGTGAAAACTGCATCAATGTCAGACCTGTCATCTAAAGTTTGTTGTAAAGTAGGTATGATTTGGACTGCATGGCTTGATAAGAATGTGGTTTGCCATACTCCATTATAGAGAAGGCAGTCCACTATGATATGCTGGACTGTGATTTGCGCTTGGCAGTTCGGACAGAAAGGTGGATCTGAGGAAGAAAGAAGATAAAATTGAGTAAGGTGTGATCTCCTATTCGAAGTCTTGCAAGAGTGACTTCTTCCTTTCGGTTCAAGCGGAAGCTAGATGGCCAAGACCGGAAATTCGGTTTAATCTGAAGGAGTTTGTTGCCTTCTTGGTTTTGCCAGATGGTTTGCCAGTGATCCATACTTCGCCTTGTTATAAGACTCTTATAGTCGGTGAAAGGGATTTTGAAAGATGCGGGTATTAGTTCCACAGTAGATTTGGCTGCGTGGTCAGCATCTCATTGCCAGGTATGCCAACATGGCTAGCGACCCAACAAAATTTTACTACTTTCATGTTCTTAGCTAGGTCAGCCAGCAAGTTATGATTATTACCAAGTAGGTAATTGAGATGTTTTCTTGGTTGCCGTAAAGTTTTTTTTTTTTTTTTTTTTTGGTAGTTGTTGGCGCATCGACTTCTGCGGCCATAATGCACCTCCCAAGGTTTTTGCAGTACTTTGATCCAAGCCTGAGGAGGGATTCGAACCCGCGACCTTTGGGTTGCTATGTAGGCACTTGACCCACACGGCTAGCCCGGTCGGCTTGCTGTAAAGTGAGAAGGGCACTGAGGGAGTCGGTAAAAATAACGCTATGGGTAAAGTCATGCAATTTTATAGATTCCAGGGCCATTTGTATGGCATGTAGCTCAGCAGTAAAGATGCTGCATTCTAAAGGTAACTGACTGGAGATTGTGAAGATGAAAGAAGAACAGCAGCACCGACATGATGGTCAGTTTTGGAGCCATCAGTGAATATCCGGGTGTAAAACTCATATTTTTCAATTAGAGATTTAATAATAATAATAATTTATTTATCCCTATTTTATGTTACACTTTTTTGGGAGATAACAGCAAAAAGGGAGGAGAACACATAAGCCAATGATTTTTACGGGGTGTTCCCTTAAAAAATGAGGAATATACAAATATACAATTGAGAAATTGCAGTTCTGAAATTGTATAGTAATGTTCAACAGAACATTACTATACAATATAAATTGGAGTGTTTTGTACATTTCTTTACAGAGACTTCGAAAAGCATCACTACTTATAATATATAATTGTGATAATATATATAATAATATATAATACATTTTTACAATTAAATGAGGAGAGAAAAGAAAAATGATGAGATACATGCACAGAAATTTACAAACTATTTGCCAACTGCTTCCTTTAACATTTATACATTATTTCTATGTTGGTGTTTTTAAAATCCAGGAGTTGAGTGGAAGGTAATTTGAATCAGACATCCCTGGTGATGTGTTCGATTAGTAGTTTCTTGAATTGATTTAGTGAAGTGACATTTTTGATTTTTGCAGGTAGTTTGTTCCAGGTTTTAGTACCTCTGTATATTATACTTTTCTGACCTATGGCTTTTCTTAAAAGCAGAATCTTCCGCTTCTGAAAAGCGGAATATAAAACAGCCTAACAAGATTTGTTAAGCTGTTTTATATTCTGTGGAGAAAGAGTACTTTTCCCCCATTTCTGCAGGGACAGATCGCATGCTGTAGGACAGAGAGCCCATGGAGGAGCAGTGAAACTAGTTGTGGCTATTTTAGAAAGGTCTAGCTGCCAATTTTCGAGTAATGAGCGAAGACGTATGACAGCAAGTCAATTTATTGATGGATAAATGGCACACAAGTTCCTCCCAATCTGGAGTAAATAAATGTTTCCACGCTGGATGAAGGGGTTGACTTTTGATTTTGACAGCATAATTTAACAGTAAAATTTGTCTTCGTAGAGAGAGTGGAGGATCATGAGCTTCAGCGTAAAGGCTCTGGACAGGAGATGTGCGGTAGGCTCCAAGAGCAATGCGCAGGCCACTGTGGTGAATAGGGTCCAAAAACCAAGTTAAGCCAAGAAATCAGATAGTAGGCACAACAGGTATGTCGTAGTTGCCCAGCTTCAAAACTGGGTCAGGATGGAGATTACGTCTTTTACACAAATGAACTGAGTTTTTTCAGGTGATATGCGAAAACCGTTATCTGCAGCCCACGTTGTAATCTTATTAAGTGCTCCTTGCAGTTGCCTCCTAATCATTCTCATGTTCTGGAAGTGACAAGATATACTAAAATCATCTGCATATAGAGTAGTAAACACAGTGGGTGGAATTATCTTTGATACAGAGTTGACTTTTATAACGAATAGCGTGGCACTTAAAACTGAACCCCGTGGAACGCCTTCTTCTTGGATTGAATTTGATACACCGGTTACAGACGACGCGGATTACTGAATACTTCTATACTCAACAAAAATACTTATACGGCGCTTCTGTGTTGAAGTTCAGCTTTATTTCCTTAGGGTAGTGTTAACCTTTATTATCTCTCTCTCTCTCTCTCTCTCTCTCTCTATTATTTATTATTTTTTCTTTTTCTATAACAATTATTATTTTAATATTTTATTTAATTATTTTTGTTTTCTGTTTGAAACTTTAATTATTATTTTATCCATTTAAATATTTTTATTCTAAAATTGTAATTATGCTAGTCCCTTTGGGGACAGGTTTTTTTTTTTTTTTTTTTTTATGTTAGCCCCTTCAATGGGGGCAGGATTCGCTGCTATCCAGTTTATTAGAGACGGAATTTTCACATGCTGGCATCCACTAGTATTACACTATCTCCAGTGGATACGGAATTCTTTGTGGTCTTCACAACCGTACGTGTATATTTGTGGTCAACCTCCTCGTGGCGTGTTTTACTGGGAAGCCGCCTTCATGGTGATCGCTGCTTCCTGATAGCTAAGTGGCCAGAAACATCTGAACTACACACACACACACAAATATAGCATTACACTCCTTTTTGGCCATTGTACAGGGTTTTGTATATCACCGCATAGGACTACGGCAGAGTTGAACTAACGTTTAGGGCTGCTTTACATAAGACAGCACATGTCCACGCATATGGTTTAAAGGGTACTAAATTCAACAGAAGAGAACTGATCGCGGAGTTGTGGGAAGCCACTGATGCCGCTTGACCCTAAACACCATATGAGATGTTAGCTTTGGCGTGGTAAGCACCAAAACAATTAAGGTATGAGAAAATCAGTATAGTATGTCTGTAATTGTGTATGTTCTTCAGTTGGTTTGCTTTTTGCTGGGGGAAGGGAGGAGAGACCAACTAACTCAAACGCGTTGTGAAAAAACAGTTCAAAAATTCCTCACGCTATTGATTGGATTCTAACTAAGGCCTTTTCCACCCAGTGTGGGAGGACAACGATTATGTCCGGTTTGCTACCCGCGAGGGCATTTTGTATGAAGGTTAAAAAAATTAGTTTTTGTTTAGTAGTTTTATCCCGTTGCTGCTATGAAATAAAACTTAATACTCCTATATTTATAAATTATCCTAACGTACTCGTAAGACTTATGCTTACAAGCATCTTAAGACAAATGCAAAAAGGATTGGAGATTTTCTAAAAAATCAGAAAAACGAAACACGAGAACAGCTAGAGGCCAATTAAAAATAAAATATAATAATGTAACCTTTAAGCAAGCGTCATCTTCCACTCCTTAGGAAAATAATTCTATACTGTAACGAACAGACAAGAATAGAATGCAGTGGCATGAAAATCTGTTGTGCAAAGTAATATTAGAGTTCAAATACGGAAAACTATAATATCGCTATTATGTAGCTTATAAGGTCCCAACTGAAAAGTATAGGCATTTATTATAGTGTTTAATGAGAATCAAAAGCATAAATAATGGATATATCCGTAGCATATTATAAAGAATTACTGAATTAATGTCTAACAGTATAACAGCGGTTACTGCGGATGGACTCATCACGAGGAAGAAAGCAAATTCACCAGCGACAGGGACGCGAAGACGACGGACATGACGAAGAATGCTAATGAAATAATGGATTGGACAAGCCCCGGAGAGGACGAAATTTTAAACCCAATTAAAGAAATACTACATTTATTGAATGCCAGGTTCTGTATCGGAGAAGGCATTTGATGATAACAATTAACAGAATATATTTATTTTTAAATAATTCGATAACAACATTTTCAATATTTACAAAAGTATTAAAACGCTCTTAAAATATGATTGATAAGTGCAAGAAAAGAGACTTGGACAGGCAAAATAATTACACCTAAAATTAAAATTACTTCAACAAGAATGATTTAAGCCTGAGCTTGATTTGAGAAACATCTGATTTCAAGTAGTTTAGTTTTTCGACATTCATTTACAGTGAAGAGTAAACTAGATAGTTTATTTTTTCTTGAAAGAAACAGTTTCAAGAAAAAAAAATAGTACATTGATGTGAAAACGCTCGAGTTTGGTCATTTTTCATCGGGATCAGTTTAATAAAACCTATTGAAGGAGAAATTGCATATGTTATTTAACTTTTATCTTTTAATATCTTATTTAACTTTATAAAAAGTTAAATAAGATAACGGTGATTTTCAGTTGTCTGCACAGATGGACCTCGGAACTTCATTTACTTAGTGCCTGTGACCATCATACACTAAATACAACCGAAGTGGTGGTTAGTTCCGATCTCCCAAGTGCGGCTTGAAGAATGAGTTGAGAGGGACAGTTAATTACGATGGCAATCCTTTGAGGAAATCACAGTACGGGAGTGCACAATAAGAAACAGCCATGGGAGTTAATAGAGTAAACAGTTGTAAGGATGAAAGTAAAGACGAATGATTAGTTCAAGCCAATCAAGGGTCAGAAAGAAGAATGAACTCCCTCGCAGAAAATACAAAAAAAAAAAAAAAAAAAAAGAACAACGAAATGGGGTAGAGACTTCTCCCCCACCTGTAGCAAAAAAATATAATGAATTAAAGCACCATTTTAATTTTTTTATCCCCTTACCTCTACTGTTAACAAATTCCTTTTCTTGGGACAATGAACTAATCCCAACCTTTTTCGAAAGTACGTTGTTTTCACGAGCTTCTTTCTTAATTCTAAAACTCGTTTAGAAGTGAAGCGTCGTTTACAAGAAAGTCCCGTTAAGCCGTTTCAGCACGCCATGCGTATTTATCGACGATTGAAGATAAACCCGGAAGATATTTTTTTTTCAGCGAAAAACGATATTAATCATGCTTCTGAAAGAACTAGATATGAAACAACCCCAGCGAATTAAATATTTTAATTTGAAAATTTCACATCTTAATTCCGCTTGCTGTGATGCATTCATTCACTCGTAGTACGATCAGTTAAACACCAAAAGCAACCTTTTTTTTTTCTCCCTGTATCCGCTGTTCGTTAACAATCTTTCTACTGGCTGATGCCCTCATTTTAGTACGGCGGATATAACTACCGCCTTAACTACACGGGGTGGAAAAAGCCTGAGTTCGAATCCTATCAATGACTCAAGGAGTTTTAATGGGTTTTGATTTTACAACGTGGCAGTTGACAACCAGAGTTAGTCGATCTGCAGTTAAGAGTCTGCAGTTAGTCGATCAGAGTTAAGAGCTGCATGATTTTTATTGCAGGAAACTCGAGTTCTGTACAATACACAGGAAAATCGATGACAGAATGAATACAATTTATAGACACGATGTCCTGACGTTCCATGGCTTTAGTTGCTTTTGCACTTAACACACACACATACAGGCTGGTGCTATATAATTAGCGTCTGTTATTATAATTATCAGTGAGGCATACAGTACGAATCAACAAAGAGGATGCCTTCAGGGATCAGTACTGGGGCCTCTCCTCTGGAACGCAGTATTGGACCAATGGCTAACTAAGGAAAATTTGGACTGTTTAAAAGTGGCATAAGCAGACGACCTGGTACTGGGAGTCTGGACATTGGAGGAAGAATATTGAAGAAAAAATACAAACAATTCTAGACGTCTTATCAAGTTGGGCAAAATTAATAAACTAAAAATTTCACCAAATAACACGAACTTCATGGTCTTCAAATCAAAATTAGCTCATAATAGACCTCCCAGAGTTCTACTTGATGGTAAACAAATTCCCATGTGTCTCCACGGTTAAATATCTAAGTATAACTCTGAGAGAAAAAAAAAAAAAAAAAAAACTTTCGTTTCAAGCACATGTGAATAAGATTTCAGAAAAAAAAAATTAAAAATTTTCTCTGCGTCAGTTATCTGAATTTCCAGTAAGTTATGGGGCCTAACAAAGGTTATTTTCTTATATTATACCACAATTTTTATACCAATCGTAACTTATGCAGCTAGGAATTGGTTTTCTGCAGCAATAAAAGTAAAAATCAAAACAAAAAATTGTATTCGATATAAAGGTCCATTCTTTTGGCTATTTTGCCTGTTTCTCAAACTGTCTCCAACGTTGCTTTACAGTTTATTAGGGAGTACTTTACCCTTGGACTTGCATACTATTTAAAGAGGAATGATGAGTACCTTGAAAAAAAGGATTAGTTACCACTTACCTTGAGCTGACTACAGATCCAGCAAACAATCTTAAAACTGAAAAAAAAAAAAAAAAAAAAAAAAAAACTAGAATTTGGAATGGTATGATTGAAAAATGGCAACAACAATGGGACAGTAATGAACAGGGTGAAGTACCTAGAAAGTTTTTTTTTTTTTTTTCCCAAAGTTGATTATGTGGAATCCAGGCGGTGTCCCTGGTTCTTCCCTTGCATGAGTACATCTTACATGCTCAGAGGGCATGGGTCGATCAGTTCGGAATTGTATGAATGGGGGGGGGGGTCTGATCCCTTTTGTACTTGTGTACAGGTTGCGACATGGCTTCAATATTATGTTCCACTGTAATCTTTATTGTGATGAAAGACAAACTTTGATAAGTAAAATACCAGAGTTAGTCAACAGGAACGTTCATCTGTTGGTTGGTAACCAGGAAAACTTCAAGGCCTTCCAAGACTTTGCGGCAAAAGTTTTTGCCGCAAACACAGTAATTCTAGTGCTAGGGACATGGAGCGAACTGAGCCTATTTACTCTATGCTCTATCCTGGAAACTGTTTCTGCTGGCCCACAAAGAACCGAAATAGGTTAATAAACTATCTTCAGGACTGACAGATAAAACGTCAAACTCAACAGTGTATGGCAAGACACCTCATAATATACAGGCTATAAAACTAATTGTGAGACTTGTAGAGTTTATGCGTAAAGTGACATATATACCAAAAATTAGTAACTAGAAGAAATTTAAATGATCCTTAGTACTTCATGAAGTATATTTTGAGGACACTGAAGAATTTACTTTTATTGATTTATTTAGAATTCTCACATTTTCGTAATCTGTTGAGTGTCAGGAACTTTGTGAAAGATAAACTATTGACTGCAGGAAGGTACATAGGTGTTCTGTGGCGGTACAGTGCGTGCTTATTACAGTGGAATACTCAAGATGAAGGCAGTATTCTCGTGTGGGACGGAATAATGTTCAACGGCCGCACCCCTCCATGTTTTTTATAGGGGTAGCCTAACTGCGCAGAGGTACCGAGAACAGATCCTCGAACCCTGTGTGCGACCTTTAGGGGTTCGGTTGGTCCAGATTTTATTTTCATGCATGATAACGGCACTGCGCATACAGCTCAAGAGGTGGAGGAATATCTTGAAACTGAAGATATCCAACGACTGCTGTGGGCAGCATGATCATCATACTTAAATCCGAGAGAACATGTGAGGGAAGCCTTTGGACGTTGCATTGAACGCCAACAGCGAACTCCTTGATCACTTGGTGAGCTAAGGTCTGCGCTGGTGGAAGAATTTTTTTTTTTTTTTTTTTTATTTATTACTCCAAAACAGCCGAAGCCTTACAGAGGAGGAATTTGACAGTAGAAATATAGTAATCCTTCTATTTACAATCTGTACACAATGTCAGTTATCAATATACAATTTCAAATATACAAGGTCAATTTACAACATATACAATGCATATCATGCGTTACAAGCGATTTGCATTTTAGCAAAGCTGTGGTAACAGAGAAATTAGTATTTCTAAGCATTTTGTTGTTTTCATTTCTTGATAGTTCACATTAAGTAGTTGCATTAATTGCTTTGCGTTATTATTCTTATTGTTATCCCAATTTTTTTTTTTTTTTTTAATTATTTCATATCTTAGTTCATTGAAGAAAAAAAAATTTTTTTTTTTTTTTTTTTTGTTAAAGCTAAGTATACCTATCTTTATAGTATTACTATTGTTGTTATTATTAAATTGGTCATTTATTTTTATTCTCTATTAGTTTGATTGAAAAACCTTTGTAGCTCTTTTTTGATATTAATGTTTTCATTTAGGATATCAATGTTGGATTCATTCAGTAATTTTGCAGTTCTGAATGGCTCTTGTGCCAGCATATTTTGTCTTCTCAAGACTCTTGGAGGACAGCTGAAGTTGATGAGGTAGAGCAGCTCGGGGGCATCGAGCTTGCCAGCCACGAGATGCATTAGGAATTTGCAGTCTGCCGCAGCTCTTCTTTGGTAGAGTGGTACAATCCCGAAGTGAATGCACCATTCATTGTAGGATTTTGTGTTCAATTCCAACCTAGATTTGTACACCAGGAATCTGACTATGGATTTCTGAATACGTCCAGTTGTTTTATAAGAAGTTTGGTGTGAGGATTCCAGATTTGTGAGGCATATTCTAGAATTGGGTTGATGATCATTATGCAAGCTGTTTTTATGAGCTGTACATTGGTGAAATCGAAGCAGATTCTTTTAACCAGTCCAAGGGATTTGGAGGCCTTAGCTGTAGTTTTATTTACATGTGTGTTGAAGTTTCCCTTCTCAGAAAACCATACTCCCAAATCTGAAACCTCATGTATTCTCAATAGCTCATGATTATTAGCTTTATAGGGATAATTAATCTTGTGTTTTTTGTGATAGCCTGTGACAGACATGGTGCAGCATTTGTTTAAATTTAGTGTTAGACCATTGTTTGTGATCCATCGGATGATGGTGTCTAGTCCATTTTCCAGTGATTCACAATCTTGTGTTGTTTTGATGGTTTTGTATATTTTCAAGTCATCTGCATATGAGAGCACTTTGATGTCAACATGTTGCATACAATCTTGTATGTCGTTAATATATACAGCAAAGAGTAGTGGCACCAGAGGAGAACCCTGTGGGACTCCCCTTTGTATATGGAAAGTGGAGGAGTATCTTCCTTCAAAAAATGAGGTTTGTTGCCACAGAAGCTGTCAGTAATTGAATTTTCACAAGTAGAGGCCCATTGCAGATCAATTCAATTAAGATATTTTTTCTTACTTTTCAATAAATTTTAGGAATTAATATAAATGATATTAGATTGAACATAATTTTGCTATTTTAAGAGCTGAAACTGTTCTCATATTAGGCAAACAGTTTAAATGAAACGATCGGAAATGTCGTTCTTATTCCCAGCTCAATTACAGATATATATATATTTCAAGTACGCAAGTGATCACTGTAGCATGTAATTTGTGTATTAATGGATGCTTTAAATTCTACTAAAGTTTAATACTTTTCGAGCTAATGATGTAGAATCGGAATCTGTAATAATTAGGTCTGAAACAAATATTGGAAACCTCACGCTGTGATTAAACTTAGGTTAATTAGTTTTAAGATAGTCCGACAAGCAGTTATATTCACCGACAGTAACTAAAAGAGATCAGGTTAGCTTGTCTAAATAGATTTAAAAGATAAAAGCGATGCCGAGACTTGATTGAATAGAGATCCGTTTTCGAGATCTCTGCATCATCAGGCGTATGGGATTAAACTGCAACATTAGTCCGAACCCTGCATGGCACGACTATAGACAGTGTGTCAGAAATTTGAAACATTCCTTGTTTGAGTTTATCCACATTAAAGACAGAATTTCATAGTTTTATTTAGTCTACAAAAGAAGGGCTAGGCAATAATATGGATACAGATAAAAATAAATAAATGATAACGAATGCTATATTATAGAGTACCACATAGAGTAACACTGATCGCAGCCTTCAGGTTACTCAAGCCCATAATGTCAAATAACTGCATACGAACAATTCCTTTGTGATGGTCCATGCTAAGTAAAAAAAAAAAAAAAACAAAAAAAAAACACCACTCTGCACATTTTGAAATAAATAGACAATTACAGATTCTGTCATAACTATATATTGCTGGTTTATTTCATATCTCGTCCAGAATTGCTACGTGACTGGGGTTTACAGGCATATTGCAAACTGTTTTATAAAATAATTTTGTAGGAAAAAAAGAGAGGGAAAAAAAAAAAAAACAGCTACACTCAAGATGCAATGCCACCATATCCAATGCCAGAACTAACACATTTCCAAGGCCATTGATCTAAGTGAATCGCAGAAGAGACCTTTGGCATTATACACAACCCACTGGACCCATGTGGATTGAGGAGCTGGAGGAGAGTGATTATCTCAGAGCAGAAATTGTTAGAAACTTATAAATATTTAAGGAAACTAGTTAGGATCATTGAATAATGATAGCGAGAAACTGCTGAGTTTGTAATTGTTGTATTAATAATCTTCGAATAACCACAATCCTTTGTAATCAGCTGAGATTTAAAAAAATAAATAAAAAATAAATAAAAATAAAATAAAGTGGCATTACTTCCACAACCAATATATTCTTGCTAATCTATCGCGTTTACCATAAATAAATGGTTATTCCGAACAGAATCGCTCTTTCTGTCTGTAATATGTATAACTGTGTTACTAAATTTTTTAACGACCAGTTCCCTCCAATACCTACAACTATTTTATACCTGTTCTGGGGCTCAGTTATTCAATGTATTAATCAAGAATTCGATAAGTCCGTGACGGCGAGTCACAAGATAAATTTAGATCTATTCTGAGGAATTTTGGGAATTAATAATGGAATACTAAATATTTGTAACTGAGATAACAAGCACTTTGAAATTACTGATGGATAAGGAACACTTACAGTGAATCTGTGAAAGCCTCATTAAATATTTTTTTTTAGACCTGAGAGGCGGCTCAATGCTAATTGCGCCTACATCACGTTGAGGAAAAGGAAAGGTTCCCCCCTCTTCTTTCCTGCTTGATCTTTTGGAGGATTATTTCCTTCAGTTCTGTATCAAGTTAGATTATCTTCTAATCTATGTGATCGGTAAAGTAGCCAATACGTAACAGTAAAGAGTTTTAGTTTGCCGATACGCTCCCCCTTACAGAACACAAGCAAATTACAGTTATTTTAATTATGAATTCAAATTGCAAGTATAGTAGAGAGAAATTATGTGGGTGGTTGAAGGCCATTCGTTAGCTCCGTACTTTACTAATTTGATACATAACCTTTGAGGAGTTTACATTTGATCTAGGGATCGGCATAGGTCACGGATCATGATGCTCTTTATGTGGGTATTTATCGTGAAGTAACAGTTTTTTAATTGTGGTTATATATTAATGGAATTACCTACATTCATTAGTATTATTCGGAACTTATGAGCTGCAATTCATCCCCTTATACCCCCATATAACTCCTTGCAAGTTGTAACGTACTTATTAATAAGACAATTTTATATGACAATAAGATGCCATATAAAATGTAACCACACGCATCAGAATTGAGCGATCCCTACCTGTCAGTTTTCTTGACCAACCGCTCCATGGTTTAATTGTGTCACTTAAAGTTTTCCGTCTTTTCACAACAGCCACTTTGAGTTAGGTAGACTTAAATAGGTTATAGCACAGACTTACAAATTACTGGCATGACGCATTACCGACTTATCTCTTTGGTGTTTTAAGTGCTCCTTGTGTGCACAAGCCTCGCTAGCATCTTTCAATACCATGTGGAGTTTTTGAATAGTTTAGAGAGATAGTGCATGTTAAACTCAAACTGCTAAGTACATAACCAGATAGTACCACGATTTGGTCTGTCCAACGTATGGAAGAAAATGGCGATAATATTTAGCAGTTAAGCGAACTCCGTTGGATACTAAAGAAGATAAAACAGAGGGCATGAATACCTTGAATACTCTTATAGCAAGTTCATCGCTCTACAATCGTATTTTAATAAATGAAACACTTGAACTTAAAGGATTTCACGATGTGTATAAGAGAGTTATGTTATCCCAGTTTTTTTAACTTAATACAAAAGGGGTATATGAAGATAATTAAGTGTAGTATTCCTGAAAGAAATAAAAACATTTATCACCGTTATATACTCGTAAAAACAATAGAAATTGTTCACTTACTGATGCAGTACTTGTCCACTTTAATTCATGTATGGGAAAACATTTTGTGCCTCCTTACAAAGCTTATGTTCTACTTAATTAAACCAGACAGCATGGGAATTAGAATATTTGACAGCAAATGCACTGAATGAATAAGTGAACTATGAATAAAAACAGGATAACTAAAGCAAACTGTAAGAAACCTTTTTTTATAAGTAAAAAATTACTTATAATATATCGCACCAAGCGGGGTACTGTGTATGAAATGATAAAATTTGTTATTTAAAGAATCAGAAGAGCGGGTAATGTTTAATAAATATTTGTGAAACAATGTCCGCGAGTAAATATGGTATACGCTGAATAGATACCATACCATATTTACGCATCTCTCTTTCTCTAAGTTTTTTTTCCCATTTCATGCAGTATGCATCACTCGCAGAAATCGAGGATGCTCACAACCTGTTTATTTCACACTTCTGAAAACAGAATCAGAGGCTGTTGGAAAATGCGACACCAGGTAATTAACAATACTGGTCATGAAAACTCGCATTTATTGGACTGCTGGCTTTTAACTGTTCTGAAATCTTGGCAGTGGTAATATCAAGGGGTAAACGTAGATATCAACAAGTGGAAAAACGTCCAAAAAAAACTTGCTCTACTTACATTCTGAATAAACAGTTGTAGTGCGTGAAATTGACGCTATATATCAACTTTTCAAAAGTCCAAGCAAGGTCACGTGGAAATCATGTCTTAAATCAAAGATGGTGCGATGTTTCTAATATTCCTCGCTACGCAACTTGTGTACGCCCGTTCGAGGAGCATCACTTGACTCCAATACGGAAAACTGCTTCCGCCAAGACGGCGCATGCTTGAATCGAAGTAGCTACAATGAAAGTTTGCGCATGCTCTCCACGGAACTCCGCATATAAATCGCGCAAAAAGTCAACTTGTGTAGTAGCTTCCCAGTTAACATCTGCTTATGATGATAATATCACGTGTGTAATTGGGTTTGTATTTTCTTTTGACTTAGGCATTGAAGTTTTCTGCTCCTATTTGTCGAGATGTTTATCAACCTGACCACGTGTCGAATCTTTATTTCTCTCCATAAAACCAGTCGACTATTTCAGTCATCTTTAAATATAATCGTGCAATTTCGACTTTTGTGAATTGTGGTTCTTTACATTTAAATCTATATGCAGAATCGTCTAAGTTTGGTTATTCGATCTATTTTTTGTTTCTCTGTTGTGGGCATGGGTTTATCCCTACTTAGGCTACTAGTAGGGTATCCTAACTTGCGCTATCAGAACTCTTTAGAGTGGTCTTCTGGAAAGTTCGCCAGCGTGTGGAAATATTTTGCGATAAAATCCAGTCACTCATTCCCTTTGTCTTAAGTTATTCTAGGGGTTGCGGCTAGTGGCACCGTTATGTGGCAAGAATAGAAAACCGGTTAATATCCATTAAAAAAAATTAACATATTACAAAAAGAAATAAGAGAAAATGAATCGTTTTAATAAAAATGGCACTTTCGTCTAATAACACTATCCATTTTTCTTATTTGTAAGCATTCAATGTTGGAATTATGTAGATAAAATCTAATACCAACTCAATAAAGGAATAATTCATATTTTCAAAAAAAAAAAAAAAAAAAAAAGGGCTAAAGTGTAATTTGCCTGCTAGAGGTTACATAAACTTTCCAATACGGAACAAATTATTATAAAAGTGAGGGAAATCCAAAAGCACCATTTACACAGCTCCTGAAAGTGCCACTGGAAATACGCTTCGGATATAAATACTTCTGGGAGAACCGCATTGATAAATGACCATAGTCCTATAGCAAACTGAAATCTTTTTGGGACGTAAACACTCCTGCACCAGCACTTCGCGCAACAGTCGGTGGCATTATTATTTATGAAAGAAAGACCGTAGACACAGTCCCTCCATTACGGCACAATAAAACGGACATGGCGGTGAAATTATATATTGCACTGTCTTGTGGTATTATACTAACAACAAAGATCTGAATTCCACTGGAATCAAATTCCGGTTCACAAGCTGATGCGGATTTTCACATCCTCCCCTTTCTACCACTTCTCATGCAGTATTGTTATTATTTCCGTTATTTGAATACTGTTAAATTTATGTATTTACATGTATTTTTTTTTTTTTGTATTTGCTATTTTATAACTCTTTATTAATGAAAAAAATAGCTATGCACCTGAAATTAGAGTTTGAAATTTTTGCGAAAGCTGAGTGTTTTAACACATCCTTCAGTACTGCCTTGATAACTGATATGATCTCTCCATATAACATAACTGTTATCTCTCCATTTGCAAATGGAAAAGGAAAAAAAAAAACAACAAATTACCTAAAATAAAAATAATTTTAAGAAATATACGGAGCATACCGAACAGTGGTAATTTGCTGTTTTTGCGCGCATCGATTATTTTTGCCAGTTCATATAGTTCATCGCATGGTGTCTCTCTGTGCAAGGTTGTGTGCGTAGGTGTACACGACCGAAATGAATGTTGTGCAGGTTGAAAAATCCAGAAAATGGTACTCCTTCCGCCTGAGATCGACTAAATACAAACCCAGAAGAAGCTTTAAAGAATTCCTTTAGTCTTCGAGAGGAATAAAACCAAACCTAGCTAAATGAGTGACACGCGGCCGCCGTAGCCTAGTGGTGCATAAGTACACGTGCCTTGAGTGACCGTAGTTCAAGCAGCCTGTGACTGCTGAATACGGTGCTGTTTCCTGTATTCTGTCTATCTTGTGAACTCCTCTGACCGTTTGGTCGTCCCGGAGTATAAACAGAAAATTTATTTAAAATTTTATTGTGCGAAATGAATAATAAAAAAATAAAAATAAAAAAAATTCAGATCCTTATTTTAATAGCACTATAGCTTCCTACTCATATCTATATTTTGTGTATTATGTCAGAATATACGAGGGGGTAGACCGCTATATTCTCATGGAGATCAGTAATTGTGTGAAGCAGATCCTTACGTGATACTGAAAGTTTCTGTCCACCAAATCCAGACGTATTTGG
This sequence comes from Mastigoproctus giganteus, assembly GCF_048544385.1. NCBI lineage: Eukaryota > Metazoa > Arthropoda > Arachnida > Uropygi > Thelyphonidae > Mastigoproctus > Mastigoproctus giganteus. Next base: position 179,985,024 of record NC_143575.1, on the reverse strand, counting down.
AAACAACAGTCTAAATTCTGAGAAACTTCCAGCGTTCTGACCTTTCAGAACTGTTGTAACAGGCTGATTTAACTCAGACTAGACTTTATGATGTATACTATTGAAGAGGAATATTCAAGGGTAATGATGGGGAAATGGTGCTACTGAACAGCGAAGCGCGACGTAAAATATTCAGAAAAAAGGCCACACGACATTACTCGCCTGGAGGACATTTTACAGAATATTGGAAACAGTCGACGTGATTACATTACGTTTCTCAATTTCAGGAACGGACACTTTGTGAGCTAAGGACCCTCATCAATGGGCTATTTTGCACAGTCCGAGAAATTCAGCGTATGTTCTATACATTTCTGACATACTGGCCTAAATGCTCCTCACAAGGAATTAGTGAGGAGGACACATTTGTTCATAAATATTTCAAAAAATAAAGTTCATAAATAAATGTTATTAAACGGAGTTACAAGCTATATTGATTGTTTTTCAATTTTCATTCTTAAACTGTGGCGCTAACAAACGAATACGAACTACGGAAAATAAGAACGGTACCTTCGCATCATCAGTTTTTATTGTTACAAAGCAGTTATCTTAATTATGAATTTGCTTGGCGTATACAGAGTGTAGTCCTTAGCTCATTAAAATAAAAATAAAAAAAGCGCAACCAAGGCTGAAACCCTTAACGCAACAGATTTTATAAAATGGATCGTTTAGAAATACTATCTAAATTATCTTTGAATTAAAGGAGTCACTATAATTGTTCAAACGAATTGTCATTTAATTTGATTCCCATAGGCAGTCATAAAAATAACAATCTGGAACAAATACACTAAACATCGTCCAATATTCGAAACTTTTTATTAATAAGACGGAACTAACCGAATGTCTTGTCTAGAAAACCTTTCATTGTTACTCTGAGCAACAGAAAAAAATTGGCGTAACAGATCTCGTAAACGCGAAGCAGGGACAAAACGTTTGATTCCTTTACCAAAAGCTCTCGAATCTATAGTGCTACATGAGCAGCTCCTTCCTGCTCAATTTTGGGACGATAATTGCGAATGCTCATGAAAATTATTAGGGAAAAAAAAAAAAATTGTGGTCATCGGTTTCAGTTACCAACTTCTTGCACACAATGCCTTTGCAAATGAAAACCGTGTTTGTTTTCGCTTTTGCCGGTTGAGAGTGGGATTTATTTATTAAGAGGTTTATATTCCTTCTGTTTCGGTTGCACTTGTGCTTAATGTTCACTCGTTGCTTTTCCATTTTTGCACATTAGCTGGCTATGACTCAGCCACAAACGAGGATCCTGTCCAGTTTCCAATCCTTGAGATAGAACTATACTAGTAAAAACGTTGTGCGGAGGTCGAACAACGAGTTTAGTTTGTACCCTATTGAGTTGAAGTCGTGCAGTTAAAAATTACCTTAAATTAGTAAAAAGTAATAAACCTTAGCCCTCATTCAATTTCTTTTCCTAGACTTAGGAATGAAAATTTCATGATCATTGTTATAATTGACTAAAAACAACCCAGCGTAGCCTATCTTCACAACTTCTTTTTCCTCATAATTCACACAATTTCTCTAATTTTAAAAATAGTCAAGCATTATATAACCAATTCTTCCAGTCACCTTATTTATCCTTCCTCTAGATTCGAAAACCATATCTACAAGGATTTCAAAACGTCGTCAAAAGTCGGGTCTAAATTGATTGGGTTATTGGAGTGTTTTCTGTAAAGATTTCGCATTTTGATTTGGAAGGTTATGTTCATAAGGAAATTCTGGATAAACATAGAAAGATTGCTTCTGAGCCTAGAATGGTGCATGTCTTCTAGGAGCCCATATCTTCATGTGGTATCATATGCTTTTTCGATGTCAAAAACAGTGTTTCAATAAATTCGATCACTGTTATGCCCTCAAAATTAGTGATAATTTTAACCTTTTTAGTAGATTTAGTTAATTCCCTTGCATGTGTTTCTTCCAAGAAATTAGTCCCGGAACTAGTACAAAAATAAGAATGATAAAAGTTAAGTACTGTATTATGAAATTAACACAAATCATAAATATAAACTTATTAAGGATTAATTTCCGATGTTTGTTTATGAAAAATACAGAAGATGGAGAATAAATTGATCTACATAAATACATGTCATTTAGCATGTCTTACCAATCTGCTGGCTATATTAAAATTAGTTTGAATCGCATGAAATTCGCATGTATCAATGCTCTTCCTCCTTTAAAGGGAAATAAAACGTTTTAGAGTGCAAAATCTAATCATGTCAAACTCGTTATGTTTTAAACAGAAATCTGAGGTTGTAAATTAATTTTCTGCTTTATAAAAAGGTTAATTTCCTTTTGTCACATTATTCAGAGTCATGGAACACAGAATGATGCCTAGTACACGAATATTTAGCAAAATTGCTTTGTACAAATTTTATAGAAATAGGATATGTGAGGGGATTCAAATAAAACCTCCATCATCGATTATGCAGGAGACCACAAACACAGTACAATCTTCAAGGCCCAGGCAAATCCTTTGGTAAAATCAACAAAGATATATGGAGAAAACAAAGAAGCTTACATAAATTGTAAAATATTTCAAAACAAAGACAGCGTTAGTGCATTTGCTAAGAATAAATAGCTAGATTTTTACATTAGCCTTTAAAATGTAAGATTACGTTCAGAAAAGCTATTATTGATGGAATTTATTTCAGTGTAAAAATTACTGCTGGAACATTGCTCCCTGCCGAGGCATACACCAAAAATAGGACTAAAGGAGAAAGGAAGGCTCTCAGACAAAGATAACGCTAAGAAAACCCTTTTAAAAGCTAGTTCATAATACTTTTGTAAAAGCAGTTGATGGTTATCCATATCTGTAGAGAGTGATTGAAAATGAAGTTCCGCTCAAAAATACAAACAAAAGGTATAGACGCATCTGGATTTAAAGAATCGTTTTCTAGCTCTGTTCGGGAATGACGTCATGAATCTCTAGATCAGTTATAATAATCAGCTATAATAATATGCTTCGTGGAAAATAGTTTCTTCTCAAGATTATGCAGTATGTGGTTGTTTGTCTGGAAGGTCAGCTCTTCCATTTCCTGCTATGCCAGACTGCCTTCTGATCCAACAGAATGTTACAGTCTGGTTACATTCACTGTAGGCAAGTAATTTAGAAAGTATGCGCTTTATAAGAGGGTGAGAGGAGGTAGTATTGTTTCTTATAGCAGAGACAGCACTAAGAGAGCCAGTGTATATAAAAGCACGCAGGAGAATTCAGTAATCTGATCGAGAGTTAGGTTTATAGCACAGAGTTTAGCATTGATTTGGTATAGTGGAGGTTTTGGCTAATGTTTGCTGTATAAGCTTGCTTGCTTGCATCATGTGGCATTACCGATACTAACAATACTAATTTCGTATAGGTTTATACCAATGTTAATCGGCCCTCCGTGGAAATCGGTTGTGGCGAGATTCGCCACTCCGTAGAACAGATTATGGGAAGGTTGTCTGGATTGGAACAGCGCCTAGGATGGACCACAGATGGGACGCCTTATTTTTGATAGATTTAAAGATGTTTTCATTTTGACTTGGAAGGTTATGTTCATAATGAAATTCTGGATAAACATAGAAAGATTGCCTCTGAGCCTAGAATGATGAATGTCTTGTAGGATCCCATATCTTCATGTGGTATCATATGCTTTTCCGATGTCAAAAAATACGGTTACCATATGTTGTGATCTTACGAATGCTTTTCTGATGTTGGCTTCTATCCTAACCAGGTGGTCTAGTGTAGACCTGTGATGTGTAAACCACATTGCGTGTTTGTGTAGATGTTGTTTTCCTCTAAATACCATACCAATCTCTTATCATTTTTTCCAGTAATTTTCCTAACCAACTGATGGGAGCTATTGGTCGATAGCTGCATGGATTTGTTAGGTCTTAGTCAGGTTTAGGGAAGGCTAGTGCTATTGCATGGCGCCATATGCTTGGAAATACATTTTCTTGGAATATTCTGTTATACAGTTTCAATAGATTTTCTAATTCAGTCTTGTTAAGGTGCTTGATCATATCGTAATGTATATCGTCTGGTCCTACTGTACTCGGTCTGGCTAGGGACAAAACTTCACGCAGTTCATTTATTGTAAATGGTTGATTGTAGGACTCGTTTCCCTTTGATTTAAAAATGATCTTATTTTTTTCTGCTTTTCTTTTTTTTTATCAGAAATTCTAAAGGGTAAGAGGCTTTTGCTGATACTTTTGCAAAGGTTTCGCCTAATGTGCTATAACGGTAGGGTCAGTCAGACTAATTCCATTGCAGATTAGCATAGCCGATGGCCTATTTTCTATATTTACCTGTCATTTTTCCTATTTTATTCCAGACTACATGAGTATTTATTGACTTGTTTATGTAGATGTGAATTGGGTCCATGCTGTTCTTCGATTGTTTCCTAGTGAAGCGTGCTATAGCTTGCATTCTTTTGTACTGAATCAGATTCTCTGTAGTTGAATATCTACAGAATCTCGATTCCACGCTCTATTTTGTTGTTTTCTTGTTTCAGGACAATCGGTGTTTCACCCTATCTTCGGGCGGTTTGGGAAACGTCATGAGGTCTTCGGGATTGTGAGCTTGCCTGCATTTTGTATGATTTCTGTGACATGTGCTAGTGCAACATCTAATGTTTCGTTCTCAATGATATTGGTGTTGAAAACTGCTTTCATCCTAAACTCTTCCCAATTGGCTTCATCTATTTTCCAGCCGGGAGTCCTGCTGATATGATATGGATAATCATCCACCAGTGTAGAAATTACTGGGTAATGCTCACTACCAAGAGGGTCCGATAGCCAATATGGCTGCCTTTACTTTCGGACACACGTAACTACGCTCCGTAAAAATGTGTTTAAATTGCAGCTAAAATTCCAAATTGTGTCTCCACCTAAAGGTAGTCATCTGAGGAGTGCCTAGGTGAGAAAATTTTGGTTCCTTTTATCGAAATTAGCCAGATACTAGCGTTATTCTCTATTTTCCTTTGTTTGCGAGACCTGCATGGTCACCATGCGGCTCGAGGAGGGAGAATAGAGAAGTGCTCCAGTATAACGCGGCCGCCGCGCTAGGATCTGGCCCTTGACTAGGGAAGTGCTTCAACATGCCGTAATAGTAACTTTGGATAGGAAACGTGTCCCAACTTTTCCTACCAAACTCTGGGCAATTTCCACCAAAGAAATGATTTGTGTTTCTCCCCCCCCCCCGACCATAAACTTTCCATGGTGAGGACCCATCTATGCTCTGAAACACATTACAGCAAATCTGATGCCACCATCGTCTTTTCAGATTAGGGAAACCCCCCCCCCAGAGAAAAAAAAAATCCCGACCTTCTAGGGGTATCTTTATACTTGGCCGTTCCCCCACCCCAAACTGTCAGTGGGGATAGACCAAAACTTCAAAAGCTCGTTAGACACCCCCAAATTACACCACGGACTTGTGGAAAACACCATTCTTCAACATTCCCAAAGCCCAATCCTGACATAGTGGTGTAATCCCGATAATCCGAACTGTTCTTGATTGATCGGATTACATTAATAATGGAAGGAAAACAAGGTAAACACGGCGATAACCAGTTGCAGAGGCAGAAAGATGATCCTGTCATCGTTGACCTGCACTGCAGGACGAAGGGGAGGACATCCCATCCAGGCTCCCCCAAAGTAAGCCGAAAAACCGCAAAGAAATTGTCCCAATACCTGAACAGGAAATGCGCTCCAAGACGGAGAACAGGGAGCAGCTAGAAGCTACTTCGCTGCAAAAGCACACCAATGAGGACGAGCAGCAGGACTCACTCCTCGACTCTGTCCTACTACAGAGAACTGTTTACGAGAAGACCCTCTTCCTTAAAACAGCACTAGAAAATACATTTAAGGATAATTCAAACAGAGTGTCCTCCGGACTTAGATCCCAAATTGTGACAATTTTCCACAAGGTGGAAACAATACTACATGCCAGTACCTTGAAAGTGAGCGAACCACCACTCGACTCCATGCTTACATTGAATGCGAGGCATGTCAAATGCCACAGCGTGCCCCGACATATTCTGAGGCATAAAGGGGCCACTGCTGCCGATACCATGACCACTACAACCACAAAACCAACAACTAGGAAGACGCTGCTCCCCACATCTTGTGCTACTCAAACCGACCAACGCAGATACGCTGAAAACAACTGAAGAAGTTAAAAAAAAAAAAAAAAAAAAAAAAAAAAGTTACTGACTCGCTAACGCTGGAATTTAAAACAGCCAGAATCGAAACGGAAAATAAAGACGCTAAATTGATTATCAACAACACCAAGATCACTACACTCGGTCTCATTGCGGAAACTCCTAAAGAAAAAGGCCTCTCAGTCATCATATTTGGCGTAGACCCGAATCTGACTCCAGAGACAATCTGTAAAGAAATCTTCATGCGAAATCTGCAACAAGACTTTCCCAACGGAGACTACAAAAGTTTAGTAGTGCCCAAACATCAAACCAAGACCAGGGATGGCAGCTCGACCAACTGGATGGTCGGATTGACCCCTGAAGCGTGATCATAAAACAAGGTATGTATGTATTTGGAGGAGCCAACCATTTACTCCGAGGTAAATGATTGACCATCGAATTAACATTTACAGGAACGTTTATAATTTGGCTCAAAATTCCGTATTGGCCGAAACCATGTCTTAGTCTTCTAATTTGCATGAAGGTATGCTAGGAGAAATGAGCCGCTTGGTCACTAAATCCAATCGCTTCATTGCTTTCTCTGCATCTAAAAAACTTGGTTTTCTCTTTCGCTCCCGGCGTTACTTTTCTTCCAAACAGCTGCTCACTCTGTATAAATCGCAAATCCGCCCTGCCATGGAATATTGTTCCCACATCTGGGGTGGTGCCCCAAAAACTCTCTCAGTCTTCTTGATTCCATTCAGAAGAGGGCAGTTAGGTTAATTAATGATTCATTTCTAACAGTCTCTCCACTCGCCGTCTCATAGACATACTGTTTCTGCTGCATGCCTCTTCTACAGATACTTCCATAGGCACTGTTCTTCTGAATTGGCTTCTATAATTCCCGCTCTCTCTTTCAAAACAGTCCGAACACGTGCCGCCACCAGCCAACATCCATTTGTCAACAAATATCTTCTTTCGTCTTCTCAACCTCCAACTCAAGCACGTTACTAAGTACTATAGGTTTTAATACCTCTCGTGTTTGGGGTTCACATAAAAAAAAAAAAAAAAAATCGAGGCAGATGGTGGAACAGCAGGATAAACGAAACCGTTTCGAAAATGTTGGAATGGGATCATTTTTGAGAGATGCTCGACAAGTATTACAAGCCTTCATAATCTTTACGTCTACAGTTGGAAATTCTAACGCATCACTTCCTGGAGGGCATAATTTTACATAATTTTCATACCATAATCGAACACAGATATCACAAACAGCTCCAAATGTATTTTTCAGAAATTGTCGTTCAAAATCTTTATAGTAGTTACGGTAATGTTCGATTTCTTATAAATGATTTCATGCTCGACTACTGTTGAAACCCTTGGAGGATCTACAACAGGCGATTGCGCTGAAATGACTTTTTCTTTTTGGATGATGCATTCGAAGCTGGTTGTTGCAGTATACTGTCTAGCCAGATCAGGAATCAATTGAATATTTTCAGGTAATTTGAAGGCAAATCTTCTGAATCGAAATCTTCAGGAAGTTCTTGAATATAATGAACAATAATTTGAAGCTTTTATTTTTGCATACTTTTCTCGATTTCGCTCAGCTGCAGTTTTAGCCATCTTCTAAATACTCTTATAGGTTGTTATCTGAAATTAGATTTGGTATTTTTACAATTTAATAATTAGCGAAATCCATTTGTAGAATATAAATGGATTTCGATAATTAATTTATCTATAAATAATTTATAGATAACCAAAAACTACTGCAAGAAGTCATTGTTGTCTAATGAAGTGATTGTCTTATTGTTGCGTTCATGAATCTAAACGGTTTTGGTTTAAAGCTAACAGCCACCGAAGCGATGTAACGTTTTATGCTAAGTTTATGCCTGCTACTTACGCCACTTAGGTGGATGTTGATCAAAATCTTGAGAAGCAGATTTTATTAACCTCTGCATTTTTTTTCGTTCTCTGTTTTTGTTCTTGTTCTTTTGTCGACAGGAGGCTTCTTCGGTGGCTTTGAAGCTTTTATTTTTGCATAATATTACTACACGCTTCTTACTTTAGTGACTGATAAGTTAGCGTCATTTAGGAAGTGACGTCATTTCCGTCTCTTATTATGAGCGATGCAACGTTTATTCTAATAGGGTGGCAGAAAATGAAAAGGACCTGGGCGTGATTGTGCAGTCAGACATGAAGTTTTCTGAGCAATGCAGACAAGCTGCCAGAGCAGGGTATTGTCAATTGTATATAGGAATTTTTCTAGCTGGGAAAAGGAGGAAATAATAATAATTATTATTATTATTATTAATTTATTTACAGCTATGCAGCTAGAGGACATGAGTTACATACAGAGATAAAATACAGAGAGAGCCAGATACAATATACGGCTTTAAACAGCCACTTTTTTTTTTTTTTTATGAGAACCCCAAACACGAGAGGTATTAGAACCTATAGTACTTAGTACCGTGCTTGGGTTGGAGGTTGAGAAGACGAAAGAAGATATTTGTTGACATTGGACTTGAACTTCTGTAGATTGTAATTTTCAGGAAATACGTATGAAGGAAGGTTGTTCCAGAAAACGGAAGATGAAAAGTTGGTTCTGTGGGTTTGAAGTTGGACAGTAAATGGATGTTGGCTGGTGGCGGCACGTGTTCGGACTGTTTTGAAAGAGAGAGCGGGAATTATAGAAGCCAATTCAGAAGAACAGTGCCCATGGAAGTATCTGTAGAAGAGGCATGCCGCAGAAACAGTACGTCTATGAGAAAGCGAGTGGAGAGACCCTGTTAGAGATGAATCATTAATTAACCTAACTGCCCTCTCTGAATGGAATCAAGAAGCCTGAGAGCGGTTTTGGGGGCACCACCCCAGATGTGGGAACAATATTCCATGGCAGGGCGGATTTGCGATTTATACAGAGTGAGCAGCTGTTTGGAAGAAAAGTAACGCCGAGAGCGAAAGAGAAAACCAAGTTTTTTAGATGCAGAGGAAGCAATATTTGTAATGTGCTTGTGCCAAGAGAGATTAGAAGTCAGGGTAATCCCCAAAAGAGATATACCATTTTGCCTAGAAATCGGAGTGTCACTAAAGATAAGCATAGGAACAGAAGAATCCTTTTTGCGAGATATAAGACAAGACTGAGTTTTAGAAGGGTTGAAATCAACTAAGTTGTCTTTGCCCGACTGGAGAATTACCTGAAGATCGGCATTTAAAGAATTGGTAGCAGATTTTCGAGAACTTGAAGCTGATTGAGCAGGACAAGGTTTCTCAAAATGGAAAGTTGAATGCAATGTGCTATCATCGGCAAAACTATGGATAGGATTTCCAGCCAATGGAAGAAGGTCATTGATATACAAAAGGAAAAGAGTGGGGGAAAGAACTGAACCTTGGGGGACACCGGCATTAGTGGAGAAGTTAGAAGACAGAGAGCCAATTACTAAAAACAGTTGGCACACCATAAGATGGAAGCTTGTTTAGAAGACCTTTATGCCAAACACGATCAAAAGCCTTTGAGATGTCAAGAGCAACTACTTGTGTTTCACCGAACCTTTCCATTGAATTAGTCCATAAATGGGTAACATAAGCCAGAATATCACCAGTGGATCGACACTGACGGAATCCATACTGGCGATCGTTGATCAGACGGAAGGTCTCCAGGTAGTTTAAGAGTTGGCGGTTAATTGATTTCTCCATTACTTTAGAAAGAGGAGAAGTAATTGCAATGGGACGATAATTGGATGGGAGGGATTTGTCACCCTTTTTAGGAACTGGCTGGATATGAGCAAATTTCCAAGCAGAAGGAAAAACACCTTTGGAATACGAAAGTGAAAAAAGGCGGCAAAGAATAGGAGTAAGTTCAGGAACACAGGTTTTGAGAACAAGTGGAGAAATACCATCAGGACCTGGAGCTTTCTTAGCATCAAGATTCATCAAAATCCTTCTGATATCCTTTTGACGGAAGACCACAGGAGGCATTGAATGGAGCGTGTTAGGAATGGTGGGAGGTGTTTTACCAAGATCATTAATACATGAGCTGGAAGAAAAATGGGATGCTAGCAGGTCAGCTTTATCCTTGGCTGAAGTGACAACAGAACCATCTGGTTTGGACAGAGGTGGGAGCAGAGATGGGCAAAAGTTGCGGCCAATAGCTTTGGCAAGAGACCAGAATGCTCGGCTACCATTAGGGCAAGAAGCAAGTTTTCTACTCTTAGCCTGTTCAAACTCTAGTTTGGACTGATTAATAACTGCTTTACAATTGTTGCGAGCTTTGGTGTAGGCAGAAAATGAAACTGAAGAATTAGAAACAAGCCAATTACGATATGCAACATTCTTCTCTTGGACAGCCTTAGCACATTTATTGGAAAATCAAGGTTTAGATAAAGGACGAGATTTTAAAGTGGAGTGTGGGATAAAGGATTCCATTCCTGCAAGAATAATTTCACTGACACGATCTGAGCAAACGTTGACATCAGAAGTTTTGAAACAGTAATCAGACCAAGGAAAAGAAGAAAAGAAGTCTCGCAGGTCATCCCATTTTGCATTCTTGTAATGCCAAACAATACGAGGTTGGGAATAGCCATGAGATAAAGGTTCCATTGGAGAAGAGACAATCACCAAGTTGTGATCTGAAGTGCCTAAAGGACCTCTCACTTCGACCTTGTACTTAGAAGGGTTGTTTGTGAGAAAAAGATCAAGCGTATTGGCTGTATGATTAGGATTGTCCGGTATTCTTGTAGGTAAATGAACAATCTGTGCTAGGTCATTAGTAATTGCAAAAGCCTCAGCATCTCGACCTGCTGGGTCGGTGTGACTAGAAAATGGAAGCCAGCTGGAGTTGTGAACGTTAAAATCACCAAGGAAAATTACCTCACTGTTGGGAAAGTTGGACTGGAGAAAGTCAAGTTGCAAAGAGAGGAAGTCGAAGAGATCCAAGTGATTAGTGGAGTTGGGAGAACGGTAGAGACAACAGATGAATTTGACACAATGAGGTAGAGAGATTTTAAGCCAAAGAAGATCAAAGAGAGGAGATTCCAAATTGCCAAGTCTCTGACAGGGAATATCAGAACGGACATATGCACAAGTACCACCTTTGAGGCGAAAGGAATCATACAGCAAATAATTTGGACATCTGAGATGAGAAGTAGTTGAATCAACTGATAACTGAGATTCAGTCAGAAAAGGTACATGGGGTTTGGAAGACTGCAAGTGGAAATGGACATCGTTGAGATTCGAATTGAGACCACGTATATTTGTGAAATGAATTAGGAAGTCCTTGGGAGGTTTAGATCTTTTCGCAGATAAGCTTGCTCTATTATTTTGACAATTCATGGTGTATTCAATAGTAAGAAAAAGTGGGCGGGACATGCTGTATGAAGTAATGAAATTTTTGGATATGGCGTACATGTGGTAAGAATATACCCAGATCCTTGGCATAACGTGGCCTCGACAATGCTCCCCGCATACACACTACTCGGACTCCCTCCAGTCACTATCTGGCAGAGTAGAGGTAGCAAGATTATACACTAGCTGATCCGGAAGCCTCCTAGAGAGTTACCAATAGGTTTGGTCCGGTGTACTATCTAGCGGCCGGCCTGCGAACACCGTTTTAGAGCTGTACCCTCGAAATGTAAGGAAGATTGGATCTCGCCATGATGTTCATCATAACCTCAAAAATCATCAATCATACTGCATGATGGAAGAGATAGGGAAGGGTTGGCCGGAACTTAGCTCTATAGACTAAACATGGGTTACACCACTTCAAGCCTCCAATAAGCAAAGTGGTGGTATTTCACCGGTTGATGAGAGTCATCTACCACCTAGTACTGCCTGGTAACATAGAGGGGCTGCGTTCCTCCATCTGGTGTGGGCGCCACACCTCGACCCCTGCTTACGTTGGTTCACACCTGGGTGGTCGCCCACCATGTACTTGTGCATGGAGGTTATACCCAGGATTACTAACAGTCCCACCATCGTGAAGGTGCAAGCAGAGGATTTGGCTGTCATAGACCGTCCGGACGTCGCCGAAATTGGGTCCACTTGACTTGAGTATCACCCGAATATCAGTTCCATCAGCGTTTTAGACTCCCAGGTAGCAAGAACAGCTTGTCTGACATATCTGAGAGAATGTCTGTGACAACCTCAAGGACCACTGGTGAAAATACAAAAACAAAGTTACAACAAATAAAAGTGCATACAGATACATCGGAGCGTGGATAGGTTAGCATCACAGAGGGTCCACCTAGAGCATGACTAAGGCATACATGTCTGCAAGAATGGATGATCTGTAGGTTCTGTCCTTGCAAAGTTTCTCAACGTCTATGGCTAATCTATTAAATATTTGGAAGGAGTTATGTGGAAACATGTTGTCCAGGGAGGACATGCTACGCAGCTTCGATCTGTATGGGGAGGTGTTGGGCTGGCATCTTCTCCTGTCGGACGGTCTGGCGATGATAATCCATATATCAGGTGAACTCAGTTTTCCGGAAAGAAGCTGAGAGAGGGTAAGAAGGTTCCTAGCGATGATGTGATACCTCCAAGGAAACGTATTAAGATTGGTGACCAGAACAGATTTTGAGATTGTAGGTGTTAGCCCGGCAACCCTATTTAGCCATTTCAAGATCCGGAATTCCAGCGAGAGGAACCTGGCTTGGTATGAAGAGGGTGCTGAGTACCACATCGTCGAGGCCTATAAAAGGAATTGGGAAAATATAACGAAGAATGTATTTCATGATAAGGTCCGGGTTATGGAAGTTGAAGATCTCTTGTTTTATTGCCCATAAAGCCGAATATGTTTTCGTTCGAGTGGCATTAAAGTGAGGCAAGAAGGTGAGGTCTTTGTCCCAGGTGACACCCAAATCCTTATGTTGGGTGACTTTTTTTTAACTGGAGAGTTCGCTATAATGATGTTCACATTCCTTTGTATAAGACAATCATCAGGCCACGCCTTGAGTATACTGCGTACAGGTCTGGAGGCCTCGTTTTAGGAAGGACATAGAGTTGCTTGAGCGTGTACAGAGAAGGACAACAAGATTCGTGAGGGGAACGAAAGGGTAGTCTCACCAAAAGGCTTAAGTTCTGCAAATTGCAGCGGCTGGAAACTAGGCACCTGCGAGGTGATCCGATTGAGGTGTATAAGGCCTTCAATGGATTGAGCACGCTGAATTATGATGGGATTCTTTCGCTTGCTCAGATTACGAACCTCAGGGGGCATAAATTCAGATTGAGGAAAGGCAGTTGTAGAATAGATGTGCGGAAATTGCCTTTAGGTGAATGGTAGTGTGAATTTTTATTATTTTTGGCTGATGCTACATCAGCTCATAACGTTTGCTTCCTTGCATCATATGCCTCCATTACTACTACTGCTAATTACTATAGAGAATCAGTGTTAGTGACTGAGTTAGCATGGTTGACGCCATTTAGGAAGTGACGGTATTTGATAATTTCCGTAAGAAAATTTCGCTACCAATTGGTTTTACTTCAGTTCGAAATTGAAGTAGATTCCGCCATAGATGTTTTCACATCAAAATATTACATCACGATTTTAGCCTATAATACTTAACAGAAACCTTTGTTTTATAGTAAATAAAATTAACAAAATTACTGAAAACTAGTGCTATCAGATAATGATTGATGATACGGCAGTTGAGATAGCCATATTACTACGAAATATTAATACCATATCAAAATAGCCATATAAATAATAAATAGCCATATTATTACGAAATTTTAATACCATATCAAACCCTGGTAACGTGATCTTTATGTCAATGTCAGATCACAGAATACTTATTTCACGACGAAATTAAATCAGTTATGAAGAAAAAATATATATCACATTTCATCATTATTCTCGTTGTTTTTTTTTTTTTTTTTTTTTTTCGACGTACGCCGGAAACAAACAAAAAGGGGGGGATATACATATATATATATATATATATATCTTGCTCTATTTTTTGACTTTGATTTCACCCGTCAATCAGAATAGCCAATTATCAGTTTAAGATACTGGTTGATAAACAGATTTACCATATGTACAAGCATATGCCATTACAAGTTTCAGGTTGTAAAACACAAAGTCTTACAAATTAAATTAAATGTCTATATAATTAATGATAGAATGCTAGATAGAGTAATATTATAGACCTTACAAGAAAACACTTAAAGTCACAAATATTGTTTAAGATAATGGGTCTCGCGCTAATGGAATTAATTTAAGAGAAGGTTAAATTTAATGTACAAGCAAATATACCGTGAAGATAAACATTAGAAACAGATATACGATCAGCGCCCACTACCTGAATCAGCAAGTGAAGATACGAGACGGAACAGTGGGGGGTTAATTGATGGCATGGCAAAAGGGACGGAGTGCTCCAGAGATTACAATAGGGGTAACAGGTGTAAGCGTTTTTGTTTACTGCAAACAGAGCAGGTGTGGTCATTTTAAAATAAGGCGAGACGAATCAAGTAAATGGACGCAGGTGTTTTCCGGATGGATTCTGAGCTCCGAAATTTCTGGTCATTTCTAGAAGATTCGAGAATTCTCTAGAAACGGAAGTCCTCTCTACACCGGAAGGGGCTCGACCATCGTGTCATATGTCATAGGCAAATGAGAATGGAGACGATCATGGTCAGATAGAAATGATTGGTCGAGGAAAGGAGGGGCGTTACGAAATTTTGGGAAATAAAATGGCAAGAGAGCACGCGAATAAAGAGCGACAAAGTTTTTTTTTTAAATGTGATGAAGTTTTTCGGAGTTGATTAAAAATTTTTCGGAATGTGATCAAGTTTTTGTGGCAATGATAAAGTTTTTCGGAAGGTGATAAAGTTTTTTTTTCGGGAGTGATGAAGTTTCTTTGGAGGGCGAAAAGGGTGTTTTTGGAAAGATAGGCCCAGGAAACAGTCCCCGGAAGCGATCCACCAGTAGAACCAGTTATGGTGAGTTGACTAAGTTCTGATAGCTTTAATAAAGTGTAGATAAGTTATGGAAAGGGGAACTTTCTCGAGATGGAACAGAGAAGTCCGAAAGCGTCCACCGAGAAATATATTTGAAAGGAGGGCAGCGAGATAATGCTAACAGAAGAACACCGTACCGTCCTGTAGAAATAAAGTGATGGGAAGCGACTCCTACTGAATGATCCGGCACAGCAAAGAAGGATGCGACACCAGGATGATCGGCAAAGCGAAAAGTGTCCCTGGCAGAAGTTAGCATTCCGGAATCGGAGAAGAACGTTCCCAAACCAATGGAGGACCCGATGCAGAGCAGAAAGTCACAGGCCACACGTTGTATTAGCGGTAAGATCCAAATCCCCAGAAGTAAGTGGTTAAACAACGAATTTACCTCTATGTAATTGCAAAGGACTGCAGGGAAGATAGATAAATATTAAGTGAGATTTAGGGAAGCATACAGTTAAGAGTTAAGTTAAGGTATAGATAAGTAAGGAAATATCATAGAAATAGTTTAATGAAGGATGGTTTACAGTTATGATTTATTTACTGATTAAGTAATGGAGAAAAGGTAATAATTTTGGACGGGTTAGCCTATAGAGCAGGTATAGTTGTATGTTACTTATATAATGTCACTGAAGTAGAGAGATTAGTCGCTAAATGCTGAAGTTTACCTGAGGGAATGAAGAAATAAATAATCCCATGTATATTTCATTAACATGTAACCTTAAAGTGCTGGGGAGAGAATAGAATAGAACAGAATAGAATAGTTTGTAGAGTGGACATAATTCCAGAAGAAGAATTGTTTCAACCATGAAGAAGAATGTAGGATTGTGCTAGATAGGTATGAAAAAGGAAGATATAAATAAATAAATAATAAATGTCAATTGTAATTAAGAAAGAGTTAAATTAAACTGATTGTACGAGATGTTAGTGGGCCTATAGTAAGAAGAAGATGATGGATGGGAGAGCCTAATGACCAGGAACGTGATCCATGCCCTGTACCTATTTATGAAGTGAATAATGTGTAATGATTTGTCTTATCTTTTATTTGTAAGTATGTATAATAAACTGATTGTATTTCACTTAATGCAAATAGTGTTTGGTCATTTCTGAACACACAGCAAAAAAAAAAAAATTGAAAGGAGGAGTGCACTAATATAGGAACTCCCACAGAACCGGAATTCTTCTGTGAGATAACAAGTCAGATGCAAAGTGGGGATATTTAATAATAAATATAATAAAAATAATAATAATAATAATAATAAATAAGAATAAAACCCCACCCCCACAAGGTGAACCGAAGTTCAAAAGGCTGTCCCAAAAGCTGAGAAAGTTTTTTTTTTTTTTAATTTCATTTCATATCCCAGGTACAGTGTAGTGTATATCGTTTCTTGTCAAGCAGCTCTGGTGGTTGCTCCCAACTCCGCGTCGTAAGCATTGTGACGCTAGACAAACTCTGGAAAGGCCAAAGATTGATTTTATTGTGTGTAGTCTGCGCCATGCGTTGGGTTATGTTAGTGTATTGTTCCTCCGGGCAGTGGCCTGTGGAACATCCCAGTCCCAAAGTTTCCGTCCAGCATCACGGGGAGGTTGGCTGGGCGGTAGGGTATGAAATGTTCCTGGCTGGGGCGAACATTGGGCGTCGCTTAACTTTCCAGGGAGAGGGCTCTTAGTAATGAAAAAAAAAATAATAATAAAGAACACCACCCTGAGGAAGTTTTTATTGGAAGAGGAACTCGGGATGATAGTCTGAGTTTGGAGAAAATGTGAAGGTAAAGAGGGTGGATGATAGGAAAACGCCCACCATGAAATAGGAAGATAGAAGGATACAACTGTAGAGGAGCCCATCCTCCACAAGGGTTATCGTTAAGGGCAGTTAAAGTTTTAAGGTGGTCGGCTCCACCAGGCAAAAAATTTGGGTTGGGAGGTGAGGGTGGCTATGGTTTAGGGGGAAACAAAGTCAAATGTCCAATGCACCCTGTATGGGAAAAAAGTTCGCTGCTATGGTTATCAGTAAATTTAATCCCACACTGGCCAGTGTCCTCCGAACCCACACCATGCTGCATTCCATAAAGGAGAAAGCATGGCGTCAGCAAGCAGGGATTTCCTGAGTTGGTTTCCACATTGCAACAGTCAACTTGGGGTGGGCCTGTCAGAACAGACATACACACACCACATATATACTGTGCAAAGGAGAGATTACCCGGAAATTCATCCAGCATGTGGACAAGGGCTACCCAAAAGCCCTTTCGTGGTTCTACCCGGGTCTCCGTACAACATTTTTACTTACGGGCCGATGAAAGCAAAACTAAGGGCACTGGGCATAATAGAAGGTTCGAGCTATCACTGCGGGGAGCAGTCGTGCATGATGTACTTGGCAACACATCATGCATGACTGTAAGAGATATGAGGACCTGAGGAGCATGCTTATCACAAAAATAAAATTCACACCCAAAAACCAAGAGCACCACCTGCTTGATACAGAAGAAGAGTATAAGGCCTTCAGCCGATTTACTCAAGACCTCTTCGCGAGAAGAAGAATGAAGATAACCATCCTTAACACCAACAGGGACGTCCATGGATGTGTGATAACCAGACTTGACCAACATCACTGACAGAACCATGCTCCAGGTCTGATACCCCCCAGGCTGACAAAGTACAGATTTGGACTCGAACCGGATAGAGACTAAACTAGAAAAGGAATAATAAAAAACCCTGGACGGGACTCTGTCCCAAGATGGGAAAACGGACTTGACTCGACTGACTGGGCTCACCTAACTACACTGAATAGCAGTCTTGCTACCTACTCCCCCAATTGGCAAGCTGAGCTGGGTGCCCAAACCTGGTTCACTTTATATCCCCCTCACCCAGGTAGGGGATTGGTTTCTGTCTCCCCTTTCCCCTGGTGAAATGGCCGCCGTTAAGTGTGGACGCACGTTTTCCGCGCTCCTGAATTTTGTTCATGAATTTGTGGTTAGAGTGCCTACTAGTTTTTGAAAAGTGTACTCTTTAGTAGAACTGCTACAGTGGATCTGAGGGCGAGAAACTTTTGCTTGTTTACTGGGAACTTTGCAGGTTATTTACGTTTTTTATCTGTATCCTTTGTTGCCAGACCGTACTGGTCACCATGCGGCTGACAGCAGGGCTATAGAGAGGCAATTATACTGCGGTTGCCACGCAAATACCCTGCACTTGACTTGGGAGGCTTATGTGACAACGAAATGTATAGTACTGTATTCCCCTCCGGCGCAGGGATTAGTGAGTTGACATCTACTCCTTCAGCTGTGACCTTGACTGCTGCATTTTACTAATTTCCATCTGAAGGCACTATACAAAGTTATTTTGCGTCCCCCCCCCCACCTGGCAGTGGGGAAGAGCCCAAAACTTCGTCCGTTGATTATAGGGCAACAAATATACCCACGGACTTGTGGTTTGAATCCTTCAGCAGCTCTTGGAGCCTCCAATAAAGTAATACAACTAGGAACTGCTAATTCGGACAATCCGCTAATCCGGAAACGTTACAAAATGGAAAATGAAATTGTGGAAATAACCCCAAATGACTCACAAAGCCAATCTGAGGAAGTCATGATGCAACAAACTCCAATTGAAAGAGTTGATGACCCTGAAGAACAAAGACGGGAGACCACAAAATGGAAGAATAGAAGAAGAACGGGCCTAAAATTGGAACGAGAAACGCGCAGCACTAGTGAAGCCAAGGAACCAACAGAGCAGCACAAAGGTATCGAAGATCAAATGCAGGGGGACAACCCTCCCATTGGACCCTACCCTTCCCCAGGGGACAGTCCTGGAGCAGGCCTTAATCTTACGAATAGAGTTAGAGACCATTATGAAAGACAATAGCAGTAGAATGTCTTCCATGCTAAGAGCAGAGATTGTCCTACGATGGACAAAACTGGAAACAATACTGCTTAAAACAAATGAGGAGCACCAGAAAGCGATTGCAGTTCTGAAGGTCCTCCGAGCGGATAGTGGAAACCAAATGCCACAGCGCGCCCCATCCTACGCACAGGCGCTGAGGACACCGGCCACAGCTATAGCTACAAATGAAGCTGACCAGGCACAGCCAAAGAGGAAAACCCTCTTAAAAACTCCAAACCTAGTAATTGCACGATCAAAGAACGGGAAGCAAGAAACAACAAGCGAGGTTATCAAAGCTAAAATCATGGAATCCATGAAAGAAGACCTTAAAAGAACACGGATAAAGGCAATTAGAAAGATGAGGAGCACCGGAATCGCCATTGAGACGGAGACTAAAGGAGAAATACAAGCGATCATGCAAAACCCCAAGCTGGCAACTCTGGGACTGCAGGCAGAACCCCCTAGAAGGAGGGGCCCAACAGCGATCATATTTGGTCTACCCAAGCACATTGGCCCGCAAGACCTAGTAGAGGAAACCTATGAGAGAAACCTACAGGAGATCATGCCAGACCCGGAGTGTAAGGAACTTCTAACTCCGAGGTACTCGACTATGTCCGGAGATAATAATGCTCGAAATTGGGTTGTGGAATTCACACCAGATGCATGGCAGACTGTGAGGGACCTGACCCGACTTTATGTGCAATGGAGCTCATATAGATTCAAGGAGCATGCGGTGGTGCCAAAATGTTTCAGGTGTCTGCAGTTTGGCCACACCACCCACACGTGTGTGCAGAAGGCTCCGACCTGCGGACACTGTACGGAAAAGGGGCACCAGTTCAGAAACTGGCCAAATAAGAGCAACAACCCTACATGCGCGAACTGCAAAACACAAAAAATGGATGCAAACCACTCAGTAAGAGATTCAAAGTGCCCACGTTATATTAAAGCTAAAGGAATATACCAAAACAGAACCGATTATGGGGACACGCGGTAAAAAAAAATTATAACTGCACAGAGGTTAAGATTTTCCAGCACAATGAGCAGAGGGCTAAAGCGGTTGCCGACCAGCTGAGACTGAAGGCCGATGAGGAGAGGGCTGATATCCTAATTCAGGAGCCATACACTCATAATAAAAAAGTAAGAGGCTACCCTTTAGCCTACAAGCTCATCCAAAATGATGGTGACACCCCATGGGTAGCAATAATAGTGCGAAACCGTAACATAACGGTGACAAAGGTCGGACAGTTCTGTTCGTCGTGGGCAGTCTGTGTCCACATGATCTCACAAATTGGGGACTTCTTTGTGGTCTCCTTGTACTGCTGACCAGGACAAGATATCACTCCAGCTACGAACTACCTGCAGCACCTCCTAGACATATTACCAGAACAAAAAATAATCATTGGATCGGACGTCAACTGCAGATCGCCTACATGGCACAGCGCCACAGAGGATAGAAGAGGGGCCCACAACGGGGAGCTCCTCGAAGACTTCCTCTCTGGATCACGGCTGACTGTCCTAAACAAACCGAACCAGCTCCCAACCTTTTGCAACCTACAGTGGGAGGCGACGAGTGATATCTCACTCGCCACAACCAATTTGGCCTCACATGTCACAGACTGGAGGGTATAGAACTCCTGGACCACATCAGACCACCGGGTAATCACTTCCGGATCAAAAGAAACCTTGCCAGAATTTCAGCAACTAAGCATCAGCTCAATAGGTTCGCCATCAACAAAGCTGATTGGAACCTCTTTGAAGAAACGCTCACTGAAGCAATCCACTCTAGATATCAAGAAATCCAAGCGGAGACTGAGCCGGATGCCCAGCAACAAAAGACTACGGATCTTATAACAAATATCACTCAAATTGCAATAAAAAAGAAAAAATCCTATGTCCGGAACGGTCCCATGGCGGTCCCTGGAGCTACAGGAACTGAGGAAGGAGGTAGCAAGAAGAAGAAAGGATTTCCAGTGAGCCCGCAGAACGTGGCCGGCGCATGAAGTAGAAGCACTAAAACAACTATACAGGACAGCAAGAAACCAGTATACAGACAAGATTCAGAGAAGTAAAAGAAACGCATGGGAACAACTAGTGAAAACAACGACCCCTGGGGAGTGTGTACAAGGTCACTACAAACAAACTACCTAGAGGCGAGGTACTCACAACAACAAGAACTCCTCAAGGCCAGCTAACAACTACATGGAAACAATCGATAAACAACATTCTGGATACTATCTACAGGGAGCAAGTGTCACCGAGAACTGAACAACAGCGAGAACTCTGCCACCAGAATGATAACATGATCCAGAAGCACAGGAACCTCCCTTCACCTTGGAAGAGTTGCAGCAGGGGGCAGCAAGGATTAGAAATAAAAAGTGCCCTAGCACAGACCAGATAGAACCTGAGATCATCAAGCGAGTTGTTGAATTGGCACCCAACCTACTTCTGCAACTATATAACTGCTGTCTGAAAGCGGGATACTTCCCAAAACAGTGGAGGACAGCTAACCTAAAATTAATCCTCAAAAATCCTGGCAAGAACCTGGAACAACCAGAATCATACAGACCAATAGCACTCCTAACCGTGGAAAGTAAACTGTATGAAAGAGTCCTACACAAGCGACTACAGCAACACTATACAGCAGTGGACTTAAATGCACCAAACCAATATGGCTTCAAGCCTGGATCCTCCACAACAGACGCTGTGAGGAATCTCCTCATAGCAGTAGAAGAATGCCAAAGCAAAAAGTTCCTGGCCATTTCGGTAGACTTTGCCGGGGCGTTAGACTCCCTCTGGTGGCCGAGCGTCCTTGGCAGACTCCGACAGGCGCAAACTCCAACAAATCTCTTTCATGCCATCAGCTCCTACCTCTCACAGAGAAAGATAGAAGTCATAACCCCTTATCAAAGATTAGTCAGAGAAGTACACAGAGGATGCCCGCAAGGGTCAGTTTTGGGCCCACTGTTGTGGAATTTTGTCTTTGATGAGTTCCTGTGTATCGACCTGGGAGACGTCAAGTCACAGGCATTCACCGACGAGCTAATATTGACAGTGGCGGCTAACACCAGAGCCCAGTTGGAAATAGCAGCAAACAGAGCCCTCATCACTCTACAGCAGGGTTTCTTAACCAGGGGTCCGTGAGCTTGGTTGGGAAAAAAAAAATCAACTCATTAATTTCCTTTACCTATGGATGTATGTAATAAATTACAGTTGTATTAGCTGTATCTGTAGTCACCAATAGAAATAACAGATATTTTCATATCATATTATAGTTATTGCATATCTCGAAAAATCGCTTACGCTCATCGTTACTTTGAAATTACGGCAGTTATTAGACCTTCCGCTAGATCGCACTTCATTGCAGTCCTGCTGTGGACAGACTATCGTGCGACGTAGTTGGCAAACTATCAGGCAAATTAGCGCCTACTAGGCCACTTTTAACACGAATAGACATGCTGGCTACTAGTGTAAACCAGGTATGTTTAAACACGTGCTACGGTTTAGATAACAGTTGAAGTGTGTAATTTAACCTTTTCGCCGCTATATGCGTGTATACCGGTCCAACGGTGGAGGCCCCTGCAGTGCTACAGGCGTGCATGCACGCCCACCGTGTCTGTCAATGCATACAGTCTTCGTATATGTCTTTCTTAGTTGCTAATATTGCATTAATTATTTTTACATTAATTATTTAACATTTGGTACAGACCAAATTTAAGTTGAAATGTCGAAGAAAAGGAAGTATGATGAAAAGAATGTATTATTTGGTTTCACTTGCATTAATGAACTTGACAGGACTCAAATACCGCAGTGTTTTTTGTGCGGAAAAATTCTTGCGAACAGAAGTATGAAGTCAGCAAAACTGAAAGACCATCTCAAGTCTGTCCATGCTGAAAATGCATCTAAAGATGCTGGTTTTTTTCCGTGCAAAAAATCTCAATTCGAAAAAGCAGGGACACTTCCAAAATTTGGATTTGCCTTTTCACAAAAACCTTTTCTTGAAGCATCCTATAAAGTTGTTTACCGTATTGCCAAGCAAAAGAAGCCCCACACTATTGGAGAGACTTTAGTAAAGTCATGTGCACTGGAAATGGTCCAACTGGTCTGCGGACTGGAACAGAGAAAAAAAACAAACTGGAAGCTCTTCCCTTATCAAATGAGGTAATACGTTCTAGAATAGTTGACATGTCTTTTAATATTTTTAAGCAGGTCATCGAGGAAGTAAGTAAGTAAGTGTTTCTAGGATCAAGCGGCACCAGGGGTTCCCCCCATCTCCACGTAGTTTACGTTGTGGTGTATTACAGTACTCTGTAAATGCCAGAGATTTAAAAGTGTATGGATCTTGGATCGTGTAATGTCGTGTACCGTTGTTCTTCTGGCCATTTAGCCGCTGGACCCCTGTTGGGATCCAACGTTGCCCCACTTACGCCCCGTGGAGGCAGGACAAGAACTCCGTAGACTTAGTTTACTCTGGCAGGTCCTGCCGCTTAGTTTCCTAAGATTTCGGCGGCTAGGACCAAAAAAAAAAAAAAACTTTGGGCGGCATATTCCAATAGTCATCAAGAAAATAAAATAAAGTGATTTTTATTATTTGCGTTGACGTGGGGATATTATCGCTTTAACTTTTTAGGCCGAATGCTGGGCGTACGGCGGTTTTGATGTATTAATTTTGATGTGTGGGACTTTCGCTAGCGTGAAGATAGAGGGGAGGGAGGCAGAAATCTGGGGGGAAAAGGCAGAATATGAAGCCAATAGAGGCGGCGGCCCTAGTTTCAGTGGGGCATGCCCATGCCGCACCAGAGAGGAAACAGGGAATGGCGAGAAAGGGGGGGACCGTGTGGCCGTCCCCTCCTCCCGGGGAGTTAGGAATTATAGGTGAAGAGGGCTAGAGTGCCCTCTTCAGGTCTCCAATATGACGTCTGTTTCTCTTCATTGTCAGTCATGGGGCAAGCCGCATCCTTGTGTTCCTCTTTCTTTGGTTCAGCATCCTTCTCTAATTGTGTGATAGCTTTTTTTTTTTTTTTACTTCCCTATCAGGTGGGTTCTGTTATCTTAAACGGGTGGCGTTCCGTTCTCAACTTTGGGTGGCATATTCCAATGGTCATCAATCATTGGGTGATATCCCTGTCCTTAGTTTCTCGCATTCCTTGGTGTCCATATTTGGTTTCATTACTCCTGTTGGCCTTGGTGGATGGCTATTTGTAGTTTTCTTCTGGAGAAGACGTCCTGGGCAAAGCGGCTAAAGGCCGCAAATTCTTCTGGTGTATCCAGGAGATGATGTTCCTGGGTGTTAGGGATGTATTTAATTCTCGTGATCATTTGACATCTGATGTCTTCGTATTCACACTGATGCACAACGTGATGCCATGTTTCTAGTTCGCCGCAGAGACAGTGTGATTCTTCGATTATGCCCAAGGCATTTAATTTGGCCTTGAAAGGCCCGTGGCCGGTGAGCAGAAAAGTAGTGTTTAGGCCTGGGTACAGCCATGCGGGAGCCTTGGGATACCGCTTGGTTACTTGGGGAATAAATTTTTTTGTTATCGCTCCTTTTTCCACATCTGTCCATCTTCTCTGCCAAATTTGTATAAGGTGGTCCACTATTTTTTGTTTCTCCTTTTTCCTGTTGTTGGTGATGTCAATGATAAGACCGCTGTAGGTGGTTTGGGTTCCTTTGGCTAGTAGATACATAAAGTCCGCAGCGGGTTACCTCTAAATCCAAGGGTAGGGTCCCCGCAAGGACCTGTAGGGCACTCGTACTAGTCGTGTTACATGCTCTTGCTATTGTTAATAATATGTTGCGTTGTATCGTGTCCAGTATCCTTTTATTCACTGCTGTTCTTGCTTTCTTGTACCGTATGGGAGATCCATATGTTATTATCGGGATGAAGATGGCTTTATAATACAGGGTACTCCTGTTTATCCCCCAGTCCCGGCGTGTAACTCTGGCAACTAGCGCTGTGTATTTCCACAGTTTCTCTTTTAGATAGATTAGGTGCGGTTTAAATGATAACTTCTGATCGATGATCAGTCCCAGATATTTAATTTGCGGTAACAGTTTGATTGTTTGTCCTACTAGCTTGATTTGTGGTGGTCTTCTAAGGTTTAACCTCTCTCTCAGTAGTACTGAGTCTGTCTTCGTTGGCGAGATTGTTAAGGTGTGTAGTTTTGCCCAGTCCTGCAAGGTTTCAAGGGCTTGGTTTGCAAGCGTTTCAAGGTTCTGTCTGGAATCCGCCGCGACCTTCAGTACGAGGTCGTCTGCGAAGGCCTGGGCCTCCACCTCCCCCAGGTCCATGGTGAGGAACTCGTCAAACACTGTTCCACAGGAGCGGCCCCAGGACAGATCCCTGGGGGCAGCCCCTGCGGACCGGCCAGATCAACTTCTTGTAGGGCGTTATTACTTGGACGTTTCGGTCCGAGAGATAAGTTTTGATGCTCCTGTACAAATTGCTTGGTGTTCTCGCTGCCCTGATCCTGCTATTGTTATTTGTTATTTGGTTTTTAAGAGCATTAGCAACTAAGGCCATATTGCTCCGGGATATGCGGTGGTCATTCCCTGACCTTTCCGCATCCTCCGTATTTGGTGGTGACGGGCTCGAACCCTGGTCTAATCAAGAAGTGTTTGCTACGCACTGCTGCTCCTTCCCACCTGGCTACGGAGGTGCCCCTGAGTCTGCAAAGGACGCTGGGCCACCAGAGGGTGTCGAACGCCCCAGCAAAGTCGACGGCTATGACCAGGAAATATTTCTTGGTACACTGCATCGCTTTGGTGATTGGGCCTTGAACGGCATCTATGGTCGAAGATCCCGATTTGAAGCCATATTGCTTGGGTTAATTCAGGTTTGCCTCATTATAGTGGTTGTGGATCCTTTTATGCAATAATCTTTCGTAAAGCTTGCTGAGTGTCGACAATAAGGCTGTGGGTCTATATGAATTGGAATTTTCCTGGTGTCTGTTTCGATTTTTGAGGATCAGTTTTAGATTGGCCATCCTCCAGCTGGTGGGGAACTGGCCCTGTTTGATACAGGTGTTTTACAGTCGGAGCAGGAGGTCCGGCATAACCTTCGCTGCTTTCTTGACCATTTCCGGCTCGATGACATGGGGGCCAGGGCACTTTTTGTTCCTGGTTTGTAATACCGCTTCTTGTAGTTCGTTCGCTGTGAAAGGGGGTTCTAGTTGTTGGATCTCATATTCTTCGTTTGCTTGGCAAATGGCTTTCTGGTCCTCGTTAGTATGCCTGGTGGGTCTTGGATTAGATTGCTGAGTATGTTCTTTGAGTCCTGCCATGTTGCAGTGAGTGTTCCTTGTGCTGTCTTTGTTGCGGTCATCACTTTGCCTCTGGGGAGTTTGCTTGTTTGTGGTGATTTTATACACCACTCCCCATGGTTCAGTATTTCCTGTTACTTAGACAAGTCGTTCCCAGGATGTTTTCTTGTTTTTCTTAATAGTTTCTGTATAAAAGTTTCGGATCTGTCTATATTGTTGTCTCAGTTCCGCGACTTCCGCCTGGGGCCATGTTCTTCGTGCCTTTTGATACTGCTTTCTTTTATCCTGTACTTGTCTTCTCATTCTTTGCAGCTCCGGGGTCCACCATGGCATTGCTCCCATCATCGGAGTTTTCCTTTTCATGGACGCTTCCGCTGCATTGGTGATTATGCAGGTTATATCTTGTGCGAACTGGCTGGGGTCTATCCTTTCACCTTCAGTCTCCCGTCTGTCCAAGTCCTCCATGTACTGTCTCCCTTGGGTGGATAAGAAATTGCAGTAGGCGTCCCAATTTGCTTTCCCGATTGCGAATCAGTTTGACAGGTATTTAGTGGCGACTGTTCTAGCTTGATTCCTTTGTATGCTGTTGTAAGTGATGGTTCGGTGGTCAGACGTAGTCCACGCGTTTTGTACAGTCCAGTGGGTTACGTTTGTATCTATATTTCTGGACGTTAAAGTTATGTCGATCGTTTCTTCCCATAGCATGTTACAATACGTTGGGAAGCAGAACGGCTGGTTTATGACTGTAAATATTGAATTTGCTAGGAAGTCTAGTTTCCGTCCGTTTGAGGTTCCCCTGTGGTCCGGTTTGGCACTGTGCCAGACAGGTGATCGGCAGTTAACATCCTCTCCAATCAAGATTTTATGCCCTACCAGGGTTGTCTGTACTGATTGTAGATATGTTGTGGCAATGACGATTTCTACTCCAGGCCTACAGTAGAGGGCTATTATGTAGTAGCTGCCAATGGAGCATATTATATGGGCACAGGCTGCTCAGGGCGTGCAAAGTTGTGGTATCTTTGTAACCGTTATCTCTGGATTTCTTACTAGTACTGCTGCCCAGGGGAGGTGTCTTCGTTGCTTTGAACAATTTTATAATTGAGCGGGTATCCCCTTACTTGTTTCTGATTGGTATACGGTTCTAGGACTATGATAATGTCGGCATTATCCTCATCTGCTTGGAGTCGTACCTGCTCAACAGCCGCTCGAGCTCGGTGGGCGTTTAGTTGGTGTATCTTTAGTACGCCGCAATTGTATTTTTTATGTTGTATTCCCCTAATAAATTTTTTGTTGGTAGGTGCCTTTTACCTTGAGGTAAGTGGGACAGTTTGAGTCTCGGATGGAGTGGTTGTGATCCATTCTGAGGCTTTTGCAATTGGTGCAGATGGGTTCCTTAGTTTTGTTGGGGCAGTTCTTAAAATCATGTCCCCTCTCTGAGCAGTGGCCGCAGGTTGGTTCCTTTTGGGCACAGGTGTGAGTGGTGTGGCCATATTTGCAACATCTAAAGCACATCGGTATGGCCACATGCTCTCTAAAACGGAGGCAGCTCCACTCGACAAAAATCCTGCTTTGGTTTTTTAGGACCTGCCAGGTGGGCGGAGTCAGCTCAACTGTCTCGTTATATCCTCCATTTGTTTTGGACTGGGTTCTGTATTTTGGGGGCTAAGGAGCCATCAGGCGACCGCCGCAAATAAAAATAGCAGGAACCACCATTAAATTAACAAGGAAATAAAATATTTAAGTATTATCCTGATGGAAACATCCTTTACACCCAACCTCACCCACCTCAGAGAGAAACTGCGGAACTATGCCGCACTCGTAGCAAGAGTATCTCGCGGGGATTGGGGACTCAACACAAAAACTCTGTCCCTACACTACAAAACAACATTTATCCCAGCGATCCAATTTGGTTCAATAAAGCGGAAACTGCGGGCAATAGAAGACTACTGGACACCATCCAACGAAACATACTGTTACCTATCACTACAGCATGCAAAACGGTGAGCACCCACGCTCTTCAGGTACTGGCGGGAGTGCTACCACTGGACCTTGAGGTGACTCGCTGTGGGCTGATGTATCTACTCTCAAAGGACATGCCAGCCACTATCTATGGCCTTACCCTGGACATAACCAGCAACCGAAAAACAAAAGCAAAGAATCGTGGCTCACCTGTTGCAACACAGATGGGAGACATCCACCAATGGACAAGTAACACGACGATTCATATCGATAGTTGCAAAGATGTATCCAAAAGCACCATCATGGTTCTACACAGGGTTAAATACAACCTTCTTACTGACGGGCCATTGTCCATTTAAGGAAAAACTCAATGCACTTCGGATAACAGAAGAGTCCACTTGCACCTGTGGGGAACTGGAAACTTGGCACCATATCATGTATGACTGCAAAAAACTATGAAGAACACAGATGCAGACTTATAACCGAGATCAAATACCTGCAAAAAAACCAAGAGCACCACCTCCTGGATTCAGAAGATGAATAGAAAACCCTCAGCCGCTTCGCACTAGACACCTTCAACAGAAGACAAACAGAAATTGCAATCCACAATGCCCGAATAGGTGCAGCAAATAAATAAAATAGAAATAAAGCGACAGCACAAAGGAAATGATGGAAAGCAATACCAAGGAGACAATGCACAAGGAATAGACACCAAACAGAAATAATATGCACCAAGGACTTGGAGTAACACCAAAACAGAAACACCGAAATGACTCAGACAGAAAAGGAACGTGGAACCCAATATCAAATGGGAACTACTCTCTCCTAGGAAGAAATCTCACTGGGCACGACTCTGATCACCACAGTCAGGACAAGACTCACATATGAGTGAACACCGGATTGGACTTAGCAGAAATCACTGCATTATTGCCTTTTGGCGATCTGGGCGGGGCACCCTTTCCCAGCCCACTCTTTCTCCTTATCCTCGGCGGGGGGATGCGACGGTTTCCTCTAAATGCGTCTTTTTTGACACTTATTTAGAGGAAACAACAATGACTTCCTCTCACACGTTTATCTTGTTTCAGTTATTTTGCACTCGGAGCAAAAACCATATCCAACTAAACACAAACATGATATTTGTCTCCCACGCATACATTTTTTTATTTTATAACAAATCACAAGCGTATATATATATATTTTTTTTTTTTTTTACATACATTAAGTTTCCTTCAGTATTTACATATATTCAGTGCACGTTCAGAATAGTTAATTGACATTGTCATTTACCCATAAATCATACACATTTAATCCCCTTCACTTGAAATAGCACTATGAATACGGGTTAGACTTTTTTTTTTTTTTTGCAAGTTAAAAGTGCACACGTCCTCACTCTTAATGCATTCATTCATGTAGCTGCGGGATTACCCTTACAACATATACCACATTCATTCAACAAGGGTGTTTTTTTTTTTTTTTTTTCTTTCATTCTTATGTTTTCTTTTCAGCAGTTTTCTGTGGCAGACGTTGAGAGTGCCGACTGAACATTGTTATTCAAACAGTCCTTGAATTTGCTATCATGCTTGCTCCCACCACCACGGCGAGCACCCACACTGACAAAGAGCTCCAATTGGACATGAAAATTCATTCAAACGTTGTATTTACTCACAGGTTTACATTCATACACATACTCTAATTTTTTAGGTATGCAATTACACGCAATTAGGTATGCCAGTGCACGCACACACTTATAGAATTTGCATACATGTACCAATCACGACGCTATTGGCGGCTAGTTTCTACAAGTCATGGGGCGTGAAAATTAAGTGTGCGCTAGAATATGAGGCCCAGTGTACCTGATATTTTTACCAGATAAGAAAATTAACTTTGTATCATAAATATCATTGTTTAAGTTGATTGGTGTGGACGCCACACCTCGCCTCGACCCCTGCTTACGTTGGCTCACACTTAGGTCACTTCCAGTATATCAGGTATAAGGTATGTTCGTGTCAGACGGCGCCTGGGATTTCTCCCATCTCCGCGTATGTTCACTGTATCGAGGACAATACACTGTCAAGCCAGAGACTTGAAAGTGTGTGGGCCATGTCTGTGCAGAGTGATCTGTTGTGCCCATTGTTTGTCTGGCTTATTGGCCGCCGGGCCCCTGGTGGGGCCCGACATTGCCCATACCTTGCCACGTGGAGGCTAACCGGGTGTCCAGAATCATGACGAGTTGCTCCGGCAGGTCCTGCCACCTAGTTTCCTGGGATTTCGGTGGCTAGGACCTAAAAAAAAAAAAAAATAATAATAATAATAAAAGTAAAAAATAAAATAGTAATAAAAAAAATAAATAAAATAGTAATAAAAAATATATATATATAAAAAAAAAATATATATATATATACACACGCGTTTGACGTTAATTCTTAAGGAGATTGCTGTTAGGAAATCGCTGGTTGGGGTTGAACGCTAGAAAGATGTGTTGTTAAAAGGCCTAATAGGTCGGGCAGAATTTTGTTGTTATTAAATTTAGACGTGTGGGCTATACGTTAGATGAAAGATAAAAGTGGGAGGGAGGGGAGGCTGAAGACTGGGGGGTAGAAGTAAGGGGTTGATAGAGGAGATGACCCCTGCTAGACAGTATGGCATGCCCATGCCACACCAGAGGGGAGTTTGGATGGCAGGTGGGGGAGATGAAGAAGAGTTATTTCCCCCTGCCATGGATAAGGTATACAGTTAGAGTGGGGGAAGAGACTGAAGACTGGGGGGGAAGGCAGAAGCATGGGGACGATAGAGAAGGCGACCTCAGGTGGTCAGTGAGGCAGGCGCATGCCTCACCAGATGAAGAGATGGGTTGGCAGGAGAGGGAGGAAACAGAGCATGTCTCCTCTCCCTCCTGCCGGGGAAAGGGAATTTAAGATGAATAGGGTAAGGGTACCCCATTCAGCTCCCCATATAGCATTTGGCAGCGGAGCTGCTAGTGGTTCTAGTCCGTTTCCAGGAGCGATCGGACCGAAGCATGATCGTTCATGGGGTGGTTCCCGTCCGTTCTGCAGTTTTTACCGTCAAAAGGTCCGGGTTTGCTTGTCGGCGTTTGTGGGGTCTTTCTTGTGACATTTCCCATCCATGTGGTGTTTGCGTCAATGTTGTTTATAGAGTCATTTCTCATTTATTCAACTTTAGGTACACTTCAGGGTTTAGTGCCTTGATGATCGGAGGCCATTGGGTTCAGGCGTCTTCCGCGGGATGATTTCCTTCGAGGTTTGTTCATTTCCTTATTGTGTCAGTGGTTGATTGCGGTTCGCTGCGATAAGAGCTCTCCGTCTTGTGAACAGGGCCAGTGCATAGCTGGAGAAAGCCTGATATTCTTCCCTGGTGTCAAAGATGTGGTGCTCCTGGCCGTATGGTAGATACTGTATTTTGGTGGTGAATGCACTGCGGAGGTCGTCATACAGCTGGCAATCATGCATGAGGTGCTGCCAGCTCTCCAGCCCCCCGCAGGTGCAGGTGGGATCTTCTTGTATTCCGAGTAGGGATAGTTTTGCATTCAGAGCTCCATGTCCTGTCAGTAGGTATGTGACTTGTAGGCCCGGGGAAAACGAGGGTGGGAAGTTAGGAAAAACCCGGCCAATGTTGGTCAGAAACTTTTTGGTGATTTCGCCTTTTTGCGAGGTGGCCCATCTATCCTGCCACACCTGCAGCAGGTGAGCATGCAGCTTTTTATTTTCCATAGTCTTGCTATTGATGATGTCGGTGGTGAATCCCAAACATGTCTGTGGGATACCCTTGTCCAGGTGGTGCGTGAGGGCCCTGTCGAATGATCTCTAAGTCCAGTGGAAGGACACCAGCAAGGACTTGCAGGGCATGCGTGCTCACTGTGCTGCAAGCTCGAGTAATGGTCAGAAGGATTGATCGGTGAATCGAGTCAATGATTCGTTTATTGACAACAGTTGTGGCTTTTTGATACCATGCGCCAGATGCATACGTGACTATTGGGGTGAAGATGGTTTTATAGAAAAGACGTAGTACCCGTCTGTCTAGGCTCCAGTCTCTGCGAGTGACTCTGTACGCAAATATTTCAGGTGGTCCTGAAATGATAGATTCGGATCTAGAATCATGCCTAGGTACTTTAGCTGCTTTGAGAATTTAATTGTTTTCTGGTCGATCTTGATTTGTGGAGGCCGCCTGAGGTTGAGGCACCCCTTGAGCAGAATGGAGTTTGTCTTTGCAGGGGATATTCTAAGTTGATTTTTCTTTGCCCATTCCTGAAGGATGGACAGAGTCCCATTTGCCAGTATCTCCAGTTGTGTCCTTGAGTCCGCTGTCACTGTCAGTAAGAGGTCATCAGCAAAGGCCTGCGATTTTACCTCGTCAAGGTCTATAGCTAGGAAGGAGTCCATTACTATGTTCCACAGTAGTGGTCCAAGGACCGAACCCTGTGGACAGCCGCGAAATGTATTCTTGGAGAGGGTCCCATAGGGAGCAACAATCCTGATGGATCTGTTTGTGAGGTAGCTCTTGATGACCCTGTAGAGGTTGCCTGGGATCCCAGCAAGCCTTGCCAAGATGCTTGGCCACCAAAGTGCATCGAAGGCCCCAGCAAAGTCCACGGCAATCACGAGGAAATACTTCTTGGTGCATCTTGTTACTTGTTCTTGTAGGTGTATTAAGGCATCCACGGCTGAGCGACCCCGCCTGAAGCCAAACTGGTTGGGTGATGCCAGGCCAGCCCTGTCATAATATTGCTCTATTCGTCTATAGAGAAGGCGTTCAAGTAGTTTACTTGCAACTGTGAGAAGTGCGAACGGTCTGTACGATTCTGGGAGGTGTGGTGGTTTGGTCGGATTTTTCAGGATTAGTTTGACGTTTGCTTTCTTCCACGAAGTCAGGAAGGTGCCACAGTGAAGACAGAGGTTGAGCAACAGGTTCGGGGAACACTGTCTTTTTGATGATTTCGGGCTCCAAGAGGTCTGGTCCAGGGCATTTATTTCCCCTAATGAGGGTGGCAGCACTCTTGAGCTCCTCCACGGTGAAGTGAGGTTCTGTCGTTGCTGTTTGATAGCTTTCATTTTCTAAGCAGAGTTGGATCTGCTCTGTTGTCTCCGGTTGTATAGCTGGGTGGAAGACTGTGTCCAGGATATTGGAAATGGTCTGCTCCCAGGTTGTGGACATGCCTCCTTGGGTCAATGTGGTGGCGGCAATAACTTCCCCTCGGGGGAGTTTATCCATGGTCAGTTTGTAGACGATTCCCCAGGGGTTCTCGTTTCCCATAGTAGAGACCATGCGCTCCCAAGATTGCTGTTTACAGCTTCTGATTTGGGCTGTGTAAGTGTTCCTTGCTTCTTTGTAGCATTGTCGGAGTACTTCAACCTCTGCCGTCGGCCAGGAGCGCCTGGCCCGCTGACAGGCCTTTCTTCTGGTTTGTGTTTCTTTCCGGAGTCGTTGCAGTTCTAGGTTCCACCAGGGCACTGCCCCAGGGGTTGGATTTTTCTTTTTAATAGCAATGTCGCTTGTGTGCGTTATGATCTCTGTTACCTTGATTTGGAGGTGATCTGGGTCTTTGAGGCGCTCAAGCTCACTCTGTCTCTGTTGTATGCTGGTTTTTAAGGTACTTTGGAAGAGTTCCCAGTTTGCTTTGGATATAGAGTATCTGTGAGTGGTTTGTCTAGCTGCCGGTACCCTAGTCAGTGATCTGTTGAGTTGGAATGTAATGGCTCGACGATCAGATGTTGTTCAGGCCTCTTGGACGGACCAGTCGGTAGTATTATTAGCGATGTTGCTGGAAGCCAAGGAGACATCTATGGTGGCCTCCCACAGTGTATTACTAAATAGTATATCAGGTACCATATTTCAGGATTTATAGGCTGGTGTTGTACCCAGAGTAACAGTCCGGACATCGTGCAAGTGCAAGCAGAGGACTTGGTTGTCGCAGAACGAATGGGCTTCGCCGAAATTTGGCCCATTGACTCGTGTGTTGCCTGAATATTATCGGTTCCATCAGCGTTCATAAAACCTCTTGCTATATAATATCTGTGTACGGATCATATCTTTAATTTGATAATAAGGGCCTACCATCGAGGTTAGGGAATTTAGGGCTTATAGTGAATGACGGTATAATGGGAATAAATGTTTTTGAAAAGTCAAGTGCATTCAGAGATATGATAAACTCTTTTTACACAACACATATGCAGATTAGTTATTTTACTTTAATGGAGTTAAGACGGATTCTGCGATCGAATTGTTTGTGATACAAATGGCTAACAGAATATTGTGGAGGTTGTTTATAAAGGCTAAAAGCATCAATTTTAACGTTCAGTGGTTAGTTTTTTTTTTTGTTTGTTTGTTTGTTTTATCAATAGATTTTCTTTCTGATGTAATGCTTACAAAGCAGAAGGGGGGAAGAAAAGAGAAAGGAAATAAAGGAAGAGAATGCCTATGTCTAGATTTGATCATATATACTCAAAGTTATAAAAACACGTACAAAACTATTTTATCTATTACACTACTTGTTCAACTGCTGTCGTTGTGCTTATATCCTGTTCAGTTTGTCTTTTGCGCAAACGCATATATACTTAATTTTTCATTTAAAAATTAACTCATTCAATTCTGGTGAAACTTTTTTCGAACGATATATGATTTGTCTTTGTAGATGCAAAACTTAATGCCGATATCGTGTACAAACATATTCAAGAATGTTTTTGATAATGTATAATAGATTTAAACTATAAAATGTCAACTGTTCGAAAAAAACAAAAAAAAAAAAACAAACAAAAAACAAATACAGATCTTCATTTGAAGTTACAACTTCAAATGAAGATCTTTAAATGAGACAATTACGATGAGATCATTTTTCAAGTTGGAATTTTGTGCCCTGCAATAAATACACAGACCCTGTATTTATTGATCGGATGGGATATTTACCCGAATTTCCAGATAACGCAGCACTGAACACTTCCGACTGATAAGCTAGAATCGAAGTTAAGACGTAGAGCTGGCATGTCACGAAAATGACGTCACTCACTAAACGGCTCGAGAAGCGAAGAATACTGAATGTCTCATTCAGCCGATCTGTCGTAAATCATCTTTAAGAAAGTGCGGAAGAAGTATTATTTAGTTGACCCTGGTTGCTAAGCTACCGCAATTGCTTTCTACCTGTATTAGTAAGGTGATGGAAAAAGAAAGTAAAGCAAAACAAGCTCAGTCGGTTGACTAGTCTTCATTGAATGGCGGGGATTTCGGTATTAGTAAAAACTCTGACCATGGTCATGGTGAATTGTTAGCGCATTTTGTACAGAACTGGTATATAAATAAAAATTATTTTCCTTTTGTTAGACAAAATAATGTAAGGAAACCAAACTAATTAATACCAGGCTTTAAAAAAAAATTGCTTAATTGTAAGCTAGCTATTCATTATTTTGTTAAACGAATTATATCTGAATCCGCCTTGGAATTAACATTAGCTTTAAACGTTCCTTAAGATTAGTTATATGTGTATATATATATATATATTATATAATATCGGTGTAGATACACCATAGTTAACCCATAAATTCGAACTACGTATGTAGTGTAAGAGGCATCGTTTTAATAGTATCTCATTGTGGGTGCCTTCACAACGTGATAGCTGGTATTGCACTACTTCAAATAAATAACGCTTCTCTAGTACAGAAGACTACTGTTGTTTATTTTCAGAGGATAACACCACTCAGGCAATCGTTCAGAAGCTAGTGGGCTTCATCATCAGTGGGCGGGCAGGTACCCTGGTAGTGCAACATACCATAACAGTCACAGTTGTGAATATATATATATATACCCACAATATGAGAGATGCCAAAGGGTGTTGGCAATAATGTATTTATATAGTTAATTACTAAAACCCATAAGGATTATGCCTTGTGCATTTCGTTTTCAAAAAAAAAAAAAAAAAAAAAAAATATATATATATATATATATATATATATATATATATACATACACACACCGGTATATATATTATATTTCATTTTATTTTATTTATTTATTTTTTTCTTTCCCCTTTTAAGTAGCTCTTGCTCTTTAGCTGAAGATAAATTTTCTTCTTACGTATACAGTCAGAAACCAAACTTCGTTCTCTGATTGTATAATCAAAATAATCAAGAAATATTTACAAGCAGAAGGGGGAAAAAAGTGAAAGAAAGAGGAAGACTCCAGACGTCTAGATTTAATCGCATGTCGGGCACAACTAGGAGTAAGTCACCACCATTTTATTATTAAGTTTTAATTTTTTTTATTTTAAATAATACAAATTATATAATTTAATATATAATTTTTTATAATAGTACAATACAATATTTATTTCCAATAATGAATTTCTACACATCATAGAGCTTAAGGAGTACTTAGCGCTTTGCCAACAAATTTAAATTCTTCTTCTTTGAATTAACTATTTCAATTCTAGTGAAATATTTGAATTCTAGTGAATTAACATAACACCTTATACAAAATAATTGTATCCCCTTTGAGAGGAGAAAGAAATAATAATCTTGATTCTATCTTACATAGTATATAAGAAAAAGGAAAGCGAATAAAATCTTATTCTATACGTTCATTTTGAATAACTTGTTTCCTCTTCAAATTTTAGTTTGCCAATCGAATAAGTATTTTTAAAAGTCAGTTTTCTTAAGCTGGTGTTGACAATATTGACACGATTCTTTAAACTACAATATATTTGTACAGGTGTGGGATGATATAACACAGTAGTTCTTTACGATCTGAGAGAATATGCTTTTGGAATAGTTGTACTGACTGTAGAAAGTGGTTTCTCTTTATTTTTAAAGATTAGAGTTAATTTAAATTTTAGAGGTGGGTTACACAAGTGAGAAGTAACTTGAGAAGTACCTGATTCATCAAATTACTATTATTTCGCATTTGTTTCTCCATAATTAACTTAAATATTCTAGTCAGAAAATTATTCATATATCTTAACTGTGTTGTATTAGCTCTGGTACAGATATTAGCAGCTTAGTTTAAAACTGAATCTAGTTAAGGAAAGTAGGTAGAGATTCCGGTAGTTGACATTCAGTTATTTTGAACGTGGTAAAATAAGTACCGGAAGAATCTCAGTTTGCACTCAATATAATTAATATGTTTAGTAAAATTAAAATAATATAAAGATACTTGCTCTATTTCTTTGCAAGAGCAGGATTTATACATTAATAAGTGTAAGCATCTGTGGTTATCGAATCCTATTGTGGGTATGCCATCCAGTAATCTGATGAGAAGGTTTGATTAATAAGGGTTTTGTTTTCACTAATTACGAGTTTGTTCATTATTAGCTCACGCTTATATATTAATTATATCTGTCTGTAAATCAGTGGTCATTTGTAGTAAATTCTTACCTATAATATTCACAAAGATGTTGAATAATATTGAGCCAGAATGAGTACCATTAATAATTAGCGACCAGTAATAATATTCGTTTATTTGCTACCAGTAAGAAGTATAAAGCAGAGTTATATGTCAATAAAAATAAAGTCTGACCTCTGTCGTTGTGGAAGTTGATAGCTTAAACAAATTCAAGGAAGAACTAGTCAAACGTTCGGAGTGAATGGGATGTTTTTTTTTTTTTTTTTTTGGCTGATGCTGTATAAGCGTGCTTTTTCGCATCATATGCCTCTATTAGTGCTAATGCAGGTTTCACCAGACAGGTCGGCCAAAAGTCCGCTCCAGAAGAGGGACCAAGCACGGAAGTTATTTGTTTTTTAGGAGTATTAGCAGCTCAGGCCATATGCGGTGGTCATTCCCTGACCTTTCCGCATCTGGTGGTCACGGGCTCGAACCCCGGTCTAATCAAGAAGCGTGTACTACGCACTGCTGCTCCTGCCCTCCTGGCTACGGAGGCGCCCCAAGCACGGAAGAAACTACAGACAATGACAAGCAAAGTACGCCCCGAGACAGCCATAGGAGCTTATATAAATGATTAATAAAATAAAGTAAAAATAAAATAATTTGTAATAAAAAATATAGTTTCAAGAACGCGCCTAAAAGTGTCAGTGGTTTTTTGGTAATGTCATGGTAGAGAATGGGTACACACTGCGCTGTGAATGGTTGCAATTATATTACACGTACAAAAATAATATCGTGGCAC
This sequence comes from Mastigoproctus giganteus, assembly GCF_048544385.1. Taxonomy (NCBI): domain Eukaryota; kingdom Metazoa; phylum Arthropoda; class Arachnida; order Uropygi; family Thelyphonidae; genus Mastigoproctus; species Mastigoproctus giganteus. The sequence goes on along the minus strand of NC_143575.1, from coordinate 179,946,687 downwards.
CATACATGAAAATTTTGTTTTTATCAACAGAAATGCAGTCCGTTATTACTGAACAGCTTAGCAAATCTCGGAAAATAAGAATTTCAAAGAAGCTCTGCAACTGCACCCTATTAAGAAATGGTCCTTCAAAAATCCTATAGGACCTGGAGATAGTTCATTATATTATAGTGTTTTTATTGCTTAGACTTAACAGAGCCAATAGTGAGTACTATTCTTGTTATCTAGATCAGCGTTCTTCAATTGGGGGAAACAAAAATATTTTGGAACAATTGAAACGTATTTTTTAACCATATTGTGTAGTAATTACACTATTGCCATTATTAAGCTAAGTGATGATTCGTCAGAATTGATTTTTTCTATTTTTTACTTAAGCGTGTTTTGTATTGTGGTGAAATATAGTAGACATACATATATGGGGGTACAAAAATAAGAAAGTGCCGACCGGGCTAGTAGGGTGGGTAAAGTGCCTGCCTGACAACAAAGGTCGCGGGTTCGAATCCCGCCTCGGGCTTGGATCAGAGTAAATGCAAAAACTTTCGGAGGTGCATTATGGCCACAGAAGCCGATGCGCCAAAAAAAAAAAAAAAAAAAAAAACCGTGGTTCTTTGGGGGTACGCGAACAAAAAAAGGTTGAGAAACACTGATCTAGATAGTATGAATGGATTTGTTTTCGGTAGGCAAATTAAAACCAACGTTACTTGAACAGGAAAGCATATAAATGCTAAATAAAGACATAAAAGCGGCCTCTGCATGAATGATTGAACGATTAACCCGACCTTTATAAGAATGCTTCATTAGTTCTCAGTTCTATAAGTTGAAATATTAATTGCATGCGATAGTTACTTTACTCCATTTTTGTATAAGAGCACTCTAGCAGCAGTGTACGGTAACAAAAGCTCTATTTACGAATGCGGAAGCAAAATTCATTCCACTTCGTAAAGAAGAGTGAGGGAAAAAAGTGAAAACACATTTTCAGTTAGCTTGCATTATTCTAATATCAAATGGAATGGATTTTTGTTTGAATGGCATAAAGATACTCAATTCCCAACAATATATATTTTTTTAAATAAACAGTATAAAATTGCACTTTTTAGTTTAAATTTATAATCTTAAATTTATTTGAAGTCATTAATGCCTAAGAAATTTAGAGGTAAACAGAAAAATATATTTAATGCTATTTGAAACAATAGTTAGATATATTTCTGATTTTGTATCATATATCTTCTAAAAGGGGCTAGATTGTGTTTGTGTGTTGCAGCGTCACGGCTCCATTACTGTGAAACCGAGAGACATACTGAAGGAATGTAGGGGTGTGCACCTATAAGTAATCCAGTAAAAAATAATAAAATAAAAATTAAGGATTAATTAATGAATTAATTATTAATACCTTTATTTAGTATCTGTTATAAGAGAGGATGCCATTACTGATTGACTTATAAAAAATCATAAAACTTAAAAAGTAAAGGCTTTTACGTAAAAGTTAAGTAAAGTAAAAAGTTCACTTAATTTTATGAACTCTTGGTAAATGTGGTATCGCGATAACTGTTATTAAAAGTCTGAGATTTAATGTTAACGAAAAATACGGTAGACGTCAACAATAACTTGGCCATTGATATAGAAAATTCTTTCCACAGAAAACATGTAGAATCCAGAAATTAACGGAAACGTACTCAAGTAGTAGTAGTAGTAGCAAATGATGAAAGAAGAGAGAAAAAAAAAAAAAAAAAACACACTTCACCCGTCCACTTCCACAACAGATGGCAGCCTGTTCCAACAATCAACCACCCACTGGCTGAAGGCAAACTTCCGCACATTTATCGTGCAACCATCCTTCCTCAAATTGAATTTCTGCCCCTCATGGTGTAGTCTCAGCAAGAGCTAAAATACCATTAACATTTAGCTTAATCAATTCGATCCTTAAATCAGCTTAATTAGCTTAATCCATTCTACCTTAGAGGGGGCTTAGAGGGGAACAGGTATCCTGTGTGTTATCAGACACTCAGCCTAAAACACTGATGGATCCAATATCTCTCTATTACAGAAGATTTAGGATAAGTCCGGTTGGCCTGCCTCCCTAAAATCCACTCATGCACACCTTCTCGATGGTAAGCCCTGTTACGTCACTTAGGTGGCAACGAACGTGTAGAGTGGTTCTCTTCAAGATGCCTGGTCAGCATGAAGAGGAAAAGACCAACCCCTCCAGCAATATGAAAGCACGACGAAACAAATGGCCCTCAGTCCCCAGCAGCTTTCACTCTCCCTCTTACGGCAGCGATAGGATTAGAGTGGAAGCAGAGGGTGCTAAGAATCTCTGGGTACGACCAGGCTGCCATGCACGGAAACTGAACTTGGCCTGTTATAACGTAAGAACACTCATCGGTGAAGACAGGATATTAGAGCTGGAAAAGGGATTAGAAAATGTGAATTGGAATATCATCGGTTTGGCTGAAACAAGAAGAAGAAATGAATCACTTATAAGTTTATCAAGTGGAAATCTGCTGTACACCAATGGAAACAGTGAAAGGAGTGAAGGTGGAATTGGGTTTCTGGTACATAAAGATTTTAAAAACAACATTTTGGAATTCAAAAGTACATCACCAAGAGTGTCAAGACTAATACTAAAGATTTCTAAGAGATACAAGCTAAAGATTATAATGATTTATGCACCAACATCGAGCCATGATGATGAAGAGGTTGAAGAAATGTACACTGAAATTGAGAGTCTTCTAGATGAGCAGAAAACCCACTACACTATTATTATGGGAGACTTCAATGCTAAGGTTGGAAAAAGACAAAACAGCACAGAAAGGAGAACTATAGGAAATTTTGGAATTGGTGAAAGAAATGAAAGAGGTGAAAGACTTGTGTAATTTGCAGAATCTCAAGGACTGTCAGTAATGAACACTTTTTTCAAGAAAAGGGTGAACAGAAAGTGGACATGGAAGAGTCCAAATGGATTAACTACTAATGAAATCGACTTCATCCTCACTAATAGAAGATATATTGTGAATGATGTCACCGTCCTAAATAAGGTAAATGTTGGAAGTGATCACAGAATGGTAAGATGTACACTTGATATAGATGTAGGAAAGGAAAGGAAAAAACTGACTCGAGTAAATAATACAAAGGTCTTTGAGATAACAGAAGAGGAGAAAAAGCAGTATGTACTGGAACTTAAGAACAAGTATGAGCTTCTGCAGACTGCTGAGGACCAAGATATCAACGAGGAATATTACAACTTTTTGAAAGGGATAAAGCCCAAGAAATCTATAAGGAAAAAGAAATCCAAAGAAGAAAAAATTAGTCAAGAAACACTTGTCATGATGAACCGAAGACGACAAATGAAAAGCAAGAAAAACACTGACAGGGAGAAAATTGAGTATACTGAGTTATGCAAAGCCATTAGAAAGAGACTCAGAGAGGACATAAGAAGATTTAACACAAGAAAAGTAGAACAAGCATTAAGGGAAAACAAAGGATTTAAATCAGCAGCCATGAGCAGTAATACAGAAAGACAAATGATACTGAAACTGAAGAATAGCGATGGTGTACTTATAAACAGCAGAGAAGGCATAATTCAAATAGCAGAAGACTACTATAGAGAATTATACAAGGAGCAGGGGAATGATGCCAGCAGTGGGGAAGATGGATTGCAAAGTAGCAACACATACGACATACCCAATATTCTTCCTGATGAGGTAGAACATGCATTGAAGAAAATGAAGAATCAGAAAGCCCCGGGGGAAGATGAAGTTACTGTAGAGTTGTTAAAATTGGGAGGAAGAGACATAACACAAAAACTGGCAAGGCTCTTCACAAAGTGCATTAGAAAAGGTGTGACGCCTAAGCAGTGGAATAATGCAATCATAGTTTTGCTGCATAAGAAAGGAGATAAATCAGAAATTGGAAATTATAGACCAATTAGCTTGTTATCCCACATCTACAAGTTGTTCACAAGGGTCATTACTAACAGATTAGAAAGAATACTGGATGAGAATCAACCGAAAGAGCAAGCTGGCTTTAGGACAGGATTCTCAACTATGGATCACCTTCATGTAATATCACAGCTAATGGAGAAAGCAAATGAATATAAAACACCATTATGCCTGGCATTTGTGGATTATGAAAAGGCATTTGACTCCATACAGCATAAGGCAATGTTTCGGGCACTGGAAAGACAAGGCATTGATACCCCATATATTATGATTTTGAAGAAAATATACGAGAGTGCTACCTCCTTTATTAGACTAGACAAAGACAGTTGGAAATTTAAAATTGAGAAAGGAGTTCGACAAGGAGACACAATATCTCCTAAGCTGTTTACTGCTGCCCTTGAGGAAGCTTTCAGAAGATTAGACTGGTCGCAGAAAGGAGTCAATGTGAACGGAGAGTACCTAAACCATTTGCGATTTGCAGATGACATTGTGGTCATAAGCCATGATCCCAAAGAATTAGAGGAAAATCTTAATCAGTTATGCACAGCTAGTAAGGATTTTGGACTAAAGATGAATATGGCTAAAACAAAAGTAATGATGAACAAGTATGCCACAGAAAGAGACATAATGATTGAAGGAGCAGTAATTGAAAAGGTGGAGTCATATACTTATCTGGGACAAGTTATTAGCTGTAATAATGATAAATGGCTGGAAGTCAAGAGAAGAATAAATTTTGGATGGATAGTATTCAGGAAATATAGTCACATACTGAAGAGCAATATCCCAGTTTGTCTGAAACGTAAAATAATGGACCAATGTATACTCCCCACCATGACTTATGGAAGTGAAACTTGGGCACTCACCAAAAGAATGGAAGAGAAGCTGAGAACCACACAGCGAAGAATGGAACGAATCATATTGGGAATAAGACTGTTAGATAAGAAGAGAAACACATGGATTAGGCAACAAACTCAAGTAAAGGACATTCTTATCAAAACTAAAGAACTAAAATGGTCTTGGGCAGGACACATAGCTCGAAGACATGATGACAGATGGACTAAGAAAATAACAGAATGGTATCCAAGAGGAGCTAGAAGAAAACCTGGAAGACAAAGGCGGAAATGGATAGATGAAATTCATGAGTTTGTGGGTAGTAAATGGATGTCCAGTGCTCAAAACAGAAGCAACTGGAAAGTTGCTGGAGAGGCCTTCATCCTGCAGTGGATTGAAAATGGCTGATGATGATGATGATGATGATGATGATTCTACCTTAAAACCTCAATCAGATCTCCGCGCAGGTACCTAATCTCCAGACGCTACAACTGAATCCTTTTTTGGTAAAATCACCCTTTTGTTCCCTTCACCAATCTGGCTACCTTTTCTGCACCCGTTCCAGCAGATCTGCATCCTTCCTAAGGTGAGGGCTCGCGACCTGTACACAGTACTCAAGATGCCACCTAACAAAGGGATAATTCACCTCCTGATCCCTGCTAGCAGATTTGTATATCATTGGCAAAACCCCATGAGTTTTGTCAATGATATACAGTGTTTAACCACATACAAGGTGAAGGTGATTCAGGAGAAATAGTAAATATTTTGGGAGGTTATAGTATCTATTATATTCTGAGCAAAAAAGATCATATAAACATGTGTCCAATTTTCAATGGATACGGAGATGCAGCTGTTTCAAATTGGCGTGCACAGCTCTCTGAATCAGATGTGACCAAGAAGTTATAACCTGACGCTGTTTGGTGTTAGAAGTGTTGTTAAGAATACCGCACATCTTCACACATGTCGATATGATGTTTGTCTATGGTTTTTGTGGTGGAAGTGCAACTGATGCTTCTAGAGAATAACGTCGACGGTTTCCTAACCGCAGAATACAGGATTCAAGAGCGTTTATAGGTGTTTACACCAAACTGCGCGAGACTGGTACAGTTCCTAGCGCTCATATTTCTTCTGAACGTGCAAATGAACAAAATGTGGATGAAATAGAACACATTCTTCAGTCGGTAGAACGTGGTTCTACTATTAGCACACGCGAAGAATTTCTACGCGTATCAGTGTTCCACAGACAAGAGTATGGCGAACATTACGTGAGCACGGCTTGTATAGTGGACATAGTGTTTTTTGTTATGCGGTTCCCGTGGTTCCCACAAATCCGCGTTAAATACTCTGTTAACATAGCAAAGCCAGTCAGTGTGGGTTATGTGTGAGTAGTGTGTTGTTTGACTGGCCTCTTCGTTACTGGGAGGCGCGATCACCAGGAAGGAGCCACCCAGCATCCGTCCACTGGCACGAGGAGTCGGACCAAGGAGTAAAAGACATCTGACGGGCCGTCCACACTCTTGCAGGAGCGAGAGTGGGGAGGGCCAAGGAAAGAGCGGAGAAGAGACAGGAAAGTGGAAGACAGACAAGTGTAGGCATCCTCAGTGTAGGCATCCTCCCAGGCGAAACGGAGCAGGAAGAGTGCTAGGTGCAGTTGTGGGAGTCCTGGAGAAAGACTGTGGGTAGGAAGAAGAGAATAGGTAAAGTTCAAATTAAAGAGTCCAGGATCGTCACAATGGAGAATCACGGAGCGGCGTCGACAGGGCTGTCCGCCATTTGCAGTTTCATGTCTGGAAGTTTCCGGTGCTGGGTATCAGTTGCTGTCTAGAGGAGGTTATCCAGGAGTAGTGTTCGGGAATTGCAGGTGATGCCAGCGACGACGAAAGACCTCGTTGGCATAACTGGTCAGTGCACGGAAGGCATCATTAGATTCCAATAACTTGGTTTCTGGCCGAAGTGATGTAGTGTGGAGGTCTAGGAGTAGTTGGTTTCTTAGATCTAAGTATACGTTGCATGAGTGCATCACGTGATCCCAGTCTTCAGGTTCTCCGCAGGTACAGAGGGCATCCTCGACTAGGCCGAACTGTAGAAGGCGTCTCTTGAAGGACCCGTGGCCAGTTAACAGGAAGGAAGCATAGACGTTAGGGAAGAACCAAGTGGAACGTTGCTTGTTGATGTAGGTTACCACAGGAAGGAAAAGTTTAGTAGTTGCACCAGTTGTGGAGTTATTCCAGCGGGTTTGCCATAAGTTTATGAATTGTAGCCACACACGTTTATGTTCCTGTTTGATGTCGGTATCGGTACGGGTTTGAACAGTGAGGAATTCAGCTCCTTATTCTTCTTGATGGCATGAGAAAGTCTGATAAAAGCGACGTGGAGGTCCAAAGGGAGGCGGCCTGTTAGTAGCTGTAGGGCGGCAGTTGATGTCGTTCTCGGGTCATTTGTAGTAGCATAAGTCGTTGAATTTGCTGAATTTTACGTTGAGCATGCACTAAAGTCATTCGGTGGTACCATACTGCAGCTCCATATGTGACAATTGATATAAATACTGCTGAGTATAAAAGGCGTTGAGTTGGTCCTTTAAGACCCCAGTCCTTGCGGGTAAAGCGTGCTAACATAGTGATGTAATTTTTTATCTTTTCTTTGATAGCTTGGATATGAGGAATGAAAGTTCTCCTGTCGTCCAAAATTACTCCTAGGTACTTCACCGATCGGTAGTTTTTCAGCGGGCTGCCATTAAAACGTATGGTAGGAGGTCTGGAGAAGTCCAGTTTTCCTTTTAATAGGAGGGTTTTGCTCTTCTCAGTGGAGACAGAGTTTATTTTCCGTGGCCCATACGGACAGAGCAGCGAGAATAACCGTAGCCTGGGTTTCTATGGTAGCGCGGGTGGGGCCCTCAATGATAATAACCATGTCGTTGGCATACGAAAGCTGAGTAGTGTGTGGGTAGTCCCTCAGGAGCCAGTCGTCGAGTATCATATTCCAGACAGCTGGCCCCAGGATGGAGCCCTGGGGACAGCCTCGGGTTAGATGTCGGGTGATGCAGTGATATTTTGTTTTGATGCTGACCTTGCGGTTAGAGAAGTAGCTTTTGAGGCAGTGGTAGAAATTCCAAGTGCAGTTAGAGACTCTGGCCGTCTGAAGAACACCCGGCCACCACACTGTGTCAAAAGCTCCTCTGAAGTCAGTGAAGATTGCCAGTACATAAGTTGCATCCGACTGTTCTGCAACTTTGAGGGTTTTAGATAGAGCATCAATTGTGGAGCACCCTTGTTTGAATCCGAATTGAAGCGAGGATGCCAAACCACTGGCTTCATATCGGGGTTGGAAGCGGGAGAGCAGCAGTCTCTCAAAAACCTTGCCGAGAATGGGAAGCAGCGCAATCGGGCGATATGCTTTGGAGGTACCTGTGGGATCCTTAGGTAAGAGCCTCAGGTTAGCATGCTTCCAACGTGATGGAAAGTTACCCTCATTCAGACAGGTGTTGAAGAGCTGAAGAAGTATCATTGGAGCTATGGCCCAGAGACGTTGCACAGGCTCGCCTTCAATAAAATCCAGACCAGAAGCTTTACCTTTTTTGATTTTTTTAATTGCTGCATCGACTTCTTCCTCTGTGAATGGTTCCTCCATATTGTCTGGCTGGAAGCTGGAATTCTGTACTGCTATCTTCCTGTGGATGTCAGTGTCAGAGTTGTTGTCCTGATATATTAGTTCATCCAGAATCCGGTTGATTGTATCTTCCCAGTGTGTTGTCTCAGACGAGTCATCAGAGCGGACAGAGTGTATGACATCCGTGGATCCCAGCTTATTCCTCACGAGTTTGTGGACTAAACCCCACGGATTCCGGTCCCCCTCAGTCAAGACAAGGGAACGCCAGGAGCTTTGCTGGTAAATTTTGTTAGTATATTCACGGCGGACTGCTTTGAATCGGTCTCTATACTGTTCTACAATGTGAGCAGGTTCAGTCCTTCTCTTGCGTTGGTATTCTTTCCGAGCGCGCTTCAGAGAATTGCTCAGGTTAGTGAGTTCCTGCGACCACCATGGAACAGATCTTGGTTTCCTGGAACATTTTTTCATGGAAGCCTCTGAAGCTGTGAGGAGCAGACTCTGCACAAAGTCTGTTTTCTGTGCACTGTTCATTGATTGGTAGAAGTTTCTAGCTGGGTCATGAAGAGCATCTTGAATTACATTGTCAAACTGGTCCCAGTTCGTTGTTTTAGTAGAGAATCTTACAATATCTTGGATAGGCACTTGACGAGGGAGGGCAGAATCGGTGACACTGTAAGTGATGAGGCGATGGTCGCTAGTAGTGGCTGTGTCATGCACCTGCCAATGGAGGAGTCTATTGCGAAGAGAAGTAGTAGTTAGTGTGATGTCCAGGTTAGACTCTCCAGTTCCCGAAGAGTAGGTGGTTGGTTGTCCTAGTCTGTTGATGATTTCAAGGCTGCGTGAGGCAATGAATTCATCTAACATATTTCCTCTTGCATTGGTAGAGGTGTTGAACCATTGTGTTGACCGGGCATTCGAATCTGCGGCTATGATGACATCAGTGTTCTCCAGGAGGTCAAGAGCTTGTTCTAGTCGAGCTATGTGCGGGAGGATATCTGTACCAAATTGGAAGTATGCTGTTAGGACCGCAATACGGCCGAAGCTCCCTTCTGTTGTAGCCCCCGCTAGGTGGGGAGTGCAGAGTGATTCTATCTGTGTTACTACTAAGTCTGGATTGCGGACGATGATAGCAGCGAGGCACAATTGGTTTGTCGTCCGGATTTTCCTGAAGCACGGCTTGTATCCATTTAACGTACAGCAGGTGCAACACCTTCAACCAGGAGACGACGCCCAGCGATTGGAATTTTGTCGGTGGGTAAATGCTAATCGCCGATTAATTCCATTAATATTGTTCAGCGATGAAGATACTTTCACCCGTGACTCTCATAGGTGGTCAAGACGAAAATCCACATGCCACTGTAGAAACAAATTTTCAACATCGTTTTTCTGTGGTGCGGTATCATCGACAACCGGTTGATTGGGCCTGTTGTGTTACAAAATCGTCTTACAAAATCGTTTTTTATGGAAGCCTCTGAAGCTGTGAGGAGCAGACTCTGCACAAAGTCTGTTTTCTGCGCACTGCTGATGTCCATTTACCTAGAATTTCTGCAAAACAAACTCCCTTGTCTACAAGGATTGGTATGTACTATCTGCATGACGGAGCTCCTGCACATTATACCCGTCTGGTAATATAATATCTAAATCGAACTTTCCCTGAACGATGGATCGGCCACGGTGGTCCCGTTCATTGACCACCAAAGTCTCTAAGACCTCACTCCCTTTGATTTTTGTTGTGGGGATGGAGGTAAAAGCGCAGTATACAAAGAAAAGGTGAATACAAAAGACTAATTGCTCGCTCGCATTTTGGATAATTCTGCCCTCGTAAAGGAACACCAAGACGGCCTCAGAAGAACAACACGTCATATTACCATAAGAGTTGCAAAGTGCATTAAGGTTGGCGGTGGGATTTTCGAACATTTATTGTGAACTGTAAAAAATTTGTCAATTATTTGTATTTTGTATCATTCAAAAAGTCAGTAAATAAGTAATTTATCGTTCTTTAATATATTTCATAATGGCTTTGTGCGCGCCAGTTTCAAACAGCTGTATCTCCGTATCCATTGAGAATTGTACTCATGTTTATATGAACTTTTTTACTCAGAATAATCGATAATATAACTTCCCAAAATATTTACTATTCCTCCTAAATCACTCTGTATACAGAGTTATAACCACACAGTTGATAAGTTATTCTGGGATTGCTGCTACTCGTATGTAGTACCTTGCATTTGTCAATGTAAAACTTCAACTGCCATTTCTCGGCCCATCGACCTAATTTTCCTGGACTGTTTCAGCCGCTCATCCTGATTACTGTCATTAACCGTTTCCCTGCCAACCTTTGTATCATCTGCAAACTTTGACACTATGCCTTTGTACCTTCATCAATAGGACTAATAAATATTGAAAACAACAATGGGCTCAGCACTGTCTGGGGGACGACGTCATTAATAACATTAGTCCACGAAGAGCAGTGCCCATCAATAACTACTCTGTCTTCTCCCACTCAACCATCACTTTATCCGTAGCTGCAACTTGCCTTTAATGCCACATTGCTCCAGTTTTTACAGCAGTCTTTTACGTGCAACAGTTCAAAAGCCTTCCTGAAATCCAAGTATATGATTATAAAAATTATTTTTTCCATCCAGTTTTTTGGTCACTGCTTCAGAGTATCATATCAGATTGGTTAGACAAGACCGCCACTTAACAAATCCATGCTGTGATTGCAGTATAATTGCATTACTGTCCAGATGGTCTTGCATTGCTTCTTTAACCAGTGACTGTTATTTTCCTTGGAACAGATGTTAAGCTAACATGTCTGTAATTATTCATGTCACCTTTTGATCACTTTTTATGAATTTGTGATACATTCGTACATCTCCAGACCACAGGGAAATCCCCTAAATCCAAGGATACTCTCATAATTATGGCCAAGGGTTTGCTTACCTCCTTTGCTATGTCCTTTAATACAATTGGATAGATTCCATCCACTGCAGTCGCGTTTTTTTATGTCCAACTTCAACAATTTCTCTGCTACTTTCCTTTCAGTTATGACAAAGTCATTTAGCTCCCGTTAGACTTTGATAAACTTCTGGCATCCCCTTCCATAAAGAATTTTTCGTATGTGAATGTAGATGCAAAAATCTATTCAACTTGTCAGCAAACTGAGCAGGGTTATCAACAGTTAACCGATTGACATCAAGTGGTCCAATGTGATTCAACCCCCTTCTTCTACTGTTAATTTAAGCATAGAAATCATTCCTGCTTTTCTTTGCATTCTTTGCCAGAGATTTCTCATAATCTGCTTTAGCTTGCCTAACCGCCTTTGTGATTTGATTGCTGACTAATTTATACAGGGTGTTTCAGTTAAACGTTTCAGAACTTCTAAGAGGGGTAGGGTACATCCTGACAACTCGAAATCATATAGCAATGTGGGGTCGGAAATGCTTTCCTGAAGCGGTGTTGTACACAGAAGCACCATAAAGAAAAGAGACCGTAAGTGAGAAATCGTTTTAATAATACATGAAAAGAAGCAAAAGGTACATGGATTAAAGTAAGTGTTCGAAGTTTCTTCCACGGGCTACAATGCACGCCTCATATCTCCGACGCATGGACATCCGAACATTCTGGAATACTCCAGGCGAATTTCGAATTTATTCGGCAGCTACTGCGATTCTTGCAACCAGCTCCTCAGCATTGTCAACAGGGGTGTCATAAACTAGCGATTTCATATGACCCCAGAAATAAAAATCAAGACATGATAGGTCGGGTGACCGAGCAGGCCAACGCACGGGACCACCACGTCCGATCCACTGTTGACCAAATGTGACATCCAGGTAGTTACGAACATCTCCGCTATAATGGGCAGGGGCTCCATCGTGTTGGAACCACGTTGTCTGTTGCGTCGATGCAGAAATCTGTTCATCTCTCAAAAGTTGTGGCAATACTTGCTGCAGAAAGATCAAGTAGATAGGTCCGGTTAGACAACGGTAACAGGAAAGGTCCGATGAGGATCTCGCAGGCCAACGCACGGGACGTGGTGGTCCCGTGCGTTGGCCTGCTCGGTCACCCGACCTATCATGTCTTGATTTTTATTTCTGGGGTCATATGAAATCGCTAGTTTATGTCACCCCTGTTGACAATGCTGAGGAGCTGGTTGCAAGAATCGCAGTAGCTGCCGAAGAAATTCGAAATTCGCCTGGAGTATTCCAGAATGTTCGGATGTCCATGCGTCGGAGATATGAGGCGTGCATTGTAGCCCGTGGAAGAAACTTCGAACACTTACTTTAATCCATGTACCTTTTGCTTCTTTTCATGTATTATTAAAACGATTTCTCACTTACGGTCTCTTTTCTTTATGGTGCTTCTGTGTACAACACCGCTTCAGGAAAGCATTTCCGACCCCACATTGCTATATGATTTCGAGTTGTCAGGATGTACCCTACCCCTCTTAGAAGTTCTGAAACGTTTAACTGAAACACCCTGTATATACCATAGGCTTCTGTATCACCTGATAATTTATACCTACCATAGGCTTCTGCGTCACCTGATAATTTATACACATCCCATGCACCTTTCTTCTCTGCCACGTGCCTCAATAGTTCATCGGACATCCATTTAAATCTAAGCTTCAAGCATTATTTCTTCTTTGTTATGAAAACCCTAGTAGCTTCTATCATTACTTCCCATTTAGAATTTACTGTTGGTAACATTATTAGTTGTTCCCGCTGTATAGAATTTAAAAACAGTCTGTGACGACTGTAGTCACCCTTACTAAAACAAAAGCCTTTCCCTTTACTCTTGACAGTAGTTATGCCTATAATTAAGTTCCACATTAGCACACTGTGTTCACTGCTGATAACCAAATCAAAAGTAGTTCTTCCTCTTGTTCTCTCTCTAACACGCGCTGTAGAAAACAGTCATTCAAGTAAAATATACAAAAGTCTTGATAGTGGGTGAGCGGTAAACTAACAAATTACAGTTAAAATCCCTTATTATAAGATATCATGATATACTGGCCCACTCCATTTCTCTCTATAGCTGTTTGGTATAAGTCATCACGTTCATAACACCCTCTCCTCCTCTCAATTTTGTTTTCCCAGTGCTGATATCACACCAAACGGATTCAACATTTGCACTGGTCACCGATGTCGACTGGATGACCTGCCTTAGATTTAATATACTTCTTAACTCAGAGCATACCCCCTCCAATCCTGTCTATTCTCCTTGTATATATTGTACCTCCCATATTCAAATTCAGCATCGCTTATGCCTGAGTGACACATGTCTCCGCTATCTCTACGTCTGAATTTGATGACTTAATCAGTACTTTAAATTCATCAAATTTATTTACAATGTTCCTGCTCTTAGTTACCCTAACACAGTCCATGTATTTACGTGTTCTATGATGATCCACAGCAAGGTCTGAATTCCCCAACACTTTGCTTTCTGGGCTATAGCATGTTCTAATGGAAACAGTGCAAAAATCACGTTCACCTCTGCCTGCAGCTCTAGTTTATCTGTTAGTCTGTGTACCCCGCCCCCAAGCCAGCAGTTTTCTGAACCACCTATCATGCCTCGATGCATCAGCAAATATTCTTGCACCCCTACTATCTAAGTGTATTCCATCCCTCTAAAAACAGCACTCGGGCTTGGATCTATCCCACCCGGTATGGGGAGGACGGCAATCCTACCAGCTGTGTACACACGGGGGCTAAAGAGAATGGCCAAAGGATAAAAAGAAGCAGCAAATTAATGGTTCGGTTACATGAACAATGTGCTCAGTCAGATAACTCATCTTTGCTATGAAACGCAATCTGCTTGAAGCGTAAAAAGTAAACGATAAAACTGCGGATGGAAAACTAACAAAATATGCGGATGACTGAATAAGAGACCAGAAATTATTTTCACAAAATACGAATAATAAAGCAAAGAGTTCACTTTATTTAATATTGTTCACTTTCTTTAATAATTTTTAGTGATGGAATCAAGTTTGGTGTAATGAAACGAGTATTCCAATCTCATGAATAACAAATATTTTAATAAAACTGGTGTTTTTGTATTCGATATGTTTCTTCTTTCTTAATTCATTTAATTATTCCGGTATCTATATTTATATTTTGGGTATTAGATACACAGCCAATGGCACAAATCTTTTTTGCTATTAAAACAATCCGAAATTGTTCCTTTTCACCCCCCCCCCCAGAGAACACTAATATTATTCAAATAGTACGATGTTACTAACTTTTAGTATGGCAGACTACGATCGTTGAAATCAAAAAATAAACTGCGCAAATTGCAAAATAAAATAAAATTTGATTGAAATATAAACAGCAAAGAAACCAATGAAATTCTGATTACTAAACATAAAAATATTTTCCATAATGCGATATCATATTCCACACACAAAAATGGAAGAAAATCAAGTTGACAATGAGACCAACTAAGAAGAGAATGTGAGAAGCGATTATCAAACCAAAATAAGACAGCAGATAAAACGTTTATGACAGAGGTCAATGCGGAATTGTCTGATATTAATATCAGATAATAACAGACAATATCAGATAATAACACCTGCAGAATAAAGCCACGACTGGGCCTCTACGACAGCACAAACAACGTAATGTTTTATTTGTTTGTTTATTTATTTTTAACTTTCTCTAGTCCTGTTATTTTATGAGCATATATGATGACCAGACCCAGAGAGCATTCACAAGGACATGTCAAATATACACTAGGTGTAAAGAAAGCGCATCACTTAGAAATTCACATTTCTAACACTTTTTCCCAATGGTATATTACATTAATGACTAGCATCACAAACAGAAATATAAACAAAAGATATTTATTAATAGTTAAGGCAAAGCTAAGTAATATTTGACAGGTGCTCTCAAAGTATTCCAAAATGAGCATTTGCAACCTTCATACAACAGTTTTGGTAAACACGACAATTATGGCTGAAATGTTATCAGAAGCCCTCAATTTGGTTCAGTTGATCATTTTAAACGGAAAACAAAATGAAAAGTTAACCAAGTGCAAACTAATATTTAGTTGAACCGCCTCTGGCCCTCATGAAAGTGTGCACAGTCGAGGCATTGACAAGATCAAATTCTGAAGATAATCAACTGATAGTTCTTGGTTCCAAACACGAATTATGGCTTCCTGAAGTTCACGAAGGGTCTTTGGTTTCTTTCTGGCAGCTGCAGATTCCGCACGATGCCAACAGTTCTCTATAGGATTCAGGTCCAGACTGTTTCCTGGCCAGCTAACAGTGGTAATGGACCGTTCTTCGAACCGTAACAGATGTAAACACATTACTGTCGAACCTCTAATTCAGAAATTAAGTTAAAGTAACTACAGAAGTGCCTACTTACACTTTTCGCCCGATGTCAAGGAGCAGAGTCGTCCTGAAAGATGCTGTTACTTGGCAGGTTGAAATGATCTGTAATGGTTGGCAGCAATTTGCCATCCAATATAGCCAGGCATCCATTGGCATTTACGGAACCTTTTATAAACTGCAGGGACTTACTCCGCTATACGAAATGAACCCCCATTATCATTTGACTGGTAAGGAATTTCACTAGAGACACCATACAGTCTGGATGGTATTCTTCACCATATCTATGGCGAATCGTTTCTCACCCATCAGAGCCATCCAGGTTGAATTTCTTCTCATCCGAGAAAATAACTGACTTCCAGTGCTCGGGGGTTCATTTGACATGCTCTTTACACCAAAATTATTCGGGCCTTTTTCATTTTTTGTGTGAGGAGGGGCTTCTTCTGACTGTTACTGCACTTGCTACCAACCCTGTATGTTCTTCTCATTCTCTATTCAGCTCAGACGAAGAAGCTTTATAAGCGCTTCAAAACGCGGTCCTGTTTTGGCGTAGAGACTCGTTTGCGTCCGGCTTCTTTTTTCATATCAGCAGAACCAGTATTCTTGAGTTTGAAAAGAAATCTACTCACTGTCGACTGATTACAAGACAATATAAGCAATATGATGGAAAGAACATCTTTCCTCACGTAAAGCAACAATAGCACTATTTCTTCGTGGCTCCAACTGCACGTAACTCACCATCCTGACACCAGCAAGGAATGATTGCAACTCTTGAAGAGCGTGCTTATATAGCTGAAAGTAACAGCTGATGCAATATTACATCATCACCTACGCATGTCAATCTTATCTGATGCAATCTGTAAGAAATATTGCCATATACTTACGTTATTCGGACGACAATTATAATTTTAAGGGGTTTAAGGGACGACAATTATAACTTTCTTTGAACACCAGTGTGAGTGACATTTATATTTATGGACATCAATTTCACATTCTGTTGCTAGTTTAGAAAATAATTTATATGCTTACTGGTATCTTCTTTAGAATTTGTCCATTTGTTACACCCAATAAAAATTATTCTTTTTTGTAAATATTATCTGTCTGTGTGATTCTTTAGTATTATTGAGAAAAATAATCTTTTAAGTGTTTAACAACTGTTTAAGCTTACATTTTACCTTGAAATAGGTTTTACAAATCAAGTATATACAGAGGTTTTACCAGGTGGGCAGGAGCAGCACACGCTTCATGATTAGGGGTTCACTCGGGGTTCGAGCCCGTAACCACCAAACACGGAGGATGCGGAAAGATCGGGGAATGACCACCGCATATCCCCGGAGCAATATGGCCTTTGTTGCTAATGCTCGTAAAAACCAAACAGAGGTTTTAGAAGGGGGGGGGGACCAACATAGCAGATAAACTTGATAAGACTCCAAAACAGACAGGTTTAATTTTTCTGCTTTTCAAGAACAGGTGGAACTATAAAAAAAACTTTAAGAATGCAGGACAATTTTATTTTCAGGTCTCAACAGCAAGGAATTTATATTTTAGATACGACTGACCTAAGTCAAAAAAAAAAAAAAAAGTTTCTCATCCCGCAAACGAACAAGATACCGCGTCAGCTTGCCTCCACAGCATAACCATTCAAAAATAAACTTCCCAGAATACAACCTTATTAAGACTCACAATGTATTACCACATAATTGAAGTTAAAATTATTCACAAAAATTCACTTTGACGTCACAATCGATACATTCAAAGACGACATCTAACCCAAAGCTAATCGGGGAACCCGCACAGCCATGATGAAACGTCAACGCCTGCTGTACACAGCAAGCCCAGCCCAAAGGTAAAAATAAATTCAAAATTAAATTCTGAAATTACAACTATCGCCATCTACCGGGAGAAAAACATACATTTTTTTCTGACCCCATCACACCATGGTCAAGTCAAACACGTGTACTGAAGCATTCGGTTCAAATACTCTCCCATTACTACTTGCAGTTGATGTAAAGATTGCTAGAGTAGTTAATGATTGCCAACAAGCAGAGCTTCTTCAGAATGACCTAGATAGACTTCACAGATGGTCAGAAAAATGGCAGCTATGCTTTAATCCAGCAAAGTGTAAGGTATTGCACTTGGGGAACAGTAACCCTAAAATAACTTATACACTTGGCAGAATTTAACTAAAGCCGGTAGTTGAGGAAAGGGACTTGCGTATTAAGGGTAAGTTGCTACAATGGATAAAAGAATGGGTGAGTGGGAAAAGACAGAGGGTGGTAATTAATGGGTGCTACTCTTCGTGGACCAATGTTATTAGTGGAGTCCCACAGGGTTCGGTGTTGGGTCCTCTGTTGTTTTGTATATTTATCAATGATATTGATGAAGGTATATCAGGCTTAGTGTCGAAGTTTGAAGATGATAGAAAGGTTGGCAAGTTGTTAATGACAGTAATGGCAGTGTGCTACTGCAACAGGATCTATATAATTTGGGCAGATGGGCTAAGAAGTGGCAACTGAAGTTTAACCTTGACAAATGCAAAGTACTACATATGGCTAGAAGTAACCCCAGAGAAACGTACCAACTGTGTGGTACTACACTTAAGGTGGTAGAAAATGAAAAAGACCTGGGAGTAATTGTGCAGTCAGATATGAAATTTTCTGAGAAATGCAGACGGGCTGCCAGGGCCTGTCATGGGATTTTGTCAATGATATATAGGAATTTGGCTAGCAGGAAAAAGGAGGTGTTATCCCTCTTTATAAGGCAATGGTCAGGCCACGCCTTGAGTACTGCGTACAGGTCTGGAGGCCTCATTTTAGGAAGGATGTAGATTTGCTTGAGCGTGTACAGAGAAGCACAACAAGATTGGTGAGGGGAGTGAAGGGATCCTCTTACCAAGAGAGAGGCTTAAGTTCTGCAAATTGCAGTGGCTGGAGACTAGGCACCTGCGCGGTGATCTGATTGAGGTGTATAAGGCCTTGAATGGGTTGAGCACGCTGAATTCTGATGGGATCCTTCCACTTGTTCAAATTACGAACCAAGGGGGGAGGGGGGCATAAATTCAAATTAAGAAAAAAACAGATGTAGAATAGATGTGCGGAAATTTTCCTTTAGTCAGCGGGTGGTTAATTGCTGGAACAAACTTCCATCTGTCGTAGTGGAAGTTGATAGGTTATAAATAAATTTAAGGAGGAACTGGACAGGCATTTGGAGGGAATGGTGTGATTTTTTTTTTTTTTTTTTTTTGGCTGATGCTGCATGTGCTCATACACTTGCTTTCTTGCATCTCATGCCACTACTACTATTACGATACGGTCAGACATAAGTTCTCCGAGCATTGTAGACAGGTTGCAAGGAGGTCCTATCGATGTTTTATCAAACATCGATAGGACCATGCGCATGGTGTCCTATCGATGTTTTATCAATCAATTGCTAGTAGAGATAAGGACGTCATAATCCCATTATATAAGGCTATTGTTAGACCACACTGGGAAAGCTGTGTTCAAGTGTAGAGACCGCATCTAAAGAAAGACATTGTTCTTCTTGGAAGGATACAAAGACTGGTAACTCGCCTGGTGAGATCGGCAAAAGGTCGTCCATATGAGAAAGACTTCGAATATATTGGTTGTAGAGCTTGAATACTAGGCACCTTATAGGGGACTTGACTTAGGTGTTTAAGGCTCTGAGAGGCATAAGCAAAACGAATAAATACGAAATTTTCGCGCTTATAAATGATTCTAGAACTAGGGACCATAATTTCAAGTTACAGGGCGAGTTGTTTAGACTGGAATGCAGGTAGTTTTATTTTGGCCCGCGAGTTATAAATTACTGGAATAAGTTACCTACATGAGTGGTAGAGGCTGACAGTCTGGGGAAATGCAAAGGTCAGCTGGATAATTACCTAAGGGAGGATGGAAATGCATAAAGTTGTCCATTTCCTTTTCTCTTATTAATTTTTGTTATTATTATTTTTTAACTTTCTTCTTATTAGTAATATGTTTTTATTCGTATTATTTTATTTTATGTATTTTTTGTTATTTTATTTTATTTATTTATTATTATAACAAATAGATATTTATTTAAAGTATACCCAGTATAAAATAAAATAAAATAAAATATTTCAGTAGCTTTCGGAACTCGTGTCCCTTTACTTGTGGCTCACCACAACAGGCTTGTACTCACCGAAAGATTTCTGCCCAAGCAGATGCTCGCTGCCCTCAACCGTGTGGACGCCGACATCGACACCATAATAAGTAAAAAGAAGGACAGACACAAGTTTATCAAAACTCATGAAACCTGAATCACTGCCAACTTGTATTTGTTTTTCTTTATTTGTGTCCAGCTCCTTGTTTTGATGATGTATTTGTATTTCTTTTTGCATTTGTAATCTGTATTTTGTAGCCTTTTGTATGTGTTCGCTATATTTTGTAGCCATTTGAATTTGTACTTATGTTATCTATATGTGAACCCCTGGCGCTCGTCGCCGTGATGGGATATTGTGCTGTAAATCTACTTCACAATAAAGATTTATTTATTTATTTATCAACTGACAAATTTGAATACATTACAAGCAAAGTGTGGCACGTTACTCATTCGTCATTGTTGTAGCACGGACGTGTGCTGCCTTGCGCCAGTGATCATCCATCAATAAAACGGTTGTCTCCAGGATTGGATGTATACGCATGCCTTTCTGGCGATTTAATGCCTTAGGGTTGTTCATTATGTTTAGTGACTCTAGCCATAGGCGGTGGCGAAAGTGTCGCGCGTGGTCCACTATCTCAAAGTCGCGCTTGGGGTCAAGATCGTGGTTGGTAGCCCAAAAATGTTCTGCAAGCGCGGACTGGTCAGTTTCGGCAAGCCGGATTGCTCTGTCGTGTTCCGTGAGGCGATCCTGGAGACGTCTCGATGTCTCACCTACGTAGCAACTGTTACAGGCCCTACAGGTGATACGGTACACTACATTGCTGCGTAAGACAGGTGTGACAGGGGTTTAGTAATATTAAATAGTAATAAGGATAGCCAAACTGGTGAAAAATTATTTGATATTATATTCCATTGTAACGTATTTGTATATTAGCTGATGAAGGGACCCATCTTTCCGAACGCTCCTGTTTGTTTATATAATTTGTATATTTTGTATTCTACTTATTAAATATTTTAGTTCTTGCTCTCCCGGATGTGACAATATTCTTTATATACTCAGTAGCGAGTTCAAGCAGCTGGAAAGCCTACACCGATTTTTGCCACCAATACTACCAAGATTTACAAACTCCACGTAGACTCAGAAAGGCTATGCACAGAGAAGAAATACAGGATCGAAGTTTAAAAAAATATATATATCCACTTTTAAATGCTGTAATCAGACAAAGTAAAAGCCCACAGAAGAAAATCAGTGAAAGGGAAAAACAAATTGAATTTGTAAATAGTTAAAAATGAACTATAAAGTGTCTTCATTTTGTATCATACCTATGTTGTATTATTGGCACACTTGAAATTACTTTATGCATTTATGTAATATGTTTTATTGTATTATATTTATGTAGATATAGTTAAATTTTCATTTATTTTCTTATAAAATCATAAATTATGTTTTTAATGTAAAAATAACATAACTATATAAATAATAATTATAAACAATACTATAAAAGATTATGTATATACCCTCTAGTTAATGGCCCCAACTGCGTGTATCTTAGGAGAAAATAAAGATGATAAAAATAATAAAATAAAATAAAAAAATACGCTAAACTCCCCGCATATAGCTTGCTCAAAATGAAGGCAGCCATAAAATTATTTCATTCCACGCTTTTAATTGCAGAGAAGGCACAAATCTTTCTTTGTCGCTTTTAGTCTCAAAAGTGTCAATACTCATTAACATTAATTTGAAATATAATAATACTTTATGAAAGAAATGGTTACAGAATAATCGGAATCTCAGCTAGGTCCAGATTACTTTTTATTTTACTTTTTTTTTTTTTTTTTTTAACTAAAATTAAGTAGCATCATCTGCTGAACTAATGGTTAGTATTCTAAAGACGCGCTCGATACGGACATTTTGAATTACTAAAACTGGTAGTCATGGTAACAGGAGCTGTATGCATTTCAAGAACTTTAACATATTTCCTCTTGATGGTTTCAGAATAAATTATGAGTTCGTTTTATTACTTCATAATTCATGGTACATGTTTGCATTTGGTCTTTATAGTTATTTTTATATTTGATAGCATTTAAAAGACAAAGTACACCTACCATCCAATTTTCTAATAAAGGAAATGTGTTTGCAAAATTAATGAGCGATATACTACGTGCAGGGAAAGTCAAAACTGTACTATCTTCAAGATATAACTGATATATCCAAGGGCAAATTGTGATTTGAGCTTGCTATGCTCGTATTTAATATATAATTAAGGGTAATACAGGGGTACAAAAGGAATTTAAAAACTGTTTATAATAATTATACACGTATTAAAAAAACACCGTATGTACTGTGTACACACGAAAGATCTTTTATTTTATTTGAAAACATCCTTGGCTTGGACGAGGTTAAAGGGGTTTAATATGAAAAGAATTCGAACTCGTCGTTGGTATTCCGAAGGAGCTACATTTGTAGCAATGTAGCTCGTTCAATCGTATAAATGGAATGTAAATGGCTACCAACAATATCGTTTGACCATCAGGAAGAAGGCATTCAGCTGCACAAATGTCTCCAACAAGTCTAACGCTCACGGATTTGGCAACAGTTTGTCGATAAATCACTTCCACATGAGAAGTAACAACATGACTACGATTTTCTCTCTTATGATAAATTGCTACACCACCAGCTTGTTGATCTAGTTTGAATTGAACGACACAATCGAAGTTAGTTACGCTTACTTATTCTTTGTTATTTAACCACGTTTCAGAAAGTAGAAGTAAATTGGATTGTTCTGTAACTGCATCACTGTGAGCACGTAAACTTTGACAATTTAACGTTAGAATGGAAAGATCTTGTCGTTTACTGATGACCTCGTATAAAGTATCTTGTATGGTAAATACAGGATTACTCGACAACATGATCATTTCAGCTTGAAGTGTAAGAGTGGATGTAGCGTTCCTCAGTCTATGATAAAATTTCTTTTCTCCATTTGCAGCAATAATGTAAAGATCATTGATATCGGTAACTCGAGATTATGCAACAGAAACTAGTTGTTCGTGACATTTCTCGTATTAATAAACTACGCAATCGAAAGTTCTTCCCTGACATTTATGGATGGTAAACGCACAAGAATATGGATGGTAATAGCACAAGAAGCTCAAATATGATTATTTTATTTATTTATTTATTTTTGATGCAATCGAAGCTAGTTGTTTGCGTATACTCTGTCTAGACGGTTCAGAAATCAAATGAAAATCCTAAGGTAATTCATTTGAACTCATATCTTCTGGATCGAAATCTTCGGGAAGTTCTTGAATATAATTTCGTGATGGCGACGGTAAAGCTTCTTGATGAGAATCAAGAAGCTTTGCCGTCGATGTAGAAGGTTAATGTTGATCAAAATCTTGAGAAGCAGGTTTTATTAAAACTCTGCATTTTTTTTTTTTTTTCGTTCTCTGTGTTTGAACTCGTTCTTTTGTCGACATGGGAAGCTTTTATTCTTGCATACTTCTCTCGATTTCCCTCAGCTGGAGTTTAAGTATCTTCGATATACTTTTATAGGTATTTTTACAATTCAACAGTTAGCGAAATCCATTTGCAGACTTGTATGACGTCATAACCGAAAACTACTGCAAGACGTTATTGTTTGTTGAAGTGACTGCTTTATTGTTGCATTCTTCGAATCAAAGCCGTGTTGTGTGAAAGAATATTCTTTAATGAAATCTGCATTTTTTTTTTTTTTTTTTTTTTTTTGTTCTCCGTGTTTTTGAACTTGTTCCTTATCCACACAACAGGCTTCTTCGTGGCTTCAAAGCTTTTATTCTTGCATAATATTACTACCCGCTGCTTATTCTATCGAATCAACATTAGTGACTGAGTTAGCATAGTTAACGCCATTTAGGAAGTGACGTCATTTGCGTGATTTAAAATCTAAACGGTCAGCTTTCTTCGTTACCAATCAAATGCGTCGTTTCCGTTACAAGAAAATTTCGTCTCGTTACCAATCAATTTCGTCATTTCTGTTACAAGAATATTTTTTCGTTACCAATCGAATTTACTCTAGTGCCGCCATAGATGTTTTCGCATCAAAAAACATAAGTAATAAAACTAAATAGGCCTCTTACTCCGGGATCTATAGTATAGGAAGTATGAATATTGTTCTCCACTGGAGGAACGGAAATAGTAAATAATAATAATGAAATTGGCATAAACAGGGTGATGACAGCTAAACAGGCTGTTCAGCGGTCATTCAACGCGAAGCACATGCGTGTATTAAGAAAATACTGCTTTCTTTATGTTACTATGCAAACAAGTGCTATGAAACGAAGTAAACAAAGCGGATAATAGACTATTAGGATGACTGTATTGTTTTACGAAATGCAAATAGACCAGGAAGGTGGGGAAATAACTTATTCGTTTTCTCATTTTGTCCACGAGTCTTTCTCCCAATTTTCTTCTTTCATTTGTTTTTCGTTTCTCTGTTGAATTGTCATGTGGTGATGCGATTCTTTATCTCAGTCATACAGGGTTTTAATCTTTCTTCTTTTCTGACAGTTTTAGACCCAAAGTCGTACGCTTGAACTTACCAAAGTTTCAGACGCGTAGTAACCGCAAGTGTGGATGACATCTCTAAGCTCCTGCTATTGCGCAACTTTAAATGTATAGTGAAGTTTAGTAAATGTGATAACAAATACCCAATGCACCATTTCACTTGGAGGAACACAACGCAAACAAGCCACATCAATGCCATACGGAAGTAACATTCAGAGGTATATCTGCTTCTCGTTCTAAACCCGTAGGGGAAAAAATACTGCAGTAACAAGATCTATCTGTGAAAATTTATTTCTTGTTATTTTTTTTTTAAATTGATATTAGAATAAAATAAATATGCTAGTCGCCAAACTAATTTTTCAGATATACCGCATTTATAGCGAGACTGCCTCTTTCTTCCTCTTTTTTTTTTTTTTTTTATTTCCACCTTTGAAGTTGGTCATGCAGAAATACTGGCTTATAGTGAAACCCAGATGTTATTGTTATTACCAAGGACACTATAGTACTTTAGTAAACAATAACATATTTATCCGCGAATTTCGGAGAGCTGGATTCCTTTGGGGGTGTAAAAATCTGATGACAGTGTGCAAATTGGAGCAGCCAGCCACCAGGGAATGCCATTTTGCTTTTGTACTTGCTAATGAACATTATCTTTCAGTTCTAAGATTAGAGAGGATATATTAATTCGGGGAATGATTTTACGAGGTGATCTTTGTAAACTTAATTTTTAATGAGTGCAATAAATAAAATCTATATCGATTTCCATTAAATAAGCGTCAGTTGCACTGTGCCAGCATAGGCCGGTAGAAGGCTTGAAACGATTAATATAAATAATAAATTTTAGTAGTTTATGTTTTTAAATGCAATTTGCAGAATTGCATTTCTAAATTTTTCTTTCTGTTTAACGTTTTATATGTTTAACTACTGGATTGGTAAACATTGAAGATATCTTGTAAGAACTATTCTTACACTTATTTTTAGGAATTTATAAATTGTCAAATTTTAATAAATAACTAAGTTAAAAACAGTCAAGCACTCAGCAGAATTGCTGGTCTGTTTACACTTCGAAAGTGAGAGATTAGCTTAACAGCAGGGGGAGCGCTGACCGAACTGTGATACAATGGGTAGGCCAGTTTGACGCAGTTCGTGTGTACAGAAAAAGGGCTGTGGGCTGCTGACGGTAACGGGGGACAAAAGAACGCCCACACCCCTAAAGTGGTTTCGGTACTCCATCCAAAGGGAAGACCCAGATCAGAGAGCTCACCGTGTCCGTGCTGTAAACAAAGTACAAACAGGCCGACACGGGAGGCACTCTCACAAATTTCACAGGCGGTGTCTTGGAAGGAAGCGTGACGGAAGAGGTAAGTAGTAGCAGGCATCCCAAAGATAGTTCTACAGATTGCTTAGTGCCCGGATGTTCTCGACACAAAGAAGGGAGCTCAACCTACCAGACGCGGGTCCGGACGACGAGAAAAAAAAAATAAGCGAATGAAATTAAAGATGAAGAGAGAGAGAAAAATATGATTGGACGAAAAATAAGGGTGAGTTGGAAACAAAACTCGGATGCAGGAAGAAGACGGGAGAGAGCCCGAAAGTCAGAGTCCCGAAGCCTGGAAGGAGGATCCGGAGGAAATTCCGGGGAGAGGCGTGAGAGTGGCGGAAAGATATTTTTGGGAGTGCGGGAAGCGCATATAGAAAGTTCCGAAAAAATGGAAGTGTAGTGGGTAGAATAATAGCAAAAAAAGGCGGAAGGGTCAGAGTAAGGAAGGTCGTTCGAGTTATCCACTGAGAAAAAAAAAAAGCAACAGTCCTGGAGGAAGATCCTGTGCGCAATAGGAACGTCTGAGGTCGAGCCGGGAGCACATCTAGCGAGTTTGCGGTGGCCAAGTCCAGCGAGGAAATAGCTGAAGAAGCAAAGAAGGAAAACTCATCCAGGTGGTAGAAAAGGAAAGCAAGTAAGTTTATGTAGAATATTTATTAACAGAAACGGTGTTATAAAGAAATAAACGAAAGAAAAAGTAATGGACAGGACAGTCAGTAAAGAACTGAAACCAGATTAACACTATCGTAAGTGATAGAAATTAGAGTCACTAACTAGGGAAAAAGAGAGAAAGAAAGTGTGTGAGTGTTACTCATCTGTGATTAGAAGTATCTGAGAAATAAGGAAAGTTGTTAAACCTGAAAAGGGCCAAAGTTTATGGAATGTATAACTAGTAATAACAGTGTATAATATTTATTCTTTAGAACATTCCTCTCTAGAGTATATAGGATGAAGGTGAAACTTAATTGAATCACCCCTTGTATATTAATAAGTAGTAATAAGAAATTGGATATTATGAATTATATAGTGTGTGTAAATATCTTGTATAAACAAGTAAATAAATCTAGTTTGTTTTATCATGAGCTTTATGTGTGATATTGACACCAAGCATTAACTGTAAGTCACGGGAACTATTCTAGCATGGGGAGATAATAACACAAATAAGAGAAAATTAGTATTTCCTCCAACTTGGATCTTCTGATACAAAAAAAAAAAAAAAAACCTTAATGACAAAGGAGTGAGTAAGAAGGGTGCCGATTAATTGCGCAGCAGATAGCTTGTGGGTCTTGGAAGGGAAGTGAGGACCCCCCTGTTTAAAGGAATAAAGAAAATAACAACAACAGCCTTTATGGTTCCAAGGAAAAGGGGGAAAGAAATAGCTAAGGGATAGATTAAAATCAAGTCAAAAATAATAATAAAATTAAATCCCCCCCCCCCCCACAATCTTTCAGATACATCAGCAACTCAGGCCATATTGTGCCATTGCGCGTTATATCTGTATACGTTTGTGCTTGCAGGCCGAGTTGCATGTTGCACGGGCTGAAAAATCCAGAATAACTCGACGAATATATAGGGACTCCCTGTTACATAACAATCGAGGGACTTTTCAATCTCCTCTTCATGTTAAAGATTTGAAAATAAGCATCTTCATATCTGAAAGCAGAGAGACAAGTACGGTTATATTATAAGTTATATTTAACGAAGGGATCAAGCACGTTTCTGAGAATATAATATAGAATTTCCAAGGAACCATTTAATAAAAAAAGTCTTTTTAATTGTACGTCGTGGCAAAGTATATCCGATTATGTGCCCAGCAGATTATTATAGTTACATTGCAATTAATTCCAGGCTGACTTCTGCATGAACAGTACGTATATAGGATAATTTTTCTCTTTGTACGTAGAAGCCTAAGTATCGATTTAATTAAGCGCAGCTTCCGTTCAGTATGACTGGGCTGGTTAGCTTGGCAGCAAAGTGGTTCATCGTTATTTTTGTCTTTGGGTTCAAAATAAAAATGTACGTACCACTTTTTATAATAAAAATACTGCAGTCATAACCAAAGATGAAAATTTATTATTTTTTAAATGTATTTTTTGTATTAAAATAAAATAAATTTACATTACATAAATTAAATTAAATAAATTTACATTAAATGTATTTTTTAATGTATTATGGGAAAAACGTTTATCAACTAGAGGTTAAGAAGCCCATCAAAAACCCACTGGGGCGGGGTCATGGATGGGCTTCAGAGGTCTGTGATCCGGGCGCGAAAAAAAAATGTTTTCTTCAGTTTCCTTTCATGTTATTTTCAGAAAAAAATTTTAAAAAATTAAGTTTGTGAAAATATTTTGTTTATATCAAATTGTCTTATTAAGATATTGTTCCATTCCTAACAAGTGTAGGTGGCATGGGATGCTAATTTACAGTCAGGTAATATACAACTGACATCGTTGCCATGTTGTCACGTCTACAACAGTTACATTGATAGGAAAAGGAAACTTACTTTACCGTTATGATTGCTAGTTCCTGTCTTTGTTTACATCGAGTCATGGTGAATTTTAAGGTTAAAATTTAGTCTTAAAAGTGTAGTTTTTTTTTTTTTTTTCATTCTCAGGAAATTTTAATATTGTTCAATACGTGTGGTGCTCGATATTACATTTAGGATTGTTAGGTAGTCATGTAGTTACAATGTAACGTCCATAAGGCAGTCAAAGTTGGTGTGTGTGACCAGTAGATGATCCAGCAGATCCGCAAATTTAATGAAAGCCATGCCTCATATGTTTTGTATACAAAGCATTTTGTCCTTATGCAGTCTTAGTTTTGCAGCCAAGGAGCGAACAGCTGTTATCAGGTATGTTTTATTAGATTCCAAGGAATTTGAAATTCATTTATTATTACTATTTAACTGTATTTCTTTATTTGTGTAACATTTGCTTCTATAATTTTTAACGAGTTTCAACACTACCGCCATATGTTCATATATTAATTTGTCCCTGTTATGGTGGTGTTGTTTAATTTGTTGGTGCAAGGGATACTAAGGCATAATTCATCTATAACAATATTCGTTACACCAGGTTTGATCTATTAAACAAGCAGGTTCAGATCGGATGGTATTTGTTTATCATTTTCAGGAAGGCAAAAAAGATCATTTACATCTGGCCAGTCTCCGAGAATTTGCTGTAAAGTAAGTTGATTAGAGGAATAGAGATGTGAAGAGAAAGCTATTTTTCGTTCTTTCAGATATAATGGACATTCAAGCATAAGGTGTTTTACTGTGAGTTGAGTTTGAGTTGAGTTGCTGCATAGTGGAGAATCATCCCGTGTGAGTAGGCAACTGAGTTAGATGGGTATGCCCAATCCGCAAGCTAGAAAGTGCAACTTCTTTCCTATTCCCTCTTAGGCTTGAGTGAGGGCCACTGCTTATGATCGTTTTTAATCTGGAACAGTTTATTGTTTTTGTTCTCGTGCCAAATGGATAGTCATTTTTTTTTTCTTCCGGTACATGTTTGTAATCAGTGTAAAGTACCTGGATGTTGGACGATATGTGACTTGCATCCTTAGCAGAAAAATTAACTTGTTCATTTTCTCTGATTCCATCATGTCCAGGTATCCAACAGAATATTATTTTTCTCCTGTGTGTAAGAAGCCGCACTAAATTTATTTGAATTTGTTGTAAAAAGGGGTGACTTGAAGGAAGTTTACACTGAAGAGCAGATACATCACATAAAGAATCAGTATAGATAATGGTTTCAGGGTATGAAGACTGTTTTACATTCTCTAAAGCCACCAGAATAGCATACGGTTCTGCGGTGTACTCCAAACGCTGCACTCCAAAGGGAGCTGACAAGATATTGTAAAATTTGGTAGAACTGCATCTGCACCAACTTTACTGTCAGTTTTGGAATCATTGGTTTAAATTTGAATGGAACTCGAGAATTGAAATGAGTGAGCTGCATGAATCTGCTTAATATTGCAATTTGGAAGGACATTCTTTCCCCATTGTTGGTGTAGCCGTGTTTTCATCTGGAATTATGTTTTCCATATTTAGTCCCCAACATGTGTTTAGGCTTTCTAGTCTAATGCCACATGATTTATTTTGCAAAGGTTTATTTTTATACAAATTCCGCTCGAAATAACTGGAAACGGGACTCATCGGACCAGGAGACCGGTCTCCAATCATCCAAGATTCAGTGCCGATGTTCTTTCACCTAGTTAGGGCGTAGGGTTCTGTGTCGTGGTGTTAGCAATGGGACTCTGGTGTGTCGGTGGCTCCCATAACCTACTGCGGCTAATGATTGCCTGATTGTCTTGGCGGAGATATTTCTGGCACCTCCCTCGTTGAAGTCGGCGGTGATTTGTGCCACTGTCACTCTCCGGTTGGCTGAAACAATGGGAGACAAACGTCGACGGGCGCGTTCATCCACTATCTTTCTCTGCCAACAGCGCTGTTCACGATGAAATGTTATTCTGGAAATGGCGCATTTCCGATACACTCTTGATACTGTGGAACAGGGAATAGTGCAATCTCTGTACCACCTCCGCGATAGAGTGATCCATGCGTCGGGCATCCACTAACATCCGTCTTTCAAAGTGGATTAACTCACGAGTTTATCCATACTGACATCGAGTTACCGTCCACGTGAATGCAGTGAACCTATACATGGTATACCTGCCAAGCGGTAGGTTCGTCCACTAGCGAGAGGGGTGACAGCGTCGCGTTGTTTGGGAACCAGGTATCCCATGAATTCTGTCCTTTCAGTGTGCATTACAATACTCGTGTGAAAAGAAATGCATAATTGCCCGCAACTGCAATGCGGTAGCAGAACAAGATGCATTAACTTGCCTTTTCAAATTTTGTTATCGTCATTAAAGGATATCATTTCACTAAAATAAAAACATTAAGGGAAAATGTCTTGAATAACACATACGACATTCTTTTGCCTTTTCTTATGTAGTTATCGAAATTCCAAGAGTATCAAGTCAAGTTATCCAGGCGTGATATCACGAGCCTTTACAGATCTGTACCCTGTTCATCCACATTTTAGCTTCATTTCAAATGACAACCCAAGAGAAAATATATTGAACGGTGCCGTATGGCAAAGTCACGTGCCCAAAATAGTATTAACGGTGTCTAGTAGTGAGCTGACAGCTACTGACATCAGATTAAGTAAGAAATGGATAGCTTAGCGATATCTTGTTCTTCAGTGTCTCTAGACGCTACTTGTTAACGAAAGAAAGTATTTGTTAAAATAGTTGTTTTACTAAAAGCAGAAATTAGTAACGGTCTTCGATACTGCGAATGGAATACAAAAGAAATAATTTTTTACCAGTTCATATTGTAATCTTTAACTTGGTATAATTTGAACGTACAATGTAATTAGGGATTTTTTTACGGCGTTGTACGTTACAGATAAAAGGTGAATTATTAGAATGCAAGAAATTAGTAACATTGAGCATTAATCCGTTCTGCTGAATCTAAAAACTCTACCAGACGATACGATTTCTCACTCATGTCGCTACACTTTTTGGCCAAAATAATTTAAAGAAACGTAAGAAAAAATAAATTAATCATGAATTCTGATGTGCTATGGAACAACGGTAACATTATGTAACAAAGAATGGCTGTTTATATTCAACAGTTTGTAATTTGAATAGCATTAGAATAGAATATCAGAACATTAGCATTAGTACAGGCACATGTGCAAGAAAGCAAGTTTATACATATCAGCCACAGGAAAAAAAAAAAAAAAAAAAAAACACCCTTCCCATTTCACCGATCCAAATGTTTGTCTAGTTCTGCCCTGCATTTATTTAAGCTATCAACTTCCACAACAACAGATGGAAGTTTTTACCAGCAATCAACTACCCGCTGGCTAAATGCAAACTTCCACACATCTATTCTACAACTGCTATAGCCAATGATTCGGTTAGATTCGACGTCATTCGCTATTATCCAGTGTCGGTATTTTGGCAAAAATTCAAGGTTTTATGTCTTAGCGATATTTCGATGTACAGGGCGTTTGTTAAGTGACTGATAAATTTTTAAATTATTTAACTTCCTATTTTTTTAAACCTGTTTTGATGAAACCAACGTTAAGTGATTCACTGTTCCTTGAGGTTTCGAAAGATAAAATAAGTTTCTTTTATAGGTAAATGCCTCCAGTTTTGAGTGCAAGCGAGGGCCAAAATCGCAGCCCGCTACGAGGTTTGGAGATCTGTTTTAAGAGGTAATCGAAGAATAAACGTGAAATCCATGAAACACTGGATTGACGACAACAAGTTATGTCACTCATAGGAAGAGAACAGGAAGGCCATCAACCCTGTGGACTCCAGACAATATTGCGACAGTGACTGAAATGATCTCAAGGAGCGCCACAGAAACCAATGCGTGAAAGTGGGCCCTCCCGTTATGCAGTTGCCACCATCCTCAAGAAAGAACTGCCTTTCAAACTATGGAAGCCACATTACGTGGCTTCCATGGTTTACAAGAAAGGGCAAAAGACTCTTCTCTGCATGATTCCACTATGCAAAGAAGAGTTTGGTCTCTATCATTCACGCAGTATGATGGGCATCGTGGTGAAATCTAATGTTCCTCATGTTCTGACTATAGGAGGTATCCAGATCAGCTAGTGCATAATCTTGCTGCCTACTCTGCCAGCTGTGATTTAGATGGGTTATTTTATTATCAAAGAACTGAGTATATTATTTTTGTGAGTGCATGCCATATACAAAAATTTCACTAATTCATGCAACATGTTACTCATCCCTCTGCTTTATCTAATGAATGTATCATGAATAGTCAAAATAACTGAACAAACTTATTTGAATAAAGATATAGACCTCAAAAAATTTCATTATTCTTTTCATAATTATACGTAGTCTCAGTTCCGATCCTAATAATGACCATTTCCATTAAAAATCTACCAAGCCTCATTTGCTTTTTCTGAATTTCAATTTTTGGTTGCCCCAATCAGTACTAATTTCAATTGCCCTACTTATTCGCACAATGATTTATTTTCTTAAAAGGTGGTGCGTGTGCATATATCCAGTCTGGTATTCTTTGTCAGAGACTTCCTAATCCGGAATATCCTCTCTTTGATCTCATATCTTAAAATCTCTTTATCCAGTTTTGTCAAATTCAAATGTCTCTGTCGTTCTAATCCTACAAATGACTCAGAACTTTTTTTTGACTTTATCTTTAAAACTTAGCTTTTTTCAATCTAATTTACCGAACTGCGGTAATTTTCCTTGAGAATTTTAATTTCACAACTTCAGTTTTCTAGTTACGTGGACCCAGCTGATCGAGATGCCGAGGCTTTTGTGACTACTAATTACCCTAAACATCTTGTTCATTTACCTACCAGAATACCAATCCTAATTACACTCTCACTGAACACTTTTAATCTTTCCCTCGTGAATAACTCTTCGAAATACATAGTCAATGGTGATCAATGGAATCTCTCTCTCTCTCTCTCTCCCCATCTTGTTTGACATAACAAGAATACGAAACGGAATATCTGCGTGATTTGTTCCTGTTTTTTTTAGATGTATTATTGTTGTTTTAAATCTTCTGATCCTAATGTTTGCTTAGATCATGTCAGTGAGATTATTTGCGTAGGGATAAAATCCTTGATTTCACATTCGACCTTAAAACCTCGTCCTTTATGTAAACTTTGTTTTTCTCCAAGAAATGTGCTGAGGCTGTTCTACACAAGAAGGTAACATATGTAATTGGCTTATAACTAAATATCCAACTAAGTTTTCTGCCTATACTCTAGCTCAACACCAGTCGTAAAATAATTAATCTATCCAAACTCAATTTTGAAGAATCTAAGAGCAGAAAACGTTCTTCTTGTCCAAATGGTAGTCCAGCTTTTTTTGGTCCCTTGACAGAGCTGAGAAGCTGGTTGTAACTTCGGTTCATCTGTATTTCGACCTCAGCTAAAGCTGACTTATTAGCATCCTACCTTTTATCCAACTATTATATCGGTAATCTTGGTAAATCACCTCCTCTCATACCTCCGGAGGTTTTCCGACGGTCGGATGACCTCGATAGCCATCCTACAGAATTAGAAGAATTTTAAACAATGTCAAAAGAGCTCCTGATACTGATGGCATTTTTCCACTTCCCAAAAATTGGGCCTCTGCGATTCCGCCGTTTTGTGTTACCCCTTTACACTTTTATTCCACTGGTGTTTTACCTTCTTCATGGAAATTTGGTCACACATATAGAGCCAGTTCCTAAAATGGGTGATAAATCCCTCCCTTCTAAATGTCGTCTCATTTCACTTACCTCTATTCTTGCGAAAACAATGGCGAAATACATTAACTGTAAACTCTTAAACTGTCTATCGCGAAACTTTCCATATGCCCAATTATCGTAAATATGGATTCAGCCAAAGGTGATCTACTGGCGGTATACTGACTTATGACACTCGACTTCGGAAAATTCTATGGAAACGTTTATTAAAACTTTAGTTGTTTTTGACATTTCCAAGACATTTATTGATCGTGATTGACGTAAAGGTCTTCTAAACAATCTCTCTCATGTTATGGACTGCTGGCTGCTTTTTTTGCAATTGGGTATCTAGTTTTCTCTGAATGACGCGCACTGCGAATTATGGGAGATAACTTTAGTCTTCTAACTAGTGTTTGTGATAAAGGGCAGATTACACAAATTTTTTTCCCAGATTTAAGAAATGCAGCCTCGATAAAATTCAAATGGTTTGTCCCAAACTTACAAGCTATGTTCTTATTAACTGGTCATGGTTCAATTAATGCAAAGTTGCATGATTTAGGAATTAATATAAGATCTAGTTGCCATTGTGGCGAAAGAGAATCATGGGAACATATTATGTATAACTGTGAGGAGTACTGCAATCTACGAATTGAATTGGTATCTCAGGTTAGTAATCTCAATCTTATGGCAGAAGGCTGCGAACAATTCTAGTTGATAAACAGAAGAATTTCTTGGCTTTCCAAGCCTTTGCAACTGCAATATTTCTTAGGCGGAAGACTCTTCTGCATCTGGAAGCCATGGATTTGTAATGCGGTATGGTATGTCAAATTACCTAAAGTTCTGTGAAATTATGGAGGCTTGAGTCTGCTATATCCACTGCAACTCCAGCTCCTTGTTCTGGCATTTTTACTCTCGGCAGCTCCTTGTGCTGGAATTTCTCTTCTCGGCAGCTCTTGGCGCTGCTGGCTTTCCAACAGACTGAACAGATGCAGATCTTTCCAATGAAGTTTGGACTCTGTCTGAAATTTAATTATATGTATATTTTATTTTTTTATGTAATTTGATTATTTTTCAATTTGTTCATATCAATCTTTTTTGGTCATGACAGATTTTTTCCTTCCCTGTACTTGGGAAAACAGGAGAGGGAGTATATAAGAGTACTGCTAAATTATGTGTAACTGACAGCGGGTTGCCATTGGTTGGCTGGGACCGCTCTTTGTAATAAATATCAATACTCAACTAATGTTGATGTCCCATCTTTCTCCCACTCATTTCCTCCTGTACATAAACGACCTTCTTCCACTGAGTGGAAATCCTATCCACAGTTCTGCTGAAAGCACACTACATTTCGCTTTCCATTTTGAGAAACGTTGTACTTCACAAACAGCTTCAACTTCTCCAATATCCACCCCTAATTCCTTAAATGCCGATATTTCCAGCTAATTATCCACATATAGGAAGAAAGATTAGTCGACTTTATTAAACTTCTATTCTTCTAAAACTCAATCCTGCCATATTTCTATGGAAAAAAAAAGAAATCTGCCGCTCCTATACTCATCTTCATGACACTCAGATTTCTCAACAATATCTCATATATCTCTCTTGGGGAACATCCTGACTTCTGTCTTAAGGCATAAGTATCTAAGCAATATTGCTTCATCTGCATCCTAAAATCGGGTTTTCATTTTTGGCATCACTTTCTTCTAAACAGCTATTGACTCTGTAAAAATCCTCCCCCCTACTATGGAATATTGTTCCCAATCTATGGTGGTGTCCCGAAAACCACTCTCCACAAAAGAGAGCAATCAAGTTCATTAATGACCCATCTCTTAGGAAGTCTCTCCACTGTCAGATAGACATTCAACTTTCTGCTGTATGCCTTTTTTATAGATATTTCTATGCGCACTGTTCTTCTGAAATGGTATCTATGATTTCCCTTCAAAACCCGTGGCTCAAAGCAATCAATATCCATTCACTGACCAACTCTAAATTCACAGAACTAACTTTTCCTCTTCCTCATTCATTCGTTCCTTCTGATTTTGTTCTCTAGAACATTCTCCCTTTACATTTATTTCCGAAGTTTACAACCTAAATATTAAACTGAAGTCTAATATCAACCAGTATCGTCTTTCTTCTCAACCTATACATGGTTCTAAGTAGTTTAGGTTCTAATACCATTCGTGTATAGCGGGATTTTTTTTTTTTTTGAAAAAATCCCCTAAAATTGAAACAAATATTTCAAAATGAGAAAGGGTTGATTAGTATATCGTAAAGTAATTACGTTCATATATCTGAGGAATAATTAAGCAGTTTTTCAAACATTTTATTGAACTTCTTCCTGCCCTACTCATATTTTGATAAATAAAAATCTTGCGCATTATATATAGCTAATGTAGCATTAATGGAAAATTCCATGGAAACGTTTATTAAAACTTAGACGGTTTCGTCCAACCGAGTAACGACAGCACGAGATAGCAGTCTAAACAAATTTTTTAAAACTATATTCCAGGAAACCAAAAGTTTCCAGAAGTATATAAATGGTTTTTGCGTTATTGATAGATTATGACTTAAATCTTTAAAATGAATTCGAGATTTTTCTCAAATATAATTTGAGAATTCAATACTGGTGGTAGAACTGAGATGTGGCCGATTATAATAATATTGAATAATGATTCATTAATTTATGGAAATATTCTTTTAAATTCTATCCAAGAATTCCCCGAAATATTTTTATGCGTGCTGGAAACAAACAAAAATCCAGATAATTTTTCAATTTCATACCAATCTCTGAAGCTAGTCATCGTTCCTATCTTTCAGCTTTTCTAAGATGAAATTTTTTAAGCAAAGAGCAACTGACTAAATAATGAGTTTTTCAATATCACATTTCATATCAAAAATAGGATCACGTCAATTCGTTGCACAAGACAACTTGGTGAATGACATTTCGTTGTATGTGACAATTTGGTGAAAGAAAATTGATGGCTGCGACATTCTTTGGGACAATTCAGTATATGGCAAAGCAAGACAGAAAATGAAAACTTTTAATAGGCCGTGCTCTAAATGGTGAATTTAGTGATAACGATACCGTTCTTCGTATTTTAAATTTTTTATGCAATACTATCCATCTTCGTATTTTAATGCACATTTTTTTAGGGGATCCTATTACAAAAGTGCCACGGACAGGTTAAAGATTGGGATATAATAGGAACTTGTTCGCACTTTACTTTCACTTATGTAAGTTGCATTTTTTATGAAATACACATGGGGGAGAGTTATTTCGGGAAAAACTAAAAGTAGATATCATTAATAGATGCCGTTGGGTAACGCGCATCTTCAGACGCACAGTTTGCAACCTGTGCTATAGTTTTTATTGAAAGAATTTACTAGTAGGCTAGTACGGCGGATGGGTTAAACGTAGGCGGGTAAGGTTCCCTCGATATTGTGTAGTGGTTGGAATTGGAGTTCGAGTTCCCTACATGGAAAAGCGCTCTTCCGTCTCTCCATATCTGTAAACTAAATCACGCTGCTTGAATAGCGAAGGTACAACAGCAAAAAAAAAAAAAAAAAAGTAAACTTCAGTAACTTTTCTTTTCTGTAGCTTCTCTGTTAATAAGTTTCTTCTGGTTTTCATTCTAAATTATCAACGTGCTAGAACAGCACAGCTTCAATAAATAAAAAGCGGCCTAATAACCTTTTTTTCCCCTGTGTCAATCAATAATTTATTTTACAACTTTCCAACCCACGCATATCCATATTGCTCTTAAACAGAAGATGCTTCAGAGTTCCCTGTAAAAGAAAAAGGAACCAACCTTCATTAATTTTCCTTTCCTGTGGTTTCTGTGTAAATGATCTGCTTCTGGCTTCGCAAACTGCCGTTTCAGAGATGCTTTGTCCAGCACGTCTTGCACCTACTGCCATGCCACATTCGAAGTCCGTTATATCAGTCTTTTTCCCCATTCTTGCTACGGTTTGTACGCTTAACTGATACTAGACAGGTTGTTCTGCTGCATTTATATCCAGAACTGTGGTCGTGTGACTTGCAACGTTGTGGGGCAGACCCACAACGTTGCAAGTCACACGACCACAGTGTGTGCACCGCAGGGGTGTACCTAATAAAGTGGCAGCACAGTGTACATTAGGTTTTAATGTTACATTATATACGCAGAGTTGAATTTGTATTAGAAACATCCCTTTGTGCAGGAATGGACTTTTCTCTGACATTGGTGAAGGCTCAAAATCGGAAACAGCTAATATAAGATTGTAGTTCGCATACGTGGCGACATTGTTGAGCGTCTGCGAGGAAGAATAGGTCGGCGTCGAGAACTTTCCGAATTCCAAATGATTGTGCGGAACAAGATATGCAGGTTGTTGTAGTATGGTTTTACGAGCATCAGCGACTAGGGCAATATTGCTCCGTGTATATTGTCTGCAAATTGTTGCATGTGTTCTGAGGTCGATTTTCTGTTTGTTGGACGAAAAATCCGAGTTTTCGGGAGTAAACCTCGCTCGACTAACTCAGTGTGAAAAAGGCCGATAAAAATACCTCACGTCATCGACGAGCTCGTCTTTTCCACTGAGTGTTGGAAGGACGGTAATCCTACCAACTGTGCTACCCACGAGGGCAAGGCGTGCAGGTGCCAGTATCTGAACAACAGCCAATATGGTTAAGTGCTCCCTTTCTGTGGCGTCTGTGACTAGCTCAACAGAAGTCGAACCACCACGTGTGTCCACGCCCGTGATGAGCATCGTGTATCTCTTCTCTTAACACAGCAGTCTAGTTAACTGAGCATGCATTCATAATGACAGCGTATCCAGTACAACGTAGAAATAGCAGGATAAATATCCATGTGGACTATGTGCCGGCCATTGGCTCGTACACGCTATGGTAGTCGATGGGCACGTCAGCAGTCCATGGGACCACCGACATGTGGAAATCTATCCCCTGGACTGATTAATCCCGTTTCCAACATAATCATGCTGACTGGCGTATTCGCAACTGGCCAAAGTAACGTGCGACGATGGCACATGGATGCACTTGTGGTGTTGGGCAGGTTGGAAGCGGTGGTGTTATGGTTTGGGGCCTGTATTAGTGGCATACTCTGGATCCTGTGATCAACGTTAATCAACGGCTTGATGGGAACGCCTTCCTTTCATTGTCGCTGACCAAGTACACTACACCCCTTCATGATGACGGTGATCCAGACAACTCCAACGTCTGATCAAAAGGATAACGTACCATGCCAAAATGTCCGGCAAGTTCCTAAATGGTTTCAGGAACATAACTTCTCAGCTCAACTCATCCAATCTCAACCCAATTGAACATGTTTGAGAGCTACTAGAAAAGGACATTCGATGTTATGACCATCCATCTTACAAGGTGAGTGCATTACTGGACACATCGTGCAACACATGGGGTAGCACTTTTACAGGATACCCTGCAACTCCATGTGGAGTTCATGCCAAGGCGTGTACGGGTGTATTACTGGAAAAAAGGTTGCCCCTCGAGATACGTGTTGTTTATTCAGAGCCAACTCAGTGAATATTGGCAATTAATCCGGTTTATTTGTATACTGTATTAGCATAAGCATAATAAGACAAAGTATGCAATTTCTCTCCTTTTTCAAGTCTTTTTTGTTTCAGTTTTTTCCATTTCCTCGAACCTTTTTTCGAGGAAAATTCATAAATATTTTTAATAATAAAATCTGTGTTAATTCTGCTTAATCCTGGTTTGCGATGGATCCAATACATTTTGAGAGCATGTCTTCTGCCTCTCAACGATTTATAACAGAAGATGAAAGATCGCCATGATCATGTTACAAACAAAGTTATCCATTGTTTATATCAGCTAGCCAATCATTCATTTTACTTCATTGGAATCTTTCAAAGTCAGGAAGTGTTGGCACCAGGAGTGTTGGCCTTCGAAGTTCACTAGGAGTGTTGGCATTCGAGGTGAGCGGACATGCTTCGTCAAGGTTCTTCAGTTTAGTGGATTGGATTACTGTTAATTATTGCTTTTAAATATTTGATTTTTTTAGTATATTGTTGGATTATTTTGTTATAGGTTTCCCTGTAACATTTTGATTTTTATAATATTATAGATATCATTTTTTAAAGTTAATTTT
Source organism: Mastigoproctus giganteus (assembly GCF_048544385.1). Classification (NCBI taxonomy): domain Eukaryota; kingdom Metazoa; phylum Arthropoda; class Arachnida; order Uropygi; family Thelyphonidae; genus Mastigoproctus; species Mastigoproctus giganteus. The sequence goes on along the minus strand of NC_143575.1, from coordinate 179,906,617 downwards.
CATTGATACTTAGCTATTTTTATAATGGTAATTATGAGATCAGCCTTAAACATGTCACAGAACCCTGTGACGTGTTTAAGGTATCGTGACTCACACGGAAACAGCCGATGGCGATTTACGTGAGAGTCATGTTTTAATCCGTTGCGGAACCTCTGGAATGTTTTCCAAGGTCGACCTGGTGACTAATCATAGCTCACCCGGGGATTGTTTTCTTTATGATCGACGTAAGGAGTGCACCGATCTTAAATTACAATTTGTGTACTGATGGAACAATGGCGCTTCCGTAGCCAGGTGGGCAGGAGCAGCAGTGCGTATACACGCTTCTTGATTTAGACCGGGGTTCGAGCCCGTGACCACGAAATACGGAGGATGCGGAAAGGTCAGGGAATTGACCACCGCATATCCCCGGAGCAATATGGCCTTAGTTGCTGATGCTCCTAAAAACCAAATAACAAACAAACGATGGAACAATTAGAGTCACTGAGAAAACCGGTGCTTGCCCTCGAGTATAATGCATCTGGGAGCTCGTCAGGGACTCAAGACTCCAGCAATTACCAAGTGATGCACTCCCCATTCGGGCCTCAAAACAGAAAAACCAAGTGCAAACTACTCTGGTTCAAAATGACTTTGTTTTATTAGGAGACTATTGTCAGGGAAACGGGGAATTTTTTTTGTTATAAGGATAGGTGGAATAGAACCAGGGTATGTCTGCCGGGAGCAACTCTTAATGATGTCACCAAAAGATTGTCAGATTTTGAGGGGGTTAAAGAGAATATTATTATTCATGTGGGGACTAATGACATTAAACATACACGATCTGATGATTTGTTGGAAAAATACAGGACCATGCCGAGGAATTGCCGCGAGCTAGGCCACAATGTCTATGTGTCTGCAATTCTGCCCAGACACGATAGGAAAGATTATATGTTAAAAGCCTTGTGGATTAACTCAAAACTTGAAGGATTCTGCAAGGCTTTTGGGGGGAAATTTTTATCAGCTTGGCCCACACTTGTAGGTAGAAGGAATTTGTTTTGTAGAGACGGGATACACTTAAACAAAGGTGGTGCAAAAGTTTTTGCCAGTATTATTGAGGATACCTTAAAGGTTCAGGGAAACTGCTAGTTAGGGAGGATGTGGGTAATACTGGCACGCGTTTATCTGATAATATTGGTCAAAGTAACTCTTGCACATACCTCAAGAGTTTTTATCTGTTTCCCCAACTGGACATATCTAGATGTTCTGGGGACAGAAACATTGCAAGTGAGCGGGTAGCTAATGCCAGGGAAGAGAGCCTAAAAAACTTCAAGGGTTGTGTTAGGGTTGTTAAGTATACAAGAACAGTAAGTCTTAATTGTTTATATAGTAATATTAGAAGTGTCGTTAATAAAATGAGCGAATTCGAACTGCTGATTAAAACAAGTAACGTGGACATAATAGGGCTTATGTGGTGCCACCCGGAAATAGGGGGATGATGAGTTTCAGTACGGCTTGTATAATGTATTTAGGAACGATAGGGTAGTGGGATAATGCTTCTTATCAGAAGCAGCCTGAGTATGACGATTGTTTTCCCGGATTCAGAAGTTTCACATACTAGTATAGAATCTGTATGGTGTGAGATAGTTGGAAACAAAGGTATAATGCGAGTAGGAGTAATCTACAGACCAGGTGATTGGGAAGATTATGACGAAAGCCTCTACATGCAAATGGAATGGACAATAAGCGTCAATGTCTTATTATGGGTGATTTCAATTTGCCTCTAATTGATTGGAGAAAATGGGAAGGAAACTCGACATGGGGAACAAAATTTTTAAATCAGCTAGATGACTATTATTTGTATCAACATGTCAGGGAAAGTACTAGAGAAAAGAATATCCTAGACCTCATCATCACCCATGAATCAGATGACATAATAGGGCTGACAGTAGAGGAACCAGTAGCAGGAAGTGATCACGTAGTTCTACGGTGGATGACGACGAGAGAGGTAGCAGTAGTAAAAGGCAAGGAAATGGGTTATGATTTCAGAAAAGGAAATTACGATGCCTTAAGGTGCTACATGGCCTCTATTAACTGGGTAGATATCGCACAGAAAATGAATACAATAATGTTTTAAAAGCATACTGTGGTATGCTTTTAAAATATTAATCACAGACGCCTTGAATGCGTATTTACCAATAAAAAATACGCTCCACGAGGAGGGTTACAAGTTGGATGAACAGTGAAGTTACCGCATTACTTGAGCAGAAAAAGTTGCCATGGAAAAGTTACAGAGCAATAAAAAGTACTGCAGCCTATAACAGCTACAAGATGATCTGTAATAGAGCAACAGAAAAGGTTCGACAGGTAGAGGCAGTTTATGGGAAATCGCTAGCAAACAGAGCAAATAGGGGGGGGGGATAAGAAATTCTTCACATATATAAATGCTAAGAGCAGGTCAAACCAGATCGGACCTTTACGTAAGGGAAGGGGGATAGTATTAAATACACCAGCTGCCGTTTCAGATTAACTCAACAGTTATTTTGCATCGATATTTACAGATGAAAAACCTTTTGTGACAATGGGAAATTGTGGGAGCGAAGTTGAAAAATATGTAATTAACGATATTAAAATTTCGCAAGATTATTTAATGAAAAAAAAACTTTCGAGCCTACAGGCTAGTAAGGCTCCTGGAGTTGATGGAATATACCCTATAATCTTAAGGGAGGCGGCAAGTGAGTGCATTGAACCATTGAGGCTAATTATGCGAGCATCACTAGACTCTGGGTAGTTTCCGTTGGATTGGAAATGCCAATGTATGTCCTATGGGCAATAAGGGTGGTTATAAGAGTGAAGTGGGAAATTATCAACCTGTCGGTCTGACTTCAGTGGTAGGGAAAATCATGGAGGCAATGATCAAGGGTGGAATTCAGGATCATTTGAACAGAACTGAAATTCTCAAGGATACTCAGCATGGTTTTGTAAAGGGAAAATCATGTTTAACAAATCTGGTTCGCTACTTTGAAAGGGTCACTCATGAGCTGGATTTAGGGAATAATTTCGACATTGTGTATTTAGATTTCAGCAAAGCTTTTGACTCAGTCCCACATCAACGGTTGCTTTATAAGCTGGAACAGGTTCGAATCATTGGGAAAATCCTTAGATGGATATCAGGATGGCTTCAGAGCAGGAAGCAGAGGGTTGTGATAAATGGCTATTCCTCAGATTGGGTTAATGTAAGAAGTAGGGTTCCCCAAGGATCAGTTTTAGGACCACTGTTGTTTTTAATTTTCATAAACGACATTGATGAAGGGATAGAGGGCGTGATGTCTAAATTTGCAGATGTTAAAATTGGTAGCGTGGTTAATGATCACTGTCAAGCTGAGCTTCTTCAGAGAGACCTAGATAGACTTCAGGAATGGTCAGAAAAATGGCAGCTATGGTTTAATCCAACAATGCGTAAGGTATTACACTGGGAAACGGTAACCCCAAAATAACTTATTCATTTGGTGGAGTTCAAGTAAACCCAGTACTGAAGGAAAGGGACTTGGATGTTACAATACGGTCAGACATGAAATTATCTGAGCATTGTAAACAGGTTGCAAGGAAGGCCCATGGTGTCCTATCGATGATCTATCGAACTTTTGCAAGTAGAGATAGCGACGTGATAATCCCATTATATAAGGCTTTTGTTTGACCACACTTGGAATACTGTGTTCAAGTATGGAGACTGCACCTAAAGAAAGACATCGAGCTTCTTGAAAGGGTGCAAAGACGGGTAACTCGCCTGGTGAGATCGGAAAAAGGGCGTCCTTATGAAGAAAGACTTCGAATATGTGGGTTGCAGAGTTTGGAAACTAGACACCTTAGAGGAGATTTGATTGAGGTGTTTAAGGCTCTGAGAGGCATCAGTAAAATGAATGAGGACAAAATTTTCAAGATTATAAATGATGCTAGAACTAGGGGACATAAATTCAAGTTACGGGGGGAAATGTTTAGATTGGACTGCAGGAAGTTTTATTTTAGCCAGCGAGTTATAAATTACTGGAATAAGTTGCCTACATGGGTGGTAGAGGCTGGCAGTTTGAGGAAATTCAAAGGACATCTGGATAGTACCTTCGGGTGAGGGAAATGAATAAGATGATAGGTTTAGTTTCCTTTTCTTTTATTAATTATTAGGTTTTTTTTTTTTTTTTTTTTTTTGCTTGTGCAGCATAAGCCATAGGCTTTCTTGCACTATGCGGCTAAAACTAATACAATTGAAAAATCATAACAGAACTCGTAGGTAAATTTTAAATTTCGAGTATTTTCTTCTCACTTGACAACTTGTTCCAGCATCATTGAAGATTTTGTACCGGGAACTCTTTCCGTAAAGCTGCAGTGTTCCATATTTCCAAAAAAAAAAAAAAAAAAAAAGCACATCAGCATCACTTGCGTAAATAAGATTTGTAAATTGGAAGTTTTTCGATAAAGCCGCTTTAAGCTTTATATCAACCCCTTGATCCACTGGCTTGAATATGGTGGTCGCTGTTAATTCCTACACCATATGTGCAAAATAATGCACTAGTAACACATCCACATTTTAACACAATTAGATTTCTTATATTTTTGGATAAAAAGCTGAGGAAGACGATGGTGACCAATATTAGAACACATCATTATTGTTCTCTCATTTCGCTATTTGTATCCTGGGGCTGAAATGCGTTTTTATGGAACTTTCTAATTTACACTGGTTTTATCGCAATTATAAGATTTAGAACTATTTTACTAATGATCTGTTTCTCCGTCATACCATACCGCATTATAATAATTGATGTTTCAAAATATTTATTCCCATATTTCATATGTAACCTGATACTACTCTCTCAGTAGTATCAGGCTACATACGACAGATGAAAATTTGTCGAATATACTGTCGAGTTTTGAACCTGCCTGTCCATTTGTTTTAAAGGATGGATTTCTAATCAATTTTCCATTGAATCATCATGATTTTGCTTTAACAGATGGATAACTCTTCTTTGATATCAGAAGTTCTGTTAGAGGAATTTTTTTGACTCTACTGTCGTATGACAATCGAAACATTGCAATATCGAGTTGGTCGTGAGTGGCACATTCAACTTCTTCATTGTTGACCTCAGTAGTATAAGGTTGGGGTTCTAACCGACTTCGGCTCTATGAATTTTGGCGTCTTTTTTCGTGCGTGCTGACGCGTCGGTCGCTTGTTTTGCCGTTTAGGTTTTGAGCGTCTGCCGGTGAAGCGAACCGAGGTTTAGGTTTAGCGGTTGCGCCGAGGCTTAGTTGCGGAAAAAAATATTTTAGTTCTTATTTCGCCCGCTAGATGGCGCCACTTATTTTCGCCATTAAATTAAAATTTTTTTTTTCTTTACCCAGGCTCGAACCCAAGTCGTTGCTACTGGTGGTCCGGTGCTTATCCCCACGGCTACCCTTTCAATTGTAATAATATGTGTAAATGTAGGTCTTATAGTTAAGAGTGGTGTGAGTGTGACGTATGAAGTTGTATTTCTCCTTTTTCTGATTGGAGGGGGATATGAACCGATGTTCTGATTGGTTTGGGGGTATAAACCGACTTCGGCTCTGAGTCTACCGGTGATTTTCTGGTCTGTTGATGCCGTAGAAATCGTCTGCTTTTGCCGCGTTGGTTTTCAAGGTGGCGTTGGAGGGTGCGGAATGAATTGTGGGTTCGCGCACGCACACACACACAAGCCCGAGCTCTTGCGCGCACACACACACACACACACACACAAGAAAATAGAGCAGTAGACATTCTTTCCCAAGACAAAGGTTTTGGTGGGAAAAACGTGGACGCTGTAGACATACGGGCACTTGGGGGGGTCACAAAAGTTCGAGCCCGACGATGGCCACGACAACAGAAGCCCACGAAACAGTGCCGCCATCTAGCGAGTCATTCTGAAAGCTGAAATCAAAGATTTTATTTTATTTAAGGTGTTTAAATTTTTTTTTCCTAGGTAGCTATGACTTTGTCGTTTAAATATATTTCAGTGGCTTTGCAATATGTGGCGCCATCTGTGGAAGCAATCTGAAAGCTGAAAATTAAAAGATTTTATTTAAATATATTTTTTTTTTTTTTTTTTTTCCCTACATACTTCTTGAACGGAGATTGCCACGACATCGTAACAACCAAGAAAATGTGTCGCCATCTAGCGTGTCATTCTGAAAGTTGAAATTAAGGATTTTATTTAAATATATATTTTTTCTCTCACATACGGGTACTTGGTGTCACAATACTTCTTGAACGGAGATTGCCAAGACATCGTAACTACCAAGAAACTGTGTCGCCATCTACCGATCTATTCTGCAAGTTGAAAAGCTGAAAAATTAAGTATTTTTATATGTTTAATGTTATGTTATGTGTTTTTTTTTTGATGGTTAAATTTTTATATGTATATATTTTTACCCATAACTATTTATGATGGTTCCTCTTCAAGTTGAATTTTGTATCCTGATGCTTAGTCTATCTTGAAAAAATAAAAAAAAAAAAAAACCTGAAAAGTAAAATGTATTGATGTGTATATATATTTATTTACCTTCTTCAGATTCTTTCCACAACTTTGAATTTTTTTAAATTTCTACTTTCTAAGAAAAAAGACAGACAATATTTTTCAAATAGATATGTTTATTGATAAATAATAAAAAAAAAAAAAATAAATAAATAAAAAAAAAAATTACAAGATAGTGGGGTCATCGCTATTTTTACCCCATCTTTAACCATTAGCATCCAAACTCGCCATATAAGATGCAAAGAAACAGGGGTCGCGCCATAAGTACTCCTGGTTTTCGTAGAAGTCCATCTGGAAAAGAAAAAAAGAAATGTTACAAGATTACAACGATCCGCGCGTCGTTGGAAGTTTTAGTGGTGTTAATGCATTACAAAAACATACAAAATTACCCAGACGTATCGTGAAAGAGTATTTGTCATCTCAACCTGCTTATGTCAGACACAAACCTCAAAGAGTTAATTTTCCTAGAAACCAAATAATAGTTCCTGGTCTACACCATACGTTTCAGTGTGACTTAGCAGAAGTTTCCAATCTGTCTGATGCTAATGGTGGAGTGCGTTATTTACTCATCTGTATAGACGCTTTTTCTAGATACGCCTGGGTGAGAACACTTAGAAATAAAACATCGAAGCAGATGGTAAAAGCATTCAAATCAATTTTCAAGGAAGAAACGCCATTCAGTCTTAACAGTGACAGAGGTAGAGAGTTTATAAACAAAGATGTGAGGGCCCTATTTAAATCTCTCAACATTAATTTTTATACTACTAGATCGGAGAAAAAGGCTGCAATCGCTGAACGTTTTATTCGAACTCTGAAAGAAAAAATATTTAAATGGATAACTTATTCTGAAAGTAAGAAATATGTGCATGTTCTTCCCGACATTGTAGCTACTTATAATCGAACGCCACATCGAGCTATAGGAATGCCACCTGCCGATGTCACTTTGCATAATGAAGAAGACGTCTACAGGAAATTGTACTTGAAAAAAACCAAAGAACAGACTCCTAAATTTAAAGTGGGGGATCGTGTCGTTCTAAGTACAGGTTCGAATCTTTTCCGCAAAGGATTCTGGGGCAGTTGGACGCGTGAGGTTTTTACTATATCTCAAGTATTGAAACGAAGAAAGCCAGTTGTGTACAGAGTACAAGACAAAGCAGGCGACACTATCGAAGGTACCTTTTATGAGCAACAGTTACAACTTGTTAATATTCACGACAAGTTGCCACTGGATACATATCTTATTGAAAAAGTACTTAAGGAGCGACGTGTGGGAGGAGAACGTCAATTCCGTGTTAAGTGGCTAGGATACCCTGCTTCCTACAACAGTTGGGTTTCGGCTAAAGATGTTCTTCTTAACACTACCGAGTAATGCATGCATGGATTTCCATCCCCAGAATACGCAAGCTAATTTTACTATTATATTGCCCGACACTATACCTCTCAAAGGCAAATGGGAGGTGGCACTCGCAGAAATACACGTACCTAAGTCATGGGACAATATTTCCTAAGGTTGGGCCGAGTTTGCAATTCTGCAGAAAGAACCGACAGTTAGGAACCCTGAGGTTTACATGCTGAACGATGAGTACGAAAATTCGTCTAAATTGATTGAACATATGTGTGGTCTTAATACCAATTTAGAGCTTAAAGTAGAAGAGACAGAATTCAAAGTGAGATTTACAATTCGCGTTAAAAATGGCTGTGAGTTGCGTATGACTTTACGAACTGCCAGAATTCTAGGACTAGTACACAAAGTAGTAGTGAGTGAAGCTGTTGACAAATCTAGAACTTTTAAAGGGGAGTACATAGGAAAGTGGATACCTAAAGGTAAAATAGTGTTACCACCATTAAAGCCTAACAGTGAGTGTGCTGATAGGAAGCTTGTACTCGTACAACAGCCGACTTGTGATGTTCGCGAGCATAAAATTCCTTATGGTAATTACGGTAGCATCTCCGAAATTCTAAAGGTTATGACTTTTATAGCCCCCGAAATTAAAGGTTCTGTTAATGCCCGTGGTTTTGTTTCTTTCGAAATAGAAAACGGTGTGCGTCTTCGCTTCCCTGAGACAGGACTCGGTGAGTTACTCGGTTTTGAGCGTATGCCCGATGGTTTCGAAGGAACAGCGAGATCGAAATTTCCCGGAGATATAAATAGAGGTGTAGGCTCTTATTTTGTTTATAGTAGTGTGATAGAAGACCAGGTCGTGGGTGATATCAGAGCGCCTCTTTTGCGAGTAGTACCGTTCGGAAGCAGTGGTGAATTCTTACATTTGGACTATTACCCTGTACTGCTCTCGAACATTCAATCCATTTCTATTCAAATTCGCACAGACAGTGGTCAGTTATTTCCATTCAGAGGTGGTAAAACTCTAATTAAGTTACATTTTCGACCCCAATGAACGCGTACGTTGATTACTACTCAGTGCAAGCGGGGGGAAATCCCTACTTTGTAGGAGCAGCGATCCAGAGAGGTCAAGGTTTAGGCAGTATATTCAGATCAGCATTTACATTTCTCTCTCCTCTTCTGAAGCCCGCAGCCAAATTCATCGGTCGCCAAGTGCTATCGGCAGGTCGTAATATCATAGATGATGTCATTTCGGGAGCACCCGTGAAACGCTCGTTTATAAATCGAGCTTCTGAAGTAGGACAGGCCATTAAGCAAAAAGTTCGTAGTCAGAGTGGAGGTAAACGTCGAAAGAAAAAAAAATATCAGGACATCTTTCAATGATGGGTGAAGTTATGATGTCAGAACTAGACCTGTTTGCACAGCCAGCCACTAATCTATGCATCGACCGATCTTCATACATTACTTTTTTGCCTTTAGCTTCAGTGGATACGCCGGGCCCAATAGAATTTTCCGTACCGGGGACATCAGAAGAATATCTGGACCTGGGAAAAACTTATTTGCGACTCAAAGTACAGTTAACTCAAGGCGACGGAAAAGAATTACAGTCGAGTGTAGGAGTTGTCAACAACTTTTTTCACTCCATGTTTAAACATGTGGATCTTTTCGTTCAAGACAAATTAATTAATCCAAGCAGCGACACATACCCCTATAGAGCTTATTTAGAAACGCTTTTGAATTTTGACAGAGGAGCAAAAAAATCACAGCTCACTACAGAACTGTTCGTAAAAGACAATTTTTCGGATGTTTCGCAAATGTTTTCTCAGCCTGACAGTGGTATGAATCAACGTATGAAGTTTTTTTCGAAAACCAAAACTGTGGAACTTCTGGGTCGTCTCAGACTAGATTTGTGCCATCAAGACAAATATATTATTAATAATTTATCGCTCCGCCTAAGAATGGTTCGCAGTTCGCCCGAGTTCTGTCTGTTGTCTCTCGACAATACTGCTAAAATTCATATACGCGAAGCCTGTCTTTTTGTGCGTAAAGTTAAACTTAACCCCAGCATACAGTTAGCCCACATGAGTGTTCTTGAAAAACATCCTATTGTATATCCTATTAATAGAGCTGATGTAAGTTACTATTCAATACCAAAAGGCATGTCAGACTCTACCCGAGATAATATATATCTAGGCCAGATCCCCACTCGTTTAATAGTCGGTATTGTGTCCAGTGATAGAACGGCTCCCTCAAAACCAACCCATTCAATTTTGGTCACTACAACTTGTGCTATTTACTTCTGACGGCTGATGGTGTGCAGCATCCTTCCATTCCGCTAACACCCGATTATAAGAATGGACATTATACGCGGTCCTACCTGTCTATTTTCACATCGCTAAACAAATGGAATTCAGACTGTGGAAACGACATATCAATCCTGGATTATACAGAAGGGAATGTGCTTTATTCTTTCGACCTAACTCCCGACAGTAACGCTGTTGGCACGCACATCACTTCTTTACGGCGAGGCGGTGTTCGACTTGAACTGAAATTCGCAGAACCTCTTCCCGAAAACGTAACAGTGATCTTGTATGCCGAATTTGAAAACATTCTTTCTGTGACTAAAGACCGTTCAGTCATCGTGAATTATGAACACTAGAGATATATTAAAGGTTTTAGAAGCAGACAGTGAATCGAGAAAACATCTGATCGGTGTCTGTGCCAGGGACGAGTTACCGTCAAAAATACAGAGGAAACCAGCATTGCTAGTCATCAATACAGACAAGGCACACATGCCAGGTACTCACTGGGTGAGTATCTTCCTAGGAAAAAGAGAAAGTCAATATTTCGACAGCTTTGCACGACCACCGACACCGGACATTGCAGAGTTCCTTAACCAAAACAGTAAGAAATGGACTTATAACAAAGTGGTGATTCAACATCCAGAATCTATAGCGTGTGGACTACATTGTATTTTTTTCCTGACTCATCGGTGTAGAAATATTTCTATGTCAAAGATTGTAAACAAATATTATTGTAAAGATTTGTGGGCAAATGATTTGTTAGCCACATTACATGTAATTGAACCTTTACTTACAAAATAAAATTTTATTTATTTTTAAAAAGTGTCTGTTTTATTGAAAAAAAACTTACCACAACGAAATCCACGTATGCTTACGTCTCAAACGACGAGGCGATATTAAAGCCGTATATCTGCGCTTGACCTGCTTACGAGGCTTTACAACTTCGCTCTTGGAGTACCGTTGCTCCGACGCTTCAGAGGAGGGAATTGTGGGTAGCGACGCCGTTACGTTCGATACGCTGGTCTCGATATCGCTTGATGCCGACGAGGACGCTTGTTTTGCGGCATTAGTTTTCAGGCCTAAATATGACTGTAGTATCTGAAGATACATTTTAACTTTAGACTCGGGCTGCAAATCCTGTCTTTTTAAGATTTCAGACATTTTCTCGTCTAAAGAGAGCATCTGTTTTTGTTCTGGCGGTGCAGCTACAAGCAAGAATTTACGGAAAGATTCACTCATCTTCTGATCAAACTTGTAATGAGCGGAACCACTATACTTGCGATCAGGGGGAACAGTGAACCTCCTTGTTGAAGAATTAATTTCCGCCTAGTTTTAAATGCTACTTTTTTATCTGCTAGTGTTCTGAGCAGACGTTTTTTGCGTTGTAACTTGCTTTTCACTCTGTCTGCAACGGAATGCTACCTTTGACTATGTTTTTACATATTTCACAGAGTGAATTTATTTCTGTTTGATTTGAACTCCTTAATAAAGCGGTTGCCTGTTTCGGTCGAACTTCCGACAGATACCTTATAAAGTTAGCATTGTTTTTTAGACGCAGAGCCATATGGGGATGTAAACAATCGTATGTCCTTCGTTTGGTAACACGTGTGAGCGCAGTCTCAACCTATCATCTGTGTTCTGACAAAAATCAAACAGTAAATATGAATGAGGATCGCGTGTTGCATGCTTATATATGTCGACTAAAACACGTGATCTCCCGGGGAAAACTTGACTTGCTAGGTGTGAAATTTGTCTTGAGTCGCGAGGGTTTTTAAAAACAATCAGATAGTGCGAATTCAAACTGATAGTACGGAACTGCGATCCCTGCGAAAACAGGTTTTGTGTTAACAAAATAACACTCAGATTTCTATGATGTGATCCTTTTATAAATATTTCAGAAACGACAATACTGTCCTTTGCTTGGTTGATGAGATCGTCTAAAACAAGTAAATTTTTTACTGATGGATCGAATTCGGGGATGTTTAAACCCTCCACGAACTCGATTTGCGAGTAACACCGAAACTTATCTTGAAACTCTGAATAGCAATAGACGATTCTTTGAGGTGGTGGCGAAATTAAACTTTCACTATTTTCTAATAGCGACAATACAAACGTCGTCTTTCCACTCTGTGTTGCCCCCGAGACTATAGCTGTGAATGGATGGTGAAACATTATGTAAATGAGCGCGCGCTAGTCTGGACCAAGTATTTATGTGTGTGTTCGCGCGCCGATGCGAGAGGTAGGACTAGCAACTGTAAAGACAGAAGGTGACGTCTCCAGAAAAACGAAACATTGTCCCCTTTTTTAAAAAACTGTGAGTTATGAAAAAGGTTTTTTTTTGGAAGTTGTCTTTTCCATGAAACCATTCTTGACACAGAAAAAAGTGTATTCCTCCATCTAAGCGCGCCCGACACTTCGTGGCGGGTGGGAGGGGTGCCGCGATCCCCCCCCGTGCGCGCGCCCATCACAACGTGATGGGTGGGAGGGGTGCCGCGATTCCCCCGTGCGCCCTGCGATTCCCATCCGAGTGCCGTCACGAATGTGACGTCGGTGGGAATAGGATGGGGAAGACGTGCCCGATCGACTTCGCCGACATCCTGAAAAAAAAAAAGGAGACGTCACCAGAGGTAGCCATTGAAAACTGCTTAGTGTCAAAAACATGGTGATTTCACTGGGTTTTTTTTCTAATGTTGATAGTATGATGACTAGGTGGTTAGCTTTCGCTATGTGTCTTGGAGTGTGTGTGTGTCGTCTCCTACCACACGTTTAGCGAAAGTAAAGCCAAACCCTTTTGTTACTGAGGACTCAAGGAGACGAGAAGTACACTTGTCTCTCCGGACAGAAAACGGTACTTCGACAGAAAAAAAAGAGGCACAGATAAAAGTTACAAAAGAATATTCTATTTTATTCTTAAAAACTAAAGAAAGATACAAAATACTTACTACTAAAGATTCCCTAATCTAGATAACCACGCTGCAGTAGCCATCATCTGTTGTCAACCAGTCGTTACTTTGATCGGTCCAGATGATGGGCACTGTGGAAGCACCGGACGTCGAAAAACCGCTCTCGTCAACGGCATAGGGATTCCAAGGACCAACATCATTGTCTTCTTCTTCTTCTTCTTCTTCATACTCCCCCACGACGATTATATCAGGTGACCGAGCCTCACGATCAACGTTTTCCGATCCTGTTGACAGTTCTGATGTCGATCGTGAGGAGTTGGATGCTGATATGTCGCCATCGTATGAAGCATGCCAACTTGCAGGATAAAGGCTATCATCCAGTGATAGAGATGAATTGCAAAAGGACTGCCCCGTACTAATGGGAGTTGAACTCCGTATTTTCGTAAAATATTTTGGGTCGTTGCAGTCAAAGGACTCACAACCATCAGCAACTTCCCAAAGGTCTATATCACTGTCGGAAACCCAAGGGTTACAACACTCTGAACTTTTATCAGAAGTGACAACTGACCCCGAACATAAGCATAAACTGTACGTACACAACATTGTATGGAAAAAAACGTGAGAGTAACATGAAGAAATAAACACAAAAACTAGCCCTTTTAAACTCAAACAGGTTCAAATGTTAATCTAATACAACCAATCAGATTGGTATGGAAAGGTGAAAATTTAACCAATGAGATGGGTTCATGAAGGTGAGTACGGGGGCGTATCGGAATTATCGTATATAATACTGTTGCTAAAACAACTTATTAGTTAACATGCTCCTTTTTTACTTGACAGCAACCAATCTGTGTTTTAGATTCAAGAGTATGTGAACGTCACAGCCAATAGGAAATTACTACGGTATGAGAGTGAAAGTCACAGTCTATAGGAAATCACTATGGTATGAGAGCGAAATACTTAATCGTCAGTAAGGGCGTGACATCTTTGAAGGTAATCTTTGAAGCTGAATTATCTTTTTGTTTTTGTTACTACAAAGGCTTCGGAACGATACCAGCTAAAGCTATGTGCTGTTATATAACATTTGTACTACATGTTTCTATTTGTTCCCAACCATCGCCTTTGAAGTTGAGCTAGCTTTTACTATTCTAAATTTAAACAAAGACTCGGGATTCACATCACCCCTAGTTATATGACATGTGCCTACCCAGTTCCCGACCGACCGATCGACATCTTTTTGTCACTCTACATTTTGAACAAAGCCTAGGGTGCGGTATCACAGGCACATGTCGTACAAAGGCTCTGGGAGCGGTAGAGCATACTTGGAGGGGTGGTATCTCCTTTAGTCTTTGTACGTCTTGTGTCTAGCTGTGACCAAACGAAGCCTTTTGAAGTTGAACTAGCTTTGTTATCTTTTGCTTTAGCCCTCTCTAAATTTGAACAAAAGACTTTGGGAGCAACACCTACGTTAGCTATATGGTATTATATAACCATTGTACGACATGCCTCTACCTGTTCCTGACATGTCACGAACTTATGAGCCAGTAACAACACGACTAGATTCTAATCACATGATGCTATAGCCAGTGGACCACAGTACAGTTTGGAGCTTTCTCAGTGTGGTTGTGAATTTTTCCACTGTTGCAGTTTTTTCCAAAATGCCAAAGCACGAAATGTTTGATGATATAAGACGACCAAACGTAACTTTCTACAGACGTCTGAGCCATAGTAGCACAGTTCGTGTTTATTGTCACGAATTCGAGCCACATGTTACGATTGAGACAACTAATACGCACATGATGCTATCCAGAAACCAGTGGGAAGAATTCAAAAACAAAATGACTGATATCTTGCTTTCCTTAAGAGCCAGATCTAAAGATGAAATCCATCTACCGGGTATCCGAATCAATACAGATGTTGGTGCTTGTGATTTCTATTGGAAACAATTCTCGCTATCTGCAGAACGACGAATGACTCTCCACCTTTCTGAACTTGAAGCTATATCTAATAGAATCATAGACATAGATTCTTTTCTTCAACGTCTAGAAGACGAAAAACCCGCATTTCTGTTAATGCAATCAGTTATACTTGAGCATCTTGATTGTGTTAGAGAACGTATAAAGAACGATGTGTTTACTGGCTCTATCGATGTTTCGTTTAACGACGTGTATGCGTACTTTGTAAGAAATGCTGAACCATCTACAAGTGTTAAAATTTTTTCTGCTAAGTGCTCGAAAGAAGGTGTAGTTACTGAGTTCAACGATTATGCTTTGTACAATGCTGTAGTTTCAATGATCGAAGAACTTCAAACTGCTTACACTACGAAATATACGAAGTATCCGTTCTGATCAAAGCAATGTGCATATGTAAGTTTTTGTGTTGATTTTTGTGATTAGTAACAACATCTGTAAAAACTTACCAATAAAAACATGTCTATTTGAAAAATATTGTCTGTCTTTTTTCTTAGAAAGTAGAAATTAAGTTTTAATTTTCCATTAATCAATAACCTTTTTTTAAAAAATTGAGAATTTACTTTTAGGAAAGAAATGATTTCGAATATAGATTTAAAAAAAAAAAATTCAAAGTTGTGGAAAGAATCTGAAGAAGGTAAATAAATATATATACACATCAATACATTTTACTTTTCAGGTTTTTTTTTTTTTTTCAAGATAGACTAAGCATCAGGATACAAAATTCAACTTGAAGAGGAACCATCATAAATAGTTATGGGTAAAAATATATACATATAAAAATTTAACCATCAAAAAAACACATAACATAACATTAAACATATAAAAATACTTAATTTTTCAGCTTTTCAACTTGCAGAATAGATCGGTAGATGGCGACACATTTTCTTGGTTGTTACGATGTCGTGGCAATCTCCGTTCAAGAAGTATGTAGGGAAAAAAAAATAATAATAAAAATATATTTAAATAAAATCTTTTAATTTTCAGCTTTCAGATTGCTTCCACAGATGGCGCCACATATTGCAAAGCCACTGAAATATATTTAAACGGCAAAGTCATAGCTACCTAGGAAAAAAAAAAATTTAAACACCTTAAATAAAATAAAATCTTTGATTTCAGCTTTCAGAATGACTCGCTAGATGGCGGCACTGTTTCGTGGGCTTCTGTTGTCGTGGCCATCGTCGGGCTCGAACTTTTGTGACCCCCCCCAAGTGCCCGTATGTCTACAGCGTCCACGTTTTTCCCGCCAAAACCTTTGTCTTGGGAAAGAATGTCTACTGCTCTATTTTCTTGTGTGTGTGTGTGTGTGTGTGTGTGTGTGCGCGAGCTCAAGAGCTCGGGCTTGTGTGTGTGTGTGCGTGCGCGAGCGCAAGAGCTCGGGCTTGTGTGTGTGTGCGTGCGCGAACCCACAATTCATTGCGCACCCTCCAACGCCACCTTGAAAACCAACGCGGCAAAAGCAGACGATTTCTACGGGATCAACAGACCAGAAAATCACCGGTAGACTCAGAGCCGAAGTCGGTTTATACCCCCAAACCAATCAGAACATCGGTTCATATCCCCCTCCAATCAGAAAAAGGCGAAATACAACTTCATACGTCACACTCACACCACTCTTAACTATAAGACCTACATTTACACATATTCTTACAACTGAAAGGGTAGCTGTGGGGATAAGCACCGGACCACCAGTAGCAACGACATGGGTTCGAGCCTGGGTAAAGAAAAAAAAATTTTAATTTAATGGCGAAAATAAGTGGCGCCATCTAGCGGGCGAAATAAGAACTAAAATATATTTTTCCGCAACTAAGCCTCGGCGCAACCGCTAAACCTAAACCTCGGCTCGCTTCACCGGCAGACGCTCAAAACCTAAACGGCAAAACAAGCGACCGACGCGGCAGCACGCACGAAAATTGACGCCAAAATTCATAGAGCCGAAGTCGGTTAGAACCCCAACCTTATACTACTGACCTCCATTTTCAGAAATTCTTAGTTTTTCCCCCATCTGGATATAGATCATTTATGGATTACACCCCCACAAATTCTTTCTAGGCTGCCTGCGAAGCGCCTTCACCCTTCTTGAACCATTGCCAGATTTAGAACTTTTTTTTAATAATGATCTGTTTCTCCGCCATACCACACTATAATAGGTGGTGTTTCTAAATACTTATTATTACAGCATGCTAGACTGGTAACTTTGAGGGAGTGGCATATGAGGGGATGTTAATTCCGCAAACCGTTTGGGTAACCTTCAGATGATAATCCATTCCAAGAACCATTAATTAGAAGCAGGCTATACAGTAGGTCAATTTTGGACAATAATCCAATCTGATAATCATTAGTATGATTATCAGATTGGATCATTTTTTTTCAATTATTGTACGAGATTTAAAAAAAAAATCTTGCAAGTGGAGGTAAAAACTGCTGGGTAACCATTACGTTTAAAATTTAGGAAAACCAGCATAATTCCCGAGAAGAAACTTTCGGAACACTGGACCAAAATTTCTATTTGCTTATATTACACATCAGGGAAAAATTCAATGGTTACGTTTTGTGAAACTCAAGCAGTTACTCTTGACATTTCTAATGCTTTTGATTGTGTTTGGCATAATGGTCTTTTAAATAAGCTCCCATCTTATGGATTGCCGAACACTTTTTTTTTGAACTGGGTATCCAGTTTTCTGAATCTGACCGCTCTCTGCGGGTGGTGATAGATCTTTCTGTGTTTTCTAAGTTCTACGCTAATGCTGGTGTTCTCCAGGCTTCAGTTCTTTTCCACTTGAATATTAATGACCTTTTTCTACAGACTGGAAATCAGTCAGTGGCGGGAGGTCTAAATCCTGTTCTCAGTTTCGCTGATGATAACACATTGCATTCAACCTAGTTTGAGAAACATTGCCCTGCACAAACAGCTCCTCAACACAAACTTCTATTTGAATATCTACCACCGGTTCTTCAAATGCTGATCGCCATGTAATTCTACAGTGGTGCAAAGATAATTTAGTTAATATAAATTCTTCTAAAAATTAGTCATGTCTTATATTTCCAAAACGAATCTACTGCTTATCTTCGATGGCACTCAGATTTCTAGACAACATCACATTTCTATTAGAGAGCGATGTTGACTTCTAATCTCGCTTGACATAAGCACTTAAATACTGCTTCCTCTACATCTTTAAAACTGAGTTTCCTCTTTCGCTCTCCGCGTTATTGTTATTCTAAACAATTACTCACTCTACAAATTTAAAATTCTACCTACCGTGAAATACTGTTCCCATATCTGAGATGGTACCTCTAAACCTCTCTCAAGGCTTCTAGACTCCATTGAAGAGAGGATAGTCAGGTTAATTAATGGCCCACCTCTCACAAAGTCTTTCTCTTTTTGTCTCATGGGCGATTTATTTCTTCTGCATGGTTTTTCATTAGATAGACACTGTTTTTCTGATTTGGCATCTGTAATTCACTCACTCTCTTCCAAACCAGTCCGAACACGTGCCACAACCAGTTATATCCATTTACTGCCCAACTTCAAACTCACAGAACCAACTTTTCTTCCTCATTTATCCCTTCAACTTCCTTTAGGATCGAATTACATTGTGAAATATTTAAATTTAGAAAGCTGCACTGGTGATGTCTGTGGCCAGAACCAACAGCACTCTTTTTCGAAAGGGTAATTTTGGATTCTGTAATTCAGAAACATTACAGTTTGACAATTCAGTCTTAAGATAACACTCACAAGTAAACCCCAGAAACACCGCTTATTGATTCTCCTCAATTTATGTGAAAATTCAATTATAATAGTGTGGCTGAAAATACAAGATAAACAGAGCAAAGTCAGTTGGAAAATTAAGCACAAAGTCAAACAGAGAAAGAGAAGCAGTTGCCTTTTCTTTGATACTTTTTGCTTTGCCAGCATTAATTTTAAAACAAACAGGAATGTGAAAAGAGAAGGTCCCGCAACGTTGAGAAGTAAAATGGTTGCGAATATCTTCTCCTATATGAGATGAGATTTGTATTTGT
This sequence comes from Mastigoproctus giganteus, assembly GCF_048544385.1. Lineage (NCBI taxonomy): Eukaryota > Metazoa > Arthropoda > Arachnida > Uropygi > Thelyphonidae > Mastigoproctus > Mastigoproctus giganteus. The sequence goes on along the minus strand of NC_143575.1, from coordinate 179,887,567 downwards.
GCATTTTCATCAACACAACTGTTTTTAGGCATACGTGCCAGCAATATATTTATACATAAGTGATAATATCCAAGAATACCTTGCAGTCTTTATTTTCTACTTGATAATTATTAATATAATTTCGCGCATTAAATATATTATACATTATAAAATCCATTTTTAAATATAACGTTATTGACACTATTAGCCTCAAATTGCTTCCACAAAGATAAAACATATATCACTTGAAAATTAGCAACTAAGAATCCAGTTTATGATATTAATCAGAATTAAATTATTTACTTATTTTTAAATGGAAAACTTTTTACTTTAGAAAATACGGTGATTGGTAATCGTAAGCGGGGGGGGGGGGGGAACGCTGAACTATAAATTAAATTTCACTGACAACATAAAACATTACACATTATGTAAAATACATCAAGATATTGGCAGATCAGTGCATCATGCTTTCAAATATTAGCTTACCTAAGATTTTTCTCTCTATGGATTTCTGTTTGGATTTTTTGTCAGACATCAACTGATTATGACTGCTTCAAGAAAGATACTATTTCAGACTTGGCCCTCTTCAATAATATTCGGTTAGAGTTTTGCTTCTGACATTAGGCACTGCTGTTTGAACTTTTCTTGACAAGAATGTTTCTGAAGTTTCACCTTCTGGTGAAGATTTGAATTTTTTTTTTCACCATGCTGAATGTTTTCTGTCATGCAACACTGCATGAAATTTTAAAAAGGCCAAGCTGATTTGGGATATTTTGTTATATTTCAAGATCCCTTTTGCACTTTTCATTTTCCCATATATATATATATATATATTTTTTTTTTTCTTTTTTGGGTAAAATCGATTAATTTCGACTGGTTCAAATGTTCATCGAATATAGACTATTTGAAGAACCTATTCGTTACTGGATGACGAACAGGTTCTCCAAATACGATTATAATGAAATTAAATGCTACTTAACTAACTTCAGCAAAGCTTTAAACCAGCAGAAGTTTCATAGGCGCATTTATTTATTACTGTCGTATTTGTTACAGAAAATAGGAAGATATTAACAAAATTTTTAAAAAATACGATTTTTAATGCAGTTTTTTATTTATTTATTATTATTCTTTTTGGAAAAGAAATTTGAAATGTGTGTTATTATCATCTCATATAATGCGTCATCATATCCCGATGTACACTTTTCCCCCCTAACTAATCCTTGATTCATTGCAGAAAAACTGAACAAAGTGATATGAGAAATGTAAATAAGAAAAAGAATGGTTACTGGGAAGGGGATTAATGAATAAATAACACTGGTCGGCATCAATTTCCTCCCTGAAATAATTTCGACGGATTCTCGTAGGAAATATGTTCAAAAACTCAGATATGTGCTTAAAAAGTTCTCAAATATCGTTGGTTAATGACCGAAAACAAAGACCTGTCGTTAAAGCTTCATTTCCTACATTTCCATTTAGACTTTTTTTCCTGAGAACTAGGAAGCGGTCTCCGATGAACACAGTAAAAAATTTCACCAAGATATTTCTCAAATGGAAAAAGAGGCCAAATATGTTCGCAGATTACCTTTGGAATCGCGTACGGGAGACACCAATGGACTATTATAAAAGGTTTTGTATTCAGATAAACATTTTTGTAAATATAATAAGGATAAAAGACCCACTGTTCAATGGATCTATTAACATATATGTTTAGTAGACCCATTAAACGTTTTCGCTTCGTGTAACCATAATTTCAAATGAAATCTCTCGACATTTTGAGGTGAGACACTATTCAACCGAGCGACCACTTTACACACATTTTTACGTTGACGCCATTTATTTCCCGTTTTGTCTCACGTAAAATGTAGAGATATGACGGAGTAAGTCAAATCTTCTACACCACCCGAATTATAATAATATTATAATGCACTGATCGAAATCTAATCAGGAAATCACCTATTTAATTATTTACCTGCACATTTGTAATGAAGTAATTGCCCCGTCCACTTGTACGCGTCACCCGCATCCCTCTTCTCCCATTGGCTCGAATAAATATCACCAGTACAAAACTTTTTTAATGTATAGAGAGATACAATGTATAGTTAAACAGTGGCATGTTTCCCCTACAACTAACTAAACTCAAACCATTGCTAATAAATGCTTTGCGATTCGAGCCCATATGATTACTAAACAATAATATTCTTGTATTCTTTATCTTTTCATTAAAGTCTTACCGCATGTAGCCGCCTCGAAGTAAAAAAGCATAAACATATAAGTATGTCAGACTTATATGTTTACACGGGAATTGCGACAAATCTACGTAATATATACACGGTCCAACCATTTGCCAGTATAGCACAATATTCTCTAATTAACGTATAAGAATATTTCAGGTGCAAAAATAAAAGTTACACTGTTCACTTTGAGTGTCATTCATATAATTATTCAATTGTATTATAAGTTATAATTACGTATACATATTTCAGTAATTTTACGGCATTAATAACGCGCGAAGAAAGCTTTCAATGGAACTTATTTATCTTGTAAACTAATAGCGTAAACCTCGTTCGTATTGTAAACTTCTGACACTTTTTTTTTTTTTTTTTTGGAAATCCGAAACACGAGAGGTATTAGAACCTATAGTTCTTAGTACCGTGCTTGGGTTGGAGGTTGAGAAGACAAAAGATATTTGTTAACATTGGACTTGAACTTCTGTAGACTGTAATTTTCAGGAAATACGTATAAAGGAAGGTTGTTCCAGAAAACGGCAGTTAATGAATAAATGAGGAAGATGAAAAGTTGGTTCTGTGTGCTTGAAGTTGGACAGTAAATGAATGTTGGCGGAACGTGTTCGGACTGTTTTGAAAGAGAGCGAGAATTATAGAAGCCAATTCAGAAGAACAATGCCCATGGAAGTATCTGTAGCAGAGGCATGCAGCAGAAACAGTACATCTATGTGACAGCGAGTGGAGAGACTTTCTTAAAGATGAATCATTAATTAACCTAACTGCCCTCTTCTAAATGGAATCGAGAAGCCAGAGACGTTTTGGGGGCACCACCCCAGATGTGGGAACAATATTCCATGGCAGGGCGGATTTGCGATTTATACAGAGTGAGCAGCTGTTTGGAAGAAAAGTAACGGCGAGAGCGAAAGAGAAAAAGTTTTTTAGATACAGAGGAAGCAATATTTGTAATTTGCTTGTGCCAAGAGAGATTAGATGTCAGGGTAATCCCCAAAAGAGATATCGTTTTGCCTAGAAATCGGAGTGTCACTAAAGATAAGCATAGGAGCAGAAGAATCCTTTTTGCGAGATATAAGACAAGACTGAGTTTTAGAACGGTTGAAATCAACTAAGTTCTCTTTGCCCTACTTGAGAATTACCTAAAGATCACATTTAAGGAATTGGTAGCAGATTTTCGAGAAGTTGAAGCTGATTGAGCAGGGCAAGGTTTCTCAAAATGGAAAGTAGAATGCAATGTGCTATCATCAGCAAAACTATGGATAGGGTTTCCAGTCAATGGAAGAAGGTCATTAATATACAAGAGGAAAAGAATGGGGGAAAGAACTGAACCTTGGGGGACATCGGCATTAGTGGAGAAGTTAGAAGACACAGCCATCTACCATCACCTTCAGTGAGCGATCAGAGAGAAAACTGGATAACTAATTACTAAAAACAGTTGGCAAACCATAAGATGGAAGCTTGTTTAGAAGACCTTTATGTTCGACCTCCATTCAATGACTACACGAGGCATTGAATGGAGCGTGTTGGGAATGGTGGGAGGTGTTTTACCAAGATCAATAATATACGAGTTGAAAGAAAAATGGGATGCTTGCAGGTCCTTGGGTGAAGTGACAACAGAACCATCTGGTTTGGATAGGTTTGGATAGAGGTGGGAGCAGAGATGGGCAAAAGTTGCGGCCAATAGCTTTGGCAAGAGACCAGAATGCTCGGCTACCATTAGGGCAAGAAGCAAGTTTTCTACTCTTAGCCTGTTCAAACTCTAGTTTGGACTGATTAATAACTGCTTTACAATTGTCGCGAGCTTTGGTGTAGGCAGAAAATGAAACTGAAGAATTAGAAACAAGCCAATTACGATATGAAACATTCTTCTCTTGAACAGCCTCAGCACATTTATTGGAAAACAAAAGAGAAGGAAAAATAATGCATCTCTAACCGGACCAATTAACTAATCCCCGATGAAAAATAATGCCGGTAGTTCTTCCCATCTACACAGAACTCGAACTTTTATCATAATGTCGATCGTAACCATTATACTAAGCGCAGGGAAATCGACCTAGGTAATTGTGAAATCCGACATGAAGTTCTCTGATTTGGGTAAGCAATGCTGCTAGGTGAGATCATGGAGTTGTCAGTGATATACAGAAATTCTGCCAGCAGAGACAAGAAGATGATTTGTGTTGTATAAAGCAATGGTTATGCTACATTTTCAGCAATGCAAGACTCATTGTAGGAAGGATTCTCTGCACCTGCTCACTGTTGGAGCAGGTGCAGAGAAGAGCAGTAAGATTGGTGAGGGGCACAGAGGGATACACTTACCAAAAAAAAAAAAAAAAAAAAAAAGACTTCACTTCTGCAAATTGCTGTGTCTGGAAACTAAGCGCCTGCTTTAAATGGAATGAGTGAACCAAATGCTAACGGCATTATGATACACACATAAGGAAATATAAATTTAAATTGACAAAGAATGGTTGCAGGATATGTGCGAAAATTTGCTTTCTGCCACGAAGTAATATATATTTAAAAATAATTAAAAGAAAGGAAGAACGTACGAGTAATTTATTGTTTGAACAAACGTCGATCTTGTACTGTGGAAGTGGATAGCTTTAATAAATAAATTTAAGGAAGGGTTAAACAAATTATTAGAGGGGATGGATACATGGTGTGGACAGTACAGAAGAAAATATTAGTTATTGTAAACTAATATCTTCTTCTGTGGTGTATTAGCAATTTCAAAATAATTCTTATTTCACGGGATAGAAATACGATATTATCACGCGTATATTTTTCTGGACACTTCTTTAAGAGTTGAGTCATGAAAATTCATATTTAAAATTAGAAAAAAAAAAGGGTGAGCTTACCGTATAAACAGGATTCATCCTGTTGGATATTTGTAATCCTCAAAATGGGAAAAAATATCCGACTGTTCCTGACAAGGACAGATTTAGTGACCTAAAATAAAAACATCAAATCTATAAAAATAAAATAAATATCGAAATGAATTCATTAAATCAGCCAAAGACAATCTAGCATTTAAAATGAAAATCAGAATGAATATCTCTTGATAAACCGTTTTAGCAGTCAGATTGCACCTTGTTTATTAATTGTTATAAAATAGATAAGCCAACGAAAGCTGGCTTTTAACGATGCCCATCACCGATTCTGTTAGAATCTTACATGTTAGTATATGTGCAAGGAAGTCACAGGCGTTTGTTGCGCTAGCAAAAAATAAGTATGTAACAATAATAAATAAAAAATATTTATGTCAATGTAGCAAAAATAAAAAAGAGAAATTATACTGCCTATTTCTTTCCCTCATTATGTAGTTAATTGTCCAGCTTCCCTTTCAATTCACTCAAGCTGTCAGCCTCCACTGTCCACAAACGTAACTTGTTCAAGGAATTAATCACACGCTAGCAAAAATAAAACTCTACTATACACTCTAAACTTCTTTCCCGTCATATTAATTTAGGGCACCTGGGATCATTTATAGCAGCGAAAATTTCGCAATCATTCATTTTAATACTCCAAGGTGGCTTGTTTCCAAGCTCTGTAAGCTCATATTGAAGTCTTTCCTCATATGGGCGCCTTTTTCCAGCTTCCCGCGGTTTTACGATGTTGGTTGTCATAAATTGCGGTCTTACAATTGTCTTATACAGTGAGATTATGACCTCCTTATCTCTACAAGATAATGTTCGATAAATCATGAATAGGATAACATTAGCATTAGCAGAGGCATACGATGCAAAGAAGCAAGCTTCTGCAGCATCAGCCAAAAAAAACCCGCTCTCATTTCACCCCTGTATTCATTCCAAATAGTTGTCCAGCTCAGCCTTAAATTTATTTAGGCTATCAACTTCCACATCCAAAGATGGAAGTGTATTCCACTAAACAACTACCCGCTGGCTAAAGGCAAACTTCCGCACAATCCATCCTACAACTGTCCTTCTATTTGAATTTATGCTCTCTTGGGCAAGAGGTTGGTTGGTTGATTGGGGATTTATTTGGCGTATCAGCATCTATGGCCATAGTGCGCCACTGAGGAAGAGGAAGGAACCCATCAGCATTGAGCATGCTCACACCATTCAAGGCTTTATGCAGCTCAATCAGACCCCTCACAGGTGCCTAGTCTCCAGGCACTAATCTGAAAAGCCGACCGGGCTAGCCGAGTGGGTAAAGTACCTGCCCGGCAACCCAAAGGTCGCGGGTTCGATTCCCGCCTCGGGCTTGGATCAAAGTACTGCAAAAACCTTGGGAGGTGCAATATGGCCACAGAAGCCGATGCGCCAACAACTACCAAATCAAAAAAAAAAAAAAAAAAAAAAACTAATCTGAAAATCGTAAGCCTTTCTTCGTAAGAGCAACCCTTCGTTCCCTTTACTAATCTTGTTGCCCTTCTCTGTACTCGTTCCAACAGCTCTACATCCTTCTTAAAATGAGGCCTCCAGACCTGTATAGAGTACTCAAGGTGTGGCCTGATCATTGCCTTATACAAGGGAATAATCACCTCCTTATCCCTGCTGCAAAAATTCCTGTATATCATTGACAATACTCCATGAGCTACTCTTGCAGGCCGTCTGCACTGCTCAGCACACTTCATATCTGCCTGCACATTTACCCCCCAGGTCCTTTTCGTTCTCTACCAATGTCAGTGTAGTACACTACACAGTTGATACGTTACTCTGGGGTTACTGCTTTCCCATATGTAGTACTTTACATTTCTCAATGTAAAACTTCATTTGCCACCTCTAGGCCCATCTACTCAACTTTTCTAGATCCTGTTACAGAAAACAATGGACCCAACACTGAACCCTGATGGACTCCATTAATAACATTAGTCCACGAAGAGCAATGTCCATTGATTACCACTCTCTTGTCTTCTCCCACTCAACCATCCCTTTATCCATAGCAGCAATTTGCCTCCAATGTCACAATTTGTGCAGAAGTCTTCCATGTGCAACAGTATCAAGCCTTTCTAAGATCCAAATATATGATATCAAAGTTATTCCCTGCATCCAATTCCTTTGTGACCACATCATAGTATCCAATCAAATTGGTCAGACAAGTCTTCCCCTTAACAAAACCATGCCGTGTCCGAGCTTTAAATGAAGTCTTGTCTAGATGATCCTGCAGTGCTTCTTTAACCAGTGCTTCCATTAATTTCCCTGGAACGTACGTTAAACTAACAGGTCTATAATTACTTGTGTCGCCCTTTGATCCTTCTTTGTGAATTAGGGTCACATTTGCACATCTCAATGGTTACCTCCCCTGAGTCCAAGGAAGCTCTCATAATTATGGCCAAGGGTTTGCTTACTTCCTTTTCTGCCTCCTTTAATCTAACTGGATATATTCCATCCACCCCGGGTGCCTTTTTTGTGTTTATCTTCAACAATTTCTCCTCCAATTTCCTTTCGGTTATTACAAAATCATCTAGCTCACTGCCAGAGCTAAATTCACCTCTGGCATTCCCCTCCCTGAATAACGCCTCATGTGTGAATGTAGATGCAAAATACTCATTTAGTTTGTTAGCACTACCTGAGCAGGATCATCAACAGTTGAACTATCAATATCCAGTGGACCAATCTGATTCATCCACTTCCTTCTAGAGTTTACATAGGTAAAGAACTCTTTGCTGTTTTTCTTTGCATCCTTTGCCAAGGATTAATCTGCCTTTGCCTGCCTAATCTGCTTTGTGACTTGGTTACAGACCAGCTTATATCTATCATAGGCTTCCATGTCATCCATTAATTTATATGCATCCCATGCATTTTTCTTCTCTGCCACATGTCTCATTAGTTCATTTGATATCCTTTTAGGCCTAAACCTTGAACAATATTTCTTAGTTGGTATGTAAAGCCTAGTAGCTTTCAAGATTAATTCTTTGAATGCTTCCCATTTTGAATTTTCTGCTGGTAATATCATCAGTTTGTCTCACCGTATAGAATTTAAATGGTTTCAGACCTCCGTAGTCACCTTTACGAAAGCAAAAAACCTTCCCTTTACACCTGATGGCAGATACCTCTGAGTAAATCCTACTTCAGTACATTGTGATCACTGCCACCTAGTGGTTACTTTATCTGCAGATTCTTAATGCATGAGGAATCACTACTGATAATCAGATCAAGAGTATTACTCCATCTAGTTGCTCCTGAACATGCTGATGTAGAAAACAGTCATTCAATAAATCCACAAAAGCCTTGCCAGTGTGAGTGACCAACCCACAAATTCAGTCAATATCCGCGAAATTCAAGTCCCCCATTATAAGACTCTGATTTACTGGCCCACTATTTCCCAGTACAGTTTTTATTATACTCATCTGGCCTATAACACACTCCTACTCTCAATTCACTTTTGATCTCCCAATGCTTATGTCACAACAAACTGACTCGACACTGCACTGTCCAGCGATGTCGACCGGCTTCACTTTCTTGGATTTTATGTTTCTGAACTAATAGCATAACCCCTCATCCTTCCTGTACACATTGTACTCCCCAAATTCCAGTTCTACATTCCTTATATCTGTGTGACACCATGTCTCTGATATCCCAACAATATCTGCCTTTGATGTTTTGATCAACACCTCAAATTCATCAAATTTATTTACCAAACTCCTAGCATTGGTGTACACGCAAGTATACATGCACCTGTTCCTATTCTTAGCTACGCTAACACAACCCATGTGTTTACTTGTACCGCAATGACTCCCAGCAGGCTCTGAAATACCCTGTATCTTGTTTTCCAGGCTCATTCCAGTAGAAGCAGTGCAAGAATCACTTTTACCTCTGCGAGCGGCGACTGTTAATCTATTAGTCCGTGTATTCCCGAAAGCTAGAAGTTTTCCGACCCACCTAACACTGCCTCGACAGCATCAGCAAATATTCTTGCACCCTTTCTATTTAAGTGTATCCCATCCCTGTAGAAGCAGTCTCTCCTGTTAACAAGCACAGACCAGGCTGAGAAATTCTACCCCTTGAGCCTTGCACAATCTCTCCAGGGCCGAACTGATCGATAAGGCTCTCATTATATACTCCCTCCTATCGTGTCTGGTCAGAATTGCAGACAGTTTCAAATTCAACCCTAAATTCACGGCTTTTTTTTTTTAAACAGTCACCTGTACTTGTTAAGTAATTCCGCCGGTCCCCTACTCTTAATATCATTAGTGCCGACGTGTACAACAATATCAAATTTTGTGCCCTTAAATGAGCCACGTGAGCCTTGAGTATGGACTGTCTAGCCCAGGCAGGCAGCTGAAGTTATGTTCGGTTTGTTTAAACTACTCTTTCACAAATTTTGTACAGCACATAATATGTGCTGTATCAAATTCGTGAATGGTACAGAACATAATACCAAAATTACAAATATAATTTGTAATCGTATCTTGAAAATACTCCTGTTCATAGAAGCAAATATGCTGTCAAGTGTAACTGATGCGCACGCTCAGATTAATTCTAGCATTCAGATGCCCTGCTCTCCAGTGGGATCAGGAGATGCCAGTAAATCGCGCATAATACCGTTACACTTCATCCAGCAGCCCATACTTAATAGTACACAACAGGACAATTTCGGTGTCACGTGTAGTTACTTCCATATGTACATTAATGGGTGCTCAAAAGCCTAAATTGAGAGTTATCGACTATACGACTTGCCACCAGTCTGTTGCGTACTTCGTTTGCCTTCCTAGCACTAACGCGGCCGTATATTCTGGTTTGCGTCCGAAACCAGTGGCTTCCATGAAGATCTTTCATAGTGCCTTCTTTGTAGAGTTTCGCATGGTGCAATCACTTATGCCTTTTGATATTCACGTGTTAAATAGAGCGGGTAAATTGTTCTGTTATTTGCCGACGACAACACTTGACAATCCGCTCGAGGCGTCGAGCTCCGTCATTATTTCTTGTTATTGTAGTAGTGTTTTTAGGAGTATCAGCGACTAAGGCCATATTATTCAGTGCATACTGGCTATAAATTGCGTGGGTACCGTGGGCGATTTTCTGTTTGCTGAACGAAAAACCAGAGTTTCCGGGAGGAAAAAATCTTGCTATCCTCGCCTGAGACCGACTAACCCATCGACGTTGTAAGAAAAGCCCATAAAAATTCCTCGCCTCATCGACGGGACTCGAGCTCAGGCCTTTACCATCCGTTGTGCGGAGGATAGCGATTCTATCAACTGTGCTAACCACGAGGGGCTACGTCAGTAGTTGCGTCTGTTCACAGATGTTTTCCGAGCGTTTTCCCATTTCCCAAACTCTGTAATGACACTACTATTTGAACATCAGCAACTGTCTTTTCTGTTCTAGCACCTTCTTAACGCGCATCGAGAGTCAAATCTTCGAAATCTGTAGAAAATAATGAACACTGGAATGGCGATCCTCATTGTTGGTGATTGCTGTGTTCGTAGGGATCATACGGATTTACGGCGCTTTTCTACACACGTCACACATACAGCATGTTTTCTCTTCAATTTACATATTAACAAACAAAAGTTATACAGACAGTGGAAAAGAACTGGGAACCCGACTGATCGAGCTGAATACAAATGTGGGAGGGCAAAGTTCATCCAAATGAAGAAACAAGCGTTCTACGAGGTTATGAGAGAGAAATGTAAAGAGAATAGTAAGGAAAGTAACAAAGAAAAAAAAAGTTTTTTTTTTTAATAATATGTTATTTAGGGCAGCTCTCGAAAGCTACTTCAACTCTGCCGTGGTACACGATGGTGATACAGGATTCTGTAAAACCAGAAATGTTTGTGGTGTCAAGTTTTGTGCAGCGTATGTGTTTGTCTAGTTGTTTCTATCCACCTGGAAAGCCTGACTAGTGCCCATCTACACCACGAGGAGATGGGCCACAACTAATTGTGAATCGTGGTGGAACCCAACTGTCCTGTACGGATGTGTGGAATGCCCAAAACGAGTTTGGGATAATTAAAAAATAAATAAATTATAAAAAAATACCGTATCTACTAATGTGGTGCAACACCAGTGATTACCAATGATCTCGTATGCAGGGAGCCCAAACCCATGCAGCAGCAAGATCCCAAGTCTAAAGGCCAGAGGGGGGAAAAATCCACTGGTGGAGCGCAAGACCAGAGGACGACAATCTCGTTTCACGATCCCCATCCCGGGCACCAGCAAAATCCCGCCTCTAGCAGAAGGCTAGCAAAAATAAATAAATAAAAATGGAAAAAGAAAAAATCTCGCATCCACTGGTAGGGAATAATATCAGCGGATGGCAATCCCTTGCTTAGGAGTCTTAACCTGAGCATCTGCAAAATCCCGCCTCTAGCACAAAGCTAAAGGTCTAGGAAACCACAAATAAAAGAAAGGTAAAAATGGGAGACTTCAGGGAGAGGGTAAAGGTAAAAAGAGAATAGTTCGGTGGATGGTGTCCGCATCATCATCAGTGGACTATGATTGGTGCAGTTTCCAGCATAGGCTGATCCATGAGAAGGAATCCGGTTGTAGTTGGATCATAACGTGAACAGCGGCTAGTAGATGGTTGTCTAGATGTAAGAAGTTGTTTTAAGGCGAAGGAAAGCCGTGGTTGCAAAGTCCTGAAGACGAAGAAAGTTTGTCTTGGAGTTTACCAGAGTTTCTTCCAGACCAGGAGCAAGCGAAGGAGAAAGGTGTCACAGGCTGCAGTAAATCCGCAACACTTGACAATGGAAAAGTACATATTTCCAGTATCTCCACAAATGCACAGAGTTGAAGCTGTAAGATGGAATTCAGTCAGTTTGGCCTTTAGTGACCCATGCTCAGAAATGAGAAATAACGTATACAAGTTAAGGGCAAACCAGCGAGAATTATTTTCAAGATGCAAAAGGACATTTTGAATGAATTTGCAAGTTACCTGTTCCTTAGAGGAGTTATTCCAATTACCTTGCCACCGCCGAATCAAAAACTACCAGAAACGCGACTTTTTAACTTTAGCATCAGTGGCAGTGTTAATTGTACAACCAACAAATTCAACAGCAGTCTCAGGTTATTATAAAAAAAATAATACCACAAAAAATAAGAAAGCTGTTTATAAAGGGGACAAACTAGCAATAAGCTAGTTTCCGGTTTTAAGCTAGTTTACTAGCTTAAAACCGGAAAAGAGAAAGAAATGGTTGGCTTGGGCTAAGCGCCATAACATTGGATAATTAAAGATTGGAAAAGAAGAGGAGGGGAAAAAAACATACTATGGATGGATGAATACAAATTTGAAATTTTTGGATTCAACCGTATAATTTATACGAGACGGTCACCTGAAGGGAAAATGGCGCCACATTGTTTAGTATCTACAACCAAGTACGGTGGTACTTCCATCATGATCTGGGGATGCTTCCGTTTTTCTTGAGTGGGTGACATCATCAGAATTGAAAGAATATTAAGAAAATAAAATATTAAAATTCTAAAATATAAAATATTTTAGAACACAATACAATATCCTTTGGACTTCGACTTAGTTGAAGAAATGTTATATTACGACTATACAAGACTATGATAGGAAGTACAGCTCTAAGCTGTGCAGGGACTGTCTCGCAACTAAACAACAGGGAGGGGGGTTGCAAATTATGGTGCGGCCAACAATTGCCTGATTTAGGAAAACTTAGGAAATAGGAAAAAAAAAAAAAAAAAACACCTTAGGAAATAGAAAACTTTACCGATCACTTGGAATAATGTTATTCAGTACACTATTATAAAATTAATCGTCAGTATACTAAGTCTGTGTAAAGCAATTATAAAATATCGTGGAGGATATTTTGATGAAAAATCCATATAAGCATTAATATTAATCATTTCAATTCTTAATAAAAAAAAAAAGAGTCTTAAAATATTTGGTAGTGTTGTTTTTGTTTTGTTTTTTAATTTAAACCTTACATTGACATAGTTAATTTAAAAAACAAATAACTAAAACTGTATAAACGGCAAAATCAGATGCCTTTATCCCACATGAATTTATTCGAATTTGAGAAATATCGAAATGTTTCTTCGCTCCGCAGGCCTTTGTGTTCTTAGAAATAGAATAGCTGTTTAAGAGTACATTCGCTGTTATGAGATTGGGGGGGGAAAAAAAAGAACTACAAGGCTCACTAGGTTTTACGTTGTAATGACATTTTAAAAGCATAAAAGAGATTATGGTGAACGACATCAGACTTACATTCTCCAAATGTAGACGGAAAAAATAATTTAATGAATTCTTGCACTGACAGCAGCATGAATGATTCTACGCGCCCCGGAATTGGAAGTTTAAGACCCCAAACCCGACCCTAAAACATATCACACTACCCCACGAAACTATGAGTGATGGAAAACATTGCGTCGAAATTAATTACAACGAAAAAAATTTTTAATAACGTTAAAACAAATAAATTAAAAACACGAAGATGAAATAAATCGAGATGAGAAATTAAAAACAATTTTAAAAACTTATTTTAACGCCGTTATCAAAAAATTTTTTCGTTGTAATTAATTTTGACACAATGCCTTCTCTCACTCATAGTTTCGAGGCGGTGGTTTGATGTGTTTTGGGATCCTTCGCTTCCGATTCCAGGGCGCATCGAATCAGTCATGGTGCTTGAGTGCATGAATTCATTAAATTATTTTATCCGTCTACATTTTGGAGAACGTGGGTCTGAATTCATTCTACGTACCAGTTTGAGGTAATCTCTTTTATCCTTTTAAAATTCGTCGTTATAAAGAAAAATCCGGTCCTTCCCGTAAAAAATAGAATGCAAGCCAACGAACTATTAAAAACAACAGCAGAGGCCGTGAAAGTAAGCTGCTGGAACCTTACTTATCCTCTTCATGATTCTGGTCTAAAATAAGCATGCAGTGAAATATCATAGCAGTATTCGCATCTATTTATACTCAGGGTCAACAATATAAATTCAGAAGTTCACAATATAGACAGAATACAACAGCATCACGGAATTTAGCATATGAGCTTAATCACGTCAACTCAAACGCACGTACAAATCTGCCCTCGGGGTTTTGTCCACAGCGGCCATGTTATAATGTAGGATTAACAGAAACAGTCTCTATTAGGTCCACTGAAAAAAGGTGATCCCTAGGAATTAAGACATGTATCCCATTAGTTCCCCAGTGATAGGATTGGATATCTTTTTCACAGAATTCCTTTGGTTGCTGACGAAACCAATTCCAGACAGCATCGCACTGAAATCGGCACTCACTCGGTATATTTTATTTATACATAAACCCAACGAAATGAAACTATAGTAAGGATGGTACGATAAACCGTAACTGGGAATGAGCCAGAGCTTATTGCATTCCAAATAACATTGTTTTGATTGGATTTGCTAAATGTGAAGAAGTCCTATAGATGAGCAGTATTTCCTTGATTAACTGTCTATCCTCGTGAAATTGCGTGCCATTCCACGGTTCCTTCCAAAATTATTTTTCGGAAAGAACGCGAATCATTTTTGAACACACACAAAATATATATACATGTATATAGAATCAGATATTAGTAATTTATAAAAATAATGTCTCACTAGATAAACAACCATTGAAAAACATGTAACCCGGATAAGTAATAAGCATAGCTTCTTTTCAAATCCCCTGCTATCCCTATCAATTTCAAGATAGCTATATTCCGAACAATCTATATGCTAAATTATTTTATTCAGCTGAAAGTTCTATTATATGTTACCAGAATAGGAAACCATACTAATATATAAAATGATATGAACCAAAATTATGAGCACTTGCTATATCTTGAAAAAGAATGGTTGATTAACTGTACTATAAAAATTTAATTCTGTTAACAATCATTAAAAATAAGATAATTCCTCTTTAAGATACCAGATGGAGCCAGCCAACTAATAATATTGTAGAAGTCCAGAATGAAGCTTGGGTATCGGGCGCTGACTTACGATAAATTAACTGATAAGCTGAAGTTTAATTATTTAAATTATTAAACATTTTAACATTATTTGCAACGAAATTGGTTCTAATATTAAATCTCCCTACTATAACATAAAAATTATAACTGTAGGAAAAAGGGGACACTTTTTTTCAGGTATGTCGGGAACACAAAAGAATTCTTGAACCACCCCTGACCATAACTGAGAGTTGCAATATAAGTTGTTTTGATTAATAATACAATACTGTTTTGAATTCATGTGTAAACTATCGAGGCTGTTTCGGATTATAAAGCTAATCCGTCAGCTTTATAGGGGCTCACCAAGGGGAAGCTTTCAACACCCAAAAAGACTCGATCAAAACGGAACAAAAATAAATAAAACTGTGCAATTCCATGTATCAAAGCAGCGGCTTTGATCCTCAAGCCTTCCCCCCGCCCCAACGTTCTCCAATAATCAATCGAACGCTTTAAAGGGCTTCAATTTAAGACTTCGGAAATAACGTGCAGCATTCACCGAACCAAGCTTTTCATCCGTAAGAGATCTCGTCAGTCGTGACGTAACTGCCTCAGGATGATAATAAATACCATTATCATAAGCATTTCTTTAATAGACAGTCCGCATTATCACCCTTAATCCCATACATTCTTGTTACAAGACTTTACTAATACGATATGGGCGAAAACGCATAAAACACGTGATCGGAATAAAAGCATTACTAAAATAATTTAAAATAATTAATTCCGAATTACAGAAATTAAACTGAATTCTCCTGTTAATGCGTACTTTTTTGATACGCGAATTCCGAATGGTGGTGCTGGTTAAACAATTCATTTAATCACCTTACATTTCAAAAACTGCTTCAATGTTTCATGTTTATATAAGTCACCCACTCTTTTAGCATTATGAGAGAAATTGTTTGTTTTTAATTTTCTTATGTCAAAGTCACAAATTAGTTACCGGTATTGAAATCGGGTGCATCACAATTCACAACGAATAACGTTCATTTGAGTGTTTTGCATTAACGATTCAACTGTTTCGGTTTGACGTTATGTTCTCAAAGAGAGTCATGCAATCACAAACGGAATCACATAAGGTACTGTACAACCGCGGCCAGACAACTGCACGTGTACAGTTGATTATTTGCAGGCTTATCTGAGTCAGGAAAAGCAGCCGGTCACAAGATCCCAGCCCCGGCAATCGTCAAACCCTCAGGAAGTAAAGAAACCAGTACTCAGACCGAAGATATGAAATTTCTACATTTAAACAAAAACGAAACATGAAAAAATACTGAAGTTTCATTTTCTCCTTTTATTTTAAAAGGTTTTGTGAAGTTCGATCATATGATAATTCTTCAAGGTTTCTCTGTAAATAAACAGTTTCCGGAATATAAAGTTTGAAATTCCTGATTAGTATGAAATCATGTTCCGAGGGGCGCCCGCAAAATACGTAGGCACATAATTTGGCAACCTAAAGAACGGATTATTATGAATGGATTGGCAAATTTTACATTAAAATTTGTCAATCCACAACAAATTTCATTACAATAGGACACAGAGAAATCCAACAACCTTTTTAACATATCTGCCTTTATATTCCAAGGATTTTCATCGCACCTGCTTAGAAAGCAGGCGCAATGAAAATCCTTTGAATTTAACCCCATAAAACCCCTGAAATGTAATTCAATGCGTTTACATTAACACAAGCATTTGATTTTTTTCCCAGTTAGTTTAGAGATCAGTGAAAGAGATCAGAAAGTCTCCCACTCCCGCAGTGCATCTTTGTATGGTTTTTCGCATAGCGCAGGTACTGATGCGCCGTATTAAATTCAGGAATTGTTCTGTCATTCGACGAAAATTGCACTTTATAATCCTCTCCAGACTTCGAATAACTTACTTCATTACTTTACATTTTCGGCTACACAGATAACAAATGCACAAAGCAAAGGACTTAGGAGGATTAGGAGTACCGTGTGATCACATTTATCGCAGTTTACGCTATTCACACCGATGGAAGAATGCATATATAGAGTAAGCCACGCGAAGCATTAACATATTGTTTATATCTTTGTTATTTTAGAAAATTCCCTATAATATCCCTGTTTATAAACCCCTGATCGTGAAGAACTTTACATAACCATTCCATGTGAACGATTCGCAATAAAGATTCTCTCTCGGACATATTTCAGTATCATACCATTGGTCCTCCTGATTCTGCTGGTCACTGTTAAAGAGTATATCCGAACGTGTTGCATGTTTTACCCCCATGGGTAAAGGTCCGTTCAACATTACAATGCAACCATCCAACGCGCCTAATGTGTGAAAAGATGGTTTGAGGACCAGGAAAATTTCAAGCAACTACCCTGGCCAAATCGACAAATCCTCGTCTATTAATCTCAGTGAGCATTTCAGTGGTGAACTGGAAACGCGCGTGTTCATTAGCACAGTCCTCTGCTCACATCACTCCAGGAATTGACAACACTTTTTTTTAAATGAATGGTCCCATATTCCTCATGTCACATTGTAACACACACTTTGACTCCGTGATATAGCATGGAATCAATAGGATGTTAATTCAATTTGTGACGGAGCAGTGATTCAGACCAGCAACAGTCCAACACTCTTAGCTAACGGTCCTAACAAAACGCCAAAGCAGTGTATATAGGTGACAAGCTTGATGAGAAGGATATATTCGTTATATTTCTGGTTTAACACAGTATTTTCTGAGTTTAATGATAAGATATACAGTTTTATTCTCAAAACACCAATATACATGCATTCTAGCTAAGGAACACTGCCTTAAATATAATTGCAGTACCGTAGCACTGCTAACAATACTTCATAACTATGCTTTGATAACGAGATGACATAAATTTATCGCCAGTTTGATTATTGTAATGCAAAAATTGTTGTGGTTATTTCGAAATTAGTTTTCCAGAGCAGAAGCGAACGGCGTGTTGTTGAAATCATAAAACTGTATATCTCATCCTCTGTCTATACTCTCTCAAATTATCACCTGTATATGGCGGACAGTGACTAAAATAACTTAAGTTGTTCTCGACCGCGCCAGCCGTTGTGCAGAAAAAATTGGCAGTATTTTGTCTTATGTATTAAAAAATTAAAGACTGTGCCTTCGCACACCTCTGATGACACTGGAGACGAGTCAACGTGCTGCTGCTGAAATACTTTTTTCCCCATCGGTACTAGTAACGAATCGCGGTTGTATAGCTATGAGCAGTTAAACAAAATTCGTTCCTCTCCAAAGTCCAAAAAAATGCAGACAGTCTCGATCATGTTTATAATAAATTCGTAACAAACAATGCTCTAAGTCAAAAATTATGATAAGTATTAAAAGTATTAATAAGATTATTGTACCTTTTCAATCACAGGACACTGTCCATTATGAAATTATGCCGCACGGCCAAACAATGCACCAGAAAATACTACGAAGCAGCTCGACGGCGACTGTGAGATGCTATTTGGAGAAAATAGCCGAAAAATTTAGCTGTAGGGAACTGGAGCTTCCATCATGACAATGCCCCTGCACCCTCGGCGCTTTCCGTTCAAGAATTTCTTAAAAAAAAAAAAAAAAAAAAAAAAAACACTCCGTTACGGTTGTTTCTCCATCCACCACGCTAACTGGTGATATTTTCAGTGGTCTTTGAGCGAACAGTATGGCTCTATGGTCGCTAACAGTCAGATCCGGAGTTACCTCCCAATAACTAACTGACTGACTGACGTAGGTCCTTTGTAGAGAGGGTTAAGTCAATATTAGATTCACTGGTGGTGCTAGAGTAAGTAGTGAACTGGCTAGGCTGGTTATGGATAATAAGATTTTGGCTGAGGACAAAGTCCTCAAGAAGCTGGCCACGGCCATCGGCAACTGCACTGTGCCAGAAGGGGGATTTCGCATTCAAGTCAGATGCAACCAGGAGTTGTTTGGAGCCAATAAAATTCAGGGCGAATTCCAAAATGTTTAGTGCTTCATTGATGTTACCTGAGGGAGGGCTGTACAGTGACATCAGGTAGAATGATTGATCTGTAGAAGTAATCTGGATACAGGTGGAGAACTGATTGCAGAGGCCCCGGACAACCAGGACATCGAGATCCCTATTTATGACTGCTATACATGTTTTAGGGTCCACTGGGAGGTTGAATGACTCGAGTGTGTATGGAAAAGCCAGTAATTTTAGAGGTTGGATGGGGTTGTATTCTTGCAGCATACGGCTCTTGAATCAGAACAAAATCAGCTTGACTTGGTTCCACCGAGAAACAACAACAACAACAGAGCAAGGCCAACTGACTTCATTAGATTCTCTTCGAGAAACGTCAATTGGGAAGCATATGACAGCTCCATAGAACTGGACTTTCCAAATCTAGACCCATCACAGATGGACTTGCTAAATGCAGAGGATTTGACCACCTTTATCCAGCACTCCATACTCAGAGCCTCATACAGGTCCTCAAGGAAGGTGTTCCGCCCAGCAATCTGCCCATGGTGGACCCGGGAACTTACCATCCTTCGTAAGTCAGTCCACTTTGGAACTACCCGCGCAGGAACTACCAGCGACACCGTGATTGGCCAGCTCCTGATGTCGAACGCCTTCATAGAGATTATATTGCCAAAAACAATGAGTATACCAAGGCAATTGCAGCCAGAAAGAGAGAAACTTGGACAAATTTCGTAAAAGAAACAAACCGTACAAATCCATGGGGCCTGGCATATAAGATCTTGAGAGAGAAAACCTTCTCCCCAGAAATATTCAACACTATTTCAGTAGACGCTCAGGAAACTAAGTGTAGGCAAGATTCTGCCAACCTTGTCTAGACAAACTGTTTCCACCTGATGACATCGCTGAGGATCACCCAGAACATTCAGCAATTAGAGCTGCCAACAGCAATTATATAGCAAAAGAGCAAGCCGACCCATTCACACTAGAAGAACTGGGCCTTAAAAACATTAATGCCAAAAAGTGTCCAGGCCTTGACCTAATAGAATACATCTTCATCATCCGCTTTCATACATTGCGGCCACACCATCTACTCCTCTTCAATAAATGCTTGGAAGAAGGATGCTTTCCAAAAGAATGGAAGTTTGCCTTCCATCGCCTCATCAAGAAACCTCACAAACCACCAACAGACCCCCCCCCCGCAGCTTCCGGCCTATTGCCCTGCTGGCTAACCTTGGTAAGGTCCTTGAGCGACTCATGGCTCTCAGGGTTGTCTCCATGCTACAAATGCATGAATTGGTCTCACCATGCCAGTATGGCTTCACCCGTGGAAGGTCGTGTGAAGAAGCTCTTTTAGATTTGGTTTTACATATTGCAAGTTCTGAAGAAAAATTCGAATTGGCCATCTTCATAGACTTCGAGGGAGCCTTCGACACCGTCTGGTGGGATATTGCCTTGGCACGCCTTCGAACTGCCACTTGCCCCCGGCAATTATACAGCCTCTTCCAGAATTATTTTTCCGACCGAGCAGTTATTCTCAAGTCAAAATTCCAGCAAGTCACCAGATCGAGGTTGTCCCCAAGGGTCAGTCCTGGGACCCCTCATTTGGAATATAGTCCTCGAAGACTGGCTCTCCCGCACCTTCAGGAATGCAAAAATTGTGGCCTTTGCTGATGATCTCAATGTTGTGGTGTCAGGGCATTCACGGAAGGCCATTGAAGAAAATGCAAACCAGGTCCTCGAAGATCTCTCAACTTGGGCCGCACTTAAGTTGCATATCAACCCAACGAAAACTAAAATGATGCTATTTAAGAATAGACTGGATCTCAGGCGCCCACCGCAGGTAAAGATATGTAACGCTCAACTGCCAATCGTCACCGAAACCAAGGTACTTGGAGTGATTATTGACCACAAACTCAGCTTTCTCCCACATCTTGTTAATCTAAGAAACAAAGTTTGTTTGTTTGTTTTTTTTGTTAGGAGCATTAGCAACTAAGGCCATATTGCTCCGGGAATTGTGGTGGCCATTCCCTGACCTTTCCGCATCCTCCGTATTTGGTGGTGACGGGCTCGAACCCCGGTCTAATCAAGAAGCATGTGTTACGCACTGCTGCTCCTTCCCACCTGGCTACGGAAGCGCGAGAAGAAACAAAGTTAAGAGATTCTCAGGTACCATCATACGCATCTCTAAGAATGATTGGGGAATCTCCAAAAGGTCCCTACGGTTGTATTACAACGCAGTATATTTACCAATTGTGACCTATGCAGCCGGAGCCTGGTTCCATCGGGTAACTCTTGTAAAGATGCGAGACAAGCTTGGAACCATCCAGAGGTCAATGTTAATGGCAATCTGCCGAGTGT
Organism: Mastigoproctus giganteus; assembly: GCF_048544385.1. Taxonomy (NCBI): domain Eukaryota; kingdom Metazoa; phylum Arthropoda; class Arachnida; order Uropygi; family Thelyphonidae; genus Mastigoproctus; species Mastigoproctus giganteus. The sequence continues at coordinate 179,866,182 of NC_143575.1, read as the reverse complement.
GTAGAACGGTCTCCACTCCTGCCATTCAGGTCATTAAGGGAGCACTTCCGCTCGATCTACATGTCATCTTCCGAGGGTTGTGCTTCCGAATTACGAGAAATATCCCAACAAGGATCCTCGACATTGAGGTTAATCTGGATGCTGACCCCAAGGCTGAGATGACACGTTGGTACAACGAGCTCTTCAACATTTGGCAAACTCGATGGCATAATTCAACACTGGAAATTGTGACAAAAAGATTCCTACCTGATGTAACCTACACTGCTACTAAATCTGTACAGTCTTGGTTCACCCCTTCACTAGAAACATCATACCTAATTACCGGACATGGATCCATGAATGAAAAATTATACCATCTGGGTCTCCACCCAATAGATCTCTGCCATTGTGGAGCCAAAGAGAAAGTGGCATGTACTGTTCGAGTGCATTACGTATGCTGATCTGAGACACAACCTTGTCAGCTGTACACAGATCTCTGGCGAGCATCTAGAGCTCTTCCTACAGAACCCTAACAACCTCCCTGCACTGCAAACCTACTCAGCTGAAGTCTTTAAGCGCAGACGAAGGATTAACAGGCCCCCAGTGGCAAACATCGAGGACCCAGCAGTGAACTCAAACCAACCATGTATTCCCCCCCCCATCCTGCTACATGGGCTGTGTGGAGCTTGTTTCTGCAGCCTGTGTTCAGGAAGGAAACACCATTTCTCTCTCAACCCCCCCCCCACCTTTTTTTTAATTTTTTATTTATTGATTTTTTATTTATATATTCATTTATTTATTTTATTTATTTATTTTTTATTTATTCTCTTCGCGTTCTACAATCAGTCACATGGTTGTTGGTTTTTTGTTTTTTTTTTTGGGTTCTTCAGGGTTGCTGTCACTTTTTTTTTTTCCCTCGCGTTTTACAGTGACATCTTTTTATTTATTTATTTATTTTTTTTTTCTTTCTTTTGCACCACGGGAAAATCTAAATATATATATATATATTTTTTTTTTTTTTTTTTCTTCTTTCTCTCCTCTGGAGTGGGCCCCTAGAGGAATCTGGCCCACCTTTTGGCAACATCAGGTGGATCAGAGTCTCATATTGAGACAGTACGTGTTTAGCTGAGACTGGCCCACCTTCCTGTGGTGTGGACGAGTACCCAGAATCATCTGTCCAGGTGACTGATGCTTCTGGGTAGCCAAGTGGCCAGAACAGAACAACAGAACACACACATAATACACACAAACCGACGTCACACACACACATATCTGGCCCATTTGTAGTGATACTGATCTTCACAGAGATACGAGGTGGAGTTGAACTAACGTTCTAGGAGCCGCCCCTTACAAAAACACATGTCCACATGGTCTTTCAACGAAAGTGAGCAGTGACAGTGACGGTGCGGGCCACATGACATCCGTATTATCGTCTTGTAAGATCCCGTTTCAGTCCCGAAAAAAAAAATCCAACATTGTCTAAGAGCTGTCGGTAGACCTCACAAGTGAAACATTGCCCATGACCATTAGGGGTCCTAGTTGTTGCCAGCAAAACGTGCCTGGATAGTGGGTACCATGCACGATAGGTCTTTGGACTCGTGTTGTTTGCACCATACACGAAGGTCTCCCTGGGCGTATTGCACCAGGTATTTGAACTCATCCGACCAGCACACTCGTTTCTAGTCCTCCAGTATCCAGCAATTATATTGTTGACACAACAGAAGTCGCTGTCGACGTAATCTGCGGTGAAGAGAAGGTATTTCTTGGGTCATCTGCTGCGGAGCCCCATACATCTGAGTGTGCGCCACATTGTCATTTGGGATATTGTTCTTGCATTCCCTATATTGTACTGCGATGACAACTGACTTTCGCATACTGACCTGCCGTTGAGCCCGTACAACTCGCTGCACCGTTCGCTCACCACGAACATCAACCTTGCGCAATCCTTTACAGTTGTGTCGGCGGGAAGTGTTGACCTGTTCGACACCACGCTTTGTACACTTCAACCACAGTGGGCGGTGGACAACCGATAAGACATGCCGTTTTCGATATGGAAACACCCCTGTTCGGATTTTAAGAAGTGCGAGCTATGCGGCATAGTCTATTATGGATGGAGTGGTAATAATTTAGTGATCACTGGAGTATGAAATTAGGCGATTTCGAAATTACAAATGAATATATCAAAAAACTTTCGCGTCTAAAGGCAAAGTAAGACTCTTAAAGTTGATGGCATATGCCTAGTAATTTTGGGGGAGGCGGCCGAAGAGCGCATTCAACCATTGTGGTTAATTATGAGAGGATCATTGTACTCGTAAGGGATTCCTTTGGATTGGAGAAATACCTTCTCTTCACCGCAGATCACGTCCAGTAAATAAAAGTGGTTCTAAGAATGAAGTCAGACGGGTTGGGTTAGTCTGACTTCTGCACAGGAAAAATCTTGGAGTCAATGATTAAGAGTACAGTCCAGGGACATTTAGATACAAATGTAACCTAAGATACAAATACAAATGCAATTACAAATGGAATCAAAGGATGAAGTCAGATGGGTTAGTCTGACTTCTGCGTAGGGAAAATCGTAGAGTCAATGTTTAACTCCAAGATAGCATTATCTGCGGCCCAGCGACATTTAGATAAAAATGGCATTCTGAATGAGACGCAACATGGTTTTGTGTCTTTCAGAATATAATTAAAAATCATGTTTAATTAACCTGGTAAACTATTTTTACGCAGTTTCTCACGAGCTGGATGTAGAGAACAATTTCGACAGTTTATTTGGATTTTAACTAGGTATTATACTCAGTCCTTCATAAAATGGTACTGTGTATGCTAGAACATGTTAGAATTACCGGAAAGGTTCAAATATGGATCACAGAGTGGTTGCAGTGCAGAAGGTCGTGATTAACGGATATTCTTCGGATTGGTGTAACGTCAGAAGTGGGATCCGTCAAGGACTGGTTCTTGGAACACCGTAGTCTCTGATTTTCATAAACGATATCGACGAAAGGATAGCGGGCATGATGCCAGAATTTCCAAATGATTTAAAGATTGGGTTTGTTATTTGGTTTTTAGGAGCATTAGCAACTAAGGCCATATTGCTCCGGGATATGCGGTGGTCATTCCCTGACCTTTCCGCATCCTCCATATTTGGTAGTGACGGGCTCGAACCCCGGTCTAATCAAGAAGCGTGTGCTACGCACTGCTGCTCCTTCCCACCTGGAAGGAGCAGCAGTGCGGAGGCGCCTTAAAGATTGGGAGAGTGGTTATGATCAAAGTTAAGCAGCGCTCCTTCAGGATGGCTTAAACAGGCTTCAAGGATAGTCAGGAAAGAGCTTTGTTTTCATGCAACAAAATTCAAGGTCTTACACCTGGGAAATGGCAACCTCAAAATAACTTATGCACTTGGTGGGGTTGAATTAAAAGCAGTATAAGAAGAAAGGGATCATGCAGTTATGAAGTTAACATTATAAACAGAGGGCCAGGAAAGTCCACGATATCCTATCGATTACATATCGAACAATAATAGCCTATAGAGATAGGGCGGTAATAATCCCACTATGTAAGACTGCATTTGAAATCTATGTCCAAGTATGTATACCTCATATGAAAAAACAGACAAACTCTTTGAAATGTCCAAACACGAGCAACTCGCATGGTGAGATCGGCAAAAAGGTGACCGTACGAGGAAAAACTTCGATTGTGTGGGTTATAGTGCTTGGCAGCCAGGTCAGATGTGACCTGATTGAGATTTAGAAAGGTTCTGAGAGGGGTTAGTAAAATGATTGAAGGCAGAATTTTCATTGTTATAAATAGTTGAGGCTGACAGTTTGAATAATTTCAGAGGTCAACTGGATAGTCACGTACCTGAGCAGGGAAGGGCATAATTTGAATTTTCTTATTTATTTTTCCTTTTTTGGCGGAGGTAGAAAAAGCCTGTAGCCTCCTTGCGCTGTATAACTAATGCTAATTCAATTTTAAAAGTAACGGAAGTTAATTAAAAAAACAAATACTTTAAAACTGATATTGGTTATGTTCGTTATTTTCCTCTAACTTTTACATCAAAAAGTCCAAAATCTTAAACGATACGTCTTAATTTTTTAAAAATCCAAGAAACACAGGCTACGAAACCGCACATGTAGTAATTGAAAATTTAAAATAAGATTATAATAAATCATCTGTAAAATTCTGTAGCAGCACTGAAGAAAAAAAAAGCTGCTAATATTCAGCTCTAAAGAATTAAAATTTTAAAATAAAGTACATATTACTTTCCACTGGACAGATAACAAAATTGTGCTACAAATTGGAACAATCGAGAAAAACAGGACACATGACATTCCTGAGTGCAAGTTAAGGTTTCATTCAAGGTTATAGATAACTTTAAATAAATAAAAATGCCTTTAGGTGTAATATGTTCTGTTATATTATTTACTTTATTGAATCTCACAAATATATTAAAAAATTTTACGTATAAACCAGCACTAGCCTTCTGAGAAGAACAGACAACTTTTCTACAAAAAATTATTAAAGAGAAAAACAAAAAAAAGAAGTAAAACCGACATTTATGAATTTTCACTGATTGCCACTTATAAAGGTGTTTCGATTAAACGCCACCAGGGTCTACTTCGCTTTAGTTTAGACTGCTGATCATCTGAACATTTTTTTTTTTTTTTTTTTTTTTTTGTTGTATCCGGGCTGAACGTTTTGAATTTGATGTTAAAAATTGAGCTAAAGTATTACCGTTAAGAATTTAACGATTTCTAAATTTAAAATTGGCCTAATCAAATGCTTTTTTCTCAATGAAAAAGTTATTTCCCACATTCGATTTTGCCTTAAAAAAAAAAAAAAAAAAAAAATCAGTGGTATTCTCCTGAAACGAACGTAAACCGATTTCATTTGAACTAAAAACAAAAAGCAAGCTCAACGGTTGTAGTCCGAGTAGAAATGACAAACTTCCCTCTTACAGCGAGTAGTTCTACTCAGTTAAATGCATCTATTGAACAGCGAAACACAAACAACCGTTGTGGTTTGCAATTCATTAGACAACTTTTAAATTTCCAAATCGAAATTTTAACATCAAATTCAAAACGTTCAGTCCAGATACTACAAAAAAGGTCCATACGAAGAAGACCCGGTTCCTTCTGTTTGAAACACCCTGTATACGTACGAGTATATATGCATTCCATGCATTGGTGGAATCTTTAGGGTGTAAGTATTTATGCGAGTAAAGTTCAGTTAAACATGCTGCCAATATTGATTCTCCACTGTATACGAGAGTGTTTCAAAAAGTTCATACCCTTTCCTAGAAATAATAGCACTAGAAAGATGAAACTTCACAGCAACTTTAATCCTTTTCTATTTACTCTCCATGTATAGTAACACAATTCTCCCATCTATGGATCCATTGTTTAATGCCTTGATCATAGAAGTCCGCACTTTTTTGCTGAAACTACAATTCCACTTCATTGATGACTTCCTGAGACGAATCAAAGCGGCGTCCGGATCATACTGGAAAATCCAGTATTCGTCATTTGTCACCAACAGATCAAAAATGTTCTGCACATCCGCATTACACAAATCCAACAGTTCGCGGAAACATCGCATTCGACATTGCTTCTGCAAAGGCGTCGGCAATCTTGGAACCATTGGTGACAAGACCTTAGACATGCGCAGATGGTCATGTAAAATGGGGCAGACCCATTAACTAATTTCCACTGCATTTGCGATGAAATGAATTGTCACAATGAAATGAATTGTCACACGTCTGTCACTCAGCACCAGCTACTCAACCTTTGCGACTGTCTGTGGATGTTGATGGCCTTCCTTCTCTTGGCTTGTCAAAGACACTTGTACGACCGCAATGCAACTCCCGTTTCCACTTTTTATAGTGTCATAGGATGGACAATTCTGCCCATACATAGCTTTCATTTCTTCGTCAATTTCCTGAGCTTCCTTGCCCTGCAAATGCAGGAACTTGATCACTGCTCGATACTCCACTTTGTCAACCATAGCGTCCTTCCTCAGATTCCGGGTCCACCTTTGGTTTACGATCACCTACGGGAATGAAATTTCACATGTTAGTTACGGTATTGAATAGGTAGACAACCTATATTAAAAACGGCATTTTCCTACTGATGTTTTATCTAGGTCAGGGTACGAACTTTTTGATACTCCCCCTTTTGTAGTCCTCTGGGATAGTACAGTAACATTTTCACTTCTCACTAGTCTGTTTAAGTCCAGTCGAATATGGGAGGAAACCTGATTGAAGCCCTAACTGAAGAGGCCTTTTAGAAGGCCTCTTCAGTCAGCATGAAAATTGGCTGGTAAAAACACCACACAGCGCAATATGGCATAGACGCTGACGGGCTATATAAATCTTAACAACATGCACGTTGTAAAAAACTCACTGAGGATGGTAATACAATAAAACAACTGAAATGCGATTTCATGAAATTGCCGCCTCAATCATGACAAAGTTTCTAATGTTGCAAATGTTTTTTTTTAGGCGCATCAGCGACTTCCGACCATATTGCGTCGCACATGTAGTATGTCTGTAAATTGGGTGTGTCCGATTTGCCTGTTTTCTGGACGAAAAATCATAATTCCTCACGATCGGTCTCCTCTCGAACTCAGATCCATTCCGCTCAGTGTGGAGAGGACGGTGCTTATACGCAATGTGCTACACATGCGAGGACACTGCAAAGAAGCTACAGATTTAACTGCACCAGCCAAAAAATGTAATAATAAATAATTGTAAATAAACAAAAATAGTAATAAAAATAAAACTAAACAATAAGAAATGGAAAGATAAAATGGTGAAACTACCTATGTGTTCCCTCAGTAGCTTTGCTGAACTTTGAATTACTCAAGACATCGGTCACCCACGGATGTAACTTATTCCATTCATTAATTCATTAGTTAAAAGTAGACCATCTACAATCCAATTTAACTCAATTTCTCCATAATTTGAATTTATGGCTCCTAGTTCTGGAATAATTTATAACAATGAAAATTTCACCTGCATTCATTTCACTATCCCCTCCCATAGTGTTATAAACCTCAGTGAGGTTCCCTTTAAGGTGCCTAATTTACAAGCATTGTAGCCCACACACCATATTCAAAGTCTTTCCACATAGGGGTACCCTTTTGCAGATCGCGCCAGCCGATCTCAAGTGAAGCGGTGTAATAACGGATTTTCTCGGGGTTTTTTTTTTTTTTTTTTGCTCAGCCCGCAGAACGTGCAGATCGCACTGAGAAAACGGAAGTCCTAGTAATACAAATCAGAAAATATGGTTTGTAAAGTGGTAAAGGAAATCAGATTACCTTTACATCTTTGTTCCATCATGGATAATTACATGGATAAAGACCATCCTTCCTTAGAATATAATATATATGGCTTTACCATATCTTAAGTACTGTATACATGTTTGGAAGCTTCATTTTAAGAAGGAGGTGGATGTGTTGGAGCAGGCACAAAGAATATCAACATGATTAGTCAAGGACACAAAAGGATACACTTACCATAAAATACCTGTTCTGAAAACTGCAGCTAATTAAAGCTTTAAATGGACTGAGTAAACTAAATGCTAATAGCATTCTTACTCTTTCGCGAACAACCCACGTAAGGTGACATGAAACTTAAATTGAACAAGTTAGTTAATGTACACAGTGCGTGAAATTTCAGGCGCTTTCAATTTTCTTAAATAACATGATATTTTTCATTTTTGTAATTAATAGAAATGAAAAGTAAATATAATTATCTCCTTATTAATTAAGGAGATATACGTTTAGATTCTCTAAAGTTAGCCATTCAGTTTTAATTACAACTGTGTAATATTTAATACTCTCCTCCAGTATTTATTTTTTTTATTATTAAGTCTATTTTCTCTCTGTAGATGTATATCTCTTTACAAGCGACATCATGTTCACGAATCTTGCGTGATAATATAAGCAAAGTGGGCACAGACAATCTAAGGCTCACAATACTGCATTAAAACTACATTTAATCTAGGGTTCTTTTTCCATGTAAATCGTACTGAAAAAAGAAACAATGGCTGGATTTCTATTTGCCCTATATTAATGAACAAATACAAAGTTTCATTAAAATCTGTCCACTAGGGGCCCCTCTTACCTGGGGATGGACGAACATGAAGACAATATTAACTTAGCATATGCGAACGCGCCTAAAATTGATAGCTACAGGAGAGATGTAGAAAATTTGCTGTCAGCCAGCGAGTAGCTTGTTGTTGGAACAAACTTCCATCTGTGTTGCAGGAGTGGGTAGTTTGAATAAATTTAAGTAAGCATTTCTCAGTTTATTAGAGGGAATGGACATAATGAGAAATTATGGGAGTGAAATTTTAAAAAGATGTAATTAATGATGCTGAAATTTCACATGTTTATTTAATGAAAACAACTTTCGAGCCTACAAGTCAGTAAGGCTCCTGGGGTTGATGGCATATACCCTTTAATCTTAATGGAGGCGGCAAGTGAGTGCATTGAACCATTGAGGCTAATTATGCGAGCGTCAGTGGACTCGGGAGTGATCCCGTTGGATTGGAAAAGTGCTAATGTTTCTCCAATACATAAGGGCAGTTCTAAGAGTGAAGTGGGAAATTACCGGCCGGTTAGTCTAACTTCAATAGTAGGGAAAATCATGGAGACAATGATCAAAGTTGGAATTCAGAATTCCATTTAGACAGAAATGGAATTCTGAAGGATACTCAGCATGGTTTGTAAATGGAAAATCATGTTTAACTAATCTGGTTAGATATTTTGACAGGGTCACTGAAGATCTGGACTTTGGGAATAATTTCGACATTTGGATTTCAGCAAAGCATTTGACTCAGTCCCACACAAGTGGTTACTTTATAAGCTGGAACAGGTTGGAATCACAGGGAAAATCCTTAGATGGATAGCTGGATGGCTTCAGGGCAGGAGGCAGAGGTTTGTAATAAATGGTTATGCATCAGATTGGGGTGATGTAATTAGTGGGGTTCTCCAAGGATCAGTATTAGGACCACTGTTGTTTTTGATTTTCATAAATGACATCGATGAAGTGATAGAGGGCGTGATGTATAAATTTGCAGATGATGTAAAGCTTGATAGAGTAGTTAATGATCGTCGCCAAGCAGAGCTTCTTTTTTTTTTTTTTTTTTTTTTTGTTTGGTAGTTGTTGGCGCATCGGCTTCTGTGGCCATAGTGCACCTCCCAAGGTTTTTGCAGTACTTTGATCCAAGCCCGAGGCGGGAATCGAACCCGCGACCTTTGGGTTGCCAGGCAGGCACTCTACCCACCTGGCTAGCCCGGTCGGCTCAGAGCTTCTTCAGAATGACCTAAATAGACTTCAGGGATGGTCAGAAAAATGGCAGCTATGTTTTAATCCAGCAAAGTGTAAGGTATTGCACCTGGGGAATAGTAACCCAAAAATAACATATACACTTGGCAGAGTTGAACTACAGCCGGTAGTGGAGGAAAGGGTCTTGTGTGTTACGATACGGTCCGACTAAGTTCTCTGGGCATTGTAGACAGGTTACAAAGAAGGCTCATGGTGTCCTATCGATGATGTATCTAACAATTGCTAGTAGAGATAAGGACGTTATAATCCCATTGTATAAGGCAATTGTTAGACCACCTTGGAATACTGTGTTCGGGTATGGAGACTGCACCTAAAGAAAGACATTGTGCTTCTTGAAAGGGTCCAGAGACGGATAACTCGCCTGGTGAGATGGGCAAAAGGGCGTCCATATGTGGAAAGACTTCGAATATGCGGGTTGTAAAGCTTGGAAACTAGGCACCTTAGAGGAGACTTGATTGAGGTGTTTAAGGCTCTGAGAGGCATCAGTAAAATGAATGAGGACGAAATTTTCACGGTTATAAATGATTCAAGAACTTGGAGCCATAATTTCAAGTTACGGGGAGGGGAAGATGTTTAGACTGGATTGCAGGAAGTTTTATTTTAGCTAGCGAGTTATAAATTACTGGAATAAGGTGGTAGAGGCTGACAGTTTGGGGAAATTCAAAGGTCAGCTGAATAACTACGGGAACAAGGAAACGCTTAGGTTGTCCATTTCCTTTTCCCTTATTTATTAATTATTTTTTATTTTCTTCTTATTATTATTTTCTTCTTATTTTATTTTATTTATTTTTTTTGTTATTTTATTATTATTGTTATAATTTTTTTATTATTTATTATTATATCATCATTTATTTATTTTTATTTATTTATTTTTGGCTGGTGCAGCATAAGCCATAGGCTTCCTTGCACCATGTGGCCATTGCTAATACTAATAGTTTTCTTTTTTTATGCTATATAAGCTTGTTTCTTTGCATCATTTGCCACTACTGATGCTAAAAATCTCGATTGTATATAGCCTAGTGGTTCGCATTTGCAAACTGCGTTATAAAATCTAGTATCATGGTATTACTATTGTCTTTAACTTCTTAATTCATCTGATCCTACGTGACCATCCTGGAGTATAAACAAAAAATTTTTTTCTTATATCACCATTTATAAAGCCAAGGAAAGCAGCTCTTTCACTGTCGATTTCTACATGCCGTTGTTAGCATCAATAGCACACAAAACGAGAAAAAATATACATAAATGAATCGGTGATTTACACTATTTTGGTGTAAATTCATTATGAACTTTTATACTTAGTAAATATCATCAAGTAGTATATAGCAAAACTAGCATAAATCAACAAACTAGAGGTATTCATTGACAGAATGATGTCATAAATTAACATGCACCAATTGATTCACATCTTTGCAGGAGTAAAAATAAAAAGTAAAAATTACTTCAATGTCAAGTAAATCAAGCCATAAAATTATGCTTACACAGCACCAGCCCTAAGATTATATTTGTTTATGAACGATTATCTCATTGGGAACAAACAAAAATGAGAAAGATGTCGTAATGGAAAGTCAAAAGACTAGGAAGAAATAAACGCAAAATAAGAAATAAAAAAAAAAAAAAAAACAGATCGAGAAAGACATCATGTAAAAGAGATTATGAGGAAAGCAAGAAATAATACAGACAACCAAGTTTTTCTTATTATTCTAAGAACTTATTGATATAAAACAATTTCATTCTTTGTTGCCACAATACACAAAAATAATATTCTTCTCTACTAAAACATCGATATAACTAAAAATTCGACAGAATTATAGGAGGGATGAATTGAAAAACTATTATTGAACTTGCTCTAGAGTGCTTTAAAACTCAGTATTTTCCACTTTAATTATCACGCTTCCTCATACATCCTAAACAATTTAAGTACAATGCCAATTTGCATTACCATACTTTAGTTTGTTTTATTGGGAAGGCTGCACACGGGCTCATTAACACCTGTGCCTACAATGTCCCATTATTATTTATTAATTGATGCCTTTGGAATAGCTACACCCTTTTCATTAAAACTCTGGCGAAATCGTGTTCACATACATGAATCACGTGATTTTACTGTTGGCGAACACTTCCGGTGGAAACGCCTATCTAGTAGCAGGAGCTCTTCCTGCGTCCACGTGAATTGATGCACAAGGAACGCTGATAAACCTTCTGAAATGTTATTTGTTTGAGAATGGATGGTTCTGAGATATTGTCAAGGATGTTAGCTTTGGGATATATATCATCAGATGATGACAGCGAGGTAAGTCCCTTAAGTCCAATCAAGTGAGATGATTACAAATATCTTCAGAGATAAGTGAAAAATACCCTTTAAATAATTTTGTTTACTAATATCTTATAAAGGCATTATGTCAACAGCCCCAAGTAGAGCGGAAATATATCTGTACAACCAACTGCTTCAGTAATTTTATTAACTAGATAATATTATTATTCTACTCACTCATTCTATCTCTCTCTCTCTGTAAAATATTACAGATGAATTTTTAATTTCCTAATGAAATTTGAAAATAAAATTATATCCCCAATAATCGATGCATAATAGCTGGACTGGGATAGTTGTCTTGGATAATGGCGGAAGCAACTAAGGCAACGAGGTGTTAGTATATCATGTTCATAAACCGTGCGCATTATAGTCTCTTTAGCTGTTTTAAGGAATAAAAATCCAGAATTCGGAGGGCGGGAATGTAAACAACTGCCACAGATGTAAAAATTCATGTTTTATAACTAACCGGATTGCCAAATAGACTAAGCGGTTATAAAACAACGAGGTATTCACGTGCAGACTTCAAACTTTTGTTGGGCAATCTAAAGTGGGGCTACAGCTTTTCGAAGTCTATATAACAATGGAAAATGAATCATTCCAGCCTCGGGACGAGAATTCAATGGACACATTTTAAACCGGGACTACCACGAAGTCAGGAGTTCATAAAATAATGAGAATACAAGAACATCCCTTAATTAGCAATTACGCGAACTACTTGAACCATGAGTAACTCAAATGCACTACAAATGTATCCTTGCGTTTGACCACTCAAGAAGCTAACTGATGGGAGCTACGGATGGTTTATAGCTTGCTGGGAGCAAACACCATCCCTACTACATAATCGGAATGTAATCTGGAAAATATGAGACAGGATTGAATATTTTATGACACTGATGTTAAAAACAGATTAATACCTCAAAAATTAACAGTTCTCCGTTTACGGTAAGTCAGCGAAGAGATCAAAATATATATTTCATGTATCACGAATATGAATATTTAAAAAACATACATTCAGTAAAACATCCTATAGAAAAACTTGAGGAACAGTTTTGAGAACAATTCATTTTCATTCCATCCACTCAAAGTCTGTAGTTCAGCTGTGGAAACTTATTTCTAATTTAGCTCCACAGTCGAGTTAGCGGGTCTCGAATAAGGTTGCATTTTTTTTTTTTTTTTTTCCCGCTTCTGCGAAGGAGGGTTTTTATCGAGAAATGTTTATCGTGTTTTACACGATATAGTAACACTCCATAATCTTAGTTGCCTCAACACAAATTCAAATCAACCGCCAACACATAGAAGCAAATTATAATTTAGTCAACTGGAATTGTCTGGGAATGTGATAACTGCCATTCTAATAGGTGCTTCAACAGATACACTATGAGTGGAATCCGACGATTAAGCCCCTTGGCGTTTCTCATTCTGCATGCTTGATATCTCTGCTTATGCCTGTCCATTTCACATGACTGATCTGCCCTTTCTTTCGTGATAATGTCTACCACTTACAGACAATTTCCAATATGTGTACCGATCAGTAATGGAAAATTGACGTGATACATAAATTTACATTTTAGATATTTCCTATTCAATATTTATGTATATTATTACCGTTAGTTATTGCATTACTATTATTATTATGCGTATTTTTTACGTCTACTGATTGCAAATCCATGTAGTATAACTCTCACAAGGTAATGAATGCCTCGTGAGAGTTACGCTATATGGGTTCAATATAATACAATTTACCGTCAAAATTAAAGTATTCGAACGCCACTCCCAAAGTAGTGAACGGTGCGAAGAGATGAAGGCAATACATCTCTTTCACAGCGTTCGGGAAGAAATCTTTAGTGTGCGGAGAAGTAGAGATATTAAACAAGCAGATTGAATTACGTTAAGCGGCTAAAAGGAGTTTAAAAGGCGTCTAATCGTCGTATTCCATATCAGAATCTCTTGGAGCGTGCTCTATGCAAACCTCGGCCTGAAACCATGTGAAACCATCACCAAGGAGAGGAACCTGCACACATTGGCTCAAGTCCTTTGTGGCCGAATGGATTCACCCGACATCTGGGAAGTGACGACAAACTCTCGGACTATCCAAAGAACCCGGTGCAGTGTAACACCTTGTCCACGATCTTCACTACGAAACCTGAAATCAGTGTTTCCGGCAAATGCGGTCGTACCATTTAACTCCCTCGGAATCGATGCCTCAGCTTTATGCAGCTCGAAGTGCTACAGACAGGACACGCTGAAAGAACTGTACAAAGTAGAACTATTGGCTGTACCACCTTTGCAGTTTTGAAACTTCAATGTTATATCATGTCAGCTTGCTTGTAAATACAATGTGTGTTCATATATTTTTTAACCTTAATGTGTTTATATATTTATTATATAAGTTGAATATTTATTATGAACACCCCTCTTTTATTATATAATAATAATAAAAGAATTTGTCATAGCGTGCAGCCACACTTTTGGGCCTTGCAAAGTCAAACGTAGCCGAAGTAATGAAAAGAATGTGCATATGCAGACGGCCGGGGTCATGCTGGCATAGTATTTAGGTTAAGGCGCCACCGGTGGTCTCCCACAACTGCGCCATCAGTACTCTTTTGAAGTATACAAAACTCTAAATGCCAGAAGTGTGAGTGGCATGTTGTATGTATATAGTATTGTGTTGGATTAGATTAGCCAAAAAATGAAGAATAGGAATCTCCGATTCCTGAAGGTGATGAAAGCAGACCAAGAGAAATCCTTAGGTCACATTGAAGCTTCAGATGTCCACAGGAGTGCCCATAAGTGCCCTACGGAAACTGCATAGTATGACGTTTCATGGCAGACTGGTTGTTGCTCACAAGTCCCACATCACACCAGATATCATTTACAAACTTAATGACGGGCGTCATCGAATGATTAATAATCGATTATTTCAATCGTCGAAATAATCGATTCTGCAAATCATTCGATTATGAAATCGAAAAGAAAAAAAAATACAGTGGAGGGATTTAAACTGATGTTATCCAACTAAACTGTTGTTCTGAAATGTAGTATGTCATTCGCTCAATATCTCGTTCAATTTTATCGTTTTTGAACCATGGAACAGCAGAAACGTGTCGCGTTACATCATCTAGGAACAGATAGTCGCGTGACTCTGTTCCTAGTGTAGGAAGCCTTAGGATTGTCATCTATTGTTTACTGTGCTCACAACGAAGTTCAGAAGAGGCGGAGCCATGGCGTAAAGCCATTTCTCGTTTTTCGCACTTGGAATATTGGCTGTAGGGCCAAAACCAATGCTGTATTGTACAGTGGAATTTTGAATCTCGGCGAAATTTCCTGGGGCGCATTCTGAAAGTTCTATGAAACCGGGTCTTCCATATTCCAGAAAGATAATGTTCCCCTGCTATACAATGAACAGCATAAAAATATAGTTTCAACAACACAAATACCCACAACTCGCCAGGCTGACCCAGATTACAGCCAGCTGCACTCTGGGTCTGATTGCTTCCTGATCTGATGTTTCTTTAGGATGAAATGGAACATCAGATCAGGTTGCAGCCAATTTCTACAGCTTAATTAACAACTGATCACTGGAAAACTGAACTCCAATTCCTGCTGCCTGCTACAAGAATCTGAGCCAACTGTAGTCCACAACGGATAGGGGGGACCAAAGGCGGGCCTTCATCTTAATCTGTTAATTAAAACTGCTGCTGCTTTTCTAAATGTGGCGTTGTCGAATATTTGTGGTGGGATAACCTTTCATTCAGGAAAAGAAACACTTCAAAAAAAAACAAAAAAAAACAAAGAAATAGCAAATTTTTTACGAAACAATTTGAATAAGTAGTATTTAACTGATCACCCAAAATAATCCAAATCTAAAACTATAAGTTGATAAAGGACAAAACATACGGTAGTTAGCAATTAGACTGTAACCAAAAAATAAGTTATGGGAATAAAAAAGGACATTAAAAAACATCCATTACACTTAATGTCACACAAAAAAAAAAAAAAGTGATAAAAGCTACATCCGTATTTTGTAATCCCGAGGATCGATCGCAACATACGGAAACTATAGTCACAAATTGGTGCTCCAGTTTGTCAAAGCGCGCAATACTCAATTTCTCCGGCCAACCTATTATGTAAACAGATTGAACATAAGAGAACTGGATAGCAACATAAAACTGGAATTGATACGTAACATTCATCAGTGTCCTTTAACAAATTTTAACCTAAATATAGACAAATATTAATAATTAGACTAAACACACTTGAATATTGAAAGAGATTCAAATTATCAAATTTGCCCATATGCGTGGTCAAAGTGGATAATTATTCGGTAACTAATATTATTAGAAAAAGAAACTGCATTCTGGAAGAAAAGCAGAATTCATTTCAGAAGATTAATACTCAGAACACCCATAGTACAATAAACAATATAAAAACCAATAATAAGTAAATATACAGGGCAGTAAAGTACAATTGCCACTAACGTATTGTTCCCTCTTCCTTCGTTATACATTCCTCATGAACTCAATTAATGCCAAAAGAAATTGAATTCAATCCTCTTATCGGTTCTATTTCACCGCATGTCAAATAATCATAATATTCTGTTTCTGAAAATTAAGTTTGAAAAATTTTTTTAATTGTTCAAATATATGATTTCTTCAGAACATTCTTCTTCCTTTTCTCCATTTGCTTGGTTCCTACTGTAGAAAATTTTTATTACTTTCTCGTATACAATTTTGGCAACCATTTCTTTACAACCCAAGTTTTGCAACACTTGGTGGAACGCGAAAGTTAAACTAAATCGGTAGAATGACAATAGGAGTACTCTGAAACAGGTATTCTTTACAGATTAGTGCAGAACTTAGCAGAGGATTTTGCGCGTTTTCCCATTTTGATTTTTTTTTGTTTGTTTCTTTTTGAGAAACGCTAGAGTTCACATCTGCCATTCCATTTGTTTCTGTTCTCTTCTTCAACCTTGTCTTGTAAAGTGTTCACACATCAGTTTGCGGTTTATCTGTTACTGTACTTGATTTAAAGGCACAAGGATGGAAAACATCTGTATTATACCAGGCTGATATTATTTGAATTTAATCATTGTATTCTGAATGTACATGTTTGTATAAGCTCACTTGTTGTTCGAGTCCATACCCTATGCCATTTTATTAAGAATTCAGCCCACCATCTGGCCTAATAGAAGAGTTCCCACTAAGGATCTGAAATATTAATGGATTTTAATGTCCCTTATCTTATTTATGCATATTCAACCAGTTTTCTGACAATATATTTATACTGCCCCTGATTTATAGGGTCTTTGCAACTAGGGATAAATAGATAATTGTCCCTCTGTAAGCCAATGGGGTACCGCATTTGGAATATTGTAATCGGATCTGGAGACAGCATCTGTAAAAGAGTTAAGCTCATCTAAAATAGAACGGCGATCAAATTGGTGAGCAGCGCTTATCGATGCCAATATTATTCTCAGAACAGTTCCGGTGTACAGTTATAAAGCTGCACAGCTTTATAACTTTACACCGGAGGGACCTAATTGAGTTGCATACAGCATTGAACGATCAGTAAAAAGGAAACAGGGAGGCATATTTTCGATTGCAGTTTATTTTAACAGTACGTCGGTCGATGACATATTATTTTAATAGGCTTATATTCATGGTTAGAGACAAGAACCGGGTGACATAAATATAAACTCTTAAGGTGCAACAGAAGGGTGCATTTCATGAAGTTCGCCACTGGATAGAGTGTTTCAGATTACAGGAATAAATTATCTACCAAAGTTGCCGAGGAGAAGAGTTTGGTTAAGTTCAAAGTAGAACTGAATAAATACGTTTTGGGCGATGGGGAAAGTATGGGTGATTGGATTTACTTATTTTATTTTTTTATTTTGGCAGATGCAGAAAATGTCCGTTTCCTTGCAGCATTACTTAGTTAGCATTAGTCATTCTAATATTAACTTTTAGGTTACATTAATTTGAAAATAAAGTGAAGAACTTTTATATTAATAAATTTCATTCCATTTTCTACAAAACTTGATGCCTCTTTAGTTTCTAAATTGTCTAACAATTGTTAAACATGCGACGGATTAAAACAGTAACTCCATTCAATATTTGTTACTTATAAATGGAAAAAGAATAAAGATAAAATAAAAGGAGAATAGAATGTTGTGATAATAGTATTAATGATATTTGTCCTTAAATGTCCAGTAAAAAAAACTGCTGCTGGCGGCCTTATTTCTTCCAACTCAACTGAATCAACAATTATTAGAATTATCTAGTCTTGTAATTCACCTTATGACTGATAGCATTAAATTATATAATTTTTACATTTATATGTGACAAGTAAGCCAGATACTTACAGTATGCTTCTAAACTGGGTAAGAAGGTTACAAGTGATACCATAGCAATCCATAAATCTAATTGTTACTGGTTCATGTTCTCTTAGTGTTTTACATGTTTCTCTTCTCTTCTTTCTTTTTATATACTTTTAATCATCGTTTAAAAGGATACTTCCTTTATTTAATTTTTATTTTTTAAAGAATTAATGGAAACTGCCCATAGGTCATATAAGGACGTAGGCCGAGCATTTACCTTTATTCTCTTTCAAGATAGTCCTCAACGTCATTCTACTATCTCATAATTATATTTTTGTAAAACACAAATATACAGCTTATGTTTTTATATTTACAAATATATGTACTACATTTTTAAATCTTTTAAAAAGTATCTTCTTAATGACCAAATCATCTGTAACAGCAGTGCAACATTAAGGATAATAGCATTAACCTAAGCGCTCGCTATACAGCAATCACACACACACACACACGGAGCAATATAGCCTCAGTTGCTAATGCTGCTGAAAACCACACACACACACACACACACACACACACACCTGTTTTATTAAATAGGGAAAAAAAGCTAGCACAGCTATGGGCAGATTACGGATAAACAACAGACATTTTCAGCCATCAACTTTTAAACTTTGTTTAGGTTTTTTAAGAATTGCACAATTAAAAGTATAGAACAGATTAAAATACAGGGCACTCAATTAGTCGCACCAATGCCAATTAAACACTTGTGATAAAAAAGCACTAAAGAATACAGACTTGGAATTAATCCGTAGTGGAAAGTTTTTGGAAAAGTGTAGACGAAAACGGTTCACAGTGACGTTTGCAAACATAAGACTAATTGACTGAATTTAAATTCTAAATATCTCTTCGGAGAAACAAAAACGGCAGATTCTCTTTGTCTTAGGTGAAAGCACGGAAAAATCTTTATGGGAGGGGGGGGGGTAATTGGAAAGGACACCAGGGAGTCGAAGTTGTTCGGCGCACAGTTTTTTTTTGTTTTTTTTTTGGGGGGGGGGTTGAAAGAGATATTTGATACTTCTTGGGTAACTTTGGAATTCTCGGTTATGGGCAAGAGAAGGGCTGAATAAGAAAAACTGTCGTGATCAGTAAAGAGGGATGATTAGCTTTGGCCAGAATCACCATAATACCAACTTTAAAAGCCAGACCTGCTTTCTAGAGGAGACGGATCCGATCAATCTTGCATTTGAGATTAAGCACTGTGGTACATGATTCAGCTATGAAATAGCTTCATAAGTTATATACTATGCATTCTTAAAAAAAAAAAAAAAAAATCTGAAGACACCGGGTTAAACACGGAAAGGGTAATAAAAGACTACTGGGTAATAAAGTTACAAATTAAATATTACCAAAATCTATCACTAAAAATAATATTTTAGTATAAGTGGAGAAATCTAAGAAATCCTTTGAATTTTCGAACAATAAAACGTTGTTGGTGGACGAATCGGAATAGCTGATTTTGATTAGTGCATCAAAAAGTGTCTGATGCGCAGTAACTATTTAATGTTTAGTCTATCACGTGATCATCTAATGTCAACACTGATTTTAATGAGGGTGACACATATCTGATATCTTTCCTAGTCTTAGGGGGGAAAAAATACAGATATTCCTACGTCAACATTCCTTTTCGAAGTGAGCCATCCACGCTCAACTCATATAGCCCATCTGTCGATGACAAATTAGCGACTGTCTGTTAAGTCCTCGTTTCTGTCCAATTTATCACTGTCGCTTTTACCGGATGGCCAATTTCTCAACGTTTCTCTTCCCTATACCTTCTCTTTCTTCTCATTACCGAGGCCAAGCTTCCGGTTTCGTCAAAAAATAAACCTTTGAAAATCTTCAACAAAATGGCTATGAACCTTCGCTTGCAACGTGTTTTATTTCTTACCAGATTTTTTTTTTTCTTTTTCCATGTTGTATTCAGTCATACCCGGAAACATAATAAAGGGTTAGGCTTCCAATGGCCTACTGCCAACATAAACACTTAAAAATCCAGCAGGCTTCACACGAAATGTATGTTGAGAATTATGTTTCAGTTGATATATCTTGAAGATTTACGCCTCTAACAGGCAGACAAATTTTAACGGAGAGGAAAAAGATTCAAAAAGAAAAATTATAAAAGAAGAAAAAGAAAAATTCGATTTTTAATTATATTCTTAAATTTTGTGATATTCTTTCTTAATACCAGATGGAGCCACTAGGACGCTATTATATTACGAAATGCTTACTTGTAATAAAAATAATATAATCCATTTATTACTGCAATCAATAGAATAAAACCTTGGAACCCCAGGCTTATGGGCCCGAAAAAACGAGCATTAAATGCCTAAAATAACAGGAGAAATTTTATAGGGAATGCATTAAGCAAATTACAATAGTATTGAAAACGCACGATGAGAGATCTTGTTTGGCCCTCCTGAGTAGCAAACAGCTAGTATAATCACCGTCTTCCCCACACCAGGTGGAAAAGACCCGAGTCAGAATACAGTAAATGATTCAAGGAAATTTTTTGGGCCTTTTTCACAACGTGGCTGAGTTAGTCAGTCTCAAGAGGGTATGACGGTTTTTCTCATGAAAACTCTGATATTTCGTCCAGTAAACAGCAAACCGACACGCAGTTCATACTCCAGTACGACCACCAGGTCAGTGGAGTTAACAAATCATCAATACAAATGCTAATCGTATTCAGCAGTATTTACAGCGCAATATGTTCCGAGTCGCTGGTGCGCCTAAAACCCTAAAATCAACCAACAAGACCTTGTTTCAATACTTCATGTAATACAAATGAAAGTGTACATTGTACAGAAACCCATTTTTAGAAGAAAAGAAAGTTTCAATGTGAACAAAAATTCTAGGCGATTTAAAATTCGATTCTTAACTTTGTATATTTAAATAAATATGTAATTTTTAATGTATGGTCGATTCGATAACTACAGTATTTATAAAATTAAATTAAATTACAAAAAATACGAGAAATTTTATTGTAATGTCAAAAAGTTTCCTTTTGATATATACTTTAAAAATGTTTATTCCAGCAGTTTAGACTATTCATCTATTAGAGAACTAGTATTTTCCAACTAATTAATGTCTAAATCTGGTAAACTATATTACATTGATTATTATTTTTTGTTTTTTATTTATTATTTTTTTTATTATTTTTTCTTCTAATAAAAGATCACTTGTATAAACAACGTATTGTAAGATTCCTCTGGCTTTGTGTGTAAGGAATCACTACTGTATACAATTTATGTTAGTAAAAAATCTAATTATTATTAAAAGTTACCACAAAATCTGAGATAAAGAAAAAATATGTAATTGATATAATTATACCGAAGCTTGCAAAATTAATGCTTGATATCAAGTGTATGATCATTCCTGACATCTAACCAATTCTCTGAACTAGTCCATATGTTGCTTTACAAGGACGATAACAACTTACGGAAATAACCCCACGCTTCTACAAAAAAGAGCAGATTTTAACAAACTTGGGGGGGGGGGGGTTGCGAAAAGGGTCGACGTGCTTCAATTCGTCTCCCCAAGATAATCCTGTACACTTCTATCTTCTATTAGGAGTCTCAATCACAGTTCAACATGTACACTTCAATCATAACGACATAGCGTCAGGAGTGAAGTCATGAATGGAATGTCGGTTGCAGGTCAATAGCGAGTTTGTCTCCCTTACTGAAATACAGGATTTACAGAGATATTTTGCATGCTGTTAATGAAGCTCTCGAGAAACACAGATCGAAATGACTGAAGGAAAGTTATACATCTCCCAAGAGCATCCTAAACATGTCTTGTAATACTAAAATCGGGTGATCACACTAGTCGCGGCATAATTAATTTCCAAACAGCCTTCAATTAGTCTGGTGCAATGTCATTCGGCACAATTCACCCTATAAGATAAAACTGATCCCTCACTCTAGCACAAGGTGTCACTCAACGTAGAGCTCCAAGATGTCATCTCTATATATCCTAGATCCATTGAATCACCGTAGAGCAAACGGGAACGATGAGAAGTTGTAAACGATTCACACCGTTATTGGTTTAGATGCCTACACCAATTCGGACGCTTTTCCCTGTGACCTGGAGTACCGCGAGAATGCACACAATCAATCGTCTGTTATAGTGATCACACCTCATACTCGCCACATTCCTGTGGCAAGCATGTGGTCCGAACCCGGTGAAGGTGGTGTGTGTGTCCCTTCATCTAAGGTTGTTATCCTATGCCTATCTTCACTTAGTCTTCTGGTACGAGTCCTTACCTGTTGGAACCTTTTTTCAGTCTCTTGAAACTACATGATCAACAGAGAAGCACTTAGCTACATCTGCTTGAGATGGATCAGCTTCAAACCTTCCAGTGGCTTAAAAGAAAATTCTTACAGGAGATTCCTTTCAGATATTCCTAACATAATGACATCTTTGACGTGACTGGTTGGGTTCACCATCGAAAATTAAGCTATTGAAGTATAGGTGTTTTTAAGATTTGTAAACTGATACATTTGACACAAGATTGGTAATTAAAATAAAACTTGAAATAGCCAATTTAAGCTCAAGGGATTGGAGTCAGCTATTGTTTATTTTAAGGCTTATCGGCGTCTTAGGTCACATTACGATAGTGTATTATGTCCACATACAAGTATGTTCAAGGAACAATTTGAATGTTGTGTGAGCTGTAGAACCTGGAATAAGTAAGGAACAAACTAAACTCCAAAAATGACAATTGCCACGGCCACCGTCCTCTAGAGTTTAAATACACAAACTTAAAAAAAAAAATGCAAATCTATACGTCAGATTCTCCCAGTCGGCAGATCTAAACTAAATAAATCTTGAAAACCAAACCATAATAAAATTAATATAAACAAATAAATTAAAATCAAGTTCATTTAAGTAAATCAAATGTCAGAATAAATTAAAACAATGAAGAAAGCGAAGGATGATCATAATTATCGTAATTAAAAAGAAACTGAGGCAGAAGAAACATAAAAACCAAAGAAAGAAGCACAAAAGAAAATGCTGCAGACCGTGTTACGTTCGTATCGAAAGTAAATTTATTACAAAGGAAAGTGGATTTTATTTTAATTTGATTGTAAGGGTATGCTGGTGCTCAGGATACAGAATTGAACCTTGCTAAACGTAACCCTAATCTTTGAAATAATTTAAGATATAAGTATTTTTTTTTTTTTCTTCTACAATAGTTTCATAGTAATAAGTTTGTCTTAGCAGGAGGTTCGACGAATTTACTTTTGGAAGTTCGTTGTAATTATATGCAACCGAAATTTCTGGCGCTTCACAGGAAAAATTAATATTCATTATAATGTCTTCTTAACCCACAGGTATACTGTTTTGTAAATCACTGTAATTAATCGCTTTGTTGAAAAAAAAAAAAAAAAGAATTCAAATCAACCATCGATTCTGGATGAAACAGGCCATGGGGCACCACTATATAATCAGGCAGACATAAGTACTTTCTTCTTTATATATGACACTTAAGTCGCTGAAGTCAAGGACAACCAATTTTGATTTTTAAGAGAATTTTCTTACTAGCCACTAATGAAATCGACGATTTTAAAAACTTTTCTAAAAATTTTGGCTGCTAATTTAGTATTGTATTTCTAATGTGATTTCATATAATATGCAATGTAATAACAGGCTGCCGTAGCCTAGTGGTCGGGCGCGCAAGTGCATAGGTACACGTGCCTTGAGTGACCGGGGTTCAAACCTGTGACTGCTGAATACGGTGCTGTTTCTTGTATTCTCTCTATCTTGTAAACTCCTCTGACCGTTTGGTCGTCCTGGAGTATAAACAGAAAAAATATTTATTAGTACTATATATGCTTGTAGTGTATAGAGACGTATAAATAACTCATTCTTGCCGAATCTTTTGAACAACTCTTCTAGAAACAATGCAAGTAAGTGTGTATTGTTGTCTTACGGCACCAGGGGTTTCCCCCCATCTCCGCGTTGCTTTCATTGTGGTGAACCAGTTCACTGGGAAATGCCAGAGATTTAAAAGTGTGTGGGAATTGTTCATGTGTTGTGTTCTGTACCGTTGTTCATCTGGTCATTTAGCCGTTGGACCCCTATTGAGGCCCAACGTTGTCCCACTTACGCCCCGTGGAGGCAGACCAGGAACCCAGTAGCTGTAGATTCACTTTGGCAGGTCCTGCCGCTTAATTTCCTGGGATTTCGGCGGCTAGGACCTTAAAAAAAAATAAAAAATAAAAAATAAATAAAAAAATAAAATAAAAAAATATATATATTAATAAAAACAAATAAATAAATAAAAAAAATATATATATATAAATAAAAAAATAAAAAATAATAAATAAATAAAGAAAAAATATGAATAAGTGAAAAATCTTCGCTATCGTAGGGGTAATATCGCTTTGGTTTGCTAGGCCGCGTTTTGGGCGTAAGGTAATTTTATCAAGTAATGGAAGGTTGGAGAAAAACAGCTACAGAGTCCACTCGATAATTATTTATCTTCAACCCTTTGTTTACATTGGTTGGAAAACGCCGCTGCATAATACAATGCAGCGGCGTTTTCCAACCGTTTTATTCAGGGATTGCTAAACATGACCTCCATGTGACTTATCTCTCGCGTCCATCCAATCTGAAACAAGAGACGACGCTTTCCTTCATTGGGGAATTATGACTCCAATTCCTCTAAACCAGGGGTGGCCAACGAGTCGATCGTGGATTTAATTTCGGTCGATCACGACGAATTTTAAATATAGTCATCCCTCGATTTGTGCACCTTGTGCAATGAAATTTTTGAGATGGTAGACCGCGGCACATTTTGAAGGAAAAAAGTAGATCGCATCACAAATTAAGTTGGCCACTCCTGCTCTAAACAGCGATAGGCCGCTACTTCATATGAATCTGAGATTTTTTGGTAAAAGTTGCTCGTATTAAGGATGTTCAAGTGAAACAGAAATATCGACCAGGAGTCAACTAGACTTCGAACACACAAAAGCGCGCCTTCCCCTCTATATGCATTTTCTAAAGATACATGCATGTATGGACTGCTGAAATTTAAGATACTAGCCTCAATCCAGTTTATTTTTAGGCTTAGGAGTTTGGTGCTGTGTGTCCAGCCTAATGAAAAGTTTTTGATATCAACAGAAAAATTGATCCCTATCATTGGTTTAATCTAGAATAAACGAAACGTGTACTTGGAAAAATGAACATAACCAGATTTTATTTGGAAAAAACCTATATTATTTGAATTTCAAATTTCGGAAGCGTGTAAAAATACGTACGAGAACGTCATATGGAGGCTTTTCCCTTGTTTGTTTGTTATTTGGTTTTTAGGAGCATTAGCAACTAAGACCATATTGCTCCAGGGATATGCAGTGGTCATTCCCTGACCTTTCCGCATCCTCCGTATTTGGTGGTCACGGGCTCGAACCCCGGTATAATCAAGAAGCGTGTGCTACGCGCTGTTATTCCTGCCTACCTGGCTACGGAGGCGCCGCTTTTCCCTTACCGATCGCCAAAAATGACCATCGAATTATGCATCCTCAACTTTATTCCATTTTGGCTGCTATTAGAGGTAACTTCTTCCACCGCTTTGATCAACTTAATCAGATTTAGCCTTCAGTTAGACCCTAAAGTTTTAAATTTGTCCCGTCTGGTTTTCATCTCTCCTATCGGAAATACACCTTCCATACTCATCACGTCAGGGCCCTACATAGGGCAGTCAAAGTCTCCGTTCCACTCCATTTAACTCTTTAATAATAGACTATTTAGATCAATTGTATAAATGAAATATAATGCAAATACTAATAAAATATACAGATATTTTAACTACGTTTCTTTATACATTTTACTTTAATTTTACTGCACATTTTATGCTGTTAATTGTAGTGTTTAGTTTTATTTCACATTTATACAATTTACATAAATCAATATTAAAGAGTTCTGAAATGCAATATGATCGGTCTACGACAAGAATTAATGTGACATTAACAAGTGTAGATACATTACGAAGACAGTCTTCAATCTGACAGATCTGAGCGTATTAGTTACACGATCACGAGGAACTTTCTGCTCCAACGGAGCATTTCCATTTCCCTCAAAAATTCGATGCCAAGAAGTTAAGGCCAGAGCAGGAACAAGACAAAGGCTACTTAGTATTATCCCAACTTAAAAAGCAAATACGGTTATCCGTGGTTTTTTGTCTTTAAGTTATCAATGTCTTCTTAATAAGTTCTTAATATAATCGTGTATCTAATACGTCCCAAATTATCAGATTTTATTTTCTGCGTTAACGTATCCCTTTAATCCTATATCATCGTATTGTAAGGGTTAGCGTAGCCCATTTCGTTGTATTTTTAAAATGGAAGTTTTCTTCCATATTAAGTATGATCAGCTTGACAAAATACAACAAAACACGTTATTCACTAAGTTTAGCATACGCTCGCCGGTAAGAAGTTAGTAAGCTACAGAATATCTCAGATTTTTAAATGCATAGCGGATTTGCCTGCTTAGGTGATGTATTTAAAGGTATAGGCAGAACTGTCGATAAGTGTTTACGTTGGACATACGACCAAGCTTTGGCGCCTAGTTCTTTGCGTCGATCTTTTGAGGGAGCAGAAAATTCCCCGTCATCACGTAACTAACGCAGTAATACCTCAAATATTTTGTGTGTTAAAATATCTCCTGCAGTCCTATATCATCAAGTCCACCATAACAATGGACAAGTATATATCGCTTAACCAAAGGGTTAGGTTCCTCGAAAACCAGTCATTAAGGGAAATATCGAATGTGAATATCAATTTCCCATGTCAAAATGATTGATGCGGTCCTTGGAAATAAATTGTAAGTATTAAAGTTTAAATAACAGTTGTTATAGCGTAATGCAGTTAGGAAATGAAGTAGACTTGCCTATTTTGCCTAATCGAATAACATAATAATAATAAAAGATTGAAACTTGGCGCATCGTAAATATATTTAGCTTGAAACCAAATTACGCGTATGAAAGAAAGGTCTTTATCTTAATCGGTCACAGACTATGAAGCTTCTTTTGTTGTAGGTGAATGATAAACGTTTGTTTTCTTACAACAGACGGCAACATCTATATGATCTGTTCCTGTTAATTGCTTCTCTGCGTGTCTTCATCTCTCTTAGCAAAGATAAAATACTCTCCATTGTAGGTTCTGATATGAATTCTGCGGGCAGTGTTAGCATTTCTTCGACCCTGTATTGCATTTTTTAGTGTACATGTTCAAGGTGGTCTTCGGTAGTGAAATCTTCGTCATGTGATTCGTGTTAATCGACCACGCCAGCTACAACATTATTCAAACCATACTTTTGTTTGCCGTCTCCATTATGTTTCTTTGCACATTATATGCTGACTCTTGTAGTCCAAGATAATCTTTCAATGCAATGCAGCTTCTTCCTTTCGTAAAAGGTTTTGGATCATTTTTAAAATGTGATAAATTCAATACGAATATTGTGCACTCCAACCCAGCCGCTGTCGTAATGAATTCGCAAGATAGGGGAAATTACTCTGGATAGATGTAGACCGATGCAGATAACATAAAAGTGTACCATAGGTGTCTGCTTGCAAAGATTTCCCTGGTATTATAATAAGTGCTCTTATCTGAATTCTACAGCAAGGGAGATTTGAACGAAATGCTTAAAAACTCTTATGAGGTGATTTTGTGTAATCTTTTATAATGCAAATTAAAAATATACAGATTTTCTGTTTCAGTTCAACGACTTAAATATTTTTCATATGTACATAAAATATATATATCTCCACAGTTACGATAGGCGTACTTCTTAATTTTACAATATTTAAAATATTGGAAAATTTATAAATCCGAAGATAATTCAATGTTAAATTATAGAAACATTGCACCTCTCTCCCCACCCCACCCCAAGCAATTATTGTTTTTCATTCTTTCACTACACATAATCTTCTTTGACTTTCCCCGTCTATTTCAGATATCTGATTCCTTTCACTCCCGTAACTGTATCTTTTAGTCTTCTCCCGTGTTTCTCACATTCTTGTTCCATTCATCTCCACGTGCGTCCTAAATCTGACGTGCACTTTAGTGTACGCTAAAGACAACACGACACATGAACCCTTTCGCACTGCTATCTTCGCTTTGGTTTATTTATTGCACTCGGAACGTGGGTAACGGTGTAGACAACACAACCTACTCTAACTTGAGAATCAGCGAAAGTTTTGCACGCTGCCACCCAATGTTACGGAAATTTCTTCGATCTCCGTTTCCAGACACGCACACATAAACGAAACCTTAAATCTTTCGCTGATCATGTGTTCCCGTGGACTCGACTTACGAGTGTGGCCTCGAATGGCTCCACGTGACACGTGTAAAAGGTGGGTTGTATTCCTGAAGTGCAAGCAAGGAAACGTGTACATGGCTCTGCCAAGTAGTAGCGCGATTCACTCAGGGCGATGCTCAAAGGAACGGAGACAAGCCGTCAGTCGCGGATATGGAGTAATATGTGTGGGATTTCACGTCTGCCATGTGCTGCTTCACCCCTGCGAGATCTTTGCTCTACCGCATGGTAGGTCTGTTGTCAATTCTTCCTTTTGTTGTTGCACACTACGCCCTCTATTGTAGATTACTTCTATTGACTTATGAACAGTTTTAAGCAGCTGAATATTTTTCAAAGAAAAACAGGTGATCAATAATACACAGAAAGGGATAAAATAGAAATGATAAATAAAATCGAATTAAGGATGAAAATTATCCTAAGCTCTAGTTTTCTTCCAATATCGGAACTGGATTTGCAGTAAACTATTTGTTTCACTGAGTTTGCTTCAACCTCGTACTGGAAAGGATAATTTCTTATTGAGATAGTTCAAGATTAAATTACTAACACCATTTTGTCAGATTCTGATTTACACACGCTAAGCGAATTCGTCCTCAATGTGCCTCGACTAGTTCTGACGGTAGACTGTCAGTTACAGAAACAACTTTGTTACTGCCAACTTTGATGGTTTAAAAATCGCGTCATCACACAATCGACTTCACTATTTAACTATTATAAAAAAGCAGCAAAGACAGCCAGGGTGAGTCGCTGTCACGAGAGCATTCAGTGCAGCACAGTTAAACAAATGGGTGATGAAAATATGTCATCACCATCTCAGTCTAGTCACATCATACGTAATCCAACTGTTAATACACCAAATGCGCTCTGAACTTCCATGCTTAATTCCGAAAAGAAACATTTCATTTGTCCTCAATTAGTCACTGAAACAACTAATCGTCTGTGTCTATTTTTATTAGGAGTTTGTTGAGCGTTCCAGAAGGCAAGTTTGAACACGTGGTTTCTTGGCAAAGACCTAATTCTGGAAGAATTCTGGCACAGTGCTATAAATTAGGTTGTTGAATCATCTCGATAAGTTAGATAAAAGGTAAACACTGTTGTACCGCCGCATTAATTTCGGATTACCTCTCATTCTAATAATAGGTACAAAATAAAGCTGGAAAAAGAAATAAATATTTCACATAGCATTTAAGGAAGAAACTCCGGCCACTTTAAAGTGCTTGATGCTCAGAGAAGATTTTTTTTCTTATAAAGCACTGGAACAAGTCTCGTTGATTTTATTTACGATTTCCTTTATATCTTTGCTTCCACCTTTTCTTCCTAGTTATTTATTCCCTTCTTATTTCATTTTACATCCATTCTTTCTTCCTTTATTAATTAATACCGTTAGCGTAATAAATAAAATAAAAAAAAAAACAGTTCTTTTCACGCGTCGCAAAAGATGATCTGGGTGAACTGAAGACCAATACCTACTACTAAATTTGTTGTGGCGTTGGTACCTGACGTCATTTTCGAAGAATAAGTGGAACGGCAATCCCACATGTTGACTCCTTGAAATTCTTTTGCTATGACGCTTGCAAGTAACAAATAGTTCTTTTTGCTATACAAGAAGGAATTTTTTCTTCACGGACTTATTGTGCACCCATCCTGCCACGTAAATTCAATATCTGCTTTTAGAGAATGCCTAAAATATCTTTACAGACTTTTATCAGTACAGCAGATGACTCCCAAAAGGTCACACAAGTTCCGCTTACTGAAGACATAAAACGCCCTCTATCCACCACCACCACTGAGAAGATAATATAGGGGGATTTATTTGAATGTACTTCGTGGGATATTCTGGGTGTTACGGGAGAAGCTTCCAGAATATCCCATGGGGAGGGGGTCGACATTATTACAATTTCTTGGTGTTCCTGAGTGAGAAGTTTGATTGACATAAGCAAAGTACACTGGATAAATGATACATCATGAGTTTGTCAGGGAATAAGTTACAAAGCTTTGATTAAAACTGACCGGATATTTCAATTGCTGTATTTTATTTTATGAAATTAATTTTATGGTTTTGACTATCGGTTAGGCAATAATAAGTATTTTAAACTTGATATACCATTAAGTGTAATAAACAAATTTGAGGACGGTGGAGGAATTGAATAATTTGAAGAAGATAAGCAATTTGTATTAAGCAACCTTATGGAGCCTAGTTTCCATTTCTTTCAATCTGGTGAATTATCATCAGCCCTTTTCAATTCACTGCAGGATTAAGGCCTCTCCAGCAACTTTCCAGTTCATTCTGTTTTTGAATCTGGTGAATAATACACCTATTCAAATTTATTTTAAGATGGAAGATTGAAGAAAAAACATCCAAGGATAATCTAGGACTCCCTCCCATATACGTATGTGCAGTATATAGGATAGAATAGGAAAGAACACAAACCCTAATACGTCATGAAGTAAGCGATACTTGTTTTTTTTTTTTTTTCCAATTATAAATGATTGCTTATCTTCAACGTAGTGCAGTTCGCGTGTAATGTTTTTTAACACACAATCTACGCAATGATTGAATTGTAAATAGAAAAGTTATTTCTTGAGGTACAAACAGAAAGCGATTTCATAAGTCCGATTTAGCATCGGGAAAGTTATATTGAAATCAAATGACGTCATCAATAAAGAAAGGAAGGAAGGAATACTTTTATACGCAAAACTTAACGAGAACGCTTCTCCGATTTTGTAATGGCATCTTGATTATTTCAATGATACGATGACTACTATGTACATCATTCAGATAACTCTTATATGCTACGATATTTCTTTAATCAAACTGATTACATTATACTTTTGTATGACAAGCATAAGCGCTTTGAACAGATAATAATATTCACCAAGGGTGCTACTGTGCAGTACAAGTATACAGCATACTGCAGTATTTACGGACAAAAGAATTTTCCAACTTCATTCCTAAAGACATCCATGGGATTGAAACATCTTGAGACAATGGAAGAAACCAAGTGAGGCAAAAGCTTCTCTCTTCAGCGAATTCAACTGTAGAAAGTTCTACCATAATACAACGTTGGCCGAAGAACTATTCTCCAACAAACCAGGGGTCCCGTCCCGTGAGTACCAAAAAACGCTACTTCTTAAAACTATATCCTCCGTGCTGATATATTAAACTGCGATGTAGCAACAGGGATTTCGTTTCCCCGTTCTCGTTAGACATACTACGCTAAACTCTGCAGTATGCTGGCCTGAACAAGCGCCAGAACGACATATAGTTGTCAGCAAGACTGACGACCAAGACAGGTGCTCGCGTGCACACGCACACACAAACGAAAGTGAGTGCATCCAGTGTTTATATAAAAATTCCACGCATGAAAGTAAAGCTGGAGAATGTAAAGATAACTAAGGAAGGTTACACAACCGACTAATATGTCACTGCAGAAGCCACTCCATCTTTGCGACCTATTAATATTTTCTTATCTATGTATAGACATTTTAAAACTACTTTCTTGCTGAAACGATTACAAATTTAGCCGCCTTACCTTTCCGTTAGACAGGCTTCTGGCACTAACATACTGTGGTTTCGGAAGCCTCTAATTTCGCAGGCAGAATATTATCCGTTTCGCCAATGGAGCTGTCATTTCGCTGATATATGCAAATTGGTCAGAAAAACAGAGGTGGGGAGGAGATTATCTCTGTTATATTATCGAGAGTTATCTATTATAAATTTGACAAATTAGGTATAATCCTACAATATGTCACCATCTTCGCCTTGCTTAAGTTGTAATTTCATGTTCTTGGGTTATAGTTTCATTATCGGATACTGCATTTCAATATTTTTATTTCCATCGACAACCGTCTATCTGTTTCTGGCTACACTGACAGGTCTATCAAATTTAATGCTTTTTGTTTTCTGTTATTCATCGTTGTAAAGGTTCCTTAAAGTGATGAATTAAATGAACTCTGTAGTAGTTAGACAAAACTGAATGCTTCCATATATTTATTTATTTAAATGTCCAAGCGTAACAGGAATGAAATTCGATTAAAAAACATGTTGTATATTTAAAATATATAATATCTCCTGAGTAAATGAGAATGATTTTAATTTTATTTTGCGCATCAGAAACTAAGGCCATGATATAGTAAAGAACAGCTTTCTCTTTTTAATAAAGGAGGTAAAAATATCACTCGGAACCAATTTGATTAATCTGGAGAAATCAATTAACTGATCAAACGAGTAGCTGCACAAGTAAGATTATTAAGGGCATTCATACGGGAAAAGACAAAACAGTAATTAATGAACATACGAATCAATGAGAAATGAACTATTTTATTGAGAAAAGATACTGAGTAGTAACTTCGAGGTATCAAATGAAGGAAAGCTTTCTGTGAGATTAAATCAGAGACAAACCAAATGGCTGTAAAGCTAGTAAGTCACAGATAAAATTACGATAACTTCTCTGGTTGCTCGATCCCGTAAGGGATCGAGCAATCAGAGAATTGATATTAATAGCAAAATAAAAATGGGAATTAAAAGAAGGCAAAGATAAATGAAGAAATCAGAAAACGTTGAAAACAACGTTTCCAATCACATAACCAACCAAAGAGAATTGGGAAAAGGATACAATTAATACCGGATCTTAAGAAACAGGACTTACTTTTCAAGAACAAAAATCTATTTAGAACGCCATAATTCTGCACGAAGAAAGAAAGAAACAAAGGCACAACTGTTCGCAGACGAGAGTAGTCGTAAAAGAACAAGATCATACAAAACAGTTTATCGTTCGCATATACATTACCCTACCATTTATTTATTTATTTATTTCATATGATGTGATCAATACACGAAGGAACCAGTTTTTTCTTGCTTCCTTCGTGTATCGTGGCCGGGATATCCAACCAACCGGTTGGTCCGGCACCATCGTGATATCCAGCCCGAGGCGGGAATCGAACCCGCGACCTTTGGGTTGCCAGGCAGGCACTTTACCTACCCGGCTAGCCCGGTCGGCACCCTACCATTAATATTCAGACACAGAAAATATTTACCGGAAAACGTGCGCTGAAACCCTTATAACAGCTTCTAGTGAAAGGAAGGCTTTCCCCAGTGTGGCTTTTTTTTTTTTTGTAAATGTCCTCCATTATGTTCCACCATTCGGCATTCAAAGCGGTACCCAGTGCACCTCTGCTTTTGGGTAGTCTCTCCACACACGCACCCGACGGTTCAATTCATTACAGATGCTCTCCTTAGGATTGAGGTTGGAGCTCTAGGCTGGTCAGTCCAATTTTCGACGTTCACATCTTAAAACCAGTCCGTCACAACTCGTGCAGTATGACATCTTGCTGATAGAGGGATGGGCTCCCTCGACATGCTGCTGTCACCACCTAGATAACGCATTATTGTCCAAGACGTCTATATAGACCTCAACATTCATGGTTCTGTCAATGGCCAAACCCAACTCATTAAAAACAGTCGCACGTAATGCTGCCGCCTCTGCTAACCTACCATTTTCAAGACCGTACAGTCCAGCAGATAGCTCTTTAAAGCATAGCTTTATATTGGTCTTTGCTCCAAATACGGCAAGCCTTACACCAAGCCAGGCAGCGTGTGACATTAGTCGGGGTGAGTAGTGGCTTGTGGACATCTAAACAACCGTGGTAACGCATATCATGCAGCGTCCTGAGCACTGTACTGCTGTTGACATGCCTCCCAATCATCTCACTGAGGGCTTGTATGACCGGCGTCCTGAACAGAGCTCTCCTGTCATGTTTCGTTATTTTCAGCGGTTTGTCGGGTAGTTCGTGACGGCTTCAGCACCAGTTCGTTTCCATTTACATATCACATTACCAATCGGCGACCTAGGGATCTTCAGTGTCGTTGAAAAACTCATGTACAGACCGACTGCTTATGTGGCACCCTATTATCATTCCGATTCCGCTGAGTCTTAACTCTGTTGATTGCGGCATTTTGCATTCACAATTGTACTATTATCTCCTAAAAGCCTATGAGCATATTTATAGTCTGAGACGTGGTGTTTGGGCAGGACGTAATCACGTATCGACGGAAGGCTGTCTGGATATTAATGGTAGGGAATATAGCTGGCGATTCGTGGAACACAACCTGGGCATGTCTGCTAGAAGAAAAAATTAATGATGTAGAAAAATTATCTTTTAAGAATACTACAAGTGATGTACACACGTTGGTACTAATTATATTAATCATGGAGATCTGAGAATTTATTTAACAGGAATAACACAGCGTTGAGAAAAAGCAGGGAGTTGGGATTAAATCTGAAAGTGTCTGGAATTCTGCGCAGACATAATAGGAGGAAATACATGTTGAGACTTTATCAATCAATTCTGCCCTGGAGTGACTGTGCAAAACTCAAAGGAGAGAATTTTTCACAACATGGTCTTGATTTGTTAACACGAGAAACTGTTTTTACACAGAGGGAGAGAATAAAATTTGTTTATGCTACCGAGACCGGGTTAGGTGGATGGTAAACTGATTTGGGGGAGGGTTACACAGGCTAACAGTTTAATGGCAACGGTAAGCAGAGGCGAAATCTATTCTTGCAGCTTCTATTCGTACATGCAGCAACCTGGAAAGCAACGTGTGGAAGATTACAAGTCCTGCTGAGGCCCCACATAACACAAGAAAATACATTGCCCACGATTATTAAAAAACGAACACACACACGCTCACAGTTCAGCCTTAGCGGGTGGCATAATAGTTATATTTACCGTCCTCCTACACTAGAACTCGAGTTCCATCAATGCCATAAGAAATTCTTATGGGCATTTTTTCCTAACTGGCTCAGCTAGTAGGTCTCAGACGAGGATCGCATGATTTTTCCCTTGGAAATTCTGGTTTTTAATACAACAGACGGAATGAAGAACACGAGCAATTACAGAAAATAAAGAAACAACCCACAGGCAGTTGCGTGGGAGCTTGACACACACCCCAAACCTAAAATAAATTTTCTCAAATACTAAAGCTAGGGCTTTAGTAAATAAATTTGATGAATTTGAAGGTTAAGTCATCAAATGCGGATTATAGTGATATCAAAAACATGGTGACATTCTGAGAGAGGGGATGGAGAACTTCAGTACAACGAGTATAACATGTATATAAAAGACAGAATGAGGAGGGTAGGAGTTATGTTATCGGTCAAGACAGTATATCCAAATGGAATGGGTTTTTAACTGTAACGTCGAGTCAGCCTAATTATTGTAAATACTGTACCGGGAAAACAAAATTGCGAATAAGGTTACGTTGTAGACCAAATGATTGTGAATGGTTTATGAACAGCTATTCAGAAAAACAGAATGGGCCAGTACATCAGAATGTCTTATCATGGGGGATTTTAACTTTCCAGATATTGACTATAATGTGGGCTTTTCGCTCGCACAATAGCCGAAGTTTCTGGATTTGCTTGATGACTGTTCTCTACACCACCGTGACAGAGAGGATACAAGAGAAAGCAATGCTCTTGATCTGATTATTAGCAGTGACTTTATGTGTTAGGAATTTTCAAATAACGGAACTAATACTAGTTGGCAGGGATCATATGTATCGATGTGGGATTTATTAAGAACGCAAAGAAAAGTAGTATTCACCATAGAGTGAAAGGAAGCACAGGCTTTTGCTGCAATCACAAAAAAAAAAAAAAAAAAAAAAAAATACAAATTATACTATTCCCTCCTCACACAGGTAACTATTCAGTTGACTCTTGAATTTATTCAAACTGTCAGCCTCAACTACCTGCGAGGGCAACTTGTTCCAGCAATCAATGACTCGCTGGCTACAATCTAATCTAAACCTCAACCCCTGGAATTTTAATTTATGGCCCTTAGTTCTGGAATTCTTTATAACAGTGAAAATTGCCCATTCATTCACTTTACTAATCCTTCTCAAAGACTTATAAACCTCAATCAGGTCACCTCTGAGGTGTCTGGTTGCCAAGCTGCTCTGCAATCTACATAACCGCAGTCTTTCCTCGTACGATCCTCCTTTTGCCAATCTCACCAATCGAGCTGCCCGTCTTTGGACCCTTTCAAGAAGCTCAATGTCTTCTTTCAGATGAGATTTCCATACTTGAACATAGTATTCCAAATGTGGTCTTACAATTGCCTGATACAGTGGGATTATGACCTCCCTATGTCTACAGGATAACGTTCGATAAATCATCAATAGACACCATGGCCTTTCCTGGCTCTCTGTTTACACTGTTCAGAAAACTTCACATCTGCCCGTATCGTAACTCCTAGATCCATTTCCTCTTTCACTGTTTTAAATTCAACCCCACAATGTGTATATAAATATTTGGAAGCTGCTATTCCCCAAGTGTAAAACATACCTGCCACTTTTCCAACCATCTTTGAAGTCCGTTCAAGTCATCCTGAAGAAGCACTGCTTGGCACTGATCATTAACGACTCTACTAATCTTTGTCGCCTGCAATTTTGATATCACGCCTTGTCTCTTCGTCGATGTCATTTATGAAAATGAGAAACAACAGTAGTCCAAGAACCGATTCTCTATGGACCCCAATCCGTTACAGCAATCTGAAGAAAACCCATTATCACAACCCTCTGCTTTCTGCCCCGAAGCCACCCACAAATCCATCTTAGAATCTTACCAGTAATCCCAACCTGTTCAAGCTTATACAGTAGCCTCACATGAGGGACAAGTTAAATGCCTTGCTAAAATCAAAATAAGCTGTCAAAGTTGTTCCCTACATCCACCTAATGATGTAACTATGTCAAAATAGCCTAATAAGTTAGTTAAACATGATTTTCCCTTAATAAAGCCATGTTGTATGTCTTTCAGAATGCCATATCTATCTAAATCTTCATTAATTGCACTCTTAATCATTGCTTCTAAAAATTTTCCTACCACTGAAGTCAAACTAACGCATCTGTAGTTGCCAACTTCACTCTTAGAACCGCCTTTATGTATTGGTGATACGTTTGCACTTCTCCAATTTAAAGATGCCGTCATAATTAATCCCAATAGTTCAATACACTTCCTGGCAGTCTCCCTCAAAACTACCGCGTATATGCCATTCAACTCCGAAAGCCTTACTTTCCTCTATACGCAAAAGTTTTTCTAATAAACAATCTGTAATTACGAAATCGCTAATTTCGTATGCCTCAGCCTCTTCTCACCATCAAAGGGCTTTCGTCAGTAAAGACCGATGCAAATCAGTAGTAGTTGTTTTTCCACAGCATGCCAAAGATGCTCCTCAGGGTTCATGTCCGTTGAACGGGGCGGCCATACCACTGTGGTAATATTTGCGGAATGCTCTTCGAACCATGTTCTAGTTACTACGGCTTCTTGGGTAGACGCATCGTCCTGATGGAAGAGTCCATTGCCCTGTGGGTGCATGATGACCATGAAGGGATGCAGATGGATTGCAAGGATGTATACATAATGTCACCGTTCAGAGAAGATGCATCTAGACGTACCAGAAGTCCCAGCTGAACACGCCCCAGACCATTACTGACCGTCCACCTACCCGAACAGTTCCTTAATGACATTATGGGTAGTAGTAGTAATAAAAATAGGCATGTGATGCAAGAAAGCAGAAGTATGAACTTATGTAGCATCAGTCAAAAAAAAAAAAAAAAAAAACAATTTCACACAACTATTCCCTCTAAAAGTTTGTCCAGTCTTCCTTGAATTTACTATCTAAGCTATCAACTTCCACAACGACAGATGGAAGTTTTTTCCAGCAATTAACCACCCGCTGACTAAATGCAAATTTCCGCACATCTATTCTACAACTGTCTTTCCTCAATTTGAATTTATGCCCTCTTAGGGTCGTAATCTGAGCAAGCGGAAGAATTCGGCGTTCAAGCGTATAAAGCCTTGAATCCGGTTCAAGACCTTATACACCTCAATCAGATCACCTCGCAGGTGCCTAGTCGCCAGCCGCTGCAATTTGCAGAACTTGAGCCTTTTAGGTAAGAGGACCCCTTCGTTCCCCTCACCAATCTTAGGTGTACAGCTTCGTGCTGTTTCCGCCAGATGCGCACTCTCGTGGCCACTAGAACTAACTGGAAACGGGACTTATCGGACCAGGAGAACCGTCTCCAATCATCTAAGGTCCAGTGCCGATGTTCTTTCGCCCTTTTGAGGCGCAGAGTCCTGTGTCGTGGTGTTAGCAATGGGACTGTGGTGGGTCAGCGGCTCCCATAACCTACTGCCGCTAATGATTGCCTGATGGTCTTGGTGGAGACGTTTCTGGCACCTCCCTCGTTGAAATCGGCGGTGATTTGTGCCACTGTCACTCTGCGATTGGCTTTAAACCTCTGGCATTGACAGTGTTCTGTTTCACACCCACAATGTATACTACACGGAGATGGGGTTGGAACCCCTGGTGCCGTTTGACACTAAACGCACTACGGTTGGCTGAAACAATGAGAGACAGACGTCGACGGCCACGTTCATCCACCACCTTTTTCCGACCACAGCGCTGTCCACGATGAGATGTTATTCCGGAAATAGCGTATTCCCTATACATTTTTATGTCGAACGGGGATAGAGCAATTTTTGTACCACCTCCGCGATGGTGACATCGAGCACCCACTATCAACCCTCTTTTAAAGTCGGTTAACTCACGACGTTTATTGATACTGACATCGAATTACTGTCTACGTGAATGCAGTGATCCTATATACCTGCCAAGTTGTGTGTTCATCCACTAGCGAGAGGGGTGACAGCGTCGCGCTGACCAGAAACCAGGTATCCCATGAATTTTGTCCTTTTAGTGTATTGTCTGTAAATCGCCAGTATTGTGAAATTGATTGTTTTTTGGACGAAAAACCAGAGTTTCTTGAAGAAAAAAAAAGCATGCTAACCTCGCCTGAAATCCTCTAACTCAGCCACGTTGTAAAAAAGGCCGATAAAAATTCCTCCCGTCATCGACGGGACTCGACTTCAGGTGTTTTCCACCCGAGGTGAGGAGAACGGCGATCCTACCAACTGTGCTACCCACGAGGGCCCATGCAAAATACCTATTCAGTACATCCGCAACCTCAGCTGGTTATCTAAGAATTTCTCACACCCAATGCACAAGGGTCCGATCTGATTAGCCTTATTCTTCGTTGTATTCACATAAATAAGAAATTCCTTGTCCCTATTCTTTGCTCTTGGCCAATTCTTTCTCATACATGGTCTTGGCCTCCCTAACCTTATTTGTGGTACTATTACAGATCAACTTGGTACCTGTTGTAGGCTTCAGTACTTTTCATCGCTTTGAAACTGTCCAATGCTACCGGTGAAATACAGCTTCTGCTGTATTTCACCGGTAAGCTCCGCATTCATCTATTTCGGCATTCTTCTCCTGCAGTATTTTCCTAATTGTATGTATACATTCATAGCTTCTGTGATTTTTGCTTTAAAAGTTTTCCATTCTTCAAATATATTCACCCTCACTCTGCAATTTGCCCAATTAATAGATACCATATATATAGCGCCTTAAACTGTCAAAGTCCCCTCTTCTGAAGTTAAAAACCATGCCTTTACCTTCAATTACTGAGGAACACCTTTCTTTATATTCCAACTGACGACTGCGTGATGGCTAGCAATGGTTCTCGTATTTTAAGTCCTGTGATGTCATCTGATTCGCTAGTAATGATGAGATCAAGAATATTCTGACCCCCTAGTACTTTCACAATCGTGCTGGTACAAATATTAATCATCTAATTTATTCAAAAAAAAATTTCCTATGGTGAGTTTCTC
Source organism: Mastigoproctus giganteus (assembly GCF_048544385.1). Classification (NCBI taxonomy): domain Eukaryota; kingdom Metazoa; phylum Arthropoda; class Arachnida; order Uropygi; family Thelyphonidae; genus Mastigoproctus; species Mastigoproctus giganteus. The sequence continues at coordinate 179,826,112 of NC_143575.1, read as the reverse complement.
CTCCCACTTATGCCAATTAATCTGGAAAGTCACTCATAATAAGACATCCACTCTTGCTCTCCCATTCCAGCTGCATGTATAGACTCTCGCTATTATACTCTTCACAATCTTCTGATCTGTAGATTATTCCCACTCTCATTATACCTTTGCCTCCAACTAACTCACACCACACAGATTCTATGCTGGCAGACGTAGCTCGACAGACATAAGCAGCAATGAATTCTTTGCTTATGTTTAATGCTAGAAGGAAAGCAGTGAACCACATTGGTCCACTGGATAAGAATGGCATAACTATTGATGATCATGTTCCAACTGTCGAAAACTCAATAAATTTTCTGCATCTACCTTCAGACGTAATGCTGTTTTTAGGAAGGGAGATACGAGAATTATACATAATTCTAACGGTGGGGGAGTAAGTTATTTTATGGTAATTGCGAGTAAAGTGGAAGAGTTATTGACGCTGAAAGTAAATAAGGCACCTGAGGCTAATGAAATCTACCAAATTATAAAAGCAGCAGCAGCACAAAAAGGTAAGCAGACCCTTAGACATAATTATGAGAGCATCATTGGATTTAGGCAATGTCCCTACAGACAAAAGATATCCAAATGTCTCTCCTATTCACGGGGATGACTCAAAAGGCGAAGCGAGTAATTACAGACTAAGCTTGACTTCTGCTGTAGAGAAAATGTGTGCTGTAGTTAAAGAAGTAAGCAGGCCCATCTGGACAAGTCCACAGTAATCACAGACGAATTTGTTAATGGTCTTGTCTGAACAATCCTATTAGCGGCTATGAGGCGGTCACAAAGGAACTGGATGCAAAACACAATTTTGACATCAAATACTTGTCTTTAGTACAGCTTTTTGTACTGTTCCACATGAAAGACTGTTGTATAAATTAGAGCAGTGTGGCATTATCGGCACTGGTATGAATGAAGGGATGGTTCAGTGACAGAAGACAGAGTGAGCACAACATTTCGTGGATTAATGCTATCAGCGGAGCTACTGAGGACTTAGTCCCGGTGTTGAGTCCCTTACTGATTTCCGTAATGTTTTACGATATTAAAGAAAGCATTTAAGCTAAGCTTAGTAGCTCAAGTTTGCTAGCAATACAAAGGTTGGCAGGGTGGTTAATGATAGTAATCAGAATATAGTACTAACGTGACCTGGATAAATTAGGGCAGACTGGCTGAAAATAGCAAGTGAGGTTTAACATTGATAAATGTTGTTGTTGTTGTTATTTGGTTTTTAGGAGCATTAGCAACTAAGGCCATATTGCTCCGGGATATGCGGTGGTCATTCTCTGACCTTTCCACATCCTCCATATTTGGTGGTGACGGGCTCGAACCCCGGTCTAATCAAGAAGCGTGTGCTACGCACTGCTGCTCCTTCCCACCTGGCTACGGAGGCGCCCCATTGATAAATAAAAGGTGCTTCATTTGGTAACAGTAATCCCAGAATCATACCAATTTGGTCGCACCACACTCAAGGTAGTAGAGAATGAAAAATACCCAGGGGTAACTGTGTAGTAGGATATTAAGTTATCCGAGCTGCTCAGCCAAGCTGCTAAGGTGGTGATGGGGTTCTTTCAATAAGATACAGGAATTTTTCCGGCAGTGAAAATGAGGCCGCATCGATGTAGCCGCACTGCATGTGTGTGTTTACTTAGGCCGAATTAAGCGTTATATATCGGTTTTTTAAGCCGTATTTTAGGAAGGATGTGGATCTATCGGAACGTTAGAGAAGCGCAATGTTCTTAGCACAGAAGAGTACTCCTATGAAGAAAGACTTCAGTTCTATAAATTGTAGCGTCGGGAAACTAGGCGTCTGTGGAGAGACCTGATTCAACCGTTTAAGCTTTAAATGGATTGAGTAAGCTAAATGCTGATGGCATCCTGTTATTCTTTCTAGAGCGGCACATACAAGGGGATATAAATTTAAATCGGAAAGGAAATTATGCACAAAAATTTTCTTTCAGCCAGAGAGTAGCCTAATTCATTGTTAGAATAAACTTCCATCTGTTTTAAAAGCGGGTTGAACAAATTTATAGAATCAGAAACGTATTTAGAGGGTATAGACAAATAAAGGGGGGGTAAGTGTGTATTGGTATTTTTATTTTTGGTTGATGCTGTATAAGCTTGCCTCCTTATACAATTTTCCACCATTAATACTAATTTAAGTCTTAAAAAAAAATGATCATTTACAGATAGATTTTAAGTTGAAAATTTCCATAAAAGAAATTATGATGGAAATAAATATTGAACAATGTCTCTGAAGCTATTTGAGATTAAAAAAATTAATAATTTTAAAATCTGGTAAGACCTATTACTAAAATAACTGTTTTGTTCAACTTGACCATGATTTGGACGTGGGCCACGAATCTCTCTCTCTCTCTCTCTCTCTCTCTCTCTCTCTCTCTCTCTCTGTGTGTGTGTGTTTACTTAAAGAACAGCATTGTCTCTGCCTGCCTTCAACTGAAATATATTTGCTGCTGGCACACACCGAAAGAAACTTGTAGCAAGTGAAAGTCGAACCACTGTATCTATTTCAGTCCTTCCACTAGTTTAAAGATAAGAAGATATGCACCAGAAACCTCAAAAACTGTGGATAAGGATGCACATGTGCGGACCATCTTGGTGGCGTGCGTAACTGACGGCCTCGATGTGTAATTTCTACGGTATTCAGGTAGTTGCTGGCTAAGTGAAGCGCGTGAAGAATGTGGGAAGCATCACTAAAGAAGAGGTAGAAATTTTAATGTGCGGTTCTTATTTATATTTGGTGCGCCATCAATGAAATTCACAGGTGTGCTACTGTTTGGATGAGAGCATGAACTAATAATAGTTAAGCTGAAATAGTTAAAAAAATTCTTTCTTCAATGTCAAATCCAGCAATTAAATTTTAAAAAATCATGTTTGTGATTATAACACGGTTGATATCTGCTAACAAGAAATCATTTTAATAATAGCAATCAAGCCAATATTTTATGCGAAGGAAATTTTCGCCCCCAGCCACCAATGTCTATCACATTAGATCATCCTTAATATAGATGATGCTGTATTACTTTCAAATCACGCTTATATTATGAAAGCAGAACTAGTTAAAGGCTAGTTGCAAAATGATGAAATAAGTTACTAACCAAAGATGTAAAAATGTGTACCTTAAAATATCTGGAAGTTTTTTTATCTCCAGATCTTTTACGGGTCTCAGCTGGTCGGAGTAGACATCCTCAATCATCCAATTTGCAGCAACTATGGGTATAAATTGATCCAAGACCGGCTAGCTTCCTGTAGCACGCTTTCGGCACCTTACTGATTCTATCCAACACAAATCTAGGTGTTTAAGAAGGCTAAAGGGGATCCACTCAAAGAAGCACTCACCGTATATTCAGTATACACACAGCTATAACTACATATATTTTAACTAGCCTTGGTACTCGCTGAAAACTTCTTCAGCGTGGTAATAATCGGGTAACAGTTATTATTACTATTAAACAAATTACCACTATAATAACCCATGTCGTGCCATTATTAGCTCGTTTACTTTAAGTAATGCATGATACGCATGATCGACAATTTGTATTACGGTCTGCCAATTGCCGTTGTGAACAGAGAACCACCAAATTCCATCGAAAAGTATGACAAGCTCATTAACGACTGACTTTCATGCACGGCTAATTGCTCGCCATCTTAGTTGTCAACATTAATTCAAAATGTTTGCATTTTATAGCTAAGAAGTACTTAACATTCTTACGTGGTTTAGGTAAACCAGTAATTGATCGATGGAGAAGGCTCAACGAAATAGTGCAGTAATGCACACGCGTTTGAGGGATTACGGTTCAAGTCAAGCTCGCGTGACTGTTAATTTTGGTTAATGATTTTATTCATTGTCAATACAATTCATTGTAAACTCCTCCGGTCGTGCTGAAGTATAAACACGAACGTTTGAACAGAGGATACAATTTAGAGAGACCTGAAAGTACGAAAAATTTAAATAAGTCCGGTGGGCGTGCAGGGGAACGTCACAGTGGCTAAAATGTGCCGACACATTTTAGGTAATACATTGAAAGAGCAAAAGGCTGTTAAAAACATGAACAAAATATTTGTCTTTGTTCATGTTTGAATTTTTCTCAACAAAGAACGTTAATAAGTAGTGAAAATGTCAAAGCTGTCTGAGATGTATACGAACAACTACTAAAGAGTAAAAAAAAAACAGTGCTGTTGAGAGTTGTATGTAGTCAATATTGCTAAAGAAGGTAATTGTATGAGCAGATGAAGTCATATTCACATTAATGGGTATGTGATTCATTGTAACTGTGTTTACTGGAATATTAGCAAACATACACTCACAGTTAACATTTTTCTTCAGAAAGGTGTATATACAGGTATCTGCCAGAGTTAACCTTATGGATGGAACTCCTTCCCCAGTTAGAATAACAAGACTTTACTTATTTGCCATACTAGAAACAGTTTCTATAGTTTCAGTAGTACTATTTAAAAGCATCAATTATAGCTTAAACAGCCGTTCATTAAAATAAAAATACGGGATCAGAGGTCATGCTAAGCACTAATACGATATCAATTATACAAGTAAGCCTTAAAAAAAACTTACTTTTTTTAAGGCTTTTGCCTAAGTTATTTAAGATAAAGATTATCTGTTAGAACAGACTAACAAGGGAACTGCCAACCTTATCACGTTGAAAACTTATGAACCATATAACCATATTCTTTGTCGGATTTCAGTTGAGGTTTCGACCTCATCTAAAACCAAACGACTGCTGTGGAAACACCCGAGGAGTGGGGACGGTATCTCAGAAGCAGAGGGGCAAAGGGAAGCGGTAAGCAGATAACTGGACGAGCTAGTGCTCTTCATAAGCAACTCCTTTTAGTCAACTCACGTTTATGTCCTCACAAAGTATATGCACTCAACATGTAGAGTGCATATACTACACTCAACATATATTCTGCGACTTGTGATACAAAGTGTACGACGACTGCAAAATAAAAGCCGGAGTCCATAACGGTTGAGACGATCATCGCAAGTGCGACCTGATTGTCAACATTTTGGCACTGTAGCGTTGATTGCTTTTTGGAAACCACTGACACGCTTGGCATTCTTAAAAGTGAATATAAAATCAATGCACACATCAATCAGCCATGTGATGAGAAAGGATAATCTCAGAATAATCACCTGAGAGAGCACAAATTAAAATTGAGGAAGATAGTTGTAGAATAGATGTGCGCAAGTTTGCCTTCAGCCAGCGGGTAGTTGATTGGTAGAACAGACTTCCATCTTTTGTTGTGGAAGTTGATAGCCTAAACAAATTTAAGGCTGATTTGGAACGAACGGAGGGGTGAAATGGGAGCGTTTTTTTTTTTTTTTTTGGCTGATGCTGCATAAGCTTGCTTTCTTGCATCATATGCCTCTACTAATGCCAAGGATGTACCGGGGGGACGTGATATACATCTCTCTCTCCTAATGAAAGAGATAAACGTGCGATTCTTATGAATGAATATATGAGTCAAAAAACTCACATGGTAAAAAAAAGAATACTTTTCTATTTCTAATTTCGGAATGCGAGATACATGAAAGATTCGAACCCAACCCCCGCCCCTCTTCCCCGAATCCTCCCATAATAGATACGACTGCAGCTTCACGAAAGCTGCCACCAACAAAAATTCAAGTTTGGGTGTTTTTTCCCAATACCTGTAATTTGTGTTAGGTGATAATTTTTTGCGTGAAAGTCTTACCTGGCATATGCTATATGAACGAACAAAATTTAAAGAGGCTTTAATATGCCAATTGACCTGTAAGTTTTGAATATTGGCGAAAGAACCTGGATGGGGGGGGATGCATACCTGCTTACATAAGCGGGTAATTTGATCGCTCATTTACTGAGTCAATGCCTGTTACAGCAGATAACCTTATGATCTGCTTCCGTAGCATTCAAAGCAGGATCCCAAGGTACACTGGAATCAGGAGACATGAATTAGCTTATACTGCTGCCAAATCAGCCATTCCCATGGAATAACCATCGCCTATTAATTATTTGCCTGTACAGAATACAACGTACGCACCACACCAAATTTTTATTCCGAGTGGCAAGATAGATTCTTGGCATGGATAGGCCACAAATAAACTATACCAGATTAAGTCTGTAATCAATTAATGGCAGTCCAATCTATGCAAGTTCGCAGAGAGGAAATTCTTTCTCGGCTCAGCATAGGTCATCACAGTCATCTTACACTTTTTTTTGCTGAGGGCGGATAAGCCACCTATGTGTGAGAACTGCAAAATTACGAGGGCTGTTCAATGAAGAATGATAATTTTTTTTCACAATATCCCTTTATTAATCATCCAAATTTTGATGTTCCTTTTCAAAGTAGTCTCCATTTGATGAAATGCAGTTACTCCAACGTTTCTGTCATCCTCTAAAACATGGTGGACGCCATTTTTTGATATGGGTTTGGGAATCATCTCCGATGTCTTTACAGCTTCTTCTGATGACTGGAAACGTTTTCCTCGTAGTTACTTCTTTAACTTTGAAAATAAAAAAAATAATTTAAAAAATTGGAGGGTGCAAGGCCAGGGCTGTAGGGCGGATGAGGAACACGTTTAGGATTAATGCTGACTATTTACTCGATGACGCATTGTCATGATGCAGCTGTGGTGGTTTGTGACAAATGTGATCCCGCAAAGTGAGCAATACAGTTCTGTAGTAAAGTCCCGTAGCAGTCGCATGACGTGGCATAACTTTCTGGTAAACCATTCCTTGAATGTCAAAAAAGGAGATGGTATCATTTACTGCAGAAACCCTTTGCTTTATTCAGCATTCGCGAAGACAGAGTCTTCCAAACAAAGCTTTGTTGCTTACTCCTCTCTGGGCCGAAAAAATGAAGCCATACCTCATCCGCCTTTGTGCAAAACCTCACCATCTTTAGAATTGATAAACCTATGGAAAACCCACTGGAGTAACTCCACAACTGGTGCAACTACTAAATTTTTCCTTCCTGAGGTAACCTACATCAACAAACAACGTTCCACTTGGTTCTTCCCTAACGTCTATACTTCCTTCCTATTAACTGGCCACGGGTCCTTCAAGAGACGCCTTCTGGAGTTCGGCATAGTCGAGGATGCCCTCTGTACCTGCGGAGAACCTGAAGATTGGGACCACGTGATTCACTCATGCAATGTATACTTAGATCTAAGAACGCAACTACTCCTAGACCTTCAACACTGCATCACTTCGGCCAGAAACCAAGTTATTAGAATCTAACGATGCCTTCCGTGCACTGACCAGTTATTCCAACGAGGTCTTTCGCCGTCGCTGGCATCACCTGCAACTCCCTAACACTACCCCTGGATAACCTCCTCTAGACAGCAACTGGAAGTTTCCAGCACCAGAAACTTCCAGACATGAAACTGCAAATTGCGGCCAGCCCTGTCGACACCGCTCCGTGATTCTCCATTGTGACGATCCCGGACTCTTTAATTTGAACTTTACCTGTTCTCTTCTCCCTACCCACAGTCCTTCTCCAGGACTCCCAGAACTGCACCTAGCACTCTTCCTCTCCTTTTCGACTGGGGGGGGGGGATGCCTACGCTCTGTCACTCCCCGCTGTCTTCCACTTTCCTGTCTCTTCTCTGCTCTTTCCTTGGCCCTCCCCACTCTCGCTCCTGCAGGAGTGTGGACGGCCGGTCAGATGTCTTAACTCCCTGGTCCGGCTCCTCGTGCCAGTGGACGGGTGCTGGGAGGCTCCTTCCTGGTGAACGCGCCTCCCAATAACGAAGAGGCCAGTCAAACAACACACTACTCACACAACCTACACTGACTGGCTTTGCAATGTTAACAGAGTACTTAAAGCGGATTTGTGGGAAACCACGGGAATCGCATAACAATAACACTATGTTCACTATATGTTCCTCGCGTGTCATGTCCATTGTTACGTCGGCGAAACTAAACAGGCATGAACTTGACCGACTGCCAAGATCACACTGTGCGCGTGGGTCAACTGCGCAGTTGCTGTGTGACACAGCTTGGTTTGGTCTTAAATTCCGCAGCTCAGCTAGAAATAGCAAGTAGCACGGTTGTTCATGAAAAATTATAATCACTCTTTATACAGAACAACCCTCTTATTTTAATCATTCGATTTTTGATAACTGAGACAATATGGCTGACGTTTATAACCCTTCATAGACTATACGCACACATTTATATTTTTAATATTTACTTTTCATTTGACATACTAACTTGTTTATAGATTATCAAAACGTATTTTATTATAATTTTTTTTTTATTTTGACTTGGCGCATTACGGCCTAAAGCTGCCAATGCGCTATTAAAACGAAATCACATTTTCGTATTAGGGAAGTCTTCTAGGCAACACCCGGAGATTGTAATAACTCTAAATGCGATTATCAAAATTTCCAGTTTTGTTTAAATTTGCAGCCTACACAAATTCAACTTTAGTTCAAGCTTTTCACAGCTCACCGATCCTTAAATCCCTCCACTTTACTTGAAAAGGTCTCATGCTCTCGACATGTAGAATCCTACCTACCTTTTCTTAAACACAGTGGTTTAAATCACTGTCCTCCCACACCGGGTGGAAAAGGCCTGAGTTCGAACCTTATCATTGACGCGATGAATTTTAATGGGCTTTTTCACAACGTGGCTGAGAATTGGTCTCAGAAGAGGGTCGCATAATTTTCCCCCCCCTTCTGGAAATTCGCATTTTTTTTATCCATCAAACGGCAAACCGATCATAGAATATGCGGATTTACAGACACATAGGCATTGACTCCTCAAAGTCAGTTGTTTTGGCGCTAAACTGGCTTTGAAATGTGAACAGAGCTTAACACCTACTTAACGTAACAGTCTCGAGCTGATGTTAAACACAAGATGTTAGATTGCTCAAGAGTTTGCCAAACACTTTTCTAGAATTCAAACAAATGATACATTGAGACCTGCCTCATTTCCTGACTTCACACCTGTTAAAGATGATATCCTCATTAATCTCTTTATCACTGATGAAGATTTAAATTCGGCATTAAAAAGCATGAGAAATGACTATACTAGAGGCCCAGATGACATTCCAGGCTTATTTTGGAAAATGACTGTCACTACATTGAAACCCCTCATACTGCGGATCTTCAACCTGTTTCTCAGGCTGGGGAAGTATCGTAAGCACTTTAAGCAGGTCAATATAGTTCCTATTTTCAAAAAAGGTGATAAAAATGACGTATGCGATTACAGACCCATAACCTTGCAAAACAGCCTGGCCAAACTCTTGGACACAGCAGTGCACAAACATCTCTTCGAATTCTTCAAGCCTTTTATCGATCAGAATCAACATGGTTTCTGCAGTGGCAAGTCAGTAGTCACAAATTTACTTCCCTTCTGGCAATACACCTCTGAAGCTCTTGATAACCACCTACAAGTTGATGCAGTCTACACAGACATATCTAAGGCATTTGATAAAGTCCCGCACGAACAACTTCTGGAAAAACTTAAGCTATATGGTATCCGTGACCCTTTGCTCTCATGGCTACGCAGCTATATTACGCATCGTCCCTTGAGCGTTATCATCGATCAAGTGAACTCAGACTGTTTTATACCACTAAGCGGAGTACCACAAGGCTCTCCCTTAGGTCCTCTTCCCTTCATTGTTTTCGTAAATGATCTTCCTTCTTTCATCTACACCTCCAATGTTCAAGTTGCTCTCTATGCAGATGATCTTAAGATCTACTCAGCAGTGAAGGAGACTACCGATTCTCAAAAGCTTCAATGTGCTCTCAATAAATTCTCTCTGTGGCTATCTCTGAATGGCTTGTCTGCTAACCCCTCGAAGTGCAAAGTAATCTCTTTCTCATCTTGCAGATCTCCACAACTAATGAATACGGAGTACAGTATTAACTCTGTGATCATTGAAAGGTGTGACCAAATTAACGACTTAGGGATTCTCTTTTCCAGCAGGGCTAAATTCGATGCCCATGTCCTTAAAATCACCAGCAAAGCATTCAAAACACTGGGATTCATCAAACGGAACACATACAAGTTCAAAAGCTACAGATATGCGGTTATCCTCTATAAAACTATTGTTCTGCCAATCCTTGAATTCAGTTCACTCATCTGGAATCCTCACACAAAGACTTTAACTAACAAAATTGAAGCAGTCCAAAAAAACTTTGTCAGTTACCTTACGTACCGCAATCCACTATTCTATCACTCAGTGTATTATGAATCGCTGTGTGATTACTTTCATCTGAGGCCTCTGTGCACCAGAAGAGTTACTGCTGACATCGCCCTTCTAGCCAAAGTAATCACTGGAATTTACGAAGCATCTGATATCCTGAGTAAAATAAACTTCAATGCTCCTTGTAGACAAGTCAGGAACCTTACACCGTTTCGCCTTGACTCTGCCAACACGGACTTAATGAAGTTCAGTCCACTGAACAGAATCAGCAAATGACTCTCGCATTGACTTCTTTGACAACTCCCAATCACTGATGAACTCCATCCACAAGTTTGCCTCTTCTCTTAAACTGCAAAGTGACTAGCTCACATCTAATTATTGTAGCTTTTTATTTGTTATATTATTTTTCTATTCTCTAACGGATTAATTATTACTTGTTTTACCGGTAACTTAACTTAATACAATCCTCATTTGTACATATGCTTTTATTGTTTGAATCTATATCAATGTTTATAGTCCTGTAGAATTTCACATTATTGTTATTATGTTTATTGATCTGATCTCAGATACACTGTTAATGGTTACCTGTTGTGTATCTTGTTATTAATAAAATAAAATAAAATAAAACAATTACTGTTCGAAGTACAGTAACATATGAGACCGTATAATTGCATCAGAAACTGTTTGTCAAAGTTTCTATGCAGTTAGAAATATTTCTTGATTTCCTATATATTTTTTTTTTTTACTGTTCGTATTTCTGAGCTGTCCAAACGTTTATTGCAATCCGCGAGAGTTCAACATAGAAAATATACGTAGACCACGGGCGGTAAGAATACTTCCATTTTATGTCTATCCTCCTAACACTGCATGAGACAGCAGTGTCAAAATTAGAAAGGTGGAAAATAAACTTCTCGTCCACCCACACCGAACTATTTTTCTCAATATGGTGCTGCCATCTATTAGAGAGTTTTATTACTATGCCAAAAACTTACATTATTTCATGGAATTAAAAAAAAAAAATGTCTCTAATAACTTTCATGCCCATAAAATACATTACAAATTAAAATTAAGAAACGAATCCTCAACACTTGTTTTATAATATTACATAAATGAAGGCAAGCATAATAACGACAGACTAAGCAAACCGAACTAATAAGCAAATGAGGTATTGACACAGTTTGGTTCAATTGTTGCCAGAAATACACGAATACCAAATTTAACGCATGCAAAAAAAAATAATTACTATAGTTGCAAAAAAAAATCTACAGAGTGTGTTGTAGATTCCACAAATTAATAATTATATAGAATATCTAGCTACATTTGGCCAAGGTAAGCTTTTAACGTATTTTGCCTTTCTTGTGTGACATAATTAAAATACTTGTCCCTGTGTTAATACCGAAACTAGGATGTGGCAAAGTGGTGCACTTACTCCAGGCGCTTCAATACCAGCAGCGGAAAACACAGGATTTAAAAATAACATAATATATACGAGTATACACTTAGTGGGAACATTATTAAGTACACCCAACAAATAGAGAGTATGTCCTTCCACTTTAGCCCACAGAACAAGCATTGTAATGAACAAGAACAAGCCCACAGAACTACATTTGTAATGGCTTCTCACGATTGTTGCAAACTGACGGTGGCAGATCTCTGAAGAAATCGTTCACCGCTTTTCAAGTGAATCTGGTGGCTGCATAGGGTAGTCACCGGATCCAATTCAGCCACCACAGTATGCTAAATTCACTCCCATGTTCCTGGTCTTGTGACATATTATCCTGTTGAAAGAACCTTTTCGCAGATAGATACACTTCAGCCATGAAGCAATGCTGTTCGGAATAAAATTTACAGATAACTTGTGGCATCAATGGACCCAATTCCACAAGTGCCTCACGAAAACAGTCCTCGCTTTATAACACTGCCACCAGCCTATATTGTTGACAATTGTGAGGATGTATCCATAACCACGTTGTTATTGCCATATTCTGGTCCTCTCATTAGCGTGTAACAGCAAGAACCGGGATTCGTCAGACCAGGCAACGTTTTTCCAATCTTCCACTGTTCAGTGTTAGTGTTCCTGAGCCAAAGGTAACCGTGCCTTCTTTTGTTGGCGAGGGTGGAACATGGTTCAGTTGTCGGCTGCGATAAGCCATCCAGGAAAATATACAAGCTGTGCGTTCTGAAACGCCTTTAGTTACAACTGTTGTACTAGGTTCTTATTTGCCTTTAACATTTCTGTTACCATGAACAAGTGTTGTCAGCTTCCGTTAGCCCTTGCATCAATCAGCTGTTTCCGACCACAGTATCGCCGTTGGCTGGTCGTTATTTGGTTACTGGAGTTTGCGGAGAATTCTCGCACTGAGTTGCAAATATACAGCACGCCTATATATCTGTTCACCTGCTTTATATAGCATAGTACGAACACGTGATGCTTTACTGAAAGACCGCTCCTTTTCGTGAAAATTTAAGTGTAATAGCCACTCGTCTGTGGGTATTCGTTTATTTATATTATTATTTTTTTTTATGTAAACCCCAAACACGAGAGGTATTAGAACCTATAGTATTTAGTACCGTGCTTGTGTTGGAAGTTGAGAAGACGAAAGAAGATATTTGTTCACATTGGACTTGAACTTCTGTAGACCAATTTTCAGGAAATACGTATGAAGAAAGGTTGTTCCAGAAAACGGCAGTTGAATGAATAAACGAGGAAGATGAAAAGTTGGTTCTATGAGTTTGAAGTTGGCCAGTAAATGGATGTTGGCTGGTGGCGGCACAGGTTCGTACTGTTTTGAAAGAGAGAGCGGGAATTATAGAAGCCAATTCAGAAGAACAGCGCCCATGGAAGTATCTGTAGAAGAGGCGTGCAGCAGAAACAGTACGTCTATGAGACAGGGAGTGGAGAGACTCTGTTAGAGATGAGTCATTAATTAACCTAACTGCCCTCTTCTGAATGGAATCAAGAAGCCTGAGAGAGGTTTTGGGGGCACCACCCCAGTTGTGGGAACAATATTCCATGGCAGGGGGAATTTCCGATTTATACAGAGTGAGCAGCTGTTTGGAAGAAAAGTAACGCCGAGAGCGAAAGAGAAAACCAAGTTTTTTAGATGCAGAGGAAGCAATATTTGTAATGTGCTTGTGCCAAGAGAGATTAGAAGTCAAGGTAATCCCCAAAAGAGATATATCATTTTGCCTAGAAATCGGAGTGTCACTTGATTCGAGGTTGGCATTCGAGGTGAGCGGACGCGCTTAGACAGGGCTCCTCAGTTAAGTGGTTTACTTTTGGATAGTGCTTTTAAATATTTGATTTATTTAGATATTGTTGGATTATTTTGTTATAGGTTTTCCTGTAACTGTTTGATTTTAATAATATTATAGATATAATTTTTTAAAGTTACTTTCATTGATATTTATTTAATTTTATAATGGTAGTTACGAGATCTGCCTTAAACACGTCACAGGGTATCGTGACTCACACGGAAATAGCAGATGGCGATTTACGGGTGAGTCATGATTTAATCCGTTGTGGAACCTGTGGAATGTTTTCCAAGGTCGACCTGGTGACTAATCCTAGCTCACCTGGGGATTCTTTTCTTTGTGATCGATGTAAGGAGTGCACCGATCTTAAATTACAATTTGGTGCACTGAGGGAACAATTTGAGTCCCTGAAAAAACGAGTGCTTGCCCTCGAAAATAATACATCTGGGAGCTCGTCAGGGACTCAAAACTCCAGCAATCTACCAAGTGATGCACACCCGATTCGAGCCTCAAAACAGAAAAACCAAGTGCAAACTACTCTGGTTAAAAAGGACATTGTATTATTAGGAGACTCCATTGTCAGGGAAACGGGGAATATTTTTTGTAATAAAGATAGGTGGAGGAGAACCAGGGTATGTCTGCCGGGAGCAACTATTGATGATGTCACCAACAGACTGTCAGATTTTAAAGGGGGTAAAGAAAATATTATTATTCATGTGGGGACAAACGATATTAAACGTACACGATCTGACGATTTGTTGGGAAAATACAGAACCATGCTGAGGAAATGTCGAGAGCTAGGCCATAATGTCTATGTGTCTGCAATTCTGCCCAGACACGATAGGAGGGATTATATGTTAAGAGCCTTGTGGATTAACTCAAGACTTGAAAGAATCTGCAAGGCTTTAGGGGGAAAATTTCTATCAGCATGGCCCACACTTGTAGGTAGAAGGAATTTGTTTTGTAGAGACGGGATACACTTAAACAAAGGTGGTGCAAAAGTTTTTGCCAGTATTATTGAGGATACCTTAAAGGTTCAGGGAAACTGCTAGTTAGGGGGGATGTGGGTAATACTGACACGCGTTTATCTGATAATATTGGTCAAAGTAACTCTTGCACATACCTCAAGAGTTCTTATCTGTTACCCCAACTGGACGTATTATCTAGATGTTCTGGGGGCACAAACGTTTCACGTGGGCGGGTAGCTAATGCGAGGGAAGAGAGCCTAAAAAACTTCAAGGGTTGTGTTAGGGTTGTTAAATATACAAGAACAGTAAATCTTAATTGTTTATACAGTAACGTTAGAAGTGTCGTCAATAAAATGAGCGAATTCGAACTGCTGGTTAAAACAAGTAACGCGGACATAATAGGGCTTACAGAGACGTGGTGCCACCCGGAAATTGGGGATGATGAATTTCAGTACGGCTTGTATAATGTATTTAGGAAGGATAGGTTAGATAGAAGGGGTGGTGGGGTAATGCTTCTTATCAGAAGCAGCCTGAGTGCGACGATAGCTTTCCCGGATTCAGACGTTTCACATGCTAGTATAGAGTCTGTATGGTGTGAGATAGTTGGAAACAAAGGTATAATGCGAGTAGGAGTAATCTACAGACCAGGTGATTGTGAAGATTATGACAAAAGCCTCTACATGCAAATGGAATGGGCAAGTAAGCGTCAATGCCTTATTATGGGTGATTTCAATCTGCCTCTAATTGATTGGTGTAAATGGGAAGGAAACTCGACATGGGGAACAAAATTTTTAAATCAACTAGATGACTGTTATTTGTATCAACATGTCAGGGAAAATACTAGAGAAAAGAGTATCCTAGACCTCATCATCACACATGAATCAGATGACATAACAGGGCTGACAGTAGAGGAACCAGTAGCAGGAAGTGATCACGGAGTTCTACGGTGGATGATGACGAGAGAGGTAGCAGAAGTAAAAGGCAAAGGAATGGGTTTTAATTTCAGAAAAGGAAATTACGATGCCTTAAGGTACTACATGGCCTCTATTAACTGGGTAGATATCGCGCAGAGAATGAATACAATTGAACTGTGGTACGCTTTTAAAACATTAATCACAGATGCCTTGAATGCGTATATACCATTAAAAAAAATACTCCACAAGGAGGGTTCCAAGTTGGATGACTAGTGAAGTTGCCGCATTACTTGAGCAGAAAAAGGTGGCATGGAAAGGTTACAGAACAACAAAAAGTACTGAAGCCTATAACAGCTACAAGGTGATGTGTAATAGAGCCACAGAAAAGGTTCGACAGGCAAAGGCAGTTTATGAGAAATCACTAGCAAACAGAGCAAAGAGGGGGGATAAAGAATTCTTCACATATATAAATGCCAAGAAGAGCAGGGCAAACCAGATCGGACCTTTATGTAAGGGAAAGGGGATAGTAATAAATACACCAGCTGCCGTTGCAGATGAACTCAACAGTTATTTTGCATCGATATTTACAAATGAAAAGCCTTTTGTGGCAAAGGGAAATTGTGGGAGCGAAGTTAAAAAATATGTAATTAATGATATTGAAATTTCGCAAGATTATTTAATGAAAAAACTTTCGAGCCTACAGACCAGTAAGGCTCCTGGAGTTGATGGAATATACCCTATAATCTTAAGAGAGGCGGCAAGCGAGTGCATTGAACCATTGAGGCTAATTATGCGAGCATC
This sequence comes from Mastigoproctus giganteus, assembly GCF_048544385.1. NCBI lineage: Eukaryota > Metazoa > Arthropoda > Arachnida > Uropygi > Thelyphonidae > Mastigoproctus > Mastigoproctus giganteus. Next base: position 179,809,986 of record NC_143575.1, on the reverse strand, counting down.
ATTAGACTCTGGGGAGATTCCCTTGGATTGGAAAAGTGCAAATGTATCTCCCATACATAAGGGTGGCTCTAAAAGTGAAGTTGGAAATTATCGACCTGTCAGTCTGACTTCAGTAGTAGGGAAAATCATGGAGGCAATGATCAAGGGTGGAATTCAGGATCATTTGGATCGAATTGAAATTCTCAAGGATACTCAGCATGGTTTCGTAAAGGGAAAATCATGTTTAACAAATCTGGTTCGCTATTTCGAAAGGGTCACTCACGAGCTGGATTTAGGGAATAATTTCGACATTGTTTATTTAGATTTCAGCAAAGCTTTTGACTCAGTCCCACATGAGCGGTTGCTTTATAAGCTGGAACAGGTTGGAATCACTGGGAAAATCCTTAGATGGATAGAAGGATGGCTTCAGGGCAGGAGGCAGAGGGTTGTGATAAATGGCTATTCCTCAGATTGGGTTGATGTAAGAAGTGGGGTTCCCCAAGGATCAGTATTAGGACCACTGTTGTTTTTAATTTTCATAAACGACATTGATGAAGGGATAGAGGGCGTGATGTCTAAATTTGCAGATGATGTTAAAATTGGGAGAGTAGTTAATGATCACTGTCAAGCTGAGCTTCTTCAGAGAGACCTAGATAGACTTCAGGAATGGTCAGAAAAATGGCAGCTGTGCTTTAATCCAACAAAGTGTAAGGTATTACACCTGGGAAACAGTAATCCCAAAAAAACTTATTCACTTGGTGGAGTTCAACTAAAGCCAGTACTGGAGGAAAGGGACTTGGGTGTTACGATACGGTCAGACATGAAATTCTCTGAGCATTGTAAACAGGTTGCAAGGAAAGCCCATGGTGTCCTATCAATGATCTATCGAACTTTTGCAAGTAGAGATAAGGACGTGATAATCCCATTATATAAGGCTTATGTTAGACCACACTTGGAATACTGTGTTCAAGTATGGAGACCGCACCTGAAGAAAGACATCGAGCTTCTTGAAAGGGTGCAAAGAAGGGTAACTCGCCTGGTGAGATCGGCAAAAGGGCGTCCTTATGAAGAAAGACTTCGAATATGTGGGTTGCAGAGTTTGGAAACTAGACACCTTAGAGGAGATTTGATTGAGGTGTTTAAGGCTCTGAGAGGCATCAGTAAAATGAATGAGGACAAAATTTTCAAGATTATAAATGATGCTAGAACTAGGGGACATAAATTCAAGTTACGGGGGGAAATATTTAGATTGGATTGCAGGAAGTTCTATTTTAGCCAGCGAGTTATAAATTACTGGAATAAGTTGCCTTCATGGCTGGTAGAGGCCGACAGTTTGGGGAAATTCAAAGGTCATCTGGATAGTACTTTCGGGTAAGGGAAGCACATAGGATGATAGGTTTAATTTCCTTTTTATTTATTTTTTATTTTATTAATTATTATTATTTAGTTATTTATTTTTATTTTTTTGTTTTTATCATTGTTTTGTTCGGATTTATTTTTTTTAATTTTTTTCTTTTTTTTTTTTTTGGCTGGTGCAGCATAAGCCATAGGCTTTCTTGCACCATGCGGCCGTTACTAATACTAATACTAATACTAAAGATAAGCATAGGAGCAGAAGAATCCTTTTTGCGAGATATAAGACAAGGCTAAGTTTTAGAAGGGTTGAAATCAACAAAGTTGTCTTTGCCCCACTGGAGAATTACCTGAAGATCGGCATTTAAGGAATTGGTAGCAGATTTTCGAGAACTTGAAGCTGATTGAGCAGGACAAGATTTCTCAAAATGGAAAGTGGAATGCAATGTGATATCATCGGCAAAACTATGGATAGGATTTCCAGTCAATGGAAGAAGGTCATTAATATACAAGAGGAAAAGAGTGGGGGAAAGAACTGAACCTAGGGGCCACTGGCATTAGTGTAGAAGTTAGGAGACAGAACCATCTTCCATCACCCTCAATGAATGATCAGAGAGAAAACTGGATAACTAATTACTAAAAACAGTTGGCAAACTGCTTGAAGCAAAGATTGAAGCTTGTTTACAAGACCTTTATGCCAAACACGATCGGAAGCATTTGGGATGTCAAGAGCAATTACTTGTGTTTCACCGAACCTTTCCATTGAATTAGTCCATAAATGGGTTAAATAAGCCAGAACATCACCAGTGGATCGACACTGACGGAATCCATACTGGCGATCGGTGATCAGACGGAAGGTTTCTAGGTAGTTTAAGAGTTGGCGGTTAATTGATTTCTCCATTACTTTAGAAAGAGTAGAAGTAATTGCAATGGGACGATAATTCGATGGGAGGGATTTGTCACCCTTTTTAGGAACTGGCTGGATATGAGCAAATTTCCAAGAAGGAAAAACACCTTTGGAATAAGAAAGTGAAAAAAGGCGGCAAAGAATAGGAGTAAGTTCAGGAGCACAGGTTTTGAGAACAAGTGGAGAAATACCATCGGGACCTGGGGCTTTCTTAGCATCAAGATTCGTCAAAATCCTTCTGATATCCTTTTGACGGAAGACCACAGGGGGCATTGAATGTAGAGTGTTGGGAATGGTGGGAGGTGTTTTACCAAGATCATTAATACATGAGTTGGAAGAAAAATGGGATGCTAGCAGGTCAGTTTTATCCTTGGCTGAAATGACAACAGAACCATCTGGTTTGGACAGAGGTGGGAGCAGAGATGGGCAAAAATTGCGGCCAATAGCTTTGGCAAGAGACCAGAATGCTCGGCTACCATTAGGGCAAGAAGCAAGTTTTCTACTCTTAGCCTGTTCAAACTCTAGTTTGGACTGGTTAATAACTGCTTTACAATTGTTGCGAGCTTTGGTGTACGGAGAAAATGAAACTGAAGAATTAGAAACAAGCCAATTACGATATGCAACATTCTTCTCTTGAACAGCCTTAGCACATTTATTGGAAAACCAAGGTTTAGATAAAGGACGAGATTTTAAAGTGGGGTGTGGAACAAAGGATTCCATTCCTGCAAGAATAATTTCACTGACACGATCTGAGCAAACGTTGACATCAGACGTTTTTAAACAGTAATCCGACCAGGGAAAAGAAGAAAACAAGCCTCGCAGGTCATCCCATTTTGCATTCTTGTAATGCCAAACAACATAAGGTTGGGAACAGCCATGATATAAAGGTTCCATTGGAGAAGAGACAATCACCAAGTTGTGATCTGAAGTGCCTAAAGGACCTCTCACTTCGACCGTGTACTTAGAAGGGTTGTTTGTGAGAAAAAGATCAAGCGTATTGGCTGTACGATTAGGATTGTCGGGTATTCTTGTATGTAAATGAACAATCTGTGCAAGGTCATTAGTAATTGCAAAAGCCTCAGCATCTCGACCAGCTGGGTCGGTGTGACTAGAAAACGGAAGCCAGCTGGAGTTGTGAACATTAAAATCACCAAGGAAAATTATCTCACTGTTAGGAAAGTTGGATTGGAGAAAGTCAAGTTGTAAAGAGAGGAAGTCAAAGAGCTCCAAGTGATTAGTGGAGTTGGGAGAACGGTAAAGGAAACAGATGAATTTGACACAATGAGGTAGTAGAGAGATTTTAAGCCAGAGAAGATCAAAGAGAGGAGATTCCAAATTGCCAAGTCTCTGACAGGGGATATCAGAACGGACATATGCACAAGTACCATCTTTGAGGTAAAAGGAATCATACAGCGAATAATTTGGGCATCTGAGATAAGCAGTAGTTGAATCAACCGATAACTGAGATTCTGTCAGAAAAAGTACATGGGGTTTGGCAGACTGCAAGTGGAAATGTACATCGTTGAGATTAGAATTGAGACCACGTATATTTGTGAAATGAATTAGGAAGTCCTTGGGAGGTTTAGATCTTTTCGCAGATAACCTTGCTCTATTAGTTTGACAATTCATGGTGTATTCAATAGTAAGAAAAAGTAGGTGGGACATGCTGTATGAAGTAATGAAATTTTTGGATATGGCGTACACGTGGTAAGAATATACCCAGATCCTTGACATAACGTGGCCTCGACAATGCTCTCCACATACACACTACTCGGACTCCCTCCAGTCACTATCTGGCAGAGTAGAGGTAGCAAGATTATACACTATCTGATCCGGAAGCCTCCAAGAGAGTTACCAATAGGTTCGGTCCGGTGTACTAACTAGCGACCGGCCTGCGAACACTGTTTTAGAGCTGTACCCTCGAAATGTAAGGAATATTGGATCTCGCCACGATGTTCATCATAATCTCAAAAGTCATCAATCATACTGCATGATGGAAGAGATAGGGAAGGGTTGACCGGAACTTAGCTCTAGAGACTAAACATGGGTTCCACCATTTCAAGCCTCCAATAAGCAAAGTGGTGGTATTGCACCGGTTGATGAGAGTCATCTACCACCTAGTACTGCCTGGTAACGTAGAGGATTAATTTAACTTTGAAGTACTACAAAATGAATGAGCGCGACACGCAATCTGCAGTTCTACATTATTTATTTATTAATTAATGTTTGTTTATGGAGAGGATAGCGGGTGAAAAAAAATTATTTTTGCCAGGACGCAAGTGCACTTTAGTTTAGACATCAACAACAGCGAGCAGTGAAGGCGCCTGAGTTGGTGTAATTCAGGTATTCAGTGTAATTCGTGTATTTCAGTACAAGAAAACAAAATTGGGACCGCTTGGTTTATCTTAATCCATGCGACAACACTGATTCCTGTATGCTCTTTTTCAAAATTAGGATGGCAATTTTTTTTTTTTTTTTCATTGTAATTTAATTTTCCTTCATAAAGAATGTAACATGCTAAAACAAAATCAAAACTGAAGAAATAAAATGTAAAATAACAATGCGAATCAATATTTCTTCAGCAGAGTGATATTGATTCCAAATTCAAATTTTGCGTTATCGTAATTTCCAGAAAATCTAAAGAAGCCATCTGTTGATATGGTTAACAGGACCTTGAAGAACAAATTTGTTTAACTAAGTTCATACATATTAAGATGGGCTAGTAGAATTTAAATGCTCAGTGATATCGTTCAAAACAGACAAAAGCGTGTTGAGTATAGGTCTCAATGAATTCTCACTCATTGTGAATGCGAATTCCTACCTTTTAGTGAATTTAATTCCGCTGGTAATTACTGGAGTCAATTAATGTAAAATCGCGGAGGCCCATAACCAGAATAGATGGTTAAAACAATTACCATAATTCAATCAGCACTAGTACCAAAAGGTTCACTGAATATGAAATATTAGGCAAAAATCCATATTATTTCTATCAAAAATTTTAATGCATGTTAAAATCAGCAATTTAATCAGCAATTAAGTCTTCGTTTTAGAATTCAGTGAAATCCAAGATCAGACAACAGGAAATTAACGCACGGTATAAACGTTTTGACAATCTTCGAATCTTTTAAAAATCGTAAAATAACAGCATACTTTCCGAATTCACTATAAAATTCGTGAAAACAGTATTGCTGAAATTTTATATAGTAAAAAAGAAAAATATTGAGAAAAAATTTCCAAATGTGGTTGGATCTGATCTGAAACAAGTTCCCTACATTAGGAAATTTGTTTCAGTGTATCGATGAGAATTTATAAATTATATATAATTTATAAAGTGGCTTATTTATAAATAACTTTATAAAAATGTATAAAAATCGATATTAGCAATATTTATAATATCTAAAGAAGAGCACAGTACAGTACTTGACTTTTCAGTCGTTACAAGGAAAAAAGTACCATAGAAAAAAGTTCTTATAGGCAATACCGTCCGCACGGGTAAACATGATTCACAAGTTCTTTAGGATCTTCTATACAGAAAAATAATGTTAACATAAACACAAAATATAGAAGCACAAAAATCTTGGATGCATTCGGCAGCTTAAGCTGTCTTCTTCAGCTCTGAATCCTACATGGTTATTTGTAAATCATTAGGCGATTTCAGAAATTTCTAGAATCTTCAGGAATTTCATATATAGCATGTACTAGCGGGAAACATGGACGCATGGGATTTGATCGCAGCCAACCGGAACAGGTCATCCAGAATCGCAGGTTTAGAGGGACTCCGACGTCGCTTGATGAGGTTAGAAACATAACAATGACAATACTGTACTTGTGATTTCTTTTCCCACTGGCGAGTTTTAATTAATTTGTATTTAAAAATTTTAAATTAAATTATATTAATTATAGTACCGGCTAGATACATGAACCTTCCCAAAGGGCCCTTCAACACATTATAGCACTGGGTGACTATACCGTCAAATTAGATTAAGAGCGCAGTCCGATATCTGATCTGGAATTGGTCTATCAGTCTATCGCTGAAAGAGCAAATTTAGACACAAGAATTTAAAACCTATGTCCTCGACCATGCGAAATTTATGCATGCAAGCGGTTCAAAAATCCAAGGGATAATGAATAGAAGAGATCTTACTAATGTAAGTAGTGTATTAGCTCTACCTTGAAAATTACGTGGTTCGAGATAATTTTTTTTCAAGGGGATTTGGTTGTGTTTGCTTAGAATTACGACTCAAACTCGAGTTTCCGGGTGAAAAAGCAGCGTATCTCTCTACCCAAACCAACTAACTCGGCAACACCCTCCACTCATGACGGTAATGACTGTGACAGAGATGGCATTCGGCCTATCTGATTACTCTTTCAATTCAAAAACTGATTAAATGTGGATTGAACAAAAGTTATTCATCTTTTGTCTACATGCAAACTGTAATTTATAATTTCACACAAGACATTTCGTTGTTAAATCCTTCGGCGTAGGCTTTCAAATGGAATCGGCCTATTTGTGTTTCTTGATCAATCTAGATCCGATTCGTCACTGGAAGGAAACTGGTTTTTCTTCCAAGTTTCTTTGTAATGGTTCGTTGGAACTGCAGCTTTCGGATGAGCATAATAGCCAAAATAGTGGTCCATGGAAGGTAACAGGTAAACTCAGCAGTCTGGTATACAAATATAGCAAAGAAAGTTGCCTTGTCATGTATTGCTTTAATAGTCTTCTCCATAATAGCTCAGGAAAGAAAATCTAAAAGATAAGCCTTTTAGCTTTTCTTTTAGTTTTTCTGTTACACTCCTCGGAATCTTTGTGGGTGTCGGCAAGCATTTGCTGACGAAACTACAGACCTTTATATCGTGTTGAAATATTTTACTCTCATTGAACAAGTTTTTATTCTGCCTTCATCAGATATTAGAATAAAGGCCCTACGTAATATTGTTAACGAATAACAGTAGACAAACTGTTTCCTTTTTTTTTTTTTTTTTTTTTTTGTAGTTGTTGGCGCATCGGCTTCTGCGGCCATAATGCACCTCCCAAGGTTTTCGCAGTACTTTGATCCAAGCCCGAGGAGGGATTCGAACCTGCGACCTTTGGGTTGCCAGGCAGGCACATTACCCACCTGGCTAGCCCAGTCGGCAACTGCTTCTTGATCAGGACAATGAGCAGTAAAAATTTCAGTCTCGCCACTTCTTAAAATATAAGATGTAGACAGAAAGGAAGATCTGTGACAGCCATTAGCCACTTTCCGGTTGTCATCTTCATTGTGTACATTTATGTATGTCATATTATTGTGCCACATCTATTTCGAGATGCTAACATTCAAATTATACATATAAAACAAGTATGATATCGAAATTTCTAATATAAATAACAGAAATGACATGAAAAATAAGATAGCTGCACAGAATAATCCTCTTATTTCCAGAATGCTGCTTATAGATACATGTAAACATCATAAATATATCCTATCACAACATCTGATATTTCATCCCAGTGTTTTCCTTATTCTCTAGCTGGCTTTCGTTTACGTTCTGTAATTAACTTTATAAATGCCATTATTATAAGCAATGCTCTTAAAGGGTTAACAATATAAAGAAATGAAAAAAAAAAAAAAAACATACCTCCAGAGCCTGGAGAAAGAAAGTTCATGCTTTAATTTCTGTTACTCTCACTATATTCAATCATTGTAATTTTATTTTCTTTCCAGGGGGTGTTAGTGCACGAAGGAGAAGGTGGACAGCCATGCAACACCTGCAAAGAAAAATGTCCTGGATTTAGCCCACATATATGGAGGTACGATTTTTTTTCCTGCTTTTCGTTAAGCAAATAACATTCATGTCAAATTCATTCTCCAGTCAAACCGAAACACTAATAATAATAACCGAACATTGAACTGTATATTATTCAAAACTTCAAACACATTATAGTAATTTTTTTTTTCAGTTATATTTACAGAACCATTCATTAAAACTTGGTATAAATGTGAACGATAATTATCAAGTAAAATTTTAAGAGAACTGCAGAAACACTTCACAAGAAAGAATACCTTCTTCTAAGATCACTCTAAATTTTGATATTTATGAACAGTGGCAATAGATGGCGCTACAATGACCCAATTTGGATGAATTGGAGCTATCGCTTTAAACCAAGCTCTTTTTGCCTTCTATTTTAAATGTTATTTCATAATATAATAAATAATTCGACGTATTCTTTTTAAGTTTGAATTATCTCCTTTATCACTAAAACAGCTATGCCGAAATTTCAGATTACGAAATGAACTACTGTTGTATGTTTTTTTTTTTTTTTTTAATGTATCACATAATAAATATATCACAATGAACTTTGATAAATGTATATTTGCATTTTGATAAATGATAAATTAATATAATTCAATAATGATAAATGTACCACAGTGAACTTTAGTTCATTGTGATACATTTATCATTATTGTATTATATTAATTACATTCTAACCACTTTTGTTTCCTTACGTGAATGAATTTAAGTTTTACAGAAGTGAAACTACACATTCTATCTGCTGGCGAACCTGGCGGCAGGGTAGATTCACCATTGAAGTTTTTAAAATAAAATTATGAAACAAATATGCATGGCTTTAAATTAGCATTATTACGATCTGATTTTAACTAATAAGGATGCCTTTCAACCAGTGAAAGCGACGAGCCTTTAGTTTTAACTTTTGATATGTTTATTCTAGGCGCCTCCGTAGACAGGTGGGAAGGAGCAGCAGTGCATAGCACACGCTTCTTGATTAGACCGGGGTTCGAACCCGTGACCACCAAATACGGAGGATGCGGAAAGGTCAGGGAATACCCACCGCATATCCCCGGAGCAATATGACCTTAGTTGCTAATGCTCCTAAAAAAAAAAAAAAAAAAAGTTTATTCTAGAATGGCGTTTTTTCTGGGTATGCAAGTCTGTACCCGATGCTAATTGGAAGAAATATTTTCAGCGGCAGAAATTATCATACTGTTTTACGATAATGATGATAAAATCTAACTGTAATTATGAGCTGAGTGCCTCTTACTCTACTGTTCGGGGGCGCAGAATATATCCTCCCTATGCTGTTGTTTAAAAATCCAATAAGAATGAATTGTTAATGTGGGATTATTTTTGAACTTATAATACACACACTGACAGACAAAAAAAAAAAAAAAAAACCGAACCTTTATATTAAGAGAGTCACAGACAGACGAAATGCAAATAACACTGACGTGAAGTGAGGATGTGTTGCCTCGTTGAGTATAATAGTGCATGCATGCTATTAGTGCACTGCAGTAATCTGAAGCCAGAATGGAGAAAATGCGTGATTTATTAAACTCTGAAAAAGGTCTCATATATCGTCGGTGCACGTTTAGCAGGAACCACAGTTCAAAAAACGAAAGCCATAACTGGTTGCTCAAAGCATCCATCTCAAAGGTGTTTAATGATTGGAAACCAAATGGTTCTTCCACATCTGAAAAGCGTAAATATGGGGGAGACGATACTTCAAGAGCGAAGTCGTCGTACTCTAAGGAGGACTGTGCGGAAAAAATAGGAAATCCAGTGTGCAGCAAATAACATCCGAATTCAATCAAGCTCAGAATGTCCCTGAAGAAGTTGGGTATTGGCAGTCGCCTGCCTATTTGAAAATCACTTATTTCAGAGAAAAATCCGCTTGCAATCACGCCGAGAACGTCGTGATTCGATAGTGGAACAATGGAAGAAAGTCATGTGGCCAGAGGAATCACAAACTTTGTTGCACTGATAGTAGGCAGGCGACTGCCAACCATTATTTTTGACGAGAACTTCACGAAGCGATGGACCCTACTTGCCTTGTTAAGCGACCCCAAACATCTGGTGGTATCATGGTATGGGGAATATTTTTTCGTCACGGACTGGGCCCGTTGGCACCGGTGTAATGTCGAAGTCATCCAAGGAGTACCTGAATTTTTCATCAGATATAGTGAACCCTGCAATGTTACACTTTTATCCCGAAGATGATGGCCACTTTATGAAAGATAATTCAACAGGGTTTGGAGAACATGACACGGATTTCCACCATCTCCCCTGACCCCAATTCTATTAAGAATTGGGTGGGATATGCTGGAGAGAGATATTCGTAAACGAAGTCCTCTTTCTTCAACTTAGTCACAGCTACGTGATATTTTGCTAGAAGAATGATTACAATTAGACAAAACGCACTACAAAAACACCTTATAAAATGCATGCCAGGCGGCAAACTTACTGTTATTCGAAATAAAGGCGCTCCAATTCGATACTGAATAAAGGTTCGTATTTTTTCTTGTCCAGTGCGTATTATCAATGGTTTTATACAATGGTCCAGAGCAAAAGATAAGAAAATATACTGTACGAATATATTTTCGTATACCCGTATTGTTTTGCTCAAATTCCCACAATCAATTAAATAACAGCAAATAGAAAATGATTACTAAAAAGAGAAATCTATTCTCTTCTTTATAAGAAGTACGGTGGAAACCGAAATTTCTATCGTACTTCTTACAAAATCATTTTTTAACAATGTTAACATATAATATTAAATAATACGATTTTTTTAATAATCACGAAAAATCTTAGCAGAACAACACTGAAGAAGAATGAGTCAGTGCGGTATTATTCCAACTGTGTAACGTTCTTCTCACATAACTATATTTGTATATAATCATATACTGCATTTGTAGGTTATCCCACATTAGGACCACTTACAAAATACAGCCTCGGTATACACACACATATATGTCACACTTTTCGAGAATATGTGCACGGAGGCTATAAATGCAATGGTGAATGGTTCTAGTTTAGTGACAAAGATTTTCAGTCGAGGGTAATGTTTTCAGCCTGGAGTCTCTGTTCGCTCCGGTGGATGAAACCGTCAGATTCAATAACAGGTAACAAGATTTTCCAGAATTCTTGTCCTCTAGATGGTATGAACTAGCAGGCCTGTGGGACCTACCTTGTGTACTTCCATACTTCGTAGTCTCTGTGCATGGGAGCTTGATTTCATCTGATATTAGCAGTGGCAAATGATACAAGAAAGAAAGCTTATACAGCATCAGCAAAAATTAAAGACACCTCCTGTTTCACCAGTTCATTCCCTCTAATAGTTTGTCTAGTTCTTCCTTGAATTTAGATTTAAACTGTCAACATTTTTTACAGCAATCAACTACCCGCTGGCTAAAGGCAAACGTCCACACATCTATTCTGCAACGTTCCTTCCTCAATTTGAATTTGTGCTCCCTCATTGTGTGTGCTCTGAGCAAGAGGAAGAATCTCATCAACATTGGGCTTGCTCAACCATTCTAAGCCTTAAACAACTCAATCAGATTACCTCGAAGGTTCGTAGGCTCCAGACGCTGCAGTTTGTAGAACTGAAGTCTTTTTTTTGGTAAGAGCATCCCTTTGTTCCGCTCACTAATCTCCTTTCTTTGTACTCATTCCAGCAGCTCCACATCCTTCCTAAAATCAGGCCATCACACTTGTATGCAGTACTTAAGATTTCTAACCATTGCCTTATAGAATGGTATAATCACCTCCTTATCCTTGCTAGCAAAATTCCTGTACATTATTAACAAAACCCCATGCTCTATCTTGGCAGCCTATCTCCATTGCTCAGAGTACTTCATATCTGACTGCACAATTACCCCCAGATCTTTTTCATTTTCCACTACCATAAGTGTAGTACCACACAGTTGGTACGTTACTCTGGGACTACTGCTGCCCATATGCAATACTTTGCTTGTTGTTGTTTTTGGTTTTTAGGAGCATTGGCAATTAAGGCCGTATTGCTCCGGGATATGCGGTGGTCATTCCCTGACCTTTCCGCATCTTCCGTATTTGTTAGTGACGGGCTCGAACCCCGGTCTTATCGCAATACTTTGCATTTATCAATGTTAAACTTCAACTACCATTTCTCAGCCGATCCGCCTAACTGTGTAACCTTCTTCTCACATAACCATATTTGTATATAATCAGATACTGCATTTGTAGGTTATCCCACATTAGGACCACTTACAAATACAGCCTCCGTATACACACACATATATATATATGGCAGGGTGCTTAATGATAGTATGCAGTAGCATATTATCATTAAACACCCTGCCAACCTTTGTATGATCTGCAAACTTGGACAAGCCTGATATGCCTCCATCAGTATCATTAATAAATATAGAAAACAACAATGGGCTCAATACCGAACTATTGCGGACTGCACTAATAACTTTATTTTGTATAGAGCATAGGCAAGCTTGGGCCATGATACACTAAGTTCCTAAACGAAATACTTAAAAATCAACAGAACTTACAAATAGATTATCATAAAAAACCAAAAACAAATAAAGCTACAAGAATGTAAGATAACTATAAAAACACATTTATATATTTTGGAGCTTTCATATTAATACAAATTTACAATTTATAGTATCTGGAAAGACAGCAGCAGATCCTACAGACAGCTGACTTCGAATTATCTGTGTAGATTGGCAACTATCAGAATTATCATAAAAAACCAAACTATCATGTAGATTGGCAACTATCAGAATTTTTAGTTGTGCAGTAGACTTGCAGGAACTGACGAAGATGGATGAGAGAGAGAACCTCATCTCCCAGGTAGTCTTGGATGACCGTCAGATTTCATTACTTCATGTGCTAATAACTAGTGTTTTGGACGTTCAGTGCATTTAGAGGAGCCTGCATTTGTTCGTTCAGGATGTGATTACGGGGAAGCAAAGGCCTTATCTCTGCAGTTCAGCCAAGCAGGCAACCAAGCGGGACAAACAACTATCAGATTATCATAAAAAACCAAAAACAAATAAAGCTACAAGAATGTAAGATAACTATAAAAACACATTTATATATTTTGGAGCTTTCATATTAATACAAATTTACAATTTATAGTATCTGGAAAGACAGCAGCAGATCCTACAGACAGCTGACTTCGAATTATCTGTGTAGATTGGCAACTATCAGAATTTTTAGTTGTGCAGTAGACTTGCAGGAACTGACGAAGATGGATGAGAGAGAGAACCTCATCTCCCAGGTAGTCTTGGATGACCGTCAGATTTCATTACTTCATGTGCTAATAACTAGTGTTTTGGACGTTCAGTGCATTTAGAGGAGCCTGCATTTGTTCGTTCAGGATGTGATTACGGGGAAGCAAAGGCCTTATCTCTGCAGTTCAGCCAAGCAGGCAACCAAGCGGGACAATGGCCTACAGGTCAGAGGAAACCAGAGAAAAGAAGACCTGGGTTCGATTCCTGTCTAGATGGAAGGAACTGTGTGCTTATTTCACACCATGGCCGAGTTGGTTGTTCTCATGAAAAGGTGGCATGATTATTTCTCACAGAAACTCAATTTTTAATCCCGAAAAATAGACCAACTAACTAGAGAATATACGCAGTTTAGAGACAATATACGCCCACTGACGTCGCACGGCCTTATCAAAGTGAAAAACAATCAGTAGCATTGCAAGACGTGGTCATTTACACTAGTTCACACAACTCGTTATTATTCATTAATAGCCTTGTTTACTTGATTCAGACACGGCAGGTTCTGGTAGGCTAGCATCCTCCCTCTATGAACTTTATTCCATTGGAAGACCACGCACGTTCGAAGCATTGATAAATGTTCACTGGTTGTTTACTGTAAACGTAGTGTAAAACACGTCTCCTTCGAGTCATTTGTATCATTTAATATAAAAAAATGCAATACTGAAGTTCTAAAGCACTTTGACTAGCCTATAACACTTGTTAAGAATAATCTACTATACCTAAAATAATTCAATTAGCATTCTGAAGAAACGTGATTAGATTATAAGAGAGCACTAATAGTCACTGGGCTATTCTATGGAGAAATCTTAATTGTACTTCATTTTTTTTTTCAGGAAATTTGTCTAATACGAAGTAACAATATATGATATAAATATATCACATTACGAAATAAATATATATACAGGCAGTTCTAACACTTTACGACAAAATTGGTTCCAGATATTTGTTGCTTATATCAAAGCAAATTTTCCCATAACAGCGATGTTAAAAATTTGGTTTTCTCGTATGTTCTCGTCTCCCAATGAGCTGATTGATTTTTGTGCTCAGGCACAAAATGCAATTTTCTGAACACTAGACTAATCAGGTTTTTTTTTTTTTTTCCCCTCTCTCAATGCCTGACTGGTTTTTTCAAGTGTTTCACCTTTTTAGAACGCTCAGTTAAGTTAATCTTTGTACGGTTCTACCTTTCAAGGAATAAACTATTCCAACACTTGATGCTTTTTTTTTTTTGGTAATTATTGGCGCATCGGCTTCTGTGGCCATAGTGCACCTCCCAAGGTTTTTTGCTTAATCCAAGCCCAAGGTGGGATTCGAAGCCGCGACCTTTGGGTTTCCAGGCAGGCGCTTTAGCCACCCGGCTAGCCCGGTCGGCACTTGATGGACCAGATAAACAATAAGAATGAGTAAGAATACAAATAGCAAATTTGTGCTCTTGTTCTTACTCATTGTGCATGTGAACAAGAAACAAGCATGGAGTTTGTAACGTAATACTCATCGTGGCATGTTGGAAGAGATTATTTCTTGATGTATAACCGCGAATAAAACGTCTCATTTAAATACATGATTAAACGTCTGTGTTTCTTAGAACTAGAAACTTCTCTAGCACTTGACTCTCTGTTATCGATCACAAGGGGTAGATAGTTAAAACAAATAATGTAAACATCGACTTTTCCACGCTCACAACATCCGAACACAGACTAATTAGTCCTAACCGGAGAACCACCAGTAAAAAAATAATTTAGTAATGCTCATTTTTCATGAATTTAATCCTATAGCTGCCGAAATCTGAATTATGAATTTATAATAATGCTTTCGCCAAATAATTAACACGATTGAGGCAAGACGCCGTTTTATACATAGCGTTTCAAAACTGTACGGGAGAAATCAGGAACACATCAGTAAGAATTATTTGAAGCAACCGACCAAAGTCATTAAAACAAATATACAGTTTCAAGAATAAAACAGGTTAAAATAAAATTGATTAAAAGCAGTTAAGAACAATATATTAAGAGCGATATAATTATACAGGAGAGGTTAAAAATTACATAAAACACGAGTAAGTATTTTCAAGGCAGAATTATATTGAAGGAAAAGAGTTCTTTCACTTTAAGTGCTTTTAACCTATTTTTAGTTCATTTTATTTTAAATTTATTTCTGTATACTGTATTTTAATAAAGATTGGGTTGTTGCCATTAACTCTTAATGATATGATTTCCGGTTTATTAAAAGTAATAAGAAAAACGTTCCTATAATCGTGTCTCAGATTTTTATTTATTATTTTTTTTTATTTCAGAGATGTTAAACATTGATCATAAATTACAAAACTGTAAAATGACATATTTATGTCATAAAAATATGACTATGTAAAACAGTGGTGTTCTACTTTATGAATTATACCAATTACTCGTTGGGAGTAACCAGTGTGGCATAATGCATAGCATTATAAACATAAACTTGTGTGTTATTTGAATTTCAAGTTTCACAATAAGTGTAGTGTTGTTTACGGAACGGAATGTGTTAAACTGATTATGGTATACACTTCCAATCTTTACTTTTGCCGAGTAAACTAATATAATTTTAATTTATGGAGAGGTTCATAAGAATTCAATAGCTGCTGTTCAAAGTTTTGATGTCCACAATCCTCCTGGCCATTTCATTTTTATTTTAGGCGGAATATAGACAAATAAAAATGGATAAGATTAGCTGTGTCCATGTAGTTTGTTTACAAGCTACAATCTAAAACATTATTAAACACTAAATGCGTACAGTGAATTATTACCTCAGCTTAATATCTTAATGTACAAATCGTGAAACAGACTACTCCATCACTTATGAATTGCTAATGAGCAGCGTGGGCAGCGTGTTGCAGATCACTGGAATAAACTGACGCAATGCTCAAGCAAAGAGTTTAGTAAAGTTCAAAGGGGAGTTAGATAAGCGCTTTTTTGGCGAAGGGGTGAGTAGGACAGTTAGAATTATTCCTTTTTTATGACAGAAGCCGAAAAAGACGGCTTACTGCATCCTTTGGCCATTATAACTAATAATGTGTCCGATTTAAAGCTTTAGTACTGTTACGAATGGAGTTTTTAAAGTATTCTCGTCTAATATTAATTGAACCCGAAACACTTGTCTTTAATGAACTCTGGAATGTTTATGTACATACAATTTATTTATAAAAATTTGGAGATAAGTTTACTGCTATTATGCGTAAAGGTCGATTTGCCTGTGGAAGGAATCTCAGTATCCCCATGAAAAGATTTTGAAATAATTAATAATAATTCTTTCACAGAAATGGTTATTAATAAGTAAATTAACCGGAATTTTGTATAGGCTTACAGTGCCTATAACTACAACCACCTATAACTACAACCTATAACTATAACTACAACCACCGCCTGAAACTAGAGAAGAACTGGATTGAAGGATCCTTCGGAATTTTTGATCAATCATGTATGCTATATGCGAAGCATACGTGTTAGTTATACGGTTCCAGTACGAATTTAAATGCTGAAAGTGTGTAAACCAAGAATCTCAATGTTCAGATCCTCCTATTGTTTACTAGATTGTGGAAAGTGGTTTATAATGGCGGGTTGGAGAGAAATTTGATTATGCTGTGATAGAGGAGTGAAGTGAATGGAAGAATATTGTGAAACGAACTTTAAAAATGCATGTGCCCTTCCAATAGTATCTTTCTTAAAATTTTAAATATCACTTTGAGAATGTAAACCAGTAACAACAATGTGATGTTTACACTGTAAGCCTATACAAAATTCCGGTTAATTTACTTATTAATAACCATTTCTGTGAAAGAATTATTATTAATTATTTCAAAATCTTAAAATATTACCGCTGTACCATTTTTATCTACTCTCTAGAATAAGATTTTAATGTGTTTGAATTAATGGCATATTCATCCAGAACAGTGATACTTATTAATAATAAAATCCACAATAACACTACATACTAAATTGGTTGCTATAAACTGCTGGTTCTGCAGCTTTCACAGCAGTGGCCATTTCTCTCTTTACCTCATTCTTCAACAGAAATGCAAATATTTGATTTCTTAAAATGCACATTCTAGTTTTTCCGCGTATCTGCCTGTTTTGTAAGTACCTTCATTTTTATTCTTTTATTTGCTTTTGTTTCAGAGAAAGAGAGATAAAAATAACATTTGTATTTAGGACAGGGTGGCATAGACTGAAAGTGTGGTTTCTAATTATAGTCTGGAAACAGTCGTTGTAAAGTAAGATGTAACAGTTGATGAGACTTGTAACATGTGGCACTGAACATGTCACTCACTCATCCCCTACTCGAAATCCAGCTGAAACTGATACTGCTTGCGCGAGACAGTACTGGAAACTAGCCGACAGAGATTTAAAAGAAGATCAAATTTCGAGTGGTGTTTTTAAGTCATTCACTTGTCAGATTTAAAGACTCGGTACTGTTACGAATGGAACTTTAAAAGTAACTCGAATTCCCATTTAACGTTAATCAAACCCAAAACCGTTTTGTCCTTACTGAATTCTGGAATGTTTATGTACACACTATTTATACAAACCAGGAGATGTATACTGCTATCATGTGTAAGATTTTCCTGTGAAAGGAATCTGAAAAACTCCGGAAAAACAAGAAACAATCCCTGAAACCAAAGAAAAACTAGGCGAAGAATCCTTCGGAAATTTTGATCAACCACATATCAAAAATTGTACGTATAATGCATACATACCACGTCAGTACATCTGTTTTTTGATGTCACATGCACACACACACACTTCATTGTAGGCTTCAGCGAGTATTCAGGAATGAAAATTCATTGAAAACAATGAATTTCATTCCTGTGATCACGACATACGGTCAAAAAGCGTTGTCAGCTTCAGGAAGGAAAATCGTTTTGAATATATTTTCGTTAGATTCTTTTTAATTGCGTTTAATTGATTTTTAATTGTGTTAAATTGGTTTTTAATTATTTATTTTTTACTCTAATGTAAGTTTTCGATTTTTTCGTTTTAATTTCTGGAGAGTATCATACGGAAGTGTTCTACGTACTATATTGAGGTAAACTCCTTATTATTTTACAAATAATGATACATATAATGAAACATACAATGATATATATACATATAATCGTGTTAATTACAATGTTATAAGTATAATGAACATGTAACATGTTCACACAACAAATCACATCACGCAACTAATCAGAAGTATAAATTGTGGTACAGGAACCATAAGACAGCAGTCTTTTTCTGTCCTAGGAAGAACGAAAACCGCACCCCCTGGAGGTAGTGCTATACCATTCACTGTTAGCTAATCCTGTATCCACAGCTGCCCAAACTGGGGTACCAGCTTAAAAAAAATAATAAATGGCAGGTGATATCAGTTTTAAGAGATATCGATAGACATTGCAGGTGTTGGGTTGGTTCCTTGTTGTTGATAAACTTGAGAAGAGTTGCTTTCTTTTGGTGAAAACAGCAGAGCAGAATTGTTGTAGAGCTGAGAACCAACGATTGAGAATTTTCAGTCAGTGCCACTTCATTACCTTCAGAGAAGTTGCTGACTGCAGTTTGTAGTGTACACCTGTGCCTATGGATGTGTCATGAATAGTCTTTGCATTCGACTTTGAATTATGGGATGCGGTAGCAATCACCGGAAGAACTGATGCCGCCGGTATTATTGTCAAATGAATATTACTTTCCTGGTCCGAGCGCTTAGGTACATTGGGCTGTTGCTGAAACAGTACAGCCTGAGCCGGTCAGAAAATGATACATTAGAAGGGGCTATGACATCAGTGAGTGGTCTCTGCCTGATAGTTTGTATAACTTTGCCGTAGGTATGTTTGGATATAACAAGCGCAATTAATTTCCTTACTTCTTGATAACGCTTTGTTTTCAACCTTATACAGTATTTTACAATATTTTCTCAGTTTCACATCGCTTGAAATGCAGTCTGAAGACACAGTTTGGGCAGGGGTGTGCAACCCGGAGAACCCGACCCCCTTGGGAGGATCGCCAATTAAGGAACATTGTAAAAGCAATCCTATCCAAACAATACTTTTATCATATCTCTTTACACTATAGGAACCACAAATCTCACCAATATGATAATAGTACTATGTATTGTAGGAATTACAATGTCACGCGATATGATAAAAGTATTATATGTTTAGATCTTATTTCTTTTCCATATTCCTTAACTGACGATCGCTTCGTAATCGCGTTTAAGGTTAACGTCACGCGATTACGAAGTGATCGACCAATCCCGGCACTTCCGCCACCGCCTCTGGCTAGAGTAGCTCAACATATAATGCAATTCAAGAACCATGAATCGCTGAAGGGGCACGAGGCTACACCTTATCTTGGAAACAACTCTTGTAGCTGGATAAACGCTGGCAGCAAACCCAAAGAAGTTCGTTCACCAACAATGAGCGCCAATCTAGTAGTTGAATGTTCAATCTCACGGCCATGCACGCATCACAGCGCGCACAACTCTGCATCTATTAATTTTTTTTTCTCTAACGTCATTATTCCATTAGAATCTGTATATTGCTGATGGAGTCCATTTTACCCTAAAAACTACATTCTTGTCATTTCTCATTAAATTTATTACTGGATATATACAGTACCATTAATATTTATTTATTTACCAGCAGGTAAATGAACAAGTTGTGTGAAGTCATTAGTAATAGCAAATGCTTATCCGTATAAAGGAAACTGAAGCCAGCTGGAGCTATGAACATAAAATCATTAAGAGAAAGTACTTCACTTTGGGAAAGTTACACTGGAAAAAGAAGTTTCAACGAAGAAAACTGAAAATGTTCCAGTGATTTGTCGAATTGGGAGAGCAAGGAAGGAAATTAATGACAGGAGAGCGAAAAAGGAGATTCCAAATTATAAAGTAGCTGACAACTTTATCAGAGCAGACATATGCACTAGTACCACATTTAAACGCGGAAGGAATAAGTAAAAGTAAGTAATTAGGAGAAACGAGATGAGCGGGATTCTTTAAGGAAAAAAAAAAGAAAAAAGAAATACGTAGGATTTAGCAGGACTGAGGTGGAAAATGGGCATTACAGAGATTATAAAATTACGATATCCATATTAATGCTGGTTCCATTAATTTTACTATTCATAGTGTACATTTAATTCATAGTGTACATAGTATAAACCTTCGTGGCTAGGAGGGAAGAAGCTGTTTGAAATGGTCAAGTTTCAAGGTATGCTGTGCATAAAGCAAGATATGACCAGCTCCTTAACATATAGAGTTCTCGGTGGTGCACTAGTTAAATTTCCCACAGCTGACAGATTAGAGATAGCAGGATTATATGTCAATTTCAATTCGTTTTCGAACTTTAGCAAAAGGTTCGGTCCAGTGAACTATCTTAAAGCTGGCTTGCAAAATTATTTTAAAACCGTGCTGTTCAAATGTAAGGAATATTCGACCTAGCCACGATTACTCGATGCATAATGAAAGGGAATGAAGATGTCGGAGCTGGATGCCAAACATGCTTTTCACCACTTAAAAAAAGTCTCCATTTCTTTGTATGGTGCTGATACTACACCTCATTCGCTGCTTACATTGGTTCAAAAACTGATGCTTAAGTATACTATAAATTCACAGTATAATTAGCCTTGCACATGGGGACATTTCCACGATTGCTAACAGTCACACCAGTTTAAGGTATACTGCAGGCAGAGGTTGGCTGTTGCAGAACGACAGAACTTTCCTTCCGAATTTCGATAAGTTGCCAAATCACAAACACAGCTGACTCATATGTGGGACTTGGCAACTCCATCAGCGTTTTAGACTTCCAAGAGAAAGTATGCCTAAGTTCTTCTGGAAAAATTTGTACTTCATTTCACCCATAATAAAATGCATTTTAATATACACACAAAAATAACCGGATAGAATCGAAATTTTGAGACAAACATTAGTTCCCAAAACTAAGCGAAGAGGAATTATTGATAATTAAACAGGCCTACATAACACGCCATCGCTTTAATACAGTTGTAAAATGGCAGTTAACTGACGTGGAATATATGAGCAATGGTTATGATTCCTGCTTAGGATATAAAGGGAGATATCCGATTCTTTCCTTTTTAATTATTTAAATTTTTTTCTACCTACTGATATTTATTTGTAGGAGTACCAAATACCAAGATTATTAAAAAGGCGAGAAACAGAGGAACAGGTACTCAAATCGGACAATCGCATATTCCGAGTAGCTCTTCTCATTAAACACATTTCGTTACATCCTATCTGTCGTACGCTTGTTACTTTTTTTTTAGATCTTTCCAGGTTCCAATACAACGTGGTGAAAATATGGAAAGGGTAAATTTGAGCAAGCAAAGTATATTTAAAGCATAATTATTGAATCACAAATTTCCTTTATTTGTATTATATATTACATTACAATATGTAATTAAATAGAAACACATTCAGCACCAACAAAAATTTTTGCTCTTAAATAAATTTTATCGACCATGCCAAAGTAATGGATTTTTTATTTTTATTTTTTTGGCTGTTTCAGGCTATTATCTTATCTTAGGAGGTATAGCTGCGGAACTTCATTCATTATTCTCACTCTCCTTTTAAAATAGTACTAGTATTGGAAAAAAATGATGCAAAGAGGCTTATATGGCAGCAGCCATAAAAATGTACCCACTTTATTTCCCAAATCCTCTAAGTGTATTCAACTACCCACCTTTACAAAAACAAGTAGTATATTCCAACAATTAATCTGCACTACATTGGCCTGAAACTTAATGAAAAGAAAACTGCCCAAATGACCTTCACCAACAAAAAGAAGAAAAATGAAATTACGATTTTTGTGAACAACACCAGAGTCCAAAAATCCCCCGCACATGTTGACCTTGGCCTTAAGTGGGATGAAGGATTAAACTTCATACCTCACTTCGAAAACATTAGGAAAAAGACATACGCAGCACTCTGGGGCACTAGACAAGAACTCACCGGTCTCCGAAGCCCTCATCTTATGATTCAATACATCCTTAAATGCGTTACACCGATTCCGTTGTACGCATCGATTATCTGGTCATCGGCCCCTGAGAGCAACATCAAGGCCTTAGGAGTAGAATACTGGCTCCTGAGATGGCTAAACAAGATCGCCGGGAAACCGTTTACCATCTCAAGAGCGGTCTTGTCGGCCAATCTGGACATCACACCCTGGAAGTATATCATCACAACCAGAAACATCTTAACCCTGGCAAAGCTACTAACGGAGAGAATAGATGCGCCGAAAATGGGAAACGTGATCACTCGCCCTCGGATGATACGACCGAGAATAAACAGGGAAGAACCAAGTCTCAAGTGCCAATTGGACTCTCTGGGAAGATTTTTCCAAACAAATACTGTGAATTATTTTAATAATTTAAATATAGATCCAGAGAAACTATATATAGACAAAATGTATAGGACAGAAATCTTTGGTAATGTGTACCGGCAGGTACAAATATAATAAGAATACTAATTTAATAATTTATATAATATTTAGCATTTAACAACCATTCGCAATTAATTAAACCAACTTAACAATTAATTCATTAACCACATACTGTGTTTTTTCATCTCCAAATATTGTAAATAAGTTCATGTAAATATGCTTATAAATACTGATATAATGTAACCACACCCTCTAGCCACGTGCTGTCTATGGGTGTCTCGAAAGAGAAATAAACAAATAATAATAAATTTCACTCTGGCTGAAGGCATTCCATTTATCCTGCAACTATTCTTTTCCAGTTTAACTTTGTGTGTGTGTGTGTGTGTGTGTGTGTGTGTGTGTGTGTGTGTGTGTGTGTGTGTGTGTGTGTGTGTTCCAGTGAAGCATTCATGTTTTTAGTTTACTTAACCTATTTTAAGGTCTGCTATCCAGTTTCCAGACGCTGCAATTTACAGAATTCAAGTCCTATCTTTCTTGGTAACATAATCCTTTGGTTTTCCTTGAGTAATCTTGATGCTCTTCACTACAGCCGTCCAGTAGATCTAAAACGAAAAATAAGGCTCCGAAACCTGTATACATAGTCAAGTTGTAGCTTAACCATTGCCTTTTACAATGGGATAATCACCTCCTTGTCTCTTCTGAAAAAATTACCGTATACCAACTGACAGACCTCTGAAAACTTCATGTCGGACTACGTGATTATCCTATTCATTTTTATTCTCCATCACATAGAGTTTGGTATCACCGAAATGGTAAGTTATTCCCGGATTGCTACCCAAAGGAACTATCTTGCCTTTATGAGTGTTAAACCTCAATTGCTATTTTTCAGTCCATCCGGGTCTTGCTGGAGTAGCAAAAATTAATGATAAATTAATAAATAAAGTCTTTAATTTTTCTAGATCTTGCTAGAGTAGCATAAATTAAGTCACACATTTCATTTGTATCAAACGATGTAAAATTTAGGTTGATGCGATTCTTCCGCTTTCTCAGATTACGAACCTAAGGGGGCATAAATTCAAATTGAGGAAAGACAAGACAATTGTAGAATAGATTTGCGGAAATTTGCCTTTAACTAGCGGGTGGTTAATTTCTGGAACAAACTTCCATCTGTCGTTGTGGAAGTTGATAGCGTAAATAAATTCAAGGAGGAACTGGACAAACTTTTAGAGGGAACGGTTGTGTGAATTTGTTTTTGGCTGATGCTACATATGTTCATGCGCTTGCTTTCTTGCATCACATGCCTCTATTACTATTATCTCGCAAAAATGATTCTTCTGCTCCTATTCTTATCTTTGACACTCCTATTCCTAGACAAGATCACATATCTCTTTTGGGGATTACCCTGACTTCTAATCTCTCTTGGCACAAGCACATTACAAATATTGCTTCCTCTGCATCTAAAAAACTTGGTTTTCTCATTCGCTCTCAGCGTTACTTTTCTTCCAAACAGCTGTTCACTCTGGACAAATCGGAAATCCGCCCTACCATGGAATACTGTTCCCACAACTGGGGTGGTGCCCCCAAAATCTCTCTCAGGCTTCTAGATTCCATTCAGAAGAAGGCAGTTAGGTTAATTAATGACTCATCTCTATCAGAGTTTCTCCACTCTGTCTCATAGACGTACTATTTCTGCTGCATGCCTTTTCTACAGATACATCCATGGGCACTGTTCTTCTGAATTGGCTTCTATAATTCCCGCTCTCTCTTTCAAAACAGTCCGAACACGTGCCGCCACCAGCCAAAATCCATTTACTGTCCAACTTCAAACTCACAGAACCAAATTTTCATCTTCCTCGTTTATTCATTCAACTGCCCTTTTCTGGAACAGCCTTCCTTCATACGTTGTTTGTTTGTTATTTGGTTTTTAGGAGCATTAGCAACTAAGGCTATATTGCTCCGAGGATATGCGGTGATCATTCCCCGAACTTTTCGCATCCTCTATTTGGTGGTCACGGGCTCGAACCCCGGTCTAATCAAGAAGCGTGGGCTACGCACTGCTGCTCCTGCTCACCTTGCTACGGACCCATATAGTGGGGGTTTCTTACATACATATTTCCTGAAAATTACAGTCTATAGAAGTTCAAGTCTAATGCCAACAAATATATTCTTTCGTCTTCCGAACCTCCAACCAATGCACGGTGCAAAGTACTATAGGTTCTAATACTTCTCGTGTTTGGGGGTTTCATAAAAAAAAAAAAAACCGCCATTGAATAAACTATTTCTTATCAAATTTCACTTAAAAACTATTCCTACTACACGTCATCGTTTCAAAGATTCCCAGTAAGAAAGTTTCTATTTTAAGGTCTGCTCAGGTGCCGAATCAAGCATTTCCTCAAGAGAGAGAGCCCTGACTCACCGATCCTCTGATTTCGAATTAATTAATTATTCAGAACTTTTCTTCCTTCTTACTGTTGCATTTCAATTTCCACTCTACATTTTCAAAGAGACAAATTACGATATTTCACATAAGTCATGTACAGTTAAATTCTAACCTTTCTTAAAACTTTGTTTAAAGCTCCACATCACTGTTTTCTTGCCTGGGAATAGTGAGGAGAATAATATTCAATACCTTTGGCAAAAAGGTGAAGACAGGAAAATCAGTCTTCACTGTAGGTACATGGAGAGAGAGAGAGAGAGAGAGAGAGAGAGAGAGAGAGAGAGAGAGCATGGGAATTAAGTTTCCCCTCCTTCCCAGAGCTCAGAATTTTTAAGTTTACACTTTAAATTTCTTTAAGCTGAAAAGTGAACCTAAGAACGATATTATTTTGCTTGGGAAACCGATTTGTAAATGTTATTGCGTCGTCGAGACCAGAGGCATATGGTAAGCAGTATACTGGACAATTTCATGTATAAAAAAAATGTTAGTAAATTAATAAGAGGAGTTTACCTCAATATAGTACGTAGAACACTT
Source organism: Mastigoproctus giganteus (assembly GCF_048544385.1). Lineage (NCBI taxonomy): Eukaryota > Metazoa > Arthropoda > Arachnida > Uropygi > Thelyphonidae > Mastigoproctus > Mastigoproctus giganteus. The sequence goes on along the minus strand of NC_143575.1, from coordinate 179,784,313 downwards.
CCGTATGATACCCTCCAGAAATTAAAACGGAAAAAACGAAAAAATCGACAACTTACCGGTACATTAAAGTAAAATATAAATAATTAAATAATCAATTTAACACAATTCAAAATCAATTTAACACAATTCAAAATCAATTTAAAACAATTAAAATTCAAATTAACGCAATTAAAAGAATCTAACGAAAATATTCAAAACGATTTTCCTTCCTGAAGCTGACAATGCTTTTGGACCGACTGTCGTGATCACAGGAATGAAAATTACCGAATCAGGCTGAACCTGCAACTTAAATAGTGATTATATGTCTTCGCGCATGCGCGTAAAGGTCCACGCATCGGAGATCAAATATGGCCGCCGAACATTAACAGAATTCTCGTGTAATTTAATTTCAACGGTTTCTGCAATTAATAGTCGCGTAATTACGTTGAACGTTAAGTATTTTGGCCTCGTTAAATAAAAAAGTATGTTTTTCGTTAATGGCATGAAAGGCTAATTCTGACGCTGCTGAACGAGAAGCACGAACTGAGGCTTCGTGTTGATTTACACGAATATTAAGAGAAAACCGCGTCGAACCTTGGTAATACGAGTCGCAATCACCGCAAGAAATCTTGTATACCAGATCATTAATTTGTGTTGCGAACGCGGAAAGAACCGAGCGATTGTTCAGTATAGTGTGTAACTTCCGTATAGGCCTAGCTATAATTTTAAATTCGGTATCTTTAAAGAATCTGTTAAGCTGTTTGTGCCACTGTTCAACATATGGGACAGAAATAAAGTATTTTTTGATATTACTATTGTTGATTGGTGTAGTATTTTGTATCCTATCCTTATCTTGTACCCTAATTCGATTTATTGTGTTAATGGGATAACCCCTGTTTAAGAATCTGCTAGTTAATATTTGTATTTCTGAGTCCAAAGCAGAATCCGTCGTTGAATATTTATAGGCACTTAGATATTGATTAAAGATAATCGATCTTTTGTAGGTGAACGGGTGGTAGCTATTATAATGTAGAAGCATACCGGTGTTTGTGGGTTTTCGATAGATGCTAAATTGTATTTTGTTCGAGTACCGGGTAAGCGTGAAGTTTAGAAAGTTTAATGACTTTGTATCCATATCTTCCCTTTCCAATGTAAATTTCAGTCTAGAATGAATATTATTAAACGAATGTAAAATGTCTTGGATAGTACTACTATCGGTAATAACTAGAACATCGTCTAAATACCTCCCATAGTATGTGATACGGGGACAAAAAAGTGTCAAATGTATCTGCTCAATCGTTGAGAGATAGATCTCTGACATTAAGCCACTCAGGCTCAAACCCATTGGTAATCCAAAAATTTGTTTGTACACCTTGTCTCGAAAGGTGATGTAGTTAGCCTCAACTAACAGTCTAATTAAGTGAAAAATTTCCTTAATAGGCAGCTTCGTATAATTAATCGGTGTCGAGTTTTTATTTAACATATCCCAAATAATATCTAATGTGTATTCAACGTTTACATTCGTATATAATGAGGTAACATCTAGTGAGAATAAATTGTCATTGTCGCCGAGTCTACAGTCTTTAAGATTATTAAATAATGTATCGTAGTTCTTAATCCCAAATTGTATAACCTGTCTAAAAGGTTTTATAATGTTATATACATGTGTGGCTAAGGCTGAAAATGCCGAGTTCCTGTAGGAAACAATAGGTCGAATAGGAAATCCAGTCTTGTGTAATTTTACTTGACCGAAAAGTGCAGGAATATTGTATGTTCTGGACTTCAGTTCCTTCAATTGAACCATAGTAATATAGTCGTTTTTACGATATGTGATTAACGTTTTATTGTATTGATTTACCAAATTGGTAAACAGTGCCGGGTCTACTTCACGATAAGTGGAGGTATCAGACAACTGAATCTAACTTATTAATATAATCATGTTTATCTAGTATTACCACTGTATCTCCTTTATCTGCCCTCTGTATAATAATGTCCTTATTTTCCCGAAGTTCTCGTAAAGCTGAACTGTCATGTGTATTCAATTTAGGAAGTCGCGTTTCTTTTATGTTATTCACTACTTGGTTAACTTGTTGAATAAATACATCTTTTTGTGGAACATTACGAAGTCCAAATTCAATATCAATTACGCATTGTTTTTTTGGCAGTTTTCGAGGTGGTAAATTATAATTTAATCCTTTGGATAAAAGTGAAATCTGGTCCTGCGATAGTGTACACGAGGAGAGATTTGTAACCTGTTGATAAGTCGGTTCGTTGGATACTGGGTGAAGGGGTGTTCGTGAACTAGCCGACATATTCTGTGGTAGTACGTTGTGTGTCTGTGGGGGGGATGTCACCCAACTCGTGTGAACTTGGTCGCAAGCCCGCGACGATGTGTTAGAATTCGCATGAACGTGTCTTGAACTATTCGATAATGTTTGCAACTTATTAACGTGTCTGTTTTTTATTTCTGAGGCCTGTGCTTCCCGTTGCAAATCTATGGAGGTCTTCAATACAGACCAATCGTTCGGATGAAGATAATTTTTTAATTTATCGCGAAGCTTCCTAACCTGGGAAAGGTATTTTTGTTTATTCGAATATCGAGATTTTAAGGCAAGCTTAACAATATTACGCGATGTCGCCAGTGTTAGTTGTTTTATGCCTGAAATTTTTTGATTTAAATTCACCCTGGCAAACTTCGGAACGATGTTGTTTTGAAGGCAATATTTTAGGAAAGAAATATGGTAACTTTGGGCCGAGTACCTTAGTGTAGATTTAATGTAATTTTGTACCAAGCCATTCAAAAAATCTCCCATAATTGGGTGTATCGATTGTATACTACTGGAGAGAAAGGAAGTGAATGAAATAGTCAATAAGAGTTTAAAAATTAATTAGATAGTATGAATCAGAGCTGGAATACTCAATATGTTCTACATTGATAATAATATTAGTAAATTAATAAGAGGAAATTATCAACAATAGTAATATCAAAAAATACTTTATTTCTGTCCCATATGTTGAACAGTGGCACAAACAGCTTAACAGATTCTTTAAAGATACCGAATTTAAAATTATAGCTAGGCCTATACGGAAGTTACACACTATACTGAACAATCGCTCGGTTCTTTCCGCGTTCGCAACACAAATTAATGATCTGGTATACAAGATTTCTTGCGGTGATTGCGACTCGTATTACCAAGGTTCGACGCGGTTTTCTCTTAATATTCGTGTAAATCAACACGAAGCCTCAGTTCGTGCTTCTCGTTCAGCAGCGTCAGAATTAGCCTTTCATGCCATTAACGAAAAACATACTTTTTTATTTAACGAGGCCAAAATACTTAACGTTCAACGTAATTACGCGACTATTAATTGCAGAAACCGTTGAAATTAAATTACACGAGAATTCTGTTAATGTTCGGCGGCCATATTTAATCTCCGATGCGTGGACCTTTACGCGCATGCGCGAAGACATATAATCACTATTTAAGTTGCAGGTTCAGCCTGATTCGGTAATTTTCATTCCTGTGATCACGACAGTCGGTCGAAAAGCATTGTCAACTTCAGGAAGGAAAATCGTTTTGAACATTTTCGTTAGATTCTTTTAATTGCGTTAATTTGAATTTTAATTGTTTTAAATTGATTTTTAATTGTGTTAAATTGATTATTTAATTATTTATAATTTACTTTAATGTACCGGTAAGTTGTCGATTTTTTCGTTTTTTCCGTTTTAATTTCTGGAGGGTATCATACGGAAGTGTTCTACGTACTATATTGAGGTAAACTCCTCTTATTAATTTACTAATATTATTATCAACGTAGAACATATTGAGTATTACAGCTCTGATTCATACTATCTAATAAAAAAATGTGAAAGAACGTCCAGTCTAAGCTTACGTTTGAAAAAAGAAATTCATGACTGATTACTTAATTGCCTGGGTTCGGGTAAAGAAATGGGATTTCTTTTACTTATTTCTATGGTAGAAAGCTGATCAGTGTACTAATATCAAAATATTTATGCAATTTCAAAAATTACGTAACAACCTTTACGTAACAAAGAAAATATTGCTTTCAGATAATTATTTCTTTTAAATAATTGTATTTTTTTTATTTAAAAAAAACCCGAAACTATATGATAAAGGAATATCAGAATATATATTAATTTATATTTTGTCAAAACTCTAATAGTAGTAGTAGTAGTAGTGGCACATGATGCAAGAAAGCAAGTGTAGGAGCTTATGCAGCATCAGCCAAAAAAAAAAAAAAAAAAAAAAAATCATCACGCCATTCCCTCCAAATGCCTGTCCAGTTCCTCCTTAAATTTATTTAACCTATCAACTTCCACAACGACAGATGGAAGTTTGTTCCAGCAATTAACCACCCGCTGGCTAAAGGCAAATTTCCGCACATCTATTCTACATCTGTCCTTTCTTAATTTGAACTTATGTCCCCGTAGGTTCGTAATCTGAACAAGTGGAAGGATCCCATCAGAATTCAGCGTGCTCAACCCATTCAAGGCCTTATAGACCTCAATCAGATCACCGCGCAGGTGCCTAGTCTCCAGCCACTGCAATTTGCAGAACTTAAGCCTCTCTTGGTAAGAGAATCCCTTCATTCCCCTCACCAATCGTGTTGCTCTTCTCTGTACACGCTCAAGCAAATCTACATCCTTCCTAAAATGAGGCCTCCAGACCTGTACGCAGTACTCAAGGCGTGGACTGACCATTGCCTTATACAGAGGGACAATCACCTCCTTTTCCCTGCTAGCAAAATTCCTATATATCATTGAAAAAACCCCATGACCTGCCCTAGCAGCCTGTCTGCATTGCTCAGAAAACTTCATATCTGACTGCACAATTACTCCCAGGTCTTTTTCATTTTCTACCACCTTAAGTGTAGTACCACACAGTTGGTACGTTTCTCTGGGGTTACTTCTACCCATATGCAGTACTTTGCATTTGTCAAGGTTGAACTTCAGTTGCCACTTCTTAGCCCATCTGCCCAAATTATCTAGATCCTGTTGCAGTAGCACACTGCCATTACTGTCATTAACAACCCTGCCAACCTTTGTGTCATCTGCAAACTTCGACATTAAGCCTGATATACCTTCATCAATATCATTGATAAATACACAAAACAACAGTGGACCCAACACCGAACCCTGTGGGACTCCACTAATAACATTAGTCCATGAAGAGCAGCACCCATTGATTACCACCCTCTGTCTTCTCCCACTTAACCATCCTTTTATCCATTGTAGCAACTTACCCTTAATACCATTCTGCTCCAATTTGTACAGTAGTCTTCCATGCGCAACAGTGTCAAAAGCTTTCCTGAAATCCAAGTATATGATATCAAAATTATTTTTCGCATCCAGTTCCTTTGTGACCACATCATAATAACCAATCAAATTTGTCAGACAAGACTTTCCCTTAACAAACCCATGCTGTGTTTGAATTATTGCTGCAGTCTTGTCTAGATGATCCTGCAATGCATCTTTAACCAGTGACTCCATTATTTTACCCGGAACAGAAGTTAAACTAACTGGTCTGTAATTACTCGTGTCACCCTTCGATCCACCTTTGTGAATTGGGGACACATTTGCACATCTCCAGTCCGTGGGAACCTCCACTGAGTCCAAGGATGCTCTCATAATTATGGCTAAGGGTTTGCTTAGTTGCTTTGCCGCCTCCTTTAAAATAACTGGATAGATCCCATCCACCCCAGGTGCCTTTCTTATGTTTAACTTCAACAATTTCTCCTCCACTTTGCTCTCAGTTATTACAAAATCATTAAGCACACTGCTACAATTTGATAACCTTCTTCCATTTTCAAACTGTAATAATTCCTCACGTGTGAATGTAGATGCAAAATACTCATTCAGTTTGTTTGCTATCTGAGCAGGATCATCAACAGTCGAACCATCGATGTCAAGTGGACCAATCATATTCATCCCCTTCCTTTTAGAGTTTATATAAGTAAAGAAATCCTTGCTGTTTTTCTTAGCATCCTTTGCCAAAGATTTCTCGTAATCCGCCTTCGCCTGCCGAACCTCCTTTGTGACCTGATTACAGACTAGCTTATATCTGCCACAGGCTTCTGCGTCACCTGATAATTTATATGCATCCCATGCATTTTTCTTCTCTGTCACGAGTCTCATTAGTTCATTTGATAACCATTTAGGCCTAAACCTTGAACGATATTTCTTAATCGGTATATAAAGTCTAGTAGCTTCCACGATTAATTCCTTGAATGCTTCCCACTTAGAATTTACTGTTGGTAACATCGTCAGTTGATCCCACTGTACAGAATTTAAAAACTGTCTGAGACCACTGTACTCCCCTTTACGGAAGCAAAAACCCTTTCCTTTACCCCTGACGGTAGTTACCTCTTTGAGTAAATCCCACTTCAGCACACTGTGATCACTGCCACCTAGTGGTTCCTTTATCTGCAAATTCTTAATACACGAATGATCACTGCTGATAACCAGATCAAGAGTGTTACTTTCTCTGGTTGCCTCTCGAACATGCTGCTGCAGAAAACAATCATCCAATAAATCCACAAAAGTCTGACTGGTGTGTGAGTGACCAACCCACAAGTTCCAGTCAATATCTGGGAAGTTAAAATCCCCCATTATAAGACATTCAGATTTACTGGGCCACTCTATTTCTCTGTACAATTGTTCATTGTACTCATTCCAGTCATTAGGCCTATAACACACTCCTACCCTTATTTTTCCTTTCGCAGTGCTTATCTCGCACCAAACTGACTCAACAGAGCACTGTTCATCTATATTAACTGGGTGCACTTCCTTTGATTTTATGTTTTTCTTAATTAACAGCATAACACCCCCTCCCTTTCTGTCCTGTCTATCCTTTCTGTACACATTGTACTCCCCAAATTCCAGTTCTGCATTCCTTATATCTTTGTGACACCACGTCTCTGCTATCCCAACAATATCCGCCTTTGATATCTTGACCAACACTTCAAATTCATCAAATTTATTTACTATACTTCTAGCATTGGTATACATGCAAGCATACATGCTCCTATGCCTATTACTGGTTACCCTAACACATCCCATATACCCAACTATTCCATGATGACTGCCATCCGTCCCTGAAACCCCCAACACCCCTCGCTCCAGGTCGCTTCTTATTCTAATAGAAGTTGTGCAAGAATCGCCTTCACCTCTGCCTGCGGTTACTGTTAAACTATTAGTCTTTGTATCCCCCCAAACTAGCAGTTTTCCGACCCACCTAACACTGCCTCGATAGCATCAGCAAATATTCTTGCACCCTTTCTATTTAAGTGTATCCCATCCCTGTAGAAGCAATCTCTCCTATTAACAAGTACAGTCCAGGCTGAAAAAAATTCTACCCCTTGAGCCTTGCACAATCTTTCCAGGGCCGAATTGATCGACAAGGCTCTCATCATATACTCTCTCCTATCGTGTCTGGGCAGAATTGCAGACACTTTCAAATTCAACCCTATTTCACGGCTTTTTTTCAACAGTGACCTGTACTTGTTGAGTAATTCTGCCGGTCTCCTACTCTTAATATCATTAGTGCCAACGTGTACAACTATATCACCTTTTGTGCCCTTGAAAGATGATATCCGCTCTACAACGTCATCAACCTTTGCCCCTGGCAGACATACCCTGGTCCTGTTCCACCTATCCTTTTTACAAAGGATGTTCCCCGTTTCCCTGACAATAGAGTCACCAACAACAACTAGTTCCTGTGGGACCAGCGCATTCTGCCTTAGGGGTTGCCGCTGTGTTGCGTGATGACCAAGTGCAAGCTCTGGCGTTGATGTGGGCAGCTGAGAGCCTGATGGGCCCCTCAATTTAGTTCCTTCGAGGGCATCCACCCTGTCCTTCAAGCTCTCATATAGGCCCATAAGAACGCTGAGTTGTTGCCTGATTTCGATACACTCCTTGCATCGCGCACACACAAAGACATCCCCCATGGCAATATCATGTTCCGTTCCAGAGAGTTCGGCAAACATTTCACAAGTTGCACATTTCTTTAGGCTGTGATGCGTTGGAGAATTGCCCCCCTCAGTTCTCCCCCGAGTCACAGCACTCCTGCCACTTTGTGCCCGTTGCTTTGCTGCTCTAGTTTGGGGCATGGTAGTTTAAATTAATAAAATCAATAAATTAAATATCAATAGTATTTGAATAGAAACTATTAAATAGAAACAGTGAAGCGTATTACTATATAATTATGCGTTAGAGCTACCTAGCTACCTCAATTAAAAATTTTGAATTCCCTACCACTATATCCAAAAACAATGGCTACAGAAATGGAACGAAATAACGGTTTTACCTATCGTAAGTAAAATCCACAAAAACTCTTTATCTAAATTAAAAATAAAAAATAACCAGCGTAACTATAACTATATGACTACGTATTAAGTACAATATAAAATAACAATCATGTAAATAACAGGTAAACACTTATCGTTTTTGCAGAGCCTGTAACTGATAGCTGTAACTTTTAAAGAAGTAACTTTTAATACGGAAAAGTTCTCATGATCGGAAACTCAAAATCGACAGATGTATACTGTACTTTCGATAACGTTACTGGTTAGTCTGATTTAGCCCAGACTGTAATTTTGAAAAAAAAACTCCACTACATGTGTCAGAAATATGGCGATTCCACTCTCGATTTCATCTACACCCCTCTGTTTGTAAATTGCAGTGGATGTAATCAAGCAGAGCTGATGAAAACGATTTTTTATTTTGATTAATTACGGCTTGGCATCCCTTTCCTCTAGAAAACTGAGTATTTCATTGGCTATAATAAGTGCAATTAATATAGACATTACACAAAAATCATAAAATTTTTGGGCGCTGGTTATACTTCAAAGAATAAAAAAAAAAAACATAAACAAAAAACGGAGTGTGTACCCTGTACGCACGAAAGTTGTTTGCTTTATGTGAAAACATCCTTGGGCTTGGACGAGGTTAAAGGATTTTTGTAAATGATTTCGTGCTCGACTACTGTTGAAACCTGTGGAGAGTCTACAACAGGCTTTTGGACTGAAATATGATTTTGTTTCTTTTTGGATGATGTAATCGAAGCTGACTGTTTCAGTATACTCTGTCTAGCAGGTTCAGAAATCTATTGAAAATCCGCAGGCAGTTCATTTGAACTCAAATATTCTGGATCGAAATCTTCAGGAAGTTCTTGAATATAATTTCGTGATGTTGACGATCCAGCTTCTTGATGAGAAGTCGATGTAGATCAAAATCTTGAGAAGCAAATTTTATTAAACTCTGCATTTTTTTTGTTCTCTATGTTTTTGAAATAGCTTTTTTTTGTCGAAACGAGAGGCTTCTTCGGTGGCTTTGAAGCTTTTATTCTTATATAATCCTCTCGATTTCGCTCAGCTGCAGTTTTAGTCATCTTCGAAATACTCATAGGTTTTTAACAGAAATTCTGAAATTAGATTTGGTGTTTTTGAAATTCAATAGTTAACAAAATCCATTTGTAGTATAGTATGAAGTCATAACCAAAAACTACTGCAACAAGCGATTGTTTGTTGAAGTGATGTTTTATTGTTACGTTCGATTAAACTGTTTAAATTTCTAAACGGTTTAATCGAACAGCTATTAAAATTTAAGTTATGAACCGAAGTTACGAACGATGTAACGTTTTATTGGTCACGCTACTTACTTAAGTTACTTAGGTTGATGTCAATCAAAATCTTGAAAAGCAGATTTCATTAAACTCGGCATTTTTTTTTTTTTTTGTTCTTTTATGTGTTTGAACTCATTCTTTTGTCGACACGAGAGGCTTCTTCAGTAGCGAAGCTTTTATTCTTGCATAATATTACTACCCGCTGTCTACTCTACCAAATCAACGTTAGTGACTGAGTTAGAATCGTTTAGGAAGTGACGTCATTTCGTCTCTCAGTATGAACGATGTCACACGGCCGCTACTTACTCTACCAAGTCAACGTTAGTGACCGAGTTTTCATCGTTATAGCGACGTAGTATTTAGGTTCAGACGCCACCGGTGGTTTCCCACATCTGCGCCATATGTACTCTGTGATAGAATGCAGAACTACTGCACTGCCAGCAAAAAGTGTAATGTCTGGTTTATGTAGCATTGTGCTTTGTTGTGCCCTGGCTGCTTGGCCGCGGGGCCCCACGTTGCCCGCCACAACCACTGGGAGGTGAGCCAGGCTGCCCATTATACTCTGGCTGGCCTCTGCCAGGGTTACCTGAGCTTCCTGACAGAGGCCATAAAAATAAAATAAAGAGAAAATAAAAAGAAAAAAAATTGCGGCTATTTTTTTCCCCCTTTTTGAAAGAGAATATGGGGGAGTAAGAAAAGAAGAGGTCAGAATGTGGTGAACAGTAGTTGGAGTGGACCAATAGGGAAGGCAGTCCACTCTAAGGTAGGGGATGGAGAAGGGAGTTGAAAGTCATAGGAGCAGGTGCTCCTGTGTGAGCGCTTTGCTCTCTCTGAATATCCTGCACTAAGGAGTGCTAGCATGAATCCTACCCTTATTGGGTTAGCAGGGCTACTTGCCTTTGAAACCCTGCACCCAGGGTGCTTGCATTATCCTCCCCTATTCGAGGATCGCAGGGGTGATAGGGCGTCATTCTGTTCTGCCCCGAGTTCCGCAAGTCTTGCTCTTCTAGAATTGAAAACAGCCTGGGCGTAGCGTGTTAAGGCTACGTATCTGGCCTCTTCTTGAAGTAAAGTTGACTCCTGATTGCGGGAGTTTCCTTGAATCTCTGTGAGGAATTGAAGTCTGGCATTCTCGTTATTATTTGTTATTTTTTTTTAGGAGCATTAGCAACTAAGGCCATATTACTCCGGGATATGCGGTGGTCATTCCCTGACCTTTTCGCATCCTCCGTATTTGGTGGTGACGGGCTCGAACCCCGGTCTAATCAAGAAGCGTGTGCTACACACTGCTGCTCCTTCCCACCTGGCTACGAAGGCGCCCTGGCATTCTCGTAAGTGAGACACTCGTACATAAGGTGTTCCCAGGACTCCTCTTCACCACAGTGGCAATATGGGTTATTTTCTATTCCCATGGCTGTTAATTTTTGCTGGAACGGTCCATGGCCTGTAAGTAGGAAGGTGACTTGCAATCCAGGCGAGTACCAGGGAGGAGGCTTTGGGGAATTCCGACTTATTAAGGGACTAAACCTTTTGGTGACTGCTCCTTTCGGCGTCGTATCCCATGTTTCTTGCCAGCGGCTTTGTAGGTGGTCTGCAATTTTTCTTCTTTCCTTTTTACGGTCATTTGCACGGTCCAACTGCAGATTCAACAATTGCGTTGGAATTGTTGAATCTGCAGTTGGACCGTTGAGGGATGGAAACGTAGTTACTTGAAACACCTTAAGTTTCTGGGGTGATATCGACTTTTAATTACACTTGCATAATTTACTGGCTAAACAACCGCTTAGCGAGTACAAATATGCAAGTGTTTATCTTACAACAACTGCAATCATTGTGGTGGCGATTCACTACAATTACTACGGAGTAATCCTACTCAATCTCAATAGATTTAGGTCATTGTATATGGCAAAAGAAAAATTCTGGCTGAGAATTTTAATCACAACTTGCATATTCAGATCGGTTTGTGTAACACTCCTTACATTTCAAACGTTTCTTTGGTACTGAAGTTTTCCCAGGCAGTAACTCAATTAATCCGTTCTCCCACCAGTAATTTATTAAAGCTTCATTAAGGATAGCGTGAAGGCCAAAGCACGTATATTTCTAAATTTCTTATCATCTAAGATTGGATGAATATGCTTAGATTTATTCTAAAATTACGATGAATTCTAACTCTAAAATTAATCAGTACTAAGTTATGAATTTGTTATCAACTTTGTAAATATATAAATGATGATTTATTGATTTGTTTATGATACTAATCGCTGAATGATGCCGCATGCTGTAATTTTTATTAACAGTGAGAAGAAAATAAGTAAAGTATTACAAAATGAAGTGAAAATAATTATTTTTACATTATTAGTTGATTAATCGGAGACATTAATTTACTTTTCATTTCTATTAATCAAATAACAATTTTAAAAAACCAATTGAATGCTCCTGAAATAAAGTAAAAAAAGTAAAGTGCAGCCATTATCAACCCACTGCAGGATGAAAGCCTCCTCAACAATTCATGCTGAGGGAAATGGACCATAATCTGCCACGCTGGTCCAGTGCGGGTTGGCAGATCGACCGTATTCAGCAGTCAGGGGCTTGAACCCCGGTCTACTCAAAGAGAGTGTGCTACTGCACTTCCGCTCTTACCCACTCGGCTACGGAGGCCGTAACCGAGAAATATATATACTTAAATTTTTAAAGACACTTTCAAATATGTGGACATTTTCCTTTCTCTCTCTGTTATAGTTCAAGTCATTATCAACAGTGTTAAAAGAAAGATCATAACTTTGTTCTTTGTTTAGAATTTTAAGAAACTAACAGATTTTCAAAGATAAGGCCGGGCTGGTTCCAAAATTATCTTTGTACAATTCAATTCACAAACGAATCACGAAACAGCTACAAAAAAAGCCTTCTGTGAAACATGCCAAATATGATAAGGACATTATATAGAGGCATGATTTTATAAAGGTATGAATATATTTTGTAGAGAGGTTTGACGTAGATGTCAACTAAGATTAGTTAAAAGAGAGGAAAAATAATTTTACACCTCGTTAAAAATAGACTTCTGATATATTTTTTTTAATTTATTGTACTAGGAGTTCCCGGTCAAACCTTGGCAGTTCCATAGAATATTTATAATATGTAGTTCAGTGGATAACACTTAAATGCTAGCTCAATCTAGTACTATCCGATAACTCAATACAAAATTGCTTACAGACGAGTTTCTGAATGCGCTATGGAAAACTTATCAGATCAAGGTTTGGAGGAAATCACGTACAGACACTTTAGTATCCAATACAATTGTCAGCTTACGTGAAATCTACTGTACTAATGATAAACTAAAGAAAACTTATTTTTAATGTGGTATAAAAGTGTAAATGTGTTTTTCTTCACCTATAACTAATTCTATAAGATATATTTTTATGATTTCAACAGAATATAACAATCTTTCATCCATTAGTTAAGGATGGGTGAATTACTGAAGAGAAACTTTGCAGAGAACGTACTTGAAAGAACATTTGAACTCTACGTCTATGAAAGTGCAGACAACTGGACTAAACTGTAGAAAAATTGATATGAAAGTTACTGACACAGCAAGAATACGGGGTATTTAAGATACTAATCAAAATACAGTATCGGCTTAACGTTTATCATATTTATATTACTTCCTGTGCTGAGGTGAATCCAGTGAAACGATGATATAAATTAAGAAGCAAATGCACACAAAAGCCTTAAGACTAGATGGAATGTGTTTATAAAAATATCTTTCATTACGGAACACCAACAAAGCAGCAACAGAAATTTCTGTGGTTAGCCAAAACACATACCGAATGGATTCAGAAAATATCCCATCAGTCACTGTTAGGCAGTTGACTCTTCTAATAGTCCGGGTTAATGATCTGCGGGGTCATTTATACTGTTTTGACCAAGAAGTGAGCCAGTTATTTATTAAAGATGAATACGTCAGAACTTGGATCTCGTCCAGATTTTTTCTTGGAACAAACTTATCCTGGTGCCAACAGAGTAACACTAAACGAAGCATTACGATAATATACGACAGACTATGTAGTGACCTGCAAATTGACCCAGACACATGTAATCACAACACTTAAGTTTAGTTTCATTTTGACACACGAATACTAATTAGATGCCAAGTTTCTGAAAGGGTTCTTGATCAATTACTGCATCTTTAGCATTTGAAAAATGGATTCTCAATAATGTTGCAAATGAAATAAAATGCTTAACAGATTATTAAAATGAAGTGTGTTTGTGTGTGTAAAAGAATGGAAATATTATTCTGTTCATACAAATTCTTTGAAGACCTTCAGTTAATTAACAAAATGAAACAGCACCATCAGAAGGTTAGTCGGTTTGCCTCTATACGGAATAAAAAGAGACCTCATCCGAGACCAAGTAATCTCCCCTCCCAAAAATATTCTTCTCACCAATGCAAAAACAAATGCACCTTGGTCTAGCGATGGAAAAACTAAGACCATTCCGGACGACTAGCCTAGCAAGCAACCAATACCATCAGTGGTGTCTAAAACACTTTTTGAAGTCACAAAAAGTGTTCTGCAATAAATTCCTACTGTTAACGATGCTTTTATGCGCCATATCATACATTGGAAATACTAACCGTTAAGTAACCCATTCTTATGTAAAATAGAAACATTTAATTCTGATTTTAGGTAACTGGTATTTGTAAATGAAAGTTAAAAAGATTTAAATGAAATAGAAAAGGTTCCAATCATCTTCAGTTACCTTCGTTGAGTCGCCAAATTAGAAACACCAAACACTCCTAGCCTGAACATTCGTAGTCGTCCTCAGTGCCTAACAAATTTCATATTTACACTCGTAAAAAAGGAGTACTTCAGTTCCGCTGAACACATCTATTTGAAAATACTTGATTAGTCCCTGGGATATTATGTGAATATTCTTCCACTGATGATCGCCAGGGCTACTACTAGAAGTCTAAAATGCAGATGGAGTTGATATTCAGGTTGCACCTGGGAGTCAAGGGAATCTAATTTCATTATATTTCAGTAGTTCTTAGACAACCAGACCCTTCCTTCAAGCTATTGAGCATGTTGGAATTATAGGTGTATCCCCATGTGCAAAGTTGATGCAAATTTAGTTTTAATGGAAACCAAAAATAAAAAGAACCTAACAGTAATTAGCAATTAGTACTATTTATGGGTTGAAGGCTGATAAGACAGAAGATCCTTGAAATTAGACCTGAATTTCTTAGATTGTAATTTTTGTTAAATACATGAGAAGAAAGTTTGTTACAGAAAAGATATGTAGAAAAGAAAAGGTTGATTCTGTGAGTTTGGTGTTGGACAGTGAATGGATTCTGACTGCTTGAGGCACGTGTTTGGATTGGTTTGGAAGAGAGTGGGAGAATTATAGATGCCATTTCAGAAGAACAGTGCCTATGGAAGTATCTATAGAAAAGGAACGAAGTAGAAACAATAGCTGTGAGAAATAGTGGAGAGACGTTGTGTAAAAGATGAGTCACTAAACAGATTGCTCTCCTGAATGGAGTCAAGAAGCTTGAAAGAGGCTTTGGGACCACCATAGACGTGCGAATGATGTTTGTTATTTGGTTTTTAGGAGCATTAGCAACTAAGACCATATTGCTCCGTGAATATCCGGTGGTCATTCTCTGACCTTTCCGCATCTTCCGTATTTGGTGGTGACGGGCTCGAACCCCTGTTTAATCAAGAAGCGTGTGCTACGCACTGCTGCTCCTTCCCACCTGGCTACGGAGGCGCCACGTGTCAATAAATTCCATGGTAGGACGGATGAGATTTATAAATCCTAAACAGTTGTTTAGAAGAAAAGTAACGCCGAGAGTGAAAAGGAAAACTCAGGTTTTTTTTTTTTTTTTTGTTACAGAAGAAGCAGTATTTGAGACGTGTTTACAAATCTCTAAGAGAGTTATGTGATGTCTAGAAATCAAAGCGTCATCAAAGATGTGTATAGGAGCAGTAGACTTTTTTGCTGGAAATAAGACCGGACTGTGTTTTAGAAGGGTTGAAGTTAACTAAGTTTTCTTCCTCCCATTGGAGAATTACCGATCAGCATTTAAGGGAGTGGTGTTGGATATTCGAGAAGTCAAGGCTGCTTATGCAAGAAAAGATTTCTCAAACTGGAAGGTAGAATGTAGTGTGTATCATCAGCAAAATTCGAAATTCTGTGTCCATACCAGAAGGAAGATTGACAAACCCCCTATAACACTGGATAATGCGAGGTGGTAGATGACATCACAGCCAGTGCAATATCACTATCACCAGGAGGAACTGGACAAACATTTAGAGGGGATTGTTTTGTAATTTTTTTTTGTCTGATTCTGCATAAGTACACTTGCTTTCTTGCATCACATGCCACTACTACTACCATCACTTTGCTTAATAGAGGCTTGAAGTGGCGAAAGGCACGCTTGGTCTCCAGAGAAAAAAACTAGGGATCGCGATGGATACACATTCAATTCATTGGAAGTAATCACCCGAATTTAAAACAAAAGGACAATTTTCACTGTAGGCCTAGATAATTTAGTGTTTTACTTGCGCTCGCCGGTTTAGTAATTCGTCAGGGACTTCGATATTAAATTGTTTTGGTACACAGTATGAACCATATGTACTCTGCAAAGAAAAATATCACAATGTTTATGAACTAGATTGAAAAATGGCGCTAGTTTCTTCATTTTTTTTTTTTTTTTTTTTTTGTTGGCACATCGGCTTCTGTGGCCATAAAATGCACCTCCCAAAGTTTTTTTTGCACTACTCTGATCCAAGCCCGAGGCGGGATTCGAACCCGCACCTTTGGGTTGACAAGCATGTACTTCACCCACCCGGCTAGCCCGGTCGGCTCTTCATTTGTTTTATGTATTTGAAATGCTGTGTCCATACCAAACGGAAGACAAAGGCAACGGAAAGCAATTGGTAAGCCTTATTAGTAATATGAAAATTACAAGCACATAAATTTATTGAATTTTAAGTGTTTGGGAATCTTTAAAAAGTTACGAAAACACTGTTAATTTTAAGAACAATCCTAGTAGAAAATGATATCGAAAGCTTATTTATGATTTGATTATTTTATTGAAAACCATCCCAAATTCTGTGAACGCATTAACACAATATTAGAATTTACTTTTTCTTATAATGATAAAAAGCAAATTAATAAACTGAAATCGAAATTTTTCCTTCAATAAAGCACTTCTGCAAATCAACCTAGGCAGTATTTGGAGTTTACAAAATGTATATCCAAGTTGAATAAGCAGCATTAATATACCTACAAATAGAAAAATATTAGGATTAGGGTATGGTGAACTCTTTATTGGAATTCATATGGAATGCTTAAAATTCATTATATTCTCATATACACGAAAACACTTCAGTGGGAAAATAATCAAAATTATTATTTAACGGCACGGAAGCTTTTTGTTCATATCAGTAAGGCATATTTATCTGTAGAAATGTGTATTCATAACCCAATTTGCATATTGTACAGGTTAAAAAAAATTCAATGAGTGACTGACGAGTACCCCCCCCCCCAGATACAGCCTCGATTGAGGACGTCTTCAACGGGAATGAATCCAGTTCCCATCGACCGAGTGTCAGACAGTGAATAATTATGCTGACTAAGCATTCCAGGGAAAGATCTAACAGTTTCGGTGAAAATCTGGCAGAATCAATGTTTCTCCCAAAAGATCTCAGAAGCACTGGGTTGAAGTGGCAACAGATATTCTGCAAAACTCTCGTATCTCTGCAAGAGCCAAAAGTGGAGGACCATATTAGCTAGTTTCAATTTAACAATAATAGTTTCTATAAGTTTCAAAAATGCCCAACTGTTGAATGCACCTCCACCATGACTGACGCAGGTTAGGTGAAAATAGCAATTTGATGGACGACCAAACATGCCTCCTTAAAATTCATCAGCAACCATATATCGAGGGGTTAATGTCAAACAACGTTAACTATAAAATCACGTACATATATTCGATTATTTTATGTTATTTCCTTTGTATTATTATCTGTCCCTATCCATGTGCTTGCTGTATTTGCAATAAATGAATATTTGTTTATTATTAAAGTTATCTCAAAACTCAAGGCTATATTTGTTTCGAGGTTCGCCCCAGATACAACTGAAATAGAACTACAAGATTATATTAATAGCTTTTGTAAGTCTAATGTTAAGGTAACCAAACTGAAATCACGATTTTCACAAGAATACTCATCTTTTTAAAGTTGCATATAACGAGGACAATGAAGTAAGAATTCTGGACACTAATAACTGTATTGAAGGAACATTGATACTGCTTTTTCGCGAGAATGTAAGTACAAGGTCAAAATCAATAAACCCATATCCACATACATAATCCAGAAAACTGAAATAAATAGCAATTACAGATAATCAAGAAAACACAGAAAAATAGAATTCTATCTCGGAAAAAATAAGAATAATTTACGAGACAATTTTCCATGTTGTTATGAAAACGTGCAATGTGTGAACAATACCAACTTTAAAGATTTTTCGCTTATATTAAAAAGAAGATTATGATATATACTTTTTAATGAAAACATGGCTCACGCATGATTTTAAGACAGTGAATTGGTCCCACCGGGATTTGACGTTATTCGGCGGTGGGCTCATGATCTGGTTAACATTGAAGGTATTTTCTTCCAACTAGGCAGCGGACCTTATTTTTGCTATATTATGATTGTCTACCTTCCACCACCACCTGTTGATAATCACCTCTTATGACTGAATTGGAGAACATTATCGACAAAAATTTTTTATGAGCACCTGGCACTGGACCATTTAATTGTTTTAGAGAACTTTAATATGTCACATGCCTACAACGGATGTAATGCCAATCAAACTGTGTGGACACTGAAAGGTAGATTCCAAAAAATTTTCTTTTCTTTAAACTTGAATCAGAACTGAAATTTTATAACTAAAAATGAAAACTACTTGGATTTAATTTTCACCAACTTTCCTTTGGAGATCTGTAAGTCTACAAAACTTCTCAAATCAACCACAATCCCATGGCTTTTTCTATTAAGAAGATTTCAGTTAAAGATACTGATTGGGTCGAAAACAGAAGCTTAATTTCAATATAGTGAAATAGCTGATATGAATTATGCATTCAAAAACTTTAATTGGGAATTAATATTAAAAACCATGGATCCCCAGGAAGCTCTGGACTGCTTTATCAAACCATTAATGTATTTAAAAACAACCTTGTTCCATGCTATAGTGCTCCAGACTCAAATTACCCACACTGGTTCTCTAAGGAATTAAAATCCCTGTCAAAGAAACGTAATTGCATAGTAGATTTAAGACAAATAAGGAAATACGTTTGTACAGTAATCAGTTATTATTGTACAACCTATATTGTTATTTCAAGGCAAAAAATCAAAACGACGACTTACCTGAAGTTAACGACGAATTTAGACAACGACTTACCTGAAGTTAATGCAACTTTTCCCCTCAATTACATTGATACATTATGAGTATTTGAAATAAACCTAGCAGAATTGTTGAGCACAATCCATAGTATGAAAAAGGCCTTCAAGACGAGGACCGGATGGTATCCCTACTGTTTTATGGAAAACATGTGGAACTATACTGGTTAAGCCACTCCTTCACTTAATAAAATTGTTCTTTGGGAGTGGAATCTATCCCACTCAACTTAAAAAGGCTTTTGTTACTCCTGTTTATAAAAAAGGAGACCCATCATCACCCAACAACTACAGACTAGTTTGTCAATTAAATACACCCTCAAAGATAATTGAATCCATTGTAATGAAGCAGCTATTTAATTTTATGAAACAATCTGTCAGATTTCTCTCACGGATTTATCAAGGGACATACCACATGCACTGATATGATCTCAGGTGCTTGGAGGGGAGAGAAATATCGGCGACTTTTAAAGGTAAGATCACACATCCTTTTAAACCAGAAATAGGTGTCCCGCAGGGATCATCCTTGGGCCCGCTGCTATTTCTGTGCGTCAACGACCCTCCAAGCATTCTTGGAGGCTACCAAATCAAAATTGGCAATTTTGCAGACGACATAAATTATAACTATTCGCAATATCAACGATTGTACCGTTCTTAACGATGCTCTGCAACGAGTGATTCAGTGGCTGAATGAAAATAGAATGGTTGTAAATGAAAATAAGTGTGAGCTGATGAGTTTTGCCAATGTACACAAAAAAAAACTTAACTTTTCTTACTGCATCAACAACAAAGCGATCAAAAAAAGTTAGCTCTGCCAAAAACTTGGGTATTTTCATCAAAAGAAAATCACTTTCCTTTGATGTACATGTCTCAAACATTGAGGGCAGCTAGCAAAAAACTAGGATTTCTTAAAAGAAATAACAGAGACCGATCAATTGGCACTTTTCATATGTCTTTACAAACTGTTAGGCCAGTCCTAAAATAAGCCCCAAAAGGTATGGCCCCCACATGCAATTTACCAAAAACAAGAAATTGAAAATATCCGAAAAAAGAGCAATACTAAGAGTGACGCATATTCTTCGGACTTGAAACGCTGGAAGAAAGAAAAGACAAAGCCGATCTACTGCTATTTAACCAGCTGGTAAATGGTACCATAAATTGCCCTCACCTCGTCTGACAAATTAACTTCAACGCACTGAAATGCGCTTTAAGAAACCATCCATTGCTTAAACCACCCTATGAAAGAACAAATTATGGATATTGCAACTACTACAACAGGACTGCAAAATCAATTAACAAAGTAAACTTGGAGATATTTGATACCTCTGGGCTCTTCAAGAGGCAACTTAAATCTCTAACCGCACCCGTTACCTGAGCCTTTAAATTGCTTTTTTCTTCATTTATTTACTTTTCCGTTTTTTACCTGATAAAATTTGTATTCCAAGTCTCTACTTTGGAGCTGTGTAACTTTTTGTTGCTGCACACTAAGGCATGTTTTTTGCTGTTTAAATAAATAAATAAATAAATAATTTCTTATATCATATATGCATTCAATATTAAGCCAATCATTATCCGCTTTCGTTACTGAAAACCGGAGAGTAAGTCAATGGGATGATGTACACTGAATCTAGAAATAACTAGCACAATATTTCATGGATAAAGTCCAAATAACTGAATGATTGGATTTACGAAGAGGGGTTACTTTCAACAGTTTCGGAGCATAACTGCCATTCGCTTCATCCGTATTCTCTACACTGCAGGCCAATTAGCAATCTGTCATTTCTAGTTTATCTACAAGAGACAAAAGATGAGAAATAAATCTGTCAGCAAAATAATCTTTTATTGCTAACTTAATATTATCTTTTTCATGTCGAACAGTTTAACCGCCTCGAATAAAATTCTTCTCTCCAATCACGTGACACGTAAATTTCACACTTTCGTCCCACCAGAGTACATCAGGGGATGCATCTTCTTGTTATCTTATGTGGCGGTGACATCACCGTTCTCTCAGTAATTGGGCTTTTACGAGTTTTCGGCATGTTAACAAGAACACGCCTAACGAGAGTGCTAGCAACATAAAAGCTGAAAATATAACTTTATGGCCATTCGAGAGTTGAGGAGAAAGTGCCTAGGTAAGTTATTCGTGGCTAACGGCCGCGAAATCAAACTGACATCACGTAAATATTCAATTCACTTGCAATTAGATATAAGTTTAGAAATGCTAATGATTAGTTTATTTTAGACAGCATTCGACTTTATATCGATCTTGCACTAATTCAGAGCAAATGCATCGCATCTTCATAAGATGTTTTATATAACAGCGTTATTTTACCCGGTCTTCAGAAAACTACCACTAACACTTTGATAAAAAATTTCTTTCCGTTTAGTTAAATAATCGGTGTTTTATGTTTATAAACAAAACATAGCCAAACTTCAGTCGAGATGTTCTTAATGTTTTGTAACATCCATTTCTAGCATTAATTACTCGGTGATAAGCTGTCAATAATCTTATGAACTACTTTCACAAATACTTCAAATACTATTTAAGTTGCATTTTAATAAAATATTTATTGCTTTTCAAATGGACGTTTATTGTAGTTGTTACCAAGACAAAAGTTATTTTTGGTACTTAAAGGTATTATTTTGGTAAAGATAGGGTCCATTCTGTTGTAGGGCGTAGTTGGTAAAGAAAATAAAGACACGCCTCAGAAAATTACTCTCCAACGACTGCAAAAGATCTATTACTGGCTTCCAGTGGAAGAGCCACAAAGAACGCTAATATAAATAAATAACTTGATTCGTATTGCTTTGTATGCAGATGAGCCATAATAAAAAATAATTTATTTTGGAAATTATTGTTCACGAGCCAAATAATATAAATGTGAGCGTAGTTTAATTTATAAAATTAGGTTGACACGTACTTGCCATTGCTTTTTATCCTCAGGAAGTTGAGATTTTTGCAAAATTCTAAAAGGTAAGGTTATAAGCGTTATTTCTGTAATAGTGGAAAATGTACAGTGAAGCTGATAAGCTACTTTCGAAAGTATTTGTTTAGTCAACCAAATGCAATTAAATGTTCCTATCAGTTAGTACTAACTTCAGCATTATTAAAAGTTACAGTAGCTAATTGCAGATCACAAAATGATAAAATAAAATTACCGACTTTTTTTTTGCGACAAAAAAAAAAAAAAAAAAAAAAAAGAGTAAGATATTTGTACTTACCCGCAAAGCACTTCTTGCTTGCAGAACAGCTGTCTTTACAGGGTAAAAAAATGCCTTATTGTGATTTGCAGGTTTTGCAAGTGAATATATTTCGTCAGTAAAGTACTAAATACGATTACTACTTATAATTAAAAAGTTTCATCTGTTACTTAGTAGACATCGCATAAGAAAAAAATGTTAGTAGCGGGCAACCGGAAGGCCTGTTGTTTGTCCGCCAGTTCTTGTTTTAATATCGTATGTTGTTGCTTGATTATTGTGCCTTCGTTAGGTTTGCAGTTTTGTGAAGGGGAACACTGTTACCGCTGACACACACGCACACTCTATGGTTCCACAACACCTAAATGTGCTTTGGCGAAGTGTTTTGTGGTTATAGTATCGTTTGCAATTTTGTTGAATACACTAAACAACAAATTCTAGGTCGTATCTTGTTAAGGGCATGAAAGTAATTTTACTTTATAGATTTTGGGGGTGCTAAGCATGGAAATAGGGCTTAAAATCGCAGATTGGCTCTTATTTTCGAGAAAATTAGTTTTTTATATTTGTACCAGGTATTGTTTTTATTTTATGGCATTAAGATGTAGCTGCATTAAGTTCCTTGTTTGATACATTAAGATGTATCAAACATCGCATAATACATTAAGATGCATCAAACAAAGGACCTTTTCGCCTTTCGCTTGTAGTCAGCTTCAGAAGCATCCCTTTTCACCAAACAACAATAATCGGCTAACATGGCTGCACTCCATTTACTTTTTGATCTTTGTTCCATCGCTGCGATGTCTTGATGAAAGTGCTCACTATGTTCGTCGCTGACGGCACCACAGTTTGGCGGGAAGAAATCCAGGTGCGAGTGCAAGAAATGCATCTTCAGTGACATGTCGCACCACAGTTTTTCGTAAGAAGTAATGAGATCTTCCACAAGCTGCCTGTAGTTGACGGCTTTAACATTTCCTAGAAAACCAGTCAACATTTCGAAAGGCTTTCCACGCTGATTTCTCGCTATTATTAAGGACACAATCGAACAGTTTGTTTTTGAAAAATTGCCTTACTTGTGGACCAATTAAATCGCTAGCCTTAATCTTCTCTGTACTAAGTCTTGGGAATTTGTCTTGCAAATATGTGAAAGCAGGACCATTCACTTCCAAAGCCTTCACAAAATTTTTCATGAGCCCCAGTTTGATGTGGAGTGGTGGATGCAAAACTTTATTTGGATCTACCAGTGGTTCACATGCAAGTCTTCATTACAGGTGTTAATTGTAGCGGGCAACCGGTTTTTTCGCTGAGGCCAACTCCTCTTCTCGTAGTGCATATTCTTGGCCCGACTATCCCACTCGCAGAGAAAGCAGCAATATTTAGCGTAACCCTTTTGTAGTCCTAATAAAATGGCAATTACAAGGCAATTGTAATACTACATTATTGACCGGCCTTAGCACATTTGATGAGAGAAAAAAAATCAAGGTACAGATAATGGAAGAGGTTTAGGGGGGTGAAATAAAATAATTCATCCTATAAGAATAATTTCACTGACACAATCTGAGCAAACATTAGATCGGAATACTTAAAACAGTAATCCCAGATCTTATTTTTCGCATTATTGTAAATACAAACGATACAATGGCCATGAGAGAATCTAACGAACAAGGGACCACCCAAGTTGCGATCTGAACTATCTAGAGGACTATTAAAAGTGACTACCTTGAAAAGTTAGTAAACAGCAAAAATGCTGGAAGTGTGGTTAGGATTGATATTTTGGTAGGTGAATGGTTGTTAAAGTTATTAAGTAATCGCAAAGCCTCATCTCTACCAGCTGGACCGTGTAAATATAAATTCTAAGCTGAAGTGAACACTGCAAGCAGGAGAAAGATCTCTGGATTAAAATATATTTAACCCACTCCACAAAATTTAATTACAGCCTCTATCGTGTTTCCCAACTCTACAAGTCACTCATGAAAGTTAGGATGGAGAACGGAAGCCGGAAAGTTCCTCGTGATTTGTACAGTTGGGAATAAAATAGAGGCTATAGTGAAATTTTACACAATGCGGTAAAAATAATTTAACACTGAGGAGATTCCAGATTAGGAATTTCCTCTTTTTCATTTCTCCACTCTTATTCTGTTAGACTTCTGAAAAATATCAGAGTAAACATTTGAGTGGACAACTGGGGTGAATGGTTGTTGAGGGAACTGAACTTTGTCAGGAAAAAGTATGTTTGGAACTGAAGTTTGTCAGGAACTGAAGCCACAAATACTTGTGAAATAATGAAGAAGTTTTTAGAAAGTTTAAATCATTTTCGCAGATAAGTTTGTTCTACTTATTAATTTAATATATTCTATTCATGATACATTGTGAAAATAAGGTAAAAGTAAGGGGGAAATATGCACGAATTAATGAAATTTTTGGATATGGCGTACAGGGAAAGAATACATTATGCTCCAGAACAAGTTCTCGTGGAGTAGTGAGTCGCAAAAACGGTTCTCGTGGAGAAAGGGTTTTTTTTTTTTTTTTCTTTTTTTTCTTCTTCTTTAGTTGTTGGCGCATCGGCTTCTATTGCCATAATGCACCTCCCAAAGTTTTTGCATTTTTTTACTCTGATCCAAGTCCGAGGCGGGATTCGAACCCGAGACCTTTGGGTTGCCAGACAGGCACTTTATCCACCTGGCTAGCCCGGTCGGCTGTTTGTTTGTTTTGGGTTTTATTGGAGCATCAGCGACTAAGGCTTTAATGCGCCAGAACCAGGTCATGTAAAAGAAATGATTTATATATCAGCGACCTAAAAAATTAGGTCACTACGTCAAGATGTATAGAAATAAGGATATGTAAAAAGTTTATAAAGACGGTAACTTTTAAATACGTGTAAAAATATTTAAACATTTTAAATAGCTAAAAATAGCTGATAAATTAGCGTTGTCGGATAAAATCTGACTGAGTGTATGAGGCTCAAGTCAGATGGTTAAAAGCAGTAAAATATAGACGACGTTCGTGCCTGTAAAGTGGGCACTCAGATAAAATGTCTTACTGTTAAAAAGGTGTCAACATTGCTCACACATAGGAGTGTAATCCGCTCTCAGCAGGAATGAATGAGTAAGATGACTGTGTCCTATGCGGAGGCGGAGCTGAACAACTTCCTCTTGGCGGTTCCTGCGCACACTCGGCTGCCATGGTTTTATTATAGGCTTTATCTGATAGATTGTTCGTGACCTGCCCATGTCAAGATTGTTGCCACTGAGAGAGTAATCTTTTGCGTATTAATTGCCTGTAGTCTGTATAAGGAACTAACAGGCTAAGGTTCTTCTGGGGTTCTGGTGATCTGGCAGCAGCGTCAGCCAGTTCATTACTCTTGATCCCAGTGTGGCTAGAGATCCAGCAGAAACGGATGTCAAAGCAACGACCAAAGAGAGAATATAACATCCGCTGAACCCGGGTCAGGAAAGAATGAGGATTATATTTCATCCCCGATAAAAAGCCTGTAATATACTTAAGGAATCTGTGTACACCATACACCTTTGGTAGTTATGGGTTTTTATATGGTTCAGGGCTAATTCAATTGCATACAACTCTGCTGAGTAGGTGCTGCATTCGTCGGGTATCGTCTCAGATACAGTGTTATTTGGGAAGATGGCGGCAGACCCGACGGAAAACTCCGACTTGGAGCCATCAGTGAAGACAGGCAAGAAGTCGGGGTATTTAGCTCGGTGGGCAGCGTACAGTTTTTGGTATACAGAGTTCGAAGTGGTGGCCTTTCCCCTGCTTGTTAATAGAGAAATTGCATGTTGGTGTTCGAGCATGCCACGGTGGAGCTGGTTGCCTTGTGGATATGGCAACATTCTCTATGGTTATATTCAGCTCTCTGATTAGCTCCTGTACACGAATACCAAAGGAACGGTTGGCAGTCTGGCGGGTTTTATAGATTTTCCCGTCGTGGCTCAAAAACGGATGGCCACGTGGGATGGCCTGGCAGGGATTTTAGTTTTAAAGGGTATTGTAAAGACAACTGAGCTGTATCATGGCCGCCTTCTTACTCACACGTGCTGTTCATCGCTTCGTGAAAATGTGTCTGGATTATGCGTTTTAAGTTTAGTATGGTAATTAAATTGTGTACTCAAGGATTTACCTACATCAGTGGATCACAGTGGTGAGATTTGTTTTCTGTTTTATTGGGTGAGATAGTGTATTTCAACTCGTTTTTGATTCAACGCTGGCAACAATGTGTCAGCTCACCATGGCGGCATTGTTCTAGCGTTGAAGAGTGGCATTCCATTTATTTCCCTTCCACCGCGGTTAAACTGCACCCTTGACTGGGGAGGGTGACCCCCTGTGTTATATATTGAATCACAATTTGACAGAAAGCTTATGAGAACTAGAACCTGTAGAGTATCTACTAATTAAAATATGTTTAATCTAAATTTTAAGCATTCATATTCCAGTTAACACGTCACTTAAGCTCCTGACAAGATCAAGTGGTGACAGGATTAGTGATTGTTCCTCCCCCACTCCCACCCAACGCTGCAACTTTCTCCTCTGGTCATCGAATGGAAGAAGTTCACTACCGCTACAGTTACTGAACAATGATTTCTAAATTTTTAATGTGCTTCCCCCCACCACCCACCTCACGTGGAACCTAAAATGTTAGACGCGATTGATAACCATGCACCATAGACAGAAATAAAATCACCGTCGTATTTGTTGACCTCAAATCTACTAAAGGTAGTTCCAGCTCCCTGGTGTTCTCCCCCCCCCCTCAGTGACCTGTGGGGGTGAGCTGAAACTTTGACACGCCATATCTCGGCTTGAACTTGTGCTACGAACTTGTAGTCAACAACATTTGCAATCTTGTGAATCATTTTCCACAACGGTATGCATTACATTCGTTTATTTGGAATAGCTCGGTAATCAGAATTTTGGTGCAAGATGCCACAAGATACTGATAGCAACACCGCCAAAATAAACACTGCTCCGCAGGAAACAGCAGGCAGTATTCTATTGGAAACTGTGCAACTTGAGTATACAGTGGAAACGAACTCTGCATCCAAGCGGAAAAATAATAAAAAAACAGGTCGTTGAACAGAGCGACAGAGACACAAGAAGCCAGCAAGGGACGAGAGGAAGTCAGAACATCCTCTGCTCTCAAGCAGAAAATACCAACAAGTAAAGCAGGACGAAAACAGAGTCGCTATATCCGACTCTCTCAGAGGGGACGGAACTGGAAAAAACCCTCTCCCTCAGAACAACGTTAAAGAACCTCCTGAAAGATACCAGCAACAGAATAACTACTGGACTTCGAGGAAAAGTGTCCATCTGGACAAAGCTGGAGACAGTCCTATTACAAACCAATCTAGAGTGCGAAACAGCTAAAGCGAAACTGGATGCCCTCCAATCCATGGGAGCAGACCAAATGCCACAGCGCGCTCCCTCGTATGCGCAAGCGCTGAGGACCCGACCGATTGCTGACCCAACTCCAACTGCGACTACAGCGATGAAACGCAGGGCCTTCCTGCCAACACCACATTTGGTAATAGTGCGTCCGACCTGCACAGACCCAGCGAGCAGGTCAAAAATTTAGTGGTCACAAAGTTGGCAGACGACTTCAGAGATAACAAAATAAAATCGGTAAGTAAGACTCGAAACGTAGGGATTATCATTGAGACTCAAACAAAAGAGGACGCAACAAAAATCCTACAAAATGAGAAGATTCAAACACTCGGACTTTAAGCCCTACAACCTAGATGCAAAGGACCTAGCATAAGGATATGTGTATATGTAATGGGCGGCACTTAGAACGTCTGTTCAACTCCGCCTCGTGTCTCTGTGAAGAACAGTATCACTACAAATGGGCCAGATATGATATGTGTGTGACGTAGGTTTGTGTGTATTGTGTGTGTATTCTGTTGTTATGTTCTGGCCACTTGGCTTCAGTCACCTGGACAGATGATTCTGGGTACTCGTCCACACCACGGGAAAGTGGGCCAGTTCCAGTAGAGCACGTAATGCCTCAAAAGAGACTCTGACCCACCTGATGTTGCCAAAAGGTGGGCCAGATTCCTCCGGGGGCTCATTCCAGAGGAGAAAAAAAGGAGCGAGAGAGAAGGAAAAAAAAATAATAATAAATAAATAAAAAAATAATAATAATAAAAAAAGAAAAGAAAATAATAATAATGATAATAATAAAATAAACAACCCGTGGTGCTGGTTTAAAAAAAAAAAAGTATATATAACCTCGACAATGATCTGACACCAACTGCTCTCCAGGAGGAGCTGTATCACAGAAACCTCCAGCACGCACATCCGGAAGAAGAAGAACCCGCCAACTTGAGCATTCCCAAATTCAAGACGAAAGCCAGAACAGGAACAGGAAATACTTACCACTGGGTCGTGGAGTTGTCACCAGCGGCCTGCGGCACGCTTAGCCAGACCGACAGTGTTTATAAACTGAGGCGGTCACCGCTTTAGGGAGCACGTAGCTGTCCCTAAGTATTTCAGATGTTGCCGGTTTGGGCATACCACTTTGGGCACTCTCTTGAGCGGATCTTTCTTTCCAAACTCCTGGGGAGGAGAAGCTTGCCTTTCCTTGCCTCCCCAATTTTCTCACTGTAGTGGGGCACGGGCATGCCTCACTACCTGCAGGGACTATCTACTCTGTCGGCCCCTTATTTCCAACTTCTTCCCCCCAGTCTTCATCCTTCCCCCAAACTTTTGTCTTGCACAGCGTTTAGCCCTACATTTCAAAATCAAAAGAGAACATCAAAATTCTTGCCCGAACCTATTTGGTTTTTAAAACTCACTTTCACCGCACAGCCCCACGTCGCATACTATTAATACTAACTTGCTAAGTATCACTAATATCAACCTCGATTTATTTATTATAATTATTATTTTATTTATTTTTTTTTTATTTTATTTTATTTTTTGGTCCTAGCCACTGAAATCCCAGGAAAGTAAGTGGCAAGACCAGCCAGAGTACAAATATTGGTAACACCCGGCCGGCCGGCCTCCCTGTGGCAGGTATTGGTAACGTCGGGTCTCACTAGGGGCCCGGCGGCTAACAGGCTGGATGAACAATGGGCACAACAAACTACACAGTACATATCCCACACACTTTTAAATCTCTGGCTTGTCCGATACAGAGAACATACGCGGAGATGGGAGAAATCCTAGGTGCCGTCAGACCCCAAACATACCTAATAATACCTGTGCCCAAACTCAACCCACTTGTGGCCACGACTTCAACACGTGTCCGAATAAAGACAAGCCGCCGACCTGTGTAAATTGCGAATTCCATAAACTACCAGCAGAGCACTCAATTAGGGACAGCGAATGTCCAGTGGACTGTAAAGCAAAGAGCACTTTCCAAATGATACTAGATTATGGCCACACGCCCTGAATCCTATAACATCAACAGGATAAAATTCATAATCTTATAGGCCAGGGGGTTACCCCCTGGCCTATAAGATAGTGCAGGATACCAGAGAAACACCCTGGGCCTGCATACTGATTCGGAATCCAAATATAACAGCAAGAAAACTAACCAACTACTGCACATCTTGGGCTGCATGTGCCCATATTATCACGCCCCTGGGTGAATTTTATGCGGTATCGTTATACTGTCACCCAGGTAAAGATATACTACCAGTAACCAGATATCTGAGGAGCCTCCAGACAGACTTCCCAAACAGTAAGATTGTCGTGGGGCGGATGTGAATTGCACGTCCCCAGAGTGTTCAGCGAGACCACGGATAGGCGTGGAGTACAGAATGGGCAACGACTTGAAGATTACTTAGCGAATAGTCCGTACACAGTCCTCAACCGACAAAACAATCTGGCAACATTCTTTAGTTCGATGGAGGGAAACCACAATCGATGTCGCTCTGGCTACCAGATCTCTCGCTGGCCACCTAACATCGTGGACCGTCCAAGAAAGCTGGACCACGTCGGACCACAGGGCCATCACGTTTGAGCTCCAACGCTCCCTTAGTCAACACCAAGCAGTGAGGCAGGCACAGCCGAGATATGCCATAGAGAAGGCTGATTGGCCACTCTTCCAAGCCACACTGACCACAGCAGCCCAATCGCTGAACATCATCGGACTCAGCCCGGATCAGCACCAGATGACGGTCGCTGGTCTCATCACTGAAGTTGCCAACACCTCTATTAAAAAGAAAAACCCAACTCCAGGGGCTGTACCCTGGTAGTCTCCAGAGCTACAGAGGCTTAGGCAGGAGGTGCACAGGAGAAGGAAACTCTTCCAGCGGGCAAGGCGCTCCCAGCCGGCAGTGGAAGTGGAGGCACTAAGACAGAACTTCCGAGACGCAAGGAACCTGTACACTGCAACAATACACCGGCGTAAGATGCGCAGTTGGGAACACCTTGTTTCTACCACTTGGAATGATAACCCCTGGAGTGTTATCACAAAGGCCCACACATCCAAATTTAAATTAACACCAAAATTATTGCCCGCCCCATTAGGCCCTCTAGAACTTGTCATTTTAGCGTACAACCCCATGGTCATTTCGGCGAACAAACCCCACATACTATCTCTTAATAGCGATCTTTCAATAATACCACCGCTATTGTTTTTTTTTTTATTTTTTAGGACCCAACCGTTGAAATTCCAGGAAATTAGGCGGCGGGACCTGCCAGAGTATAATAAATTTCAAGGTACACCTGACCAGCCTCCTCGTTGGCACAGTACGGATAACGTCGGGTCCCATCAGGGGCTCGACGGCCAATAGGCCAGAAGAACAATGGGCACAACATACAACACAAAACATGATCCACACACTTAAATCTCTGGTCTTGACAGAGTACTGTCCCTCGATACAGCGAACACTCGCGGAGATGGGAGAAATTCCTGGTGCCGTTTGACCCTCAACATATTTTGTAAAGACAACTGTTTCCTACGAAGCGATAGTGATGGCTCATATGCTTCGACGGGAAGGGGGTTGTAGGCCGCACTACTGCGCACACAGTACATCAATTGCATTATTAAAAGAAATATACTAAATGTTAGTTTGTTATTTTGGTTTTTAGGAGCATTAGCAACTAAGGCCATATTGCTCCGGGGATATGCGGTGGTCATCCCTGACTTTTCCGCATCCTCCGTATTTGGTGGGCACGGGCTCGAACCCCGGTCTAATCAAGAAGCGTGTGCTACGTACTGCTGCTCCTGCCCACCTGGCTACGGAGGCGCCTAAATATACTAAATATTTTGGTATTTTCTCTTGCACAAAAACACACGATCCCATAACCATCAATATTTATGAAGGCTCGTATAAGTTAGGAATTTTATTTACATCATAAATTAGTGTATCTCCATAAGGATAACCAGTATATAAATATTACCTTTATTTTCATATAATTTAACCATGTGAATTTGTGAAAGTTGACAACATTTTGGAGGGATGCAGGATGTGCAACAAACGCCAGACGACTGCCATTCGACGTGCTTGCATTAGCTGGTCCGGATGCCACCTATAGAGTTACAAATAGGTTTTGTTCAGTGGATTATCTAACGGCCGGCCTACGAAAATCGTTTTAAAGCTCTATCCGCGAAATATAACGAATACTGGATCTTGCCATGATAACATTATAATCTCAAAAGACAACTTATACTGCATGATAGAGTTAGTTAGTTAGTTAGTTGGTTGGTTTTTAGGAGCATTAGCAACTAAGGC
Source organism: Mastigoproctus giganteus (assembly GCF_048544385.1). NCBI lineage: Eukaryota > Metazoa > Arthropoda > Arachnida > Uropygi > Thelyphonidae > Mastigoproctus > Mastigoproctus giganteus. Next base: position 179,752,345 of record NC_143575.1, on the reverse strand, counting down.
CATATTGCTCCGGGAAATGCGGTGGTCATTCTCTGACCTTTCCTCATCCTCCGTATTTGGTGGTGACGGGCTCGAACCCCGGTCTAATCAAGAAGTGTGTGCTATGCACTGCTGCTCCTTCCCACCTGGCTACGGAGGCGGCACACTCTGCATGATAGAAGAGATGGGTGAAACGCCAGAGCTGCTCTAGAAGGCTCCAATGAGGAAAATGCTGGTAATGCATCGGGAGACGAGCTATATATAACTAATTCAATAGTTGAGCTGTCCTTATCAGAAAATACTGCTTTATTTTCTGATAAGGACAGCTCAGTCCTTATCAGAAAATAAACGCTCTCTGTCCACAGTTTTAAAATTCCAGAAAAAAGAATCACTAATTAAGTGTATCTATGTTTACTGGCCGTATTAATATATAAATCCCTGGAAAATATATAAGGCTATGTAAATACAGAAAGTATGGTTTATAACTGTATTTTAGAATTGTACTTTTTTTAAAATAGTTATTTTGTGGTTTGTGGCGCGCTGACGATTTTGTCCATGCACTATCTGTTCAGTGAGCCCAAGTTCATACGTAATGCACCTTCATGTGTTCACAGCACATGACTGAAAAGGTCTTTTCCAACAGTCTGAGATCGGCTAACAACAAGGGTCTCTAATATCCTAGACTTGATTCTCACCAAAAATTCAAATTCCATCCAAAATTTTACAGTGCAGAAACCAATAGCAGTTGACACGAACCATGGTGTCACGTCTATAATTTAGAAGACCACTTCGCAAACAGAGAAACGAGAGATGTTATCATTTCTTTGCATAATGATGATATGTACAGCATTTAGAATATTTTTTAGTTCTGGTGACAACAAACAGAACTTCCAGAAAGGGCAACTAAATTAGTAAGGGAATACTAATCAGTGTCCATGTGAAAAACGGCTTAAAGGTGCAGCTACAAAGCTTGCTAACTAGACGTCTTAGAAGGGGATCAGTTAGAAATATACACTAAGTGAACACTTAATTATGACCACCTACCTAATACTTCGTATGTCCTCCTAATGCCCTCAGTACAGCAGCTATCCGACGTGGCATTGATTCAACAAGATGTCGGAAGCGTACTGGGGGTATGGCCAACCAAGCTGTGTGTAATGCGCCCAGCAATGCAGGTATGGAGGTGATTGGTGTATCCAGACGCCTGATATGCCTTTCCATAGTGTCCCACATGTGCTCTATGGGATTGATATCTGGGGGAGTTCGGAACTGTTCCTGAAACCATTACTGCACAAGTGCCCGATGGCTCAGCGCATTGTCATCTTGGAAGACATCAACGCCATTCGGGAAAAAGTGTTAAATAACGGGGTGTTCACAGTCAGCAAGCAGTTGACGATAGCGGAGACCACTGATACGTTGTTCCACATGCACCAGAGGTCCAAGTTCCTGCCAGAGAAACATTCCCCACAGCATACAACCGCCTCCACCGTTTCGCATTTTTGACACCATGCATGATGGATGAAGAGCCTCATGTTGTTGGCGCCAAATCCGTACACGACCATCCACGGTGTGGAGTAAATAACGTGACTCTCCGACCAGCACACCTGGTTCCAGTCTTCTAACGTCCAACTTGCATGCTCTTTGCACCACGCGAGTCTTTTATGCCGATGAACCTTGATTAGGGTCTTCTGCTGGTATAGCCCATACACCTCAAAATATCTGGCATTTTTTTTGCTGGGTTGGCCCATGTTGTATTGAATGGTTAACTCTTCAACGGTGCTGCGCCTGTTCCCGTCGTCGAACCCGCCGCTCAACATCTAACATCAACCTTTCGCTGACCTTTGTAGTTTTGCCGTCGGGTCGTTGTTTGACCATTTTGACGACAGTCCTGGTACACTAACTACGGGGGCTCTCGAACACCCCATCAGTTCAGCCGTTTGGGAAATCGAGGCACCAGCTCGTCGAGCACCCACAATCTGTCTTTTATCAAAGTCCGACAAATCTTTCCTCTTACCCATTACGCTCGGAATTTTACTACCTACTGAACCACTGACACTTTATCTATGCTACGTAGGTCGACTAACTGCGCACTCTTACCTCACGTGGTCAACTTGTCGCATTCAGTTTTCATAGAGGTGGTCATAATTCAGTGATAACTCAGTGTATAAAGACCTTGAAGAGAATCAGCAAAATTAACAAGAAAGGTATGTTTACTCTGGCAGAATTCAGAAGAACCAGGAAGAAAATATACAAAATTTTTGGGAGTAAAGGTTGGATTAATGAATAAGAATTTTTTTTCCTTTTTGGAAAATGCAAAAAACCGCTGTTCACGTGTTTACTGCGCGAAGATGAAAATCTGTTCTAATATTCTAATACCCGAGTCGCTCCTCTGCCCAATATGACACACTGCATTCTCCTGAATAGGCTTTCCATCAACGAAACAGACCACAGCAGATAGTCTTCCATTCTTCCTGCAAAACCGTCACTAGTGATCAGTAGAGCTCCCGATATGGAACATACTGATCTGGCCCTCACTACACTTTTATCCCATTGGTCTTCCAGGGTATAAACCGATAATCTGCGCAGGGCCATTAAAACCCTTGCATATTCATGTCCATAGCATTCCCGAATAGAACTAACGCTATAGAAATGAGGTGTTATCCAGTTGAACACGGGTTCTCTAACAAAGAACTGCCAAATCCTATGGAGAATGGAAATATCCAAAATTCTAAGATACCGGTAAGTGTCGAGATTCATGATTCTCTGCACAAAATTAGAGTTCTAAGCCAGACCACGAGAAACAGCCTCACAACACCTCCTCCGACTTTCATTGTTTGCACAATGCACTCCGGCAGCAGATTTTTTCCAAGCATCCGCCAAACCAGCCTATCTGGTTGGAAGAGGGTTTAAAAGATTTTCACTCCACTTCTCATTAAACCAATTAAAACTATGTGAAGTTCCGCTTATTCGCTGCCGCTCTCGAATGAAAGCTGAGGTTGTGTGTTCGTTTATACCTTAACCTCTGTTTCTTTTCCTTTCTTTTTTTATCTGGGAACAATTTCCAACAATGTCTTAAATTTAATATGCATCCCTGAAAATCGTTCAGGGTACCCTTTAATCAGCTGGAGTGCGCCCCCGTGGTACGTTATAATGCGTTCATCATTTCTTGCTAAAATCATTAACGGTTGCCTTTGGATGGAGTAGCTGTCAGTACTTGTGCTAATCAACAAACCAGCAATGTGACATCCGCCAGTAACAGTCCTCTCTAAATATAACAAAAAAAAAAAAAAAAAAAAAAAAAAAAAACACGCCTATATAATCTGTCCGTTTCATCTAATAGTTTGTATAGTTCTTCCTTGAACCTATCTAAGCTACCTCTCTACAACAGAACATGGAAGTTTGTTTCAACGATCAATTACCCGGCTGGCTAAAGACAAATTTCTGCATATCTATCCTGCAATTATTCTTCCTCAATTTTAATATATGTCCCCTCATGTATGTAGTCTGAGCAAGAGAAATCATTTCATTCGCACTGAGCTTACTCAATCCATTCAAAGTCTTAAACACCTCAATCAGATCCCCCTCTCTCCTGAGGGTGTAATTTGCAGAAGTGAAGTCTTTCCTCGTAAGACACCCTTTTATTCGTCTCACTAATCTCGTTGCTTTTCTTTGCACCCGTTCCAACAGAACCACATTCTTTCTAAAAGAAGGCATCCAGACCAGTATGCAGAACTCAAGATGAGAGTCTAACCATTGCCTTATACAGCGGCATAATCTCCTACTTCTCCCTTCTGGTAAAATTCTTCAATATCATTGACAAACCCTATGAGCTGTCCTTGGTAGCCTGTTTGCACAGCTGCTCAGAGAACTCTATATCTGACTGCGCAATTATCCCCAAGCACTTTTCATTCTCGACTACTGAGTGTGGTACCACGCAATTGGTACGCTGATCTCAGATTACTGTTACTTTTATGCAGTATCATACATTTTCCAATGCTAAACAAGAATGATTTCTCTTGCTCAGACTAAATATATTACCACTTATCAGCAGATCTGATAATTTTTCTGGATTTTATTGCTATAGCATATGCTGATTACTGTCATTAACCACCCTGCCAACTTTCGTGTCATCTGCAAACTTAAACGTTAAGTCTGATATGCCTTCTTCAATATTATTAATATAGAAAACAATGGGCCCCGCACAGAACTCTGGATGAACCAACATTAGTCCAAGAAGAACAGTTTCCACTGGCAACCGCTCTGTCTTCTATCACTCAACCACCCCTTTGATCCATAGGAATAACTTTCCCTTAATGCCACACTGCTCCAAGTTATACAGCAGCCTTGTGCACAGCAACAGTATCAAAAGGTTGTTGTTTTTTTTTTTAATCTAAATACTGTATATGTCAAAATTATTTTTTTTAAAATCCATTTCCTTTATTACTTTATTCAAAGTATCTAATCAGATTAGTCAGACAACATCGCCCCTTAACAAATTCATGTTGTGACTGCAGTATAACTGCATTCCTGTCTGGATGGCACTGCATTACTTCTTTAGCCAGCGACTATTATTATCTTCGAAACAAAAGTCAAGCTAACAGGTTTGTAATTGGAGAAATATTTATCGCAACAACCTTTGATTGTAACTGTTAAAAGGTTAAATAGTGTTGCCCTTTCCCTTCACGGCCAAAAGGCCAGAGGTTACTGGCCTTTTGGCCGTTCTAAGTACTCATTTCAACCTCTGATCCTCAAATTGTGAACTGAAAATACATTCGCACTGGTATTGGGTGAGTGACCAACTCAAGTTCCAGTTAAACAGTGAAAGTTAAAATCCGCCATTATAAGACATTTTGATTTACTGTCCTACTCTATTGCCTGTACAGTTGGTTCTTGATATTCTCCGACTAGCTGCTGAAATTCGTTCATTTTATTCAAATTCCTTGCATTATTACATAAACAGGTTACATTTTATTTTTTACATTTTACTACCATGATGCATCCCTTACAGCTACTTAACTCTTCCCCCTCTCATCTGTAGCTTTTGGCAGTTATTGTGCTTATTTCATGGTTCCTTTCCAGTATGGTCTCTTTCTAGACTTTGTTGCAGTAGCATACCTTGATTACTATCAATAACCACCCTGTCAACTTTCGTATCATCTGCAAACTGAAACATTAACTTCGCGGTTGCACACAAGTGCCTCCAAGGAGCATGAATGTATATCCTCGATCCATGTACATCTTTTATCCAACTTAGTCATCAATCTTGTATCTTCCAGACGCCAAATCCGTACACGACCTTTAAGGGGCTCACCTAATTACACTCCGATCTTTAATTATCATACGGATTCAAGTGATGGTTTTTTTTTTTTTTTTTTTTTTTTGGACCAGTATGATAGTAGTAATAAAGATCCTGCACCCACTCTGTGAAAAAAAAAAAAAAATTCTATCTTTACTAAAGAAAGACCTTCCACCAACTAGTGCACGCCAGACTGAGAAAAATAACCTCTCCTCCCTCCCATACGCCTTGCAGGGTTCTTCTTGTCTACAGGTAATCGAAAGGCTCTCAATCGACAATGCCCTCATACATCCCCTTCTACAGTGCCTGCGCAGAATTGCAGATAGTAATATTTTAACTTACCTCGCGACATTTTTCCAGCGTTAAACATGACCTCATTTTTCTTGACCAATTCCTCAACTCGTTTTTGATTTATGACATTAGTAGTAACAAATTTTTAACAACATGGTAGTAACAAGGAGACAAAGTTCTCTTCAATTCAATAGTTCAATATCTAAACTATTATAATATTCATGCAACAGTACTCAATGCAATGCATTACTGCTTTTGAAAATCAATTCTCAGTAACAGAACATTAGTTCTGATGAACTTTATACCAACAAATAACTGAGTTGCCATACGCACAAATACCATCTTTTAAATGGAAAGATTTGTAAAAGAGTAATTGGAACTAGTGAGATGAATGGCAGTTGAGGTTGCCGATACAGACAGTGAAGATTGTTTAAATTTCAGTATAGATGAGAAATTACAGTGTTATATTTCTGAGGTGGCTTAAGAAGTTTGCGATGTGTTTGAGATAATTTCTGTTATCATGAAACTGAAGTATCGTAGGATCGCGACATGAATTAGGAAGTAACATGATTAATGCCGTGGTTTTTTTAACATTCTTAAAGACGTAGAGTGAAAAAGTTTCCGAATATTGGCGGTTAAAGAAATGGAAAAAATGTGCAACAACTTCGAGATTAAGTAAATGAAAAATGTAGGGAAAAATTCCTGTAAGAAAAATCAAAACGAAGTTTGAATTGAAGTAAAGCTGTCCACTAAGGAAAAATACATTATGAAAAAAAAATCTACACAGTTACCAGCTAAAAATAAAGAAAACATTTATACTTAAATATCTAGTTTGAAATTAAATAAAAAGGTGGGATGGCGTAATTGGAATTCTTACTAATAAGATGAAACCATAAGCGAAAACAAAAAAAAAAATTAAACAAAATATGCATTGTTGCTTTCAATCCGCCATCATATAAAATGAGGATTTTAATGAAACGAAACATTAAAAAATGCTTTCAATAAAGAATTAATCGAGCAGTACCAAAGCAGAAGAGGGTTCCAACAGGTCTTGCCAAAAGTGTTGGGAACCCCACAAATCACGGCCATCACCGAGAGTGATGATATCACTAGGTTAATTCCCAAAATTTCTCGCGTGCCGACTATTTTAAGTCCCATTGTCACCGACCGTCATTCTGGTGACGGAGAAGGTTCAGTTTCATCAACATAGTCAGCTGATCCGCTAGTACAACTTGCATCATCCTCTCCCGTCGCACATGGCGAGAGGAAAGATTGACGAACGCCTTCACTTCTAGCTTTCTGCTAGCGGGCGGGCGCATGCACTGAAAGAGCAGAACCGGTAGCGTAATGCTGCATGTGCGTCTTCGTCTCACTCACTCACTCCAAACCAGGTGCTGTAAGTCGTAGGTAGAAATTTTCGCAGCTTCGTAAATGGCCTCTGTGGTGAAGGACGCGGGACGTCGACGGAAGACCAATCCGTAAGTCTGTCTGAATGTTGTATTGTTTTGGGGTGACAGGCATAACAAATGCTATTTTTATCTCTCCCGCTAATGAAATTGGCCATGAATCGGATGAAACTGCGATTCTGCTCAACTGCTAAAAGAAATCATGCAGTGGTAGAAGTGAAAGAATGTGTAGGCAATGTTTCAGTACAGTAGATTAACGCGTGAGGGTAATTGGATACTTATTTTAAATGAAATATAGGTATTAATGTCATTTAATTGTCAACTAATTTGTACCAGAGTCAATTTACGCATGGCATTTTCATTAGGTGTACAAAAATAATACATTATCAAATATAAGTCAATAATACTTTTGCAATAATTATGTGCTGTGGTTAAAACAAAATCTACTTAATGAATATTCCCGAAAATAGCTTTGCAGGCTAGATGCATTATTAAAATCAGTATAAACAGTTAGAGAGGAAGAGGTTGGCATGCTGTTTAGTTTGATTTTGATACTTAATTTAAATGAAGACTGAAGACTAATTCTTACGTTAATGATGCAAAATGAATTACTTCTTTAATCTTTTTATTTCTATGAAAAATAACGTTTCTCCATTTGACTTTTTCCTAACTGTAGCGGTTTTATAAATTTTACATAGTTTTACGGATATTTGCACTGTAAATGTCAGTCAAAATAACGGCCATCCATACTAGACACATTATGTATATTATAACGTGACTAGTGTATATCATAACTGGCCTGCCATATTTACTTTAATACATTCCACCGAATTAACTTTCTTTCAATTAATATAAGATCCTTTAGTTCATCCCATTCACTACGCGCTTAAGCCGTACAATAACTATTTATGTATAAAATTTAATTATAAAATCAATGTTATTTAGAAATTAATTTAAAGGAATAAAGAACCAGTTCCAATACAGGATGCTAAAGTTTCACTTATGAATGTTCAATTAAGAATCACTAAAATTAGTTAAACTAGGTATGTAATGAATCTCAGAAATCTAATTGCAATGAAGTTGTTCATATACGACATCGTTGACAAGTCGATCAAAAGGATGTCAGTAGACAAAACCATCTGACAGTAAATTGTGACCGGAATAAAGCCAATCATGTGGGTTCCCTACAACTTTATCCAAAACGTCGACTGTTTTCAAAACTAATATGGATATCCAAGAGCTTAATGCAGTAGATTCCCCTCTTTGTATCACTTAAGAAACTAACACTGTTTGCTGATTTCGGAAAAAAAAGATCTTAAAAATGTTTTGTTGCATCCAATCATAATTATAATTTAAAGCCTTAAACGTTTATCTCGATTTTTCCGGCTATAAGTAGATCACGCCGTGAAAGTCAATTACGTAGATACCTACCTACCTTCTGTGTAGCAGTGACAGTTTTCACAGGTGAACGTATATATGATGTACCAATAGATAACGCATCCACAAAACCGTTATTTCCGTTACAAATACTTATAAACATACAACACATGGAACGTACTTGAGACTATGACTGCCACATTTCTTATCCATTAAGAAGAGATGCTAAAGCGTTGTCAAAATCCAAATATCTGAATAAATATTTTAATTTTGAGAAACATGCAGATTTTCCCGAATGAGAATTCCTGCGACATATACCACCAAATGCCATGAAACTTATTAGAATACGCTTACCTTCAGTAAACTTCACAGAAACAGTCTGGAGAAATTAAATTTAGTGACCTGGGCAAAAGAAATGGGTTAAGATAATGTCGCATATGTTTCAAAATTCGGAGTAGGACATCGGTCGTGACCGGGTGTGTGCGCGCGCGCGCGCGAGCACGCACTTTCAGCTTTGCTTATGAGTTTGAATTAAGAAAAACGCCGAACGTACTGGTGTTTTCTGAAAGGAATTCAAGTGTTCGTCACCTGCGTGATATCTTATAAATCTCATATTACAACGCTTATGATAAATAATAGTTCAATATATTATTATTATCTTAAGTGTTATAATAATAGTCCCATCTACTTCATACAATCTCAGGTATATCCAGTGAGTTTTCTGTTTGTATTTCTAAACATTTGTTATGGAGCACGTAGGTAACGTAAAATTATGCTGGAAACTTTGTATCTGATTGAAAAAGTAGTATAAAACATAAATCTTGCGGCTAACGTTTAAATACTATAATGCTTCAAGCGAAAAATAGTTATACTTATTTTTTGAAGTATTAACTGAAAAGAAGGAACAACATTAACAAGCCATAATACGAAATTCTCGACGATATGCTTATTCAGTTATGATGATGAAGTATTTGCATTGAAAAGTTAAACAAAGACAAACTGCTGAAATGTCCAACTATTTTTCATGAAAATTAACACTGAATCTTCAATTTAATTTCAATACTCAGTATAAATGATAATATTAAATTCCCGCAATTCTTTTCAAGGACCCTGTATAAGTAATTTTACATGGAAATTACGAATAGCCCATTAAAATGGGTTTCTATGCATTTCTATATGCAACTTACCGAATCTATAAAAAGGCGGAGATTACTAATAATTTGGAAGTTACCATTTTGCAAAAGTGAAAGTGGCTATTTCACCAAACGGCGAGTGTTCATTTGTGATAAATCACCATATAGATTCTCTAAGGACTGTAGAAAAACTTGGAGCAGTGCGAGGGAATTACAATCTTGTATGCACTACAGTTTTGCCAAGTGGTCATTTATCAGTATGGAGTTATTCACGCGTCATACCAGAATCCATGTGATGCACCAAAATACTTGTGAATCACCATCGTTGTAAACTCTTCTGACCTCACCGTGGTCGTTTCGGAACGAATATTTTTTTTAAGTTGGGTAGCGTTCTTGCGAGCTGATTCTTTCTTATATTTTGTGACTTCGAGAAAATGGTGGTTTGTATTCCATCCACTAATACTAATGTGTTATTTGGAATCCTAATTCCGCTAACATCTCTGTCTCTTTCTCTCGTATCGCTTCATGCCATATTCGTTTGATTAAAGATGAAAATCTTGATACTATATTATACTAGAAAAAATCCCATAAATCAAGCAGATTTACAGTTCCAGGTGAATATTCCACGATATTCACGTTATTTGCATTGAAAAGTTAAACAAAGACAAACTGCTGAAATGTCCAACTATTTTTCACGAAAAATAGTTGGTTAGTACACGAAAAACATGATTTTTCGTGTACTAACATTTCGTGTATTAAATAGTTAGTACACGAAAAACATGAAAGAACTAAAGAAGTGGTATGCTTCGAATCAGAGAATCGCCTGGTGAAGTAGCGAATAATCTTGTGTATGGCGCTCTATTTGAGCTGAACTGAGGGATTTCTTATTCTGTTGATGGGGTACTAAAGAAACACTTTTCTTTGGATTTGCGATATTTCTGACATATTTAATCTACAAACAAGAGTCTAAACTGCCGGTGATAATTGACATTGAGTATTGAAGTAATTCTAATATACACCGATGAACCAAAACATTATGACCAGCGATCGTTATGCAAATCAAATCAAAGCAACCGCAGGTGAACTACAGGGCGTGAGAGGGTCGGGACACCGTATAAAAAACGCCTGATACTGAGCTCCGTTAATCAGTGTTACTGTTGTTCTTCAGATAGGAAAGGCAGTGGACTTATGAGAGTTTGACAAAGGCCAAATTGAAATGGCCAGACGACTGGGTCAGAGCATATAAAAAAAAAAAAAAAAAAAAAAAAAAAACCTCAAATTATTATATTTAGGCCACCCGAATAATTAAATTCATCTGCCGTGCTGTGTCTTATGTCTGTTAATTGCGTGTGTTCTATAGTCGATTTGTCTGTTTGCTGGACGAAAAATCCCAGTTTCTGGGTAAAAAACCTTGCTATCTACGCCTGAGACCGACTAACTCAGCCACAGAGTGAAAAATGCCCATTAAAGTTCCTCGCGTCATCGACGGGATTCGAACCCAGGGCTTTTCCACCCGGTGTGGGGAGGACGGTGACGATACCACTGTGCTACCGCGCAGACGGTCAGAGCATATCCGAAACGGCACGGTTGGAGGGATGCTCACAGTCAGCCGTGGTTAGTACTTACCAAAAGTGGTCCGAGGAGCGAAAACCCACGAACCGCCGGCGAGGTGTTGGACGACCACGGCTCATCGATGCTCGAGGTGAGCGAAGGCTCTCCAGGATGGTACGTAGTAACAAAAGAGCGACTGGCGCAACTGGACGGTAATTGGAATGATTGTGACGGGAGTAATGTGTCACAACACACAGTACATCGAACACCACTGAAAATGGGGCTGCACAACCGCAGGCCGCTCCGAGTGCCCACAGTTTACCTGCGACAGTGCCTACAATAAGCATGCGAGCATTGAAACTGAACCTTGAGTGATTGGAAGAAGATCGTCTGGTCCGATGGATCACGTTTCCTGTTGCACCATGTGGACAGCCGGGTACGCGTGCGTCGTTTACCTGGATGCACAGTGGGACGAAAACAAGCCGGTGGCGACGGCGGTGTCATGTTTTGGGCGATGTTCTGCTGAGATAACCTGGGTCCAGTCATCCATGTGCGGGGCACTCTGACGTCTACCACCTACTAAACATCATTGCTGACCAGGTACACCCTTTCATGGCAACGGTCTTCTCCTCTGGCGGTGACGTCTTTTAGCAGGATAATACGCCATGCCACACTGCCCGGATTGTTCGAGACTGGTTCGCGGAACATGAGGAAGACTTCCAGGTATTGCTCTGGCCTCATATTCTCCTGAGATCAATCCCATTGAGAATCTGTGGTTGGTATTGGAACAGCAACTCCGATCTGCGGCGTCTCAACCACGGACCTTACAGGAGTTAAACGATCTGCTGAGAACCAGATACCACAAGGCACATTTAGAAATCTTGTAGCGTCCATGCCTCGCCGGGTACGAGCTGTTTTGGCTGTATGTGGAGGACCAATATCATATTAGGTAGGTGGTCATAATGTTTTGGCTCATTGGTGTATATATATTTTTTTTTTCGACAAAACTTTAATACTAATCCTTAATTTCTAATTAAAACAAACGGTTAAGCAAGGGGTTTATTAGTTTTGTAATTCGTTTGCTCCTTCACTGAGTAAACAAGAATCTGTTTTAAACAAAAGTTACCAAAATTGAAAATAAGTCTGTCGGAAAGGTTACCAAACAGTGCTCATTCGCATTTAATATTCAGCACTTTATTTTCATCTGGATTCAAAGCAATGAACAAGGTGTTTGCGAAATTTAGAACCCAAGAAAGTACCTAAAATGCAAACTCAAAATTTATTGAACATATCGTACAAACTCAGTCCTGTTAAGAGGAAAAGACACGGGAAACAAGATCGACTCTACTGAAAATTATATCTTAAGTAAATATTTAGCTACTCAAATGGTATAACTGGTCATACGGATGAATCTAACAACTTCCTTAATTAGTATTATTAGTGGCAAATAATGCAAGAAAGCAAGCTTATATAGCCTTAAAAACCACATAGCCTGTCCATCCCCTTCAATACTGCCTAGGTGTTCATTGAATTTATTCAAATTACCGACTTCCATAACAACAGATGGAAGTTTGTTCCGATTTAACGCTGATTCTCAGAAGCCGTAATGATGGTTCGCCAAAAATATTTAGTTATTTCATGAAATTTAGTTATTTTCATGAAATAGTACTCAGAAGTTTGGTAATTAGCACTAAAATACTCAGTCAGCTCATTGGCCAGGTATAGAATCAAAAGCTGTTAGTTTTATAGAAAATTCCGTGACACTGGCATATAGAAATTATTTTATTTACATTTAGTATAGACTATTTTTATGTCCAGAAACTTCTTCAGATACCGCGTACAATACTTTAAGATGCGTTCTTCACCGTTTCAATTTCCAGTACGTTATATTTTCAAAGGTTAGTGCTTCGAGGGGTCAAGAAATATACTTGTACAATACAGTATATCAGTGGTCTTCAAACATTCAATATCTAAGGAACCCTTGTCTCTAAATATTATTTCTGTGGAATCCTACTCAGTTAAGTGTTTCTAGGTATATAAAATGACTTAATTTTTAGAATCATAATATGTACTTTACTAAAACAATTATTATTATAATGGTGAGGAGAAGTAGAAAAGGTCTATATAGCGACAACAGCTGCATAAAAAACAACTAGAAACAATAGTATAAAAATTAATCCTTCGATAAATTTATTCAATATAATAATAATTGACAATATAAATACAAAATCAATAAATAACGATTATATGTCCTACTGGAAACTAAAATTTTTATTATCATCTAAAATTAGTAATTGGTCGTTGTTCGCGACATACTGAAATTAATGGCTTACATTTGTTTCCAAAGATCGTCAAAATTTAGAGTTACTGAGGTTATTTCCAAACGCTTTTCTGGTTCGGCATCTAATTTGTTTCTGTACTTGTACAAGTGGAAAAGGATCTTTCGTAACGAAAGGCAAAAGAATTTCTATTGGTCGGTTAGAAATGTCCGGGTATTCTGCTTTTAATTTCATATCAGTTGCTTGCTTGCTTGCTTGCTTGCTTGCTCTCTCTCTCTCTCTCTCTCTCTCTCTCTCTCTCCCCCCCCTTCAGTGGAGAATCAGTCTCGTGGAACCTAGTTTGAATTTTGAATATCACTGCGGTATACAATAAAGAGTTATTATTCTAATAAATGGTCGCAGGCAATGTACTTTTCTGGCCTAGTTCGCAGTTTAAATTTGGTTATTCAAAATCAACTTCACAAAGGGCGTCAAAAAACTATATTTATTGCAAATCTCATTCATATGAATCGCTTTCTTTCTCATAAAAAAAAGGACACCTGATTGTCCATTCATGTCACTCGATGGAGGATAAAGACTGATTTTAATGATAGCCAAAATTTTGATAAATTGGAGTTAGAAAAACGATGCTGCAAGGAAACAAAAGGTTTATAAGTGTAGCTATTCTAATGTTCCTTTCATTCATCATATGAATATTCTCCACGCTTACCATCAACAACATCGATTCTGCTAATATCGTAAAAAAAAAAAAAAAAAAAAAAGTAGCTTCGATAAAGCAGGTAGTATGCTCAATTCCTTCATAGTCATTATAAAAACATTCAACAAAAGTATTATCCACTTTCGGAGTGGGAAAAAAGCATATTCAGTGAAATTGTATGCACCAAAACGTTTCAGCATTCATGTGTACCGCTAGGCCACAGATTTAATTATCCGATGGAACGCTCCACCAAGTCATTTTTATTAAATGGATATCATCATTACATACGATAATATAAAACAATAAAATTTTCTGTTTATAATCATGGACGACCACACAGATTGAGGAATTTATAGTATAATACAAGAACAGCATCGTATTTAGCAATAAGGTGAAATAGAACCATGGTCAATTCCAACGCGAGGTTAATTTTCGCCAAACCAAAACGCTTGCCACGTCAGTCACCTTTCTTTATTATAGAAACTTTTTTTTTAATAAGAAAAAAATATATATATTTTGACGGAGACAATTTAGACAAGAAAAGAATCGAAAAAAAGCTATTTTTAAGGAAGTAGTTAACCTATTAAAAGACTAAATATATTCGTTTGATGTGCTCCCAGAATTCATTAAATTTGTTCAAATTACTTTAACTATACCGGTGGCAACCCGCACAGCCAAAAGGCATTTTCAAGCGTTCACTGTCTCTCAAGATTTACAAGGTTAACAATGGACAATACAATCTCGTTATAATATTATTATTATACACACACCGTCAATACTGATGAAGTTTCAGCCAAATTCATCCCGGCAAAACGAGAGCCGAAGACATACGCTTTCGTTAAAATGCCAGTTAGTTTATTTATTTATTCATTCATTCATGAAAACAATTTACAAAAAGTTTTTACATATTATGAAACAACACAGAGGCCAATTAATTTTGCACTTTGTTACTAATAAAACTGTTACTGCTGAATGTTACTTTTGACAGTGGGATCATTCACAAGCCAAGTTAAATGCAACACATCTGGCGTGTTTTTATTTTATTCTAATAAAATCAAAAAGGCGTAATGCACGATAACAGCATGTTGCGATGATGACAGTGAAAAATTCTTACTGTACAAAGGGAAATTCCAACTTGTTCATAAAGTTCTCTAGACTTTCTTCCATATTATACTTTCATTGTTACGATAACCATCATTCCTCAATACGTGAAAGTCATGGCGCACTATGGCCAAAGCAGCTCATGCGCCACTAAGCATCAAATCAAACGTCACTAAATGGAAAGGGTCTTGGTTCGGATCTCGTCTCGTCGGAAGGATTGTCATTGAGATTTTTTTTTTTTTTTTTTTTTTACAACGTGGCTGTGTTAGTCTCAGGCGAATGTTTCATGGTTTTATCTCCAGACAGTTGGTTTTTTTCGTCTAGCAAATAGACAAACCGACCGAAGAATACCAGCCATTACATACAACATAACGCGCAGTTGCTTAATATGAAGCTCTTCAACTTGATATTTTCAGATTGCAGGAGGGAAAGTAATCAAAAAAATTTCTTTAAGCAGTTATTTATTGTAAACCTTTTCTACTGTCATTTTAATTCACTCTTTTATTCGTTACCAGACCTACTGATTAATGTATTAGATTCTCTTCGTTGTTAATTGAATTACTCTCTCTAAAACCAAACTATGATGTACACTAATACAGAACTAAGATATACAGTTCATTACCAGTTAGTAATTATATGGGTCTTTAACCATTATAATTACTTCTGTCGGCCCTCGCTGTAGCACAGTGGATATAATCACTATCCAAACCCCTTACCCAATGGAAAACGCACGAGTTCCAATCCCGTAAACGTCGAAAGAAATTTATGGGCTTTTTATTTCACAACGTCACTGAGTTAAATCAGTCTCAGCCAATGGTTGCGTGATTTTTCTTTCTCCCAGAAACTCCGATTTTTCGTATAGCAAATAGGCAAATCGACCACAGAATACTCAATTTACAGACAACACACTGACGCCTCACAATCAGTTGCTTTGCCGTTTAACACGCACTCTACTTCTGATGAAGGTTATATGTACTTTTTTTGTTCTTTTATTCTTCTCTTCTTTATTGTTATTTGATTTTTAGGAGCATTAGCAACTAAGGCCATATTGCTCCGGGAATATGCGGTGATCATTCCCTGACCTTTCCGCATCCTCCGTATTTGGAGGTGACGGGCTCGAACACCGGTCTAATCAAGAAAGCGTGTGCTACGCACTGCTGCTCCTTCCCCCACCTGGCTACGGAGGCGCCTTTATTGTTGGGCTATTATGCTGTTTCCTTCCTTGGACCAGTATTATTGTACATTTTGGCCTATTCCCTCTTTATACTGCCTCTCTTCAGATTGGCAAGTAACTGGTGAAAATAACGTCCTTAATATTAATTACCAGTCAAACAAAACAAGAAACGCCATGTTCTGATCTCTTTTCTATTTACTTTTTATTTTTCTTTATTTTATTTTTTTTAAATAATATACTCCTAGGAAAAGGTTTCATAAATTGATAGTTTTTGTTTAAACGCGTTTACAAACGAGTTTAAAGAAACTACGCTTATGAAACCTACTCTAAAAATGCTTTTTGTTCATAAACAGTTTTCAGTAGTCACTGCAGAGAATCTTTTATTTGGATTAAGACTCACTATGTATGTTCAAATAACAAAGATTTTCCATCAGATCACTGAATTAAGTTATTTTAGGTTAACGTAAAGACAAATACCACCATGAGGTGCTAGAGTATTCTAAGCCGAACTACGTATGTTCTGAAAGTTGGATTGTGTGTTTGAGAAACCGGAATTTACAGACGGGTGAAAACTATCCGACCTTTGCTGAGATCGCATAACTCCGTATGGAACGTAAACTTGAAAAAGCTATTTCAAACAGCAACAAGTTCAAAGCTAAATGAGCTTAAGAAACAAGTCATAACGGACGAAGCCAAAAGGCTTACTGCATAAGATCACTTGCATATTTTATTAGTAAGACGTACTTATCACCTGATCCTGGGGGGAAGGTTTCCTAACCTATGCAACGAACTGTAACAAATGAACACATCATAATTGTAAATCTTAATACAAAATAAACCTGGCTCACGAACTATCACCACTGTATGAAAATATGAAAATACTGAATTAAAATTCGGTCAGGGAGGGAGGAAGGGACTTGTATAGGGTTTCTTTCCCCTCAACAAAATGGCCAAGTTATTCGTTCGGGCAAGGTAGCACAGTTTCAACTCCCGGAAACTCGTATTTTCGTCAAACAAACAGGCAAACCAACTGCAGAAAGCATGATGTTACAAACTTCTCATAATCCTTAGTTGCCTTAGCGCTTAATATTCACCTAAACTGCCCTGGAATTCCTCTCTATAGAATTCACTGAATTCCACAGAGGAATTCGGTAAACTGAATCTTATACAAAAATCAGTTTACTCTCACAGTAATCGAAAAGAAATTTGGCAAGTTTCAGTCAGAATGTTTCAGCTAAAACTTGTGCAATGAAGATGACTGAATCACCAAGATACCAAAATTCGACGAAGGGCTAAGACGTTGGATTGGAACAATGTTCAAAGTAGTAAAGCAGTAAGCTGATGCGCTTAGATTATTAGTGCTTTGCCACTTTGAACATTATGTTCAAATTACTCTTTATGATAATTACAAAAATTATTTTTGCTAATTACGCTACTCTTTTGGATAACAAGCCTCATAACCGTCGCTGCTGTGGCAACTAGTCATGAGGTGTAAGTATACTGCGTTTGTAAATCATACTTGTTCTAATTGACTGTTTTGTAGGGCTAAGAACCAGGATTTCCTCGCTCCCTATTTTCGCCTATTTACTAAATTAAAAAAAAAAAAAAATTGTAATCATATATGCTCGTATGTTTGGCTGTCTCCTCACCCTACCCTCAAATTATATTATTTATTGGTATTAACTTGCGTTTAAGATCTTAAGTGTAGAAGTGTGTGTTCACGGGCCGATTTACATGTTATGCGGGCTGAAAGGAAATCTAATACAGATGAGACACTTTTTGTAACTTGTATTTAACATGTTTGCCTTCATTTTCCCGAAAAATTCTTAAGTTTTATATTAATATTATTTGTTTATTATTAGCTATTAATCTACCCATTCTTGTTAACCACTCGCCTCCTTTAAGCTGTGAAGAAATATTCAACGATACTGTTCAATTTTTTTCTTTATGTTCTCTGTAACTCGATCATTTATTAGTATTTATTTAACACTAACTGCTTTTAAATGCATTGTACTTTAAATGCATTTAAATGCATATTGTACAATAACATATTAGCAATGGTTTTTAAAGTCATCTATTGCCTTTAATTTTTCCTTAAAACTATGAATTCCTTTTTTGGTTATGGAGAAAATCGTCAATGATATATACGAATTTTGCTAGCGGGGAAAAGGTGATTATCCCTCTGTATAAGGTAATGGTCAGGCCACGCCTTGAGTACTGCGTACAGGTCTGGAGGCCTCATTTTAGGAAGGATGTAGATTTACTTGAGCGTGTACAGAGAAGGGCAACAACATTGGTGAGGGGAATGAAGGGATTCTCTTACCAAGAGAGGCTTTAAGTTCTGCAAATTGCAGTGGCTGGAGACTAGGCACCTGCGCGGTGATCTGATTGAGGTGTATAAGGCCTTGAATGGGTTGAGCACGCTGAATTCTGATGGGATCCTTCCACTTGTTCAGATTACGAACCTAAGGGGGCATAAATTCAAATTAAGAAAAGACATGTAGAATAGATGTGCGGAAATTGGCCTTTAGCCAGCGGGTGGTTAATTGCTGGAACAAACTTCCATCTGTCGTTGTGGAAGTTGATAGGTTGAATAAATTTAAGGAGGAACTGGACAGGCATTTGGAGGCAATGGTGATTTTTTTTTTTTTTTTTTTTTGGCTGATGCTGCATAAGCTCACTTGCTTTCTTGCATCACATGCCACTTCTACTACATTGTGACTAATAGTTACTTTCAGAAAAATTATTCAATCTCATACAATTTTGCAAGGTGCATGATCCCATAAAAGGGGAGGGAGGGAGGGAGAGAGGATACCTGTTTTTATATTATTATTATTAAATAGCACATTAGCATCTAAAGACAGATTGCGCTGATATGCATATTGTGAGCACAGTTGATATAATCACCGTCCTCCCCACACCAGTTGTAAAAGACTAGAGTTCGATCTCGTTAATGACGAGAGGAATTTATGGGTCTTTTTCACAACGTGGTTGAGCTAGTCGGTCTTAGGCGAGGGTAGTATGGTTTTTTCTCCGAGGACACTCGGGTTTTTCGTCCAGCAAAGAGCAAATCGACCACAACCCCAACGCAATTTATATACATTATATACGGGGAAATATAGCCTAAGTTAGCATTAGCATTAGTAGAGGCATTTGATGCAAGAAAGCAAGCTTATGCAGCATCAGCCAAAAAAAAAAAAAAAGGGAAAAAAAAAAAAATGAAACCACTTCCACTTCACCCCTCTGTTCGTTCAAAATACCTGTCCAGCTGAGCCTTAAACTTATTTAGGCTATCAACTTCCACTACAACGGATGGAAGTCTGTTCCACCAACCAACCACCCGCTGGCTAAAGGCAAATTTCCGCACGTCTATCCTACATCTGTCTTTCCTCAATTTGAATTTATGCCCTCTCAGGTGATTATTCTGAGCTAGAGGAAGAATCCCATCAGCATTGAGCATGCTCAAACCATTCAAGGCTTTATACACCTCTATCAGATCACCTCGCTGGTGCCTAGTCTCCAGACACTGTAATTTGCAAAACTTAAGCCTTTCTTCGTAAGAGCACCCCTTTGTTCCATTCACTAATCTTGTTGCCCTTCTCTGTACTCGTTCCAGCAGCTCTACATCCTTATTGAAATGAGGCCTCCAGACCTGTATACAGTACTCTAGGTGTGGCCTGACCATTGCCTTATACAAGGGAATAATCACCTCCTTATCCCTGCTGGAAAATTTCCTGTATATCATTGACAATACTCCATGAGCTACTCTTGCTGCCCGTCTGCACTGCTCAGAGAACTTCATATCTGCCTGCACAACCACCCCCAAGTCCCTTTCATTCTCTACCACTGTCAGTGTAGTACCACAGAGTTGATACGTTGCTCTGGGGTTGCTGTTTCCCATGTGTAGTACTTTACATTTGTCAATGTTAAACTTCATTTGCCACCTCTCAGCCCATCTGCTCAACCTTTCCAGATCCTGCTGCAGCAGCATAGTATCAGTAGTGTCCTTGACAACCCTGCCAACTTTTGTATCGTCTGCAAACTTGGACATTAAGCTTGATATACCATCATCAATATCATTTATAAATACAGAAAACAATAATGGACCCAACACTGAGCCCTGAGGGACTCCACTAATAACATTAGTCCACGATGAGCAGTGTCCATTGATTACCACACTCTGTCTCCTCCCCCTCAACCACCCCTTTATCCATAGCAGCAATTTGCCTCCAATGTCACACTGCTCCAATTTGTGTAGCAGTCTTCCATGTGCAACAGTATCAAAAGCCTTTCTAAGATCCAAGTATATAATATCAAAGCTATTCCCTGCATCCAGTTCTTTTGTGACTGCATCATAGTATCCAATCAAATTGGTCAGGCAAGACTTCCCCTTTACAAAACCATGCTGTGTCCTAGATATAACTGAAGTCTTGTCTAAATGATCCTGCAGTGCTTCTTTAACCAGTGCCTCCATTAATTTTCCTGGAACAGAAGTTAAGCTCACAGGTCTATAATTACTTGTGTCAGCCTTTGATCCTCCTTTGTGAATTGGGACATTTCACATTTCCAGTCAATGGGTACCTCCCCTGAGTCCAAGGAAGCTCTCATAATTATGGCTAAGGGTTTGCTTACTTCCTTTGCTGCCTCCTTTAATATAACTGGATAGATCCCATCCACCCCGGGTGCCTTTCTTGTGTTTATCTTCATCAGTTTCTCCTCCACTTTACTCCCAGTTATTTCAAGATTCTGTAGCTTACTGCTAGAGTTGAATACACCTCTGGCATTCCCCCCGCTGAATAACTCCTCATGTGTGAATGTCGATGCAAAATATTCATTTAGTTTGTTAGCTACCTGATCAGGATCATCAACAGTTGACCCATCAATATCAAGTGGACCAATCTGATTCATCCCCTTCCTTCTAGAGTTTACATGAGTAAAGAACTCTTTGCTGTTTTTGTTTACAAGGATTTCTCGTAATCTGCCTTCGCCTGCCTAACCTCCTTTGTAACTTGGTTGCATATCAACTTGTATCTATCATAGGCTTCTGTGTCATGTGTTAATTTGTAAGTATCCCATGCATTTTTCTTCTCTGCCATATGCCTCATTAGTTCATCAAGTTTCTAATGAGCCTAAAATCCTACAACGAACCAATATTGTGCGGGGCTGAAAAACCATATTCCTCCTGAAGTCGTCTAACAGTGGCCCGACTGATGAGGCCTTTTAAGAATTTCTCGTTTCCGACGGCACTAGACTCAGATCTCCAAGAAGATGAGATTGTGGAATATATTTATACGCAAACGCTATTAACAGCGGGTAAGTTTAGCAATTTATTATCATAAATAACACTGGGTTACATATGAAATTGTGCGTTTCATTTGTAACCCTGTATTTCGTTTCTATAGTGCTCAATGAACAGTGCAAGTTGGAATTTATCCTCTCAAAAAACTATACGGAACATCACGCATATGTGGCAAATCATATGGCCAGGTAGGAGCGAAAACTACTAATCGGCTAAATACTGAAAAGAGAAATGCATGGAAATATATAACGCAGAAGTCAGCATGATTTTGCAAGAGATATCACCACATACAGGAGAGGAGGGGAGGATGCGTATATATGTGTGTGTACCATAAGCCTATAGAAGACATGACACAGCGCTAGAAGAGCTGCCATGGGCAAGTTTCAGCTCACAAACCATGATCATCGGTTATGCAAATTGCCAGTTGGAGGCGTCGTGCTGGCGAGAATCTTAACAGGTTTTTCAAGAAATATGTCAAAATACTCCTCTTTTAATCTAATTTCAGGACAACTGGTCTCATACGTTCTTGCCGTAATAATCTACACATCTTTAGAGCTGATCGATTCTAAGGCAAGAGCCTATGTGTTTCAGCATGATAATTCCCATTGATGCAAAATGGAGGATGGACATCAGCTGTGTTTGAAGACAAGGAACCAAGACACCTTTGCTAACCAAATTAACACGAAGAACTGATTGCCACTAATCAAAGAAAGAGGATTCTTTGACTAGTGGTAATCAATTTTATTTGTATCCTCTGTGCTGCCCACGAGGGCGTTTGGTAGAACACGAAGCGACCAGAACCAATAATGTGGTTATCCCATTCCCTATGCTTACTCATCACCTTGGCCCTCTACCTCCATCCACACGTTGATAGGCGCAATATAATCTAATTAGCCCTTGCGCCAAAAATCCAATTACAACAACTACCTCTACTGGTTTTTTTTTTTTTTTTTTTTTTTGTTATAGTCTTAGAACTATTTTCATCAGCCCTTCTACTGTAACTAAGTTAGGTTAGCTGTTAAGCGCCAAAGTAACTAAGGCTATGAGGCGTAAGTGCATCGTATCTGTAATGGCGCGTATTCTTCGGTTGGTGTGGGGAGGACAGTGAAGGAAATTATCGGACTACCGGTTAAAACTGTAGCTAAGTTGGAAAGATTTTGTTACAAACTGTAAACGAAATTCGATCATTTAACACTAGGATATTTTAATCTACTTTTAACTAACAATCTAGATTGTGGAAGCCTCTTAAAATATCGTACAGTCCATCAAAAAGTTGTTTAAATAATTATTTTTCAAAAATAGTTTTTATATTTCGCACAGAATCATGTAAGAAGGAAAAAATAATACTTTTCTTTAATTCTGCATGTGTAATTTTGGACTTTGGAATATGAACCGCGGTAGCTAATTTACAGACATTGGACTAAAGTACTTAGAGTACTGTAAAATTGTGTCCATTCATCGCTCAGGTTTTTTTTTTTTTTTTTTTGCGGAAAAAAAAATTCCGGAAGTAAAAGGCATGGAGTTCTTGCCAAATATTTTTACTTCCGGGATTTTACAATCCCGTATATATGTAAACTACATATTAACCAAAAACTGGATACAGACTACATTGGTGTTTGAGTCACGATTGGACTGCACAGGTTTGGAAACATTCAGGATTCCAAACGAATCCTGAATTACTTTTATACAACGGAAGAGCAAGGCTGAGGAGGCAACCGATCCATCAGGTGTGGTCCCTATTGTACAAGATGCTAGCGGTTGAGTTCTTGTATTAGCGATGTACTCGTGGCATGGATACACTGATACATACCTGAAAGTGCGACAAAAGCGAAATTTATTTCATCGCGATATATATTAGATCACGAAATCTAAAATACTACATTTTTACTCAGAAGCAGATGGCCACATTCAAGATAATGCAATTGTCAACCGCACTGAATTTATTTCTGGCGGTTCCAGGAAGAATCCCTCTCTCAATGAAAATCACTGGGAAGCGTAATAACATATCCCTCACACACAAAAAATAGGTCACCACAAGGGAATATAGCTAGGAATCTGATTCTTAATACATTAGAATTATTAATGTTTAAATTCTATATAGCAAGTATTAATATTTTATACAAGGAACAAGCTAAACAATACAAATTAAGTAGAAACCCTCCTCGCGAGATTAATCAGAAAACAAAAATACACATGTTAATGTTCTTGTCTTTCGTGGTCGTTGTGTGAATCATTCTAAATCAAGAACTAGATATAGTTTGCCATCACTTCTTCATCTAATCCTTCTTAGTAAATCTTCTCCACTGAGTACGTTGTTGTTATAGGAGTTTCTGGCGCAAGGGCTACTTTGGCCATATTGCGCCTACCAAAGGTAGTGAAGCTGTATGTGATGACTGCTCTGGGAGCAGTTAAAATTTATCATACATTTGAATTCGTTTTGGGTACAAAAAGAATTCGGAGAGGTTTGCATTATTACCTATGATGCGGCTGAGTGACAACGGTTCTTGTAATGACAAGGAGCTGAAAATACACTGTCGGACATTGTTAAACAAGCTACATTCAATGAGTATATGCTTTACTGTCAGTGGTTTCAAGCAGTGCGTACACTGCGGAGGATCGTTTCCTGTGAGCAAAAAAAGATGAGTGAGGTGAGTATGGCCTATTCGGCTTCTGGCTAGAATTACTTCTTTTCTATTTTTACGCAGGCTGGAATTCCATAATTGTGGTTCAGGTTTCAGCTGAAACAGCTTGTTCTGTGTTTGATTTCTCCACATAAGTGCCCACTGCTCCGTACATTTTTTTTGGATATTGCATCTACAATCAGTATACGGGACAAGATCATTTGTTGAATTTATGCTGGAGGGATGTTTTGCAGCATTATCTGCGCATTCATTTCCTTTAATATCGCTGTGTCCTGGAATCCAAGAGAAGACAACAGTTTGCTGATGTTCATGAAGACGTATCAGCGCATGTCTTAACATTTTTAGCAAAGGATTGTGAGGTGTCGTGTTTTTGAGAGCTGAGAGAGCACTTTTGGAATCCGTATATATGATGCTTTTATTGATTGACAGGAGTGAAATATGTTCCAAGGCAAGCTTAATGGCATGAAGTTCAGCAGTATAACTGCTGCATTCTTCAGGAAGTGTAAGTGAAATAGTTCTGTTACGGAAGACAGCAGCTGCACCCACTTTATTACCAGACTTAGAGCCATCAGTATAGATCTTAGTAAAGAGGGAATAATTCTGTATGGACAAGATGTAGCTGTTGGATGTAGATATCTGATATAGCACCTTTTCCCCACTGCTCAAAGTAATCATCACAAGAAGGCGTGAAGGTAATCCACGGAGGATCTGGATCTTTTAAGTCACTGAGAACATTATGAAGTTGAATATTCCAGCATTCTGTTAGATTTTGGAATCTGATATCAGTAGGCTGAATTGTTCTTGGTTTGTTTGCATAGTGGATTATGTACTGAGGTTCATGTAGTAGTGGCCAAATAGGATGTGTGGGGTGACTTTTAATTTTAACAGAGTATGTCATCAATAACATCTTTCTTCTGATATTCAGTGGAGGTTCGTGGGCTTCAACATACAGACTTTGAACTGGCGATGTTCTTTATGCACCTAGAGCAATTCTAAGAGCAGTGTGTTGGATGGGAGCAAGACGAGCTAAGGTACTCTCTTTAGCAGAGCCATAAACAGGTGCTCCATAATCCAGCCGAGATCTAATTAGGGATCTGTATAGACGGAGCAAAGTGTAACGGTCTGCACCCCATGATGTACTGGAGATTACCCGGAGTACGTTCATTTTCTTAATGCAAGTAGTTCGTAGGTTTTTGATGTGGTCTTGGAAATTTAGCTTCTTATCGAAAATTAGTCCTAGGAGACGAATATTGTTCATGATTGGAATAGGATGACTGTCCAAGAGTAGCTCAGGATCTGGATGGATTTTGCGCTTGTTGCAGAAGTGGATAGCTGTAGACTTTTGCTTTGATAGCTTGTATCCATTTTGGGTCAACCACAGTTCAATATTATTTATTGATATTTGTAAGTGCCTCTCGATATAATTCATATTCTGGGAATGACAGAATAAGGTAAGAGGTCATCAGCGTAGAGATATGAGTCGACAGTGTTTGGAATTCTGTTTGTGATATTGTTGATTCGCATTGCAAATAAAGTGGCACTGAGTACAGAGCCTTGTGGGATTCCTTCTTCTTGTATGTATGTTTGTGACAGAGCCTGATGGTATCGGAGTTGGAAAGACCTGTGGCGAAGGAAGTTTTCAATAAAAGATGGTAAATGGCCTCTCATATCAATAGTATGGAGATCCTTTAGGATTCCATAACGCCATGTGGTATCGAAAGCTTTTTCTATATCAAGACAAACCATGACCAGATGTTGATTTCTAATAAATGCATTTCTTATGTTTGATTCCGCCTTTACCATAAGATCTAAAGATGATCTATTCCTCCGAAAGCCAAATTGATTGCTGCTGATTATGTTTATTTTCTCCAGGTACCATGTTAATCGGCGGTGCACCATTTTTTCCAAAGTTTTACTCAAGCAGCTGGTTAGACATATCGGTCTATAGTTGATGGAGCCGAGTGATCTTTTCCTGGTTTAGGGACAGCTATTACGTAAGAATGTTGACAGGAACAGGGGAATGTGTGTTCAGAATAGACCCTATTGTAGAATTTTAGGAGTGAGGACAGAGATTTCTCATGTAGATGTTTCAGCATTATATAGTAAATACCATCAGGGCCAGGGGCGCTATTTCTAGAGGTATTTATGGATTCTTTCAGTTCAGATAGTGCGAGTGGTTGATTATAGGGCAAAGAATAGGTAGTTTTGAAATGAAATTTATTTTGAATTTCTCAGCTTCGGCTTTAATTTTTTGGAATGATGGCTGATAAGCTATTGAGGCGGACAACTCAGAGAACGCAGTTCCTAAGGTGTTTGCAATCTCTGTGTGATCAGAGATCTCCTTCCCATTCCAGTTAAGAATATCTGAAGGTGATTTAAGATATTTGCCATTCAACTGCCTTATTTTTTTCCAAATTATTCTGGAGTCGGTATCTTTGTTAATTGTTGAAGCGAATTTTATCCAAGAGTCTTTTTTGGCTTTTCGGTGGATGTATCGTGCTTTGGCTCTAAGTCTTTTATAATTAATAAGGTTGACAGTGGTTGGGTATTTGCGGAATTGGTTCCATGCTGCATTTTTTTCTCTTTTAACCGTGTAACAGTCTTTGTTCCACCAATGATTGATCTGCTTGCGGTTTCCTAGTTGAGACTGCGGAATGGCGATTGTTGCAGCTCTAAGTATCTGTGCTGTTATATGCTCTGTGACGGTATCGACGGGAGAAGACTCAATGATGTTATCATTAAAAGAGACAATTTTTATATTTTGCCCATTCTGCTTTGGAAAATTTCCATTTCGTTTGGGTTTCAGTTGTTTTAGAATGGGTGGTTTGAATTCGGCATATGACAGGATAGTGGTCGCTGTTCAGAGGATTGTCATGTATTGTCCACTCGACACTTGGGAAGAGGATAGGAGAGCATAGCGAAAGATCTATTGCCGAGGTTGAACCAGTAGGAAAATGAATGTAAGTGGGTAAGCCAGTGTTCAGTAATGTTAAATTCTGTCTGTCTAGTAATATTTCAATGAGCTCTCCACGTCTATCTGAGACAGGAGATCCCCATAATGGATTGTGACCGTTAAAGTCTCCTAACAGGAAGATGGGAGAAGGTAATTTCAGAATAAGGTTTTCCAGTTCCTGAATTGAACATGGTTTATTGGGTGGAAGATAGATTGAGACGATCGTTAAAGCAATGCCAACCACTATACGAGCTGCGACGGCTTCTAGGGAAGTTTGGAGAACAATTTGCTTACAAGGAGCTGCTGAGTCTATCAGTATGGCTACTCCTCCATGAGCATTTTTGTAGTGGACCTGTCTTGACGAAAAAGAGTATAATATTTAATTGATACAGATACTTGAGGTGTTAAATTTGTCTCTTGTAAGCATATACCCACAGGATGATAACGGTCGATTAACTCGTATATGTCATCTATGTTGCTACGAAACCCTCTGCAATTCCATTGGATTATGTTATTCATTGTGTAGGTTTAGAGTTAGCAGTCGAATCCGTCTGTTTTTTAGACGTGCTCTGTTTTTGACGGTCAAATTTTATTTTTTCCTTTTTTGGGAAGAATGGACGTGTGTCCATGTCGTCTTCAGCATATAGATCTAGAATGGGTTCATCATAGGTATTATTCTCTGCAACATCCATATTTGTGGTATCAGATGATTTCTTTCTGGCATAATCTGAGTTTTCCATTTGACCTGAAATAGCTTGAGTAGTAGGTGGTATTGAGATTGGTGTGTTATTAGTCCTATCGACAGTTTGTTTTGTGGATTGTGGTGCAGATGATAAGAGTGATCGAGCCCAGTCAGAAATTGACACTTTTGGTGGAACAGTTGTATCCGTCTGAGTTGAAACTGTTTGGTATCTTTTGGATGCTTCAGCATATGAACGTTTAGGTATGCTTGTTAGAAGGTGTTTTCTCGCTTCGAGATACGTGACTTTGTTAATTACTTTGTATTTCTGGATTGTTTTCTCCAGCTTCCATTGCTCACAGGATTTAGAGAATGCTGAATGATTGCCTTTGCAGTTTGGGGCATCGTGATGATTCAGCATTGCAATCAGTATGAATATGCTCCTTTGATCCGCGGTTTGAACATACTGAATTTCCTCGGCAGACAGTTTGGGAATACCCAAACTTCTGACACTTGTAGCATCGAATAGGATTGGGGGTGTAAGGACGGATGCGGCAGTTTAGGTATCCAGCTTTTACTGATGAAGGTAAGTTCGGTGTAGAAAAAGTAAGAATAATGCTGCGAGTGGGTACAAATTCTCCATCCTTCTTTAACATTATTCGTCTCGCTTGAATTACTTTCTGGTCTTGGAGTTCTTGAACAATCTCTTCCTCTTTGACGTTCAATAGGTCCCATTCGGATATGACTCCTTTAGAGGTATTAAGGGTGGCATGGGGAGAAACCTTAGTGGGGACTCCACCAAATGATGTTAGTTTGAGGAGAGACTCAGAATGTTTGCGGTTGGTGGTTTCAACTAATAAGTCACCAGATTTCAGTCTGCGTACCATTTTTGGTGATCCGGCTACACTTTCTAAACATTTTTGTATGTAGAAGGGAGATAGTGTACCTAATGACTGATTCGTTAAAGAATGCATTATGAGGAAAGATGGGTATTCCATTTGAGGTACATCAGTTTTCATCCTTTTGCGGTTTTGATTGTCACAATTTTGTTGCAAATCCATAGAATTTGCAGCCTTTAGAGGAGGGAAATTTTCGTTTTCCATGATTGCTCCTTTTAGCCCTGGAAGGATAACTTTTCCTTCCAGGTTTCCGGCCCCGCCACGGGGAGGCAGGAGCAGTGCCACGAGGTGACCAAGCGGCTGTTAGTTGTGTTAGTGAGAGATATAAAAAAGAAACAGAAAGGTAACTTCCCTTTCTGGGCCTTTGCCTACTTCCTGTAATGTCAAAGAGCTACTCTAGTATAAAATGAAAAAAACGGCAATCACAACAAAAAGAAACTCTATATATAGCAAAAGCTTTTTGAAAAGATCGCTTCAATGAACGCACTTTAATCGCTTGGCCACGGAACGCTTGGCACTCGGGGCCACTGAGTACGTTCTGGTGGAATCTCTTCTCATGCTCTTCAATAGTATCGCCCTCATTTGTTCTGAAGGCAAAAATTTAGTTAAGAATGCAGAAATGTAGCTTTACTAACAATCTACATCTCAGTGTGCCATAATTTCCATTCCACTTGTCAAGTAGTTCTTTGTAATTTTCACTTTAAATGGTACCAAAGAAGGTATTCATCACCACAAAGTGAAACAAATATTTATATTCCCTTACGTGTAAAGGGAACATAAATGCTGATGGCAATCAAGAAGTAGTAAGTATGCCATCGGCATCTTTACTCAATCCATTTAAAGACTTAAAACACTTCAGTCGGGTACTTTCGCTGGCACTAGTTTCCAGACTGCAATTTATAGAACAAGCCTCTCTTGCAAGACTACCCTCTTTTTTATCTCTAATTAATTTTGCTCCTCTCCACCCTCTAACAGATCCACATCCTTCCTAAAATGAGGCTTTCAGACCCGTGTTCAGTACTTCAAAATGCGTCCTTACTATCGGCATATAACAACTGAATAACCGCCTCCCTATCTCTGATGGCAAAATTCCTGTATATTATTTACAGCTGTTCTAGTGGCCTGTTTGAAATGCTCAGAGAACCCTTCATGTCGGAGTGTACAATTACTCCTAGGTTTCCGCCACTTTCAGATGTACCAGTCAGTTGGTATGCTATTCTGGGATTACTGATGTCCATATGGAGTATAATGGCAGAACCTCAATTACCACTTCTCAAACCAACTGCTTAATTTTATCTAGGTCTTATCAGCTATTGCAGTGATACGTCATTGATTACTGATATTAAATTTCCTGCCAAAATTTCTATCATCTGCACACTTCGACAATAAGTCTGATATGCCTTAATCGATATCGTTAATAAATATTGAAAAAAATAAGAGGAAAAAAACCCATGCTACACTAGTGTGAGGCCAACTAACTCAGTCACGTTATGAAAAAGACCATAAAAATTCCTCGCGTGGTTGCGGGTTCGAACTCAGGTGTTGAAAAAACCTGATTCTGGGGAGGACTGATTATACCAACTGTACTATCTATTTGGTCTTGTCAAGGACGTCCACTAAAAGTATTACTCCAAAAAGAACAGTGCCCATTTATAACCATCCTGTCTTCTGCCACTACTCAACCATCTCCTCTCTAATAACACACTGCTCCAGTTTGCACAGCAGTATTTTGTGTGAACAGTGTCAAAAGCTTTGCTGGAATTTAAGTATATGATGCCAATATTATTTTTTGCGTTCAATTCCTTTGTTACTGTGTCATAGTACTAATCAGATAGGTTAAGAAATCCATGCTATATTGCCGTATATGGGAACGAGGGAAAGGGAAGCCTTGTGCAGGCGAAGTTTTTACGGCTCCGGAAAACAGAAGTTTTTTCTGTTATTAACTTAAATTGGCATATTAACTTATTTTATAGAGTTAACTTTATATTCCTAGTTACGATACTTAGTTTAAATTTTAACTTAGAGATTTTGTAGGAAATTACTTAGTATCGGTAAGGGTATCCAATCCACGTGTTTTACAAGTTTTGCAGCTCCGGAGAAGGCTTCGTTTTTCAGCTATATTTAGCCGCTTTATTGACTAATTGTTATATTAAATTATTTTCTATAAGTAGCTTATAGACCTAGTCACGATCCTTGGTTTATTCTGAATTAGACAACGAGATTTGGAAGTTAATTAATATTTAAGTATCCGCAGATTTACCGTTCGTAACGCCGCCATTCTTATACGATACAACGTTATATCCAGAACTAGATAGCGTTAGTATAGTATATAATATTATCAATTAATCAGTAAAATTTATTAATCTTGTTAAACTCATTGTCAATTAAATTGTACTTTTTAACTAAATACATATAACGACTCAGATTTTACAAACGTAACATTATTAATTAATACATAACTTCATACGGAAGTTATATAACGAAACTCGGAGATAATACTCGTTACTGAAAATATATATATAGATATATAGAGTTATAACTGCGTTGGAATTCAAGTTTAAGGTTATAATTTTGTACTGAAATTGAAATTTTATTGAAATTGAATCGAAATCATGACTCAGACCAGAGCAGCAAAGCAAAAGGCTCAAGCTAATGGGAATGCTGTGGCTCAGGGGAGAACTGAGGAGGCAGTTGCCCTCTGAATCACAGCGTTTTAAAATGCACTGCTTGCTTGATGTTTGTTAAGCAATCAGGTGCGGGACATGATATTGCCAAGGTGAATGTCTTTGTGTGTGCGCGTGATATAAGGAGTGTGAGGAAATCAGGCGACAACTCAACATCGTTATGGGTTTATATGAGAGCTTCAAGGACAGGGTGGATGCCCTCGATGGATCTATATTGAGGGGCCCATCAAGCTCTCAGCTACCCACATCAACGCACTTCATCATCACGCAACACAGCGGCAACCCCCAAGGCAGAATGGGCTGGTTCCACAGGAACTAGTTGTTGGTGACTATTGTCAGGGAAACGGGGAACATTGTGTAAAAAGGACAGGTGGAACAGGGCCATGGTATGTCTGCCAGGGGCAAAGATTGATGACAACTGATGATGTTACTAGCAGTAAATTCTAAGTGGAAAGCATTCAAGGAATTAATTGTGGATGCTACTAAAAGTTTCATACCTATTAAGAAATATTGTTCAAGGTTTAAGCCTAAATGGTTATCAAATGAACTAATGAGACTCGTGACAGAGAAGAAAATGCATGGGATGCATATAAATTATCAAGCAACTCAAGAAGCCTATGGCAGATATAAGCTAGTCTGTAATCAGATCAAAAAGGCGGTTAGGCAGGCGAAGGCAGATTACGAGAAATCTTTGGCAAAAGATGCTAAAAAAAGCAGCAAGGATTTCTTAACTTATATAAACTCTAAAAGGAAGGGGATGAATCTGATTGGTCCACTTGATATCGACGGTTCGACTGTTGATGATCTGCTCAGATAGAAAATAAACTGAATGAGTATTTTGCATCTACATTCACACACGAGGAGTTATAAAGGTTTGAAAATGGCAGACGGTTATCAAATTGTAGCAGGGTGCTTAATGATTTTATAATAACTGAGAGCAAAGTGGAGGAGAAATTCTTGAAGTTAAACATAAGAAAGGCACCTGGGGTGGATGGGATCTATCCAGTTATATTAAAGGCAGCGGCAAAGCAACTAAGTAAACCCTTAGCCATAATTATGAGAGCATCCTTGGACTCAGGGGAGGTCCCACGGAGTGGAGAAGTGCAAATGTATCCCCAATTCACAAAGGGAGATCGAAGGGTGACACGAGTAATTACAGACCAGTTAGTTTAACTTCCGTTCCGGGTAAAATAATGGAGTCACTGGTTAAAGATGCATTGCAGGATCATCTAGACAAGACTACAGCAATACTTCAGACACAGCATGGGTTTGTTAAAGGAAAGCCTTGTCTAACAAATTTGATAGGATATTATGATGTGGTTACAAAGGAACTGGATGCAAAAAATAATTTTGATATTCTATATTTGGATTTCAGGAAAGCGTTTGACACTTGCGCACGGAAGACTATTGTACAAATTGGAGCAGAATGGTATTAAGGGTAAGTTGCTGCAATGGATAAAAGGATGGTTGAGTGGAAGAAGACAGGAGGTAGTCTTCTTCTTCTGGCTGCTCTTCGTGGACTAATGTTATTTGTGGAGTCCCACAGGGTTCGGTGTTGGGTCCTCTGTTGTTTTGTATATTTATCAATGATATTGATGAAGGTATATCAGGCTTAGTGTCGATGTTTGCAGATGATACAAAGGTTGGCAGGGTTGTTAATGACAGTAATGGCAGTATGCTACTGCAACAGGATCTAGATAATTTGGGCAGACGGGCTAAGAAGTGGCAACTGAAGTTTAACTTTGACAAATGCAAAGTACTGCATATGGGTACACGTAACCCCAGAGAAATGTACCAACTGTGTGGTACTACACTTAAGGTGGTAGAAAATGAAAAAAGACCTGGGAGTAATTGTGCAGTCAGATATGAAGTTTTCTGAGCAATGCAGAGAGGCTGCCAGGGCATGTCACGGGGTTTTGTCAATGATATATAGGAATTTTTCTAGCAGGGAAAAGGAGGTGATTGTCTCTCTGTATAAGGCAATGGTCAGGCCATGCCTTGAGTACGGCGTACAGGTCAGGAGGCCTCATTTTAGGAAGGATGTAGATTTGCTTGAGCGTGTAGAGAGAAGAGCAACAAGACTGGTGAGAGGAATGAAGGGATTCTCTTACCAAGAGAGGCTTAAGTTCTGCAAATTGCAGTGGCTGGAGACTACGCACCTGCGCGGTGATCTGATTGAGGTGTATAAGGCCTTGAATGGGTTGAGCACGCTGAATTCTGATGGGATCCTTCCACTTGTTCAGATTACGAACCTAAGATGGCATAAATTCAAATTAAGAAAAGACAGATGTAGAAACAGATGTGCGGAAATTTGCCTTTAGCCAGCGGGTGGTTAATTACTGGAACAAACTTCCATCTGTCGTTGTGGAAGTTGATAGGTTAAATAAATTTAAGGAGGAACTGGACAGGCATTTGGAGGGAATGGTGTGATTTTTTTTTTTTTTTTGGCTGATGCTGCATAAGCTCATACACTTGCTTTCTTGCATCACATGCGACTACTACGTTGTAGAGCGGATCTCATCTTTTAAGGGCACAAAAGGTGATTTGTTGTACACGTTGGCAATAATGATATTAAGAGTAGGAGACGGTGGAATTACTTAACAAGTACAGGTCACTGTTGGAAAAAAGCTGTGAATTAGGGCTGAATTTGAAAGTGTCTGCAATTCTGCCCAGACACGAGAGAAGGGACTATATGATGAGAGCGTTGTCGATCAATTCGGCCCTGGAAATATTTTGCAAAGCTCAAAGGGTTGAATTTTTTTCAGCCTGGGCTGTACTTTTTAACAGGAGAGACTGCTTCTACAGGGATGGGATACACTTAAATAGAAAGGGTGCAAGAATATTTGCTGATGCTATCCAGGCAGTGTTAGGTGGGTCGGAAAATTGCTAGCTTGGGGGAATACAAGGACTAAAAGATTTAACAGTAGCCACTGGCAGAGGTGAAAGTGATTCTTGCACTGCTTCTATTGGAATGAGCAGCAACCTGGAAAAAAAGATGCAGGGTATTTCTGAGACAGCTGGGAGTCACTGCGGTACAAGTAAACACATGGGTTGTGTTACAGTAGCTAAGAATAGGAACAGGTGCATGTATACTTGCGTATACACCAATGCTAGGAGTTTGGTAAATAAATTTGATGAATTTCAGGTATTGCTCAAAACATTAAAGGCAGATATTGTTCGGATATCAGAGACGTGGTGTCCCACAGATATAAGGAATGCAGAATTGGAATTTGGGGAGTACAATGTGTACAGGGAGGACAGACAGGATAGGAAGGGAGGAGGGGTTATGCTATTAGTTAAGAAACGCAAAATCCAAGAAAGTGAAGCCAATCGACATCGCTGGACAGTGCAGTGTCGAGTCAGTTTGGTGTGACATAAGCATTGTGAGATCAAAATTGAGAGTAGGAGTGTGTTATAGGCCTAATGACACTGATGAGTATAATAAGAAACTGTACAGGGAAATAGAGTGGACCAGTAAATCAGAGAGCCTTATAATGGGGGAATTTTAATTTCCCAGATATTGACTGGAATTTGTGGGTTGGACACACACATACACGCACCCACACAAGCAAGGCTATTGTGGATTTATTGGATGATAGTTTTCTGCATCAGCATGTTCGTGAGGCAACTAGAGGGAGTAATACACTTAATCTGATTATCAGTAGTGATTCTTCATGCATTACGAATCTACAGATAAAGGAACCGCTAAGTGGCAGTGATCACAGTGAGATGAAGTGGGATTTACTCAGAGGTAACTATCATGAGGGGTAAAGGGAAGGGTTTTTGTTTTCGTAAAGGCAACTACGGTGGTCTGAGACAGTATTTAAATTTTATACGGTGGGACCAACTGATGAGGTTACCAACAGCAAAATCAAAATGGGAAGCATTCAAAGAATTCTTGGAATGCTACTAGACTTTACATACCAACTAAGAAATACTGTTCAAGGTTTAAGCCTAAATGGATGTCAGATGAACTATTGAGAAATATGGCAGAGAATAAAAATGCATGGGATACATATAAATTAATCAGTGACATGGAAGACTATGATTGATTTTTTTTGATTTGGTAGTTGTTGGCGCATCGGCTTCTGTGGCCATATTGCACCTCCCAAGGTTTTTGCAGTACTTTGATCCAAGCCCGAGGCGGGAATCGAACCCGCGACCTTTGGGTTGCCGGGCAGGTACTTTACCCACTCGGCTAGCCCGGTCGGCTCGGAAGACTATGATAGATATAAGCTAGTCTGAAACCAAGTCACAAAGGAGATTAGGCAGCCAAAGGCAAATGAGAAATCTTTGGCAAAGGATACAAAGAATAACAGCAAAGAGTTCTTTACCTATGTAAACTCTAGAAGGAAAGGGATGAATCAGATTTGTCCACTTGATATTGATGTTTCAACTGTTGATGATCCTGCTTAGGTGGCTAGCAAAGTAAATGAGTATTTTGCATCTATATTCACACATGAGGAGTTATTCAGGGAGGGGAATGCCAGAGGTGAATTTAACTCTGGCAGTGAGCTAGATGATTTTGTAATAACTGAAAGGAAAGTGGAGGAGAAATTGTTGAAGATAAACATAAAAGAGGCACCGGGGTGGATGGGATCTATCCAATTATATTAAAGGAGGCAGCAAAGGAAGTAAGAAAACCCTTAGCCATAATTATGAGAGCTTCTTTGGACTCAAGGAACCCATGGACTGGAGATGTGCAAATGTGACCCCAATTCACAAAGGAGGATCAAAGGGCGACACAAGTAATTATAGACCTGTTAGTTTAACTTCTGTTCCAAGAAAATTAATGGAGGCACTGGGTTAAAGCACTGCAAGATCATTTTTTTTTTTTTTTTGTTAGTTGTTGACGCATCAGCTTCTGTGGCCATAATGCACCTCCCAACGTTTTTTGCATTTTACTCTGATCCAAGCCCGAGGCGGGATTCGAACCCGCGACCTTTAGTTGCCAGGCAGGCACTTTATCCACCTGGCTAGCCAGCTCGGCGCAGGATCATCTAGACTAGACTTCAGTTATAGCTCGGACACAGCATGGTTTTGTTAAGGGAAAGTCTTGCCTGACCAATTTGATTGGTTACTATGATGTGGTCACAAAGGAACTGGATGCAGGGAATAACTTTGATATCATATATTTGGATCTTAGAAATACTGTTTCACATGGAAGACTGCTCACCAAATTGGAGCAGCGTGGCATTGGAGGCAAACTGCTGCTATGGATAAAGGGATGGTTGAGTGGGAGAAGACAGAGTGGTAATCAATGGACACTGCTCATCGTGGACTAATGTTATTAGTGGAGTCGCTCAGGGTTCAGTGTTGAGTCCACTGTTGTTTTGTAGATTGATAAATGATATTGATGATGGTATATCAAGCTTAATATCCAGGTTTACAGACGATACGAAGGTTGGCAGGGTTGTTAAGGACACTAATGAAAGTACGCTGCTGCAACAGGATCTACAAAAGTTGAGCAGATGGGCTGAAAGGTGGCAAATGAAGTTTAACATTGACAAATGTAAAGTACTGCATATGGGAAGCAGTAACCCCAGTGTAACGTATCAACTCTGTGGTACTACACTGACAGTGATAGAGAAAGAAAAGGACCTGGGAGTAATCGTGCAGGCAGATATGAAGTTTTCTGAGTAGTGGAGACGGTCTGCAAGAGTAGCTCATGGTGTCTTGTCAATGATATACAGGAATTTTTCTAGCAGGGATAAGGAGGTGATCATTGTCTTCTATATGGCAATGGTCAGGACACACCTTGAGTACTGTATACAGGTCTGGAGGCCTCATTTTAAGAAGGATGTAGAACTGTTGGAACCAGTACAGAGAAGGGCAACAAGATTAGTGAATGGAACAAAGGGTTGCTCTTAAGAAGGCTTAAATTTTGCAAATTACAGTGTCTGGAGACTAGGCACCTGCGTGGTGATATGATTGAGGTTTAAAGCCTTGAATGGTTTGATCATGCTCAATGCTGATGGGATTCTTCCTCTTGCTCAGAATAATCACCTGAGAGGGCATAAATTCAAATTGAGGAAAGACAGGTGTAGGAAAGATGTGCGGAAGTTTGCCTTTAGCCAGAGAGTAGTTGTTTGTTGGAAGAGACTCCATCCTTTGTTGTGGAAGTTGATAGCCTAAATAAATTTAAGGTTGAGCTGGACAGGTATTTAGAACGATCGGAGGGGTGAAATGGGAGCGGTTTTTTTTTTTTTTTTCGCTGATGCTGCATAAGCTTGCTTTCTTGCATCATATGCCTCTACTAATGCTAATATCTGCATTCCTAGCAAGAGTATCCTGCAAATTTCTTAAACCACCGACTCCATTATTTTCTCTGGAGCAGGGTTAGCTTACAGGTCTGTAATTACTCACTCCTCCTTTCGATCCTCCATTGTCAGTTAGAGGCATTTTAGTATTTCCAATCTTACTTTTGAATCCGACAGCAGACTGTATATGTTTGAACGTGTCATATTGAGGATCCAATGTTTTAACATAATTGTTTGACCAGTTTCATCTTTTTCTGTACATTAAAGTTCAGCAAAAAAATGGGACATCAGTAATATTAAAAAAGATGTCACTGGATTTGGACACGCCCAATAGCCTATCTAAATAGGGTCTCGGATCTAACCTAATCCAAAACCTCGCGGGTAAACCAGGTGATACAATAACCGCCGTCCTCTTGCTCCTCACGCGGAATGAAAAAAATTCAGGAATTTTTACACCTTTTACACAAAGTGGCTGAGTTAGCCCGTATCAGTCCCGTGTAATACGGTTTTTCCGTCTAGCAAACAAGCGAATGGACCAAATAATGCACGCAATTTACAGACATAATATATACGAGGAAATACGGTCTAAATTGCTGATATGTCCAAAACTAAAACCCTACTGCAACAACAACATGCACGCGGATAATAAAAGAGAAGCAGGAATCTTCGGATGTACAACTTTGTTAGAACCCTGATCAGAGCTTCAGTCGATTGCCAGTGGTTATGAACGAGAGATTCTCGAATTTCAGAAATATAACCCAGGCCCACTTCAGCTTGAAAAATTTTTCGCGAATCCTTATTAACTTGAAAACGTTTTCGCTGATGCTTACGCTTAGCAATATTCTTTCTATGTTCTGAATGTTTTCAGATTTTAAATACTGATAACAAATTTCAGACGTTATTCGGGGGGCCCCCCCTTAAGCACCTTAACGTATACCAAGAGATCCGAGACCATAGTTTGTGAAACGCTGTTATAGACAAATTTATTTATAGCCAGTGCTGTCGTCACCTTGCCAGTTCGCATCGGCTAATCAAATTTTAATAACTGAATTGGGAGAACCTGTTAAGGTTTTATATTAAGGCTATTGTTTTTATAATTATGTGCCTCTAAAGTAACAATTCAGCTGAATGAGCTATTAAAAATTTGGAATAAGTTTTTGGGTGGAACTTTTGTAATTTAATGAATTCATACAATTTAATTAATTTGTACTCGTAAATTATGGATTAAGTGAAATAAATTTTAAAAATATAATAAATAATTTTATTCAATTAAATTCTATTTTCTTTTATTCATTGCTAATAAAACAAGTTTTTTGTTATATGTGATCTGAAATAACATAACTTAAAGAGGAATAAACGTTTATTCATTATCAAAATATCCTTACTGTAAAAATTAGTAAGACAAAATATAGAAGTGGCTAAAAATTCAATTCAATGAAAGTCATTTTATTGAATTGTATGGTTTCACCTTCTCTTTAAAAAAAGAATCGCCCATCATGGCTGTATCCTTTTGATAGATATATCTTGATGGAGCCTCTCGCCTTATTCATCAATAACACAAGCACTCAAAGTTATGGTGGAAAAATTCCACATGCGAATGTGAAAAGGAAATATCTGTATTTTAAGGAACATTCGGTAACCTGAATATCTACTGTAACGCAACTGCTATTCGACCATTTGTTTACAGATTTCTTTTTTATTATTATTATTATTATTATTTAAACTCTGTGAAGTACGGATTTAATATTCTGCCACGAAACTAAATTATACTTTGTTCTAAAATGGAATAGGATATACAGTTTGGGGTCCAAAAAAGATTCTTTGAATTTAGCACCTAAGTTTGTGAATATTTAAAATAAATTTTCTGTTTATACTCCGGGACGACCAACCGGTCAGAGGAGTTTTACAAGACACACAGAATACAAGAAACAGCACCGTATTCAGCAGTCACGGGCTTGAATCCCGGTCGCTCAAGGCATGTGTACTTATGTACCCGCGCGCCTGACCACTAGGCTACGGCGGCCGTCTCTTTTAAACAGTTAAAACTATCACATTTCTGTCCAAATCCTAAAGAGAATTTTTCATTAATCCTAGCTTTACATGCAAAGGAGGAAGAAGTACCCATCAGAGGTTACGTTAATGGCAAGCTTAACATTAATTTCCCACAGGAATAAACTTTTCCCATACTGCCCGACCTTTGACAACAGTGCTGTTTTGTTTCTCAAGTGTCCCATAAACAGAGGAAACGGGCAACACCTGGTAAAACTATCGTACAGAGTAAAAGTGCAATGACCTTAAAATCACCATATAATTACCAACGATGTTCCTTATATTGAGCAGCATTAAATATTTGGGATAAAAACTGCTTCCTGCTTTCCTCTGAAATGTTTTCGTTATATAAGAAAAGTACCTTTCAACCTACTTCAGATGAATCAAGAACAGCTGCCGTTCTTCAAGTTTGTGTTAAATTTCTTCCAAAATCAACGCACATAATCACTTAAAGGGAATCTTGCATCATAAAATTTCAGCAGTTTTACATTTTAAATAAAGAAATTGTAGTACAGTTAAGTAGCAACTTCGTTCTTGCAATGTCATTCCAAAACTGCTTCTTCCCTTTATCAGATTTAAATAACGTGCTAAATTATTTCAATATGTGAAAGGGAACTCTGCGGTTCTTTGCCACACTGTGGAAGGAAACTTCGACTAGGTCTCCCTTCTGCGTTGAAAATGGAAAGTTCTTTCCAATCAGCTGGTGGCACAAGAGTGGGAAGACACTCGTGAGTTGCGTGTTTCATTACAGAAGGAACGTCTGGTTACTCTTTTTGATGCTCTTCGAAAATCCTGAAAAAAATTTTCATATCAGGAATAGTAATGTTCTTTAGTATGGCTAGCTGATTCATGCCATAAGATGTTACCATGGATGGGCATGACTCTTTCGCTGGTAACAGGGAACAGTCATTATCTTTCCTTTTCAAGGAGGTTTATATAGTGCACTATATGCAGAATACATGCCCTGCCAATTTTGATCTCTCAAGCAGCATCAGAAGTAGAAATAATAACTTACTTAACGGTTTTTGTTATAGACCGACATCCACGCACATAATTCTCAGGTGAAATGACATAGCGATGGTGGTGTCGTTTCTACACATTGGTTGTCGAAAAACCACTTTATTAGAGTACAAAGAAAAATAAAAGTAATAAACTACACAATGAACATAAAATGGCCGCATATGGGAACAGATGAATGACATGAAAGAACTTACGGTCCCCACAACAGACGATTGATAATTATGAGCCATCCTCCACTTCGCCTATTCAGTAGTGTTCGAATTAGGGATATAATTTGAGTCTTGAACTCTACTTCCTTTTATGCGTCCACATATGTATTTCCTTATGTTTGATTTATCAAGAACAAGTGCTCTATGTATTATTATATTGTATTATCAATGTTAACTCTGGTGGCGGTGAAGAGCAATATTGAAATGTATCGATTTCTTAATTTGATGTTAAAATACCCAAAATTAAAAACACACTGTATCTGCTCGACTTGTCTGTGATAGTAAAGTAGTAAGTAAAGTGCAGCCATTATCAACCCACTGCAGGGTGGAAGCCTCCTCAACAATTCATGCTGAGGGAAATGGACCATAATAGGCTGCTTAAATTCCCACTGTTTTCCCAGTGCGATCTGTTTACATATTTGGAAATGTTTTAATTTGGTGACAAAAATGCACATGAAATATTCCAATATTATTATACTGTTTGCATACAATGGCACAGCGTCCCAACTCTGACGTAAATCTGAAATACTATGACTCATGAATAAAGGACATGCTCTTATGATTATTCAAATTTAATTTTTAAACAACTTGGTCCACCAATATATTGCCTATAAGCAACGTACATTTTAATAATCAATTCATATATATTTCTTCAATCGAATTTTCTATTATGCGATTAAATTACTGTCTTTCACAATTTCCAAAACTTTTTTGTACATTCTGAATTTACAATTTATGCGAGGGAAGGGGTGACTTGATTGTCTAATTTTCTTCCCTCTCCTACAATCGAGAAAAGGAATTTTGGTCAAGTGCTATGTAATTTTCATTTTTACACTAGAGAATGAGTCTGCTACTAGCTAGTCACTAGTAGCAGACTCATTCCATGCGAGGGAAAGAATTCTTTATATTTTGCTTATAATGCACGAAATGTTTACACCAAAAGCTTCTTAGGGTATTTATTTGATCGCTGCATTGCTAACGGTTCGTTTTCCCCAAAATTATGGAAAATATAAATAAAACAAAGGAAATTTTTAATTTGATAAGATTTGTGATTTAAAAAGTATTATCATTCTTGTATTCGCCTTTTACAAATGTCATCGTAATTTTATCGATAAAGAACCATTTAAACTAAGAGTCCGTTATCTTTACTCACTTGCGGTAAGTAAAGAATTGCACGAAGTCTAACAGCATCTAATTTTAGTATCCCCTCTGCTGAAGGGGAAAAAAAACGTTTGCTCTTTGGATAACCTGTGTAGCGTCTTTGGCATTATTCCAGTAAAACAGAAGCTCACCAACACCAGTTTAATGATTGTTTACATGGAATTAAAGCTTATGATGATTAATTTGATATCTAGCGCCAACCTACCGTATTGGTTATCAGTCATTTCTTAGGATGTTCAGAAATTATGCAAAAAAAAAAAGTAATTACTGAATATTGTAATGTTCCTAACGACAGACCAATAATCACTTCTAATGTAGAGTATTAAGCAGCCTGATACGTATTCACCTGCTATATTCACATGCAATCTCAACTCGGGAAAACTATTTTAAAAAGCCCAGAGGAGCAAACGGTAAACCTGTATTAAATGATAAACATGCATAATATTTCCTTAAGAGTTAAATTTTTAATCATAATATACTTATGTATTTTCTAATTAAAAATTCATAGTAACCTCATAACACATATAATACACCAATGCAGAGATTTCGAATTTATTTAAATTAACGCGAAATAAATTATAAAAGCATTGCATTTTCATATAAGGAGATGGTGTCGAAATAAGGAGCCAAACAACAAAGACCCAGATGGTTTTAAGTTGTATCCAGTTTCTTCAGAAACTTCTTTCGTCTGTTATTATGGTGGTTAGAATGATGTGACATTTACGCGAGAAGAAAGAATAGTGGTCCTTTAGGTGTTCCTTGTTAGATAAGTTGCCAAGTTAGAGAGGAAATGCGGAAATCAAAATTACATGGAAATATTTCATTCAGCTGTTTACTTCCTTAAATCTGCTGTCCTTTCATCCACACTTGTGTCAATAAACTAAACTGGATTTCTTTTTTCATTCTGGTTATCTTCAGTTACAGCCAAATCTGCGTTGTGAAGCACGAGCCTTTCTGTTTTGAAGTCGTTAAAAGACGGGCAACGTGCTGCCAAATATCATGCAAGGTTGCTTTAATGAACATGCTGGATAGACAGCGCCACAACTGTTGCTAAATATGTGAGAGTGGGTGGCTTATGACGCTGACTTGGCTCTTCCCGCTAACAAACAAAAATATATATATACTATAACAAAAAATGATTTTTATAAATGAGAAAGTTATCAGTACTTAATTTAGTACACTTCAAGTCGTAACACATGTGATGGCATTGCTAAGTACTC
The DNA here is from genome assembly GCF_048544385.1 of Mastigoproctus giganteus. Classification (NCBI taxonomy): domain Eukaryota; kingdom Metazoa; phylum Arthropoda; class Arachnida; order Uropygi; family Thelyphonidae; genus Mastigoproctus; species Mastigoproctus giganteus. The sequence continues at coordinate 179,708,986 of NC_143575.1, read as the reverse complement.
CACTTACATTATAATGTAAAGAGTGAATGATCGTTAAACAACGTGAAAACACTTTTAGCTTCAACGTGCTGACTGTACTGTTAATGAATACCTGAAGAAGATCTATTTCACATCTCTTCTATTTTGCAACAACTTGCTTGATGGCAGTGATCTTTGCACTTAAATTTTTTTCTAGCATTTTTCCGAATCTTGTTATTATCAGGATTCCATATAGCTGTGCACACCAACGCGTTGTTTTATACGGCGGCACGACCACCAGTTCAGAGGAGTTTAACAACAAATTATCGATAAACATTAATCGTATTTAGCAGTCAGGGGCCTAAACTCCGGTTCACTCAAAGAGCGCGTGTTACTGCACTCTCTCTTGACCACTCAGCTATTTCAGGCCTAAAATATATATCATTCACAACCTGGCAAATCTCGTGTGGGTCGTTGTTCAGTTTTATGTGCATCAGCATCTTGCACCATTATGTACTGTCTGTATAACTGCGTGCTGAGTAGGATGATTCTTTGCGTCAAGTTCGAGATGGGCTTCAATGAAGTACTTGTCGTCCGGTGGTACCAGGCTTCGGCACCACAAAGAGCATTTGGAATGAAGATGGAGTACACGAGCTGAAGGGACCTACAATTCAACCCCAAGACTCTTCTCACAATACCTGATAGCATCATATTGTGAAATCCTTCACAACGCGTTGCCCTCCTTATACTTCAAATAAGTAATGCTTCACCATTAGAGAAGACTACTGTTACTTATTTTCAGTTGAGTACCACCCATTCAGACAGCACTGTTTCGAAGTTGTTTGGCTTCTTATCAGTGAGTGGGTTGTCAACCTTTATACCCAGAGGTATAAAAGGTTGACAACCAAATAAACACTAACTAATGTTACTAACAAATATACTAACTAATGTTATAAATAGCATATGCATTATCGTATGTTTACTAAGTTAATAAAATTTCATTGTCTTTCAATGGTGATGTGATAAAGACAATTTTGGTAGTTTTGGAATCAAGGGATTAATTTCCTGTATAATCGGAAGCTTTTGCTGCAGAAGTACGAAAAAAATATATTATTTAAAGATTCAATCGCGAGGCATAATATTGTTGTCTTCAAATATTGTATCATTCTGTACACCATTTGATATCTCTCATATTGTGGAACCACTTCGCAACTGTGATGGTATGTTTGCATTATCAGGGTATCCTGCCCACCCACCGATGACAGGCCAACAGCTTTGAAACGGTGACCGTCTGGGTGGTGGTATCCACTGAGAATAAATAACAGTAGTCTTCTCTACTAGAGAAGCGTTACTTATTCGAAGTAGTGCAATACCTGATATCTCGTTGTGAAGGCACCCACAATATGAGATACAATTAAAAACGATGCCTTCAACACTACGTACGTAGTTTAATTTATGGGTAAACTATCGTGTATCTACACCGATATTATATAGAAAAAAATATATATTTCTGTTCGACAGTATCACCAAAATATTTTTGGAAAACCCTGAGCTAACCATCTAAATCATGCAATTAAATCGCTATGCTTATTCCCTTCAAGACTACCACGTGTTCACCAAAATCAAACCCACACTGAAAGAATTGACGAAACAAAGATTTGACGTTGTTTGATGACAGTAAAATAAACATTACAAAGGAACTGGTGGTGGCCAGTTCAAATGCATTTAAAAAATGCTTCCAATATAACTCTAAGAGTGACGATTTCCCAGGTGCATAGCACTTGCTCAACGCGATTAATTTTAAAAACATTAAAAGTTTTTCTCCCATTCTAACGTTTCTTTAAATTGAATCAATTGAGAAGAATAATTTTCAAACCTTGTATACTCTTCGTTGTGCAATAAAATTCTTTTATTCGCGAGTAGTCTGCTTAGCCATCGAGGAGCGGTGCCTCCACAGTGCCGAAAGCATTCTATAGGGATCTGTTGGCCTATTCAGGTTCGATCACTTTGCACAGTTACCTCGAACTGGACAGCAGCGGATCCTTGCTGCGAACAGCCCAATCCACTGCATGCAGTTGATGTTCAATCCTGTTGAATACTCATGACTGAGCTGTCTAATGACGTACGAGTACGTTAATGTGACCTTTAACTCTCCGGAAACATTACCTAACAATCCGTGCTTTGTGACGCGCATTATCCTGCTGGAATAAACCGTTGCAGATAAATAAACAATGAGCAGGAAGAGATACATCAGATGAGAAAGAAATGTTCAAGTAGGCTGCGGCATTTATACGTTGATTTACCAGTATGGGGACAGAGTGTGCCATGAAAACACCGTTCACACTACCATACTTCCACTACCAGCTTGAAGTGTTGACGCCTAGCACGATGGGTCTATTGATTCATTCTGCTACTGCCATCAGTATAAAAAGAATATTTTTTTAAAAAACCGGGAGACCTTTCAACTAGCCTATATCTAATGTGGGTGTTCTCGTGTTTGTTTTTAATTGACAATAATGGGTCCTAGTAGGGGGATCCTACTGTTTCCAACTGCACTTCAGTATCCCAGTAGGGGATCCTACTATTCTCCATCTATCACAGAGTTCGATACGTGGTCTAACACCGCGTCACAATCGGTAACTTGGTATTACAATACGATGCAGCGATCACAGGGTGACTGGTCGGTTGGTCTCTAGCAGTGCATTCTAGACACAGGTATCCGTGAACACTCCAACAGGGCGGCAGTGTACGTGATACTGGAGCGGCGATGCCTGATGCCGGCCATCGTGCAGCGTTAAAAATCACTTAACGGTGCGGACCCATCAAAAAGCAACTATGCTATGAGCGAATCGAGGACACTTCGTTTCTGCGTATTCGCCATATTGCCAATTCATTCCTCCAATCAACGCCGGCAATTAAAATAGTATCCAGTGCTTCATCTACAGTATACAGTACAATAATTACTCTACTTTTTCTTCTTCTTCGGTCTTTAGCTGGCAGCTGGGGGAGGCGGTTGGCCACGCAACCAGTATGCTGCTGTAGGTGCCGCAGGGTTTCGGACTTGCTCTGTGATGTTCTTCCATACCTTACGATCCATGGCTTCAGTCCTGGCCTGGTTAAGGTCGAGACGTCGGCTCTTCAAGTCATCTTCCACTTGCTTGGCCCATGTTTTCCTAGGCGCGGTCCGTTGGATGCTCCATTGGGTGGGTCGTTGTCTCCAAAGGAGTGTGGATGGTATTCTGTTCGTGCCCATTCTACATACGTGGCCAAACCATCTGAGCCTTCGCTTCTGGATTTGGTCGGCAATGGTTGGTTGCTGTTGGCATCTGGCGCGGATGGTATCATTAGTGATGCGGTCGCGAAGAGAGATGCCCAAGATCTGCCGCAGGCATCGCATTTGGAATACCTCAAGTTTGTTCAAATCTAACTTGAGACAAATCCATGTTTCCGATCCGTAAAGAAGAATGGGCAGGATCAAAGTCCGGAAGAGTCGGATTTTAGTCTTTGTGGAAATGTTGGTCCTCTTCCATAGACACCATTTGAGCGAGGCGAACGCAGTGGCCGCCTGTCCAATTCTGCTGTGGATTTCCATGGTGGATGCAACTTTCTTCTCCTGGACCAGCGACCCAAGGTATTTAAAGTCCTGCACTTGCTCGATCTGGACGCCTTGGAGATAGATGGTGGTTTGCGACCCATCTGTTGTCAGGGCCTTTGTCTTACCAGCATTGATCTTCAAACCGTATGGCCGGGCAATGCGGGCAATGTCGTAGAGGATGTCCGTGGCTTCAGCGTCGTTACCGGCAAGGATAGCACTATCATCAGCAAACATCAGGTCAGTCACATAGTGATCCTTGTCATATTGTATGCCCTGTCTGTTTCTGAATGCTTGCCTCATAATGGCGTCGACCACGATGTTGAAAAGCAATGGGGAGGCTACATCCCCTTGGCGGACTCCAGTTTGGATGGTAAATTCCTCAGATAAATCGTTCTGGATGCGCACCTGGCTGGTTAAACCGTTGTATGCAGTTTGGAGGAGTGTGATGACTTTTCGAGGTACATGTTCAACCTCTAGTAGTTTCCATAAGGCAGGCCGGTGGACACAGTCGAAAGCAGACTTAAAGTCAATGAAAACAATGACGGTTCGCTGTCCACACCGGATCCTCTCCTCCATCAGCTGACGAATGGCAAAGATTTGATCACAGCATCCTCGCCCGGGTCTAAATCCTGCCTGTTCTTCTCGACTGGTTTGCTCGCGATGTTTTTGCAGTCTTGACTGGATGATCTTCATAAAGACCTTTCCGATGATGGAAAGGAGGCTGATGCCACGGTAGTTCTTGCAGTCCCGGTTATCACCTTTCTTGTGGATCGGTACGATAATGGCTTTCCTCCATGTTAACGGAATTTGTTCAGTGCACCAGATGGTTTTGAGGAGTGAGTGTAGTCGGCGAAGCAGTACATCTCCCCCGGCTTTGATCGCTTCTGTGGTGACTTGGTCCACTCCTGGTGCCCTGCCATTCTTCAGGGATGGTATGGCTGCTTTCATCTAAAGGAAACTTTCTAACACTTCAAATATTCTGTTTGACATGAAGGCAATAATTTACTGCACTCATTAAATTGTTTTCATATGAATTTAACCGTTTGACTAATTTTTATTTACAAACAATGAGAAGCACATTGTTGTGGACACATCTGTCATACCACGCTTAGTACATTATTGTCTCGGATTTGAAAATGCATGTGTAACTAGAGTAAAAATAGAAGTCATGGTTTTTGGAGATATAAAGGCAGTGAAGTAAAGCTTTCAATTTTTAAAGTCAAATTACTTGGGAAAAGTGAATTTCTTGTTTTCGCAGTTGGTTGAGTTTCTGCCTGAGTTTTATTACAAGGCAAAGGAAGTAATCAGTTATTTTGCATGACTATTTCCACGAATTTGAAACATTCTTTACACACAGTAACGCAGCCTTTTAAATGAAAAAAAAATAACTAATGCTTAGGATAGTTGCGTGTTCTAGTGAGACTAGAATATTTACTTTGACACTAAAAAAATTACATTAATTCTCCAAGTAAGCCATTCAAATTCACTGCTGATTTCCAGATGTAAACGGAAGCCACAACGACTTTGAAGATGGAACAATTGTTCAACGTAAACCTGGTCATTAAAGTTGCAAAGTAATGAAGGCATCTAATGTCTGAATAAAGATCTCACTTTGAAGGCAAACAATTATTTTATTTTCAAGTCAACAGATTTTACTGTTGACTTGAAATCATTTTCTGTAATGATTTCCATTTCCGCTTCACTGATAATATTTTCAGTATTTTTTTTTTTATGAAAACTCCAAACACGAGAGGTAATAGAACCTATAGTACAGTACATGGGCTGCAGGTTTAGAAGATGAAAGAAGATACTTGTTGACATTAGATTCGAATTTCTGCAAATTGTAATTTTTCAGGAAATAGTATGAAGGAAGGATGTTCCATAAAACGAAGTTGAATGAATAAATGAGGAAAAAAAGTTGGTTCTGTGAGTTTGAAGTTGGGTAGTAAAAGGATGTTGACTGGTTGTGGCACATGTTCGGCCTGCTCTGGAAGAGAGCGGAGATTACAGAAGCCAATTCAGAAGAACAGTGCCCATGGAAGTACCTGTAGAAAAGGCATGCAGCAGAAACAGTACGTCTATGAGACAGAGTGGAGAGACTCTGTTAGAGATGAGTCATTAATTAATCTAACTGCCCTCTTTTAAATGGAATCTAGAAGCCTGAGAGAGGTTTTCGGGGTACCGCCCCAGATGTGGGAACAATATTCCATGGTAGGGAGAATTTGCGATTTGTACAGAACAAACAGCTATTTAGAAGAAAAATAACGCCGAGAGAAAAAAGAAAACCCAGTTTTTTAGATGCAGAGGAAGAAATATTTGTAATGTGCTTATGCCAAGACAGATAAGTCAGAGTCATCCCGAATAGAGATATACGATCTTGTCCAGAAATCAGTGTCATCGAAGATACGCAAAGGAACAGAAGAACCCTTTTTAAGGGATATATAAGACAGAAATTAGTTTTAGCAGGATCGCAATCAACTAAGTTATCTTTGCCCGACTGGAAGATTACCTGGAGATCAACGTTTAAGGAATTGGTAGTGGATATTCGAGAAGTTGAAGCTGTTTGAGCAGGGTAAGGTTTCCAAACTGAAAGGTGGAATGCAACGTGCTATCATCAGCAAAACAATGGATAGGATTTCGGGTCAATGAAAGAAGGTTATTAATATACAAGGGGAAAAGATAGGAGAAAGAACTAAACCTTGGGGAACACAGCAATTAGTGGAGAAGTTAGAAGGCAGAGAGCCATTTACCATCAACCGAAGTGAGATATCAGAGAGAACACTGGATACCCAATTACAAAAAACAGTTCACAAACCTTAAGATGGAAGCTTATTTAGAAGACCTTTATGCCAAACACTATCAAACGTCTTTGAAATGTTAAGAGCAACCATTTGAGCTTCAAACTTTTTCCATTCGATTTGTCCGCAGATGGGCAACGTAAGCCAGAATATCACCAGTAGATCGACACTGACGGAATCCATACTGGTAGTCATTGTTCAGATGGAAGGTTCCTAGATAGTTTAAGATTTAGCGGTTAATTGATTTCTTCATTACTTTAAAAAGAGTAGAAATAAATGAAATGGGACGATAATTGGATGGGAGGGATTTGTCATCCATTTTAGGAACTGGTTGGATATGAGCAAATTCCCAAGCAGAAGGGAAAACACTCGTGGAATAAAAAAGTGAAAAAAGGCGGCATATATCATCAGGACCTGGAGCTTTCTTAGAATCGAGATTGTTCAAAATCCTTCTGACATCCTTTTAATGGAAGACCACAGGAGGCATTGAATGGAGTATACTGGGAATTGTGGGAGGTGGTTTACCAGGATCATCAACACACGAGTTAGAAAAAAAACTTAGGATGCTAGCAGGTCAGCTTTATCCTTGACTGAAGTGGCAATAAAACCATACGATTTTGATAGAGTGGGAATATAGATGGGTAAAAGCAACGGCTAATAGCTCTCACAAGAGACCAGAATGCTCACATATCATTTGGACAAGAAGGAAGTTTTCTACTCTTAGTCTGCTCGAAATCTAGTTTGTACAGATTAATAACTGCTTTACAATTGTTGCGAGCTTTGCTGTTGCTGTAGGCAGAAAAATGAACCTGGAGATTTGTATACAAGCCAATTGCGATATGAAACATTATCTTGAACAGGTTGGCACATTTATTGGAAAACCAAGGTTTAGAAAATGGACGTGATTTTAAGGGGGAACATGGAATAAAGGATTTCATCCGTGCAAGAATAATTACTGAGGCGATCGGATGAAATGTTGACTTCGTGAGATTGGAAAAGATAATCCGACCAATGGAATTTTTTTTTTTTTTTAAATATCTCACAGATCATCCCATATTGCATTCTTGTCATGCTAAACAACACGAGGTTGAGAATGGCCACAAGAGAAAGGCTCCGTTGGAGAAGATACCATCACCAAGTCGTGATCTGAGGTGCCTAGAGGACTACTCAACTCGACTGTGTACTTATACGGTTGTTTGCGAGAAAATGATCAAGTGTGTTGGCTGCATGGTCAGGATCATCTGATATTCTAGTAGATAAATCAACAATCTGTGCGAGGTCATTAGTAAGTGGAAAATGACTCAGCATCTGGACCAGCTGGGTCCGCATGACTAGAAAACGAAAGCTAGCTGGAGTTGTTAACATTAAAACCACCAAGGAAGATTACCTCACTGTTAGGAAAGTTGGACTGTAGAAAGTCAAGTTTCAAAGAGAGGAAATCAACGAGTTCCAAGTGATTAGTGGAGTTGGGAGAACGACAGCGGCAACTGACTTTGACTAAACCACAGTATTTACAAATATACAATATTCATTAATATACAAAAAACGTTACAATGGAACATCAAATGTTAGACAGTGAATCACATGCACGAGTTTGGTGAACGTTATGGAGGCAGTTATATATGCAAATAATTAATTGCATTTGTAGTGACGTAATTGCCTCGCTCTCTTCTCCAATTGGCTCGAATAAATTTCACTAGGAGGAAAATTTTTTTAATGTATAGATGGATTATATATTTTTAAATACTGTGGTTTTGTATTTTGTAAATATTTTAAATATTTGTATAATTGGTAAATATTTCAGTTAAATATTTTAGTCCTGCTCTTTCGGATGCAACAACATTCCTCGTGTATTATGGAACCCGAAGCCAAAGGCTTTTTCCTAGGTGACCTATGTAAACGCAGATAAATAATTACATAGTGATATTGGCTGAAGTCCAGAATAGTATACACCGGCAGGTAGTTCGATGAAAGCGAGGAAGACTGCGATAATTGACAGGTCAAGGCACCTTCCTTTTCTGATTGTTTTGTGTCGTCGAGGAGGGGGTTAGCTTAGGTAGGGTGTATATCCCCCCATCCCGCTGTTTTAAAATGGGAAAACGAGTTCCCGCTTTAAAAACAGCAGCAAATATGGGGAAAAACACCCTAGGACAGTGGGCGGGGAAAGCAGTGGCATCTGACAATCACTGCTTTGTTCCTGTCCGTTTGTCGAAATATGGGGGTCAACTTGTCAATCACTGCTTTCCTACTGTTTTGCTTGACGCCCATGTTTGAGGGAGTACACCGTTCTAGAATTTTACCGTGATATTTATTCGACATTGAGAATGCCGCGCACTACAAATGCACAGGTAAATAATTACACAGGTAATTTCCTAATTCGACAGGTGTGTCTTTTACGCAGAAAAGATTCGAGTTACTCTGTATGCCTCTACATTTTATATAGAAAAGCGTGCGCGGGGATGGGCGAGCAGGGGCGAAGCCTCCTAGTTAACATATTAATTTAATTATTTTCTTTTATTCCGTATTGTTCTCCATTTTTGTGTCCCGTAAACACATTGTCAGTTAGTAAAAACGTATTGCCTAAACATCAGATTATATAATCTATCCTTGTGATCTGCGACCCTTACGGATGTTAATCCACTGAATTTTCTCGTATAATTTCTTATCGTGGAGTAACTATTTTATAAACTTGGCAACTATAACTAGTTAATTAAAAGACCCATTTATTTAACTCAATTCTAACTTCGCCGTCACTAATGAAGCAGATGATGAAAAAAATCCTTAGAACGTAAGGCATTCAGACTGTTTAAACAGGCGATGTTTTTTTTTTTTTTTTCATAGAAGAATTTATTTTTTTCGAAGAGTAGAAAAAATTAAATTGAATAGCCATATGTTGCTCCTGCAATGAAGACAGCCCCCCCCCCCCCATGGAGACATTAATTCTGTACAAAAACGTAGTTGATAAAAAAAAAACAAAAAAACTTACCATTCCTGATGAAGGGACCCACTGAAATATCTACAGGAAGAAACCGCCAACTAACTAAGCACAGTGGGCTATTGACCTAATACGTCATTTAAATCATTAAAGCAACAGGCATACTTTTGGAATTAAGATCGCAAATAATGGAATCTCTCAGATCATGGTACGTGAGTTTCCATATCTATAAAGACTTTTTATGCTGTGAACGCAAAGTTAGAGAATGGAGGCTATTAATTTATTCACCTGGAGTAAGTTTAAAGGTTGTTTTATTACATAACAGAAACAAACCCTTCAATAATCCATTCTGTTGGAATGAAAACTTGTATGCTCCTTATTGGGCAACACAAGTTTTCATTCCAAGCTTTCAATTTCATTCCATTATATGTATGTGATTAGCAATCATGTGATGGTTTTAAGATTAGAGAGACTTTATTTGGATTTCAGAGTGCATTTTCCAAGTACTGTTCCCTCTACTTCTGGGATAGAACAGTACTATTTTATAAAAAATACTGGGCAGCGCAAAAATTTACTCACGGGAAAACGCAATTTAAAAATGCAGATTTAGTAGATCCTTAGTTCGTACTATTTCCTCCAGTGTCCATAAAAGCTAGGCTTAATTAAAATCCTGAAGGTTTTGGAAAAAAGAAAGTGATGCCAAGGAATATTTAGTTACCGGTTGTTTTTTTCCGTTTTCATTTGGAATGTTTCTCCGATAAAGTGGATTCGTGTTATTGATGACAAGGTTTCACTAGGATAAGTATAATCGAACAACACTCCCAAGGAATGTAGACACATTACGGATTAACTTCTGCTTTTGCAAACAGAAAGTAAAACCATACATAAAAGAGAAAACGAGCGTGGGGAGAGCGATAGGATGGGGAGGGAGAGAGAAACGTTTTAGTGCTTTAGTCATTTTTGTACTTTGTCTTAGTTTTTTTTACATAATGTAAAATAATGTTTTATTAATGCATAAAGGCTATTCTCTTTTAAACATCGTTATTTTTTAAATTGCATAATAAATGTATATACGTCCTGTATGTTACACAAAAGTAAAAAATAAAAAGATAATAAAAATAACTATGCATGCTACATTACTATTATTACTGTATTTATTTTGTAACTACAAAACATTTTACGCCGATCATTAATTATAATCGGCATAGTCTTTTTTGACTAATGTGGCTTATTTCATGCATTATACGAAAAACAAGAATTTAAGTTTGTTAAATTGTTGAATTCGTTGTCTCTACCAATACTAAAATACAAATTTAACTGAACGTGTACAGCAAAGAGACGAATATGCCTGGCATATCCAATTGTCAATTCGCGGATGCAGTAGAAGATACGTTTTCGAGCCCTAGGGATCGCTAAAAGAGCTAACTTTCTGGATTTTTTCTTGTAAACTCCTCTGATCCTATACGACCATCCAGGAATATAAATAGAAAAATATTTATTTATGCCGTTATGGACAGTACTGCAGAGTTTCCTCGAAAAAATTACCAAAAACTTTCAATATTATAATTTATATTAATATTTGAAGGCATCTACGTTATCCTGAGATCAGGACCTCTTCTCACAGCAGTGCAGACATTGCTACGTATTTCCTTACACCTTCCTACAGAGGTTAAATTATAAATTCTGTCCCCCCGCGTGATCTTTGGTAACCATATCAAACCAGTTATCGGGAATTTTTGAGCCTTCAGCGATAATGTATAGTAGTTTCGTCCCTGCTTCCCTAATACTATAGCAAAACAAATTATAAAACATTTAACATATGACACTGTGAAGTTCACGAGTTGTTTAATTTCATTATTTACACTCAGCTTAATCACATTAATAAATTTGCTCCATACTATTTATAGCGAATTCTTAACTAAACTTTAAATAAACACTTGCACATTCATTATATACACCGAAACAATAATTGTACCCAGTTTGGGGAAAACGCACTACATTATATTTGAAGTTGTCTAAAACCAGAAAATTTTCTCACATCTTTGGGAATGCCGGCATACATCTGGTGTGGTGCCAACTTCTCACGAAATATTCCCTACCAAGAGACTGGAAATCAAAGTGTTCCATTATCTTCTGAGAATGGGAAAGCATTGTGGAAAACTAATAATATATGGACAAAAGTATAACATGCACTTTTATGTATACAAAGCTTTCATGTCATCCATGTTGAATTTGTTGGTTGAAAAGTTGTCATATACGTCATGTCAATTTAACTGTTAAATTATTTCAATTCTCGTAGTCACGGTTTTTTTTTTTTTTTTTTTGTTATCATTTCTGAACACAAGATAGCTTAAACAAACCACAAACTGTAATTACCATACTTGAGCAAACTGCAATTTGAAGGCAAAATGAATAGTGTAGAGTGATTTTGGTATTAGTGATAATTTTTTGCGCTTCCTCCCTTGTTTCTGTCTCTATCAGTACTCAGACATTTCTAGTTTTCCTGACTTACTTTATTCTGGTTGTCTTGAATTCCTCTTTTAGGCTGGTCATGATTTGCACCTTTAGTTGTTCACTTGTTTGATTTTCCTCAATGGTTGTTGGTCGCAGTACCACCAGGTGTGGTTGTTTTGGAAAGATCTTTTTCTTTGTAGCAGGTAGACTGCTTTTTATCGTTGATTCACCAGCTGACGTCCTCAGAGCTTGTGCATAAGATGGGGCGCGCTGTTGCATTTTGTTTTCTCCACCGTCTAGGTATGCCTCCAGTTTCACAGCAGTTGTTTCATATTTTAGGTTTGTCTGGTAGAGAATTGTCTCCAACTTTGTCCAGAGGGAAACAATCTGTCCCCTAACACCAGTGGTTATTCGGTTGTTAGTCTTTCGTGAGATCCTCAAGAGCGGTACGCAGGATTTGAGTTTTTTCCAACACTGTCCCCTCTGGCCAGGAGGGATCCAAGGGGGGCAGAGGCGTCTGGTTGTTTTTTTTCTCCAAGTCAAATCAATTTTTGGGATGGAATCCTCCCGGATGTCCTTTAGCTGAGCACTCTGGCTTCACGTTTCTCTGTCAGGTTTGGGCGTGTCCAGCTTCTTCCTTTTTTTTCGGGGCTGGAACAGTCCTCATCTCATCGATCGCTTCCTGCATGTTGGTGTTAACGATACGAGTCAGGTACAGTTGACTTTCAACACTTCCCTGGGTTTCTTTGTTCATATGAGTGTAGTAGGAGAATGTCACAATTTTTCACAAGGCTGTCACAATTTTTCACAAGGCTGAGATGTCTTGACACACTTTTAAAGTTTAAAAGCGATGTTCAGGTTATGTTTGATTGCTGATGCAATGAGTAGCAATGGCATATAACAATGACAAATAAAAGGGGTTGGAACGATTTATGGAATCCATTTTCTTTAGTCTAAATGTAACTGTAGTCTCAATTTCTTTTACGTGGCAGCCAGAATAAGTGGAGCCGCCCTTTGCTGCCTGGAGGATTTTACTTTCTCTTTTTCAGACAGAAGGTGAGTCGCTTCCTATTTTGCCACAGGTCAAGCTCCAGGCAGGGATTAACTAGGAGAGTGCCTGAACTTTTGACTGAGCGAGCACTTCCAGGAAAGCGTTGAGGGTGGGGAGATTACCCACAACTTAGTGTCCTCGGGCAATGAATGACCTTGCTCGTTCAAGAGGGAAATGTGGACATTTTAGTTCTTCTGTGCATAATTATGACCAGAATAGTGAATCAAAAGTCACAGAACTGTTGGGACACGATCAGTTCTCTGTTTAGAAACACACAAGGGTCACCCTCCCCAGTCAGGAGTGCACTTCAACCGCGGAGACAAAATGAATAATGAAGCTTTGCGTTAACAGAAATTTTACTTCAACAGAACAGTCAATCACACCTTTACAAATGAAATTCATGGCATGTGATGCCGCAATACCTATTGCTCCCGTATATCTACAGGAGCAGCATGTGTTACCGAGTTATATGCATGAAATGGCAAAGTTAAACTATGAAAAATGCATGAAAACTTATGAAACTATGATTCCATAAGTGTTCATGCTCGTCACAATCAACATGAGTAGTAAATAGTGAGTGCTTTTAACCTGAGAACGAAATTACGTCTCGGAGACTGACAAATAAAAATCTGTTCTCCTAGGTAACAAAAGTTTGCACTTACTTGTTGGCTGACTTTCTCCACAGTTTCCTCGAGCTGTCTTTGTATCACTGATGAGCAGTTACTTCGCATAAAAGAATGAGTTCTCGGTCACAGGGTTCTGCCAGCCATTGCCATTTCTTCGGAAGAAGCAGCTAAAATATAGTGATAATTTTTTTGAGATTTACGACCAATTTGATGGTATCTCTGGAATGTCTAAAGATTATTACAGCTGTGATATATAAAAACAGTAATTCGAGGTATCATAGGTATCTTATGCACAAATGTAAAACGTTACAAGGAAAAGAGGATGTTGTTACAACAGCAGTAAGGACAAATAGCTTGGGAAATGCCTATAAGCATTTTCTGGAAAACACCTGTTCACACATGATTTGGTTGTTACGATTTGTAAAAGACAAACATTTTGAATATGTATGTACGAGTATATAAAATTTTACAAAAAAAAAAAAAAAATTTAGAAAATGTAATTGTAAAGCCATAAATATTACGTTAATGACTGTCATGAAATAAAGATAAATTAACGATTACATCCCAATTTTACGTGGCCCAATCACAGTTCCCATTAATTCTTAAGAATATTAAAGAAATAAGCCTTTTAAAGGAATACAAGTATACAAATAAAATAAGAAAAATGTGTAAAACAAAAAAAAAAAAAAAAAAAACACAATTAAAAATTATGTTTATGGTTTTGTTACTAATACCACTTGAGACCTTCTTGCTCAGTTTAGACACTTTTTCTAGTTAGCAGCTGGGGAAAAAAATGCGTGCACGGTGGAACATACGTTAATTTCCCTTAGTTGAAAGATAAAAATATTTCATAGCTGAATTTTACTATCGTAAAATGTTTTTGAGATTTACTACCAATTTGATGGTATCTCTGAAATGTCTACAGATTATTAGAGCTGTGATAGATAAAAACAGTAATTCGAGGTATCATAGGTATCTTACGCACAAATGTAAAACGGTACAAGGAAAAGAGGATATTGTTACAACAGCAGTAAGGAGCTACCAAGAACCAGCTCCTTTTGAATTTGCATTGTTCTGTTTATACTCTAATTGGACAACTATAGTAGTGAGAATTTCTTGGGCAGGCCAAGGTCATTCACCAGCTATTCAATCTTAACTTCTATCCCTAGAGTTGCTACATCTACTAAGAACGAACTGTAAGAGAACAAGCGTGCTGATCTTAAATAATCAGTGTGAACAGTATTGAAATATAAATACCAAGCCTCCGTAGCCAAGTGGTGAAGAAAAAGAGTGAAGTAGCATACGCTCTTTGAATAGACCGGGGTTCAAACCCCTGACTGATAAATACGGGCGATATGCTATACCCGCACTGGACCTGTGTGGCAGATTACGGTCCATTTCCGTCAACATGAATTGTTGAGGAGGCTTCTATCCTGCAGTGCATTGATAATGGCTTCAGTTTACCTTTACCTTACCAAATAAAATAATAAAAAAAAATATATCAGTAGTGTAGACAAGCAACAAAGTAGCTTAACTATTTCTCGATTTTACTTGCACATCTGAATAGTTTATTAAACATTGATTTAAATTATTATTACCAAAATATTAAGTAACTATTGCGCAATATAATTAATATTTTATTAGATATAATTAAAACATTAATAGGTTGTAATTAATCTATTATAGTTATTGCTTCGCATCATTTTGTGCGTAGTTAAATTATATAAGTAAACGAAGTTGTTTGCATGAAGCGGCATCATTATTCATCTGATATTGTGAAAACCTTACATAAAGAGTTGCCTACTCTTACGCTTAGAACAAGTAAAACTTCCTCGGTTTTAAATTATTTCAAAACTGGACTGTCATCCCTTACACTTTAAATACCTACCAGCCACCGATCAGAGAACAATCACTTCTGAAACTGTACTCGCTGGGTGATGGCACTTAACTGAAAATAAGTAACAATGGACTTCTCCACTGGGTTTGTTGTTGTTGTTTGTTATTTGGTTTTTAGGAGCATTAGCAACTAAGGCCATATTGCTCCGGGATGTGCGGTGGTCATTCCCTGACCTTTCCGCATCCTCCGTATTTGGTGGTGACGGGCTCGAACCCCGGTCTAATCAAGAAGCGTGTGCTACGCACCGCTGCTCCTTCCCACCTGGCTACGGAGGCGCCTTTCTCCACTGGGAGAACGTTACTTATTCCAAGTGCAAGAGTTGGCAACTCCTTGTGAAGAGGTTTCACAATATTAGAATTAGCATTGTGGTGCAAGGAAATCCAAGGTTTTTGCTGCACTAGCAAAAAAAAAAAAAAAAAACTAATTAAAAATAAACCACCTATTTGATTTCCTCCCTCCTCACGTAAGTACCTTTGGAACTGACCTTATGAGATGTGTATAATGATGCTGATTTATGCGAACTTCGTTTGCTTATATTAGCTACGTACAAAATTATGTAAAGCGCTAAAAGTATTTAGTTAAGTTTCCAGTTTGTGGAAAGTTAAGTTTCCACAAACTGGAACAACATTTAAGTGTTGCTCCAGTAAAATGTTGTTCCACAACATTTAAGTTTTCAACTTAAATGTTGCACACAACCGATTTTCAATTTTACATCTCCCGTGACAACCAAATGTTTACCACCCCCCCCCCCCCGATTTAGAGAATACTTAAAGCTTAATGGGTGAATGAGTAACGTGAGGGGCAGCACTTTGACTCCGCCAATCACATTTGTTGGAATCCATTGTATATTATGTCATTGTTCAAAATTACACTATTTGCTTTCCAAGTAATTACAGAGACGCTTCCTATTTAACTTTATTACTGAGCTATCACAATGAGAGGTGTTGCCAAATAGTTCATGCAATAGGTTACTGATCGGAATAAGACTTGGCTGACTTCTCCATCTTTGGCGTACCATTCGCTGCAGAACGTAGTACTTCATCGTATCCAAACCCTAGCTTCAGTTCATCACGAACTTCCGGCTTTTGCTACTGGCTGCCAAGAAGTCTCGAGTTTGTTTGTTTGTTTGCGAGAGTGTCATTACTACCGCGTTCCTGCTGAGACACCAATATTAATGCTCTCCAGCAGGCTGTCAAGAATTACTCTCTGACTTCCTCTCTTTCAGTTCATCTCTCTATCCCTCTCGGGATATAAATGAACAATTGCCTCATTAAATAATGTTTGGTTTGGGAAAGATTCAAGAAGTATATTTCATTCGTGGCATGTACGCATCAGAATATATTGTGTGCGCTTAAATTAAGAAATCACAGTGATTAATAAATATTAACTATTATGATTATACTGCCTTGTGGTAACACATTAATAACATCAGTAGACTAGTTAAACAGTAATTATTAATGAATAAGCTTTAATTAAAGGAGATAATTCTAAACTGGTATTCATTAATGAGAAATCTACTAATTATCTAATTTATCAGCATATCTCACGCCAAAGGATTATAATTCTACAGAAACCGTTCTGGAAGGGCCAATTTTATATACTTAATGCATGTATAAATATCAGTAAGTTGTATTTTCTACCGAGAATACCAACTACACGGTTAAATATACAGTATCTTAATACCCTGACGGCTCTTTATTCCTTTATGATGTATATATCAGTCAGCTATTGTCTTCACCATGTGTGTCAGTCCGTTCGCAAGTAACAGCCCAACTTCCAGTGGACGGATTTTCATGAAATCTTATATTTAGGACTTCTAAAAATTTGTCGGGCCATTCCAAGTTTCATTAAAATCGGACAAACAGAAATCCGGCAATTATTACTTTCTTCCATACAATTTGTATGGAAAAAAGAAACTCAGATTAAATGTAGTTTTAATGCGGTATTGTTAGCTTTAGACAGTCCCTGCACGCTTCACATGTATTGTTTTGTAAGAATTGTGAATGTGGTCTCGCATGTGAAGAGATATACAGTGGAGGACAACAATCTGCATCACCTTAAAAAAAAAGTAACATTTGGAGTGACACGTATAAAATATTGTTTGATTACAGTCTGTGTGAGCGCCTCCGTAGCCAGGTGGGTAGGAGCAGCAGTGCGTAGCACACGCTTCTTGATTAGACAGGGGTTCGAGCCCGTGACCACCAAATACGGAGGATGCGGAAAGGTCAGGGAACGACCACCACATATCCCCGGAGCAATATGCCCTTAGTTGTTAATGCTCCTAAAAACCAAATAACAAGCTAACAGTCTGTGTGTCGTAAAGCAAATGGTTGAAACACTTCTGCAGGAGTGCTGAAGGTTTAATTTCAGGAAAATTAGTTGGGATAGATTTGATAGTATAATTATGAGTAATATTACAAATTAAGCTAAATTTAAATCTATAAATTGAATGCGCTTGAGTTAGTTTATTTTTTTTCAATCAGTTATGCATAATGCCTTGAGTTTTGCTGCAAGAAGAAGACGAGATAGGGCATACAATGTACCATGGTGGTCCGATGAGTTAAGGCAATTATTCTCATAAACTCAAGGCATGACAAGATTTAGTGGTTGGGAATAATGACCCATGGGGTTTATTATTTAAAATATGCCGAAACAAGTTAAATATTAATAATCTTATAAGTATTGTCATAACTGATGATATGGAATCCTATGATTGGTATACAACTAACAAGTTTATTACTGATCAGTTATTTTTAACTGACTGTGAAGCATAGGGTACTGCATATCAGGCTATGGTTAGGGAGGAAAACAGAGCTTATCAGGGTTCTAACGACACAGCCGTGTTTAATTTAAGTGAGTTAATGGTTGTGTGCTCTAAGTTCAATATAAATAAGACCCCAGAAATTGAAAATAATTGTATTATTAGAGCCACGCATTTGTCCTGATGTGTTATTAAATGTATTTAAAAAATGTTTTCTTGAAGGGATTTTTCCCTCATTTTGGAAGATTGCTTTATTGAAGTTGATTCAGAAGCCGAGAAAGCCTTTAACTAATCCCAAGGGGTTTCGCCCAATCTCATTACTAGCAAATTTAGGTAAAGTTTTTGAGAAATGAATACTATTAAGATTGGAATCTTTGTTTTTGGATAGAAATTTCGAATTCAAGTTTCAGTATGGTTTTAAAAGGGGTTGCTCTACTGAGGACGCGATAAATGATTTAGTGAATTTCAGTAAGCAATCTAATAGCAAGTATGTATTGGCCTTATTTTGTTGATTTTGTAGGAGCAATCGATACTGTTTAGTTTGAGTTATTAGCATTATGATTATTAAAATGCCAGGATATACTATATAAAATAATAAGACGTTATTTAAGTGACAGGAAAATCATAGTAAGATCCCAGAATTTGAAATATGAGAGGGTTATAAACCGCGGATGTCCTCAGGGATCAGTGTTGGGCCCGGTTTTTTTGGATCTTGGTTTTAAACTTGTAGTTAGCCTTTGATAAGTCTGAGTGTCATAAGACAGCTTTTGCGGACGATTTGGTTTTGTTGGTAGAGGGTAAATCTAGACAACAAATTTAACATAAAATTAGAATAGTGGTGAACAGTCTTGCTCATTGGGCTTCGAATAACAAACTCAATATTTTTCCTAAAACAGTGATGATGATGCTTACGAAAGGTAAACTTGATTACAATCGTCCACCGAAGGTAGTTATTGATAATAAACAGATACCTCTTGTTCCTCAGGTTAAATATCTCGGAGTTGTTTTGGATGATAAATTTACATTTACTGCTCATTTATAATACTTAGCTAGTAAGGTTAAAAATTTTACAGCCTATATTGTCAGAATTACAAGGAAAGACTTGGGGTTGAATAGAAGAGTTCTTTCCTTGTACTACAAAGCTATATTTTTGCCTATTGTGTCATATGCTTCATATGTTTGTTTTTTGCGACTGAGTACTGTTACATTTAGGAATAAGTTAAATTCATTACAAAGGTTTATGTTATTAACTATATTCCGAGTGTGTAAAACGGTATCTACGAACACAATACAGGTTATTGTGGGTGCTCTTCCATTGGATTTGTTTATAATTTTTAAGCCATTTTATTATTTTCAGGAAGTGTAGGCCAGTTACTATTATTGGTATTAGTAATGATATTCAGGTTGATAGAAAGATATCTAATAGGAATATTATGTCAAAACTAATAGAAATTTAGCAGGAAAGATGGAATTCCAGTGTGACCAGGCTGCCACCAGTCAACAGTATCCGGCGTGTATGAAATTAAAGTGTGAAACCGGGGATGTGAAGAGATCTGGATCAGGCCGTAAGAGGGTGACTACGCCTTCCCAAGATCGATATTTGAAACGGCTATGCCTTCATAATCGCCATGCTAGTGCTCCTCATCTAAAACTGGACTTTGAAATGGCCTCAGGCGTTGAAACCAGTGCACGAACTATCCAAAGACGGCTTTTGGAATGTGTTTTGCATGCCTATGGGCCCAAAAAGAAGCCTTTGTTGACCCAACAAATGAGGAAGAAGCGACTTGCTTGGGCTAAAACGCATGTTTCATGGACAGAAGACCAATGGGTCACCGTCATCTTTTCTGACGAATTGAAATTCAACCTACACAGTTCGGATGGTGTGTGTGATATTAGTGGTGGCTCCGAGGCATGTGTGATATTACTGGTGGCTCCGAGGCCCATCTCCACAATGGGAAGCGATATGTCAGAAGACGAAAATCGGAGGCATACTATCCTGACTGCATAACACCGACTGTAAAGTTCGCCGCAGGTCAGATGGTCTGGGGATGCATAACAAGCAAAGGGTGGGACGAATTAAGTTTATTAAGGGAACGGTGAATGCAGAAGCCTACATTGCTATCTTGGAGGAGTGCCTGAAAATATTTGGGATCACCACACAGATGTCCAAAACTGCATTTTTCAACAGGACTCAGCACCTTACCACACAGAAAAATTGGTAAGTTTTATGCTACTTAGATTTAATGTCTTCTTGTCTCACAAGGCTTAAAACATACTTACACCAATGTTTTCCCTCGTTTTTCTCCATTAAGGTGCAGTCATACCTCATAAATGCTGGCATTACAATGTTGGACTGGCCCGGCAACAGTGTAGATTTTAACCCTACTGAAAATTGCTGGTAAGTAATGTCGTCTAAAATTGCTCAGAAGAACCCAACAAGTAAGATTTAGCTGCAGGAAAGCATTGTAAGGATGTGGTACCACGAAATTGGACAATCCAGAAGTTGATTAACTATGCCAGATCGTTGCAAGGCTGTAATTGCGGCTAGAGGAGGAACAACAAAATATTGAGGACTTATTTTGCTGATTTACAGTACATAATACTATTACGTTAGCTTGTCATTTCAGTTTGTATACGTAAATGCAATAAATGTATGTTCGGTTGTCGTGATTGGCATTTGCATGATTATTCATATTTCCATTAATTACGCATTTTACCCTTTGGGAAGATATTTGTAGCAATTAGGTATATCAAGTGGAGTCTTTTTATTGGATTTCACAGAGATATATATATCCCATCTAACAAATGCATTTCGAACATTTCTACAACCCACAATGCAGCGCAAAACATTATTTGCAAAATTCACAAGTGATGCAGTGTTTTTTGTCCGCCATTGTATATAGAAAGAAAAGAGAAACGAGTTAATTTCAGGCACGTTCCATTCTTAAATTAATTTCTTTTTTTCGTTTTTTTTTTTTTTTTTTTTTTTTTTCAATTAATTGGCCAACTCATTTGTCAACAAATAATTAACGACATGAAATGCATGGCACTGCGTACATTATCTAACTTGTCAGCAACTTTCAATGAAATCACCGACAGGGATAATGCACGGCCCACGTTAATGTAATAGTATTAGAGAAAATTTTAATTCCATTAATTTTTACTTTTAAGTGATTTAACATTTAATAGTAGTACTTTTACTTGAAGTATACTTCAAGTATTCTATGGGTTTATGTTATACTTAGGCTTGCTTCTACTCATGTATATGCTATCCTCATCTGTTTATTTCTATTCTTATAGCGCTACCTTACTGATATGCCAGGACCCAACCCCACGGTATGGTTTTTACGTTCCTGGAGTGTCTAGGTAAAAAGTATAAAGGAAAGAGTTAGTGTCTACTCTCAAACGCTGTAACTCTTCTCTTTATGCTTTTTACTTCGCATCTTTTTCTTTATCCCATGAATACTAAACTACGACTGCTCGAGGGAGATTTCAGTAGTATTGCTATCCTAATTCTACCTTTCACTTCTACTAATTTTAGCATATTCTTAAAACATGCCTGCTTCTACCCTTCCCTTGGTGTAATGCATAGAATTTATCTTTTATGTGTATATATTTATACTACCAGTAAGCTATTAAATTGATTGTAATTTATTACCTATTTACACTATGGCCATGTGACCTATATCTTTAGGCCTTGCTATTATGAGTACATAACAATCAAAAACAGATAACCAGCTAATTATTATTTGGATGTATTGAATGGCTCTTGAAAACGCACTATTCGATGTAGTCTGCTATTAATAATTGGCATTAATTCTTGCCGGCAGTAGTGTCAGATTGCCTGAAAGGCCCGGCAAGAAATATTTAATCCGGGTGACTCACTGGTTGAGGATAAGCCGTTGTTACTTTTTCCACGTTCTTAACAGTGTATTTAGTCTTTCTTGTATGTGCCGCCTTTTTTTTTTTTTTTTTGTCGGTTTAGTGGGCCTGTGAGACGATGCCATATCGTTCAAGTTACTCCACTATGTCCGGCCAAGTACAGTTCCTCGAGTAGTCAAACATTCCTTGTCATCCCAATGGCATGTTTTCACTACCCGAAAGCTTTTCAAAGTTTCATCACGCGCCTATATGGGTATTATCATGCAAATAGATAACAGAAATTCCAGAAGAGTTTTGGCCACGAACAATAAACCAGCTAATCCCCGCGAATTTTTATGTAGTGAATGTCACAAGGACTTTGTGTGTGGGGGGGGGGGAGAAAAGTGAATATAGCAGAAAATTATCGTTGCTTCCCTTTTCGCACTGTTCGATAAACTTTTCCGATTTTTAAAGAAGGGCTTGGGGGGGGGGGATATACCCGCTACCTCAACTATAATACTGGTGTACCTGATTTGCCTCCACGAGGTAGAGTGTGGACAACGTTGAGTCCCATTAGGGGCCCAGCGGCTAAATGACCAGAGGAACAACGGTACACGACACTACACATGTACAAAATCCACACACTTTTAAACCTCTGGCATTGACAGTGTTCTGTTTCACACCCACAATGTATAGCCCGCAGAGATGGGGGAAACCCCTGGTGCCGTTTGACACTAAACACACTCTACACTCTACCTCCCCAAGGTTGTCTGGGTTACATATTCAATATATTCCGAATATAATGAATATCCCTCCCTACGCCTTTGTTTAAAAATCGGCAAAGAGGATAATCGTACAGTGCAAGAAGAGAAGCAATGATAATTTCCTGCTTTATTCACTTTATCTGATTTTGAAAAAAGAACATGTGGAGATATATTTCCTTTTCTTGCAAGCTTATCTGAATAACCTATTCACTCTATTTGTACTTCAGTTATAACTAAAAATTTCGCAAATGCGATTATCAAACAGGCTAAAAACCAATGCGACCAATTAAATTATAGCATTTCGTGTATCAGAGTAGTAACAGCGTGAACTAAAGTGAAATGTCATGATATTTCGAACCATTACCAAATCACTTTCGTAAAAGTCCGAATTTTGGGCTTTTATCAAAGAAAATGTTTTTACAGCTTCAATTTCAATGATGTCCTTTCCATTTATAACCCAAATTCCTATTTACTTTATCTGACAAATCTCAATTATCGGGTGCTTCAAGCATAAATTCCTCATTCTTCTTAGTTATTCGCTCTATGATTCCTTCAGTTTCAAAAGGAGCTATGTGCGCATATATCACCGCAGTTGATCACACTCGTTTTGTTCGCTCACTCCATTCTATCAAATTCATTTACTGTAACTATTGTTCTCGCAATATGTCATTCGGGGCTTTTTAAAACAAGTTTTTCCAGCATAAGATTTCTAACAGTGAGAGAATTTTAAAGTACTCTATTCCTCATGTCAAGTTTCTAGTTGCACAAAGAAGCTAGTTGAGGTTAAGAGACTTTTCTATTACTGATGACCTTGGATATTGTAGTAGGTATATATGAACATATTTCTAATTAACCTACTAGAATACGACAACACTAACTGCACACCTAAGACTGTCAATAATTCCCTTACCAACAACCTTTTAAAGTACGCAGTTAATGTTAGCTGTCCTCTAAATACCTCACGTCACACTTGCTTCTTATCCAAATCGTAGTCGAGTGTCTGATGAATTCTGTTCATCCATATTTCCACCTATGTCACATCCTCAGATTTACTGCTTATTAGTATCTTACTTCACTGACTCTTGCATTGACAATCATGGTAAATATTCTCCTGTCATATAGAACATTCTGTTCAATGTCTGTTTTGGCTTTCCCACAGAAAGATATCAGAAGAATCTTGAACATTCTCTATGCCAAGACATCTGGTACCGACACCATTTCTCTAATTCTTAAAGCCTGTGATTCGAGTTCTCTTGTACGTCGCCGCCTTTTTACACTCGTATTATAATCGGTGTTTTTCCTTCTATATGGAAATTCTCATATCCAGTCAATTCCTAAGGGAAAAAAAATAAAGTATGACAAATCCCTCCCTACAAATTATTGTTCCACTGCACTTACCTGAACTCTTTCTAAAGTAATCAAACTGATATAGAAATCACCTACTCTCACAATCTTGAAGCCTTCCAACCATTCACATTGCCAGTATGAATTCCATCGGTGCCAATCACTGATAGTAGTCCACACCAACGGAAATTAGAAAAAACGAGGCAGTTGTTCTTGACATTTTAGGGATTAAATTATGTTTTGGCACAACGGTCCTCTACAAAATCTTCCATATTTCTTATATTTGTATCAGATGCCATTTAATGGTCTTTTCCAGTTAATGGATCACAAGAAATATCTCGCAATGGAATGGGATAATTCTTAGAATCGATTAACTAAAGAGGCTACTGATAGTGTCGGATATAATTCTGCTAAGGGAAATAAATATTTAAAGGATTCATCCTCAAGGTAAGCGTATACGTCATATAAACGTATAAATAATATATTTATATAAGTGGTCAAGTTCGTAAATGTAAGATTCCAAAAATCGATGACTGGTTAGTTTTACTAAGCAAAAGAAACAAGCATGGAATAGTAATAGACGATCACATGATTCCGATTTGTTTGAGCATTATAAGAAAACGTAATGAAGCCAATAAAGACGTTAATAATACATGTGAAAGTTTATTATTAGAATGCACTAGCAGAGATAGCTAAGAATGCTGCAGTTAGGGAAATTTCAAACGTGAATGAATACAAAATAAGACAGTAAATCAAATTAGGTACTCATCGTTTGCAGTGGAAGATTCATAGAAAACTCAGACATGGTAAATGAATTGAACAGATACTGCTCAATGATTTTTACAATTTAAAGCATGCTAGATCTTCGGGAAATGGTAAGTAGGCAGTTTATGATTAGAGAAGCGTTTGTTAGAAAAGCTGCTGAGACTAGAGGACAGCAAGGCTCCAGAGGAAGATGGGATATATTCAATTATAATTAAAAATGCTTCATATGAGTTATCAAATTGCTGGGAAAGTTTGAGAGCATCATTACACGCCGAGGAGATCCCTCCCTTTTGACCAGGAAGTGCTAAAGTTACTCAAATCCACAACGGCAGTGGACTGTAGTGACTTCAGCACTTCTGCTTTAGGGAATATCAGAGTTTAAGGATGTGATTCAAGACCATCTCGATACGAACAGTCTCGTGAACAGATTCCAGAATGGTTTCGTTAATGCCTGAGCAATCTGGTAAAAATAACAAAGTAAAGTAAAAACTTTGTAAATCTATTAACTTTGACAACTGAACATGTAAGTACAAATCTGTTCTTCCTAAGTAGGTTAGATAAAAACCAGGTACACTAATATAAAATAAAGGGGAAATAATAGAATACTGGAGATAGATTGTTGAACACTTGAATTAATTAATTCAAGTGTTCCTAAATGCATTTTTTATAGTTATTACCTTCTTGGAATATTCCTTTATTATTACTTTTTTTTTGGCTGATGCAGAAAAAGTCCGTTTCTTCCTTGCATCATTTAGCCTTACTAATACTAATGTTATGTACTGTCTTCTGTTTTGGCAATTGGAGAGCGAGAGTCTTCTTTGAAAAATCTAACATCGCACACAGTACGATGTCAACGGCTCGCTCTCCGCTGATTTGTCAACTAATTCTAGTTTTACCAAGGTTCTGCTTTTTCCCTCGCTTTTTATCCTCCGGTATATTACTTCCTTCCAGGAACTAGAAATCTTATTCATACTTTTGCTGATGATAATACACTATTCCATTTTCGAGTTCGATGAGCTCTGTTCTACCCAACGCTACAACTGAAATATTCACCACTAATTCTTTAAATCATGATCTTCAGATAATTTCCTAGTGGGAAGACAAAAACAACTTCAGTCATTTTAAAATCAGGGTAGTCTCATTTCTCATAAAAAGGGATTGAAAACCCGATTCTGCTGCCTCCCCCTGATTATCTTCAACAAGATTTCTATACAAGGTCACATATTCCTGCAAGCGTCTAATGATCCTTAGCATAATCATATTGAAAATATTGCTTCCTCTGCTTTCAAAAAAAAAAAAATTGCTGTCTTCTCCCCTCAACAAACAATGCACACATGGTACTATAGTACCAGGTTTTAATAGCTGTGATGTTTCGGATTACCATAAAAACTAATCGAATTTAATATGGTTTAGCGTATACACAGTGTTTCAGCCGACCAGAACACTTACTATAATACAAAATCATTTCGGTAAAATTTATCAATTTGAATGAAAGTGTGAGGCTATTTGATTCCACTTTAACAATTTGTCACGCTTACATGTAGGATATTTAAACTAATAAGCATCATGTTAAAAAAGTAACAGGCAGAAAACTACAGCACAATCATCTCTCGCCCTAAGCAGATGTCAGCTACTCGCCGCTGTTGACAAAATCGGTCAACTACTGAGTGCCGGGCACTCAGGATGGATGAAGGGTCCGTAGTCCCGAATGGTCGTTAGTGTAGTATCTCAAACAGAGAGCTTTATGGTAACTGAAAAAGTTTCTTGTACCCCCGGCTTGGCCTAAAACTGAGGAACTAACGGAAACGTCGTCTATTTGAGTCTTTCCAGTTGTTGTGAATTACAAAGATGGGAAAAGCGACTCCTTCCTTGAGAAGCGATTAAGTCTTGGGGGAGAAGCGACTGGCAGGTGAGAGCCGTGCAAGACACCGCACAAGGCGTCTCCCCACCACCACCGCCGCCTCAACACTGGCTCTCTGAGTACCTCCTTGCCGGGACAACTCCAGCTTTGAAAAATTGTTAAAAAATACTTCTCGTCGCAAAATTTATAAATGACCTTTATAAAATTATTAGCTAACTATTTTGAAACCTTTTTGTCACCAAAAGGAGAGTTACTTAGTACAAAAAAGCGCGCTATCGAAGTGCAATAAAAAATTAGTTTTTTAATTTTAACACAAAAAGTAAATAATAGATTTCAATCGGAATAGTTTTCCCTTATAAGCACCGAATAACGCATAGCTAATGTGATTTTTAAAATTTTAGCTCCATTAGCGACGGAAACAGGGGGTGGGGGCAAATTATTCACATTTTCCTGTCTGGCGCAGCCATACTTATTTTAAAAATATTTTAAAATTATATGTTAAACCTTCTCGTTGAGCTCTTTTCAACGGTGTATAATAAGCTATAGGTTGTCGACAACATTTTGTCCCCCCCCATTTCTCTGACAAATTTTTGTCAACAACGATCAATATGGCGTTATGTTGGCCCACATGATGTACAAACCCATGCAAAATTTCAAGTCAATAGATTGAGTGGTTCCAGAGATACAATGCTGTGACGGACACGGACCCTAAAAAGCGCATTTTTATCAAAACAATTAAAAACGTAGGTTGGCTTTTTCCTACTAGTATAAATATCTCATCACGTGCTAATACATATCTGAAAACAGTTGTAGATAACGGGGTCAAAGTTTTATTTGCTTTAGAAAACATCTGGTAATACATACACTTAACATTTTATGCTTTGTATTATAAAGCAAAGGAGCATGACCCTGTGTTACAAACTATGTTCCGACATAAATCCAGGTATGATTATTTTAAACAATTTCATTTCTTAATACAGATGCAGTTTAATATAAAATTAGTATATATAAATAAAACAGTTCCCGTTCCTGTAATCAGACTACCCTTTATTGTGATAAGAGGTAACGCAACTTGCTGAATTTAAGGTGCCTGTTAATTTAGAAAGCTAAACTCTAAATTTATGGTGTATTCATCATTTCCTATGATTGTAGTAAAGGTCTAAATAGCTTTGAACTTGTCAGTAGGGAAGGGAGATTTGTGAATCAATCTTTTTCTAAAGGGATGAGGGGAGGTACAAATCAGATAACCAAGAACAAGCCCAAATGATTCGTGAATCTGCTAAAACCGTTTAACTGAAAACAACCAGGCATCTCGTCACACTTCTTAGACGTCGTAAGTTAAGAACATGGATACATATGACAATGCAGCATGTCGATATAGGCGAACTCAAATCAAACCAAGCATGCACCACACATTCTTCTTGTTCAGATATGGAGGGGGGTGGAAGCAGCACTATCAGCTCTCACTGCAGTACGTGCACAGAGGTTACTGGAATCAGTTGTACAGTATGTTAACGTAAACATAACAGCATGTTAAGTCAACTGCAGCTTGAATAACACGTAAACATACTCATATGTTTACATGTTATTCAACATGGAATTGACTATAATGTATATGAATGTACTAGGCAAACACTTTCTGCTGTCAAAAAGGGAATCTTTAACTGCGCATTAGATAATGTACGATATCCTTCAAAACTATCCAGGCACCCCTGTTATTATAGCCCACTGATATTTCCCGGATATACAAGCAACCCAGAACCGTACATAATCGAAGCTCTTTGCAGCGACCCCTTTTAACGTCCCAGCACGTTATAATGACCGATGTGGTAGGTCCCGGCCTATTTCCCATAAACCATTTGCTATTCGAATTCCTTGAAAGACAAAACGAATTCATATAACGGACCAAAAATTTCCACCTCGATCTTGTTTTCTTACGTTTTTTATTATAATATTCGTATTTCAAAACAAATTAACGCTAATTTATTGAAACTAATTACGACCTTTCAGGCCGACCGTAGAAATTACTCGCTCGCGGAGGAAGTTAACTTCGACTAGAAGTTCATTTCATTGTACAGTATATATAGACTGTTTATAAATACGGCGCCTACGAAATGGATAGGTTTACTAATCGTAGACAAAATTAATATTTTACAAGTTGTAAATAATGGCATGCATTCTAAGCCCGACATCAGTTGAACTGTGATTTTTGAAGTTTATAGTTGTGCCATCCAGACTATTGAATATTATTGTGTTTTATTATACGTGTTTTTTTTTTTTTTTTTTTTCCTGCTGGCTCCCTGGTATGGGCAACCCGGGGAGCGGGATTGCTGGCACTCACTGGTATTGCACTACCTCCAGTGGGTGCGGGATTTCAAGTGCGAATTGCGCTACAGTAAAATCAGACTCAGGTAATTTAACATACTTTTTAAGGACTGCTTTGTAAAGACTATATATTCCCAAGTTCTCAAGGTAGATTTGGGCTTATGCCTGGGAGCTACCCTGAATAAGAACACACTTGCACTTGCACTCCTCAGAGATATTTTAAAAAAGAGGATAAGAGAATATATTTATCCAGCTATGAGATTATTTGTTTATGACTCTTGCCTTTGTTTTTCTTACCTAATACATATACTCTTAATCATGGATACGGACTTCGAAAAAACTTGAACTATAGATTATGACGCCGGATCAGAATTAGTGTATTCAGTGAGTAGAAAGAAATCTCCAGAGAACGCCGAACTGTCTAGGGATTAAAAAAAAAAAAAAAACTCGGAAACCCCTAAAGCACCCAGAGTGCATGTTCCTCGGATGGACAAAGACAAGGAAAAGGATAAAAATCCTCCTGTGTGGGTGGAAGAGCTTACCTCATCAGTGGGAACGAATGTCATTGTTATTATTTCTACAGTTAATACGGATAATCAAAATAATTCTAGTGAGAATGTAGCAGTTCAGAATTCGACCTTAACAAAGGGTTTGGACCTTGGAGGATCCCATGAGGCTTCTGTTGTGTACGCAACGGTAGCCAAAATTCGAAAGGCTTTGGGAGAGTTTGTCAGCTGATTCAAGCAAAGTAGGCCTCAAATCGCATCCATAGTTTGTGGGCAGATTTGGAGGCAGTCACAACAGCTTAATTGATTGCTGCAACGAGCGATTAAAAGCTAAATGAGCGGAACTAGAAATTCGAGCAAATCAAATCATTATTTTAATCAGCTAATAGAGAAGCGGGTAGCTCCTCACATATCATTTGCTGATGCAGTTAGGCAGAATATGGTTTCTGAGGGTTCTGATGGTGATACTATTCTTCAGGAGGCTACTGTGCGGCGCGCAATAGGTGTTGCATCTGCAGATAAGGTTGGGCCTGTGTCCTCGGTTAGTTTTCGGACGCTAAAAACATTGCTATACTTAGACCAACAAAGGATTCTGCCTTGGCTTCGAGCCAAGACATCAGGAATGCGGTGACAGATGCAACTAAGAACGATTATAAGAATATGAAGATTAAAAATACTCGTCTCCTGAGAAATACAGGAGGTTTATTAGAAACCACAAACTCAGAAGATGCAACTAGGGCAGGGAATGTTTCAGCTTTAAAGGTGATTAGAAACCACAAACTCAGAAGACGCAACTAGGACAGGGAATGTTTCAGCTTTAAAGGTGGTTGGTCTATCAATTGAGAGGCCTAAGATGTCGAATCCAACAATGCTTGTATACGGAGTGTCCAAGGAGTTTACAAAGGACGAAATCCTGGAGGATTTATATTATGAAAATTTTTTAGATTATGAATTTACCCAGGATGAGGTAAAAGATGAAGTAACATTCAGATTTAATTTTGGAGCAGTAACTAAAGTGACTGATTGGGTCATTGGTTTTGGCCCTCGCTTATATAAATGCTTGTTTCATAAATAAAGAATTTTCCTTGGTTTCGGTTCCCATATATTTCGGAAATTCACCGTGCTGAACAAGTGTTTTAGACGTCTGGGATTTGGACATTCTGCGCAGTCACGTTCACACAAGACTGTTTCTTGTGGTCACTGCGCTAGTGGAGGTCATGTTTTCGCTGAGTGCTCTCACAAGGAGGACCCTCCACAATGTATTAATAGTAAGGGAAGAAACAGGGTTGTAATCACTCGGTAAGGGACATTAAGTGTCCTGAGTACATGACAGCAGCGGAATTAGCAAACATGCGTATCAATAATGGATAATAAATCCTTCTCTGATTTTACCTCTGGAGCACTGCAAAGACAGAGATTTAAAAACTTTGCAAATAAATGATCAGTGCTGTCGGGCACTTGCTGATGAAATAAGAATGATTGCTTTGGAGCAACTATATATATAAAACGCTTAGATATGCTGCCCAAATTTTCCAACTGCTACAATTGTTGCCAGCACCCGTTCACGCGGTTCACATCGCATGACCATCATACCGAGCATTCTTTATTAATTTTTGTACTAAAGTTTTTCGACTGAAGAAAGGCAATCTATGCCTGAAAGCTATCGATGTATGTTTATTTTATCTGTCTTCAATTTTAATAAATCGTTCTAAGAAGTGTAAAAATGGCTGAACAGTGTAAGAACTTTGAGAAACCGTAGAATAAATGCTAATTAAACATTATAAGAGGAAAGATATAATAGACTCTACGATTACGAAGACGGACAGAAAACACTGAAGAAAGAGAAGCAAGATTAGAAATGAGAATGGCGAAACGCCGTCGGACTAATCAAATAGAAGTGCCGGATCCGAATAATCAACAAGCTGTAATTAATGTGTGAAGAGCATGACATAGGAAATGTGTTACAACTGTGAGTATTGCAATGCAAGATGTAGGGCATATGGGTTAAACAACGAATAAATACACTAAATGTTGTCATGATGGAAAGGTTTCACTTGACCCACTGTCTGAATGCCTACTCTATTATGAGAGTTGCTTACTGAGGATACATGTGAAGCAAATACTACAGAGAACATATATGAGAGTACAACTCAGCAATGGAGTTCGCATCAATGGACACACAGATTAAATCACTGCCTTGGAAATGGTCCATACTGTTTTAGAGTACACGGCCAGATTTACCATTTGGTCTCACCGCTATATTCAAACGAGGCAAATAAGCCAGGATATGGGCAGTTTTATATTTTAGATTCTGTTGAAGCAACACAAAACGGCTTTAAAAACAATCAAACCAACAGTGTATGGCCGAAGTAATGCAACAAGTTAACCCATTTGCTGAATCATATAAACAAATGCATCAAATAACCCAGGCCAATCCAACAATGAATGTGCGCATGACATTTACAGAAAACATGGACTTAGATAAGAGACGACATAATGCACCTACATACAAAACGGGGATTGCTGCAATATTTGTTGGAGAAGACGGGGAACCACCTGCAAATAGAGACGTATGCATATATCCCACAGGTTACTGCCGTAGAATTATATCACCGCTAAACAAAAATGGTGAAGACTGAAGAATCTAGATTAAACTATTTACGCCATAATCAAAAAGATGGTGCATGTTACGCCGGGTACAACTAGTTGTGTAGATACTGTTTGTATTCAAGAACCATTTTATTCCTCACAGGCGGGCAAGCCCATAACATTATGGGTTTTTCTTCTTCTACTAGAATAGTAATAGCTGTGGATGTTTGTGTTCCTCCAAAATCTCTCACAGTGATTTTTAATCAAGTGGTAACGTCAATCACGGGTTTGTGCTCGGCGTGTGTGACCATCATTCTTATGTCTTCACAAGTTTCTTCTTTTTGCTTGGTATCACTGTATTGCTCTCCATCTGAAGATATTCAGATAGCTCTTGATAAACTGGAAAATATTTGTTTAAGGTATGCATCCATTATCAAGAACTATTCTTAGATCCTTTCTTTGAGTGGAAAATCTGGTGACTGGATTGTTATTTGTTTTTTTTTTTTTTTTTTTGTTTTTTTTAGGAGCATTAGCAACTAAGGCCATATTGCTCCGGGGATATGCGGTAGTCATTCCCTGACCTTTCCGCATCCTCCGTATTTGGTGGGCACGGGCTCGAACCCCGGTCTACTCAAGAAGCGTGTGCTACGCACTGCTGCTCCTGCCACCTGGCTACGGAGGCGCCGACTGGATTGTCTTCATAGAGTTTCTTGTTGAACCCGATTCCTTGTATTGGTTCTGTGATTTTGGAGAACATTGCCTTCAACTATTGGATTCTAACTCTGGCTGGCACTGATTCATGGTGTTGGGTCTGGTGCTGCGATCATGAACACTTCTGGATTTTGGGGTGCTTGATCTGATTCATTGCGCCGAGTCTGGTGCTCTAATGGTTCTATTTTTCCATGGCGGACAGTTGGACATTTTGGAATCTCAAAACCCAATATCTTTATTGGGTTTTGAGGTTCCAATGCTTGTGGAACAGCAAATGAAGAGATATTCAGTTGAATTGTGATTTTTGAAGTTTGTAGCTGTGCCATCCAGACTATTGATTATTAGTTTTTTTTTTTTTTTCTCTGCTGGCACCCACTGGTATTACACTACCAGTGGGTGCTAGCATGAAATGCCGCACCAACCGGAGGTAGTGAGTGCGGGATTTCATTCGCGAATTGCGCTACAGTAAAATCAGACCCAGGTAATTCAACATACTTTTCTAGGCCCGCTTTGTAGAAACTCTACACATTCATAAGTTTTCAAGGTGGAGTTGGGCTTATGCATGGGAGCCACACTGATTAAAGAACAAGTGCGACTGTTTAGTGATGTGTACAGAGCATCTAAATATATGTAAATATATCTTGTATATAAATCATGTATATACTTTGATGTACATAATCTTGACACTGTATATTGCGTGAGCCTCTAAATAGGCCTACAAGGCTGGGACAATTCATATTGAACAATTAGACTTTACACCAGCCGGTATTCAAATAAACAAATTCCAATCCTGAAACTAAAACACTTTATTTACGATAAAATAAAATGAAATACGAGGGTATAAAATGAAATGAAATGAAATAAAATAAAATATACAGTAGTCTAAAACTGATGTGATTTAATTTACAATAAAATACAAAAATATAAAATATGATGATAAAAGCGATAAAAACAATTAATAAAAATTGTAGCTTTCGGAGATAGCGATCTCCTTTCTCAACAGCATATTTCTGCTGTGTGGCACATCCTTAAATAGCAGATCCACAGCACTCGTCACATGGTTCCTCGGGAGTAAGGCCGGAATTTCCCATTTATGCACCGGAACCGGAAATGGCTCGGGAGCGCGCTAGCTGAAACCGTTCATCTCGCCCAAGAACCACGGTTTCCAAGAGGGGATGTAAACGTACACCCTTGTCTCTATTAATGGAATTGCTAGCTGCCCCAACTCTCAAGCCATTTAAGGTCCCAGAATCCCTGTGCATGATCCGTGATGACAGCATCCTCCGGGGAGATTTGATGTTGCTTCTCCCAAAAATGTTCTGCCACGGCAGACTTCCCATAATTTGCAGACTTTATTGCATTCATATGCTCCCCCAGACGGTCTTTCAGTCGTCGCCCCGTCTCACCTACATAACACACCCCACAATCCGGGCATTTAATCTCGTATACCACCCCACTGTTGGCTTCTTTCGTTATGAGGTCTTTGACACAAGATATCACTGTGTACAACCTCCGTCCCGGGAGTGCCAGATACGCTGTGTGTGCATCAGTTCGGTTTCCACCCCGGACGCTCAACTGACGACACTCAAGACTTACTGCAGCAGCCACCCATACCACCTCAATGTATTTTATGGTAATAGCTGTCAAGTTTGCGGGGACTTTTGATCAGCTCTGGTGGGTAAGTATCCTGAGACGCCTCCGGCAGGCTCGCACCCCTGCTAACCTATATGCATAGCAGGAAATATGTAACAGGAAAGACTAACAAACGCCTGTCATCCTGCACTGTCTACAGGGCTTTGTCCTTGGCCAGTTCCTCTAGAACGTGGTAATGGACGAGTTTCTCAATCTTGGCTTGGAGCCTGCCACAATCCAGACCTTCACAAATAACCTTATCATCATTACCACCTCAGGGGATTCCAGGGTAGCACTGTAAAGAACCGGATAATGCAAATTCTCGAGGAATGGTCCAACTTGCATAAACTCAGTATCCCCCCGGAGACGACAATCGCCATCCTCCTCAAGGGAACACTTAAAACCACGAGGCTCCCCGCAAATTAAGGCAGCGGGCAGAACGATCAAACTTCAAACAGAAATCGATATACCTTGGAACAATCCAGGATTCCAAGCTCACATTCTTTCCCCGCCTACCATATCTCCATCAACAGTAAGAAAGTACAGAGCCATAGCCTTAAGGATTAAGAGACGCAACTGGGGCTTAAAACGTCGAAATCTTTCCCTACTATACAACGCCATTTTTCTTTCCACCATAACATACTGTGTCGGAGTCCAGTATCCACGAAGCACTCTGGCAAAAAAAATCAACGGAAACTCATCACCATACTGCGCAGTATCCTCCAAACTACTACACGTGCTTGCTGCCTGACTAGCAATCCTGCCCTCCAGACACTGGCGAGCGTTCTCCCCTTGGATCTGGAGGTCATTAGACGAGGTCTACATTACTGCCTTTCTAAGGGGACTTCCTAGATTCATCCTAGACATCACCATTGACCCAGATAAAAATGTCAAACGGAAACGAAAAGGAATAGCGAAATAACTAATCCATATCTGGCAAAACTGATGGACATAGACCAACGGTGGGCAAATGCGGCTCTTCGTTGAGTTAAGTGCGGCTCCCAATGAAAATTTAAATCTGTTTTTTTTTATTATTTCAGAAATTTTTTCAGTGAATCTTGTTAAATTATAAAAATATAACTAAGTAACTAATATTTTGTTATACGGATTTTATGTTGTGTTTATTTATTTTTTTTTTTTTTGTCTAGATATCTTGCTATTTTTATTTTGATTATAAATAAATCCGTGCGCATTTACACTGCTGGCGCCATCAGTGGACTTGTGCGTAAAAAGTTACGAGTGTAATTTTTCCGCGCCGTAAATTAATTTAATTATTTTGTTTCAATTTCAGACTTTGGAATTAAAGTTATTTAAATTTTTTGATAACATGACCTCAGAAAATATCAAAAAACGAAAATACGAACAAGAAAATAGAATCTTTCAAGAAGAGTGGGTAGAAAATTTTGCTTTTATTGACAATAATGGAAAGTCGTTGTGTCTTATTTGTAAAGTTACAATTGCAAACTACAATGTAAGCAATTTACGTCGACATTACGAAGTAAGTCATCCCCACTTTTCAACTCAATATCCATTAAATTCAAAATTGCGAACAGAGAAACTTAAGTCCTTGCAATCTGGTCTTCATAAGCCACAAGGACTCTTGTCTTCTTTTAGTCGCGAAGATGACAGAGCAAACGAAGCTAGTTTTTTGATAGCTTGGAATATTGCTCGTGCCAAACGTCCATATGGAGAAGGAGAATTTATTAAAAGAAACTTGGAAGAAGTGGTTAAAGTTTTGGATCCAGATAATACAAAACTGCATAAATTGATCGCACAGGTTCCTATGTCACGCCGTACAACTGAGCGTCGTATTGGTGCAATTAGTAAAAATGTTGAAAATAGTTTGATGTGTGATTTGAAAAATTGTACAGCATTTAGTTTAGCTCTCGACGAGTCTACAGACATTCAGGATGTTCCACAATTGGCCGTTTTTGTCCGCTATGTATCTGCAGACGTAAATGTGAAGGAAGAAATGTTAGACCTAGTAGCTCTTATCGAAACAACTCGAGGTATCGATGTTAGAAATGCGCTTGATGAAGTAATGAATAGGTTTGAATTGCCTCGTGATAAACTTGTAAGTGTTGCGACTGACGGAGCGCCTGCAATGGTAGGGAAAAACCAAGGTCTCATTGGTCTTTTAAACAGCGATCCTAAAATTCCACGTTTCTTACCTCTTCACTGCATAATTCACCGCGAGCATCTCATAGCGAAGTACTTCAAATACGAAAATGTGTGGAAGATTGTTTTGCAGATTTTGAATTTAATTAGAACAAATGCCAAAACACATCGTCAATTTAAGAACTTTTTAGAAGAGTTGCGAGGGAATGACGAAACAGATGAATTGCCCAGTGATTTATCCCTATGGTGTGTTGTAAGATGGCTGTCAACTTACAATGTTTTGGGCCGTTTTGTGGAACTCCTAAATCCTATCATAACATTTACAAAAGAAAAAGGTAAAAAATACCCAGAATTAGAAAATGAAACTTGGCTTTCTGACTAAATGTTCCTTACAGACATTATAGAACATTTGCAAACACTTAATTTGGCTTTACAAGGAAAGGAAAGAAATATTATTGATTTGTCACAAACTGTATTTAGTTTTGAAGCTAAACTTCGACTTTTTGTGTACGATCTTAAGAACAAAATATTTAATCATTTTCCACGAGTAAAAGCAAATATAATTAATATCAAAGAAGAAAAGTTAGACGAATACAAAGAAAAACTGGAAGAATTGCAAGCACATTTCGAACATAGGTTTGAAGATTTGAAAAGTTTGAAATCTATATTTGCATATTTTGTGAACCCATTTATTTGTGATATTATTGAAGATGGATTTCCAATTTCTGAAATAATATTTGTTGAAAAAGCGGCTGGGCATTTGGAGTTATTAGAGATGAAAGAGGATCAGGCATTTCAAATGCAGCACAAATCTACTAATGTAATTGAATTTTGGAAACTCGTGCCAGAATCAAAATATCCACATTTAAAGAAAGCTGCTTGCCGTCTAATTTCAATTTTTGGTACAACATATTGCTGTGAATCTTTGTACTCCACAATGAAGTTCGTGAAGTCGAAATATCGTTCACAGTTGACCAATCATCATCTCGCTGAATTGCTGCGAACGGCTTTAACAAATTTCAAAGATTTGACCAAAGGTCTTCGTTAAATGTTATACTTTTTATTAATGCATTTTTATTATTAAAATTTTGAAATAATTATTTTGTATTTTCTTTCTCTTAATTATATTTTCTTATATATGTATACTTTACATAGCACTTAAGGCTTGTGTAGAATATGTAATCATATTAATTAAATTAAATTAAATTTGAATTTGTGTATTTAATACTATGTAACTATGGTGTGGCTCTTTATAATATATGAAAAACCGGAATGCGGCTCTCATTGACCTCATGCGTGCCCACCCCTGACATAGACAATCAAAGGCTCCATTACCAAACGTTGTCCAGATCTATTCCAAGCCTCCTCCATGGTTTAGTCTGGGTCTGCCTTTCCTTATTACGGCCATGGTTCAATCAACGACAAATTCGCCTCAATGTATGTAGCACTCCTCGCTGCCTTTGCAGGCTCAATGAAACTTGGGAGCACCTCTTCTATAACTGTCCGCTCTATGAAGATATAAGATCAATCTTCTTTACCAGAATCCAGCAAATACCTCGAGGTTATAAACACATCCTAGTTAATGATGAGCAGCAATATCGCACCTTCTTTCAGCTTGCCCAGAACCTATTCGCTGAAAGTAAACGCCTGCAGGTCCAAGATCACAACAAAGCTGAACCCCCTATATTAGAACAAAGGAAATCAGACTTGAAATTATATACCTCTTCAAGTAATTAGCACTCTCATACTTCTTTTTTTTTTCAGAATGAGACTGTAATTGGACTAGACTCTTACCTCTTAAACAAGGCAAAACCTGGACTTGACAACTGACTCCGGATTTGGCAAACCTGGACATCTACCTTCATATACTCTTACCTCTATTGACCGTGACTCGTACCTGTCATAGACTGCTCCTGCTAACCTGGCTAGGATTTCTGTCGCCAGCAGCTTCTAACCGTTCATGCCACTGGCGATCTACACAGCAAACTTGCCGTGTAACTTTCATCCCCATCCCTGGTGTTCATCCCCTATCCTTCGCCTGGTGGAACGTTCGTGTCTCCACTTTTAATGGGGGGGATGCCTTCCTCTACATCCTCCAATTACTCTTCCTTTTACTCACCCCTTCTTGCACTGTTCTCCCACTACTTTTTTTTTTTTTTTTTTTTTTTTTTAAATTAACTTTGTCTCCGTCCAGGAAGCTTAGGAAAACATGGCGGATACCAGTCAGAGGAACAATCTCCACTGCCTGTCTCACCTGGTGATGAATGGGCAACGTGAGGTTCACCAGGGGCCCCGCGGCCAAGTAGCTAGAAGAACAACAGAACACGACACAAATATACATACACCACACACAAGTCTGGCATTTACACAGTACTGTTTATTCACAAGATTACTAATGGCTCAGTTATGGGAAACCACCCTGTAGCGCCTTACCCCAAACACTATGTACACGATATGTAATTATTAGAGATCAGATTGAAAAATATTATTATCTCAAACATGTGATTTGGCACTATCTCATTAAGCCATAATTTCTGACCAATGTTGAACAGTTTACAACATAACAGACATACTTTCTATATAGATAAAGGAAATTTGTCTTTGAAATAGGGAAGTTTTAATGTTCCAAATTTTATTTACACATGCATGACAACCTAATAAACAAGTGAGCTTCTGTAAATCGTTTTATCATCTTTTGGATAACTCTCAATGAAGTTATTTAACTTGCATTCCC
Organism: Mastigoproctus giganteus; assembly: GCF_048544385.1. Lineage (NCBI taxonomy): Eukaryota > Metazoa > Arthropoda > Arachnida > Uropygi > Thelyphonidae > Mastigoproctus > Mastigoproctus giganteus. The sequence continues at coordinate 179,669,701 of NC_143575.1, read as the reverse complement.
ATCACAACTTCTGCTTCTTCCAGTTATTTTCATAACAGCAAATTGTTCTGTATATTAGCTTATACATTTAAAATCAAATTGTTTTTGTTTACTCATTTCACCGTTATGTTCACCTATTCCAAAGCAGAAACTACAATTGATTATCTTGAGCCACCTCTTAATGACTGTTGATCTTTCTAGTGGACGATATTTATCTTGGTATGGTTAATTAACCACATGCGCAGTGATCAAAGAGAAACATTCTCTCATGTGGTAGAAAACTGGAGAGTAGAGTTCTGAAAATCTACAACAAACTTTTCAAAAAATGCTTCGTCCAAGATCGCATCTTATAAACAAAATTAATTTTAACTGGTGAGAATTACCGAGAGTTAAAATTAAAGAACACTACATTGAGACCTTAGAGCTGGCAAATGTCCTGAAACGTTATACTCAACCAGTATAGTATCACAAAATAAAGCCTTTCTTTTATTTGTATCACGGCGTTTAATGCATTAAATTAAATAAATGAAAAACAGAAAGAAAGAAAAGCTGTACATCCTCTCTCACCTGATGTATATGGACGACATCAAGCCCTATGTCACAACCTACAAGCAACTACTCCAGATCACTGACAGGATGAAATTCGGACTAAACAAATGCAAAACCCACGGACTGCATCAGGGAAAACTGGTTCGCCGAAACTAGTAACTAAAGTAAGGACATCGAAGCCATGAAAGAGGGACCTAACTGGGAATGACGCACGCTGAACTAAACACAAGGTGATCAAGGCTCGCTGAACCGAGAAATACCACCAAAGACTCAGAATCATGCTAAAAGCATAACTAAACGGAGGAATGGCGTTAAAGTCATAAACACCTACGCAGTACCAGTACTAACGTACTCCTTCGGGATCAAAGTTTACTAACACCCAGCTGGGAGAAATCATGAGAAGGACCAGAATAACGATGACGAAGAGTCGCCGACTTAAGGTAGCCGTCGAGAGAATAACCATAACCAGAAAGGAAGAGAAGGAAAGAATGTGATAAACGTCATCAAACAATAGAATAAAGCGATTAAGAACCCGAAAGATTACTTCCAGAAACACAGCACCGATCTACCAGGATATAAGGAAGACAAATAAGCGGCACACCAACTCGACCTGAATGAGGAGACACACCCACCCCGAAGGAAGAAACGAAGAGGGAAATATGGGCGAAGAAGGCACTCCAAGACAGCCACTACAATGACCTCCATCAAGAATATATAGATAAGATTTCCAATGCCTCTCCAGCAGGACGCCTTTTCTCTTACAGGCGGGCAAGCGATCTTTGTAAGTCTCTCCACTTTGTATCCGAACTTTGTAAGTCTCTCCACTGAGCATGAAGACACTTAGAAAGTCTCTACCTCATAGACATCCAGTTTCTGCTGCATTCCTATTCTATAGACACTTCTGTGGACACTGTTCTTCTAAATTGGCATACGTAATCTCCCGCTATATTCCGAAAACGTGCCGCAACCAGCCAGCATCCATATACTATAACTTCAAACTCACAGAACGCTTTTTTCTTCCTCATTTACCCCTTCAACTTCAGCTTTCTAGAGCCTTCTTTCACCTGTATTTCCTGAAAATTACAATCTACAGAAATGAAGTTCAAGTCTAATGTCAACAAGTATCTTCTTCTGCCTTCCCAACTTAACTCATGCACGTACGTGAGTTGAAGGTTGGGAAAGCAGAAGACAAGTACTATAGGTCTTAATACTTTGTGGTTGGAGGTTTCATAAAATTAATTGCTGATGGAGGATTATCCAAGAATTTCTCTACATTTCATATCTGATATATATATATATATATATATATAATTTTTTTTTTTTTTTTTTTTTTTTTGCGGGGTTCGCATTATTTATTTGTTCTAAATCTGACATCCACTTGAAATAAGAGCTAAGTCGCCAGTACTGTATGTACCATATGTCATAATATATTTCTGTGAGAGTGAAAATTTAAGTGCTACTGCTAAAAAAAATCTAGGCCCAAATAAATACAAGTGTTGTTTTAAAATTAAGGTAACAGATTTTTTAGGGAAGAAACAGTACCTTCACCAATAGTGAAACGCACTAATTTTTCTTCTTGTTAGAGGACGGGGTACACTTTTTTGACTTTGTGATTAAGTAAAAATGGCTACCATACTTGATATATCGACAGAAGTGCTCAGGTATCCGATTTCTGGATGTTAGAAGGCCTGAGCCAAACTGTCCCCCAAGGAATTTTGCTGGGAGAAAACGCTTTGAAAACCATATCTGTACATGTCCAACCGATTAACTGTCGGTATACAGAAGTCAAACAGACAATATGGTAAGCCACAGCTCAATACCGTGTCGCGACTGCACGATGCTCTGCAAGCAACATGCTTCATAATCACTTGAGATACCACGGCGTGTTTAAGTCATTATCTGCATATAGTGATAACGGTTCGCCTATTCTATTACTTGGGTGATGACACACCAATGGCCACAGTACGTGGATAAAACGTATGATGGCCACTGTTCTCTTGTGTGTATTTACAAGAGTACGTCACTCTTGCAAATACACAAACAAAAACCATTACTAGCTGCAATCAAAAGAAATTAACGATAATACTCAATAGAACAACAGTATACATACCTTAATCCATAAGGGAAAGTATATACATTACCTTCCTATTCAGTGGGTAGTGTTTTAATCTTCCTCAATTACTATAAACTTGGCTAATATTCACAAAGTAATTCTCAGTTTCGTAGGTGCTATATTATCCTCCCTTACGTACACCTTTCACTATTTTAGCTGATACTTGTACTTTGCGGTACAAGTACACATTTACAGACAACTTCGCAATTATATTTTTCTATAGTTATACAGGACAACATTCAAGTGTTTAATCCTATTTTGTGCTCGAAATAATTTAGATTCTCGTCTAGAATTAGTCCCATATCACATGAAAACTTTCTGATATATCTATACTGTATTTTTATTTATTTATTTTTTTATATACCGTCGAGTTGTCCAAATTTAGATGAAATAAAATTCTTATTTGGGTTTTTTTTTTTTTTTTTTTTTTTATGTGAACCCCAAACACGAGAGGTATTAGAACCTATAGTACTTAAGTACCGTGCTTGGGTTTGAGGTTAAGAAGAAAGAAGATATTTGTTCACATTGGACTTGAACTTCTGTAGATTGTAATTTTCAGGAAATAAGTATGAAGGAAAGTTGTTCCAGAAAACGGCAGTTGAATGAATAAATGAGGAAGATGAAAAGTTGGTTCTGAGGGTTTGACGTTGGCCAGTAAATGGATGTTGGCTAGTGGCGGCACGTGTTCGGACTGTTTTGAAAGAGAGAGCAGGAATTATAGAAGCCAATTCAGAAGAACAGTGCCCATGGAAGTATCAGTAGAAGAGGCATGCAGCAGAAACAGTGCGTCTATCAGAAAGCGAGTGGAGAGACTGTTAGAGATGAATCATTAATTAACCTAACTGCCCTCTTCTGAATGGAATCAAGAAGCGTGAGAGAGGTTTTGGGGGCACCACCCCAGATGTGGGAACAATATTCCATGGCAGGGCGGATTTGCGATTTGTACAGAGTGAGCAGCTGTTTGGAAGAAAAGTAACGCCGAGAGCGAAAGAGAAAACCAAGTTTTTTAGATGCAGAGGAAGCAATATTTGTAATGTGCTTGTGCCAAGAGAGATTAGAAGTCAGGGTAATCCCCAAAAGAGATATATCATTTTGCTTAGAAATCGGAGTGTCACTCCGTGAGAGTGACACTCCGATTTCAATTTTCATCCTTTTTGCGAGATATAAGACAAGACCGAGTTTTAGAAGGGTCGAAATCGACTAAGTTGTCTTTGCTCCACTGGAGAATTACCTGAAGACCGGCATTTAAGGAATTGGTAGCAGATTTTCGAGAAGATGAAGCTGATTGAGGAGGACAAGGTTTCTCAAAATGGAAGGTTGAATGCAATGTGCTATCATCGGCAAAACTATGGATAGGATTTCCAGTCAATGGAAGAAGGTCATTGATATACAAGAGGAAAAGAGTGGGTGAAAGAACTGAACCTTGGGGGACACCGGCATTAGTAGAGACGTTAGAAGACAGAGAGCCATCTACCGTCACCCTCAGTGAGCGATCAGAGAGAAAGCTGGATAACCAATTACTAAAAACAGTTGGCAAACCATAAGATGGAAGCTTCTTTAGAAGACCTTTATGCCAAACACGATCAAAAGCCTTTGAGATGTCAAGAGCAACTACTTGTGTTTCACCGAACCTTTCCATTGAATTAGTCCATAAATGGGTAACATAAGCCAGAATATCTCCAGTGGATCGACACTGACGGAATCCATACTGGTGATCGTTGATCAGACAGAAGGTTTCTAGGTAGTTTATGAGTTGGCGGTTAATTGATTTCTCCATTACTTTAAAAAGAGTAGAAGTAATTGCAATGGGACGATAATTGGATGGGAGGGATTTGTCACCCTTTTTAGGAACTGGCTGGATATGAGCAAATTTCCAAGCAGAAGGAAAAACACCTTTGGAATAAGAAAGTGAAAAAAGTCGGCAAAGAATAGGAGTAAGTTCAGGAGCACAGGTTTTGAGAACAAGTGGAGAAATACCATCAGGACCTGCAGTTTCTTAGCATCAAGATTCATCAAACTCCTTCTGATATCCTTTTGACGGAAGACCAAAGGAGGCATTGAATGGAGCGTGTTGGGAATGGTGGGAGGTGTTTTACCAAGATCATTAATACATGAGCTGGAAGAAAAATGGGATGCTAGCAGGTCAGCTTTATCCTTGGCTGAAGTGGCAACGGAACCATCTGGTTTGGACAGAGGTGGGAGAAAATATGGACAAAAGTTGCGGCCAATAGCTTTGGCAAGAGACCAGAATGCTCGGCTACCATTAGAGCAAGAAGCAAGTTTTCTACTCTTAGCCTGTTCAAACTCTAGTTTGGACTGATTAATAACTGCTTTACAACTTTTGCGAGCTTTGGTGTAGGCAGAAAATGAAACTGAAGAATTAGAAACAAGCCAATTACGATATGCAATATTCTTCTCTTGGACAGCCTTAGCACATTTATTGGAAAACCAAGGTTTAGATAAAGGACGAGACTTTAAAGTGGAGTGTGGGATAAGGGATTCATTCCTGCAAGAATAATTTCACTCACACGATCTGAAAAAAAATCGTTGACATCAGAAGTTTTGAAACAGTAATCCGACCAAGGAAAAGAAGAAAAGAAGTCTCGCAGGTCATTCCATTTTGCATTCTTGTAATGCCAAACAACACGTGGTTGGGAATACCCATATGATAAAGGTTCCATTGGAGAAGAGACAATCACCAAGTTGTGATCTGAAGTGCCTAAAGGACCTCTCACTTCGACCGTGTACTTAGAAAGGTTGTTTGTGAGAAAAAGATCAAGCTTATTGGCTGTATGACTAGGATTGTCCGGTATTCTTGTAGGTAAATGAACAATCTGTGCTAGGTCATTAGTAATTGCAAAAGCCTCAGCATCTCGACCTGCTGGGTCGGTGTGACTAGAAAACGGAAGCCAGCTGGAGTTGTGAACATTAAAATCACCAAGGAAAATTACTTCACTGTTAGGAAAGTTCGACTGGAGAAAGTCAAGTTGCAAAGAGAGGAAGTCAAAGAGCTCCAAGTGATTAGTGGAGTTAGGAGAACGGTAGAGACAACAGATGAATTTGACACAATGAGGTAGAGAGATTTTAAGCCAGAGAAGATCAAAGAGAGGAGATTCCAAATTGCCAAGTCTCTGACAGGGAATATCAGAACGGACATATGCACAAATACCACCTTTGAGGCGAAAGGAATCATACAGCGAATAATTTGGGCATCTGAGATGAGCAGTAGATGAATCAACCGATAACTGAGATTCTGTCAGAAAAAGTACATGGGGTTTGGCAGACTGCAAGTGGAAATGTACATCGTTGAGATTAGAATTGAGACCACGTATATTTGTGAAATGAATTAGGAAGTCCTTGGGAGGTTTAGATCTTTTCGCAGATAACCTTGCTCTATTAGTTTGACAATTCATGGTGTATTCAATAGTAAGAAAAAGTAGGTGGGACATGCTGTATGAAGTAATGAAATTTTTGGATATGGCGTACATGTGGTAAGAATATACCCAGATCCTTGACATAACGTGGCCTCGACAATGCTCCCCGCATACACACTACTCGGACTCCCTCCAGTCACTATCTGGCAGAGTAGAGGTAGCAAGATTATACACTAGCTGATCCGGAAGCTTCCTAGAGAGTTACCAATAGGTTCAGTCCGATGTACTAACTAGCGGCCGGCCTGCGAACACCGTTTTAGAGCTGTAACCTCGAAATGTAAGGAATATTGGATCTCGCCACGACGTTCATCATAACCTCAAAAGTCATCAATCATACTGCATGATGGAAGAGATAGGGAAGGGTTGACCGGAACTTAGCTCTAGAGACTAAACATGGGTTCCACCATTTCAAGCCTCCAATAAGCAAAGTGGTGGTATTTCACCGGTTGATGAGAGTCATCTACCACCTAGTACTGCCTGGTAACATAGAGGGGCGGCATTCCTCTATGTCATGTGGGCGCCACACCTCGACCCCTGCTTACGTTGGTTCACACCTGGGTGGTCACCCACCATGTACTTGTGCATGGAGGTTATACTCAGGATTACTAACAGTCCCACCATCGTGAAGGTGCAAGCAGAGGATTTGGCTGTCACAGACCGTTCGGACTTCGCCGATATTGGGTCCACTTGACTTGAGTGTCACCCGAATATCAGTTCCATCAGCGTTTTAGACTCCCAGGTAGCAAGTACAGCTTGTCTGGCATATCTGAGAGAATGTCTGTGACAACCTCAAGGACCAAGGGTTGCATACAGCTATTTCAGATACGCTTCTATTTTAGATAAGTAGAAACTAAGCTATCTGAAGCAGGTAAGATTTTCGGTGACCAATATATTCCGTGAAATTATGTGCCGTAGTGAAATATTTAAGCGGTGCGTTTAAGAAAAATGCAGATATATTTATATAAATTCAGTAGCGGAGGGGCTTTTTGAAAAGTAAATTTTTTTGGGGAGAGACCGTAACCTGTGTCTTAACTAATGGAGAACCTTTGTATGCTAAGAAAATTACCTATGTAGTGTCTTTGTCCATGTTGGGGATGTCCACCTTCGTTGACATTAGGTGACTAAATGGCCGCCCTATTTAAAATGCGAATAAACTTAAAATGCGGGCGTAGTTATGTTTTTTTTTTCATTTCACAGGGAATAAGCCAGCAGAGCTCCACTAGCAAGCCATCCTTAAGAGTACCAAAGATTATCACGTAGGAGTGTTTTTGTTGTATAAAATGCAACGTTCCACACTGCCGTCTTAACAAGACAATAATTGATGGTTAGTGCTTGTCGGTCTACTGACAAGCGGAACAGATTCGGTGAAGATGACATTAAATGGTGTGCTGAAACCTGCATAAATGGAAACGTCTTCTGAACTTCGACATATGATTGGATTCGTGATATTTTATTTTTTATTTTTATTTTTTTTTTTATTTGATAGTTGTTGGCGCATCGGCTTCTGTGGCCATAATGCACTTCCCAAGGTTTTTCCGTACTCTGATCCAAGCCCGAGGCGGGATTCGAACCCGCGACCTTTGGGTTGCGAGGCAGACACTTTACCCACCCGGCTAGTCCGGTCGGCGCATTCGTAATATAGTGAGAAATGTGCCTGGATGAGATAGATAGCATGTCGAAAAGTAAGACCGAATGCACTTCCATTTATGTTATATTAATCTGTCAAGCTTAGTCAGCACGATACATTGCATTTGCCACTCGTTCGGAGGGATTGGGTTTGATTCCCATCGAAGACGGGAGGAATTTGTGAAGTAAAGTCCTCTTCAATCCAGCCTGTAGTTAGACAATCTCAGGTGGATGCCATTGGTTATTACTGGTTTATCAGCACGCAAATCAACTCGCAGACACATTTTTACAGACAAATATAGTGCATGAATATAAGTGACAAGCTCCAGTGTCATTAAAACAATAATCTGAATTTGTAATTAAACGTGTTTTGATAAATTCATCTGTTCCTTACTTTACAAGTACCCCTTGTAACCACCATAAAATTTTGTTTCTCAAAATCACGCCAATAAATTATTAATGCTCAGAAGGGTTTTTCTTTGCTCTCTCAACTAGAGAATGAGAGAGCAAAGGAATTTACTCTCTTATGAGATTCAAGTTGAATCTCCCTCTAGTGGATTCAACTGGAACTGCCTTAAACTTTAAAGTGAATTACATTTTTCACTTTAAAGTTTAAGTGAAAAATGTAAATTATGTAATTCGGTAAATTACATTACCGAATTACATAAATAGTAATTACTACAAAACCTTTACCCTTTGTTTATGAGAATGCTGCAGATACTAAGGCTGTTTTTCTGTTTTTATTCATTCATCGTCGCTTATTGAACAGTATTCATTAGTTAGCTTAATGAACAGAAATCCGACGTACGTAGTCGAATATCATGTACTGTGATAAATCGCATTAATGTTCTTTTCATTCTTACTGCTTTTTTGTGGTTCGAAAAACAACGATAACACCTATTAAAGATTTAATATTCTTTTATCTTGCGGCAATCGGGATTTATATTTTTCAGGGACTAAAATTTTTTTTTTTTCTTAGTTCCTGATCAAAATATTTTTTTATTCCTTTTAGTAATTATGTATATTGTATAAGCACCACCAGCTCCTGTGGGTAAATTTTTCTAGCTAGATCAGAAATCAAGTGTTACTGCGCAAAAAAGAAGCAAAACTATGCTCTTTCTCTTTATGCATAAGAGTTCACAATATACAGAATATAATACATACCCTGAAGCTGTGACCTCAACACTCACCCTTACTTATTTGGAAAAGCAACGTAGGCGCGAGCAGCAGTGCGTAGCACACGCTTCTTGATTAGACCGGGGTTCGAGGCCGTGCCCACCAAATACGGAGGATGCGGAAAAGTCAGGGAATGACCACCGCATATCCCCGGAGCAATATGGCCTTAGTTGCTAATTCTCCTTAAAAAAAAAAAAAAAAAAAAAAAAAAAGCAACATAATAAACTCAACATATAGTAATAAATAAAATCCGCTAATCCGTTAACCGTAAAATCCGTTAACTAATATTCCTCGAAATTGGAATATGTCAAAGGCAAAAGCAGTTTAACCCTTTGTTTTATTAGCAGTTACATGCGAACACAGAAACGCAGACATATACATCCATGGGTGTACTCAAAGTTGCTATTAATAACCTGAAATCGACTGATGTACACGCGAGATCTGTTCATCACTAAAAGCATCTCTCCTAATTAACCATCACTGACATATTTTGGAGCTGTATACAGGTAAAGCTAACCCATGAGTTGTAACGTTGGATCAAGGTCATTTCTGTGTCAGATACAGTCCCACCCTTCCTTTCATTATGTTTGTCCCACCACCATAAATATATAAATATTTGAAATCTGTCACTAAAGATAGTAACGATGACGTCTGTGACGGAGGATATCGTGCACGAAAACCATAGTTGCTCTAAAGATTTTCTTATCTGAATCCACAAGGCTAAAGTACACTAGAGAAAAGCATAACGTCTTAAAAATATCAATATGCCAAACAGACTTGTGGAAGTCGTCAAGGGTCACTATATATTTTTTTTATTTAAAAAGAAAATTAGTGCGCGTAATGAACAGATAAACCATCATAATCATGACGCTAGAGGCCAATTTTACAAGGTTTACCGTATTTTACGGCATATAAGAAGTATGGGCTTATAGGACCAATCCCATTTTAGAAAGGAAAAAAAGTTTTAGTATATTTAGGCATTTAATATTTATTCTAATATGTATAGTAGAAGAAACATCCTAAACATGTGATCAGAACAGCAAGAAAAATACTAATACTGTATAATAATACATTTAATTATTATTATTTTACCAATATAGCAATTTAAAAGAAATAAAATAATCTTAGCTATATTAGAAAATATTTTTATGAAGCAAACTACCACTAGAATTGAAAATGAACAAAGTGAGGGAATGGTAAAAAACAGTTTTGCAAACGGAAAGTTCAGTCATTTTGAAACACAAAAAAAATCATTGCCTTCAAATCCCAAAAACTCTTCCTCGCTAATGTCGGTATCACTATCTTCAAATAACGCAGTGTCTTCAGTGCCATCAAGGGCATTACTAAATCCAGTTTTCTTGAAATACTTTATAATTATTTTACCACTTATATTTCTCCAAGATTTCTTAACCCATTCACACACCTGTGTAGTGGTGGGCCTCTTCATTCTTCCTATGGGTGAGGTCATGATCCGGTTCTCCCGTCCATTTGTTCTACTGTTCTCTCATATTTTGCTTAAATGGCTTGTTTATGGACACATCCAAAGGCTGCAATTGGCTTGTCAGTCCACCAGGAATGACAATTACCTGTGTATTCAATTCCCTCACTCTCTCTGTTTAATGACTTCAGTTCTATGGGCTCTGAACTGGTCCCAAATGAGAAAAGATGGTTTCCTTAAGAGATCACCAGGATCACCGTTTATTACGTGAGAAAATTTCCTTGATTACACGTTCATATTTTCCACTATCCTGGAAAAACTACTGCAAATTTCAGATGTTTGAAAGTTTTTCCACTAGTATAGAGCTAAGATGAAGCTCTTCGTGAAAAATTTTATTAAATTTGGTCCAGTAGAAGATAAATTAAACTGGAATAAATTTTCGTAACGCTTTTCGCATGACGGGTTTTTGTTACAAAATTTTTGGAATAACGCCAGTAAAAACGTTTTTAACGTCAAAAATGGTTGAAGTTTTGTGCCATTAGCACAGCAGGCCAAAACTGGTATATTAATAACGCCGTTCTTTTTTTTATTTCAGTCACCCACAATGATTATAATTTATTGTCGTGATTATAGTCACTTAACACACAATTAAAGTACACTACCGTACACGGAGACACTCAACATCACGAAAGACCGCACAGAACTAACTGGCCTGCCGGTCGTGCCACCTTTTAAAGGATCGGCGAAACTATTGAGAAACCTGGAAAAGAATCTTGATGCTTCCATCGCCTTCTAAGACTTTTGCTGTGTTCCCTGGCTTTCGAAACTTCTTGGAACTGATTCCAAACAACTCTGCTAGTCCAAAAGTACCCTAGGGTGTCCCGTTATCCTTCGGAAACGAAAATATTCTGACGGAACACCGAAATACAACCTGCGCGCTCGCCTCGATGCCAATGAAGGAGGGCTCACTTCCGAATATAGGACGCAGGGTGATTTTTCAAGACATTTTTTCAGAAAAAGAAGTGCGTCTTATATGCCGTCAAATACGGTAATTATGAGAATATTAAGATTTCATTCGAATACACCTAGTTGCGAATCTTGCCTGATGATCACATCCCTGCTCATTAAGATTTAACATTTTCATATTAAATCTTAACTTTATATTGCGGTGGCAGTCAACTTTGAAGAAATGTACGACTGGGAAATTATTTGTTCCTCTGTGTTGAGGCAACGACTTAGAAGAAATGTAGGACTAAATTACTTCAGGAATTTGTTTTCAAGATTGTATATTGCTTTCCAAATAGATAAAGTCTGTGCCAACAAACTGACTACTTTTTTTTTTTTTTTTTTCTTAGTTTAACGGTGCCCCAGAAAGTTCGTCATACTTTTCGTATAATGAATAATAAAATGTATAACTGAAACAAAATTATTCGGTTTTAGCAGACTTGCCCAAATTCAATTCTTATAAAGCATGGGAAATGCAAAATTCATAAGCTTTTTGTCTGTAAATTCTAGTACAACTTGTAAAAATTTCCGAAATATAAGTGTGTCAAATTTGATCCATGTTTATCCTTTCCATAGAATCCTGCTAGACGGCCCCGAAAGATAAGCTTTAGGCCACGTTTCCAATAGTGGTTACTTTTAGTTCAGATAAATAAAAACTAGACCACTCTCATCGGTTTTGGTCTTTAAAGTGTTCACTATCTCGTTTCACTTTTTTTGGTTTTTTTTTTTGGTAGTTGTTGGCGCATAGGCTTCTGTGGCCATAATGCACCTCCCAAGGTTTTTGCAGTACTTTGATCCAAGCCCGAGGCGGGAATCGAACCCGCGACCTTTGGGTTGCCAGGCAGGCACTTTACCCACCGGCTAGCCCGGTCGGCTCTCGTTTCACTCTTTGACATGATCAGGAAGAGGCAATTTCTCAGGCCCGTCCTCAGACTCTTTAAATTGTGCGGAGTCACTCGGTATCAGAAGGCACGACTCTATCCACAAAAGTCTCATCCCGATTTTCATCCAGAAAAGCAATTTGAGAATGCAAAGTTCAGAGAATGTACATACATTGCAAAATACTGTGATGCATTGCATAGATCAACAATATAAATTCATGAACACGATAATAAAAAATATCTTAATACAAAGAGCCTGCGTACTGTAGAGAAAGTTAGGTTTAAATAAACGTACGAAACCTTCATTCAGTGAAAATTTTAGAAGACTGAATGAATTTGACTAGTATTAAGAACTGCGTGAGTAATCCTATTTATTCTATATTTCCTTTACTTTTTTCTTTAATTTCTCTGAGCCATTAGCAAATGTACTCTTTTTTTTTTTTTTTTTTTTTTCATATTTCTTCGCTTCATTTCTTGTCCGCTCTTTTTTTTCTATATTTCTTCGATTTCTGTTTACTTTCTACATTTATTTGTTCTTTTAATATCACACACCTATGCTGGATATTTATTTTCGGAAACGAATGGGTCAATTTGCATCTTTAGTCACAATTCGATGCATAGTACTGTTGCGTCATTTTAGACACTAATGTACTTTAATCATCACACTACTAAAAACAGGGAAGCGCTGCCTTAAGAAGTGAAATATGGCAACTCGTGAAATTGGAGAGCACCCCACAATCAAATAAAATGAATCTCATGAATCTCTATCTCAATAGGAAATTAGTTTATTTATAGTAGTACCAAGCTAATTCAAATGCACAGGCTCCTTATCAAAGGTGTGTGCTGTTAGAGACAGAACTTAACTCCTTTATAATAAAGCACATATGTTGTAAGCCTAGAATAGGAAACGAAAGACTATGCTATGAGATTATATATACGCTATATTGCCAAAATATTCGGACATCCCGGAGACTTGGGGAAAATGAACAAGCTATATGTCAGAGATAGGTATAAAAGCAACTACAATCACGCTGGAAATAAACTCGGTACATGTGAAGTATTAAACTTAGCCGCTTCCAAAACGGGTATCACATCACAGGATGCCATATTAGCAATCTGCTCGTGTCAATGCAGCAAAACTGTAACACCATAAATCAACGGTGGCTGACGTAATCGCCAAATGAAACTGTTACTCTGCTACTACAGCCAGGAAATGTTCGGGTAAATCGCAGAAACTGATGGAAAGTAACTTAACAACACCTTTTAGTGAGAGTTACGTACATACCGTCAGTCCTCATCAAATACTGCCAATCAAAAATTCTGGGAGGCAACACTAACTGATAGCGCAGTTTTTCTTGTCAAGCCGCTCCGGGAATGGGTCTACCCCAACTCCGCGTTTCTAAACACTGACGCAATACCAAGTCTGTAGAGGCCAGAGAGTGTGAGCATATTGTGTAGTCTGCGTCGTGTTGGTCTGTTGTTCCTCCAGTCACTTAGCCAGGGGGCCGTGGAACACCTCAAACCCCTAGTTTCCGTTCAGCACCAATGGGTGATGGGCTGGGCAGTAGGGTGTAAAAGGTTTCTGGCTGGGGCGAACCCTGAGCATCGCCTGAACTTGTGGGGGGGGGGAGTAAATAAAAAAATAAAACGAAGTTTTCATTGGAAGAGGTGTGTGTGTGATAGCCTGAGTTTGGAGAAAAGGTGCAGGTAAAGTGGGTGGATGATAGGAAGACGTCCACCAAGAAAAGTTAAAGAAACAGAGGGGTACCCATGTGGAGGAACCTTCCTCCACAGGGAGAACCGTTAAGAGTGGGAAAAGTTACGATGCATATGGCGGGCAATTAAGTTTCCTGTGTGGTAGCAGCAGCATTCAACAGTTGATTCATAGCAAACTCTAGAGCTTCCTGGTTTAAAGCCATTTTGTTTATTAGATGAGAGTTCGCATTCATATAATGAGTGTCAAGGCGAGACAGGATCATCCTTTCCATCGCCTTGCCCGAGGGCAAATGGGTCAGTGGGTGGTTTGTCAATATTAATCTGTTTGCTTGTTTCCAGGCTGTGGGGAATACTCCTTTGAGAAGGCAATTGTCGTGTAACTGCAGTAAGTGATCCGAGTAGTTTTTTCCAATTTCTATAAAATTTCTATTTCTATCAGGTCGTTTTCCCATGAATTCATTTTTCCCCCACTTAATGCGATTTTTAGTTCTTCAGAAGTGAAAGACGGGTCATATTCTGTGTTGTAGTAAGCATTTTCCATGAAGACGGCAAACTGTTCATCAGTGAGTGCTGTTCCATTTACTGGAAATAGGGTATCAAGAATGTTGCCAACTGTTTCCTCCCAGGTGTGTGTCATTCAGCCATTCACAATATTTGTAGTGTTGACCACATTACCCTTTGGCAACTTGGTAAAAATGCAGTATACCACGAACCCAAGGTCGGCATTGCCAGGATTCTTTCTTTTCCCGCCTGATAAGGTTTGTGTATGAGTTTCGTAGTTTTTAAATCTCTCTTTGGGCGCTGACTTCGGCTGGCGGCCAATTTAATTTGGATCTGTGGAAGTGTTTCCTAGGCTGGCTGACCTTCGCCGGACATTTTCCAACTCAGGGAAATCTCCGGCGAAGAAGATTTCACCACTAGGGAACTGGCATTTGATCTCGGCTCAATATCAATGTACGACATCGACTGCTTTTTCTTAATTGAGGAATCAGCAGATATGAACTGTGGCACAGGAACTGATACTAGTAGAACAACAATACATCAGGAGCTGCTGGATATCAGGTTTTTACTAAATAGATCTAGCACACCAAGCGCATAGTGTAGACTTGCTTGGTGCGCAATCCATCGTAATTGGTCCATAGGAGAACGTTGTATTTTGGAGTGACGAAGCCCGTTACATTATTTCCGATCAGATGGGAATGTTTGGATCTGGCAAAAGTCCATTATTTACCACAATGTCATCCCAACTGTGAAGTTTGGCGGAGTGCATTCGCCGTCTGGGGCTGTTTCTCATGGTTGGACTTAGCCCACTGGTCGTCGTTCCAGTGCGGTACACTGACACTGGTACACCCACAAAGAAAGCAACGCGGAGATGGGGGAAACCCCTGGTGCCGCATGACAACAATATACCTTACACTTACACTCCCCACAAAATTTTAACCCCACAGGTCAAAATTTAATAGTTCCAAATTAAGTTCGCCCACATTGCGGTCTTTCAATCTGGCGTTCAACCCACGCAAATGTAATTTTTTTATTTATTTATTTTTTTTAAGGTCCTAGCCACTGAAATCTCAGGAAAGTAGGTGGCAGGACCTGCCAGAGTAAACTACAACTATTGGGTACCGGTCTCCCTCCACGGGGTGAAGTGTGGGCAACGTCGGGCCTCAGCAGGGGCCTGGCGGCTAAATGGCCAGAAGAACAACGACGGTACACGACATCACACACCTCAAGATCCATATACTTTTAAATCGCTGGCCTTTACAGTGAACTGTATCACACCACAATGTAAACTACGCGGAGATGGGGGAAACCCCTGGTGCCGTTTGACTCTAAACACACTTTACACTGACATTCTGGATAATTCCGCTCTTCCTACACGGTGACAGCAGTGTGGAAGGGTTTTCTGTTTCACCATAAGATGCTGTAAAGCCTGTAATGACATGGTTTTAAGACTAGGGCACGCAATAGCTTCACTGGCTTGTTCACCATCCTTATCTGAACTTCATCGAATATTTTGAGGATGAACAAGGTGGAATTCGGGCCAGGCCAACAAACGCACAATGACCACAGTGTGGAAAGCTGCGACCAGTGTGGAAAGAGGACTGATCAAAATACCGTTTCTCTGTTATTGGAAACTAGTTCGGAGTCTACCGACAAGAATACACTGTAATCAGGAGCAAAAGTAGGCAAACGCATTAAATATTATATTGATAAAAGGTTTTCAGAAATATTCTGGTGTCCAGTTATTTGGCAATATAATGCACATACTATATGTTCAGCTATCATTCATAGGAATGTTATGGCGATTATCAGTGATCGGCGTGCGTAACGATAAAAACATAGTAAAATGTAACGAACAAAATGAACTTCTTAGGCGGGAAATACTTTTTTAAACTGTTAAATTATGTATTAAGCTTATGAGAAATTTACTATACAAAATAATGAGATTATGCAGGAAAGCATCTTAAGCTAAAGCCTTTCTAGCGTTTCACTACGTACGTCTGGCACCCAGTTACTCTGAAAATGCCCAGTCAGGTAACCAAGAATTCAAACAATAGATTCTGAAATAATTATGGGGAATATAAAAAAAAAAAAATCTTAATTTGAGAGGAATGCATTTCCTCTTTTACAGCCGGGAAAGCTTTAAACCCCAAATACTATAATATTTTCTTAACCATTACACTTAAATAAGTACAAACTTTGGGATAAACAAACAACACTTTCCTCCTACCGAAGATTAATTCTCAAGTTGTCGTCTTAACTTTAGCGTGGCTAATGGGTGAAGTGAACATTATCCATTTCCCAGATAACGACAGCCAGTGTTGTTTGCCTTGCAAACATGTCGAAGACAGAAAAAAACAAGCTAGTGATGTTTAAGACGTAGCACATGTGATAACTAGAAAATGTTTATTAAAGAAGATTATAGGGGTGCTGTTATGTAGACTTTGTCGAAAGACTCGAGTCATTAGGAAATATCAGTAATATAACTATCACAAATATTAGTCCAGGTACACAGGCGGTAAATTCTAGCTATAAAAGTGAATTAACACAACTTGATGATATGGTAAACACAAAGCCGTCAGGTTACTTGATGAAAATCCATGTTTACTTACCCTCTGTGGCCTTCTTTTTCCTTGACAAGTGCTTAATATTCAAATGATTCTGCATTTCTCGCATGGAAGCAGCAGGGCTGACTGCACCGCACAGATTATTTATTATGGATCTGAATTTTCTAAAACTTATCCAAAACCGACTAAAATAAAAAAATAATAAAACCGTCAAATTTATTAAGTTAATAAAGATTTTTCTGTTAATAACACCGTAACAGTGATTATAATAAAACAGTGGGCGGTCCAGAGTAGCCCAGTCTGCCCCGCTGCTCAGCTCCCACCGAATGTTGTTCAATAAACAAACTAAGCAAGGCTAGTATTGTTTGATAAAAGCTTACACTGTACTTGAATTCAAATAAGTAGACTCTCGATTTTCCGGGATAGATGGTAAAAAAGAATTCCCGGATAATCGATTTTCCGGGATAGATGGTAAAAAATAATTCCCGGATAATCGATTTCCCGGTTAATCCAAAAATACAGTAAGCCCCCGACATACGTAAGATACATTCCAGGTCTTCTTATGTAAGTCGAGTTTTACGTAACTCGGGAATGACTAACAAAATATTGCTACTATATCTCTGATATGCCAAAATTACAAAAACCACATAATATCCTCAGAAGAATGAAGAAAAAGTTATATATTTTTAATTAGTTCAATTAAATTTATCTGTGGACAGAGGTGAAGTAGCCAAAGTGGCACATAAGGAAAGAAAACATAAAAGGAAGAAAACAGGCATGTTATTGTACTGTAAAAACTTATATGTACTTCGTAGCGCTGGTTATTATATAGTTGACTTCAATGGTGCCGATCCCTTCACCGCTTCTCGTATTCTGTCTTTTTCCTTTGTGTTCATCGTTGCCACTGAGAAATCTGAATTCCGCGCAATATTTGTTGATGTTTGGCCATTTTCATACATCCATATTATTTTAATTTTCTGATCCAACTCGATCGCTTTCCTTTTCTTAGTAGATTTACTAGTACCGCTGTCACTTATTCTTAGTCGGCACCATGATAACAGTCAAAATTAAATTTTCTGAAAAGAACTTCACAGGGCGAAAACTCACTTATAACCCCACACGAGCTCGCATTTTACTAAAGCACATTTCTGGAGGTCACTACCATGAAATAATAAAAAACCAATTTGCAATTTCCAGTTTTTTTGGCTTTTCTGTTAACGCAATCTATTATAAACGGGTAGTAAACTCGATCTTATTGCATTTGCGATAATACCGAGAGCTGGAATTCTGGGTTTTACGTTATTATGGTGAAATGTGTGTCCCCTTCACTGAAATCTTTAGTCATATAAATAACGTACGAAGCTAGAGAAGTCGGGGACTGTATCGAAAAATGTTCAGCAACCTACGTAAAAAGTATGGCGATAGATAAAAAACGAAAACACTTACCACGTACTACTCGCGTGTCCAATACGATGCTATCCTTTATTTTTTACGATGTCGATTTTAAATCTAATAGCTTCCCTTTATATTTTAGTGTCGCATATGGTTTGGTCACCAAAATTATAATGGTTCATTAGAGATTTAACAGATGTACCGTTTTCAAATGTTGAATAATTTCAAGTTTCACAACTCTTGCGTTTGCCCATCATTTTCGCTATTTCTAAACAAAAGGAGAAAAAAAACAGTTACTATAAAAAAAAAAAAATTCCGACATTCCTGACAAATAACGAAACAAAATTTGTCCTTTTGCAGTGCGACGAAACAAAACAATCGACGCGACGCACTAAAACAAACTAAACATTTGTCTTTTTATTTATTTATTTTGAGTGATGAGTGGTGAAGACAGCGGGGGTTGCAAGATAACAGGCACACTAATCTCACAATGAAGACTTAACGCCGCTTCTTGTCCCTTATTTACAACTTTCAAAATATCTGTTTATACCTATTCTAGTTATTACTTGAATTTTATGATTTCTGGTTGATTTTTTTTTTTTTTTTTTTTTTTTATTTGGAGTCTTGAGTGTCCCGCTTAATCCGAACCCGGTAAATCGAGAGTCTGCTGTAATAGCAAAGTCGGCCAAACATCAAAGATCGACTGGTACTAAGACGTCACCCATCAATAGCCCCAAAATTCATTGTCAAGGCCGTTAAATATAAGTTGAATACGAGTTGTTCCAAGATATGGTCTTCCAGATTTGGATCTACAGATTGTGCAAAGGAACTTTGGTCAGAGTATTCTGTTATCAAACAGTGTCTTGATGTTCTCAAATACAGTATTTGATTTTTTTTCAGACGTTTAAAAAAAAATATGCCTGACAACGAAATAAATTATTAGAGAACATACCTTGCTTCTTTGTTTGTGGTTTAGGCATTATGGCCATAGTGCGCCAGAGAACATAGCAATGTTTGAGAACAAAATATTCAATGCAAAGGGACTGCATCCACCGTGCACAAAAGCATAACATTCGAAATGTCCCAAAGAGGAATCTAGTTTCTGATATTAACTATAATTAAACTTTTATTAACTAAATTAAATTAATGCAACGCATGTTTGCTTCACAAGAATTTTAGAGGTCAGCTCACTTGAGTATCATGGCATTACAGTAGATCTTACTGAGGTAAGCAGTTTAGTAACAAACTGTACTGTGCATTTCGTGAATAAATAAGTTAAGTACGTGTTTACCATTTTCGATACGGATCCAATATAACTGAACTTTGTGGGGGATACGAGTGGTCAAATATAAGAGTACAGAAATACGGCCGTTTGAGTGCTAGGGGTTCGAGCCGAAGCGATTACTAAATATGGTGATGTTCTTGTATTATCTCTATACTGTGAACTTGACTTTACGTGGTCGTCCTGGAGTATAAAGATACATTTTCTTTTCTTTTAATTAAGCGATTGTGAAGTGAAGATACTACTAATTAGTATTACTACTACTAATTAGTATTACTATTAGTAGTAGTATTAGTGGTGTAATATGATGCAAGAAAGCAAGCTTATAAAGCTCCAGCAAAAAAAAAAAAAAAAAACCTCACCACTTGTTCCTCCAATAATGTCTAGTTCTGCCTTGAATGAAAATGAAAAGAAATAAAATAAAATGAAACAAAGTTTATCGCCCAAACACTTTACAGATTAGATCTCGAAGGCGTCCAGATCGAGCAAGTGCAGGACTTTAAATACCTTGGGTCGCTGGTCCAGGAGAAGAAAGTTGCATCCACCATGAAAATTCACAGCAGAATTGGACAGGCGGCCACTGCGTTCGCCTCGCTCAAATGGTGTCTGTGGAAGAGGACCAACATTTCCACAAAGACTAAAATCCGACTCTTCCGGACTTTGATCCTGCCCATTCTTCTTTACGGATCGGAAACATGGATTTGTCTCAAGTTAGATTTGAACAAACTTGAGGTATTCCAAATGCGATGCCTGCGGCAGATCTTGGGCATCTCTCTTCGCGACCGCATCACTAATGATACCATCCGCGCCAGATGCCAACAGCAACCAACCATTGCCGACCAAATCCAGAAGCGAAGGCTCAGATGGTTTGGCCACGTATGTAGAATGGGCACGAACAGAATACCATCCACACTCCTTTGGAGACAACGAACCACCCAATGGAGCATCCAACGGACCGCGCCTAGGAAAACGTGGGCCAAGCAAGTGGAAGATGACTTGAAGAGCCGACGTCTCGACCTTAACCAGGCCAGGACTGAAGCCATGGATCGTAAGGTATGGAAGAACATCACAGAGCAAGTCCGAAACCCTGCGGCACCTACAGCAGCATACTGGTTGCGTGGCCAACCGCCTCCCCCAGCTGCCAGCTAAGGACCGAAGAAGAAGAAGAAGAAGATAAATTACCCATCAAACATTGAAACGCAAGTTTTCAAAAATAAATTATGCAAATCATTTATGCGAAATACTCGACTGAGTTTGTTTCAAATTTTGCTTGAAGGAATATATCCAACCTCTACCTACAGAATTACAGGAAATATTTCATGTTCAAGGTATACTACATTACTGTTACATATTTATTTTCTTTAAGAGTTACGTACCTAAAAGCAAACTGACTGCCTTAAAAATCTCACACCACACCATTCCCCTCAAAGACATCAAACAATGCAGAATACAGTGACCATATATGTAGAATGTCTCGTGGTTTGAGTGTCGCATGGATTACAATAAAAAAAACGTTGCACTGTTGTAATTATGTATTTTCTACATGCGTATGATTTATTTAGAACAGACTTTTGAAACTTTAGAACTGAGTTGGAGTTATAAGTGCATGAAAAACGCAAAACTTTCTATCCAAAATTTGTATGTGGACAGGAAACGACCAACAGAAAAAGGGATATTTAATATTTAAAACAATTTTCACTTCCCCGAATGTATGAAAACTATTACGAGACCTGGTAATCATTTTGTGCGGGGGAATGGGGTGCGCTAACTTTCCCTAGATTAAATGAGACGCTGGTATCGAGTAGGAGCAGTAAGTAAAGAAATCAGTGGCAAATGCTATGTTAATCAGAAACGTCGCTGGGAAAGGGGGTATCGAAAATAAGTTAAAGAAAGTTCATAATTATCTTACATGCAGTACAACCGGTACCAGCCTTCCTCCCACTCCCATCAAAAATGCACAGAACAAATGTAGAGAAGTGCGCCATAACCAGAGAACAGCTTTGGAAAAGCTTTAAAAAAAATTGATATTTTTGTGAGACAATGAATCTTCCTAGAGAATGAGGGGGGGATTAGAAATACAATTCCTTATATCCATCACTTATTATGAAATACAAGACCATGCTTGAATAAAGTACTATATTCATACTCCTATAAAGGCCCTTTGAAACATGTAATAAACATTAAGTAATGTTCAATGAGAACTTTAAGAATATAACTTACTTTGTTTCATTTTAGATTAACACCCGGTACCTTATTATTTGAAGGAGTGTGACTTACCTATTAATATGAAATTAATACATGATGAATACCCAAGAGCCTTCAGTTCATGCTAAACCTAAGCTCTATTATTCGCAAGAATAATTATCTGCGAAACTTTACTCGACTCGCTCTATATATCAGGCTGTTTCGAAGTACAGTATAATATTCGTATTACTACGGCAACGAGACGTCAGTGTATCGTGAATGAAAATTTCATATATTTTAATTAAAAACTGTTTACTAAATATGGTGATGGTTTTGGATTTTCTCTCTTGTGAATTCCTCTGACTTCATGTGTCATCCCGAAGTATGAAAAACATAAAAACAAGGAAAATGGAGCATGACACCTGTGTATACACTTGACACACTAGTTAACTCAGTCCCCTCCTGAAAAGCTCTCAAATGTTTATAATAAAGGTAATCAATCAAGTGAAATTTATATTTAACTGAACCTAAAAATAGTGATTGCAGCTTTAATTGTATTATTATATAAATTCTTATTGGACAGTCCATCTGAATTTATTGAGTGCGGATAATGAATGTTTCCAGTCTCAACAGGCATTTATCACGCACGTGTGTTTTATATGCACTGAGTTCAGAAAACAATAGCATCTGTTCCCTCTATCATTAGTGGTAGCAGGAACACAGGATGATCAAAAATTCATGTGGTATTCCGATTAACACAATTGATTTCAGTTTGCATGAAACTTACCTACTGTTCCCTTACTGTTACTCAAGCTGTTGCAACAGAATTCGATTACACATGTCCGTAATTCAGATATGTGTAACCGAAGTCTGCCTAGAATAGAAGATACCGATTCCCCTTTAAGTTCTAAAAAACAACTTATCAAACCAAGGCATTTATCAGTATTAAAATAATGTGTTTACTTCTCATCAGAAAAGTGAAACTCGAGTCTCCCCATGGGACGCTCAAATTCCATTTCACTCTGCTACCAGATAACTACCTCCCATTTTTTCATGCTAAAGAAAGGCTGGTTTAATGAATCCACCATACGGAAACAAACTTAAAGGCATAGTGTGATTGATGAATTTATATTATTCTATTACGTTTAGTAAATAGGTTTAACCTTTACAGCAATTACACAAGTATATTAGGTTATTTCTCATCCGATACTTCTATTTCTAAACAGAAATAACTTGGCAGAACCCTTTATAAGTAATTTCCTTATCATATGTCAGTATAGTATAGCAGCTGTAATTTGGAAGACAAATTACAGCAGATGGTGAAGTAAGTTCAGGTATTTGAGACAAGAAAGTGTCCTTCACACTGAACTAGAAAATATCTTGACAGGAATAGAAACTGTCAAGGTAGGGAAAGAAATTTCAAAATTCTCATAATACTTAAAAATTACTCACTACTTTCTAAATGCAGCTGTTACGTAATATTTCTTCACTATTCTACAGGTGCGCTTTCTAAACATAACTTCTCAGTGATGAGTCAAGCTCGGTATTCCTTTAGACTTGACATCGTTCTTAAGAGTATTAAGTGGTTTTATCCTTTTATTCTAAACAATTATTTATTTAAGAATTAAGCAACGCTTGGAAAAATGCCGTGGTTGCCTAGTTGTATCCTATGTTATACATGAAATAATTACTTAAAGAAAATACTTATAAATACTAAATAGTACAGCATTAAAATTTTACTCACCTTTTAAACTGTAGTGAAAATATGCTGAAATTCACATTACTATTTAGAATACTCTACTTCTGTTAAGAGTGTTAGAGCAAGCGTAATTTTTATTCAAGATAAAAAAACTACATTAACTTAACTAAACCGTCTCTATAAACTAACACAAAATCGATATCAAAACCTGTCGCAGGCAAGAGACAAAGACGGTTCTCATATTTTAGTTTAGCGAAGCCTTCTGCGAAGTAGAAAAAAATTCACAAACACTTTACCTTAGCAAACGAAAAAACTTACTAAATAAAATGCACACTTACTGTAAAAAAGGAGGACACCTGATGGCAAAACTTTGTAACTAATTTAGTTTAGTGTATTTCTGAGGGGAAGTTAAAAATATACAATGACGTTGAAAACATAAAAAGGAGAAATACTACTGGAGTTTGCATAAGCTAACAGACCTTTTTTTTAATATGATTTGAAACTTTCTGTGAAATGAAAAGAAATCAGAATCCTCCTTCCGTAAAGATTAACAGTTTATGGGAAAAAAAGAGGGAAGACGATTATAGGTTTGGACTGATTGGAAAAGCGCTTTTAACCTTTTTCATTCGCAGAAGGCTTCAATAAACAAAAACTTTTACGTGTTAAAATAAACTAAAGAGTCAATAACAAGAAATTAACGGAATAAAGGCTTTGCGAAAAGCATGTTGAAACCTACTGAACTAGAATATATGCCAAGGAAATCAAAGTGATCATAATAATCCCGTAGCGCCCTGGTTAGCTGGGGTAGTAGCATCGGGGACTACACGTCGCCGATAAAAAAAAATCCAGATTCCAGTTGCCTATCGAGATATGAATCCAGAACTCTCCAAACGACTGACAAAATCACTTTACTATCACAATTAAGGCCATGGGACACCAGTATATTACCAGACTATTGAATACATGTAATTTTAGACTAATCGAAGTTTTCTAGACTTCTCATTCACAAACTATCTGGTTCACCAACAAAAAGCTCATTCATGGATCTTTGTTTCACGTAAGCACCCATCTATATATTTTGAAGGCTCCCAATATTTCCTGTAGAACGTTCAGCAGTTTTTGGGTATCATCATATACACTGGTGTGCAAAAATTAAGGACCAACACTATTTCTAAAGGTAACAACCACAAAATCTTTACTTAAGGTACTCTTTACTGATGAGAGTAGATTCAGTCTCAGCAGCTATTCTGGACGTCAGCTAATCTGGCGAGGGGTTCGATATGACGGTCGAGGTGTTCTCGTCTGGGGAGGCGTTATCTTGGACGTACACAACTCCAGATACTGGAAGGTGGTACTGCAACCGGTGCACGCTACTGTACTGAGGTAATCCTTCCCCATGTGCGTCTGTTCCCAGGTGTCATTGGCCCCAAGTTCGTGTTTATGGATGATAACGCCACACCCCATCGCACTGCAGCTGTTGATATGCTTTTGGAAAGTAAGGACATTGTTCGTATGGATTGACCTGCCTGTTCCACCGATCTAAATCCCATCGAACACATATGGAACGCTCTGGGGAGACGCCTAGCGACACGTCCACATCCATCAGAAAATGTTCACCAGATGAAGATGGCGCTGACAGGGGAATGGACGATGTTACCGCAAGAACTTATCAACAACATTGTTCTAAGTATGGGCAGGCGATGCAAAGCCTGCATCGACATTACGGGTGGCCATATCTCCTACTGCGGACCGCCTCTTTCCTTTGTCCCATCTTTGGCAGTGATGCATCTCTATCGTGGCAGCCAGTGCTATGTTGCCATTTTTGAATAACGTCCCTCTGTACCGTTTGTGTCGGTGTTATTTCCTTCATCATTTCTGTACCTCACGAGGTTCCTTTGGTATGCTTTTCCCATATCCAGGCCACTCCTATGAGAAGCTACAGTTGAAAAGCTGACTGGTCCTTAAATTTTGCACACCAGTATTAGATCAGCTATTGTTTTTAAAACAACTGCACTATGTGAAAGATAAAATTAAAAACTAATTTTCTTATGTTTTTTTTTTCTGACCATGGATCCTTTAACCTCAAACTTTTTGGCTTTGGCACTTATACCATCACAACTTGTTCCTATGGCTCCAATGATGGCTGGGCTCATGTTCTGTTTGATGCCATTGTTATCAAACCGTGTGTAATGCTGCTATTAAGAAAATTTGACCGTTGCCAGATGAGTCGGTATCAAAATTTTTACAATCTGAAATAAATTTTGAAAACTTAACGAATTCTGTTACTAAGCTATTCAGACTTCACTTGGAGACCAAATGCTGAACCTTCTCATTCCATTGGCCACACCTATTTAAATCGTGTTGAATCTGTGGCTTGACCTCGTCTTCCTGGCTATACTAAACTGAAGTTCCCTACTGAATCTTTGATCGCTCTAAATCTTTTCTTAACTTGAAATATTAATGCAGATTGACAGCTTAACGAAATCTTTCCATGAAATGTGGATTGATTCGGTTGAACATTTGGATGGATCACTTTCAACCTCTCTAATCCCGAAATCTTATCTATGTGACAACTTATAAATAAACCTCTGCACAAATCTGGATTCACTCTATCCTTAGACACCCAGACACTTCGAGTCGACATCAGAACTTACTCTGCCAAGGGCATGGATCGTTCTTCTTCATGTTGTTCTCTCCTTGATATCTTGCAACAGAAAACTACGTTATCTTCTGCTAACTTCGGACTTTGCTAGATGTGGAATTCCTGGGGAAATGCCCTCTTCCTTGGCCCTCGTGGGGTAACACAGTTGGAAGAATCGCCGTCCTCCCCACACCGGGTGGAAAATACCTCAGTTCGAATCCTGTCGATGATGGGAAGAATTTTTATGGGCATTTTTCACAATGTGGTGACTGAGTTGGTTTTACCCTCCCGGAAACTCAATTTTTTTGCTCAGCAAAACAGAAAATTGACCACAGAACACACGCAATTTACAGACAGTATACACGGAGCAATATGGCCTTAGTCGCTATGATCCTAAAACCCAAGTACAATAACAACTATAAATGACTTAATGAGCTATTTAGGAATTAGTTTACAGTCCTGCACAGTGGAGACTTTTTATTGACTTATCAAAGAAGTGTGTTGCTCAATAATGGAAATAAATATGGGTCAATTCCAGTAGCTCACTCCGTGCATTTGAAACATATGAGAACTTGAAGAAGAAGTTGTTGACAAATTTTAATTATGAAGAACTTTCGTCGGTCTGTGATGACTTTAAAAGTGATAGACATGTTACTTGGACAGCAATCTGGTTACACAAAAATGCCATGCTTTTTGCGTGTGGGACAGTCAGGCAAGGAGTAAGCACTGAGATGTCAAGGCCTGGACAAAAAGGGACAGTTTGTTGCCTGGATCAAAGAGCAAGTTAATAAACCACTGGTAAACCCAAAATTGTCCTCCTTACACGGTTACACCCTTGCTGGTGAAACAGCTTGTGAAAGCTCTACCTCGGGAAGGTCCCTGCTTCAACTACCTTTGTACTAAATTCCCATTGATCACCCAAGAGAATCTAACACAAGTTATTTTTATTTTATTTATTTATTATTATTTTTTTTTTTTGGACCTCAAATTCGCAAAATGATGCGGGACCGAGATTTTGAGAGAACTATGAATAAAAGAGAAAAACGTGCATGGATTAACTTCCCGTCTATTGCTGAGAACTTCTTAGGGAACAACAAGGATCCAGACTACAAGAATATAGTTGAAAATTGAAAATATGTTGGCAAACATCAAGAAGCTGGGCTGCAACATGAGTGTAAAGGTACATTTTTATACTCCCACATCCACTACTTCCCAGAAAATCTAAGAAGTGTTAGTGAATAACAGGGTGAGAGGTTTCACCAGGACATTAAAGGCATGGAGATGAAGTACCAGGGTGAAGTGGAATGTCAACGTGATGCCTGACTATTGCTGGATGTTGAAGAGGGACTGTAAAGTAGAAAAACCTGACATGATGAAAATAAACATGTCATTTTGAAAGCAGCATTAGAAAATGATTCAGTTATTTTATTTATTTATTTTTATTTTATTTTTTTTCAAAATTCATAGTAGTGTTATTTTAAAAACAGTAGCCATAGGAAAGCAAATGTCGCATAATGAGGATGAGAGATGGATGAATATGAACTGGCCAGTTTAATAGGGCAGAAAAAAATGCCGTGAGATCTAAGTCGATCTGTAATACACTGTTCGACAAAATTAACAGAACCCCAGTGAAGCAGGACAAAATTCGGTAAGCTGGTGTACCATAGAATAACGATGAAATGAGGAGACAGCAAGAAACTTCGGACAGTTATAAGGGACATTTATAGGGTTTGCATAAGAATTACTAAAATGGTCACATTACAGGAGTCATGTGTCATGGATTCATGGATTACAGGAGTCATGGATTCATGGATTACAGGAGTCATGGATTCAAGGTGCTCGAAAATATGATCACATCATTCACATGACACTAGTACGGCGTATGATCTCTCCAACGGCTAAATAGGCCTGACAGCGGTGAAACATGCTCAATATAAGGGTGTCTATACGATTCTGTAGCAACTAATCCCATTCTTCCACCAGCGCTGACCTCACTTCACCAACTGACCGAAGAGATGACTGTAGATGTGCAATGCGACGTCCAAGCCTGCTGATCGTGCTGGCCACGGCAGTCGTTGAATACCTTTAGTTTCAAGATATCCCTCCACCACTTGAGCTCTATGTGCAGTGGCGTTGTCGTGCATGAAAAGAAAATCTGGGCCAACCCATCCCCAAAATGTCACACATGGGTTCCAGGATCTGTTCTCGGTAACATTGCACAGTTACGGTACACCTATCAAAACATGAAGTGGGGTGCGGCCATTGATCATTATTCCGCCTAGAGAACACCACCACCACCACCACCACTGTAAGTGTCCCTTTCTCTGATGTTGGAGAGAAGGTATCGCATTCCTCGTTGTATTCAGATGAAATAACGTCCAGAATCCTCTCGTAGGCTAAAACGAGATTCATTACAGAACAGAAATGTACCCCATTTATCAGGGGTCCAAGTCACATATTCATGGCACCAATTTCGACGAGCTCTGCGGTGGTTTGGGGTTCACAGGATACACACCACTGGATTCCTTGAGTCCACAATAATTGAGCCTTCTTAACACAGTCCGATTGGAAATGTTTTCACCTGTAGCCGCAACAGCCTCAAGAGACAGTTGATGACAGGACACGGTAGAGTTCCATCTTGCTGTTAGAGCCAGATAACGATCTGTTCTAATTGGTGTAGCTTTCGGGTGACCTTGGACAACTCTTCTTGTAATGTTTCCTGTCTCCTGAAACTGCTTTCATAGTGGCGAGACGACACTGCATAACACATTAAGCCAACGTACCACCTCCAACTGAGGCTGACCAGCTTCAAGTCGTCCAATAGTCCGCCATCTCAAATAATCATCCAAAAGACAACTTTCCATCCTGAGTACTGGAGATGTGGCTGTCCCACAGAGCAAACAAAGAAACGGGAATGAAGTGATGTGGTCGTGACCCGTGTTTTATAGGCATGTAAAAACATTCTGTTCATTTTGGCGAGCAGTGTAGTATCAAAGAAAGGATTAGGCTGGTTATTAGAAATCACTGACTAAAACAGCAAAGGAAGGAGACAGACAAAAAAAACTTGTCATGTTAGGGTTGTTTGCGTGTGTTATCTTTGACATTGTTTATTTGGACTTCAGCAATGAGTTTGGCCTGGTTCCAGTTATACAGCATGGGAGATTGTTCTATAAGCTGAAATATACTGGAATCATGGACAAGATTCTTTGCTGGATTATGAGATCGATAGGAGGCTAAGGGTTGTAAATAATGGTAACTCTCTCCAGAAGTGGTAAGAATTAGAGGCGAGGGTCCTCAGGGATCGGATGAGCCTACCCTTATTTCTGTTTTCCAAATGGCATTAACGAAGAGATACAGTATATGGTATCAAATTTTAAAGAATGTGAAGAGTGTAGGGGTAGTTACCGAACAGCACATGATGTCAAAATCTGCAGATAATGTGAAGTCTATAGGGGAAGTGAACGAGCAGCGCCAGACGGCACTCCTTCAGGTCGATTTGGATGGTCTTCAAGGATGGTCATATAAAACGACAACTATATTCAACTGCACGGCATTACTCTTATGAAAACCAAGTTGGTTAATGTACGCAGTCCGTTACATTTCAGATACATTCGACTTTTTCTTCAAATAATTTTTTTTTCATTTTCTGTGTTGAAGAGTAAATATTAGCTATTTATCAATTAATTACTTTATAGAACACTTAATTTCTATTTTGTTTAGAAAACGTAAAATGTATACCTACATTTTACGTCCTCTAAACTTAGCGATTTAGTTTAAGTATGTATATTTATTACTTACCCACTGTTTTTTAAGTCTGTATTTATGTATCTCAAAGCTGCTCTTCGTGGATTAATGTTATTAGTGGAGTCACACAGGGTCTAGTGTTGGACCCAATGTTGCTTTGTATATTTATCAATGATATCGATGATCAGGCTTAATGCCCAAGTTTGAAAATGATGCAAAGTTTGGCAGGGTTGTTAATGACAGTAATGATAGTACACTACTGCAACATGATCTGGAAAAGTTGAGCAGATGGGCTGAGAAGTGGCAACTGAAGTTTAACATTGACAAATGCAAAGTGCTCCATATCGGTAGTAGTAACTCCAGAGAAACGTTCCATATATATGGTGCTACACTCAGGATGGTAGAGAATGAAAAAGACCTGAGGGTAACTGTGCAGTCAGATATGAAGTTTTCTGAGCAGTGCAAGGCAGGCTGCCAGAGCACGGTCATGGGGTGTTGTCAATGATATACAGGAATTTTTCTACTAGGGATAAGGAGGTGATCATCCATTTGTATAAGGCAATGATCAGGACACACCTTGAGTACTGCATACAGGTCTGGAGGCCTAATTTTAGGAAGTATATAGAGTTATTAGAACGAGTACAGAAAAGGGCAACAAGATAGATTGGTGAGAGGAACATAGGGGTGCTGTTACCAAGAAAGGCTTAAGTTCTCCAAGTTGCAGCATCTGGTGACTAGACACCTGCGTGGTGATCTGATTGAGGTGTATACTGCCTTGAATGGTTTGAACAGGCTCAATTCTGATGGGATTCTTCCTCTTGCTCAGATTACGAACCTGAGGGGGTATAAATTCGAATTTAGGAAAGACAATTGTAGACAACATGTGCGGAACAAATTTCCATCTGCCGTTGAAGTTGACAGCTTAAATAAATTCAGGGAAGAACTAGACAAACTTTTAGAGCGTATGGATGTGTGAGA
The DNA here is from genome assembly GCF_048544385.1 of Mastigoproctus giganteus. NCBI lineage: Eukaryota > Metazoa > Arthropoda > Arachnida > Uropygi > Thelyphonidae > Mastigoproctus > Mastigoproctus giganteus. Next base: position 179,638,796 of record NC_143575.1, on the reverse strand, counting down.
TGGGATTTTTTTTGGCTGATGTTGTATAAGCTTGCTTTCTTACATTATATGCTTCTATTAATGCTAATGCTAATCTCTTCACAAGCGAAATCACATTCACGAGTCTTGAATAACAATACATGCGAAGTGTGCGCTGTTATGAATTTATTTTTTCTAAACAATTAAGGTAACGTTTTGAGAACTTTGCCGGAACCCATCCTCAGACCATACATAGGCCGTTGCCAGCGTCCTGCTTGCCGAAAGTCTCAATTGCGACTGCACGTTCGTTCTTACGTTATCTTAATGTATAGTGATTTAGTTAATAGCTGAATAAACTATCTTAATATTCAGGTGGTATAAGAGTGGTGATTATAGAAATCTAGATTCCGTAGAAAACCACCACGTAACGTCCTTCTCCAACTATATTAATCCTTTCTTTACTACGAACTCACTGCGACGTCGCCTAACTTAAAATAGCTATCTGGTAGCAATTGGTTTAATGTGGCTAAGAGTAAAATATACTTTAATTGTAGGTGTGAGTGGACGAAGATGCTGGGAAATGTACGATTCGCGTGTCATTCAATAACGAAATGGCTTTTTGACGGAGCGCATTATCCGAAAGGAACCAATAATTTTACGCGTTTCTTTGAATAATGAATTGGATACTTAGCGTAAACTGTAATTTCGAAGACAAAGTAACAAACAAATTTTAAAGAAATTGTTAAATAGTTCATAAAAATAACACAGTATCTTGGGCAAATTAAAAAAAAAAAATCTAGGCACAAAAAGTAGTAAAAAGATAATACACATCTTTTCAGCTGTACTGGCCAAAATAAAATAAAATAACTGTAAATTAAGTTTAGGCAAAAGATCTGTTGTTAAAGCGTCAGCACTCGCACTTCATATTAACATACTTCTCTTCTTCTGCTTCCATTTGTTTTTAGTGGTGCCATTAGCGCTTCTACCTCATTCGGAAGAATCTGCGTCTTTATTGTTTTGCAAGATAAGCGCGACCCAACACGGTCTTAAGTAATCGATTTGGACATGCAATCACTTCCCTGATGGAGGTGTTTCCGAGCTACCGGATGTGGATACCATTACAGTGATGAGTAGTAACAAGCTCGGTCTATGCCTCGAGCCTATCCTTGAGACCTATCATAATTGCTGCATTTTGCCAGGAATTTCTTGTCACGCGTTACTGTCATTCGTAGGTTACAGTGAGTAGGAAATCCGTTATAATATTGAGATCAGAATACTAGGAACGTCTGCACGATACTCCAGGAGATTTTTCTGACTACAATGTTCGTGTTTTCCAAGTTTCTTTTAGTACAACTGCTGTTATATTTACCTTTTTTTGCATAAATAAATATTATAATATTACACAAATATTATAGCATTATTAACTATTATTTGAACTCATTAATATTAATAATCAAACCTCATTAATTAATAATTACATTAATTGTTTATTAAATGCATTGTATTTTATACAATTCAGTTTAATATTATATACAACGTGAAATAATTTTTATTCAGAAATTATATCGATATTTAAAAATTATAATTTATTAATAATTATTTTAGGCGGTGTATGATATTCAATATTCAATTCTCTCTTTTTCTGAGATAAACAGCTAGTTTCGTGTTATAGGACTACTCGTAATGATCCCTTTTTATTATTTTTTATTTAAAATCAATCTGGAGGAGATTTTCATCGGGTACTCGCGAAAATCCGCAACTCTTATGATAGGAGTAATTTTCTTGATTTAAAACTACTATTATTTATATTTCCTCTCTGATGCAGATTCTTTATTTGCACTGGATAAAAATTCTAACAGTAAACAACGAACTTGTCATTCGGAATCAACGTCTATGAAGCACAAATAAGTTCATAATATCGAAAAATTAGAGGGAAATCTGCATCAAATGTAATATTATCACAAAGTAACACCGTTCCACTTTATCAGTGATAAAAGGTTGCAATTACGTAAAAAATAATGTATAAAGACATGCAGGCAACTGAAAAGTGAGAGATAAATTTTAAAAAACATAATAATATACAACAAAACACGAAAGACCGGTTTTACAGTTTTTACCTTACAATCAGTAGGCTTAAGGTTTCAGTTTAGTATTGTAAGGTTTCACCATACAACTGAAATGAAGCACGTGATTGTTTTACCAAGGAAACCTCTAGTTTAAAGCTATATGTGCGTCATAAAACAGCTATTGTCAACTATGGATAATAACTATGCCTTCTTCAGTTTGCAATGAAGAATGAATAACTGATAAAACACTAACGAAGTCCGCAGGAAACAATTTTAGGGTAAATGTGCGGCTCCACTTTGATGACTGATGCCGAATAATAAGCTTAAATAAACCATTTCTCACTATTAGGCATGCGCAAAAGGAATATGCAGAATAGTATTTATTTGTATTTATTTCCTTTTATTAGTTGAAGTTGTTGATAAGATGGAATGCTTTGCTTCTTCAACTTTCAGTTTAACATGTTTTTAGCGTATCCAAGAAGAAAAATTTAATCATCATCAAGATCCGTGCAAAATTAGACAACACATCGTGAATTTATGTTATAATCGAGAATTCGCAAGGATAAAAGTAAATATAATGAAAAAAAAAATAAGTACTATTCTAGTACAGGGGTCGGCAACCTGCGGCTCTTGAACTTTTAGCCCACACGAAGCGCATTTTGAAATGGAGTTAGAGGACTTAAAAATCAAGGAAATGTGGAGTGCAAGACTAAAATGCTTTAAAACTGAAATTGAGGATTTAGAGAGGAAAAAGGCTGTCTTTGCAATTCTACACAAATAGACGGCGATAGATGAGTGAAAATGCAAGACCAAATCGTGTTCTATGGGTAGAGTAGCTTACCGGATATGTATATAAATTTGAAAATATTTGCGTTTGGACTTCTCTCAGTTTTTTGTTCGACGTATTTCTGCGGGCAAATATTTTCGAACATGAACTATATTAAAATAAATCAAGAAACCGTCTGAACAATGCGAGTCTCTCAGCTTGTTTAAGGAAGAAACTTACGGCATACTCGCCTGATGTTGAGAGACTCGCTCAAGAAGTTCAGCAGCAAAAGTCACATTAATTTGTACCTACCTAATTGGATGTTTGTTACGTTATTTTCAAGATTAATAAATAATATTTCAAAAAATATATATATATTTTTTAATAAAACACCTTCCCACTCTTTTCCATTTCTTAAAAAACTCCCTCCTTCTCCCAGTTTGAGCTGGGGTACGGCTCTTCTGATTTTTTTTTTTTTTTTTTTTTTTTAATTATAGCAGAAATGGCTCTTCACTGAAAAAAGGTTGCCGACCCCTGTTCTAGTACGTTAGACGTCCTCTAAAATACTTGAAAGTTATACACATATGCTTAGAATTTGCACTGAAAAGACTTAAACCGTGAAAAAAACAGTATATGATGTTTGTAAACTGCATTTAATTGATGGTCGGTTTGCTTGTTTTACTGGATGAAAATCGTGATTTTCTGGAATAAAAAAATATGAAACCTTCATATGAGACGACTAACTCGATCACGGTGTGTAAAAAGCCTCTTGCGGCTAGGCCTGCACTACAATTGAAGAATAACAGTAAGTTGAGGTGCCCAGACAGTGAAGTACAGAAAGCAATAGTTGCTGCCATATGGGCTGTAGTTGAGGTGCCCAGACAGTGAAGTGCAGAAAGCAAGAGTTTCTGCCATATGGGCTGTAAGACAGGAAATAACTGGGATTCGAAACCAGCAACTAGTGACCCAGTGTATCCGAAGATGTATCGTTCCTGTATCCCTATATGCTTCGACAATTTTGTCCTCTGCCCCAAATACTAATATTAGGAAATTTCTCAGCCTGGAATATTGGTTGCTCCGGTGGTTGAATAGAATTGCCGGGAAGCCCTTTACAATTTCAAAATCCATACTGCATGCAAACTTGAACACAGCTTCCTGGATTCAGATGGTCACATTGCGTAACATCTGCACTCTAGCACAACTTCTGACTGGGAGTTTAGATGCCCCTCAAATTGAAAATCTTGTGATCAGCCCCACCCTGGAGCCAGCCTCCACTACCCTCATTGTCTTCGTAGCGCCCTCCATAACACGGCCGGATTAAGGCGGATGTTTGCTGCCAATACTCTGGAGCTATTTAGAGACTTCAAATAGACCCGGACAGGTACGGCCATGAGAAAACTTACAGGAAGCTCATTGCAGCGGATTTGTATACGAAACTACAAATATAATGAAGAATGCAATTAAAGAAAGACTTCAAGCGCCCTTGAACTCATAAAAATCTGAGAACGATTTATAGGACTGAGGATATTCCTTTTTGTTCAACAGAATGCCTATCAGAATCAATTCATAGTGTAAATGACTATGTCATTTTTCTATGTATGTATAATATTTTGTAATTTTAATTTTTCTATATATGTATATTTCGTAATTTTTTATGTATGTATGATTTCTGTATCTATGTAATTTTTCCTTTATATTTATTTATTTTATGTATTTTATTCTATATTACACTCTAATAAGTTTAGTTGGATGTATGTATGAGCCATCCTGCTAGATAATTTCTGTACAGCGGTGTTTGTTAAATAAACTGATGATAATAATAATAAAAAGAGTCGAAAAAATGAAATGAAAGCCAAAAGAATGAAGAGAGTGCAAGTGTGTGAGAAAAAGAACACAAACCATAAATGTTACCGTTAAAAGTACACACACGCTAACCCTACTTTTAATCTTTTATAGTCTTGCTTATTTAGCTTAACTATTGTGCGTTAGAACTTAAATTTACATTACACACCCCATGGTGTGTGAAAAAGATGAATGAGCGAGTGAAAAAAAAATATATATAACCTAACTATATATATATACTTTTATCTCATTTTAATAGTATTTTATTCGTATTCTAACTTCGCGTTTATGACAAAATGTCTTCCTTCACTAGAGGATGAATGGGGGGTTTAATATTTCTGGGATCGGGTTGGGGTTCACCGCTGTAATCCTGGGGTGTTGTACTGTCCGTGTGTCAATAGTGAGGAACACATGAGTTTTAAATTATATTAAATTATGTAATTTTGTTTCAACGTGTTATTTCGTAATTTATTCGCATAAGGAGATTTGGTAAAGACAAAATCCTACTGACTGAATAAAAGGTAACTCCTTGTTTATTTTTAAAATATTAAAAGAACGTAGGAAAAACTGAGCATACGTAAGCTGTCATTTATGTAGTATATAACCTAACAGGAAAAAAAATTATAAAATATAAGAAAAAAGTATAAAAATAGAATGCAAGTAGAGTGAGAATGCAGATTATGAATGAAGTAAATGTGTGTCTCCCCCTCCCCTGGCAGGATGAGCAGTTGGACCAGCTCCGCTGCCAACAAGCCATTTGGCGATCTGAACTGGGTACTAAACCAGGTTCCCTTTAAAATCCCCATCCCCAGGCAGGGGGATGGAGACGGGTCTCTGTCTGATGGGGGAACCCCTGGTGCCGCTTAACCCTAAACACACTTTACACTTCCCTGCCTCTCCCATACTTCGCCTGGTAGAGCTCGTCCCCACTGACCACTTTGGGGATGCCTACTCTATCATCCTCATCCTTCTACCTGTTTCCCCCCATCAGGTCTTCAGTCTCCCTCCCCACTCTGACTAAACCGACCGAGTACGCCCCTAACAATGGCGCCAAATTCTAATCAACGTCTGAATCCAACTGCTTTCTCTTAAACCTCTTTCGGGTTTTCCAAATTCTAGTGTTTACCCCTTTATATATATAGGTGGCGGGGCATGCCAGAGCACTTAAATAATCTACTGGGTGCCTGACCTGCCTCCTCGTGGCAAAGTGTAGGCAACGGCGGGTCGCAATACCGGCCCAACGGCTAAATGGTCAGAGAAACAACAGAACATAACACTACACAACAAACAACTCCCCACACACCTTATCTCTGGCCTCCACAGAGTTCTGTGTCACACGTGCAAAGAATACAACGCGGAGATGGAGGAAACCCCTGGTGCCGTCAGACAACTAACACACTTTACACTTACACTGTGTTAAAAGCATATAGAAATTCCTCTTACAGAGGCGCAAACGAAACTAGCTTTTTCCTTCAAGAGGCAGAAGAATAACAAGAGTAGTGACTGCGCTGGCTACGGAAACAAGGTAGGAAGAATTTCCTTAAAATGTAATCAATAATGAAAAAATACGACACAAGTTAGCACATTTCCATCATTACTACATAGTCGAATATTTTTAGAAAAACCGAAGTACATTAGCCTCATTATTGTAACCTCTCATATTGTGAAATCCTTCACAAAGGGTTACCGCAATATAAGATGTTACATTAATGATGCCAATGTACAAACTTCGGTTTGCTTAAAAATTCAACTATGTAGTAATGATGCAAATACACTAACCAATATCATAGTTTGAATTTTACATAATTTGAGGCTTTCTGCCCTAATATATTATTAGTCTATAAACAAATACAAATATAAACATTTCTGTATTAAGACAGTTTTGTGATCCAGAAATATGAATTTGATCTAAAATAGGAAAAAAAAAAAATATATATATATTAATTTTGAATCTATTAGAATTACTTTATATTTACGCGATATAAACATAATAAAATATATTTAAAGTGCGTTCAAGGACAGGTCAATGTTATATAACTTACATTCCATTTATTCTCTTTTTTTTTTTTTTTTTTTTTGTATAGGAAAGTATGCAACAATTGCAAGTGTCCACGTGAAAATCATGATCTTCTTCATGAAGATCTCCTTAATATTCGCGACCGACTTGGATTTAAGGCGCTTTCTTCAGACTCCAGGCAGAATTTATCAAAAGAACGCATATCTCAAAATGGTTATTCATGGATTCCTCCCGGGTTGTGCAGTGAAAAGGTAAGCCATATTTGATGACATATGTCACTCTATAGATGCGCCTTCATTTAAAACTATGAATACAAGGTATTAAATCCGCTTACATAGCACACATATATGAATTTCCCTACGTCATATAAACCCGAGTAGCCACTTTATTAGGTACAACTACTTAACAGCAAGAAGGATCAGATTAGTCCAAGGAGGTGTCAAAAACGTCTCACACGGATTCTGGATCATATGCTTACTTGTCTCCCGCAGTTCTTGCAAATTGGATGGTTGAAGATCTCTACTCTGAAGTGCTCGTTCCGTCTCATCCAACAAATGCTTAATTCGATCCTCACAGGTGGTACATCCATATAATCACTGTCCTCCTATACTGGGTAGAAAGGGCCTCGGTTCGAATCCCGTCAATGATGCAAGGGATTTTTGTAGGCTTCTTTCACAACGTGTCGAGGCGAGAGTTGCACGGTTTTTTCTCCTGGAAACTCTGGTTTTTCATCCAGAAAAAAAAACACAAATCGAATAGAGAATACACGCAATTTACAGATATAATATGCTGACTTCTTGTAGCCTTAGTTGACGCTTAGCACACATTTAACTTAACCTAAGCTCAAATGGTGTGAGATCTAATAACTGGACAGGCCACCACAGTAGTATGAGTTGCTCTCATGTCGAAGGCCAGAATCGTATAGAACTGGTTCCTGTAACATGAGAGTGAAATCGACACACGTCTAGGTTGATCTCACGTTCCAGGAACCAGTTCTGTACAACTTAGGACACAGTGTAGGGCCTTATCCTGTTTTAAGAAGCCATTGTTTTAAGAGGCCGCCGTAGCCTAGTGGTCAGGCGCGCGGGTGCATAAGTACACGTGCTTTGAGTGACCGGGGTTCAAGCCCGTGACTGCTGAATACGGTGCTGTTTCTTGTATTCTGTCTATCTTGTGAACTCCTCTGACGGTTTGGTCGTCCCGGAGTATAAGCAGAAAATTTATTTTTATTTATTCGCAGGTAGTTACACTAAAGGGATGCACTTGGCTTGAAACAATTTCCAGATAACCTGTATCATTCAAATACTGCTCCGTTGGTATCAAGGAACCCAAAGCAACACTCCCCACCATCAGCCTACATAGTTTACACTTGCCAGGATGGGTACATGAACCATGCTATATTCGCCATATTCTGGTCTACCCATCAGCAAAACAAGAGAAATCAGTAAATGTTTCCAATCAGATCAGGTAATGCTTTTTCAATCCTCCACGGTCCACTACCGCTGTTCTTGAATCCACTGTAACCGTATCTTTTTGATTTTAACTGACAGGACCGGAACGACTGGATGCAATATCCCATCTGTTACAGGTACAAGGAGTTGTTCTTTCTGAAATACCTCTTATGTTATGTTATATTATGTTGTTATGTTATGGAGTTTCAGCAACTTACACTATATTGCCCTCCCCGAAATACTATCACCTTGTCGCGGTGAGGAGGCTTGAGTATCCCGATGACCCGGAGAACTATGCTGGCGGTAGCTAGACTACCGGTAGGGCCACCCTAGCTAGACAGGTCAAAGGATAGGGATCAGACGAAGAGTAACATACTGGTCCTCCAGGTTCATTTACATGGTTTTTTTACATGGGGAGGGAACCAGGAGGCTGGTTCCCTCCCCATGTAAAAAAAAATAAAAACTCATAAAGCTCAAAGAGGAAAACCGGACGGACAAAGGGATGCGACTCGGACTGAAAAAAGGAAACGAAAAGGAATAACCGACATTTTAAATAGTGTAACATGCAACATAAGAGGAGGATTAGGATATAAAGAAGTCGAACTACTTAAATATTTAAAACAGAAGAAAGTAAATATAGCAGTAATAACAGAAACAAAGAAAAAATTAAAAGGTACGAAAGATTATGATTCTTATACAATGATTATACAGCGGAGTTGATCAAAAAGAAAGAGCTAGTGGAGGGGTAGCAATATTAATAGATCGGAAATGGAAAACCAAAATACAGAGCTACACATTTATAAATAATAGAATAATAACAGTAAGATTTAAATTATACAGAGGTTATTTTTGTATAATTGGAATTTATGCTCCAGAAGATGGAAAAGATGAAGAAACAGATAGATTTTATTTAGAGTTACAAAAAGAACTAGATAAGAATATAAAAAAGGACCATGTAGTTATTTTGGGAGATTATAATGCTCGTGTATGGAATAAGCCAATAAAAAATATTATGGGATGTTATGGAGAAAATAAAGTAAATGGAAATGAATATAAATTAAGAGATTTTGCAACATTTAATAATTTAAAGATAACAAATACATTTTTTAGAAAACGTGATACAATCAATAATAGACTATGTAATAGTAAATCAAAAATTAGCAAAACAATGTCGAGATACTAGGGTGTTTAGAGGATATGATATTAATTCAATTTAGTGGCTTCAAAAATAGAGTTATGGGCTAAATGGAAGAAGAGAAAAGCTATTAAACAGGGGAAGGAGGAGTTGGGTTATAAAGTATATCTACTTCAAAAAGAGAGTATACAAACTTTATAAGAAAAAAGGATTAAAGACGAATAAGTAAAACATCGGAGAGAGAACAAATAGAAGAAGAATGGAATAATATACAAAATATAATTCAAAAGGCAGCAAAAGAGACACTACGACAATTCAGGAAAAACTATAAGAAGAGAGGGGTAAAGATATGGAATGAAGAAATAGCTAAAGCAGTACAAGATAAATATCTTAAATATATATAAAAGGACAAGTGAAAATGAAGAAATATATAAACAAGAACGCAATAAAACTAAAGATATAATAAGGAAGGCTAAAGCAGAGTCATGGGATAGATTTATAAGCACAATAGAACATGATGTTCATGGAAGACAAAAAAACAAAACACTTGAATAGCACAGAGAAAGACACTTCAAGAATAAATATAATAACGGAAGAACAATGGAAAAACCATTATGAAGAATTGTGGAAAGACCCAACATATCAAATATAAGAGATACAGTTAGACCCAGTTAGTGAGATAGATCCGATAACGAAGGAAGAATTGGAAAAGACATTGAAAGCTACAAAAAATAGGAAGGCAGTAGGAATGGATGGTATAAATGCAGAACTGCTCAAGTATGGAGGAAGTTTTTTAAAAGACAGGATACTAAATTTATTTAATAAATGTTGGGAACAATATAAAATACCAGAAAATGGAAGATAGCAAAAATTATTTAAATATTTAAAAAAGGAAATAGAAATGATACAAAGAATTATAGAGGGATTAGCATACTAAATACAATACATAAAATGTATAGCAAAATAATAAATAATAGAATTAAAATGATCTCTGACGAAATATTAATAGAAGAACAGGCAGGATTCAGAAAAGTAAGAACATGTAGAGATAACATATTTATACTAAAACAAATAATAGAAAAATGAAAAGAGTTTAATTTAGAAAAGCATTTAGCATTTATAGATTATGAAAAAGCATTTCATCGAGTAATCAGACGAAAACTATGGGCCATATTGAGTAATAAAGGATACCCAAAGCATCTTACAAAAATAATAGAGTTGATATCAAGGAACAAAAATAGTAATAGATACAGGTAATAAATTGACAGAAGAGAGTATAATAAATCAAGGAGTTAGACCAGTTGCGCAGCTACCATGTAGGCAGGCAAGGCAAATGCCTCCGGGCCCGGCGTCTTTGGTTGTCTCCTGTTTTTGGAATTTTTATTAATTAAATAGGGGCCGAAACATGTTCTTTGCCTGCGGGCCCGAAAAAGGATAGCTACGCTACTGAGTTAGACAGGGATGTAGCTTGTCACCAACGTTGTTTAACATATATATCGAGGATATGACATGTAAATAGAAAGAAGAAATTAATACAGGTATATACTGTATTTAAATACAAATAATAGGATTAATACATTGTTATTTGCAGATGATCAAGAATTATTCAAGATAGTGAAGATAATTTACAAAGAGTAGTATTTAAATTAAACCAAATAACAGAAGAATATAATGTTAAAATATCAACAATGAAAACTAGAACAAGGGAAAAAATACGGTGAGAACAAAAATAGTTATAGATAATAAAATATTAGAACAAGTAAAACATTTTCTAGGATGTGATATAACATATGATGTCGAAGAAGATATGAACCAGAAATTGGCGAAATTTCAAAATATATGTGGAACAATAAAAAGAACTCTGGCTAAGAAAAACAGGAAAGAAACACAATTGAAATTTTACAAAGTAATGGCAATACCACAACTCCTTTATGGTTCTGAAACATGGATACCGAAACAGAGAGACATTAATAGAATACAAGCGGCAGAAATCAAAATCTTAAGATATGCTAAAGGATGTACAAAAATACCAAAAGTAAATATTAGAAAGGAATTAAAGATTTACTCAATTAATGGAAAAATTATAGAATATAGACAAAGATAGAGAGAACATGTAGAAAGAATGGAAGATAATAGATTACCTAAATTCGCTTATACATATAGAGAAAAATGACAAATAAAAATTCCTCACATCATCGACGGGATTCGAACTCAAGTCTATTCCATTTGGTGTAGGGAGGGTATTTCCTCTCATTTTAGGTGAGTTTGCATCAGCTTTTTCCTAGGCTTCCTCCTATATGCAGCTTTTTGACTCTCATCTGTCACAAAACACAACCTATGTCACTGGGGTTAATTTAACAGAAACAGACCACCTAGGGTCAATCCAAAACAAACAAAATTAACTGCAGCAACGACCATTAGCTTCGTAGTGGAGATGAACAGCATCAAGAATCTGCTTCATGCATTAAGAATCTGCAGATAAAGGAACCACTAGGTGGCAGTGATCACAGTATGCTGAAGTGGGATTTACTCAAAGAGGTAACTACCATCAAGGGTAAAGGGAAGGGTTTTTGCTTTCGTAAAGGTGACTACGGAGGTCTGAGACAGTATTTAAATTCTATACAGTGGGACCAACTGATGATGTTACCAACAGCAAATTCAAAATTGGAAGCATTCAAAGAATTAATCTTGGAAGCTACTAGGTTTTTCATACCAACTAAGAAATATTGTTCAAGATTTAGGCCTAAATGGATGTCAGATGAACTAATTAGACATGTGACAGAGAAGAAAAATGCATGGGATACATAAAAATAACAGGTGACACAGAGGCCTATGATAGATATAAGCTGGTCTATAACCAAGTCACAAGGGAGGTTAGACGAAGGCAGAGTACGAGAAATCTTTGGCAAAGGATGCAAAGAAAAACAGCAAAGAGTTCTTTACTTATGGAAATTCTAGAAGGATGGGATGGTCCACTTGATATTGATGGTTCAACTGTTGACGATCCTGCTCAGGTAGCTAACAAACTAAATGAATATTTTTCATCTACATTCACACATAAGGAGTTATTCAGGGAGGGGAATGTCAGAGGTTTATTAAACTCTGGAAGTAAGTTAGATAATCTTGAAATAACTGAGAGTAAAGTGGAGGAGAAATTGTTGAAGATAAACATAAGAAAGGCATCTGGGGTGGATGGAATCTATCCAGTTATATTAAAGGAGGAGGCAAAGGAAACCCTTAGCCCTTATTATGAGAGCTTCCTTGGACTCAGAGGAGGTACCCATGGACTGGAGATGTGGAAATGTGACCCCCATTTCACAAAGGAGGATCAAAGGCTGACACAAGTAATTATAGACCTGTGAGTTTAACTTCTGTTCCAGGAAAATTAATGGAGGCACTGGTTAAAGAAGCACTGCAGGATCATCTAGACAAGAATTCAGTTATAGCTCGGACACAGCATGGTTTTGTTAAGGGAAAGTCTTGCCTGACCGATTTGACTGGATACTATGATGTAGTCACAAAGGAACTGGATGCAAAGAATAATTTTGATATCATATATTTGGATTTTAAAAAGGCCTCTGATACTGTTGCATATGGAAGACTGCTACTATGGATAAAGGGATGGTTGAGTGGGAGAAGACAGAGAGTGTTAATCAATGGACACTGCTCTTCGTGGACTAATGTTATTAGTGGAGTCTCTCAGGGTTCAGTGTTGGGTCTATTGTTGTTTTCTGTATTTATAAATGATATTGGTGATGGTATATCAGCAGACGATACGAAGGTTAGTAGGGTTGTTGATGTTTGCAGACGATACGAAGGTTAGTAGGATTGTTAATGATACTAATGACAGTACGCTGCTGCAGCAGGATCTGGAAAGGTTGGGCAGATGGGCTGAGAGGTGGCAAATGAAGTTTTAACACTAACATATGTAAAGTGTTGCATGTGGGAAGGAGTAACCCCAGAGTAACGTATCAACTCTATGGTACTACACTGACAGTGGTAGACAAAGAAAAGGACCTGGGGTAATTGTGCAGGCAGATATGAAGTTTTTTGAGCAGTGCAGACGGTCTGCAAGAGTAACTCATGGTGTCTTGTCAATGATATACATGAATTTTTCTAGCAGGGATAAGGAGGTGATTATCATCTTATATAAGGCAATGATCAGGCCACACCTGAATACTGTATACAGGTCTGGAGGCCCCATTTTAAGAAGGATGTAGAGCTGTTGGAACGAGTACAGAGAAGGGCAACAAGATTAGTGAATGGAACAAAGGGTTGCTCTTACTAAGAAAGGCTTAAGTTTTGCAAATTACAGTGTGTGGAGACTAGGCTTTATACACCTCAATCAGAGGTGATCTGATTGAGGTGTATAAAGCCTTGAATGATTTGAGCATGCTCAATGCTGATGGGATTCTTCCTCTTGCTCAGAATAATCGCCTGAGAGGGCACAAGTTAAAACTGAGGAAAGACGGTTGTAGGATAGATGTGCGGAAGTTTGCCTTTAGCTAGTGGGAGGTTGATTGCTGGAAAAAACTTCCATCAGTCGTTGCAGAAGTTGATAGCTTAAACAGATTCAAGGCAGAACCTGACAAACATTTGGAGCGAGTGGATGGGTGAAATAAGGTTTTTTTTGGCTGATGCCATATATAAGCTTGCTTTCTTGCATCATGTGCCTTTGCTAATATCAAGAGGTGGCTGGTCACTTTTATCCATTGCTGCCTCTTTGTTGAGCCACTGTTCCAATAAACCAAGAAAATCAGTCAAAGAACTCTGAAAATCAAGAAGCTCATGTAGGGTATCTTCATAAAGAGTGAGAGTCTCCCTCGCTCAGCTGAACTAGTATGTCTGCATAAATCGGGCTATGCAGCATAGTATGGATACCGGTCTCTGTCTCTCCACACAAGTCCAAATCTGAAAGGGGGGGGGGAGGGCTAAGCCCAGCTGACATAGCCTGAACCTCAGGCCAACAGCCCAAATAGGAGCCAAAGAATCCGCCTACGGCTCAGAGTCACAACAGAAGGAAGGAAAGTATATATGTGCCTTCCCTTCCCAAAATTAGTCCACTGATTCTGCTATATGATATCTAACTCATCATTGATCCGTCTCCGCTCAAATATTATTACAAGGCCATCGGCCGCCAGGCCAATTGGGCATGACCCAGACCCCCAAAATTTTGTTTGTGAAGTTCTCGCTTCGGACAGAATACCAGAGAGGACTTGGAACACGAGAAAATCGGCAGAACGCTTCCCTGCTAAGACGCACAATGTCAAAGTGGCTACACTTTTACAGGCTCGGGTGATACCCAGAAAAACGAACCTCTGCGTTGAGAGAAGGTTCTTTTGCATGATAACATGCTCTACCGACCCTCCCGCCGCAAAGGTCAAGATTAGGACAAAGATTTTATCATAAATGGGATGGAGGACTCTCCCTTTATGCCTCAATCAGTGCGGGTAACTGTTCGGAGCTTGTCGTAGAGTTTTTTAACATTCCCTCTGATATACTGCGCGTCAGCTACAAAACTAAACAGCTCCTCTAGGCATACACCAAGATACATTGTCCTCCTATCCTAAGCGAGAATGGCCTAACAACGGGTTGCCTGGTCTCACTGAGCCGCCCCCTTCAGCAGCATAGCTACAGACCTCTTGGAGACCTCCAGTTATGCAGATTTCACTAGGTTAATAATTGGTCCAGACAGGCAGCCACCTCATCTTCAATCTCCTTGCGGAGTTACCCACCCACAAGGAAAACAAGGTCATCTGCAATAGCGATAGTTGTCATACTACCACATGATGCGCATTTAGAAAGTCATATAGGACCATACTTCAAAATGCAAAAACCATGACCGACCCTGAGGGCAGCCACGTTCGAGATCGTTGATGTTCGACAAACATCGTCCCGACTACATCCTGTCGCAGGTACATATAACCTTTCAGAAAGCGATAAAGATCACCCGGACAAAGGAACGCCCTGAACCTGCAGAGGCCACTTTCCCACCAGACAGCATCGAACGCCCCTTCAAATCCATGAACATATGGACTGCAGAATGCTCTAACAGTTGTTATCAAAGTATCAATCACGTCCTCAGAATGGGTTCAAAAAGAGCTCTTTTTGAACACAAATTTTCTTTCTGGGACTAATCTCTAAGCACCATATTAATAATCAGACGCCCAAGAATCAGTTCTCTTCATCACTTTTCCCATAATAGGAAACAAGGCAATCGGCCGATATGAACGAGGGTCGTTCACGGGTTTCTCCAGGCTCTTGAGAAGAACTCTCTGGAGATGGAGAAGAACTCTATCGATACTGTGTGTTCAATTCATTGAACACACAGTATCGATAAGTATCTGCTTAACTTAATATTCAAAAATATTATATAAAATAAAATAGCTTAAAATGTCATAGAATTATTATACTGAAACAAATTTTTCATCAAATAGAGCACTTCTTCAGTAAATCATCAAGAGTTCATATCTGCTCACCTGCAGATATGAACTCTTGATGCTTTACTGAAGAAGTGCTCTATTTGATGAAAAGGGTTTGGTGTACCTAATAAAGTGTACACTCAGCATAATATACATTCCTTATGGTTCCCCATGGAGATTTCATCCTGCTTCAAAAATACAAGTAGTAAACAGAATATTTGGCTTTTTCAACTCGAAGTGAAAGTAATTATCTTTATTTTCATTATGGGTTGATTATTGTCCATTTGCCACGTGCCAACCAAGTAGGTAATAATAAATCCATTCATAAATTCAGATATCCAGAATAATAACATTACAGTCAACAAGAATAACTATCTTTTGACAACTACCTCGTAAAAGTGCAGATGAACTGTCGTTATTCTGGCCTCATGTCTTTACACTAAATCCTAACAACACAGCTATAATACGAAATGGATTGCTATTTATAGGCATGCCCAAGCCTCATTCCGTGGTTATAAGAGAGGACACTGATGATTTATTGCCCCAATTATTTTTCGCTGGACCTTTAGGAGTATATGGATAGATTTGTATCATAAAAATTGTATGAAAAGTATTCTTCTCCTATCACAACTATAAAATTATTGGAGAGAAAAAGCAATACGGAATACACAGTATATAAAAAAGCAAATAAACCAGTAGAATAAAAACACTAAGTTTGGTATGATATACAAGCCGATCACAGAATCCGGATAGTTTCATAAATATTATATAAAATAAAATAGCTTAAAATGTCATAGAATTATTATACTGAAACATAAAATATATCAATTTCTTCTTAAAGGTAAAAAGAATTTTTATTTTACAAAGGGTAAGTGATCCTTGTTACTTTTGTTAAGTCCGCTGACCAATTTAGCGAACAGGGCTTCCTTGCTTTTCGGCCAGGCCACTGACTGGCAACATGCATTCCAGGAATGAAATTGTATTGATGAATATGTAATTATATGCGATGAATATGCGATTATTGTAAGGTAACGATTTTATGCTCTTTTCACAATATTTGTCGTGCAGTGTACAGCTCTCTCCACCGCTCAATCGAAATTGCAAGGCATTACTAAGTAGATACGAGCTCGTATATCAAATGGATATCAAATACTTGACTTGGATAGAAAAATAGAATTGAAACAAATACATTAAGCAGGAGCACAAGGCAATGCGACTGTCTCGCGTGGGCAAGGTGGATGTTTTTCCTTCTTACTTGGCATCGGGATCACCGAGAGTGAGAGTTTGCATGTGATCAAGGGATCAGTAGAGATCCCGAAATTAATGATCTTCACACAGGTAAATATCGCGGAGTAACTGTTTCTTAATTGTAATTATATCTTAATGGAATTAATCTGCGAAGGTTACGACTCGTTTAAAGGCATAATTAGAAAATTGTATGGAGATATCTTTAAAAGAAAAGCGGAGGAAAGGCTTAAGAGCTGAAATTTGTTTTTCTAGATTAAGAAAAAGATTAAGATTAAGATTAAGATTAAGATTAACTTGTAAGATTAAGATACATGGCAGTGGTTCCCAACTGATGTGCCTCGGTACATTCGTCTGCCGTGACCCTTTTCAAGTATGCTGTGAGATTGGGAAAAATTCCATTGAGTTCGATGGCAATCACTATTTCGGTGTGCCATTAATATTCGTCTTTTAACTTAAAGTGTGACTTGAGTGACAAAAGATTGCGAACCATCGAAATATGGACTATAAAAGCAAACTTTAGGACGTGCTATACCCACATCCTATAGGATAACACGAATTTCCTGGTTCGCCAGGAAAGCCCTTAAACGGTGGAAATATATTATACTGGACATAGGGACAAGTAAAAGACACTGCTAAGCCAGTCGTGAGTGTTCTATAGGAGCTGTGCTTAGTGTAGAGTCGTATGACCAGCCTCTTAGCAAACCTCAAGAAACAACCAGCAGGAGAGCCGCTGGCTAGTTCCCGTCCCTACCAGGAGTATGCTGGCAGTCCACTCAGTTTATACTGCCTTCTGCCATCCTAGAGTTTTGGAAGGAAAACCTTTACTAATTCGCCTGAAATATCGGCCATAAACAGAAGACAGACTAGCTCATGAATTCTTGAGAAAAAAAAGGGAGAGGTAGGGGAAGACAGAGTTACAGGTTGGGGGAGAAGAAGAGACGAGGCTTCTCCCTCGAAGTTATGAGAATACTGAAGATATGTGACATGAGAATACTGAAGATATGAAATATGAGAATACTGAAGATATGAGATATGAGAATACTGAAGATATGAAAATATAGGAAAGAAGAGAAGAGATAAGGAATAATTTGGCCCCACTCCCGGGAGCCTCCAGGAGCCAGCAGAGATATCCCATGGCTGGAAGGAGCTCCACGGCATCAGCAAGAAGGACTATCAGTGTGCCTACTCATGGCATTCTCAGTAGAAGGTCCTCACATAAGAGATGCCAGGTAGAGAGACACGCATGGGGAATCTCACAACCGTGCGAGAGTACGTCGTCAGCAGAGAATCCTACCAAGCACTGCAGATCCTGGCTTCCTTGTGACAAGCGTGGGTCTGCAAGGAAATGTGATATACTAAAATGAAGTAAAGAAACAGTACTTGCGAAAGGAAAAAACCGAACAGATATCTAATGTTAAAAAGTTCGATGTCTGCCCACGCCATCTATCACTTTTTATGAGTTACACAACAAACTTTCAGCATCTTTTCAAATGAAGATTCACTGACCATGAATCTGCCGTTGTGATTACGCTGACGAATTAAAGAGCACATGACTGCGCGTTGCACCAAACTAGGTGCTGTTGGTTCAACCCATTTTTCTTTGCAGTAAGATTAAAAGGGAGCAGACTGCTGCTCAACTTCCATACGATTATCTTTTGCAATCCTCAGTAAAGAATCTGTCGACATTTGGTTTCCTTGAACTTGTGTTAGGTCCTGCTTATTGGCTGCTTACCTTCTTGGTGTCCTCCAGATCGCAGAATTCTTTAACTGATGTTAGTTAAAAGTCCGAAATTTTCGTTTTAATGCGTAGATTTCGAAGTATTTTACGGTTAGGAATTTTTTCACTTTGAAGTGACAGGTATAAATTGATTGTCTCTTATATAATAGCATTTTGTTATATGTAGGCTATCTTATCAAAAGTCTTGGGACTTCACATTATGGAAAAAAACACGTATTTATCCACAGAAATTAATAATAAATTAATAATTTATTCACAGAACTTAATCTGGATCGCAACATTTATAATTCCATGCACTGCGATTAGTGAACTTGGTTGGCACTACGTTGAACATCCAGATATAAGCCTTTTTTCATTACTTACAGTTGAAGCAACATACACAAGCAATAATCGTTCTTCAGTCATCCCAATACACAAACACGTCCATACCCAGACTGAAAGAGCAAGAGCATGTATCGACTTCTTGTCCCACAAATCGATTTCCTTTAACCATAAATTTGTAACAACAACAACAAAAAAAAAAAAAAAAATCAAATGCATTCCGATCACTGGCATGAGGCAAAGCAGTACATCGACGGTCGGTGTTCGTTTTTTTTATTAAATTAGATTTGAGGGCAATGACTCACAACGCTTTGGTGGCGACTAAACGTGTAGCACTCTCTCTCTCTCTCTCTCTCTCTTTCTCTTGTCTTTGTAGAAACACTTACAGATTTGGGCGATCTATAGGCGCATGCTTTTTGTCAGTGCACCCGCCAGTATTCCAGTCCTTGTGGTTGTCACAGACATTCTCTCAGATATGTCAGTCAAGCTGTACTTGCTACCTGGGAGTCTAAAACGCTGATGGAATTGATATTCAGGTGATATTCAAGTCAAGTGGACCCAGTTTCGGCGAAGTCCGGATGGTCTCTAACAGCTAAATCCTCTGCTTGCACTTTCACAATGGTGGGACTCTTAGTAATCCTAGTAGTCTCCAGAGCTAAGTTCCGGTCAACCCTTACTCATCTCTTCCATCATGCAGTACGACTGATGACTTTAGAGGTTATGATGAACATTATGGAGAGATCCAACCTTCCTTACATTCCGAGGGTACAGCTCTAAAATGGTGTTCGCAGGCCGACCGTTAGTTAGTACACCGGACCGAACCTATTGGTAATTCTTTAGAAGGCTTCCGGATCACCTAGTGTATAATCGTGCTACCTCAACTCTGCCAGACAGTGACTGGAGGGAGTCCGAGTACAGTGTATGCGGGAGATATTGAAGAGGCCAGGTTATGTCAAGAATCTGGGTATATTCCTACCATGTGTACGCCATATCCAAAAATTTCATTACTTCATACAGAATGTCCCACCCGCTTTTTCTTACTATTGAATATACCATGAATTGTCAAACTAATACCGTAAGCTTATCTGCGAAAAGATCCAAACCTCCATACTTCCTAGTTCATTTCACAAATATACGTAGTCTCCATTCTAATCTCAACGATGTCCATTTCCACTTGTGGTCAGCCAAACCCCTGTTACTTTTTCTGACAGAATCTCAGTTATCGGTTGATTCATCTACTGCTCATCTCAGTTGCCCAAATTATTCGCTGAATGATTCTTTTCGCCTCAAAGATGGTACTTGTGCATACGTTCGTTCCGATATTCCCTGTCAGAGACTTGGTAATTTGGAATCTCCCCTTTTCGATCTTCTCTGACTTAAAATCTCTCTACCTCATTGTGTAAAATTCATCTGTTGTCTCTACCGTTCTCCCAACTCCACTAATCACTTGGAGCTCTTTGACTTCCTCTCTTTGCAAATTAACTTTCTCCAGTCCAACTTTCCTAACGGTGAGGTAATTTCCCTTGGTGATTTTAATGTTCACAACTCCGGCTGGCTTCCGTTTGCTAGTCACACCGACCCAGCTGGTCAAGATGCTGAGGCTTTTGCAATTACTAATTACCTTGCACAGATTATTCATTTACCTACAAGAATACTTTATTTTATTTTATTTTTATTTTTATTTTATTAAGAAAAAGATACACAACAGGTAACCATTAACAGTGTATCTGAGATCAGATCAATAAACATAATAACAATAATGTGAAATCCTACAGGACGATAAACATTGATATAGATTCAAACAATAAAGCATATGTACAAAAGAGGATTGTATTAAGTTAAGTTACCGGTAAAACAAGTAATAATTAATCCGTTAGAGAATAGAAAAATAATATAACAAATAATAAGCTACAATAATTAGATGTGAGCTAGTCACTTTGCAGTTTAAGTGAAGAGGCAAACTTGTGGATGGAGTTCATCAGTGATTGGGAGTTGTCAAAGAAGTCAATGCGAGAGTCATTTGCTGATTTGCTGATTCTGTTCAGTGGACTGAACTTCATTAAGTCCGTGTTGGCAGAGTCAAGGCGAAACGGTGTAAGGTTCCTGACTTGTCTACAGGGAGCATTGAAGTTTATTTTACTCAGGATATCAGATGCTTCATAAATTCCAGTGATTACTTTGGCTAGGAGGGCGATGTCAGCAGTAACTCTTCTAGTGCACAGAGGCCTCAGATGAAAGTAATCACACAGCGATTCATAATACACTGAGTGATAGAATAGAGGATTGCGGTACGTAAGGTAACGGATAAAGTTTTTTTTGGACTGCTTCAATTTTGTTAGTTAAAGTCTTTGTGTGAGGATTCCAGATGGGTGAACTGAATTCAAGGATTGGCAGTACAATAGTTTTATAAAGGATAACCGCATATCTGTAGTTTTTGAATTTGTATGTGTTCCGTTTGATGAATCCCAGTGTTTTGAATGCTTTGCTGGTGATTTTAAGGACATGGGCATCGAATTTAGCACTGCTGGAAAAGAGAATCCCTAAGTCGTTAACTTGGTCACACCTTTCGATGATCACAGAGTTAATACTATACTCCGTATTCATTAGTTGTGGAGATCTGCAAGATGAGAAAGAGATAACTTTGCACTTCGAGGGGTTAGCAGACAAGCCATTCAGAGATAGCCACAGAGAGAATTTATTGAGAGCACATTGAAGTTGTTGAGAATCGGTAGTCTCCTTCACTGCTGAGTAGATCTTAAGATCATCTGCATAGAGAGCAACTTGAACATTGGAGGTGTAGATGAACGAAGGAAGATCATTTACGAAAACAATGAAGAGAAGAGGACCTAAGGGAGAGCCTTGTGGTACTCCGCTTAGTGGTATAAAACAGTCTGAGTTCACTTGATCGATGATAACGCTCAAGGAACGATGCGTAATATAGCTGCGTAGCCATGAGAGCAAAGGGTCACGGATGCCATACAGCTTAAGTTTTTCCAGAAGTTGTTCGTGCGGGACTTTATCAAATGCCTTAGATATGTCTGTGTAGACTGCATCAACTTGTAGGTGGTTATCAAGAGCTTCAGAGGTGTATTGCCAGAAAGGAAGTAAATTTGTGACTACTGACTTGCCACTGCAGAAACCATGTTGATTCTGATCGATAAAAGGCTTGAAGAATTCGAAGAGATGTTTGTGCACTGCTGTGTCGAAGAGTTTAGCCAGGCTGTTTTGCAAGGTTATGGGTCTGTAATCGCATACGTCATTTTTATCACCTTTTTTGAAAATAGGAACTATATTGACCTGCTTAAAGTGATTAGGATACTTCCCCAGCCTGAGAGACAGGTTGAAGATCCGCAGTATGAGGGGTTTCAATGTAGTGACAGTCCTTTTCCAAAATAGGCCTGGAATGTCATCTGGGCCTCTAGTATAGTCATTTTTCATGCTTTTTAATGCCGAGTTTAAATCTTCATCAGTGATAAAGAGATTAATGAGGATATCATCTTTAACAGGTGTGAAGTCAGGAAATGAGGCAGGTCTCAATGTATCATTTGTTTGAATTCTAGAAAAGTGTTTGGCAAACTCTTGAGCAATACTGAATTCGTCAGATAAGAGAATTCCATCTGCGTTTCGGAGTTGTAACTTTCTACTGGTTATGTTCTTATGCTTCATGAAATTCCAGAATGGTTTGATATCTCTGTGAGTAAGCAGACTATCCTGAACTGACTCTGTATACATGTTGTAGGAGTTTAATATGAGAGTTTTCACTTCTTTGCGGAGTTGGCTGAATATTTCATAGTATTGACTGTCACCTGTTTGCTTATATTTGTTTCTGTAGAATTCTTTGGATTTAATTTTACGTATTAGTTCACTATTATACCAGTGCGGGTAGGTAGAGCGTGCGGTAAGATGGGATTGAGGAACAATGTCAGATATAACTGAATGGACACAGTTAATCAGGTTGTTGGTGAGCACATCGATGTCATCCATAGCGTCAGCGAGCTGCTTGTCTACGTTTCTTAGAGCTAGGTTGAGCAGAGGCCAGTCAGCCTTTCTGAAATTGAATCGAGGAGTACGGGAGCTGCATTTGAAGTTATGAGAAGTCACTGTGATGTCAAAAGTAATTGGTGAATGATCCGAGTGAAATATGGGGTTGTCGGTGTGAACATCTATATGAGTAGAGGAAAATATTAGGTCGAGGTAGGCATTTTCTCTGGTTGGAAAGTTGCAAATTTGTTCCAGACCATAGCTGTGAAGCATATTAAAGAGAGCCCTAGTCTGCAGTGATGGAGAAGAAGATTCTAAATTGGCAATTTGACAGTTAAAGTCACCCAAAACCATTGCTATGTCGGCAGATTGAATTAGTGGGAAGATTGATTCCAGCGAGCTTTCTAAGTACTGGAGGTCTATATTAGTTAAAGGAGGTGGAAAATAAAGCAATACTATTAAAACCTTTAACTTGCCAAGATGAAGAAGGCAGTATACTGATTCAATATTTGTGAAATTTGATGCAGTTTCACAGAGTATATGGTTAGAATGTATAATAGCTACTCCGCCTCCACGAGATCCTCTGTCCTTTCTATGGATTGTATATTGTCCATCTATAATCTCCTGATCATCAATATTTATGGAGAGCCAGGTTTCAGTGAGCAGGTAAATATCGTAAATATGTGAGCCTTGGATTGCTCTGAAGTGGTTTAGGTTGCTAATTATACTCCTGCAATTCTGAAGGTAAACACTGAACAGTTGGGATCTGGGGATTCTATGACGAGAGGAGAACGTAGTATGTGTAGATAGCAGGGTATCTGATTGCTATGCCGGTGGAGAGGAGATTTTGGACTCCCTTGATGGTCTGTCCGTGAAGCGTTTTACTAGAGCCCCTGATAAAAGGGATCTTAGATTCAACACTTTTTCTGTTTGTGATGGAAGGCATGTTATTATAAAAGATGAGTAGGCGGGACATCGTGTCTTCAGAGAACGGACATCTACTCCGAAACCATATTCTTCTTTAATTAGGTTGATAAGATCTTCAGATTTAGTGGAGGGTCCAAGTCTAGAAAGAAAAATTCGGTCTTTTGTATGAATAATTGTGATATTATACTTGTGTTTGAGTAACTGAGATTTTTCTGCAGTAGTTACATTCTGTGTTTGATGAGTTATGGCTGGAAGCTTGGAGAAAGTACCTTGAGATATAGATGCTTTAATATTTTCTGACGGTTTGTTCTGTTTTGATCTTTGGTGCGATATTTGAGACTGGCAATTAGAAACAGGTTTACTCACTGTGGCGGCAGATCTACAGACAGGTTTGCAGACCTCATTAGATGTGGCAGCAGTTATTTTTGCATATGTTGCCTTAACTGATCTTGAAGAGGATTCCGCTTGGTGACTCTGAGCTTGTGAAATAGAAGTACAGACAGAACTGTTCCGCAGAGGAGAGTAGGTGGGAGGAGTGGTTCTATTTACATCAGAAGAATCATCTAACAGAGTCTGTTTGGCAATAAATTGCTCAGTTGAATGACTTGAATCATGAATGTTAGCAGGCTTGGGCAAGTTAATATTTGCAGCAGTAGAACTATTGAGGCCGGTGGAAGGTGAAGATCTGGTCTCAGTACTGAGGGCATCGTCAGTTAATGAAGAATTCGTATTCACTTTGAGCCCATTGGTGTCGAGAGTAGGTTCAGAATTCTTCCTAGCTTCCCTTAAGTGGCAAGACATAACTGATGTGAGATTTTTAATTTGGGCGTTAATGTCAGAAATTTCAGCCTGTTGATTAGCTAATATTGTTTTTATACCACAAATCTCCGTGTATAGCTCGCTGTTTCCTTCATTGAGTGTATTAGAATCCAGGAGAATTTCAGAGTTTGCAGTATGAGGTGCACTGATTAGATGAGTTTGAATGAGGATTTTCTGCATAGTGTTAAAGAGTAGTTCCTGGAATTCAGTTGATTGCAGAATACCAAAGGTTGGATTCAGAGTTTCCGTAGGGAAGGCGTTAGCGCTGAGATCTTCTGACAGCACAGATGTTTGAGTTGATGCATCTGAGATTTGATGCGACAACAAAGAAGGATTAGAGGCTTCATCCATGTACGATTCAGAGTCGGTATTTCTAGTTATTGGCATGATATTTGTCTCAAATGTACTAGAGTACGGCATTTCAACTTTGTTAGCCGAAGAGGAGGAAAGTGACTCAGGTTCCGTGCTGTTTGGCGTTGCAACAGTTATAGGGCTTTTCTGAGAATTTCTGAGTCGACATCTATCACAACAGAATGATTTCCGCCGACTTTTATTTAATTTTTTCAGGTCAGAATGTGTACAGTCATTGCATATTAATTGTTTGCACTCAATACATTGGACAATGGGGTCAGAGCTGGTCCCACAGATGGTGCAGACGTTAGAATTTTGACAGGAGGTAGTATTTGTCATATTGAATTCAGTTACTGTAGTTTTACTAGATAATTTAATATCACCACAGTTGTGGTTTAGCAAGCAATAGGCACTGTGACCAGCCGGTCGCCTTAGTTGCCCTGCAGTGAAATCCACAGGGAGCAGGGGACTAAGTAGGGAGGGAAGAACAGAGCGGCTAGGCAAAGCTCTAATGCCTGGTCAAGGTCAAGTGTCTGTTGGACACATGTATAAGTTGAACTACAAGATAATGGCTGAAAGCGCTTGTATGGAGTAGCGGAATGAACAGGCAGAAATTCATTTAATACTTATCTGTTGTCCGTTCAAATAATACAGTACTTGCACCTGGCAGTCCAAGGGCCTATCCTTATGTGGTGGCACTAATAGGAACTTAATACTTTAAATAAAAAACACACAAAACAAGAAAAGTTTACGGAGCATATCATACAGACAGCCGGACACAATCATCCCCCTAGCGGAGAGTTTTTGAACAATCCTTAACCATACAGTAAACTCGCTTGATCTTTTTCTCACACACAACCCTTCTAAGTACACGGTCGAAGTGAGTGGTCCTTTAGGCACATCAGATCACAACTTGGTGATTGTCTCTTCTCAAATGGAGCCTTTATCTCATGGCTATTCCCAACCTTATGTTGTTTGACATTACAAGAATGCAAAACAGGATGACCTGCGAGATTTCTTTCCTTCTTTTCCTTGGTCGCATTACTGTTTCAAAACTTCTGATGTCAACGTTTGCTCAGATCGTGTCAGTGAAATTATTCTAGTAGGAATGGAATCCTTTATTCCACACTCCACTTTAAAATCCCGTCCTTTATCTAAATGTGCTAAGGCTGTTCAAGAGAACAGCCTTAGCACATTTACAATGGTGGGACTCTTAGTAATATGCAACGTTTACTCTTAGTAAACGTTGCATATTTTTTTTTTTTTTTTTTTTTTTTATGAGAACCCCAAACACGAGAGGTATTAGAACCTATAGTACTTAGTGCCGTGCTTGGGTTGGAGGTTGAAAAGACAAAAGAAGATATTTGTTGACATTGGACTTGAAC
Source organism: Mastigoproctus giganteus (assembly GCF_048544385.1). Classification (NCBI taxonomy): domain Eukaryota; kingdom Metazoa; phylum Arthropoda; class Arachnida; order Uropygi; family Thelyphonidae; genus Mastigoproctus; species Mastigoproctus giganteus. The sequence continues at coordinate 179,612,369 of NC_143575.1, read as the reverse complement.
TTCTGTAGATTGTAATTTTCAGGAAATACGTATGAAGGAAGGTTGTTCCAGAAAACGGCAGTTGAATGAATAAATGAGGAAGATGAAAAGTTGGTTCTTTGGGTTTGAAGCTGGACAGTAAATGGATGTTGACTGGTGGCGGCAAGTGTTCGGACTGTTTTGAAAGAGAGAGCGGGAATTATAGAAGCCAATTCAGAAGAACAGTGCTCATGGAAGTATCTGTAAAAGAGGCATGCAGCAGAAACGGTACGTCTATGAGAAAGCGAGTGGAGAGACCCTGTTAGAGATGAATCATTAATTAACCTAACTGCCCTCTTCTGAATGGAATCAAGAAGCCTGAGAGAGGTTTTGGGGGCACCACCACAGATGTGGGAACAATATTCCATGGCAGGGCGGATTTGCGATTTGTACAGAGTGAGCAGCTGTTTGGAAGAAAAGTAACGCTGAGAGCGAAAGAGAAAACCAAGTTTTTTAGATGCAGAGGAAGCAATATTTGTAATGTGCTTGTGCCAAGAGAGATTAGAAGTCAGGGTAATCCCCAAAAGAGATATATCATTTTGCCTAGAAATCGGAGTGTCACTAAAGATAAGCATAGGAGCAGAAGAATCCTTTTTGCGAGATATAAGACAGGACTGAGTTTTAGAAGGGTTGAAATCAACTAAGTTGTCTTTGCCCCACTGGAGAATTACCTGAAGATCGGCATTTAAGGAATTGGCAGCAGATTTTCGAAAACTTGAAGCTGATTGAGCAGGACAAGGTTTCTCAAAATGGAAAGTTGAATGCAATGTGCTATCATCGGCAAAACTATGGATAGGATTTTCAGTCAGTGGAAGAAGGTCATTGATATACAAGAGGAAAAGAGTGGGGGAAAGAACTGAACCTTGGGGGACACGGGCATTAGTGGAGAAGTTAGAAGACAGAGAGCCATCTACCATCACCCTCAGTGAGCGATCAGAGAGAAAACTGGATAACCAAATACTAAAAACAGTTGGCAAACCATAAGATGGAAGCTTCTTTAGAAGACCTTTATGCCAAACACGATCAAAAGCCTTTGAGATGTCAAGAGCAACTACTTGTGTTTCACCGAACCTTTCCATTGAATTAGTCCATAAATGGGTAACATAAGCCAGAATATCACCAGTGGATCGACACTGACGGAATCCATACTGGCGATCGTTGATCAGACGGAAGGTTTCTAGGTAGTTTAAGAGTTGCCGGTTAATTGATTTCTCCATTACTTTAGAAAGAGTAGAAGTAATTGCAATGGGACGATAATTGGATTGGAGGGATTTGTCACCCTTTTTAGGAACTGGCTGGATATGAGCAAATTTCCAAGCAGAAGGCAAAACACCTTTGGAATAAGAAAGTGAAAAAAGGCGGCAAAGAATAGGAGCAAGTTCAGGAACACAGGTTTTGAGAACAAGTGGAGAAATGCCATCAGGACCTGGAGCTTTCTTAGCATCAAGATTCATCAAAATCCTTCTGATATCCTTTTGACGGAAGACCACAAAAGGCATTGAATGGAGCGTGTTAGGAATGGTGGGAGGTGTTTTACCAAGATCATTAATACATGAGCTGGAAGAAAAATGGGATGCTAGCAGGTCAGCTTTATCCTTGGCTGAAGTGACAACAGAACCATCTGGTTTGGACAGAGGTGGGAGCAGAGATGGACAAAAGTTGCGGCCAATAGCTTTGGCAAGAGAACAGAATGCTCGGCTACCATTAGGGCAAGAAGCAAGTTTCCTACTCTTAGCCTGTTCAAACTCTAGTTTGGACTGATTAATAACTGTTTTACAATTGTTGCGAGCTTTGGTGTAGGCAGAAAATGAAACTGAAGAATTAGAAACAAGCCAATTACGATATGCAACATTCTTCTCTTGGACAGCCTTAGCACATTTGTTGGAGAACCAAGGTTTAGATAAAGGACGAGATTTTAAAGGGGAGTGTGGGATAAAGGATTCCATTCCTGCAAGAATAATTTCACTGACACGATCTGAGCAAACGTTGACATCAGACCAAGGAAAAGAAGAAAAGAAGTCTCGCAGGTCATCCCATTTTGCATTCTTGTAATGCCAAACAATACGAGGTTGGGAATAGCCATGAGATAAAGGTTCCATTGGAGAAGAGACAATCACCAAGTTGTGATCTGAAGTGCCTAAAGGACCTCTCATTTCGACCTTGTACTTAGAAGGGTTGTTTGTGAGAAAAAGATCAAGCGTATTGGCTGTATGATTAGGATTGTCCGGTATTCTTGTAGGTAAATGAACAATCTGTGCTAGTTCGTTAGTAATTGCAAAAGCCTCAGCATCTCGACCTGCTGGGTCGGTGTAACTAGAAAACGGAAGCCAGCTGGAGTTGTGAACGTTAAAATCACCAAGGAAAAATATCGTAACGTTCCAATTGTTTCCAATTGTCCAGTTTCATTTTCTGCCTACATCAACGCTCGAAATAATTGTGAAGAAGTTATTAACCATTTCAAACTAGATTTTCAACAGGCTAAGAGTTGAAAACTTGCTTCTTGCCCTAATGGTAGCCGAGCATTCCGGACTCTTGCCAAATGTATTGGCCGCAACTTTTGCCCATCTCTGCTCCAACCTCTGTCAAAACCAGATGGTTCTGTTGTCACTTCAGCCAAGGATAAAGCTGACCTACCAGCATGCCAGTTTTCTTCCAACTCATGTATTAATGATCTTGGTAAAACACCTCCCACCATTCCCAACACGCTCTATTCAATGCCTCCTGTGGTCTTACGTCAAAAGGATGTCAGAGGGATACTGACGAATCTTAATGCAAAGAAAGCTCTAAGTCGTCACGGTATTTCTCCATTTGTTCTCAAAACCTGTGCTCTTGAACTTACTCCTGTACTTTGCAGCATTTTTTCACTTTCTTATTCCAAATGTGTTTTTCCTTCTGCTCGGAAATTTGCTCACATCCAGCCAGTTCCTAAAAAGGGTAACAAATCCCTCCCATCCAATTATCGTCCCATTGCAATTACTTTTACTCTCTCTCTAAAGTAATGCAGAAATCAATTAACCGCCAACTCTTAAACTACCTAGAAACCTTCCATCTGATCAACGATCGCAAATATGGATTCCGTCAGTGTCGATCCACTGGTGATATTCTGGCTTTGTATTTCCATCTATGGACATATTCAATGAAAACGTTTGGTGAAACAAAAGCATTAGTAGAGGCATATGATGCAAGAAAGCGAGCTTATGGAGCAGCAGCCATAAAAAAAAAAAATCACTTCCATTTCACCCCTCCGTTCGTTCGAAATACCTGTCCAGCTGAGCCTTAAATTTACTTAGGCTATCAACTTCAACAACAAGGGATGGAAGTCTGTTCCACCAACCAACTACCCGCTGGTTGAAGGCAAATTTCCGCTCAACTATCCTACATCTGTCTTTCCTCAATCTGAATTTATGCCCTCTCAGGTGATTATTCTGAGCAAGAAGAAGAATCCCATTGGCATTGAGCATGCTCAAACCATTCAAGGCTTTATACACCTCTTTCAGATCACCTCGCCGGTGCCTAGTCTCCAGACACTGTAATTAGCAAAACTTAAGCCTTTCTTCGTAAGAGCAACCCTTTGTTCCATTCACTAATCTTGTTGCCCTTCTCTGTACTCGTTCCAGCAGCTCTACATCCTTCTGGAAATGAGGCCTCCAGACCTGTATACAGTACTCAAGGTGTGACCTCACCATTGCCTTATACAAGGGAATAATCTCCTCCTTATCCCTGCTAGAAAAATTCCAGTATATCATTGACAAGACACCATGAGCTACTCTTGCAGCCCGTCTGCACTTGTCAGAGAACTTCATATCTGCCTGCACAATTACCCCCAGTTCCTTTTCATTCTCAACCACTGTCAGTGTAGTACCAAAGAGTTGATACGTTGCTCTACGGTTGCTGTTTCCCATACGTAGTACTTTACATTTGTCAATGTTAAACTTCATTTTCCACCTCTCAGCCCATCTGCTCAACCTTTCCAGATCCTGTTGCAGCAGCATAGCGTCAGTAGTGTCCTTAACAACCCTGCCAAACTTTGTATCGTCTGCAAACTTGGACATTAAGCTTGATATAACATCCTCAATATCATTTATAAATACAGAAAACAATAATGGACCCAACACTGAACCCTGAGGGACTCCACTAATAACATTAGTCGACGATGAGCAGTCTCCATTGATTACCACTCTCTGTCTGCTCCCACTCAACCATCCCTTTATCCACAGCAGCAATATGCCTCCAATGCCACACTGCTCCAATTTGTGCAGCTGTCTTCCATGTGCAACAGTATCAAAAGCCTTTCTAAGATCCAAATATATAATATCAAAGTTATTCCCTGCATCCAGTTCTTTTGTGACTGCATCATAGCATCCAATCAAATTGGTCAGGCAAGACTTTCCCTTAACAAAACCATGCTGTGTCAGAGCTATAACTGAAGTCTTGTCTAGATGATGCTGCAGTGCTTCTTTAACCAGTGCCTCCAATAATCTTCCTGGAACAGAAGTTAAATTCACAGGTATACAGGGTGTTTCAGTTAAACGTTTCAGAACTTCTAAGAGGGGTAGGGTACATCCTGACAACTCGAAATCATATAGCAATGTGGGGTCGGAAATGCTTTCCTAAAGCGGTGTTGTACACAGAAGCACCATAAAGAAAAGAGACCGTAAGTGAGAAATCGTTTTAATAATACATGAAAAGAAGCAAAAGGTACATGGATTAAAGTAAGTGTTCGAAGTTTCTTCCACGGGCTACAATGCACGCCTCACATCTCCGACGCATGGACATCCGAACATTCTGGAATACTCCAGGCGAATTTCGAATTTCTTCGGCAGCTACTGCGATTCTTGCAACCAGCTCCTCAGCATTGTCAACAGGGGTGTCATAAACTAGCGATTTCATATGACCCCAGAAATAAAAATCAAGACACGATAGGTCGGGTGACCGAGCAGGCCAACGCACGGGACCACCACGTCCGATCCACTGTTGACCAAATGTGACATCCAGGTAGTTACGAACATCTCCGCTATAATGGGCAGGGGCTCCATCGTGTTGGAACCACATTGTCTGTTGCGTCGATGCAGAAATCTGTTCATCTTTCAAAAGTTGTGGCAATACTTGCTGCAGAAAGATCAAGTAGACAGGTCCGGTTAGACGATGAGGTGATCTCCCATAATACCGGCCCATACATTGACCGAAAATCGAATCTGTGCTGCACGACGTCGTATTGCATGCGGGTTCTCGACCGCCCAGATATGGTCGTTATGCGTGTTGAAAATTCCTTCCCTTGTGAAGGATGCCTCATCGGAAAACAACACTTCAGCAGGAAAAAGGGGATTTGTAGCACATTTTCCAAGGTACCACTGTGCGAAAGCAATACGAGGTTGAAGAAACTTCGAACACTTACTTTAATCCATGTACCTTTTGCTTCTTTTCATGTATTATTAAAACGATTTCTCACTTACGGTCTCTTTTCTTTTTATGGTGCTTCTGTGTACAACACCGCTTCAGGAAAGCATTTCCAACCCCACATTGCTATATGATTTCGAGTTGTCAGGATGTACCCTACCCCTCTTAGAAGTTCTGAAACGTTTAACTGAAACACCCTGTATAATTACTTGTGTCAGCCTTTGATCCTCCTTTGTGAATTGGGGTCACATTTTCACATGTATTCCTGAGTCCAAGGAAGCTCTCATAATTATGGCTAAGAGTTTTCTTACTTCCTTTGCTGCCTCCTTTAATATAACTGGATAGATCCCATCCACCCCAAGTGCCTTTCTTGTGTTAATCTTCAATAATTTCTCCTCCACTTTACTCTCAGTTCACTGAATACCTCTTCATGTGTGAATGTCGATGCAAAATATTCATTTAGTTTGTTAGCACCTGAGCAGGATCATCAACAGTTGAACCATCGACATCATGTGGACCAATCTGATTCATCCCCTTCCTTCTAGAGTTTCCATAAGTAAAGAACGCTTTGCTGTTTTTCTTTGCATCCTTTGCCAAAGATTTCTCGTAATCTGCCTTCGCCTGCCTAACCTCCTTTGTAACTTGGTTACAGATCAGCTTATATCTATGACAGGCTTCTGTGTCACATGTTAATTTGTTTGTATCCCATGCATTTTTTTTTTCTCTGCCATATGTCTCATTAGTTCATCTGACATGCATTTAGGCCTTAACCTTGAACAATATTTCTTAGTTGGTATGTAACGCCTAGTTGCTCTTGACATCTCAAAGTCTTTCGATCGTGTTTGCCATAAAGGTCTTCTAAACAAGCTTCCATCTTATGGTTTGCCAACTGTTTTTTTGTAATTGGTTATCTAGTTTTCTCTCTGATCGCTCACTGGGGGTGATGGTAGCTGGTTCTCTGGCTTCTAACCTCTCCACTAATACTAGTGTCTCCCAAGGTTCAGTAATTACCCCCACTCTTTTCCTCTTGTATATTAATGACCTTCTTCCATTGACTGGAAATCATATCCATAGTTTTGCCGATGATAGCACATTGCATTCCAATTTCCATTTTGAGAAACCTTGCCCTGCTCAATCAGCCTCAACTTCTCGAATATCCGCTACCAATTCCTTAAATGCCGAGCTTCAGGTAATCCTCCAGTGGGGCAAAGACAACTTAGTTGATTTCAATCCTTCTAGAACTCGGTCTTGTCTTATATCTTGCAAAATGGATTCTTCTGGTCCTATGCTTATCTTTGGTGACACTCTGATTTCTATGCAAAATGATATATCTCTTTTGGGGATTACCCTGACTTCTAATCTCTCTTGGCACAAGTACATTACAGATATTGCTTCCTCTACATCTAAAAAACTTGGTTTTCTCTTTCGCTCTCAGTGTTTCTTTTCTTTCAAACAGCTGTTCATTCTGTACAAATCGCAAATCTGCCCTACCATGGAATAGTGTTCCCACATCTGGAGCCGTGCCTCCAAAACCTCTCTCAGGCTTCTAGATTCTATTCAAGAGGGCAATTAGGTTAATTAATGACTTATCTCTAACAGCGTTTTTTCTCTCGCTGTCTCATAGACGTACTGTTTCTGCTGTATGACTTTTCTACAGATACTTCCATGTTCTTCTGAATTGGCTTCTATAATTCCCGCTCTCTCTTTCAAAACAGCCCGAACACGTGCCACCACCATCCAACATCCACTTACTGTCCAACTTCAAACTCACAGAACCAACTTTTCATCTTCCTCGTTTATTCATTCAACTGCTGTATTCTGGGCCAACTTCATGTCTTTCTTGAAAATTGCAGTCTACAGAAGTTCAAGTCTAATATCAACAAATATCTTCTTTCGTCTTCTCAACCTCCAAACCAAAACGCTTCTATGTACTATAGGTTCTACTACCTCTCGTGTTTGGGGTTTTCATAAAAAAATCTGGCGGGTGTGGGATTTTAGTGCGCTGAGCACTGACAGTGAATAACGGACCTGGCTCCTCGAGCTTGGGACGGGCATTAGGCGGCAGCTGCCCAGGTGTTAGCTGCTCCCTAGTACGAAGAGGCTTGACACACAACAACACACACATACATCAAAAGAAAAAAAAAGAAAACACTTGTCAGTCAGCATTTTACACCTACTACTCGTTTCTTTGGCTCAATGTCATTGCTGGACGCCGTTTCTTTAGCACATTGCGAATTGTGGACCGCTTTACATTGAATTTCTCAGCGATAGTACGCATTTTTTCTCCAGATGGAGGAAAATGTCTGGTGGTTATCGTTTGTGTTGCACCTTTGAAATGAATTCCGAATTAAGCTGGGATAATTGTTTTAGGCCAAACGTTGTACATTTTTTAGTCGCACACAATTTTTTTTTTAATCAGTGGGGTATCCCATGAATTTGACTAGAACAGTGTATATTTCTATGACCATTTTTACGACTAAGATTATTATTTATCTACAGTAATTTAGGAGTTACTAATAAAAGTATTTGCAGCTTATAACTTTCGTAATACGAATGTAAAGTTCAAAATACAATCTACGTAGGTTTCATACCTTAAATTAATCAATAACTATCACGTGCATTTACTTTTGGATTTTTGCTAATAATAATATTTGCTATGAAGAAAAATGATTCTTTACATGGGACACACCTAGTTAAACAAAATCTTTATAAACTACATAACAAGAATATATCTAGTTGTGGCATATGTGGATATGTTAGCAGTAGGGGAATGAATCAGTTTTAGCACTTGGCTTGGTTTCCATTGGTGACACAGTGATCAAAAATATCAAGTTCAGCTCGTGAAACAGCCTACCCTACCAACCGCTTTACGTTATCACAGCATTTCATGGCCTCATCACCGTTTTGATGACGAAGGTTAAATAAACATTTCGTCTAGCTGTACTCAAAAGAAATAGCGCCTACTGGGCGGACAAATGTGAATACTCTTTCAAGAGTTAATTTAGCATTCACTGAAGAAATCTGGGTATTGTTTCACGCAACTTGTGTTTGATAGGTTTCCAGACCCCATAATTCTTTCACAATGGTTGCTGACAGCCACTGAATATTGACGTGTCTGCAATATTCATTTTTATATAACAAGTGAAAAATATAAAAAATTATGTATATAGATTTTTGTAATGAAAATTAAAACCAGCTTTGAACTAATTGCACTTTTGTTGATAAAACTGCAAGTAGTGTTCTAACGCTGTATTCTGCTTTTTAAATTCTATCAGAAAAATATTCCAGCAAAATATTGCGCAGCATAAGAAAATATCACTTTGTCAACTAATGTTTATTCTCTGAAAAGGTTTACTGATGGCTAGGCTCGTTCGATATCTGGAATTAGACAATCTTGAAGGTATATATCGTGACTTACTGGATAGACAACTGAAGAAGAGGGAACGGTTAATCTAAAGCTGCGATTTACACTTGCCTTCATATGGATGAAGGAAAAAAAGAATGCTAAATATAATTATAACAAAGTACTAACTCCTAACAAGTCAAATTTTCAAAAATACTTTATTTCCAAATTAAAGATGAGTAAAGTAAAATCCAAATATAAGGTTCCGGTTTAACGTTCGGTGGTGAGTTTATTTACTTAAAAAAGTAAATTCCTTTCCCGGTGACATACTTTTTATTTATATCACTTTGTTAAAATTTTCTGTCAAAAGAATCAAGGAAAACTCTGTTTAGAGACTTTATCTGACAAAGACTTACAAAGACTTTTAGAGACTCTACACAGACAAACCCAGAACAACGAAACAAGCATTAAACTACTAGTTTATATTATCTATTACGGTAGGGGATCAACTGTTATCACAAAGTTTATAAGATCCCAATTTATAATGTCAATTTGTTAGCACAAACTCATCAATTATTTAATTTCGTATTTAAAAAGCAACTTATTAAATTCTGGTTAATATCATAAAATCCATTCCTTGTGATGACATTTCGAATGATATGATTTATCTTCATTCACCCAAAAGTCGAGACCAATATCGTGAACAAACATACATTCAAGAATGGTTTTTATAATGTACAATACATTATTAGAATTATTATTATTAATAGATTATTCATATCTTTTTAAATCTGAAAATAATCTCAAAATTCTGTCGGTAAACTTAATAATAAATTTCATCATTTAAAATTTTATTATGGTTAATATTCTATTTACTCGTAGCGTATTATAACAGTTTAAATGAGAATTTGAAAAGTTACAATAATTAGTAATTGTGCTGTGGGTACCCCCCCCCTCCCACCAACAAATTCTCTGTAAAATCTTGAGTTGTAGATATAATACTGAAATTCTTTATAAAAATCAGTTTCTTTTAAAATGGACCTCTTAACTAAGAAATAATTAATAGTAAACGATAGCATATTATTCTATGCTTAGAAATGGCACTGAGTTTCTTCTTATTAACTTCCATCTCAATTTCCCCCCTCCCCCCCAAACGGTTGTTGTTGTAATAAGGTTTTAGGAACATCAGCGACTAAGGCCATATTGCTCCGTATATACTGTCTGTAAATTGCGTGTGTACTCTGTGGTCGATTTTCGGTTTGCTGGAAGAAAAACTCGAGTTTTCAGAGACCGTCCATAAAAATTCCTCACATAATCGAACTCGGTTTTTTTCCCATTCGGTGGGGAGAGGACAACGATTCTACCAACTGTGCTACCCAGGAGGGCATCCCCTGACAGATGGAATGAAAAAATTAATTTAACTTCTTATTTTTTTCTATTCCCAAATCAAAATCTTTGAAATAAACAGGTTCCATCTTTTTGTATTGTGTTCTTTCAATATTTTTAATTATTATGAGAATTAAATATTTCTAATTTTAAATGAAATTATACTCAGTACACCGCAATATACAGCAGGGGTGGCCAACGAGTCGATCGCGGATTTAATTTCGGTCGATCACGACGAATTTTAAATATACAGTCTTCCCTCGATTTGTATACCTTGTGCAATGAAATTTTTGAGATGGTAGATCGCGGCCCATTTTGAAGGAAAAAAGTAGATCGCATCACAAATTAAGTTGACCACTCCTGATATACAGCATTAATAGCTAAAAGGCTTCATCTGAGAAAATAGGTGGCACCTCCGTAGCCAGGTGGGAAGGAGCAGCAGTGCGTAGCACACGCTTCTTGATTAGACCGGGGTTCGAGCCCGTCACCACCAAATATGGAGAATGCGGAAAGGTCATGGAATGACCACCGTATATCCCGGAGCAATATGGCCTTAGTTGCTAATGCTCCTAAAAACCAAATAACAAACAAACAAACTGAGAAAATAGGTACAAAGAAATTAATCCTTGCTCGAGAAAAATGGCGTAAGCAGTTACATAATGCACACTACCTTAGTTACTTTATTCAACTATTACACAACCTGAACTCAATATTCAGGAATCCTCTACATTCTTGTGGGTCGACCTGCACTCTCATACAACAATCCATATTTTGGTCAAAGGTTTGGTAGAGATTTTAAGGGAGATAAAAGTGCATCTTCAACGTCCATCAGTTTATCATCTGTTAAAATCGTTAACTTACGATTATGTTCAGGCTATTCACACCAACAGAGATAAAATGCGATGAATGGTAATCTTATTTGGTATATAACCCAGTATGAATATTTTTACCCAATATCGCCTTGCCCCTGCAAAAATTAATTTCGTTGCAAAGTAATACTTGTATTTTAAAATAGGCATATGTTCTCAGGAAAACCCATATTACGCACCCCAATAATAAATGAAAATGAACTGCTCAAATAATCCGGCTCTTACAATGAAAACTGCCTTTTTACACCTATCTAAAAGGGTCTGTGAACAGTTAGTTGACAGAAATTTGCTTCAATAAAATCAGGAAATATTCCTGAACCTTATCTATTCAAATGTATTTTATCTCTGCCAAAAGTGTTCGCTTCTCCCAACAAGTGCAAACCATGCCGAAAAATTCTTTACCACGAGTCCATAACTAGAAAGACAAAAGATACACTGATAAAATATGCTGAAAGAACGATGAAATAAGACCACCTACCCAAAGAAAGGAGAAAGTACACTGCATCATAGAAATAAAAGTTCAAGGTGTGTGTGTGTGTGCAAAATCAGCACCAAGTGTTCCATATGACAATCATGGGAAACGGTCATCTCCCTATCTTGTTGGTACAAGTTAGGGAAACCTGTCCGTCTTTGGAAGAGGGCTGATTTTGAACTACCGTTGTGTACGTAGGGATGGTAAACAAGGAGCAAAACAAACAACTTGCACAACATGTAGTGCGAAACCGAACGAGGTGAGAGACGACTGCAGCAACTCATGCGGACAGTCAAAAGGACAATCACTGTAGCGCAACTGACCGCAGGATAAAACGTGCGACAGCACAGAGAACTTGGCACTAGGACTAGTCAAAGTGCTCTCCACTTGATAAGGTATCAGAGGTCAGTAGACAGCTAACTCCATATCTCCTCTCTATTTCAAGTCAAAAACATCTGCATCTTACCTGATGCCACAAAAATTGCGGATGATTGAAAGAAGATGTGGTAGTCATGAAAAACGCGTTTCCCTTTTTGTATAATGCCGCTGGTTTGGTACGTGTGTGACTACCAAAATACTGGCCGATAGATTCCGCATGCAAGGTCCGGTCAGTGAGGACTGGTGCCAGCGATTTTCTGATCTGGGGAATCTTTTACTCTGATACCTATTAGGTTTTCTGATACGTGCACAAGGATATCGATGGCGGTGCTCTATGACGCCATCATAGTTCTCGCAGTAGCATAGCGGTTATAATCGCCGTCCTCAACAGAACGTGTGGAAAAGGTTGGGGTTCGAATCTCATTAATGATGCGAGCAAATTTCAGGAGATGTTTCACAGCGTAACTGAATTACTCGGTCGGTCTCAGGCAAGGACAGTAAGGTTTTTCATCCCGGAATCTGGAGTTATTTCGTCCATAAAAAAGGCAAATCGACAAGATAACGTACTCAATTTACAGACATAATACACGTGGGTGGAAGGTTTATATATGCACTCATCGTGATTGGCCTCAGAATTCGCCTCACCAATGAAACGTTCCAAACGCACCACGGCTTGTAGTTCTTGCCAGAAAAACACACTTCATATTAAGCAACCACTGCCACCTACCTGGATAGTGAGCTCTATGCATGATGGGTCCATGGACACGTGTCACTTGTGCCACGCACGAAAACGTCCGCCGGCGTGTTGCACCTGGTATTTGAACTGATCCAACCAGCACATTCATTTCCAGTCCACTAGTGTCCGACCAGCGTCGACATAACAGCAGTCGCTGTCGACGATGATCAGCGGATGTTTCATGGATGTTGTTGTTTGTTATTTGAGAGCATTAGCAACTAAGGCCATATTACTCCGGGGACATGCGGTGGTCATTTCCTGACCTTTCCGCATCCTCCCTATTTAGTGGTCACGGGCTCGAACCCCAAGTCTAATCAAGAAGCGTGTGCTACGCACTGCTGCTCCTGCCCATCTGGCTACGGAGGCGCCGCTTCATGGATTGTCTGCTGTGGAACCGCATACGACTGAGTTCCAAATGACGGCTGCTCCTCGTCATTTGGAATATTGTTCTTGCATTCCCCAGATTGTACTGCGATGTCAATTCTCGCGTCAATACAACGCGCTGCACCCTTCGCTTACAACGAACATCGACTTTGCGTAATACCTTTACAGTTCTGTTGGCGGTTTGATTCGTTCGATACCATTCTTTGTACACCTTAACTACAGTGGGCCATGAACAACAGACAGGACTTTCCGGTTCCGATATGGAAGCACCTAACGCACGAGCTCCCACAATCATATACTTCTGAAACCCCGTTATCTTTACTACATTCCATAACTGCTACTTTATCATTTTTGACTTGCAAGATGAGATGCAAATTACCAATGCTCTAGCGTGCAAAGCTGTTCGGCTTTTTATACTGCGAGCTATGCGGCATAGTCTATTACCGAAGGGGTGGTCATAATTCAGTGATCACTGAGTGCATAATATACCAAGGAATACATGCATCTAGCGTGCAAAGCTGTTCGGCTTTTTATACTGCGAGCTATGCGGCATAGTCTATTACCGAAGGGGTGGTCATAATTCAGTGATCACTGAGTGCATAATATACCAAGGAATACATGCATATTTGTTATTTTGGCAATTGGAATGCAATCGTTTGAAAATAAGAAGACAAAAATATATGGGACAATAAAAGCTGGGTAGGCAGAACTAGAGAGGAGAATTGGTTAGTCAAGTTTTGTCAACAGATTAATATAATGATAACAGTTACTTGATAACAAATATATGGAAAATGCTTGGAGACAGAGGTAGATTTCAACTGTAATCTACCTTGAGACCAGCACACAATTTATATGCTGATATAACTGGATACAAAGCTCAACTTCCATTTTGATTATTTTGTAGATAATTAGCTAACAGCAATTTCAAACTGAAATTTCTATATGCAAATTATTCCCTGAATAAAATAAGAAGGGATGACATTTAGAAATTTCAACCGACTTTGTACGGTTAGAATGTATTTTCATATAATTATAAATACCAATGATCTCGTTACACTCTGATTTTTCAAATCTTTTGCTGCACTGAAAGATATTTCTAGCATAATAACAGTTACTAGATTAGTGGGTGATATAATATGTATGCAAATTAAGAAATAATTAATTGTATAAGTGTGTTTTATTATTTTTGTTTTCCTACTATCAGATAGAAGAATACTTCACTCAACTTCCAAACCACAAAGTACCGCGACTAGGCACGCCAGGTGAAAAATATAGAGAAAAACAGTTAATCGTACAACTACCAAAACAGGACCTCGCCTTAGCATACTGCAAATTCCTGGAAAGAGAATACCATAAAACTTACGAAGACTTTGTGAACGCTCGAAACGAAATAGCACTCGACATAGCCTACGTCAAGGAATTTCTAGATAGCATCCTAGTAAGTTACTCTGTTTCACAAATGTAAGAAGCTTCTAATAAATGTGGCTTGTCGCTGTTTATTAGTTTAAGCATCAGGTTGTTTCGTAGCCGGATATTTAAGATGTGATTTAAATAGATTTGTTTCAGTCATCATAAAATGCTACTTTCAGTGCAAAAAAACATTTATCGAAGAGACATTTAAAATTTTCAAGTAGCTATAAATTGCTTCTCGGCCAAAATAAGAATTTTGTGATTAGCCTTTAAAAAATAAATCCATGGGCTGTATCCATGGCCAGCAAAGTTTCTATGCAGGTACACAGTTGTTATTTAACCTTTCCTACTTTTGAATTTTTTTATAACGTGGATGCCCTGCTGCACTGACTAGCAAAAACAATTAATAAAGGAGCAGAGAGAGAGAGAGAGAGAGAGAGAGAGATAACACACGGTGCTCAAAACTAACTCTTACAGAAATAAACAGAGGAACAAGCAAATAAAAAAATGTCATCTCATAGATCTACTTTTAACTATTATTTTGGCAGTGCCGAATGCCCATCCGCTCTCTGATCAGATTACGGCAAGTGTCAGAGTGGTTACATTCTTTTGGAGGCTCTCTATTTAAAATAGTTTAGTCCTAGGCAAATCAGCGGTAATCGAAAGCTAGAACCGTAAAAAGAAAAGAAAAAGTTCCCCCATTCTACAATAAATTTGAATGTAGAATAGAGAAATATGGCAACCTTTCAAAAGTCTGCGCGTGTAGCACAGTGATATCGTCACTGTCCTCTCCACACCGGGTGGAAAAGGCCCGGGTTCGAATCCCGTCAATGACTCGAGGAACTTTAATGGGCTTTTTTCACTCTATAGCTGAGTTAGTCGGTCTCAGGTGTAGATAGCAAGGGTCGCCCCTCCCCAGAAACTGGGGTTTTTCGTCCAGCAAAATAGTCTAATCAACCAGCGAACATACCCAATTTATGGACAAAATACACACGGGCATATAAGTTAGTTCTTCGGTGGCCTTAATAATACAGTTCTTTCTTTTTTCATCTTTCAGAATCTGCTTAATTTTTCTAACTGGCTCTGGACTTCTCTTCTACAGTACTACCAAACTTAAATTGCCCAAATCACTCTCTCTGATATCCTCCAGTTCCAAAGTTTTGTTCATACGCCCGTTTTGATAATCCTTGATAGAGACTTCCTAATCTGTAGAATTAAAAGAGGGTTATAACAGTTTCATTTACTGAAAATAAACATCGACTCTAAATATCGATGGGAAGTCTTTTTTCTGGGAGCCCGCACATATAGTCAAACTCTGAACTCTTTAATACACCCCGATATCGTAACAGATGCGCTAAAAATCAAGACTTGCCTCAATCTCTTTCCTGCTACGCAGAATTGACCCAACATGTGAGATTTCGTGGACTGAATAATCTCAAGAAGAATTATGGGACATTTCTAACTCTATGCTTCAACTTTAAATAAATTATCTACTTTCCAAATGAATTTTTTCGAATGCTGTGCTTAACATTCTAAACTCCGCTGCTCCATTTGGACTTCAGTATTAGTAATGGTAAAGCTGAATGATGCACGGAAGCGAACTTTTCTACATCAGAAAAAAATAAACAAATAAAATTATAAGAAAAATAATTCAAATAAAACGGATTATTCATACCAAGTAATCATCCAATTCTGCTTTAAACGTAGTCACTCACTGCGTCCACCACCTGGAGAAGCAATTTTTCATTCCAATGTTCGACAATCCGCTGCCCACAAGCGCACTACAAGAGATCCAATCTCTGTTATTCCCTGACAATTTATGTTTGGTTCATGTATCATCCGTGAGGGAGAACAAATCTTCCTGATTCGTTTTACTCAATCCCTTCAGTGTCTTATACACCTCAATCAGATCTCCCTTTAGAAGTCTGGTTGTGAAACTCCTCATATGTGAGTTTCACATATGATGCCTTTCCTCATATGTGCATCGCTTTTCACTCATCGGCAATCGGATGGGCCCTTTGAACGATCTCCAGGAGCTTTATGTCTGTTCTTTCTGTGCTACCTCCATACTAGAATAAAGTGTTTAAAATGCGGTATAACCGTCGCCTTTTAAAGAGGGATAATGACATCATTTTTCCCCTACTCCCAAAGGCCCTATAAATCATAGACAGGACTCCATGTGCCTTTCTAGCCGCCTGTTTATACTGCATGGAAAATTCCATGTCAGACTGATTCACAATACCTAAATCTATTTCGTCTTGAACCACTTTTAGCTCTTTACCCCTCCCCCAACCCAGCTTACACGTGATTCCAGGACTTCTGTCACGAAATGCATACCCTTACATACAGAAGCATTAAACTTTAGCTGCCATTTTATCAGGACGATATATGGAACTGATCCAAGTCTTTTTGAAGCAGATGGTCTGGTTCGGATTGTTACCCACCCTTCTCATCTTAAAATCATGAGAACTCTTTGAGAGCGTACTTTGGATACCATTGTCATTGTCACTGTCATGAAACTTAGAAATAGGAACAGACCTAAACCGATCCCTGAGGGACCCTACTTTTTACGCTGGTTCATCCTGAAGACCTTTTATGATAACAATGTTTTCTAACTTTTAGCCAGTCTGCAATCCAGGGTAGGATCTTATTAGAAACTACAACTTTTTCCAATTTGTATGTAGCCTTTCATGATAGACAGATTCAACAGCTAAAGTCTAGATATATAATATCAAAATTGTTACTTGCATCTAACTGCTTGATGACTACATCACTGTAATTTACAGATTGGTCAAGCATTACCTTCCCACGAAGGTAATGCTTTCTTTCCCAAGCATTACGAATCCACGCTGGGATCTGTTCACGATACCATTCTTGTCGAGATGGTCGTAACCATAGACTCAATGATCTTCCCTACTTCAGAAATAAAACTGACTGACCTACAGTTACCTACCTTCTTTTTTGTACCATCTTTGTGGATTAGGGAGAATTGGCATAATAACAATTACTAAATTAGTTGGTGATATAATATATATACAAATTAAGAACTAATTAATTGTATAAGTGTATAATTCTCCAATACAAAGGAATCATCCCGGAATTCAATGACGCTCTCATTAATATTTCCAACGGTCTAACACATTACTCAGATACAGTTTTTTTTTAATTACAACTGAATAAATCAACACCATCTTCCCCGGAGCCTTTTCATCCTTTAATCTCAGCAACTTTTCTAACAAACGCTTCTGAAATCATTATCATTTACTGTACCGCCCGGAAATTCGAGTGTTTCGTCCAGCAAACAGAAAATAGACCTCAGAACACACGCAATTTACAGACAGTATACACGGAGCAATATGGCCTTAGTCTCTAATGTTCCTAAAACCCTACTACAACAACACTTGTTTTTCCGTAGCCTGATGTCTTAACACCGCAAAATTTCGAGCTTGCTATTTGTTCAACTCATTTCTCATTTCTGCTGGGCTTTCTATGAACCTTCCACTGCCACCAATTAATGGACTTACTATATTTACTCTCTTTTTTCTCGTATTCACATAGAAGAACGCCCTATCTCCGGTCTTAGCTCTCTTTGTTAGTGCTTTCTCATATGTAGCTTTCGCTTGTCTCACCCGTAGCTTTGTTAGGTATTTTCTTATAATGCTCATACAAACAAATCGGAATAAGATGATTATCTGCAATTGTTCCGTACTTGCTTCTTTTGCTCAATCAAGCTCTTAACCTCATGTATCATTCATTTTGGCATCTTACGGTTATAAAATTTGATCATTGGTAAGAATATGTTTGTAGCGTTCAGAATAAATCCCTTGAACATTTTCCATAGCGTATTTGTATCTGATACCATACAGCAGCGGCTCCAGTTAATCGAGCCAAATAAATACAGCAAACTCTTCAAAATCCATCACTCCAAAATTCGGCATATTTTACAAAAAAAATCAGCACTTTATAATTCAGAATTATTGAGACAGCAATGCAGCATTCGTATCGACGGTCGCATTTGCCTTTAAGAATCCATGCAAAGAAAGAGTAACATTTCTTTCTTTATAAGATTCTTGTAGGACTATCTTGTCCTTTAATCTGTTTTTTGCTGCCAGCAGGATTTAAAGGGCACAAATAATGGTCATAACTCTCACAATATAACAAACTTGCCTTTGCAACGAGTTACCCTGGTATTTTATTACTTTCAAAACAGACGGCCTCTATAGAAGGTTAATTGACCATTTGATAAGACTGCTATGACAGCCTGTTTCAGGACTACCTCGTCCCTCATCGGATAGCAGGTGGTTTCTAGTGACAATACGCAGAAAACACAGTTGTAAATAATTGTTCCACGTTTCTCTGTATATGAAATCAGTTTTCAAAGTTGTGATATAGATAAAGTTGTCTGTCGTAAGTGGTGTAATACCTGGGCAACTCGTTACAAAGGCAAATTTGTTCTGCTGTGAGAATTAAGACCATTGCATTACAGTTTAAATCCAATTGCCTACAAAAACAAATGAAATGAAATGACGAAATAGCCTTTATACATGTTTACAGATGTAAAGAAGATCAGTTGTTTGTGCTTAATATTTACTGAAATGTGCCACTCTAAAACTGATTGAACTGTGCCCTTCTAAAACTGCTTACCCACTGGGTGGTATTCCTCTCTAAAATTCGGAAAACTTTAAAATCCGGTACCTCTCAACCCTCAAGGGTGCGGATTTTAAAGATTATATTATTCCATTAGAGTCCACTCTCTTGAAACTGGATCTCTCTTCTTTACCTTTGACTACATACGTTTCTTCAGATACAGTCCATTTTATGGTGTTGTGATCACTGTCTGTTGTTGGTTCAGCTACTGTCAAGTGGCTTCTTAGTGATATTAGAATTCTTAGTGATAACTAGATCTAAGATATTAGAGCCCCTTGTACCCCTTCTCTACATGCAGGGATAAGTGGAAACCGTCCAATTTTTTTTTCAAAAGCCTGTTACCATGTAATGTATTTCCGGTCTACTTATTCCAGTATATCAGTTAATTTGAGTCGCCCATAATGATACAGTCATACAGTACTTCCTACCCAATTTAAATTGCCTAAATAGGTTTGTTGTCGTTTGGCCTATAACATAACCAAAACTATCAACTTCCCTTTACTGCAAGTCATTGTGGCAATTAATCTCTGAAAGTTAGAGGTTCATTCTTTTTTTTTTTGCGACGATCACACTTGGTAGCCTCTGCAGATTTCAAACACTTCGCTTCGCCTCCTTGCATTTTAGGCTGCAGTTACATCTGTTAAACGAACACTGAAAATCAGACCACTTTGGAAGTTTGTGAAATCCTGTACGCTCCACAGTATGCCCTCGTGGATAGCAAAGTTGACATGATCGACGTTCCCCTCAGAAAACAAAAAAATCCAAACTATTATATTTAGGTCACCCGAATAATTAAATTCATCTGGCGTGCTGTGTGTCTTGTGTCTGTTAATTGCGTGTGTTCTATGGTCGATTTGTCTGTTTGCTGGACGAAAAACCCCAGTTTCTGGGGAAAAACCTTGCTATCTAAGCCACAGACCGACTAACACAGCCACGGAGTGCCGTTCCCCTCACACCGAGTGGAAAAGACCTGAGTTCGAGTCCCGTCGATGACAAGAGGAACTTTTATGGGCATTTTTCACAACGTGGGCATTAGTCGCCGATGCTCTTAAAACCCTACTAGAACAACAACAACAACAACAACAGTTCCTCATTTCCGATAACTGATTTGGGCGCTAGCCGGGTAATACGATTTTATAGCGCTTTCCTGCTTAAGTCATAGATCTTCTTCCATTTCCATATTTTTGGAAATACTGTTTCAGGAAATGTATATAAAGCTGTAGACCCAAGGATATATCACAAAAACAAACAGGCCGCACCTCCAGTGGCCTGAACTCTGAGTATCCTGAATACAGCAACTACATCTATGGAACAGGAATACAGATAATTAAGGGTTGAAATACTAAATCCACAACTGTTTTCATGGAATCCATTTATTTCATTTCTGAAGTGAAATACAGTATATTATATTATGCTCTAAGAGAAGACAAGAAAAGGCTTTAGGCAATGCAGGCTACACGTCTTACGATACGAGTATTACATTAAGGTGAAATTTCATATGTATGCAGTTATAGCAATATACACTGGTGTGCAAAACTTAAGGATCAACACTATTTCTAAAGGTTACACCACAACATCTTTACTTAAAGTACTGTTCACTGATGACAGTATATTCAGTCTCATCAGCGATTCTGGACGTCAGCTAATCTGGCGAGAGGTTGACACACGGTATCACCCCGCAAACATTGCTGAAAGGGATCGATATGGCGGTCGAGGTGTTCTCGTCTAGGGAGGCGTTATCTTGGATGGACGTACACAACTCCAGATACTGGAAGGCGGTACTGTAACCGGTGCACGCTACTGTACTGATGTAATCTTTCCCCATGTACGTCTCTTCTGAGTTGCCATTGGCCCCGAATTCGTGTTTATGGATGATAACGCCATATCCCATCGCACTGCAGCTGTTGATATGCTTTTGGAAAGTGAGGACATTGTTCGTATGGATTGGCCTGCCCGTTAAATCGATCTAGATCCCATCGAATACATATGGGATGCTCTGGGGAAATGCCTAGCGGCACGTCCACACCCACTAGAAAACGTTCACCAGCTGAAGATGGAGATGACAGAGGAATGGACGATGTTACCGAAAGAACTTATCAACAACATTGTTCTAAGTATGGACAGGCGGTTCAAAGCCTGCATCCACATTAGGGATGCCAATATCTCCTACTGAGGACCACCTCTTCCCTTTGTTCCATCTTTGGCAGTGATGCATCTGTATCATGGCAGCCAGTGCTATGTTGCCATTTCTGAATAAAGTCCCTCTGTACCGTATTGTTTCCGTTGTTGTGTCGGTGTTGTTTCCTTCACCATTTCTGTACCTCATGGGGTTCCTTTGGTATGCTTTTCCCCTATCCAGGCCACTCCTATGAGAAGTTACAAGTGAAAACATGACTGGTCCTTAAACTTTGCACACCAGTATATCTTTATATTTACGACTGTGCTAGACATTACACGGAATTTTTTTTATTATTATTTTTCTTTTCTTTTATTACCTGAATCCCTGTTTGCGCAGTTATTCCACTGAATTACAAAGAAGAAAGCACTGCGTCAATAGCTGTTACAATTACGCTTGCATTATTTATATTATGTAATTATTTAATTCATTTTAATAGGGATTATTTTTGTCACTAGGACTGTTCCAAATGTCATGGAGTCATGCCTCAGGGAGATATTGCAATCATAGCTCCTAAGTTTGGGGAAAAGATAGCCTGGCATCCAGCGTGTTTTGTGTGTACGACTTGTGATGAACTGTTAGTGGACTTGACATACTGTGCCAAGGAAGGGAAACTATACTGTGAAAGGCATTACGCTGAGCAGCTAAAGCCTAGATGCTCCGCCTGTGACGAGGTAAGCTAAACTCATTTCCATAGCAGAGCTCTTGGAAAATTATTACATAAAACTAGTATAGTTCTTCGGGTATTTTTAGGGAAAATATCCGAAATCAAGCCTATGTAATTTTAAGGTTTAATAAATAAATAGACTGATGCTCGTCGATAGAGTATTTTAGCCAGCATTCCATTCCGGTAAGTGATTGATATCAAAACCGCACGTATCCTACTCAGTATATATTTAATAGTTCATATGCAATAAATGTTAGGAGGGAATGAGGAAATTTAGGTTTAGTTTATGGATATTTGTGGTGCTTTGAAACCAGCTACAAATCAAAATATAGTGAATGCTGACAGGGACGGCCCCAATATTTTCAAGGAGGGAAGGGGAGAGGTTAAAGCAGTGTTCCGAAGAATCATGAATCATTAAGCCATAATCATCACGTAGCAAGTAAAAAAAATAGACCTTTTGGGACCACCCCTGGCTACTTGGCAACTACAGAAATTACTTCTCTCGGGAAACGTATTATTTGGATGGGTGAAACTGCGAACAGAAAAGCACTGACTTTAATACAGTGCAGAGCATGAGTTATATTGGGTAAGTAGAGTGAGAATCTCTCTTTATTAAACTTAATTTGAAGATCTAGGTAGATACACTTGAAATATACTATAATTTCATTTCACGAGTAATATAAACTGGTAATTATAAAACTGATACACACACAAAAAAAAAAAAAAATTATTTGCATTATTCTACGTGAAATACGCTGAGCTAAGGTTATAATTCCGTTTTAAGCTCGGTTAAGAGTGTCGTTATTGTAGTGAAAAGGAATAGCTGATTCAGATGAAATGAACGGGATTAGAAATTCAGATTTTTAATCATTAAAAACTGACCACGGCCGAAGTGCATCGATAATTTCTGTTTTCCCACTTAACCTTCTCCGACTATTCCTCGTTAATGCCATTTGCCATTATGGTATTGGTACTTCAACGGATTTGCTTTTTGGATTAATATTAAACACATTTTCTTATGAAAAATGCGTCACGTTGTGTATCCATAACTAATATCCTCTTATTTTAATTAAGAAATACTATCAAAAATATGTTAATTAGCTTAGTTTAAGTTGATGAACTGAGAAATCATTACCAGATGAACAGTATGTTAAAGTTTGCCATTTCACTATTTCTACAATGACGATTATATATTCTTCGGCTAAAACATGATCTGGTAAACTTTAGAATATGGTGCTGCATCCCATGTATCTTTGCGAAAAGGAGTGAAGCTTAGTTCCACTAGCTTAGTTCCTTCTACCCAATGTCTCTCCTCGCAGTGACTGGACAATCTATTTTCAATTTAAAACTATCGACAGAGGGAGGAATATAATTTCTGATTTTAAACCAGCTCCCTCTTTGTCTCTTGATTAAAATTGGGAAACCAAGTTATGCACAGAAATAGATCAACAATCAGTGTGAAGAAAGCATCTGGTAGGAGGAGTTAGGCCAGCTCTTCACTCCTTGTCACAAAGATCCATTAAATGCAGCAGCATATTCTAAAGATTGAACCTTAACCTAACATAAATCTTTCATTTACGTTATGCTTCTTTTTCACACTAAAAAGAACTTCCAGGTGCAGAAACTAAACAAAATGTAACTGTCAGTTAGCTTAGGTTGCCTTTCGACTCATGAAACTACTGTCATGACGAAGATGTGGGAATCGGGGCATTTGTCTGGGGTCTAGATGTAAAGGATTTAATAATTAAGTATTATTTTAATGGTTTCGATCTAAGTACAGAGTATTCACAATTTCATCAATACGGCGTTACAAAGTGAATACTGTGAAGAATTTGTGGCTACATCCATTTTATGGGTACATCTTGTCACCGCGTCGCGGTTGTGGCAGAAGAAAGGTTTTTGTTCTCTCGGTCGAGTTCTGTGATTGGGGTGAGTTTTTTTTTATTTGTATTCAAATAGTAATTTTTGTTTAGTGAAAAAAAGGTTAAGTTTTTACGCGACTATGGGAAGGATTCAAGCAAAAAACCGTTTGTTGGCCACGGCCGGGACTGCCTTCTGACTCTTTCTCGCCGAAGTATGGAGGTGTACTCATAATCTAGAGAATAACCGAAATTGTTATTCTATTCTTAACAATTAGGCTTTAATAATATTAGTTTATATGATATTGTTGAGGAGGAAGGGGCAAAGTTCCGAATAACAGTTCCTGCACGGAGATACCTTGTCCCACCTGAAGTAAAGTAATCAAAAGCAGGGAGGTGAATAGTGTTAAATGCTTTTAGCAGGCATAACGATATTCCAGCAGCCGAATGCCGTTCTCCAACACTATAACTAAAAATGTATATCTATTAGATTTTTGCAGCATATTCTTAGGTCGCGTTCTTGCTCTACGTAACCCATGAAAAATATAAATTTAACATTAAATTTTTACAAAATAAGTACTTGCGGTTTTGAACAATAAGAAGAAATGTTTATTCGGCAAGTTCAAACTGAACCGTATATTTGGAGGGGGGGGGATAAGATACTGCTATAGCTTCAAATCTTCTTAGTGTGGAAAAATCCTGTGTTAACATTTCGTCTCTGCAAAATTTATCAACTTTTTTCCCCGCAATGTGGCCAAGTTAGTCAGTCTCGGACGACGGTTGTATAATTTTTTTCTAAAAGAAACTCGAGTTTTTCGGCCAGCAGAGTGACCGAAAGAACATGCTATTACAGACACAAAATACTAAAACTTCTGGCCTGTATTATTTATTTTTAATTGGAATACTATTCAATAAAATATAAAATCGATTTTCTTTGAATAATCCAAAGTCAGGGTCGAGTAACCACGGCCCATGTCAGCACTACATACACTCCTCAGCTCTTAGATGGAGCAGCATTTGCTGTTTGCTTCCAAGCTTTGCGATGGCTTGACATGATCCTGCCTGCAGGACCATGTCAAGTATTTAGTTTCACCAGTGAAAAACTGCCACAGGTAGTATTTTTGTGAAACTACAAAACCAGCAGGTTTGCCCTCGCAGAGGTGCTAAAAAAAAAAGTCAGGATTAGACTGTTACTTTGGTATAGTTGTGAAGGAACGAAAAATGGATCTGTTGGAGTATCTCGCGGTGGGGGAAGGATTTGAGTTTCGCTTGGAATTTTTTTTTATAATTTGAAGCAAGCATTTAAATCAGTACGCCCACCATGTTCACTACTTAAAATACCATGCATATTATCCATTCAACTTCGTCATCAAGACGATCATTTCATTTCAATACGATCGAAATATGAATATGAAAAATTCTGTTCACAGTCGAGTACTTTAAAAGACACAGGATTTAGGAAGGCAGATAAGTAACTGTCACTGCGCAGTGATTGACTGCGCAAAGAGAGACGGAACTTGCATTACATTGTCTTGCGTGTTGTTCAGTATCATTGACTCTGAGTCGGACAGATGTTATTGCTTATATCACTTCATTTGCGTACTTCTTTAGACGTATATACATACACTGAGTGACTGAATTATGACCACCCCTATGAAATCTGAATGCGACCCGTTGACCACGTGAAGTACGAGAGTGCGCAGTTAGTCGACCTACGTAGCATAGATAAGGTGTCAGTGGTTCAGTAGGTAGTAAGATTCCGAGCGTGATGGGTAAACGGAAGGATTTATCGGGCTTTGATAAATGACAGATTGTGGGTGCTCGACGGGATGGTGCCTCGATTTCCCAAACGGCTGAACTGGTGGGGTGTTCGTGAGCCGCCGTAGTTAAAATGTACCAGGACTGTCTTCGAAATGGTCAAACAACAACCCGACGTATAACTGCAAAGGTCAGCGAAAAGTTGATGTTAGAGGTGAGCGCCGGGTCCAACGACGCAAACAGGCGCAGCACTATTGTTGTATTGAAGACCCAATACAACATGGGCCAACCCGAAACTATATCTGATATGACCATGCGTCGCACGTATGGGTTAGACCAGCAGACGACCCCTACGGCATCCTCTCCTAACCAATTTCATCGGCGTAAAAGACTCGTCTGGTGCAAAGAGCATGCAAGTTGGACATTAGAAGACTGGAAAACGATGTGTGCTGGTCGGATGAGTCACGTTATTTACTCCACACCGTGGATGGTCCGTTATTTACTCCACACCGTGTACAGATTTGGCGTCAACAACTTGAGGCTCTTGATCCATCATGCATGGTATCAAAAGTGCAGGCAGTTGTAGGGTGTTGAGCATGTTTCACTGGCAGGAACTTGAACCCCTGGTGCATGTGAAACAACGTATCAGTGGTCTCTGCTATCGTCAACTGCTTGCTTACTGGGTACACCCCGCTATGTTACTTTTCCCGAATGGCGATGGTGTCTTCCAAGATGCGCCGAGCCATCGGGCACTTGTACAGGAATGGTTTGAGGAACACAGTTCTGACTTCCAGCATATCGATTGGCCTCCGAACTCACTCGATATCAGTCCCATAGAGCGCTTGTGGGACACTATGGAAAGGCATATCAGGCGTCTGGATACACCAATCACCTCCATACCAGCATTGCTGACAGCATTACACACAGCTTGGTTGGCCATACCTCCCGAATGCTCCCGACATCTTGTTTAATCAATACCACGTCGGATAGGGCAAAAATGAGGACCTACAAAGTATTAGATAGGTGGTCATAATTCACTCAGTGTATGTACATAAGTTAACATATTTTATAAAATTATTGGTTCTAAAGAATTAAAGTGAAATAAAAATAAGACACTTTGCTTTAACTATCATTAACAAGCAAGAAGTGATAGAAAACCTTAAATGCTGTTCATGAAAAAAAAATTGTTGCTGAAGAATTTGGTATTGGCCAGCAGGCTGTCAGATAATCAAAAAAAAATCTACAGAGACATTTCCTTTAAAATTCTATGTGGGGAGTGATAAAAGCAGCGTATCAAATAGACAGACATTAAAAAAGCCAAAAGTGTTGCTGGAAGAAGCTGTTTTTAAGTAGTATTCACGGCAACGATCAAGTGGTTGGCGTGAGATGCCAGCGCCACCTGATAAATGTATTAAAAGACAAAGGATAATTGATTTATCCATCAATCGATGAATAAATGCATTGCCTTTTTATAGTTTTTAAATAAAGGCTCTACAGTGAGTTTTTTATTTATTTTCATCAGCACTATATCATTAAATTTTCCATTTATTTATGTTCTAATTTTGTTTTGTGTTTTGGGGCTATCTTTTGCTTCACTAATCCGGATGACCTTTCCCCCAAATTACTCCCGATAAACGATGATTTACTGTATTATTCCTTATAAACGTATTTACGCATAAGCATTTTATTGACTGGGAAGGAAATAAATATTTGATGTTCTGTTTTCCCAATAATTATAAAAGGCTTCCTATCTATGCTTGCTTCATTATTGAAAGCGTGAAAACGGTTTGTTTTCAGTTATCACGTCATAACACAATGTTAGTAAGTAATGCATGAGTAAGCCGAACACAATTCGTATTGATGTTTCGACAATAGCAGATGAAAAATGTACGGAAGTTGCTGTTCATTACGATCAAGTTAATTGCCAAATCAGCAACTCACCATTAATTAAGAAAATTATGTTATTAATTTTAACATCTCATATTTAGGGCAGGAACAGCTATACCTACATAAAAAAAATTGGACAAGACAGCATTCCCAAAACTTTTTTCAATACATTAGAAATAAATCAAAAGCAGATAGTTCATAAAAGGTAATTTGTAAACACACCATATTTAAAAAAAAGTGGTGTTTACAAGTATCCTCTAAAATAAAATTCGAACGGTAATAAAAAAAAATGTGTGCAATGCTAATCCAGTTTTCTTCACTTAATCATCAGTTTTATTATCAGACTCACTTTATCCCTACTTTTGTAGATGTTCATGTAACATGTCAGTGACGTCGGTCGTACTGCGAAGATATAAATGGCATGAGCATAGAAAACTGCTTGCCATGTTACATAGTTTGCGTACAGTAGATACACAGGTTTGACTCAATACATTAATAAGCCTGTAAATTTTTATTTGTATTTTTATTTTTTAAATCAAGAAACAGAATGCGCTCTTGTTAGTAGCCATGCCTTTCGTAGTAAATAAGATGGCACTTAGATAAAAAAAACTTTCAGGCATATTGTCACATGCAACAAACCACATTTGTGGTGCGTTTTTCTTGTATTTCTCATAGTTTGAAATTGTAATGTTAATCTGTAAGTAGGTGGTTCTCAGTATGATTAACGCATAACCTAAACATGCCTCACAGAGAACGGATTTACAACCGGCTATAAGGAGGAAACTTCCCGTGGAGGGGGAGATTATCTGCAGTGACATTTTCTAACAGTAACACTCACTTGATGATCCTCTTGATTCACCTACTTTAAAGTGTTTAATTTGGTGTGATTTTAATCAAATCAAGCTGTAAGTAATTCATTGCATTATTTTTAAAACTCGAACAGCAATAAAAAAAAGATAGATGCTAATTCAATTAGGTAAACTGAAACTTCATTTATAGTTTTATCGCGCCGTTTCCCATCCCTTTTACAAATGTTCCTTAACATGTCACTGCCGTCGTCCTGCGAAGATGTAAACGGCATACTCGGAGGATAGTAATACTCTCAGAGAAGCTAATTGATTGATCGTTCATTTTTCAGGTTTTTTTTTTTTTTTTTTTTTTTGTGCAAGGGTGGCCCTCCACAAATGGGAAAATTCCAGAATAGGGCACAGTTTAAATTTGTGCTGAATTTAAAGAGGTCCCAAATACAAATAAAATGCTTTTCCCCCCTTAGTTACCTAAAGTATTGGCAAACTTTGCCCTCTTCAGAAATGTTGAGTCAAAGTTTTGTTCATAACAAATGGCCCTGCTGTCTAGACTTGGCTGTGCGGAGCATTTCCAAAGCGTCACCAGAAAGATCTGAGTTTTTGTCTTTGTAACCTGAGTGAATATTCTCTCAAACACAACACTGAGGAATTGTTAAAATGCCAAATATGACGTGGGATAATTTGTTATATTTCAGACTACTTGTGCACTTTTTAGCTCAACAACTACGTCCCACTGCACATCAGTTCGTTCTACTTTCATAATACCTCCCGATAAGATCTCGCCCGAAATTTACGAAATCGATCCTGAGAAATATCTATTGCTTCATCTATTTATCTTTAATTACATCAAAGAGCACCTGAAAACTTTACAAAATTCAAATTTGAAACTGATGCACTGAGAGTTTAATTTTTGCTACCTATAAGAACATTTGTTTTCAATGGGAACTTGTGCACCATGTAGTCACATGCAACCATAACTTACTTCCTCACTGAGCAAAAGAATAGAATCTTCCCTTGTTTTTTGACTCGCATGACCTTGGTAGTATAAATGCCTGTGACTAATCAGAATCAATCTCCTGGTTTAGTCTGTCATGGGTATCAATATACAAAATGGAAATGGAAGATTTGAAAACTGTTATTTGCATATAACGTTCTTCAATAGAGCTAGGAGTAATAATCTCAGTACGTGTGAGGTACGTTGGATTTAAGAGATAGCTAGGTTCAGATTTTCAAACGTTCGCATAACATTTTAAAAGAAACAAGAAAATATCTTTTTTAAAGACAGAAGAGAGAAACACGAACAGACTTTCTGGATAGGTGATGATAACATGTCTAGAATTATGAGCTTGCTTGGCCTATTTAGGATTGCTTTCACCCTTGTTCGTGGGTAGTAAATGGATGGGCCATTGAACAAAACAGAAGGAACTGCAAAGTCCATCCTGCAGTGGATTGAAAATATATTATGATGATTCACCATTTACTCCTCAATTTGGTAAACTCTGAATAAATGCTCGTATTGCTTTTCTTACTACTTCTAACCTCTTCTTTAAATAGACTTGTCAATAGCTGGCAATGTTCTACAAGTCTAGTACATATTTAACCAAAGACAGCCAATCTGCACGCATGCGTCATTTTTTTGTTTTTTTAACTTTAATGGCATACATCAGTTGAAATTGTTTAAATCTATCTTTCCTTTTAGCGTTTCTCTCTAAACAGTAGTAAATGTCTACCAAGTATTCATTCACTTTCACAAGAAGGCATGCAGATCCCTTTTCAATACACAAATTAATAACATGGCAAGGATAGCCTATCACCAAGTACTCAAATCTTCTGTTTTTAATACTCTTGCTACTCCAGTCTTTAGCATACTACGGGGTAATTCAAGTCTCCATACAAGGGAAAATGGTCTTTTTTTTTAATAA
This sequence comes from Mastigoproctus giganteus, assembly GCF_048544385.1. Lineage (NCBI taxonomy): Eukaryota > Metazoa > Arthropoda > Arachnida > Uropygi > Thelyphonidae > Mastigoproctus > Mastigoproctus giganteus. Next base: position 179,582,254 of record NC_143575.1, on the reverse strand, counting down.
ACTGTCACTTTATTCAAAAAACATGCTCTACATGGTTGCCATTCCTTTGAAAATACACACGGATGCGTTTTTTCCTACTCATGTTAACATATCTGGTGTTATGCGTATAATTGCATTTCGAATGCGTTTCTTTAGGTGATTCATGTTTCGTATCTTTTCCTGGTATATCATAGCTCGACAAGTAAATTTCGAGTGGGCTGAGTTCTGGGGACCTCGGAGGCCACTCCACGGGACCACAGCGACCACTCCAGGAATCCAGAAACTGCTGATCCAACCATCGGCTCACGCAGATACCGTAATGGGGTCTTGCTGAAAATACGTCGGAAATTCTCCGTCCTCGTTTAGCAGCAAGGCATGATCCTCTCTTGCAGCATGGTTAGGTACATTTCAGCATTCAGATTTGTGTAAAATAAAACAGGTCCGACAATTTTGTTTCCCCAAATCCTGTACCACATCATCAGTGCCGCTCCTTCCATCTTTGAGAGACATCCAGTACGGGTTGGTAATACTCCAATAACGTAGGTTTTGGCGATTAACTTCTCCATTAACGTAAAAATCGGCTTCATCAGTAAACAAGATACCAGATGAGAAGTTTGCGTCACCGTCCAATTTGTTTACTGCCCATTCGCAAAATTCCATTAGCCTATTCGGGTCGTTTTCACTGTTCCTGAGCCGGCCATGAGAATGATTTTTATACGCTGTTTAGACAAAGGCATTTTAGAAGGGTACCTGAAAACAAGAAACATTATTCCCTATATATGGAGACTTCTGAATCACCCTGTATAATAGGCGCATTATCAACAACACTAGTTCAACATCTTCTGAAGGACTCTCACATGCTTTCAGGTGTCCAGTGCTGTATCCTGCAGAGCTTCTTTCGGAAGGCGGCGTCCAGTTTTTTATCCTGCTTTCAAAGTGATGCTCTTTTTACTACAAAATTTCACCATAATGGGATATAGCTTAGAATCACTTTGATTACTGTCATCTGTAGTAATCAAAACTGGCCCATTATTCAGAGCCATCACTACCTCCTCTTTCCCTAACCGTGCAATTTCATTAACAATTCCTGTTGTACTCCTTCTTCCGCAAATGTATTCTTTGTTACTTCGCTATCCGAAAACATTTCTGAACAACGTGCAGGCATGATCAGCACAATTCAGATGTTAATAAACATTAGGCACGTATGACATCATCGTCATCATGAAATGCAACATCTGCTTTTGCATTTCTTTCTATGCACTGCATTCTGTTGTTACTGTTTATTGTTTGCAAATGTCTGATTCCATCGCGTTTCCCTCCCCTTGAAAGCGAAATATCATATCTATATTGGATACACAAGGAACATGTCACCTCTTTCAGATTTTAAAATACAAGGAAAATCTTGCATATGTCTTCTGAATTTGTTTTATATCTGGGCCATCTTACTGAAAGGCATTGTTAATTAGCTTCATCACGAAGTTCGATGAAATACCACACATTACTGGGAACAATGCTATACTATCAAGCGTTTCCATTTTGCAACATAGTTACCACAACATAACTGACGGCAGATTCGTTAACGAAATTAAGCATAAATTCATTGAATTTTTTAAAAAATTAATTTTAATGTAGTTTTACTATTTTATGAAAATAAAACGACAGGGAAAAAAACTTAAGTTTTCGAAAATCGATTGTCTGTCGCAAACTGCATTACGACGGTGGGACAGTAAAGGGTAAAATCAACTCTGGATTTAAGACGGAGAATTCGTCTTAAATCCACAGATTTAGTAGCTATGCACTCGTTTGTAGAGGTCTGGATTCGAGTCCCATCGATGACTGGGGGAATTTATAAACCCCACTATAACTGGCACTGTAATTAACTGATCTTGGGCGGAGTATGGTTTCGATTTATCCGTGAGTTGTTTTGGATTTCTCAGACCTCACAACATGAATACTTGTACAGCCATAACACGCAATGGCGCAATATGATTAAATCGCTGATTCGCCGAAAACCCATCATCAAAAGTAATAGCTTATTACAAAAATATCGTACTTATTATTTCACTGTACAACACTGGTTTTTCTCCTTAGTATAAAGTTGGGTGATTTTAGTGTATTTTTACGCATTGATTATGAAACTGTTCTATCGTCCATCATTTTTGGCGTTAGTTGATCTATAATTAAAGTACGAAAATGTCGCACCTCACAAAAATTCAGCTTGGGAAGTGTCAAGCACTATAACTCCAAATGCTACTCAACCGTTGCTAAGAAGCTTGTCTTACCATGCACTGATTAGTCAAAAAGCCGTCATATTCTTCTGGCTTTCTTATTGTCTACCGTGTGTAAGTTTGAATCTTTATTTAGCTTTTGTGTGGAAAACAGCTCTTTAATAGTGTGGATAATGTCTAGACAGTATATTAATTACTCCGTTATTTAAGAACACATGTGTTTATTACAAATTTCTGATGTAAGGTCGGAGATTAGAATAAAAGTTGTGCTTTTTCAACACCCGTTCCAATGGTGCGGAGACAGAAAGCCAAAGTCGAAATATTCCATACGATACTTGAACTTTTTACCTATTATTCGACCAATACTTCATGAGAACCTACCAAACCCTGCCACCTGAAGGATGAATCTTGAAAGAAAAATCAAGCGATGACTCTGACAACAACTCTGGCAACACTGCAGCCTTTCATTTATGAATCCGAACTTTGGCATCTAAATCAATTTCGTTATATTTGAGTTCACAATTAATTAATGGATCACCATATAAAGAAAAAAATTGAATAAATTTCCGAGAATAAGTGAAGCGAAAATCAGTTTTTAGAAGGCCCACAAGTTATGAAGGAAATTACATTTAAAGTCGTACTAAACTCAACTAAAAAAAAACACCATGGAATTCTTTTAAAATTGTCACCCCCATTTCCTAGGTAAAGTTAGAGCACATAAACTTGATGCTGTTAACGAAATGCTGAATACCTTTTTAAAAAGCTCTAATATGTCCTTAAAGATAAATTTTCAGATGCCGTACTGATAAGGTGCCGGTAAGCACCGAAACAGCTATCTGATGGCGACAGCACATTGCTAAAAAATAGCATTATTATTAGAGCGACATAGCCAGCTCGTGCCAGTAACCATACAATCTGATAGATAAGTGAATAACAGACTTCGCGTCCCTTTTTCCTGTTTAAAAAATAGACGTTTCTGTGAGTTTTCAGTCAGAAAATTTTCTGACTGAAAGTTCACAATTAAAATCATAATTCACACTACACAGAAAAGGCACATGTGTTCAAATTTTGAATACTAGATCTAAAACTTTAATAATTTCCATAGATCTTTCGATCTGCGGCAGACATATTATTACAGTTCTAATGAAATATGTCACGAGTATTCCATGAATAATCAGTCAAGTAGAAATGGCGTTTCGGCCGTTCTGAAAGTTCTAATAAGAGTATAAATATAATAGAAAACTAACGTCTGTATATAGAAATAAATATATTCCAACTAAAAGGATGCCATTACTACTGTAGCAGAATAAATCCATATAAAAATACGTTGACAGACAAAGCACACAGTTACATTTAAAGATTAAAGTAGAAACATTACTTATTTAAAGCTTACAGTTAAAATGCTTGAAGGATTGGTTATTTAACTTCGCAATACACTGTTATTGAGTAGAGATCGGTGCCTGTCTTGACTTAGGCAAGAGTGAGGTTAATGTTTGTCAAGCCACTTCTGTGGCAATGGAAATTAAAATGCGTGCTGACAACATATATGCCGACCGGGCTAGCTGGGTGGGTAAAGTGCCTTCCTGGTAACCCAAAGGTCGCGGGTTCGAATCCCGCCTCGGGCTTGGATCAAAGTACTGCAAAAATCTTGGGAGGTGCGTTATGGCCACAGAAGCCGATGCGCCAACAACTACCAAAAAAAAAAAAAAAAACAAACATATTTAGTGCTAGCGTGTGGTGTTATAGATGTGTGGCATGTACTCTAGAAGAAATATTTATTTTTCTCAACTGTTAATTGCAGCTGAAGTACTCCTACGCTTACATTTTATTGTAAGTATAATGAGTAAACCTGACAGACACCATAATTTAACAATTTCCCATCTTATTTTTAAGATTAAAAATTATTTTAAGCCAAAATTAATTATAGGTTATACTGAAATAGTGTAATACTAAATTTCTTCAGACAAATGTCTGAAGAAATTTAGTATTTTATATTCTCTTTACATTCAGAAATGTTTACCGATACACATTATAGCACAATTTTTATTGTGCTAAAATGCATTTTACTAGTCCTGCTGTTTTCCATCGGGTAGATGAAAAATGCTATGAAATTCTGGCCTTGTATCTATTTATACGAACCATTAATAGAGCCATGGAAGGAATTAATACATGTTAACGGCTATATCATATCAGCACGAAAGACGATGTAGTGTCTTTCTTTCCTTAATTTTGCTGTTATGTTAAACATTACCAGCAGCGAAACGAGTCGGCCAGTTACCACAATTCCTCGAAAAACAATCTGCCTGTTAGAACAGTACGCATAGTCAAGAGAGAAAGATGAGATTTCACCTGACAATCATCATATCCGATGATCGTCTGTGGCATTTACATTTGTCACACACACGTCTTTTGACTACCATGTCACGACACGTGTTGTGTGCGTGCAAATGCCACCCACGTAGACTGGAATCATTGTTACATAATGGTTGTTTCCTTTTGCTAGCCAAGTGACATTTACAGAGCAATTTTTTTCCACTTACACGTGAGCAGATTTCTATTGATTGCAGTGTTGGGGGGGGGGGGGACTTAAAAATTGAATTACAAAAACACGAGCCGTATATTGGCCTAGTTTCCGAAAGAAAGAGAATTCGCAGTTATAAAATTTTTGTACGCCTCCAGGCTTCCAAATTTTAAATTAACCATGAGTTCTTCCGAAACTTAAATCGTAGTTTTAACTTTTGTTATTCTTAAACCAGTGAAAATGAAGACTTGTCAGATCTAATCAAAATAATGATAATAGTAATGAAGGAATTATGAAAGATTCAAGTTTGGCTAATCCCGAAATCGAGTCAACATGTGGGCAACTAGTGGCTTAGCTATTCTGCTCTTAAGTTCACACAATTGAAACCTTTTCTGCTGAAAAAAAAAGGTCTCTCCTTCCCTCCCTCCCTCCGTTGAATCTAGAAATCTTAAGCCAGTTTCCAATACTATATCTCAAAGACAATTTTCATGATTCCATATTATACCTGCAGTTAAACTGTATCTTAAACTCTGAAAAATAACCTGTATACACTGAGTGGCCACTTTATTAGTTATACCTTTAGCTCTCAGAATTGCATGGAACTTCTTGATTTTGATGACAGGGGTGGAGCCCGGTTAGGTCATCGACTGAATGACGTCATACCTTGTCACGGGATAACTCATCCGTGACAAGGTACGAAGGTTGTGCGTTCTGAAATACTTTGGTTATCACTGCAGCACTGAGTTATTTAACTGACTAACATTTCTGTTACCCTGTACACGTCTTGTCAGCCTCCGTTGATCTCTCGAACTAATGACCTGTTTGCGACAACAGGATAGCTCATTGCTGGTTGTTATTTAGTTATACATCCGAGACACTGACGTAAGTGAAAAAATCCCGACAGAATTAGTTTTCGATTTACTCATACCGATGCGTTTGGCACCGCCTTTCATGCCACGTTCAAAGTCATTTAAATCTTTCATTTTGCCCATCGCACTGAATTACATACATACAAGCATTGCTATGTATCTGTCCATGTATTCATACCATACTTTATATAGCACGATATGAATACATGATGCTGATACGGAATGAGCGCTCTGTTTCATGAAAAGGTAGGCGCACCTAATAAAATGGCCATTCAATTGTATCTCAACCAATTAACTTATATTATATTCATTTAAATTATGTTCAAAATGTCTATTGCTATTCTTACATGTGTCATTTTTTTGTGCAACGGTTAAAACTGGTTTTACATGCTATAGTGACAAATAAGAGGAAATCTCGGGATGGAAATCAAAGTGCCTAGTTACCAAGTTATCACATTTTTAGTAATTTTTACCTAATGACCATGCACAGATTGTTCACTTACCTACAAGAATACCGGACAATCCTAATCATACAGCCAATACGCTTGATCTTTTTCTCGCAACCCTTCTAAGTACACGGCCGAAGTGAGAGGTGCTTTAGGCACTTCAGATCACAACTTGGTGATTGTCTCTTCTCCAATGGAATCTTTATCTCATGGCTATTCCCAACCTCGTGTTTGGCATTACAAGAATACAAAATGGCATGACCTGCGAGACTTGTTTTCTTCTTTTCCTTGGTCGGATTACTGTTTCAAAACGTCTGATGTCAACGTTTGCTCAGATCGTATCAGTGAAATTATTCTTGCAGGAATGGAATCCTTTATCCCACACTCCACTTTAAAATCTCGTCCTTTATCTAAACCTTGGTTTTCCAATAAATGTGCTAAGGCTGTTCAAGAGAAGAATGTTGCATATTGTAATTGGCTTGTTTCTAATTCTTCAGTTTCATTTTCTGCCTACACCAAAGCTCGCAACAATTGTAAAGTAGTTATTAATCAGTCCAAACTAGAGTTTGAACAGGCTAAGAGTAGAAAACTTGCTTCTTGCCCTAATGGTAGCCGAACATTCCGGTCTCCTGCCAAAGCTATTGGCCGCAATATTTGCCCATCTCTGCTCCCACCTCTCTCAAAACCAGATGGTTCTATTGCCACTTCAGCAGAAGATAAATCTGACCTGTTAGGATCCTGCGTTTCTTCTAACTCTATTATTGATGATCTTGTAAACATTCTCCTACCATTCGCAGTGCACTGCATTCAATGTCTCCTGTGGTCTTCCGTCAAATAGATGTCACAAAAGTTTGATGCCAAGGAAGAGTCAGGACCTGATGGTATTTCTCCACTTGTTTTCAAAACCTGTGTTCCTGAACTTATTCATGTTCTGTGTCGCCTTTTTTCACTTTCGTATTCTATAGGTGTTCTCCCTTCTGCTCGGAAATTTGCTCATATCCTGCCAGTTCATAAAAAGGGTGACAAATCCATCCCATCCAATTACCATGCCATTATACTTACTTTCTCTCTTTCTAAAGTAATAGAGAAATCCATTAACGGCCAACTCTTAAACTATCTCAGAAATCTATCTCATAAATGATCGCCACTATGGATTCCATCAGTGTCGATCCACTGCTGATATACTTGTTTATGTTACCCATCTATGGACAAATTCAAGCAATTGCTATTGACATTTCATAGGCTTTTGATCGTATTTGACATAAGTCTTCTAAATAAGCTTCCACCTTATGGTTTTTTTCTACTGTATTTTGTAATTGGGTATCCAGTTTTCTCTGACTGCTTACTGAAGTCGATGATAAATGGCTCACTGTCTTCAATTTCTTCACTTATAGAGGTGTTTTCCAAGTTTCAGTTTTCTCCTACTCTTTTCCTCTTATATATTAATGACGTTCTTCCATTGACCGGAAATTCTATCTATAGTTTTGTTGACGACAGTACATTGCATTGCACCTTTCAATTTGATAAACCCTGTCCTACACAAACAGCTTCCTAGTTCTCGAATATCCACTACATATTCCTTAAATGCTGATCTTCAAAAAATTCTCCAGTGGAACAAAGATAAATTAGTTGATTTCAATCCTTCTAAATAAAACTGTCCTGTCTTATATCTCGCAAAAAAGATTCTTCTGTTCCTATGCTTATCTTCGATGACACTCTAATTTCTAGGCAAGATCACATCTCTATTGGAGATTACCCCAACTTCTAATCTATTTTGGCATAAGCACATTACAAATATTGCTTCTTCTACATCTAAAAAACTGGGTTTTCTCTTTTGCTCTCGGCGTTATTTTTCTTCCAAACAGCTGTTCACTCTGTACAAATCGCAAATCCGTCCTATCATGAAACATTGTTCCCAAACCTGGGGCGGTGCTACCAAAACCTCTTAGGCCTCTAGATTCCATTCAAAAGAGGGCAGTTAGGTCAATTAATAACTCATCTCTAACAGAGTCTCTCCACTCTGTCTCATAGACGTACTGTTTCTGCTGCATGCCTTTTCTACAGATACCTCCATGGGCACTCTTCTTCTTAACTGACTATTATAATTCCTGCTCTCTTGCAAAACAGTTCGAACACGTGCTGCAACCAGTCAGCATCATTTTTCTGTCAACCTTCAAGCTCACAGAACCAACTTTTCTTCCTCATTTATTCCTTCGACTTCCGTTTTCTGGAACAACCTCCCTACTTATTTCCTGAAAATTACAATCTACAAAAATTCGAGTCTAATGTCAACAAGTGTCTCTTCATTTTCTCATCCTTCGACCCAAACACGGTATTAAGTACTATGGTTTCTAATACTTTTTTCTTGTACGCGAGGTTTTCATTAAAAAGTTTTTAAAAATTATAATTATAAAATAAATTGCAGTAAATGTCCTTCCCATATGCAATCACAAACTTTTATCACCATGTTCGAACTGTTATCACGATTTCTTTGATAAAACATGGCATTGTGTTTGAATAGTTATCGTTGAAATTTCTGATCCGATATTGGCTTTTAATTCTTACAATGTGATGGCCGTTAGTGTGTGCAATTCCTTTTAGGTAGCTTGAAAGATAACAATCTGTGGATGGTGAACGTTCAGTTATGAACGTGTGTTGTGCCTGGAAAAATGGCATACTGCCGCCTTCATTGTAAGAAAAAACACTATTGGTTACAGTGAAAGATAACATTCAAACAGCATGGATCTGGGATGACCTGTACTGCTAGTGTAGTAATCAGAATCAAATTATATCAAATTTTCACGATAAATTAATACTTACATGGGTCGCATGAATTTTAAATCACCTTGTATTTTACCTTACTTAAGTATGTTATTGTATTATATTCAAACTTAACTGTAGGGTATCTTTTCGGCCAATGCGACTTTGTTATTACTAACAGAAATACTGAACTTCTGAATTTTCGTCCACTGACTAATTGTTTCTGTGGCATCTTTGCCATTTCCTCCAATATCGTGCACCAGTTTCAACACGCTATCAGATATAAACAATTCGGCATATTATTATTTAATAGTTGACTCAGAAACGAAGTTCCCAAGTTGGTTTCTAAAACAGACCAATGTAGAAAATCCTCGGTGACTTTAACGATGGTATCAAAAGACTTTTTCGAACAATTATCTATTCATTCAGAAAATGGTCCTGAAGGACTGTCTGACCAGAAGAGTGTGCAGCTCAATCTCTCCTAATGCTGAGTCACCAGAGGTTATAAGAGTTACCATAGGTTTGTTCCACTTTAACTAACACATAATCTTTGCTTCTTCCCTCTTAAACCCAAACTATTTAAATCGTAATACTTCAAACCTTTTCCAAAACAAGTATGGCTAGGAAAGAGCAACACACAGTGGTATGGCATGAATAGAGTAACGCAATGAGGCTATCTGAATGAATCTGTCAGTAGTTTCTCTGAATTCCTTAGAAGTACCTTCAAGGCTACTTTTTTCCTGATCAACATTCCGTAGGATAAGAATTTCACGATTAGATAATGTTTCATGTTCAGAATATTTTTCTCCCTAGAGATTACTGAAGAGAAAAGATAAACGATATGTCAAAAAGCAGAAATTGTCAAATTAACAGGCGGAAGACTGAAAGGCCAATATAGCGTTGTTTGCTGTAGGGAGAGTCTTAATTAAAGATTCTGCGTGAGAATGTCATTTCATTTTTAAATTATGCAATTCTTAAGGTGTAGATGTCCGATATGCTTATACTTTATTTCGCTTTAATACATAGGTCTGTTTATTTTTTGCACCAAAGAAACTAAGATTTTTATAAGTAAGAAACAATGCTTTCACCAGCTAGCAGAATGGCTACGATCTCGGCTCTTCCATTTCGTGTGCAAAAGGTTATAGTTCGAATACTGTGGAGACGCAAATCATCTTTATGGCTCTTTTTCACGCCATCAAGAGTCATAAAAATATACGCTTTTCGTCTCGACGGGAATCGAAATATATTACAGTTGTAAAATGTTAATGTCGATAATAGTAATAATTTATTTTATTAAAGCGCTGTACAGATCTTCACCTTTTTAATTCAGTTGCCATTTAATTTACTTAACAGATCTCACGCCACAACTGGGATTGATATCTTAACCGCTAATTAAGTCATGTTCTCCGCATGAGTCTATACCGCAAATACTGCTATCAATGGAGATTATGCAAATTAGCTCATTAGTGCCCAAAAATGGTCACAAGTGAAGTAATTTGCATAATCCTGTAATTTCAGATCAACACTTATCCGGCTTTGTACATTATTAAAACGAATGTCTCTACATTTTTTCATAAGCAAATAAGATTTATTTACATTTTTTACTAAATTGAGCACTAGTATACATAGTTTATATCGCAGGTTGTCGGATATAATCAATTGCTTAGGTGTATAATTTCATTTCCATATTTTTAAATCCTACCTAACCAATCAATTTACAGTTTATACAAACTAACTAAATTTTCTAGAGGTAAAATATTTCTTTATTAATATTTTTTTAAAACGCTATACAGATCTTTATCTTACTTCAGTTGCCACTTTGCTTAGTAGACCTAAAACATTTAATTACCTCTGAACTTCTGAAACCAAGGATGACACTTCCTTGCATTTTTGAATTCTCCTCAACCTTGAATGTTTTTCGTCACTGTACTCGCATTATTCTCTTTATTGAATATTTATAAAACAACGTGCTCCTCGGAAATTTCTATACTGTTTTGAATGTCACAGAAAAACGCAGCGCTCATCTCCAACCAAAATTTGCCAAAATTCATTTCGTATGACGTAATAAAACTCAGAGCGATAAATAGGTATTCTAGTGCACGAAACAAAACGAATATTTTTCGCTCTTAGTTCCCCATAAATAAACATAAATTAGCACGAATAATGAAATACTTTAAAGTGCGTGTGCTATTTAATTATATATATATAGTATAATCATTTTTAAATTCTGTTTTTTGCGCCCCCTTGTTTTTATACTCCTGGGCAAAATGCCCGCTTGTTGATCTCTGCTTACGGTTCTGACGTGACTATTCCAAGACACGCGCATGAAAACGCACTTAAGATATTCTTTTGAACGCAAGATTCGGTCTAGAAAATAATCAAGACGTAGATGACACAGAAAAGCCCGGTTTTTGGCCAATCCTTGCGGCTGATTTACTTATACACTTCAGTTTGCCGAAATGCTGCCTTTCCCTGTCATAAATGTATTACCACCTTAAAATCGTCATAAAAATACTTATTTTCGAGATATGTGAGATTTTATTTTACACGATAGCATATGATGTGCATTATTCGGCAGAAAGGTAGACTGACGCTCCTCCACTCGTATTTCATAATTAATCGTGAATAAAAATAGGACAGTATAATGAAGCCCAGTAAGTAATAGGGCTATTATAGTGGTAACTGAACCAATACATAAAATAAGTCAAAATTTCAGAAGAATAGTCAATACGTCTTTATTTTGTAAATTATAACAGGGAAGTGTACATTACTAACCAACTGAAAAAAGAGTTACGATACGTATAAATGAAGATACCATTTAGAGCCGGTTTGTCGCGATCCAGTATTAGAAAATAATCAAGATAACAAAATAGTGACTCTCGATTTAGTCCAAAATTTTAATGGAAGAGCAAATGTAAAATTGATTTATCAACTTCAAAATTTTAAGAAAATAGATTAATATAAAATATGTAAGCCAGTCTGTCTCTCATACCAGTTTCAAACCAAAATAAGCTCTTAAATTTCATAAACAGTCCTGAAAGGTCAATAATGCTTTACTGAAGTAAAATAAAATATAAAGCAGTGAACAAAAAATAATGGAATGAAGTGAACTGTGATTGATATTAATTGAGAAAAATGATTGCTGTTTTTATCATTGTAGAATGTGAATAGTTATTCCTAACTCTTTGGAATAAGTCATCTAAATAAATGCTCTTTTTAAAAATCAAGGATTCAACAGTTCTGTTGTCTTCCTTTTTGGTTAAAAAATAAGTGTGAAACTTAAACGACTTCTTTAAAAATTTTCAAACTTTATAGATAAATATAAATTACGTAGCAGCATTGAAGCAGTTCTGTATGCTCCGAAGAAATCGTTTTGAGCTAGTGGCGCCATCTAGTGGCGATAGACCGAATTACAATCAGAAAATTTATCCAAATATAATTCTGCGATTTGAAGTCTTAAATTGTTGCAAACGAGATTCGGGTGCCTCAATATGAGCATCGTTTAAACACATCTCCACTGTTAATGCTTCTCTGGCAAACAGTAATAAAATTTTGTCGAATACTGCAATTTAAAAAATTGTCCTTGCCGCAACGTTTAGAAGGAAACGCTTGCGAGTCAATCCTCAGCTACTATCGTATATGAACCAACTTTTTTTTTTTTTTTTTTTTCCTTTATGTGCGCAACTAAGAATTCATGCCATTTCATGTAATATCAGTTCCGGTTAAGATTTGAAAGGGTGTGCATTGTTTTCCTGTTTAAATCATATAGCATTCTATTTATTGTTGGGATCAGCAATAAACCTACTACAATAGTTAATAATGTAACAGGTAAAAGCTGCCCACTAGGGCATTTGAAATGTCTGGCAACGGAATCACAGTGAATGGGTATGTGGATACCATCATAGCGAGAGAATACATGATTATTGTGTTGTATTGTCTCTGTTTGGACGAGGTTAGGTTCTCCTGAGAGTTCTCAAATCTTCCATCGTGTCAAGAAGCTCTGTTTAGCCAAACCAGTCATGTGTGCTGCGTTGTACGACTGGCTAGTTGGCAATCAGGAAGCGAACGATCACTTGAAAGGCTGCTTTCAATGATTCCCATTCCTATCAAAGCTTAGGCAGGCCAGTTATGCTATTTCTGACGGAGAGAAAATGATTATATGAGAACTCAGTGATGTTTGTGTCAAGAGCCTGAAAATAAAAATGACGGTAGGAGTGAACATAGCGATGACGACATTGAATCTGAAATTTCAGAGTGATAAGGTAACAAATATTGTAAGAATAATGATGCCTAATGTGGTTACTATAGGCGTGGTCCTCACGAGTAGCAAGTGGGTATATCATTGGCCTCCACCACGTGGAAAAAATTGCGAGTTTGAATCCCGTCAGTGGAACGAGGAATTATGCTTTTCACACGTGGCTGTGTTAGTCAGTCTCATTCGAGGGTGGGGTGGATTTTCCTCCCGAAAAGTCGGGTTTTCCTTCCAGTAAAATAGTAAACAGACTGAAAAACGCATGCAGTTACAGACAATTACTAACGTCTCGTAGTCTTAGCTAATTTTTGTTAACGTAGTACTAAGTGTTCTGTAAAGGTTTGCAAGAAAATTTTTTTTTTTTTTTTTTATCACCTATTTTCAAGTGAAGTTACTGTCGTTTCTGGTTTAATTTTATTTTAGCGGATATATTCTTTAATGTGATTATATTCACTTCCTTATTAGTACGAAAAACGTAGTTTCTTTTTTCCAAATCCAAAAGTTCCCGTATTTATAGTTTATTATTTAAAATTTATGTTATTTTAAATAATTTATTTAAATTTATTTTCATTCTTTACCTAACAATAAATAATAATTACATTATAAAAAATAAGGACAGTAGCTGAGGGTTAAGAAAATTAGCACTTCTTCCTGCGATTGAGGACTTGAAAGTAGTAGGGAAAAAAGTCTTGATTATAAATGGTTACCGAGTTATGCCCGTTTGAATTTTAAACAAGTTAATGTACACAGTGCATCAGATTTTAGGCACTTTAGCAGATAGTTTAAAATTCGGATTACATGCAAATGAGTATACAGACACTTTAGTCGTTAGTTGCATATAACACAAATATTACAAGCAATACTGTACTGCATATTGCTCAACTTGATTTCGGAACTACATAATAGGTCACTGTATTGCAATTAAATTAGAATGGGGTAATATTTCACTGAGTGGAAAAAGTTCTCAAATCGGCAAAAAGCTGAGACGAGGATGAATGGCGGATACTATTGTATCCGCCTGTAGTACTGTAATCCCCCCCCGTTCATATAGTCCTTAGAACCTATCTCCCAAATAGGGGATCATTAAGACACACTGAAATGAAAAAAGAATGAATGAAAGAAAGCTCCCGCACAACCGCTTTCACTAAAATGCATGTGTCGATTGCTCTCTTCCTGTTGTCCGTTTGTCCCATCTTACTGCAGCAGATTTCGGCGACTGCGGTTGAAGCGGAAATGTACGCACGCTCTTATTTAAAAACATGAGTCGACCTTTTTCTGCCGAAAGGGACTCGCTAAAACGCAATCAGTGGTCCCGACCTAAACCGCGCCGTACGTAAAAACGAGAATTATAACCCTGAGCCAAATGAAGACCTTCGAGGGAAGTAGTATGTAGTTTTTGAAAATAGTGAAAACGAGACGAAAGACAGCAATTTCAGATCACAACGTGAAGATGCGAAAACCCCCTACTACAGGGTGAACTTTATTCTCGAGCTGCGGGAGGACAGTGGTGTTGAGTCGAAAATGACGGATAAAAGGGGCCGCTGACGACTGTTACCCATCAGATGGCGAAGATAGAAAACACCCGGTAATTCAATGGGGAAAGGGTCCCAGAAAGAGAGCACAATGTGCGAATTGAGAAAATATGCTAGCAAATGAAAGGAAAGAAAAATATAAATAAAATAAACACGTATACCCCACGGTGTTAATCTATCGACTACATCAGATGAAATGTTTTCGTTAAACATGACTAAAATTAAATCTGTTACAAAACTTCGTATGGAATCGTGGATTGCCAATCACGGAAAAAATTTTACTACCGATGGCATTATCAGTTTATTTATCTAACACACCTGTACAGGAGGGTGGCTAATACAGACATCCTGCAACAAATGAGACGGTAACATTGAAAATCAGGAAATACATAAGAATAAATACATCAACAGTCACTTGACACAAAAATCGTTCATTACAGATGATCAAGAGTTCGTAGGCACAACTACTACAGAAATGTACTCTCCTTTTCATTAAATTTGTAGCATAGTATAAAAGTCCGTTGCTATCAGCTCCCTGTAGGCTTTGTCATGGCAGTACCTATTCAGGTCGATTTTGAAGTCTCTAAAAAGCTTCAGAGTATTGCCAGGAAACATCCGCCTTAATCCCTCCGTGTGATGTAGAGCGCTTCGGAGACTGAGGGTAGTAGAGTCGGGTCCCAGGGCGTGGCCTGACCACAAGATTATCAATTTGTGGGGCATCTAAACTCTCAGTCAGAAGTTGTGCAAGAGTGCTGTGTTATCTATGGAGCTACGTTTAAGTTTATACATAGTATGGATTTTGAAATTGTAAAGGGCTTCCCGGCAATCCTATTCAACCACCGGAGCACCCAGTATAACACGCTGAGAAACTTCCTAATATAGGAAGGCTATTTGGGGCAGAAGACAATAATTGAGGCATAGAGAGAAACAGGAACAATAAATCTTTGGATGTATTGGGTCACTAGTTGTTGATTCCGAATCCCAGTTATCTCATGTCTTACAGCCCAAATGGTGTGTAGGGAAATAAAGAAAAGTTCGGGTCGGAGGAGGCAAGATCAACTGACTGCGTGTCGCTTGGTCACAGTTAATGGAGTTAGTTTTTGGCAGTAGATATAGACTTGTGGGTAGTAGTTGGAATAATTAACCCTCCCCTCCTACTACACCGGGTGAAAAAGACCCGAGTTCAAATCCAGTCAATAACAGAGGAATTTTATTGGTCTTTTTCACAACGTGGCTGAATTAGTCTCAGGCGAGGGCAGAAAAAAATTTTTTTTTTCCCCCTCTCCCGGAACCTCGGGTTTTTCGTTCAGGAAATCGACGAAGGATTACGCGCAGATTACAGACATAATACACTGGATGATCATTAAATTATGGAGACCTACTTACTACTTTGTTGGGCCGCACGGATAACAGCCGCTATTCGCCTAGGCATTGACTCCACAATATATCTGAAGGGTCCGCAGCCATGCTACCTGCAAACCTTTCCACATTTTAGAAATACATGACGGTGGCGTGTCCATACAACTCACTTCCCGTTCTAAAACATTCCACAGGTGTTCAAATGAATTGAGGTCAGGAGAATTTGAAGGGACCATCAAGATGAGTGATATCTTCATTGTATTCTTCGACCTACTCGTACACAGTGCGGGCTCGATGACAATCGCATTATCGTCTTTGAAAATTCCGTTTCTGTCAAAAAATGCAAAATGGCAGGGTACGCATGATCTAAGAGCTTCCGGTAGACCTCATCAGTGAAACATTAGTCCATACGCACCAGGGGTTCCATTTCCTGCCACCACAACCTGCCCTATATTAAGCAACAACCACCGCTACCTGCCTGAATAATAAGTACCATGCGTTATGGGTTCATGGATTCTTGTGGTACACACGAAGGTGTAACTCATCCGACCAGCACACTCGTTTCCAGTCCTCCAGTGTCCAATCAGCGTCTTGTTGACACCACAGCATTTGCCGTCGGCGGTGAGAAGAGGGTATCACTTCTATCGTGTGCTGTGGAACCCCATACTTCTGAGTGTGCGGAGAATCGTAATTTAAAATATTATATTGCGATCTCAACCGTCGCACAGTGACTTGCTGTTGAACTCGTACAACGTGTTTCACCCTTCGCTCACCACGAACATGTGTACACCTTGCGTAATCCTTTACAGTTCTGTCGGTAGGAGGTGGCTGTTAAGTTAAGCCACCTCCCAGCGTTCGATACCATTCTCTGTACACCTTAACCACAGTTGACGTCAGCAACCGACAAAATGTGCCGTTTCCAATATGGAACCACCCGACGGACTAACTCTTGCAATCATCCCTTTTTGAAACTCCGTGATATCTTTATTACGTCCCATACCTGCAACTTTATCACTTTGACTTGCACAACCAGATGCAAATTACCCCTGCTCTAGTTTGTTTGTTTGTTATTTGGTTTTTAGGAGCATTAGCAACTAAGGCCATATTGCTCCGGGATATGCGGTAGTCATTCCCTGACCTTTCCGCATTCTCCGTATTTGGTGGTGACGGGCTCGAACCCCGGTATAATCAATAAGCGTGTGCTACGCACTGCTGCTCCTTCCCACCTGGCTACGGAGGCGTCCTGCTCTAGTAGGTAGTTATATTGCGAGCTACGCGGCATAGTCAACTAGATATAATAGTTCAAACCCATGTATAGTTCAATTTATCAGAAACATACACAATTCAATTGTCTGTACCTTTGGTCCCCTCAAGAGTGCTGGGCCTTGCAATATTGTCAAGGATTATAGCATCCTTGTACTTAACTAATCTATCTCTAACACGTCTCAATAACATGTACCACAGCATAATTGAGACGAGAGATTTAATAGATAGCCCATTCTTTAATAGTTTCAATATACTTATCCTGATTGAACCAGCCTAATAAACCCTTATCCATTATTCTATTGGAACATAACAAGAAGCATCACGAACTGACCTAACTACCACAACGAGAGAACCCCATGTCTGCAACCGACAAGGCCTAATCAGGTAATGGGTTTTGAAATGAACCACAGAATTTTTTTTTCTTCCCGATAAATTGCGTTGTCTGTTTAATTTTTAGTTTATTTACTCTCAAAGTTTTTGTAGCACCATACGAAGTCTCCTATTTTATTATTGATTTACAGTGAAATTTACCTTTTGAGTTTATAATTTCATTATTGTAAATCCTAAATCACTTGTAATTATTGTAAACTTCGCTAGCAGCTTGTTGCATAGGGTTAAGCCAATCGTCTTCAATTACTCGTAGTATTGGCAAATGTTGCAAGAAAGCAAGCTTATAATGCATCAGACAAAAAAAAAATGCCACTTCTCTTGTCCAACCCCTTCCAATAATTTGTCTAGTCTAATTTCTCTTCCTGGAATTTATTCAAACTATCCACCTCCACTAGCTGAACGCAAACTTCCGCACATCTATTCTGCAACCATCGTCCTGCAGTTCGAATTCATGTCCCCTCATATGTGTAGTCTGAGCAAGAGGAAAATTCCATCAGCTTTGATCTGGCTCAATGCATTCCAAGCCTTAAACACTTCATATCGCCTCGCAGGTGCCTAGATTCCAGACGCTGCAATTTGGAAAACTGAAGCCTTTCTTGGTAAGACCACCCTTTTGTTTCCTTCACCAATTTGTTACTCTTCTCTATACCCGTTCCAGCAGTTCTACATCTTTCCTGAAATGAGACCTCCAGACCTGTATGCAGTACTCAAAATGAGGTATAACCATTGCCTTATGTAATGGACTAATCATCTTCTTATTCCTTCTGGTAAAATTCCTGCACATCATTGACAAAATCCCATGAACTGGCCTGACAGCTTGTTTGCACTGTTCAAAGAACTTCATATCTGACTAAAATTAATCCCACGTCTTTTATTTTCCACTACTCTGTGTAGCAGCACACAGGTGATAAGTTAATCTGGAATTGCTGCTACCCGTATGCAGTACCTTGCTTTTCTTAACTTCAATTGTCATTTATCACTCCATCTGATTGTTTTTTTCTAGATCTTGAAGTATTTTATTTTGATTATTGCCATTAACCACCCTGCCAGCCTTTTATCATCTGCTAACTTAGATATTAAGCCTGATATAAACTTCATTAGTGTCATCAATAAATATAGAAAAGAACAATGCGCCTAACACTGAACCCTGGGGGACTCCGCTAATAACATTAGCCCACGAAGAGCAGTGTTGTCCATTAATTACTAATGTCTTCTCCCACTCAACCATCCCTTTATCCACAACAGTTACCTACCCTTAATGCCACATTGCTCCAATCTATACAGCAGTCGTTTATGTGCAACAGTGTCAAAAGCTTGCCCGAAATTGAAGTAAATCGAACTTATTTTTGCATCTAGTTCACATTTTGTTACTGCATCATAGTATCTAGTCAGATTGGTCAGACAAGATTGCCCCTTCAAAAATCCATCTTGTGACTGCAATTACATTCATGTCAAAATGGTCTTGCATTACTTCTTTAACCAGTGACTCCATTATTTTCCCTGAAACACAGTCTATAATTACTGATGTCACCTTTTGTTCTCCCTCCCTTTGTGAATTGGAGATACATGCGCAAATCTCAAATCAATAGGGACCTCCCCTGAATCTAAAGGTGCCCTCATAATTATGGTTAAGGATTGCTTAACTATTTTGCTGCCTCCCTTAATAAAATTGGATTGATCCCATCCATCCCAGGCGCCTTTTTAATGTTTAGCTTCAATTTCTCTTCCATTTCTTCTCAGTTATCACTAAATCAATTACCTCCCTGTTAGTTTGATAAACTTCTAGCATCTTCTTCTCTAAAGAATTCCTCATGTGGGAATGTAGATGCAAAATACCTAATCAGTTTGTCTTCAAGCTGAACAGGATCATCGACATCAGGTGGAAGTTACTACAGGCTTCTGTATTTCCTGATAATTTATATGCATCCCATGCAGTTTTCTTCTTTGCCATTAGTCTTATCAGTTCATTGACATCCATTTAAGTCTAATATTGAACAGTATTTCTTATTATGAAAAGCCTAGTAGGTTCTACCGATTATACCCTGAATTCTTCCCATTTAGAATTTTCAATTGGTAACATTATCAATTATATGCGGTCCCACTGCATATACTGTAATTTTAAAATCTGTCTGAGACCACTGTAGTCACCAATACGAAAGCAAAAAAACGTTCCATTTACCCCTAATGGTAGCTGGATCTTTAAGTGAATCCCACATCAGTATACTGTGATCAGTGCCGCCCAGTGGGTCTTTTACTTGGAGGTTCTTAATGCATGAAGAATCGCTGCTGATAATCAGATGAAGGATATTGCTTCTTTTGTTGCCTCTCTAACATGCTGCTGTTGAAAACAGTCAGTCGATAAATCCACAACTTTTGCTAGTGTGTAAAGGACCACCTCGAGGTCCAGTCAATATCTGGAAAGTTAAAAATCCCCATTATAAGACATTCTGATTTACTGGCTCACTATTTCTTTGTATACTCGTAGTTTGTAAACCTCATCACAGTCATTAGGTCTCTAACACATACACACCTACCGACTCTTATTTTCGTTTTCTCAAGGTTTGTCACACCAAACTGACTCAACATTGCACTGCCTTAGATTTAATATACTTCGTAACCAAGAACATAATCCCAGCCCCTCCTTGTCTTGTCTGTCCACATTGTACTCCCCATATTCAAATTCTACATCTCTTATGTCTGAGTGACATGTCTCCAATATTCCTACAATGTCTGCATTTGATCAATTAATGATTATTCCAAATTCTTCAAATTTATTTACTATGCCCTTAGTATTGGTGCGCTTGTTCTTACCTTGGTTAACCTAACACAGCCCATGTAATTACTTGTTCCATTGCCCTCGCTGCGCAGTTGGTAGGATCGCAGTCCTCTCCACACCGGGTTGAAAAGACCTGAGTTTGAGTTCCGTCGATGACATGAGTAATTTTTATTGGCCTTTTTCACAAGGTGCCTGAGTTAGTCGGGCTAGGGTAGCATGGATTTTTTTCCCGGAAACTCTGATTAGTCTATGCAGTCTATTTCTTCTGTAAACATCGATGCAAAGTAACTGTTGAATTCATCTGCAACTTCAGCTGGGGTATCTAATACCATCCCACGTCCATTACATAAGGGTCCGATCTGGTTTGTGTTTCTCCTCTTTGCATTTATATATGTGAAGAATTCTTTATCCCCCCCCCTCTTTGCTAGCGATTTCTCATAATCTGCCTTTGCCATCCTAACCTTTTCTGTTCCACTATTACAGATAAATTTGTAGATGTTATAGGCTTCAGTACTTTTTATTGCTCTGTAAATTTTCCATGCCGTCTTTTTTTCTGCTGAAGTAATCTGGCAACTTCATTATTCATCCAACTTGGAATCCTCCTCGTGGAGTATTTTTAATGGTATTTAAGCATTCAAGGCTTCTATGATTAATGTTTTAAAGGTATACCATAATTCAACTGTATTCGCTCTCTGTGAGATATCTACCCAGGTAATAGAAGCCATGTAGCACCTTAAGGCATCGTAATTTCCTCTCCTGAAATTATAATCCATTCCTTTGCCTTTAACTACTACCTCTCTCTTCATGTATCTCCCAAAGCCAGCAGTTTTCTGACACGTCTAGCCTCGATGGCATCAGAAAATATCCTTGCACCCCTTCTATTTAAGTATATCCCATACCTGCATAAAGTCTCCCCTGTTACCCACTACAGACCACGTTGAGAAAAATTCTACCTCATCTGCCTTGCACATTCTCTCCAGAGCCGAATTGATTGACAAGGCTCTTAACATATACTCCTTCCTATCGCGTATGGAAGAGATTGCACTTCCAAATTTAATCATAAGTGTTTAATCCCAACTCGCACGAATTTTTCCTAACATTGCACTCTACTTGTTAAGTAACCCCTCAGATTTCATAATCTTAATATCGTTAGTGCCAACGTGTACATCACTTTCGTATCTCTAAAAGATATCTACTGATAAAAGATATTTACTCTGCAATGTCATCCACTTTTGCCCCTAGCAGACATACCCTTGTTCTATTCCGCCTATCCCTTTTGCACTGATTAAATATTGAAAATAAATAATTTTATTCAATATATACTGATGAGCCAAAACATTGTGACCACCTACCTAACATGATGTTGGTCCTCCACGTGCAGCCAAACCAGCTCGTACCCGGCGAGGCATGTACGCTACAAGATTTCTAAATGTGTCGTGTGGTGTCTGGTACCAATACGTAACCAGCAAATTCTTTAACTCCTGTAAGGTCAGTGGTTGAGACGCCGCAGATCGGAGTTGCTGTTCCAACACAAACCACAGATTCTCGATGGGATTGATGTCTGGGGAATTTAGAATCCAGGGAAATACCTACAAGTCTTCCTCATGTTCCGCGAACCAGTCTCGAACAATCCGGGCTGTGTGGCATGGCGCATTATCCTGCCGAAATTCGGCACCACCAGAGTGGAAGACCATTGCCATGAAAGGGTGTACCTGGTCAGCAATGATGTTTAGGTAGGTGGTTGACATCAGAGTGCCCGGAAGATGACTGCACCCAGAGTACCAAAGCATGACACCGCCGCCACCGGCTTGTTTTCGTCCCATGGTGCATCCAGGCGCCATCACTTCCCCAGGTAAATGATGCACACCTACCCAGCCGTCCACATGGTGCAACAGTAAACGTGATTCATCGGACCAGACGACCTTCTTCCAATCACTGAAGGTCCAGTTTCGATGCTAGCGTGCCCATTGTAGGCGCTGTCGCCGGTGAACCGTGGTTAGCATGGGCATTTAGAGCGGCCTGCAGCTACGCATCCACATTTTCAGCAGGGTTCTGTGTCTGGGTGTTGTGACACATTACTCCCTTTACCAGCATTCCAACTGCCAGCGAGTTGCGCCACAGTCGCCCTTCTCTTGCCACGTACCGTCCGGGAGAGCCTTCGCTCACTTCGAGCATCGATGAGACGTGGTCGTCCAACACCTCGTCAGCAGTTCGTGGGTTTTCCCTCCTCGCACCACTTTCGGTAGGTACTAACCGCGGCTGATCGTAAGCATCCCACCAGCCGTGCCGTTTCGGATATGCTCTGACCCAGTCGTCTGGCCATTTCAATTTGGCCTTTGTCAAACTCGCTTAAGTCCGTGCCTTTCCCATCTGAAGAACGAGTAACACTGATTAACGGAGCTCAGTATCAGGTGTTTTTTATAGTGTCCCGACCTGCGCACGCGCCGTAGTTCACCTGCAGTTGCTTCGATTTACATAACGACTCACTGGTCATAATGCTTTGGCTCATCAGTGTATAGTAATATTTAAATAATTCCAGTTTAATTTTTAATTGAGACTTCATCTGTGCTGTATTTTATATACATTTTTAATTAAACTTTCTTTTTAAAAGATAAATTGTAAAGTAAGTAGGATATTATATTGAAGGACAATCATTCTTCCGTCTCAGGAGAGAGTTTCAGGGTTCTCCACCCGGAAACTCAAGGGTTTTTATCCATAAATCGCACCGAAGAATCGCAAGTACATACACAATAAACTGACGCCTCATATCCATGGTTGCTTTGCGCTTAACACACACCTAACATATTCCTAAGAGTGATGACATTTTGTCAATTGCTTTCATCCACACCAGATAGGATAGCTACCTGTAGGTGGTAGATGACTTTCATCAACCGGTGAAATACCACCACTTTGCTTATTGGAGGCTTGAAGTGGTGAAACCCATGTTTAGTCTCTAGAGCAAAGTTTCCGGCATCCCCCCTCCCCCCATACTTCTCCTTCAACCCATGCACGGTACTAAGTACAATAGGTTTTGATACCTTTCGTGTTTGGGGTTTTCATAAAAAAAAAAAAAAAAAAAAAAAAAACGTAGAAAATAATGATGGGCTCGCCCTCCTGAAAGATATGTTGAAAACCCAACTGTTCTGAATGCAGTGGTCCAATCTTGTGTCTTTGAGAATAGATGCAGTGCACTGGAATACGGAAGTGGGAAGTAGCGACTGCTTTCTTTTAAAAAAGAGGGGAAGCTATTTAGGCTGAATGGAGACTAAGCGAAGTTCTCTTTTATTGATAGAATGTGAGGAGAGACTGTGGGAGTCAAACGTCTAGTCGCCTCAAAACTTTTGTAAAACCTTCTCTTAATGAATCTGTTAATAAGAAGTCTTGGTATCTAAAATCGTGCCCTGTTGAGACTCCGTGTTCATCTACTTTATTCAGGTTGGTTTATTCAAGCCCAGACTATGGACAATGTGTACAGGTCAGTTGACCTCAGGGCCGAAAGTGTTTAACTTTCCACTAACATTTGAATTCCCAGAACCCAGATATCTCTTTTAACAAAGAACCTGTCCATTGAATACACGCAAAACACAAAAGCCCCATGACCTTAATTGCCTCGGGAGATATTCTAAAAAGAATTGCTAATGAAATGGAACTGGAGCAAGACCACTCGCTGCTATTCAATCATATTTATCTTCATAAATAGATGAAAATATCAGAAATGGCTTACTGGAAACAGGAAAGTTTTTTATATATATATATATATATATATATATATATATATATATATATATATATATATATTTGAGATTCAACCACACGAACTATGGAATGAAGTTTTTTTGGGATGAGGCGAATTTTTACTTCTCATGTTTAAAAAAAATCCATTGAACAAAAAGCTCCCTTTTATTTAATGTAATAATTAAGTTTTCGCTGTTTTATAACTTATCAATATTAATCTATTATTTTATACCTATTAAAATATATAACGAATTGTATACAGCCCTACTCTAGAACCAGAAGTATTAGGGCCTGACACTACCAGCCCAAGTCCTGCTGCTGTTGCATTAATTCCATTATCTCTAGAAGGAGTGAAAGTAGTTTTGAGAATTATTATATGAACCCTCCCTCCCTACGAAGGGCCTGTAACTTTATAAATGCATTCTTGGCTAATGAAATTCAAGAAAACTTCTATTCAAAATTCCTATTTAGTTTAATCCGATATAATTTTATTTTAAAGGTTTCACGCTAGATTTCTCTTTCTGAAATTTAGTAAGCGGTTATAACAAACGCCGGATATCTTCCTACCTGCAGTAAATGTCTGTAGATGATAGTGACAACGCGTAGCTCTTTAAAATCATCCCATCCAAGAGGGTTCAGTAATGTGATAACGCTGGAGGCAGTCTATTGCATTATTAATGCTGTTTGCAGGAATATGCAATCGACTGCTTCCCACATCCCCAAAAATGTACATAAATTTTCTTCCCAATTTTGAAATAGCGGTTTTAATTCGATTAAATCCGCTCGATTTCAAAATATTTCTTGCTTTCTTATATAATACACTTCTTGGCATGAAGCAATAAATGTTCTGAACTGGTCTTTTTTCCGGTAATGTGGAACATTTTTTGTATAAGGATGAAGTGGGATACAATAAGGC
Organism: Mastigoproctus giganteus; assembly: GCF_048544385.1. Classification (NCBI taxonomy): domain Eukaryota; kingdom Metazoa; phylum Arthropoda; class Arachnida; order Uropygi; family Thelyphonidae; genus Mastigoproctus; species Mastigoproctus giganteus. The sequence goes on along the minus strand of NC_143575.1, from coordinate 179,557,225 downwards.
CATCCATATTTCCTAAGTTAAAATGTGTTTAATGCATGCTAGTTTTGTGAAATTTAATTTCATATTCACAGTATTTGCAAACCAATTATACGAATGCGAGATAGAAATAAATTAATTTATGTAGCGCTCACCGATCGATACAATTCATATGCGTTCAGAGGGAACTGGAAAGAACAGCGACTCATAAACGACATAACCAGTTCTTAGAAAAGAAAAGATAGTCGCTGAGGAAAATATAGCTAGAGGAACACCGTATGACCATTGCCGCGAGAAACTCGTTTAAAAAATAAATAAAAAACAAGGAAGAAAGGGAGCAATAGTCAATGCTTGTTCGTAGAATTAAATGAATTCAAACATTGGATATGGAACTATTAGAAAATTCTTGTGCGAATTTGTATTTCAGTACTGCCCTTTCAGCGACATCAAACATCAGTTTTGTGACGATACAGCTGGACGTAAATGCAAGGATTAGCTCCTGAGATTTTGTATACAGAACTTCTAGAGAAAAGAGGACGTAAAACATGTGCGCAAAATTTCCCAAATTATGATACCGAATAAAAGCTCAAAATCATTTTATTTTGATCCACCATAATCAACATTGGACATTAAATATCCGTTAGATGCATAGCCGTAAATATTCCATACCATCCCTGCTTAAAAACTGTTTTCATCAAAGATGTAGCTTACTTATAAAAAGAAACAACTTTCGATACTTGATAATGTTAGTATACAGTACTTACAATACGCCAATTTTTGAAACTACTTCTCGAAACAGATCAACAGCAAGTACCAGGCAAGTGCGAATATGTAAAAACATAAGATAGGAGAAATTTGGGAACCACCAGCCAGTCGAAAATAGCAGGGGGAAAATATTAAAATCATCTAAGATGAAAATTTAAGAGTTGCAGTACTGTGTCAGACTGGCTATTCTGTTTTGAATAGGATGTTCAAATTGTTGTTGTTTCTTAATAGATGTATAATTTAATTATCGTAAAGCTGGTTAAAGACACCGCAGTTCAAAGGTTTAATAAATCTGCTGCGAAAAACTTCGAACGAAAAATTAAATCGTTTCTCCAATACTAACAGGGGATTAGAAACAGACAAGGTAGAAGCGAGGAATTTAAAAGAGAAATTCCTCGTTTTCAGGAACTCGTTGAAATAAACAACCTTTGTGGAATGACACGCACTCCCGCTCTGATTTTAAATATAGAAACACGCAGAATGCCTACTGTGCTTTTCTTTAAGATTAATTTTTTACGGAATTAGTCAGCAGATCCCTGGTAGGAAACTAGGTTAGAGAGTTGATGGGATGAAGCATTTATGGCCACAGTAAATAACTGATGTAATACCAACCCCTGTTGGTAATGTTTATTCAGGAAGTGGAAGCTGTCGGGAAGTCTACGTCAGAAAAAAGTCCAAGGCGACTTTAGTTTTTTCTGAATTTTACAACCGGCCTTTCCTTCATTCGCACAAACGCTAAATATAACGTTTATTTTTCTTTAGTGGCCGACAGCTTTCTACGTCCATTTGGATGCACGTCACGAATTATGACTCAGTAGCCAAGCAATAAACATCAGCCTCCATTTTCTCCCTTTTTTCACATATTATTGTTCATTTCGTATATGTATCACAGGAAAGGGTAGAGAACTCATTCCATAGCAGCTGACGTTTTTCGTTGCACCAAAAGTGAACCATCGCAACAAGCTGACGGCGTGTCGATATCACAATGAGCGTAAGTACCTTATCGTGCATAGTCACATGATTAGGTTTATTGTTGCAAAGTCCTCGTGTTCATTCCTTCTTTAATTTTTTAATCTATCAAAAGTTTTCCATGTATTCTCACATTAAGATAAATAATTCACAGATCTCCATACTACTATACGTTTTATTCCACTTTGTTTTTTTGGAATAACAGATACAGCGTATTTTGTTTGTGTATTATCAGAATCGCGGAAGAGAGATGGAGGCTGAAAGTCATTGAACTTAATGGAAACTACCAAAGTCAAACGAAAAAGAATAAAGAAAAGATACATCAAGGAAGGGTGCGAAAGTGAAACAAATACCAAGAAATTACAGGAAAATTCACAACTAGAACGAGAGTCCTGAAGAATAAGAAAATTATAAGAATGGCATTTGGTATTCTGGATATACCAGAATTCTGTATTACTATCAGAAACAAGTAAACAGAATAGCTATTGAAATACGGAGTTTCCAAAAAAAAAGAAAGCTAAAAGCTATCGATGCGCTACATACTGACATCTCATGAACTGACTCAAAATAGTTCATGCAGTCAGACCATCATAAAATATTTCTTGATACAAAATGAACAAAGCACTAGCAAAATGTCTCAAACATCATTATTGACTTTTTTTTTTAGGAGATTGACTTTCGACATTCAGAAGGGTGATGCAGCGATCCAGAATGCATTACTTGAGAATCGAATGATTATTCCAATAAGCGGATTCAGATGATAGCTACCACAATTAATATAGACCTACTTGAATCCTTTAAACAATTATTTTCCTTTCAAAGTCGCCCAAAAACAAAGGGTGAAAATTTGGTACATGACATCGTGAATTTTTTTTTTTTTTTTTTTGTATTTATTCACATACAATATAATGAAATGATTCCAAACCTTGTTGTTAGCCGTGACATAATTGTTTATCACAGAAAAGCGAATTAAATTTAAATGACCTTATACCTGGTTTAAGATTTATATATATATATATATATATATATATATATATATATATATAATTTTTTTTTTTTTTTTTTTTTTTGACATTTTACTTCTAACTCTTCCCATTTAAACCACTTTCCGAAGATGGGACTCAGACATATTTCCGCCGCAAAAACGCACATGACACTGGTAGTAAGAAAATAATGAGCTACGCACTCTAAAGAAGACAGTGGTTGCTTTGTTCGCATCGCGTGCAACGTAATACCCTTCCTTTTGTCAACACAGCAGGTGCAGACATATAGCCATGATAATGAAGTCAAATTCCCTGGCGTCCCCATTTCCACCCCAGGATGGCTATCAGGTAATGGCTGGGCTAGTATCCTTTGGCATTTCGGATGTGCAATGTCACGAGCCGCTCTGCCATAAGAAGCATATTGACTCTGATTGAATAAAGTGATCTATTTTTGATGTAAGTCTATTCATCACTTTACGACTTTTGTCTCTTACGACAGTTTCAAAAGTGAACGATAACGTTGTTCTCAAATCTTAATATAAATTAAAAGTTAAAATGTTTGAATGGAATTGCAAGAAAAGTAGGAAAAGAGTCCCAGATCAGATTAATGCCATCAAATTACTGATTAAACATTACATCAGTCTGTAAAATAATTGCAATAATATGTAACATAAGGATTTAAGATAAAGGATTTGAATAGTACTTAAAGTACAATATTGCACAATAAAACCTATACCATAGAGCCCTAAGGCCAAATTAATATGCATGCTATTATTTTGCCAGTTTTGCTGCTAAATTTTAACATTTGGATCATTTGAACTAGCTAATCTAGCAGATAACAAACAGAAACAGATAGCCTTCGCCTACATCCTCGTAAACTCAAAATTCAATGTATCCTAATGTCGATAATTTCTCATTATCATCATTTTGTTTAATTTATTTTTCTTGCATTTATTTTATTAACCATTTGTTTGTTTATGGGGTATAACTAAAACTAGCTTAAGCTATCTAAGTTTTTTGGCCACATGGCTCACAAGGTATACTTTTATAATGTATATTCTAAAATCTTATCTTCTTTTTAGGCCTAAAGGTTAACTCTGTATGCATATTAATTTGGTCTTAGGGCGCTATGGTATAGCTTTTATTGTACTTTAAGTACTGTTTAAATCCTTATCTTACATACTATTGTAATTTTTTTATATATATAAAATCCAAAGAGCTTTTTCAACACGTGAATTTGCAATATTGAATGAAAGGATAACAGGAAATCATTCTTTTTAAATCATGTGGTTAAACGTCCTCCAAAAAAAATTAACGGAAGAGTAAAGTTGTATTTGCTTGGAACAAACTTGGTATTTAACTGCTGATTAAAAAAAAAAAAAAAAAAAAAAAATATTAACTGACACTACACATAATTTTGATACACAAGGAGAAATTTTTGAAGCATCGACTAATCAGGTACGTTCGCTAGTTCTTACTTAATGATTCGGTTTTTCATGTACATTATGTGTATACAATTAAATATGTATTTATTCACTGGTAGATTTACATGCTGTGCGGGCTGAAGCGTGTTTTAAGTTAGCTACGGTGATTAAATTAAAGGAAATTAGGATCAGGTGTCTGGTAGAATATTTTGTTCAATTTGTTTAAATTTAATTTCAGTAATTTTTTAATTTTATTTCAGTAATTTTGTGAAATTAATTTCTACAATGTTTTGTATATTTAATTAACTTTTATGAAGTATTTCTCAAGTTAAATTCTTTCCGGTAACTCCAATAGCTTAATTTTAAATTCACTAGTAGATAAAGTTTTGGTAATAGTTTATTTAAATTTCTGAAATACTTTGTTAATCCTCTAGCTGGCTCATAATTAAGTCTCACCATCTGACACAAACGAGTCCTCCAAGGAAATGTTTCGAAAAAAAGGCAATAAATTATTTAAAATTTAGCATTTCTTAATGTATTCATTATCTTCATAGTATAGTGGAAATATGCAAAAAATGCATATCTTAATCGTTATTTTAATTTTTTTTTATAAATTAACATTAAACCAGAATTAAAAATTACCACAATAGCAAACTGATAATTTCCTTAAAATATATTTTTGTCATACATGTCAAAAATATCTTAAAATATGAACTTGTAAATAAGACTTAAGTTTTTCAATATATGCGTTGTTTTAAAAAAAATTTTAAAATTTCTTAAAGCAATTATAGAATTTGAGAGTCAGAATTCCGTCACTTTCCTTGGACTTCATTAAATTTCCACAATCAAGCGCACATAATACAATGTGGATCAGATTGCAAATCTGCAAATGTAATCAATAACATTATACACTGATGTAATAATAAATGTTTACTATCTTATTTTTTAGCATTGTGTTAACAATAATAAAAACTAAATTGATTTTTTAGTATTTTAGTAACTACCGCAGTCACTAATGGTCCACATAAGGAATTGAAGTGCCGATGTATTCGAAATTTTCGTGTAATATCAGCGGCCCATTAGCGACTGTTGTATATTAGCTTGCCAAGCTGTAATAGCTGAACACTACCACTAAAAACTGGCTAAAAGACTAAATTTCCAAATTTTTATTTTTTCGGTGTTTTGCGTATGCCGTCTCGCCCAACAAATTTAATTTCTGTAATATACTGTAAATTAATTTTGTAATATTTAAGTTCAAATTTTACCTAAATAATGGCTATTACAAGACCACTTACGATACCTTGGCCAAGGAAATCATGACACACACATGCATGTGACATTTTTCGTGAATTCGTTGCTTGTACAGCCTGTGGCATGTACAAGCGACAAAACTCAGTTGACGATTGTTTCCTTTGCTCTCGATGTACGGAGCGTACCGATCTCAAAACTTGGTGCATTACTAGAAGAATTTTAATCACTGAGAAAACGGGTGCTTTTCCAAGAAACAAAGTAACTGGTAACAAAGTATGGCACGGCAAATTCCTAATTAAAAACTGCATGACTGACTTAGAATTATCCAGCAATATAAACTCCAAATTGCTTACCGACTCATTTACATTATATGAAATAGGAAGTTCAGAGGATAAAAATATAATTAGAAACAGCGAATATTTCGAATTGGACAATTAACAATTATCCAAGATCGACTGTAGTCAACCCTCTAATACAGGCCCGGGCCACATGCGGCCCGCGAGCTTTAATTGTATTTTCGAAAAAAGTTTACTTATTTTATGCCTTTTGCGACGCCTTTTTGAAAAATAAATTTGTATACGTAATACATTATAGAATTTGTCGACTTGTAAATTGTTTTATCTCTGTATTGTTCAAATTGAGATGAATTTGAAATTATGCGCGAACTGGAACGAGCCAACGGGCGCTTTTATAACGGTATAATTTGCGATTAGAGAAAGATTACTTTGCGAAAGTGCAAAAGTAATCTTTCTCATCCGGCAGATCTCCACAACTAATAAATACAGAGTACAGTATTAACTCTGTGATCATCGAAAGGTGTGACCAAGTTAACGACTTGGGGATTCTCTTCTCCAGCAGTGCTAAATTCGATGCTCATGTCCTTAAAATCACTAGCATTCAAAACACTGGGATTCATCAAACGGAACACATACAAGTTCAAAAACTACAGATATGCGGTTATCCTTTATAAAACTATTGTTCTGCCAATCCTTGAATTCAGTTCACCCATCTGGAATCCTCACACAAAGACTTTAACCAACAAAATTGAAGCAGTCCAAAAACATTTTTGTCCGTTACCTTACGTACCGCAATCCACTATTCTATCACTCAGTGTATTATGAATCGCTGGTGATTACTTTCATCTGAGGCCTCTGTGCACCAGAAGAGTTACTGCTGACATCACCCTTCTAGCCAACGTAATCACTGGAACTTATGAAGCATCTGATATCCTTAGCAAAATCAACTTCAGTGCTCCTTGCAGACAAGTCAGGAACCTTACACTGTTTCGCCTTGACTCGGCCACCACGGACTTTATGAAGTTCAGTCCAGTGAATAGAATCAGAAAATCAGCAAATGACCCTCTCATTGACTTCTTTGACAACTTCCAATCACTGAACTCCATCCACAAGTTTGCCTCTTCTCTTAAACTGCAAAGTGACTAGCTCTGATCTAATTATTGTAGTTTATTAGTGTTACGTGTTTTATTGTTTTTCTCTTCTCTGATTAATTATTACTTGTATTACCGATAACTTAATGCAATCCTCTTTTGTACATATGAATTTTGAATTTTGTACATAATATTTGAATCTAAATCAATGTCTATCTTCCTGTTGGATTTCATATTATTGTTATTATGTTTATTGTTCTAATCTCAGATACACTGTTAATGGTTACCTGTTGTGTATCCTGTTATTAATAAAATAAAAAAATAAAATAATTATAAACGAACAGCGCGAAACTACGGTAACAGACAACCGGTGATTACAACGGCTTTGCTGCGGTGGCGGAGTAATAGGATAAGACTGCTGACCGGCCGCAGTTCCAATCTGTTTTCTCTGACGGTCATCCCGCAGTTAGTTATTTTCGGTTATTATCTTGGTGCCAGCAGCGATAAAAATAATATTTACGCCGTTTTAAAAATAGTGTCTTCAATGAAGAGTGGAACACACAATTTTTTTGCTAACATAAATAACAAGACTTTGTCTCATCTGCCGGGAGAGTATCTGTGTTGAAAGAATACAATATTAAGACATTTCACTACTAAACGTTCCGAATATGGTGCCAATTTAACTCCGGAAGCGGGAAAGGAAACTGCTGATGGATGATTCAAAATTTATCTAGACAACAAAATGTGTTTACGCGGCTAACTAAGGAACAAGAAGCTACTATAGAGGCAAGTTTTGTTATTTCTCATATAATTGCAAAAAGCAAGGAGCCTTTTTCTGATGGAGGCTATATTAAAGAATGTATGACTGAAGCTTGTGGAATTATGTCCGGACATTAAACACAAATTTGAGAATATAAGTTTATCTCGGCGAACCGTAGTAAGAAGAATATATCGAATATATATTCTTCTTAATTGAATTTATTGAATATTTATTTATTTATTGAATATATCGATACAAATTTGAATGAGCAATTATTATCAGTATTAGAATCCATAACATAAAATAAATAAATTTTCTGTTTATACTCCGGGACGACCAAACGGTCAGAGGAGTTCACAAGATAGAGAGAATACAAGAAACAGCACCGTATTCAGCAGTCACGGGCTTGAATCCCGGTCACTCGAGGCACGTACTTATGCACCCGCGCGCCTGACCACTAGGCTACGGCGGCCTCATGGTACTCGATAGCTCTCGACGAAAGTACCCACCAAAAGAATACTGTACAGTTATTAATTTTCATACGTGAATGTACCTCTAATTTTGAAATTATTGAAGAGCTTCTTTCAATGGGATCTCTTAAAGACCAAACAACGGGCTGATATATTTGAAAAAGTTGAGAAATGCTTAACAAGATATAATTTACAATGGAGCAAAATGGTTAGCGTAACAACTGACGGAGCACCAAGTTTGACAGGTAAAAATGTTGGAGCGTTAAAGAAAATTCAGGTTAAAATTTGTGAAAATTATCCTGATTATAATTTAATTACAGTTCATTGTATTACACATCAAGTATTATGTAAAAATGTGTTATGTAATTCAAGATATTGAATCAGAGTACACAGATATTCCTTATCATAGCCAAATTCGATGGCTTAGCTTAGGAAAAGTTCTTCGACGAGTATGGGATCTTAAAGATGACATTGCATTTTTAAAACTGAAAAATATTATGGACTTTCCCGAATTAACTGATAATAACTGGATTTGTGATTTTGCGTTTACCTTGCACATCGTGACACTTAAATACTTTCAACACCGTGTTACAAGGGAAAAATTTATACGCCCATGATATGGTAAAAAGTTTGAATGGATTTCAATTAAAACTCCAGTTGTTCCTTCGCCATTTATTGATTAACAAGGTAGACCACTTTCCAACCATGAAGTTGCTGAAGATTCCAGAAAAAATAAATTTGAAAAATATTGTGAAATTATCAACGCGCTGAATGACGACTTTTCGCGAAGATTTGGCAACTTCCGAAAAATTGAGACAAGTTTGGCAACAGTGCGCGACCCATTTTCAATAGAAATTGATAGTGCACCGGGTGAACCACAACTTCAGATTGTAAATTTGCAGTGTGATGCCGATTTAAGGGAATTGCACCGTCGTGAGGAAATCTGTAAATTTTACAATACTCTTAATTCGGACAAATTCGACGAACTTAAAGATTTTGCCCGAAAAATGTTGGTTATTTTTGGATCAACCTATATATGTGAACAAACATTTTCCATCATGAATCTAAATTCTTTACAATCAAGCATCACCGATGAACATTTTACAAGCAGTTTTAAGAATCTCAACTACAAAATTAATCCCTGAAATTAAAAAATGTTAAAAGATGTAAAACAGTTCCATTCATCTCATTAAATTCTTGGTTGTTAAAGAATAATTTGTTATATTTCTTCATAACAAATAATATATATCTAAAAATATTTTTTTACGTGCGGCCCGCCTTCTTTTTGAATTCCTAATGTGGCCCTTCGGTCAGAAAGTTTGCCCAGGCCTGCTCTAATACCATATATTACTCAATCAATAGAAGGATTAATTTTATCGCGTGATCATATGTTCTGTGCCGTTCCACTTTATGCGACGTGCAGTAGCATAGCGCGCGTTTGGGTTGAACCCACATGATCTCTAAATGCGATTAATGATTGTATTCTTGTCAAAATCATTAGTTGTAAACTCTGACGTGTGCTAGTGTAAGATTATTCGTGTAATTAATAATAAAATATCTAATTATAAAAACAAAAATGATAACATATCAGTAGTGATATCATGTTCACGGGTAACCAATTGCAGCCTTTGCAGAAATTAAAACTGAAATCAACGCTTCACTAACGACCGCTTCCTGTCTCGTCTGTGCGGTGCCCAACTGTACTATTTCCTTTGATCTTATGTGTACAACTGAGGACAATGTGATCCAATAAATGCTTCAGTCTGTGTTATGAAAATAATTCACGGAGTGCACGAATACAGAAAGTTGGTTATGAAAGCAAAGATTGCTGTAATAGTTGAATACACATAGAAAAATTCTCGATTTTTTATTGACGCGTTACATCGTATCGCTTTAGTTTTCTCTCATAGATTACTTTTACTTTGAAAAACGTAATCAATCGATTTAAATGATGTATGGAAATGTTTCTAACTATTGAGAGAGAGAAAGAGATGATAACACCTTGAAAGAAAGGAAACTGGAATTACTGAGTTATAGTACTATAACTCATAGTTATAGTACTATGAGCTAATAGGCAATGTTTATTTATTATTACACATTAACTCATAGTATTATTATATCCTATGAGTTAATGAATAATAATAAATAAACATTACCTATTAAGTTCATCGTTGCACGTTTAAAGAATAATAAACAATGAACTTCTATATCAGTATAATACAAACACTAGTTGTATATTCGAACGAGAAATTCAGTCATCTGGAAATCTTGGAACTGTAATATGTGAGAAACTGCTTTCCAACTCGACTCAAGTTTTCTTCTGCTACTTGCGAGGAGAATATGATATCTTAATTGTCATCCCGCCATTGCATGTAACTGTACGTATTTTGTATGGCACGCAAGGCCCTGTCATTGTCCAGCTTGCCGTCGGATGGCGTAGTGGCCGTTTCTATTATAGATGAGGAAGTGAGCAGGTAAACCGATCATCGACGGCTACGCTCTCACCTGGGTGTGGCATCGACGAGTAGATGGCTGTCATCTGGTTTACTCTTTAATGATTGCCGTTCCTGTACTGTTGGGAGACGTTGCGACTAGAAGTGGGTCAGTGAATGCAGTGCGTGGGAGAAAGTGGTCTGAAGATTCAAATTTCTATCATCTCGGTAAGTTTACGAATAGTTATTGCAATATGCAAAATATTCATGATAGAATAATTCCCACGATAACGTAGAGAGCACAGTTCCCCGTTTAAAACAATTAGTTACATATGAACTTCTCTACCGATAGCGAACTACACAGAAACAGATAATTTTGTTAGTCTCTCTATGCTGTGAGATAACAGTAATGCCTTTATCTTATCTTAGTGAGAATTTATTAGGAATATGCGGATAACTTTTTCCGAGCACAACGCAGTAACAAGTGTCATTTACATGAAAATAAGCCGAGAATACTTTTCTAGGATTCCGTTAATTATATTCAGATAACACACGAATTTCTAGTGTGTAAGGATATGCTAAATATTTCTTAAAATATTGAAGTAACTTGTATCTTATTTAATAACTGTTTATTCAAATTATTATTATTATTAAATCCTTTATTGCGTGTTTCGATGTTTACAAAGACTTTGGGAAAATAAACAATGCAGTAGTACCCATCAACCTGAATAGTCGTGGCCATGGGTTAACACAAATAATTAGACATATCGTTGAGTAACAACTTCTCCATTCAGTGACATTCATGACAGCAGTGTCACAAACACCATGGCATGAATAAAAGCAAAGAACTAAATTCCTATGATTTCGTTAGTTATAAATACGGATACTGTGCTCAAATGAGTCAGTGAAACTAACAAGCCATTTTATCTATTTAATTTGTGGAAGGATAAATAAATGCACCATAAATACTTAACACAGTGATTTCGACCTTTTAACATATACCTATATAATAATTTTATTCTTTATATAGATGTACTAAATAAAGATCAATTATAGATCACCACAAAATTAAAAAAATAAGGTACAATGGATACCGTACACCGTTTTATAATGAAAGAAATGTATAAATTAAAAAATAACAATAACTTTAAGTAACTTAAACCCAAATTACACGGCACCCCAAGAATGTTGTGGCGGCACCCCGGTTGAAAACCACTTGTAAAGCGTGGCAAAATACCTGGTCTACCTCTACTTTGGGTAGGGAGACCTTTAAGTTTTTTTTCCCGAAGTTCTTGATTACGACAAGAAAATGGACTAGTTTAATCCTGGCTTATACGTTACGTTTTTATATACCGGTCATGGCAGTCTTAACTTTAAATTGTTCTCACTAGGATTAAGTAACACTTCTCTCTGTAGTTGGGGTGTTCAAGAAACTGTTGAGCGCCCCGTCTCTCATTGTCCCTTGTACGATGATTTAAGACTGGACTTTCAACTTCCCACAAATGTATTTGACTGCTCTGAACTGCCAAGATCGGCTAACTGTTCTGAATATTATACTGCCTTCTCCACCTATGCAGAGAAATTGTTTAAACGGAGAAAACGTATTCCTAATCCTGAGGTTCAGTCAAATGCTAGGCTGTTTCTTTGTGTCTTGATCAGTCTGCTGGACTGTGAAGCCCAGTATTTATTTATGTATCATCACTGTATATAGTCTTATGTATAATTAATCATTTTATATAGTTGTTATAAATTGTACACAATGTATAGATTACTTTCAGCGGCGAATAGGGGAAACCCTGGAGCACGCCAAAAAATAAAATGCTTTGGCTTTTTTGACTTTGATTACAAGACACTATAAGCAATGTGACGTGAAGAACATCCTTAACGTAAAGCAACAATAGCGCTCTTTCTTCGTGGAGTCAACTGCACGTAACTCTCCATCCTGACACAAGCAAGGAAGTGCATTATGGACACAAAAGCAGATGTGCCAACAACTAATAAACAACAACAATAAGCAAAGAATGACTTCAACTCTTGCAGAGGTTGCTTATATAACCTAAAGTAACATCTGATGCAATATTACGTCATCACCTACGCGTGTCAATATTATCTGATGCAATCTGTAAGAAATATTGCCATATACTTACGTTATTCGGATGACAATTACAATTTTTTTAAAGGGTTGATGCATTTTCTTTGAACACCAGTGTAGTTACAAGATATATAGAAATACACAGAGGTTTAAACAATTAAACATGAACAGGATATAAGAAAATTACTGAATAAGGATGAGAAATGTCCCTTAAAAACAAACACAGATAAAGGCTGGCTGCAGCAGAGGTATTTAAGATGTCATGTATTGGAGTTAAAGACAAAAGCAAATTAGTAAAAAAAAAAAAAAAAAAAAAAAAACACACTAACACTAAAGGATCCTAGCTTTAGTTGCCGTGATGAGCAAAATACCTCTAACCTAACCAATGCTGCATGATGAGATGAAAGGTCATAGTCGTTAAAGGGAAAGGTGTCAGTTCTGATTTCAAGAAAGGAGACCATGACAGTTTAAGGTGCTATATGGTCGTCAATTGTGCAGTTCGGAGGGCGAATACATTACAATTATAGAATATCTTATAAACAATAGTTCCAGAAGGCTTCAATGCATATATACCATTAAGAAAATATAATGAGAATGGTGCGATGGCTGAATACGGAGCTGGTCAGTTCAGCAGAGCAGAAAAATATGGCAAAGAAAAGTTAGAGCAATGACCGAAGACTCAAAAAGCTACACGTTTGATCTGTGATAAAAGTAAAGTAAAGTGCAGCCATTATCAACCCACTGCAGGATGGAAGCCTCCTCAACAATTCATGCTGAGGGAAATGGACCATAATCTGCCACGCTGGTCCAGTGCGGGTTGGCAGATCGACCGTATTCAGCAGTCAGGGGCTTGAACCCCTGTCTACTCAAGGAGCGTGTGCTACTGCACTCCCGCTCCTGCCCACTCGGCTACGGAGGTGATAGTGCTCTAGAAAAGGCAATGGCCGAGTATGGGAAGTCATGGACTAAGAGAGCAAACAACGAAGTAAAAGATTTATGTATGTGAATACAAATGGAAAATAATAAATCATTCTTCTGTAATTGGGTGTGGAGTAATCATATATAACTCACCTATTGCTGCTGTTGAATTTAACAGGAGAATATTCAATTTATCAGCGCCTCGATCTTTACAGGCGAAAACTATATACTGAGGACGAGCAGTTCGAAATTTCCGATATTGAAATTACAGAAGAGTGATTAGAAAACCTTTTGAGCCTAAAGGCAAATAAGGCTTGTGGATTTGATAATAGATGTGAGTTTTAAAATTCGTATTCCAGAACGAACAGGGCGTTGTTTTGTTTGTTTGTTTGTTTTTTCTCTTCCCTTGGGAGAGATGTCACAGATTTTGGAGGTTATTATTGAAAATAATAATGTGTTACAGGTTTGTCTTTATTGTGGACATAACAGCAGTACACTGCTATACTAAGGAGATTGCGTGTTCACATTGTGCAAGGAGGGAAAGGGGAGCACTCATCAAGAATGAAGCGAGGTATCAGAAACCAATCTGTGCAAATTGTCAACCTGTGAATTCATTGCACTCATTACAAAGCATGCAATAAACAGATTTCGGAGGGTTTATTGAATAATGTTACAGGTGTCTTTATTGTGTACATACACTGCTATACTAAGGAGACTGAGTGTTGACATTGTTCAAGGAGGGGAGGAGGAGGAGCACTCAAATCAGGAATGAAGCGAGGTATCAGAAACCAATCTGTAAATTGTCATATCAAGAATGTGAATCATGATTCATTGCACTCATTACAAAGCATGCAGTGTCCTTTTCATCTGTTAGTCTTTGGAGTACCTGAGAAAACGAACTGAGATTTACATATCACTTTGAATAAACAGATTGAGGATTAAAATATGATCATGAACATATATTCCTCTCTAAAATATAAAGGAAACTGGAGAAAGTCAGTTTTCATAAAAATGAAGTCTAGTTCTGGGTGGGAGAATGATAGCTGGGAGAACGATAAAGGCAACAGATGAATTAGGCAGAGAAATTTCAAGCCAGTGGGTTCCAAATTATAAGTCTCCTGACAAAAGGAATATCATAGAAAACATATGCACACGTGTACCACTTTGAAGCGAAAGGAAATCATAGAGAAAACAGACGAGATAACCGAGAAAAAGTTAGTGGGACCTGGCAGATTGCAGGCAGTTATGGACATAACTGGAACTAAGACGACATATATTTGTAAAAAGAATAAGGAAGTTTATGGGAGGTTCATATTTTTTTTTTAGATATTTTTTTCTGTTAGTTTGTCTATTCTTGATACATTCAATAGATGACGTGAAAGTGGAGGAGGAGACGTATAAATTGATGAAAATTTCGGTTATGGTGTACACACAGCAAGAATACTCAGCTCCTTAACATTACATGTCCTCGGAAATCCCCCCCCCCGTATAGACACTGCTCACACTCCCTCTATTCACTAACTGGAGATATAGAGGTAACGTTATCCACCAGAAGTCTGAATAACGTGAACAAAAAATTAACTCTGTTCTAATTCGATAAGCCGTTTTTGTCGAAAGATATATCGTTATAACTAAATTTTAATCTTCTACATGCATAATCACTGCCGCACATTATTTTTCGGGGGCTATATTTTAAATATTGTTTTAAAAAGAAAGCGCAAGAACATTATATATATATTTAATAGTCACGCGCCTGAACAACCATCACTCAAAGCGCGTGCACTTTTGTGTCCCGGTGTTGACCACTCGGCTACGGAGGCTCTTCGATATTTGTGGTGTGTTTTTTGTGTGTTTTTTTGTGTTTTGGGGATTTTAATTTGCAAGAATGCTAAATTTCTTCCCGACAGCATATTCATGACAATGATTTAACCCTTTAATTAACAAAGCACGGAAATACCTGTCAGCAGGGGAACGCGGCATCAGTGCCATTTCAATGAATCTCAAGTTGGCTTTAGTCCTTTGATATATAAAACTGGTGTAGATAAATTAGGCGAATACGTATGGCTACAAAATACTGGAATGATGAGATAACGTGGAAAATGAGCCGAAATCAAGGTAAGCCGTTTTCAGAATGTATAATACATCCTGCAGAACTCGTCACGAATTTATAGCAGTGATAAACCTATATTTCGGGGTTTTTTTCCGTGAACAATTTTAAACATACGCTGATGTCAACTTATAATGAAAAATAAGTTTATTTGAATCTTTACGCTAAACGATATTCATTAAGTCCTCGTTGTGCGTCTTAGCTACGTTCGTACAACCCCCACGAACAGACGACAGGCCTATCAACCTTCGTATGTGTTGCACAAAACACAAGCTTCAAAAAAGAAATAAAATTAGAAATATTTGCCTAGAAAGCATAGATATTTTTTCAGATCACTTTTAACAAAGCATAAAATTATTACCAAATAGAAAAACAAAAGGCAGCTCCCCCTCCTCGTCACTCTGTACACGTCTTGCCCTCTCTTCAACATAATTCGTGTTCTACAGTCGCAAATATTTTCTCCTTAGTATAAACCACGTATAAATAAACTAAAAACTGAACAGTTTATTTCTGCATGGACTCAGACACTATGGCCTCATTTTTCTTAAAGTAAGAACTGAGTTTCGGTTGTTTTATGTGAATTTCTCTTTTTCTTTCTCTCTCTCTCTTTTTCTCTTTCTTTCTCTCTCTCTTTTTCTCTTTCTTTCTCTCTCGGTAAAATTCATTGTATCAGTAAATCGCATTTAAAGCGATCAGACTAGCTTTAAAAGTTTCTTCATTAACACTTTCGCCAACCTTTCTTACACATACTTTAATATCATTATTGGTGGTGGTAGTAGTAGTAGTGGCATGTGATGCAAGAAAGCAAGGGTATGAGCTTAGGCATTATCACCAAAAAAAAAAAAATCACACCATTCCCTCCAAATGCCTGTCCAGTTCCTCCTTAAATTTATTCAACCTATCAACTTCCACAACGACAGATGGAAGTTTGTTCCAGCAATCAATCACCCGCTGGCTAAAGACAAATTTCCGCACATCTATTCTACATCTGTCTTTTCTTAATTTGAATTTATGCCCCCTTAGGTTCGTAATCTGAACAAGTGGAAGGATCCCATCAGAATTCAGCGTGCTCAACCCATTCAAGGCCTTATACACCTCAATCAGCGCACAGGTGCCTAGTCTCCAGCCACTGCAATTTGCAGAACTTAAGCCTCTCTTGATAACAGTCCCTTCATTCCCCTCACCAATCTTGTTGCCCTTCTCTGTACACGCTCAAGTAAATCTACATCCTTCCTAAAATGAAGCCTCTAGACCTGTACGCACTACTCAAGGCGTGGCCTGACCATTGCCTTATACAGAGGGATAATCACCTTCTCCCTGCTAGCAAAATTCCTATATATCATTGACAAAACCCCATGACCTGCCCTGTCTGCACTGCTCAGAAAACTTCATATCTGACACAATTACTCCCAGGTCTCTTTCATTTTCTACCACCTTAAGCGTAGTGCCACACAGTTGGTACATTTCTCTGGAGTTATTTCTACCCATACGCAGTACTTTGCATTTGTCAAGGTTAAACTTCAGTTGCCACTTCTTAGCCCATCTGCCCAAATTATCTAGATCCTATTGCAGTAGAACACTGCCATTACTGTCATTAACAACCCTGTCAACCTTTTGTATCATCTGCAAACTTCGACATTAAGCCTGATATACCTTCATCAATATCATTGATAAATATACAAAACAACAGTAGACCTAACAGCGAACCCTGTGTGTCTCCACTAATAACATTAGTCCACGAAGAGCAGCACCCATTGATTACCACCCTGTCTTCTCCCACTTAACCATCCTTTTATCCATTGTAGCAATTTACCCTTAATACCATTCTGCTCCAATTTGTACAGTAGTCTTCCATGTGCAACAGTGTCAAAAGCTTTCCTGAAATCCAATTATATGATATCAAAATTATTTTTTGCATCCAGTTCCTTTGTAACCACATCATAATATCCTATCAAATTTGTCAGACAACACTTTCCCTTAACAAACCCATGCTGTGTATGAATTATTGCTGCAGTCTTGTCTAGATGATCCTGCAATGCATCTTTAACCAGTGACTCCATTATTTTACCCAGAACAGAAGTTAAACTTACTGGTCTGTAATTACTCGTGTCGCCCTTCGATCCCCCTTTGTGAATTGGGGATACATTTTCACATCTCCAGTCCGTGGACCCCCCCCCCCAGTCCAAGGATGCTCTCATAATTATGGCTAAGGGTTTGCTTAGTTGCTTTGTCGCCTCCTTTAATATAACTGGATAGATCCCAACCACCCCAGGTGCTTTTCTTATGTTTAACTTCAACAATTTCTCCTCCACTTTGCTTTCAGTTATTACAAAATCATTAAGTATCCTGCTACAATTTGATAACCTTCTGCCATTTTCAAACCTTAATAATTCCTCAATGTAGATGCAAAATACTCATTCAGTTTGTTTGCTATCTGAGAATGATCATAAACACTCGAACCATCGATGTCAAGTGGACCAATCAGATTCATCCTCTTCCTTTTAGAGTTTATATAAGTAAAGAAATCCTTGCTGTTTTTCTTAGCATCTTTTGCCAAGAATTTCTCGTAACCTGCCTTCGCCTGCCTAACCTCCTTTGTGACCTGATTACAGACTAGCTTATATATGCCAGAGGCTTCTGAGTCGCTTGAAAATTTATATCCATCCAATGCATTTTTCTTCTCTGTTACGAGTCTCATTAGTTCATTAGATAACCATTTAGGGATTTTAGGCCTAAACCTTGAACAATATTTCTTAATAGGTATGAAACTTTTAGTAGCTTCCACGATTAATTCCTTGAATGCTTCCCACTTAGAATTTACTGTTGGTAACATCGTCAGTTGATCCCACTGTACACAATTTAAAAACTGTCGGAAACCACTGTACTCGCCTTTACGGAAGCAAAAACCCTTTCCTTTACCCCTGATGGTAATTAAATCTAAGTAAATCCCACATCAGTACACTGTGATCACTGCCACCTAGTGGTTCCTTTATCTGAAAATTCTTAATACACGAATGATCACTGCTGATAAGCAGATCAAGATTATTACTTTCTCTGGTTGCCTCTCGAACATGCTGCTGCAGAAAACAATCATCCAATAAATCCACAAAATACTGACTAGTGTGTGAGTGACCATCCCACAAGTTCCAGTCAATATCTGGGAAGTTAAAATCCCCCGTTATAAGACATTCCGATTTACTAGCCCACTCTATTTCTCTGTACAGTTGTTCATTGTACTGATTCGAGTCATTAGGCTAATAACACACTCCTACTCTTATTTTTGCTTTCGCAGTGCTTATGTCACACCAAACTGACTCAACTGTGCACTGTTCATCTATATCAACTGGATGCACTTCTTTTGATTTTGTTTTTCTTAATTAACAGCATAATACCTCCTCCCTGTCTATCCTTTCCTTATATCTGTGTGACACCGTCTCTGGTATCCCAACAATATCCGCCTTTGATGTCTTGACCAACGCTTCAAATTCATCAAATTTATTTACTATACTTCTAGCATTGGTATACATGCAAGCATGCATGCTCCTACTCCTAGTTACCCTAACACATCCCATATACCCACCTATTTCAGGATGACTGCCATCCGTCCCTGAAACCCCCAACACCCCACGCTCCAGGTCGCTACTTATTCTAATAGAAGTTGTGCAAGAATCACCTTCACCTCTGCCTAAGGCTACTGTTAAACTGTTAGTCCTTGTATCCCCCAAGCTATCAGTTTTTCGACCCACCCAACACTGCCTAGATAGCATCAGCAAATATTCTTGCACCCTTTCTATTTAAGTGTATCCCATCCCTATAGAAGCAGTCTCTCCTGTTAGCAAGTACAGTCCAGTCTGAAAAAAATTCTACCCCTTGAGCCTTGCACATTCTTTACAGGGCCGAATTGATCGACAAGGCTCTCATCATATGCTCCCTTCTATCGTGTCTGGGCAGAAGTGCAGGCACTTTCAAATTCAACCCTAATTCTCGGCTTTTGTTCAACAGTGACCTGTACTTGTTAAGTAATTCTGCGTCTCCTAATATCATTAGTGCCAACGTGTACAACTATATCATCTTTTGTGCCCTTAAAAGATGATACCGCTCTACAACGTCATCAACCTTTGCCCCTGGCAGACATACCCTGGTACTGTTCCACCTATCCTTTTTACAAAGCATGTTTCCCGTTTCCCTGACAATAGTCACCGCTGTGTTGCGTGATGACCAAGTGCAAGCTCTGGCGTTGATGTGGGCAGCTGAGAGCCTGATGGCCCTCAATTTAGATCTTTCAAGGGCATCCACCCTGTCCTTCAAACTCTCATATAGGCCCATAACGCTACGTTGTCGCCTGATTTCCTTATACTTCTTACATCGCGCACACACAAATACATCCCCCATAGCAATATCATGTTCCGTTTCAGAGAGTTCGGCAACCATTTCACAAGTCGCACATCTGTTTAGGCTCTGATGCGTTGGAGAATCGCCCCCCCCTCAGTTCTCCCCCGAGTCACAGCACTCCTGCCACTTTGTGCCCGTTGCTTTGCTGCTCTAGTTTGGGACATGATACTTTAAATTAATAAAATCAATAAATTAATTAAATGTCAATACTACGCTATCTAATAGACCATGCACAACCCTGTACCTGAGCAGATGCACAGGCCGTGAGTTCAAACCTGCCATACAACAGCGAATTCGCCATTGGTAAAACATTAGTTAATTTATAAGACAGCAGGTATAACTTCACCTACTGTACTTCAGTCTCTGATAACAAAATCTGAACTAATGATAAGCATAATTAAGAGATCATAATCGATTATGAAATTTGCATAATCTGTCATGGATTTTTGATAATCGAATGGAAAAAGTATAAATGTAACTGGCTGAGGGGGGGGGGAGATGAAGTTTTTTTTAATTTTATTTATTTTTTTTTTATTTTAATCGATTACTTTAATAAACGAAATAAACGATTACAGATCATTAAATTATGCCCACCATTAATCTGAACATACCAGGTTATGCAACTGTTACTGTATATCTAACCAGCCACTTATCATTCCCGGAATGTATGTTAAGTAAATGTATTCCAGATAACAAACTGTAAAAATGTACATTCATTAGAGTTAACCTAATCGTGAAGCATATCTGATCCGAATATTATTTTCAGAATCGCAATGTTTCCGTAAACAAGCACTAAATTACACTTAAATTTCACTGACAAACTTGACATACCAACAGTACCCGCTCCAAAATGACTAGAACCAGAAAATAATTCCTTCATAACCCAAGCTCAGCCAATTTTGACATTGATAACCACCGGGCCAGCAACATCTAAACATTGCAGACAACAAAAGGTTAAACCAGTACTCATCAGAAACTCTTATTAAGCATCTTTACAAGTTTTCGACCAAAACTAAGTCTCCGAAACAAGCTAGCATCTTCGAACAGTTTCTGTTATGTGGTTGTATTTGTGTATCTGAAACATGCCTCGACCCTGCCCAAGAGTTATTGACCTGGGCCATGCTAGCCGGATATTCAACGTTCTGCATATGACTCCATTCAGAGGGGATGAGAATCTCCAAATAATTTCAATCTACATCTCATCCATACTGCCTCCAATAACTCTCCACTCTACAAAGCCTTGGTGCCCTCTTGGGTAGTACAAGTGTGTTAATTGTCTGACGTAGGGCTTACAATACCGGGATCCCTTTCATTTTTTTTTCCGGTATTGATACAAAAAATACCGGTTTTTCGGTACTAATTTTAAAAAAATTGTTTATAATTTAATCACTTAAAGTTTATAAAATCACCTTTCTGTGATTATGACGTCGTTATCTCTACTAGCAAATGTTCGATAAATCATGGATAGGACACCATGCAACATTGCAACCTGAACACAATTCTCGGACAACTTCATGTCTGACCGTATCGTAACTCAAGTCCCGTTTCTCCACTACTGACTTTAGTTCAACTCCAAGTATATTATTTTGGGGTTGCTGTTCTCCAGGTGTATAAGACTTTGCATTTTGCTGAATTAAAGCATAGCTGCCACTTTTCTGACTATCGTGAAAGTCTATCTAGGTCACTCTGAAGAAGCTCTGCTTGGCGGCGATCATTAACTAGTCTACTGATCTTTACATCATCTGCAAGTTTAGACCTCACGCCCTCCATCTCTTCATAGATGTCATTTAAGATGATCAAAAACAACAGTGGTCCCAATACCTGATCCTTGGGGAACCTCACTACTTACATTAACCCAATCTGAGGAATAACCATTTATCGCAACCTCTGTCTGGTGCCCTCAAGCCATCGTGCTATCCATCTAAGGATTTTCCCTATGATTCCAGCCTGCTCCAATTTATAAAGTAACCACCCATGTAGGACTGAGTCAAATGCTTTGCTGAAATCCAAATAAACAGTGTCGAAATTATTCCCTAAATCCAGCTCACGAGTGACCTGTCAAAATGGCTAATCAGATTTGTTAAACATGATTTTTCCCTTTACAAAACCATGATGTGTATCCTACAGAATTTCATTTCCATCTAAATGATCCTGAATTCCACCCTTGATCATTGCCTCCATGATTTTCCCTACTACTAAAGTTAGACTGGCCGGTCGGTAATTTCCCGTTACACTCTAGAACCGCCTTTATGTTCGAATTTACACCAATCCGACGGAATCTCTCCTGTCCAGTGATGCTCTCATAACTAGTCTTAATGGTTCAATGCGCACTCCCTTGCCGCCTCGTTTAAGATTATAGGGTATATGCCATCAACCACAGGAGCCTTACTCACCTGTAGGCGCGAAAGTTCCAATGAAATAATCATTTGAAATTTCAACATCATTAGTTACATTTTTTTTTTTCAACTTCACTTCCATAATATCTCATTGACAGAGGGTTTTTTTTTATATAAATACCGATGCAAAGTAACTGAGTTAATCTGCAACTTCAGCTTTGGTATCTAATACTGTCCCACGTCCTAATACTGTCATAAGTGTCCAATCTGATTTGTCCTTCTGTTCTTTGCATTTATATATGTGAAGAATTCCTTAACTGCACTCTTTGCTCTCTTATTTATTCCTTATCCCCACTCTTTGCTCGGCGCCTCCGTAGCCAGGTGGGAAGGAGCAGCAGTGCGTAGCATACGCTTCTTGATCAGACCGGGGTTTGAGCCCGTCACCACCAAATACGGAGGGTGCGGAAAGGTCAGGGAATGACCACCGCATATTCTCGGAGAAATATGGCCTTAGTTGCTAATGCTCCTAAAAACCAAATAACAACAACTCTTTGCTCTCTGCCAAACTCAGTAAAGATACTACAGTGAAAATTATACTTCGCTTAATAAAACGTCTTTCTCCTTCAGAAAATGAACATAATTCAACCATGGAAGACAAACATGGAACAAAACATCACTGTTCCGCAAATTCTTTCCAAAATAAGAAATTGCTTGACTCCAATGAGATTTTAAAAGATGAACTTGAGTCGGAAATTAATGAAATACTTTCCGTAGTCAGGAGCGGGAGTGCAGTAGCACACGCTGTTTGAGTAGACCGGGGTTCAAGCCCCTGACTGCTTAATACGGTCGAACTGCCAACCCGCACTGGACCAGCGTGGCAGATTATGGTCCATTTCTCTCAGCATGAATTGTTGATGAGGCTTCCATCCCAGCGGGTTGATAATGGCTGCACTTTACCTTTTTTTTTTTTAACTATTTTTGCTAAAAACGTTTTATGCCTAGAAAATATGGACTAAGATCGTCTACGATTGTTTCAGTATAATAGCACTAGAATAGAATCCGAAAGGGCGTTTTCTGCCGCTAATCAAATACTGTATGCACCAAAATTAGATCCATTTTGAACGATCATAATATTGATTGCTTATGTTTCTTGAGAGCTCGCTTTATTCAGACAGGTAGTGTGGATAACTGAACTTTGCAGTAACAATATGTATTTTTTTTTTTTTTAGAATAACTATATTTAATGATTTTTTTTTTAATGATCGAAGGACAGTTGCAATTTCAAGTAATTGTAAATTATTGTCTTAGATAATGTTTACTTGACACCAAAAGTTATAATTAAATATTTAATTATAGTATGTAATTATAGAGCAAATGAGTGGGGATAGTATTAGTAAAGTCGAATGATAGAAAGAAGCGAGCCGTCCAATATATAAAAGAATATTAAAATAAGTTGCTTTTTATCAATCGTATTTCTCACAATATCTATGTTTTCGTGGCACTGTTCTTCCAAACATTCAGGTTATTCAATTTACAATTTTACTGCTGGCGCATACTTTGTCTAATAAACACAAGGTTTTTAAAAAAATTACTTTCTTTTCTTATGTTTTATGTATAATTAATTTTACTTACATATTATGTATAACATTTAAATTTCCGCATTTAAACATGATTTACGAGTTAATTTTTTTACTGTTTTTAACAATTTCAGTTTCAACATTGTTTTTTAATGATTCTTATAGTGACTACTAGATGGCACCATATCATGGTTGCCACCTTGTCTCCAGTTGCTTCACAGAGAAACAGCTGTGCACATCAATTGGTAGTTAATTGCGACTACCAGTTGATGGCCCCAACCGTAGTAGTTTGTGAAATCGGTTTTATATAAAATATTTGCTTTTTGAAATTACATTAAAAGGAAGATGGAATTTTACGAATAATGTTCAGTGTAAAATATATCTCTAGGTCGAGGAAAGCGATGCACGTTTTACAACTAAGCTATTTAACATTATTTCCTGAGTAAAAAAAAACAGTAAATAAAATGTAACTTATGAATAAGTTACATATGCACTCAGTAATCGAAGGTCAATTAGCTCATCTCTTTATTTCATTCATTAATCTTCATCTTTTTTTTTTTTATCCTTTTTCTTTTGGTTGATTGTATAAGCTTGCATTATATGCCTCTACTAATGCTAACATCAGAAGTTTTGCCATATCCTTATGAAACTTCTCAGGACATAGTAAAAATGTCATTCTGAAACAGAATCCCTTCTAGTTGGAGCCACATCCAAGCAATTTGTTTAATCATCATCAATCATATTCCCAGATCGCCGGTTTACAGAAAAAAATATTCCTGATTACTAACTCGTATTTTCTACTTTAAATATTACAGATAATAACGTACCATAAACGCAATTTCTCATTACGACCTTTCGAGTGGCATTGTCTTCGTATATGCAAAATTCGAGGAAAACATCGTACAATTATTCAAAACGAAGTGGTAAAAAAAATTAAATATTGTACTATTATTATTTATCAAATTCTAATAAATAAATTTTTATTATTACCACCAAATAAAATTATGTATATTATTATTATTGAAAAATTAAAGATTTAATTTTTAATTCTTTACACGAGAAGCTGAATTATATTCAGCTTTTCGGCCTACTAGAATATGAGTACAGTGGTCGTTTATTATTAAAATCATTTAATAAGCGAGCTTTAAAATGACAAAAGCCTCCATTCTTTACGAAAAACAAACTGTTTTTTTTTTCTTCGATATCCCGAAGGACCTAAATAAATAATAATAAAAAAAATTTAAAAAGTGCCGGTTTTACCGTATGATGAAAAAAATCACAATTAAGCATAGGCATCCTGCCAGCAATACAGAATAATAAAGTGTTACTTGTACTTTTGTGATGTTTATTCGGATTTTAAAAAAATTATTACCTATAAGTATACAATAAAATGTGCTTTTAAAATTAATAATTAAAGAAAGTAAACCAAACAATTTCATTGGCTGTTTCGTGCCACGAGCAGTCCCGTCTGTCATGCTCACCAGACAACGCCCAGGTGGTTAATTTCTTAACTAAATGTGAGAGGATGAGGTTATTTATAAATAATTTATAGGGTCCTGAATTATCATCGTTTAAGGCTTTCAAGAAGCAGCATTAATAAATTCAGTACTGATTCATAGAAAAAGTTGGCTTTTATTAAGACAATAAATCTGAGCCTTAAAGATGAACATGAAGCGTAATATGATATTTACAGTACCAAATATTCTAATACGACACGGCTGGTCTAACATTATTGATTTTAAAAATGATAAATACTTGAATGGTGTTATATTAAAGACTAATACAAAAACATGCAAGTAGTTTTTCAGTTAACATGCAGTTCAGTTTATATTATCAGTAAAGTTGCAGAGTTTTTTTTTTTTTTCACAGGGTATTCATTTTTAACTTAGAAAACTCGGTTTAGGCTGAAACTTTAGTTCTGAATGGTATCAGCAAAGGTAAAGCCATATAATGCAAGAAAATGAATATTTTTTGCATCAGCTAAGAAAATAAAATAAAAATAGCAAAATATACAATACTAATACTATTAAGATTCCCACAAGATAACGATTCAGTTCCGCTTTGAACTTATGCCAGAGTAAATGTCTCTACCTTGTTGGAAGGCAAATTATTCCGCTGTCCATACGTGAACTTGATGAGATCCACTTCTGTAATTCCTAGATTTTTATAATCGTCATCCTCCCCGGTATTGGCTCAACTACAAGGGAGAACAGACCTTCCTCATCGACTTTACTCAACACTTTCAGAGCTGTAAAGGGACATTTCTTTGGAAGTAAACTGATATTAATAATAAAATACGATTCAATGAGATCTCCTTTAGAAGTCCAGCTGTTAAACTTTGCAGTCCACACCTTCGAAGCCGTTTTTCCCATGCGTATCGATTTGTGCTCATCACTGATCTGGTCGCTCTTGTTTTAAATCCTATCCCAAAAGGATTTTTCCCCCTTTTGGCGCGGCTTCCAGACCTGAATAGAATATTTCAAATGTGATCTAATTACAGTCTTGTATAGAGGCATAATGATACGTCCTTAGTAGCAAAGGCGAGTAGAACTCAATTTTTTCCCCTTCTGAAACCACTTTTGGCTCCACTCCTCGTAGCCAAGGGCATGATGTTTAAGACTATATATTGCACATGATCCAAGTCTTTCTGAAGCGGCATAATCTGACACGAATTGTTAAGCACCCTTCCCAAGTTCAAATTATTAGATAACTTCGTCAATATCATTTATGAAAATTAGAAATGGGAAGAGACCCAACACCAAGTCTTGACGGAGTTCACTTGCTACAAAGATTCAACCGGAAGAAGTACTACTTATTATGACCTTCTGTCTCTTATCTTTTAGCAGTCTATGTGGAATGATATGAAAAGCTTTACA
The DNA here is from genome assembly GCF_048544385.1 of Mastigoproctus giganteus. Classification (NCBI taxonomy): domain Eukaryota; kingdom Metazoa; phylum Arthropoda; class Arachnida; order Uropygi; family Thelyphonidae; genus Mastigoproctus; species Mastigoproctus giganteus. Next base: position 179,530,510 of record NC_143575.1, on the reverse strand, counting down.
GAAGTCCAGACAGAGGTCAAAGCTTTTACCTTGAATGGATTTCGGGTACTTTTTTTTTTTTTTTGTCTAGATGATTCTGAATTGCATCTTTAACTGTAAACTCAATGATCTGCCCTATTACAGAAGGCAAAGCAAACTCACTGGCCTGTAGTTACCCAACTCGGCTTTAGCACCTTTCAATGGAAAGGTCAAAGATCAACCGGAACGTTCTAGAATAGTGATACGTCGGGAAGAAAGGTCGGAATGATTCTGAAAGGTTCTAGAACTATCAACGGGGTTCTCTAGAAACATTGGGTCTTCTGGAAACTTCTCTACCGGTATACACGGTGTCTCAAAAATATTGGTATAACCGTTTAGGGGAGGTAGGTAATATCTAAAGGAATGTGAATCACATGGGAACCCATAACCGGAAACGTCACTGGAAAGTAGTAGCAGAAGCACAAGAAGCAGAAATGACACAAGACAGTAATTAGTGGCAAACATTTATTTGACATATTAACAATGGAGTACGAGATGGATGCATTTCATGATGTTACAACAGATGCTCGAAGATTCCACCATGAGACGCGATGCATGCGTGACACCGACGCAGCATGGATTGGCGGACACGGTCGAACACACCTGGAGTTTCTTTGACAGTAGCAGCAGCGCAGACGAGTCTCGCCACGAGATCCATTTCCGTCTCCACAGGCGATTACTACACGATAGATTTTAGGGGACCCCACAGAAAGAAATCAAGGCTCGATAAATCAGGTGAGCGTGGGGGCCAGGCAACGGGTCCACCACGGCCAATCCATCGACGCCAAAAACGCCTGTTCAAATGGTCACGAACACACCTTCCATAATGGGCAGGCGCCCCGTCATGTTGAAACCAAATGTTGCGTCTCACATTTGCTGGAACATCGTCAAGTAACCCTGGTAGAACTTGTTCATGCGGGATGGTAACAGGTATGGGCTGACTAAGCAGTCACCGACCATACCTGCCCACACATTTATTGCGAAGCGATGTTGTGCCGCATGTGGGCGCACACCGTGTGGGTTGTCGTGAGCACAAACATGAGCATTGTGCTGATTGAATAAGCCTTCCCGATGAAATAAGCCTCATCCGTGAACAAAACATAGGCTGGAAAATTCAAGTCTTGAACACTTTCTTGGAGAAATCACTACGCAAAAGCCACACGTGCAGGATGATCTTGGTGGAGCAGTAACTGAACCCTTTGGAGATGAAAGGGGTGCAAGGAATCGTCATGCCAGACACGCTGTACACTACAACGAGACACTTCTAAGGCAGAGGCAACGGCACGTGTGCTGGTAGTAGGATTATTCTGGACGGCATTCAACACACTTTCTTCCATGGCGGGAGTTCGCGTTACGTGGTCTGCCCGCACTACTCATGTTACCTCTAAATGATCCATAATCGCACAAATTTTGATGCACATGCGCAAACAAACGGTGGTCCGGTACATGTCTGTCTGGGAAGCGTCCTACATAAATTCGTTGAGCGGCTCGCCCATTGCCCTCTGCTAATCCATACACTAGGTGCATGTCTGCCAGCTCACAGTTCGTATATCGATGTACGCTCTTCGTGCGCGACTACCGCCCCGTCTTCCGACTTACGGTGACGTTTCCGGTTATATAAATAAAAATGCGATTCACATTCCTTTAGATGTTATCTACCTCCCCTAAACGTTTGTACCAATATTTTTGAGACACCTTGTATATACGAGTGGTCACCTCACCAAGCAAGCATTTTCGTATTTCAAGTGTTTCAGAGAGCGCGTGGCAAACAAGTGTTTAAGTGAATTAGTGTTTGTAAACAAGTGTTGTGTTTCAATTAGAAATAAAAATCTACAATTTCTTAATTGTGTTCTTATGTGTGCGTACCTCACTCAACCTTACATGAAATATGTCGCGTTCTTGCCGAAACAACAAACCTTGATATCTTTTGCTACATTTGTGGAGAAGTGGTATTAAAATCGCAGTGTGAGCCAATGTCACAGCATGTGCGAAAAGCCTATGAACTCTATTTTGGATGTAAGATCAGAGATCAAGGAAAAACATGGGCTCCAAAGATTTCCTATAGCTCATGTTCAAGAACATTAACAGGCTGGCTTAGAGGTAGTCATAAATGGATGCCCTTTGCTGTTCCGTTTATATGGCGGGAACCTTAAGACCACATAAACGATTGTTACTTTTGCATGAACAATATTTCTGTTTTTTCTGAGAAAACCAAGCATAAAGTAGAGTATCCCAACATACTTTCTACTGTAAAGCGGTTCCTCACGATGATCCGGTGCCATAGCCACCAGAAACTTATAGACTTTAATCTGATTCAGGATCGGAAAAGGAGTCTCCAGAAGATGCAGAGACCAGAACGAGTACAGATCCAGGCTTTTCAACTCTTGATATTGCAAAGCCGCATCTAATCACTCAGGCAGAATTGAACGATTTGGTCAGACATTTGGACCTCTCCAAAACCAAGGTTCAATTACTAGGATCACGGCTTCAGCAGTGTAATCTTCTCGAAAAGGGTTTAAAGGTGTCTTTTTATAGGAATATGCAACCTAACATACGACCTATTACTCCACGGATAGTGATTTGGTTTATTGTAACAATGTCCAGGAATTAATGATAGTTACATCCGTAGCACATCACCGAGCAGTGGAGGATTTTCAATGATTCATCCAAGGTCAGTCTGAAAGCAGTTTTACTCGATAATGGAAATATGTATCCATCTATACCATTCACCCACGCCGTTCACATTAAGGAAACATACGTAACCTGCAAAAAGTTTTTGCAAAAAAAATATGCTATCAAGAATGCAAATGGAATATCTGTATCGACCTAAAAGGGGTAGCTTTGATGACTGGGTTGGAAGGTGGATACACTAAATACTGTTGCTTTTTATGCGAGTGGGACAGCCCAGAGAAGGATTGCTACAACAGGGTAAAAAAATATGTCCCGACCGTTTAGAAACTAAACCAGGCCAGAAAAATGTAGCACATCCTCTTTTGGTGGGTAAGTCAAAAAGCTATTTGCCTCCATTGCACATCAAACTAGGTTTGATTAAAAAAAAAAAAAAAAAAAAAAATGAATATATATATATATATATATATATATATATATATTTGTGAAAGTGATGGATAAAAAAGGAGTTTCCTGTTTGAGGAAAACGCTTCCTAGAATCAGTGAGGCCAAGATAAAAGGGGGAATTTTTGTGGGTTCTAAAATCAAACTGCTATTCCAAGATGAGGAATTCACTAGAAAATTAAATGCTACGGAAATAAGAGCCTGGAAGGCATTCAAAAACGTCTGCCAGAACTTTTTCGGCAATAGGAAATCACAAAATTACAGTGAAATTGTGGATGAGCTAATTTTAGCGTACAGAGTGTTGGGATGCAACATGTTAAAGATTCATTTCCTACAATCCCATTTAGACTTAAACTTGTCTTCGATGAATACAGTGACAGATTTCACCACGATATTTCTGAAATGGGGAAATTAGTCTTAGTATGTTGGCAGACTACTGTTCGAATCTCGAACGGAAGACAACAATGGGCGATTATAAAAGACAAAGCAACAAAATTAAGTTTTTTTTTTATTAGATACATATTTTTGTAAATAGAATAAGATTAATAGGCCCCTTTTCAATATTTGTTACTGTATGTAACGTTTTCTTAAAATAATTGTTTTTTTTACTAGAAACTTAACTTTAATCCCTTCTCCCTTAATTGGTGTTAGAGCAATATGGTTACCATATCTGAATTGAGCAAGTCAAATCTACAAGAATCGCCTGAATTTTAACAAGGAGGGGAAAAAATGTTTTTTGCCGACCAGTGATGTCAGAGAGAAACATAACTTTGTTACACAAAGCAGTTATTTTATAGCATTTGAGAGCGATAGATGGCGCCAATAATTCAGCACTATTTAGAGATCCAAATACGTAAATGGTTGACGTCAAAGTTGAACGTGAAAAATTATTTTATGCTTAGTGTCTTCCTACAGTTACATATAACCAGGATATAAATATCCTAACGGTGATAACTATATAGCCTACAAAAAGGAAACAAAATTTACAACGGTAAATAAAATAGCAGAATACTGGCACCAAGGACATTGTAGGACCTCTCCTTATATAATATTTTTAAGATTCCCAACAATTAAGTATACTCTAACTCCAGTATATATGTTGGAGTACTTTAATACGAATAATGAACCGTTTCCTTCAATTTTTATTGCACTAATAAAATTTCAGGTTGGCAAATCAACAGGGATTTTCTTGCACATATACTGAGTTTTTAAAACCTAAGCAGCAACCACAAACGGAATATATTGCGCGACCTCTGAAAATATCGACTAAAACTTTAGAAGTGGAAACAGAAAATAACTGGCTAATTGGTTGATTTTTACAAATAACTAAGGTCATGAGGCGTCAATGCACTGTCTGTAAATTGCATGTATTCTATTATCCCCAAAACAAAATTTAAATGCAAGTTATTTTAACAGCGTCGGAGCTTGTTGCTCACATCCGTATGTATGTCCTTGAGGTTCTGGCACACATTCTCTTAGATATGCCACACGAGCTGTTCGTGCTACCTGGGAGTCTAAAACACTGATGAAACTGATATTCGGATGACACTCAAGTCAAATGAACCCAATTTGGCTGTGACAGCCAAATCCTCTGCTTGCACCTTCACGATGGTGGGACTGTTAGTAATCCTGGGTATAACCCCCATGGGCAAGCACACTGGATGCCCATGGGGGTTATACCATGGGCAAGCACACCCAGATGTGAACAAAAAGCAGGGGTCGAGGTGTGGTGCCCACACCACACGGAGAAATATATTCCCTCCCCTGTGTTACCAGGCAATACTATGTGGTAAATGACTGAAATCAACCAGTGCAATACCACCACTTTGCTTATTGGAGGCTTGAAGTGGTGGAACCCATGTTTAGTCTACAGAGCTAAGTTCCGGTCAACACTTCCCCATCTCTTCCATCATGAAGTATGACTGTCTTTTGAGGTTATGATGAACGCCATGGTAAGATCCAAGCTTCCTTGCATTTCGAGGGTACAGCTCTAAAACGGTGTTTGCAGGCCGGCCGCTAGTTAGTACATCAGACCGAACCTATTGATAACTCTCTAAGAGGCTTCCGGATCAGCTAATGTATAATCTTGCTACCTCTACTCTGCCAGCCAGGTGGGCAGGAGCAGCAGTGCGTAGCACACGCTTCTTAATTAGACCGGGGTTCGAGCCCGTGATCACCAAATACGGAGGATGCGGATAGGTCAGGAAATGACCACCGCATATCCCCGGAGCAATATGGCTTTTTCTCACAAACAACCCCGCCAGACAGTGACGGGAGGGAGTCAGAGTAGTATGCATGCGAGTGGCATTGTTCAAGCTGCGTTATGTCAAGGATCTGGATATATCCAAAAATTTCATTACTTCATACAACATGTCCCCTTCCCCACATACACAGTTTTTCTTACTATTGAATACATCATGAATTGTCAAACTAATAGAGCAAGCTTGTCTGCGAAAGAAATATATATAGTGTGTTCGTGTCTAACGGCACCAGCGGTTTCCCCCATCTCAGCGTGGTATACATTGTCGTGTGATACAGAACACTGTAAAGGCCAGAGATTTATGTGTATGGATTTTGTAAGTGTAGTGTCGTGTATCGTTGTTCTTCTGGCCATTTAGCCGCTAGACCCCTGCTGGGGCACAATGTTGTCCACGCTATGCCTCGTGGAGGCAGACCAGGTACACCAGCATTTAGATAGTTACTCAGGCAGGTCCTGCCCACTAATTTCCTGAGATTTCAGTGGCAAGGACCTAAAAAAAAAATTATAAATAAAAAAAATAAATAAATAATAAATAAAAAAAAATTTTTCATAGTATTGGGAAGCAGTCGCTGAAAGGTTAGGCCGAAAGTGGTTTTCGTATGCAGTTGGAATTTTGACTTTTTTCCCCCCCACTTGCAGTCTGCCAAACCCCCATGTACTTTTTCTGACAGAATCTCAGTTATCGGTTAATTCAACCACTGCTCACATCAATTGCCCAAACTATTCACTGTATGATTCCTTTCCTCAAAGGCGGTACTTGTTCATATGTATGTTCAGACATTCCCTATCAGAGATTGGTAATTCGGAATCTCCTCTTTTCGATCTTCTCTGGCTTAAAATCTCTATCATTTTGTCAAATTCATCTGTTGTCTCTACCATTCTCCCAACTCTACTAATCACTTGGAACTCTGACTTCCTCCCTTGGTGATTTTAATATTCACAACTCCAGACGGCTTCTGTTTTCTAGTCACACAGACCCAGCTGGTCTGTGTGACTAGAAAACTACCAGCATACCGGACAATCATAACCATACAGCCAAGCTTTTTCTCACAAACAACCCTTCTAAGTATACGAAGGTCGAAATGAGTGGTCCTTTAGGCACCACAGATCACAACTTGGTGATTCTCCACTCCAATGGAGCCTTTATCCCGTGGCTATTCCCAACCTCTTGCTTCGCATTACAAGAATGCAAAATGGGATGACTTGAGAGATTTCTTTTTTCTTTTCCTTGGTCGGATTACCGTTTCAAAACTTCTGATGTCAACATTTCCTCAGATCGTGTCATTAAAATTATTCTTGTAGCAATGGAATCCTTTATTCCACACTCCTCTCAAATCTCGTCCTTTATCTAAACCTTGGTTTTCCAATAAATGTGCTAAAGCTGTTCAAAAGAAGAATGTTGTATATCGAATGTTGCAAAGCAGTTAACAATCAGTTCAAACTAGATTTTGAACACGCTAAGAGTAGAAAATTGCTTCTTGCTCTAGTGGTAGCCGAGCATTCTGGTCTCCTGCCAAATCTATTGCCCAACTTTTGCCCGTCTCTGCTCCCACCTCTGTCAAAACCAGATGGTTCTATTGTCACTTCAGCGAAGGATAAAGCTTAATTTCCAACTCGTCTATTAATGATCTTGGTAAAACACCTCCCAACACGCTCCATTCAATGCCTCCTGTGGTCTTCCCTCAAAAGGATGTCAAAGATTGACGAATCTTGATGCTAAGAAAGCTTCAGGTCCTGGTGGTATTTCTCTACTTGTTCTCAAAACCTGTGCTCCCGAACATACTCCTGTTCTTTGTCGCCTTTTTTTCACTTTCTTATTCCAAAGGTGTTTTTCCTTCTGCTTGGAAATTTGCTAATATCCAGCCAGCTCCTAAAAAGGGTGACAAATCCCTCTCATCCAATTATCATTCCATTGCAATTACTTCTACTCTTTCTAAAGTAATGGAGAAATCAATTAACCGCCAACTCTTAAACTACCTAGAAACCTTCCGTCTGATCAACGATCGCCAGTATGGATTCCGTCAGTGTCGATCCACTGGTGATATTCTGGCTTACGTTACCCATTTATGGACAAATTCAATGGCAAAGTTCTGTGAAACACAAGCAGTTGCCCTTGACATCTCAAAAGCTTTCGATCGTGTTTGGCATAAAGTCTTCTAAACAAGCTTCCATCTTATGGTTTCCCAACTGTTTTTTGTAATTGGTTATCCAGTTTTCTATCGGACCGCTCACTGAGGGTGATGGTAGATGGCTCTCTGTCTTCTAACTTCTCCACTAATACTGGTGTCTCCCAAGGTTCAGTAATTTCCCCCACTCTTTTCCTCTTGTATATTAATGACCTTCTATTGACTGAAAATCCTATCCATAGTTTTGCTGATGATAGCATCGAAGATCATCTACCAATTCCTTAAATGGCGATCTTCAGGTAATTCTTCAGTGGGGCAAAGGCAGCTTAGTTGATTTCAATACTTCTACAACTCAGTCCTATCTTATATCTCGCAAAAAGGATTCTTCTGCTCCTATGCTTATCTTTGGTGACACTCAGGTTTCTCGGCAAGATATCTCTTTTGGCGATTACCCTGGCTTCTAATCTCTCTTGGCACGAGCACACAAATCGCAAATCCGCCCTATCATGGAATATTGTTCCCACATACGGAGACAATACAGAAGTTAGTCTAATGTCAATAAATATCTTCTTTCGTCTTCTCAAACTCTAACCTATGCACGGTACTAGTACTATAGGTTCTAAATACCCCTGGTGTTTGGAATTTCCATAAAATATTAAAATAAAAAAATTGTGTATCCGTATATGTGTACACTGCTCTACCATTAACATCCGGACACTGCTTCGCTCATCATAAGGGGTCGCTTCCTATCCAAGAACCACGAATCAGAAAAGGTCTGGTCTAGGACGCTGTGAAGGCTCAAAGATGGGCTGATAAGTTTGAAGTCGGCACATGTGGCGATCAGCTTTTGAATGTCTGCGAGTTAAAATGGGTCGGCATAGAGATCTTTCCGACTTTTTTTCAACGTGGAATGATTGTAGGGGCAAGGCTTGATGTGTCACCATCTCAAGAAAAGAGAACACGATTAAGTGCTCCCATTCTGTAATGTCACGAGTCTACCGTGACTGGCTCAGCAGCGGTCCAACAACCGGCCAAAGATTATACGTGGGACAGCCACGTGTTGTCTACACCCGTCGTGTGTATCGTATTGTGATGCAGCATAATGGCCCAACCACACCAATATCCATGGGCTATACGCCGGGTATTGGCTCGTATGGGCTATGACATTCGATGGCCGTAACGGATACCAATGCACACTGCAAGATGCAAGAAACTGTAGCTTGTGTGGACATATCAGCACCAACACTGGAACACCGACAGGTGGAAATAGATCGCTTGGTCTGATGAAACCCCTTTCCTACTCTATCATCCTGAGGTGTGCCCGCATTTGGAGGAAGAAACATGAGGCAATGGCACTCCGGATGCACTGTTGGTGTTCAATAGGCTGGAGGTGGTGTTATGGTTTGGGGCTGTTTAAGTTCTCTGATGATGAACACCCACCTAACTTTCTGTTGTCGCCGACCAAGTACATCCTCTTCGTGATGAGGGTATCCAGGCAACTCCGGCGTCTATCAAGAAAACAACGCGCCATGCCCCAAGGCCTGGCAGATTGCTACCAGGTTTCAGAACAAAATTTTCTGTCCTCACATGTTTGCCAACTCACCCGATCTCAAACAAATTGAGCATGTTTGTGACCTACTGGAAAAGGACATTTATGCTACCGACCATTCACCTCACAATGTAACGCGGAGTTAGCACTACCACGTGATATCGTACAACACGTTGTGGAATCCATGCCATAACGAGTACGGGTTGTATTACAGGCAAAACTGTCGTAAAGGTTAAATTTTCAGTACACGTTATTGGTTATTTCTGTAAATAAAGGTTATTGTAGATAATCAGGTGTCTACTAAGTTTGTCTGGAGTTTAACTTCAGACTGTATGTATAATTTTCAAACTTTGCATATTATTTCAACCTTCCGTATATAAGTAAAATTCGATGCAAATATCCCGGGTCCAGCCGGCATGTACTCTACTTGGAATCCATTGTACATGTAGCGCCTCAGTCTGTAAATAACACACCCTCCTGGTACATAGCCTTCCTGGTAGTGGTCCGCCTTTTTTATGGATAAATAAAATGATAATAATAATAGCAGAGCAGTGTATACGTACATGTTTATTTTTCTGTGGAAGTGTGTGTTCACGGGCCAATCTGCACGTTGCATGGACCTAAAAACCAGAAATAACTCAATTTATGCCGGGAATACCCTCCGCCCATCGCATGAGTAGACTAACTACATCCTCGATTTAATAGGACTTAAGGACAAGCGATGTCTAGCTACACGAGACAGAGCAATAATGACAGACTTTAGTGAAACACCAGAGAATAACTTCAGAAATTCCTCCAGTTGTAAGACGGGAAAAATCTAGGGAACAGGCATGATCCACAGTATTCTTCACGAAAGATGAAGTGAACATTTCAATAAGAATCCATGAAAATGCGGAACGGCTTCATGTTATTTAGCATTTTCATGGATTCTTATTAAAACCTTGAACAAACTCGAGGGCCGTTTAAGTACGACTAGGAAAAAAAATTGTTTTGACCCATCCATCACAGAGCACGTTATACACGAATTCTATCCTGAAACCAAATCTATGGATTGGCATCATCGAAATTCCCTACACAATAATCAAATAGACAATCTGTATTTAGAAAGAAATTTATTGAAGGGTGCCGTTCACGAACGAAAGTTTAGGTAGTGTGAAGCTATAGAACAAAGAATGTTGGAAACTAGTGTGTAAAGAACACAAATAAAAAAAATAATAAAACTTTTATATTATCTTTATTGCGAAAGAAAACTGGAGCAAAACTTTGAACTTCTAGTTTTATTTGCATTTATTTTATTTTACGTGCAGTTATTACCTACAGAAACTTTGATCTTCCTCCAAAAGATTATTGCGAACAACAAACCAGATCGGACCCTTATGTAATGGACGTGGAACAGTATTAGATACCCCAGCCGAAGTTGCAGATGAACTCAACAGTTACTTTGCATCGATATTTACAGAAGAAAAACCCTTCACGTCAATGAGAAATTCTGGGAGTGAAGTTGAAAAAGAAAAATGCAATTAATGATGTCGAAATTACGTTTTTATTTAATGAAAAAATTTTCGAGCCTACAGGACAGTAAGGCTCCTGGGTTGATTGCATTTACCTTATAATCTTAAGGGAAGCGGCAAGTGAATATATTGAACCATTGAGGCTAATTATGAGAGCATCACTCGACTCGGGAGTAATTCCGTTGGATTGGAAAAGTGCCAATGTATCTCCAATACATAAGAGCGGTTCTGAAAGTAAAGTGGGAAATTACCGACCGGTTAGTCTAACTTTAGTAGGGAAAATCATGGAGACAATGATCAAAGTTGGAATTCAGGATCATTTAAATAGAAATGGAATTCTGAAGGATACTCAGCATGGTTTTGTAAAGGGAAAATCATGTGTAACTAATCTGGTTAGCTATTTTTACAGGGTCACTCAAGAGCTGGACTTTGGTAATAATTTCGACGTTGTTTATTTGGATTTCGGCAAAGCATTTGACTGAGTCCCACATAAGCTGGAACAGGTTGGGATCACAGGGAAGATCATTAGATGGGTGGCTTCAGGGCAGGAGGCAGAGGGTTGTGATAGTCATTCCTCAGATTGGGTTGATGTAAGAAGTGGGGTTCCCCAAGGATCAGTATTTGGATGATTGTTGTTTTTGATTTTCATAAATGACATCGATGAAGGGCATGATGTCTAAATTTGCAGATGTAAAGATTGGTAGAGTAGTTAATGATTTCCGCCAAGCAGAGCTTCTTCAGAATGACCTAGATAGACCAGATATGGTCAGAGAAATGGCAGCTATGCTTTAATCCACCAAAGTGTAAGATATTGCACCTGGGGAACAGTAACCCCAAAATAACTTATACACTTGGCGGAGTTGAACTAAAGCCAGTAGTGGAGGAAAGGACTTTGGTATTACGATACGGTCAGATATGAAGTTCTCCGAGCATTGTATACAGGTTGCAAGGAAAGCCCAAGGTGTCCTATCGATGATTTATCGAACAATCGCTAGTAGAGATAAGGACGTCATAATCCCATTATATAAGGCTATTGTTAGACCACACTTGGAATACTGTGTTCAAGTATTGAGACCGCACCTAAAGAAAGACATTGTTCTTCTTGAAAGGGTCCAAAGACTGGTAACTCGCATGGTGAGATCGGCAAAAGGACGTCCATATGAGGAAAGACTTCGAATATGTGGGTTGCAGTGCTGGGAAACCAGGTACCTTATAGAAGACTTGATTAAGGTGTTTAAGGCTCTGAGAGACATAAGCAAAATGAATAAGGACGAAATTAAAATTTTCACGGTTATAAATGATTCTTAGAACTAGGGGTCATAATTTCAAGTTACGGGGGAGTTGTTTGGACTGGATTGCAGGAAGTTTTATTTTAGCCGGCGAGTTATAAATCACTGATATAAGTTACCTACATGGGTGGTAGTCTGATAGTCTGGGGAAATTCAAAGGTCAGCTGGATAATTACCTAAGGGAGGAGGGAAATGCATAGGTTGTCCATTTCCTTTTCTCTTACTAATTTTTATTATTTTTTTTAAATTTTCTTCTTATTTGTTTTTATTCTTATTTTATTTTCTGTATTTTTTTTTATTATTTTATTTATTTATTATTTTTTTGGCTGGTTTGCAGCATAAGCCATAGGCTTCCTTGCACCATGTGGCCATTACTAATACTAAATTATCATTAATTACTTTATAATTATCTTGTGTGTGTGTGTTTACACACACACACAAAGTTGATTTATTAAAATGTGCTGTGCATCTGTATTCTAATAAAGCAAAAAATCAAAGCATGTAGGAAATTGTTCTAAAATAACACATTACTTCGATTTTAGCCAGTAGACTGAGAAGCGACCCAAGTTTCTTTTTCCTTCTGGAAAAGTGGAGGAGTTTTAACTCTTATCCTCGCTCAGTAGGAAATACTTTACAAAAATGTGTAATACCACCTCTTCCGCAGTTAAATATTCAAGCACGCAGAAGCTTCCTGTTGGTCCTCCGAAATGAGGTGCATTTCTCCATAGCGTCCATCTTTGTGTCCTACTTGGTTTTTGGTTTCGTTCTTTATAGCTGCGCCTGAGATATACAAACATATATTTAGAAACTCTCAAACAGGGCACGTGACGGGGCGCGGAATGCCATAACAAAACACGTGAAGCTGTCCATCACCGAAACTTCTTCCGGAATGAGCCAATTCTAGGTAATGCTGGAAAGTACGCCTGCTAACTGTTATATGGAGCGACGTGGGCAAGGATGTGCAACTGTCAGTTTTCAGAAGACAATTTTTTTGCGGCCTTAAATTACAATTTAATTTAATTTTTCAGCCTTAAATTTAAGGCTCCTAAACCTTTGTATATATAATCATGTAAATTATATCAACATTACATAGGAAAGTTCGATGGAATGCAGATTCCGTTAATTATTTGAATACCTTCTTATTGCTGAACCATAATCAAATGTTTTCAATATTCGTTCCTATTGCAAAATGTTTCAATAGTGGTTTTTCAGAATAAACGCCGCAGAGGAAGCTAAGGAGTTGTTATATCATATCTAAAAATTGCTTATATTCTATTGTTGATCTGCTTGATTTCAGGAATGAAAACCTTGCGTTTTCACTGAGTCGAGGACCATACAACACCCATCCTGAAAGGGATTAACTGCCAGGCTGTGAGTGGGAGGGTAAGATTTCATACTAGGTCGAAATCGAGCCACCGTCTTTTATTAATCTCAGAAAATAACAGAGCGATTTACTACGTAACCCACGAGGGTACATTTTAATAATGTTCATTGTTACTCTTATAACGGCTTTTTTTTTTTTATGGGCTCCTTTCACACAGTGGCCGAATTAATCGAGCGAGGGTGGCACAGCTTTAACCCACTGAAACTCCGGTTTTTCATCTATAAAAACCGGCAAACTGATTATATATAAGTATTGTATATATTCGAAGCTCTATATAACGACCCCCATGAATAAGAAAACGGTCGTTATATCGGAAGGGCATTATATCGATTGTTCATAAAACTGCATTAAGTTAATTAGAAATTGGCCGGACCCAACCTCATAGGACGTTTTAACGTATGAGGCATTAAAGAGAGGGTCGCCATAAAGAGGTTTACTCTATTATGTAAAGAAGTTAAATTTAATTTGCCTGTTACCGAGCGTGGTAATTTACATACCCTAAATAGAATATTTACTAACCTCATAGTATTTGTTTATATTCAAGCAGTCGCTGAAAATCAATAAATAAAAAATATAATAACGTTATTGCATTCTGTAATCATTATTTGACTACAAATACAAGGTAATCATTATATGATTAAAAAATATATAACAGTTATTTCTTAATAAGAAATGCATAAAAATTATTTTTTTATGAAACACATCCGATCTATTACTCGGGTATATTCCATATCAAAATACAGTAACTTCCAGTAATTGTGCATTATTTAGAACAGTGTTTCCCAGCGAGGACACATAATTTATTAAAGCGATAGACAAGACGATAAGGGGAGAGAGAACTCCTTTACGGTAGGCAACATTCCCATTTAACAATGATAGAAAATAAAAGTATGCTTATAACAACTTAACATATACACTGAAAGGACAGAATCCCTGGGAAACACGACGCTGTCACACCTCTCGCTAATTGACGAACCCACCGCTTGGCAGGTATATAGGTACACTACATCATTGCATTCACGTAGACGGTAATTCGATGTCAGTATGGATAAACGTCGTGAGTTAATCGACTTTGAAAGAGGAATGATGGCGGTGGATGCTCGGCGCATAGGTCACTATCGCGAAGGTGGTACAAAAATTGCACTATCCCCGTTAGACATTATCAAGAGTGTATAGGGAATACGCCATTTCCGGAATAACATCTCATCGTGGACAGCGCAGTGGGCGGAGAAAGGTGGTGGATGAAAGTGGCCTCGACGTCTGTCTAGCATTGTTTCAGCCAACCGGAGAGCGACAGTAGCACAAATCACCGCCGACTTCAACGAGGGATGTTCCAGAAACGTCTCCACCAAGACCATCAGGCGATTATTAGCCGCAATAGGTTATGGGAGCAGCCGACCCATCCGAATCCCATTGCTAACACCACGACACAGGTCTCTACGCCTCAACTGGGCCTTGGATAATTGGAGACGTGTCTCGTGGTTCGATGAGTCCCGTTTCAAGTTATTTCGAGCGGACGGGAGGGTACGTATCTGGTGGAAACCGCACGAAGCTATGCACCCGTCATGTCAACAAGGAACTATACAGGCAGGCAGGCAGGCAGGTGGACGGTCGGTAATGGTCTGGGGCGTGTTCAACTGTCACACGTTGTGATCTCTGAACGGTCCCGGTTACGTGTGCATCTTTGCAGACAATCTGCATCCCTTCATGGTCATCGTGCACCCACAGGGCAATGGACTCTTCGAACAGAGCTGTGGTGGATGACTAGAATATGGTTCGAAGAGCATTCCGCAGATTTTGCCACAATGGAATGGCCTCTCCGTTCGCCAGACACGAACCCTGTGGAGCATCTTTGGGATGCTGTGGAAAGGCCCGTTCGAGCTTTGGATCCTCCACCCAGGAATGCGACGGAATTACGGACAGCGGTGCAGCAAGCATGGATGGAAATACCTGTGGAACACTTTCAACTAGTGGAATCAATGCCTCGCCTTGTGATTGCCCTTATCCGGCGAAAGGTGGGGCCCACCCACTCGTTACTAGGTAGGTGTCCCATGATTTTTGTCCACTCAGTGTACTACATATGTATATGTGAAGTATGAGTACATATCATTGTATTTAAAAATATTAATTAATATATTGCTTTAATATTCTTTGTGGTCCGTGGCTTCTACTTCAAATATAAAAGTGGTTCATATCTGGAAAAACTTTGTGGGACGCTTATTTAGAAAAACGGGTAGGAATAATAGTTATTCTGCAGTAATACAGCACTGCAGCTTGTTTACTACTTGATATATCAACATCATCCACTGCAGGCTATCAGTTGCTAGAAATAGTAGCTACACAGAAATACAGATTATGCCTCCTTAGCCCTTTATTTGTTAATATTTGTAATAGTCATTGAAATCAACAGTTTCTGTGATGTAATGCGTTGCGATTGATTAGGTAACCAAGTATCGTTACGCTTGAGGGCAATAACATAGGAATAACATGTCTGCCATTTTGACCCTAGCAGCTTTCAAAGTAGTTACGATCGCTTCCCTTCCTTCGGAACATTTGGAAAATACTGTATTTTTCGGGTAAGGTGGAACAAATTTTAGAAGAAGAATTTTGATTAGAAGATTTTTGAAGGAGAACAAACTCACTAGTTCTTACTATACAAAAAATGTCTGTGTAGAAGGCATTTACTTGTCGTAGGGTCCCACAAATCCCTCCACTGTCACTATCGTTATGATATAACTATAGTGACAGTAGAGGGGTTTGTGAGACAGTGAATGTTTATTATGATATACAATTTCGCCCTCTTCATAGAGTGCGTTATCTTCGCTGCTATCGGGCATTTCTGTTCCCACATTTATGGAAAGATTAGAAGAACGCAAAGTTTTTGGCGGGGGGGAAAAATAAAATGATATGTTCAGGTGATACATGCGTAAGCCCCTCTTTCGGATATGCTAAGTAACAGTCTGATCTTAAAAAAAAAAAAAAAAAAAAAAAAAAAAAAAAAAAAAAACTTTCATACCATAAAACGAACTGTGAATTTTAGGTAACAATTTCGAGAAGGGGGAAAAAAGTATCTTAGAGGTCCGGAAAATACGGTACGACTTCGAGAAAGACTGGAGGAATTTTTATAGTTTTTATTTATTTTTTTTTTTTTTTTCACTCTACAACCGAGTTAATCTGCCTCTGTTGTAGCTAGCACAGTATTTAACCCCTTCGGAAGTTGGGTTTTACAACAAAAAAAACCCAGAAAACTGCCAATACATAGACAACAGTGATGATTTGCAGACAGAGTACTCTGTTGCCTCACAGCTTTGTTTTGTCACAAAAAAGGGCAAAACAAACTTATTTTGGCAGAAAAACAAATAAAATACGGCAACAACCTTGTAGTCTTGTAAGCCCCTGTGGCAGTCAAGGAGCATAGCTCTTTCTACAAGTGCTAAATATAAAAACTTATAAAATTCGACCCGTATTATAGGCAAGTTGCATTTATTTGAGTGAAGATTGTTGCTCGTTTAACAATAATTCAACAAATTTTGTGCCATCACCATTATATACATCTCTATAACTACTCAACTAAAAATACGTAAGCTGAAATATTCGACTGGACCACAGGGTAAAACAACAATATCACCGGAGATTTTAATTCCCCTTCCAGCACAAAACAGACAAATCACATCTTCAGCACCCTCATTCCATTTTTTTTCATTTATTTACACACAATTTTATGTACATTCTCATGAGATATATATATTACAAAGATTATCTACAGTTTTAATACACATTATCATATATATATATATATATATATATCTCCATTCTATATAATAGTAATCAAAGTAGTGTGTTCTTGTATCGGGGTGGCTCCTAGACATTAGCGCATCTCCACCTTTGTAATGGTACAGAAACTCTGCATAATGGCCTGAAAAAGTGTGTGTGTGTAAATATTAATGTGTTTTTTTGTTTGTGTCAAGTCACTTTACCACCAGGGTGCAGCCAACATATGGACAGCTGATGCCCATCCCAAGCACTGGGCCTGTGTCAACTATCATCCTGTACTGGTGTAATTACCACCGACAATCTCGCACCCGCCAGACGTAGTGCAATCCTGCTCCCAGGTTGCCCACACCTGAAAGCCAACAAAAAAAAAAAAAAAAAAAAAAAACACGAACTAGTAGTTATACAGGGTGATTCACTACCAGTGCGACAAACTTGTAGGAGGTGTAGGGGGCACAAAGACGAATCGGAATCACATAGCATTGCAGGGTTCGCAATGCCTTCGTCATGCGGTAGAGGACGTTGTTGAACGGGAGGTCGCGTGAACAGCGCCCGCTGGAAGTCAGCATTAGCTCCATACGCGAGGTGCATGTCGGCCAGTTCAACATTTGAATACTCGTCCATCCTGTTTCTTCGGGAACCGGTTTTCCATGAAAGTGAACTTCCTCCAACCGTAAACACGGCACTTTATGCTGATGACTTCAGCATATTTTCACGGTCATGCAATAGGAGGGTTACTGAGAGAACTTCAACAAGCATTTGATCGCCTCAACTCCTGGGTATTGTTCAACGTTTTCAGGTTCTCACCGGAGAAAACCGTTTGTGTCCGTTTCGTTTTTGTCGAAAGCGGTAACCTTCAACCTGAAACCTGGATTAAGACTTGGACAAGGCACCATTCCAGTAGTAGCAGAGACAAAATTCCTGGGTCTCATATTCGATAAGAAGTTGATATTCCTCTATCATATTCGTCAACTATGCACCAAATGCACGAGTCTCTTCTACTTGTAGCAGACTGGTGCATTTTATTCCGTCTATACAAAGGGTACTAAGTGTAAAGTGAGTAAAGTGTAAAGTGTGTTCGTGTCAAACGGCACCAGGGGTTTCCCCCATCTCCGCGTGGTTTTCTTTGTGGGTGTAACAGATCACTGTTAAGGCCAGAGATTTAAAAGTGTATGGGATTTGGAAGTATTGTGTTGTGTATCGTTGTTCCTCTGACCATTTAGCCGCTAGACCCCTGCTGGGGCCCAACGTTGCCCACACTCAGCCCCGTGGAGGCAGACCAGGTACACCCAGCATAATTATTTACTCTGGCAGGCCCTGCCACCTAATTTCCTGAAATTTCAGTGGCTAGGGCCTAAAAAAAAAAAAAAAAAAAAAATAGTAATAATAAATAAAATAAAATAAGTAAAAATAATAATAACGCGATTTTAAGGGGTGGTTCGCTAATGAGGTTAAGTTTCGGAATTGATGCACGATTTGGCTGTTATAATTTGGAAGTTTAAGTTTTTGTCGTGTGGGGCGTACACTGTGATGTATAGAGAGAGAGTGGGGGGAAAGACTGAAGACTGGAGGGGAAAGACAGAAGTATGAGGCCAATAGGGTAGACGACCCCAGATATCAGTGTGGCATGCCCATGCCGCACCAGGAGAAGTAAACGGGGGAGACGGGGGAGGGGACGGTCCAGGCCCCTCCCACCGCCAGGATATGGAGAGAAAGTGGGCCAGACTAGGTGTCCAACCCAGATCGCCAAAAGGCGAGGCAACAGCGTAGCTGCAGTCACAGTCATGGTTTTAGGATATTCAGTTCGTGTCGCTTCAGGTAGGTCACAGTCTTGGTTCAGTCTCACTTGTCTCGTGTTCATCTTATGGGATCAGGAAGAGGAGTGATGACTCTGGTCAGTTTGTAGTACTGCTTTGATGTCAATTCAGGTAGTCATATTCGTTGAGAGCATAAGTCCTGGCCATTTGCACCAGGTCATGAATGGAGGGTTATCTTTGTTGGTAATTTCTTCTGATCGGTTGTAGTCATGCGGTATGTTCATGCTGTAGTCTCCTCCTTGGTTAGTTTCAATGGAGTTCTTCTATTCAGATGTTTCCATATTGTTGCGGATAGCGATTTCTGTTCTCCTTCTGTTAAAGATGTCCTGGGCGTAGCGGCTGAACGCGGTGTACTCGTCTTCCGAATCCAGGAGGTGATGCTCATTGTCTTTTGGTACAAATTTTATACTGGTGATGAGTACTGATCTTTGTTCCTCATAGCATTCACATTTGTGCATGATATGTTGCCACGTCTCCATATTGCCACAGGTGCAAGTTGGGTCCTCGGTCAGTCCGAATGAATTCAGTTTTGCGTTAAAGGGCCCATGGCCCGTCAGGAGGAAGGTGGTGTTCAGTCCTGGGTAGAACCATTTGGGGGCTTTTGGATAGGTCTTGTCTACGTAGGGTATAAATTTCCGTGTGACTTCACCCTTGGTCGTCTCTTGCCATCTCCTCTGCCACGTTTCTTTCAGGTGTTCCATGATTTTCTGTTTTTCCATTCGGTGGTTGTTTGTAGGGTCCAGTGTAAAAGTGTCAAACGTGGTCGGTGTTCCCTTTGCCAGGTAGTACATCAACCCACATCTCGCCACCTCCAGGTCCAGAGGGAGAGTTCCCGCCAGGACCTGCAACGCACAGGTACTCACCGTGTTACACGCCCTGGTGATGGTGAGGAGTATTTTTCGCTGTATTGTATCGAGGATTCTTTTATTTACTGCAGTTCTTGCTTTGACGTACCATATTGGGGCTCCATAAGTAATTGCTGGGACGAAAATTGCTTTATAGTAGAGGGATAATGTTCTTTTGTTTAGTCCCCAGTCTCTGCGTGTTACTCTGACTACTAGTGCTGCGTATTTTCTCAGCTTCTCCTTCAGATATAAGAGGTGTTGTTTAAAGGACAGGTTGGAATCTAGGATAATGCCTAGGTATTTCATCTGTTTTGCCAGTTTGATTGTGCTTCCCCTTACTTTTATCTGGGGCGGCCGTCTGATGTCGAGTGTTCCTCTCAGTAGAATTGAGTTCGTTTTGGTCGGGGAAATCTCCAGTGTATGCAGGTTTGCCCAGTCCTGGAGCACTTGCAGTGCATGGTTTGCACGGGCTTCTAACTGTGATCTAGAGCTCGCTGCCACCGTTAGGACGAGATCATCCGCGAAAGCTTGTGCGTTGACATTACCCAAGTCGAGTGCCAGGAATTCATCAAAAACAATGTTCCATAGGAGCGGCCCCAGGACAGATCCCTGCGGGCAGCCCCTGCGGACCGATCTTGTCAGGCTCCGGAATGGTGCCATTACCCTGATTTTTCTATCTGAGAGGTAGGATCTAATGCAATTATATAAATTCATGGGGATTTTTGCCTTGCGGAGTCTGCCCAGGACGCTCGGCCACCAGAGGGTGTCGAACGCCCCGGCGAAGTCGACCGCAATTACCAGGAAGTACTTTTCATTACATTGTGCTGCGCTTTCTAGGAGGTTCCGAATTGCTTCAATCGTGGAGAGTCCGGGTTTGAACCCATATTGTCTGGGTGACTCTAGGTTAGCTTCTTTGTAGTGGCTGAGTATTCTTCGATATAGTATTCTCTCCAGGAGTTTACTTAGTGTTGACAGCAGCGCTATGGGACGGTAAGAGTTTGGTTGTTCAGGTGGTTTAGTTGGGTTTTTCAGGATGAGCTTGAGATGTGCTGTTTTCCAGCTAGTTGGGAAATGGCCCACTCTGAGGCAGCAGTTGAAGAGGTGCAGAAGGGGTTCCGGTATGTGCTCCACCGCCCTCTTAACGAGTACTGGGTCCAAGAGGTCAGGGCCAGGGCATTTCTTGTTGCGCATTTGTGTTGCAGCTTCCTGCAGCTCATCCATGGTAATTGGCGGCTCCATTTGTTGGGTGTTATAGGTCTCGTTTGCCTGTATGATAGCTTGTTGGTCTTCCGTGAGTATATTCGGTGGGTCTTTTATAATGGTGTTCAAAATGTTGGCCACCGAGTCGTCCCATGTTGTGGTTGAGGGTGCGTTGCGGCGTTATAGTTGCTGTGGTTATTTCCCCCCTGGGGAGTTTATTTGTTGTGATCTTGTAGACCGCTCCCCAGGGATTCTCATTACCTTTTAGTTGAGACCAGTCGTTCCCAGGAGGACTTTTTACTTTTCTTTATACTCTCGGTATAAGTATTTCTCAGTACTGTATATTGGCGGCGCAGGTAAGTGACCTCAGCGGGTGGCCACGACCTCCGTGCTCTCTGATATTCCTTCCTTTTTTGTTGGACTAATCTCCTTTGTCGTTGCAGCTCTGGGGTCCACCAGGGCATGGTCTTGCTCGAAAGCGTTTTTCTTTTTATGGCAACTTCAGCTGCCTTGGTTATGATGTTTGTTATTATTTGTTGCAGTTCGTCTGGGTCCTCTCTTATTTCTTGGCCATACTGTCTGGTTTGCCCAATTCTATCATGTTGGGCTCTACTAATAAGCTGTTCTCGGTAGAGTTCCCAATTGGCTTTGGAGATTGCAAATCTGTTTAGCATCGCCCTTTCTGTTGCGATTCTTGCTGTGGTTCTCTGTATCCGGTAGGTGATGGTACGGTGATCCGACGTGGTCCAAGCATTTTGCACCGTCCAGTCGGTCACGTGGGAATCGATATTTCTTGTGATTAGGGTGATGTCAATGGTCGCCTCCCAAAGTGTATTACAGAAGGTTGGGAGGCAGAAAGGTTGATTTTTAACCGTCAATATTGAGTTAGCCAGGAACTCTTCCAGTCTTTGGCCGTTTCTGGTGCCTTGCCGGTCCGGCGTGCCGCTGTGCCAGACTGGGGTTCGGCAGTTGACGTCGGCACCTATTATGATCCTCTGTCCTGCTAGGGTAGTTTGGACATCCTGGAGATATGTAATGGCGAAGTCAATCTCGACGCCAGGTCTGCAGTAGAGAGAGACTGCATATAGGCAGCCGACAGAGCTGATTATATGTGCACATGCTGCCCATGGCGTGCATAACTGTGGGATCTTGGTTACTGTTATTTCTGGGTTGCGGACTATAATTGCTGCCCACGGTGTATCTTCGTCACTCTGTACTATTTTAAACCTGAGCGGGTATCCCCTAACCTTCTTCATGTGAGTGTAGGGCTCTTGAATAAGGATGAGATTAGCATTGTCTTCTTCTGCTTTTAGGCATACTTGGGCGACCACTGCTTTCGCACGTTGCGCATTTATTTGGTGAATTTTTAGCACTCCATCGTTATATTTTTTACGTTGCGTACCCATAATCGGTTCTGAGTTGATATATACACTTGAACTTTTGATATGTCGGACATTTTGGATCTCTTATGGAATGCGTATGATCTAGCCTTAGTAGCTTGCAGTTGTTGACGCATACAGGGTCTTTTGCTTTGTTTGGGCAGCTACTGAAGTTGTGCCCCTTTTCGGAGCAGTGGCCGCAGGTTGGTTCCATTTGATTACATGTGTGTGTCGTGTGCCCATATTTGCAGCACCTAAAACACTTTACTATAGCCACGTGTTCTCTGTACCTGTGGCTACTCCACTCTATATAAATTGATCGCTGTTCCCGAAGGACTTGCCAGGCCTCTGGGGCCAGCTCCACTACCCAGTTACAGTTTCCGCTGCTTCTGGCCCTTGTTTTATACTTGGGCATTACCATTAGCTTTTCATCCCTCTCTGGTAGTCCTCTCTGTAGGTTTTTCCTATAGATTTCCCCGGTTAGAGTCTCGGGGGTGATGTCTTGGTCCACGTCAAATATTATGACAGATGGCCCTTTTCTTCTTAGGGTTTCCGCAGTAAGGCCCAAGGTTGGGATCTTTGCATTGGACATGATTATTTCCGCTTCTTCCTTGGTCTCCGTTTCTATTACAATCCCTGGGTTTCTTGTTTTCCTTATTGCTTTAATTCGGGTAGCTTCGAGGTCTTTCCGCAGGTTTTCCATTACCACCTTCTTTATTTCTTCGCTTGTATGTTCATCTTGTCCTGTTGACTTTAGGATGACTATGTTGGGTGTTGGTAGGAGTGTTCTTCTCGAGGACACTCTTGCAGGTTTGGCGGCAGGTTCATTTATGTTTGCAGTGGTGGTTTTGCTCCTCAGCGCTTCCGAGAAGGTCGGGGCACGCTGTGGCATTTCTCTTGCCCCGCCTTGCAGGTATGCCTCTAATGTGGCGTTTATTTTTTCGTTCTCTATGTGGGTTTTGTACAGGATAGTTTCCAGTTTTGTCCACAGTGAGACAATGTCTGCTCGAATCGTTGTTGTAACTCGATTGTTCTGCTTTGCAAAAATTTCCTCCAGTGCAGACCTGAGTATGAGAATCTGGTCTGGTACTGGGCCCCCTGGTAAGGTGGGGTCTAGGGTTTGCGTTTCTTCAGTCATCTCAGTCAGTTGGTTTTGTTGTTCCAAATTACTTTTGCTCAGGTCAGATTGCGACCTGGTTTCCCGTTCGAATTTCGGGACGCCCGGTTTCTTGTTCCTTTTTTTTGAAAGTGGGGTCGGTTTTTGATCCTCGGTGTCGTCCCTATTGCCATCAATCAGGATGGGTTCTGGTTCTTTTCCGATGTTTTCTTCGGTTTGGTTGCGGTTTTCCGAAGGCATTTCTGGTCAGATCGGAAAATCCGAGTATTCGGATTAGCGGGGTTCTGTTTATATATTCTTGTAGCTGATTTAAAAAGACGAAGTTTGGTGGGTCACACAAGTTCGTGCGTTGTATGGTTGTCACACAATACCCTGGCAACGATTTGAGCTATCCCCAAGGTCAAATCGTTGGGGGGGGGAGTCAAGTGTTAAAATGCCCCTAGAGCAGTGGGATTACCTCCGCATGGGGTTTCCTGTGACATCTAAAATATTGAAATAGGCACGTGAGAGAAGATTCCACAACATCATGGAAGTTTATGGCGGGGGGGGAGTCACTAAAAACATTATTCACTGTCTTTTAAAACAGTTGTAAGCACAGCTTGTTGGAGCAGCTTTCGCTCTGGATATATCACAGATCGTGGCACCCTCCCCAGTCAAGTACAAGGTACCAACGTGGCTTCCGCTTTAAAATCGGTGCCTCTCTATATCCCTGCTGCCAGCCACATGGTGACCAGTGTAGGTCTGGCAAACAAAGGAAACAGATAAAAAACGCTGGTAACTTGCAAAATTCCAGTTAAATACTCAAAAGTTCCTCACCTATAGAGTCCACTGTAGTTTATAAATCACTGGACATACTTTTCCTGAAATAAAAGCACTAAGAACTCATAATTTAATCCATAAATCGCAGAGCGCTGTTTCAGCGTGGCAGTAACAACGGCAGCCATATTGGCGATCCATACAAAGGGTACTAGGAAAGTTTTGCAATATGACGCAACAATGAATCACAGGGAGCTGCATGTTGAGACATGTTCATACGTGCATAGTAGCCGCCGCGCCAAGTCGATGGGCTCAGTTATTCATTAGTAGTGAGAGTGTAAAGTGCTTGCGATGGCATCGTGGTCACGAAATGAGATAAGGACAGTTTTGCGGTATAATTTCGTGCGTGGTTTAACCATAGACCAGTGCTTAGAAGAAATGACTCTTGCACTAGATGATGATTGTCCACATCGTACAACGATATTCAGGTGGTATAGAGAATTCCAAAGGGGAAATTTCACTCTGGAGGATTCTGAGAGGCCGGGAAGGCCACGAACGTCAGTTACGGAGGAAAACGTTACTGCTGTGAGGAAAATGCTTGACGAAAACAGGCGAGTGACCTACCAACAGATAGAGGATACTTTGGGCCTAAATGCACCAGCAGTTCGTTCGATTCTGCAAGATCATTTGCACGTGAAGAAACTTTGTTCTCTCTGGATGCCGCATCAACTGACTGAAGAGCAGATGACACTACGTCTGACTTGGTGCCGGGAGATGTTAAAAAAGTTTGATAAGGGACAATCTCGGTATGTGAACAACATCGTGACAGGTGACGAGACTTGGCTGTACTATTACGATCTGCCGACCAAGGCTCAAAACAAAGTTTGGGTCTTTGATGATGACGACACACCCGTAATTTCAGAAAATCGCGATCTGTAAAGAAGAAAATGATAGCTGTATTTTTCAAATCGAGTGGAATTGTGGAACGTGTCGTTTTGGACACGAAGAAGACAGTCACAGCTAAGTGGTATACTGAACAATGCCTGCCTAAAGTCTTTGGATCTATGAAGAACCTGCGGCCAAAGTCAAGAATGGACACCTGGTACCTCCATCACGAAAATGCTCCAGCTCACCGCGCCAAAGCCTGCACCGAATATTTGACCACGACAGGACTGAAACTTCTCGAGCACCCTCCCTACAGTCCAGACCTTGCTCCCTGAGACTTTGCACTGTTCCCGCATGTGAAAATGAAGCTAAAAGGGAGGCGGTTTTCCAGTGATGAGGACCTTCTACGGGCTTGGGACAACGAGTGTGCTTTACTCCCTAGTGAAACTTGGCAGAATTGGTTTAAAGATTGGTTTCGGAGGATGGAGAGGTGTATTGAATGTAGAGGAAATTACTTTGAAAAACTTACATAAACAAAGCTGTATTGCAAAACTTTCCTAGTACCCTTTGTTTCATGCACAAGTACGATAAAGATGGTCTCGGGTGTATGCATCCTCCAGAAACTGGCTTTCGGTGGCTTTACTAAGTTCACCATCAGGCTATTCGTATTGCTACTGGTGCTTTCAGAACATCTCCTGTCCAAAATATATATGTCGAAGTTAATGAACCATCGTTGCCTCTTAGCCTCAAACAATTGTCTCTACAGTATGCCGTCAAGCTGAAATTCCCGCCAGCCCATCCCACGTGGACACCCGTTTTTGAGCTACGCTAGGAAAATCTGTACAATACTCGTCAGACTGCCAATTTGGACTCGTCAGAAAGTTGGATATCACGGTAAACAACGTTGCCCCATCACCTAGGCAATCCCTTCTACCTTGGCATGCTCGTATTCTCACCTGCAACTTGTCTCTTACAATGGGGGGAATAGTACTGCATCTTCTGTTTACCTGTAGCTCTTCTCAGCACACCGATCTGAACATTCTGACATCTTGTCAATCTTTACAGATAGTTCAAAGTCAGAGATATCTGTTGGATCTGCAGCTGGCTTCTCAGACGCTACGATAACCGAGCAGATCCTAGCCGAATGCAGAATATTTACTGCTGACCGGAACGCAATTGAAGTAGTCTTGGATCACATACAAACACACCACCACCAAAAATGCGTTATATATACCGATTCTCTCAGTTCGTTGCAGGCTTTGTCATCTATGAGGTTCAATCCTCATGTAGTCCTGTCCGAGGTACAACACAGACTACATCTCCTTTCCGAATTCGAATTTTATATTCGCTTTTGAAGGATCCCCAGCCACAATGAAATCCTGGGAAATGATTTGGCAGATGCCGTAGCGAAATCAGTGACCGTTCATAACTCTTGTCTGGTAGTCCCATAGTGGACTACCAAACAAGAGTTATAAAGACAAGTCTGTATAGACAGCCTACAGGCAAGTAATACGAAAGAAACAAGTTTCCAAGTGACAACACTATTGGCATGGGCAGGCTGAAAATAAGTTATACGAGATGAAGCCTATAATCGAACATTGGTAGTCTAGTCTGGGCAGGGACCGTAAGGAGGAAGTTGTTCTAGCTCGGCTCCACAAAGACACTGTCATCTGACGCACGCACGCACGCTTTTTCGCTGAGTGCCAATGACTCTCCTATATGCGAGCATTTTAACTTTGAAACAGTTAAAATGGTGTACAGTGGATCAGATCATTGGACTAATTTACGTACCGAAATTTGGTACAAGATACAAGTTTTGCGAAGTTAGTGTAATTGAATAATTATTTACTGGCGATGGAGAAAGTACGAATGACTGGAAAACTTTTTCTAGAAGATGCAGAAGTTAGATTCCTTGGATCATTTAGCCATTCTAACATCAGTGTTTAAATCAATAAAATTTAGGAAATAAAACAAGTGTAAATATATTTTAAGCCAACAAAAACCATTAGGCGTCATTATATTATCTAAACTGTGCGTATTATAAAGGAGTTTGCACATATGTTCATACCTGGTCTTAACAGGTACCAGATAACTTTATCACCAGCAAATTTGTTTTATTACGTAAGGCTTATAAACATTAAGTTTCATAATAGACGTTTGTTTATTTGATTTTTAGGAGCATTAGCAACTAAGGCCATATTGCTCCGGGGATATGCGGTGGTCATTCCCTGACCTTTCTGCATCCTCCGTATTTGGTGTCACGTGCTCGCACCCTGGTCTAATCAAGAAGCGTGTGCTACGCACTGCTGCTCCTGTCCACCTGGCTACGGAGGCGCCTAATAGATGTATAATATTCTTATATACAGCTCTACTATATTCGCTTTTTGAAATTTTATTACAGTTGGATCGGCAAGAAACCAGTTGCCTACCAAAACAACACTGACGATCTATTTCGAGCTTGCTGACCACTCCATGAGTTTACGAACTTTGACGCGACATTTAGTGACTTCAGTGCTAGGCTAACGAGGAACTTTCAGTTCAGACAAACTATGTATTGTCTGAGGAATCTGACAGCTACAACAATTACTTTCAGCTACAGAAATTGTTTCCAAGAATTGCATTCAGGCATCCTAGTAAAAAGTATACCCTCAGTGAATAACTTCATTAACGTCTCAGTTACTTAGTTCTTATTTTGTGTAAGAACTGGAAGAAATCCAAGGCATCTGAACTGCTGTTTAGGTTGAAGTCCTGGTGTAGATAGCTTTTCTGGCTCGAGCGCTCTACCTCTGTTTACATTATACTAAACAGTAATCCAACAGACTGATTTTGATCAGTCTGTTGGATTACGTGTTTTTCGTATCATTAACACCATCCAGTTATATTACATTATTATTTCGATTTCATTAACTCTGTTTTCTAACAGAGTTAATCAAATCGAAAATAACTGATTAATTAAAACGAATAATTCCAAATACGTTGAGAGGTATGTAATAAAATAAAACGAAATTGCTTTCCATCAGGATTTAATCGCGAACTTCATTCTGTACAGTGAGAAATGCAAATTTTATATTTTTCGGCTAATTTTCCTGTTCCTTGGTCACAAAAACATGTAAAGTTACGGCACAACTATTATGCAGCTTTTATGCGGTTGTGAATATAAAATGCGATAATGAAAATGTGTATTTTAACCTTCATCCGATGTGGCATAACGGATGGAGATAATGATATAGATTATATGAGAACAGTACTGTGAATAAGTTTTTTTTTTCTCTTCTCCAAATAGAAAATGTGAGCACTGCAGATGACAACATAACATATCGCAACACTGTAGTCAGTGGAATGCACGAACGTCGACGAAGTGCATACTTCCGTTCAACGAGCTGCAGCCTTCCGCCACTGTTATGTATAAATTTCGAATACGATTTGAAAGGAAGCCAACGAGCAGATCTACAATTCTGCAATCGTACGGAAAATTCATAAAGGATGCCAGTTTGCGCAATCATTCCAGCAGAGGTGTGCACGGAGCAGTGGAGCTGGTCGAGGAGGCTTTACGCGAAATCACCTAGAGAAATCCATAAGACGTGCCAGTCGTGAGCTGAACCCTCTACCTCCGTTTACATTATACTAAACATGTAATCCAACAGACAAACGGTAACGCGTTATGTCGCCGTCTGAGGATGAAACCATACGAGTTACAGCTCGTACAGAAGCTACCAGTCGATGACAAAACAAAGAAGATGGAATTTTATTGGTAAATTCCACCATGATTAGTTTTGCGATTATACTGCCATCTACTGCAGCACGCACACTTTCCGGTTGGTAAATAAAAACTTGAAGATATAAGAAGCAGTTTCAGACTTGTATCGTATACCCTATTTACACAATAACGTTTTGTTAATGAAGTCTGTCGACGCTCTCTATAATGTGTATATATGTATATCTTTAAAAGAATCAGAGTATCGTATTTTTCAGATATTTTGCAAAAGTATTCATTATACATTTAATATGCACACTTGGAATGTACACAAAAGAAATTCTCTCCTACTTCATTAAAATTATTAATAGATATGTATCATGTTATCAAAAGTACCGGGACATTAACGAAAAAGAATTGGTTACGCAAATACTGAAAAGGGCAGTGATAACGCAACGGTAATGAATAAAGCTGCAGAAGATAAAAGGTGTCATTTTCAATCGACACAAAAACGTGGAGCGAATTTGGACTGGTGGTGAACTGTCCCAGGACATGATTTAAGGATACAACAAATTTAGGAGCTTCTCAACATTTTGATAACCATCCCATCGTCGGAGACTAACATGCAGGCTGGAAAGGCAGCTGGTTACGCCACCATGAGACCATTCATAAGGTGCATATCATCTGCATTCTCAATATTGGAAAATGAAAGTTATGTATTGGCTTAAAGATTAAAAGAAGGGAAGAACGAAGTCAAAGGTTTCTTCACCATTTATCACGTGATTTCAAATGATTATTGTAAATCGCTTTTATGCATAATAACTTGTTACATGCAAAATACAGCGTTTTCAGACAGTTCATATTATTTTTTTCCTATACTAACCTAAGAATACTTTCTAGAATTTATTGGCTACTTTTAAAACACCCGTATTTTATTTAACTAATTTTTGCAAAAAAATATAATAATCATTATTTTAAGTCTCTGCGCATGACTCGTGTGTTGGCAGAAGTGTTAGTTCACGAGCCAGTCTATCTGCATATCGTGCTGGCTGAAAAAGAGAAAACTCGTGAATAATTCACGGAGATAATCCCTACTTCCTCTGCCTGAGATCAGCCTCGATTGAAGTGGACTACAGAAATTACACCAGTTGTCAATGGGACTAGAAGCAAGGCTTCCCCAAGCGATTCAAACCACTACTCTCACAGATGATGCAAATAAATATTATGACTATAATTAAATATTAAGTGTAAAATAACTTGCTATTCATTTAAACAGCAAGATGGAAACAGTTTCACAAAACTGCGCAGAGGAATGTATCCCCAAAGGAAAAGTGTGATATTTTAATAAAACCAGGTTTTTTTCATATGTACAGTTAAATAAGGTTTTATCTCAGATAAAACCCTATTTAACTATACATATGGAAATAGTGTTTTAAGAGCGCATATTAACCAAATGAAGGTTTAGGAGTGCTATTTCTGAGTACAGTGGGAAAGTGTTTTTTGTATACACTGTTATTCAAAATTCAGTTTTATTTACTAATTTTTTCCCAATCATAAGAATGGCTTCACTGCAGCTTCAGTGGTATTGTCATTAAACTTTCGAAAAGACAACTAGTAGCAACAAGAGTACTCCGAAATCATACGGCTTATTGCAGCTGAATATTGATCAGGATCTATGAATGTATATCTCCATTTTCTGACGCAAAATAAGCTTAGAAAGACCAAATTATTTGCATTTTTATAGGGCATAATAAATGAGTTCTAAAGTGGCATATCTGTCGGAAAGGGAAGAAAAAAACTTCTTGCTGGAGTGGAATGGGAGAATAGTGTCCATCCAGGTGCAATTAGTACGACCTCCATTAAATTGACGAGGTAGTACTCAATTAATTAGATAAAACAAATTGTAAATTCTGTATTAGATCTATTTACTGTATAGACCTGATAAACAATTTCAAATTATTAAAATTTTTTTATTCACTTTAGAATTTTATAAATATATTGGCTTAATTATTATTTAACTTTGAACTAAGAAACGTAAACTGCAGAATGCAAAGCTTGAAGAATCTCCAGATAATATACGTACTCGGATAAGACAGGATGAATGCACAGAAGTTGACCCTACAAGAAGGGGGAAAATTCGGGCCTAGTATACGACCCACGCACCAGACGGTAGAGGTGGATGTTATTTTTGTCACTGTCTGCTTGGCAAGTATTCCTTGCGACAACAGAAGCGTAAAGAAGTGCAGAGAGAAAAAAAGATCGCTCAAAGCAAGCACCTAGTACATCCAAATATACCCTGGTGTAAATCTAATTAAATAACATGTCAGAGAGATAAGACTTGGTCGTAATATTATTCTGTCAAGGAGAGTAAAAGATATGGGAAGTTGAATTTACAGTATTTAATGGAATTATATGAACATTAGGGAGGGGGGAAGAAAGATTGAAAGAGTGAGTTTAAAATACAAGAGGTGAGAAGAGCGATATTGAGAAGGATGACGGAGGGTGGGCGCAGACAGAAGGCGTTACTCAGTTTTCATCTGTGTAGGATGTAACGATATGACTTGCTTCTGCTGCTGTAGTGCTCACCATATAAAGAACTGCTAAAGCAAATTATGTTTTCACAGTTCAGATGTCGGAACTGTGCTGAATAATTATGTGTGCAAAACGTACAGTTACTTTATTGTTCAACTAACGTATTTAATAATTTGATATAGATAAAATATTATCCAAATTCAAAAAAAATTAATGGTTTTATATATAAAAAGCTTTGTATATTCTACCATTATACAAGTAGCATAAAAACACTTCGTCAAAGCATATTCACAAACTGACCAGATTCGGCGAGTTGTGAATATGCTTCGGCAATTTTTCATTGTAATTACTCCCGATATATTTCTCGCATGGGTATGAATAACAATATAGAATAGCGAAATTTGTTTTCAACGATTTCGTCAACATTTAGTAGATATATCTCAAACTCATGCCATACTCAAGACTAGTTTTTATTTTGGAGGGTGACATTACTTATAATGGTTTTAGTTTATCCGTCAAGAATTAGTAAATTTTCTACCGCTAAACTGACAGTCGCATCACATCAGGCAAGAAGCAATAGCACAAGTATAATTAGACTGCTCTAATGTTTTGATATGCTTTTCGGAAGCAACATCTATTATAGACTTTTGGTAGCCTATTTATTAACAGGTTTAGAAATATCAAAACTGGATGTTAACTATAGAAACAATCTCTTACAGACGGTAACTTTTGTTTACAGCCAATGTACACAGTGGGTTACATTTCAGGCTTTAGCAAATAGTAATGAGTTATGATTTATAAAAAAGGCCATAACGCAACGACTGTTAAGAACGAACCGAGAACATACTTTCGTCATATTGCCTATTCATTTCTCCAATCAGCGCACGGCAACAAACGATATCTAGTGCTTAGGAAGTAATACACAGCACTTGGAAAGCTTATGTGACATAAAAGAAATAATTGTATTTCTATTGGTCCAATTTAAATTAAATTTGTGAAGGCTAGACAAATTGTTCTAAAAGAGTCAAATATAAAGATTAATGAAAATCCGTCCACTGAGTTGGATTATTGCATGCGAATGGATGGATAAAGAAAATTTCCAGACATCTATTCGTCGGATGATAATGAAATTTCAGCTGACTAGACAGATCTTCATAAAATAGCCACATTAACATTTTATGGAAAACAAGCTACTAGAAGTAGAGTTATTAGATGTGGAAGGACAGACATGGTGAAGGCAATAGGTGCTTTACGCATACTTTCGGTTGCGCCTAAATAACTGTAGTTTTACAACAGAGGCTTTCTCTCATAATGTCAACTCATTATGAAAATGAATCGCAATTTATAAAAGCAATCATATCTCAAATTGAGTTGCTCATGTACAGGATGTTTCCGAATTTTCTGAAAAGAGGTTTCTCAGATCACAGAACTCCTGCAGAAATCGAATCTCTACACAGGAGACGTGAGGTAATTATATGATGTTAGCGGGGATGTCAGCAACAATCATTGGTTAACACCGATAATTATTGCGGTATTATAGCAATATTAAGACTAAATTGCTGGATTATATTAGTATTTACATCAGGTGAAGGCGCAAGGAAATGATCAGTATAGATTCAGAATCAAAGAAAGATTAACGACAAATCTCTGATGGACGACTCAAAATTTGACTCCAATGAACATCTCATATACATTCAATGAGATTCTGGTCTGGAAACATTGGAGCGCCACTGTATTCATTCAAGAAATATTCTCAATCTGAAAAAATTCCATCGCAAGTTTCGCTGTGGTACGGAAGGGGATCATTTTCCATTTGAAAGAATTGAGTGCCTACATATCTGAAGAGACCAGATAAAAGCTTTGAGTTTCGTTCCTATACCTTACAGTGATCGAAATTAATCTCTAAAAGGTGTAACTCTGTACAGGCATCGCAAATCTCTTACACACACACACACACACACACCCACCCCATTTGGGCGAATATGTAAATATTCAAGAAAATGATACCTTCGACTCTTTACCAGTTTCCGTTCTGCTGACTACTTTTCACTAGATTTAATCGCTCGTTAGTCGTTATTCAGACATCCTTGATAGCCGCACACAATCGAATTCAGTGACGTACAATCAGACCACTCTACTTTAAACTACTAAAATTTTCCCAGAAGAACAATGTATATATGCTCATTTACATCAGTAGAGGTTTAAAAAACCTCTACTATACCCTAACTTTTGTCCAACAGTATATTTACTAAAGGTTTTTTTTTTTCTTCTTCAATGAACTTCGTCAGTAGAGTGGTACCAGAATGACTGGCAGTTTGATCTCTATCTATACTTATGCACATTCTGTTCACAGCGTATACTATTTAGAGATTCTTGTTGCTGCTCTCTATATTTTATATTCATTTAATGAAATTATTAAAAAATTATTTTATATTATACAAAATACTAACTCAAAAGCTCAAAACTTTTAATTCATGAACGCATATTAGTATTTTATTTATTTTTTTTTTTCACATATGAAAAAAACAATTTAAATTGAAATCGGGAAAATCACTTTTTTTCCGTTTCAGAGTAAAAGGATGCCATGAGAACAAACGAGCGAACGTGTTTAATCGTAAACATTGACACTGAACATCAACGCTTTAACATCTTTGCTATAGGTTTCGGCGCCTCCGTAGCCAGGTGGGAAGGAGCAGCAGTGCGTAGCACACGCTTCTTGATTAGACCGGGGTTCGAGCCCGTCACCACCAAATACGGAGGATGCGGAAAGGTCACGGAATGACCGCCACATATCCCGGAGCAATATGGCCTTAGTTGCTAATGCTCCTAAAAACCAAATAACAACAACAACAGCTATAGGTTTCGTTATACTCTTCGGTCGATATGCGCCAGTCAAGGAAAGAAAATCCCTCTTTCGGAGAGGTAAAACTTTTGCAACCATCGCCTAAACCGACTAACCAGCCACGGTGTGAAAGAAGCCTCTGAACGTTCCGATTGTCCACGGGAATCGAACCCTTAATTTTTCACACTGTATGGATGGCACTGTGCTAGCACAAACGCATGAACATCATATGTAGATGAATATATCAAGAATGCAGTTACATTAATATTTCATGTCCGAAATGTTCCTCGTGATAATTAAACTGATATGAAGATCAGTGAAAAATCAATACACGCAATATTAGAATTAAGCTGTCTTTAGTCATTTTACATAATTCTTGGTATCAACTGTTCAGTAGGCGATTACAAGAATAAAAGAATGTCACGTTTCAGAAATACTACAGCGAAAACTTGATGAATATTGGCACCCATACAGGCATTTCGTTATAACAGTAACACTGTTTCTGTCAAAACAGTTGTAATTTTATTTCGAAACTTTTCAGTGCTATTACTGCCGTTACTAATGAAACGACGATCAAATGAAAACAGGACTAAAGCAACCGAAAAGCAGAGTTGGAACTAAGAGGTTGTGGAAAAAACTCTTCTGATGCAATTTGGCAGACTGAGCTCTGAATAAAGGTACTTTGAATGCAGCGTCCAAGGTTGTTTCGATGGTGAATGATTTCACGTTACAGTTCGACGTATTGCGAAGAATGCGATTTATGCCGTTGAATGGAATGTGTCACCACAACTTTTACCTACTTTTTTCTGGGATTGCTGTGTGCCATGAACCCTCCTCCCTACGAAGAAAAATATATTTTGGCGGGGTTTATATGTTAAAACTCCATTCGTTTTTGTTTGTATTTTTAAATATCGTGGAAATCAGTAAAGAAAGAATAGCTGTTCTTTTCTTGATAGGATTATAAACTTTTATTATGATGTCCTATGATAAAATGAGTATATGATATTACAACTTAATGTACGGAGTGCGTTACATTTCAGGCATGTTCGATTTTTTCTTAAATTAAATGGTTTTCTTTCCATATTTTTTAATAAATAGAAGTGAAAAGTAATTATAGTTATATCCTTATCAATTAATTATTAGGATTGTAACTTTACAGAACACTTAGAAAAACTCTACAGGTTTACGTTCTCTAAACTTGACCATTTAGTTTAATTATAATTGTGCAATATTTTCTCTCCTTCCGTATTACTCTTTAAGTCTCCCCCCCCCCGACATAAATTGTACGGGAAAAATAAATAACACTATTTGTCTGATTTTAATGAAATTTTGTTTGACTAAAGAAATATTGCTAACATTTCAAAATTTAATGAAAATCCGAGCAGTGGTAGTCGTTCTGGTACATGCGGACGGACATGGACGAGTTAATAATTATATAAGAAATCACAATCACCGCAGTGACAATTAGTTAATCATATCATTACCAAAATGACTTGTACGTTTTCCTTGCTTTTCTCTCTCCACTTTTCCCTTACTGAAAAAAGGTATAAGGTTTGATTCCAGTTAAATCTGATGAATTTTCCGTAAAAATGCATTTTTTTCACTCGACTCTAGTGATCTTGTCTCAGGCATACTTTTTTCCTGCCATAGACATATAACTGCTTAGAATACATGCAATTTATTGACGCCGTATGTCCTCAGTTGCCTGAACACTTGCCATAAATAAGACAACTATCTGGACCACCAACTGAAATTCTAGTCTTATTATTCTCCTTATTGATGACATTTTTTTTACGTAATGGCAGTTAGTAGCAGTTAAAAACGTGACTGTACATAATTTTTCATGTGCCATTTCTTTTCTGGTCAGTTCAAGTTACTTCTTGATATGCTACTTCTCTGTGAACATTTTTGAACATGCGGCAAAGCCACTTTTACACAGCAATATCGTTTTGCACGAGGTCAACAGAAGATGGGGAAATGCGCGTCAAGTTCCAAAATATCGCCATTTGCATTCGACCAAAATCTGGAAATGAAGACTAGATAGGAGATACAACAGCTGTCAGTTTATCACATGAATACTGGCAGCGTTTCAACAGACGTCTTAATGAGTATTTTCCTGGCAAGCGAAGTAGTGCCCTCAATTGTTTAGAAATGATCCTTTGTTCAAGTGATATGCATTTGCGGATTGAAGGAAAAATAAGCCATAACGCGTGGGTGAGTCATTGCTATTTTTAGAGATTCACAACGGAATCATTTGGAAGCAGCTACAGTGCTGCTCTGCAACACAGTTCGACAAAGGAGTCAAGAGGCGCGTTCATTTTTCATAGCTCTTTCTATTCCCTTGAATAGGTAGCGTTTTTTTTTTTTTTTTTTTTTTTTTTGTTTCAATCAATGTACAATAAACTAGTTCCCAGATTTTTGAAATTAAATTTAAGTGATAAAACAACTAAAGAAATTTCTGTTTCAGTGAAGCACACAGCTGCATAGGGCGTTTTCAATTAAAAGACATCGGGATCTATCTCGGTTATTTTTAGGTTATTTATCGTCTGGACTTTTTTGTTATATTAGAGCTGAAATTTTTGAATTTGATATTAAAATCCAACTAGGTGTTACAGTTTAGATTTTATTATTTCTAAGTTTGAATTTTGTTGCTCAACTGCTTTATTCACTCAATGGGAAATATTTTCCTTGCCCTCGGTTTAACTCGGTAAAACATCAGTGTACTTTTGAAATGAACGTAAAGCGAAATAACCATTATAGTTGCATGTGATAATTCTGTTGACTACATCGATGTTCTCACTAATAACTTAACTCTGTTCATTCAGTTATCTTCAACCTTGTTCCCCAAATCCACCTGACGGCACGCTGTATCTACCCGCATTGGTAAAACAGTTTGAATTAATTCATAAAATTAAATCTAAAGACTTCTACAGGAATAAGTATAAGCAATCAGTAAGAGATGGTACTATGAAATATTCAACTTCGCAAAGAAGCAAAAACGCTAATATTAAACATTACAATAAAGTGCCAAGTGACTTCAGGGTAGTCTAATAACTCACGCAGATATAAAACCACGCTGGAATTTCATAAAACATAAGGATAGATCCACTAGTAAGGTACATCTTCATAATTGACAGGGAATTCTCTTATCTGATCAATTCCATATTGCTCAAGAGTTTTCCAAGGATTCGATTTTTATAGGATTCGAACTATTGATACAAAGAGATCTACCACTTTTCCTGATTTAGTGTCAGTTAAAAAAAAAATTACATTCTCAACAACCTTTTGATCATTGATGATGATTTAAACTCCGCATTGAATAATATGAAAAATTATTTAATGTGACAACATACTAGAATATCACTACTCCACAACTAATTGTATTTTCTACTTATCTCAGAACGGGTATTTATCCGACGCACTTCCAGCAGTTTAACATATTTTCAGTATTCAAAACAGGGGAAAGTATGCTGTATAGAACTATCGAACCATATCCTTGCAAAACAGCCTTACAAATATCTCTTCTAATTCTACAAAACTTTCATTGATCAGAATCAATATGGTTTCTGCCGTGGAAAACTGATCAATTTTTTTTTCATTTCTGGCAATATACATCTGTAGTCCTTGATAATCATTTTCAAGTAGAAGCTGTTTCCACATTTCTAAGGCATTTGATAAAGTCCCTCATGAAACTAATTGAAAAACTTAAGATGTATGGTATCTGTGAGCCATTGCTCTCATAGCTACGGAGTTATATCATGCAACGTTTCCTGAGCGTTATCATCGATCAAGTGAACTCGGACCCTTTTATTCGACTACGTGGAGTATCTCAAGGTTCTCCACTTGATCCTCTGCTCTTCATAGCTTGCATCAATGATGTTCCTTCTTTCATCAACATCGAAGTTCATTAGTTTTCATCAGATGTTCAAGTTGCTCTCTATGCAAATGACCTCAAATCTCTTGGGCTGTAAAGGAGGAGGTAATCGATTCTCAGCAGCAGTGGCGTACTGGGGCTAAAAATATTGGTTGCCAGGAGACAAAGGGGCCTACCCACATTTATTATATTTTCAAGCTACTAAAAGGTCATTAACATTTTTAACATTGTCTAATGTTAAAAATGAAAGATTAAATTTTCAGTGACCTAATTAGGTCACTGAAAGTTTAATCTTTTATACATGACCTGGTCTTGGCGCATTATAGCCTAAGTTGCTAATGCGCCAATAAAACCCACATCAAACTCAAACGCAAGGGGCCCACTTGCCATCGGGCAAGCTGATACCCTGACCAGTCTGCCACTGCTCAGCAGGTTCAGTGCACCCTCAGTAAATTTTCTGTGGTTATCTCTGAATAGCCTGTCTGCTAACCCCCTCAAATTATAAAGTAATTTCTTTCTCCCCCTACAGATCCTCGCGACTAATAAATCTAGAATACGCTAACTCTGTGTTCATAGATTGATTCCCAAGTCAACGACTTGGGAGATACTCTTCTCTAGTAGTGCTAAATTTATGCCGATGTGCTTAAAATCACTTCACTAGTAAATCATTCAAAACACTGGGATTTATCAAAAGGAACACCTATAAGTTCAAAAACTATAGATATGCTGTTATCTAATATAAAACCATAGTACTTCCAATCCTTGAATTCAGCTCACCCGTATGGAACCTTCCTACCAAGAGTTAATTTACTTATCAAAATAGAAACAGCCCAAAAAAAAAAATTTCGTCCACAATCTGCAATTCCGTAACCCTCTATTTTATCACTCAGTATACTGTGAATCTCTATGCGATTACTTTCATCTGACACCTCTAAGCACCAGACAAATTATTACCGACATTACCCTTCTTACTAAAGTAATCATTGGAACCTACGAAGCAATTGATATCCCAAGTAAAATCAACTTCCACGCTCCTCCTAGTCGGAAATCTCTTTGGCTCCGACAACACGGACTTCATGAAGTCCACTTTACTAAACAGAATTATCAGTTCAGCAAATGACTCTCACTGACTTTTTTTTTTTTTTTGAAAATTCTCGATCACTGAACTCCATCCATAAATATGCCTCATCGCTTGTGCTGAAATATGATTAGTTATCATTTAACCTTTGTAGTTTCTTTTAATTTATTTATTTTATTATTTTTTTTTGTGTTTTTCTTTTATTTCTATTATTATTTCATCTACAGATAATTTAACTTATTGTACACATGATTTTAAAGTGAACCTATTTTAATGGTTTACTTTATTGTTGGATTTCTCCTATAATAGTTATCAACTATGTTAATGGTTACCAGTTGTGAGTCTTGTTATCAATTAAATTAAAAATTAACTGCTGGTTATAACAGGGCAGTTCGCGTTGCTTCTATTCACGCTATAATCTTTGTGGTTTTTTTTTTTATTCTAAAAAAATCAATTTTTTTATGTTCGTTTCAAAAATACATTGGTGTCGTTTTTAAGCTA
The DNA here is from genome assembly GCF_048544385.1 of Mastigoproctus giganteus. Classification (NCBI taxonomy): domain Eukaryota; kingdom Metazoa; phylum Arthropoda; class Arachnida; order Uropygi; family Thelyphonidae; genus Mastigoproctus; species Mastigoproctus giganteus. The sequence continues at coordinate 179,491,010 of NC_143575.1, read as the reverse complement.
AACCGAGAGCGGAGAACAACTTTACCATTGAGAAAAGTAGCTAATTAAGAAAAATCATGCAAATGCTTTCCTAAAGATAGATAAAATAAATTGATATTCTGCTTATACCCCAAGCTTACAACAGAAAGGTCAGATTAGTTCACAAGATAGAGAACAGATGAATATTACAGTATATAGCAATCACGCGGGTTTGAATCTCGGTTAATTCAAATGTTCCCTCGCATTTGATGACTCAGTGGCTTGTTCGTTATCTAATTCTTTACGGCTTTGCTAGTGTATACATTAGGCTTTCTCTAATTCTTCAGAATGAACTATGCATCATAATTATAAGCCTATAGCATTTTGCTTTGATTTTATATGTTATATAAAATCAAATATATACATTACGGGTATAGCAGTTATTGTGCTCTTACAATCTGTAAGAGCGCAAATACACACGACCTCATGGGTAGTAATTGGTAGCAGAATTACTCTCATAATCGTAGATAGCAAAGGTGCTTTCAAAGGCATTCATATTTCTCAAATTATGATGCTACGGCCACTAGTTACGTTTTAAGCTAAGTTACCTTAGCTTAAAACTGCAACGTTGAAGTATTTCAATATCTGATCGTTATGTGAAAGGTGTAACCGTCATTCAAAATGAATTCAAGGCCTATTTCATTCCTGCCATATGCGTTGCATTTTTTTAAGAAATTAACGATGGATATCGAGGACAATGTAGGCAAATATGAGCGAAAAGCTCAAGTACCGTTGAAATATAATACGGTAATTTGAAATTAATTTCCTCTCCTTTTTATTTAATTTCCTCTCACGAAGGTGAGAGGAAATTAAATAAAATAAAAAAAGTTACCCACCGCTCTGAATCATCTTCAAACTCTGTACATTGCATTTGTGTATCATTCAGTTCGACTATGTACGCACACCAGGGATGGCTAAGTGAATTTTCTTGGTTCAGTGACACAGACGTAGTGATTTATGGAGATGTAGAGTGGCCTGAAGAATGAAGCGGACCAACTGCAGATGAAGGTCCTAATGCCCTTGATGTCTGCCAAACCGTGACGCCCGTTTCAAGACAGCAAAGTAACCTGATGGTGGACGAAGAGTCAAAACAACAGAAAATGGCCAACATCCTGCCAGACTACATTATACGGAACACGGCAATTCTAGCGTTTGTAGCAATCTCAGAACAAGATCCCTCTCCCCCACTACCATCCGCACCGTCTCATAGGCTATGTGAGATAGGGCTATATGTAAGCGACCCATGATTTCTTGCCCCATTCACTTCATCACTCACCAACGTCATAACGAACAATTTTCTTAGAAGAGTGTGCTTCAATAGTCTATAGCCAGTAAGGTTTGAGTGTTCAATGTATGTTCAATGAGCGTTCAAGTATCACCAGGATTCTTGAACGCTCTCATTAATATGGAACTGTTGAGTGTGAACTGGCCGCGTGCGTTGTGTGTGTGTGTGTTTAACCCTTAGTGCACACTGCAAGTCTACTGTAGGTATAAATATTTTTGGCGCTTTGCCATTATTTTCAAAACGTACCGCGAGAACAGAATTTTAGCTTAGAGACTTGAAAAAAATCATGTCACGATATGATCACGATATCTTTAATATCTGGCACAGTGGGTCTTCGTGTCCATTAACACCTGCATTGTTTGCCCATTAGAGGAGCTAGATTTTTTTTTGCTGGTGTTACGGAAATTTTCTAATACTAAATATTAATTTATATTAATAAAATCATTTGTCGAAGGGAAGAAATCCGCCAGTCTCCCTCTTGTAAAATACTCAGAACTACGTACTGATGACTAAATGGTAATTACTCGCGGCTTTCACAAGTTCCGCTTGTGAAAGCCACGAGTGGTTTTAGTAAAAGCTGCATTAGCCTATTGCCGTAATTCTATAAAAGCTATAGTCTTTTATATCTGGGTCTAGTACACCAGTCAAAATCTTAATTTCAAAAATTTTTTTTATTCATATGAACTTGGTCATTACACAGCTGATTATTTAGATTCTGGATATTTAAGCTGCTTTAAGAACTGCTATATTTGTTCTATGGGTGGCACTAGTGCAGTAATATTAAAATTGTTTATGTGCGTGTTTATTGGAAGGGAGTGGGAATTTGCTAGCACTCCAGTAAAAATAAATAAAACTTAACTTTGCAGTCATTCAGGAAGTTTCTTTTCGATAAGGATAAATAATAACAACTTATTTCGCTCTTCGTTAACTTTCCATGCACTAAACTATTTTAAAGTGAATTAATTTAATCCATTACTGAATCTTAGAAATAATGTTATGTTATAAAATGCAGCAGAATGGCTTTTTTCAGCTATTGCTATTGTTAAATTCTCCGGTTTTCATTAGCATCCATTGTACTCATTTACAAAACAAGATACTTTTGTTTGTTCAAAAATCATGTTTCAGGTTTTTCATTCTTCAAAAGAGTATAATTACTTTGTCGCTCACATTCCCAACATTTCTACACTAGCTGCCGTTGCAGAAAAACTTATTTCCCTCTTCTCTTAATCCTGTACTTTTCCCGCTTTCCTTTTATGGTAGCTTCTGCGCACGAGAGGAAAGCTTAGACCAGCACGTGTGGGTGAAAGCGTAGACTTTTGCACGCAGCTCTCTACTGTTATTCTCGTCCAGAGCGATGGATGAGAGTTCGCTGCTGCTTTTGATACATATGTGGCACGTGACCTGCTCCGCCTTCGTGACGAAGGTCATGGAAGAATCTCCACGTGAAACGAGATCAAAAAGAGGTGTGGTCGCCAACTCAGCAGCGGAGAATTAGTACTGTGACGCAGCTATTCCACTTCCCTCCTACCACCCTCCTTCTGACATAACTGACTAATCACAAACTTGATTGTTGGCCCGTTTTCTTACTGCTGGCAGTCGTAATAGTTTCAAGAAATTTGGGCACAGTCTACCATTTCGCCGGCTCTGCTAGGTAGCTGTCTGTGCCTACGTGCGCTCCTGCTTCTTGTTCCGAAACAGAAACCTCCGACCTCTTCGAAACGATGTCTGACGATGTTGAAGTAAAGAAGACAAAGATCAAGAAGAAGAAGACTAAAGTTCAAGTGGAGGTGGAATATGACGATCGTGGAGGACAAGATGGGCCACGTTTTATCGAAGATGAACAAAAGAACGAAGTTAATGAGGTAAAACAAACTATTTTTATTCGCTCATTTAACCTAGGACAATTCACAACTTGAAGGGAAACGCTTCAATGTGATTCGGTACAGATTTATTTAGGAAACACAGACATAAGTTTCACACTAACAGTCCGAAATAAAATAAATAAAAAAACGGTTTTTTTTCGTAACAGATAATTATCTTTTTATTATGATTGTCAAAAGGATTAATTATACTATGTATGTAAAAAATGGCAAGCCACCTCCCATTTTCCTTATCCATTTTTCCCTTTAGTTCGTTTTTTCGCCTTCTAATATGTACTAGGTGTATTGAATTCCAAGCAGTGAAATTTATCCGACACTCGAACTAATTAATTGATATGTGAATAAATATCACTTCAAGTCACTGTTTAAATTGACTTGAAGTTTAAATTTCAAGTCAATTGATAAAAATTCAATGAGAATGCAAACATTTAACTTCATATCTGCTGGTAAGAATGACCACTTGTTAAGATTGCTGTCTATCCATGTCGTGAGGAAATGCATGGGTTGAAATCCCATTCAGACTGCAAGAACGTTTGCGAATTTCTTTACACAATAGCCGACCTAGCGTGCTTATTTGTTTGTTTTTCCATAAAACCAATTATAGGAACTTCTGTGCGATTTTTTTCGCACTAAAACAAACAGTAAAACAATCAGATCGATGAAAACGCCATGATGTCTCTAATAGCAATTTGAACAGTAAGCCTTACGTTACATTCCATATACAATAAATATTAAATAATTTTTACATTACCATAAATTTATTTACAGTTTAAAGGTAATTTTCTTGGTCATAATAAAGCTTGACTTATTATTTTAAGTAGCGACCTTGATATATGACAGTTGGCGCGCTAAAAATTTCTAATCGTTAAAATTTTGTTTTATGTTAACACTAAATTTATATTTCCCACTGTAATTGGTAAGTCTTAAAATTTCTAAATTTATTCCAGAGGTTTATGTCAGATTTAGCATACTTAAATTGCTGATAGGAAACAAGTTTTTCTATCTTTGGGACTCAGTGTTCGTTAGTTGTTTGTTTGTTTGTTTGTTAGTTGCTTTTTAGGAGCATTAGCAACTAAGGCCATATTGCTCCGGGATATGCGGTGGTCATTCCCTGACCTTTCCGCATCCTCCGTATTTGGTGGTGACGGGCTCGAACCCCGGTCTAATCAAGAAGCGTGTGCTACGCGCTGCTGCTCCTTCCCACCTGGCTACGGAGGCGCCACTCAGTGTTCAAAATTGCAAAAGAAACGTTAAGTATCCAATTGTAAGTATTCACCCTACGTAATGCCATTCACACAATATATGTTCCTGTTTATTTGAAAAGCTTGCCACTGACACACGGCCATTACTGTGCTTAGAAGCAACTCATCAGTGGATAATTCGGCACAAATAGTGAAAACCGCACAATCCATTTCTTATATGGCTACGTGACAGGGAAAGATTCTGTTCACTTCGCTTCCGACAAAATTATCCCCTCTACTCGAATGGCGCATTTATAGCCTTAGTAGCTAATGTGCCAATAAAATCAAAACCAACCCTCTACTCGAACTTGGGAAATTAAAATTCTCTAACGAATTAGGCTCCATGCGCATTTATAAAACAAGAATTAAACAAGCCGATACAAAAACAAATCATACTTTAAAATTATCAAATTCATTACGAACTAGTTCAGTTAAAAGTACATGATTTATTATTTCAGCCAAAATGGACAAAAAGATTCCACTGGCAATTACTGATAACGGTAATAGCAAAGAACAACAGGTATCATATTGATACTTATCAGTATACAACAAATTCCCTATACACTCACGCTGGATTTGAAATAGTGGTGCTAAAAAAATTACATCACTTACAAACTTCACCGAATTTCTATGAAGATTGGCAATATATCATATGTTTTGTAATAGAATTACGCTATTGTCTAGAAAGCTCTATTAGATGTCACGTGCCATACATGATTGCATCACCTAGCGGCAGTAAAAATAAGTTACATATGAAACAAGCCCAGTATTCTTTTCTATTACAATGGCTGTTTTCACAATTAATACCATGTGGGAAAAAGTGTTGCTGCAACTGCGTTGAACGCAGGAGGATATTCTAAGCATGGAATAGCTAAAAGAAACACTGAAATTAGTCAACAAGCATGTTTATTACAAATATTTTTAGAAACTGGCAGTCTAAACAGAAAAGATGGAAATCAACAAATATCTTCTGCAGCGCACGACAAATTTCTGGTCTTCATCGATGGATCACAAAAACAGCATGGGAAAAGATACAGGACTAAAGGCAAGTTCTCTCACAGACTTGAGAGAATTCTAATTAAATTCTTATGCTATAGAAATCACGTTGCCTTTCACCGTCGAAATTATGGAGCTCGTTGTGGTCGCTTCAGAATCATTCCTCTTCACTCTAGATGACAACTCATGGGTCTCTTTTTGTTTACAATATCAAACTCTTATCAATTCTCCATCTCTTCTTGAACAAATACCTTTCGCTATACCCCGTTTGAATTCTCGTAATAAAATTAATTTCTCACTGCCTCATTAATCACTTACTTGGTAGAGGACTAGCAAGTTAAGTGATTTCATCACTTACTTGGTAATTTTAATTCTAGTTTTGTATTGATTATTACTGTTTTGTATTTTCTGTAACTCCTAGCGTTCTCACCTTTATTTAGGGTCTGTGTGTGAGAAACGTGTATATATAAATACTGCTACAATAGGAAAGCATGCTACTAATGAGCCTTTTCTCATTAGTAGCACGTAGCCCAAAAAAAGCCACTTTTGACGCAAGAAATGAAAACACAGCGTCTTAAGTGGGCAAAACAGAATACTAGTTTATATATCTTTATTGCAATCAAGTTGGTCTGTGATCAGTGACAATGTTATTTTCTCAGAAGAATCAAAATTCAGTTTTTTAATGTCCAGAAGACAGACGAAGAAGAGGAAAAGAATTTAATACTGAGTGTATCGTCTGAAGGAGTTGGTCTTCTTGAATTTGTGAAGGGTTCAGTTAATGCTGAAGTGAACAAGGACATTCTTCAGACAAAATTACTTCCCACACTTAGGGATCACAATGGGGATGTTGCCAATTACATTTTTCACGACGACTCTGCTCCACGTCATAGTCAAAACCTTAAGTACTACTTCATAAAAACAGCAAAAGTTTTTTAAATTTATGAAACGTTTCACTCTTGCTTAAATTAATGTAATTTATTTCGTTGTCTTTACTCCCAAGGTGCAAAAATGGTTGAATGATAAATCAATTCGCCCAATAACACAGCCTGGGAACAGGCCAGACCTCAATCCAACCGAAAATTGTTAGAAAAAATAGGTGTTTCGGTAATTCAGAAGAAACCAAAAACACTTACAGCTGCAGGAGGAGACATTAATCCATGGTTGGTACTATGAGATTTATATATGCAGTTTTGCTATTATATACAGTTGTATTTTTATATGCAGTTTTGCTATTAGCACCATTGTTTGGCGGCTTCCTTCACTTTGTTCTACCTGTGATTTCTCAGATCATTTTTAGTCTTCCAAAAAACGGTAAATCATGAATGGCGATATAGGCAGACCCATGCCTGATATCCAATGTCCTAGCTACATCATCATTACGGTATATCAATCAGTTCTTATGACACTGTCTGCCAAGATAAGATTTTCTTCAGTGACAACTGTGTGAACTAGTTTTGGACAAATCGTCCAGAGTTTGTTCATGTTTCTTGTTTGCCCATATACTCACGAATGGGTAACTGTATACAGAATTGCCAACGTACATTATTTTTCATACGCCAGTGAATTTTTGATAGGAGTCCAACCTTCCTTTTTTTTTATATAATTTCCTCAGTGAATTTTTGATGGAGGGTGTCTGCTGTTCTGATGTCACTTTGAAGGCCATGTTGTTTCTGCTACTGCGCATCAAACCTCGCGCATACAGGATAGCCAACGTGTCTTATTGTTCAGTAGAAGCATTAACAGCCGTTCCTAAATTTATACCCATGGAAGCGCGTAATTAAATTTCGACAATCGAAATCTTCTGTTTCATTTAACTCACGCTCGTAGTTCTTCTCGAGAAGAATCAGTCGGGTTGTATTGCAAATAAAGTAAACCTATCGTAGAATACACTGAGGTCTCAGGTCTTAGTTTCCTTTGCTTTTATTCTAAACAACTCAACTCAATACTCAAGAATAAGAATTTTCATAGCGGTTATATACAATGTTAACATAAATGGAATAAATAAATCCTTCTGTTTATACTCCTGTATGACCACGTGGGGTTAGAGGAGTTCACAAGATAAAGATACAAGAAAATTACCGTATTTAGCAGCCCGAGCTTGAACCAAGCTAAAAGCGCATGGATTTCTGTACCCTTGCGCTTGAAACATTAGGCGCTAAGGGGGGGGGGGAACTTTAATATACTGTGAAGCAATCTGCTTTCAATAAAAATGAATGAAAATGTCCTTTTTTTTTTTAATCCTTCAGGAACACTGAATTTTGTTAGTTATTGCAATGCAGGTTTGAGGCCGTTTATGTTCTTTACTTGAGCCTTACAGAATAGAAGGTTATGAAAAGATGATTAAATAAAATTGTTATTATTATTGTTGTTCTGTTATTTCTCCTTGATGGATGGGAGGTACTACCCCGTTACGGGTTTCTACTAAGTGCACAGGGTGGTTATGTCTAGTGTTACTGTTCGTCAAGTACCTCTCTGATTATCCTACAGATATTCAAGATTTCGACTTTCTGGAGTTCCTTGTATGTGTTCTCTGGGAGACCTATTGCTACTGGGCTCTTAAATAGGATCCTTGGCACCATACCGGTGGCTGACACGACGATCGAGATGGTCGTTACTTATTGCATGTGCCACATCTCTTTGATCTCCTGTCTTAGGTCCGTGTATTTAATGATCTTTTCCTCGTGGATTTTTTGAAGATTGCCACCGCTATGTCAATCAGATAGGTAGCCTTTTCCTTCTTATCGTCCGGTCTGCTGTGCGCGATTGTCTTGTCCGTTATTATGGCGCGGTCATAGCACAGCTTGTGGGTTGGGGTCTCTAATACGGACTGGGGTTCGTACTTGTAATACGGTACACTTTCTTTGAGCAACTGGTAATTCCTCGCTAGCTTCTGATGTATTATATTGGCTACCTGGTCATGTCTACGAGTGTACTGTCTGGGTGATCACCTTGCATCCTGCGGTGATGTGTTGGATCGTTTCTGAGGCCAGGCGGCATTGTCGACGTGTATCATCTGACAGTCCGGGCTCCTCTGCGATGTATTTTCTATATTTCCTGGTCTGGTTTGATTACCTAGTCTTGGATGGCGAGCATGAATCCTTCAGTCTCGAGGAAACGCGTCCCGCTCGTGAGCCTTGCATTGGAAGCCATCTTATCTATGTGGTCTTGGAGATCATTGTAGTGTCTACCATGGAGTGCCTTCTTTGCCTATTTTTCTAGCTTCGTTTGTTCCATCTGGACGGGAAGGGACTCCTCCCTATTTTTCTTATGGCCTGGTAGAGTGCTGCTTTGTTTTTCTGGAAGTAATCCTCCAGATTAGCTATCGCCGTCTTCTGTTGCTCGATGAGGTCCATCAGGCCTCCTTGCTCCTTTCCGAGCTACTGTCAGTCTCTCCACGGCTGGGTGGTGTTGGAAGCTCTTGGTCATCACTATCCTTGGCTTTCTCATGAAAGTTGTATTGTATTGACAGATGACTATTCTCCAGCTCGGTATTGGTCCAATCTACGATCCTGAAGGAGCCGACCGGGCTAGCAGGGTGGGTATAGTGCCTGCCTGGCAACCCAAAGGTCGCGGGTTCGATTCCCGCCTTGGGCTTGGATCAAAGTACTGCAAAAACCTTGGCAGGTGCATTATGGCCACAGAAGCCTATGCTCCAACTACCAAAAAATAAATATAAAAAAAAAAATGATCCTGAAGGAGTATGTTAGCACTGGTACTGCACAGGTGTTTATAGTTCAACTGTTCCCTCATTTCGGCTTTACTTTGAGCAGGCTTCTCAGTCTGATGGGATTTTTCGGTCAGGTCTTATTCTCCTTGTGCTCTAACTGCTGAGCTTGCATTATCCTAGGGTAAGTATCTCCCCCTGTCATGGCTGCCATCTCTATACCAGTCTATAGCTGGTAATTTCGGCAGACTAATTACTTCTGATGCAATCCGTGGGTCTTTCATTTGTCTAGACCAAATTCCATCCTGATATCATTGCTGAATTCTTTGGTGTTCCGGAGTAGTTGCTGGAGTTGCTTCTCGGTTGCCACGGAGAGCTTGATGTCATCCATATACAGCTAGTGGGAGAAAGGATACAGGTTTTTCCTTCCTTCCTTGAGGTTATATCCATACTAGCTGTTTAGTATGGTGGATAGCGGGTTGAATGCTAGATAGAACTACAATGGGCTCAAGGCATCTCTCTGAAAGATTATTCTCTTGATGGGGATCGGTCTGGTTGTAATATTCTCGACTTTGATTGTTGTACTCCATTTCGCCATGGCTGCTTCTAGGAAGTTTATATGTCACTATCAGATTGACTTTGTAGATTATTGTTATTAAATGTCTTTGTTGCAAGCACGTACAAGATGTGTATAGTAAATATTAGCAATAACCCATCTCAGCACAGTGCCAGGCGCTCACCACTTTTCTTGACTAACAAAAAGGGAGTGTGTAGATACACGTTAGAAATCAGGTTATACCAGAAGAGAAATGCATGCACTGGGCTACTCAGTCCTAGAGATCTTTAAACACAGATCTATTGTCGCGGTGATTGCATGACAATTGCACCTTCTGAGGGTTTTTAGGTCAGCATTGTATAAGTTGGTTCATTTCTTTGAGAATGTTGGTCCTGTAAGTTTTGTCGCCTCAGACAGTCTCGCTCTCTATTCCAAGACTGTCTGAAAAGCCGATGTGTTCACTGAAACATTCTCTGCAGACTTCGCTGCTGAAGGTTCAGTTTTACAGGTTCTGTTGCAGATCCTAGACTTCTTTGTTGTGTGTTAATGCAATAAATGCGACGATTGATATATCTGACAAGTCTAGTCCGATAGTGAAGATAGCCAACGTCACATTAGTTGTTTAAAAACACTTCCATGTTTTCCAGTCGAGACTGGCATACAGGATCCCTCTAGAAATGATAAAAGTTCTCTGAAGTACTTTATTCAGCCAGCATGACAGTCAGTGTTGAACGTTAAGGAAGTTGCTGAAGTGTGTTTGCGGAGCTGTGACCAGATGACAGATCGAAACAGTGCAACTGGAGAGACACGCCTAGAAATATACTGGGTGACGAGTTTTGAATTTGTCACGCTAACAAGTACCTGCTGTGCTCTCGAAACGGCAGCCATTGTGCTTTTATTTGTTGTTTCGAAATGCTTAGAGAAAGAGAGAGAGAGAGGCTCCCCCCAAATAATGCTAAGGTCACGCTGGTTCCTTACTTTACTGATTAATGCTCCGTGTAGGTCAATGCATATATTACTTAATTTTTTTTTTTATTAGGTGAATGCTGTTCGAGCTTTTTCTAACCCTTTTAGTTACTCTTCTAACCTTACTAAATGTAGTGTGGATGTCTGGGAGACTGCGGGAGCGTCTAAGCTATTTTGCAATCAAAAAACTTTTTCTAAGTCGTCCACACACGAAATAAGAATTTCACGTGATGACAAAAAGAGTACCTATCACTGCGGCAAAGGTTTCCGAGAGATTGCTACTTTGTAGGATGCCTTTATTCAAACACTGAAGCGAAATATAAGCGTAATGATATAAACTAAGAATAGTTATTTATATAGTGCCGGGTGGGTAAAGTGCCTGCCTAGCAACCCAAAGGTCGCGGGTTCGAATCCCGCCTCGGGCTTGGATTAAACTACTGCAAAAACCTTGGGAGGTGCATTATGGCCACAGAAGTCGATGCGCCAACAACTACCAAAAAAAAACAAAAAAAAAAAAAAAACACAATTATATAGTAACGATATAACCTAAGAATTCAAACTCTGAAGCGAGATATAAGCGTAACGATATAACCTAAGAATTCAAACTCTGAAGCGAGATATAAGCGTAACGATATAACCTAAGAATAGTTCCTATTTATATAGTAAAGATATAACCTAGAATCCTCAAATTTACGTCACAGTATGGAAAATAGGTTTACTGTTATCCTAAAATATTGTTCTAGTATGTAAGAGTTCTTCTATCTGCATCATTTCTCTATTCTGAAGAAAGTTTCAAGGTGTTTGGTGATTGTGGATCTATTGCGTATTATTGGATAAAGACATGCAAGTCCGTGTCCAAAGTCGTGCTGGTTGCTGTGTTCCAGTATGGTCTTTTCAAAAATTTTCGATTACATCCAGTAACTATTGGCCTGCAATATCACATGTAGAAGGTTTTTGTTCTTTGAAAACGATTTTACTATGTATTTTCTCCAATGGGGGAAGAAGAGTACTTGTGACAATATGGAGGGCTAAGTCGAGATGTATGGACTGCTTATTTTCTCCATGATAAGAAGAAAGCTATCTGGACACACTATGCATTTTGTTGGGAAGGTGGGTGATGGTCTTCAGATTTTGTCTGGAGATAGTTACCAGGGGTAAGGGTGTCCTATAAGGGCCATACATATGGGGAATGACCCAAGTTTGTGGTTCCGTGGGAGGATTCATGGCGAAGTTAGTGTTAATTTTTGTAAAAATTTACTTTGCTTGGGAAAGTTTGTCGAGTATTGTATTCCTTTGATATATTTTTTAATTTCATATTAGTTACCCAAGAGAAAAAACTCATCACCCATGTGTATTATGTCCGTTAATTGAGTGCGTGCGTTCCTGGTCAGTTTGCCTGGCTTGCTGGACGAAAAAGCCCTGAATTCCGAAGAAGAAACCCTGTTGTCCTCGCTGACACAGATTCACTTGGTCAGTGTGAAAAGGTCTGTTTCTGACACAGTGATTATAACCACCGTGCTAGAAACTATAGTCCTTGGGATGTCCTCGCGACATCCAAGGACTATAGTTTCGTGGGCTTGTCTTCTTATTTTGTCGAAAACAGCCCTCTACTTTTAAATTTAAGTAGTCATTTTGTGTTCGTGCATTGCGTCACATTCTAACAGCATTGTCCGGCATATAAACAAGGCTGAACTGTTTTGTTGAACCTGTGCCTAGTCCATTTGTTGATCCTATTTTTTGTTAATCCTTTTCCATCGCGCTTGTGCTTATATGTTAAGATAAGTAGGTGAACCGCATTATGGCAAAGTGCATACAACATAATTCATTCTACTTTTAGTTCTTTCAAGATAGTATTTTCTCAAAAATTTAGTTGAAAGCGATGTTGGTAGAGGTTTAGTCGGGTACTGATTCTACCTCCTACATTGATTCCAATATAAGAACTCGGCCATAAAAGGGAAATGATCTTATGTGAACTTGGCCACATTTTGTATCAGGCACATTTCTTTAAGGTTATGGTAGATTAAATCCAGGTTTTCAATCCATGTTAGATTAAATCCAGGTATCAGAGTTCACAAATTGTTTTTCACCATAAAAGTATTGTCCTGCATTTTCGGCATGATGGTTTAATTGTTGAATCAATTGTGTACAAAATAAGCATATCATTCGATGAGTTCCAGAGAGAAACAATTATTGCTGTTATGGGATGGTCTGCTGCCATCAGGGAGCAACAATATCAGCCTAATAAAATGCAACTGAGATTAAGAAAAAGTTAACAATTAAATGTGAAATATTCACACTAGATCTTCTCGTGCTGACGTTTATGGTATACCACAAGGTTATGCACGCAGATGAAATAAATAAAATTTAATTAAAGTCGTTAATGAAGTTCAACTGTAAATGGGGCTCTGTTGAACAGTAAAAGGGCACTAAAGATAATGTACCTTTTCAATGATGTCAAAGGAATCCTTCGAGATTATTAAAAGCCAAAATAATGGAGTACTGTCATCAGAGGCAACATACGACCCCTTAATTACTCTTTCATTGTAGGTTACCCCCCCCTTAGGAATTTTACAAATGCCAAAAGGATGTAACCTTCACACCGTACGGAAGACCATAATGCTATTAATACTGTGCTGTGCTAAGAAGCTCAGACATTGCTAATGACAAACACAATAGCAGTAGAAATCCATTAACCTCATAAACAAGAAGTGTGTGCTCTTAAATCAGAAGCAAGAGAGTAGATAGAGATTAATCGCATGCGAGCATTAGGAAATGCAATTTAATACGATTTTTTTTTTAATTAATGTATTTCAAGGTTTCCTAATTGCTAAAAATTTACTGCTAAAATCTGCTTAAATTGCTAAATTTTTAAATAAAGAAAAGGATAAATCAGAAAATATTTTTAAGTGGTTCCCTGTGATAGTTGAGTAATTTAACTAATTTTACTGGTTTGGAGAAGTACCGAATTTCATTGGAGGACAGGAATTCGTAAAAGCCATCAATCGAAGCTGTACTCAACCGATGTCAAGCGGAGGGAGTAGGGTTTCCTCCGCAAGTTATTTCTGACTTTTCAATGCGCAAATCGGCTAGTGAACATATACTCCTACTTCTACTATATTTTTACTAATCGTATCGACAGCAATGCCTACATATGAGGAACTCATTCCTGAAGTTATGCCGTGTATTTTTGAGACTGTGTGTAAGAATAGATATAGTAGAAAAAACAAGTAATGTAGATTTGTAAAAGGCGAAAGAATGTTTTAAAATATTAATACCAAATTATTAAACAAAATAAAATAAAGCAAAATAATAAAAGGTGGTAGAATATGGGTGGGCAAATTTAGTTAAGTCGAATGCAGGGATGGTAAAAATGCAGTCTTAAGTAACTATACAGTGGGGAAAAGATTCTTTTTTACACCGTAACCGATTAGTAGGTCTAGGCAGAAAGCTGCTTTTTTTTAACATATCTCGGAAACGCGGGGTTTTCATTCCTCTGAACAGATAAACTGATCAAAAAGCTCCTGTACTCTATTAAAAAAAAAAAAAAAAAAAAAAAAAAAATTTAGTTAATGGATATTCCAAGCTGTCATCTCTGATGCAGCCCAAGACTTTTCCAATGAGCGGTTGGAAGCGTTCAAAATCCCCTGTTTTGGAAATGTATTGTTCTGAAACCTATTTGTATTAGACGTCCTTGAATGTGTTCTGCGATTTTCCTGAATCTTCGAAATGTATGAAATTTCTGTCCTTTCGGTGCAAAAGTTTGATTTATTCTTGTTCCAAAACTAATGACGAATACAGAGTAGGGTGGGGAAATAACCAATGATATTCTAATTCAGAAATTATCACACATTACTGAGCAAGGGCACGCCTTTCAATCTGCGGCACGCCTTTTTCCAGACTTTTTTTTGTAGCATATCTTCCCGTATACCTCGGCAGAACTTTTTTTTTTTTTTTTTTAAGTTCCGATTAGTAATTTAATTTAGTGACACAATCTTGATGCACGATGCCATCGAGGTCAACAACTACGATTATATTACTCCTGAATTCAAGTTAGCCTGATTGGGCAATGATTTCTGGTCAAGGGAAACTTCACTGTAGTCACTCATTCTTTGCATTTTTCATATTTCGTTCGTGATTTCTTCTTTTTCTATAAACTGAATTTGCGCTGTAAGGACTTCGTGGATTACAGCACATTTTAATGCAATCAGAGAACATTTTTCATTGCACCTAGTACACTGCAGTCTTAAGATCTTAGTTGCCTTGGCACAAAATAACACAGCCCTTCTTAAAATAAGAAGCCATAAGTTTGGGAATCAAATTCTTAAACTTAGAAAGAGGACGTCATCTGATTTTATCTGCAAACACTGGGCATCCTTATTTTAAGATGCATTAGGTCATTCACCAGTCATCTTGGACTTTGGGATGCTAGTATATTGTGTTTGTAAGCTGCATGTATGTGTTATTGTTTCTTAACATAAAACCCCAAAAATTTCCAGTAAAAAATAAAACATTCAACCCTCTCTTGAGACAAACTAACTCGGCCACTTTGCAGGGAAAAAAATTAATTCCTTTTCAACAGGAATCGACACAAAGTCTGTTCCACACTATGTGGAAGAGAGCTATCGTAGCCAATGTGCTAGCCGCGAGAGTTTAATAGGATACTGTGAGAGTGTAATGTAAATATTTATATGATAACGACATGTAAATTGATGAGGGATT
The DNA here is from genome assembly GCF_048544385.1 of Mastigoproctus giganteus. Taxonomy (NCBI): domain Eukaryota; kingdom Metazoa; phylum Arthropoda; class Arachnida; order Uropygi; family Thelyphonidae; genus Mastigoproctus; species Mastigoproctus giganteus. The sequence goes on along the minus strand of NC_143575.1, from coordinate 179,475,685 downwards.
ACCTCAGTTATGGTTGCACGAGGGCACAATTTCGTGCTTTGCTCGACCGTGGTTCAAGCCTACGTGACTACCAAATACAGTAATGTTCTTGTATTCTTTCTCTCTATTTGTGAGGCCCCAGGTGCCAAGCGTTCCGTGACCAAGTGATTTTTGTGCATTCCAAAAAGCGTTATATCCAAAGAGCCTTTGAACAAATTATATTTCGTTCCAACTACCGTTTTTTTTATTTATAAATTACTGCAGCACTTTCGCACTACAAGAAGTAGGCAAAGGCCCAGAAAGGGAAGCCACCTTTCTGTTTCTATTTCTAACAGTACTAACCAATTAACTCAGCCGCTTGGTCACCTAGTGGCACTGCTCCTGCCTCCCCGTGGCGGGGCCGGAAACCTGGGAGGTAAAGCAAACCCCCAGGGCCAAAAGGAGCAAAACATGGAATATGACAACTTCCCCCCGATTAAAACTGCAAATCTGAATAATACGGATTTGCATCAACCTGATATCGACTCTACCAATCCAAAGAGACTGAAAATGGATACTCCTCGAATTGAACATCCGAGTTTTCTGATTCTCCATTCACTGACAAACCAGCCCTTAGGCAATCTATCGCCATTTCTCATTCAAAAATGTCTTGAGAACGTAGCTGGTTCCACGAAAATGGTGAGGCGACTAAAATTTGGCGACCTGCTTGTAGAGACCACAAGCTCTAAACACTCAGTCTCTACTTAGACTCAACTCATTTGGTGGAAATCAAGTCAAGGTGTCCCCACATGCCACACTAAACACATCGAAAGGCGTAATTTCAGAATGGGACCTAATGAATGTTTCAGAGGAGGAAATTGTCCAGGAATTGCAGGAACAGAAAGTCACACAGGCCAAAAGAATCATGATGAAAAAAGATGGCGAGCTAACTCCAACTCGGAGCATCATACTAACATTCAGCTCACCAAACCTACCTTCGTCAGTGAAAGCAGGGTATTTACATAGTCGCATACGGCCATATATTCCAAACCCAATAAGATGTTATAAGTGTCAGAAATTTGGACACTCACAAACAGTCTGTCGAGGTGACCCAGTATGCCCAAACTGTGGATCGAAAGAGTATACCCAAACTGATTGTAATGCCCAGTCTTCTTTGTCCCAACTGTAAAGGCAACCATCCAGCCTTCTCCAAAAATTGTGAACAGTGGAAATACGAGAAAAAAATCCAGAAATATAAAATAGAAAAGAGTCTCGTTCCCAGAAGCACGAAAGCAACTGCAAATACAGATGCCTAGACGTACATATGCCGAAGCCTCTAAAAACTTTCATTCAGTATCCATCCAAACTGACACATCAATTCCACCAAACATCTCTATTGCTGAATGGGCTCGATCCTTGCTCTCTTCTGCACCACAATCATCAAAGCAACATATATCAAGCAGGGCTAACAACACGCCAATCACCATACCACCTGCTGTCCATGCAGCCCCTGTAATATCCGTTCAAACAGAGAAACAAGATCCCGTTAGCAAACAGCCAGTTGACTCCGTCCTTATGGATACCAATGAAATCACCAGTCAAGAAGAAACAGAAACCATTCTGGAGATCCATCCGGAAGATGAAATAGACAAGAGACCAGTTTTCTCAAAAAGAGATAAAATTAAAATTGATCGCGGCAAACAGACTTTTAAAAAACAGACAGACTCAGCTCCTTCATCTAAATCTAAACAATGAATAACGTAGTCCAGTGGAATTGCAGAGGCTTGCGTAGCAATATTGATGACATCCAGGAAATAATTAAACGTCATAATCCAGTTGGCATCTGTTTACAGGAGACATAACTCCTAAGGTATCTCTCTCGATCAAAAATTATTCTCTTTTCAGAGAAGATAGACCAGTTACAAATAAAGCTCACGGTGGGGTTGCTATTCTCATAGACTCACGAGTCCCTTGCAGACGTATTCCTTTGCAAACCTCTATTGAAGCGGTTGCTGCGCGAATAGCAATTGGAGTCACCATAACACTTGTTTCTATCTATCTACCGCCCACTCAGCCTTGCACTATTCATGAACTTGAAGATCTAATACTGCAATTGCCAACCCCTTTCTGTTTATTGGGCGACTTCAACGGACACCATCCATTGTGGGGCTCTCCCAATGCAGATGGATGGGGACAACTTATTGAAATGCTCATTGACAGGCAGAATTTATCCATCCTAAATACTGGTTCACCAACTTACATCCATCTCCAAACAGGAACTGTGTCCTCAATAGATCTATCTATATGCTCTCCAATCCTTTTTCCTTGTATTGAGTGGAAAGCTCTGGATGATCCACTGAACAGTGACCACTATCCACTAATCTGCAAAATTCAAACTTCACACTCTGTGACTTCAGAAAACTGCATGAAATGGAAATTTTCCAAGGCTGATTGGGCAAAATATTCTTATCATGTATCCTTTGATAATCAGATCATTGAATCTTGTCCAATTGACATAGTCACCAGCCATATCACTAAACAAATCCTTGCAGCTGCATCTATTGCCATTCCACAGTCACAGTCAAGCTCCCGTAGATCCATAAATTATTGGTGGAATGAGGACTGTAGGAGTGCCAAAAAAGAAAAAACCCAAGCCTGGAATATATTCCGCAAACATCCTACTACCAATAATCTTATAAATTATAAAAAAAAAACTCAGAGCCAAGGCTCGCCATATCAGGAAGAAAGCAAAAAGAGACTCCTGGATCCGATTTGCAAATTCAGTTAATAAAAATACAGATTCTAGAATAATATGGAGAAAAATAAAACAATTAAATGGCAAATTTCCTCCTCCATCCTCACCAATTTTCAACTGGAATGGACAGGAGCTGTGTGCTCCTGCAGAAATTGCAAATGCTTTAGGCTCTGTATTCTCACAGCTGTCTGCATCGACCGCATACGACCAGTCATTTCAGAAGATTAAAGCTTCAGCTGAAAAATCTCGATTGAACTTCAAAACCAAATCGTGTCTATCATATAATCGGCCCCTTACTATGATCAAACTTCAAGAAGCTATATATACCTCAAAAAAAACAGTGCTGCTGGTCCAGATGGAGTGTATTATACAATGCTTAAACACTTAGATAACAAAGCATTATCCTTGCTGTTAACTTTCTACAATCGTATTTTCACTGAATATTCATTCCCCACATGCTGGCATCACTCCTATGTACTGGCAATTCCCAAACCAGGGAAAGATCACTCTGTCCCTCACCACTATAGACCTATTTCTCTTACCAGCTGCTTGGGTAAAACCCTGGAAAAAATGATACACCGCCGACTGACCTGGTATCTTGACTCCAAACATTTAATATCTGATAGCCAATTTGGCTTCAGGAAAAATCGATCATCCCTGGATCTCATGGTCAAAGCTGAAACAAACATCAGGATTGCGTTTATCCGAAACGAGCATCTCGTTATGGTATGCCTTGACATAGAGAAGGCCTTTGATACCACTTGGCGTTTTGGCATCTTGAAAGATCTACATTCCCTTGACCTCAGAGGCCACTTACCATATTTCATACAAAACTTCCTTCAGCATAGAACTTTTCAAGTCCGCTATCGGCAAGTCCTGTCGCAAATCTATATACAAGAGGAAGGAGTCCCACAAGGCTCAGTTCTGAGTTCTACCTTATTTGCAATAAGAAAAAATAATATAACCAAATGCATACCCGCCCCTGTAAACACATATCTCTATGCCGATGACCTGACTGTTTCCTGCAGTTCACAGAATATGAACTTCATCGAAAGGCAACTACAAATCTCTCTTAACAATATTGAATTATGGATGACACAGAATGGATACCGACTATCACATCAGAAATCCAGTGTCATTCATTTTTGTAACAAACGAAAGATGCATCCTGAACCAGAGCTTCACTTAACGAATCATCCTATATTAGTCATGAAAAGTATTTGTCTCCTGGGCCTCATTTTTGATAGTAAGCTTAATTTCTTAGAACATATCAAATATCTGCGGACTACTTGCCAGAAAAAAATTAATATACTCAGTTCTTTCTTCGACAACATGGGGTGCAGATCGCTATACCCTGCTTCACTTGTATAGAACTCTAATTAGGTCTCGTCTTGATTATGGTGCCCCAGTTTATGACTCTGCCAGGGAAAACGTACTTACACGCCTTGCACCTATTCAACATTCTGCCCTCAGGATTGCCACAGGAGCTTTTAGGACATCGCCAGTACAAAGCCTTTATAATGAAGCCCATGAAGTTCCACTCTGTCTCAGAAGAAAGGTGTTACTTCTGAATTATGCAGCTAAAATTCGAAGCATGCCTACACATCCAATTTGGCCTATACTTAGTGACCCACAGTTTAAAATTTTTTATAGAAATAAACCCAGTGCAGTTCAGCCTACTGGTATCAGATTACAAGCACTATCAGAAACTTGGAATGTCCATCTCGAAAAAGTCCTCCAAGATCCAACCTGTTCAGTCGCCCCATGGGCCTACACTATACCATCCTGCGACAATTACTTCCTAAACTGGGGAAGCATTCCCTGGCAAATAATAATATACAACTCCATACTGCTCACACAGAGAATTATCCTCTTTTTACAAAAATATATACCGATGGATCAAAGTCTGATAGTGCAGTAGGTGCTGCAGCAGTTTTCCCTTTTAACACCATCTCTCTATCACTTCCCACCGAATGCAGCAGTTATACAGCTGAGTTATTCGCCATCAAGCTTGCTCTACAAAATATTCTCCATCTGTCCATCAAAAAGAGCATAATATATACGGACTCGCAGAGTGCACTTATAACCCTACAAAACACCTCCTCACCAAAGAATCAATTAATAAAAACTATAAGAGATATGTTGATACATACTCAGGAACGCCAGCTTGTAGTTATCTTTTGCTGGATCCCAGGCCACACTGGGATATCTGGAAATGAATGTGCAGATTATGCCGCAAACATCCTTCTAATTCAGATTCATCAGGTGCTCTCGTTCCATATGCTGACTACAAATCTAATATACAAAGAATATGTAAGGAACAATGGACACGATATGGCGAAATAAACCAGATAATAAGCTCTTTCAAATAAAACCAGATCCACAATTATGGGCATCTAGCTTCCGGGAAAACAGAAAGGAAGAAGTAATCCTAGCCAGAGCAAGAATTGGTCACAGTCACATTACCCACCTATTTCTCCTCACAGGCAATGATCCTCCTCAGTGTACACACTGCAATTCTCAACTCACAATGAGGCACATTCTTGTTGAATGCACCTTATACTCGCATGACCGGCAACTCTCATTCAGTTTTCTTTCTAATCTTAAAGAATCTTTGAACCTCTGTCATATCATAGGTAACGATGCCAACCTCACAGAATTTTTCTCATTTATCAAACGGATAAACTTATATGATCAGTTCTGACTGTTTGCAAAACAGTCATGAGTATTGTCCACATCGCTGATCGGCGCAATATGGCCTGAGCAGCCCTTGCGCCAAAAATAACAATAACAACAACTATTTGTGAACTCCTCTCACCTTATGTGGTTATCCCGGACTATAAACAGGAAATTTATTGTTGTGTACTTTTTTTATTTAGTTAATTTCTACTAGGTATTAGTGTTATTATGGCTAAATGATGCAATGAAACGGATTTTTTTTCTGCAACCGTCAAAAAAAAATCTACATATATTCTTGTTAAAGACTAACATTTAAAAGCATGATATTATTTATGATTTATCAGATTTCTTATCTTCATTTAGCTCATCTTCTCTGGCGAATACACCAAGGCCATGTCCAAAGATTGGCATTCGGGACACTTTTGCTGTTGGCAGTGCGACGAGTCACTAACAGGACAACGTTATGTACTCCGAGACGAACATCCATACTGCGTCCGCTGTTACGAGCAGGTTTTCTCTAACTCGTGCGAAGAATGCAGCAAGATAATCGGCATAGATTCTAAGGTGTGTAAAAAACTGTTCGTGAAAGTATTTTTTTTGTTCGTAAATTAAGAACCAAAAGTAAGCACCATTTCATAGACATGAGAACATTTATTTTAAAGTTAAAAATTATTTTTTTATTTTAATTAAGGCAACAGTCATTTGGCAAATTATACGAGGACTCTTTTGAAAGGTAAGGTTACTGATGTTAGTGGAGAGAAAATGTGCCTTTCCCTATAATGAAATGCAGCACGAATAAAGGCACATGCATAATATTTCTATTATGCATGTGACAGTAAGAGTACAGCTTTGTTAAGGTTAGACGATTAAACCAAAATGGCTACCTTGCATGAAACATAAACATGAAGTTCGTACAGGTATTCAATTTATGCTTGATAACTGGCCCGATTCCCAGAAATTCATAAACAATTGCAATCTCTGGCCATCTGGCCAACAGCCATTTCCAAGAATGAGTTTTTCGTTCAATCAAGTGCAGATTTGTATTAACCTCAATGGTCATCTCTGAATCCCACCGTTTGTTAATTTTGTTTATATAATTACTGTTAATATCGTTAATTCTTTGGTGGTGTTAGTTCTTGGCATTCAGATTTCAATATGCCTTGCCTTAGATATCAATGATAAAAGTACTTTGTAATCAAAGAAACTGTGGTAGATAGTTGCTTGGTTTGCTTTCATTATACCTGATTATATATGAGTGACTAAAGATTTAGTAACTCTTGCTTTAGATTAAAATACTTCAAAAATTGTCACACTCATTTAAAGTTAGTTATAGGTGTATTGATTATCGTAAAAATATTGTAATTTATCAACTACTAAAGAACATCTGACGACGTGGAAGGTACGCAATCAGCCAATGAACATGAAACTATATGACAGTGATATCCTATTAACTCGCCGTCGAGATCCATAACGTAGGAATTAATCAACGTCAACTGCCCAGTTCACCTATTGAGTATTGATCGAATTCCAAGACTTCAGAAAGCATTCCCCCACCAAGGAAAAATCTTATATTGAGTGTGTTTGTTACAACACAAAATTGAAAACCAAGAATTTTGTTTAAAATTATTACTGAAGGACTATCTGAAAAGTATATAAGAGTGACTAAAGAGTTAGTAACTTTTGAAATCGCTGAATCTGGATGTAACAACCAACTTGAGTAATTAGTAAAACTAAATCGTGATTTAATGTTTGAAATGAATTAACTAAAGTAAATAATTAACTAAAGTAAAAAAAAAAAAGAATTAATAAAAAAGTGTAATAGTTATAAAAATGCATCATACAGGTCATTGCAATACAAAATAGGAACTGAGTTATCAGCCTGAAATTCAATTAGTTCAGTCAAATTCCAATCAGATGATAAATCGAATGAAAATATAAGTAATATTAATCACGTAAAAGATACAACTGAAGTTAAAAACCCTGTCAAAAAAAATATCCGGAAAAAATTTATCAGAATCCTCCTCCTAAAAAAATGAAAATATTAACATAAATAGGGCACGAAATATTACGAAAACAGCGCAAGTCTGTTGACCCCATCCTGCTATCTGCCAAAAACGGAGGCTTGTGGTGGCAGTAAAATGATGTAGGGAATGTTGATTTTCGTGGTGCACATTTGACCCCTTGATAAAGTACGCAATCCATCCGTAAATTGTTTCCGACCAGACGGATCCTTTCATGGCTGCATGTTCATAAGACTAGAACTGCGCAGAACGAGTGCCAAAAACACAAGTGAATTCAACCTAATACAGCTGCCTCCCCAGTCATCCGATTTCAGTCCGATTGAACACCGTAAGATGAGGTGAACGAACTCTTCGGAATAGCTATCCGCAGCTGTGCAATTTGCAATAATTGTGAGAACAATTAAATCAACATGGAGCAACATCCCTATGGCACGCTTTGGACAACACCATGGCGAATCAAGGCTATTCTGAAGGCTTAAAGGGGAGGGAGGGGTTCTACTCGTCACTCATTGTAGATATATTTTACTATCATATAATACAATATGATTTAAAATTAGCAATAAACTGTTTGCACAATGAATAGATGATACTACTTATATTTTGATAACATTCCTTGGATAAGTTAAGCGGTCATTGAACATACATATTTTTAAGATATCAATGAAAGAAGGTATTTATCCTAGTTATTTAAAGGCAGCTCACCTATTTCCCATCCATAAAAATGTATTCAAGTCTATAAATTAGTAAGCTATAAATTATCAACCAATAACTATGCTGAATAGCATGCCCAAAACATTAATAGTGGCAGATGAGAAAAGAAAGCAAGCTTGTACAGCATCAGTCGGAAAAAAAAAAAAAAAAAAAAAGTTCCCATATAATTCTATAGCAATTTGTCTAGTTCTTCCCTGAATTTATTCAAACTACCTACTTCGACAACACCAGATGGAACTTTGTTCTAACAATCAGAGTACCCGCTGGCTGAAGGCAAAATTCCTCACAATCAAACCTGTAATAATCCTTCCTCAGTTCTAATTTATTCCCTCATGTGTGTGTGTGTGTGTAGTCAGAGCAAGAGAAAAGTTCATAGACGTCATTATACACCAAACACTGGGTGTTTTCACCCATATGATCACCAGCACTACATAAATACATAAATTTCGCCCACATGGTGACCAATCTCCTTTCCCCTGTCATTTTACCTATGAAGATTGATAGGGGAATTGGATGAATGTTGTCTACACAGACCTGTCTAGGGCATTTGACCATCATGATTTATTAAAATTTATACTACATTCTTATAGTGGTAGTGCACCATTCGTAGATGGTAATGGACTGTATCAAAAGATTGTAGAGATTGTATAAAATTTTCATATCTTGGAAGCTTCGAGGGACTTCACTTTTAACAGGGAGAGAACAGCAATAACATTTGTCAGCGATTTACCTTCGATCGCACTTCCCGATAAAGTAAATCTTTTAGTTTATGGTGCTAAGATAAAATTGTTTATACCTATATGAATAAATTTAACTGCATTATTTTGCAGAATTCTTTATATAGTATTAGTAATGGCCGCATGGTGCAAGAAAGCCTCTTATGCTACACCAGAAAAAAAGGGGGAAAAAAACGAATAAAACAATGATAAAAAAGCTAATAATTAATAAAAGAAATTAAACCTATCATCCTATATGTATTTTATACTTGGGCTTTTAACAGTTACTTTGCTCCAATATTAGGAAACTTATCTCATTTAGTGATTGTAGAAAATTAACAGCTTATGACTATTTTATTTCGAGACAAATCAGTGTTAATTTGGGTTTTATTTTTGGATCCAACAGTTCATCTGTGCCACTTAAAATAAAATTATAAAGAAAGTCTACCTGAATATGAGATTTAATTAAGCGATTTGTATTTCTCCTCTCTACAATTCAAAATTAACGAAAGCATTATTTGCATCAACGGTTTTGCCACAGTTAGAATTTGCACGTATGGTGTGGGTATTGATTTTTCAAAATAATAAACTGGGGGGAAAAAGCAGATCCGTATGGAATCCAGCATTATTATATAAATATTCCATTTTTGATAGATCCCCGATCATTGGCAAATACAAAAGGAGGATAGAAAATTGTTTATACAGTAGATGTTTGATACAGTACATAAACTGCTAAGAAATGGGGAAAACCAGCTACTCGGTCACTCAAATGCGGGTCTCTAGTTCATTCATGGTTGCACTCAATAGATCGCCGATTACTTCAAGGGCAGCACACGCATTTTCTGCTACTAGCATCTATGCCTATGCGTTTACAAAAGACTATTTCCTCCCTGTAGAGGTCAGTAGCACTGTAAAACAACAGAAAATCACCATAGACAAAGTTGTGAAAGAGTATGCAAATAAAGCAGGATAGCTAGTTCAGGAAATAGTAGTTAATGAAAAAATATTCTTCGGGTAAACGCGTCGAAAGGGAAGGAGAAAATCTGATATCTCGACGGGGATCATCCTACAAGTTGTACTCTGGAGAAATAAAGGTGAAAAAGCCGAAGAGCAACGTAAGAAAGAAGGACAACAAAGCCAAAGTTGTGTGGAAACAAAAGGGAAATAGCAAACGCAAAATTCAGTTTAGAGCAGATGACAAGCCACCAACCCTAACTTGTAATGTGAATGAAAATGTCTGTCCAGATTGCGATTAGGCGTGAAATGACTATGACCGATTGAAATTGAATGTGGGTTCTGTGTTGTAGCACAACCAGTATTCGTCCTAAAAAGGTACAGGCGCTTTTATTTATAAATCTGTTCGGCGTCGTTGAACAAAATCCTTTTATTTGTATTTTCACATTAAACGAAATACAGGAGCAATATCATAATTTTGTTACCAATACAGTTCCTCTTAGCTGGAGTAAATTCAGTAATTAAACTATATGCGTTCGTACTCTTAACAGAATAGTGTCTAAAATTATGCATATCATAGAGTTATTTAATGATAAAGAACATAAATTTAGCTATGTTCTAACTACATATTCTAGAACAGTTCTTTCATCCACAATTAGGTTTTTTTAATAGATTTTAAACTTTTACAGAGCAAAATTTATTAAGTGGTGCTCTTACTCTTCCTTACACTACGACTATTCTGTTCAGTATGCATAATAAATAAATAAATACTGTAATATAAAGTAACAACATTTTAAAGCACAGCTCAAAATATTGTTATAATGAGAGGTACTTCTTTTATAACATAAAAGAACGTTCAATCTTTCCAAATTCGATTTTTTTATGTAAATACAATTCCGGATACATCTTCTGCAATAGCTGCAGATAAGTCCCAAACTTCTTGACGGTAAGCATGAATAAAATATCAGAAACACACTACAAATGAATACCCTACACTCACTTTTTAATCTTTTGACAGATTACCAAAACGGTTTACACACTTTACTCTCTAGCTGACGTAAAGAAGGCAGACGGGATGTTTACGGCAGTACACAAGTTAAAGCTCTATATTTGGTGTAGAGACGGGAAGAGTTCGTCTAAATATAACTGTTTCTTCGTGCAGCTTCTTAGTGGAAAACTTCCAGGAAGATATGATATAAGCATTGTAAAGTATGAGAAAAGAGCACTCCTCCATAAATTGTATATTATAAATACAATATAACGTCTAAATATAACTTTGTTTCTTCGTTCAGCTTCTTAGTGGAAAACTTCCAGGAAGATATAAGCATTGTAAAGTATGAAAAGAGCACTCTTCCATAAATTGTATATTAATGAATTATTGTTATGTATGCAACACGGAAAGTTTCTATAGTGTAGTTACGGACATCGACAATCAGTTAAGGGTTCGTTGTAAGTGCAATCTTAAATGACAAAAACATAAATACCCCATGTCAAAAAATTAAATGCTGAAATAGTATGTTATTTCAGCATGATATAGCAGCAGTTGGCGGGTATTGACTGTGTTATGTGAAAATCGCACGTTCATCCTTATTAAGTGTGATTTGAACGACAAATGTTTTGTTTATATTCCTTGCTTGCCACATGGGGAGGGAGAGTTTAAAAGATAGACATGGATATTAATATTACCGTATTTCATGGTATCACGTGGATCTGAACACGCAGCGTTAGTAGTGAAAACAGTAATAAATTTTAACTGATAGAATTTTCTCCTGATTTCATGCAAATTATTTAATAAAGTTAATTTTAGCAGTATAGCCTGTACTATAAGCACATTATTTCGGTGTGCGGTTATGTTAGGGGAACACATCTCATAATGCATCATAATTAATTGGGTTGCTTAGATTAAGACCAATCAAAAGTTATACTTCGATGCCACTATTGAGAAACAATGAGCCACTGTCCTCTGTAGGCCAAAAACAACTGTTTGACCTAAAAGAAGTGAAGAGAAAATCTTCGCCAAAAAGTGAGAGTATCAAAGCACTCGCCAGTTTGTTTTGAGAGGAATCCGAAATAAAGGCACAACGCCTTTCAAAAGAGTGCATTGATTTAACATAGACAACATTAGCTCAAAATAAAAGTTCAGCTCTGATATGCAGTACATCCTCAGTGCTGCACCAAATGAGCATAAGTGGTTGAATGGTGCTTCATGGGCATGCATACAACACGGAGATTTTCTATATCTAGATATGAATTGACAATCAGATAAGATAATCCTTGTAAATGCAGTGTTTAAAAGCAGTTTTAAGTATATTTAGCATTATGACATCTTTCACGAAAGTGTACCTACACACATCAAACTAGCTGATGAAATTCTGTACTAGGATTGTCAAAAAATAAATAAATAAATAACTTGTTCTATAAGGATATTTTGTTTACACAACTTTCGCATTTCAGACTGGCGAAAGTCGGTAGAATTCACGATTTTGTGCGCGCTTTTTAACGGAATGCATCTAATGCTACCCAATAAGGAGTTGGCTGGACATCAGTCCCTCTTTCTTCTTCGCACTTTAGCAATTTAAAACTATCCTGTTCGTGTCTATTCACCCAGCAGTAACTTAACACCTTTCAAAACAAATTTATCTCAATTTCTCTGTTAAAAATTCGGTGTCTCCACATAATAGGGTTAAAATGAAAGGTGAGACTAGCGCCCGCAGACACGTCTACTTTGAAAGGCCTTTCTTTTCTTTGCCATGTCAAGTAAGAGTCAATAAATGCTATGAACAAAAATCAAACGCTGCTTTTATCATAAATTATTTTGATCACTTTTATATTTTCTGGAGCTTTTGAAGAAATTCTTTGATATCAATATTGTTCATTACGGTAGTAATTCAGGAATAGTTCCTTACCCATTCAAAAAAAAAGCGAAATAAAGGCAAAAATTAATCTGGCTTTCAGCATTAATTGCAACACATTTTTTTCCTACCCATTGACACTACTTACACCTTTCACTGTTCTGAAAATGTTTCAACATGATGAACCTCTATTTGGGTACCCAGTCAATTTTAGAAAGATATCTGAGCAGACGCAGAACTTTTCACATTCTTGACTTCATCATATTACTTTGCCAATCTCATCTTTCTTTAACACTCATTGCCATTAAGAGTCCCTTAAAGCAGGTTGCCTGTATGATATTTTTGGAGAGAAAAATGTGAAAGCCGTGTGCCTGACTACGGATGGGTATGGAGTCTACTTGGCTTTTGTAGCTAAGCTAAATTCTGAATTTTCGAACATATACGCCAAAATCCCCAACATATCATAAGATGCATTCATCAACTTTAAATGTGAAGTTGAGGAAGGTTAGTGCCAAGCTCAATTACGCTGATGCTTTTTCCCGCACAAAATGTAGCTAGAAAAACGAATATATAGCCGTTGTCGATTACTCCTACAAAGTATGTCTTATAAAATGAACGTAAACGACGTTGATTTAATTGAAATTTTGTTATATACTTTAATATATACCCTGAATTGATTGTTTCTGGATGTTAACCTGAGATTATTTGATTCATTATTTTGTATTTAATAAAGCTTTATATCTGTAATTTTACTTTTCGAAAAGTATCCTTGCTAATATCTATCAAGTACCCCAAAGATTAACACAATAGTCACAATATGGCATTGCGTGTTGTTAACCCGGAATTACTGTTACTTAAATTAAATTCCTTATATTTGCCATTGTACAGTTTCTTTAAACTGTATTTTTCAGACTATCCAAATAATTCACCTAGGTCTTATTGAGACAGTACCTAGCTATATCCTTTGCTAAATTGTTATATCCTTTGCTAAATTGTTTTACAAACTAGTTTTCGTAGACCATATCTACTGAAGTTTGAAGAATATATATCAAGTAACATGAACTATAACTGCCTTGATGCATAAATATAAAGGCTAAGGTAAGACTGGAGTGGTTTAACAATTCAAACCGAGAAAAGAAAATATAGCATTTTAGAAAGTTCTTTTACGATAATGATTTCAGAAATGAAAAATAAAAAAAAAAAATCTGTATGCTGCGCTTTAATTTTCGGAATTGGACGAAAAAGGGCGACGATCTCTCTCCTCCCGACAGTGACAAATTACAACTAAGTAAACTACATGAGTGGCTAAGATTTAATTAACTGCACGCTAACAAGATAGTTCAGTGCATACTTAACATAGTTACTTCCTTTCCTAAGAAGATAAAAGCTTACTGTCAAACTTATGCAGTTCTTGGTCATATAACGCGTAACAGATGCTTAATTATATAATATTATCAAGCAGCGAAATTCATGAAAGGAGCCAGAACGCCCCTGTTCAAATAATCCAAACAGTGAACTGTCTACACTACTCAGGTTATTAATAAACTGTTCAACAATTTTAGAATGGTAATTGACAATAATAAAACTGAAAAGTGAAAGTACTAATTTAATGAACTGATCTAGTTTGACCAATGACGAGACAAATCAGCGATATAATATCCGCAAAACACGAAAAGAATGTTTCCCAGAGTACCCCACCAACAAATTCATGTTTTAAGTTTTTCGACAAAATTGAAATCGGCTTCTCGGTCTTAACATTTACAAGCCATTGTACATTTCTTTCTAAGAAATACACTACCTACCAAAAGTCACGGAACACCCTTCTAATTGATTTTTGTCACTACGAAATGCATGCAATTCTTTTGTAATATTTCGAACATAGTGGTGATCAGCGATTTTCCCCAACTCCATTTCAAAAGTTACCCAAAAACACCACCATGCAGAAAGAACTAATTGTTTCAAAGGGAATAATAGTTGGATATCATGTAGGGAAAGTGTCTGAGTGCTATTTCTCAGGAATTAAATATTCCCTAATCAATAATTGGAAACATGCTAAAGCAATGGGTATCCAACCGTGACTGGGCCGAAAAAAAAGACCCAGTAGGAGTAAAGTAAAATACTGACTATCAGGAGCAAATGAGTCATCACAAACCGGCTGGTGAACCATAATCGACCGTAGAAAATGTGTTTGGAGCTGCGAATATTGTTTGTGGGGCCCTGCCATGAATTATCAGGGCAGAGATCCAAAAGCCTTTCATAATAAAAATAAATGTATTCCTTCATTTACATGGATTGGCTCAAGGAATCTGGATTGTCAATGGAAATCAGTCCTATGAAGCAACGAGCCACGATGCACGCTCTTGCAGTCTGGTGGCTGGGTATGAAAGTGTCGGGACAACACTTACTACCTGAATGTGCTGTCCCAACAGTGAAGTTAGAGAATGAAAAAAAAAAAAAAAAAAAGTATCCTGATCGTAATCTGAGGATGTTTCACTAGTATGGCCCAGGTCCACTAGTCGCAATGCATGAAAACATGCTGCGTCCTATATCGATCGATGATCTGGACAATAATTCTGTCGAATACTGTGGAAATTTTATGGAAGCAGTCCGTTTCGTGTCATAAAGGTTGTTGAACCCTTGGTTAGTTTGAAGAGAATAACATTGAAACATTGCAGTGACCAACACAAAATACATCTTAATTTACGAATAGCTTTGGAATGAATCAAGCAATTGGGAGGGAAGACGGCTCTTCATTAGCGGAGCTCACGAATGCTTTAAAGGAGGAGTGGGGCGCACAAAGCTTTCTTACAGAAATTAATATAAAGCCTTCCACGACGCAAATAAGCAATCATTACAGCAAAACACTATTAATCTTTCAATAAATACGTTTATTGAAATATTGACCCATGACAATATTCCCATCAACTTTTGTCCCATGACAATATTCCCATGGGATCTACAAGTGTCCCATGACTTTTAGAAGGATAGCATATGCATAACTAAGATTCTTTAGACCAGAAATTCTTTAACTTTTTGTAATTTGCTCGTTACTATATTACCAACGGCGTATACCGAATACCTGTTCAAATATTTATGAAAAGGTGTTCACTGAAGAAAGGTTTTTTTTTCTCGATACGAATTCCTGGTCGAATTGGGCCGGCATATGAAAATTAGTTTTGGAAACAGCCTCCACCGAAGCGTACAGTGACTGAATTCTTGTGTTGACAGTACGCATTAGGTTATACATATGGAATTACCGACAATGTTCGTCTGTTGGAGCGGCGTTGGCTACACTGTCAGTAATATTGCAGGTACTTATTTCGCCCCAGTGGCACATATCGCTACTGTAGGTACTTATTCATATCACATCCAAATGGCCCATGATCAAATCTTTACCCAGATTTAATCTAACTCTGACGTTGAGATTTGGGTGAATCATACACGACAGTTAAACAGGTTCTGTCTACTTGTCTAATGGTTGTTTTTCCTTCTGAGAAATATACTTGATGGACACTCCTTCCACAAGCGGCATCCGTAGCCGAGTGGTCAGGAGCGGGAGGACAGTAGCGCACGGTCTTTGAGTAGACGGGGTTCAAACCCCTGACTGCTAAATACGGTCGATCTGCCAACCCGCGCTGGACCAGCATGGTAGATTATGGTCCATTTCTTTCAACGTGGATTGGCCAGGAGGCTTCCATCCTGCAGTGGATTGATAAGGGCTGCAGTTTACCTTTTTTTTTTCCCTTCTCTTTCACAATTTGGTACGGAATCATGGGGCGCCGGCAGAATATTTTTCAAGGTGGTGCATGTGGGAATAAATTTTTTGTTCACCAAATTTTCTTTAAAATTAATTAATAAAAATATTAAAAATTGTGTATTACTTTAAATCCAAAGGTGGTGCACTTGCAGTATACTGCCGGCGCCCATGTACGGAATCATCAAGCCTTCAACTAATCAGATTCCAATGCAATTATAACCTACTGACTGAATTTTACA
Organism: Mastigoproctus giganteus; assembly: GCF_048544385.1. Taxonomy (NCBI): domain Eukaryota; kingdom Metazoa; phylum Arthropoda; class Arachnida; order Uropygi; family Thelyphonidae; genus Mastigoproctus; species Mastigoproctus giganteus. The sequence continues at coordinate 179,459,043 of NC_143575.1, read as the reverse complement.
CCCATTCTGAACTCTCCATTCCTTCTGTTGATGTAGGTAGTCTTCAGTACACGAGAAGTCTTTGCGAATAACTTAATAAATCAGGAAATAATTTTCCGATGCCTCGCTTTATAAAAATGGAACAGTATATTAAATAAATCAGGGTACGAAGCCGGACAGTTAAATTATTTCAACTAGGATGTAGGCAAAACGGAGGCAGATATTTTATCTAGAATTATTTAAATCGCTTGTGTTGATCCATCTAGGGAAGCTCAGATCACACATCACTACAACTGGAAGTTTGATAAAAAAAAAAAATATATATATATATATATATATATCTCGAGATAGTTTTCTTTAAAAAAAAAAAAGTAAAGTCTTACAGAAAATGGCAGAAGACCCAAACTTTGGTAGGGTTACAACGCCTACAAAAGAGGAAGGAAATTCCTAAAGCATACAAGCCAACAGTTAAACTTCGCTATTTTTAAAAACTAAAGCAATGCAAAGAATATTTAGCAACAAAAATAGTAACCTCACTATGGTTGAACCCTAATACACAGAACGAGTAAAAAAATAATCCGGCCTTTCTACTGGTTTACTGATTTTATAACAAAGTCTAACCTACCCACACATGATAATACCAACTGGCTGGTCAACTTCATAAACAGGATTGATTCATCTGGTTCCAATTCAGATATAAATTCCCCTTCCTTGCAGAAATCATCTTAAATAATTCATGCAACGTATACAAGCACGTCTGCTACTACTAAATAAAATATAATTCGAGCGATAAATTGTTTCCAAATCATGGTACCCGAGAAGTTCGTTTAAAATTTTCTATACATTGCTCAAGAAGTTGCTGTTACCTAAAAGCCACCAGCAACTTCTTGAGCACAGTATAGAAGGTGCCATTGTGCTTTTAGGCAATCGGCAAATTAGAACATACTGCACAATTTACATTAGGTGTGTAAGTTGCATACATTCTACAGTCGATTTTCTATTTAAAAAAAACAGATAAACTCGAGTTTCCGGAGGTGGAGAAAGCTATCCTCGACTGAGACCGACTCAATAACTCAGGAACATTGTGAAAAGAGCCCATTCCTCCTGACACTGACCGAATTCGAACTCAAATCTTTGTCACCAAATGTATAGAGAACTGTGATTACATCAACTGTGCTACCGCGAAGGCAACTTAAAGTGCTTAACAAAGCTTCACGTGTTTGGTAGTCATGAGAATGAGATCTGTATAGCAGTTCTTTTCGGTGAAGGAAAGAGGCGAGTGAAGGTTTGAGTTAACCTATTGGCACTATATTTGATACAAGGTCCAGAAATTTTTATAAGAATCGGCGCTTATAGTAAGATAGTGCAATGGAATCTGAATCTGACCTAAAAGCGGACCAGGTACCAACAAAACATTCGCTGATAAAAATTTGCTGACTCTGTCATCTCAAGTAACTCCTATTTATACCTAAATTTATTCCTCGTTTTTTTTTTTTTTTTTTAATAGGGAGTAGAACCGAGTGCTCATGAATCGCAATTGGTTGTTACTTGGTTGAATTTTAATATTTGGGATGGCTCAGAAAATCTTTCTAAAATACTTAAAAAGATAATTTCGTGAAAATCGTCACTTGGGAATAGAACTGTTTCATGCCATCGGACTGATAGACATGGTGAAGACAGTACGCGCTTTATGCATTTGTGAATGCGCCTAAGAACTAGTCTAATATTGGTTTCGCCATTTGACAAGCGTTTGGAGAAACCAGAGTTCGAATTCGGTCACAAATTGTAGGAACTTTTTAAAGCTTCTTTTCAGCTTTAACTTTATTTAGCCGATCTCAAGAGGAGGAAAAAGTTGTTTGCATGTGAGTTCTTCAGTTTATCAGCCTGCAGACCGTGCAAAAAAGAAAATTTATACATTCATACAAGTAAAGTAACATACGCGGCGCGTTACATTTCTGGGTCGTTCGATTTTTATTTTCTGTGATTAAGAGAAGTGAAAAGTAAATATAGTAATCTTCTTATCAATTAAATTAATTACTACAATAAATTCATTATTTTTACAATTAATACAACACTGACCTGTATTTAGCGATCAAGCGAGCTTTAAACACGGTCTAGTCAAAACGCGTATACTTCTGCACCCTCGTACCTGACCACTCGGGTCCGTTGGACTTTTCTCCCTTATACTTTTTCTAACACTCTCTCTCTCTCTCTCTCTCTCTCTCTCTCTCTCTCTCTCTCTCTCTCTCTCTCCCTCTTTCTCTCTCTCCCCTCTTCCCCCTCCCTTATATACACTGAGTGATCACTGAATTATGACCACCCCTATGAAAACTGAATGCGACCCGTTGACCACGTGAGGTACGAGAATGCGCAGTTAGTCGACCTACGTAGCATAGATAAGGTGTCAGTGGTTCAGTAGGTAGTAAAATTCCGAGCGTGATGGGTAAAAGTAAGGACTTATCGGACTTTGATAAAGGACAGATTGTGGGAGCTCGAAGAGCTGGTGCCTCGATTTCCCAAACGGCTCAACTGGTGGGGTATTCGAGAGCCGTTTGGGAAATCGAGGCGTCAAAATGGTCAAACAACGACCCGACGGCAAAACTGCAAAGGTCAGCGAAAGGTTAATGTTAGAGGTGAGCGCTGGGTCCGACGACTTGAACAGGCGCAGCACTGTTGAAGAGTTGACTGCCCAATACAACATGGGCCAACCCGGAACAATATTTGACATGACCATGCGTCGCACGCTCGCATGTATGGGCTATAACAGCAGACGACCACTACGGCATTCTCTCTTAACCAAGGTTCATCGGCGTAAAAGATTCGCCTGGTGCAAAGAGCATGCATGTTGGACGTTAGAAGACTGGAAGCAGGTGTGCTGATCGGATGAGTCATTATTTACTCCACACCGTGGATGGTCGTGTAGGATTTGGTATCAACAACATGAGGCTCTTCATCCACCATGCATGGTATCAAAAGTGCGAAACAGTGGAGCATGTATCACTGGCAGGAACTTGGACCCCTGGTGCATGTGGAACAACGTATGTGGTCTCCGCTATCGTCAACTGCTTGCTGACTGTTTGGCAACTCGGATCCCTTGGGGGGTAGTCTTCAAGGTAATTACCAACAAGCTCCCCAGAGGTGAAGTGATTCCATCCACAAAGACCCCTCTTGGAACTATAACCACGAGTTGACATGCATCGAAAAATAACATACTTGATGTAATATTCAAACAGCCAGCTGCTCCATCCACTCCGCAGCAAATACAACTGTGTGAAGACAACAAAAGTTACACCATGCAAAGGCAGGAGCCTCCATTCACAGCCGAAGAACTCAGTATCGCAGCATCAAAACTGAGAGACAGAAAATCACCGGGAATAGACTTGCTAGAACCGGAAATTGTAAAAACAGTGGCAGAGTAAAATTCAGAGCTTCTCCTTAATCTATTTAACCACTGTCTCCAGCGTGGATGGTTCCCAACAGACTGGAAAATGGCAAACATCAGGGTAATTTTGAAAAATTCCAGCAAACCATGACCAACCAGATTCCTATAGACCCATCGCTCTCTTGTCAGTAATAAGCAAGTTATTTGAACATCTTCTAAGACAAAGAATAGAAACATATTACAACAATGCCAACTTACTATCCCCAAATCAATATGGATTCAGAAAGGGTTGTTCCATTGTTGATGCACTGGGGAACATGATTGAAGGTGCAAAGAGCACGGACAGAAAATATTTCTTAGCCATCTCAGTGGACTTTGCCGGGGCGTTTGACGCAGTCTGGTGGCCAAGTGTCCTCGGCAGACTCCGTACAGCAAATCTCCCTAGCAACCTGTACCAATGCATAAAAAATTATCTATCACAGCGGAGCATAACCGTCAGGACACCGTATAGCAAAGTTACGCGCTAAATCTAGAGGATGTCCCCAGGGTTCTGTCCTGGGTCCCCTACTACGGAACATCGTATTTGAGTTCCTGAACGTAGACCTGCAGAATGTCCAGTCTCAAGCATATGAAAACGACTTAGTCCTTGCCGCTGATACTAGATCCCAACTGGAAGCCGCAGCAAATAGAGTACTCGGAACTTTACAGGACTGGGCCTGGCACAACCACCTAGAAATCTCACCAGTAAAGACAAACTCCGTCCTGCTTAAAGGCCCTCTGAACGTTGCGAGGCCACTGCAAAACTATCCAGTTAACAACTGAGATGAGATGTTGGATAGGAACCTATCTTTCACACCACACCTGAAATATCTACATACCAAGATCCGAAAATATACTGCGCTGGTGGAAGAATTGGAAGAATCGCACATCGGGACTGGGGATTGAAGCGACGCGCGCTCACCCTCTTCTATAAGGCTATGTTCACCCCCATAATCAGATACACTTATGTATCTGGTTTTCAAAGGCCACCACAGCAGTTAACAAGAGGAAGTTTGACTCGATTCAGCGCGTCATCCTGCTGCACGGTCAGCACACATGCCTTGCAAGTGTTGGCTGGCGTGCTACCTCTAGATCTAGAAATAATCAAATATGGTTTGCTTTACATGCTTTCCAAAGGTAAAGCCGTTTCCTGTCTGGATTTTGCCATCGACCCCTCAAATAACATCAAGGCCAAGAAAAAGCGCCTCACTGCATACTTGCAGCAGGTCTGGCGGTCTAGGTGGACAGAAGGAGAAGTCACCAGAAAATTCATTCCTACAATAGCAACAGTATACCCAAAATCTCCCACATGGTTCTCCCCTGGCCTATACGTCACTTTTTTGTTAACTGGCCATGGATCTATCAGAGGAAAGCTCACTGCACTTGGGATCACCGAAAACCCACAATTCCTCTGTGGTTCCCTTGAAAGTTGGGACCACCTGATGTACGAGTGCGAAATATATGAAGATTTGAGATGCCTCCTCCTGACTAGGATACATTACCTTCCTAAAAACCAAGAACAGCACATCCTCGAAAGAAGATTGTCGCCTTTACGCGCTACGCACAGGACATTCGCACGACGGAAGACCCTACCATGGATATAGTTGCTATCCGGATCATCATCAAAACCAAGAGAAAACAACCACCTATATTTTGGGAATCAATGCAGAGGCTACAGCAAATAAGACTACACCACCATCAAATCTGAGAAGATCCAGTATAGGACAACTACAGCTGCATTCCTATTTATATCCCTATTGACTTGGACACAGATCACCGGATGATATCACCACTGAAATTGACATCACGACCGGACCTGAATGAGAAGAGCAAGAAGATTCTATCAAATGGCGATCACGCTTGTGCTCTCTTGTACGAAAACTTTTGTCCCACTTCCATCCCTTACTTTCGCCTGATGGATGTATTCCATTGTACCTGGGAGATGCCTTCTTCATCCCCTATATTTCTACCTGTTCCCCTCCTTTTCTTGATTCTAAAGCCCACCCGCTCTAACTCTTTTTTTTTTTTTACATTGGTCTCTGTCAAGAAGCTTACGCGACCCTGCAAAGACTAGCCAGAGAATAATGGGCAGTCTGGCTACCTCCTAGCTGTGTGTGCGGGCAACGTGGGGTTCCACCAGGGGCCCTGCGGCCAAATGCCAGGACACCTAACACAAAACTACGTATTCAACACGACACTTTTCTGGCATTTACAGTAGTTCTGTATTTCTTCATAGTGTACATATGGCGCAGATGTGGGAAACCACAGGGGACGCTTGACCCTAATACTATGCAACTATGCTTGCTGACTGTGTACACCCCGCTGTTACACTTTTTTCCGAATAGTGATGGTGTCTTCTAAGATGACAATGCGCCGAGCCATCGGGCACTTGATGTGCTGGAACGGTTTGAGGAACACAGTTCTGACTTCCAGCATATCGATCGGCCTCCGAATTTCCTCGATATCAATCCCATAGATCACTTGTGGGACACTAGGGAAAGGCATATCAGGCGTCTGAATAAACCAATTACCTGCATTGCTGGCCGCATTACACACAGCTCGGTTGGCCATACCTTCCGAACGCTTCCGACATCTTGTTGAATCAATCGTAGGGCAGAAAGAGAACCAACGAAGTATTAGGTAGATGGTCATAATTCAGTGATCACTCAGTGTATATATGTAAGGGCAACAAAGTTCGAGGACTTCCAATCTTCGAACTTTGTTGCCCTTACATATATACACTGAGTGATCACTGAATTATGCATTAAAAAGTACATAAAGTGACGGAGCTCAAATGACTTTATTTTTATTCAAAGTAATCGCCATATGATTGAATGCATTTATTACATCGTTCTAAAGCTTTCTGAAAAGCATCAGCTAAGACATCCAAAGATTATGTTCAGTTCCACGGTTACATTTTTTTTTACTTCTTCAACATCCTGAAATCTCTTTTGAAGACAGTTTACGCCTTGGGAAAGAAGACGAAGTGCGCTGGTGCTAGATTGCAGGAGTTGGGTGGACAGTTGATCTGCACAATACCATGTTTCGTTAAAAATGTCTTTACAACAAGTGCGATTGAGGTGGGTATTGTCATGTAACAAGAACCAGCTGCCTTTCTCTAGAAATTGCAGTATCACCTGGGAAATGCACCTCAATAGTCATTTGAAGCATTTGAACGTAGAACGCAACAGACTCTCTTCCCTTCAGGTACAAATTCCTTATGACCCCACCCTGTTTGTCGAAAAACATGATCGGTATGTTTTGATCATGAACTTCTTTAAACGAAACTTTTTTTTTTTTTTTTTTTTTTTTTTTGGGGCCGTCGTGTTGACGCTTCACTCTCTGCATACTCTTCACCTCAAGCTGCATGCTCTGACGCTTCGTCTCTGGGTCATACTGAAACACCCTACACTCATCCCCAGTGACAATATAGTAGAGGAAATTAGGATTGTCTGGATGAAGTCTTCGCATAATGACTCGCTTCGTTGCTTCTGCTCCTCCGTGAGGCTGTTCGCCATAAATTTTGTACAGACCTTGCAAAAATCTTCAGCAGAATTTAACGAATCGTCTCCTTATTCATATCCAACTCATCAACCATCATTCTGAGGGTCAAACGATGATCTCTTACCACTATTTCCTGAACTTTTGCAACTCTGTCCTCATTTCGAGGAGTTAACGTAACCCACTTCTTGGTCATCACGAACGTCCTCGAATCAGTCTGAACCGCTTATACCATTCAAACACACTGGCACTATTTAATGTTTCATCACCATAAACGCTTTTTAACATTGCGTACATTTCTGTTGCACATTTTCCAGTTTAAAGAAAAATTTGATATTCGATCATTACTCCGTTGCAGAATCGTGCCACGGAAATTAATGTAGCGAAACTGGTTTTTACTTGCAACCTGTCAGCCTATGGACAATCTCTGTGCCACCATCTGTTGGAGGAAGTCTGAACTACAGCATACCACTTCCGTTTATTTAAAAACTCATCGAACATGAACGCAAGCAGCACCAGTCCGAGAAGTTGCCACACCTCGTATATTATATACACGCGAACGAGCCTAACAAAAAACTTAACTGTCAAGAAATAATCAATAGTTTTAAAGCTTTTTTTTAGGGGAGGGACTGTTTATTAACACTCGTCTAATTCTGCTAGTGTGTCCAGAATGTATTAATTTAAGCCCAGTATCAGTAGCTACTTTCAAAAGTTTCTTGAAATAAGCAGTTTCGAAGCATGAAATAATTCTTCGAAATTTCTTATATGGAGAACTGTTCTGAAAAGCCAAATATAATCAATACAGAATTGCATTGCTTATTTTTTTCGCATATTTGGAGCGAGAAACAACTTCACGTTTTGCAGATGGTCATATTCTGTTTTAACAGGCTATTCGTGACCTCTTGGTAACGTCAAGTAGTTCTCACCGTAGAATATTCCAGTATAACATTGCAATATACCACAAATGAACAGTCCGCACTTGAAAAATGCATGCAAGTTATAAGTAACCGATTAATCTAGCTGTTTGGTCTTAAAAACATATACAGTATATATAATAAATAACCTATTTGTCTGACAGTGGTTTTCACTGACCATCTGCCTTCCTTTTAATCTAAAACACAACAGTAAAAACCCAAAAATTGGACTCATAATAGCCCTAGACGCTGATGCGCCATTAAAACCAAAACAAACAAACCCAAAACCTGAAGTTTCTGGGTCTGCAGCCTTGCCGTTAACTTTTTAAACGCTACCTTAACAGTACGCCCTCCGGCACAGCAATGAAAACAAATATTAATCTTTATGAACTGTTTTCATATTAACATTTCCTGAGTTTAACTATTATAGAACCTAAAGGGTTAAAGTCAAAGGGAAATTTTCAGTTACAAAACTTGAACTACATTTCGATTCTTCAAGTATTATAAAGTTTCTGAGCACAACACACGCACCTGGAAAAATTTTACTCTAGCGACAGTGCAGTTTGAGATTTGTATGATTTCTGTACGTAAAAGTAAGCTTTTAAACAAAAAACATTTGAAGAGAGATCATTTCTGAAGTTATCAACTTTCAAGCAACTTTTTTTAAGAAACCACAGTCCTTTACACTTCAAGGAATAGGTTAAATTAAGACTGCAGTGTGCGAAAGCTGCTCTGTATCAGTGTTTTCAAGTCTTATGAGAATATATATTTGGATGTTCTTATTTTAAGCATTCAATCTATCTTTGCTAGTTCCAGAAATTTCTTTTTATTACTGCGCAAAACCTTTTTAAAACTTGAAATGAGACAACACAACAGGGACACTGAATGAGAGCATTGCACCTAGGTTAAGCTGAAAGTAATGTAGGTTCGACCACATTACCAGTACTTCACAGTGAGTATGCTAAAAAGAACAGTGGAACTCTTCCAAACACATTCCAGAAACTCATTATAGGACAAAAAACTGTCTCGTCGCACTAAATCTGCTTCGTTTTAAAGGATCTTTTTTTCTCTTTATTAGCACAGCAGACAAAGGACCATCAGATGGTCTAACACACTACAATGCGATTATTTAGAGGTGAAACTAGTTTTCAAACAGGATGATATAAAAATACACAAAAAAATAGTGTATACCAAAAAATAAACAAAATAAAATAAAAGCTGGGCTTCATGTCTAATGGAAGCAAAAAAAAACTTTCAATTGCACATACTACGACGATCTTTTGTTTTGAGTGTACAAAATCGAAAACTGGCTATGGATCAGTTTGTCTTGCTGTAAAATCTCGTGAGATAATTGCTCTTGGTATTGAAAAGATCTCATTTTTCAGTTCAAATTAAAACAAATATCAACATTTTATTCGTCTCTAAAAGAAGACAAAGGTCAATTATAAATTAATAACGTGTTGATGCTAAGCCAAATTTATGCCTGACTGAAGTTGCACAATTACTACTGAGTTTACTGGTATTACATTATCCATTGGTATATTCACAACATAATTGCAATACACGAGTACTCAACCTAGTTAATCTGATCCATAATAAATTTTATAGTCTATGACACATACGTTGTGAAGAAAATCATATTTTATTTCTGATTTAGGACCTTTCCTACAAGGAGAAGCATTGGCATGAATCGTGTTTCCTATGCAACAAATGCCGAGTATCACTCGTAGACAAACCATTTGGTTCTAAAGCAGAGAAAGTCTACTGCGCCAACTGCTACGATGCGGCTTTTGCTACGAGATGCGATGGATGTGGTGAAGTTTTCAGAGCAGGTAAGTACACAACCAACAGGAGAAATTAGAATAAGTAATATTAGGTTATGCTACTAAATACGAAAATTAATAATGTTCATTATTTATATTATGATAGTAATATAAATTATTATTGTACGCGGAAAATTAGGAGTATCGCCGGCACATCTGTTCAAAAACTTGGGAGGAGAAACTTAAATATTTGCATTTATTATCAATTATTTTTATTTTCAATTGTGAAAAAAGATAACTGTAATCAGATTAAACCATAATTAACCACTGCGATTGACGTATGCCCTTGAATTTTGAGCTATTAACCCAACAGAAGTCAACCAATCGGCATAGTTTATTAATATTTATGGTCCTTCATTAGCTACTGTGCCGACCATGCTAGTCGGGTGGGTAAAGTGCCTGGCAACCGAAAGACATGTATAGTATCTCATGTGGGAAGGCACCTGAACGTGAGTTCAACTCCGCCTTTATACACTGATGGTTACAGATCACTGTAACAGGCCAGAAATGTGTGTTGTTTCTGGCCACTTTGTCACCAGGCAGGCGATCACCTGTAAAGCCTGCCAATGTCGGTCTACACCACGGGGAGGTGGGCCACAACTACGCATGTAATGTGGTGGACCTCGAGTAGCTCGTACTGAATGCCCAAAACGAGTTTGGGATCATTGGCAACCCAAAGGTCGCGGGTTCGAATCCCGGCTTGGATTAGAATAGTGCAAAAACTTGGGAGGTGCATTATGGCCACAGAATCCGATGCGCCAACAACTAACAAAAAAAATTAGCTACTGTAGAAGACCTCTTATCCGAAGTAATTGGGAGTGATAGTTGGTCGTTTAATCGAAAGAGTCGATTAGAGCGAGGAATCATAAATATATACAGGTACGTCAAGAATTTTATTTTCACTTAAAAAAAAGTGTATATATATACATTTATTCAACATAAAAACACTAAATTTCATCTATTTAGATGATGAATTGTGATATTTTGTAGCATATTTCCACTTTTTTTTTTTATTATTAACATGACACTGTTGGCTATTGAATTAGGCTGTTCAACATAATGTAAAGCTGTATCAGGTGGGTGAGGGTGTACAGGTTCTTTCTTCCTTCTTTGAGATTATGTTCATACTTGCTGCCGTTAAGCATGGTGGATAGCAGGTTGAGTGCTAGACAGAACCACAGTGGACTCAGAGCATCTCCCTGAAAGATTCCTCTTCTAATGGGGATTGCCCTGGTTGTGATGTTCTCGACTTTAATGGTGGTGCTCTATTTCGCCATTGTTACTCCTAGGAAGTTTGTCACTATCAGATTGACCTTGTAGATCTCTATTAGCCAGCTATGAGGTACGGAATCGAAGGCCTTGTGGTAATCGATGTAGGCCGTGTATAGATTGTGGTGCTTCTTGTAGGCTTAGTCCATAACTGCGGCATCTATGGTTAATTGCTCCTTGCGTCCTTTGCTCCTCCGCTTGCATCCTTTCTGGTCTTTGGCCATTATTCTCTCTTAACTTTTGGAGGCTGTATTAGAAACTTTTGGCAACCCGTAGATTTGATTCAGTCTCCTTCAAATTTAGATTCGTTTCTGTCACGAGGTGCAATGATCCGATCACCTCTATTTATAGGAAAACTGATTAACGTATGCTGAAAACTTTAGGCTTTATGACAGTATCTAGTCACCGTGGAACACTCTCCACTAGTTTTGAAAGCGATCTTTTTTTTTTTTTTTTGGACAGTCACTCATCCAACTATCCAATTTACTCCAGAGGTTCTGTATAGGATTAGGTCTGGGCTGGGCAATCCAACTTTTCGATACTCATATCCTCAAACTAGTCCGTCACCATGCAAGCAATATGACACAGAGCGTTGTTCTGCCGATACAAGTGGGTCCTGTCCGACATGCTGCCACAATGTAGGTAAAGCATTATTGTTCCGGACGACTAGATAGACCTCGACATTCATAAAAACCAATGGTCCCAAGCCAAATCATGAAAACAAGCCCCAGACCATCACGCTACCTCCGCCAAACTGTATTTTCCCGAAAATACAGTCTAGATAGCTTTCTCTGGGAATCCGCCACCCCATGTCGCGACAGAAAGACTAGAAGACCATCTACCGTGACTCGTCACTCCAAAGCACAGAAATGCCCGTGCAGACTGACTGTTTATGTGGCACCCTATTATCATTAAGCGCTGGAAGCCTGTTAACTCCGTCGATCGCTGTATCTTGCATTCACAATTGTTTTATTGTCTCTACTCGAAGGCCTACGAACGTATTTATATAGTTGTCTGACAAGTGGTGTTTGAGGACTGACACACTGAACAGAGCAGTGCCCAGATATTAATGGTGAGGCCGTATATGTTATTCATTATCTTTTGTAGTTCAGAACTTTCATTAGCATTATCAACCTTGGCTAAAAATTTCTCCAAAATTTAGTAATGTTCAACATGGAATTTCATTCCGTGCTACTGCAATACTGGAAACGTATCTGGGTGACCGGGGTTTAAGTCCGTGACTGCTGAATACTGTGCTATTTCTTGTATTTTTTTTATATCTTATGAACTCCTCTGACCATGTGGTCGTCCTGTAGTATAAAGAGAATCTATTTATTTATTTATTTTCTTTAAGTTCTTGGACAGACGCTGAACGTATTTAAATAATATGACGGACCTAATCTGTCTTACCTTCTGTAATTAATTGACTTAATCTCTGACAGTATATTTTATTTTACCCAATATTGATATTGTATTCACTTTTATAATTTTGTTACCCTCCTAGCATTTGATTGCTGTCAAGAGGTAGATGTAAATTTTCTTTACCTGATTAAATAAGCTCCTGATAACTGGAATATGAAGGCATGGTATCCAGAAAGGATTAAACTCCACGAATAAAATACTGTTTGAATAATACAGATACCATTCTGATTTCATAAGTAATAGTAAACTGGTAAATACGAATAATTTATACTTTTTAAAGTTCTAGGATTAGCTGATTTAAAAGGTAACTGCAGCCATTATCAATCTACTGCAGGATGGAAACCTCCTCAACAATCCATTGAGGGAAATGGACCGTAATATGCCCCGCTGGTCCAGTGCGGGTTAGCAAATCGACCGACTTGAACCCGTCTACTCAAAGAGCTGTACTCGCGCACCTGACCATTCAGCTACGGAGGCCTATTTAACTGATTTACCAACACGAACAAAAAAAAATATATATAAATAAATAAATAAACCGCATTTTGGAAGTTCAAATTACATTGATTCCGTGATACTCTTCTGATATTTTGTATACCTTGGTGCTGCAGACTCCATTTTTTTATAATTTTTGTGTAATTTTTTTATACTTGTTTCGTTCATATTACAGAGTTGTTCTCCAATAATTGCTGTTGATAAATAACCTTAAATCTATAACGTTTTGAGCAGTAGGCTGATCAGCGGTTAATCTCTTGCAGCTGTTGCTAAATACATGAATACCATTAATTTTTTTTCTAACTTCTAAGCCATCCGTCACTTGTAAAATTCTCTGCATCCATTAATCTTTAATGTAAGGCCAAGGCCTTTTCTTTGATGCTGCTTTTGAGTCCGCTGACTGGAATTCGGTGTTATCGTTTTGCATTAAACCACAGCCATAATGCATTGCCTACTTCTGGTTTATTAAAAGTAAACGGGCACCAAATGACCATTGTGTAACAAACTGAGTGAAAAGTCCCACATTTTTGTTTAAGATTTTTTCCCAATCTTTTTAGTCTCGCTTTTTGTGTCGCCCACACCTAATTCAACATTTTTTTTAGAAACTTGCCTTTATCGAGTCCAGAACATCCAACTTAGTTTTCATAGAAACAACTTCTCGCCCAAATTTCGTTAACTTACGTAATATTTAATTCAATTATGTACTGTAATTACAAGAACAAAATAATTTTACTGTTACAACACTGTTCCGAACAAACAACTCACCTCAAGGGAAACATACAATTCAACAGGGGGGGGGCATGTTGTATCTAGCCGCAAGCATAGTTAATGGACCAGTGCCATTTGGTTCCAAAGCAGAGAAAGTCTACTGCACCAACTGCTATGTTGCAAACCAGTCCTTAACCGACGACTTGTCAGTTAATCTGACAATACGTCGGTTAAGCACTGGTTTTGAAGGGAACGGGAATTACAGAAGCCAATTCAGAACAGTGTCCATGGAAGTATCTATAGAAAAGCATACAACAGAAACAGAATGTCTATGAGAAAGAGGGCGGAGACACATTATTGGCGATAAGTCATTAGTTAACATAAATACGGGTTTTTTTTAATGGATTCTATAAGCTTGAGACAAGTTCTGGCGGCACTGTCCCATATTGGAACAATATTCCATGGTAGAACGGATTTACGATTTGTACAGATTGAACAACTGTTTGGAAGAAAAATAACGCCGAGAGCGAAAGAGAATATCCAGTTGAGGCAGAGGAAGCAATATTTGTGATATGATTATGTCAAGAGAGAAGTCAGAGTAATCCCCAGTAGAGATGTGTGATCTTATCTAGAAATCAGAGTATCATCGAAGATAAGAATAGGAACAGAAGAATCCTTTTTTTTTTTTTTTGCGCGACATAAGACCGGACCGAGTTTAAGAAGAATTGAAATCAAGTAAATTATTTTCCCCCAAGGGAGAATTACATGGAAATCAGCATTTAGAGAATTGGTAATGTATATTCAAGAAGTTGAAGCTGTTTGTGCAGGGCAAAGTTACTCTAAACTGGAAGGTGGAATGCAATGTGCTATCATCAGAAAAACTGTGTACAGTATGTACGGTCAGTGGAAGGTCATTAATATTCAAGAAAAGAGTAGGAGAAAGAACTGAACCTTGGGGAATACCTGCATCGATGGAGAAGTTAGAAGATATACAGCCATCATCCGCAGTGAGCTGTCATGGAGAAAACTGGATAACCAATAAAAAAAAAAAAATTACCAAACCATGAAGTTGCAAGCTTATTTAGAAGACCTTTATGCCAAACACAATCAAAAGTCTATGAAACGAGAAGAGCAACTGTATGAGTTTCACCAAAGTGGCGATCATCGATCAGATAGAAGGTTTCTAGATAGTTTAAGCGTTAGGGCTTAATTCTTTATCCATTACTTTAGAAAGAGGTAGAAGTAAGTGCAATGGGACGATAACTGGATTAGGCGGATTTGTCACCCTTTTTAGGAACTGGCTGAATATGAGCAAATTTCCAAGCAGAAGGAATGACACCTGTGGAATAAGAAAGTTAAAAAAGACAGAGTAAGAGTAAGCTCAGGAGCACAGGTTTTGAGAACAAGTGGAGAAATACCATAAGAACCTGAAATTTTCTTAGCGTCAAGATTGTACAAAATCCTTCCGACATCATTTTGATGGAAGCCCACAGCAGGCGTTAGATGGAAAGTGCTGGGAATGGTAGGAGGTGGTTTACCAAGGTCATCAATTCACGAATTAGAAGAAAAGTAAGATGCTAGCAGGTCAGCTTTATCTTTGCCTAAAGTATCACCATCTGGTGATACTTCAGGCAAAATCTGGTTTTGACAGAGGTAGGAATAGAGATGGGCAAAAGTTGAGGTCAATAGCTTTGGCAAGAGACCCGAATGCTCTACTACCACTTGGACAAGAAGCAAGTTCTACTCGTGTTACTTTGGACTGATTAATAATTGCCTTATAATTGGTATGAACTTTGGTGCAGGCAGAAAATGAACCTGGAGATTTGTATACAAGCCAATTGCGATATGCAATATTCTTGTCTTGAAAAGAGCCTTATCACATTCATTGAGAAACCAAGGTTTAGACAAAGGATGAGATTTTAAGGTGGAGTGTGGAATAAAGTATTCCAGCCCTATAAGAATAATTTCGCTGACATTATCTGACAAACGTTGACATCAGAAGATTTTAAACAGTAATCCAGCCAAGGGGGGGGGGGAGAAGAAAATCTGGCAGATCATTCTATTTTGCATTCTTGTAATGCCAAACAACACGAGGTTGAGAATGGCCACGAAAGAAAGGCTTCCATTGGAGAAGAGACCATAACCAAGCTGTGATCTGAGGTGCCTAGAGGATCAATTACCATGACAGTGTACTTAAAAGGGTTGTTTGTGAGAAAAAGATCAAGCGTGTTGGTTTCGTGGTTAGGAATGTCATGTATTCTGGTAGATAAACGAACAATCTGTGCGAGGTCATTAGCAAGCGTAAAAGCTTCAGAATCTCACCCAGCTGGGTCTGTGTGACTAGAAAACGGAAGCCGGCTGGAGTTGTGAACATTAAAATCAACAAGGAAAATTTCCTCACTGTTAATAAAATTGGACTGGAGAAAGTCTAGTTTCAAAGAGGAAGTCCAAGTGATTAGTGGAGTTGGGAGAACGATAAGGGCAACAGATAAATTTTACAGGATGTGGTAGAGATTTTAAGCCAGAGGAGATTCCAGATTACTAAGTCCCTTAGAGGGAATATCAGAGAGGACGTATGCATAAGTACCACCTTTAAAGCGAAAGGAATCATATAGCGAATAATTCGGACAACTCGGATATCTTCAGTAGAACGAGGAGAGGAGAGAAAAAAAAATTGCTATTCAAGATATTCTTAAGCATCATCCCTAACTACGATCCCAAGACAATAAAATGGCTTGGTAATTCATTACAGGGTAAACACCTTTACAAATTAGAAATTCAGCGTTGAACGATCCAGTCACGGGTTTAAAGGCAAACGGTTGTACAAGATATTAAGCTTTTACAGGCTTCTTTTAGAAATCTAAAAGATTCAAAAGGAAATCTACTTCTGTTCTGGCCTCCCTCCAGCAACACAGCTGCCATACATCAAACTGATACTCTATTTTTATCATAGCTCAGTAGGTAGGTGGATGGGTGGACTGATGAATGACTTGAGCTCAAACTTGTTCTTAAAGAGAAATCATCTTCATGAGTAGATTCATCAAATGTACTAGTTAAGTTTACAATTATTTTACTTTAATATAATACATAGTTGAATTCACAATTGTATATTTGAATATAACTAATGGAATATACAACTCATTATAGTACTAGGTAATATAAGATTTTAATCTCTACTTTAGTTTTATTCCCGCTAGAATTTGCTAGCCCGACAGTCATGTTATAACTAAAGTCTCAACTAAATAGAAGCAAAACTCTTAAAATAATTAATGAAACTGATTAGGCTATCACAGATTTAATTACAATTTTTCAACATATAATTTAACACTCCTTGTGCAGAGAAGAGCCTTTAACCTAGAAACTCTGGGTAAATATTGCAGTTAACATACATTCATAGAGGAAAGTACATGTTCCTATAGAGTTCTCCTAGTGATTGTCTTCAGCAGAAGAGTATAGCACGAATGGAAAGATTAATCAAGATTCATAGACCCAAATTCAATAGAGCAAAAGAGTTAAATTAATAAATAATAGGCCATACCGCAGCATATACAACACGTAAGTAAATTGTGTGTTCTGCTTGTCGATTTGCTAATTGCTAGTCCAAAAACCCGAGTTTTCGATAGAAAAACTCACATCAGACCGACTAACTCAACCAAGTTATATAAAGGACGTATAAAAATGTGGGATGGACAGTGATTATACCAAATGGGCTACCCATTAGGACCAGTCACATGCCTTCTCCTAAAAACCCTAGTTTGTCTCATCAGCCCTTGCAGAAGGACTGATACTCCTCCAACAGCACTAATTAAGTCTCGTTCTCAGGATAATCAGTCGATGCCACGCCAGTGTTGCTACTGATGGAAATCACACGCATTATTAGAGTATCGTTCCATGGATTTACCGATGCCATTTTAACCACTTATGAAAACGTTGCATAATTAATTCCAGACCGAAATTTGTCCAGTCTTTATTATTGACACATTAAAAAGAATGGCTCCCGTAACTTTTTTTCATTCTTGTAATACGAGGTGCGTTAAAGTTATAAAGTCTCTAAATCGATGTTTCGATCTTGGAGACCAAATCGATTTTTTTAAAAACAATCTTTGAATATTTAAAAAATATATAATCAAAGAATATTATTGAGCCTGCTTTAGAAATGATAGGATGTTAGTTAGAATGTTGCCAGAAGATGGCAGCATCGACTTTGCCGTCTTCAGTCATCTCGTAATTAATTACGAGATGACTGAAGAGATTAATTAAATATCATAATTAATTAATTACGATATTGGCATTTAATGGAGAATACGAAGAATGTGCAGAGCTGAGTACGAAAGTTTAAAAGAACAAGAGTCTTGCGAGGACGAAGCTCGTCAACGAAGAACCATAATCTTCCTCGTTTATTCATTTAACTGCCGTTCTCTGGAACAACCTTCCTTCATGCGTATTTAAAGTCTTCATGAAAATTACAGTCTACAGAAGTTCAAGTCTAATGTCAACAAATATCTTCTTTCGTCTTCTCAACCTCCAATCCAAGAACGGTACTAAGTACCTTAAGTTCTAATACCTCGTGTTTGGGGTTTTCATAATTAAAAAAAAAAAACACCTCAAACAAGTTATTATTAGCCATATAGTGCAAGGAAACCTGAGGCTTATGCTGCACCAGCCAAAACAAATTTCTGAGTTATCAGTTTGAGAGCGAGAGAGAGAGAGAGAACACGAAGTAAAAGGGAATCACCAAAAAGAGAAGAATGATGATATCCAGCTCTGAACCCTGGGTGTGCCAAGCCCGTACTCACCAAATATAAGCCCCTGGGGTTAAAAAAAAAAAAAAAAAAAAGAAAGAAAGCATGTTACTCTCTCTGAAACAGACTAACTTGGCCACCTTGTGAAAAAGACCTATAAAAATTCCTTACGTCATCGATGAGACTCGAACTCAGGTACTTTTCTAGGCGGCGTGGGAAGGACGTCGATTCTCTCTCTCAACTGTGCTACCCACGAGGAAGTTGTTCTGAGAAGCTACAGGCATTTCTATTGGCTCCGTGCAAGGCCGCCGTAGCCTAGTGGTCAGGTGCGCAGGTGCATAAGTACATGCCTTGAGTGACCGGGGTTTAAGCCGATCACTCCTGAATACTGTGCTGTTTCTTGTATTCTGTCTATCTTGTGAACTCCTCTGACCGTTTGGTCGTCCCGGAAATACCGATAATATTATACAGAAATACCATTCTTCATACACATTGCACGAACATAATATTACACACATTTCTGGCCTGTTACAGTGCTCTGTAGCCATCACAGTGTACAGAGGGGGAGTTGAACTTTCGTTCAGGTGCCGTACTACATAAGATACTATAAATGTCTACATACCATTCTTCATGAAGATCACAGAATGAGAAAGGGTGCCAGGTAGGTTTTGCGGCAGCTTTGTAAGGAAAAAAAAGATATTCGTGTCATTGTATGAAACAGTGCTCACTCTAGATGCTTCAATGAACGGCTCTTTCTTCTCGATTGTAACGATGGATGAGATATGGATTCCACTTTTAACTTTGAAACCAAGTGTCAGTTCGCCCAATGGAAGCACGATGAGTCACCGACAACCAAAAAGTTCCGTGTTGTACGCGCGGAGAAAATGATGGTCGCTGTTTTCTGGAATATTGACGGAATAATACAAAGAAAAGAAAAGAAAAACATGGTCTTGATAGTTGGAATAGAAAATTCCTGAAATATTATATATTGCAACCAATGTGTTTTGCTTAATAGGAACCTTTTTTCGTCTTTCCCATTTCATCTGGTATCTTCGCTTTTTCCTTTTTTTTTTTTTGAGGAGGGTATCCTGTCAACTTGATAGTACTTAATTACCCCATAGCTTGCGGATTCACTGATTTCTGAATATTTTTTTATACCCTTTTTTCCGGAAAAAAAAGCCCTTTAGGACTTTGAATCTATTTCTGATATTCTGGATCCCTTCCAATCAGAGTAATGCATTTAATTACTCTGAAATCCACTATCAACGTGCCAGAAGACTTGGTTTTTATCATGCACCTCCTAGTGCGTCAAGATGACATTAATGTCCATCAGTTAGAGCCTAACTAAGACAGAATGCCGTACTTAAACATTCTATCTTTTAGACGGGAGATAGCAAATATTTCTTGCCAGCCAAGTCTAAATATAAGCTCCATTATTAACACGAACCCCAATGATGTCATAAAGGATTCAAAGAAAGTTGTTTACCATCGCATTCACCAGCATAGCCTTCCCTGGTTTTGCATTTTTTTTATACTGTATTTTATAATATGAAGTTGTAAAATATGCAAGTAATTTTCATACTATAGAACTTTAACAGTATGAAATAAGAAAATAATATATACAGTGAAACTTCCCTTTAACGGACAGCCATGGGGAACGAAAATGTGTTCGTTAGAGAGAAGTGTCCGCTAACAAGAAGTCTGAGGGAGAAAAAAAAAAAAAAAGAAAGAAAAATCGTTAAACGTTTAATTTAAAATTAAATTAAATTATATACAGATTTTGCACAATGTTTTTGTAAATAATATACATACAATTGTGCTATGCATATTATGACTTTATCTTAAGAAAAATAAATACAGTAATCACTTATTTTCTTCTGCACCTTCTTCCGGCTGATAATTTTGTTTTCAACATTTGTTTGGAGTGAAGAAACCATCGAAAGTCCTTCAGTATCTTCTTCAGCGGCGAAAAACATTTTTAAACGATTGATTTGTATGAGCGCTTCTTCTATTTTCATCGGTGGTTCGTCGTTAATATGTTCTTCGACAGAATGACCTCCTTCCATTTCTTCATCCTCATGAGGAACTTTTTGAAAAATATCGATGATAATGTCGTTGATATCTAGAGCACCATCTTCTGTAGTGAGGTTCGAGTCTATATCTTTGTAGCCAGGGTCACTTGTAGCGGAAGTATCGTACATTATCAATAGATGTTGAAGTTCTTGTTCTTCTTGGTGCTCCACATTGCTGTTCACAACTTCAATTTTTGCGTTTGAGAAGCCAGACTTTACACAACAGTTCACAACAGTTTGTTTTCTAATTGCGTTTACTGAAGAGGAAATCTATTGAATCGCATCTAGGATGCTGATTTTCTTTGCAAGGTCACTCGCACATGTTACATCGTTCATGTTTGCAATGAGATGTCTTAAAACACGTTTTCTGTAATGAAGTTTAAAATTTTGTATTATCCCTTGATCCAAGGGCTGACACTCTGCAGATGTGTTTGGTGGCAGAAAAACGATTTGAATGTTGGACAATTCAATGTGCGGGTGAGATGCAGCATTATCCATGAAAAGAATAATTTTTCTGTTTTGACGAATCATGTTTTGGTTAAAGTGACTTATCCATTCGCTCATGATATCTCATGTCATCCACGCTTTTTTTTTTGGCACCTCCGTAGCCAGGTGGGAAGGAGCAGCAGTGCGTAGCACACGCTCCTTGATTATACCGGGGTTCGAGCCCGTCACCACCAAATACGGAGGATGCGGAAAGGTCAGGGAATGACCACCGCATATCCCGGAGCAATATGGCCTTAGTTGCTAATGCTCCTAAAAACCAAATAACAAACAAACAAACCACGCTTTTTTATTAGACTTCCAGTCAACATCCAAAAGATTCAACTTTATGCCCTTGAAACAACGAGGATTTTGTGGGTTTCCTATAACAAGAGGTTGTTCAAAGTCTCCCAGCATATTTGTACACAATAGTACAGTCAAGCGTTCCTAAGAAATTTTTCCGCCCTGGCACTTTTCGTTTTTTAGACTCATTGTGTTTTCAGGAAGAGCTTTAAAAAAACAACCCTGTTTCGTCACAGTTGTAAATATCCTTAGCTTCAAAATCACGACATAAATCTTTCAATTTGACGGTCCACTCTGTTACAACCCCAGTATCAACAGATCCACCTTCACCACTTACGGTTTTCCAAGAAATTTTATGCCGAGTTTTGAACTTGTCTAGCCATCCCACAGAAGCTTTGAGCTCATTTACTCCCATAGATTTCGCAACCTCCAAAGCCTTTTCCCTAATAATAGGCCCATTAATGGGAATTTTTTTTAGCACGTGCGCGACAAATTTGAAGTCCAACAGTTTTCGGGAATGATTTTTGAACCTGATCATTTACGTGTTGCCAAAATTGTTTGAGCAGTTCATTTTTTTTCTTTAGGATGTCGCTTACCTGCGTCTTCCCGATTTTGAATTTTGCAGCGAGATTGCGAACACTATTTTTTTGCCGATCATACGCATTAATGAGTTCGACTATCTTTTAAAGTTAAATGTTTACGAGAA
This sequence comes from Mastigoproctus giganteus, assembly GCF_048544385.1. Taxonomy (NCBI): domain Eukaryota; kingdom Metazoa; phylum Arthropoda; class Arachnida; order Uropygi; family Thelyphonidae; genus Mastigoproctus; species Mastigoproctus giganteus. The sequence continues at coordinate 179,437,208 of NC_143575.1, read as the reverse complement.
GACATTGTGAACTTCACACGACACTGAACGCCAGGTGGGAAGGAGTAGCAGCAGTGCGTAGCACACGCTTCTTGATTAGACCGGGGTTCGAGCCCGTCACCACCAAATACGGAGGATGCGGAAAGGTCAGGGAATGACCACCGCATATCCTGGAGCAATATGGCCTTAGTTGCTAATGCTCCTAAAAAAAAAAAACCAAATAACAAATAACGACACTGAACAAAACTGAAACGACGAAAGACCGACCATATTCCCCCCCTCCCTGCACACACCGAATTCATCAGAAGTTTTACACGTTCCGTAAAATTCTTGAAAAAGTGTTTAGAACCGCGACGTAAACCATGATAAAATTCAGAGAATCGGAAATAGAAAATAAACAAACGATTGAGGCAATACGTGGAAGAAACGTTTCTAGAAAAAGTGCTGTGAGCTCGCCCGCTGTCCGTTAGGGTGAGATCAAATTAAGTGCTAATCTAAACCAAACGGTGCAGATTGCCTGTCCGCGTCCGTTACAGAGAATGTCCGCTAGACAGAAGCTGCAAACACGTTAAAACCAATGGAGGTGAGTTGGGGAATTTGAAAATGTCCGTTGTAGAGAGATGTCCGTTAGAAGTTTCACTGTAGTTGATAAAAATGCCCACAACTGATTAAACGCGCGCGCGCGCACACACACAGGAAAAGTATTCCAGTTGAAACAGTAAATGACTATGGCAATTTTATCACAGACAGACTAAACACTTGAAAATGGCACCGTCCAGAAATCACTAAAGAAATATGCGAGACACGAACATTGGTTTAGCGTGGCTAACTGCATGTATCCTTCAGTAACTCGTGTACTCTTTAAAAATATCATCCATTTTTTTTCAGTGGCGTAGCTGGGGGGGGGGGCGATCAGCCCCGGGCGGCACTTTTCATGTGAGACAATTTTATTTTTCGACGATTCTTTTATTTATGTTAACTTGGTAATTTTTATTACGTAATTAGTTTTTAACAACTATACTTACAACTAAAATAAATTAAATATAACAAAACCGTTAAATTTCCCTATCATACTATAATTCAAATTCTTAAAAATAAAACAAAACGCATGGCACAGCGATTGGTTTATTGCTTATACCGCGGCGGCTGCGTCTCAGTAGCAGCACCGCACGGTCGGTACACATTTGCGAAAATGTATTTTTTTTTTTTTTTTTTTTTTACCTTCTAATTTTGCGTATAACTAAGGCCATCGACAGGATTTTAGGGCCCCGGTAATAATATTTCTGCGGGCCCTTATTATATTAGGTTTTTTACTTAATCCTTTCGATGCGTTTATGCAGTGTATAAAAATTTGCTGCCCCTCCCAAATTGAGAGAGGCAGTAAAAGCTCTAGCTACAGTACTGCATTTTTCTCCATTACATGCAAAGTTTTCGCAAATAAAAGACTAGGCTTTTTTGTGTTTTTGAATGAAACACGAAAAAAATTATACACACTGTTTGCGACCATTGATTACTAATTTTTCTAGTTTGATCGCGAGTAGAGGCAACCTTCAAGAAGTGATGAGAATGCACAGCTGAAGATAACATTAGTATATAAATGGAAAGCAGACCGCTAGAACTCGAAATAAAAAGTCGTGGAAATTACTAGAATATCATGAAAAGATAATTACTATGAGATTTTAAAAAAATTAAATATTTTAATATTGTATTTTAGGGCTTGAAGTTTTGATGTGTCGTATGGTGGGAGTGGAAACTGAATGAAACTTATTCAATGCCCAAGAATTTTTGCTACTGATTAGCTAGAGAGATTCAGCTACTGATATCTGACAAGCACGGCAGGCTGATAAGGGGAAAAAAAACTGAAGTGAGCGTTGGAAATAGCAGCCATATAGAGACAGCCTTGCACTTAGTTCAAAAAAAGTAATGAACGCGAAAGTCTGAACCTAACGAAAGTCCTGTTACTTCCATTTAATATAAAATCAAGATTATTGAATCAATTTGTAAAGGTTTAACCCAAGAATAGTAATTACTCGGATAAACTTGGAAATTTATAAACTATTTCCAAGTTTATCTGAAACTCAAAGAAGGAAGGCATTTTCTGCAGAGACAAAAGTAAGAATGTTAACTTCAGACGAGGAATTTGATGGAACGATGATCATAGTTAAAAACAAGCATAGTTTCAAAATTTCCAACGTGTTAGGAAGCACGAAAGATGCCAATTATGAAAGTATCGCTGCAAATGTGCTCAACAAATTTCAAAAATTATGTTTTAAGGTAAATTTACATGTTCATTTCTTGCACTCCTACACAGACTTATTTTCCGTAAAATCTTGGTTTCATCAGCGAGGAGCCCGAATTGAGAGACCGCACCCAAGATATAGAAAGAAGATAATCAGGGAAAATGGAACGCGAGTATGATGGCGAATTACTGCTGGTCGTTGAAGAGGGAAATCTTAACATAATGCGTAAAAGAAAGATAACAAAAAAGACCATCTAAAAATTTATTCCGAGACCTCGGTTAATCATTATAAACGTGTACTTTTATTAATATTCTCCTATTTTTCAATTTAACTGAGTTTTTGTCCATTTTATTATAAAAAGCACATAAATTATAGATAAATTTAATAAAATTTACAAATTGAGGAAAACACGTGTATCCTTTTTACCCAATTTTTGTGATACCACAAAAAGGTAAAATTAGAAATAGTAACATGTTAGAATAGAAACTCCACTCTAAGTTTCAATTTTGCAAGTGTGTAATAAAGGCTTTAAATTAGAACATGTGACAAAAGAAGTTACAAACTACATATTTATTAACCGAAATATCTGTTGCTAAAAAAAAAAAAAAAAAAAAAATATCACACATTCGCAAAAGTTAAAGCCTTACCTTAAATTAGCCTTTCAGTCCGATATTTTAAAAGTACTCTATAGTCTCTTGATGTTTTCCTCCTAACTTAATTTAATTATCAAAAAATTATACATGTATATGTTGCATAATCTAAAATTATAAACCCTGAAAGTCGGAAGTACAGAGCCGACCGCCCATTATTAGCGTCCACAGCTAAACCGCCGGATCGGCTCGGCTCCGCTCCATAAGACTTGAAAACGATATCCACAAAGGATTTCGAAACGTCGCCGAAATTGGCGTCTAAATTGTTCAGTTTGTTTTGTTTGGTTTTTTTTTTTTTTTTAGGAGCATTAGCAACTAAGGCCGTATTGCTCCGGGGATATGCGGTGGTCATTTCCTGACCTTTCCGCATCCTCCGTATTTGGTGGTCACGGGCTCGAACTCCGGTCTAATCAAGAAGCGTGTGCTACGCACACTGCTGCACCTAGCTACGGAGGCGCCTGTTCAGTTAGTGGAATGTTTATGTAAAGTTTTCCTTCCAGCTGGTTTCAATAAACTAAACTTTTTTTTTTTGCCTTTAAAATTCGTGTTGTTTAACCTCAGTGTTTGTTAATCTATTATTAGATGATATATTTTTTTTTTTTGCTAGTTGCAACAGATAAACCGGCCTAGAATACCGCTTATAATGGCGCAAACTTGAAAGGCAATAAAAAAAAAAAAATGCACAAAATATACTCTGCCTTGTGAAATGCACCATTTTACAAGGTAGAGTATATGCTGAACATTTTAGCTAATGTCTCTCTAACATTTAACTGATGGCAGTTAGATGTTAGAGACATTAGGGAGCAACAATAATGACAGTTATGAATGTATCGTTCAAAATATGCTAAGAAATTTTCGAAATTTAGGTTGTAAGGTAAACTTAAATATTTACTTCCTGCACCCCCAACACAGACTTCTTTTTACGATTTTATATACAAAATCAAATCATTCTTTCATTACCATATATATATATATATATATATATATATATATATATATATATATATATATATCTTCTGGAAGAAGATATATGGGGAAAAAATAACATTAGGAAAGGCTCTGAATATTTTCAGATTATTAGAAAGGATATCCCGCAGTATAACTCATTTTCAACCACTCAGTAGATTTCTAAGGAAGTTCTGGAAATCATTTTCCTGAAAGAGTACGCAATATGCATAGACCATAAAAACTATACGCTCATTGGAGAAGAAAAACCAAGAGTAAAAATTTAACTTCATAAGATTAAAAACACGCAAAGGAAATAAAAGTAGCTCGATTACATCTATTCAAATATAGATGCTCTAAAAAATGGTAGCCCCAAATTAATTAGCCAAGAATGTTTAAAATTTTCGTTAATTCCACAATTTTCGGCTATATATAACTATATATAGACAACAGAAACAGAAATAACCAAAAAAATATATATTTCCCTATGAACATGCAGACAAATAATTTTATTCATTTTTGATTCAAATTGAAACTACGAAGAATACTTACTGTGCACTTTTTATTTAACTATTGGAACATATATTTCATGACAAAACCTGGTATTTATTCTGACTGTAATGAGATTTAACTAAACGATTATTATTATTTCCTCCAAGTAGCAAACTTTTATCATTTCCAGTAATAATTTAATCTCGTCTCGCTTTCTATTCCACTTTATATTTACAAGCTTAATTGATCTGTCTATTTTGACAAGCTTAATTGATCTGTCTGTTTTGACAAGCTTAATTGATCTGTCTATTTTGACATTCTACAAATATACCTTATTTGCTCACATAGAAAGCCTTTCCTTTACAATTAGTCTTATTTAACATTGTCAGGAACAAAGAAGATGGAATACAAGGGTCACCAATGGCATGAAAAGTGTTTCTGTTGCTGCATGTGTAAAAGTCCAATTGGAACACGCAGTTTCATCCCGCGTGAGAATGACATCTATTGTACAAACTGCTATGAAGAGAAGTTTGCTACTCGCTGTATCAAGTGCAATCAGGTAAGTATTTTTCTCCAATCTCTCCCTTACAGCAATTGTCCTCAACCTTTATCGAGATATATATATATATAAAATATTGATAAAATAAGATATATAATGAAATTACTGAAAGTGTTAGCAAACAAGAAAAGGTATTAAAAAATAAAATTAAAAATAAACTTATGGATCCGGAGTACTACTAGTTATAGCAAAAAAAAACTGGCAATCATAATGAAATATAGACAAATATATTATCAGTGTATTAGATGGAAGAGCTGAACTGTCAGGTGTAATTACCATGGAAAAATTAAGAACACATGCATGGTAAAAACAGATTACCTGAAATAAAATGAAATTAAGCTTTAACATAAAAATAAATGATAGTACCTAAAGCCGTGGGTTCCTAGGACTTTTAACTACTTCGTCAAAGGGTCTGCAACGAAAATCGTAGGAGCCACCGCAATAAGCCGGGTCTCTGTTTCTGTTATGATGTACACGTTAAAAAGTTAACGTAGTTAAAGTTCAAAATTTGACCACCAGGAGATTAAGCGATTTATTCGCTCCATTAAGCAAATTAGCTTTTGCGTTCATTATAAAAAGGAATGATTGAAAGATCAGAAAATTACAGTTTAATTTCAGTTTTGCTCGTCGTGGTCTTATTCTTTGGTATAAAGATAAAAAGCTTGAAGCTGTAGCCCTAACTTAAATAATTAAGTCCAGTCAAGTTCGTTTTAAAAGGTTACCAAAAGATAAAACATATTCAATTAAACTTTTTTCAATTAAATTAAACCTTGCAAGGATAGTGATAGTGTTGTTGCCGCCCTTCGAAAGTATTAAAGACAGAAAAAGTCTCAAAACTTACTTGTTCAAGAAGAACAGTATTAAATATTACGGCGTTTCGAAGAAGGCTACTTAACTCCTAAGCCTGGAAGTGGTCGTCCATCAGCACCACAAGAAACAATTCAAAGAATCTGAGGTGAAGCAACAAGCCCGATAAATTCGTTTAAATTACGTAGTGCTCGCCATAGTTTCTTGTGATTCCCTGGAGCACAATACGTACAGCTTTAAAGGTTGGCCTCCGTCTATTTCACTATAAAATCAAATAAATGCGTAACCGGAATTATAAGACTATCAAAGCTGTCCTTATTTCGTCCAATGGATGATTGGCGAAGTTGCGCAGGACCCAAAATGGTTATTTCACATTTTATAGTAGTAGGTAGTGGCATGTGATGCAAGAAAGCAAGTGTATGAGCTTATGCAGCAAAAAAAAAAAAAAAAAAAATATCATAAAAAACGTGTGCGTTATGAACAGATAACGCACAAGTCAGCCTTGATTGATCTGTTAGGCACAAATTGGCTTTTTTATGGCGCAAAAATCTGTTATGAGACGAGACACACGACGCTCACCACGTGTTAGCCAATCACGGTAGACTCGTTACAAAACAGAACAGGAGCACTTAACCATGTTGACTGTTGTCGACATACTGACACATACACATCTTTACCCACAATCATTCCACATTCCAGTCGGAAAGATCTCACTACAATCTTATCTGTGCGCACTACAATCTTATATTAGCCGTTCTCGACTTGAGCCTTCACCAGCATCACAGACCAGTGAATTCCTGTACAAGGGGGTGTTACTAATGCAAAGCCAAATCAGTGTGTGCGAAAAAAGCAGAACATATGCTTCGGGAGTCTGGTTTCATAGAGCCGTTAAACTCCATTCCAAGCTCATCTCCATTCAACGGATTATGCTGCTTGCCATGCTCCGGGCCTGCAGGACAGTGTCCTCTGCTGCTCTGCAGTTCCTTGCTGGAGTTTTACCACTAGACCTGCATGTCATCTTCAAAGGACTATGCTATCGTCTAAAGCACAGAGTTCCTGGCGAGATTGTCGGCATCACATGCAACTTAACTGCTAACATCAAAGACGTGAAACGGAGAATCTGCAATGAACTTATCAGTGTGTTGCAATCACGATGGGATTCCAGTACTACTGGTCAAGTCATCCGCTCTTTTGTTCATGCAGTTACCTTCCCTCTCAACAAGGAAGGTCTGCCAATGGTTTTCTCCCAGCCTAACAACATCGTATATACTTACTGGGCACGGCTCCATCAACTCCAAACTATTTTAATTTGAATTGTCTAACAACAATCTCTGCTTGTGTTGGTGTTGACAAAACCTGGACGCACATTCTGCATCGCTGCAACCTGTACCACGACGACAGATCTACAGTACAAGCTGCTGTCAGCAACTTCTCTGAAGGAAATGGAAGTGGCACTGACTGAAAATTCTCAATCATTCTCAGCTCTACAACAATTCTGCGCTGCTGTTTTCACCAAAAGAAGTATCTGTAAGATTTGAAATCTTACAAAAATATATATATATTTTTTTTTATAAAGACTTTGGAAGCTAGTTTTCCTTTTGGATTCTGCCGCTAGTAAGATAAGATGGTAATATCGTCAATTTCAGTAATAAGAATTATTCAGTAAGAATTATAAAATTAATGGGTAGTGGAAATGGGGGCAGAGTCGGGGTTTCAACTTCCTTTATACTCTGGAACAACAAAGAGAAAACTACGGCAAAGCAGCATGGGTCCAAACAACAACAGGCAAATTAAGGTTTATGCAGGGTCGAAATAGTACGGACAGTTTACTTCAATCAGTCGCCAACAGGAAGTTGGTTCTTAAAGAGCACACAAGTTTCCAAAGATAGATGCTGTGGTCACTAATGTCATTTTGTGGTTTTGGAACGCTATGGGGACAAAGCCGTTATATGAGAGGAGAAGAGTTGTTTTCTGGATGTTCGGAAAACATCAAAGGGCACACCGGATAGCAGCAGATCCAGCAGGTTGTAAAAAGGGGAGTATTGATCACGTGCTACTGGGCCGGCGGAATAAGAGTTTTCCAACAAATGGAATGAAAAAAAAATCCTAAAGTATATATAAGATTGGAAGAAATCACTGGGAATAGGCGTGGCGGACTCCGGAGCAGATGTGGGAGGAGATAAACAAAAAGTGGAGAAAAAGGATTAGAAGGGGTGGAGAAGGAGAGTTGTTTTTTTTTTTTCCTTGAGTGTAGGAGTGAGTAGAGAGGGATGATTTTTAAGAAAGTAAGTCGGGCAGACCAGATGTGTAAAGAAGTGTACAAAAGTATAGGACTGTGTAGTACTGTAACGTAGTGTAGTGTACTGGGAATCGAGTAGTAAGAAAAAATGAAGGGGAAAGGAAATGTCGATAGCAAGTGCCTGTGACAAGTAAGTGGACGAGGAGAAAGTGGAACATAGTCAATGTTAGCTCTTTAGAAAGTCTAGGAGTTGGGAGGAAATAGTGAAAGACAAAACGAGTCTCTCACAAGAAAAAGGTAAATCAAATCTGCCATTAAAGATCAAGATTCCTGAAATCTTGGAAGGCCAAATGCTGAACCGGATGGAATTGGAACACCGACCGACATGAGAGTAGCCATTCTGGAACAGAAGAAGTGCATCAAGCGGGCTGAATAAATGAAGCCGAAATCTACCTGGCAGCCCTACTACCCGTGCCAAATTCTTCGAAGATAGTAAGACGCCGCCCCAGACAGTGAAGATAAGCAGTACTTAACCGAAAAGACGAAAGGTGACGCCCCGCAGAGTTCTACAAGTAAGTGGCTAGATTGTAGTAGTACCTTCACACACACACAAAGAACTGTAGGAACCCCGAAATTTGATTAGCAGGACTTTTAAAAAAATACTGTGAGATATGTACTAGAAATACCTAATTGTAAAGATAGTTTAGAGAAGAATCAGGAAGGAAAGACATTAACAAAAGGGAAATTTATTATATATATATGATATTTTGGAAGGGAATAGTAAAGGATCGATATTTGTTATTTTGATTTTAATATACTAGGATTAAACATATGTAGAAAGGAATACAATGGAATTTATTTCTTGTTAATGGTATTTAATTGACGTGGTATTAAATATATGTAGGAAGGAATAGGGTGGAATTGATGTTTCTTATTAATGTATTTAGATGATGCAGTATTAAACATATGTAGAAAGGGATAGAATGGAATTGATATTTCTTACTAATGGTATTTAAATGATGCAGGATTAAATATACCTAGAAAGGAAGGGATTGATATCAGCTAGTAATGATCTTAACTGATGTGTGATTATGATATATATATATATATATATATATATATATATATCATAATATTATTATGGTTTTAATACACTCATGTAAATATGTATAATAAACTGAATTTTATATACAACTTTGTGTCTTTTTTGTTGTTCTGAGCACAAGCATATCCGAAGGGAATTAAATACACCTAAGATTATGGCTAAGAGCTTTTCCCCTTGAACTTAGAATTTTTCTGTGAAGTAATAGTCAGATGCGGAAGTGGGGAGTTATTCTAAAGAGGATCTAAGCATTTAGGGAATAGATAAAAATAAATAAAAGGATATACAAATATTATTAAATAAATAATCAAAAATCCCCACCCCCCACATCTCTTAACTGATATCACCTGCCATCTACTTTTTTTTTTTTAGCTGCTACCCCTGTTTAGGCAGCTGTGGGTACGGGGCGGGATTAGCTAGCACCTACTAGTATAGCACTACCTCCAATGGGTGCGGTTTTCGTTCTTCCTAGGACAGAAAAATACTGCTGTGTTGTGGTTCCTGTGATACTACTGATTAGCTGCGTGATGTGATTTGCAGTGTAAACATGTTACATGTTCATTACGCTTATGATATTGTAATTAACATGGATTCTATGTATATCATTGTATATAATATGTATGTATGTACATTACGAATTTGCCAGTTTCTGGCTAGGGGCCGCTTGTTGTTTTTGTAAATAGTAGTAGTGGCACGTGATGCAAGAAAGCAAGTGTATGAGCTTATGTAGCATTAGCCAAAAAAAAAAAAAAATCACACCATTCCATCCAAATGCCTGTCCAGTTCCTCCTTAAATTTATTTATCCTATCAACTTCCGCAACGACAGATGGAAGTTTGTTCCAGCAATTAACCGCCCGCTGGCTAAAGGCAGATTTCTGCACATATATTCTACATGTGTCTTTTCTTAATTTGAATTTATGCCCCCTTAGGTTCGTAATCTGAACAAGTGGAAGGATCCCATCAGAATTCAGCGTGCTCAACCCATTCAAGACCTTATACACCTCAATCAGATCATCGCGCAGGTGCCTAGTCTCCAACCACTGCAATTTCCAGAACTTAAGTCTCTTTTGGTAAGAGGATCCCTTCATAATATTATTATGAAGGGATCCTCTTAATAATATTATTATGAAGGGATCCACTCAACCATCATTCTCCTCACCAATCTTGTTGCCCTTCTCTGTAGGCGCTCACGCAAATCTACATCCTTCCTAAAATCAGGCCTTCATACCTGTACGCAGTACTCAAGGTGTGGCCTGACCATTGCTTTCTACAGAGGGACAATCACCTCCTTTTCCCTGCTAGCAAAATTCCTATATATCATTGACAAAACCCCATGACCTGCCCTGGCAGCCTGTCTGCATTGCTCAGAAAACTTCATATCTGACTGCACAATTACTCCCAGGTCCTTTTCATTTTCTGCCACCTTAAGTGTAGTACCACACAGTTGGTACGTTTCTCTGGGGTTACTTCTACCCATATGCAGTACTTTGCATTTGTCAAAGTTAAACTTCAGTTGCTACTTCTTAGCTCATCTGCCCAAATTTTCTATATCCTGTTGCAGTAGCACACTGCCATTACTGTCATTAACAACCCTGCCAACCTTTGTATCATCTGCAAACTTCGACACTAAGCCTAATATACCTTCAATATCATTGATAAATATACAAAACAACAGTGGACCCAACACCGAACCCTGTGGGACACCACTGATAACATTAATCCATGAAGAGCAGAACCCATTGATTATCACCCTCTGTCTTTCGTTTTTTTTTTTTTTTTTTTTTTTAGGAGCATTAGCAACTAAGGCCATATTGCTCCGGGATATGCGGTGGTCATTCCCTGACCTTTCCGCATCGTCTGTATTTGGTGGTGACGGTTTCGAACCCCGGTCTAATCAAGAAGCGTGTGCTACGCACTGCTGCCCCTTCCCACCTGGCTACGGAGGCGCCCCTCTGTCTTCTCCCACTCAACCATCCTTTTATCCATTGTAGCAACTTACCCTTAATATCATTCTGCTCCAATTTGTACAATAGTCTTCCATGCGCAACAGTGTCAAAAGCTTTCCTGAAATCCAAATATATGATATCAAAATTATTTTTTGCATCCAGTTCCTTTGTAACCACATCATAATATCCTATCAGATTTCAGACAAAACTTTCCCTTAATAAACCCATGCTGTGTATGAATTATTGCTTCGGTCATGTCTAGATGATCCTGCAATTCATCTTTAACCAGTGACTCCATTATTTTACCCGGAACAGAAGTTAAACTTACTGGTCTGTAATTACTCGTGTCGCCCTTCGATCCCCCTTTGTGAATTGGGAATACATTTGCACATCTCAGTCCGTGGGACCTCTTGAGTCCAAGGATGCTCTCATAATTATGGCTAAGGATTTGCTTAGTTGATTTGCTGTCTTCTTTAATATAACTGGACGGATCCCTTCCACCCCAGGTGTCTTTCTTATGTTTAACTTCAACAATTTCTCCTCCACTTTGCTGCTCTCAGTTATTACAAAATCATTGAGCACCCTTCTACAATTTGATAACCTTCTGCCATTTTCAAACCTTTTCAAAAATACTCATTCAGTTTGTTTGCTATCTGAGCAGGATCATCAACAGTCGAACCATCGATATCAAGTGGACCAATCAGATTCATCCCCTTCCTTTTAGAGTTTATATAAGTAAAGAAATCCTTGCTGTTTTTCTTAGCATCTTTTTGCCAAAGATTTCTCGTAATCTGCCTTCGCCTGCCTAACCTCCTTTGTGACCTAATTACAGACTAGCTTATATCTGCCATAAGCTTCTGAGTCGCTTGATAATTTATATGCATCCCATGCATTTTTCTTCTCTATCACGAGTCTCATTAGTTCATTTGATAACCATTTAGGCCGAAACCTTGAACAATATATCTATCTTAATAGGTATGAAACTTTTTGTAGCTTCCACGATTAATTCCTTGAATGCTTCCCCACTTAGAATTTGATCCCACTGTACAGAATTTAAAAACTGTCTGAGACCACTGTACTCACCTTTACGGAAGCAAAAACCCTTTCCTTTACCCCTGTTGGTAATTACATCTTTAAGTAAATCCTACATCAGTACACTGTGATCACTGTCACCTAGCGGTTCCTTTTCCTGCAAATTCTTAATACACGAATGATCACTGCTGATAACCAGATCAAGAGTATTACCCTCTCTGGTTGCCTCTCGAACATGCTGCTGCAGAAAACAATCATCCAATAAATCCACAAAAGTCTTACTAGTGTGTGAGTGACCAATCCACAAGTTCCAGTCAATATCTGGGAAGTTAAAATCCCCCATTATAAGATATTCTGATTTACTAGCCCACTATTTCCCTGTACAATTGTTCATTGTACAGGGAAATAGTGGAATGAGTACAATTGTTCATTGTACTCATTCCATTCATTAGGCTATAACACACTCCTACTTTTGCTTTTGCAGTGTTTGTCACACCAAACAGACTCAACAGTGCACTGTTCATCTATATCAACTGGATGCACTTCTTTTGATTTTGTTTTTCTTAATTAACAGCATGACACCTCCTCCCTGTCTATCCTTTCTGTACACATTGTACTACCCAAATTCCAATTCTGCATTCCTAATATCGGTGTGACACCACGTCTCTGATATCCCAACAATATCCGCCTTTGATGTCTTGACCAACACTTAAAATTCATCAAATTTATTTACTATACTTCTAGCATTAGTATACATGCACCTATTCCTAGTTACCCTGACACATCCCATATACCCACCTGTTTCACGATGACTGCCATCAGTCCTTGAAACCCCCTGTACCCCTCGCTCCAAGTCGCTACTTATTCTAATAGTAGTTGTGCAAGAATCACCTTCACCTCTGCCTGCGGCTACTTTTAACCTTTTTAGTCTGTGAATCCCCCCCCAAGCTAGCAGTTTTTCGACCCACCTAACACTGCCTCGATAGCATCAGCAAATATTCTTGCACCCTTTCTATTTAAGTGTATCCCATTCCTGTAGATGCAGTCTCTTCTGTTAACATGCACACACCACGCTGAAAAAAATTCTACCCATTGAGCCTTACACATTCCCTCCAGGGCCGAATTGATTGACAAGGCTCTCTTCATGTACTCCCTCCTATCGTGTCTGGGCAGAATTGCAGACACTCAAATTTAACCCTGACTCACGACTTTTTTGCAACATTGACCTGTACTTGTTAAGTAAATCTGCAGATCTCCTACTCTTAATGTCATTGGTGCCAACGTGTTCAACAGTATCACCTTTTGTGCCCTTAAAAGATGATATATACTTTACAACATCATCAACTTTTGTCCCTGGCAGACATACCCTGGTCCTGTTCCATCTACCCTTTTTACACAATATATTCCCCGGCTCCCTGACAATAATCACCAATAATAACTAGTTCCTTTGGGAACAGCGCATTTTGCCTTGGAGGTTGCCTGATGCCCAGGAGTGAGCTCTGGCGTTGAGTTGGGCAGCTGAGAGCTTGACGGGCCCCTCATTAATTTCTTCGAGGGCATCTACCCTACACCTCAAGCTCTCATAGACGCCCAGTAGAACGCTGAGTTGATGCCTAATTTCTAGACACTCTCTGCACCTGGTACACACAGACATCCTCCTTGGCTAGATCATGTTCGGTTCCAGAAAGTTCGGAAAACGTTTCACAAGTTGCGAATTTTTTTTTTTTTAGGCTGTGATGCACTGGAAAATCGCCCTCCCCCCTCCGTTCTCCCCCGTGTCATAGCACTCCTGCCACTTTGTGCCCGTACCTTTTGCTGCTCTAGTCTGGGGCATGATATTTTAAATTAAAAATATCAATAAATTTAATTAATTAATTGTCAGTACTACGCTATCTAATAGAATCCAAAATGCAGTGATGCGTATTACGCTATATAATTATACGTTAGAGCTACCTAGTTACCACAATTAAAAATTTGAATTCCCTACTACTCTATACAAAAACAATGGCTGCAAGATTCGAACGAAATAACGGTTTTACGTATATTAAGTAGTAATCTACAAAAACTATCTAAAATAAAAATAACCAGAGTAACTGTAAGACTACGTATAAAGTACAATATAAAATAACAATTAGGTAAATAAAAAGGCAAACACTTTCGCTTTTTCGGAGTCTGTAATTTTTAAAGAGTCAGCGCCCTCTCTTAATAATAATACTGGCAGCTCCTTTGGGGATACTCGATTATTAACCCAGTCCGACTTAAGGGATATTTACCATAAGGGCCAGGGGGCTTTGTTGCCTTTAAAGGCAATTTTTTTTTTTTTTTTATTCTCCCAAGTTGGGCTGCCTGGGACCGGAAGAAAGTTGACGCCCACTGGTATTGCACTACCTCTGGTGGGTGCGGAGATGGTGTTAGTAGCACTGACAGTGAATATACTCAAGCCCAGCACCACGAGACCAGGGTCGAGCACCGTGTAGCATGCCCCTTGACGGAGCCTGCTCCCTGGTGGCAAAGGGAGCAGGCTCCGTCAAGGGTGTCGCTGCCGCTACCTGGTGGCAAAGGGGCCTTTATTCGGGTGCCACCTTAGACATGAACCGATACATACTACTGGCAGCTCTTAGTAGACCATGTACACCCCTGCCATGTTGCATTTTTTTCCTCAGACAGAAACGGGATCTTCCAAGACGATAATGAGCAGTATCATCAGGCACGCGCACTGCATGAGTGGTTCGGGGATGACAGTGAAGATATTACCCATCTTGATTGACCTCCAAATTCGCTTGAATTGAAACAGTTGTGTGAAGTTTTGGAACGGAAGTGAAGTATGGACACTAGGGCTTGCATAAAACCGAGAAATTTCAAAAACCGAGTTTAACCGAAGTTTACTTTTAAAACCGATTTTCTCAGACTTAGGGAAAATAATTAAAAGCGTATAACACAGGTATTTATTTTATCTTGGGTAGATTGTAAAAATCGTAATGAAATCTTTTAAACAAAATCTATCACCTCTTATAGTAAAAAAAATTAAATTAAAATGTTCCAAAAAAAGTAACCAGCTTGAGATTAACAAAATTACAAATTGTATTCAAATCCTTTGAATAAAAACTATCTTCTTGTATAGTAAACAAAAAAATAATAATCCCTATAATAATAATAAATAAAAATAATGTGAAAAAAAACAGCTTGGGGAAATTACTCTTCTATTTATTGCTCAGCTTTTTTCTGAAAATGATCCTTTAAAAAACACAGTATATTAAGCATTTTTCCTGATAGACTTGACCTTATTTTTGTGTTAAAGAGACCAGTGATCGAAAACACTCTCAGATTGGACACTTGTTGGTTTAACGGTCGGCAGTGCTCTATAAACTTTCTCCAGCTTTTCACTTCTACTGCTAGTTGCCTCCAAAATTTTAAATTCTTTGCTGATTTCCAATTCACTCGGATATTTTGAAGGCTCTTCAGTTAATCTCTTTATTACACTATCATACTCTCGCATGAGTGTATCTCCAACATCGGAACTAGACGAGTCTTTGTTTTCTTCTAAAAGAACAGTTCGTTTATTTTCAGTTTCTTCATTCAACGCTAAGACTCCTTCGGAATGTTTTGCAAATAATATCTGATAAATCTCTTCAGCGTGCTTTTTCAAAACTTTCTTACTTGGAAAATCAAAAGTTCTTGAATCTGAATCTTCTTTCCTAAACTTTTTGGTGTTGTGTAGATATCTCAGCAAAGCCACAGTTTGCAATTTCGTCTTGCATTGTAACGCTGCAAAAGACTTTGGTGAAACTTTAAAGTAAATGGGTTTTCTTCTGTATCAAGCTTAGCAAGCAGAAATTCTATTGAAGATTCTGCTTTAAGTAAGTCTGTATCTTCTGAGGTTATAGCCTTCAGAACCATTTCAACTGGTCGCAAAGTTTCACGTAGCAATTCAAGTGTTTTCCAGTCATCGTCAGACACAGCTTCAGTTGACGGTACTGCACATAGAACATTTGGAATGCAATTATTCAATTTCAAAAATCTCACAATCATATAGAATGTGCTATCCCATCTAGTCTTGCAATCTAATATAAGTTTATATTCTTTCCCATTAAATTTTGCTTTAACAAAATTTTGTAATATGTTATTTTTGGTAAGCGATTTTCGAAAAAGCTTGCAAATTTTTCTGACTTTGTTAATAGTTTTTGCAATATTGGCCATTGGATTGAAGAAATAAATGAGCTCATCGGTAAAGTCGGTTTGATAAAGCATGCCTTGCTGTCTTTCTTCAACTTCTTCAGCATCACTACTTTCTTCATTATTTTCATTTTCTTCATTGCCTTTGGGAGACTCAGACTGTGGCACCATAATTGATTTCTTTTTCATAAAGTGCATCTATAACTGACAGATGTATACAATGGGCTATACATTGTTGATGATTAGGCGTAATTTGCTTGCCAAACTTAATCATCATTGCTGCTCCATCGGTGGTGCAGGCAACAATATCCTCATCCAAGTTCAAACCAAATTCCTTGAAGTGTCCATTCACAATTTGCTCAGTTCTTCTGCTATCAAGTGAACCATTAACCTCAATAAGACCTAACGACCAATGATTGTCTTTTGAATGCACATTTATATTCATATACCTTTTATTTTGTATAGACGTATATTCGTCTAGAGTCAATGAATACCGTTACCTTAAAATAAAATAAAAAACAAAGCAGTTGAACGATCCAGACAAACAAACGAACAAACAAAAGAAAATGTGCGTGACAAAAAACTATATTCGAATCCGGTTTTAGAAGTTCGGTTTCGGTTTTAACAACTCAATATGAAAACCGGATTTAACCGGTTTATAAAACCGGTTTGCAAGCCCTAATGGACACGGAACTGTTATCTGTTCCGACACTGTGGAAAACCTTGTAGGCAGATCCCTACAGACGTCTTCAGACGTCTAGTGAAGTCGATGCCTAGAGCCTAGGCGATTAGCAGCTGTTAACACCGTTCGCACACAGTGGCCCAACACGGTATTAGGTAGGTGGTCATAATTCGCTGATCACTGAGTTATCTTCCTCTAGCCATGTGCTGTAATGGGCTTGCTGTTTTTGCAATAAATGAATATTTATTTATTTCTCTAACAGTCAGTGAAACCTAACAATAATCAGTATTAGTTACTTCACGTTGTATGATAATGAGCAGTCCACCAATTAAAATAAGCACTGACATGGCAGTCATTTACACGATTTTTTTATGTTACATCAACCCGTTTAGATCTCAACACTCTTAAATCTCTGTTGCAGATCATCACAAGCGGAGGCGTCACCTACCGTAATGAACCATGGCATCGTGAATGTTTCTGCTGCTCCAACTGCGGGACTTCTCTGGCTGGCCAGCGCTTCACGTCCCGTGATGACAAACCCTACTGTGCTGACTGTTTCGGTGAGCTGTTTGCTAAGAGATGC
Organism: Mastigoproctus giganteus; assembly: GCF_048544385.1. Classification (NCBI taxonomy): domain Eukaryota; kingdom Metazoa; phylum Arthropoda; class Arachnida; order Uropygi; family Thelyphonidae; genus Mastigoproctus; species Mastigoproctus giganteus. The sequence continues at coordinate 179,419,778 of NC_143575.1, read as the reverse complement.
ACCTCGTGCAGCAAACCTATTACAGGTATAAACCATCTTATTACCTAAATTGTATGGTACGATTTTGCGAAGCATTTTAATCATTACTACTTTAGATGAAAATAATTGTCGAGGCCAGGCCACTGAAATCATTATTTTATGATTTCGAAAAGCATGAATTTCAAAAGCGGTTATAAATACATAGTTACCTAACAACCTTAAGTTAAACAGATTTCGTTCGTTACGATTATCATTACTATGAAATGACTTTGATGAGACTGTGTAAAAGGTTAAAAAAAATACCATTAGTTTTAAGAAAAATGCTCTTTTTTTTTTTTTTATAATTTTTGTAGCGAAAACATTTTCGCGCTACTGATTTAATGCATGCAGCTTTATTAAGGTGGAAACACCAACATTCACTATTATAATAACGTGTAATTACCGTTAAATGGTAAATTTCAAATATTATTATTAAGAATATTAATATTATCTTTAGGTCTTCGCTGCCATCAGTTTTTAACTGTATCCTAATAGTAACAAGTATTAATAGTTATGTATGAGTTCTGTCTTGTATATTGTGCACTAATGAGCAGTTGTAAAATGATCAAATGCAATAGCAGTCAGTTCGGCGATTTTTAATAATGTATGCATTTCCTAAATGAATATATTCTTTTCCGGAGGCTTATTTCAGGACACAGATAAAATTTATGTGAAAAATGCCTAGTTACCAATGTCAGCTTTCTCAAATGTAACAATCCTAAGGCTACTGTATGTGAGTGCAGTGGAAATGCATACCACACGATACGGAAAAAATGCTAAAGGTTATCTATCCCGTTGGTTTTATCCACAGTTTTGACTTCAGTAAAGAAAATGTTACATTAGGTGCTCAATGTAACTTCTGTGGTACTCTTCCAGAAAGAGTGAACTCTAGCAGGACTGGCACTTGTCATCTCATTCAGTGGATGGGCTGCAAAACTGCAGGCTTAGTGCATGTCGATGATATCTGAGTGCTTACTACCGCACTGCCCCTACGGAACGTGGTCATACTCTTGGAATTTGTATACCATGACCTGCCATGCTTATTCTTCTAGATCTGACACAGAAAAGAGGAATTAGGCTATTCCTCATAAAAGGAAGAGGGACAAGCAGCAGCGGCACCCAATTCCGCTTAAATGGGCAATGCACTGTGCGGTCTTTAATCACAAATGATATATTTGGTAACCCCTGCCGATTAGGCATTTTTCCACTGAGGTAATACCAAATAATGTGCTTAGGTTATTATAACCTGCATATGAATATGGAAATATGTACCAGGCGGTTAAGTACATCGTAATGTTGCAGATTTCAAAAACATGTGATGGAAAATAAAACTAATGTAATGCGGCACAACAGCAGGGGAACAAAAATAGTTAACAGAAAGCTTAAAACCATATCTGTACTTACCTAAGTGGAAAACAACAAAAGAAATATGGCTACCCAATAATCATGGCCCTGCTGCGCGCGTGCTAGACATATACACAGTGCAGGAAAATATGAGATTAACTTTTGATTTCAATTTACACAGTAATAGAGAACCACACGGAGCACTCCCCCCCCCACCTTTGAGGCCGGTCGAGTTTTGCGATCCTCGATATGCCACGGAAACTACTAAACTACTGACCTTCACAAGCAATAGCAGCTGTTCAGTGATCCCCATTGCCAGTGTTCCAATCGGACCACCAAACGCACGACATCGCCTTCCCATTTAATAAGATTATTTGTAAATTTAAGCTGAATGGTTCTTAAATCCGAAAAGTTTTCAAAAATTAAGATAGCCTTATGACACCTTAATAGAAATCTGAATGCTAAATCCAAACCAATGAAAAGTGGTAAATAATGTTTGCATGTGTCGGATAAACATTTTTACACAAAATGTTTAATCTAGTCTTCTTTTTTCATGTAAAAAAATTGGCATTCCAGTTAGTGTTTCAATTCGATCACTGCTCGTGACTTATACATACTATATGCTAAAGTGCACTGAAAAAATAATTTTAAAAAATTAGGCCATTAGATCAGCACTTCTCAAATTCTGAGTTGAGCCTAAATTTCGTGAAATCATTCAGCAGCTACAAGCTTTAAAATGAAAATCATAATTCCACTGAAATATGAAATACTGAAAATGGCACACAGAACAAGTACGATTAAATTATCCCTGTGCAGTAATTTTTTCCTAAAACTTTATCAGATACATGAATTACTTTTTTTGATTGGACTGATTATGAATTAGGATTTTTTTTCAGTATGTATGAGTATGTACACTTGTAATGTATTTCGTATGTGATCACAGGACGAAAGAGTTTGAGACACTGTCTATCATATTGATCTCAATGTGTAGTATTAAATTTGTGATCTGAAAAATTATTAACATCAAATCATTTTATATATTTGCAGGTATTGGTGGCACCCGATTTATCTCTTTCGAGGACCGCAACTGGCATAATGATTGCTTCATCTGTGCATCGTGTCAGACGTCGCTTGTGGGCAAAGGTTTCATCACTGATGGAGCCGACATTTTATGTCCAGAGTGCGCCAAGCAGAAGCTAATGTAATCAATGCCATAATGTGGATACATCCATCCGGTACGGCAGCGTATTTAGAACCACAGTAGAGTCTGCTTTCTACAACTTGTTATAAACTGAGCGGTCATTGTTTATTATCTGAATTCCAAAGGTGCTATATGGAAATAAAATTTTGCTACGTGCGAAAAACCCTCTTAAACGATGCGTAAACTGCTCTCATTCTATTCGTTACAGTGAAAAAACTGAAAACTAAATGTTATTCCTTAGTCAAAAATTGCATGAAACATTTTCCTTTATAGGATCATACCTATTTTATTTAAAATAGGCATGATGTTGTACTACTAATATTAAGCTGGAAAAATTCAGCTGAATACTCAATGAATGCAATATTGCTTTTACTAATTACAGTATCCATTGATATCAGCATTTGAATAGAGGAACGGTAGAAAATATATGCATCATTTTATTCCTGAAATAAAAAAAGTTTATCAAAAGAAGCCTTAAATTTCGCCATTCCTCTATCAAAAACTTATTTTTAAATACAACGGTCAGCAGAATCTAGAAGGCCATTAACACGATGAAAAAGCAATTTAATTAATATTTATAAATTATTTAATCACTAATTTCTGAATATTTTTATGAATCTCAGTTCAGTTATGGCTAAGGAACAGCTACAGGTGATGAAGTTAGGAGTAATTTAAGTTGGAAAAATTCCTTGTTATATGTTGTTCACTTGTACAGATTTTCCTAAATTAAATATAACTTCAGTTGAATTAGATCAGAAACTACCAAAATAATTTATTTGGAAACAAAGGTATTATTTTTTTGTAAGATTCTAATTATTTTCTTGAAATACACTGAAGTATTTATGAAGTGATTCCAAGTTAGTTCATGGAAGTTAATTTTTAATTCGCTAACATTTTAATTCGCTAACGTTTCTACTCATAAAAATAATTATCAACATTTTTTAAATATTTATAATTGCTTATAATAAGACTTATGTTTACTATATAATTTAGTGATATGATTTACTCAACTAAAATTAAGCTTATTAATGCAAATAATAAGTAGCTAAATGCCCATTTAATGTTTTAAATGATATTAGAAATTAACGATCAAACGAATACAACGCACAGTTGATAACGATTTGTTGAGTTGATAACAAACTAAATTAGACGCAGAGATGCCGGGGATTTTTGACACCGCGACTTGAAAACACCCAAGTTCCGATCTTTTCGTATCCATAAAGAAGAGAGCTAGTTTGGAATTTGTGTACGTTATCTTCAGGTGTCTCTACTCATTGTGTTACATTACCCGCCTGATGCATGAATTTATATCAATATTTGAATATGATATTGACAAATAGAAAGAACTACGCTAAAGAGCCCAATAAATTGAAATCAGAAGGAAGGGAAGTGAGAGCTGCTAATTTTATCAACGCACTTATTCTTGCATCAGTACAGTCGATTGCCCTAATAACATTAGAAAATTTGTTTTTCGAAAAATCTGATCTTGGTCTGTAGTACTAAACAGTGAAATTGGTGAAAACTTTGGGAAATATATTCGGGTTTATATATTGTGGAATTTAATGTTAATTTAAGTATACCTTTTGTCACCCTCAGAATTATTCAGCTAACTCTAATTTAATTTGACGATAACTATCATCTGCCACTACTGGTCGTGAAAAAATGAAGTGCAGTCATCACTTATATCGCTAGAAAATCATTTTTACGAGCAGAATTAAAATGCGATGGGACAGATCGAGTCATAAATATTTTTGTTATTACTGAAAGATTGAAAATAACTGAATAAATCGCAAACCTATATGCATTTCAGTAGATAACGTATAAGCGAAAAATAAAATAAATAATTCCTTTTCTTTCTATGTTGAAGAGTTTCATGTACTTATCTTCTGTAATTAACTCGAACGCGTTAACTCTTTTGAAACGACCCCTCTGCCTATGAAAGCCTCTTTATAATTTGATAGTTTAGCGTCCTCAATTATTTCTCTTCACAATTTGAAAAAGTACACCGTTGTACTTTGACGTACTTTGATGCATATAAGTAGTTGTGCTCTCACAACGTAAACACACGATTCATAAAATAAGTGTTAGGCGTAGCCCTTAATTGTAAACGACAATTGCATTTTTTTTTATTAGTAGTGGCAAATAATGCAAGGAAGCAAGCTTCCTTGCATTATTTGCCATCATCCAGAAGGGCAAAAAAAAAAAAAAAAAAAAACCACCTCCCAATCTCCTCTAATAATTTGTTTAATTGTTCTTTAAATTTCTTCAAATTACTCACTTCCACAACACCAGATGAGTTTGTTCCAACAAGCAACTACACTCGTGAACAATGAACTATAGAAGCAGGATAATCACCTGTCTTGTCCATTGTGGTATTGTTCATGTCTCTCTCTTTTTTTTTTTTTTTTTCAATTTTATGTTGTATGCTGTATTTACTTGTTTTTGTAACAGTTCATGATTGTCAAATTTTCATAACTAAATTTAGTTCCTCAATAAAATGCCTTTTAAAAATTCATACACTGACAAAAAATTAACATTATAAAAGTACAAAAAAAAAAAATCACAAATACCAGAAATGATACTACAATGGACAAATGGGGGTGGGCATACGAACTGTCAAATATTTTGTCAGTTGCATCAAATTTGAAAAGTAAAACTATGGTTATAACGAGATTATACCTGTTCTAAAACTATGGTTATAACGAGATTATACCTTTCCCCATATCTTTTTCACAAATCCAAAAAGTGACATTTTTATATACAACCTAAATATTAAACGTAATAAATAGTGTAATATTTATATTCGGATTTTCAGTTCTTGAATTAAGAATTTTCACTTTCTGCGCATTCGCCATAATGTTCAAATAACCCAGTCACAAAATGTACGCCTGCACTAATGCATCCGCAAAGCTAACGACAAATTCATTTGTCATCAACAGTGTCATGCAAATAAATAAAGCATGCAATTTATACAAATTTATGCACACGAAACTGCCAACAGTGCGTCAGTTACCGAGTTGCTAATAACTTGACAGTATTAAGTAAAAGTTTTACGCATGCGATTCCAGTTCTATAATGATTAGTTGCACACTGGGTTATATCGCAAAACTTTTTGGTATTTAAGACAAAGAATAATTCTCACAGAATTACTGCCTAAAATGCTTCTGGCAAACGACAATCACAAATAGGGAATAATAATAAAAAAAAAAAAAAAAAAAACCCACAGGTTGTCAATTATCTAAACCTAAATTATCCAAGCAAATTTTAAGAAAGATAAATGCTTGTAGCATTACCCATATGTTCTATGAGCATAATATTTTACTTTTTTAAGTAAAATATCTCAAATAGCTAATAAGCTTCAGGCTAAAGTTGTATGATACTAAAGTACATCTAGCACTTTTGCACTAGAAGTACGTTAGTGGAATGTCTATAATACTGGAGTCAAATGTGAGCTCAAATATTCTGACTATTTTGCCCCGCTAATGTTCGCATGTCATTCAACATTATTAGTTTTTATTATATTTTATTTGTTGCCTACGATGAAGTTGTTAAAAATTAAACTTGGCTTGAACATGCTGTTGAAGTCATGTTCCAGTTTCTGGTGAGATTGAAGAATAGAAGCACTGAACAATTCTGACAGTTATCTGATGCTGTCGAGAGAGAGAGAGAGAGAGAGATATTGTTCAATTACTTGAAATTCGATAAAAATAATGAAATAAGCTAAAATGGTAATCCAAACAGTATCTCAGGTGGTATCACAAAAAATTTCATTGTGAGCAATCTGAAACCTCACTGGAAAAATATTACCTCTTACATTTTGATACTGAATGACTGCCCTCGTTCTGACTTTATTTAATTACATTTTATAAATCTATACCAACTTTTTTTTTCAATAAATGCATATTTTCACAAAACATTTACATAAAAACCAGATGAATACAACAGTATAATCTTATATAAAGAAATATTGTATTCCTGAGTTTTGTTTTTGGAAAAATGTTTGTGCTGTGAGAATATCTGAAATATTCGTATTTATTCCCGCAATATTTTAAAGGGAAATTTAATTAGTTATTAACTAATGCAACCCGATGTGTACCACATAATATGAGCAATCTTAATGATACTCCTGTCGACGATTTTTTTTTTTTTTTGTCTGTGACTCCATACTTTAGTTTTATTAATAACTTTTCATTACCCCAAAGTAATATATTTAAAATTTCATAGTAAAATCTAAATAGTTTTTTAATTAACAATGAAGGAAAGGCGCAAAAATAAATTTCTGTTATCGGCTTAATTTCCTTCTGAGTTTTCTTCGGTAAACCCTACTCATCATTACGAACATCCCAACTTTAAAGGATATCAAAGGCTCGTTTTGATTAATAAATGTGCGGAAGTTTATATCTCTTTAAAAATTAAATCGTCCAATTTATTACAATTCTTTGTGAACTTATATAAAAATAAATATATGAATTTTGTAACAAAACATAAAATGGAACCTGCATATAACAAAAAAGATATCATTCTTTTCTTTTCTATTCTAGAAATCTTACTGAGTAAGACTTACTCTATATATTTTTTTGAATATCTCCTAAATTCTTATATCTACCCAAAGAGGTAGACTGTGACTCCTTTTTGATTTAAATAAGTTACTGCATCTCAGCAAGAATATGTTATTTCCATATATATATATATATATATATATATATATATATATATATGTGTGTGTGTGTGTATTGGGTAGTACACTAAGAAATCACTTTAATAACTGGTAAATTCAAAGAGAAAGCAAACAAGGCTTTGCTTTGTTTGCTTTCTTCAAATCATGAGATGGAAAACCAGCGCAATGTTTTAATATATTTTATTGGTTGGTGAAGCACATCATTCTTTATTTTATTTTTAATTTTTTGTTTCATCTTTTGAATCTGTCCAAATATCTGTTTTTGTAAGTTTTAGCGAAATTTGCCGAATTTACAAGTTGTGTTGGTGAAACGTAGTTATTATTATTACTATTAATTACTACTAGGAAACCGAACTCACTACGCGAACAGCGGGTTGAGTTTTTTTAACTGAGCAGATATATATTTCCCGATAAATGCGTACAAATTTCGTGTCGCTGCGCCCCCCACACGGCCATTCAGCAATATGCTTAGGCGGCGAAGTGCATTCAGCCTGCGGAGAAGTTGGGTTCCTAATTATTATTTTTTTTTCTATTTTTTTATTATTACAAATTTATTATGAATTAGTTACTCCTGGAGTAACTGAATACACCCCTCTAGCTAGAGGGTTGTGCTGTGGCTTATTGTAAATAATTACCTTTTATGGCATCTGATGACTGCCATATGCCGTATATTTGAGTGCCTGCAAACTTTAATCCTCATTATTAAACTGTATGTTACAACACACCTCTGTCTTTCGAAACACCACCTATAGAAAATATTTTTCAATTATTATCCAGCTTTGATCATTTATTTAAGACCAAAATTTCGAAATAATACTTTACGAATAAATAAATATGCAGACATTAAAATGTAAAAATTTTAAATGAAATGTATAATTTCATTTTACATTTTAAATAACTATATAATATATCAATCCAAGGTTTTGAATAAAAGATGGAATTTTTCATTTATTTAGAAAAAATTAATTGATTTTGTTTAATTTACAATTTTAATTTAAAAAATATTCCTTAATATAAAAATCAAATTTCTTGCAGCACTATTACTACTTTTTATCACATGTTGTCTCCAAGTCTCTTTGTTAAATATCTGAATTAGCAACTCCAGTCGAATAAAAAGACGTCTTGGTTTTCAAAACGTCAAATTAAAGAATACTGTATACAGTATATTGCTTGCTTAAATTATAGCATAAAAAGTCTAATTGGTATTCTTATTTTAATGCCGATAACATGCAGTAAATTTTAAAATTACCAAGTGGCATTTATTCGGAAATTAAGTGTAATAAACATTAAAAATAAATTTTATCAGCATCTTTTGTATTGCAGCTATTTTTATAAAGTTCCATTTATAGCCTTTTGAAACAATGCGCTTATTATGCAAAATGTAACCAAGCTAATTTTTAACATGTGATATAGTGACATTGTCCTTGTCTGGGAATAAATAGGAATGCAACTTCAATTAAGGTGAACAGTGATCCGATGACGTAACCTAGTCTGAAGAGAAACTTTATAACAAGCGTCGTGAACGGTTAATATGAAACTGACTGAAGTGAGAGCAGCATTAAAACGCATATAATCATATGGTTTTATTTTATTACTAGTCATTAAGAAATGAAATTATTACTTGTTATTGTCGTCACATAACTGTAAAACGCTGACAAAATGCTGCAACAGCACTTGTTCGTTTTTGAGATGCAAATACATTTTCTTTTCATTTTATGTATATAGTGTTCATACATCACATGTCATTCATAGCTGAAAGACCTTAATTATCTTCCATAAAAGAAAGTTTTATTCATACTAAATTGTCTTAAAATATTTCCTATTAGATATTTTGCTACACTAAATAAAATTACTAATTAACGGATGCGAACAGCAAGCATAATTTATATTTTGAAGAGTTATTTTCTTAACAAGAGAACGACATAACGTTGGCCCTTCTGGCAAAGTGTTTTCTCGCATGAAAGTAGTAATATGCATATTAATGTGTGTGTGTGTGTGTGTGTGTATGTATATATATATATATATATATATATATATATATATATATATATATATATATATATATATATGCACAACTACATATTTGTGAAAGTTTCAAATATAATTTTATATTTTTTGCATGACTTCTACCTAGCCTTAATTTATGTTCTAATGACACTTTAAACAATATTTTTGCATAAATTGTGAATGTAGCTTTTGTGTTATTAATTAATACTTTCTTGTTCTTCTAGATATGTATATGGAGGAACTGGGTACTAATTTATTAATGAGTCCCTGTATTATTTGGCTACTTGAGAAGATCTTAACGTTCAGAACAAGCTTCTTAACATATTGAAACCATATCTCCTTTATATAGTAAGAAATTATTACTATGAAATAATTTCTTAATTATTTCAGACTTGAAACATCCGTCATATCTAATATTACAGTTTTGGTATTACATAATTATTCACTCAGTCCCTTAATTCTAATCTGCTCCTTAGAATTTCTCTTTCTGAACTAATATCAACTCGACATTGATATTACTCTGAAGAGCTTTTTTTTTTTCAAGCTGATCATTATTCCCATGAGTTTTAACCAAGTGAAAGGTTTACCTGAAACAATAACTCCACTGGAATTCCTATGTCTCCTTGTAATGCTGTAATTACAAGGTTCTATCATCTTACAGGTTTTTAGAGTTTAATACGCCACACGTGGACAAAATCTTTACTTTCCTCAAACAGGTACAAATCTATAACAGACTAAAGTTCTTTGAAATCGAAGATTAATTTTTCCTCCCAAGAAATTAAATGAATAAACGTGTTGAGAATCTGAGCATATTTATATAAGGGTTATTGTTTACTATGTGTGCATATGTGCAAGTATTTATATAAATTATAGATCTGCTGCCTTATAAACTAGACATCTCAATGTCAATCATAATCTTAATGCCTTCCCACTGTGTCCTTACTTTGGTTCATAACTGCTTTATGGATAGATAAATAAAATCAATACAATGGCACCAAAAATGGTACGCTTAATTCCACGTATTCGTGAGAATATAATTCCGCTAAGAAGTACAGTTTTTCAGTATTAAAAACTTTCGAAAATTTATCCGCTTTTTATATACTGTATTGACTGCTTTACAGTCCCCAAAACAGCTCCATTCAATCAGCGAGTGGCCCGCGAGACTCTTTCCACTGGCCCGCGGACGGCCAGGAAAAGTATTCTGTATTAATAAATTAATTTCTTCATTTTTATGGGCTTTTTAAAAATATAACTGAATTCATTTCTACATTAAGTTTTTTCCCCATATGTTAAACTAGTGTATAAATACATGTATTATATAATACCTAGGAAAAAATATACTTCTTAATAATCGCAGTGGTTCTTTAAATTCGCAATGGGGAGCACTCAACACACTAATTGAATAGCTCTGCCCTGTAAGATTATTTTAAAATAAAGTTGGACTATTCCCCTACTTCTAAACTTCAGTCATCCATCCAAGACTTCAAATTATGTCACTTCATGAGATACAGTATTCTATTCGTATATATTTTCAATCAAGCAAATACAAGTATGTCTGTTTTATAAATTTTCATAAACTTTAGATTTCTGCAAATATTCATATACAAATGCCTTACATCTCTGTTATTATAAAACGCTAGAAAGTTCTCTGTTAGTGTTTCGTGTCGCTCTTTTTATAACATAAATATAACCGAAAACCTGGGACCACAATAACTGATTAAACACAATTTCCAGTGTGCCTTATAAGTAGCATATTACTTCCATTTATATTTTTCTATAATTTTATTACTTTCGCTTTATTTCTTATATTAAACAGGTGAATGAAAAATTGGCACCTGTAATTTGTACCTTGTAAAGTTTTAAAATGCATCAGAACAAAAAAAAATTATTCTTATAGACCAAATGAATAAAGCATTGTCAGCAAACTTATGTATTTACAAGCTGAACACACCTTTTTTAATGTTTGCTGCTTTATTTTATTTCGCTAAAGAGCTTTTGAAAATTTGATACAGGTATTTTTTAAATTTTCAGTTACCCTTCACTTGAAGGAAAAGTAATTCCTGTAGGCCAGGAAAATAATTATATAAAAAATCCCAGTTCCTCCATCCATTGTCAGACTTCAGAAGTTCCAGAAAACTTTATCAGTCTTGTTAACGGATTTTAATCAACTAACAGTATTCATAAAAAAAAATGTTGCTTGTGTAAATTAATGATCATAACACTTTTCTGTTTAATCTACTTTTTTTTAACCAAAGAAAGCAAATGAAAATAGTTTTGTTTTTTTTTTGTGTGTATGTATGTAACAGTTATGTCTCATTTATTATAAAATGACCTTAACTGATAAAGATATATCAGTGCAGATGTCTAATTACAGTTTACAATAAAATGCCTGAATTTAACTTGCTTGGTTATGTGTTCCTAGCTTATATTCGTTCTATTTTTCATCAACACTACTACTGCAACCTAATAAATGCTCTTAATACAAGTTTAACCTACATTGTATGATTGTTAGGCCGTTCCAATAGTTTCCCACAAAACCGAAAGTTTTATGTACAGTTAACAATCCGTTTATTATTATATACTATGCTTATATAATAATGGTATACAGTAACCTCCCGAAATAACACTCCCGCTTACAAAGAGTTATAATGGTATGGCTATTTTCTTCTGGTTCCATGATCAATCCGGTAAAGCGGAGGGAGTTCGGCTTATGGTGCTCTTTGGGGTCGGTCCCTTCGAAATCACTACAACGGGAGTTCACTCTCATGTCACGTGTGTTATAAATAACTAAGGAAAAGTGAAACAATTGTGTAAACAAAAATGTGTTCGAGGAAGCATGATAATACAACTCTGAGCTGAACCATCAGCATCTGTTTCACAAAACAGGCAATCTCAAGTTATGCGAGTTCAAGGTACATATACGCGAAGCGTTTTTTTTTTTTTTTTTTAAATTCTTCGAAGTACGCACCACCTTTTGAAGTTATCGCGAATATATAACCCAAAACGCTAAACAATTTTTTTTTTTCAAAAAAATTTTCGGAAACGAGCCGTCTGAAATTATTTTAAGTGATTTTTAGATATGTGGTCATTATACTGCAAGTATTGAAATTTTAAATTCGTTTGAAAGCGAACAAATATTTTATAACCATAATATATTAAAAAAAAATAAATAAATAAAAACTGCCGACCACAAGACATTTTCGAGTACTTCTCACACGATCAGCAGAGAATCCATAAGGTAAACCCGTATTTTGCCAATTTTCTGGCAGTAGTCGAGTGCGTCATCCAGGCACTAGTGATTCACACCCATTGTTCTTAAAATTTCTTATTAATATGTTCTTGTTTAAAATACGCCGGCACAACAACTAGATCGGAGAAATTTACAATTAAATATTTTGATAATGACTATATCACTAACCATATTTAGCAGTCACGGGAGCTTGAACCATAAACCACTCAAAAGTGTGTGAATTAATGCACTCTTTGTTGACCATTTGGTTACGTCCGCCTGCATAGATAGAAAATAGATGCAAATGTACATGACATAGATGACTGTATGTTATAATCGTGCTCTAATTTAAAGTGCTTAAAAATGATTAAAGCTTTTATTTATAATAACTATTTGTTTAATATTAAGTAGTCCGATTCAGAACATAACCATGCCGTGTGTCATTGTTTTCTTTCAGTTGAACAAGCTGTGTAATGGATAAAAGACTAAATATAATTAGGGAAGGACGCTACGTGGTTATCCATAATATAATAACATTAATGGATAAGACTTTCTATCTGTATTTCTGTTACCTCGGATATATACAAGACCTTGAGCGCAAAATAACTTATTGCAATAACCCATTGCCATGGCTAGAGGTTTTACAAATTATGTATAGTATATTGTTGAAATATTAACACAAATAAAAGAAAATAATAAAATTAAAAGTAAAATAAATGAGAAAGTGGATTAAAGCTAAACGTGGAAAATTAAAACAAGGCCACACATAGAGATTCTGGACTTGGTGGAATACAGTAGAATATTTTAAACGTAATGAAATCTATACTCTTTTTCTTTCTTTCTCTTAGAATGAATCGAAGCGATAAAACCTTTTAACTATACAAACAGATTCTAAACAAAAAAAAAAAAAAAAAAAAAAAAACACCTTTGGGGTCAGGCGCTGTGGTCCAATTATTGTGTATGGCCACAAGTAAGGAGATTGTCGGTTCGGGCACGTATGCTGCCACGAAAAATGTCCTAAATAATTCAATATGCATGCAGTTACAATGAATATGCAAACTCTACTGGCTTCCGCTGTCTTGAAAATAAACAAGTTTATTTTATTTATTTAGAAGAAAACAATATTTAGGACAGCATTAAACGTGTAACCTGTCTTTTTTGCTAAAGATAACTTTAATTTAAAATATTTTTTAATTAATTAGATTATAAAATACTACAATTCATCTTGTGTGTGCCACATAAGGTGTTATTATGCTTACTTAGGACTTTCTTTTTTCGAAAATATGATTTGCTTTGTTTGGTTGATATTGGAAAATATTAATGAAATCTCGATCAGTGACCCCCCTGACCCCGTTTCTCGATAAGCAGAAAGATGAAATTGAGCTATCAAGCTAATCACATGAAGGCTGTGTCGAGTAAGATGACAGCAGTGAGAAAAAACAGTTTTTACTTTATGTTTATTAGATACTGGCTCATACAGTTTCGAATTCATATAAGAATACCGAAGTATTATTTTAAATAGATTATAAATGGTCTTATTTTCATTCATATATGCATCTGGCAGCCAGGACTTTGAAGATAGTCTTGGGCTAAGAAAGACAAATTTGAATGCTAAAATATTAAACTCGGCGTTATACTATTGCTAGATATTTACACCATATCGTTATCAATTTGCTGTTATAACACATTACTAGATGAACTGTAGTTCTAATATTGCCTGATCTTATTTTATTTATACTGCAAAAATACTTTACTTCGGGCAGGTAATTTCAATAATCATTTCAAATATATTTCTTTTATATTTATACCAAAAAGGCAGCATACTTTATACTGCCTTCAAAGTTTTGCGGCATTTTATATAAATCGTAAACTTTAATGATAGCCCATAAAAATTTAGATAACACAAACGGTTTAACAATACGAAATCCAATACACATTTCTAAAATTATACTGGTGTACATTTATGGTGACTGTAAACTATAAGCACAGTTTTATTCCCTGTATGGTTGAATTACCAAAAGCCACTGCATTTTTTTCCTACATGTCAGAGGTTTAAAAAGACGGCACTATGATATTTGCCACAAAGCATCCAATTGATGCACCAGGGATGGGGCGTGAACCCAGAGACCACAGGCAGAATTTACGTGCTGTATTGCCTAGTAATTAAAGAAGTAATGTAGGTGTTTTGTTAACCACCTGCAATACTTTAATTACTAGATAACACAGTAGTTATAATCACCGTCCTCCTCACATCGTGTGGAAAAAGCCGGTTTCGACTCCCATCAGTGAAAAAGGAAATTTTCCGAGCTTTTTTTTTCACTTTGTCTGATTTAGTCGGTCTATGGTGTGGATAGCAGGTCTTCCTCCCTCCCCCCCCCGCGGAAACTGTTTTTTTGTCCAGAAAAACAAACAAACATCGACCAGAGACAACGAGCAATTTATGGACATATTACAATGGACAGATGAGCTGATACTCGGTTGGCCCTAATACGAGGTTTTTTTTTTATCATCATCATAGTGTTATTATTAAGACCAGACGAGACTGCTACTTTTGCATTTCTATTACAGAACACAGCACCAAAAACAAAACTGCACTATATCCAAATCTGCTATTAACTCTTCCAGTTAAACCTTAGTATAGGTACAGAGAAAACTATTTATTCCTTCTACTCTAAGGTGTAATCTCTTGTATTCTGTACTAATGTAAAGTGAGTATTATATATATCATCCACTTGAATAGAGATTTCACTAACAGCCGTCGACGAACTTCAAAGGAATTCTGCTATAAAATGGGAACATATTATGATCAATTCCGACAGCCAATCCCGCACACTTAAAGAAGAGTTACGACAGTCTGATATTCCTGCTAGAAAAGTGAAATACTATGGTCATGATTGGACAGTTTGCAATGATCTGAACGTGCGAACCATACTTGGCCAACGGTCGGGTTGCACAATATTCCATTACTTTCTGCACGAATGGGATATTAGAGCCAGAGCTGGTTATTGAATTATAAGTTGTCAAAAAGTACTAATCTCAAGCTTGGAAACTAAAATGCTATCAATGCGCGACTTCTCCTCAAGCAAAGTGCTTCTGACACCACTACATATAAAACTGGAATTATGAAACGATTTATTAAATCCATTAAGAAAAACGGTTATTTTCAGTAGGAAGTTTCAAAATTTCCTTAGATGCTAAACTTCGCGCAGATGTTTTCGATGAACCACAAATCGGAGAGTAGCAGCAAGATGGTAATTTTACAACTTCTGTATCCTAGCCCTTTTAATTTGAAATGCCAAATAAACAAAATGACTACGAGAAGATTTTTATCGACATGATTACTAGTTTCAGAAAATATCGATTGCAACAGAAGTGTAAAGGTTCATTTTCTGCATAGGCTCGAATATTTTGCACAGAACTTTGGTGCAATAAATTAAGAGCTGAATGAAAAGTTTCATAAAGATTATGGAAACCATAACAGGATAAATGTAATAAAGCAATGATGGTAGACTACTGTCGATGTCCTAAAGGTATTTATCTATTGAGCACAAGTTTCAAAAATGCGCAAATTTATCCTTGTTCAAAAAAAACCTGGTTGAACCTTTAAATAAAGTAATTTGATTTAGTGAGATAACTGAGTACCATGTACGTTAACGTTTGTTCTTAATACTCTACACTGAAACTGCTGAATGTTCAAAACATATTTTGCTTCATGTAGTATTATACAGGGTGTCTCAAAAATATTGGTACAAACGTTTAGGAGAGGTAGGTAACATCTAAAGGAATGTGAATCGCATAGGAACCCATAACCGAAAACGTCACCGTAAGTCGGTAGACGGCGCGGTAGTCGCCGCACGAAGAGTATGCATCGATATACGAACTGTGAGATGGCAGACATGCATCTAGTGTATGGATTAGCAGAGGGCAATGGACGAGCCACTCAACGAATTTATGGAGAACGCTTCCCAGACAGACATCTACCGGACCACCGTTTGTTTCGTGTGTGCATCAACATTTGTGCGATTATGGGTCATTTAGAGGCAACAGGAGTAGTGCGGGCAGACCACGTTCGACGCGAACTCCCGCCATGAAAGAAAGTGTGTTGAATGCCGTCCAGAATAATCCTACTACCAGCACATGCCGTTGCCTCTCCCCTAGGAGTGTCTCGTTGCAGTGTACAGCTTGTCTGGCACGACGATTCCTTACATCTCCAAAGGGTTCAGTTACTGCTCCCCCAAGATCATCCTGCACGTGTGGCTTTTGCGCAGTGGTTTCTCCAAGAAAGTGTTAGACTTAATTTTCCAGCCTATATTTTGTTCACGGATGAGGCTTATTTCACTCGGGAAGTCTTATTCAATCAGCACAATGCTCATGTGTGGGCTCACGACAACCCACACGGTGTGCGCCCCATGCGGCACATCGCTTCGCAATATATTTGTGGGCAGGTATGGTCGATGACTGATTAGTCGGCCCATACCTGTTACCATCCCGCATGAACTCCGCTAAATATCGGATCTTTCTTGAACAAGCTCTACCAGGGTTACATGACGATGTTCCAGCAAATGTGAGACGCAACATTTGGTTTCAACATGACGGAGCGCCTGCCGATTATGGAAGGTGTGTTCGTGACCATTTGAACAGGCGTTTTGGGCGTCGATGGATTGGCCGTGGTGGACTCGTTGCCTGGCCCCCACGCTCACCTGATTTATCGAGTCTTGATTTCTTTCTGTGGGAGCCCTGTTCGACTTGAGAACAGTTCGACTTGAGAATAAACAACACATTTTTCCAACACAAGGATAGCCATAAATATACTTGGTCACAGGAGACAAGACAAATTAGATCAGTTATAGATTACATTATTTCAAAACATTCAGGGACATATGTATTGAAAGATGTCAGAGTATATAAAGGAGCTGAATGTGGATCTGACCATTTTGTTGTTAAAACAACACTGAGGTGGAACTGGATTAAGCAAATGTGTGGACAACCAACAATACAGAGAAGGAGAAATGCTACAAGTGGATCAATTTAACATTGACCTACTCCAGGACGACAGCATTAGAAACACAACGCCCAGAAACTGGATGCTGCAATTAACATAGAGATAAAAGGTAATACTGAAGAAATCTACGAATATTTAAAAAATACTGTTAAAAAAAAGCTCATGAAATCCTACGCAAAAAGAAGAGCCAAGGACCAAAAAAGACCTGGATTACAGAGAAAGTAAGAGCTGCTGTAGAGGAAAAGAAACTTGCATATATATATCAGAAATGGTTGGGTGACAGGACTGATGCATATAGGAACATTTATGCTGAAAAAAAGAAAATAGCCAATCGGTTGGTAGTAGAAGCGAAGAATGGGAAAGGAAATGCGCAACTATTAATAGCAAATTGGGCTTCAAGTAATCAGCGGAATCTTGGAAGGTCCTTAAAGACTTGAGAAAACAGAATAAACACAATGCTGGTTTGCAATTAATACCTTTGAAAGACTGGATGGAGTACTATGAAGTACTTTTAAAAGAAGACCGGGAAGAGTTCAAGACGATGGAGGATTTTGGTGTAGAAGACT
Source organism: Mastigoproctus giganteus (assembly GCF_048544385.1). NCBI lineage: Eukaryota > Metazoa > Arthropoda > Arachnida > Uropygi > Thelyphonidae > Mastigoproctus > Mastigoproctus giganteus. Next base: position 179,401,733 of record NC_143575.1, on the reverse strand, counting down.
CGGGCTTGAAAGTTTCTGTCAGGGAAGTGGAACTCCTGCTAAAGGAAGGAAGGAATGGCAAATCACCTGGACCTGGAGGAGTTTACATGGAACTTCTGAAATAGGGAGGAAGAGGAGTGGCTGTTCTGATACAAAAACTGTTAAACACTTAGAGGAGAAGAAATACCGAAAGAAATGATAACAGGATATATTACATCAATTTATAAGAAGAGCGATCGGAAAAGCTGTTCAAATTACAGAGGAACATGCGTCCTGAACCGCTGTTAAAGATACTTGGAAAATGAATCAGGGACCATTTAGAAGCCCGAATCGAGGTATCAGAAAAACAAAGCGGTTTTTCAGCTGGGAGGTCATGTATAGATCATATCTCAACAGTACGACAGATACTTGAAAAATGCCAATCAAAAGGAAAAAAAATCTTTGATTTTCATTGACCTTGAAAAGGCATACGACAGTTTTCCAAGAAAACTCTTATGGGAAGCACTGAAAGAGGCAAATATTGATGGACAACTGATTAACATTATTAAGGCAAGTTACAGGAATAATAGATGCAGAATTAAAGGGGATCAGCTTTGTCACCTGAATTTCACACTTCAAAAGTCTTATTACAAGATTGTTGCATGTCACCAACATTTTTCAAAATTTATATCGACATCTGCCTAAGATCCTGGTCAAAAAATGTAATAAAATAGGATTGCCGATTAATAAGAACACCTATATTCACAATTTACTTTTTGCAGATGATCAGGTGGTGATAGCAAGACATAGAAGATGCGATGTACGCATGTCGTCAATTGTTTGAGGAATATAAACAATGGGGTCTAAAAATCAATTTTAGCAAGACTGAAATGTTGTCTTCAGGGCCAGGACACGTTCTAAATATTGCAGGTTTTAAAATCAAACAAGTCGATAAATTCAAATATTTGGAATCAATCTTACAAAGTGATGGATCATCCCAAGCAGAGATCAATAAGAGAATTACAGACGGAAGAAAGGCTATCGGCATGTTAAACTCTGTTCTGTAGAGCAAAAATATCCTAAATAAAACAAAGAAACTTATATTTCAAACGATTGTACAAAGTCTTCTATTGTATGGAGCGGAAACCTGGACATTGAATATGCGAGCGGAAAACAAATTGCTCTCCACAGAAATGGATTTTTGGAGACGCTCACCAGGAACTTCTAGAAGAGACAGAAAACGGAACGAAGACATAAGAGAAAAAATGGAAGTGAAAAAGACTTATTGACACCATCAAAGAAAAGCGTCTAACATGGTATGGACATGTAAAACGGATGCAAGAAAACAAATATCCAAAGGCTATCCTGGAATGGATACCTCCTGGAAGGAGAAGAGGAAGACCTAGGAGGACATGGATGGAGTACGGGAGTGCATGACAGCCCGACGCTTAACCGACCAAGACACCTTGAACCGCACTTCATGGCGGGAAAAAATTCCTAACAAGAAATAACTTGTAGGCTGAGGAAACCCATTGTAAATGGAAACACTCCTGTTGAAGAAGAAGAAGGAATGAAGCCACAATTATTAAATAAGGATACTGCACTATTAAAATAGTGGAAGTTTAGTTGGCTAGGTCGGGCATATGGAAAATCGGAAGACAGAAGGGTGTCTCATCGGCTTCAGCCGAATAATTAAAATTAAAAGTTGCACGAAGTGGTGGGGATGGGAACAGCCTAAGTAGTGCTACTGACCAATTTATCGAGATCAAAATACTGGGAGCTTTGAGAGTTAATATTTTAAAATATTTATACCAGTCTAGATGAAAAAAATTCACAAGCCAATCATTTCTTGAACAGAATGAAATGGCATATGCAGAGCGTTTCTTCATATGCCATTTCATTAACTTATTTTCATCTTTATTTTTACTGAATTTTATTTTATTTTTTATTTTTTTTTTACTTATTTTTGTCTTTAATTTTTCTGATTATTTTATTATTATTTTTTTTTTAATTTACTTTATTTGCTCATACTTTGAATGATTTCGACATTCAGTACGTGACACTCGAGGTTTGTTGCGGTTCACGCTCATTTGTGGCCCGCCTCCTCGCGGCGTAGACGGGTATCAGGACGCACCACCCTCGTGCTTGTTGCTTCCTGATAGCAAAGCGGCCATAAACAACAAACACATACACGGCACAAACACAGCATTACACATATTTCTGACCTTTCCGCAGAGTTTTTGTAACATCAGTGTACCACGGCGGAGTTGAACTAGCGTTTGGGAGCCGCCTTACATAAGACACTATAACATGTCTATTGCACTATAGCCATAGCAGCTAATGCGCCAATAAACACCCATACCACACACACACACACACAGAATAAAAAAAAAAAAAAAAAAAAGATGTCTACTGTTCTTGAATCGGGAGAGTAGGATGGACGGCTGATCTGTATAATGACATGTTTCGGTTGTTGTTGTAGTAGGATTTTAGGAGTACGGGCGACTAAGACCATATTGCTCCATGTGTACTGTCTGTGAAGTGCATATGTTTTGTGGACGATTTTCTGTTTGCTGAAAGAAAAACACGAGTTTCCGGGAGAAAAGACCCTGTTACCCTCCACCGTGACCGAATAACTCAAGCAATGTTGTGAAAAAGGCCCATAAAAATTTCTCACGTCATCGACGGGAATCGAATTCGTGTCATTTTCCACCCCAATGTGTGGAGGCCGGTGATTCTATCAATTCTGCTACACACGAGGGCCTACTGTGTTTCATCAGAAATACTACTATTATATTCAATAAGTGTGAAATGGTCGGAGTTATTGTCTTTCAACAAGAACCAGCTGCCTTTATCTAGAAATTGCGACCTCACCCAGGAAATGCGCTTCATTGGTTTTAGAAACACCTTACATAGAGCAAAGCATTGATTGCCAATATTCAAAGCAGTAGTCACCAATCCGGTGCTCGTGGGCACCAAGAAGCTTGCCAAGTCATTTTTGGGTACCCACATTTTTACGGAAAGAGGCAATAATGAAGGTCGTAATAAGAGAGTAAGGAATGCACATTAATAGTATAAACTAAACTCACGTGATACGTCAACTCTAGGCGCATGCAAAGTGTCTGAGTTTATTATTATAGCAAGTGATTTCTTTCACCCCTTTTACACAGCTGACCGGCCAGAAGGGTGTAACAAAAATGCAAGCATGGCAATTTTTACACTACAATATTTACAAAGCATGTTAACAATATTTACAAAAGTGCGAATCATTTACAGAATGTAATTATCGACAACATTAGAAGAGAAAATTATTCACAGTATCATATAAAAGTAGAGGTCCAACAGTTATTTTATATTTTGGTCATTCCTTCCTATTTATAAAGTTCAAGTTCCTAGCTTTTTTCTAGTTCAAGCAAGCTGTAAGCTTCAGAGAGGCTCTTCACTCTGTATTGCTTGCCTTCACAGTATCACAGGGTCTATTGCCAATTAACTGAAAAGGGGGACTGCGTTGTTCGGAAAGAAGTTATTCAGCCAGCGCAGGTTGGGCAGTGTAGAATGTAACAGAGGATTGTCATTACTGCGTCCAGCACGTGAAGTAGCGATAACTCCGTGAAGACTGGGGGCGTCAATCACACCAGTTAGCATCTGAGACAGAAGAAGAATATTCCTGGATGCAATGTGAACTCTCCAGGGAGTGATATTAAAGTTGGTATATAAAACAGCCCTGGAGATTGTTTGTTTAAGTTTATGTTAATTTACCTCCTGGCCAGCCCTGGCGGATAGTACAGTGCATATAAGCACCGTTCTCATACGTGTGGAAAAGGCACCGGTTCGAATCCCTCACTAATGACCACAGGAAATTTTATGGGCTTTTGTCACAACGTGGATGAGTTAGTCGGTCTCAGGCGAGGGTTCCATAAAATTGACCCGACAACTCAGTTTTTCCATTTAATTGTAAAAATGGTCACAATGATATTATAAGTAGTGATGGTTTACAAAGTCTTGTATAAAGAAATGTACAAAAAACTCCAATTTATTTATGCCTTTTCTGTTCAATATTACCTGTACAATTTCAGAACTGTACATTTTTCAATTGTATATTTATCATTTTTTAAGGGAACATCCCCTAAAAAGCCATTAGCTTATGTGTTCTCCCTTCTTTTTTGCTATTATCTCCCAAAAAAGTGTAACATAAAATAGGGATAAATAAATTATTATTAAATCGAGCTACCTTACAGAGCCGCATATTATGCAAATTACTCATGCCTGTAAAAACTGGTTACGAACTTATGACCCATTACCTCATTCCCGTTTTTTGGCTTGCTCAGTGGGACAGATACATCTCCAGTACTTAGGATGGCAAGTCATCGTCGTTTAGATGATTCTTTAAGATGGCGGGCCATTGCACGACTTGAAGCCGGGCAGTCGCAGGCCGCGTTGACTTAACGTCTCGTCTCGGCCCTATGTACACAGTTTGTCTGCGCGCGTAACACAATGGTATTGTCACCGTCCTCTCCACACCGGGTGGAATAGGCCCGAGTTCGAATCCCGTCGATGACGCGAGGAACTTTAATGGGTTTTTTTACTCCATGGCTGAGTTAGTGGGTTATAGGCGTAGATAGCAAAGGTATTTTGTCCAGCAAAACAGACAACTTGACCAGAGAACACACGCAATTAACAGATATAAAACACACAGCATGGCAGATGAATTTAATTATTCGGATGGCCTAAAAATAAGTTTGGTACCATCCCTCCAACATCAGAGAAAGGGACACTTACGCTGGGTGGTGTTGTCCTGTGGGACGGAATAATTTTCAACGGCCGCATCTCCTCTTCATGTTTTTGATAGGGATATCGTAACTTGGCAGAGGTACCGAGAACAGATCCTCGAACTCTATGTGTCACTGCACATAAAGCTCAAGTGGTGGAGCAATATCTTGAAACTGAAGATATCCAACGACTGCCATGGCCAGCACGATTTTCAGATTTAAATCTAATTGAGGATGTGTGGAATGACAGAGAACTGCTCGGTCACTTGATGAGCTGGGGTCTGTGCTGGTGGAAGAGTGGGATTTGTTGAATCTTAATTTCTCTCACAGAACCTTATAGACGCCCTTATATTGAGCATGGTTCACAGCATTCAGCCTGTTTAGCCGTTGTAGGGGATCACAAGCCGTACGGATGTCATGTGACCGTATTTTTCAGCATCTTGTATCACTTTGTAATGTGACCTCTTTCATAATTCTTATACATGTCCCATATAATTGTCTGAAGTTTCTTGCTGTCTCCTCATTTCATTGTTATTCTATGGTACACAATAATACCAAATTTTATCCCGCTTCATCTCAAGCTGTACGAGTTTCACCACGTTTTCTACGCATTCTGTTAATTTTGTCGAGCAGTGTATATAAGGAGCAGTAAGGTCTAAGTTACTGATGGGCCTAAAACCCTATTACAACAACCTCCTAACCGGATGCCAGTATCGCGCGACGTGCACTATATAGCTAGCGAGGGAGGGCGATGAGTGGTACTGTCCCCCACTTGAAGAAAGTCGCACAACAATTTCAGTAGTGTAGCTACTCTTTTTCGGGCCCTACTTAATGAAAATTGCAAAAACAGGAGACAGCCAAAGACGTCGGGCCCCTAAAGGGCCTGGGCCCGGAAGCAATTGCCTTGCCTTGCCTACCTACATTGTAGCTACGCCACTGCACAATTTACAAGACCTCGCTTTGCTTTTGCAGAAATTTTCATGTGCCGCGAAGGAATACTGCTTACCAGTCGTTATTAGTAAGTTGGCGCATCCGTAGCCAGGTGGGAAGGAGCAGCAGTGCATAGCACATGCTTCTTGATTAGACCGGGGTTGGAGCCCGTCACCACCAAATACGGAGGATGTGGAAAGGTCAGGGAATGACCACTGCATATCCCGGAGCAATATGGCCTTAGTTGCTAATGCTCCTACAAACCAAATAACTAACTAACTAATTAGTAAGTTTCGCGAACACAGAATGAAAATACGTGGAATGTGAGTTCTACTAACAAATGTTAACAAATCTGAAGCCATGAAAGCCTACATTGATAAAACAATAAAGGTAGAGACGACACTATTTAAGGCAGGACATGATGAATTCCCTCAACAACTTAATCCGATCAAATGGCTTCACTACATTATAAGATTTAAGCAAACGTTTACATCATACCTTAAGAACCTTCACAACAGTTGTCTGCGAGATACTTGTCTAGATACTATGATCATCTAGACAAGACTGCAGCAATAATTCAGACACAGCATGGGTTTGTTAAAGGAAAGTCTTGTCTGACATATTTGATTGGATATTATGATGTGGTTACAAAAGAACTGGATGCAAAAAATAATTTTGATATCATATACTTGGATTTCAGGAAAGCTTTTGATACTGTTGCGCATGGAAGACTACCGTACAAATTGGAGCAGAATGGTATTAATGGTAAGTTACGACAATGCATAAAAGGATGGTTGAGTGGGAGAAGACAGAGGGTGGTAATCAATGGGTGCTGCTTTTCGTGGACTAATGTTAATAGTGGAGTCCCCAAAGGGTTCGGTGTTGGATCCTCTGTTGTTTTGTATATTTATCAACGATATTGATGAAGGTATATCAGGTTTAATGTCCAAGTTTGCAGATGATACAAAGATTGGCAGGGTTGTTAATGACAGTAATAGCAGTGTGCTACTGCAACAGGATCTAGAAAATTTGGGCAGATGGGCTGAGAAGTGGCAACTGAAGTTTAACATTGACAAATGCAAAGTACTGCATATGGGTAGAAGTAACCCCAGAGAAACGTACCAACTGTGTGGTACTACGCTTAAGGTGGCAGAAAATGAAAAAGACCTGGGAGTAATTGTGCAGTCAGATATGAAGTTTTATGAGCAATGCAGACAGGCTGCCAGGGACAGTCATGGGGTTTTGTCAATGATATACAGGAATTTTGCTAGCAGGGAAAGGGAGGTGATTGTCCCTCTGTGTAAGGCAATAGTCAGGCCACGCCTTGAATACTGAGTAGAGGTCTGGAGGCCTCATTTCAGGAAGGATGTAGATTTGCTTGAGCGTGTACTGAGAAGGGAAACAAGATTGGTGAGGGGAATTAAGGGATCCTCTTTCGAAGAGAGGCTTAAGTTCTGCAAATTGCAATGGCTGGAGACTAGGCACCTGCGAGGTGATCTGATTGAGGTGTATAAGGCCTTGAATGGGTTGAGCACGCTGAATTCTGATGGGATTCTTCCACTTGTTCAGATTACGAACCTAAGGGGGCATAAATTCAAATTGAGGAAAGACAGATGTAGAATAGATGTGCGGAAATTTGCCTTTAGCCAGCGGGTGGTTAATTGCTGGAACAAACTTCCATCTGTCGTTGTGGAAGTTGATAGGTTAAATAAATTTAAAGAGAAACTGGACAAACATTTAGAGGGAATGGTTGTGTAATTTTTTTTATTTTATTATTATTATTTTTTTTATTTATTTTTTATTTTTTGGCTGATGCTGCATAAGCTCATACACTTGCTTTCTTGCATCACATGCCACTACTACTACTTTCGCATCCATGATCATTACAAAAGGAGAGCTCATCCAGGCGATCAATGGTATCCCACCCACGTCATACGCTGGATTTGATGAGATCCCAAAATTTACCGTTTTCATCACAGATGCGCTTCTAGGAATCCTAAATGAAATTCTCACAACTCAAAGTTTTCCAACAGCCTGGAACCAATACGTAACTCGGCCATTCCAAAAACACATGGAGCCACCTCACTATCACAGCTCAGGCCAATTATGAAATCCTCCTCATGTATCCTCAAAGTCATGGGGAAGTGGCTTCTTCCCACCTTAACCAACCAGGTTCTCCCATGTGATTTATCATTTATTCATTATGCACTGAAACTCAGGTCCACCATAACCAACCTGCTGGCAACCACAACGTCATTCTGGAGGTTGAAGAAGATAGAGCGGTGATGGCAAATGTTTATCGAGATATTCAGTCCTCCTTCGACTGCACTGACGACTTGCCCCTCCTTCAGTAATGCGAGAAGGAATACCAGATCAAAGGCAATATCCTTAAATTCTTAAAGCCCCTTCTTACGACCAGGGTTCTTCACCTGGCTGTGAATAAAAAATTCTTCACTAACAAAGTTAGTGCAGGTGTTGCCGAGGGAGGAGTCCTTTCTGGGCTCCTTTTTACGGCTGCCATCCACCCATTCCTGTGCCAGCAAACGGATTTTCTCAGCTGCAAATGATTTGAAGTTCCTCTATCGGATCCGTGAGACCGACCGACCGACTTGAGACTGCTTCTGAAACCATCATCATCAACAACCTAAAGAATCTTGCTACATACTTAGCACAGTTCTCTTAACATTAATCCACCCATTTCTGTAGCCGTAAAATTAGTAGAAGGTACACTGGTGTTCAGAGAAAGTGCATCACCCCTTAAAATTGCAATTGTCATCCGAATAACGTAAGTATATGGAAATATTTCTTACAGATTGCAGCAGATAAGATTAACATGCGTAGGTGATGACGTAATATTGCATTAGCTGTTACTTTCAGCTATATAAGCACGCTCTGCAAGAATTGCAGTCATTCCATGCTTGTGTCAAGATGGCGAGTTAAGTGCAGTTGACTCCACGAAGAAAGAGTGCTATTGTTTCTTTACGTGAGGAAGGATGCTCTTCCCGTAACATTTGCTTATACTGTCTTGTAATCAATCGAAAGTGAGTACATTTCTTTCCAAATTCAAGAATACTGGTTCTGCTGGAAAAAAGGAACCGGACGCAAACGAGTCTCTACGCCAAAACAGGACCGTGTTTTGAAGCGCTTATGCCTTAAAAACCGTAAAGCTTCTTCGTGTGACCTGAAAAGAGAATAAGAAGAACACACGGAAGTGGTAGCATGTGCAGTAAGAGTCAGAAGAGGCCTCTTCAAAAATGGACTTGTAGCCCGTCGTCCTAAGAAGCAGGCCCCTCTTCACACAAAAAATGAAAAAGGCCCGATTGATCTTGTGTAAGGAGCATGTCAAATAGATCCTCGAGCAGTGGAAGTCAGTTATTTTCTCGGATGAGAAGAAATTCAATCTCCATTGCTCTTCGATTCAACGTAGACGTGGTGAAGAATACCATCCAGACTGTATGGTGTCTACAGTGAAATTCCCTACCAGCCAAATTATATGGGGTTGCATTTCGTATCGCGGAGTAGGTCACCTGCAGTTTATAAAAGGTTCCGTAAATGCCAATGGATACCTGGCTATACCGGAAGGCAAATTGCCGCTATCATTAGAGACCATTTCAACCTGCTAAGTAACTGCATCTTTCAGGACGTCTCTGCTCATTGTCATCGGGAGAAAAGTGTAAGTAGGCACTTCTGTAGTTACTTTAGCTTCATTTATGCGTTAGTGGTTCGACGGTAATGTGTTTACATTTGTTACAGATGAAAAAATTGGTTGGAAGAACAGTCCATTATAACTCTTAGCTGGCCAGTAAACAGCCCGAACCTGAATCCTATAAGAACTGTTGGTCTGATGGAATCTGCAGTTGCCAGAAAGAAACCAAAGACACTTCTGGAACTTCAGGAAGCCATAATTCGTGTTTGGAACCACGAACTATCAGTTGATTATCTTCAGAAATTGATCTTGTCAATGCCTCGACGGTGTGCTGCTGTCATCAGAGCCAGAGGCGATTCAACTAAATATTAGTTTGCACCTAGTGAACTTTTCGTTTTGTTTTCCATTTAAAATGATAAACTGAAGCAAATTGAGGGCTTCTGATAACATTTCAGCCATAATTGTCGTGTTTACCAAAACTTTTGTATAAAGGTTGCAAATGCTCATTTTTGAATATTTTGAGAGCACCCGTCAAATATTACTTAGCTTTGCCTTAACTATTAATAAATATCTTTTTTGTATTTCTATTTGTGACGCTAGTCATTAATGTAACATACCATCGCGAAAAAGGGTTAGAAATGTGAAATTAATAGGTGATGCACTTTCTTTGAACATCAGTATATACTGTACTCTATGAATTTTTTTACGAAAAGCAGGACATATCAGGCTTATTAATCGAATTCCAGAGTATATACTCGTGTGTGTGTGTGTATATATATACACACACCAGATAAAGGTGGAAAAATTTAGTAAAACAGTGTAGAGAGGGGGGAAAGAATATTACAAAAAAAAAAATCGGATACGGGGGGGAAGAATATTACAAAAAAATTCTAATGCAAGCTATATATATATATATTTTGATACGTAATAGAGGTATTTCATCAGGGGACTACACCACCTAATTATGTATAAATGCCTTCGTTTCAATGCTTACCCGTATTTGTGAAAGAAAAAGGAATTCAAAAATGAGTGTGGAAAAAAAATTTACCTACCTTACCTATCTCTGTGGAAGCAAACCTTCCACAGAGATAGGTAAGGTAGTCTCACTGTGGTGTTCTTTGTAAAGCATAAGTAAAGTAAAATTAGTATATATAGTGGTGGACAAAAAAAACTGCATCACTTGTGAATTTTGCAAATAATGTGTTTTGCGCTGCATTGTGGGTTGCAGAAATGTATTTGTCAGATGGGATATATATCTCTGTGAATGAAATCCAATAAAAAGACTCCACCTGATATACCTAATTGCCATAAATAGCTTCCCAAAGGGTAAAATGCGTAATTAATGGAAATATGAAAAATCATGCAAATGGCAATCATGACAACCAAACATACATTTTATTGCATTTACGTGTACAAATTGAAATGACAAGTTAACGTAATAGTATTATGTACTTTAAATCAACAAAATTAAGTCCTCAATATTTATTGTTCCTTCTTGAGCTGCAATTACAGCCTTGCAACGTCTGGCATAGAGTTTTTAATAAACTTCCGGATATACGGTTGCCCAATTTCATGCTATCACACCCTTACAATGCTCTCCTGCAGCTGAATCTTACTCGTTGGCTTCTTCTGAGCAATTTTAGATGCCATCATGTACCAACAATTTTCAATAGGGTTCAAATCTAGACTACTGCGAGCCAGTCCAACACTAATGCCAGCATTTCTGAGGTATGACTGCACCTTAAGGGAGAAAAAACGAGCCTTGTGAGACAAGACAAACTCTTCATTAAATCTAAATAGCATAAAACTTACCAATTTTGCTGTGCGGCAAGGTGCTGAGTCTTTTTGAAAAATGCAGTTTTGGACGTCTGTGTAGTGATCCATAATAACGGGTTTCAGGCACTCCTCCAAGGTAGTAGTGTAGGTTTCTGCATTCACCGTTCCGTTAATAAACTTAATTTGCCCCACCCCTTTGCTTGTTATGCATCCCCAGGCCATCTGGGATTTTACATTCGGTGTTATGCAGTCAGGATGCCATGCCTCCGATTTTCGTCTTCTGACATATCGCTTCCCATCCAAGCCATGCGGTCCTGCAAACTAAAGTCCTAGGAGTAGTTATAGACCACAAGTCATTTCTTCCCCACCTCCAGCAAAAGTCAAGAAATTCACCACATCCATAGTTAGGATTTCCAGATGTGAGTGGAGACTGTCTCGCAGGACACTCTTATATTATAAAACTGTATTCTTGCCGATTGTAACTTACGCTGGCGGGGCCTAGTTTCACCGAGTGACTATGCAAAAATGCGAGAGAAACTCCAATCAATACAAAGTATGATCCTTGTCACCCATCGGTTCTGCCGGACTGTGTCCACGGTGGCCATTCAAGTCATCGCGGGGACAATCCCGCTGGATTTGGCTGTGATTTTCCTAGACCTTTGCTTTCGACTGAAGAAAATAATCCTGACCTCCACACAGAGCTGAACCTCGATACTGACGTCAAGCGAGAAAAGACTAGATGTTACAATGAACTTATCAATCTGTGGCAGACCAGATGGGACACCTCTACCACTGGAGCAGTAACTAAAAAATTCCTCCCGTTCGTAACCTTTGCAACATCTAAAACCACCATGTCATGGTTTTCATTGAGTCTGGAAACTACATATTGTCACCGGCCACAGTTCCCTTAACGACAAGCTCCACTAACTGGGATTAATCAACACAGATCTTTGCATCTGTAGCAACAAAGAAAACTGATACCACATCATTTCATATAGATCATATGAAGAAAAACTACTCCAGCTTTGCAACTGACCAAAACGATAAGTGTTTGCCTTTTATTTACATGATTGTTGTTTTATATTGTACTTAATACGTAGTCATATAGTTATAGTTACGCTGGTTATTTTTTATTTTAATTTAGATAAAGAGTTTTGTGGATTTTACTTACGATAGGTAAAACCGTTATTTTTGTTCGATTTTTGTAGCCATTGTTTTTGTATATAGGGAATTCAAAGTTTTTGTAGGGAATTCAAAGTTTTTAATTGAGGTAGCTCTAACGCATAATTATATAGTAATACGCTTCACTGTTTCTATTTCATAGTTTCTATTCAAATACTACTGACATTTAATTTATTGATTTTATTAATTTAAACTACCATGCCCCGAACTAGAGCAGCAAAGCAACGGGCACAAAGTGGCAGGAGTGTTGTGACTCGGGGGAGAACTGAGGGGGGCGATTCTCCAACGCGTCACAGCCTAAAAAAATGTGCAACTTGTGAAATGTTTGCCGAACTCTCTGGAACGGAACATGATATTGCCATGGGGGATGTCTTTGTGTGTGCGCGATGTAAGGAGTGTAAGGAAATCAGGCGACAACTCAGCGTTGTTATGGGCCTATATGAGAGTTTGAAGGACAGGGTGGATGCCCTCGAAGGAAATAAATTGAGGGGCCCATCAAGCTCTCAGCTGCCCACATCAACGCCAGAGCTTGCACTTGGTCATCACGCAACACAGCGGCAACCCCCAAGGCAGAATGCGCTGGTCCCACAGGAACTATTAGTTGTTGGTGACTCTATTGTCAGGGAAACGGGGAACATGCTATGTAAAAAGGATAGGTGGAACAGGACCAGGGTATGTCTGCCAATGGCAAAGGTTGATGACGTTGTAGAGCGGATATCATCTTTCAAGGGCACAAAAGGTGATATAGTTGTACACGTTGGCACTAATGATATTAAGAGTAGGAGACCGGCAGAATTACTCAACAAGTACAGGTCACTGTTGAAAAAAAGCCGAGAATTAGGGTTGAACTTAAAAGTGTCTGCAATTCTGCCCAGACACGATAGGAGGGAGTATATGATGAGAGCCTTGTCGATCAATTCGGCCCTGGAAAGATTGTGCAAGGCTCAAGGGGTAGAATTTTTTTCAGCCTGGACTGTACTTGTTAACAGGAGAGATTGCTTCTACAGGGATGGGATACACTTAAATAGAAAGGGTGCAAGAATATTTGCTGATGCTATCGAGGCAGTGTTAGGTGGGTCGGAAAACTGCTAGCTTGGGGGGATACAAAGACTAATAGTTTAACAGTAACCGCAGGCAGAGGTGAAGGTGATTCTTGCACAACTTCTATTAGAATAAGAAGCGACCTGGAGCGAGGGGTGTTGGGGGTTTCAGGGACGGATGGCAGTCATCCTGGAATAGTTGGGTATATGGGATGTGTTAGGGTAACAAGGAATAGGCATAGGAGCATGTATGCTTGCATGTATACCAATGCTAGAAGTATAGTAAATAAATTTGATGAATTTGAAGTGTTGGTCAAGACATCAAAGGCGGATATTGTTGGGATAGCAGAGACGTGGTGTCACAAAGATATAAGGAATGCAGAACTGGAATTTGGGGAGTACAATGTGTACAGAAAGGATAGACAGGACAGAAAGGGAGGAGGTGTTATGCTGTTAATTAAGAAAAACATAAAATCAAAAGAAGTGCATCCAGTTGATATAGATGGACAGTGCACTGTTGAGTCAGTTTGGTGTGACATAAGCACTGCAAAAGCAAAGATAAGAGTAGGAGTGTGTTATAGGCCTAATGACTCGAATGAGTACAATGAACAATTGTACAGAGAAATAGAGTGGGCCAGTAAATCAGAATGTCTTATAATGGGGGATTTTAACTTCCCAGATATTGACTGGAACTTGTGGGTTGGTCACTCACACACTAGTCAGACTTTTGTGGATTTATTGGATGATTGTTTTCTGCAGCAGCATGTTCGAGAGGCAACCAGAGAAAGTAATACTCTTGATCTGGTTATCATCAGTGATCATTCGTGTATTAAGAATTTGCAGATAAAGGAACCACTAGGTGGCAGTGATCACAGTGTGCTGAAGTGGGATTTACTCAAAGAGGTAACTACCGTCAGGGGTAAAGGAAAGGGTTTTTGCTTCCGTAAAGGGGAGTACAGTGGTCTCAGACAGTTTTTAAATTCTGTACAGTGGGATCGACTGACGATGTTACAAACAGTAAATTCTAAGTGGGAAGCATTCAAGGAATTAATCGTGGAAGCTACTAGACTTTTCATACCGATGAAGAAATATTGTTCAAGGTTTAGGCCTAAATGGTTATCAAATGAACTAATGAGACTCGTGACAGAGAAGAAAAATGCATGGGATGCATATAAATTATCAGGCGACGCAGAAGCCTGTAGCAGATATAAGCTAGTCTGTAATCAGGTCACAAAGGAGGTTCGGCAGGCAAAGGCGGATTACGAGAAATCTTTGGCAAAAGATGCTAAGAAAAACAGCAAGGATTTCTTTACTTATATAAATTCTAAAAGGAAGGGGCTGAATATGATTGGTCCACTTGACATCGATGGTTCGACTGTTGATGATCCTGCTCAGATAGCAAACAAACTGAATGAGTATTTTGCATCTACATTCACACGTGAGGAATCATTACAGTTTGAAAATGGAAGAAGGTTATCAAATTGTAGCAGTGTGCTTAATGATTTTGTAATAACTGAGAGCAAAGTGGAGGAGAAATTGTTGAAGTTAAACATAAGAAAGGCACCTGGGGCGGATGGGATCTATCCAGTTATATTAAAGGAGGCGGCAAAGCAACTAAGCAAACCCTTAGCCATAATTATGAGAGCATCCTTGGATTCAGGGGAGGTTCCCACGGACTGGAGATGTGCAAATGTATCCCCAATTCACAAAGGAGGTTCGAAGGGTGACACGAATAATTACAGACCAGTTAGTTTAACTTCTGTTCCGGGTAAAATAATGGAGTCACTGGTTAAAGATGCATTGCAGGATCATCTAGACAAGACTGCAGCAATAATTCAGACACAGCATGGGTTTGTTAAGGGAAAGTCTTGTCTGACAAATTTGATTGGTTATTATGATGTGGTCACAAAGGAACTGGATGCAAAAAATAATTTTGATATCATATACTTGGATTTCAGGAAAGCTTTTGACACTGTTGCGCATGGAAGACTACGGTACAAATTGGAGCAGAATGGTATTAAGGGTAAGTTGCTACAATGGATAAAAGGATGGTTAAGTGGGAGAAGACAGAGGGTGGTAATCAATGGGTGCTGCTCTTCGTGGACTAATGTTATTAGTGGAGTCCCACAGGGTTCGGTGTTGGGTCCACTGTTGTTTTGTATATTTATCAATGATATTGATGAAGGTATATCAGGCTTAATGTCGAAGTTTGCAGATGACACGAAGGTTGGCAGGGTTGTTAATGACAGTAATGGCAGTGTGCTACTGCAACAGGATCTAGATAATTTGGGCAGATGGGCTAAGAAGTGGCAACTGAAGTTCAACCTTGACAAATGCAAAGTACTGCATATGGGTAGAAGTAACCCCAGAGAAACGTACCAACTGTGTGGTACTACACTTAAGGTGGTAGAAAATGAAAAAGACCTGGGAGTAATTGTGCAGTCAGATATGAAGTTTTCTGAGCAATGTAGACAGGCTGCTAGGGCAGGTCATGGGGTTTTGTCAATGATATATAGGAATTTTGCTAGCAGGGAAAAGGAGGTGATTGTCCCTCTGTATAAGGCAATGGTCAGGCCACGCCTTGAGTACTGCGTACAGGTCTGGAGGCCTCATTTTAGGAAGGATGTAGATTTGCTTGAGCGTGTACAGAGAAGAGCAACACGATTGGTGAGGGGAATGAAGGGATCCTCTTACCAAGAGAGGCTTGAGTTCTGCAAATTGCAGTGGCTGGAGACTAGGCACCTGCGCGGTGATCTGATTGAGGTCTATAAGGCCTTGAATGGGTTGAGCACGCTGAATTCTGATGGGATCCTCCCACTTGTTCAGAATACGAACCTACGGGGACATAAGTTCAAATTAAGAAAGGATAGATGTAGAATTGATGTGCGGAAATTTGCCTTTAGCCAGCGGGTGGTTAATTGCTGGAACAAACTTCCATCTGTCGTTGTGGAAGTTGATAGGTTAAATAAATTTAAGGAGGAACTGGACAGGCAATTGGAGGGTATGGTGTGATTTTTTTTTTTTTTTTTGGCTGATGCTGCATAAGCTCCTACACTTGCTTTCTTGCATCAGGTGCCACTACTACTACTACTACTACTACTAGATCATATGAAGAAAAACTACTCCAGCTTTGCAACTGACCAACTGGAGCAACTCATCCAGAACCCTGAGAACCTCCCCTCCTTGGAGTTTCCCAAAGCTGTCTTTTTAAGGCGTCGTACCATGCTGGCAAACGCTAACCCAGCAATAATTAATATCCATAATCTCATCATTATTAATTTTTAATTTTTTTAAATATTATTTCCCCCCTTCTCTCTCCGCGCTCTGCTCTGACTCTAGGGCTGTCCTTGGAATTGGAGAAGCTCTTCTCTGCACTCCTTCCTTTTCCCCTTCTAATCCCATGCGGGATGAAAAATATTTTTTTTTAATCGCGTTCTGCTACTCTGAACTGGAGCTCCTCAGGACAGGGCAGCTCCTCTTTCTCCAAAAAAAAAAAAAAAAAAAAAAATTTATTTATTTTTTATTATTATTATTTATTTAATTTCTTTCCTCTTCTCTCTCATTCTACCTTGGATTGGGACTTCCCTGGGCCGGGGAAGTCGTCCTCTCTTCCCCCTTTCTCTCTTCGTCTTTAGATAGTTCTACTTCCTCCCTGAGAAACTCGTTCCTCGGGGAAGAGGGCGAGCAGATAGTAGGGAAGGCCTACTATCAGGTACTGCTCTCAGGTAGCCAAGAGGCCAATACACAACACAATATGACGGGACACATACAGGCAGTATTTATTTTCTTTCCTGTCCTTCTCTTGTGTGGAATAAAAAAAAAACTTTATTTTTTTTCTTTCCCCCCCTCTCGGCTAACTATCCTTTTCCTGCCTGTGCGGGAAAAATTTCCCGTGCAAGTGGAATTTTTTTTTTTTTTTAACACTACACACTGGCCTTACCTTGACAGTCTGTTAAAAAAAAAAGTAAAAAGTAACCAGGCGGAGTTGAACTTATGTTCTAGGAGTCCCCACCACACATACAGGTTTAATTTCGATTCGTCAGAAAAGATGACTGTGTCCCATTGCTTTTTTGTCCATGAAACAATGAGTTTTAGTCCAAGAAAGTCGCTTTTGCCTCATTTGTCGGGTCAACAAAGACTTCTTCTGGGACCGATAGGCATGCAGACCTCATCCGTGCGCGAACTATCCGTCTTTGGATAGTTCGCGCACTTGTTTCTACACCAGAGGCCATCTCAAAGTCCAGTTTTAGATGATGAGTACTAGCATGGCAATTACGGAGGCGTAGCCGTTTGAAATATCGATCTTGGGTATGCGTAGTCACTCTCTTACGGCCTGATCCAAGTCTTCTCTTCACAACACCGGTTTCACGCTTTAATTTCAGCACCCAGGATTCTGTTTACTGGTGGCTGCCTATTTTATTATTATTAGCTATATGATGTAAGGAAGCCTGAGGCTTATGCTGCATCAGCCAAAAAAAAAAAAAAATTCCCAAGTTACCCTGAGAGTGAGAGAGAGAGAGTCAAAAGTAGAAGGGAATCACCACGAAAGAAAAGAATGATGATATCCTGCACAGCACCCTGGGTATGCCAAGCCCATACCCACCAGATGCGAGCCCCTGAGGTTTTATCAGCGATAGCACGCATAGAAATTACTTCCTGGGACAGAGCAACAGCTACACTTTTTTTCTTGGTGTCAACTGAACATATGAAGCCATACTTACACCTCCACAAAACAGGATACTAATGAGCGTGTACACCCTTCTAACGCCGTATTTATAGAAACTGCTGCTGTAATTACTTTGCAAGGTAATTGCATCAGCAATAGAAGCGTTATCTAACGCAATACCTTTGCTTTATGACAAAGAAAATTACTGTAATCAAACAATATCTTATACGTTTCACTACAAATGTTACTTTAAGGTGATGCAGTTTTTTTGTCCACCACTGTAGTATACTATGCCTAGCAGCAGAAACAGCATTGGTTTGTTAAAGGGAAATCTTGTCTGACCAATTTGACTGGATACTATGACGTGATCACAAAGGAACTGGATGCAAAAAATAATTTTGATATCGTATGCTTGGATTTCAGGAAAGCTTTTGACACTATTGCACATGGAAGACTACTTTACAAATTGGAGCAGTATGGCATTAAGGGCAAGTTGCTACAATGGGTAAAAGGACGGTTGAGTGTGAGAAGACAGAGTGGTAATCAATGGATACTGCTCTGCGTGGACTAATGTTATTAGTGGTGGCCCTCAGGGTTCAGTGTTGGGTCTGTTGTTCTTTTGTATATTTATCAATGATATTGATGAAGGTATATCAAGCTTAATGTCAAAGTTTGCAAATGATACAAAGGTTGGCAGGGTTGTTAATAACAGTAAGCTACTACAATAGGATCTGGAAAAATTGGCTGAGAAGGGGCAACTGAAGTTTAACATTTGATAAATGAAAATTACTACATATGGATAGCAGTAACCCCAGAGAAATGTACCAACTGGGTAGTGGAGAATGAAAGAGACCTGGGAGTAATTGTGCAGTCAGATATGAAGTTTTCGGATCAGTGTAGACAGGATGCCAGAGTAGGTCATGGGGGTCTTGTCCATGATATACAGCAGTTTTGCAAGCAGGGATAAGGAGGCGATTATCTCCTTGTATAAGGCAATGCTCAGGCCACACCTTGAATACTGCGTACAGGTCTGGAAGCCCCATTATAGGAAGGATATAGGGTTGCTAGAAGGAGTACAGAGAAGGGCAACAAGACTGGTGAAGGGAACAAAGTGGTGCTCTTATGAAGAAAGGCTTAAGTTCTGGAAATTGCAGCGTCTGGAGACTATGCACCTGCGAGGTGATCTGATTGATGTGTATAAGGCCTTGAATGGATTTAGCAGGCTCAATGCTGATGGGATTCTTCCTCTTACTCAGATTACAAACCTGAGCATAGATTCAAACTGAGGAAAGACAGTTTTAGAATAGATGTGCGGAAATTTGCCTTTAGCCAGCGGGTAGGTGATTGCTGGAACAAACTTCCATGTGTTCTTGTGAAAGTTGATAGCTTAAATAAATTCAAGGCAGAACTAAAAAAACATTTGGAAAAAATGGATCAGTGAAATGGGAAGGGTTTTTTTTTTTTTTTTTTTTGGCTGATGCTGTATAAGCTTGCTTTCTTGCATCATGTGCCTCTACTGATGCTAATAAACTAGATACGATAATAGGAGCAAAAGGAATTAGCTACATTCGTGTGAAAGATAATGACGTGATATAGAAAAGATCGTAATTTTGAGTGTAGTATAAGAAGAATTTAGAGTTTAGTATTAGAAGAATATGTAATAAAATAGTATAAAGCAAGGCAATAAAGCGAGGTGAGGGAGGGAATGAAAGCGCATATAAAATTACGCGAAGATAGCGAAGGGTGAAAGAAGGTAAAAACGTTCGTATCGCCCTCGTATTACACTAACAACTTTACGAACGAGAAAAAGGAGGAGTAGAAAGATAAAAAGCAGAGAAAAGAATATTAAAAGTACTGGGCAAGCTGGGGGTGTAAATTCCCAACCTTTTAGAAAGGTCCATGGCTAAGCGAGTGTTAGTCGAAATCGAAGCTAATACCAAATGCTTGTAAAGTAAGAAAACAATGCTTGCAGAATGGAAGAAGACAATGTCAAGAAAAAATGTAATCCTTAGGAAAATTTTGACAAGAACTGAAGAAGTTCAAGAGGGAAAAAATGTATATTAAATCCATAGAGGCGTTAGAGATTGCAAAAAGAACATTCAATTCAGTATATAAAGGTTTTGTAAAATCCAAGATAGAATTGGAAGTATTTAGACTCTGGAAGATAAATAGCTAGAGAGTAGCTGTTGATAATTCTAGTAGTTAAAAATAAACGGATCTAACAGTGACAAAGGAGAATAGCAGCAGAATATAAGTCATGATCACTATAGGTGAACGTGTCCAAAAACCGATGTGTTGGAGTCTGTTTAAAGAAAGCTTCAAGTGAGTGCACGAGAGCTTTAGTAGTTCCAAGAAAAAAAAAAAAAAAAAAGTTAGATGATGAGTAAGGTATGGAGATGATTAAAACTGGTATATAAAAAGTCCTTGAAAATTCAAGATATGAAGTGAGGAATGTAGTTATCTGGACGCAGAAGGTAACTAACCAAACTACATTTGCAGTGATACCTGAATGCATAGTATGGCATGTTAGAACGATAGTAAATGCAATTACAGATGACCCCATGACAGAATTTTTAAAAAACACCAAATAATAGCAAGGAAACAGTTTATAAAAGGCATAAAGAAACTTAAGAGAGTAAAATAAAACAATAAGATCATTCCAAAGCAAATCATATGATGATATCACTCTAAGTGGTGGAAATACAGTACCACCATTCAATATTACATCTAGACGCTGAAATAAAATAAATCCAAATTTATGCTTGATAAACTGAATAACAACATTAAAAATGTAGTTAATAAAATGAATGAAACTTGCATATGTTAGCAAGTCTGATGATCTGAGTACATATATATATTTTAATAGAAATATTGTAATTCCAATTGGTGAGGTAAATAATGTTATAAAAGTTAAATTTCTTTAATATTAACATATGCAGTAACTAAATATTATTCACTAAATTGATAAGAAAAAATATCCCTGTTCATTTTATTAATACTCTCCTTTGTCACTGTTAGATCCGCTCATTTTTAACTACTACAATTGGCCCCGGGTGCCAAGCGAATGTGATCGAGCGTTTTCTCTGTACTTAAAAAGTGATTATCAAAAGCGATCTAAAGTTATATTAAGTTACTGTCCTTAAGAAATTTATTTTTTATATCAGCTACTGTCACAAAAAGTACTTGTACAGAGCAAGAAAGAAAAGCTACCTTTCTTTATTTTTCATACTTCTTTTACTAACACCTAATAATCTACGCTTGGTCACACCAGGCACTGCTCCTGCCTCCCCGTGGCGGGGCCGGAAGTCTTGGCAGAAAAGCTCATCTGCCAAGGACTAAAAGGAGCAAACATGGATCAACATGCCTTTCCGCCTCTCGAGCCGACAAGCTCTCGGCCAGAGTTAGACAACGAGCATAACACGTCGCAACCCAAGAGGATGAAAACCACTTCCTCAGCGACAAATTGTCCTGCATTTCTAATAATGCACTCTCTTGGAGATCAGCCTCTCAGTAAGCTCTCTCCGTTTGTTATCCAAAAACATCTGGAAAGTCTGGCAGGATCGCCTAAGACAGTCAAGAGGCTGCAATCAGGCGACCTACTAGTGGAGACAATAAACCATGGACATTCGCAGAAACTACTAAACCTTGCCAACTTTGCTGGAATTCCAGTAAAGGTTTCTCCCCATGCTACCCTAAATACATCCAAAGGGATTATATCCAGCTGGGATCTTTTGAATGTCACGGAGGAGGAGATAATGCAAGAACTTCAAGACCAAAATGTCATTGCAGTCAAAAGGATTAAGACTAAAAAAGACAATATACTTGCACCTACAAGGAACATTATCCTCACTTTCAATACACCAAATCTACCAACATCGATAAAAGCAGGCTATCTACATTGTCGAATTAGGCCCTACATTCCTAATCCTTTGAGATGTTTTAAGTGCCAAAAGTATGGTCACTCTCAAATGGCATGTAGAGGAAATCAAGTTTGCCCCAATTGTGGGTCCTCTGAACACACTCAAAGTGATTGCTCAGCAAAAGAAATGGCCTGCCCCAACTGTAAAGGCAACCATCCTGCCTATTCCAGGTCATGCGAGAAATGGAAAACTGAAAAGAAAATTGTGACATATAAGATTGAAAATAAAGTAAGTTTTCAAGAAGCAAGGAAAGTAATTGCTCCCAGTTTAACTAAGCGTACATACGCCAGTATTGCGCAAAAGTATCAATCAGTGGGCACCCAAACCGATGTTACAATACCTACAAACACTTCAATTTCTGACTGGGCTCGGGCTGTTCTCTCCTAGCAACAATCCAATACCCCTAAGCAGATGAACCAGGCAAATAATACTGCAATTACAGTACCAGCAACATCTCCTTCTCCACCCACAGTGACTGCTTCTACATCAAATAATCGGAGCTCACATTTAAAAAAGAATATCCCAGAAACATCTATGGATACATTCGACTCATCTAGACAAGAACCTATATTAGAATTACATGCGGAAGAAGAAATGGACACCGGTCGACCATTCTTTTCCAAAAAAGACAAACCAAAGCCTGAACGTCACAAGCCAACCACATTAAAAAAGCAGTCAGATACAGCTTCTTCTACTAAACACCAATAATGCCTTATATTCTACAGTGGAATTGCAGAGGATATCGTAGCAACCTTAATGATATCCAAGTCCTAATTCACCGCTATTCTCCAGTTGGTTTCTGTCTACAGGAAACCTACCTAACTCCACAAATTTCCACCAACATTAAGAACTATGTCATCTATCGACAAGATCGTAATACTTCAAATGCTGCCCGTGGAGGTGTGGCCATCTTCATCAGCTCAAAGATCCCGACCAAACAAATTGTTTTGCAAACTGATATTGAAGTTGTTGCCGTACGTCTGATAACCCAGATTGCGTTAACACTAGCATCGGTCTATCTCCCACCAAGTCATACTTTCTCTTACCAAGATCTTGAAAACCTGCTAATGCAATTGCCACCCCCGGTCTGTCTGTTGGGTGATTTCAATAGCCACAATCCCTTATGGGGATCAACAAAAGTAGATACACATGGCCGACTAATTGAAACTTTTCTAGACAAACAAAACCTTACTGTTCTTAATACTGGTGCACCCACTCACATACAATTGCCAACTGGACAAACTTCTGCAATTGATCTATCAGTATGTTCCCCGACTCTGTATCCAATCATAGAATGGTCTGTTTTAGATGACCCCTTGGGCAGTGATCATTTTCCCATTATTTGTGATCTGCTCACTGCTCAACCACCATTAGTCAATCCCTGCAGGAAATGGAAGTTTTCTCAAGACAACTGGGTCAAATTTAAATCTTTAGTCACCCTGGATGAGCAATATATACGGACACAGTCGATAGATGAAGCCACAGATTATATCACTTCACACATACTATCTGCAGCTGTGTTCAATTCCATTGTCGAATCCGCATTCCCGACAGCACCATAATTATTGGTGGAATGAAGACTGCACTAAAGCAAAGAAGTTAAAAAATAAAGCATGGAATATATTTCGCAGATCACCAACCACGACTAATCTAATCAATTACAAGAAACTAAGAGCGAAAGCACGTCTCATTCAAAGGCAAGCCAAGAAGAATTCTTGGATTCATTTTGCATCTACCATAAACAGAAACACTAACTCCAGGTTAATATGGAAGAAAATCAGACAGATTTCTGGAAAATTCCCTACAACCCCCTCACCTATTCTTTCATGGAATGGGCAGGAACTCTCAGCTCCTGAGGACATAGCAAATGCTTTGGGCAAAACGTTTGCTAAAGTTTCAGCGGTGTCAAATTATTCGGCGGATTTTCAGAAAATAAAGACCAAGACTGAAGAACGAGCCATAAACTTTCGAACCTCAGTTTTCCTTCCGTATAACCAGCCTCTTCAATATCACGAACTCCTACATGCCATGAAAACGACACACAACGGTGCTGCTGGGCCAGATGGCATATCTTATATCATGTTACAATACCTTGGTGACAAAAATTTACAAATACTACTGGTCTACTATAACAGAATATTTATGGAAAACATTTATCCCATCTCCTGGCATCATGCCACAGTTCTTGCCTTTTTGAAACCTGGAAAAGACCCTACAAGGCCATACAATTACCGACCAATTTCCCTCTCCAGTTGCCTCGGTAAATTACTTGAAAAAATTATTCATAATCGACTTGTTTGGACCATCGAAACACAACACCTAATGAGTAATAAACAGCATGGCTTTCGTAAGAACAGGTCCTCCTTAGATCTCATGATTAAAGCAGAGTCTGCAATTCGCAATGCCTTCGTAAAAAATGAACATCTCGTTTTGGTTTCCATTGACATAGAGAAGGCATTTGACACTACCTGGCGTCATGGCATTCTCAGCGACCTCCATGCCCTTGGTCTAAGGGGCAACCTTCCTATATTTATCAGAAACTTTCTCCAGAACCGTTCGTTCCAAGTCCGATACCACAACTCTCTTTCTAAGACATTTTTACAGGAAGAAGGAGTGCCACAAGGTTCTGTATTGAGTGCAACCCTCTTCGCCCTTAAAATTGATTCTATAACAAAAGAACTCCCAAATACAGTTGAGACCTATCTTTATGCGGATGATCTATCCATTTCTTGCCATTCTCAGAATATGAGATCCATTGAACGGCAACTGCAGTTATCCTTGAATAAGGTGCAAAGTTGGGCAGGACTCAATGGCTATCGTCTATCTCAGCAGAAAACTGTTGCAGTCCACTTTTGTAATCAACGAAAAATGCATACAGATCCTGAACTTCAGATGTCAAATTTTCCCATTCCAGTGACCAACAATATCAGATTCTTGGGATTAATCCTTGACAGAAAATTAAATTTCCTTGAACACATTAAATCGCTACGTACTTCCTGCCTTAAAAAACTGAACATACTGAGAGCTTTATCTGCAATGTCTTGGGGAGCAGACCGTACATCTTTGCTTCTGCTATATAGAGCATTGATCAGATCCCGTTTGGATTATGGTGCTCCAATCTACGATTCTGCCCGAAAGAGTACACTACGCTGGTTAGATCCTATACAGCATAGTGCACTGCGGATTGCCCTTGGCGCATTCAGGACATCCCCTACGCAAAGTTTATATATTGAAGCACATGAGCCCCCTCTTTGTCTCCGCAGGAAAACACTACTTCTTAAGTATGCAGCCCGAATACAAAACTGCTGTCAGCACCCTATTGGGCCGTATCTCTTTAATCCACCACTGCAAAACCTTTATAGAAACAAACCCAGTAAAATAAGACCGGCAGGCTTACGACTAATTGAAATAACACAGAGTTGGAATATTCCTAATGTCAACAGGCTAGACATAATGAAATGCTTACACCCACCTTGGACACCTCCTCCACAATTAACTTGTGATACTTACCTTCAAAAATGGGGAAAGAATCTTTTACCGTCACTGAACATGAAACAACTCCATGCAAGCCATATTCAGAAATATGCTAGTTTATTGCCAATATATACTGATGGCTCCAAATCACACTCAGCTGTTGGAGCAGCAGCAGTATTTCCCTCTACAATCATTTCTGCTTCCCTTCCACCTGAGTATAGCAGCTTCTCTGCAGAACTTCATGCAATAAAGTTAGCTTTAGAAAACCTGAATCTCTACCCATCTCTAAAATATATTGTATATACTGACTCTCTAAGCTCAATTACAGCAATACAAAACTTTCGTTATAAGGTTCATCCTATATTAAACCAAATCAGAAGCCTATTATTAAAAATTGAGGAACATCATCAATCAGTGACCTTTTGCTGGATCCCAGCCCATTCGGGGATAAAGGGGAACGAACTCGCTGACAAAACTGCCAAAAATCCAACAACTTATGATTTAACCCTTGCTCCTATTCCAATCTATGACTATAATCATATCATACAAACAACATGTCTTGCGATGTGGAAAGAGATATGGGACACCCAAAGCAATAATAAACTTTATCAGTTGAAACAGGATCCACAGCTTTGGCGCTCTAGCATCAAAACAGTACGAAGAGAAGAAGTAGTGCTTGCACGAGCACGGATAGGACATACATATCTGACTCACCTTCACCTACTTACAGGAGAGGATCCTCCTCATTGTCCACACTGTTCCTCGCACTTATCAGTCAAACACATTCTCGTTGACTGCCCTCACTATGATCAGGACAGAATATCCATCCTCCTTTCCCTAAAAAATTTTCCGGAACCGAAGACATTAAAAAATATTATAGGTGACGATGCAAACATCAATGAATTCTTCTCTTTTTTGAAAAAAATTGGATTGTATCATAAATTTTAAAACATCACTCTAATAAGCCATAAATTGATTCTATCCAAAATTTGAGTTTTATTATTTTCCTATGAATAGGCGCACTATAGCCCCAGCAGCTTGTGCGCCATTAAACCCCCATCACAACAACAACTACTACAATTATCAACAGCTACTCTCTAGCTATTTTTTTATCTTCTAGGCCAGTGGTGTCCAATCTACGGCCCGAGAATAAATTTTATAAGGCCCGCGCGGAAAGTGAACTAAAACAGCATCGATCGCCACTGTGTGTACAGGCATGCAAGCGTCCAGCTCGACTGTATCAAACTTGTACATGTGGTTCAGTGCAATCATATGTACGCTAAATACAGTTATGTATTTTGATATAGCTTGTTCATTGCATCAATTTGATTAAAAAAAAAAAAAAAAAAAAAAAAATTCTTAAAAATGTTCCAAAAGGGGAAAATCTATTTGGAGTGTCGTGTTTTTGATCCAAGGTGGACTGGAGACTATTTCTTCATTGATTACGACGAAAAAGCAGGGGGTTTGGTGTGTCAGGAGACTTGAGTTTTTTAAAGAATATAATTTAAAACGACACTGATTCCAATCATAAATCTTATGATCAACACAAAGGAGTGCTGCGAAATGAAGTGTTCAAAGTTACAAAACGAATTAAAAAAACAACAAAACATATTGAAAGCGTATCAGTCAAGAAATTTATCTGCTGTACGTACCAGTTATCAAGATTTCCTAGATTTTGTTGCATATTTTGATTGCTTTTGAAAGCAAATAGTTCAACGATGGTGAATTTGTTAAGCATTGTTTGTTAAAAGTTGTGGAAGAAATTTGTCCGGAGAAACGAACAAGACAAACAATACAAGACAGCTTGTCTCGACAAACAATTATGCGAAGAGTAGAAAAAATTGGAAAGAATTTGTTCGAACAACTTTTGGAAAACATAAAACAAATGAAATATTTTAGTGTGGCACAGGATGACAATACTGATGTAAATGACACAGCCCAACTCCTCTTCTTCATACGTGGAATTAATGATAATTTTGTACCAATTGAAGATTTAGCTCATCTACAGAGTATGCGCGGAACTACAGGTGAATCTTTTTGAAAATTTTTGCCAATTTATCGAAAAGTTAGGATTAAATATTAAAAACCTGGTAGGAGTCACAACTGGCGGTGCAAAAAATATGATTGGTAAAAACATTGGGCTTATGGGTAGGATAACCAAGAAAATTATAGATATCGGAGCTGAAACTCCGATTGGAATTCACTGCATTGTGCATCAAGAAGCTTTTTATGGGAAAGTATTGGATCTCCAACACGTTATGAATGTGGTTATTTCAACTGTAAATTTTACAATATCACATGGCCTTAATGTGGCTGTTGAAATATCACTGAATGTTTCATGGCGCCTCCGTAGCCAGGTGGGAAGGTACAGCAGTGCGTAGCACACGCTTCTTGATTAGACCGGGGTTCAAGCCCGTTACCACCAAATACGGAGGATGCGGAAAGGTCAGGGAATGACCACCGCATATCCCGGAGCAATATTGCCTTAGTTGCTAATGCTCCTAAAAACCAAATAACAAACAAACAAACTGAATGTTTCAACACAGAAAAAGGGAAACCAATAAAATAACTATCAAATATGGAATGGCTGTTTGATCTTGAAATTCATACATACATTTATAGTCATTTAAATGCTCTTAATTTAAAATTACAAGGGACAGGAAAATTGGTCTGATTTGTTTGGTGACATCAAATCATTTCAAAATAAGTTATTATTTAAATCCCAGTTGAGCAAGACAATTTAGTTCCCTTTGAATGTTGTACTGAGCTAAAGGAGAAACATTTCCAAATTATCGTTGCCTTTAATTACAATTACTTTTTGACAAGTTTGAAAGTCGATTTTCTGATATAAAATCCCATTAAAAAACAAGATTTTGTTTGAAAATCCCATTTATTTCTATGGCTCAAAGCTATAATCCCAGATTGCAACTTGAAATTATTGATCTTCAAGCCAAAATATGATTCAAAAATAAGTATATAGACTGCAAAAATAAACTATTTGAATTCTACAAGGCTTTCCCATCTGAAGATTTGCCGCTAATAAAAGAAAATGCCAGGAAAATGGCTACTTTGTTCGGATCAACGTATGTTTGCAAGCAGATTTTTTTTTTCACTCGTAAAATCAAATAAATATTTAAAAAGAAACAGAATAACACATGAGCATCTTTTTTTTATATATATATATAAAAACCCCAAACAAGAGAGGTATTAGAACCTATAGTACCGTGCATGGGTTGGAGGTTAAGAAGATATTTGTTGACATTAGACTTAAAGCTCTGTACACTGTAATTTTCAGGGAATACGTATGAAGGAAGGTTGTTCCAGAAAACGGCAGTTGAATGAATAAATGAGGAAGATGAAAAGTTGGTTCTGTGGGTTTGAAGTTGGACAGTAAATGAATGTTGGTTGGTGGCGGCACGTGTTCGGACTGTTTTGCAGAGAGCGGGAATTAAACGAAGAAAATTCAGAAGCGTGCCCATGGAAGTATCTGTAGAAAAGGCATGCAGCAGAAACAGTACGTCTATGAGACAGCGAGTGAAGAGACTCTGTTAGAGAGGAGTCATTAATTAACCTAACTGCCCTCTTCTGAATGGAATCTAGAAGCCTTAGAGGTTTTGGGGGCACCGCCCCAGATGTGGGAACAATATTCCATGGTAGGGCGAATTTGCGATTTGACCAGAGTGAACAGCTGTTTGGAAGAAAAGTAACGCCGAGAGCGAAAGAGAAAACCAAGTTTTTTAGATGCAGAGGAAGCAATATTTGTAATGTGCTTGTGCAAAGAGAGAGATCAGAAGTCAGGATAATCCCAAAAGAGATATATCAACTTGCCTAGAAATCAGAGTGTCACCAAAGATGAGCATAGGAGCAGAAGAATCCTCTTTTTTGAGCGATATAAGACAGGACTGAGTTTTAGGACTAAAATCAACTAAGTTGTCTTTGCCCCACTGGAGAATTACCTGGAGATCGGCATTTAAGGAATTGATTGCGGATATTCGAGAAGTTGAAGCTGATTTGAGCAGGGCAAGATTTGTAAAACTGGAAAGTGGAATGCAATGTGCTATCATCAGCAAAACTATGGTTAGGATCAATGAAAAAAGGTCATTATTATACAAGAGGAAAAGAATGGAGGGAAAGAACTGAACCTTGGGGGACACCAGCATTAGTAGTGGTTGGAAGACAGGGCCATCTACCATCACCCTCCGTGAGCGGTTAGAGAGAAAACTGGATAACCAATTACAAAGAACAGTTGGCAAACCATAAGATGGAAGCTTGTTTAGAAGCTCTTTATGTCAAACACGATCGAAAGCCTTTGAGATGTCAAGGGCAGCTGCTTGTGTTTCACCGAACTTTTCCATTGAAAATGTCTATAAATTGGTAACACAGGCCAGAATATCACCTGTGGATGGACACTGACGGAATGCATACTGGCGATCGTTGATCAGACGGAAGGTTTCTAGGTAGTTTAAGAGTTGACGGTTAAGTGATTTCTTCACTACTTTAGAAAGTGGTAGAAGTAATTGGATGGGAGGGATTTGTCACCCTTTTTAGGAACTGGCTGAATATTGAGCAAATTTCCAAGCAGAAGGAAAAACACCTTTGGAATAAGAAAGTGAATAAAGGTAGCATAGAACAGGAGTAAGTTCAAGAGCGCAGGTTTGGAGAATAAGTGGAGAAATACCATCAGGACATAATCTTCATTATGTATTGAGATTGGAGCTACAATTTTGCAACCAAATTTTTTTTGAACAATTATTTAAAAATTGTCCAGCCTCAGTCATCTCATTATATGAGAAGTTTTGTTCAGTAAATGTTATTTTGTATTGTACTTAATAAAATTTTCAAATATTTCAAGTTTAGGTTTTATCATTATACTGTATTTATTTACCTTAATATTGAAAAGCAGTGATCTTTTCAGGTTGTAAATTTTCTAAGAGCATTTAAAAGCAAAAGTAAAGTATTTTTTTTAAACAAAAGTGAAGTACGGTATTTCAAATAGAAACAACCAAAAGTATTTAAAAAAATAATAAGTCATATTTTTATAATTTTAATAAAATCTAAAAAATAAATCACTGACAGATTTGTTGCACATAAAACTGCTGGGAATTTGCATTTTTTTTATATATAGCTTGAAAAGAAAAAAACGATAACATGAAAATAGAAACTTCCTTTTCCGGGTAAAAAGTGTAAGCACCCTCTTTAATTGTAAGGCGCGCTCTTCTCCCTTGTTTTGGCACGCCAATTGTATGCGACCGCTTTTATTTAGTTCCTTTCTTACGTTAATTTTTGGGAGAATGCCTACTTTTATTTTAATAGGTTACTCTTGTTAGGTTACTTAATAGGTTACTTTTGGGCCACTGACTGCTTCAGAAAATTTCAGGATTACTATTATTCTTAGCTAGAATCTGAGTGAGGCAATGAACAACACACAGGATAAAATTTAACATGTTTAATTATAGAAACTGACTTAGATACAAACAAATTTTTATCAACAAAACTTTTCATATTAAAGTTTCCCTCTGGGAAAAACAATTTCAATAATTCCATACAGTATATCTCTTTTCTAATCTAACTAAAAGTTCCTTTACAACCTTCAACTTGTTATTCCAGCTATTTCTTAGGCTAGACAAATTAATCGTACTTAGGATTTCAGAATGCCTTTCCTTTCCATTTAGGATGACTAGAAACAATAATACAAAACAGTACTTACAATAAGTTTTACTTCTCAGTGTTTTAGGATCAGATCCTTGACCTTCCCGTACTATCTGTGACGGCTTCCACATCTGATATCCGGCTTTTAATTCCGAACTTCCCTTCGACCCAACTCGACTCCTCTTGGATGCTTTTAACTTAGTTGACTCCGAATAACCCTTTTCCTTTCCGAAATCCAGCAAAATTCGCCACTTCCCGAATAACTTCTATCTCCAATAATTCCACGACTACGCTTACTAAGACAAGACTACCTCCTCCTCCTCCTCCTCCTCCTCCTCCTCCTCCTCCTCCTCCTTCTTCTTCTTCTTCTTCTTCTTCTTCTTCTTCTTCTTCTTCAACAGCTGTATCACTTTCATTTCCCGACTCTTCAACTAACTTAACCCGTCCTTATATATCCGCTATGTTTCCCGGCATACCCTGAAATTTTGACTGACCTCTCCTCTGTTAGGTTGAAATGTTCACCGTAATTTCGCGTATCATGGTCTCGCCCGTAAATTTCCATAGTAACTTATAACTACTCTTACTGCGTGTATAAGCGTCCGTTCCCCGAGTGTGTTTTTTTTTTTTTTAAGTAAGCCTTAAGCTTACACAAGATATAGAAAATATGACAATTTTTTCTCGAATCATTCTGTGCGGCCCGCGAAACAAATCTAACTTTGAATACGGTCCCCGTACGGGAAAACGTTGGACACCACTGTTCTAGGCTGTTCACTTCCAATTCTACGCTAGTATGGATTTAACACCATCTACCTGCTTTTCAACAGATTTATTACTTCTACCACATATATCAGGGTCAGCAACATGCGGCTCTTTGAACATGTAAATGCGGCTCTTTAACTTTTAGCCCACATGAAGCACAATTTGAAATGGAGTTAGTGGACTTAAAAACCAAGGACGTATGGAGTGCAAGATTGAAATTGAGGATTTGGAGAGACAAAAAGGCTGCCTTTGCAATTTTACACAAATGGACAGCTATAGATGAGTTGAAAATGAAAGACCAAATTGTGTTCGATGCATGGAGTAGCTTACCAGACACGTATACAAATTTGAAAATATTTGCATTCTTCAGTGAAGAGCCATTTTTGAAGAGTCTTCACTCAAAAAAGGTTGCCGAACTCTGCCATATACAGTACAGTATACTTTGTATCTTTTGCTGCTGCATAGCGCACTTAGGTACAACTGTCATATTACTTTTATCACTTAATTAACTTTTCGCCTCATATTTATTATTATATATATATATATATATATATATATATATATATATATATATTTATATATTTAATAATATAATAATAATAAATTCAATAATAAGAATATAGAATATAGGCAATTAGAGTAAAAGTATACCTATTGTGCCATAAGGCAAAATACTTAAGTAACCTAAGTATAATAAAACACAATAAAATAATATAATGATAATTCAAGTATTCAAATTTCAAATAATTCAAATTCAAATAAAATTCAAATAATTCAAATTCAAATAAAATTCGAATAATTCAAATATTATTATTATATTATTTTATTGTATTTTATGTGTTTTATAATGGAGTATAACTTTGGGCCATAAGGTATACCTTATATATAGGTATACAGTGCCATAAGGCCAAATACTTAAGTATTTGGCCTTATGGCACAATAGGTTTACTTTTACTCTGATTGCCTATATTCTTATTAAATTTCATATGGCCTTTTGGTTCTCTTGGTATACCGTTCAATAAATACTGTAGTATATATTTTACAGACTGATGTAACGTTTAATCAACAATTTGATGGCATTAATCTGATCTGAGACATTTCAAATTTTCTATTCTTTATTTTATTGTTTTTAACATTCTATCACTTATCACTTATTTCAGAAATCTGTTATACACACACGGCATATTTACTTACTTATATATACGGCATATATATTAAAAATAATAAAACTATAAGTATTGCCTAAGAATCAAATTCTAATAAATTTATTTTTTAATTTTCAGTAAATATTTTAATAATATTTGTTTTTTCAACGCTTTCAAAAACCAGAAGGCATACGCTAATCACCCCAAAAAATACAGAGGATACAGTAATATAGGCACGTGATGCAAGAAAGCAAGTGTATGAGCTTATGTAGCATCAGCCAAAACAAAAAATTCACACAATATTATTTATTATTTAGATTATTGTAGATTATTATTTATTATTTATAATAATAAATAATAATCTACAACCATTCCCTCTAAAAGTTTGTCCAGTTCCTCCTTGAATTTATTTCAGCTATCAACTTCCACAACGACAGATGGAAGTTTGTTCCAGCAGTTACCACCCGCTGGCTAAAGGCAAATATCCGCACATCTATTCTAAAACTGTCACAAATTTGAATTTATGCCCCGTTAGGTTCATAATCTAAGCAAGCAGAAGAATCCCATCAGAATTCAGCGTGCTCAACCTATTCAAGGCCTTAAACAACTCAATCAGATCACCTCGCAGGTGCCTAGTCTCCAGCCGCTGTAATTTGCAGAACTTAAGCCTCTCTTGGTAAGAGGATCCCTTCGTTCCCCTCAATACGGCAATTTTCTGATTTTCCCCTAAATACGGCAATTCCTTATACGATGTATACCCTCCACTACACCCCTGTGCTTTATCTAATATACAATATTTTAATATATCTTAGTTAATATAAACGTAAAATCACATATCTGCGAAATATGACTTTTTTATTCCAAACGGAGACAAGTTTTACTACTCAACTCATTAATATTCGCTAAAGCACAGAGCATACATTATAATTAAATTAAGTTGATAATTTACCTGGGTAAATAAATTTCTTGAGAGGCTTTTCTTCGACTATTTCTATAACCAACTGAGCACAAATTATAATCATTTTGTTTATTAGCAAAAGCTTCTACATTAAAAACAATAATCTACTTTCAAACACCTACTACCCCCGAGAATCAGACGAAATTAACAGCGCAATTTAGCTTCACTTCTGCATTCACAACTAATCTAGCAGCCAGCGTTTCAGTAAATATACATACGGCTCAATGTTTAAAATTGAGAACTTTTTTAATGTCATTCTTTCTTTTAATATTATAATAGCTTCAATTACGAATAGCAATAGTATAGGATTTTCAAATGAAAAAAAATATATTAAGTAAAAATTTTCAATTGCCCACTGTCACTTAACAGAACAGCGCATATCGTACGAAGGGCCATGCGCTACGATTGTTTTATGTTAAGTGTCTACTTAAATCTTACGCGAAAGGTGTCTAAAACGGCATAAAAAAATTACTTAATTTTAATTATTTAAAAATCTTTTGTATGAAATAAATTATTTATATATACAATGTACTGTTGAAATTTTCCCTAATACAGTATACCCTCCCAGTAGACTTGTGGTTATAACCACTTTCCTTTTACATTGTGTGCAAGCAAAGACTATAGGCTCAAGTAGCTACAAGAAGTGTGGAATTTTTACTAGCTTTAATAACAAAGTGGAACGAATGTAGTCATCAGTGTTTTCGTTAAGTGTTCAATGGGAATTAAATGATTTTATGACAGTTAAGTGATGTGGGATTTATTTCAAGAAATCACTACATCAGAGCTAAAAGGAAGGGATATTGAGCAGAGTTAGTTATAATGGGTGGAATATATTTTTAAACTCTTTCAGTTGGCCAACTGATATTGTTAAAAATTCAAATGACAAAATGGGAAGTGTTCAGGGAGGTAACTTTACATAACATGTAAAGTTACCTCCCTGAACACTTTACTATTAAGCTTTACATATCAAAGGAAGTTGCTAGGTTCAGACTAAAATGAATGTCAGATGAACTAATGAGTTTAGTAGCAAAAAAAAAAAAAAAAAAATTGTAATAATATATTAGATAATCATAAATTGGCAGAGAGTGCGGAAACCTATAATAAACATGAATTAGTCTATAATTTACTCAAACCTATCGAGTTACTCAGGCGAGACATATTAAGAGAGAGAGAGAGAGATGACAAGAAGACTTTTGCAAAGAGTATAAAAAAGTAGCAAGGAATTCTTTGCTCATGTTAACACTTGAAGGAAAGTGATGAATCGCATTGGTCCACTTCATATGAATTGCATAATTATTAATAATCCTATTAATAATTATGCAATCCTATTTGTCAGCCAGGTGGCTGACAAATAAAGGGAACAAATATTTTTTGCTTTTACTTTCACACATGAAGAAGCTTTTGGAGATATGATTAGCAGCTACTTATCTAATACTGAGTGGGACTACATAATTTTATAATAAATGAAAGGAAGCTGGAAGAAAAATTTCCGCGGTTAAAAGCAATCAAAGCATCTGTACTGATGAGATCCATTCAACTATATTAAAAGAGAAGTGGCAAAAGAGATAGTCAAACATTATCTGTAATACTGAGGGCGTCCTTGGGCTCAGGAAAAGTACTTACAGAAATGTAAATGCATAACCTATTCACAAGATTATTATTATTAATGTGAAGTTTTTGTTGTTGTTGTAGGATTTTAGGAGCATCAGCGACTAAGGCCATATTGCTCTGTGTGTACTGTTTATAAATGGCGTGTGTTTTCTGGACGAAAAACCCGAGTTTGCGAAGAGAAAACACATACTACCCTCGCCTGAGATCGACTAACTCAGCCACATTGTGAAAAAATTCCGTAAAGATTCTTCATATCATCGATGGGACTCGAACTCAGGTCTTCTCCACCCGGTGTGGGGGAGGACGGCGATTCTACCAACTGTGCTACCCACGAGGACTGCAGATCTGTTCCTGGGAAATAATGAAGTCAACAAAGACCATAAACGTTCATGGCCTTTGTTACATTAGCATATACTTCTGTAAATTGCGTGTATTTAGTGATTGGTTTACTTGCTTTGCTGAATGAATATCATAAAAACCTGGAGAAAACCATTCAACCCACGCCTGACATAGTCTAATTCAGCAATGGTGTAAAAAACGCGTATAAAAATTCTGCTTATCATTATTATTATTATTATTATCATTAGCCATATGGCAAGGAAGCCTGAGGCTTATGCGACACCAGCCAAAAAAAATTTCTGAATTACCCTGAGAGAGAGAGAGAGAGAGAGAGAGAGAGAGAGAGAGAGAGAGAGAGTCCGAAGTTGAGGGGATTCATCAAGAAACAGAAGAATGATGATATCCAGCTCAGGACCCTGGGTGTGTCAAGCCCATACTCACCAGATGTGAGCCCCTTGATATGCTCACCAGATGTGAGCCCCTAATGATAGACGTCGAACCCAGTCTATGGAATGGAATGCCACGCAACCGTGAAAGACCAGCAGTTGTTACAGTTCTCTCTTCACAAGTCTGCCCAACCTATTTTGTCAATTCTAATAGTATTCTGTGCAGATAGATTAAAATGATGCCGTTTCTAACAGGACCTTGTAATGACATCTAGAGTTGAGATGCATGATTGATTTTGACTATCCCCTTCTTTTGTTAAACTATGTAATACCGATTTAAGAAAGGTTTATGGGACACTATAAACGTTATAAAGTGTTTATAATGTTACCGTTATACACATTATATTATAAACGTATCATGACATATTATAAAAACATTATATTATCTTTCTATGTATTAAAGTAATTTCCCTCCTAATGATATTTATTCAGCAATGGGAGAAGAGAGATGCGCGTTACGTGGTAATACGTAACAAATACAAAAATACGTAACAGAAGCTTGTTTTACTGTGGTAAAACAAACTTCTGTTTAATCGTGGTCACGCGCTATGTTTATCTAGCATGACCACGTGGTACCATTCTTTATTTCCGTATATAACATATTTATTTAAATAAATTAAACGCAACAAGTCGTAATATTTTAAGAGTTTAAGATTCTATATCAATATAATATCGGTGTAGATACACCATAGACAAGTCTTAAAGAAAAACTACGGTCGTAGTGTGAAAGGCACCCATCGATGAAAAGCCAACTACTTTTGAAACGGTGCCGTCTGGGTGGTAATACTCATCGATAATAAGTGACAATAGTCTTCTCTGTTAGTGAAGCGTTGCTTATTCGAGGTAATGTAATACATGGTAACTCGTTGTGAAGGAGGAGCACAATATTAGATGCAGATGAAATGATGCCTTTCACACTACGATCGTAGTCTTTCGTTAAGAGTTGTCTATGGTGTATCTACACCGATATTATATAGATATAGTAACGTATTTATGTATTCATAGCTGAGGAATACACACAGACACACACACAGTTGAAAGCTTCTGTAAGTATTTTATTTTATCAAAAGAAGCGAGCAGGAGGCGAAGCCCCCTAGTAAACATTAAAAAATTGTTATAGTAATTTATAACGTTACCGTTATAAACTTATTAAATCGTTATAAAATAGTTTAAGTCCTAAATCTTCTTAAATCTTTGTGTGTGCGTGTGTGTGTGTCAGCCAATGTCCTGCTATCCCTTCACAGGACCCAAGTTTCAAAGATAGAACAATTAGGAAAAGTTTGTTTGTAAATAAGCTTAATTTTAACCCAATTTTCTCATACTTCAGACACCAGGTGGTAGCGGTAGCAAGAAATGACGACTTGTGTGCTGTGTGTATCTGTTCCGAAGTTGGGTATAGTGTGAAGTATTATTAATAATTTTAGTTAGCCACTAGTTAGTTAAAAATCAATGCTAGTTTATACTTAGACTTTCTAATGTAGGAAAACTAGTTACAATTTTTGAGAGTTTTTTTTTTATTTTTGTTATAACGAAAATAAATACCCTGTTCAGTCAGCGCCGAAATTACATTTGTGTAACGCATTAGCAGGAAGATTATAAACATTAAACTAGGATTTAAAAGTTTCAGAATATTTTATAAGATATTTCCGTATGGCATATGCTAAAGAAATGGCAGTGCGAACTGTTCCTGGAGAACAAGATTCTGATGATGAGGGGGAGGTGTCAGTATTATACCGTCCTGACGAATATCGGCAGTCACAGGTGAGATATGACAATTTGCTGCTTGAGCGCATGATGCATAGCTAAAATATAATAAATAGGGTTCGGATTTTTATGACCTTAAAAATGTCAAAACATGATGAAAATATGTCATCAAATTTAACCATATATGACCTTAAATATGACTAAATAATTTACCTTTACATACCGTATAAATGATATTTACTTTTTTTATTATTTTAAAGTTGTACAACTTGTTATAAAAATTTCTAAAAAAAGTAATATAATGAAAATATCAATTTGCAACTTTTTTTTTGAAATATAAACATTAAAATAAATTTTTTTAAACATACAAAAACCAAAATGTATAGGCTAAGGTACTATGCTACTAACACTTAAGTTGCTAAGTACTTTCCATTGCATTGCGATACCTGTATCCACTCCAAATGTTTTAGAGTTAATCTCCTATCATCTGCTAATATTTGCTTGTAAGCAGAGAAGGACCTCTCAACATCACAAGATGTGATCGGTGCAAAATTAAATGCCTTAATGACATCAGGAGCTAGAGCAAGTCCCTCAATGGCCGTATCCTCTAAAACTTGGGAAATTTTGCGTATGTTGGAATAAGCCGGGTTTCTAGCAAAAACTGCATCTAGTTTATTAACAATTTTTTCTCTGATTTCCCCCGGAACTTGTTTCGAACGATTAAGAGCTGTATTCTTTAGAGCACCTTAATTAAGGAAGACCTTTTTAGTCAGTGATATCAGCTTATCAACATCTTTAAATTCCGAACGTACTTGTTCCGCTACACGGTGAAGACCATGGGCTAAACAAATAAGATGTATCATGCTCGGAAAAAATACCTCCAATGCTTTCCCATCTTTGAGCATGCAGGCTGCTGAATCCATTAATAAAAGAGGAAAATGATCAGTTTTTACACTGTCCAGCCAGAAAATACCTGAAACAAATAAGTAATTGTATATTAATTTTATTTATCATTTTATAAATTATACATTTACAATATTAAATAATTAAATAAGTAATTAATTATTTAATTGAATATTAAATAATAAGTTTAATTTTAACCGTATAGAGTCCCATTCCAATGTAGCAGCGATCAGTCGATCACAGAGATATGGTACTTACTAAGAGAATCATTAAGAAATCTAGCAATGGTTGCATGATTAGTTTTATCCAGAACCTTTGATGCAAGGAGATACGATTTAGATGGTTCATCTGAATCAAGCTTTCCGACAATAAAATTAGCTATGTATCTGCCTTCACAATCCATGGTTTCATCAACTGAACCCACACACAGCTGCTTCCAATATCTTCACGAATATTGTTTAGACACTGCAAGCAAGTAAGTAAATAAATAAACTAATTAAAATATAGCCTACACAGCGTTCAGTCTTGGATTTTATTAAATAATAAATTATTTAATAAAATCAATGAGAGCATTCCGATTTATAGCAGTCCTCAAGGTAATTTTTCCGCAATGTTGATTCATCCGGAA
Source organism: Mastigoproctus giganteus (assembly GCF_048544385.1). Taxonomy (NCBI): domain Eukaryota; kingdom Metazoa; phylum Arthropoda; class Arachnida; order Uropygi; family Thelyphonidae; genus Mastigoproctus; species Mastigoproctus giganteus. Next base: position 179,362,230 of record NC_143575.1, on the reverse strand, counting down.
TTTTTCGGGAGCAGTATTTTTCCAAGAAGCTTTTGAAGACCGGATTATTCACTTTGTTCCAAGGAATGTTTGCGGCAACCATTGCTTGGCATAAATGGTGGTTTTCTGCAGTAAGCAGCTGCTGTGTAGTATGCACCCCTGAAATTCTCTTTCTCCTTACTTTTGCTTCATGCAAAGCAGTAATGTTATGCTGTTGTAATTGGGATAATTTCGCACACAGAACCTTAAAAATGTATTTACGCATTTGTTTTAAGGTTATTATTATTTTCAGATTTATATGAAAAACTGTATGAAAAAACTAAACATGCATGAGCATTAAATTTGGAATGTCCGTATATCGAAGCATCCAAAAATAAAAATTATGATAGATCTATTACCAGGTAATTAATTAATTTACTTAAATAAACTAAATGCAACAAGGCATAATATTTAAGAGTTTAAGATTCTATATAATATCGGTGTAGATACACCATAGATAACTCTTAAATAACTACAATGGTACTGCGAATTAGTTCCTCTATATCTCGTAGTGTGCTCTTCCTTCAAAACGAGTTGCCCATGTATTGCACTACCTCGAATAAGTAACTAATAGAGAAGACTATTGTTACTTGTCTTACCACCACCACCCACCGATTAAAAGCTAACTAGCTTTGAAACCGTGCCATCTGGGTGGTGGTACTCACTGAGAATAGTTAACAATAGTCTTCTGTATTAGTGAAGTGTTACTTATTCAAGATAGTACAATACATGGGCAACTCATGAGGGAAGAGCACAATATGAGATACAGATGAAATGATGCCTTTCACATTACTATCGTAGTTGTTCTTTAACATTAGCATTAGCATTAGCATTAGTAGAGGCATTTGATGCAAGAAAGCAAGCTTATGCAGCATCAGCCAAAAAAAAAAAAAAAAAAAAAAGTAACATAAATAAATAAAAATAACCACTTCCACTTCACCCCTCTGTTCGTTCGAAATACCTGTCCAGCTGAGCCTTAAACTTATTTAGGCTATCAACTTCCACGACAAGGGATGGAAGTCTGTTCCACCCACCAACCACCCGCTGGCTAAAGGCAAATTTCCGCACATCTATCCTACATCTGTCTTTCCTCAATTTGAATTTATGCCCTCTCAGGTGATTTTTCTGAGCTAGAGGAAGAATCCCATCAGCATTGAGCATGCTCAAACCATTCAAGGCTTTGTACACCTCTATCAGATCACCCCGCTGGTGCCTAGTTTCCAGACACTGTAATTTGCAAAACTTAAGCCTTTCTTCGTAAGAGAACCCCTTTGTCCCATTCACCAATCTAGTTGCCCTTCTCTGTACTCGTTCCAGCAGCTCTACATCCTTCCTGAAATGAGGCCTCCAGGCCTGTATACAGTACTCTAGGTGTGGCCTGACCATTGCCTTATACAAGGGAATAATCACCTCCTTATCCCTGCTAGAAAAATTCCTATATATCATTGACAATACACCATGAGCTACTCTTGCAGCTCGTCTGCACTGCTCAGAGAACTTCATATCTGCCTGCACCACCACCCCCAGGTCCCTTTCATTCTCTACCACTGTCAGTGTAGTACCACAGAGTTGATACGTTGCTCTGGGGTTGCTGTTTCCCATATGTAGTACTTTACATTTGTCAATGTTAAACTTCATTTGCCACCTCGAAGCCCATCTGCTCAACCTTTCCAAATCCTGTTGCAGCAGCATAGTGTCAGTAGTGTCCTTGACAACCCTGCCAACCTTTGTATCGTCTGCAAACTTGGACATTAAGCCTGATATACCATCATCAATATCATTTATAAATACAGAAAACAATAAAGGCCCCAATACTGAACCCTGAGGGACTCCACTAATAACATTAGTCCACGATGAGCAGTGTCCATTGATTACCACTCTCTGTCTTCTCCCCCTCAACCACCCCTTTATCCATAGCAGCAACTTGCCTCCAATGCCACACTGCTCCAATTTGTGCAGCAGTCTTCCATGTGCAACAGTATCAAAAGCCTTTCTAAGATCCAAGTATATAATATCAAAGTTATTCCCTGCATCCAGTTCTTTTGTGACTGCATCATAGTATCCAATCAAATTGGTCAGGCAAGACTTCCCCTTAACAAAACCATGCTGTGTCCTAGCTATAACTGAAGTCTTGTCTAGATGATCCTGCAGTGCTTCTTTCACCAGTGCCTCCATTAATTTTCCGGGAACAGAAATAACGTTGGGATTTAGCCGTTCGTGCCTGCCCACACTGAAATGTGAAATGATTAAATGTAAATTCCCACGGTTTTTTAGAAATTTTAAGAGTTATCTATGGTGTATCTACACCGATATTATATATATTACTTAATTTACATACCTCTTTATTGCACTTGTTGCAATATATTATTTTTCCATCCATTTGGTATGTGTCTTTAGACTCTTCTTTAACAACAGAAGAAATCCATTTTCTAAAAAGCTTAATTTTGGCTTAATTTCGCCAACAGCTGAAGTTTCTACTGTATAAAATAAGTTGAACGAATAATTCGTTGAACTCAGTATAAGGCAAAACTATGGTAAAGTTTTAAATTACAGCTAAAATTACACTACGGTGTCGTTCTGAGTGACGAGCCATTCAGAATACTGTAACGTTGGGATTTAGCCGTTCGTGCCTGCCCACACTGAAATGTGAAATGATTAAATGTAAATTCCCACGGTTTTTTAGAAATATATTTTAAATCAATTTGATAAATAATTTGTCAGTTATTGTAAGATGAAATGTGAACATTTTATGTTGACGAGTATAAAATATGCTATTAAATTTTTTTGAAATTATGACCTACTGTGTAAAATATGATGAAATATGAAATTACAAACATGCTTGTAATTTCATATTTTATCATATTGAAACCGTGTAACATGGACTCTCGTTTCATGCCTTTATGTAAACGGAAAATGAATATGATAATACATAAAAATCCAAACCCTAATAATAAAATATAACTTAAGCAATCTAAAAGTAGGCGATAACTAGATATTTTTTTACTTCCAGTTGGAAATTATATACAGATGGAAATTGGACTTTTCATGGTATGTTCCTACATGCTGCTTCACGTTGAATTTTGGACATTCTGGTTTTGTAACGATGAATTAGCAACGACAATAATTACTGATGAAGTGATAGGAACATACTACAAAATGCCAGATTTCGAATGGAAATAAACCTATCTTTAGATCTTATATAAGTTAAGAGTGTTCGGGCATCTTTTAATAAATTCGATAGGTGATATTCGAAAGCAGTGTAGTGGGACAATAATTTAATGAGAAAAAGGACTATTAATATTAATAGTGACAAATGATGCAAGAAAGCAAGCTTATACGGCATTAGCCAAAAAAAAAAAAAAAAACTTCCCATATCACCTCTCTATCCTCTCTGATAGTTTTTCTAGTTCTTTTTTGAATTTAGTCGAATTACCCACTTTGATGACACCAGAAAGAAGTTTGTTCCAATAATCAGCTTAGATGGCCGATTGTTGGAATACTGGTCGAAGGCAAATTTCCACATATCTATCCTGCACCCAGCTGTCGATCCTCAATTTGAATTTATGTTCCCAGAGGTAGACTGGCCATAAGACTTTCTGGGGAAACCCCGGTGGGCCAGAGACAAATGGTGACTGGTGTGATTTTGGCCATAAACACTAGTATGAGGCCACTACAAGTTTTCCCCGGTAAGACTTTTTGAACTAGTCAGCCTCTGTATGCCCCAACTCATGTCTGAGAAGAGGAAGGATGACATTAGCATTCAGCTTATTGAATCTATTCATAGTTTTAAACACCTGAATCAAACCTCTTTGCATGTGCCTAGTCTCCAGATGCTGCAATTTGCATAACAAGCCTTTCTTGCTAATCTTGTTCACCCTTCTCCCCACCTGTTCCAAACTGAATGCTAATCTTAATTTGAATCTTAAACTTCAAATGCCACTTATCAGATTTGCCTAATGTTTCTAGATTTTACTGCAGTAACATACCCTATTACTGTCATAAACCACTTTGCCAATCTATCATCTGTAAACTTAGACATTAGGCCTGATATGACTTCGACAGTAGTATTAATAAATATTGAAAACAATGGGCCAAGCACTGAACCCTGAGGGACTCCACTAATAACATTACTGCAAAGAGAGCAGTGCCCATTGATATCCATTCTGGCATCTCCCCCTCAGCCATCCCTTTATCCATAGTAGTAACCTGCTCCTAATGCCATACAGCTCCAGTTTGTACAGCATTCTTTTGTGGGCAAAGTATCAAAAGCTTTTCTGAAATCTAAGTATATAATGACAGCATTATTTAATTATTTTAATTTAAACTATGAGATTGGTCAGTGCATTTGCATCATTTCTATAAAGCTGAATTTTTTAGATAAACTGAGGTTTGTACAGTGGAATCATTATTGTCCTCCTTATAGTGTCCTCCACAAATTGCCCTCCTTATACTACAAATAAGTAATACTTCTCCATTAAGGACTGCTGCTGTTACTTGTTTTCAGTTGATACCACCACCCAGACAGCACTGTTTCAAAGCTATTTGGCTTCTCATCAATGAGTGGGTAGATACCCAGAAGTATAGGGGTTGATGATCCAATTGCGATGATGCCACTGTACAAACTTTAGTTTTTCTAAAAAATTCGCCAATGGAGAAATGATGCAAATACGCTGACAAATCTCATAGTCTGAATTTTACATAGTTTGAGGCTTTCTGCCCTAAAATACCATTAGTCTAAGAAGAAGCACACCTTTTGGCATCTCATATTGTGAAACTAAGTCACAACTGAGTTTCAACCCAAATAGCTTTAAAACAGTACTGCCTGAAGAGATCCTTGCTTACTGAGAATAGAAAACAACAGTGTTACTTACCGAGATTTGAGGGATTTATGAGTGAACTACTGGAGTGAGTTTGAGGAGTAACTGCCCCTTCCATTTTTCAATGGCATTCCTTCTTCGTATCCTACTATCACTTTCCTCCACCCTTTCTATGTCTATGGACAGAGATATGGATGAGTGTTTATTATCCCATAGTCATACCCATAGCACAAACAGTGCTGTGTGGGGATCTGAATGGTGTCCATAGAGACTGATAATAAGTAAAAATAGTCTGCTTTATTTGGGAAGCAATTACTTATTCGAGGTATTGAGTGATTACCATGAGAGTGTGCGAGTGTTAACTTAGTAACTGCCCATTTCCTTTTCTGGAGCTTTCTTGGTATCAAGAACACTCTTGATACCAAGAAAATTAGAGAATTTTCTCATTCTCCGAATTCATGTTCAGGAGAATTCTTCTGACATCCTTCCACCAGAAGACCACAGGAGGCATTCAGTGGAGTGTGTTTAATATGGTAAAGAGGTGATTTACATGCAATCAATACACGAGTTGGAAAAATAAGTACAGGAGATTGCTTGATGACTTTCCAGCTTTGCAGCAATATTCCTTATTGTTGTAAGGATGTAATATCACCTTCTAAAACTGCATAAGAGTTGTTGCTTCTTTTCCATTGTAACAGCAGTAATGTGAGCAATAGTTCTTCTCAAATAATACTACTACTTAAATAATACTACTTAAAGGTGAAAATGGCCTTGATCCACAGATTTTCTTTTTCACTACTATTATTTTGATATGCTATTTTATATTATTATTTTAAATACTGAACAGTATTTTTTATATTATTTTGGAGTTTTATTATTGTTTTCGTTTTTTACTTTTCTGATTTTTTAAAATTTTTGTCTTTGTTTTTTACTTTTGAAATTTTTATTTAATAGTTATAAATAAAAACTGAACAAATATTCTAATCTTTGACTTATTTATTTTTGCAAATGAAAAAAGCTAGGTAACTATTTCTAGTTAATCGAAGAGTGTTCCGGTACTATTTTTTTAGCAATACACCTCTGTGTGAGAAGGCATAAATTCAAATTGAAGAAAGACTTGCAGAATAGATGTGCAGAAATCTGCCTTTAGCCAGCAAGTGGTTGATTGCTGGAACATACTTCCATCTGTTGTTGTGGAAGTTGATATCTTAAATAAATTCAAGGATCGAAAAATATTTCTTGACTGAATGTCTAAGAGTATGAAACAGGTTGTTTATGTATGGGTATAGCACTTCCATCATTTCTACTACCCAGGTAGTATGAATGCATCGTTTATTCATATCTCATATTGTGAATAACTTCACAATGAGTTGCCTAGGTATTGCATATTGCACTTCAAATGTGACACTTCTCTGGTAGAGAAGACTACTGTTACTTATTCTCAGATGGGCACCACCACCCAGATGGCACTGTTTCGAAGTTGGCTTCATCATCAGTGGGTGGGCAGGTACCAGCATCCCTCATATTGTGGAGTTATACTTCATAACTGGGTTGTCACTATTGCAACACCCATCCACTAATGATGAAGCCAACCAGCTTTAAAACGGTGCCGTCAGGGGGTGCTTTATGCTGCCTGGAGTTTCTGAGAACAGGTAACAACAGTCTTCCCCACTGGGGCAGCATTGCCTATTCGAGGAGTCTGAGTTTTTGAGTGGTGTGAGTTGGAATTAGTCCCTTTCATTCTTCTACACCGTTTCTTTTCTTCTTCCTCTCCTATAACTTTCTCTTTACTTTTTTGCTTTTCTAAGTCTAATAGCTACAAGTGGATAGTAGAATTATTATCCCATACATGTACAACTAGCTTCGAAACTGTGCCGTCTGGGTGATGGTACCCATCTGAGAATAAGTAACCAGTAGTCTTCTGTACCAGAGAAGTGTTACTTATTCAAAGTAGTGCAATACCTAGGCAGCTTGTTGTGAAGGTATTCACAATATTAGATATGAATAAACAATGCATTCATACTGCCTGGGTAGCAGAAATAATGGAAGTGCCATACCCATGCATAAACAACTTCTTTCAAATTCAAGGATGAACTGGACAAACTTTTGGAGCAAATCAATAGGTGAAATGGGCAGTTTTTTTTTTTGGCCGATGCAGTTATAAGCTTGCTTATGGCATCATATGCCACTACTAATGCATCCTACTTTTCTTCTAACTTTTATTGATGATCTTAGAAAACCACCTCTTACCATTCATTGCCCCCTGTGGTCTTCTGTCAAAAGAATTTTGAACGATCTAGATGCCAAGGAAGCTCCAGGTCCTGATGGTATTTATCCATTTGTTCTCAAAACCTGTGCTCCTGAGCTTTCTCCTGTTCTGTTTTGCCTTTTTAAACTCTTTTATTCCACTGATGTTTTTCTTTCTGCTTGGAAATTTTCTCATTCCAGCCAGTTCCTAAAAAGGGTAACCAATCTATTGCTTTGCACTTATTTCCACTCTTTCTAAGGTAATGGAGAAATCCATTAACTGCCAACTCATAAACTAACTAGAAGCCTTCCATCTGATCAATGATTACCAATTGTATACAATGTGTTGATCCACTGGTGATATACTGGCTTATGTTCCCCATCTATCAACAAATTCAATGGAATGTTTGGTGAAACTGAAGCAGTTGCTCTTGACATTTCAAAGGCTTTTTAACTTGTTTGTCATATAGGTCTTCCAAATAGGCTGCAGTCATATCAATTGCAACTCCTTTTTCTAAATGAAGTGTCCAGCTTTCTCTCTGACCGTTCACTGTGTGATTGTAGACAACTCTTGGTGTTCCCAAGGTTCATTTCTTTCTACCACTCTTTGCCTTTTGTTATTAATACCTTTTTCCATTGACAGGAAATCCTATTCATTGTTTTGTTGATGATAGCACATTGTATTCCACTTTCCAGTTTGAGAAACCTTACCCTACACAAATAGCTTCAACTTCTCAAATATCCATTACCAATTCCTTAAATGTTGATCTCCAGGTAGTTCTCCAGATGGACAAAGATAACTTAGTTAATTTCAATCCTTCTAAAACTCAATTTCCTCTTATATCCATAAAAAGGATTCTTCTGCTCCTATGCTTATCTTTGACAACAATCAAATTTCTTGGCAAGATCACATCTCTATTAGGGATTACCCTGACATCTAATGTTCCTTGGCATAAGCACAACAAAAATATTGCTTCCTTTGTATCTAAAATAACTGGGTTTTCTCTTTCGCTCTCAGTATTACTTTTCTTCCAAACAGTTACTCACTCTGTGGACATCTCGAATCTTGGAATGAGCATGTGCCAAGATGGTGCCGAAAATTTTAGATGAAGATCAGAAAATGAGAAGACTCCAAGTTTGTGAAGATGTTTTGAAAAAGATTGAAGTAAATCCAGATTTCTGAGTACTGCAGTTATTTCCAATGAAAGTTAGCTGTTACAGTTTGACCCAGAGACTAAAAGACAGTCAATACAATGGAAGACAAAACAATCTCACAGACCAAAAAAGCAAGAATGTAAATATCATGCTTTTTTGTTTTCTTCAATATGTGTGAAGAAATTAGGTATCAACTCAGCGTTCTGATGGGTATCTATGAGAGTTTGAAGTGTAGGGTAGATGCCCTCAAAGAAATTAATATGAAGGCCCATCAAGCTCTCAGCTGCCCAACTCAATGCCAGAGCTCACACCTGTGCATCAGGCAACATAGTAGCAGTCTCCAAGGCAGAATGCACTGGTCCCACAGGAGCTAGTTATTGTCTGTGGCTCTATTGTCAGGAAGACGGGGAATATATTATGCAAAAAGAATAGGTGGAACCAAACCAGGGTATGTCTCCCAGAATCAAAAGTTTATGATGTTGTAGAGGTAGAGCAAATATCATCTTTTAAGGGCACAAAAGATATAATATTGTTGTACACATTGTTGGCACTAATGACCTTAAGAGTAAGAGATCTGCAGATTTATTTAACAAGTACAGGTCAATGTGGAGAAAAAGTTGCTGGTTAGGATAAAATTTGAAAGTGTCAGCAATTCTGCCCAGACATGATAGGAGGGAGTATATAATGAGAGCCGTGTTAATCAATTCGGCCCTGGAGAGATTGTGCAAAGCTCATGGGGGCACAGCCGACCGGGCTAGCCGAGTGGGTAAAAGTACCTGCCCGGCAACCCAAAGGTCGCGGGTTCGATTCCTGCCTCGGGCTTGGATCAAAGTACTGCAAAAACCTTGGGAGGTGCAATATGGCCACAGAAGCCGATGCGCCAACAACTACCAAATCATGGGGGCACATTTTTTCAGCGTGGTCTGTACAGTACTTGCTAACAGGAGAGGCTGCTTCTACAGGAATGGGATACACTTAGAAAGAGCGTAAGATTATTTGCTAATGCTATTGAGGCAGTGTTAGGTGGGCCAGAGAACTGCTAGCTTGGGGGGGATTCACAGACAAAAAGATCAACAGTAGCTGCAGGCAGAGGTGAAAGTGATTCTTTCACTGCTTTTATTGGAGTCAGCATGAAACAAGTAAATACATGGGCTGTGTTAGGGAGAGTAAGAACAGGTGTGTGTATACTTGCATGTACACCAATGCTAGAATTGCTAAAATTAAAATTAAGAAACACAAAATCTAAGGAAGTGCATCCAGTTAACAGATGGTCAGTGCCAAGTTGAGTCAGTTTGGTGTGATGTAAGCACTGAGAAGGGGAAAATGAGAGTAGGAGTGTGTTATAGGCCTAATGACTCTGATGAGTACAATTAATAATTGTACAGAGAAATAGAGTGGGCCAGTAAATCAGAATGTCTTGTATTGGGGGATTTTAATTTTCCAGATATTGACTGGAACTTGTGGGTTGGTTACTTGCACACTACGAAGCCTTTTGTGGATTTATTGGTTGACTGTTTTCTATGCCAGCATGTTCGACAGGCAACCAGAGAAAGTAATACTCTTGATCTGATTATCAGCAGTGATTATTCGTGCATTAAGAATTTGCAGATAAAGGAACCACTGGGTGACCGTGATTACAGTGTATTGAAAAAAAAAGGCACCTGGGGTGGATGGAATCTATTCAGTTATATTGAAGGAAGCAGCGAGGGAAGTAAGCAAGCCCTTACCCATAATTATGAGAGCATTCTTAGATTCAGGGGAGGTTCACATGGACTGGAGATGTGCAAATGTATCCCCAGTTCACAAAGGGGATTCAAAGGGTAACACAAATAATTATAGACCTGTTAGTTTAACTTCTATTGTAAGGAAAATTATGGAGTCTGGTTAAAGAAGCATTGCAGGATCATCTAGACAAGACTGCAGCAATAGTTCAGACACAGCATGGGTTTGTTTAGAGGAGATCTTGTCTGACCAATTTGATTGGCTTCTATGATGTGGTCACAAAGGACTGGATGCAAAAAATTATTTTGATATCATATACTTGGATTTCAGGAAAGCTTTTGATACTGTTGCACGTGGAAGACTGCTGTACAAATTGGAGCAGTATGGCATTAAGGTTAAGTTGCTACAATGGATAAAGGGATGGTTGAGTGGGAGACAGCAGGTAGCGGTAATAAATGAACACTGCTCTTTGTGGACTGATGTTATTAGTGGAGTCCCCATGGTTTGGTGCAGGGCCCATTGTTGTTTTCTGTATTTATCGATGAAGGTATATCAGACTTAATGTCCAAGTTTGCAGATGATACAAAGGTTTGCAGGGTTGTTAATGACAGTAAAGACTGTATGCTACTGCAACAGGATATAAAATAGGCAGATGGGCTGGGAAGTGGCAACTAAAATTTAACATTAACAAATGCAAAGTACTGCATATAGGTAGCAGTAACCCAAGAAAAAAGTATCAACTGTGTGTTACTACACTCAGGGAAATGGAGAATGAAAAAGGGGATAATTGTGCAGTCAGATATGAAGGTCACTGAGCACTGCAGATGGATTGCCAGAGCAGGTCATGGAGTCTTGTCAATGATATATAGGAATTTTGCTAGCAGGGATAAGTCTCAAGATAGAATTTTTCTATCATGGCCTTCACACAAATTTCATCCTTTTACTATTGTTACAAAGTGCTACCATTGTCTGGGATATGGTTGTACTGCACAATTTTGTTCACACGAGTCCACATCCTGTGGGCATGTTTTTGCAGAGTGCTGCACAGAGAAGTGTGCAGTATCAATCATAAAAGGTGAAAGCACAACTACCAACATCCTGTCAGAGATGGTTCATGCCCTGAATATTTAAAAGCGCTAGATGCGGCACACCTAAGGACTGCCTATGAGTGACACAACTAATAGCCTTCTAAATACTGTATATTATAATCAAGATGTAAATAATTCTGATTCAATTTTGCCATATGTCTACTCATGTAATGGGAGAACCTCTCATCCAGTTCTGCAGGCTCTAGTACATTTGAAGATTATGCAAATTAATGGTCATCATTTCCAGGCAGTTACTGACGAGTTAAGGATTTCGGCAGAGGTTCATTCTGTGGACATTTGCAGAGGCATATGATACATAAAGCAAGCTTATGCAGCATCAGAAAAAAAAAAAAAACCAACTATTAAACTCGTCTATTCACTCCAAAATCTTATCCAGCAAAGCCTTAAATTTATTTAAGCTATCAACTTCCACAACAAGAGATGGAAGTCTGTTCTAGCAATCAACTACCCGCTGGCTAAAGGCAAATTTCTGCACATATATTCTACAACTATCTTTCCTTAGTTGGAATCCATGCTCCCCTCAGGTTCTTAATCTGAGCAAGAGGAAGAAACCCATTGGCATTGAGCTTGCTCAACCAATTCAAGGCCTTATACACCTCAATCAAATCACCTGGCATGTGCCTAGTCTCCAGGCACTGCAATTTGCAGAACTTAAGCCTATCTTGGTAAGAGCATCCATTTTCACCTTTTGAATCCCATTTGTGAATTGAGGATATATTTCCACACCTGTAGTCCATGGGGACCTCCCCTGAGTCTAAGGAAGCTCTCATAATTATGGCTTAGGGTTTGCTTACTTCCTTTGCTGCCTCCTTTAATATAACTGGATAGATCCCATTCACACCCCAGGTGCCTTCCTTATATTTAACTTCAACAAATTCTCCTCCACTTTGCTCTCAGTTATTACAAAATTACTTAGCTTCCTGTTAGAGTTTTATAAGCTTCTCGCATTCCCCTCCTTGAATACCTCGTGTGAATATAGGTGCAAAATACTCATTCAGTTTGAGCTACTGAGCATGATCATCAATAGTCAAACCATCTATGTTAAATGGACTAATCTGATTCATCCCTTTCCTTCTAGAGTTTACATAAGTAAAGAACTCTTTACTGTTTTTTTTTTGCATCCTTTGCCAAAGATTTCTCGTAATCTGCTTTTGCCTGCCTAGCCTCCTTCGTGACTTGATAGCAGACTAGCTTATATCTGCCATAGGCTTCTGTGTTGCGTGATAATTTATATGCATCTCATGCTTTTTTCTTCTCTGCCATGTGCCTCATTAGTTCATCTGATATCCATTTAGGTCTAAATCTTGAACAGTATTTCTTAGTTGGTGTGAAAAGCCCAGTAGCCTCCAAGATTAAGTCCCTGAAGACTTCCCATTTAGAATTCACCGTTGGTAACAAGTTGATCCCACTGTGTAGAATTTAAAAACTGTCTGAGACCACCATAAAATCCTTTATGAAAGCAAAAACCCTTCCCTTTTCCCCTGATAGTAGTAATATCTTTAAATAAATACCACATCAGTACACTGTGATAACTGTCACGCAGTGGTTCCTTTATCTGCAAATTCTTCTGCATGAATAATCACTGCTGATAATTAGATCAACAGTATTACTTCCTCTGGTTGCCTCTTGAACATGTTGCTGTAGAAAACAGTCATCCAATGTAAGCTCTAGTAGGAAGTGGATGAATCAGATTGCTGCACTTGATATCGATGGTTCAACTGTTGATGATCCTGCTCAGGTAGCTAACAAACTAAATGAGTATTTTGCATCTACATTCACACGCGAGGAGTTATTCAGGGAGGGGAATGCCAGAGGTGTATTAAACTCTGGCAGTGAGCTAGATGATTTTGTAATAACTGAGAGCAAAGTGGAGGAGAAATTATTGAAGATAAACATAAGAAAGGCACTTGGCGTGGATGGGATCTATCCAGTTATATTAAAGGAGGCAGCAAAGGAAGTAAGCAAACTGTTAGCCATAACCATGAGAGCTTTCTGGATTCAGGGGGTACCCGTGGACTGGAGATGTGCAAATGTGACCCCAATTCACAAAGGAGGATCAAAGGGCAACATGAGTAATTACAGACCTGTTAGTTTAACTTCTGTTCCGGGGAAATTAATGGAGGCACTGGTTAAAGAAGCACTGCAGGATCAACTAGACAAGACTTCAGTTATAGCTCGAACACAGCATGGTTTTGTTAAGGGGAAGTCTTGTCTGACCAATTTGATTGGATACTATGATGTGGTCACAAAGAAACTGGATGCAAAGAATAATTTTGATATCTTATATTTGGATCTTAGAAAGGCTTTTGATACTGTTACACATGGAAGACTGCTGCACAAATTGGAGCAGTGTGGCATTGGAGCAGGAAGATTGCTGGTATGGATAAAGGGATGGTTGAGTGGGAGACAGAGAGTGGTAATCAATGGACACTGCTCTTCGTGGGCGAATGTTATTAGTGCAGTCCACCAGTGTTCACTGTTTGCTGCATTGTTGTTTTCTTAATTTATTAATGATATCTATGATAGTATATCAGGCTTAATGTGTAAGTTTGCAGATGATACAAAGGTTGGCAGGGTTGTTATGACACTAATGACAGTACGCTATTTCAACAGGAACTAGAAAAGTTGAGCAGTGGGCTGAGAGGTGGCAAATGAAGTTTAACATTGGCAAATGTAAAGTACTACATATGGGAAGCAGTAACCCCACAGTAACGTATCAGCTATATGGTACACTGACGGTGGTAGAGAGCGAAAAGGAACTGGGGTTAATTGTGCAGTCAGATATGAAGTTTTCTGAGCAGTAGTTCATGGTGTCTTGTGAATGATATACAGGAATTTTTCTAGCAGGGATAAGGAGGTGATTATCCTCTTGTATAAGGCAGTGGGTAGGCCACACCTTGAGTACTCTATACAAGTCTGGAGGCCTCATTTTAAGAAGGATGTAGAGCTGCTGGAATGAGTACAGAGAAGTACATGCTTTCTTGCATCATATGCCTTTACTAGTGCTAGCGTTAATAAATCCACAAAAGTCTTGCTAGTGTGCAAGTGACCAACCCACAGGTTCCAGTTTTCCAGTCAATATCTGAAAAGTTACAATCCCCCATTATAAGACATTCTGATTTACTGGTCCACTCTATTTCTCTGCACAATTGCCTATTTTATTCATCAGATTCATTAGGCCTATAACGCACACCTACTCTCATTTTCCCTTTCCCAGTGCTTATTCACTCCATGCTTACTCAACTTTGCATTGTCCACCAATGTCAATTGGATGCACTTCCTTAAATTTTGTGTTTATTAACTAATAGCATAACCCCTCCTCCCTTCCTGTCCTGTCTCTTCTTTCTGTACACATCGTACTCCTCAAATTCCAATTCTGCACTGCTTATATCTGCGTGACACCCCATCACTGATATCCCAACAATATCCGCCTGTGATGTCTTGACCAGCACTTCAAACTCATCAGATTTATTAGCTATATTTCTAGCATAGGTGTAAATGCAAGTATACATGCACCTGTTCCTACTCTTAGTTACCCTAACACAGCCCGTGTATTTACTTGTTTCGCTCTGACTCCCAGCAGTCTTGGAAATCCCTAGCAACTTGCTTTCCAGGCTGCTGTTCATTCCAGTAGAATATTTGAATGACATAGTGGCTATTCAAGAGCCTTTTTGTGTACGTCTACACGAAGGACACTAAAATTTTGGGTTTTTCCTTGAGGACTAGGGTTTTATCCAGCCAGTGGATACAGATCCTAAATCTTGTGTGGTTGTTTTAAATTAGAATCTAAACATTACAGTTATTAATAGCTTGTGTAGCCAGTTTTCTACCCTTGTGTTATGGTCTCCTATTCTAATATTGAATTATACCTTATATCTTTATACTGCCCACCATCAGATGATTTGGATAAATTTTTGTTTTACCTGGAAAATGCCTTTAATCTTCCTGCTATATTTTAATCTCATCTGACATGAATGTTTAGCTCCTACAGTGATTTTTGTGGATTATGAACTCCTTGAGGAGTTTATAATTAGCTACAATCTCACCATTTTAAACAGGCCTCAAAATATCACTACTTACTCCAGTTTCACTGGTGAATCAAATATTGACTTAACTTTCATGAATTTACATTTTGATCTGATGGTTTCTGATTGAAGCATCAAACCTGACTGGTGTACAAGTGATCATCATGTGATCTTTTTCACGGTTTCATTCAAACCTATGTTACTTTCTGACTCCTTGCCTCTCCAGCCGGAACTAGTAAGATTCTCTTTGAAAAACATAAACTGGCCTGCTTTTGATTCTTCTATTCTTCGAGACTTCTCGGATACATCACCTAAATCATTGACATCCCTTTCAATTCCGGAACTTGTTGACAAAATTCAATAATTAAAGCTTCTTATCGATCTTCAAGAAAAAAGAAGATAATCTCTAGAACTTGCCTATTCCGGAACTTGTTGACAAAATTCAATAATTAAAGCTTCTTATCGATCTTCAAGAAAAAAGAAGATAATCTCTAGGACTTGCCTGTGGTGGACGCAGGAGCTATCCCGATTAAGAAAGAAAGTTCACAGTGCACGCTGTTTTTATCAGAAACATCAAGATTAGCCTCAGAATGATATAAGAGTATTCTACCAATGGTATGCAGACAGAAAAGAAATACGTTAAGGCTATTATTTCAACTAATTTTCTTTAAATTAATTATATTGCAACTCAGAAACAGGAAGCCTGGATGGCTTTTGTGCAATGCTCTGAGAATGCTGATCCTTGGGGCTTGCTGTATAAACTTTTGCACGAGAAAATGTTTACTCCAAATATATATGGATCTGTTTTGGCAGACTGGACTGAGCCATTAACTTGGACAGATAGTGTTAATGCTATACTAGACATTGTTTCTGGTGGATGGTGTGACCTCCGATTCTTTAGATCATTCACGGACTCTTGCTAACGCCAGTTATAGCGTTGATATCTAGAGAGCATTTTAATCTGCTTGAATTGAACACAGCTCTCCAAAAAATTAACATTGTCAAATATCCAGGCATGAATCTTGTTGAAAGTGCCTTTGTATTTTAAGACCTGAAATACTTCCATTTTTTGTTTAACGAATGCCTCAGGAGGGGTACTTTTCCAGAGGCTTGGAAAATCGCACTGGTCAAACTCATAAAAAAGCCTGGTAAACCATCATTTCATCTGTGGTCTTACAGACCGGTAGCACTCTTGGCAAACTTAGGAAAATTACTGGAACATCTTATGGCTATCTGTCTACACATCCTATCACAACTACAGGATTTAATATCTCCAAACCAATATGGTTTTTATCCTGGCAGGTCCTGTGAGGATGCATTGGTAGACCTGGTTGTTCATCTGGAAAATTCAACTTATAAATGTTTTAGCTATATATATTGACTTTGAGGATGCTTTCGATTCCCTTTGGTGGGTAAGTGCCCTCAAATGCCTTCGTATTGCTAAGTGTCCTCTATAACTATACCTCCTTTTCCGTAGCTGTTTTGACAATAGAGCAATAACCATAAAATATAAATTCGATCAAGTTTTTAGGCAGGTCTCGCGTGGGTATCCCCAGGGATCTATCTTGGGACCCCTTGTCTGGAACATGGTCCTGCAGCAGTGGATTTCTAGAACCTTTGAAAATGCTAAGATTATAGCCTACGCTGATGATTTAACTATCCTTGTCAGTGGCAATTCTCAGTCTAAGTTGGAATCTTTTGTCAGTAGTACACTTCAGGACCTATATGAATAGACTCTTCTTAACAAGCTAAATATTAGGCCTCAGAAGTCAAAGATGATGGTATTCGGAGGAAATTTAAATATCTTTCGTCCTCCAAGTTAAAATCAGTAATGTTCGTCTTCCTTTTGTCACAGAAACTAAAATGCTTGGAGTAACAATATACCGACAGCTAAATTTTATGATACACGTTACTAACTTGACAGTTAAAATCAAGAACTTTGCCAGAGTGTTAATAAGAATTTCAAGAGCTAAGTTTGGGGGTGCTTTCGAGAAGGACGTTAAAAATTTATAATAATGCAGTATTTATCCCAATGGCTACCTACGTCACCAGGACCTGGTTTCACATGGCATTAATTGTTAGAATCAGAAACAAGTTATATTCATTGCAGAGAACAATTTTATTATCTGTAGTTAGAGCATGTTGTACAGTGTTGACCCCTGCCTTACAAGTCTTAACTGGAGTTTTGTCCTTAGACCCACATTTGATCTTTAAATGATTCTTACAGGTTAAAGAAGCAAATCCTGACAGAGTTTATGGGAATCACTATTGACTGTCAACAGGATATCAAGTGTGAAAAAAAGAGAATTTGGAATGAATTGTTTAATAAGTGGCAGACCCACTGGGACACAACCTCTTTAGGATTGGTGACAAGATGTTTCTTCCCCAAAGTGACTTTTCTTCATGATAGAAAAGTAGTCTTGGCTTTCCATCAATCTATTCACTTCTTACCACAGGACATGGATCATTAAATCAGCAACTCTTCAGGTTCAGTTTGGCTACCACAGATTTATGTCTTTGCAGTGAGGCAGAGTTGAGATCACTTACTATAGGCTGCCGTAGCCTAGTGGTCAGGCGCGCAGGTGCATAAGTACACGTGCCTTGAGTGACCGGGGTTCAAGCCCATGACTGCTGAATACGGTGCTGTTTCTTGTATTCTGCCTAACTTGTGAACTCCTCTGACCGTTTGGTCGTCCCGGAGTATAAACAGAAAATTTATTTTTATTTTTACTATATTCATGTGCTAACTACGAGGATCAGAGAAGAACTCTCACAAATTATTGAGTTCTAGAGCCTGGCCAGGAATCTTTGCTTATCCAGAATGCTGAGATTTTTTCAGGCATTTCAAACTTTTGCCAGAGAGGTTTTTGAGAAAAGACAGCAGCTGTTATATACGGCTTCGTTTTCTACTGGATCATCGAATACCGGGATCTCTACTTCATAATTGTTCACATAGTCTTTAAATGGGACCTCGGTTAAGACTTCATTTGATACTGATTGTAACCTCATTTCTCTTAATTTTGTAAATAATGTATAACCGAACAATTTTTCTCCCTCTGGAGTGAACCCCCAGATTTATCTAGCCCACCTTTTGGCAACATCAGGTTGATCAGCGTCTTGAATTGAGCAGCATCAACACTATTGAACTGGTTCACCTTGTGGTGTTGACAAGTACCCAGAATCATCTCTCCAAGTGATTGATACTCCTGGGTAGCCAAGAGGCCAGAACAGAACACACATATAATACACACAAACCTACATTACCCACATATCTGGCCCTTTTCCAGTGGTGCCGACCGGGCTAGCCGGGTGGGTAAAGTGCCTGCCTAGCAACCCAAAGGTCGTGGGTTCGAATCCTGCCTCGGGCTTGGATCTTTCTATAGATATATCCATGGACACTGTTCTTCTGAATTGGCTTCTGTAATTCCTCCTCTCTCTTCCAAGGCACTTTGAACATGTGCCATCACAGTCCAGCATTCTTTTATTGTCCAACTTCAAACTCACAGAACAATTTTCTTCTTCCTCATTTATTCCTTCAACTCCCATTTTGTGGAATACCTCCATTCACACATATTTCCTCAAAATTACAATTACACAAATTCAAGTCTAATGTCAACAGATATCTTCTTTCATCTTCTCAACTCATGCACAGTACTAAGTACTATAGGTTCTAATACCTTTTGTGTTTGGAGCTTTTCATTAAAAAAAGAAAAATACAATTTATATTTATATTCAACTATGATTATCATATTAAGATAGTATATCTGTATGTATACAAATATAAGTTGGAAGTTTTGAATCTTTTAGATCTCACCATCCTTATCTCAGGGAATAGTAGTTTGTGGAGAAGCATCAGAATCTGATGAAGAAACAGGACTAGGGACACCTTCTGGATCCCAGACATCAGGTGATATGTTTAGCACATTTTATAAACAAAACAAAAAAAAAAAAAAAAAAAAGGCAAAAATAATTAGTATGGTTATGAGACACTCCATAATTTTCAAACTTTGTTTTAAATCCCTATCTTTGATTGAAAATTAGTGCAGTGGAACTACAGCTTCCTTGCAGATTCCTATTATTCTCTTCACTGGAAATTTCTTAAGGATAGTGAGTACTCAGTTCTTAATTTGCTGAGGACAAGCTTTCATGTGATACTAGTTTGATGTGATATATATGGATCTAATATATTTTTGCTCTAATGTTGGAGAGCCAAGTCTAAATAAGAACAAATTAATATTTAAAAGCATTCACAAACAAAGTATTTCTTTTTACAAAAACTTCAAAATTCCCCAAAGAAACTTGCTTCACAGAGCCACTGCCAACAGAAACTCATTACCTGTAGCCCACACACATTTAGGAAATTCAGCAGTGTTGGTCTATACAAGAACTAAATGTTACAGGCTATGTGCATTCATGAGCATAAGAAAGGGTTAATGAAATGGAAACTAAGTTGATCTTTAGGCTGAAAATCTTGTCATTTTGTGTTTTAATTAGCATTAGTACAGGCATATGATGCAAGAAACCAATCCTATACAGCTCATACCAGAGGAGGAAAAAAAAAAAAAAAAAAACTTCCCAATTTACCCATCCATTCTCTCCAAATGTGTTAGTTCTGCCTTGAATTTATTTAAGCTGTCAACTTCCACAACAACAGATGGAAGTTTGTTCCAGCAATTAACCACCTGCTAGGTAAAGGCAAATTTCTGCACATTTATTCCACAACTGTCTTTCCTCAATTTGAATTTATGTCCCCTCAGGCAATTAATCTGGACAAGAGGAGGAATCCCATCAGCATTGAGCTTGCTCAAACCATTCAAGGCCTTGTACACCTCAATCAGATCACCTCGCATAGGTGCCTAGTCTCCAGACACTGCAATTTGCAGAAATTCAGCCTTTCTTTTTAAGAGCAACCCTTTGTTCTATTCACTAATCTTGTTGCCCTTCTCTGTACTCGTTCCAGCAGCTCTACATCCTTCTTAAAATAAGGCTTCCAGACCTGTATATAGTACTCAAGGTGTGGCCTGACCATAGCCTTATACAAGGGTATAATACATCCTTATCCCTACTAGAAAAATTCCTGTATATCATTGACAAAACACCATGAGCTACTCTTGCAGATTGTCTGCACTTCTCAGAAAACTTCATATCTGCCTGCACAATTATCCCCAGGTCCTTTTTATTCTCTACCATTGTCAGTGTAGTACCACAGAATTGATACGTCACTCTGGGGTTGCTGCTTTCCATATGTAGTACTTTACATTTGTCAATGTTAAACTTTAGTTGCCACCTCTCAGCCCATTTGCTCAATTTTTCTAGATCCTGTTGCAGTAGGGCACTGTCATTAAGAACCCTGCCAATCTTCTACAAACTTAAACATTAAGCCTGATTATACTGTCATCAATATCATTAATGAATACAGAAAACAATGGGCCCCACACCAAACTCTGGGGTACTCCTCCTAATAATATTAGTCCACGAAGAGCAGTGTCCACTGATTACCACTCTCTGTCTTCTCTCACTCAACCATCCCTTTATCCATAGCAGCAACTTGCCCGTAATGTCATACTGCTGCAATTTGTACAGCAGTTTTCCATGTGCAACAGTATCAAAAGCTTTCGTAAAATAATGATGGAATTAGCATAAAATTTAGTTATCTTTTTGTGTGATATAACTTGACAAATCATTGAGTGTAAAATTTGCAGACTTTCCCCGCTTCAGCCTAGAGGTAACTCTGCCCTTAAAAAAATGTTATTATTTTATTATTAACAATAAAACATTAACCACATATCAGAAAAATGACTATATTACCATGTCTCAGTTAAAGGAGCTGAAGGCCAGAACATACAACATCCCAGCACTTTT
The DNA here is from genome assembly GCF_048544385.1 of Mastigoproctus giganteus. Taxonomy (NCBI): domain Eukaryota; kingdom Metazoa; phylum Arthropoda; class Arachnida; order Uropygi; family Thelyphonidae; genus Mastigoproctus; species Mastigoproctus giganteus. Next base: position 179,341,275 of record NC_143575.1, on the reverse strand, counting down.
TTGTCAGGTAAAGCTGCATAAAACCAGATTTCCTATTTGTCCCATCATTTCTTATAGGAACTTGGCATTTTTATCCTTAGCCCACATATGTATATAGTATTATAAAAATCTTTAGACAGGCGATACAATTTGGGATAAAAAAAACTACAATACATTATTTAATAACCTGAAGGACTATAGGCTCAGCGATAAAGGTAATTTATTCTCAGTGGATGTTGCTTCATTATATACAAATGTAAACATTGAATACACATTAGATATTCTTTGGGATATATTAAATAATAACTCTGTACTGATTAATGACCATATCACCTTTCGAGACAAAGTATACAAACTAATTTGTGGTTTGCCGATGGTATTGAGTCTAAGCGGCTTAATATCAGAGGTCTGCCTCTCAATGATTGAGCATATACATTTGATGCTTTTTTACTCCATATCACATATGTGGGAGGTATTTAGACAATGTTTTTATTATTATTATATTTGTTATTACTGATAGTTACACTATTCAAGACATTTTGCATTTGTTTAATAATATTCATTAAACAAATCTATTATATGTAATAAAATATATATACAGTATTATATTAGACTCAATTTTACGTTGGAAAGGGAAAATACTGAAACAAATCATTAAATTTTCTAAATTTCATGCTTACTTGAGACGCAAATGATGAAGTCCAATTTAACATCTATTGTAAACCAACAAACACTTGTATGAGTCTGCATTGTAACAGCTATCACCCATTCACCTACAAAAGGTCTATTATTTTTAATCAATTTCTCAATACCTATAAATATTCAACGACGGATTCTGCTTTAAACTCGGTAATATAGATATTAACCAGCAGATTCTTAAACAGGGGTTACCCCCTTGCTACAATAAACCGAATTAAGGTACAAACTAAGGATAGGATACAAAAAAAAAAAAAAACTACACCAACCACAATAGTAACATCAAAAAATACTTTTTTTCTGTCCCATTCATTGGACAGTGGCACAAACAGCGTAACACTCTTTAAAGATAACGAATTTAAAATTGTGGCTGGACCAATATGGAAATTACACACTATACTGAACAATCACTCAGTCCTTTCCCCTTTCACAACACAAATCAACGACCTGGTATACATTTCTTGCAGTGATTGCAACTCGTCTTATCAGGGCTCGACGCAGTGTATGATGGATGTGAGAGTAAAACAGCACTCATCCTCAGTCTGTGCTTATCATTCAGCAGCCACAGAATTGGCCTTTCATGCCATTAATGACAACTATACATTTTTATTCCAGTAGGCCAAAATACTTAATGTCAAATGTAATTATACTAGACTATTAATTGCAGAAACCATCGAAATTAAATTACATGAGAATTCTATTAACGTTCACCACCCATATCTAATCTCCGATTCATGGTCGTTTCCATGCATGTGCAAAGACAAATAATCTTGCTATTTAAGATCCAGGCTCTCACATACTCTGTAATTTCCATTCCTGTGATCAATACGTATGGTCAAAAAGTCCTGTCAGCTTCAGGAAGCTTCACTTTTTTATTTTTTAAATTAATTTTTGAATTGTTTTCGATTTATTACTGTAATCATTTTGCATTAATTTTATATTCATTTTAATTTCTGGAAAGTGTAATACAGAGGTGTTCTACATACCATATTGAGGTAAATTTCTCTTATTCCTCTACAAATATAAAAGATCTATTAATGTTAATGTTAGCTATATGGTGCAGCAGAAGCCTGAAGCTTCTGCTGCACCAGCCAAAAAATAAGCAGTAAGTAAATAAATAAATGTGATCATCATTTGTATATAAAACATTTCTTTTAAGTATTTTTTTTCATTTCCCCTTGGAAAGGTATAACACTTTTGATGGTTAAACATGTTTCTCAACAGTACAAGTTTTATATATTTTCCCCTTAATATTTGTCATGTTTTATATATTTTCTGCGTGTTCAATGTTTCATTAATAATTAATGAAGATTAGTAAAGGAGTGGTATTTTTATTTCAATACAGTAGTTGAAGTAATTAGATAAAAAATGCTACTTTGCATTCTGTTTAGCTGCCTTGGAAACAGTGTTTCTTTCAGGCTTGGGCTTATGCTCATTTTAGAAATTTCTTCATTATCTACAAGTCATAGCAGTAAAATTACTAATACATGTATTGTTTTTATTTGAATAACATCACCAAAATAGGTAACTCTGTCATTCACCTCTTTTGCCTTACAGATTTTAAAAATAACAAATTTGCCTATTTTGGTAATATTATTCAGTTAAAAACAATATTAGTAATTTTAAGTCAACTTGTGGATAATGAAGTTGTTTACAAAATGAGCATAAGCCCAATTCCATTGCTGTCAAATGAAGGAACATATTGTTCCTGTAACACTCAAACAGAAAAAGAGAATGTGCAGAAGCATTTATTCTTTTAAAAAATGGAATATGCTATACTTTTAAGAACTCTATTAATTACTCTCTAATTAATAGAATTCTTTTTTTTCCCTTTATAGAAAAGCAAGAGGTATGAAATATAAATGCATTCACTGTCACCTGTCGGAATGAAGGCAATTCATTCCGACACCATTTGGAAAAAAAAAAAACCTGGGTTTGTCTAGATGGAAAGGAGAAAGCTTTGTGGGGGGTTTCATACTTTTCATACCATGACTGAGTCAGTTGCTCTCTACCAAGGGTGCAGAACAAAAAAAAAAAAGTGTCCTGTCTTAGTAATCCTGGTTTGTATCCAACAATCTTTTTCTTTCAACTGGATGAAAGAGCACTTGGCACATATTTGTTTATGTTGAGTACTTTTTTGAGCACTGTGACTGGAAAGCCAAATGATGAAAAATGAGTTGGCTTGTCACATTGGGTTGCATGCAATGAAACTTTGGTGATTATATACCTTGCAGAAGAATATTACTAAGACTACAAATGTAATTATTAGTGGTGAATGTATTTGGAAGACTTTAGGTTGTGATTGTTCAAAGGCAGTGTGAATATTTACCCCAGGGGCTCACATCTGGTGAGTATGGGCTTGGCAAACTCTGAGTTGGATATCATCATTCTTCTCTTTCCTGCTTTCTTGGTGATTCCCTTCTACTTCTGACACACTCTCTCTCTCTCAGAGTAATGTGGGAATTTTTTTTTTGGCTAGTGCAGCATAAGCCTCAGGCTTCCTTGCACCATATGGCTAATATTTTTATAAGAATTATAAGACCAGTGTTTTCTTCCTGTTATTGAGATTTTGTAGTAAATGACTTACCTTTTGTTTTGTCTAGATGTAAGTTGTGGCCAAATGAAACTGGTAATATAGATTATATAGGGTGTTTTTTATTCATCTGAAGGAGATAAAATATTGTTTAGAAACAGAAATTCATACCTAAACTGTATTTAGTAGTGATGGGAAATTCATGCAGCAACATGTTCAGTGTGCCCTCCACATTTATCAATAATGTATTACAACTGGATTGTGAAGTTGGACATAATATGCCCCCAGTGTTTTTTTTCTCACACAGAAAAAATTTCACCTTCAGTTGTGTTTCTTCAGTGCGTGGATTTTTCTGAAACAGTATCTTTGGGAACTCCAGAGATAAATATGACATGAGTTTAAATCAAGTAACATTGGATGTCACACCAGTCCTTTGTCATATGCTACAGGTTAATGAATAAGAAACCATCTCATTGTCAAACTTTTATCCAGGAACTCCTGCAGTATTTAGTGTTGACAACCAAATCTTTCTGTACAGAGTAATGATGTTTTGTACAAAAAAATTTGAAGCTTGCAAAGAAAAGAAATAGTATGATAAATAAAAAATCACCCTGTGTAAGAAAGCATTTTAAAAACTCGTTTGGGATAAAAATTAGTAACATATTATTAAATAATAAGTATAAATTATTAATAAAAAAAAATTAAAACTGCATTGACATGTGTTGCAGATAATAATTTACGCCTAGAGGGAGAAGAAATTTTAAAAATCCGTTTTTGTTTTCCAGGTAGTGATTATTCATTTGCAGATCGATATTTATCTAGAGAAAGTGAAGAGAGATCAGATTATTCCAAATTTGAAGAAAGAATTAAATATAGCACGTAAGGGGAAGAACAGTTCCTATTTAGATTTTTTTTAAATGTATATTGTCTTGTATATATTTTATTCAGGTTATATTTTATTCAAAAGCTTAACATTTTTAAATCAATATTAAATCATTCTCTAGAGTTTTCTTCTGCTCCTCCTACACCTTCTTGGAACAGTTGTTATTGTTTTATATAATTTATTATATACATTTTTTACATTTTGACTGGACATGATATGCATATCTTCAAAAGTAATCTTAAAAATTTTGAATTTTATTCTCTTAAACTACAGTCACTTTAAATGCTGAATGAAAATAATTCCATGTTCTGTTGGCCTTTACAATATAGGATACTAGTAGTTAAGTATATACAAAAGAAACTAAAACAATTAATTGTTTAATATAGCAGTTTATGTCCTGCTATACAAGTATTGTAGAAAAACATCATTGTTTGCAGGGATTATATTCCTGAAAGTGTCTGGGAACTTCAAAGTTAAAGACCTGTGGGAAAAGAGGGGGCTTAGAGGGGAACAGGTATCCTGTGTGTGTTATCAGACACTCAGCCTAAAACACTGATGGATCCAATATCTCTCTATTACAGAAGATTTAGGAGAAGTCCGGTTGGCCTGCTTCCCTAAAATCCACTCATGCACACCTTCTCGATGGTAAGCCCTGTTACGTGACTTAGGTGGCAACAAACGTGTAGAATGGTTCTCTTCAAGACGCCTGGTCAGCGTGAAGAGGAAAAGACCAAACCCTCCAGCATATGACAGCACAACAAAACAAATGGCCCTCAGTCCCCAGCAGCTTTCACTCCCCCTCTTACGGCAGCAAGAGGATCAGAGTGGAATTAGAGGGTGCTAATAATCTCTGGGTATGACCAGGCTGCCATGCACGGAAACTGAACTTGACCTGTTTTAACATAAGATCACTCATCGGTGAAGACAGGATATTAGAGCCGGAAAAGGAATTAGAAAATGTGAATTGGAATATCATCGGTTTGGCTGAAACAAGAAGAAGAAATGAATCACCTATACGTTTATCAAGTTGAAATCTGCTGTACACCAATGGAAACAGTGAAAGGAGTGAAGGTGGAGTTGGGTTTCTGGTCCATAAAGATTTTAAAAACAACATTTTGGAATTCAAAAGCACATCACCAAGAGTGTCAAGACTAATACTCAAGATTTCTAAGAGATACAAGCTAAAGGTTATAATGATTTATGCACCAACATCGAGCCATGATGATGAAGAGGTTGAAGAAATGTACACTGAAATTGAGAGTCTTCTAGATGAGTAGAAAACCCACTACACTATTATTATGGGGGACTTTAATGCTAAGGTTGGAAAAAGGCAAAACAGCGCAGAAAGAGGAACTATAGGAAATTTTGGAATTGGTGAAAGAAATAAAAGAGGTGAAAGACTTGTGGAATTTGCAGAATCTCAAGGACTGTCAGTAATGAACACTTTTTTCAAGAAAAGGGTGAACAGAAAGTGGACATGGAAGAGTCCAAATGGATTAACAACTAATGAAATCGACTTCATCCTCACTAACAGAAGATATATTGTGAATGATGTTACCATCCTGAATAAGGTAAATGTTGGAAGTGATCACAGAATGGTAAGATGTACACTTGATATAGATGTAGGAAAGGAAAGGAAAAAACTGACTCTAGTAAATAATACAAAGGTCTTTGAAATAACAGAAGAGGAGAAAAGGCAGTATGTACTGGAACTTAAGAACAAGTTTGAGCTTCTACAGACTGCTCAGGACCAAGATATCGACGAGGAATATTACAACTTTCTGAAAGTGATAAAGCCCAAGAAACCTATAGGGAAAAAGAAATCCAAAGAAGAAAAAATTAGTCAAGAAACACTTGTCATGATGAACCAAAGACGACAAATGAAGAGCAAGAAAAACACTGACGGGGAGAAAATTGAGTATACTGAGTTATGCAAAGCCATTAAAAAGAGACTCGGAGAGGACATAAGAAGATTTAACACAAGAAAAGTAGAACAAGCATTAAGGGAAAACAAAGGATTTAAATCAGCAGCCATGAGCAGTAATACAGAAAGACAAATGATACTGAAACTGAAGAATAGCAATGGTGTACTTATAAACAGCATAATTCAAATAGCAGAAGACTACTATAGAGAATTATACAAGGAGCGAGGGAATGATGCCAGCAGTGAGGAAGATGGATTGCAAAGTAGCAACACATACGACATACCTGATATTCTTCCTGATGAGGTAGAACATGCATTGAAGAAAATGAAGAATCAGAAAGCCCTGGGGGAAGATGAAATTACTGTAGAGTTGTTAAAATTGGGAAGAAGAGACATAACACAAAAACTGGCAAGGCTCTTCACAAAGTGCATTAGAAAAGGTGTGACACCTAAGCAGTGGAAAAATGCAATCATAGTTTTGCTGCATAAGAAAGGAAATAAATCAGAAATTGGAAATTATAGACCAATTAGCTTGTTATCCCACATCTACAAGTTGTTCACAAGGGTCATTACTAACAGATTAGAAAGAATACTTAATGAGAATCAACCGAAAGAGCAAGCTGGCTTTAGGACAGGATTCTCAACTATGGATCACCTTCACATAATATCACAGCTAATGGAGAAAGAAAATGAATATTAAACACCATTATGCCTGGCATTTGTGGATTATGAAAAGACATTTGACTCCATACAGCATAAGGCAATGTTTCGGGCACTAGAAAGACAAGGCATAGATACCCCACATATTATGATTTTGAAGAAAATATATGAGAGTGCTACCTCCTTTATTAGACTAGACAAAGACAGTAGGAAATTTAAAATCGAGAAAGGAGTTCGACAAGGAGACACAATATCTCCGAAGCTCTTTACTGCTGCCCTTGAGGAAACTTTCAGAAGATTAGACTGGTTGCAGAAAGGAGTCAATGTGAACGGAGAGTACCTAAACCAAAATACCATTTGCAGATGACATTGTGGTCATAAGCCATGATCCCAAAGAATTAGAGGGAAATCTTAATCAGTTATGCACAGTTAGTAAGGATTTAGGACTAAAGATGAATATGGCTAAAACAAAAGTAATGATGAACAAGTATGCCACAGAAAGGGAAATAATGATTGAAGGAGCAGTAATTGAAAAGGTGGAGTCATATACTTATCTGGGACAAAGTTATTAGCTGTAATAATGATAAATGGCTGGAAGTCAAGAGAAGAATAAATTTTGGATGGATAGCATTCAGGAAATATAGTCACATACTGAAGAGCAATATCCCAGTTTGTCTGAAACGTAAAATAATGAATCAATGTATACTCCCCACCATGACTTATGGAAGTGAAACTTGGGCCCTCACCAAAAGAATGGAAGAGAAGCTAAGAACTACACAGCAAAGAATGGAAGAATTATATTGGGAATCAGACTGTAAGATAAGAAGAGAAACACATGGATTAGGCAGCAAACTGAAGTAAAGGACATTCTTATCAAAACTAAAGAACTAAAATGGTCTTGGGCAGGACACATAGCCCGAAGACATGATGACAGATGGACTAAAAAAATAACAAAATGGTACCCAAGAGGAGCTAGAAGAAATCCTGGAACACAAAGGCGGAGATGGATAGATGAAATTCATGAGTTTGTGGGCAGTAAATGGATGGCGAGTGCTCAAAACAGAAGGAACTGGAAAGTTGCTGGAGAGGCCTTCATCCTGCAGTGGATTGAAAATGGCTAATGATGATGATGAGAAAAGAGGAGTGAGTTCTCAGAAAAATGTTTTAATTGTTTAACTGTTGATTATTTTTTACCATCAAAACTCTATAGTCATTTTTAAAATTCAAACAGCCATAGCTCTGTAAGTGTTTAGAATCATACCAGTTTGGCATGAACTCTTTTTGCCTAAAACCACTCAAGAACTCGATCCCTGAAATTTGGCAGATTCTTCTGAGACAATTTATTTTTAATACCATATTGATGTATTTTATGCATACTGCACGTCATTGATTCTACTTGGTACACTGTGTAGCAATCTGGAGGGTAGCTGATTGCGAAGGATTTTGGTTTAAATTAACTTAACATTCCCAGAAATCAACAAAGAAAATTAGTCCTGTTCTTGCTCGGTAACAGAAAAATCAGTGTTACAAGGTGAAACAGATGATAGGAATAAAAAATACAGTTAGTTCCCTACTTTTGAGTTAATTCGTCCCTGGCATGCGCTCGTAAAATGAAAACTTGTAAAGCGGTAATTTATTTCCCATAGACATAATGTTAAAAACAGGGGTTACGTTCTCAGCAATGAAATTAGTTAGCTAATTAGTTTATGCTTAAACAATGATTGGTTATCCAAAGAAATAAAAACATAGCCTGTAAAATCAATCAAATTATAATAATAAAGAAATTATTTATGACTTACAAATGTTAAAGAATGTTCATTCTTCATCATCATTGACTAAATCAGTGGTTTTCAACCGGGGCTGCCGCAGCACACTAGGGTGTCGCAACAACATTCTTGAGGTGCCATGTAATTTCTTTCTGTTTAAGTTACTTAGTTATTTTTATTTTTTTTTTGAAATTTATACATTTATTTCGTTATAAAAAGGTGTACAGTATCCATTGTACCATCTTTTTAATTTTGTGGTGATCTATAATTGATCTTTATTTAGTACCTCAATATAAAGAATAAAATTTTGATATAGGTATATATTAAAAGGCCTAGGGGTGCCGTGAAAAAATTACTGGGACACTAAGGGCGCTATGAACCGAGAAAGTTTGGGAACCTCTGGACTAAATGCACACTCGTTGATTGCTCATTGTTGGCTTGGCACTCATTGGTTTGTTGTCTCGGCACTTGTTGTTGGTTTGTTGGAGCACAAGGAGTCATCTTCAGAAATGTGTCAAGAGGCCTTTGTTTCCAAGACAGTCTTCTCTTTTCTTTATTTGTAAAATAATAAGAGGAGTTTACCTCAGTATAGTATGTAGAACACTTCCGTATGATACTCTCCAGAAATTAAAACGAAAAAATCAAAAAACTTACATTAGAGTAAAAAATAATTAAAAACTAATTTAACACAATTAAAAATCAATTTAACTCAATTAAAAATATTAAAAAGAATCTATTGAAAATATAAAAAACGATTTTCCTTCCTTCTTAAATAGAGGTTATTCCCTTGCCACAATAAACCGAATTAGGGTACAGGCTAAGGATAGGATACAAAGGAAGGAAAATCATTTTGTATATTTTCGTTAGATTCTTTTTAATATTTTTAATTGCGTTAAATTGATTTTAATTGTGTTAAATTGATTTTTAATTATTTTTTACTCTAATGTAAGTTTTTCGATTTTTTTTCGTTTTAATTTCTGGAAAGTATCATACAGAAGTGTTCTATGTACTATATTGAGCTGTAATGCTCAATACGTTCTACATATCAATGTAGAACGTATTGAGCATTACAGCTCTGATTCATACTATCTCTTTTCTTTATAAATTTCACAATAGCATGCATAAGCATATTTTTTTAAATCTGTGGCAACTTTCCTAGTACACTAATTTTAATATTTGACTTGAAAATCTCAATTGCTTTTTCTATATGTTAAAAAGCTTTGTTAGCCCCTTGAGAGTGAAGGAACAAACAGGAGTTTCAGCTGTTAAATCTTCTTCACATTTTGCCATTTCAAAGAGGTCTTCATTTGTGAGCTCTCTATTGTGCTTGAAGCAGATCAGTTGCATCAGTTGTAGAAACGTCAAGCTGCAATTGGTTAACAATAGTAACGACTGCTTCTGTTTCTTTTTGTGTGATCTCTGCTGGTACTTGAAATCCTTCAAAATTATCAATAAACAGTTTATTCCAAACTCCCTTCATGTTCTTCTCTGTAATTTTGTCCCAGGTTCATTGTATTATTTTAATTGCATCTAAAATATGGAATTCTTTTCAAAATTCTTTGAGTTGGACCTCCTTCCTTATCTGTTGCATTAATTAGCATATCAAATGTCTCCCAAAGATAATGCGCTTTAAAAGTTGAAATCACGCCCTGGTCTGTTGGCTGCAAAAGTGATGTCGTATTTGGTGGCAAAAAAATTATTTTAACATTAGGGTGGTGACATTGCAGAAATTGTGGGTGGCCAGGTGCATCTAAAATCAGAATCACCCGAAAAGGAATATTTTTATCTTCACAATATTGTTTCACTTCAGATAATTCTGAAAATTTATTTATATTTTATGTATGATTAAAGATTTCAGTGAAGGGAAAACACATTTCAACATAATAATATAAAAACCCACACAATTCCAGCTATTGGTATTTTCGCAAATGTAATACCATCGAGTTTACCACCCGTTTATAATTGATTGCGCTAACAGAAAAGCCCAATAAACCGGAAAGTGCAAATTGTTTTATGGTCGTCACCTCCAGAAATGTGCTTTAGAAAAATATCACAAAGGTGTCCAGAATTCATTCTTATAGCAGAACATATGATAACGACGAAAGTGTAGTGATTTTAATGATTTGAATTGGTAATAGCTTAGTTATATAACGAAAATTTCAACTTCTGAGATTTTGGAATGAATAACCAAAAAAAAACTATGTTATTGGGTTCACATTAGGATATTTTCACGATCCGATGGTGCCTCTGGAACCGATTAATATCGTAAAGTGGGTGCACTGTATTGTATAGCTACGAGCATCATTTGAAATGTGGTATTTATGAATGTTTAACATTCATTTTTTGCAATTAATGTTCATATTTTTGATTTTGTTGATGCTTGATACTTGAAAAAAAAAAAAAAAAAAAAAACCTTTTAAACACGGGAACGCTTAAAGGGAGAACTGCCTGTACTTAAAAAAATCTAAAAGCCATTTTCATTATGTTCACAGGATACTCCCCCCCCTTTACCATTTTCATAATTTATAGCTTTGAATATGTATTTCCTATTGGTGAAAAGTCATACAGTTGTCTATAGGTAGCTTATCAGCAATAAAATCATCCAGAAAATTCATTAATTGACAGGCATCTTTCAGCCAATGAATACAAAGCTATGATAAAGTTTCCTGTGTAAATGACAATTTCCCCTAGTTAGCACAGTTGTTACAATCACCATTCTTTCACACCATGTAGTAAAGGCCTGTTTTCAAATCCTGTCGAGATGGGAGGAACTCTTATCAGTGTCTCACTCCCACCTCACTTAGTGCTCCTTGTGTTGTTTGTTTTATCTCCTGTAAACTGATTTTTTCATCCAGCAAACAAGCAAACTCACATCTGGTGAGTATGGGCTTGGCACACCCAGGGTCCTGAGCTGGATATCATCATTCTTCTCTTCTTGGTGATTCCCTTTTTTCTCTCTCTCTCTCTCTCTCTCTCTCTCTCAGGGTAACTCGGGAAATTTTATTTTATTTATTTATTTTTTTTGGCTGGTGCAGCATAAGCCTCAGGCTTCCTTGCACCATATAGCTAATAATAATAATGATAATACAAACAATTCCGAACACAATATATTAATGTCTTGGCACTTAAGCTATAACTGCCAAGCAAAGCTAGATTCATTGAATGATTGAACACCTGCTCAAGGATAGGTGGCCGCCTCCGTAGCCAGGTGGGCAGGAGCAGCAATGCGTAGTACACGCTTCTTGATTAGACCGGGGTTCGAGCCCATCACCACCAAATACGGAGAATGCGGAAAGGTCAGGGAATGACTACCGCATATCCCCGGAGCAATATGGCCTTAGTTGCTAATGCTCCTAAAAACCAAATAAACAAACAACAACAACAACAACAAGGATAGGTAAAGTGTGAGCCACAAAGAGTCAAAGTAGCTGCATGAGGTTCATAAAATAGTTTCAAAAACTAACTAAATGTAAACAAATCAGTGCACAGTAAAGCTGTGACCTACAAGGTTGCCCCGACATCAGGCGCAAGGGTGCAGAAGCACATGTGCTTTGAGTGGATGCAAATACATGTGACTGCAAAATACAGCTAATGATTGTATTCATTTTCAAAATAATTAATGTAGACTTTTTTTGAGTTAGTGGTCATGCTGAAATATAAGCAAGAACTTTTTTTTTTAAGTAGTTATTTAAAAAAATAAATACTTTTGTAACATAGTACATTTCCTACTTTGAATTTTAGAAGTGTATATTATGAGATGTATGATGCTTATATGTGTTGATATATAATTATAAGTGTTTATATAATAAGTAGACAATAATCCTGTGGTTCTCAGTTGGGGGTATCTTGAGTAGTACCAAGGTGTTACCTCAGGTGATTCATCCAAAATGGCAGATTTTCATATGCTTAGTTTTTAGTAAATTATTTATCAGCTAATTGTGAAATGTTACTGATTTTACCATGTATTTATTTCTGATACCCTAGAATTTATCGTGTTTTGTCCAGCTATCCTAGTGCTAAAGTGAACTCGTGTAATTTTTCCATATATCACTTGTCAGTTCATGTGTAGTTTTGTCTACTTTAGCCCTTAACAGTTTTTGCCATCCTAAGTGTAACTTCTAGTCGACAAAAGGATGTTGTGTTGTTGTTTACAAAAATTTATTTTGTAACTAATGTACTGCACTTGACAAACAGGAGCCATATTTCCTTCTAGAGGTAGCTGTTTGTAGTGTTCCACCGAAATACTTTTACTGCATTTCCAGGTGAGGGAAGAAACTGGATTTTTATAGTAATTATCCATTGATGAGTCCTGTTGTTGATACAAATATTACCAGGCAACTGAATATTCAACCTAAACGGAACCTAAATTCAACCTCTTAGAAATACAGATGTACAGTAGATACGAGTCCCAGAAATGCTTTGTGCTGGAGCGATGTGGTAGTTTTCTGTGTAACTATTTTTAATATTTATTTCACACCATCCAGTCATGGATAAATTTTTAGTAAGAGGAACAAAGACAGATTCTACAGAGAGAACAGCAAATCCTGAGAAAAGATGCAAAGATAAGTTGAGAACACCTCAATGTGACAGACCAGGTGGCAATAATCATGACCATTCACCAAGTCTGTCTACAAGCAAATCAGCACCACATAAGAACCAAAATTTTAAAAAAAGACGACAACGTTATCAAAATGAATGTTTTAAATATAGCTTCTGTAATTGTGGTAATGAGCAGAATATGTGAACAGAAACTCAGCAAAAATATGTGAAGCCCTTTATGTCGATGGGACATTATGAAAGAAATCGAGACTTGAATGGAAGCCTACTGCTTATTTTGAAGAGAAAAAGAATTGTTACATAAAAAACACTTCATTGGTGAAATCTATAATTGTTAACAGAAGAATTATTAGATGCCTCACTGAGAGTCAGCTATCACATTGCTTGTCAAGGAGAGGCCCACAATACTGTTAGTGAAAATTTGATAATGTCATGCACTATTGACCTGTGCGGAACAATATTTAGATCCAGTGAAACAGCAAAAATAAAACAGGTACTGCTCTCCAATGACACTGTAACTTATCCAGCTATATTAAAGGAGGCAGCAAAGGAAGTAAGCAAACCCTTAGCCATAATTATGAGCGCTTCCTTGGACTCGGGGGAGGTACCCATGGACTGGAGATGTGCAAATGTGATCCCAATTCACAAAGGAGGATCAAAGGGTGACACAAGTAATTATAGATCTGTTAGTTTAACTTCTGTTCCAGGGAAATTAATGGAGACACTGGTTAAAGGAGCACTGCAGATAATCTAGACAAGACTTTAGTTGTGGCTCGGACACAGCATGGTTTTGTTAAGGGGAAGTCTTGTCTGACCGATTTAATTCGATACTATGATGTGATCACAAAGGAACTGGATGCAGGGAATAACTTTGATATCATATATTTGGATCTTAGAAAAACTTTTGATACTGTTGCACATGGAAGACTGCTGCACAAATTGGAGCAGTGTGGTATTGGAGGCAAATTGCTGGTATGGATAAAGGGATGGTTGAGTGGGAGAAGACAGAGAGTGGTAATCAATGGACTGCTCTTCGTGGACTAATGTTATAAGTGGAGTCCCTCAGAATTCAGTGTTGGGTCCATTGTTGTTTTCTGTATTTATAAATGATATTGATAATGGTATATCAGGCTTAATATACAAGTTTGTAGACGATACGAAGGTTGGCAGGGTTGTTAACTACACTAATGACAGTACGCTGCTGCAACAGATCTAGAAAAGTTGAAGAGATGGGCTGAGAGGTGGCAAATGAAGTTTAATTTTGACAAATGTGAATTACTACATATGGGAAGCAGTAGTAGTAGTAGTGGCATGTGATGCAAGAAAGCAAATGTATGAGCTTATGTAGCATCAGCCAAAAAAAAAAAAAAATCACACCATTCCCTCCAAATGCCTGTCCAGTTCCTCCTTAAATTTATTCAACCTATCAACTTCCACAACGACAGATGGAAGTTTGTTCCAGCAATTAACCACCCGCTGGCTAAATGCAAATTTCCGCACATCTATTCTACATCTGTCTTTTCTTAATTTGAATTTATGCCCCCTTAGATTCGTAATCTGATCAAGTGGAAGGATCCCATCAGAATTCAGCGTACTCAACCCATTCAAGGCCTTATATATCTCAATCAGATCACCGCGCAGGTGCCTAGTCTCCAGCCACTGCAATTTGCAGAACTTAAGCCTCTGTTGGTAAGAGGATCCCTTCATTCCCCTCACCAATCTTGTTGCCCTTCTCTGTACATGCTCAAGTAAATTTACATCCTTCCTAAAATGAGGCCTCCAGACCTGTACACAGTACTCAAGGTGTGGCCTGACCATTGCCTTATACAGAGGGATAATCACCTCCTTTTCCCTGCTAGCAAAATTCCTATATATCATTGACAAAACCCCATGACCTGCTCTGGCAGCCTGTCTGCATTGCTCAGAAAACTTCATATCTGCCTGCACAATTACTCCCAGGTCTTTTTCATTTTCTACCACCTTAAGTGTAGTACCACACAGTTGGTACGTTTCTCTGGGGTTACTTCTACCCATATGTAGTACTTTGCATTTGTCAAGGTTAAACTTCAGTTGCCACTTCTTAGCCCATCTGCCCAAATTATCTAGATCCTGTTGCAGTAGCACACTGCCATTACTGTCATTAACAACCCTGCCAACCTTTGTATCATCTGCAAACTTCGACATTAAGCCTGATATACCTTCATCAATATCATTGATAAATATACAAAACAACAGTGGACCTAACACCGAACCCTGTGGGACTCCACTAATAACATTAGTCCAAGAAGAGCAGCACCCATTGATTACCACCCTCTGTCTTCTAGCACTTAACCATCCTTTTATCCATTGTAGCAACTTACCCTTAATACCATTCTGCTCCAATTTGTACAATAGTCTTCCATGCGCAACAGTGTCAAAAGCTTTCCTGAAATCCAAATATATGATATCAAAATTATTTTTCGCATCCAGTTCCTTTGTAACCACATCATAATATCCTATCAAATTTGTCAGACAAGACTTTCCCTTAACAAACCCATGCTGTGTCTGAATTATTGCTGCAGTCTTGTCTAGATGATCCTGCAATGCATCTTTAACCAGTGACTCCATTATTTTACCCGGAACAGAAGTTAAACTAACTGGTCTGTAATTACTCGTGTCACCCTTCGATCCCCCTTTGTGAATTGGGGATACATTTGCACATCTCCAGTCCGTGGGAACCTCCCTGAGTCCAAGGATGCTCTCATAATTATGGCTAAGGGTTTGCTTAGTTGCTTTGCCGCCTCCTTTAATATAACTGGATAGATCCCATCCACCCCAGGTGCTTTTCTTACGTTTAACTTCAACAATTTCTCTTCCACTTTGCTCTCGGTTATTACAAAATCATTAAGTATCTTGCTACAATTGATAACCTTCTGCCATTTTCAAACCTTAATAATTCCTCACGTGTGAATGTAGATGCAAAATACTCATTCTGCAGCAGCATGGGTGTGTGTTTCTCACACCCAGACCAAAATTCCCCACAGTCTTTTCTTCCCTTCTGTCTCCAACTACCGCATTCCAATCTCCCATAATTATCATTTTGTCTCTTGACCTGGTTTTCCATATTAATTCCTCCAACTGTTCATATGTATGTCTCTTCAACTAATTCATCACCACTATTTGAGGCTAGCATATAAACTTGTATAATTACCATGTCGACTGGATTTGCTGCAAATCTGACTATGATAAGTCTGTCCCAACGATTCCACATCTACTAGTGCTCTCATGAATCTTCTTATCTTAATTATTGTCACCCCCCCCCACCATTCGCCACTACTTCCAGAGTGCACAAATTTATAGACTCCACTTACAAATTTGCTCACTTCACAATGGCGGCAAAATTCAAACGTTCTTATCGATACAACACAGTGCTGGAAGAAGTCTACTGTGGTTTATTAAGCAATTATAAAGGCCAGGTAAAGAACAAATACACTAAATTAATCAGAATTACAAATAAATACTACACTGCTAATTTTAAATCAAAAGTTAGAGGAAAAACAATTTTAAATCAATAAATATAGTTCCACTTAGCAGCTCCCAAAAAAACATCTAGTCCAGTGGTTCCCAATCTTTTGTCACTAAAGTCACACTTTAAGTTAAAAGACGAATATTAGCGGTGCACAGAAATAGTGATTGCCATCAAACTCAGTGTAATTTTTCTTAATCTCTCCCCATACTTGAAAATGGTTGTAGCACTCCGATTGGAAACAACTGATCTAGTCAATAGCCTCTTCGACAGGAATTGCAGCTGTTATCCATAAGAATGGGGGCCCAACATGGTATTAGGAAGGTGGTCATAATACAGTGATCACTCAGTAAGTATATATACCTCATGGCCCACACACTAAAAACATATAATATACATACATAATCTGGAAAGGGTTAACATCCTTTTCCAGAATATTCATGTCTGTCATGAATATTCTGGAATTATGACGGTATAAAATAAAAATAAAATAATGCCAGCAGTACGGCAAGACAAGAGCGAAAGAACAAAATTAAACCTAATTTTAAATCAAGCAGGGGGGGGGAAGAGAGGGGTCTGTTTGGTGATATTTCACATAAATTTGGACCTGGTGCCCGTCAGAGGGGGCGCCGTTAAATTTCTATTTAATTGGCTCTTAAATTTCAAAGAATTATTATTCGTTCATTTAGATTTTCTAAATTAATTTAAGTTTCTGCTGCAATATTTTTACTCTTTTTACCCCTCTCTTCCCTCCCTGCTTGATTTAAAATTAAGTTTAATTTTGTCCTTTCGCTCGTCTTGCCGTACTGCTGGCATTATTTTATTTTTATTTTATACCTTATTTTAATTTATATGATTATATTTCAAGCATCATGTAGAGGAATATGCTTTTTGCTGCCCCTGATGTATGCTGTACCCTCCTTTTTATTTTTATTATGAAATATTTCGTTTTTCCAACTATTTTAACATTATTTAAATATATATATATATATATATATAAATAATTTTTTTTATTTTCCTTGGTTGGATTAATATTTTAAATCTGGTGTCAGTGTTTGCCCAGGTCGGATCAATGAAATTATTCTTGTGAGTGTGAAATCCTTTATTCCACACTACACCTTAAAATCTCATCATTTAACTAAACCATGGTTTTCTAATAAATGTGCTAATACTATTCAAGATAAGAATGTTGCATATTTCAATTGGCTTGCATCCAAATCTCCATTGCCTGGAGATTTGGATGCAAGTATATCATTTACTGCCTGATAGAGCTCATAACAGTGTAAAGCACTTTTTAATGTGTCCAAATTAGATACTGAACAGGGTGAGAGTAGAAAATTTGCTTCTTATCCAAATGGTAATTAAGCACTCTGGTCTCTTGCCAAAGCTCTTGGCCAGAAATTTTGCCCATCACTGCTCCCACCACTGTTAAAACCTGATGGTTCTATTGCTGCCTCAGCTAAAGATAAATCCAACTCACTTTTCCTCTAACTCTTATATTGATGATCTTGGTAAACCAAGATCATCAATATAAGAAGAATGTCAGAAGAATTTTGAACACCCTTGATGCCAAGAAAGCTCTGTGTCCAGATAGTTTCTCCATGTGTTCTTGAAACCTGTGCTCCTGAGCTTACTCCTGTTCTATGTTGCCTTTTTACGCTTTCTTATTCCACTGGTGGTTTCCCATCTGCTTAGAAATTTGCTCATATCTGGCCAATTCCTAAAAAGGGTGATATCCCTTTCATCGGATTATTGTCCCATTTCACTTACTTCTTCTTTCTAAAATAATGGAGAAATCCATTAACTGCCAACTCCTGAAATATCTAGGAACTTTCCATCTAATCAGTGATTGCCAATATGGATTCAGTCATTTTTGATTCATTGGTGATATACTGGCTTATGTTACCTATCTTTAGACAATTTCAATGGAAAAGTTTGGTGAAACTCAAACAGTTGCTCTTGACATTTCAAAAGGCTTTTGATCATGTTCTTCTTAAAGGTCTTCTTAATAAGCTTCCATCTTATGGACAGCCAACTGCTTTTTGTAATTAGGTATCCAGTTTTCTCTCTGACTGCTCACTGTGGGCTCGCTATGTATAGACAGCTCTCTGTTTTCTGACTCCACTAATTTTGGTAATTCCAAGATTTATTTCTTTCTCTTCTCACTTTTTACCTCTTGTATATTAATCACCTTCTTCCACTGACTGGAAACTTTATCCCTAGTTTTGCTGATGATAGCACATTGTATTCCACCTTCCAGTTTCAGAAATCTTCTCCTTCATAAACAGCAGTTTGTTTAGAGTATACTCAAACTTCTCGAATATCTACAAAAAAAAATTCCTTAAATTCTGATCTCCATGTGATTGTACAATGGCGACAAAGATAACTTAATTTAAATCTTTGTAAAACTTGGTCCTGTCTTATCCTGCAAAAAGCAGTCTTTTGCTCCATTGTGTATCTTGGATAACACTCAGATTTCTAGATTACCCTGACTTCTAATCTCTCTTGGCATAAGCATATCACAAATATTGCTTCCTCTGCATCTAAAAAACTGTTTTCTCTTTTGCTTGCAGCATTACTTTACTTCTAAACTATTACTTACTCTGTACCAATCTCAAATCCTTCCTACCATGGACAGATTTGATTTATTGTTCTCACCTTTAGGGTGGTCCTCCCTCCCCAGACATCTCTCTCAGACTTCTATCCTCCATTCAAAAAGAGTGCAATCAGGTTATTTAATGGCCCATCTCTTTACAAAATCTCTCTACACTGTCTCCTAGAGTTCTGTTTCTGCTGTATGCCATTTCTATTGATACTTCCATGGGCACTATTCTTTTCAATTGGCATCTATAATTATCTCTCTCTCTCTCTCTCTCTCTCTCTCTCTCCCTCCCTCCCTCCCAAACCAGTTCAACACCAACCCATTTCAGGGGAAAAAAACAACCTTCCTCTGTGTGTATTTCCTGAAAATTACATTCTACAGAAGTTAATGCTGTGTGCACATAGCTGTCATCTGTCTTCTCAGCCTTCAACTCATAAACAGAACTAAGTATTGTAGTTCCTAATATACCCTTTGTATTTTCATTAAAAAAAAAATAATAAATACATCTTTAGGCACAAAAATATACAGAAAGAACACACATATAGGTAAATTCTTACATTACCACTCACACCACCCTCTATATATCAAAAAAGCAGTTCTATACAACCAAATATACAACACTGTAAAATATAGTAACACACAAACAGACCTATCTGTAGAATTGTAATACCTCACCAAAAAATTCATCGACAGAAAATACCCATTACAACTAATAAAAGAAACCATCACCAAAGTCCATAATAACACTAATAACCCAAGCAAAATTAATAACCATGTGAATAAGAATAAGATACATAAACCCCTTATCGCCCTCCCATATCATCAACAATATGCTAGAAGACTTCAACAGATTTTTAAAAATACAGATATCAAATTAATATTCACATCTTATAACAAATTAAGTTCCAAATACAAGACAACACATGAGTATGGGACACAAGATCATAACAACATCATATATCTGATCAGATTGCCAAGCATGTTACATAGGCAGTACAACAGCAAAATTCGGAACATCAAAAATTTCTAACACGCGTGCATACTACCACTTTAATAGTTTCAAATCTAATTTAGCAAGTACAGAACTAACACAACACATCCAATCTTATAATCATAACCCACTCATTGATTCAGCCATCACAGAAGTCAAATTACATTCCAGCTATAAAATCCTTCAAAACGAAGCCCTCATCATTGAGTGGTTTAAGCGCCATACATCACTTAACGTATTAAACAAAAGGATTCCCGCCAACTTCTCCATTTGGAATTTAGCACGTATTAAGTTTCTACGTGCACTGAAATGCATTTCGGGAACCCAACCCATATATAACACACTCGCGCGCTCTCTTCCCCCCACTATAGCTAACTGAAGAAGATTTCGAAAATCGCTCGTGCGCAGTTATTAGCTTTTATCTTTCTTCATTTAATTTAATTTAATTAGGCAACCATAGAATGGAAGGTGCACTTTCCTTTCTTAGCAAAATTTTTAAAACCCATAACTTAGTTCTTAAATCCGTAATCCCCGTAAGTTATTAGAATCCTATAACCACTATGTATGTGGTAAAACTTTCCACCAACTAAGCGGATTACTATGAGGTGAGTGCTGAAAAATTAAGCTAAGCTATACATACGATCTAGTTATTACATTACAGCACATAAGGACTCCTTAAAAATCAAGAGTCAAAAAAAAAAATAATAATCAAATTAAACAAGTGAATTTTCCCAGAGAATATTCTTGTTATTCTGGGCAGCAACTACACCTTATTTTTGCAAGACTCCGTGCTTTCCTGGGTGAATATTCATGCTTTGTTAATTTGAAATTGTTTTTTGCAGTTTCATTGTTTTGTCTACTTTGGTTTATGGAATAATTACTTTGTAAGTAGAAACTCTTGAAGTGTGATAAAAAGTGATGAAAAAAAGTATTTAATCTGATGAATTATTAAATTTCTATACATATGATTGTAAATATGATTGCTGTTCTAAATTACTTCATTTCTAATACCTGTTGCTTTGTGTGATATAGGATTACTGCGCCATGTTATTGAGTCACATGAAATAAAATTAATAAATCAGTTCTCTGCCATTAGCTTGTAAAATAGCCTGCTTGTCATCTGTTTCATGCTGCATGTAAATTTTTTTTTTTTTAATTGAACATATGTGCCATGTTTGATTTTGTTTTGATTGTTATTTGTTTCATCACAATTTAAAAAAAAAAGACATAATATTATTAATTAAGGAAAGTAGGAAATTTTTAATGTTAATGTACATTTCTTTTTTTTTTCAGCCTCTTGCACAAGAAATTAAGTAAGCAAAATTTTATCTATTTATCTTATAATTAAATGTAAAAATTCATTAATTAAAAAAAAAAATTACATTGTATAGGATAACCAAAGAGTGTTCAGTAATATAATTGAATTTTTTGAAGATTTTGAAAATTCTTCATTTCAAAAGCACCATGTGCATTATATCTTAAATTTTGTTTTCTTAAAGCAGGAAATTATTTTAAAATAGTTGAGATGAGTTTAGTTTCAATGATTTTTCAATATTTGGTGAAGTTCATACTATATCAGTGAAAAATGGGAAAGCAGGTTAATTATCACTGGTTTACAGTGTATCTGGGGTTTGAGTAAAAGTATGTGGCCATTATTTATGCAAGTTTACTGATTACTAAACCAAAGTCCGTTTGTTTCTATCACGTAAAGATTCATGAACAAAATATTACCTAGGTATTATACGCAAATGTGTACATAACTATAGTTTCTGTAATGGTTTACAAGTTTTATGCCACTATATTCGTAATCAGTATCAAATATTTGCCTCAACAGATTGTGTATGTTTAACCCGTAACTACACACACTGCAAGGTAGCCGACCTTGACCCAGGAAGTAGACAGCCCCCACACCGCTCTTCCAGCCCATCTGTGATTCCCAGAATTTTATTTTCTGAGTGGTCTGGGAGACTCCTGTGTGTAGTTATGGGTTAAACTTGTCTGAGCATGCACTCACTTGTTTGTACAGTCAACTCAACCACAGACCCTATATAAGTGGCACATCCCTTATGCAGTCACAGTACTCCTGTAAAAACTATCATGAGTTCTCATTGTGTGTTAGTTTTATTTTAGTATGGCAACCAGAAAGTGTATAAACAGTCCCGATATGTTTTGTTACATATGTGGTTGTTTTGTTCCTGTAAAGCAGAGGCGAAATATTACCGATTTTGTAAAAAAAATTGTATTATGCATCATCATCATCATCAGCCATTTTCAATCCACTGCAGGATGAAGGCCTCTCCAGCAACTTTCCAGTTCCTTCTGTTTTGAGCACTGGCCATCCATTTACTACCCAAAAACTCATGAATTTCATCTATCCATCTCCGCCTTTGTCTTCCAGGTTTTCTTCTAGCTCCTCTTGGGTACCATTCTGTTATTTTCTTAGTCCATCTGTCATCATGTCTTCGAGC
Organism: Mastigoproctus giganteus; assembly: GCF_048544385.1. Classification (NCBI taxonomy): domain Eukaryota; kingdom Metazoa; phylum Arthropoda; class Arachnida; order Uropygi; family Thelyphonidae; genus Mastigoproctus; species Mastigoproctus giganteus. The sequence goes on along the minus strand of NC_143575.1, from coordinate 179,318,711 downwards.
TATGTGTCCTGCCCAAGACCATTTTAGTTCTTTAGTTTTGATAAGAATGTCCTTTACTTGAGTTTGCTGCCTAATCCATGTGTTTCTCTTCTTATCTAACAGTCTTATTCCCAATATAATTCGTTCCATTCTTCGCTGTGTAGTTCTTAGCTTCTCTTCCATTCTTTTGGTGAGTGCCCAAGTTTCACTTCCATAAGTCATGGTGGGGAGTATACATTGATTCATTATTTTACGTTTCAAACAAACTGGGATATTGCTCTTCAGTATGTGACTATATTTCCTGAATGCTATCCATCCAAAATTTATTCTTCTCTTGACTTCCAGCCATTTATCATTATTACAGCTAATAACTTGACCCAGATAAGTGTATGACTCCACCTTTTCAATTACAGCTCCTTCAATCATTATTTCCCTTTCCGTGGCATACTTGTTCATCATTACTTTTGTTTTAGCCATATTCATCTTTAGTCCAAAATCCTTACTAACTGTGCATAACTGATTAAGATTTTCCTCTAATTCTTTGGGATCGTGGCTTATGACCACAATGTCATCTGCAAATCGTAAATGGTTTAGGTACTCTCCGTTCACATTGACTCCTTTCTGCAACCAGTCTAATCTTCTGAAAGCTTCCTCAAGGGCAGCAGTAAACAGCTTCGGAGATATTGTGTCTCCTTGTCGAACTCCTTTCTCGATTTTAAATTTGCTACTGTCTTTGTCTAGTCTAATAAAGGGTGTAGCACTCTCATATATTTTCTTCAAAATCATAATATATGGAGTATCTATACATTGTTTTTCCAGTGCCCGAAACATTGCCTTATGCTGTATGGAGTCAAATGCCTTTTCATAATCCACAAATGCCAGGCATAATGGTGTTTTATATTCATTTGCTTTCTCCATTAGCTGTGATATTACGTGAAGGTGATCCATAGTTGAGAATCCTGTCCTAAAGCCAGCTTGCTCTTTCGGTTGATTCTCATCAAGTATTCTTTCTAATCTGTTAGTAATGACCCTTGTGAACAACTTGTAGATATGGGATAACAAATCTCCTTTCTTATGCAGCAAAACTATGATTGCATTATTCCACTGCTTAAGCATCACACCTTTTCTAATGCACTTTGTGAAGAGCCTTGCCAGTTTTTGTGTTATGTCTCTTCCTCCCAATTTTAACAACTCTACAGTAACTTCATCTTTCCCCGGGGCTTTCTGATTCTTCATTTTCTTCAATGCATGTTCTACCTCATCAGGAAGAAAATCGGGTATGTCGTATGTGTTGCTACTTTGCAATCCATGTTCCCCACTGCTGGTATCATTCCCTCGCTCCTTGTATAATTCTCTATAGTAGTCTTCTGCTATTTGAATTATGCCTTCTCTGCTGTTTATAAGTACATTATCGCTATTCTTCAGTTTCAGTATCATTTGTCTTTCTGTATTACTGCTCATGGCTGCTGATTTAAATCCTTTATTTTCCCTTAATGCTTGTTCTACCTTTCTTGTGTTAAATCTTCTTATGTCCTCTCTGAGTCTTTTTCTAATGGCTTTGCATAACTCAGTATACTCAATTTTCTCCCTGTCAGTGTTTTTCTTGCTCTTCATTTGTCGTCTTTGGTTCATCATGACAAGTGTTTCTTGGCTAATTTTTTCTTCTTTGGATTTCTGTTTCCCTATAGGTTTCTTGGGCTTTATCACTTTCAGAAAGTTGTAATATTCCTCGTCGATATCTTGGTCCTGAGCAGTCTGCAGAAGCTCAAACTTGTTCTTAAGTTCCAGTACATACTGCCTTTTCTCCTCTTCTGTTATTTCAAAGACCTTTGTATTATTTACTAGAGTCAGTTTTTTCCTTTCCTTTCCTACATCTATATCAAGTGTACATCTTACCATTCTGTGATCACTTCCAACATTTACCTTATTCAGGACGGTAACATCATTCACAATATATCTTCTGTTAGTGAGGATGAAGTCAATTTCATTAGTTGTTAATCCATTTGGACTCTTCCATGTCCACTTTCTGTTCACCCTTTTCTTGAAAAAAGTGTTCATTACTGACAGTCCTTGAGATTCTGCAAATTCCACAAGTCTTTCACCTCTTTTATTTCTTTCACCAATTCCAAAATTTCCTATAGTTCCTCTTTCTGCGCTGTTTTGCCTTTTTCCAACCTTAGCATTAAAGTCCCCCATAATAATAGTGTAGTGGGTTTTCTGCTCATCTAGAAGACTCAATTTCAGTGTACATTTCTTCAACCTCTTCATCATCATGGCTCGATGTTGGTGCATAAATCATTATAATCTTCAGCTTGTATCTCTTAGAAATCTTGAGTATTAGTCTTGACACCCTTGGTGATGTACTTTTGAATTCCAAAATGTTGTTTTTAAAATCTTTATGGACCAGAAACCCAACTCCACCTTCACTCCTTTCACTGTTTCCATTGGTGTACAGCAGATTTCCACTTGATAAACTTATAAGTGATTCATTTCTTCTTCTTGTTTCAGCCAAACCGATGATATTCCAATTCACATTTTCTAATTCCTTTTCCAGCTCTAATATCCTGTCTTCACCGATAAGTGATCGTACGTTATAACAGGCCAAGTTCAATTTCCGTGCATGGCAGCCTGGTCGTACCCAGAGATTCTTAGCACCCTCTGCATCCACTCTGATCCTCTCGCTGCCGTAAGAGGGAGAGTGAAAGCTGCTGGGGACTGAGGACCATTTGTATTGTTGTGCTCTCATTGCTGGAGGGTTTGATCTTTTCCTCTTCACGCTGACCAGGCGTCTTGAAGAGAACCACTCTACACGTTCGTTGCCACCTAAGTGACGTAACAGGGCTTACCATCGAGAAGGTGTGCATGAGTGGATTTTAGGGAGGGAGGCAGGCCAACCGGACTTCTCCTAAATCATCTGTAATAGAGAGATATTGGATCCATCAGTGTTTTAGGCTGAGTGTCTGATAACACACAGGATACCTGTTCCCCTCTAAGCCCCGTACTTTGACATAAAACTAGGCGATCAGGATAAATCGTGGGCACCGCATAAAGTATGCCATACATGTGTCGAACATCTTAGAAAATGGAGTCGTGTGCTTGCCATTTGCTATTCCTATGGTGTGGCACAAGCCAATAAGCCATGCCGAATGTTACTTTTGTGTATGTGACGTTAAAGGTTACAATTCAAAAAATAAGATGGACATCAAATATCCAGATCTACCATCAGCCATAAGGCCGGTTCTGCATGGGCCTGATCTGCCTGTAAAACCTCCACCAGAAACTTTGGACTCCACATCTTCTTCCACCGAAGCAAAAGCTAAAGTTGTTAGTGAAGAGGAATATTATCAACCGGAAAATATTTTAACGCCACAGCAATTCACGCAAGTCGAACTGAACAATTTAGTAAGGGACTTAGGTCTTCCAAAGTATGCTGCTGAAATTCTGGGATCCAGACTTCAAGCGAAGAACTTAACTTTCTCCAGGTACATCATTTTCCTTGTACAGAAATCATGAAAGGGAGTTTATACAGTATTTTTCACAAGAAGGTCCTCTTGTATATTGCAGCGATATCACTGGTTTAATAAGTGCCTTATGAGCTCCATCATATGTTCCTAGTGAATGGAGACTATTTATAGACCCTTCTAAGACTAGTTTAAAATGTGTTTTCTTGTGTAATGGAGATAAGTACAGATCTGTGCCAGTTGCTCATTCAGTCCACTTAAAAGAAACTTATGACAATCTAAAGTTGCTTCTGGAGAAAATTAAATATCAAGATCACGAATGGCAACTATGTGGAGACTTAAAAGTGTTGTGTGTTGTTGGGGCAACAGGGTGGGTACACTAAAATGCCATGCTTTATTTGTGAATGGGATAGCAAAACTAAAGCGCTGCATTGGACAAAGAAACAATGACCATGGAGGCACAATCTTACACCGGCGTCAAAAAATATTGTGCACGAGAGTTTGGTAAAGCCAGATAAAATACTTTTACCTCCACTGCATATCAAGTTAGGTGTAATGAAGCAATTTGTTAAAGCATTGAATAAGGATGGCAACTGCTTTAAGTACCTTTGCAGTAAATTTCCCTGTTTATCTGACCCAAAACTTAAGGAGGGTATCTTCATTGGTCCCCAAATTAGAAAATTGATTTTAGATGGTCAGTTTGAAACTACTATGACTGACGTTGAAAGGGAATCCTGGATTGCTTTTAAAAGTGTAATGGAAAACTTTCTAGGAAATCATAAATCACAGGATTATAAGAAGATTGTTCAAAATATGTTCGAAAGGCTTGGCAATTTAGGTTGTAATATGAGCATCAAAATTCACTTTTTGCATGCCCATCTTGATTTTTTCCCCAAAAATCTTGCACAGATGAGTGAAGAACAAGGGGAGAGATTCCATCAGGACATAAAGGAAATGGAGCAGAGGTACCAGAGAAGGTGGAATACAAGCATGATGGCCGACTACGGCTGGTGTTTAAAAGGAGAGAAACCTGGCACTGTACATAAAAGAAAAAAATTAAATGTTCTTTTCAAACAAAGAGACGAAGGTCTGATTAATGAAAGTTTCAGAATTTTTGATTAATACTTGTTAGTATTTACGTATTTTTTGATATATGAAAATGTAATCCTATCAATTTGTCATTACTAAATACAATGAAGTTATATACTTTTGTAAAAAAACAATACTTTTTTATTTCTTAAATTGTGATGTATCTGGATGTGATAGGAAAAAATCTAAGTCTATTTGAAATCACAGCAACATATTTCGGCTGTAGGACCTATTGAAATTCAAACCCCAGTGAACAAACTTAAATTTGTAAACTAGTATTATTAGTTAGCCCATTTGTATTTATGCGAATATTTATATTTGTATGTACAGTAGACGTCCTCTTATCCAGTCTCACTTTAACTGGCCATATTTTCATCTAGATTTTTCTATGAATCAGATTTCCAATGTCATGGGCCCAGCAGGAAAACAAAATTAAGATTCTGGGAATGAGTACAGCATACTGTAACAATCCTATAACTTTTTTCACTTCAGTTAGTCTTTGCTATCTGAGCCATTTGGATTGCAGTCATTCCATGTGTACATATTTTCGTCATTAATTTTTGTTTTTTAAATTACGTTAACTTGAAATTATAGGCTCGAACAAGCGTAAACGGAATGTGTTAACTATTGATGTGTTGATAATGGCGAACCTGTAAAACAGATATGTAGTAGTAGTGGCATGTGATGCAAGAAAGCAAATGTATGAGCTTATGCAGCATCAGCCAAAAAAATCACACCATTCCCTCCAAATGCCTGTCCAGTTCCTCCTTAAATTTATTCAAGCTATCAACTTCCACAACGACAGATGGAAGTTTGTTCCAGCAATTAACCACCCGCTGGCTAAAGGCAAATTTCCGCACATCTATTCTACATCTGTCTTTTCTTAATTTGAATTTATGCCCCCTTAGGTTCGTAATCTGAACAAGTGGAAGGATCCCATCAGAATTCAGCGTGCTCAATCCATTCAAGGCCTTATGTAACGAACTGGCTGTCGGAAAAAGTATGGTGAATGATTGGCGGAGAAATGGGAAATCCCGTCAAGGCTTCAGTACACAAACAGAATCAAAAAAGTGCTCTCAGGCAGGTGCGTTATGAAAAAGCCAAAAAATGAAGTCGTTGACGATGCATTATGGATATGGTTCATGCAAGAATGACAAAGAAGAACACCTCTTAGGGGACTGGTTTTGAAGGAAAAGACAGTATACACTTGCACAAGAAAGTCAACAGCAGAGAAGAATTCTTAGCCAGCGAGGGATGGCTTTCGTGATGGAAAAAGCACCATTGAATTCATTATCTAGGTGTTTGCAGCAAGAAATTGTCAGCAGATCAAAATGCTGTAAGTGAATTATCCCAAAAATTTTAGATTATACAGAAGGAAAATCTGACTCCTGAACAAGTTTACAAGTTGCATGAAACAGGCATACATTTTAAGCTTCTTCCGACGAAAACGCTAGCAGCACTACAAGAAACATTTGCTACTGGTTTCAAAATGAACAGAGAATCACTGTGGCGCTTTGTACAAATGCTGCTTGGAGTCACAACCTGCCCCTTTTCATTGTAGGAAAGTCAACCAAACCAAGAGCGTTTAAAAATGTAAATTTCAATGCTTTACCAGTTTACTACAAAGCCCAGAGGTCAGCCAGGATGAATTCTTTTCTATTTGAAGAATGGTTTTCAACTGAATTTGTTCCAAAAGTTAAGGCACATTTGACATGTTTGAAATTGCCACTCAAGGCTGTTCTTGTCCTTGACAACGCTCCAACACATCCCATCAACCTATCTTCTGATGACATCTGGTGTTTTTACCACCTAGCGTTACATCTTTGGTGCAACCTGGTTCAAGGTGTGATAGTCTGAAAAGGCATTACAGAAACAAACTTCTTTCAGAAATTTTTGAGAAGACCTCCAATGAAGAAACGAAACTCACTGAGGCCCTTAAGAAAATTAACATCAAGGATGTGATTTACATGTTGTCATCTGCTTTTGAGGAAATGCCGTTATCAATGTTTTTGAGGTCATGGAGAAAACTATGGCCTGATGTCGAAAAATAAACTACAATCTGGACAAAGAGCCGTGCGCTGAGGATCTGACAGACCACGACAACATTGCTCTGCTTAAGGATTTGAGACAATTATCAGAGTTCAAAGACCTGGAAGAAAAAGACATCGATAAATGGCTTGTGGACAGTAACATTCTAGAGAATGAAATGTTAACAGACAATGAAATTATTGAAGCAGTTAGTCAAGGAGAAATGGTGGAAGATGAACCAGAGAACCCAGCAGGCATGAGCAGAAATAAAAATTACAAAAGAATAAGTCATTCGAAAAGAAAAAGCTCACGAAATTGCAATAAGATGTATCGAATAACATGATTATTCATCTGCCATTGATATAATTCTTATGAAAAAGTGCCATGATTTTGCTTCAAAAAACAAATTTAAATCAAAAAGACAAAATGAAAATTACCAATTTTTTGTCTAAGTAAATGCTTAATAAACATTTATATACAACATACTGTATACAGTATATATATATATATATATATTTTTTAATTTACAACATATAAATGGTATTTTGTATGTGTTTTCGGATTAACCGGACATTTGTTTATCCGGCCTGAGGTCCAGTCCCATAGGGGCTGGTTAATTGGGAGTCTACTGTAGTATTTCCTTTCATTCATATTTCAAACTAAAAGAGTACTTAAAATATTTTAAGGTTCTGTTACACTTTATCAACAAATTCCATTTATACGTGTGTGTATTCTCTCAAAACTCTACAGACACATGCTGCCACCTACCATTTGTCAACTATTTTTACAAGTAATAATAGTAGTTTTAATATTTACGATAGTTTTAAGAATTTGCATAGTTGGCATGACACTTTTAACAAGTTTTTTTAATTTTTATAGTTACGTTTTGTAGAGCAGTCCAGAAAATTTAGCTTTGAATCCAGTACCAGACATAGGAGAGGAAAAGTTATGATTACTGCAGTGCTTTCTAACTTTTTCGATGCTGTCTCACTATGTATATGCCAGATATTATGACATCCCTCCCATAATTTAGTAATTATTTATCACGCTACCCCTTTTTTTGTGTCTTTAAGTTGATGTTAAATGCAGTGGTAAGCAACTTCCTTTGACAAGAGTTAGAGGGGGAAGATAATAATGCAAGCTTAACCAAAACTACCTGAAATTGGCTATGTTAGTTATTAGCATTCAGAGAGAAACCTGGACAGGTTTCTCTCTGAATGCTAATAACTAACATAGGATGTGAAGAAACAAATATCATAAATTTTTAACGTTATTACTCAATAATTATCTTTCTACTAATCACAATGTATGCAGCGAAGGAAAATCAGCGTGAAAACAATACTGATGTGATACCACGATTTGATGTCCTATCAGATACAATGTTTTTGTGACCCTCATATGGAAAACTCTGGACTATTAGAATTGAAACGTTATTCAAGCATGTTGTTGGATCTGTGTACATAGTTTGCAACTTACAGAAACAAATGATGGTCAGCTTTGGACTAGCTATCTGGAATCCATTTCAATTCATTCAAGTCTCAATTTTACCAACTGCCAATTGTAACTGTCTTTCAGCAGCATACATGTATAATTAATAGTTGAAGGAATGACTTAAGCTAGATTATTTGCTCCGTTGGCAAAGAGAATTGTGCTGCTTTGAAGGATTCCTTCTTGTACTCAATGTTGAGGCAGCTGTCCAATTTGGACTTGAAAAGATGGACCACAAGGAAGTTTTGTATAAATCTGTGGACGTAACCTTTGAAGTTTGCTTTGTAAATATTTTGAAGGATTCACTATTTATGAAGTCAGAAGCATTTCAATATCAAAATTTATAGTAATTAAATGCTCTTTTCTAATGAAAGCATTTCTTTCCTGATTACTGTTTCAGCACATATATTTAAGGGGATCTGTGGGAATCTCGTACTGCTAACAGGATGTATGTAGGTGCTGTCTGTAGTGCTACAAGAGATGTTTTGTTTTCTATGTGAATAGTATAAAGAGATTAAGCAAAATGTTCAGCATTTATGATGACAAATTTGAGTGCTTGAAGAAAATGGTTGATGCTGCGAAAGGAATTAAAATGGTGGGGCATCAAGTGCTTGGCTGCCCAGTTGGAGCTAACTGTTTTGCATCAAGCAACATGGCAGGATCACTGAGGGCAAAAGACACGACCCACAAAAAGTCACTACTGTTGGTGACCTTTGGTGGTGGTGGTGGTGGCACTGCCGTTGCGGAGGTGAACAGGTGCATCTGCACGATGCTCCACTTGATGTCAACAGTGCAGTCAGATGTGAAGTTTGCTGACCAGTGCAGACAGGCTGAGAGCAAGTCATGGAGTCTTGTCAATGATATATGGGAATTTCTAGTAGACAAGGTGATTATCCTGTTGCAATACAATGGTCAGGCCACACCTTGAATACTGTGTACAGGTCTGGCGGCCTCATTTTAGGAAGGATGTAGAGTTGCTAGAATGAGTACAAAGAAGGGCAACAAGATTGGTGAGGGGAACAAAGGGATGCTCTTACCAAGATAGGCTTAAGTTCTGCAGATTGAAGCGCCTGGAGACTAGGCACATGCAAGGTGATCTGATTGTATAAGGCCTTGAACGGGTTGAGCAAGCTCGGTGCTGATGGGATTCTTCCTCTTGCTCAGATTAAGAACCTGAGGGGGCATAGAGTCAAACTGAGGAAAGACAGTTGCAGAATAGATGTGCAGAAATTTGCCTTTAGCCAGCAGGTAGTTGCAGTTGATAGCTTAAATAAATTTAAGGCTGTGCTGGACAAGCATTTGGAGTGAATAGATGAGTGAAATGGGAGGGGGATTTTTTTTGGCTGATGCTGCATAAGCTTGCTTTCTTGCATTGTATGCCTCTGTTAATGCTAGATGGCAGCCGGTGATCGTAGGACGACTCAGCTGGATTATGCATTTTCCTTAAGCATTCAACATGGATCTCTTGATTCCTAAGGTAATCACAGATGAAGAGAAATCCTTTATTTGAGGTAAGAGTTTTGTTCTTGATAGTTCATATATGTTTTTGAGCATATTTCTGTATGGCACGATTGCTACAGTGCTAGTTGTAGCGATCTTATTGTCAGAACTTATTATAATCACAGGTGGCAATGATTTTCCTGCCAAAACCAGGAAATCCCATTACTTGAGTTATAACAGGTCTGATTTGGGAATAGACATATCAAATTATTTCTCTCAACTGAAGAAACAATATATAGACAAAATGACTGAAAAGGAATTAAATATGGACAAAAAAAATGCAGAAACCAGGAATCACCTCTAACTTAAATATAGAAGATATCCCAGACTCAGATATCAGAGTTTTAAGGGAAACAACCCCTAACAATAATGAGGAAATAAATAGCAAAGACATTAAAGCATGCCCCTCGGGCCCCCTTGTTATGAAAATCTCCAAAAAAAGGGAGAAATCAAACAGAAATTAAAGAGTACAAAGAAAAACATAGTAATGAAAATGCAGAGAACAAAACAGAAGAGGAAATGAGGTTTGAAACTATTAACCAGATTCAAGACCTAATAAAACAAATTAAAGAGTTAAAACTTTACTAAGAAGACTTCCTCGAAAAGCAGACAAAATAGAATAATGCCTGCAACAAGGCTACAGATAATCAACTGCTGGACGGTCTTGGAGCAGAGAGTCAGAGTTGAATGTAGAAAACAGTTTTAAAAACCAAAGTGGAAACCGTGACAGAAGGAAAAAAAAAATAATTATAAAGAGATCAACACATTAATTATACCCAAGTAGCAAGGGCAAATAAAAGAGTGCCTACACAGCCAAAAGAGGTTAACAAGAAAAAGTAAAACGCACGTCTAGTTATCAAAAGGTTTCTGCCACAGGTGGCAATGGTTAGTACAAGGCCATCTAAGTGGTATGCCCCTGGACTTTTTACAACATTTATATTGACAGGTCACAGCTCCCTAAAGGCAAAACTAACCTCCTTAGGGCTGACTGATGACTCAAACTGCACCTGAGAGTGAAGACTGGGCACGCATTCTGTATGAATGTATAATTTATGACATCCCCAGAACACAGCTAATAGCACAGATTGACCCCCTTCCTAGTGGACTACATCTGTTCATTGTAGGAGAGGAAAACTATAGAGAGGGCGCTGACTCTCTTTAGAAAATACAGCTGCGAGTTACAGGCTCCGAAAAAAACGATAAGTGTTTGCTTTTTATTTACATAATTGTTATTTTATATTGTACTTAATACGTAGTCTTATAGTTCTAATTACGCTGGTTATTTTTATTTTAATTTATATAAACAGTTTTTGTAGATATACGTAATACTTTATAAAACTGTTATTTCGTTCGAATATTGCAGGCATAATTTTTGTATATAGTGATAGGGAATTCAAATTTTTAATTGAGGTAGCCAGGTAGCTCTAACATATAATTATAGAAAAAGTAATACACTTCACTGTTTCTATTAGATAGCGTAGTATTGACATTTAATTAATTTAATTTATTGATTTTATTAATTTAAAGTATCATGCCCCAAACTAGATCAGCAAAGCAACAGGCACAAAGTGGCAGGAGTGCTGTGACTCGGGGGAGAACTGAGGGGGGCGATTCTCCAACGCATCACAGCCTAAAAAAATGTGCAACTTGTGAAATGTTTGCCGAACTATATGGAACGGAACATGATATTGCCATGGGGGATGTCTTTGTGTGTGCGCAATGTAAGGAGTGTAAGGAAATCAGGCGACAACTCAGCGTTGTTATGGGCCTATATGAGAGTTTGAAGGACAGGGTGGATGCCCTCGAAAGATCTAAATTGAGGGGCCCATCAGGCTCTCAGCTGCCCACATCAACGCCAGAGCTTGCACTTGGTCATCAAGCAACACAGCGGCAACCCCCAAGGCAGAATGCGCTGGTCCCTCAGGAACTAGTAGTTGTTGGTGACTCTATTGTCAGGGAAACATCCTTTGTAAAAAGGATAGGTGGAACAGGACCAGGGTATGTCTGCCAGGGGCAAAGGTTGATGATGTTGTAGAGCAGATATCATCTTTTAAGGGCACAAAAGGTGATATAGTTGTACATGTTGGCACTAATGATATCAAGAGTAGGAGACCGGCAGAATTACTTAACAAGTACAGGTCACTGATGAAAAAAAAGCCTTGAATTAGGGTTGAATTTGAAAGTGTCTGCAATTCTGCCCAGACACGATAGGAGGGAATATATGATGAGAGCCTTGTCGATCAATTCGGCCCTGGAAAGATTGTGCAAGGCTCAAGGGATAGAATTTTTTTCCGCCTGGACTGTACTTGTTAACAGGAGAGACTGCTTCTACAGGGATGGGATACACTTAAATAGAAAGGGTGCAAAAATATTTGCTGATGCTATCGAGGCAGTGTTGGGTGGGTCAGAAAACTGATAGCTTGGGGGGATACAAGGACTAATAGTTTAACAGTAGCCGTAGGCAGAGGTGAAGGTGATTCTTGCACAACTTCTATTAGAATAAGTAGCGACCTGGAGCGAGGGGTGTTGGGGGTTTCAAGGACGGGTGGCAGTCATCGTGAAACAGGTGGGTATATGGGATGTGTTAGGGTAACTAGGAATAGGAGTAGGAGCATGTATACTTGCATGTATACCAATGCTAGAAGTATAGTAAATAAATTTGATGAATTTGAAGTGTTGGTCAAGACATCAAAGGCGGGTATTGTTGGGATATCAGAGACATGGTGTCACACTGATATAAGGAATGCCGAACTGGAATTTGGGGAGTACAATGTGTACAGAAAGGATAGACAGGGAGGAGGTGTCATGCTGTGAATTAAGAAAAACATAAAATCAAAAGAAGTGCATCCAGTTGATATAGATGAACAGTGCACTGTTGAGTCAGTTTGGTGTGACCTAAGCACTGCGAAAGCAAAAATAAGGGTAGGAGTGTGTTATAGGCCTAATGACGTGGGATTTACTTAAAGATTTAATTACCATCAGGGGTAGAGGAAAGGGTTTTTGCTTCCGTAAAGGCGAGTACAGTGGTCTCCGACAGTTTTTAAATTCTGTACAGTGGGATCAACTGACGATGTTACCAACAGTAAATTCTAAGTGGGAAGCATTCAAGGAATTAATCGTGGATGCTACTAAAAGTTTCATACCTATTAAGAAATATTGTTCAAGGTTTAGGCCTAAATGGTTGTCAAATGAACTAATGAGACTCGTAACAGAGAAGAAAAATGCATGGGATGCATATAAATTATCAAGCGACTCAGAAGCCTATGGCAGATATAAGTTAATCTGTAATCAGGTCACAAAGGAGGTTCGGCAGGCGAGGGCAGGTTACGAGAAATCCTTGGCAAAAGATGCTAAGAAAAACAGCAAGGATTTCTTTACTTATATAAACTCTAAAAGGAAGGGGATGTATCTGATTGGTGCACTTGACATCGACAGTTCGACTGTTGATGATCCTGCTCAGATAGCAAACAAACTGAATGAGTATTTTGCATCTACATTCACACATGAGGAATTATTAAGGTTTGAAAATGGCAGAGGGTTATCAATTTGCAGCAGGATACTTAATGATTTTGTAATAACTGAGAGCAAAGTGGAAGAGAAACTGTTGAAGTTAAACGTAAGAAAAGCACCTGGTGTGGATGGGATCTATCCAGTTATATTAAAGGAGGCGGCAAAGCAACTAAGCAAACCCTTAGCCATAATTATGAGAGCATCCTTGGACTCAGGGGAGGTTCCCATGGACTGGAGATGTGCAAATGTATCCCCAATTCACAAAGGGGGATCGAAGGGTGACACGAGTAATTACAGACCAGTTAGTTTAACTTCTGTTCCAGGTAAAATAATGGAATCGTTGGTTAAAGATGCATTGCAGGATCATCTAGACAAGACTGCAGCAATAATTCAGACACAGCATGGGTTTGTTAAGGGAAAGTCTTGTCTGACAAATTTGATAGGATATTATGATGTGGTTACAAAGGAACTGGATGCAAAAAATAATTTTGATATCATATATTTGGATTTCAGGAAAGCTTTTGACACTGTTGCGCATAGACTATTGTACAAATTGGAGCAGAATGGTATTAAGGGTAAGTTTCTACAATGGATAAAAGGATGGTTAAGTGCGAGAAGACAGAGGATGGTAATCAATGGGTGCTGCTCTTCTTGGACTAATGTTATTAGTGGAGTCCCACAGGGTTCAGTGTTGGGTCCACTGTTGTTTTGTATATTTATCAATGATAATGATGAAGGTATATCAGGTTTAGTGTCGAAGTTTGCAGATGATACAAAGGTTGGCAGGGTTGTTAATGACAGTAATGGCAGTGTGCTACTGCAACAGGATCTAGATAATTTGGGCAGATGGGCTAAGAAGTGGCAACTGAAATTTAACCTTGACAAATGCAAAGTACTGCATATGGGTAGAAGTAACCCCAGAGAAACGTACCAACTGTGTGGTACTACACTTAAGGTGGTAGAAAATGAAAAAGACCTGGGAGTAATTGTGCAGGCAGATATGAAGTTTTCTGAGCAATGCAGACAGGCTGCCAGAGCAGGTCATGGGGTTTTGTCAATGATATATAGGAATTTTGCTAGCAGGGAAAAGGAGGTGATTATCCCTCTGTATAAGGCAATGGTCAGGCCACGCCTTGAGTACTGCGTACAGGTCTGGAGGCCTCATTTTAGGAAGGATGTAGATTTACTTGAGCGTGTACAGAGAAGGTCAACAAGATTGGTGAGAGGAATGAAGGGACTCTTATCAAGAGAGGCTTAAGTTCTGCAAATTGCAGTGGCTGGAGACTAGGCACCTGCGCGGTGATCTGATTGAGGGGTATAAGGCCTTGAATGGGTTCAGCACGCTGAAATCTGATAGGATCCTTCCACTTGTTCAGATTACGAACCTAAGGGGGCATAAATTTAAATTAAGAAAGGACAGATGTAGAATAGATGTGCGGAAATTTGCATTTAGCCAGCGGGTGGTTAATTGCTGGAACAAACTTCCATCTGTCGTTGTGGAAGTTGATGGGTTGAATAAATTTAAGGAGGAACTGGACAGGCATTTGGAGGGAATGGTGTGATTTTTTTTTTTTTTTTTTTTTGGCTGATGCTGCATAAGCTCATACATTTGCTTTCTTGCATTACATGCCACTACTACTACTATCCTTCACACAGAAAGTATTCGAAATGCACAGAACTATCCAAAGAATGGCAATTCAGCCTCCCAGCAATTAAACAATAATCAATAGTTAAAATTGCCCACATTTCCCACCACACCCAGACGATGACTTAAAAACTGTCAGGATACCAGTATTCTGCACCCTGACAGAAACCTAACAGGACAAAACCAGATTGACCTCGGTACCACCCAGGACTATCCTGCCATGTGTAGGAACCTGGGGCACACCTAATAAGTAACCATGTAGGGGAGGTGTACAGGCAGCCTGGGAAGCAGATTAGCTGAAAAATAACAGCAAAGGGATACAATGTAGAATAAATGAGAATGAAAGACAATTAATGTGCTGGGCACTGAGTGAATTAGGAATTGTGATGAAAGGGAATAAATGTCAGTTTTTGGTGAAGGAAAGAGTGGCCTGGCAAGAGGGAAAGAGGAGTGAATGACTGTTATGGTTGAATGGGAATGAGTGGAAGAGCAAATGTAATTGGCTGAAAGAATACAAAGTTAATAATAACGTACATTACTTTATATATACTAACAAACATTCACTGACAACACAAACACTCTCACTGCATTCTCCCCTGGCCTGCAAAAAACTTGTGGCTAGGCCTGCACTACAACTGAAGAATTACATTAAGTTGAGGTGCCCACAGAGTACAGTGCAGAAAGCAAGAGTCGAACAAATGAAATGAAAGCCAGGAGAACGAATGAGAATGCAAGTGTATGAGAAAAAGAACACAAACCATAAATGATACAGTTAAGTGAACACTGACTCTAATTTAAATCTTTTATAATTTTGCTTATTTAGCTTATCTATTATGCATTAGTATTTAAATTTATATTACACACCATTGCATCCCCCCCCTGGTGTGTGACAAAAAGATGAATGAGTGAAAAAAAAAAAAAAAAAATATATATATATATATATATATATATATACAGTGACAAACAAAAAAACTGCATTACCTTAAAAAAAAGCAATGTTTGTAATGAAATGTATAAAATATTGTTGATTGCAGTCAATTTATTTGTCGCAAAGCAAAGGTATTGTGTCAGATAACGCTTATATTGCATCAGTCAATAATTGCAAGGTATTGCATCAGCCATTTCTATATATATATATATATATGGCATTGGAAGGGTATACATGCTCATTAGTATCCTGTTTTGCAGAGGTGTAAGCATGGCTCCATATGTTCAGTTGACATCAAGAAAAAAAGTATAGCTGTTGCTCCAGGGCCAGCAAGGGCTTTCTATGCGTGCTATCACTGATAAAATAGGCTGCCCCACCAGTCAACAGTATCCGGGTGCTGAAATTAAAGTGTAAAACTGGTGATGTGAGGAGAAGACCTCAATCAGGCCATAAGAGAGTGACTACGCCTTCCCAAGATCGATATTTGAAACGGCTATGCCTTCGTAATTGCCATGCTAGTGCTCCTGATTTTAAATTGGACTTTGAGATGGCCTCTGGTGTTGAAACAAGTGTACGAACTGTCCAGACGGCTTTTGGAATGTGGTCTGCATGCCTGTCAGCCCAAGAAGAAGCCTTTGTTGACTCAACAAACGAGGAAGAAGTAACTTGCTTGGGCTAAAACACGTTTCATGGATAAAAGAGCAATGGGACACTGTCATCTTTATTGATGAATCAAAATTCAACCTGCATGGTTCAGATGGGAAGCGATATATCAGAAGACAAAAATTGGAGGCATACCATCCTGACTGCATAACACCGACTGTAAAGTTCCCTGCCAGTCAGATGGTCTGGGGATGCATAACAAGCAAATGGGTAGGGTGAATTAAGTTTATTAACGGAACGGTGAATGCAAGAAACCTACACTGCTGTCTTGGAGGAGTGCCTGAAACCCGTTATTAGTGATCACCACACAGACAGTAAAAACTGCATTTTACAACAAGACTCAGCACCTTGCCACACAGCAAAATTGGTAAGTGTTATGCTATTTTTATTTAATGATGAGTTTGTCTTCTTGTCTCACAAGAAGGAAAACATACTTGTACCAATGGTTTCCTTCGTTTTTCTCCCTTAAGGTGCAGTCATGCCTCAAAAATGCTGGCATTACAGCGTTGGACTGGCCCGGCAACAGTCAGATTTGAACCCTATTGAAATGCTGGTACATAATGTCATCTAAAATTGTTCAGAAGAAGCCAACAAGTAAGATTCAATTGCAGGAGAGTTGTAAGGGTGTGGTACCACGAAATTTAGCAACCATATATTCAGAAGTTGATTAACTCTATGCCAGATCGTTGTATGGCTGTAATTGCAGCTCGAGGAGGAACAACAAAATATTGAGAACTTATTTTGCTGATTTACAGTACATAATACGTTAACTTGTCATTCCAGTGTGTACACGTAAATGCAATAAAATGTATGTTTGGTTGTCATGATTGCCATTTGTGAGATTTCTCATATTTCCATTAATTTTGCATTTTTCCCTTTGGGAAGATATTTATGGCAATTAGGTATACCAGGTGGAATCTTTTTATTGGATTTCATTCACAGAGATATATATCCCATCTAACAAATGCATTTTCAACATTTCTGCAACCCACAATGCAGCGCAAAGCACATTATTTGCAAAATTCACAAGTGATGCAGTTTTTTTCCCCGCCACTGTATATATATAACCTAACAGGGGAAGAAAAAAAAATTAAAAAATATAAGAAAAAGTATAAAAATAGAACGCAAGTAGAGTGAAAATGCAGATTATGAAGTAAATGTCTCTCCCACCCCCCACTGCCAGCTAACATATCCTACCCCCAAAGCAAGATGGGCAGTTTAGCCGTTCTACTGGAATCAACACTTACATGGACCTGACAGTGATCACCGAAGGAGCCATACTGCAGCTCTGCTGCCAACACACCATTTGGTGATCTGAACTGGGTACTCAAACCCAATTCCCTTTAAAACCCCAAGCAGGGGGGAGGAGATTAGTCTGTCTCCTCCCCTCCCTGCCTCCCCATACTTCTATCCTTTCTGTACAATGGTACAGAAAGGATAGACAGGATGGGAAGGGAGGAGGGGTTATGTTGTTAATTGAGGAAACAAAATCTAAGGAAGTGCATCCAGTTGGCATAGATGGACAGTGCAATTTTGAGTCGGTTTGGTGTGATGTAAGTACTGGGAAAGCAAAAATAAGAGTAGGAGTGTGTTATAGGCCTAACGACTCTAATGAGTACAATGAACAATTGTACAGAGAAATAAAGTGGGCCAGTAAATCAGAATGTCTTATAATGGGGGATTTTAACTTCCCAGATATTGACTGAACTTGTGGGTTGGTCACTCACACACTAATAAGACTTGTGGATTTATTGGATGATTTTTTTCTGCAGCAGCATGTTCGAGAGGCAACCAGAGAGAGTAATATTCTTGATCTGGTTGTCAAAAAAAGTAATACTCTTGATCTGGTTATCAGAAAAATACTTTTTTTTTTTTTCAAGGAGGAACTGGGCAAGCTTTTACGCATAAGCTTATACGCTTGTTTTCTTGCATCACATGCCTCTATTACTACTACTACTTTGCCTAGTATGGCTCGTCCTCACTGACCTCTTTGGGGAAGCCTACTCTACCTGTTTCCCTCAGTCTTCCATCTCTCCCCCCCCTCCACTGTGACTAAACTGACTGAGTACGCCCCTAACAATGCTACCAAATTCTAATTAATGTCTAAATTCTACCGCTTTCTCATAAACCTCTTTCAGCTTTTCCAAATTCTAGTGTTCACCCCTTTATATATATAAATGGGTATTCAATGTAACTCTATAAAGGGAATGTTTAAAGAGTTACATAAGAAAAAGGTATACAGTTGATGAAATGGTTTCAGTGAATGCAAAATTAATAAATAGGTATGACAGATGTACCAAAAAGCATAAAGCAGCATTAAAGGATGCAAGAGTAAATATAAGTTGGATTAATATATTGAATTAAATATGCATAAATGAATGTGATAGTTATACAAAGTGCCAGCAACTAGCAGGGTGAGGAAAGTAGAAAAAGAAGTGTAGTAGATTTATAAAAGGTGAAAGAATGTTAAAATCCTAGAGGTTATGATAAATTAAGAAAAACTATGGGCTGAATTACAAAGCCAATATAAAGTGGGGGAACTGTAAAGGAAAATTAGTACAGTCGATTCTGGTTATTTGGGACACATCGGGACTAGTGCATTTAGGCCCGATTAAGCGGCTGCCCCAATTATCCGAAGTTTCACGTAAATAGTTAAAAATACAATGGACCCCCCCTTTACAATTGGTTCACTGTACTGTACAATCAAATCACGTTACGATGGACTCACCATAGTAAAGTACCATTCACTATACGATGTGTAGTAAGCGCCGATCATTGTGATCACGTTTGTGAATCGAATTTTAATTCTATTAAACAGCGATTCTAATTAGCGAAAATAGGAGGAATATTATCCACAGGCTATAATATAAAAGTAAAGTATATTAAGCACAAATTTACCCTTTATTACCTTACCAATTAAAAAATTAAATGATACGTGAAATTTGGAAGAATATACGTGATAATCGTAATAATTAATACGTACTGTAATATGTACATACTAACTAGTTGACATTTCTGTTCACTCTACATTTGTGGGTGGGAGTTAAAATTTAAAACAGTAAAAAGATAAGCAAAATCAATAACAAAAAACACGCCATGCGCAAATTGCAAGTAACACGATACGCAAGTGAGAATGGAGTAACTAGTTATGAAGCTTTAAAAATAGGAATGAAGAGAAGATTCTGAAAATTATTTTTTTTTATATGATTGAAGATTCCATGGAAGTGTAAACACATTTCACCATAATAACCCACAGAATTCCAGCTTTCGGTATTATCGCAAATTCAAATTAAGATCGAGATTACTATCAGTTTAGTAGTAGTGGCATGTGATGCAAGAAAGCAAGTGTATCAGCTTATGCAGCATCAGCCAAAAAAAAAAAAAAATCACACCATTCCCTCCAAATGCCTGTCCAGTTTCTCCTTAAATTTATTTAACCTATCAACTTCCACAACTACAGATGGAAGTTTGTTCCAGCAATTAACCACCCACTAGCTAAAGGCAAATTTCCGCACATCTATTCTACATCTGTCTTTCCTTAATTTGAATTTATGCCCCCTTAGGTTCGTAATCTGAACAAGTGAAAGAATCCTATCAGAATTCAGCGTGCTCAACCCATTCAAGGCCTTATACACCTCAATCAGATCACCGCGCAGGTGCCTAGTCTCCAGCCACTGCAATTTGCAGAACTTTAGCCTCTCTTGGTAAGAGGATCCCTTCATTCCTCTCACCAATCTTGTTGCCCTTCTCTGTACACGCTCAAGTAAATCTACATCCTACCTAAAATGAGGCCTCCAGACCTGTATGCAGTACTCAAGGCATGGCCTGACCATTGCCTTATACAGAGGGATAATCACCTCCTTTTCCCTTCTAGCAAAATTCCTATATATCATTGACAAAACCCCATGACCTGCCCTGGCAGCCTGTCTGCATTGCTCAGAACACTTCATATCTGACTGCACAATTACTCCCAGGTCTTTTTCATTTTCTACCACCTTAAGTGTAGTACTACACAGTTGGTACATTTCTCTGGGGTTACTTCTACCCATATGCAGTACTTTGCGTTTGTCAAGGTTAAACATTCAGTTGCCACTTCTTAGCCCATCTGCCCAAATTATCTAGATCCTGTTGCAGTAGCACACTGCCATTACTGTCATTAACAACCATACCAACCTTCATATCATTTGCAAACTTCGACACTAAGCCTGATATACCTTCATCAATATCATTGATAAATATACAAAACAACAGAGGACTCAACACCGAACCCTGTGGGACTCCACTAATAACATGATAGATTTCACTAACAGAAAAGCCCAATAAACAGGTGACTGCTAATTGTTTTATGGTTATGACCTCCAGAAATCCAACCGAACTACATGGTACAGTCGGAGACAATCGTAGGGTAATCTTCAGTGCTGCAGTCTCCTGCCCCAATTAAACGGCATGTTGTCCCAATTAAGCGAAGTAAATCCTGGCTGTTTTCTCGATTGGGTTCTGTTTTTTAAGATTTGCCCCAAATAAACGGCTGCCCCGATTAACCGGTGGGCAAAATAACCGGAATCCACTGTAATCAAAATAATAATATAATGCAAATAAAATGAAAATAAAAATTAAGATGAAAATGTTATAGCTGTCATCAGATATGGGGGAACATATTTAGAAAAAGGTTGAATATAGGTAATGCAAATATGCATGATCTGATGTCAGCAGAAATAATTATTGATACATGATCAGGTATTTCATCGGGAGGGGGGGGGACTACACCTGACCATGTATCATGAACTGTGTTTCTACTTGTCCATAGTAGTAGTAGAAGAAAAGTGAATCATGGAAACAAGTTGTGATAAAGAAATTAGCACTTTCTAATACAGTATGGACAAGGTAGTCCCAACACAATGTAATTTATTGAGGTATAAATAATTTAGTTAAAATAGAAAAATGTTAAAATGAATATATAGAATTTATTGTAGGATTTAATTTTGTGTAGATAGGAAATCAATTTAGAAGAAGCAAATGGTATAAGGGTGAAGTATTAAGAGGAGGAAGGGAAAAAGGAGTATTTTAAATAAATAAAGAAGAAAAATAGCGATAGAAGTAGAATAATAGGAACGTTCATTTCACCCATGTATTGCACTAATAGTTCAATGAACAGGAAGAAATTAGAAATAGACAGCAGAAAGATAAAAAGCATAGAAAAAGTAATTAAAAGACATTAAGCTTGCTGGGGCTGTGAGGCCCAACCTTATAGTAAGGCTTTGGCATTTGTGAGCATTAGTATAAAAGGGAGCTAATACCAAAAGCTTGTATAGAAATATATGTGTTGAACATGCCGATAAAACAAATCTAAAACGAAACCGAAAGTAAAATAGGAAAGTGAACGTGTACCATACTTGGAATATTACAAGTAATGTGAAGTGAAAACTAGTCTGATGGGGAAAAAGGAGGGCAGATGAAGTACATCAATTCAGTAGAGTTGCTAAATGCAAGCAGATTTCAACCAAGTGAACAATATATTTACATGATAGAGCAATTTATAGCAGCGAAGCAGACTTAATAGTAAGCAGTGTAGAAATTCAAAAAGGCGGGAACGTAGTGACCTCTACAGTCGTATTTAGAATAAAAGTACAAGGAGATAATTTATAATAAGCATTGGAAAAAGTGAGAGATGCAATTGAAATAGTATAGCTTTAAATGTAATAAAGTCATACACAGTCAAACATTATCATTAATGTTGTGTCAAAAACCATATACACATATACCGAAAGATAGGGTTACGTTATAATAAGCTGAATATTAAACGTATCAGAGAAAGAAAATATGAATTGTAAATATTTTAAGATATAAATAAATTGATAATCTATTCAAATTTGCATGCAGGTACATCCAAGGAAAAATAACTGGTTTAGGTCCATGGAAAAGTAACATGGTGACTTGAGATCCTAAAATGGTATAGTAAAGGATACAATATTAAAAGAACATGCAATAGGCCCATGAGTATGAAACGATTCCAAAGAAACATTTAAAGTATAGAAGATAATAATTCAGTGTATATAAAATATACACATCCACAGGTAGTATTAGGTGTGTATTTTCTGTGGAAATATAAGTAAATGCAACCAAGGAAAAAGAATCAGTAGACATTATATCAAATGGTAGTAGTTGAGAATCCAGTTTTGAAGTGATATAAATTTCAGGGATATAAATAACATGGAATAATTAATGTAGTAATTCCATGGATACATTTAAAACTAGAAGAAACCACAGGAAGCATTGGTTGTGAATTAGACCAAGAAAAAGAATTAGTTGACATTATAACCAGTGGTAGTGTGATTAAGAATCCCATTATGAATAGGTATACTTCCAGGAATAAAAGTAATGTGGTGATTAAAGATCCAAAGGTGTAGCAAAGTCCGTGCAAAATAAGTAATTCCAAGGAATCAACTATAACATAAATGACCAGGAAATAATTCCAGGAATAACAAATCAGAAGCATCCACAGGTAAAAATTCACTGTGGAAAGAATAGTAGATGTATCCCAGGAAAAAGAACCAGTTGACAAATCCATTGGTAGTGTAGTTCGAAATAAATCCATGGACATGAAACAGTCTTTACTTTGGATGGAAGAATAAGTAATTCCAAGGAACCAAATATTTTGGATGTTTTTATAGTAAGAAGATTGTGTATATATATATATATATATATATACAATATGTATATATATATATATATATATACACAATATGTATTGTATATATATACAATATGTATATATGTATATATATATATATACAAGATGTATATATGTATATATATATACATATATATACAATATGTATATATATATACATATATATATACATATTGTATATATATATACATATATATACAATATGTATATATATATACAATATGTATATATATATACATATATATACAATATATATATATATATATATATATATATATATATATATATATATATTATGTGAAGTAAAAGTTAGGCAAAAGTAATAAAAATAAATAAATATGGCTATGTAGCTATCATTAGAGGCAGCAAATGCACATCCTCCACATGATGCCTAATTATATCTGATAATTAAAATAAATATGATATTTAAAATAAAAACATCAGCCAGTAGTATGGCAATAATGCAGAGCGAAACGAAACGCAAAAAAATATAAAATAAACAAACAGGGAAGGGAAAGTAAAGATAATAGGACAAAAAGGTAGTCGATAATCCCCTGTATAATTTAGTCAATTAAGTCATTAAACCCAATTAATAAAATGATGTAAATTTAAAATAATGCCAATGATAAATAATTTAGCGGTACCCCCCTCGAAGGTACCAGTTCCAAAAGACGTGAAATATCACCAAAAAAGGGTTAAAGAAACTACCAAAAACTAAAATATCAAAATGATAGACTGACCATCATGCCCCATATCGACAGAGGACCACGAGGCCAATAATGGTCATGGAATCGCTGCATTTCAATCGTCATACAAATCATCGCAAAGGCAGAAATATCGAAGGACCCAACCACCCCTCCATTCCCCGATAGATCAACCAATGCAGAGGATTTGCATGGCGGTGGTCCTTATGCAGCGAAACATAATCTATAGAACGGACAGCACTCTTGATCAGAGCCACACCACTGACATAATGCAAGCTTAACCAGCTTATATAATAGCAAGGAAAAGAATAGATGGCGGCACAGGCACTGCTTATTTAGCATATCAACCCACTACTACCATTAATTTATATTATGTGAGGTAAAAGTTAGGCAAAAGTAATAAAAATAAATAAATATGGCATGATGGTCAGTCTATCATTTTGATATTTTAGTTTTTGGTAGTTTCTTTAACCCTTTTTTGGTGATATTTCACGTCTTTTGGAACTGGTACCTTCGAGGGGGGTACCGCTAAATTATTTATCATTGGCATTATTTTAAATTTACATCATTTTATTAATTGGGTTTAATGACTTAATTGACTAAATTATACAGGGGATTATCGACTACCTTTTTGTCCTATTATCTTTACTTTCCCTTCCCTGTTTGTTTATTTTATATTGTTTTGCGTTTCGTTTCGCTCTGCATTATTGCCATACTACTGGCTGATGTTTTTATTTTAAATATCATATTTATTTTAATTATCAGATATATATATATATATATATATACAATATGTATATATATACACAAGATGTATATATATATATATACATATATATACAAGATGTATATATACCTATACAATATATATATAAAAATATTTTATATCAACATAGTTCCGGAAATGCTTGGTTTCAGAGTTTTGATGGTCTGTCTGTGACACTTAACTGTTCACATCACCTTATAGTAATTGTTCAAAATGTCCACCTTCTGCGGCGCCTCCGTAGGCAGCTGGGCAGGAGCAGCAGTGCATAGCACATACTTCTTGATTAGACTGGGGTTCCAGCCCGTGACCACCGCATATCCCCGGAGCAATATGGCCTTAGTTGCTAATGCTCCTAAAAAAAATAAAAATAAAAATAAAAAATAATAAATAAACCAATCCACCTTCCTCCTGAATACAGGCCTCACATCAACGTCTCATGGACTCACGAAGATGATGCCAAATTCCTGGCATGTTTCGTATTGTCCCACAATTCTATTTGGAAGTACGTACATGGGGGCCCAAATAACTTATCATCAAAAACACCCGCCCAGTTGTTTAGGCTGAATTGCTGTTGATGATGTGATGGAAGAATTGCATGTGGGTTTTCCTCAGCCCATACATGCTGATTTTGAAAGTTTTGGATTTTGTCTCGTGTGAACTGTGCTTCATCTGTGAATTTCACTAAGGCAGGAAAGCGAGGAGTTCTACCACACTGCTGCAAGAACCACTGGCAGAACATTACTCGCACAGGGTAATCTGCTGGTGACAAGGCCTGTACCCATTGCAGATGGGAAGGATACAGGTGGTGTTCTTGCAACACTCTCCAAATAGTTGTGTGCTGATTCCAGGAGTGGCATGCACATCATCCAAAATCTCCTTCTCTACTTCAGGAGTCGTAGATCTTGGTCATCCTCTGTCGGCAGCATGAGGTGTAAAGGTCCCATGTTCACAAAGGCAGTGATGGATACCTTCAAACGTTTTCCTGTCTGGACATCTTCATTCTGGGAACCTTTCGTGGTATAAACGATGAGCATTGCCGTCCGCCAAACCGCATAAAGTGCATATCCGCTTGCTCCTGATTTGAGTATATGGTCGGAATGGAAAACCACCAGATTCTGTCAGTACCTTGTGATGAAGGAAATCACCTGTGGGAGATAAGACATTCTGGTTAATAACTCGGGAACCAAGCATTTCCGGAACTATGTTGATATAAAATATTTTTATTGTCTACATATGAGGAACTCATTCCTGAAGTTATGCCGTGTATTTTTGAGACATCCTATATATATATATATATATATATATATATATATATATATATATATATATATATATGTGTGTGTGTGTGTGTGTGTGTGTGTAGGCCTTGTAGCTGAAATCCTCGGAAATTAGGTGGCAGGGCCTGCCAGAATTTTTAAATAATCTACTGGGTGTGCCTGACCTGCCTCCTCATGGCAAAGTATGGGCAACGGTGGGCCCAACAGCTAAATGGTCAGAGAAACAATCGAACATAACACTACACAACAAATCACTCCCCACACACTTTTTAAATCTCTGGCCTCCACAGAGTTCTGTGTCACACGTACAAAGAATACAATGTGGAGATGGGGGAAACCCCTGGTGCCATCAGAAAACTGACACTTTACTGCTCTTGGTGACCCTGTTTGTCAGGGAAATGGAAAATATATTATGAGCACATAGCAGTAGCTAAAAGATTGTGAGTAGGGCTTAAAACAACATCTTTTGAGTATATACACAGTGTTAACTTTAGTTTAGTGGGAAACTGCTTTGAGTGATTGATTACCTGCTTTTCTTATTTGTTGTATGTATGTACATGTACTGAAAATGGTGAAATTTGGACAATGTGCAAACATTAAATTTTTTTTTGTAAGCAGCCAGAAATGTGAAATATGAAATACTTGTCACAATTTAGGGAGATGATGCCAAAAAAAAAAAAAAAGTTTAAGTATTTTCAAAGGTTTCAGAAGGGAAATTTTTTGCTTGAAGGCGGCAGGAGAAGTACTTGCCCATCAAAATTCCAGAACTCAAGACGTCAATAAAGTCCACACTGTCATTCGATCATATTGACAATTGCCATTCAAGAAATTGCTGGAGAGATGCCTCTTTCGTTTGGTTTTGGTTCAAGCCCTTTTAGCTGAGGTTTTGGGCATGTGGAAAGTACATACCATGCATTTTTTGCTTGATATCAAAGACAGCATTAAGTTCTCATTTTGTGTAAGCTTGTTTGCATAAGTTGGGTTGGATCATGCATTTTTAACAAATTATGACATGTGGTAGGTCTTGGGTGTGTGGATATTATCCAGTGACCAAGCTTTTTTTTTTGTGCTTTTGATTGCCACACCTTTTTTGACCTTAGTTATAACATTGTTTCCTACTGGAAAACAGTGTCATCATCAAAGCCAAAAAAAGATATTTATAAGGTCTTGGTGATTGCATTTTTTGATGAGATGATGTTATCAGAATTCATTCTGTGAGGCATCACTGTTATTACAGTCTACTAGCAGTAAATTATAAAACAATTGAGCAATTCAGTCTACTGTAAACGACTTGAAAAATTACGAAAAAAGTTCCTTCACCATCAGAGTGCACTGTACCATATCACTTGCCCTTCAGCACTACTAAGATAAACATTACTGTCGTGCTTCACCAGCCTTTTTTGCTTGTCTGAAACCATGCAACATTTGGCTATTCCCAAAATTATAACATAACATGAAAGGAAAATGATTTCAGTCAGTTCAAGAAAGCCAATCAAAAAAAAAAAAAAAAAAGACTGTCTAAAAACATTTATAAAAGAAGACCTCTTAAAATGTTTTGATTTTAATAAACATATATCACATCTGAATAAAATTAATTTTCTGCAACACATTCACTGAAAACGTTTTGCCCAAACCTTGAAGTATAGTATAGTATATCTTCGTTAATTCAATATTGGATTATTCAAAATGCAATGAATTTTGAAGTCACTACTGTTCCCTGACCAATGATATAAAGTTTTATGTATATTTTAGTATGGATTATTTAAACTATATTTACAATGAGATCCTGTGACTTGTAAATAACTTTCTGATTCAACAAGCCTGCTTGAAACAAAACACAAGGCAAACATCATTATAATGAAATAGAACTATGATGAAAATTTGCTAGTACTGTAGAGCGACGAAAATCCGAATGTCAGTAATCCGAACGAGCCAGCATTTTTTTTTATTTTTTATGCTGGTGCCATAAAATAAGTACAGTAAGCACCAGTTATTGTGATCACATTTGTGAATTGAATTTTGATTCTTTTAAACAGCAATTCTAATAAGCGAAAATCTGAGAAATGTTATCCACAGGCTATAAAAATGAAGATATAAAGCACTGGTTTATACTTTTATTACCTTACCAATTAACAAAATTATATGATAAGTGAAAATCAAAAAAAAAAAACAATGATGAATCGACAAACAATCAAACCGAATGCTGTCCAACTCAATTACTCTTGCTGAAATGAGAGATCTGGCAATAAAGAAATGAAGTTCGAAAATGGTGTAGCAAAAAGTAATTATTTATATAAGTTAAAGGCCTATACATATGTGTTATTATAGCTGAAGGTTTCATTTGTTTTGTTACATATAAATAAAAATACATATGAGTAAAACTTGGTGTTTTTTTTTTTGTCTCCAGAACAGTATTTTTGATAAGTTCAAAAATTCAAATAAATCAGAAGTCCAAACTACCCCCGATCCCAATTAGTTCAGATTATCAGCACTCTACTGTATATTGCATATATTAAAGTATATGGCATCTTTAAATTTTATGCTTCTTTTTGCTTTCCAAAGAATTGCATGCGGAGAATTCACTTAACTGTAACTTGCTTACGGGTGCCCGTGAAATCCATTTTGTTTACATTGCAGGATAAAATGCATTGATCACTAATGCCACAAAATGATGACTTCCCAGTGTAGGTGCCATGCATCTTCAAGTTACTGCTTGTACATGCTCAGTTTGAGAAAGAATGATAATAAATGTGCTTCAGAGAGGAAAAATTCTTTCCCATTTGGGAATTTTAAAAAACTAACTATTCTTCATAACAGTAATAAAGAATGAATATAATATAGATGTGATAAAGATATAATAAGGATATAGATATATAAAGATGTAATAAAGATATAGAATCTCATCTATTTCTACAATAAATGAATAGGCGCATTATAGCCAAAGCAGCTTATTCACCATCAAGCCCCCATAATAACAATAAAGATATAGAGATATAATATAATAAAGATATAAAGACATAGAGATATAAAGATAAACAATAAAGAATTCATAACAAGGTATATGAAATCTTTTTAAATGCATCTCAGTGTATATGAGCTGTACATTAAAAACAAGTGCTGTTATACTTGTTTTAATGTACACCTCGTGTACATAGAGTATACCAGCTGGTAAGGTATATGCAATTATTATGTAATAATTGTACATACCTTGTAAAGAGAAAGTATCCATATTTGAGATATTTGCTGTTCAATATTTGTAATCCATGCAAAAAAATACTTCCTCTGATTCAGTAAACTTCAAACATGGTGCTAAACTACTCTTTCTTACAGCCACATAAAACTGGTCATATAGCACCTGTGTGAATTGGTGATGAGTTTGTTACTTTAGAGCACCTGAGAATGTAAGGGGGAGAATGCCCAGTGTGAGGATTTCATTACAGTTTCAAAATTTTACCTTGGTTTTGTGGAATTGAATCTAATTTTTATATGAATAAATTCGGTCACTGTTTACAGAAGAGATTAACCATAAAGCTGTTTTGGGAATTTTTTAATCTTATTCTCAGTATTACTTTGCTCAGCCAGGTTAATAGACAAAATATATAAAAATTTTATCACATACCTTCACATTCAAATTGAACAGTTTTAACACCCTGAAAATCTTTTCTCTTTTTGTTATATGTTATTTATTTTAGTATGGTTGTGCATTATATTTTAATGCAGCTTTCATAATTGATCTTTTCATAAATAGTAACTTATGCTCACAAAAAAAAAAAATTAATCCACATAATCAAGGTAAAATTTTCAAAATGTAATCAAGCATATTTTTCCTGCTGCACTCAGACACCAGGCATTTTCTGTATACCACTGCCCTAAAGTGATGCCTTCACTATCTTACTCCGTGTTGAGCATGCTAAAGCTAACTGACAACTGATAGATAATGTTTTGCTTTTACCACTCTCAGCTTTACTTATTATTTTCATTTTCTCATTAAGAATAATTGCGCATCTTTTCTCTTTTACCACAACAGTTGCAGGAGCACCCACATGTTCTTTTTTCATTTCACTCATCACAGCCACACGGTAAAAAATGCTTCTACAAGTTACTATTAAACTGAAGCTATGAAAATGGAGTATGTGTAACCACAACAGCAGTATTTGAGACTGCCAAAACAGTACTTGAAGAAAAACCTTTGTTTCTGTTCGTATTCAGCCATTCGTGGGATCAGAGAACTGTACAAGGCCGACCGGGCTAGCCAGGTGGGTAAAGTGCCAGCCTGGCAACCCAAAGGTCGCGGGTTCGAATCCCGCCTCGGGCTTGGATCAAAGTACTGCAAAAACCTTGGGAGGTGCATTATGGCCACAGAAGCCTATGCGCCAACAACTACCAAAAAAAAAAAAAAAAAGAAGTGTACAATTAGAGTAGTTGTTTCAAGGAAAGCATAATAGCATGTCAAAGACACAAAACTATATGTAAATGCAGATAAATGTATGCATATATATCAGACCAAGGGTATTAATATAGAATGCATGTATCATTGGATATCTGTTAACTGGATGCTGGGTGTACGCTTCTTGTTAATGGATGTTCAGATGGCTATCTGGGGATAATTGTAAAGTTTTAGTATATCAAAGAAAGAAAGAAGTCTCTTTAACAAAGTGATAAAAAGTGTGCTAGTGTTTTTTATAGGCATGTAAAGATCTCTTTCACTCAGCAGATAGTTCTCTTTCATTATATAGCTGGAAAGAAGAAAGAAACAGCTTTCCTAGGGGGGTAACTATTTTGATAAATGGCAACTGAATAATTGGAATTTTTGAGAATGAGACATAAATTTTTGAATTTTTGTGACATCATGCTAAGACTTGTTTTGGGCTAGGATAGTGAAAAGAAGCAGAATAATTCTCCACTATTGTACATGGATTTACGAGGCTAGTCAAAATGTTCCAAGAACAATGAATTTATATGAGTACTATAGAGTTTTGCAAGGTTCAAATGAAGTGACAGAACTGTGGTGTATTTGTAACCTTATACATGCAATACTATTATATCACCTACATTCAGTTATCATTTACACATTGCTGCGGTGGTATGTGTAAGCCTTATGTCACAATTGAAATGAGAATTTCTAAAAATACTATGTAATATGTTAAGCAGTAAATTAGGAAAATGGCTTCGGCACAAAGAGATTGCATAAGTTTTGTTTCAAGTTTTGTAAAGCTGCTTCAGAAATGTGTAATAAGCAGCCTTTCGAGAAGATATATTAAAAGTCTAAAACATCCAGGTAGTTTTTCAAGATTCAAAAGTAATTTATACTGCTGTCTTTCCAGCACTTTCTTGCCAAGAACTAAATGCTTGTAGTACCCACCCCACCCCACCCACCTTCCTTATTCCTCACACCTTCCCCTCGACGTGGGCACCTGTACGTGGTGAGGGGACCTCCCAGTGACGCTGCTGGACTTCCAGACTAGCATCACTGGGATCCAACGCCCACAGCCCAGGTTCCAGGCTTACATCAATGGAATCCGGCGTGTTTGCCGTGCGCTGCGACCCGTGGAAATTCGGAAAGGGGGATCCTGGTGGTTGAGGGGCCCATCTTCAATACACCACTTTGGCCCCTGCTTCGACAAGACGGGTGGTCCTGGAAGGCCCGGCTAGGATCAATCGGCTAGTAGGTTCGCCTGCAAGGGTCAACCGTGTCAATGCCACGCCCCTACCCTCATGGTCCGAGGGACAGGATTCAGGCTGGCGGCGGTGCGGGTATAGTGTCTGGGTAGCCCTGGCGTCCCACTCCCGAGCGCATTTATTGCATGCCAGGTAGTGGGCGTCCCTTTGGGCTCCGTGGTGGGTGGAGAGCCCGGGCACTGAACAATTTAAAATTTCTATGAATCCTGATAAACTTATTTCTTCAGGGGCCCCAACCCGGTCCCTATCTGAAAATACAGACGGAGAGGCAGATATTATTGCGAAAAAGAGACAGTGAACTGAAACATCATCATCAGGGCCTGTCCCAAGATTTTTAATTATACACTCGACGAATGAAAAACCGATTGGCAAAATGTCACCCTTCTTTATACAGAAAGGGTTAGATGGGTTAGTAGGGTCACCCAAATCAGTTAAGAGGCTCCGTTCTGGAGACCTCTTAATTGAAACCAAAACTGACAGGCAGTCTGAGCAGCTACTCCGTGCAACATCAATTGGAGGAGTACCCATAACAGTGACACCACATAGAACACTCAATTCATCGAGAGGTGTCATTTCAGAGTGGGACCTTCTCGACGTAACCGAGGAGGAAATCTGCTCAGAATTGAAACAACAGGGAGTTACTGCCGTCAAGAGAATTAACGCGCGTAGGGATGGGAAACTTGTTAAAACCAGGAGCATCATCCTGACTTTTAACTCTCCCAAACCTCCTGATGAGATTAAAGCTGGATACATCAACTGTTCAGTGCATCCGTACGTTCCAAACCCTTTACGGTGTTTTAAATGCCAGAAGTACGGACATTCTCAAATGGCCTGCCGTGGAGTCCTTGCATGCGCCCGATGCGGTGCAAAGGACCACGAAACAACAGCATGTTCAGCCACAAAACCCACCTGTATTAACTGTGAGGGAGAACACCCAGCCTACTCAAGAGCATGCCAGAGGTGGAAAGAAGAAAAAGAAATACAACGGCTGAAGGCAGAGCTAAACATATCGTACCAGGAGGCAAGGAAAGCGGTGAAACCGCTCAACATCAACAAACCTACCTACGCCCAGAAGGTAGCAGGGAGGTGTTCCATCGGAACACAGACGGACATGTCCATCCCTCCAAAGGAGTCTTTCACTCCCATCGCGCGTTATCTGTTAAGTCCGCAAAAACCTGCACAGAAGGACCAATCAACTGCCACTCCTGTATCAGTACCTCCTAATGCTCCACAAGTAACAAAGGCAGTCACCAAAGAAAAAATAAGAAAGGTGAAGTACCTCCTACTTCCCAAGAAAACATGGAGGTTGAGCAGAAGGAGGTACACGAAGATTCAGTCTTGGAACTCTTTGCGGAGGAGGAAATGGACACGGGACAGCGTCCATTCTTCCCCAAAAAGGACAAATCCAAGACTGATAAAAGTAAGCCCTCAGCACCTCGGAAGCCGCCTGATGGACCCACCAAGCCAAAATAATGGCTAAATTCCTACAATGGAATTGTCGTGGATTCCG
Organism: Mastigoproctus giganteus; assembly: GCF_048544385.1. Classification (NCBI taxonomy): domain Eukaryota; kingdom Metazoa; phylum Arthropoda; class Arachnida; order Uropygi; family Thelyphonidae; genus Mastigoproctus; species Mastigoproctus giganteus. The sequence goes on along the minus strand of NC_143575.1, from coordinate 179,285,793 downwards.
GCGAAACATTGATGACATCAAGGCCCTCCTGCAAAAGCACGAGCCAGTTTGCTTTTGCTTGCAGGAGACATATCTAAAGGCAAATGATGATCCCACCATGCACAACATCACTTTTTTTCGAAAGGATAGAATTGCGGATGGCTCTGTACATGGGGGAGTGGCTATCCTTGTGGGTAACCAGACCCCAGTGCAGCCCTTGCTAATTACAACCAGCATAGAGGCTGTTGCAATTCGCCTTTCAGTGGGATTTTTAATAACTGTGTGCTTCATTTATTTGCCACCTGGGACTGACATCACCCAGGCAGACCTTGATGATCTTCTAACGCAGCTGCCTCCCCCTTTCTTACTTCTCGGGGATTTTAACGGACATAACACCCTGTGGGGTAGTGCTAACATCAACGGAAGGGGACGAGTCATAGAGCATATGCTCAATGACAATGACCTTTCCCTTCTAAATACTGGAACAAACACCTTCTTCCACATGCCTACCCGTACTTTTTCTGCCATTGATCTCTCTATCTGCTCCCCTTCTCTACTCCCTTCACTCACCTGGGAAGTCGAGGAGAATCCATACGGAAGTGATCACTTCCCCGTGATAACCTTGTTACACAGTGGGAGACCATGTCTTCCTTTTAGGTTACCACGGTGGAAGATTGATCAGGCTGACTGGACTGCCTTCCAACATCAGGCAAATTTTGATCTTAGCACAGTCAGTCAAGAGCCTATCAATGATGCAGTTAAGTACATCACAGAAAATATTGTCCAAGCAGCTGCGAATGCTGTTCCAAAAACATCTGCCCGGTTTCCACCATTTCCCAAACCTTGGTGGAATTCACAATGCACAGCAGCAAAAAAGGCTCAAAACAAAGCGTGGGGGATATTCCGTCGATATCCTACCACGAACAACCTTATAGCCTTCAAACGTGCACAAGCCAAAGCACGCTACATCCGTCGTCAGAGTCAAAAGGAATCGTGGATCCGTTTTACATCATCTATTAACCAGTCTACCAACTCTAAGGTAGTCTGGGATAAAATCCGGAAAATGAAGGGAAAATATACATCCCACCCTTCTTCAATCCTAGATTATAATGGATGCGCTATTGCAGATCCAACTGCAATAGCCAATGCTCTTGGGGAAACATTCTCTAACATCTCCGCAACATCCTCGTACTCCCCAGAGTTCCTGGTCCTGAAACATAAACTAGAAAAACAAGCACTTAATTTTAAGACCAAGGGCCTCTATCCCTACAACGGGGCATTCACTATAGAGGAACTGAAAAGAGCCCTCGCTCTTTCCAAAGCAAGTGCTGTTGGACCAGATGGCATCCATTATGACATGATTAAACATCTATCACCAAAATCTATGGATTGTCTGCTCCTTCTGTATAACAGAATCTTTACTGAAGGGCAGTTTCCGGACTCCTGGCGAAAGGCAATCGTTCTTGCCTTTCCTAAGCCAGGAAAGGATCCAAAAGTCACCACCAATTATCGTCCTATTGCTCTGACTAGCTGTTTGTGCAAAATCCTGGAGAGAATGGTTAATTCTCGTTTAATTTGGTATCTCGAAACAAATGACCTTCTCTCCAACATCCATTGCGGCTTCCGAAGGAACCGGTCCACTCTGGACCATCTTATTAGATTGGAAGCATCCATCCGGGATGCTTTCCTAAAATGCGAACACTTGGTGTCAGTGTTCTTTGACATGGAGAAAGCGTATGACACAACTTGGAGATTTGGCATCTTAAAAGATCTGCATAGCCTTGGCCTTAGGGGGCAACTCCCCATTTCTATCAAAAACTTTTTAGCCAATCGATCTTTCCAAGTTCGTGTGGGATCCTCACTCTCTCTCGTTCCTTCAGCCAAGAGGAGGGAGTACCACAAGGATCAGTATTAAGTGTCACGCTTTTTGCCATCAAAGTCAATTCCATCACAGAACAACTTCCTCCAACTGTAAACAGTGCCCTCTATGTTGATGACTTTAGCATTTTTTGCCAGTCGTGCAACATGAGGGTTATTGAAAGACAACTGCAGAAAGCCATTGATAGTCTGAATTGCTGGGCCCTTGCTAATGGCTTCAGGTTCTCGCCGGAGAAGACCGTTTGCGTACACTTTTGTCGCAAGCGTAATCTTCATCCTGAACCTGAATTAAGGCTCGGACAAAATGCTATTCCAGTAGCAGCAAACACAAAATTCTTGGGACTCATATTCGATAAAAAACTGACCTTCTTGGATCATGTTCGTCAACTCCGCACGAAGTGCACACGTGAACTTAACATTCTCCGCTCGCTCTCCTCCTTATCTTGGGGTGCAGACCGATGCACCCTTCTACGGCTTTACCGTGCACTTGTGCGATCCAAATTAGATTATGGGTCCCAAGTATATTCTTCAGCCAGAGACAGTGTACTTCGATGGCTGGATCCTGTCCATCATCAGGCTATACGTATCGCTACTGGAGCATTTCGAACATCTCCTGTCCAGAGTTTATACGTCGAAGCAAACGAACCACCGTTATCGTTTCGACGTAAGCAGCTGTCTTTAATGTACGCTTTAAAACTGAAATCCCTGCCAGACCATCCTACGTGGCCCTTCGTTTTTGAGCCACGATGGGAAAACTTGTACAATACCCGTAAGACTGCCAATCGTCCTTTTGGTGTTCGTCTCCAAGAGCTACTCAATGAACTGAATATCAAGGTAGACAAGGTTGCCCAAACATCAAAGCAACCCTTTCCACCCTGGCATGCTCTTGTCCCGGCATGCGACTTGTCGCTTAGAAACTGGGGAAAGTCGGACACGCCATCATGTGTCTACCTGCAGCTTCATTCAGCACACCGAACTGAATATTCCGACTTCGCGCCAGTCTATACAGACGGTTCGAAGTCAGAATCATATGTGGGATCTGCTTCTGTCTTTAAAGACAGCACTATATCAGAGCAGATTCCCTCTGAATGCAGTATATTACTGCAGAGCTGCACGCTGTAGAGTTAGCCTTGGACCATATTAGTAAATGCCAATACCAACGGTTCATTTTATATTCCGACTCTCTTAGCATGTTACAGGCTTTAATATCTGTGAGGTATAATCCTCATCCAGTTCTGTCTAGCATTCAGCAGAAGATTCACGTTCTCCATGAACGCGAATATGACATCCGCTTCTGCTGGATTCCCAGCCACATTGGGATTAGGGGAAATGATTTGGCTGACGCTGCAGCCAAATCAGCAATTCCCAATAATAACCGCTGCCTGTTAGTCCCCTGTACAGACTACAGGCAAATAGTACATCAAAAGGTACATTCCCAATGGCAGGATTCGTGGAATAGACAGACTGCGAATAAATTATATCGTATAAAGCCTGTAATTGAACCGTGGCAGTCTAGTCTACGCAGGAATCGTAAGGAGGAAGTTGTTCTAGCTCGTCTCCGCATAGGACACAGTCATCTTACCCATTCTTTTCTGCTGAGGGCAGATGACTGTCCTATGTGCGAGCAATGTGACACCATTTTATCCATTGAACATATTTTATGTGACTGTACCAGTTTTAGAAATGCTCGTTTTATCGCTTTTAATCATCTGACTGAGCCCTATACACTCAGTCAGATTTTATCTGACAATGACCATGTGTCTGCTATTTTTAGTTTTCTAAAATCAGTAACCCTTTTTACTAATATTTAAAAAAAAAAAAAAATCTTTTTATTTACTGATATTTGTCTTTTATAATTTATACTTGTTTTTTACCCGGACTTAGCGACCTAATTCTTTAGGTCACTGAAAATTTTACTTTTTATAACAAGTTTTTGGCGCATTATAGCCTTAGTTGCTGATGCGCCAATAAAACCCTATCAATCAATCAATCAATCAACCTCACACCTTATACTCTACATACGTTCTTCTTTCCAAAATTTCCTCTTTCTTCTTTCCAATATTTAAAATTGAAGCAAAAGGAAAGAGATTTAAACAAGCAGAAATTGCAGGGAAAACCTGACACTGCTGCATTTCTGAAATAACAATCCCACATTAATAGTTGATTAAAATTCTGAAATTTTTTTCTACCTTTCTAAATATAGTGAGACGAGAGGTATTAGAATCTATAGTACTTAGTACCGTGCTTGGGTTGGAGGTTGAGAAGATGAAAGAAGATATTTGTTGACATTAGACTTGAACTTCTGTACATTGTAATTTTCAGTAAATACGGACAAAGGAAGGTTGTTCCAGAAAATGTCAATTGAATGAATAAACGAGGAAGATGAAAAGTTGATTCTGTGAGTTTGAAGTTGGACAGTAAATGGATGTCAGCTGGTGGCGGCACGTGTTCGGAATGTTTTAAAAGAGAGAGTGGGAATTATAGAAGCCAATTCAGAAGAACAGTGCCCATGGAAGTATCTGTAGAAAAGGCATGTAGCAGAAACAGTACATCTATGAGACAGCGAGTGGAGAGAGTCTGTTAGAGAGGATTCATTAATTAACCTAACTGCCCTCTACTGAATGGAATCTAGAAGCCTGAGAGAGGTTTTGGGACACCACCCCAGATGTGGGAACAATATTTCATGGTAGGGCAGATTTGCGATTTGTACAGAGTGAACAACTGTTTGGAAGAAAAGTAATGCCGAGAGTGAAAGAGAAAACCAAGTTTTTTAGATGCAGAGGGAGCAATATTTGTAATGTGCTTGTGCCAAGAAAGATTAGAAGTCAGGGTAATCCCCAAAAGAGATATATCATTTTGCATAGAAATCAGAGTGTCACCAAAGATAAACATAGGAGCAGAAGAATCCTTTTTGCGAAATATAAGACGAGACTGAGTTTTAGAAGGATTGAAATCAATTAAGTTGTCTTTGCTCCACTGGAGATTTACCTGAAGCTCAGCATTTAAGGAATTGGTAGCAGATATTCGAGAAGTTGAGGCTGATTGAGCAGGGCAAGGTTTCTCAAAATGGAAAGTGGAATGCAATGTGCTATCATCGGCAAAACTGTGGATAGGATTTCCAGTCAATGGAAGAAGGTCAGACTAAGGCGCATTTAGGGCTAGAGCCTCAAGCTGCGAACAAATTTAGACTATGTATATAAAGTGCTTAGCATCATAATACACAGCCATTTCTGAATAAACAGAAAATTTTTAAGGTGGCATCGTTTTAGGTTATATCTCATATTGTGAATACCTTCACAACGAGTTGCCATGATATTGCACTACTTCGAATAAGTAACGCTTCACCTAAGGAGAAGACTAGTGTTACTTATTCTCAGATAGGTACCACCACCCAGACAGCACTGTTTCAGGGCTATTTGGCCCTTTGTCAGTGAGTGGGTAGGTACCCAAGTGATGCAATGATGGCAAAAACAGTTATGAAGTATAACTCCACAATATGAGAGATGCCTGATGGTGTATGATGTATTTAGACTAAGGCGCATTTAGGGCTAGAGCCTCAAGCTGCGAACAAATTTAGACTATGTATATAAAGTGCTTAGCATCATAATACACAGCCATTTCTGAATAAACAGAAAATTTTTAAGGTGGCATCGTTTTAGGTTATATCTCATATTGTGAATACCTTCACAACGAGTTGCCATGATATTGCACTACTTCGAATAAGTAACGCTTCACCTAAGGAGAAGACTAGTGTTACTTATTCTCAGATAGGTACCACCACCCAGACAGCACTGTTTCAGGGCTATTTGGCCCTTCGTCAGTGAGTGGGTAGGTACCCAAGTGATGCAATGATGGCAAAAACAGTTATGAAGTATAACTCCACAATATGAGAGATGCCTGATGGTGTATGATGTATTTAGACTAAGGCGCATTTAGGGCTAGAGCCTCAAGCTGCGAACAAATTTAGACTATGTATATAAAGTGCTTAGCATCATAATACACAGCCATTTCTGAATAAACAGAAAATTTTTAAGGTGGCATCGTTTTAGGTTATATCTCATATTGTGAATACCTTCACAACGAGTTGCCATGATATTGCACTACTTCGAATAAGTAACGCTTCACCTAAGGAGAAGACTAGTGTTACTTATTCTCAGATAGGTACCACCACCCAGACAGCACTGTTTCAGGGCTATTTGGCCCTTCGTCAGTGAGTGGGTAGGTACCCAAGTGATGCAATGATGGCAAAAACAGTTATGAAGTATAACTCCACAATATGAGAGATGCCTGATGGTGTATGATGTATTTAGACTAAGGCGCATTTAGGGCTAGAGCCTCAAGCTGCGAACAAATTTAGACTATGTATATAAAGTGCTTAGCATCATAATACACAGCCATTTCTGAATAAACAGAAAATTTTTAAGGTGGCATCGTTTTAGGTTATATCTCATATTGTGAATACCTTCACAACGAGTTGCCATGATATTGCACTACTTCGAATAAGTAACGCTTCACCTAAGGAGAAGACTAGTGTTACTTATTCTCAGATAGGTACCACCACCCAGACAGCACTGTTTCAGGGCTATTTGGCCCTTCGTCAGTGAGTGGGTAGGTACCCAAGTGATGCAATGATGGCAAAAACATTGCCAATTCAGAAATGGCTGTGTATTATGATGCTAAGCACTTTATATACATAGTCTAAATTTGTTCGCAGCTTGAGGCTCTAGCCCTAAATGCGCCTTAGTCTAAATACATCATACACCATCAGGCATCTCTCATATTGTGGAGTTATACTTCATAACTGTTTTTGCCATCATTGCATCACTTGGGTACCTACCCACTCACTGACGAAGGGCCAAATAGCCCTGAAACAGTGCTGTCTGGGTGGTGGTACCTATCTGAGAATAAGTAACACTAGTCTTCTCCTTAGGTGAAGCGTTACTTATTCGAAGTAGTGCAATATCATGGCAACTCGTTGTGAAGGTATTCACAATATGAGATATAACCTAAAACGATGCCACCTTAAAAATTTTCTGTTTATTCAGAAATGGCTGTGTATTATGATGCTAAGCACTTTATATACATAGTCTAAATTTGTTCGCAGCTTGAGGCTCTAGCCCTAAATGCGCCTTAGTCTAAATACATCATACACCATCAGGCATCTCTCATATTGTGGAGTTATACTTCATAACTGTTTTTGCCATCATTGCATCACTTGGGTACCTACCCCACTCACTGACGAAGGGCCAAATAGCCCTGAAACAGTGCTGTCTGGGTGGTGGTACCTATCTGAGAATAAGTAACACTAGTCTTCTCCTTAGGTGAAGCGTTACTTATTCGAAGTAGTGCAATATCATGGCAACTCGTTGTGAAGGTATTCACAATATGAGATATAACCTAAAACGATGCCACCTTAAAAATTTTCTGTTTATTCAGAAATGGCTGTGTATTATGATGCTAAGCACTTTATATACATAGTCTAAATTTGTTCGCAGCTTGAGGCTCTAGCCCTAAATGCGCCTTAGTCTAAATACATCATACACCATCAGGCATCTCTCATATTGTGGAGTTATACTTCATAACTGTTTTTGCCATCATTGCATCACTTGGGTACCTACCCACTCACTGACGAAGGGCCAAATAGCCCTGAAACAGTGCTGTCTGGGTGGTGGTACCTATCTGAGAATAAGTAACACTAGTCTTCTCCTTAGGTGAAGCGTTACTTATTCGAAGTAGTGCAATATCATGGCAACTCGTTGTGAAGGTATTCACAATATGAGATATAACCTAAAACGATGCCACCTTAAAAATTTTCTGTTTATTCAGAAATGGCTGTGTATTATGATGCTAAGCACTTTATATACATAGTCTAAATTTGTTCGCAGCTTGAGGCTCTAGCCCTAAATGCGCCTTAGTCTAAATACATCATACACCATCAGGCATCTCTCATATTGTGGAGTTATACTTCATAACTGTTTTTGCCATCATTGCATCACTTGGGTACCTACCCACTCACTGACGAAGGGCCAAATAGCCCTGAAACAGTGCTGTCTGGGTGGTGGTACCTATCTGAGAATAAGTAACACTAGTCTTCTCCTTAGGTGAAGCGTTACTTATTCGAAGTAGTGCAATATCATGGCAACTCGTTGTGAAGGTATTCACAATATGAGATATAACCTAAAACGATGCCACCTTAAAAATTTTCTGTTTATTCAGAAATGGCTGTGTATTATGATGCTAAGCACTTTATATACATAGTCTAAATTTGTTCGCAGCTTGAGGCTCTAGCCCTAAATGCGCCTTAGTCTAAATACATCATACACCATCAGGCATCTCTCATATTGTGGAGTTATACTTCATAACTGTTTTTGCCATCATTGCATCACTTGGGTACCTACCCCACTCACTGACGAAGGGCCAAATAGCCCTGAAACAGTGCTGTCTGGGTGGTGGTACCTATCTGAGAATAAGTAACACTAGTCTTCTCCTTAGGTGAAGCGTTACTTATTCGAAGTAGTGCAATATCATGGCAACTCGTTGTGAAGGTATTCACAATATGAGATATAACCTAAAACGATGCCACCTTAAAAATTTTCTGTTTATTCAGAAATGGCTGTGTATTATGATGCTAAGCACTTTATATACATAGTCTAAATTTGTTCGCAGCTTGAGGCTCTAGCCCTAAATGCGCCTTAGTCTAAATACATCATACACCATCAGGCATCTCTCATATTGTGGAGTTATACTTCATAACTGTTTTTGCCATCATTGCATCACTTGGGTACCTACCCCACTCACTGACGAAGGGCCAAATAGCCCTGAAACAGTGCTGTCTGGGTGGTGGTACCTATCTGAGAATAAGTAACACTAGTCTTCTCCTTAGGTGAAGCGTTACTTATTCGAAGTAGTGCAATATCATGGCAACTCGTTGTGAAGGTATTCACAATATGAGATATAACCTAAAACGATGCCACCTTAAAAATTTTCTGTTTATTCAGAAATGGCTGTGTATTATGATGCTAAGCACTTTATATACATAGTCTAAATTTGTTCGCAGCTTGAGGCTCTAGCCCTAAATGCGCCTTAGTCTAAATACATCATACACCATCAGGCATCTCTCATATTGTGGAGTTATACTTCATAACTGTTTTTGCCATCATTGCATCACTTGGGTACCTACCCACTCACTGACGAAGGGCCAAATAGCCCTGAAACAGTGCTGTCTGGGTGGTGGTACCTATCTGAGAATAAGTAACACTAGTCTTCTCCTTAGGTGAAGCGTTACTTATTCGAAGTAGTGCAATATCATGGCAACTCGTTGTGAAGGTATTCACAATATGAGATATAACCTAAAACGATGCCACCTTAAAAATTTTCTGTTTATTCAGAAATGGCTGTGTATTATGATGCTAAGCACTTTATATACATAGTCTAAATTTGTTCGCAGCTTGAGGCTCTAGCCCTAAATGCGCCTTAGTCTAAATACATCATACACCATCAGGCATCTCTCATATTGTGGAGTTATACTTCATAACTGTTTTTGCCATCATTGCATCACTTGGGTACCTACCCACTCACTGACGAAGGGCCAAATAGCCCTGAAACAGTGCTGTCTGGGTGGTGGTACCTATCTGAGAATAAGTAACACTAGTCTTCTCCTTAGGTGAAGCGTTACTTATTCGAAGTAGTGCAATATCATGGCAACTCGTTGTGAAGGTATTCACAATATGAGATATAACCTAAAACGATGCCACCTTAAAAATTTTCTGTTTATTCAGAAATGGCTGTGTATTATGATGCTAAGCACTTTATATACATAGTGGAAGAAGGTCATTAATATACAAGGGGAAAAGAGTGGGGGAAAGAACTGAACCTTGGGGGACACCAGCATTAGTGGAACAGTTAGAAGACAGAGAGCCATCTACCATCACCCTCAGCGAGCGATTAGAGAGAAAACTGGATAACCAATTGCAAAAAACAGTTGAAAAACCATAAGATGGAAGCTTGTTTAGGAGACCTTTATGCCAAACACAATCAAAAGTCTTTGATATGTCAAAACCCCGAACTTTTCCATTGAATTTGTCCATAGAAGCAGAAGAATATCACCAGTGGATCGACACTGATGGAATCCATACTGGCGATCCTTGATCAGACGGAAGGATTCTAGGTAGTTTAAGTGTTGGCAGTTAATTGATTTCTCCATTACTTTAGAAAGAGTAGAAGTAATTGCAATGGGGCGATAATTTGATGGGAAGAATTTGTCATCCTTTTTAGGAACTGGCTGGATATGAGCAAATTTCCAAGCAGAAGGAAAAACACCTTTGGAATAAGAAAGTGAAAAAGACGGCAGCAAAGAACAGGAGTAAGTTCAGGAGCACAGGTTTTGAGAAGAAATGGAGAAATACCATCAGGACCTGGAGATTTCTTAGCATCAAGATTCATCAAAATCCTTCTGAGATCCTTTTGACGAAAGACCACAGGAGGCATTGAATGCAGCATGTTGGGAATGGTGGGATCTGTTTTACCAAGATCATTGATACAGGAGTTGGAAGAAAAATGGGATGCTAGCAGGTCAGCTTTATCCTTGGCTGAAGTGACAACAGAACCATCTGGTTTTGACAGAGGTGGGAGCAGTGATGGGCAAAATTTACAGCCAATAGCTTTGGCAAGAGACCAGAATGCTCGGCTACCATTAGGGCAAGAAGTACGTTTTCTACTCTTAGCCTGTTCAAAATCTAGTTTAGACTGATTAATAACTGCTTTACAATTGTTGCGAGCTTTGGTGTAGGCAGAAAATGAATCTGAAGATCTGGAAACAAGCCAATTATGATATCCAGTGTTCTTGTCTTGAACAGCCTTAGCACATTTATTGGAAAACCAAGGTTTAGATAAAGGACGAGATTTTAAAGTGGAGTGTGGAATAAAGGATTCCATTCCTACAAGAATAATTTCACTGACACAATCTGAGGAAATGTTGACATCAGAAGTTTTGAAACAGTAATCTGACCAAGGAAAAGAAGAAAAGAAATCTTGCAGGTCATCCCATTTTGCATTCTTTTAATGCCAAACAATACGAGGTTGGGAATAGCCATGAGATAAAGGCTCCATTGGAGAAGAGACAATCACCAAGTTGTGATCTGAGGTGCCTAAAGGACCACTCACTTCGACCGTGTACTTAGAAGGGTTGTTTGTGAGAAAAAGATCAAGCGTGTTGTCTGCATGGTTAGGATTGTCTGGTATTCTTGTAGGTAAATGAACAATCTGTGCAAGGTCATTAGTAATTGCAAAAGCCTTAGCATCTCGACCAGCTGGGTCGGTGTGACTAGAAAACGGAAGCCAGCTGGAGTTGTGAACATTAAAATGACCAAGGAAAATTACCTCACTGTTAGGAAAGTTGGACTGGAGAAAGTCAAGTTGCAAAGAGAGGAAGCCAAAGAGCTCGAAGTGATTAGTGGAGTTTGGAGAATGGTAGAGACAACAGATGAATTTGACTCAATGATGTAGAGAGATTTTAAACCAGAGAAGATCGAAACTAGGAGATTCCAAATTACCAAGTCTCTGACAGGGAATATCAGAATGGACATGTGCACAAGTACAACCTTAGATGCGAAAGGAATCATACAGCGAATAATTTTGGTTATCGGTTGAATCAACCGATAACCAAATGGAAAATGGAAAAGGCTAATGGACTCATGTTTATGTTTCCTGAAATGTTTTTTTTTATTTTCAGCAGAACTGATTTTTACTGCATTTTTTTAAATATTTAATTTATTAAAAAAATAAAAAGTTACATGCAATAAATATTGCAATTCATTAAATATGACAAAATGTTGGTATTGTCCAAACAGAAGTCAAAAAAACCCAAAACGTTTTCCAGGCATTACAGAGAAATTAAAATTTGTATGTGTCAAATGCTCCACCAAAATACATGACATTTAAAATTTTTCACTCTTTTAAACTGAAAAATGGAAGATGCTAATAATTTTTTTTTCATTTTCAACAGAATTAATTTTTCGTTTTCCTTTTTTAAAATAGGTGTAAAGAAGTGCATTTCTTAAGTGTTTAATTTTTTTTATTAAAAAGTAAATTATATGCAGTAAGTATTGCAATCCATTAAGGATGAAATTTTGGTATTGCCCAAGCAGAATTAAAAAAAAAAAAAAAAAACAATGAGCTACAGGTATTAGCATTAGTAGAAGCATATGATGCAAGAAAGCAATCTTATATAGCATCAGCTAAAAAAAACCTTCCCATTTCACCAATCCATTCTCTCCAAATGTTTGTCTAGTTCTGCCTTGAACTTATTTAAGTTGTTGATCTCCACTACAACAGATGGAAGTTTGTTCCAACTATCAACCACCTGCTGACTAAAGGCAAATTTCCACACATCTATTCTACAATTGTCTTTCCTCAATTTGAATTTGTTCCCCCAGGAGAGTAATCTGAGCAAGGTTACTCATCTGAGCAGGTGAGTAATCTTAATGCCTATCAGCTTGCCCAAACCATTCAAGACCTTATACACCTCAATTAGATCACCTTGCAGGTACCTAGTCTCCAGAAGCCGCAATTTGAAAAACTTAATCCAGAAATTAAGAAATGTAATTATACTGAGTCATAAAGCAAAACTTAACTGGGAATAAACAAAGTGTTTAAAAATTTTTGAATTAGATAGAAATGGTACCATTATAAAAACAGATAAAAGCAATACAACAGCAGTTTAAATAAAACCAACTATATTAACAATTTAATGTGGCATTCCAAGACATTAAGAAACATTCAACTGCTAGTAGGAGAAGAAAGAAATCACAAAAGCTAAAAAAGACTTACCAGACAAAAGTATAATTAATAAAAGTGCACAATTTTATTAGTGCTATCAACAATGAAGCATGGAAATTGTTTGGAGCATAAAAATACAGTCTAGGGCAGAATTTGGCTAAATGGTTAATACACATTTTATAAAGCCACTCAAAAATAACCACTTAAACTCAGTTTACTTCATGAGCATTATCAAGAAAGAAAAATTTAATAATAGTATCGTTATTAATGCATAATGCAGAAGGCATATCTCTGAATGTTCCAGGAAGAAGCAATAGAAATAATTAAAATAGAAATAAGAGGGTGGAAAGTTAGAATTCCACAAACAGTATATTTTCTAATACTATGATAATTGAATTGTTACAATTAGCAGTTATTTCAAATTTGATGGAAAAATTTACATATAGACATGGGTTAAGCATATGGAATGCACTCTTTACCACTCACAGTGATATCTTTATGGAAGATTTTGAGGAGAGGTTCATTGGTTTGGTATTTACAAGATCCTTTATGCGGATGATATTGTTTTAATATGAAAACGCAGAACCACAATTAAAACAGATTTTGATTACATGAACAATAAATATAATTAAGTTCAAAAGAAAAAAAAAAAAGGTAAAGTGCAGCTATTATCAAACCACTGCAGGATGGAAGCCTCCTCAACAATTCATGCTGAAGGAAATGGACCATAATCTGCCACGCTGGTCCAGTGCGGATTGGCAGATCGACTGTATTCAGCAGTCAGGGGGCTTGAACCCCGGTCTACTCAAAGAGCGTGTGCTACTGCACTCCCGCTCCTGACTGCTCGGCTACAAAAGAAAACGAGAAGAAAATGGCGGAAAAATTCCTTCTTCACCAAGACCTAAAAATTGATATTAAAATGAGCATTATCAAAATGCTAACATGCAGAGCAATAAGAAACATCCAACTGCTTGTAGGAGGAGAAATATCCTATTGTGGCTAAAATAACCCATTTTAGCCACAATACCTCCCACCATTGCAGAGATGGATAAATTCAAAACAGAATTTGGATGGTTACCTTATGGGAATAGTGGAAATATTCTGTTTTATTTTATATTATACTTTTTTTTTTAAAATAATGATTAAGGAATTATTTGCATAGCATGCCAAAGCACAGAGGTCACTTGAAATCATTGATATATGGGTGGTCTTTGAAATTTATTGCATGCACTCTCTCTCTCTCTCCCCCCCTTATCAACATCATTAAATTTGTTATAAGTGAATAGTATATCTTTATGTTACATTACTTTGCATCACATTAACATAAATATCTGTATTTATTTATGCTAATGTGATGTATATATAAATATATATATATCTATCTAAATTACGATAAATTATTCATTTCATATCTCATTATTTAACTTTAAGTTGATTTGTAAAACATTTGTACTTATATAATATTTCATTTTTTTTTAGGAGAAAGGAATGCAAGTGTTCATAAAAATCTAGTAGAAATGGCTTGTCAACCTTATCAATCAGCATCTAAAGAAATTCATAGTATATCTCAACAGCTGATAAAATCTCAGTTATTAGTTCAGGTAGGTGTAGAATTTTTCTTTACCAGATACAAGCTCATCTTGTGAAGCTCAAAAGCAAAAGAAAGCAATTAAATTTCTGTTGGATTCTAGGACATGCAGGCATTGAAGGTAAGGAAAGTGCTGATCGAGCAGCAAAGAATCCTACAAATACAAATCTAAGGCTTTACAAAGTTCCACATTCCAATTACAGACCTATCATAAAACAGATTCTCCACACTCAGTGGTCACAAATGTGGCAAAATGAACCAAACAATAAACTGTTTAAAATAAAACATGAATTTCAGCCATGCAATTCAGTCTTCGTAACAATCGGCACGAAGAAGTCATTCTAACCAGACTGCACGTTGGACGTACACATCTCACACACTTGTACTTACTCACGAAAGCAAATCATCCAGAATGTCTTCACTGTTCTTGTCAACTCACTGTAAAACATTTCCTTATAGAATGTCTACAATACCACATGGCACAACAATCAGCCTTCCATATCCCTATAAATATTCAGGATTCCCTGACTTTATCACAAATCCTAGGCGATAACTCCAACATTGAAAATATATTTACTTATTTAAAACTAATAGGATATTTTAGCCAGATATAAACCATAATTAAGAAACATCGTCATTGTCACATAATACTAATAGATAGGTGCAATATGACCAAAGTTGCTTTTGTGCCAAAAAAGAAATCCAACAACAACAACCAACCTGTAGAATTTTTCCTTTATTATTAGTGATATATTAAAGATAATCAGAGAATCATTGAAGAAGGATGTCTTTTATAATTTTTTCAGAATGTTTCTTTTGATCCCTATTTCAGCCCTTCTACAGTACTAAATTATTGTAGGTTTCAAAAGAGCTTTGTGTATTGAGCCATATAAAATTTATTTTAAAAATCTTCTCTGAATGCACCATTTTTAAATGGAGATAAACCAAAACATGTTTATCACAAGATGCATAGCATCTTGTACTAAAATGAAGATAGTTCACGCTTTTGGAATACACAAATGGGTATATTGAAAACATCGTTTGAATTACAGTAAACTCTGTAAAATCCAATGTATTTTAAAAAACCAATTCAACACGCATATAATATAAACTCTCACATCCATATAATATAAACTCATTATAAACAACTGGATTTGTCCTTAACAATCCATGTAAAAAAGTGTATTTGGCTTAAGAATCCCAAGTGAAATTTCTTTCTTTATAAGATGCTTGCAGGACTATTTCATTCTTTAATCTATTTTGGTGACTAGTAGAATTTAATCTGTATATATAATGCAATGGTCATAATTGTCAAAAGAAATTTGCTTTTGCAATGAGTTGCCTTGCACTACATTCAAACAGATAACATCTCCAAAAGGTTAATTGGTCATACGTTTAGAAGATGAAACTGCTGTGACAGTCCATTTCAGAACTAGCTGGTCTCTCATTAGATAGCAGGTGGTCTCTAGTGGCAACACACAAACAGGTGCCTCTGTAGCCAGGTGGGAAGGAGCAGCAGTGCGTAGCACACGCTTCTTGATTAGACCGGGGTTCGAGCCCGTCACCACCAAATACGGAAGATGCAGAAAGGTCAGGGAATGCCCACCGCATATCCCGGAGCAATATGGCCGTAGTTGCTAATGCTCCTAAAAAAAAAAACCAAAATAAAAAACAAAACAGTTGTAAATAAGTTGGTTGATGCACAGTATACATAATCATCTTTCAAAGCTGTAATATAGCTTTGAAATCTGTTTAAAGTGGTGCAACACCAGGGTAACTCATTGCAAAGGCAAGTTTGTTGTTCTATGATAATTTCATTATCAGTACACCTCCTGCCCTCTGAAACATATGAAAGAACAAGATATGTTTACAGGTGTAAATAAGTTCAATTGTTTGTGCTTAATATTTATTGAAATGTGTTCTTCTAAAACTGCTCAACCACTAGGTACACCTGAAGGGGAAAGATATTTTGTTTGTTGATGACAGCTGAAAGATGTAATTGGAAAAAAAGGCCTAGTTACAGATTTGTGAGATGCTGATCTGTATGACAGTCAGCATCATATTTGTAACAAAACCACTGATGTAGAAAAAGGTCAAAACCCAGATACAAAAAAAGAAAGAAAGAAATTCACTGGCAAAGAGTTCAGAATGGGGGCAAGGAATGCCAGTCGTGTATGAATACAGAAAGAGATTAAATCTTATAGGTACCTTACAAGGTGGACATGGTGGATTCATAGACAATAAAAACTGCCACTTTATTCTTAGTTGTCTGTGGTGGATTTATAATAACCAAGAAGGAAGTGGCAGTTTTGTTGAATAGGTATTTTGGAATGCTCTTTACAATCAAAAGTACACCTGACCTAGCAAAAAATATTGGAGTGGAGTATCTCTGAGAATCATCTATTAGAAAATCTATTGATAGAAAGGAATAGTAAGGTCCCAGAGGTGAAAATGTACATTGAATTATATTAAAAAAGGTAATATATGAGTGTATTAAACTGACCATTAGTAATGTTAATGAGCTTATCATTAGACTTCAGGATGACCTCTTTGGACTGGATTGCTGCTAATGTTTTCCCAATCCATAAAGGAGGACCTAAAGTGGTGAGGGGAGAATGTTGATCATTGAGTTTAACCTCTGTGATCAGCAAGATCATGGAGTTTGTGGTTAAGGTCATGCTACTGTACCACCTCAATAAGAATGAAATTATAAAGGAATTGCAACATGAATTTGTGAAGGGGAAGTCTTTCTTAACCAATCTGGTTAATTACTGTGATGTGGTCACAAAGCAGTGGGATTCAAGAAACAACTTTAACATTATATAACTAGATTTTAGTAAATCTTTTGATATGGTCATCCATAAGGGTTTATTCTATATACTGGATTTAACTTGGGATTACAGGAAGTTCCTTAGTTGGATCAGAGATTGGCTGAAGGAGAGGTAATAGAATAGTCATAAATGGGCAATCTTCAGAGTAGACAAGCATAGCTAGTGAACACCCTCTCAGATATTGGTGCCAGAGTCCCCTCTTGTTTCTGATCTTCATTAACCATTCAGTCATGTCATTGCATGGAGGACTGTTGTCCTCCAGCATGTTTAAAACACATTACCCATGACTTGTACCCATGGGAATGTGCTGCATGTACTGTAACCAAATGCAGTACCTTGCATTTATGAATGTTAAACCTCAGTTACCAGTTTTCAGTCTATCTACTTAATTTATCCAGGTCTTGTTGGAGAAATGCTTCCCCCCCCCCGTTACAGAAAATATCCTTTCTTGCATCATTTATCCATTATAATATTGATACTACATATCCTGATTACTTCATTAGCTTCCCTGCCAGCCTTTTTTATTATCAGCAAACTTAGACAGTAAACTTGATATGCCTTCCTCAATATCATTTATAAATACTGAAATGAGTAAGGTGGGCCAAGAACGAAACCTAAGGCGACTCCACTAATAGCATTACTCCATGAAAAGTAGTGACCTTAATAACCATTCTCTGTCTCATTCCACTCAGTATATGAAGTCAGAATTATTTTTATATCCACTTCTTTTGTTACTGTCATGCTGACTAATCAGGTTCACTAGATAAGTTTTCCCCTTAACAAATCTCTACTGTGATTTTCATATAGCTGCCTTCCTGCCAAGGTGATCCTACATTACTTCTTTAATCACTGACTCCAATATTTTTCCTAAAAAAGAAGTTAAGTGGTATTGATCTACTTCCCTTCTGTCCCAGAGATTGAGAAAGCAAAGGAATTTAGTGAAATTACCTGCAAACCCAGAAGGTCTACCAGCACCTTCAGTTCTCATTCCATTCATGTCAATACATTCATTAATATGAATGAAATGCACAACAGGAATCAATGTCTGTATATTCCTGTGGTGAAGAAATACAGCCTTTCAAACTTTTATTTGAACTGTCTTTGAAAACATCCCACTATTCTGGAGTGTGACTAATACCAGTTTCTTCATAAAGCACAGTCAAATCAAAATATTAGTGCAAGGATTCTACAACGGTGTAAAACAAACACATGCATAATTGACACCTTTTTTTTTTTTCTGTATGTGGAAGCTGGGATCTAGGAGATTTCATTCTTTTAAATGAAACTTCAATAGTTCTGCATTGGATTTGGTTAGATCGAAGTCCTTGCTAAGTCATTCAGTTTTTGCTAATTAAGGAAATGAAGCACTTAATTTCATCAGCCTCCTGATGTGTATTCCCAATTATTGTTATGTTCACCCGATTCATCATCCAATTCCGAATTGGGAATTGCCAGGTATTCATTGTGTAGCAAATTTAGTATCCCGCCATAAAAGATTTGTGATACTACTGCTTTTTAAGCTGCAGGTATTTTCAATATTTTCAACTTGGATATATTCACCATAGAAAAGCAGCAGTCATCGTAATGATTTGTGGATTCTCTCCATTTTGTGCAACAACTGGTCTTCATCACCCATCGGCATTCCAGAATAGGCTTCATATGTGAAAACTCAGTGCCACCAACAGTATTGAACTTCACCAGCTTCAGACCTCTATAATATATACATATATAGCAGAAAACAAGTATGGAAATAATGTCTTTAGGTAGTAGCCATAGCAAACTGTGGGGGGGGGGGGCCTTATTATTGAGACACCTCCATAGCCAGGTGGGCAGGAGCAGCAGTGCATAGCACATGCTTCTTGATTTACCAGGGTTCGAGCTTGTGACCACCAAATACGGAGGATGCGGAAAGGTCAGGGAATGACCACCACATATCCCTGGAGCAATATGGCCTTAGTTGCTAATGCTCCTAAAAACCAAATAACAAACAAACAAACAAACAAGCAAGCAAGCAAGCTTATTACTGTGTCCAAACTTCATTTGCCACTAAAAATGATAGGCAACCAAGTCAGAATAAGAAGAAATTGATGTTTGAAATATCTTATATAATATCGGTGTGTGGATACACTATAGACAACTCTTAAGAAACTACAAAGTAGTTGTTGTAGGCTGGGTCGTCATGTCTGCAATACCAGGGTACCTGCCCACCCACTGATGATAGGCCAATAGCCTTGAAACATGTCTGGGTGGTGGTACTCACTGAGAATAAGTAACAATAGTCTTCTCTGTTAGTGAAGCGTTACTTATTCGAGGTAGTGCAATATCATGGCAACTCGTCGTGAAGGCAGAGCACAATATGAGAAAGAGCAAATGATGCCTACAACTACTTTGTAGTTTCTTAAGAGTTGTCTATGGTGTATCTACACACCGATATTATATAGATATTAAACTCTTAATGTATTATGCCTTGTGCATTTAGTTGTTTTAATTTTTACAGAATTTAAACTTTTATCAAGAAACTCACTCAATAGCCCCCCCCCCCCACCAATTGTAACCCATTATAGGAAGGTCACACTCATGAAAGGGTTATTGCTATTGAATAAAAGGCCTTGCACTCTGGAACAGAAATCCAGGAGTTCCTAACAGACTGGGGAGGGGGCACCGGATGTAAAAAAGCTTTAGTGTTAGAATACAGTCAAACATGAAGTTTATTATGCTGCATGAACAGGCTTCCGGGAAGCAACATGGTGTTCCATTAATGATTTATTGGATCACTGCAAGTAGGAAAAAGAAGTCATGATTCCTCTGTATCAGACAATAATGAGACTGCACTTGGATAATAGTGTCATTTTCTATACCTGCCCATTTTTAATTTGGAAATAAGCACATTTTCAAACTGTTTGTGTTATGTAGCAGTCATCTATGTTCTTGTTGAATGGAAATAAAATGCAGTTTTAAACAACTACATTTTATTTCCATTAAAAGTAGGATGTAGTGGCTAGCTTATTACAAAGTTTTGGTAATATTTAATTTTCTTTTTTTGTTATTAGGAAGTATCTTCAACATTAAGAAGACTTACTAATGAACTGTTTATGTTGGAAGATAGAGTACAAACCATACGTAGCTGCACATTCCTACCTGATATTGACATTCCCATCATTCCCACTGATGAAACTCCTTAAATTTGTTGTGTGTGCATGCATGTTTTTCCTTTTTGACAAAATCCAAGTTTCAGGATGACCAGACAATTCACATAATTATTTTCTAAAGTTGCTATGTTATTTTTTAAAATAGAATAAGGGTAGCTCTTTTGTTACTTGTGTTATATCATAAGATGACACCAGTTATTTTGTTTTGTTAGGATGTTGAGGTTTAAAATATATTTTACTTTTGAAGATTTTTTATTGTTAATTCTATATTTATTATGCTTGTTAGAATAATGAAAAACGTGCCAAATCTTAAATAGGATTTATCAATATAAGCAAAAAAGCCTATGTGCTCTGGATTCATATTTAATAAAATATTGTGCCATGGAGAAAAATAGAAAGAAAGGAAATAACAGGTTGCAGGTAAAAAATATGTTTAATGCTTACTATTCCCTCAACATGAATTGTTGAGGAGGCTTCCATCCCGCAGTGGGTTGATAATGGCTGCAGTTTACTACGTTTTTTATGAATAAAAAACACAGTAAAAAATACAAGGAAGTAATACGTCTTTCAGACGTGAGAGCGTCATTCATCAGTTGTGACCATTAATGGACAAATATACAGAATGTCATGTGCGTGCCATGGCAGTCGTATATGGTGAACTGCGTGCTACAAGTGCAGGTAACAATTAGCTGCTAGAAGGAAATGCTTGCAGTTGTAGCTGTAATGTTTGGGGATGTTGTAAATGCCAACGTTTATCAGCCAAGAGGATGGTCGTCTCAGTAAAGGGATACTCAACATCCTCTGTTCTGGTTAAAGGAACTGCTGCAGCACAAGATGTGCAGTGATTCTAACCAGATGTGGCGACAGTAATGGCGGGACCAATCAATAATCATGATGTCGTTCTTCTGGGTTGACCAGAAGTGCTCAGCAATGGCTGAGTGCTCCATGTCCGACCCCTGAGGAATGACCACAAACATCATCCACGTAGTGACACCAAAAGGCAATGGGAATCTGGCAAACCCACAAATGCACGGCTCTCTAGCTACTCCATTGCACTACCAAAGGTCAACAAGGAAGGAGTGCCCTTAAGACCTATTGTCTCCTGTTGTGGTTCACCAACCTATGAATTATTAAGTTTGTTTCGAGCTTGCTCTCGCTCCTAGTAGGCAAGACCACCAACACCATTTCTAACAGTGGGGAATTCCTGGACCGGATCCGTACCCTATCCACTCAGATGATCAAGTCACGGCTTCATTTGACGTGGTGTCTCTTTTCACTTCAATCCCATGTGTGCCAAGCAGTTTCTAGACGGCGACCAAACCCTCAGCAACAGATCTTCTCTAACTTCCGAGGACATTTGCACCACCCTTAGTTTGTGTCTGACTGGTGGAGCCGTCATGTTTGGTGACTCCATTTACTGACAGATACACGGTACAGCCATGTGTTCCCCGGTTAATTCAGTTACGGCAAACATCACAATGGTGGAGCTAGAGAGTTGCGCATTTGTGGGTTTGCCAGATCCCATTGCCTTTTGGTGTCGCTACGTGGATGATGTGTTTGTGGTCATTCCTCGGGGGGTCGAGTAACTGACTTTTGCACCACCTTAATTCTCTGTGACTATTTATTCAATTCACCATCGAACTAGAGTCAGACAATACTCTTCCTTTCTTGGATACCCTTGTCTTGCACGAGGGCATGCATCTGAAGACACCAGTCTATCTCAAGCCTATGTGTGTGTGTTGGCCAGTTCACCAACTACCAGTCAGCACATGCAGGCAGCCATCTTCTCGGCACTGCGTGAGCCCTACTAACCCGTGCCTGGACCCACTGTAGTTCTGCAGATGAGAGGCACACTGAGGTTACTATTGTTATGACAGATCTGGCAAAGTGCAGCTACCCCACCAGCGCCTTGGATTGGTGTGACCTACAAGCCCGCGACCACATAGCGGCCCACAGGACCATGTGCAGTAATGATTCCACCTCAACTGCCTTTATCCCCTTCTACCCGAACCTATCGTAACAAATTTCTCGAGTCACAAAGGCTCATGGGATAAAGTGATTACAACTCCCGAGCAGGCAGTTGTGATCCCTTGCCTTGACGGTTAACACATCAATTCCCCCCCCTCCCCCTGCTGCAGAGTGGATTAGTCTACCGTATTTCCTGCCATGTCTGCACTGGCTGCTACGTTGGGGAAACCGGTAGGAGACTCAGTATTCATGTCTCTGAACACGAGAAAGCTATCTGTTTAGCAGAATGGAGCACTTCTGGTCAACCCAGCACGACATTCATTGATCCATGCCACAATGTTGTGATTATTGATCGGTCCTGCCATCACCATTGCCGCGTCTGGTTACAGTCACTGCACGTCTCGTGCTGCAGCAGTTCCTTTAACCGGAACAGAAGATGTGTCGACCCCCATTACTGAGACAACCATCCTCTTGGCTGACAAATGTTGGCATTTACAATGTTTTTTCCAAGCATTACAGCTACAACTGCAAGCATTCCCTTCTAACAGCTAAGTGTTACCTGCACCTGTAGCACGCAGTTCACCATACGTGACTGCCATGGCACGCACATGACATTCAGTATATTTGTCCATTAACGATCACAACTGATGAAGGATGCCCTCATGTGAGAAAGCTATGTATTACTTTCCTGTATTTTTTACCTGTTATTTCCTTTCTTTCCATTTTGCTCTGTGGCACAATACTTTATTGAAAGAAGGATTTATGAAATTTTATTTCTCTTAAATGAGCATTCCAGTCATTGCCAAACATGTGTTTATCAAGTGTCATATTGGGCACTGTCTTCTCTGTTTAGAAATATTTCTTTTTCTGTAAGAAATAAAAATGGATGAACCTTTATCTTTCAACAATCATTGAATTATGTAATTATGTAATATTTGTGAATCCATTTTATCGATGTTTATTGTGATTATTTTCTTTCACAAAATTTTTAATAAATAATTGCTGCTAGATGTTTCAAATTATTGTTAAAGCACGATGTAGTGTTTATTTTCGTACCCTAATTGTGACTCTTTTGTTGAGCTGACTGGTTTATATAGGAAATGTGAAATATTTTGAGTATGAAAAATATGCAATGAAGGAATAAGAATTTGTATGTTTGAATTAAACATTATAAATATAATCTTTATAAATTTAATAAAATTCCTAAAAATATAAATTAAATATAAATATAGGCACATAACTCACTGATTTTGCTTCCTAAACAAATTAATGTGCACAGTTTGTTACATTTCAGGCATGTTAGCAAATAGCAATAATTTGTGATTTATAACAAAAGCAAACAGCAATAGACTTTTATGCGCAAACCAAGAACATTTAATTTCTGCACATCCACCATATTCTCATTCATTCCTCCAGTCAGTGCATAACAATGAATATAATAACCAGTTCTTTAGCTGTACTATACAGTATGTGGATGGCCTGTGTGATATTTATGAAAAAAGAATTAATTGCCTGATTTTTATTGGTCTGATTTTAATGAAATTTGGGAAACTTGAAAAATTATTCTAAAAGAGCTAAATCCATCCACTGGGTGTCATATTATTACGTGAAAATGGACAGACATGGTGAAGACAATAGGCACTTTATACATATTGCCAATGTACCCCTAAAAACGTTTGAGGCACATTTCTGTACTTTGTTTTGTTTTTATAGATTATAACCACATACATTTTGTGAAATAAATGTTTTCTCTGATGAAATTCACTTCTCATATTCATTTGGTTACTGCTTGACTAATTAGTAAAATTTTAAGATTTAACATAGGAATTGTCTCACAACAAATATAAATATTTATTGATAATAAGCTAATGTGTTGTTTTTATAAAAGTTTCTGTGGGCATTTGCTTTCAACACCACTGGAAAAGGCCTCAATTTCGTTTAAAAAAATTCATTTTATACTTTTCACATCCTGTTTAGTTTATAATATTGTTTATCTCAAAGTTATATATATTGTGCCATTATGCCATATGGTATGTAATATCCTTTGTGCTCCAAACATTTTCAATAAATTTTAGAGACTCATCAAAGATTTGGAAATCATGTCCCTTTTTATAGAATTTTAAAACCGTTTTCATTATATTTTAGAGATCAGCAAATACAGTTAATTTCACAGGACTTACATCCATCTTTTGTCAAACATGTTAACAGAAAAATAACAAAATATTAGTGCTATCTGAAAATACTTTTTTTTTTTCTTTCAAATAGATAGTGAAAAAGCTCTAGGCCAGTGGTTTTCAACCAGGGTGCCGTGTAATTTCGATTTAAGTTACTTAAAGTTATTTTTATTTATTTATTTTTTTTTTTTTTTGAAATTTATACATTAATTTCATTATAAAAAGGTGCATGGTATCCGTTGTACCATATCTTTTTAATTTTGTGGTGATCTATAATTGATCTTTATTTAGTACCTCTATAAAAGAATAAAATTATTATATAGGTATATATTAAAAGGTCGAAAACCACTGTGTTAGATATTTCTTGTGGCCCGGGGTGCTGTGAAAAAATTACTGGAACACTAAGGGCACTATGAACACAGAAAGTTTTGGAACCTCTGCTCTTGACTCCCTCCTAACATAAATATCTGTCCAGCTGACCTTTGAATTTCCCCAACCTGTCAGCCTCAACCAGCCATGGAAGCAACTTATTTCAGTAATTAATATCCCACTGGCTAAAAGAAAACTTCCTTCAAATCCAGTTTAAACTTCTGTCACTGTAATTTCAATCAATAGCCCCTAGTTCTGAAATCATAACAGTGAAAATTTCACCCTCATTCCTTTTACTTTAATCTCTCAGAGCCTGATACACTTCAGTCAAGTTTCCCCTAAAGTGCATAGTTTCAAGCTGTGTAGCGCACATTTGAAGTCTTATGGATGCCTTTTGCCAATCTCACCAGGTGCTTAGACTGTGTTTAGATCCTTTCAAGAAGCCCAACGTCTGTTTTTAGGTGTCTTCATGCTTCGGCACGTTATTCCACAAGTATGCCTTATACTAAAAGTACTTAAAGTACCGAAGCTTATAACAGCTACTAGGTGATCTGTAATAGAGCCACAGAAAAGGTTCGACAGGCAAAGGCAGTTTATGAGAAATCACTAGCAAACAGAGCAAAGAGGGAGGATAAGGAATTCTTTACATATATAAATGCTAAGAAGAGCAGGACAAACCAGATCGGACCTTTACATAAGGGTAAGGGGATAGTATTAAATACACCAGCTGCCGTTGCAGATGAACTCAACAGTTATTTTGCATCGATATTTACAAATGAAAAATCTTTTGTGGCAATGGGAAATTCTGTGAGCGAAGTTGAAAAATATGTAATTAATGATATTGAAATTTCACAAGATTATTTAATGAAAAAACTTTTGCACCTACAGGCCAGTAAGGCTCCTGGAGTTGATGGAATATACCCCATAATCTTAAGGGAGACAGCAAGTGAGCGCATTGAACCATTGAGGCTAATTAGCCTCAATAAAAAGGTAACAGCACCTTTTAGGGGATGACTGCTCCTTGTCATCGGGCGAAAAGTGTAATTAGGCACTTCTGTAGTTAGTTTAGCTTCATTTCTGCATTAGAGCTTCGACAGTAATGTATTTACATTTGTTACAAGTGAGAAATGGTTGGAAGCGGTCCATTATAACTCTTAGCTGACCAGGGAACAGCCCGGACTTGACTGCTGTAGAGAACTCGGCATCGTGCAGAATCTGTAGTTGCCAGAAAGAAAACCAAAGACCCTTCATGAACTTCAGGCAGCCATAATTTATGTTTGGAACCACAAATTATCAGTTGATTATCTTCAAAAATTAATCTTGTCAATGCCTCGAAGGTGTGCTGCTGTCAGCAGGGCCAGAGGTGGTTCAACTAAATATTAGTTTGCATCTGGTGAACTTTTCATTTTGTTTTCCATTTAAAATGATAAACTGAAGCAAATTGAGGACTTCTGATAACGTTTCACCCAAAATTATCATGTTTACCTAAACTGTTGTGTAAAGGTTGAAAATTCTCATTTTTGAAAATTTTTACAGCACCTGTCAAATACTACTTAGCTTTGCCTTAATTATTAATAAATCTCTTGTTTATATTTCTATTTGTGTTGCTACTCATTAATGTAACATACACCAATGAGCCGAAACATGACCAGCAAGTCATTATGACAATCGAAGCAACTGCAGGTGAAGGGTGCATGTGTGGGTTGGGATGGTATAATAAACACCTGATACTGAGCTCCGTTAATCAGCATTACTCTTGTTTTCATATGGAAATGCAGCAGACTTAGGTGAGTTTCACAAGGGGCAAATTGTAATGGTCAGATGACTGGGTCAGAGCATATCCGAAATGGCACAACGGGTGGGAAGCTCATGGTCAGCCATGGTTAGTACCAACCAAAAGTGGTCTGACGGGAAACCCACAAACTGCTGGTGAGGTGTTGGACCACCATAGCTCGATGCTTGAGGTGAGCGAAGGCTCTACCAGATGGTATGTGGCAACAGAAGGGCAACTTTGGTGCACCAAACCAGTAATTGGAATGCTGGTGACGGGAGTAATGTGCCACAACACACAGTATATTGAACCCTGCTGAAAATGGGGTTGCGTAGCTGCAGGCTGCTCCGAGTGCCCATGCTAATCACGGTTCACCAAGTATCGAAACTGGACCTTGAGTGATTGGAAGGTCATCTGGTCTGATGAATCAATTTCCTGTTGCACCATGTGGGCAGCTCGGTAAGTGTGCGTCATTTACCAGGGGAAATGATTGTGCATGGATGCACCGTGGGACAAAAACAAGCTGGTGGTGGTGCTGTCATACTTTGGTCAATGTTCTGCTGGGATACTCTGGGTGCAGTCCTCTGACTGCATCCAGAGCACCCAGAGTATCCTCATGTGCCAGGCACTCTGACATCTACCTCCTACCTAACGGGTGGTAGACATCAGAGCGTCTTCATCCCAGCCATGACATGCTGCGGAGGTGTGGTACACCAAGGCAAATATGGCAGTGAACAAAAGAAAGCTTGAATCCATTCAACGCTCCATGTTACGACTACTGGAAGTTTTGTGCTGTGGGCTGCTGTACCAACACTTGAAAGGAAGAGAAGTAACCCACATGGATTTCACTGTTGATCCAGCAATCAGCAAAACCTTACAACACAAAAGGCTTACAGAACACCTAAAAAAAAAACACCTGGCAGAACCGATGGAATTTATCCACCAAAGGTATCATTACCAAGAAGTTCCTCCCAGATATCAGCAGGGTGTATCTACTCTTTCCGGCATGGCTATCTCCCGGACTATACACCACATTTTTACTGACTGGGCATGGCTCCTTTAGAAGAAAGCTACACGAATTTGGCTCACAGACACCCTATTCTGTGCCTGTGGACAAGAAGAATCCCGGTAGCACCTCCTTCGTGAGTGTGACCTCTTTGAAGACCTGCGTGTACTACTATACACAACTATCCACTCGCTACTCAAGAATGAAGAGCACGTCATTTTACAGGAGCAGGACAACTACAGGGCCTTCACCCACTTTGCTCAGCTGCTGTTTACAAGACGAAAAACCCTTTTACCTCCTTAAAGAAAACGACACAACATAATAGGGGTAGGGTACATCTTTTGCCCCACACATCCAAATTTAATTAACACCAAAATTCTTGCCCAACCTATTAGGCCTCAAATCTTGATATTTCCAGCGCATAACCCCAACTATAGAAATTTTTAAAGTTATCGGCAGAATAGACTGCGTTCATCTTTTACTTCTTAGGTCCAACCACTGAAATCTCAGGAAAGTAGGTGGCAGGATCTGCCAGAGTAAATTTCTCCTAAGGGTACACCTGGTCAGCCTCCCCGTGGTTGGGTATGGTAACATCGGGTTCCACCAGGGGCGAGGTGGCTAACAGACCAGATGAACAATGGGCACAACACACTACATATCACATGATCCATGCACTTTTAAAATCTCTGGCTTTGACAGGGTACGGTCACTCGATACATAGAACATACGTGGAGATGGGAGAATTACCAGAAATCCCATACCTATATCTAACTCGTGGGCGCCCTCCCCCTGGACCTGGAGGTTGTGTGGCCTGCTCTACAACCTGACAAAAGGAAGGTCGACCACCTTCATGAACCACACCAGTGACCCGGAAAACAACCACTCTGTGGAAAAATGGCAACTCCACATTCCTCAAACAGACCTGGTAACAACGCTGGAATGACAACCAAAGGTGTAATAATGAAGGAATTCTTACCAGAGCTTGACAAAACCCACCCAGCACCACCATCCTGGTTCTCTCCAGGCCTCTTCACTACTTATCTAGACGCCTCCTTAGCCAGGTGGGAAGGATCAGCAGTGCATAGCACACGCTTCTTGATTAGATGGGTCCGAGCACATCACCACCAAGTACGGAGGATGCGGAAAGGTCAGGGAATGACCACCGCATATCCTGGAGCAATATGGCCTTAGTTGCTAATGCTCCTAAAAACCAAATAACAAACAAACAACAACTACTTACCTCTTGACTGGTCATGGTGCCATCAAAGGAAAACTAATCACACTAGGCTTGACTGACCCACTTTGCTCCTGTGGCCTCCTGGAATCCCATAACACTCAAATGTCTGCTACATTCGAGGTGAGCAGACGCATTTCATCAGGGCTCTTCAGTTAAGTGGATTGGATTACTGTTGATTATTGCTTTTAAATATTTGATTTATTTAGATATTATTCGATTATTTTTTTATAGGTTTTCCCATAACAGTTTGATTTTTATAATATTATAGACGTAATTTTTTAAAGATAATTTTCATTGATATTTAGCCAATTTTATAATGGTAGTTACGAGATCTGCCTTAAACACGTCACAGGGTATCGTGACTCACATGGACATAGACGATGGCTATTTACGGGTGAGTCGTGATTTAATCCATTGCGGAATCTGGAATGTTTTCGAATTCGACATAGTGACTAATCATAGCTCACCTGTGGATTCTTTATGATCGATGTAAGGAGTGCACCGAACTTAAATTACAGTTTGGTGCACTGATGGAACAATTTGAGTCACTTAAAAAACGGGTGCTAACCCTCGAGAATAATGCATCTGAGAGCTTGTCAGGGACTCAAGACTCCAGCAATCTACCAAGTGTTGCACAAGCGATTTGGGCCTCAAAACAGAAAAATCAAGTACAAACTACTGTGGTTCAAAAGGACATTGTTTTATTAGGAGACTGAGGGAAACGGAGAATATTTTTTGTAATAAGGATAGGATGAGTAGAACCAGGGTATGTCTGCCGGGAGCAACTATTAATGATGTCACCAAGAGATTGTCAGAATTTAAGGGGGGTAAAGAGAATATTCATGTGGGGACTAATGGCGTTAAATGTACAGGATCTGACGATTTATTGGAAAAAGTACAGGACCATGGTGGGGAAATGCCGCAAGCTAGGCCACAATGTCTATGAGTGTAATTCTGCCCAGACACAATTGGAGGGATTATATGTTAAAAGCCTTGTGGATTAACTCAAGATTTGAAGGATTCTGCATGGCTTTAGGGGGGAAATTTCTATCAGCATGGCCCACACCTGTATGTCGAAGGAATTTGTTTTGTAGTAGTAGTAGTAGTGGCATGTGATGCAAGAAAGCAAGTGTATGAGCTTATGCAGCATCAGCCAAAAAAAAGAAAAGAAAAAAAAATCACACCATTCCCTCCAAATGCCTGTCCAGTTCTTCCTTAAATTTATTCAAGCTATCAACTTCCACAACAGATGGAAGTTTGTTCCAGCAATTAACCACCCGCTGGCTAAAGGCAAATTTCCGAACATCTATTCTACATCTGTCTTTTCTTAATTTGAATTTATGCCCCATTAGGTTCGTAATCTGAACAAGTGGAAGGATCCCATCAGAATTCAGCGTACTCAACCCATGTAAGCCCTTATACACCACAATCAGATCACTGCGCAGGTGCCTAGTCTCCAGTCACTGCAATTTGCAGAATTTTAGCCACTCTTGGTAAGAGGATCCCCTCGCCAATCTTGTTGCCTTTCTCTGTACACGCTCAAGCAAATCGACATCCTTTCTAAAATGAGGCCTCCAGACCTGAATGCAGTACTCAAGGCATGGCCTGACCATTGCCTTATACATAGGGACAATCACCTCCTTTTTCCTTCTAGCAAAATTCCTATATATCATTGACAAAACACCATGACCTGCCCTGGCAGCCTGTCTGCGTTGCTGAGAAAACTTCATATCTGACTGCACAATTACTACCGTCTTTTTCATTTTCTACCACCTTAAGTGTAGTTCCACACGGTACTTTTCTCTCGAGTTACTTCTACCCATATGCAGTACTTTGCATTTATCAAGGTTAAACTTCAGTTGCCACTTCTTTGCCCATCTACTCAAATTATCTAGATCCTCTTGCAGTAGCACACTACAATTACTGTCATTAACAACCCTGCCATTACTGTCATTAACAACCCTGCCAACCTTTGTATCATCTGCAAACTTCGACACTAAGCCTGATATACCTTCATCAATATCATTGATAAATATACAAAACAACAGTGGACCCAACACCGAACCCTGTGGGACTACACTAATAACATTAGTCCATGAAGAGCAGCACCCATTGATTACCACTTCTGTCTTCTCCCACTCAACCATCCTTTTACCCATTGTAGCAACTTACCCTTAACACCATTCTGCTCCAATTTGTACAATAGTCTTCCATGCGCAACAGTGTCAAAAGCTTTCCTGAAATCCAAGTATATGATATCAAAATCATTTTTTGCATCCAGTTCCTTTGTAACCACATCATAATAACCAATCAAATTAGTCAGACAAGACTTTCCCTTAACAAACCCAAGCTGTCTGAATTATTGCTGCAGCCTTGTCTAGATGATCCTGCAATGCATCTTTAACCAGTGATTCCATTATTTTACCCAGAACAGAAGTTAAACTAGCTGGTCTGTAATTAATCGTGTCACCCTTGTAGAGATGGGATACACTTAAACAAAGGTGGTGCAACAGTTTTTGGCAGTATTATTGAGGATACTTTAAAGATTCAGGGAACTGCTAGTTAGGGGGGGATGTGGGTAATACTGACACGTATTTATCTGATAATATTGGTCAAAGTAACTCTTGCATATACATCAAGAGTTCTTATCTGATACCCCAACTGGACATATTATCTAGATGTTCTGGGGGTAGAAACGTTTCAAGTGAGCGGGTAGCTAATGCCAGGGAAGCGAGCCTAAAAAACTTCAAGGGTTGTGTTAGGGTTGTTAAATATACAAGAACAGTAAGTGTTAATTGTCTATATAATAATGTTAGAAGTGTCATCACTAAAATGAGCAAATTCGAACTGCTGGTTAAAACAAGTAACGCAAACATAATAGGGCTTACGGAGACGTGGTGCCACCCAGAAATTGGGGATGATAAGTTTCAGTACGGCTTGTATAATGTATTTAGGAAGGATAGGGTAGATAGAAGGGGTGGTGGGGTAATGCTCGTTATCAGAAGCAGCCTTAGTGCGACGATAGCTTTCCCGGATTCAGATGTTTCACATGCTAGTATAGAATCTGTATGGTGTAAGATAGTTGGAAACAAAAGTATAATGCGAGTAGGAGTAATCTACAAACCAGGTGATTTTTGAAGATTATGACGAAATCCTCTACATGCAAATGGAATGGGCAAGTAAGTGTCAATGTCTTATTATGGGTGAATTCAATTTGCCTCTAATTGATTGGAGTAAATGGGAAGGAAACTCGACATGGGGAACAAAATTTTTACATCAACTAGATGACTGTTATTTGTATCAACATGTCAGGGAAAGTACTAGAGAAAAGAATATCCTAGACTTCATCATCACCCATGAATCAGATGACAACAGGGCTGACAGTAGAGGAACCAGTAGCAGGAATTGATCCCGGTGTTCTTCGATGGATGATGATGAGAGAGGTAGCAGTAGTAAAAGGCAAAGGAATGGGTTTTAATTTCAGAAAAGGAAATTACGATGCCTTAAGGTACTACATGGCCTCTATTAACTGGGTAGATATCGCACAGAGAATGAATACAATTGAACTGTGGTATGCTTTTAAAACATTAATCACAGATGCCTTGAATGCGTATTTTACCATTAAAAAAATATATCACGAGGAGGATTCCAAGTTGGATGAATAGTAAAGTTGCCACATTACTTGAGCAGAAAAAGGTGGCATGGAAAGAACAGAGCAAAGAGGGCGGGGGGATAAGGAATTCTTCACATACAATTTTTTGTATATAAATGCCAAGAAGAGCAGGACAAACCAGATTGGACCTTTACGTAAGGGAAAGGGGATAGTGTTAAATAGACCAGCTGCTGTTGCAGATGAACTCAACAGTTATTTTGCATCGATATTTACAAATTAAAAACCTTTTGTGGCAATGGGAAATTGTGGGAGCGAAGTTGAAAAATATGTAATTAATGATATTGAAATTTCGGAAGGTTATTTTATGAAAAAACTTTCGAGCCTACAGGCCAGTAAGGCTACTGGAGTTGATGGAATACACCCTATAATCTTAAAGGAGGTGGGAAGTGAGTGCATTACACCATTGAGGCTAATTTTGCGAGCATCACTAGACTCTGGGGAGATTCCCTTGGATTGGAAAAGTGCCAATGTATCTTCCATACATAAGGGTGGCTCTAAGAGTGAAGTGGGAAATTATCGACCTGTCAGTCTGACTTCAGTGGTATGGAAAGTCATGGAGGCAATGATCAAGGATGGAATTCAGGATCATTTGGATCGAATTGAAATTCTCAAGGATACTCAGCATGGTCTTATAAACGGAAAATCATGTTTAACAAATCTGGTTCGCTATTTTGAAAGGGTCCTCACGAGCTGGATTTAGGGAATAATTTCGACATTGTTTATTTACATTTCAGCAAAGCTTTTGACTCAGTCCTACATGAGCGATTGCTTTATAAGGTGGAACAGGTTTGAATCACTGGAAAAATCCTTAGATGGATAGCAGGATGGCTTCAGGGCAGGAGGCAGAGAGTTGTGATAAATGGCTATTCCTCAGATTGGGTTGATGTAAGAAGTGGGGTTCCCCAAGGATCAGTATTAGGACCACTGTTGTTTTTAATTTTCATAAACGACATCGATGAAGGGATAGAGGGTGTGATGTCTAAATTTGCAGATGATGTTAAAATTGGTAGAGTAGTTAATGATCACTGTCAAGCTGAGCTTCTTCAGAGAGACCTAGTAGACTTCAGGAATGGTCAGAAAAATGGCAGCTATGCTAATCCAACCAAGTGTGAGGTATCGCACCTGGGAAACAGTAATCCCAAAATAGCTTATTCACTTGGTGGAGTTCAACTAAACCCAATACTGGAGGAAAGGGACTTGGGTGTTACGATACGGTCAGACATGAAATTCTCTGAGCATTGTAAACAGGCTGCAAGGAAGGCCCATGGTGTCCTATCGATGATCTATCGAACTTTTGCAAGTAAAGATAGGGACGTGATAATCCCATTATATAAGGCTTTTGTTAGACCACACTTGGAATACTGTGTTCAAGTATGGAGACTGCACCTGAAGAAAGACATCGAGCTTCTTGAAAGGGTGCAAAGACGGGTAAGTCGCCTGGTGAGATTGGCAAAAGGGCGTGGTTATGAAGAAAGGCTTCGAATATGTGGGTTGCATAGTTTGGAAACTAGACACCTTAGAGGAGATTTGATTGAGGTGTTTAAGGCTCTGAGAGGCATCAGTAAAATGAATGAGGACGAAATTTTAAAGATTATAAATAATGCTAGAACTAGGGGACATAAATTCAAGTTACGGCGGAAATGTTTAGATTGGACTGCAGGAAGTTTTATTTTATCCAGCTAGTTATAAATTACTGGAATAAGTTGCCTACATGGGTGGTAGAGGCTGACAGTTTGGGGAAATTCAAAGGTCATCTGGATAGTACCTTCAGGTGAGGGAGCGCATAGGATGATAGGTTTAGTTTCCTTTTTTTTATTAATCATTATTATTTATTTCTTTTTCTTTTTTTTATCATTGTTTTATTCCGGTTTATTTATTTATTTTTTGGCTGGTGCAGCATAAACCATAGGTTTTCTTGCAACCTGCAGCCATTACTAATACTAATACTAATATGAAGAGCACCGCTGCATACTAAAACTATTATTTTTAGGCCACCTGAATAATTAAATTAATCTTCCGTGCTGCGTGTCTGTTAATTGTGTGTGTTCTATGATCGATTTGTATGTTTTGCTGGACAAAAAACTCCAGTTTTTGGGAGAAAAACCTTGCTATGCCCCACGCTAACTGTTTAACTGAGTTGTCTTCCCTATCAACCCCTGAGACTAACTAACTCATCCATGGAGTGAAAAAAACCCATTAAAATTCCTCACGTCATGGACGGGATTCGAACCCGTTCCTTTTCCACCTGGTGTGGGGAGGACGGTGACGATACCACTGCTACCCACGCAGACTCCCTCCACTGCATACTGATCACAACCATCCATTTCAACCTAAAGGACCAGGAGCATTATCTTCTGGAATCAAAGGAAACACACAACGCCTTCACAAAATTCGCCCATGACCTGTTTGAGAGACGAAGAACAAGCCTACCACCATAACGTGACTCTCCCAAAGGAAAAATCACCACTCATATACCAAAGGAACTGACCATACCAAACTAACTGGTAGAAATCAACCACGCCTTAATGACTATGAATCTGGGATGGGATTCCTTCCACAAACGGTCCTAACACCTTGGAAACCAAGACTGGGATGCTGTCCTAGCCACGAGTTTTCTAATGGTTGTCAACCGACAGCTGTTGCCAATGTGCTGTACAGGCGATTTGAGCCAGCTCCCTTGCTGGCCACTATTCCTCCCCTCGCATGTGCAGGAGGGAGAAGACGGCTTCGCTGTCCCTCCCTTCTGCTACTCACACTTTCCCCTCTGGTGGGGCATGGGCATGCCCCACGATAACTGTTTAACTGAGTTGTCTTCCCTATCGGCTCCATATTTCTGTCTATCTCCCCCTCAGTCTTCAGGCTTCCCCCTACTCTACCTGAATGCAAGTGAATGCCCCACACAAACTAAATTCAACAATCTAAAATCAATTTCGCCCAACATTTTTGGCTTTCTTCTAGCGCTTTTCTACTATGCTACGAGAGCACTTTTTTTTTATTTAGGTCCTAGCCACTGAAATCTCAGGAAATTAGGTGTGCCAGAGTAATTCCTAAAATACTGGGTACCTGGTCTGCCTCCACGGGGCAAAATTTGGGAAACTGCGGGCTTCAGCTGAGGTCTGGCGGCTAAAGGGCCAGAAGAACAATGGTAAATGACATCACACACTTCAAGATCCATACACTTTTAAATCTCTGGCTTTTGCAGTGAGGCTCCTCCATAGCCGGGTGGGCAGGAGCAGCAGTGCATAGCACACGCTTCTTGATTAGACCAGGGTTCGAGCTCGTGACTACCAAATATGGAGGATGCGGAAAGGTCAGGGAATGACCACCCCATATCCCCGGAGCAATATGGCCTTAGTTGCTAATGCTCCTAAAAACCAAATAACAACAACAACATTTTGCAGTGATCTGTATCACCACACAATGTAAACTATATGGAGATGGGGGAAACCCCAGGTGCCATCTGACCCTAAATACACTACACTTTTACACTTTACCTAAACATCATTGATGACCAGGTACACCCTTTTTTGGCAACGGTCTTCCCCTCTGGTGTTGCAGTCTTTCAGCAGGGTAATGCACCATGTCACACTGCTTGGAAGATTGAAGATTTCCAGGTATTGCCCTGGCTTCCAAATTCCACAGACAGCAATCCCATTGAGCATCTGTGGTTTGTGTTGGAACAGCAACTGCGATCTGCAGCATCTCAACCACAGACCTTACAAGAGTTAAAGGATCTGCTGGTTATGCGTTGGTGCCAGGTATCACAAGACATATTTGAAATCATGTAGAGTCCATGTCTCGCCGGGTATGAGCGTTTTGGCTGCACATGTAGGGCCAACATCATATTAGGTTGGTCGTACATGTCCTGCATTTGGCTCATCGGTGTATTATGTAGGAGGTCATAATGTTTTGGCTCATTGGTGTACCATCGCGAAAAAGGGTTAGAAATGTGAAATTCCTAAGTGATGCACTTTCTTTTAGCACCAGTGTACTATATAGCACCAGTTATTATATACAGGGTGTTTCAGTTAAACGTTTCAGAACTTCTAAGAAGGGTAGGGTACATCCTGACAACTCGAAATCATATAGCAATGTGGGGTCGGAAATGCTTTCCTGAAGCGGTATTCTACACAGAAGTCGTCGTGCGACGTCGTGCAGCACAGATTCGATTTTCGGTCAATGTATGGGCCGGTATTATGGGAGATCATCTCATCGGACCTTACCCGTTACCGTGTCGTCTAACCGGACCTATCTACTTGATCTTTCTGCAGCAAGTATTGCCACAACTTTTGAGAGATG
This sequence comes from Mastigoproctus giganteus, assembly GCF_048544385.1. Lineage (NCBI taxonomy): Eukaryota > Metazoa > Arthropoda > Arachnida > Uropygi > Thelyphonidae > Mastigoproctus > Mastigoproctus giganteus. The sequence goes on along the minus strand of NC_143575.1, from coordinate 179,249,095 downwards.
AACAGATTTCTGCATCGACGCAACAGACAATGTGGTTCCAACACGATGAAGCCCCTGCCCATTATAGCGGAGATGTTCGTAACTACCTGGATGTCACATTTGGTCAACAGTGGATCGGACGTGGTGGTCCCGTGCGTTGGCCTGCTCGGTCACCCGACCTATCATGTCTTGATTTTTATTTCTGGGGTCATATGAAATCGCTAGTTTATGACACCCCTGTTGACAATGCTGAGGAGCTGGTTGCAAGAATCGCAGTAGCTGCCGAAGAAATTCGAAATTCGCCTGGAGTATTCCAGAATGTTCGGATGTCCATGCGTCGGAGATGTGAGGCGTGCATTGTAGCCCGTGGAAGAAACTTCGAACACTTACTTTAATCCATGTACCTTTTGCTTCTTTTCATGTATTATTAAAACGATTTCTCACTTACGGTCTCTTTTCTTTATGGTGCTTCTGTGTACAACACCGCTTCAGGAAAGCATTTCCGACCCCACATTGCTATATGATTTCGAGTTGTCGGGATGTACCCTACCCCTCTTAGAAGTTCTGAAACGTTTAACTGAAACACCCTGTATACTGTATATGGTCGACCACTGTTTCGCGAGCCCCAGTTTGGGAAACGTATTAGAGCATGTAATGCCAAACTATCGTAGTCTGCTTTTATATTAAGGAAAAAGATGTCCAGCTGTGCTTTACTATTGAGTGTATGCTGAGTTCACAACAAGGTGTCAAGCAAGATGGAGATTGTGGATCTTCCCTGGACCACTGTGTTCAAGTGGGGATGCCTGTAACGGAAACAGTACTGAACGACATCGGACCATACGGAATTTTCAGATATCTTTAGGAGGGTGCAGGAGTTGGCTATTGGTCGGAAGTCCTTGAGTTCCTCGGATTCTTTGATTTGGGTACATAGTAGTGATTCCATATCTTTGGCATGGTTGCCTCATCCAAGATCTGATCAAACAGATGCAGGAGAGAGTCAATGGTGAAATTTTTGCATACTTTATCAAAAATTGTGGGAACCATCTGGTTCCACTGTGGTCTTATTTGGTAGAGCATTAATAATTTCCTTCAGGGTCTTACAAGCAATCCTAATTGTTCATAAAGAGGGTCTTCCGACTCGTCTATGGTTTGGAAATCCAAATATATTTGAACCTTTCAAATGTCATGTGAGTCCGCTCGAATGTTTTTTTCATTCATTTCAAAGCTTCAATGCCGTTTTTTTTATGTGTTTTTATTGCTCTTCTTTTACTCCTTAAGAAATTAGCTCTCTCTTTCTTATACATTATGTGGTCTTCTAGTCGAGAGGTCCGCTTCCATTATCAGTATGCTTTTGTCTTTTGAGAAAGTCCGTTTTCCGAGTTGAGCTGAGCCATGCCAATGTGCGGGGAGAGATTCAGACTACCTTTGCTCCGCCAATTGCCACCTGTCTTAGTTATTCAGCAAAGCAATTTGAGGCTTCTATCGATTTTAATTGCAACCCTTCCCAACACATCTTAATAGATATCTGAGAATTTTGACTGGTTTTATGAAATTAATGGAAAAAATTAGTTTGGTTGACTTTTTCCTGTTTCCCGAACTGCATACTGTTTCGTCACTGGTTACCAAATCGAATACACCTGCAAAAGGAGAATGATCTGACTGGAACTGACCAACAGTAAGCCTCAATTTAATCTCTTGGAGGTTGTGGAAGAGTAGATGAAGAGACTGTCCCCCCTGGAAGGTGGTGTTTCGAATTGATGTAGGTCATATATGAGAAGGGCTTTAGCTACAGCTTTCCTCGGCTCTAAACATTTAGGGTAGGGGCAAGTTGAGATCACCTAAAATTAAAGTGGACCAGTCAGGTTTCAGACTGCTCGCCATCCAGGTGATCACTTCTGTTCTGTCTTCAGTGTGGTCAGTTGGTATGTAAACTGTACAAATCTGAACGGTGAGGTTGACATTTTTTCAAACATAACACAAATTGATGAGTATTTGTAAGATTTGCTGACATGTATTCCAGTAAGTTTAAAGCTACTCAGATATAAAATACCAACTCTCTCCGCTTTCCTACCATCGCTGCGTCTGCCTATGAATTTGTATGAGGTCGAGAGTAGGAAAAATTCGAGATTCATGTCCTTTGACAGCCACGTTCTTGTTAGGCATATAAAATCATAATCCTCCACAAAGAGCACAGTTTATAAGAGTTAGAGTTTGTTAATTATACTGCTAACGTTTTGGTAGAAAAGGGCGAAAGACGTTTCCTGCGCAATTGGTTGTAAGTTACTCTTTGATTGCTATCCTTGGTTGCTATACTTTTGGGCATCACTGCAGGATGGAAACCTCCTCAACAATTCATGTTGAGAGAAATGGACCATAATTTGCCACGCTGGTGCGGGTTGGCTGATTGACCGTATTTAGCAGTCAGCGGCTTGAATCCCGGTCTACTCAAAGAGCGTGTGCTATTGCACTCTGGCTCCTGACCACTCTGCTACGGAGGCCGTTTTTTCACATACCAGTCATTTTTATGAATGGCTTGAACAAAACTACTGGAGACTAAAATTTAGCATCAATATTAGGGAGATCTTGTTTATAATCCCCTAACATCAACAATGAACCCATGCTAATTTTTGAACAGGCAATAATGTATTTCTTTTTTGTGTTTTGTGCCAAGCCTTAAAACAGAAATTTTGATTTTTTGAATGTTTTTGGACTCCCTCGATATTGTATACTGTACTAAGCCATTCCATCCATGTGGGAAATAACTCGGCGGGAAGGTAGTTGACTTCATATCTAAACCGGATGTGTCGTTATTTTATTTAGGCTAATAATATTTTATGGCAGAAAGCCTCAAACTGACAGCACAAATAGGACACCTCAGCTCTGGGGGAGGGGGATGTTGACCAGAAATTTTCTCCCAGATGTGACCTTTGTGATGTCCAAAAAGAACAGTGTCTGGTTTTCTCTCAGTCTTGAATCCTCGTTCCTTTGGGCATGGATAACTTAATGAAAAACTTCGTCAGTTTGGGCTTATAAATGCTAACTTATACTTCTGTGGACAAAGTGATAATTGTCACCACTTAATATTTGATTGTGTCCAATTGGTCAGGAGCCAGAGTGCATAGCATGCGTTCCTTGAGTGGACCGGGGTTCAAGCCCGTGACTACTAAATACGATAAATATTTGTATTGAAGATTTATTGTAAACTCTACTGACTTGGTTGTCGTGCCGGAGTATAAACAGAAAAATTTATTTATTCTTTAATCAAAACAGTATCAAAACTATTATTTTAAGGCCACCCAAATAATGAAATTCATCTGCCGTGCTGTGTATCTTATGTCTGCTAATTGCGTGTGTTCTATGGTCGATTTGTCTGTTTTGCTGGATGAAAAACCCCAGTTTCTGGGGGAGGAAACCTTGCTATCTACGCCTGAGACCGACTAACTCAGCCACGGAGTGAAAAAAGCGCATTAAAGTTCTTCTCCTCATCGATGGGATTCGAACCAACCCGGACCTTTTCCACCCGGTGTAGGGAGGACGGTGACGATACCACTGTGCTACCGCGCAGAGTGTGTCCAGTATCAAGAATGTAGAGACCTCCTCAAGAGGAGGAGGTCCATCAACTTTTCAGCACCTCAACCAAACTCGCTGCCTTTCAAGCCTTCGCCACAGACGTCTTTGCCAGCGGAAGTCACTAATTGCAAACCATCAACAAACTAACTCCAACTATAATTTCTTAATCATCACCTTAGTCCTGCAACAGTCATTGGTCCTTTACCACGTCACATACCCTTCAGCTAACGGAAAGATCGCAAAGCTGCAGATTCAGCGTTAAGGTAATAACATTTCACCAACAGTGCTTTATCCGGTAATAATAACATGACCTGACCGCTTAGCTTCTTTTCTTTTTCTTTCCCAAGCGTTCACTAAACTGCTTAGCTGTTGTTCTTGCAGTGCCTTTATAGCAGACACTTGCGCGACATCATTCACGGTACATCGCCACCTGGTGGACATATTTGGAACTGATTTTGACATTCTTTCGGAAAAATCCCCACGTAATTCTATGCATTTCTGCGCTAATGTCCTTACTATACGTCAAATACTGATTCTTTAGTTGTTTACTGACATTTGGATCACCCTGTATATAAATGCACCATGTAATATTTTTCCCTCTTCGTCTCTTTTTTATTTATTAATTTTCTTTTAATTTTTTTCCTCTGTTTTTTTTTTATTTTCTTCTTTTTTTTTCCCTCTCTTGTGTGCTTCCTTTTTTTCTCATCTTTTTTTGTTATTTTTTGTTGTTTCTTTTTTCTATTATTTTTTGTGTTTCCTTTTTTTTTCTGTTTTTTTTTTTTTTTTTTTTATATACACCACGAGAACCTTTTTTTATTATAAATACACCACGGGAACTTTTTTTTAATTTTATTTTCTCCTCTGGAGTCGGCTCCCAGAAGAATCTGGCCCACCTTTTGGCAACATCAGGTGGGTCAGAGTCTCGAATTGAGACACTACGAGCACAATTGGGACTGGCCCACCTTCCTATGGTGTGGACGAGTACCCAGAATCATCTCTCCAGGTGATTGATGCCTCTGGGTAGCCAAGTGGCCAGACACAACAACAGAATACATACATAATACACACAGACCTACGTCGAGCACAGCCCATTTGTAGTGATACTGTTCTTCACAGAGATACGAGGCGGGGTTGAACCGACGTTTCAGGAGCCGCTCTTTACAAAAACACATGTCCATGACATTAGCACATTTGCATAATTATAATGCTACCAGTGTACAAACTTCGTTTTGAATAAAAAATTCAACTGTGTAGTAATGATGTAAATGCACTAACTAATGTCGTTTATTTTATTTATTATTTTGACTAAAATATGAATCATCTCTAGGGGCAGTTCAACGTAATGTTTCCCTCAGAAAAGAGAGGTTGCTTGTATAGGCGAATTATACAATGAATGCTGAAAACTTTGGATACTTCTTTTGTTAAAATTAGAGTAGCATTTGACATAGAATAGTTTTATATCGCATGGAACAAGCACGTGGTGCTGTTACTGAACCAGCGCTCTATTTCATGAAAAGGATAGGTCTACCTAATAAAGCCTTTTCGACACTGTGTATGAAGGGACAACGATCATAACCACTGTACTGTTTGTATGGGGGAATAAGGTGATATCTCCCTTATAGGAGTAAAAGAAAAATACGAAAAGAAAACTTAAGCCTTTCCATTAATTCAAGAAGGACCCTTTGGACCGTTCAGATAATTTGCCACCTGCTAATCAGTGTTTTCTATTAGCGGAATGGCCGTGCGGCCACCTGCAGATTTAGATTTTGGACGCAACATGAAAAAGGACTCCGACTGCAGATTACATTTAATGAACCCCAAAGTATCGAATATAACGTAAGACATTAGAATTGATCATACTTCAGATGCTTCCCTTCCTATTGCTCTTTAACATCCATACGGTGCCACCGTCGATCTCCTGAATTCTAGCCTCGTCCCTTTAGTGGCGGATCTGACGGAATAATAGCTTCGTTACTGAAACAATACATAGGTTAAAGCTATGAGGCAACAGCATATGTGTCTGTAAATGTTTGCTCGACGAAAAACCTAAGTTTCCGGGACGGGAAAACCAGCCTGAACTCAACCCCAGGGGCTCACATCTGGTGAGTATGGAGCTTGGCACACCCAGGGTCCTGAGCTGGATATCATCATTCTTCTCTTTCTTGGTGATTCCTTTCTACTTCTCTCTCTCTCTTTCAGGGTAACTCGGGAATGTTTTTTTAGCTGGTGCAGCATAAGCCTTAGGCTTCCTTGCACCATATGACTACTACTACTAATAATAATAATATCTCAGCCACGTTGATAAAAAAAAAATAAATAAATTAAAATTTCTCGAAACCTCAATGTAATTTGATCCCAGGCATTTAACACCCAATATAAACATAATAGTGATTAATCAACTTCGCCACCCATGAGGGCCAATTTGCGCCTACTCAAGATATATGTTTTCAGATTATCTGCGTTAGCCGAGTAGTACTAATAATTTTGTCAAGCAATAAAGTAATAGCAAACTAAAACGCAAGAAAATGAAGTCGCCGTTTACAAAATAAGAATCACAAGCTGCTGCATGTGCATTGGAAAGTAAAATCTTATAATTCAATAAATTATAAAACAGAACGCAAATTCTAGCTATATTACCGCCAGTTATTTGCTGTTGTCTTTTTATGAAAATTCCGTTTTCGTTAAACATTTTGACATAGCACAGTACAGCAGAGCTGACGTTGAGGTGTTGCTCATATGGCGCATGGCCAAATCCCACAAATAACCTCGGGACATGCTTTTCGGCGTTGGAAGCCATCAATTTTCATTGCAGTTATTTATTCGGCTAAATGTATTGTGTGCTTTGCTTTCGCTGCACATTTTTTGGGGAATGGTAACACTCCGTTGTTCGGTCTCTAATATATCTCAAGGTACTGCTGCGTGTGTTAAAAAAAAAACCCAAAAAAAACCCAACAGTTTGTTACTACAGATACGTTAGTTGCTAATCTCGCTTTTTTTCCCCTCTATGCGGCAAGCATTGTAAAATACTCCCGAGTGACATGGTAATTCCACACTTTATACTCATCGCTAAGAAAAACTTTTCTTTCTAAGGTATTATTTGTTTAATTTTTTTATTTTTTGCTATCTCATGACGGGAGGAAAAAGTTCAAAAGTAATATTAAAACATGCTAATCTTTTAATTTAACATATAATACCTGATATTTATATTTGCATATAACATTTTACTATTAACACAGTACACAAGTCACGTCTAGGGGCATCGAGTAAGGACTTAGCTTCCTAGCAATTTTCCTTTTCTACAAATACGTCAGTGGTCCGGGCCCAAAATTATGTAGGGAAGGCCTGGAACATAAATTATAGAAACGAGGAATTGAAGGAGAAATATGGGCCAGTGACCTTATCTTTTTAAGATTTCCAGTTCTCAGGAAAATTTCGAAACTTAACTCTCCCCTCCTCCCCTTCACTGCCGGCAATTTCCTTCGGTATTTGCGTCCACATTGCATAAAGTACTATTACATATTTCTACAGTTATAGTTTGACAGTGTAAAAAAGTAATATGGTGTATGGTTTTTGGTGCTGATGGCATATTATATCCATCAGCACCAAAAACTTCAACTGCTTCAATAAAGAATGTTCTGTACAATTTATTAGACAAACCAAGATGTGAGATTTATCTTACTGTACTTCAACAAATTTCGAATCAAAAACATTAGCTAAAAAAAAAAAAGGAATTCATATATCAAGGAAACATAACCCCATGAAAACAGTAGCTGGTCCCGAAAGCTAGCTAGACTCATTCCTGGAAGAGCTCAACGCACACATCATTGCTTGAAGAAGTCGTTGTAAAACTATGTAGAACATCTTTGATTCTCAGACTATTCGAACAGCACCACAGTGACTGAGCGATCTACCGTTATTAAATTACAAATTTCATTCCTGTGTGTGTTCTTTATATCTGAGGGTGAAATTTTATTTATTTTATTTACGATTTCTGAGAATGAAAAACGTCAAATTTGAACATCCCGCAAACAATATAATTTTGCAAACCCGCTCCTGAAACATTGTAAATGGTGCTTCGGGTTTACCGAGAGGTTTCTCCGTCTGGTATTATCTTGTTGGAATGGCATTGTAGATTCAATAACGGCTGAAAAAGTTTAGCAGGCGATGATCGTGCTGAAAGACTTTTGACTACTCGATCACTCAAAAAAAAAAAAAAAAAAATTGAAACAGCCAGACAACTAGCGCATTAGAACATAGTGTCATGCTGTCATAGTGTGTTGAAGGCGCCACCCGTGGTTTCCCACATCTGCGCCATGGTACTTTGTGAGGAAGTACAGAAGCTCTGTAAAAGACAGAAAAGTGTAATATCTGGTTTGTGTCAGAGTAGTGTTATGTTCTGTTGTGTCTCTGGCTGCCTGGCCGCAGGGCCCCTAGTGGGACCCCACGTTGCCCGCCACCACCACTGGAAGGTGAGCCAGGCATGCTGCCCATCGTACTCTGGCTGGCCTCCTCCAGGATCGCCTGAGTTTCCTGACGAAGACCAAGTTAAAAAAAAAAAAAAAAATGTGTGCCGAGCACGCTTAGGGGAAGTTAAGTGAAACTTCTTTTGAAACATTTCTTATTTCAATACAGTGATTTAATATTTTATAATTGTTGTACACGTTTATTTAAAAGTTTTCACAGATCTCTCTTTTGTACTCAATGGAAGTGGTTTCGGTGGTCGCATTGCACTTATGCGTGACCTATACGCCTTACAACGCTTTCTATTAATATCTTTATTGCAATCAGCGAAATTAAGTAAATTTTACATGGATGCCTGATGCAATGCCCAATGTGCTCTCCATTTGGCAATTTAAATCTGTCTTAGATTAATTTAACAGGCAGTATTAATTATGATATTGACTGCTTCATTCAGTTCTCTAAAGAAATTTCGTTAGCATCATAATTTACGATAATGCGAAGTTTGTTCTGGTTCCTGATACAGTCAGTTAATGTAACCTACACCAGTTATTAAGTTCAAACAAAACCTGCTGTGACCTGGTTTCTAGTTGAATCAGTGAATTTCCTTCAATAAGCAACACAATACCATCGGCATATCCCACCATCTCTGTATGCTCGAAGTCCCTACGCAACAGTCCTCCAAAACTAGGTTCCACATTAGTGGTCCAAAAGCCGATCCTTATGGGCATCCGCTGGTCACCTCTCGTACACTAGAATCAACCGACGACTTAAACAGTCACTGTACGGTGCGTGAAGTAGTCGCATCAGAACAGAGTGTGTGTAGGGTGTGTTTAGTGTCAAACGGCACCAGGGATTTTCCCCATCTCCGCGTGCTATACATTGTGGGTGTGAAACAGAACACTGTCAATGCCAGAGGTTTAAAGTGTATGGATTTTGTACATGTGTAGTGTCGTGTACCGTTGTTCCTCTGGTCATTTAGCCGCTGGGCCCCTAATGGGGCTTAACGTTGCCCCACTCCGCCCCGTGGAGCCAGACCAGTCACATCAGAACAGCTTTGTGACTGTTGATAAACTTGCAGAAGTTATAAACATTTCACACGAAAGTTCATGGAACTTTATAGGATGATCTGAACATGTGCCGCGTTGCTTAGTATGTGGTGCCTCAACTGTATGCTTATCGATGATCAACGCAATGAGCGGATGACAATTTGAGGCAATCGTATAACGGCATCCGATAACCATCCTGGATTTCATCATCGCCGGGGATGAGACTTTGTGCTTTTTCTCTGACTCACAAACAAAGCGTGAGTAATCGATTTGAAAATCGCTTTATTCACCATGATCAAAAACATTTCGGCAGGAAAAGTCGAAAGGGAAAGTGATGTTCGATTTTTATTTATTTATTATTATTTTTTTTACTATCGTGTTATTTTGCACTACGAATTCCTACATCATGCTACCACGGTGAATAAAGAAAGATACGTAGGTATTGAGGTAGCTGAAAGAGGCAGTTCGGAAAAGCGTCCAGAACGGTGGACAGCGAAAGATTATAAGTTGTTGCATGATAATGCATCTCTTCCTCCTTTATATCGCTTCTTTCTGGTGTAACATGAACCCGCTAAAGTCAACAGTATTATGCTACCTTCTGCGCGGATAGCACAGTGGTATCGTTAATGTCCTCCCCATACCGGGTTCGAATCCTGTCGATGACTCAAGGAACTTTTATGAGCTTTTTTTCATTCCGTGGCTGAGTTAGTCTGTCTTAGGCGTAGATAACAATGATTTGATTTTTTTCCTGCATCACTTGTTGAAACTAACTTTCCAAGGGGTCCTAATATAATAGTTTAGTTTAGTATTATGCTACCAGATTTCCCTTATAGGGGGATGCAGTAGCATTGTGCCGACTAGGGACGATGCGACTTGGCACGATACATCGCCGTCTGCCACTCCTTGGGTAAAGGTCTGCGTTTGATTCCCGTCGTTGAGTGGAAGAATTTCCATCCTCTTTTACTAGCCTGACCATTCACCATACGATTTTTTCTTTTCCTTAAAATGAAGCGACATTTACGGGGTAGTCGCTTTCTTAGCCAACAAAAGGTTACTCTGAAACTATGATGCTATCCAGTCAACAGTTCTAGAACTACTACCAGCAATTCTACCAACGCTGGTAAAAACACAATATTCATCAGGAAGAGTTCTTTCAGAATGGCTGTCTCAAGGTTTAATTACTTTTAAAACGCGAGTCCGAGAACTTTTTGACTGTTCCACATAGATGGAACCCAATAGAAATTATGAACGTAATGGATTGCTGTAGGCAGAATCAGGTCTAGATACGACTAAGAGAACTCTTCATCAGACACTTCTATCTTCTAAAGATTGTAATTTCGTTTTTCTTCTTTTTGTTGGTGAAGGTCATTTGGGCAGTTTTCTTCAGATTTAGTTTCAGATCAATATAGTGTAAGTATTCTTCTAGCTTTCTAATTGTCTTGCTTGCTTCCTCGGATAGATGAAGTGCAGTTTCTTGCTCTTAAGAGATAACAAAAAATTTCAAACCATCAGCATATGTAATGAATTGGTCGCAATTTTGAGCTAAAAATGGGGCTAGTGCTATTGCAAAGAAGGTGGCGGACAATACACTCCATTTGGATACTCCCTGGTTGCCATTTCTTTTCTGTTAATTGCGATAATATGTCTTTCTTGAAGGTTGTTGGTCAGAACACTTAAGATGGCAAGGTGCTTCCTGTAATGAGGAAATGCTCCTCATTACAGGAATGCTCGATTATTGTCATAGCTGGGATAGAGATGTTGTCGAAGGCTGCTGCTACATCCAGGAAAATGATGTCTAACTGTTGTTTATTATTTAAGGCTCGCTTTATTCGTAGTAGTGGCTCCATTAAATTTGTATTACTTGACCTTCGGGGAAGCACAGAATGCAAGTATCCTGACCTGTCCCCAAATCGTGCTGATTTTGACGCTGTTTAGGATTGCTTTTTCAAATATCTTTTATAGAGAGAGAGAGAGAGTATCCGATTGCGATAGGCTTTAGGGTCTCAGGGTTGTTTGATTTTGCCACTGGTGTTACGTAAGATCTTTTTCATGCTTTCTGGATAACTTAGTATTCGTTGTAAGAACCGGTGAAGTGGGTTGATTATGTATGCACTACTTATTTTTACCATGAATAATGGGAGCTGGTCCGGCCCGATCGTTGCTTTACTGGGGAGAGAGTTAATAGCTTCCCTTAAGTTTTCCCTGGTAATATTCATTTCACATAATATTACGCTTCCAGCTCTATCTCGCTTAAGCACAAATAGATACTTGTAGCTTTCGAGGCCGAACGTGCCTCTTTATCAACAGAAATTAAAACTTTAGAGATAAAATTATTCTAACGGACACAGTTGTGCGAGCAGTGAGGCGTGCGAGGGCACGAAGTAGGCCAATCAATCATTAAACTGGTATTCATCGTTGTTGCATGGACGTGCGTAGTTTTTTCTCCAGCACTCATCTAGACTTAAAACGGTTGCCTCTAAGATGGGGTGTAGTCTCATGCCTTTGCAGCGGTTCATGGCTCTCGAATTACATAATATATTGAGTGACTCTAACCAGAGGCGGAGGCGAAAGTGTCGGGAGTGGTCAATTACTTCGTAGTCACGCTTGGGATTGAGGTCATGGTGAGTGGACCAGAAGTGTTCCGCGATTGCGGACTGCTCAGTCTCAGCAAGGCGAATCGCTCTGTCGTGTTCTGCAAGGCGGTCTTGAAGACGTCTCGAGGTTTCTGCTTGGTAGAAACTTATGTTCTCCAGTTTCCAATGTAAAGACCCCGGTCACTCCTCTCTTACACAGCAGTGTAATATACCGCATAGCCTGCAAAGACTGTGACAGTTGCTACATGTAGACATGTATAGTATCTTCTGTATAGCGGCTCCAGGAACGTAAGTTCATCTCCGCCCTGTTACTCTGTGATGATACAAAACTCTGTAGATCTGCCAGGAACGTGTAGTGTTATGTTTGTGTATATTGTGTGTTGTTGGGTTTAGTTGTTTCTGGCCTCTTTGCCACCGGGCAGGCAATCTCCTGGAAAGCGTGCCCGATGCCCGTCTACACCATGAGGAGGTGGGCCACAGCTAGATATGTCCTTAGCCAAGTGGAGATAGACCATTACAATCTTTGTCTGCCCTGAAGAGGGCGAAGTCCCGCACTCACTCGAGATAGTGCTATACCAGTGGGTGCCAGCAAATGCCGTACCCCCAGCTACCCAAACTTAGGGTACCAGCATAGAGGAAAAAATTATTAAATAAAATCATAATTAAAAAAAAAAAAAAAGTTAATTAGAAAAAACAAAAAAGTAAAATAAAATAAACTAAGATAAAAATTTATAGAGAAGAGTAGGAAAAAAATAACTAAAAAAATAAAATTTAAAAAACAAAAATAAAAATAAAATAAAACATTATTAAAAAAAACAAAAAAAAGGAAAATAAAATAAAAAATATATATCGATACAGAGTAAAAAAAAAAGAAATTGCTAATAAAATAAATAATAAATAAATAAAATGATGGTGAAGTAAAATCATATAAAATAAAATAAGATAAATAAATAAAAAAACCAGTTGCCCAGACTTTCTTCTATTTTCTCTAGCCGGTACCACTAAAGAAAATAGAAGAAAAGAAAAAAAATTACGCCAAAGTAAAAATAAATATATTAAAAAATAAATAAATAAAATAAAAAAAAGAAGAAAGAAAGAGAAAAAAAAAAGAAAAGAGAAAAATATATATAAATAAATTTAAAAGAAAGAAAAAAATAGATAAAAAAAATTTAAGTGAATTGTCTAAGATTGGACAAATCCCGCAACCACTGTAGGCAGTGCAATACCAGTGAGTGCCAGCTTCCTCGAGTTGCCCAAGACTGAGGAGATGAAAGTAAAAAAAATAATAATAAAAATAAAAATAAAAAAAAATAAAAAATAACTGGATCTATGTGATCTTCTAAGAGCTATTCAAGGTGACAATATTTTATCTTTGCAAGACATCGCTCACTGTTGCGGCTGACATTATTGAAGGTGCTGGAGGCTCCGTAGGAGGTGAAGCTGAAGCAGGATTGGTCAACAGAAGTTTTCTTCTAGCAAATAAATCAGAAGCAAATTGTTGTAGGATTCTAAGGTGTGAGGCAGATTCTACTAGATGTTTTTCGTTTCCAGGTGAGAAGGTGTTTATACAGTCTTGTAGGGATTTCCGTAGTCACCATAAAGAGGGCAGTGATAAAGCAGGTGGTTCCAGTCTTCCAGTTGGAGACAAAGGCAAGAATCGCTATTGCTTATTCTGAACTGAAAGAGTTTGGAGTTGAAAGAGCCATATCCAGTTATGATAAATGATGTGTAGAGGTTTGGAGAGAATCATAGGGAATTTTTCTTGTTGGCAGTAAAGGAGACATCTGGTATAAATTTATATGTAGTTCTGCCTTTAGGGGTTGTATTCCAACGATCTTGCCAAATTTTTGTTAAAGCAGACCAAATCCGGGTTTTTTCAGCTTTGGTGTCTACAAGGACGTCATTCTGTATTCCATAGAATTCCATGGACGTCTGATGTTTTTGAAAGTAGCAGAAGGCACGATGTAAAATGTGCAAGTCCAGAGGTAATACTCCAGCTATGACCTGCAGGGCATCAGTTGAGACAGTTCTGCAGGCACGGAACATTGTAAGAATCACGGATCTTTGCAGGGAGAGTAGTTTTGATTTCAGTTTGACGTTCTTAATTCTGTCATTCCAAACCGGAGCAGCATAGGTTGCAATAGGTATGAATACTGCTTTGTAATATAAGAGAAGAACTCTGCATCCAAGCCCTCAGTCGGTTCTCGTAATCCGAACAATAGCCATAGTAAATTTCTTGATTTTATCTGTTAAGTGGTTTACGTGGAGAGTAAAATTGAGCCTGTCGTCAATGATCACACCAAGATGTTTTAAGTGCTTGACATATGTTATTTGCTTGTTAGCTATTTTCAAGATACGAGGACGATGGATATTTAGTTGATCGGAGCAATATGGCCATAGTTGCTAATGCTCCTAAAAACCAAATAACAAACAAACAACAAACATTTAGTTGACCTTTAAAGATCATGAGCCGGGTTTTGTTTGGAGATATTTTAAGTTTGTTGACAGTTGCCTATTTAATGAGATCCTTTAAGACCGGAGAAGCCCTTGCTTGAATTTGTTGCCTGGAGTTGCCTGAGAAGACAATGACAAGGTCATCAGCATATGCGAATGGAGTAGCAAAATCGAACTGTATGGTTAGCCACGTATTTAGTGTAATGTTCCAGAAGAGCGGCCCCAGAACAGAGCCCTGAGGACATGCTCTATTGACAGCTCATGTTATGCTGCAGGTTTTTGAAATAACCTGTATTAGATCTGTCATCAAAGTAGGCTCGGATAGCTTGGTACAACTGAAAGGAGCATGAGATGTTCCGAAGGCTTGCGAGGGCACTCGCCCACATCATTTCACAATTTGATGTGGAATTCTGGATGTAATTTTTTAACGCAAGAAGTGCATCTTCACGAGACTTGCCCTTAACGAATCCATACTGGTGAGGTGAAAAGATATCTTGAGCTTGGAAAAGATCATAAATTCTTGGGGCAAGAAGTCGTTCGTAGAGTTTCCCCAAATTTGGTAGGAGAGAAATGGGACGGATGGCTCTTGGATCTGATGGGGGCTTGTTGGGTTTTCTTAGTAGGTTGACTAGTGCATTCTTCCAGAGACAGGGGGAAAGTACCACAGAGGAGACATTTGTTGAAGAGATTTAACAGGATGTTAGGATAAGTTTCTCCGAACTTCTTAAAGACAGTATTCTCCAGCAAGTGAGATTCAGGACATTTTTGGACATTGATTTTATTTAAAGCTGTTTGAAGCTCTTGTTGAGTAAACAGGTCAGTATCCACAGTGGAGGAGTATTGAAGATTGAGGGTTCTTGTTATGGGTTGAGTGGGGTAGTCTGTTGACTGATCATCCTGAGGGAAAAGTTTATCCAGAATCATTGTGACAGTATCATGCCAAGTCGTGGTTTCAGAGTCATTGGTCACTATGGAGTTGTAAATCTCATTAGTTGGCACTTTGTCTGTGCTAAGTTTATAGAGTAGCCCCCCCCCATGGGTTCGAGTTACCCACAGTGGAGACGAAAGACTGCCAGTTAGTGATTTTTTGCTTTCAGATTTCGAGATTATACTGATGTTTTACGGTTCTGTATTCATTTCTGAGTCTTTGTACTTCATTGGGAGGCCAAGAGCGTCGTCTTTGATACAGTTTCCTTGCCCTGTGAACACGTCTTCTTAAAACTGTTAGATGGCGATTCCATGATTCCACCAGGGAACAGATGATTTTTTGGAGCTATTCTCTTAGTTGAGCATTCAGTTGCTCATAGTAAGACAGTTTGGATATAGAAGGCTTGTTCTTCGGCATTAAGCTGACTAAATGAATCTAAAATTTCATCATGGAAGTCATGTTTAACTGATTCCAAGAACAATGGTCATTTTATATGCTTTATAGCAAATCTTGTCAAGTCCTGAGGAGGTAACCTCCGATTCTGTAAATTTGTGGTCAGTTTAAATGAAATTGCACTGTAGTCGCTACATGTTAGATCCTCAATCACAGCTCAGTTTGATATTTTGTTAGTGATGTTTGCAGTTGTGAGAGTCAGGTCGATGTTAGACTCACCATTTATTGTGAAGAAGGTACTGGATTGATTGGATTTATTTAGGATGTGCAGGTTATGGGATTCTCAGTGATGGCAACTCGGACTTCATCTGTGACATTCTTGGAGCGATGAGCATTCAGTTGCAGTATAGTAATATCCTGATGGTTAGGGAAAGTTGCATTAAGGGCAGAGGTCTGGTTGATGTTACTCATTAATGGTTCTTGTTTTAGCTTGTTCCAGTGCTCTAATGTATTCTGAACATGAAGTGTCCTTTACAGAGTGATCGTAATCCTTAAGACGCCTCTTCATGCCAGTATGAAGTTCTCTAGTTGTCCTCTGTGGTCAGTGGAGGTACTAAACCATAATGGAGAGGTCTGGAGGGCAGAGGTCTGGTGTTACTCATTAATGGTTCTTGTTTTAGCTTGTTCCAGTGCTCTAATGTATTCTGGAAATGAAGTGTCCTTTACAGAGTGATCGTAATCCTTAAGACACCTCTTGCAGTTGATGCATTTTGGTGTATCCTGTTTTTGAGGATAGTCTGCGTATACATGTCCTCCAATGGCGCAATGACCGCATGACACTACTTTTTGATTACAGTTGTGGGATGAATGACCAAAAGCCAGGCATCTTAAGCACTTGTTCACTATTGTAAACCGACGGTACTTATGGGCTTGATACCCAAGGTAAAGTCTGTCCTGTTCAAAATGACATTTTAGAAATTTTGCAGGGAAGCCAATGACCCAATTTGTTAAGTTGACTTTAGATCATGTATTAAACCTGAGATTTATGGATTCTTTGACTTCATCAAATTTGAAGCCAAAATTCTTATGATATATGTCAGATATGATATCATCTTTTGATAATTCTTTGGGAACATCATACACAACTATCGTGGGATCATTCATCTTCGGCTTGGCTGTAGCGAGACCTTGTTTTATAATTGTCTCAGAAGATGCAATCTTGTCTAGATCATCAGAGCTTGTGGTTTCCTGAACAATGCCTTTATTCTTAATTGTGCGTAATGATCTAATTTTAACATTTCTGTACTCTTCTCTCAGTGTTTTTGCAACTGTGTTTTTGATTTCATTACTTGTTTCCATTTTGCAATTATTCGTGGCACGTATGATCAATACATTTTGTTTTGGAGTTCTCTGGGAAGATTGATGCTGTTCATTTGATCTGGGTTGTCTTAGAATATAGTTGTCTTCTGCAAGTTGTGGTAAAACAACAGAGTTAGAGTAACTTTTGCACTTCACAGTGTTCAATCCCTGTTGCAAGTGTGGTGGCATATGTCTTCTTAGAGGAGTCCGATGGGACTTGAAAATGGCATTCTTGGTAGAGAACTTGTTTTCTGAGTTCTTCAGCTGCTACATAGGAGAGTCATCGAGACGTCTTCAAGACCGCCTTGCAGAACACGACAGAGCGATTCGCCTTGCTGAGACCGACCATTAGCATTAGCATTAGTAGAGGCATATGATGCAAGAAAGCAAGCTTATGCAGCATCAGCCAGAAAAAAAAAAAAAAAACTTCCACTTCACCCCTCCATTCGTTCGAAATACCTGTCCACCTGAGCCTTAAATTTACTTAAGGCTCAGCTGGACCAGTCCGCAATCGTGGAACACTTCTGGTCTACCCACCACGACCTCAATCGCAAGCGTGATTATGAAATAATTGACCACTCCCGACACTTTCGCCACAGCCTATGATTAGAGTCACTCAATATATTGTGTAATTCGAGCTATGAACCGCTGCAAAGGCATGAGACTACATCCCATCTTAGAGGCAACCGTTTTAAGTCTAGATAAGCGCTGGAGAAAAAACTACGCACGTCCGTGCAGCAACAATGAACACCAGTTTAATGGAACGAGAGTAGCTTTGTGCAGGAGTCGTTTTTACGGCTGAGGAACAGAGATGTTTTTTCTGTTTTATTAACATAAATTGGCATATTAACTTATTTTCTAGAGTAGCTTTATATTTCTTGTTACGATACTTAATTTAAATTTTAACGTAGATAGAGATTTTGTAGGTTATTACTTAGTATCGGTAAGGGTATCCAATCCACGTGTTTTACAAATTTTGCAGAGTCGGCAAACCGGAAGTTTTTTAATTAAAGTTAGCCACTTTATTGACCAACTGTTATATTATATCATTTTCTGTAAGTAGCTTATAGACCTAGGCAAGATCCTTGATTTATTCTGAATTGAGACAGCGAGATTTTGGAAGTTAATTAATATTTTAGTGTCCGCAGATTTACCGTTCGTAACTTGCCACCATTGTTATATGATACAACGTTATATCCCGAACTAGATAGCGTTAGCTTAGTATAGTATAGTATATAATATTATCAATTAATCAGTCAATTTATTAATCTTGTTGAACTTCATTGTCAATTAAATTGTACTTTTAATTAAATACATATAACGACTTAGATTTGACGAACGTAACATAATTAATTAATACATAACTTGATACGGAACTTATATAAAGAAACTCGAAGATAATACTTGACACTTAAAAAATATTTATACAGTATATATATATAGTGTTACAACTGCGTTGGGATACAAGTTTAGGGTTATAATTTTGTATTGAAATTGAAATTTTATTGAAATTGAATCAGAATAGAATCATGATTCAGACCAGAGCAGCAAAGCAAAAGGCTCAAGCTAATGGGAGTGCTGTGGCTCAGGGGAGAACTGAGGAGGGAGGGGGGCAGTTGCTCTCTGAATCACAGCCTTTTAAAATGCACTGCTTGCATGATGTTTGTGGAGCAATCGGGTACAGGACATGATATTGCCATGGGGGGATGTCTTTGTGTGTGCGCGATGCCAGGAGCGTAACGAAATCAGGCGTCAACTCAGCGTTGTTATGGGCCTATATGAGAGGTTGAAGGACAGGGTGGAAGCCCTCGAAGGATCTAAATTGAGGGCCCATCAAGCTCTCAGCTGCTCACACCAATGCCAGAGCTTGCACTTGATCATCACACAACACAGCGACAACCCCCAAAGCAGAATGCGCTAGTCCCACAGGAACTAGTAGTTGTTGGTGACTCTATTGTCAGGGAAAACGGGGAACATGCTATGTAAAAAGGATAGGTGGAACAGGACCAGGGTATGTCTGTCAGGGAAAAGGTTGATGACGTTGTAGAGCAGATATCATCTTTTTAGGGCACAAAGGGTGATATTGTTGTACACGTTGGCACTAATGATATTAAGAGTAGACGACAGGCAGAATTACTTAACAAGTACAGGTCACTGTTGAAAAAAACCTGTGAAATAGGATTGAATTTGAAAGTGCTTCAGTTCTGCCCAGACACGATAGGAGGGAAGTATATGATGAGAGCCTTGTCGATCAATTCGGCCCTGGAAAGATTGTGTAAGGCTCAAGGGGTAGAATTTTTTTCAGCCTGGTCTGTACTTCTTAACAGGAGAGACTTCTTCTACAGGGATGGGATACACTTAAATAGAAAGGATGCAAGAATATTTGCAAGTTGGATCAAAGGGCAACACAAGTAATTATAGACCTGTTAGTTTAACTTCTATTCCAGGAAAATTAATGTAGGCACTGGTTAAAGAAACACTGCAGGATCATCTAGACAAGACTTCGGTTATAGCTCGGACACAGCATGGTTTTGTTAAGGGAAAGTCTTGCCTGACCTGTTTGATCGGATACTATGATGTGATCACAAAGGAACTGGATGCAGGGAATAACTTCGATATCATGTATTTGGATCTTGGAAAGGCTTTTGATACTGTTGCACATGGAAGACTGCTGCACAAATTCGAGCAGTGTGGCATTGGAGGCAAATTGCTGCTGTGGATAAAGGGGTGGCTGAGGAGGAGAAGACAGAGAGTGATAATCAATGGACACTGCTCATCGTGGATTAATGTTATTAGTGTTGTCCCTCAGGGTTCAGTATTGGGTCCATTGTTGTTTCCTGTATTTATAAATGATATTGATGATGGTATATCAAGCTTAATCTCCAAGTTTACAGATGATACAAAGGTTGGCAGGATTGTTAACGACAGTAAAGACAGTATGCTACTCCATCTGGATCTAGAAAAGTTGAGCGGATGGGCTGAGAGGTGACAAATGAAGTTTAATATTGGCAAATGTAAAGTACTACATATGGGAAACAGCAACCCCTGAGCAACGTATCAACTCTGTGGTACTACACTGACAGTGGTAGAGAATGAAAAGGACTTGGGGATAATTGTGCAGGCAGATATGAAGTTTTTTTGAGCAGTGCACATGGTCTGCAAGAGTAGCTCATGGTGTCTTGTCAATGATATACAGGAATTTTTCTAGCAGGGATAAGGAGGTGATTATCCCTTTATATAAGTCAACGGTCAGGCCACACCTTGAGTACTGTTTGTATACAGGTCTGGAGGCCTCATTTTAAGAATGATGTAGAGCTGTTGGAACGAGTACAGAGAAGGGCAACAAGATTATTGAATGGTACAAAGGGTTGCTCTTACGAAGAAAGGCTTAAATTTTGCAAATTACAGTGTCTGGAGACTAAGCACCTGCGAGGTGATCTGATTGAGGTGTATAAAGCCTTGATGGTCTGAGCATGCTCAATGCTGATGGAATTCTTCCTCTTGCTCAGAATAATCATTTGAGAGGGCATAAATTCAAATTGAGGAAAGACAGATGTAGGATACATGTGCGGAAGTTTGCCTTTAGCCAGCTGGTGTTTGGTTGGTGGAACAGAGTTCCATCCTTTGTTGTGGAATTTGATAGCCTAAATAAATTTAAGGCTCAGGTGGACAGGTACTTGGAACGGAACATGTGCGGAAGTTTGCCTTTAGCCAGCTGGTGTTTGGTTGGTGGAACAGAGTTCCATCCTTTGTTGTGGAATTTGATAGCCTAAATAAATTTAAGGCTCAGGTGGACAGGTACTTGGAACGAACGGAGTTGTGAAATGGGAGCGTGGTTTTTTTTTCTTGGCTGATGCTGCATAAACTGGCTTTCTTGCATCATATGCCTCTACTAATGCTAATGCTAATGATTGATTGGCCTACATCGTGCCCTCACACGCCTTACTCGCACAACTGCTCGCACAACTGTGTCCATTAGAATAATTTTATCTCTAAAGTTTCCATTTCTGTTGACAAAGAGACACGTTCAGCCTCGAAAGCTACAAGTATCTATTTCTGATTAAAGATATTTCATTTTACAGGTTATACGTCTAATTATTTGTTATCCTACGGATTCCAGTACAACAGGCCCATTTATCCTCATATCCAGAGTATTCAAAAATATCCCATGACTGTACCTTTTCTCTTAAAGAGAAATGAGAATTACCCACCAGTAGATGGCACTATGCACTACAAAACTTTTCCCCCAAAGTTTGCGTTTCAAAATATGTGTCAAACAGGAAGATAGCATGTGGCGTCTCGTACTTGATAATGCCAGTTGACTGCAGAACGCGAGTCTCTCTCTCTCTCTCTCTCTCTCTCTCTCTCTCTCTCTCTGGCGGTATACTTTACCCGTCTTTTCGTTATCTAAAGCAAGCTAAAAATAAATAAATAAACCGCCGTGAATAATGCTTGCGTTATGTAGCTCAGCGGCTCTCAGACTTCCAGACTCAACGGCACACGTCTTAAAAATACAAACGTTCGGCCCGTACTAACCACACACGTGCATTATATTTAAAGCGCTGCACAGAAGATTATGTAACAAAAAGCATATGATGCATGGCGTGTAATAAAAGTATTAACGGTTCTGTGATATGCAATAGAAATTTTATACGGTGGTTTCTATATTCTAACACTGTCGTTTTAACTATCTGCTCATGTTTCCAAAGTTTTTGCTCTGGATTTGGAATAAAATGATTCTTCAAAGCTGGGAGTTTTTCGTGATTACGTGCGAGTCGTAAATGAAGTATGTCTATTATTATTCTGTTTATTATTATTTTTTAAAAATTTATTTCAATCAATCTGAAATAGACACTTCGCTCTGATTTTTTACCACGATAATGAATAACTCTGGGACGACTTCCACTTCTCTCCGTTTACTTGCACTCCAACAGAAAAGCTCTTACATTTGAGCTTCCAAAAATTATCAGTTACAGGAGCGGATTAAGGTCGGTTGAGACCCCGGGCGCAGAAGAAAATATTGGGCCCCTTAAAAAAAAAAGAGAGAGACAGGGAAAATAAAAATACATGTTAACCAATTTTTTAAATAAATAAAAAATATTATGTACTATTAATATTTTATTTCCAATAAAATTTGAATATAATATATGTATAGTATAGTTAATAATAGCATAATAATAATCACAAAGTTTTGAACTAATATGTTCAACTAATTTGTTGGGGTTTTTGGGTGGGCCCTTCAGAAGTCGGGGCCCAGGGCGCGCCCGGCGCGCCCGGTGCGCCCGCCGTTAAATCCGCCTCTGATCAGTTATTATTATTATTATTATTAGCCATATGGTACAAGGATGCCTCAGGCTTTTGCTGCACCAGCCAAAAAAAAAAAAAAAATTCCCGCGTTACCCTGAGAGAGAGAGAGAGAGAGAGAGAGAGAGAGAGAGAGAGAGAGAGAGAGAGAGAGGAATTACCAAGAAAGAGAAGAATGATGATATCCAGCTCGGGGCCCTGGGTGTGCCAAGCCTATACCCACCAGATGTGAGCCTCTGGGGTTAATTTGTGGTGGTTTAATTCCAATGATTGTTTTACAGACCTCTCCTATAAATGAACATTATATATATTTATTATTATTATTATTATTATTATTATTATTATTATTTTATTTTCATTTGTTTTAAAGGAGGACGACGTGTAATAATCTATCATACTAAAAGTCATGTAGCCCTTCTCTGACCACAGAAAATTGTGTGGGATTATGAAATGTTCAAATATTTTGGCCTAGAATGTGATCGGTGGTTAGCTGGGAATTCATTTCAAACTTTTACGCCGAACGATGAGCACATAGAATGCGCTAACAGAGTTTCAGAGTGGCAATGATAATTGGAACTCATGTAAGGAAAGCGCTCTGCATGCCGTTGCTCAAAAATAAGGCATTCTCACTGCTCGCAGTGCATGAAATCACGGAAGTTACGGGAACAATAAATAAATAAACTTTCTGTTTTTAGACTCCGGAACAGACACGTCAGGTCAGAGGAGTAAACAAGGGAAAATACAAGACCGTTCTACCATATTTCGTAGTCACGCAGCTTGAACCACGGTCATTTAAAGCGTGCGCACTTTTGTACCCCTGCCCTTGACCACCCTGCGCTTACACCTTATAACACGACAATACTCCATT
The DNA here is from genome assembly GCF_048544385.1 of Mastigoproctus giganteus. Lineage (NCBI taxonomy): Eukaryota > Metazoa > Arthropoda > Arachnida > Uropygi > Thelyphonidae > Mastigoproctus > Mastigoproctus giganteus. The sequence continues at coordinate 179,226,139 of NC_143575.1, read as the reverse complement.
TTTCAAAGCAAGGATTATGAACGTGTGGTTTAAAGAGATTAACATCCGAAAATTGCAGTAAACAGCACTAAGTTGGACCCTAACTCAACTAAACTCTATTGTCAGGGAAACGGGGAACATGCTTTGTAAAAAAGATAGGAGGAACAGGACCAGGGTATGTCTTCCAGGGGCAAAGGTTGATGACGTTGTAGAGCGAATATCATCTTTTAAGGGCACAAAAGGTGATATAGTTGTACACGTTGGCACTAATAATATTAAGAGTAGGAGACCGGCAGAATTACTTAACAAGTACAGGTCACTGTTGAACAAAAGCCGAGAATTAGGGTTGAATTTGAAAGTGTCTGCAATTCTGCCCAGACACGATAGGAGGGAGTATATGATGAGAGCCTTGTCGATCAATTCGGCCCTGGAAAGATTGTGCAAGGCTCAAGGGGTAGAATTTTTTTCAGCCTGGACTGTACTTGTTAACAGGAGAGATTGCTTCTACAGGGATGGGATACACTTAAATAGAAAGGGTGCAAGAATATTTGCTGATGCTATCGAGGCAGTGTTAGGTGGGTCGGAAAACTGCTAGCTTGGGGGGAGACAAAGACCAATAGATTGACAGTAGCCACTGGCAGAGGTGAAAGCGATTCTTGCACTGCTTCTATTAGAATGAGCAGAAGCCTGAAAAACAAGATGCATGGTATTTCAGAGACTGCTGGGAGCCATTGTGGTACAAGTAAACATATGGGTTGTGTTAGGGTAGCTAAGAATAGAAACAGGTGCAGGTATACTTGCGTGTACACCAATGCTAGGAGTTTAGTAAATAAATTTGATGAATTTGAGGTATTGCTCAAAACATCAAAGGCAGATATTGTTGGGATATCAGAGACGTGGTGTCACACAGATATAAGGGATGCGGAACTGCAATTTGGGGAGTACAACGTCTACAGAAAGGATAGACAGGATAGGAAGGGGGGAGGTGTTATGCTATTAGTTAAGAAACACATAAAAACCAAGGAAGTGAAGCCAGTCGACATCGCTGGACAGTGCAGTGTGGAGTCAGTTTGGTGTGACATAAGCATTGGGAGATCAAAATTGAGAGTAGGAGTGTGCTATAGGCCTAATGACTCTGATGAGTATAATAAGGAACTGTACAGGGAAATAGAGTGGGCCAGTAAATCAGAGTGTCTTATAATGGGAGATTTTAATTTCCCAGATATTGACTGGAATTTGGGGGCTGGATACTCACACACTAGCAGGGCTTTTGTGGATTTATTAGATGATTGTTTTCTACATCAGCATGTTCGGTTCGGGAGGCAACTAGAAGGAGTAATACTCTTGATTTGATTATCAGCAGTGATTCTTCATGCATCAAGAATCTGCAGATAAATGAACCACTAGGTGGCAGTGATCACAGTGTGCTGAAGTGGGATTTACTCAAAGAGGTAACTACCATTAGGGGTAAAGGGAAGGGTTATTGCTTCCGTAAAGGCGACTACGATGGACTGAGACAGTATTTAAATTCTATACAGTGGGACCAACTGATGATGTTACCAACAGCAAATTCAAAATGGGAAGCATTCAAAGAACTTATCTTGGAAGCTACTAGGCTTTACATACCAACTAAGAAATATTGTTCAAGGTTTAGGCCAAAATGGATGTCAGATGAACTAATGAGGCATATGGCAGAGAAGAAAAATGCATGGGATACTTACAAATTAACACATGACACAGAAGCCTATGATAGATACAAGTTGATATGCAACCAAGTTACAAAGGAGGTTAGGCAGGCGAAGGCAGATTACGAGAAATCCTTGGCAAGGGATGCAAAGAAAAACAGCAAAGAGTTCTTTACTTATGTAAACTCTAGAAGGAAAGGGATGAATCAGATTGGTCCACTTGATATTGATGGGTCAAGTGTTGATGATCCTGCTCAGGTGGCTAACAAACTAAATGAATATTTTGCATCGACATTCACACATGAGGAGTTATTCAGCGAGGGGAATGCCAGAGGTGTATTCAACTCTAGCAGTAAGTTACAGAATCTTGAAATAACTGGGAGTAAAGTGGAGGAGAAACTGTTGAAGATAAACACAAGAAAGGCACCCGGGATGGATGGGATCTATCCAGTTATATTAAAGGAGGCAGCAAAGGAAGTAAGCAAACCCTTAGCCATAATTATGAGAGCTTCCTTGGACTCAGGGGAGGTACCCATAGACTGGAAATGTGCAAATGTGACCCCAATTCACAAAGGAGGATCAAAGGCTGACACAAGTAATTATAGACCTGTGAGCTTGACTTCTGTTCCAGGAAAATTAATGGAGGCACTGGTTAAAGACGCACTGCAGGATCATTTAGACAAGACTTCAGTTATAGCTCAGACACAGCATGGTTTTGTTAAGGGGAAGTCTTGCCTGACCAACTTGATTGGATACTATGATGCAGTCACAAAAGAACTGGATGCAGGGAATAACTTTGATATTATATACTTGGATCTTAGAAAGGCTTTTGATACTGTTGCACATGGAAGACTGCTACACAAATTGGAGCAGTGTGACATTGGAGGCAAATTGCTGCTATGGATAAAGGGGTGGTTCAGGGGGAGAAGACAGAGAGTGGTAATCAATGGACACTGCTCATCGTGGACTGATGTTATTAGTGGAGTCCTTCAGGGCTCAGTGTTGGGTCCATTATTGTTTTCTGTATTTATAAATGATATTGATGATGGTATATCGGGATTAATGTCCAAGTTTGCAGACGATACAAAGGTTGGCAGGGTTGTCAAGGACACTACTGACACTATGCTTCTGCAACAGGATCTGGAAAGGTTGAGCAGATGGGCTGAGAGGTGGCAAATGAAGTTTAACATTGACAAATGTAAAGTACTACACATGGGAAACAGCAACCCCAGAGCAACGTATCAACTCTATGGTACAACACTGACAGTGGTAGAGAATGAAAGGGACTTGGGGGTGATTGTGCAGGCAGATATGAAGTTCTCTGAGCAGTGCAGACGGGCTGCAAGAGTAGCTCATGGAGTATTGTCAATGATATACAGGAATTTTTCCAGCAGGGATAAGGAGGTGATATTTCCATTGTATAAGGCGATGGTCAGGCCACACCTAGAGTACTGTATACAGGTCTGGAGGCCTCATTTCAAGAAGGATGTAGAGCTGCTGGAACGAGTACAGAGAAGGGCAACAAGATTAGTGAATGGAACAAAGGGGTGCTCTTACGAAGAAAGGCTTAAGTTTTGCAAATTACAGTGTCTGGAGACTAGGCACCAGCGAGGTGATCTGATAGAGGTGTATAAAGCCTTGAATGGTTTAAGCATGCTCAATGCTGATGGGATTCTTCCTCTAGCTCAGAATAATCACCTGAGAGGGCATAAATTCAAATTGAGGAAAGACAGATGTAGGATAGACGTGCGGAAATTTGCCTTTAGCCAGCGGGTGGTTGGTTGGTGGAACAGACTTCCATCCCTTGTGGTGGAGGTTGATAGCCTAAATAAGTTTAAGGCTCAGCTGGACAGGTATTTTGAACGAACAGAGGGGTGAAGTGGAAGTGGTTTTTTTTTTTTTTTTTTTGGCTGATGCTGCATAAGCTTGCTTTCTTGCATCAAATGCCTCTACTAATGCTAATGCTAATGCTAAACAACTTTGGAGTGAAATGGAATACAGAAATAGGGCAAAGTCAAGATGGTCCTCTTCATTGGAGTTGCTCACAAAAGCTTTAAAGGAAAAGCGGAGAGCAATACCATCAACTGTTTACAAAAAGTCAAGAAATCTTCCAACTCACAATGAACTGCCATTGTTGCCAAGGGTGGACCAATACGCTATTATTATTATTTTTTTAATAAATATATGCTTTGTTCATAACAGTTTATAAACAGGATGTTTATAATTAAAAACTGCATCACACTGGTAGACGGGCAATCGCACAAAGCTGAAAATTATTTTATATATTTATTTGATAAAACAAATAGGACAAATCTGCTGATAATATATGTGCAATTTGTACAGAAATATGGCCGACTGCCTCCATCGCTGAATATTGCATATAATATTTGGATATTTGCATAAAATATTTTAATACAGTATTTGCATAAAATCAATGGATATATGGTAGAGTATTTACGAATATGATGGAGAAAGCACAATATTTATTATTATTTGATTTGCCAAAGTAAACTTTAGTAGTAACTTGCCCCCAAAGATATTGTTCCAATTGTACAGCAGTCTTTCAAGTGGAACAGTATCAAACGCGTTTCTCAAAACTAATTATATGATGTCAAAATTATTTTTTTGCATCCAGTTCCTTGTTACTATGTCACTGCAGTTAATTAGATTAGTCAGGCAAGATCTCTCCTTAACAAATCTGGCCATATAACCGCATTCCTGTGAATATGAACCCCCTTAATTTCTTTGATTACGGACTTTATTATTTCCCTAGAACAAAGTCAAACTTACATGTGTATAATTACTCACTTTAGCCTTTGTCTCCTTTGTGAATAAGGGAGACATTTGCGCAAATCCAGTATGTAAGGATCTTCCCTGTACCCAAGGATGGGTGGCGCCTCCGTAGCAGGTGGGCAGGAGCAACAGTGTCGTAGCACACGCTTCTTGATTAGACTGGGGTTCGAGCCTGTGCCCACCAAATACGGAGGATGCGGAAAGGTCAGGGAATTACCACCGCATATCCCCGGAGCAATATGGCCTTAGTTGCTAATGCTCCAAATAACAAACAAACAAACAAAACCCAAGGGTGCGCTCATAATTAAGATTTCTTTATCTCTTTTGCTGTTTCTTGTAATATAAATGTTCTTGTTTATACTCCAGCAAGACCACCAGGTCAGAGAAGTTTTCAATAAATCATGAATATACAATCGTTAATCGTATTTAGCAGTCACCGGCTTGTGACCACGTCCACTCAAAGAGCATGTGCTAGAACACTCGCGCTTAACCACTCGGCTACGTCAGGCTTAAATTGGATGGATTCTGTCAGCCCCAAGAAGAAACTTTATTTACTTTTAGCCTCAACAATTTATCTTTCGTCTTCATTTAGTTATCATAAAATCATTTAACACCCACCCAGTTAGAGTTATGAATATTTTTGGTAATCCCATCTCTAAAAACTGCACGTTTGACTGTAGATGTAAAATATCTATTCAGATTGTCAGAAACTTGAATATGATCATCAATCGTTATGCCATTCATATCTAGTTGACCACTGTGGTTCATTTCCTTCCTTCTTTCTAGTGTTAACATAAGCAAAGAATTCTTTGCTACTTTTCTTCGCATTCTTAGACATTCTTAGACAAGACAATTAACTCAAGACTTGAAGGACTCTGCAAGGCTTTAGGGGGGAAATTTCTATCAGTATGGCCCACACTTGTATGTAGAAGGAATTTGTTTTGTAGAGACGGGATACACTTAAACAAAGGTGGTGCAAAAGTTTTTACCAGTATTATTGAGGATACCTTAAAGGTTCAGGGAAACTGCTAGTTAGGGGGGATGTGGGTAATACTGACACGCGTTTATCTGATAATATTGGTCAAATTAACTCTTGCACATACCTAAAGAGTTCTTATCTGTTACCCCAACTGGACATATTATCTAGATGTTCTGGGGGCAGAAACGTTTCAAGTGAGCAAGTAGCTAATGCCAGGGAACCGAGCCTAAAAAACTTCAAGGGTTGTTAAATATACAAGAACAGTAAGTCAGTCTTAATTGTTTATATAGTAATGTTAGAAGTGTCGTCAATAAAATGAGCGAATTCGAACTGCTGGTTAAAACAAGTAAGGCGGACATAATAGGGATTACGGAGACGTGGTGCCATCCGGAAACTGGGGATGATGAGTTTCAGTACGGCTTGTATAATGTATTTAGGAAGGATAGGGTGGATAGAAGGGGTGGTGGGGTAATGCTTCTTATCAGAAGCAGCCTGAGTGCGACGATAGCTTTCCCGGATTCAGATGTTTCACATGCTAGTATAGAATCTGTATGGTGTAAGATAGTTGGAAACAAAAGTATAATGCGAGTAGGAGTAATCTACAGACCAGGTGATTTTTGAAGATTATGACGAAATCCTCTACATGCAAATGGAATGGGCAAGTAAGTGTCAATGTCTTATTATGGGTGAATTCAATTTGCCTCTAATTGATTGGAGTAAATGGGAAGGAAACTCGACATGGTGAACAAAATTTGTAGATCAACTAGATGACTGTTATTTGTATCTACATGTCAGGGAAAGTACTAGAGAAAAGAATATCCTAGACCTCATCATCACCCATGAATCGGATGACATAACAGGGCTGACAGTAGAGGAACCAGTAGCAGGAAGTGATCACGGAGTTCTACTGTGGATAATGATGAGAGAGGTAGTAAAAGGCAAAGAAATGGGTTTTAATTTCAGAAAAGGAAATTAGGATGCCTTAAGGTACTACATGGCCTCTATTAACTGGGTAGATATCGCGCAGAGAATGAATACAATTGAACTGTGGCTTTTAAAACATTAATCACAGACGCTTTGAATGCGTATTTACCATTAAAAAAATACTCCACGAGGAGGGTTCCAAGTTGAATGAATAGTGAAGTTGTCACATTACTTGAGCAGAAAAAGGTGGCATGGAAAGGTTACAGAGGAATAAAAAGTACTGAAGCCTATAACAGCTACAAGGTGATCTGTAATAGAGCGACAGAAAAGGTTGGACAGACTAAGGCAGTTTATGAGAAATCACTAGCAAACAGAGCAAAGAGGGCGGGGGGATAAGGAATTCTTCACATATATAATTGCCAAGAAGAGAAGGACAAACCAGATCGGACCTTTACGTAAGGGAAAGGGGATGTTATGAAATACACCAGCTGCCATTGCAGATGAACTCAACAGTTATTTTGCATCGATATTTACAAATTAAAAACCTTTTGTGGCAATGGGAAATTGTGGGAGCGAAGTTGAAAAATATGTAATTAATGATATTGAAATTTCGCAAGATTATTTTATGAAAAAACTTTCGAGCCTACAGGTCAGTATGGCTCCTGGAGTTGATTGAATATACCCTATAATCTTAAGGGAGGTGGCAAGTGAGTGCATTGAACCATTGAGGCTAATTATGTGAGCATCACTAGACTCTGGGGAGATTCCCTTGGATTGGAAAAGTGCCAAAGTATCTCCCATACATAAGGATGGCTCTAAGAGTGAAGTGGGAAATTATCGACCTGTCAGTCTGACTTCAGTGGTAGGGAAAATCATGGAGGCAATGATCAAGGGTGGAATTCAGGATCATTTGGATCGAATTGAAATTCTCAAGGATACTCAGCATTGTTTTGTAAACGGAAAATCATGTTTAACAAATTTGGTTCGCTATTTTGAAAGGGTCCTCACGAGCTGGATTTAGGGAATAATTTCGACATTGTTTATTTAGATTTCAGCAAAGCTTTTGACTCAGTCCCACATGAGCGGTTGCTTTATAAGCTGGAATAGGTTGGAATCAATGAGAAAATCCTTAGATGGATAGCAGGATGGCTTCAGGGCAGGAGGCAGAGGGTTGTGATAAATGGCTATTCCTCAGATCGGGTTGATGTAAGAAGTGGGGTTCCCCAAGGATCAGTATTAGGACCACTGTTGTTTTTATTTTCATATACGACATCGATGAAGGGATAGAGGGTGTGATGTCTAAATTTGCAGATGATGTTAAAATTGGTAGAGTAGTTAATGATCACTGTCAAGCTGAGCTTCTTCAGAGAGACCTAGATAGGCTTCAGGAACGGTCAGAATAATGGCAGCTATGCTTTAATCCAACAAAGTGTAAGGTATCGCACCTGGGAAATAGTAATCCCAAAATAGCTTATTCACTTGGTGGAGTTCAACTGAACGAAAGGGACTTGGGTGTTACGATACGGTCAGACATGAAATTCTCTGAGCATTGTAAACAGGCTGCAAGGAAGGCGCATGGTGTCCTATCGATGATCTATCACGTCCCTATCTCGACTTTTGCAAGTAGAGATAGGGACGTGATAATCCCATTATATAAGGCTTTTGTTAGACCACACTTGGAATACTGTGTTCAAGTATGGAGACTGCACCTAAAGAAAGACATCGAGCTTCTTGAAAGGGTGCAAAGACGGGTAACTCGCCTGGTGAGATCTGCAAAAGGGCGTCCTTATGAAGAAAGACTTCGAATATGTGGGTTGCAGAGTTTGGAAACTAGACACCTTAGAGGAGATTTGATTGAGGTGTTTAAGGCTCTGAGAGGCATCAGTAAAATGAATGAGGATGAAATTTTCAAGATTATAAATGATGCTAGAACTAGGGGACATAAATTCACGAAGTTAAGGGGGGAAATGTTTAGACTGGATTGCAGGAAGTTTTATTTTAGCCAGCGAGTTATAAATTACTGGAATAAGTTGCCTTCATGGGTGGTAGAGGTCGACAGTTTGGGGAAATTCAAAGGTCACCTGGATAGTACCTTCGGGTTAGGGAAGCGCACAGGATGATAGGTTTAATTTCCTTTTCTTTTATTAATTATTATTATTTATTTATTATTATTTTTTTATCATTGTTTTATTCGGGGTTTTTTTTTTTTTTTGGCTGGTGCAGCATAAGCCATAGGCTTTCTTGCACCATGCGGCCATTACTAATACTAATACTAATACTAATACTAAGGACGCCTCACAATCTGGCTTAGCTTGCCTAATGACCTTAGTGACTTGATTGCAGGCTATTTTATATTTCCTGTATGATAATTTATAATTAATCATTTTATGTATTTTTCTTCTCTGCCATTAGTCTCATCAGTTCATCTGACATCCATTTAGATCTACACTTTAAGCAATAGCTTTTATTTGGTATAAAATGCCTGGTTACTTACACAGTTACTTCCGTGATTGATCCCATTTAGAATTCGCAGTTGGTAACATCATCACTTGATTCTACTGTAAAAATTCAAAAACTGTCCAAGACCATTGTAATCACCTTTACGAAAGCAAAATCCCTTCTCATTGCCACTGATAGCAGTTATATCACGAAATAGCAGGAAATCCAACATCAGAAGATTATAATCACTGCCACCTAGTGGTTCATTTATATAGAGATTTTTAATGTATGAAGAGTCACTGCTGATAATTGTATCAAGAGATCATTCTCTTGTTCAATATTTGGAAAGTTAAAATTCCCCAATATAAGACATTCTGATTTACTGGCCCAATGTATTTGTCTATATAGTTGTTCATTAGATTCGTGATAGTCATTAGGCCTATCACACACTGCTACTCTCTTTTTTGTTTGTCAATGCTTATGTCACACCAGACTGACTCCTCATTACACTGAGGCACTGCACACATCAACTGGGTGCAGTGCCTAGATTCTGTGTGCTTCTTAACCAAGAGCATACCCCTCCTCGCCTCTTGTCTTGTTTAATATGTATATATGAAATATTGTTTAGTGTAAAAATTATCGATCATAAAAGACCGACGAATGTTAAGTCGCAATTTTTTTTAAATACTGTACTTAACTAAATACAAAATTACACTAATAGTATTTATAGTAATGTTTATATCCAGTTAAATATACTTTTTTATATTGCACAAATAAATGTATATTTACTACGACACTCTGTTTTGGTGTCAAATTCACCGATAGCTAACAACAGCTGTTAATTCCAACAAGTATTTCTTCTTAAATACTGTACTTGCTTGTTTTAAGTAATAAACCCAGCTATGTGATCAGCGTTATTAAAAACTATAAAATGAAATAAAACGTTTAGATCATGTCTTTTGCATCCCAAATTTCTTCGAAGATCTCGATTGCTGAAGCTGGAATTCGTTTCCAATATTTTGATAATTTTCAACACTTGTGATTGTAGTAAACTTTCATGGCTACAATGCGTTTTAAAGTTTGGCAAAAAAATTTTGCCCAGTTTCAAGTTTTCGACAAAAAAAAAATCAAAAAAACTTTATAACATCGGGCTGAATAACAAAACTGAGCTCTCCCTTTCGGACATGGAGCTGAGTACGAATTAAACTAATAAAATAATGAAAATTTCTCCGTCTGTCCAACTGAATGAATTTGCAAAATAAAGAGAGAGAGAGAGAGAGAGAGAGAGAGAGAGAGAGAGAGAGAGAGAGAGAGAGAGAGTGCCTTCCAAAGTAGAATTACACAAAGTAATGACATCACAAATCGGTGTTTTCCTATACTTGTAGCATGCGAATATTTTGCTCTGTGTAACTTCTACGTTAATGGAAAAAAAAAAAAAAAAAAAAGGTCAGCTAGAAAGATACGGTGAATGTGGCCCTAGCCATAGGCGCCGAATGGAGTTAGACTTAGAATAACTGAATTTATAATTTATTTTAAAAATATGATATTATCTAAAGTAGTTATTAAAAAAGCCTCTCTTTATAAAAGTACCATTTCATGGATAACAATTTCATAACTATTTTCATAATATAATTTTAAAAAATAAATAATATTAATATTGTTAGTCCATAAATGAAATTATTAATATTGTAATTATAATTTAATTATTTTTATGAAAAGAGAAACGCAGTTCTGATATTTAGCCTTAGGTGTCAAAATTCCTAGTTACACTCTGCCCGTGTTTATTTCAGCTCTCTTCTCTGTCTCTTTCTACTCGTATGTCTGCCGTATGCCATTGTGTGCCTTTGGCAGACTTGCCATGGGAGCAGCATCCCTAAGGAGCTAAGAATAGTTGTCTCTTTGTTCTCCAAGAGTGCTTCCGCTACCAACCCTTTTTTGTATCTCTTCCTCACCAAAACATTTCGTAAGAAGCATCAATGGTAAGCAATGAATACATAATTGGAATAGGTAAGCAGTGAACAGATAGATGATAAACAATGTAACTGTAATGCAAAGTACAATTAAGAAGGGAATTCTAATCACCAAAAAAATAAATAAATAAAGTAAAATAAATAAATATTTTTATTTTATTTTATTGAAATATAAATATTTTTTTATTTATAATCCGGGACGACGTCGGAGGAGTTCACAAGATAGAGAAAATACAAGGAACAGCACCGTATTTAGTAGTCATGCAGGTTGAACCACGGTCAGCTATGTACCCTCGTACCAGACTACTGTTATAGATAAACGCATTAAATAAAAGAAATTAGAAATTATATTCCGGCACGGCCATGAGTCAAAAGAGGTGGTGACAGATTTACAAGAAATTCCGTATTTTTCGGGTTTAATAACCATTAAGTTGCAGTTGCGCAGATTTAAATAACAGCTATCAAATGTGCAGTTTCTCTTTATTTGAACCCCTGGCTCTGTGGCTGTCGTAGGCATAGCAACAATGTTTATATATATATATTTCTTCTGCTGTAATAAAAATTCTCTAAAATAAGTTTTTTTTTGTAAATTCATTTTAAGAGCTAATAGTACCTCAATTTAAATTAACAACTTCGTTCCACAGTGGCGGACAAAAAAACTGCATCACTTGTGAATTTTGCAAATAATGTGTTTTGCGCTGCATTGTGGGTTGCAGAAATGTTCTAAATGCATTTGTTAGATGGGATATATATATCTCTGTGAATGAAATCCAATAAAAAGACTCCACCTGATATACCTAATTGCCATAAATAGCTTCCCAAAGGGTAAAATGCGTAATTAATGGAAATATGAGAAATCATGCAAATGGCAATCATGACAACCAAACATACATTTTATTGCATTTACGTGTACACACTGAAATGAAAAGTTAACGTAATAGTATCATGTACTATTTTTAAACTGCTTCACATTCTTTATCTATGCTCCCTTTACACTCAAAATGTCCCATGTTGAATTCATATATTCCGTCTTATTGAAATTAATTGCCAAACCCCGTTCTCTATATTGTTCCAATAACTTTCTGCACATATAGTCAGCATCCTCCGCAATCGGTACCTGGTCATCTGCAAACAAAAGATTTGAAAAGACAGATGTTGTGAGTCACACATAATCCCATTGGTCTGCGTCTTTGGGACCAAGCCTCCAAAGTCACTTCCAGGTACAACTTGAATAACGAATCGGGATAAACAGTACCCCTGTAGCAAGCCTTTTGATGTTTTGAATTTCCTTGATATTTCTGATCCAATTTTAATGCAGCAAGTGTTATTTTTGTATATTTTTCTAATTATGTCGATCAGTGGTTGTCGTATTGATATTTTTTCCATGGCACTCTACAGCATCTTTCTTGGGACACTATCATAAGCTTTTTCCAAGTCAATAAACACTAATCCTATATCCTGTCCAGTAGCTTGGCATCTTTCCAGAATCTACTTGACTATGAATAAATGGTCAATACAGGACCGTCCAGTTGTAAATCCACACAGCTCCTCTGAAATCCTTATTTCTTTCTCTAGTTTAATTTTCAGTATCCCACTAAAAAGCTTTGCAACTGGGTTTAAAACACAGATTCCTCTGTAATTCGAGCAATTTAGTCAAAATATACCTTCAATTACCACCAAGATTTTTTTTTTAGCCCTGCCATTTCGTCCCCCACTTGTTCAATTTATTTTTTTCTTAAAACTCTTATTTTTGAAGATTCTAATGTTTGATCAATTTCTTTATTTCTTATCTAGCTTTCAACTTAATAGGCTCGGCTACAATTTAATACAAAATTCGTATCGTAAACAGTTAAGTTTATCTTTTAGCTAAATTTCTCTTTTGCTCCTAAAAAAAAATTGTTTAACTATTTTGCTACACTTCCTACTTTTCTCATTCTATTATTTATTTTAATTTCTAGTCTTCCATCTTCGGAGACTACCGAGCTACACAAAATCACTGACATCTGATAAGTTTTCAGGAAAGAAATCCAGATGGGAATGAAGGAAATGCATTTTCAATGACATTTGGCACCCCGTGTTCTTGTAACATTTCAGCAAGTTTGCTGAAATGTTACGAGAACCAGTTGCTCATAGTTGCTCATCTTCTTTTCTCTTTCCAAGGAATCCGTGTACCACAGTCTTGAAAGATCTCCATGCAGCCAGTTCAACATCATTCAGGTTTCTTTGAAATTCTTCATCTTTTAGGAGCTTTCTTATTTGAAGACCTATGAAAATTCCTCCCTTCAGCTTTTCATGAGATAAATTTGGAAATATTTTCAATAAATATGCGAATCTTCTGCTTTCTTTATCGAGTGCCTTAGTGAAATTCTTAATCAGTCCAAGCTTGATGTGTAAAGGGGGACGAAAAACCTTTTGTGGATCAACCAATGGAACATACTTTACATTGCTTTTGATGGGAATATATTCATCTCTCTTGTCCCAGTGTTGTACGACGTAGTGTTTGGCTGTTGCACGACTATCCCACAAACACAGGAAACAACAGTATTTAGTGAAACTACCTTGCAACCCAACAAGCAGTCCAATCACTTTGAGATCACCACAGATATTCCAACCATAGTCATTGTAACGTATAGCAGCAATAATCTGGTACATATTGTCGTAAGTTTCTTTCAGGCTAACAGCAAGAACAAGATGAATTGATGGTAAAGTATTTCCATTATGAAGCAATACTTCTTTCAAACAGCTTTGACGCATAAATGAACAAACGCCATTCAGAGGTTTTGTGAACAATTTTCAGTTCGTGCATAAGACCAACGACGTCTTTGCAGACACACATGTTGTTTTCCATTGCAAAATATCTTGAAAACTCTTCATTTCGCTTACGGTATATTGTAATGTTTGTACCTTTGGAGAGTAAGTTCCAATGTTGTAGTCTGGATCCGAGTAATTCAGCCTTCTCTTTGGGTAAGCCCAAGTCTCTGATCAAGTCGCTTAATTCTTCTTGTTCAATGTAGTGTGGAGCCTTTTCTTTTTTCTGGCTCGTAGTCCAAATCATGTGAAGTACGTGGTTCCGCGACATCTGGTAAAACGATTTCTTCTGTACCTTCATCACTACTTCCAATACCCCAAGATTTTGGTGGCACAGGTACTGGCAGTTCTTTACCGTGTGGCACTGGCCTAATTGCTGATGGGATATTTGGATATTTGATGCAGTGCTTGCTCTTTTTGGAAATACCTTTTATTTTTGTCATGCAGAAATAGCAGTCGTCGAAATGATTCTTGGGCTCGCGCCACATCATAGGGACGGCAAAAGGTAATGCTCTCAGCTTGCCATATAACCACAGCCTTAAGTTCATTGTACAAGTAATACAACAGACATGTGGAGCCCAATTTTTTTCTTGGTCACTGATCTTGCAGCCGAAGTAAAATGAATATGCAACTTTTGTAACATTGTATTTTTTCTTCCTCGGAGTTTTTGGAGTTAAGTGTCCACAAACATAGTAGAAGTTGTCTGGGTGGTTGACGCAAGTTTTGTGCTTTGTCTTGTCCATTTTAACAATGCATTAACCTAAAAATAGTAAAGGCAATCGATAAATTTGAACGGAAGGTGAATTCATGTAGCGTAGTTTATCATACACTATACACTTTGTATATTGAACAGTTGAATGGTGTAATAAAATTAATAAAAATACTGATTTGTCTGGAAAAGTGCATCAAAATCAAAATATACTTATTGCATGAACAGTGATGATGTACTCGCTTAACTTTTAGCTCAATAAACAAAACCAACCAAAAGTTAATAAGTTTAAAAATTGTATTACAAACAGTAATGCTATATATTTGTACAGAATCCAGTTATCTATCTATATCTTAAAACTGAGACGTGATAGGAAATTTTTATGATTGATTTTAAATTCTATACATAAAACTTGACCAGAAACAACCACTGATTTGCTGGAGGTAAAAATCATGTTGGGTAGTGTAAGCAATAAGGAATAACAATATCCACTATTCATAATCGTGTATCATAGTTTATTAATGTAGGATCATAGTCTATTAATGTGGGATTTATTCGAATAAATAATTACTCAAAGGAAAGTAAATACTTCATATATCATTAAGCAGGAACACACTGTAGAATGAGTGGTGTGTTCAAAACATGAAGCATTTCTGTAAGAGATGGCCACCCATTTTTCTCTTATTAGATTAAAAAAAAAAAAAAACTCAGCATTAAAATGATATGTAAAATAAATATCCAGCATCAAAACAAGTTCTTAAGAGTAAAGAGCATGTTAAGAATAAAAAATCATAAGGGCTCATAATTTATGAAACAAGTTAGTTCGTGTATGCGGTGCGTTTTTTCAGGCGCATTAGCAAATAATAATAATTCATGATTTATAACAAAACAAAAAAAAAAAAAAAAAACGAACAAAATGCAACGATTTTATGCGAGAAACGAGAACATTTCGTTTTTGCCCATCCTCCATACTGCCCATTCGTTTCTCCAATCACAATATTATTATTATTATTATTTATTATTATTATTATTACTAGCCATATAGTGCAAGGAAGCCTCAGGCTTATGCTGCACCAGCTAAAAAAAATTTCCAAGTTACCCTGAGAGAGAGAGAGAGAGAGAGAGAGAGAGAGAGAGAGAGAGAGAGAGAGAGAGAGAGAGAGAGAGAGAGAGAGAGAAAGTCAGAAACAGAAGGGAATCACCAAGAAAGAGAAGAATGATGATATCCAGCTCAGGCCCCTGGGTGTGCCAAGCCCATACTCACCAGATGTGAGCCCCTGGGGTGAATAAGTATAATATCCAGTGATGCAGCTACAATACTGTCCAGAATATGGAGAGCCTTATGTGAAATTGTCTGAAAAAAATAAATAAATAATAAATAAAGAATTGTCGGATAAATTGGTCTGATTTCAGTGAAATTTGAGATGATGTGATAAATCTTTCTAAAACAGCCAATTATAAATTTTCATGAAAATCCATCCACTAGGAGTCGAGTTATTAAACACAGATGGACGGACATGGTGAAGACAATAGCCGCTTTCCTAACGGGCCTAAAAATGATAAACGACAGAAGAATAAGATATAACGAATAATTACCGTAACTTGCACCAATCTATTAATGTTTGTAGCATCTTTTAAATGGCACTATGTGCCGGTGATGCCCTTTCCTTTGATGGTCCATAACGGAAACAATCATTAATAGATTGGTGCAAGTTCTGGTAATTATTCATTATATCTTATATAAATGCACAAATAACTTCAATTAAATGCACAAATAATATTCTCATGGAAACATGCTCTGCCTAGTATCATCTCTTCAATATGGAACCTACATAAAGAACATTTTAGACGAGTTTATAAGAGAGAGAGAAATCACGTGAACTTGAATCACGGTCACTCAAATGCGTGTATTTTTGTACCGTAGCGCATGATCACTAGGCCACAGTGGCCAACTGTTTCCACCGTATGCTTTCATCGTAAGAGAAATAAACAAAAAGAATAAAATATTAATTCAGTATCTCGAGTTTACTCAGGATAACCCTTATTAGTTAAACTTTTAAATTTGTTCTTTTCGTAAATAGGAATATCACTCGGCACTGTTTCAGATATGAATATTTTTCATATCTGAAACAGTGCCGAGTGATATTCATTAAGATGTTGATTGATTCCTGTTGATTCCAAGCCACTACAACAGTTGATGTGATAAAGCCATGGTAAAAATCGGTAGTGATATTTCTTTATCATATTCTAGCGCAATTGCTCCTAAGCTCGCGATTGCAACTGAGTTCTTGGCAGCAGCTTTCATGTGAACTACAGACCCCCAACGTAACGTCCTTTCACGTGATTTTCTAAAAGAAGAGTTTGATGCATGTGTCATTTTGGCAGGATGTCAACTCATCCTCTCTTTTAGACAGAAATACAGGAGAGACCGAATTCACGTGCAAGATAGACTTGAATTAGAAGAGACAACAATTCCTTTAAAACCAATCCCCTAATGGTAATAACAAAAATTATTAGCGGAAATCTCTATTTAGGATAATTATTTTTTTCTTTTTTTAGTAAAATATTACTTATAATCCTTCATCTTACCGGGAGAGTTTAAAAAAGAACTACTGGATACTGGAGTACTTTATTCGAACTGTGAAGTAGCGTGCAGCCTACTTAAGTTAGTTAAAGTTTTCACTGGGATTAAGAATAATAATAGCATTAATTAGATTAACTCATTAATGTTATTATTAAATAATAAATACATAAAATAATGGTAACATTAATGAGATTAACAATAATAATAACAAATTTAGCACCATATTTGTAATTACATTATATATACATAACAAAAACATCCAGCATTGTATAAATCAATCATACTGCAGGAATGGGTATAAAAACAACTAAATTCAAGGTAAAAAAAAAAAAAAAGGTTTTCGACATGTGTAGACTTTACGTGTTTGCTTTTTTTACACTTTTCTTCTACAGTGTGTCGAAAAGTGTATAAGAGCAAGCACGTAAAATAAACACGACAGCTATTTTAAGAAATGCGTAGTGCTTGAACAGAGAATTTTCATTTTCTGCGCATCCGCCATAATATCCATTAACTCAGTCGCAAGACTCGCAACATTAACTGGTTCTGTGGTTGCGGCTCATATTGTTTAATTTCCGCTGAACAACTATGATTAAACGACATTAACACATTCTCTTTCTGTAAATTGCGTGGTCTGGATGCTGTTTATCGGAAAAAAAAAAAAAAAAAAGAGTTTCCATTAGAACCGTGCAGCCACGCCCAAGACCAATTAACCCGGCCGAGGTAGGAAAAAAGCGAGGGTACATGTACACATGTCAAAAAAGTTATGTGATCGATAAAATTTTTATGCACATCAGGTAACAGACGTAGCTATCAAATCTGCGAACTTAACGGTCAATCAGAATAATGAAGTCGTATCTGGTAGCCCAGGTGCGTGGTCGGTTTGGGGCTGGGCCCCCCTTTCTTTTGATAACTTGTATTATAACAGCTAAAGAAACGCTGAGGGGCTCCCTTCTGTGTCGAGTCCCGGATGCACCACATCCAGTGCACCCCCATTTGCATGGCCCTGTAGTCAGTAAAAGTATACATATATATATCAATAAAAGCAGTTTGTTCCAGTTTTCTGGATGAAAAATGAAATTTCCTAGTTTTTCATCCAACAAACAATAAAACCGATCATATAATATGGGTAATTTACGGACGCAGTATACTAACTTTTTGTGACATTAGCTACCTCTTCACATAATTCAAATCAGTCAATCAAGTACTGCATCTGAATTACAATAAAAGGGCCAAAAAGAGGAGCGGGACTATTATCCGCGCCTTTCCATATAAAGTGGCCATCGCAAACAGAATCCGCCGCTTCCCCTTCCGAAATTCTCAACCACACTATAGTCAAGAGAAAGTTTATAGGCTGGTTGATGTTATTCGCTAGCATTCCTCTTCTCTCTCATTCCTTATGCCTTTCTTCTTCAAGAGGAGTGTTTCCATTTACAATGAGTTTCCTCAGCCTACAAGTTATTTCTTGTTAGGAATTTTTTCCCGCCATAAAGTGCGGTTCAAGGTGTCTTGGTCGGTTAAGCCTGGGGCTGTCATGCACTCCCGTACTCCATCCGTCCATGTCCTCCTAGGTCTTCCTCTTCTCCTTCTTCCAGGAGGTATCCATTCCAGGATATCCTTTGGATATCTGTTTTCTTGCATCCGTTTTACATGTCCATACCATGTTAGACGCTTTTCTTTGATGGTGAATCTTTTCTTTCATAATTCGTGAAATACCAACTGCTTACGTAAGCAGTGCATTTCTTAGTCTGTTGATGAGAAGGGGTGAAATTTTATCTTGAATAGATAAAATTTGACATTAGGATTCTTCATTTGTGAATTAATCTCCCTCCCAAAAATATGATTTTTTTATTAAATGGAAAATTAAGTTTAAGGTACAACTCCTCAGCTAGACATCAGGCTGGCTCCGAACGAATATGGAAGGACATTTTTTTTTTTACACTATTATCGCGTTAAAGACGCGAGACTTATTAAAACCATACTTAACATACAATCATGGGAGGTGGTCTTCTCTGTACAACAGAGGTCCTATGCTGATGTCTAATCCAACAACCATAGGTCCCCTGAAGCACCCTGACAGAGATTACTTTTATGTCAGATTTGATAAGACCAAGATATAACAAGAGTTTAGCAGAGTTCTTCGACCATATACCCCGATAAGACAAGGTAATGGTCGACACTACGGGTTTGTTTCCTTCCTGAGACTCTATTTGTTTCTTCAAGTAATGGTTCATATCATACTTACGTCTCTTTAGCCGATGTGCAGCCTCCAAACCATCTCCCGCATCCTGAATGCTGGCATAAAAATATGGATTTGGAACGTCTTTGGGGAGGTTCAGCCACTGGCGTACCGCTATTCTAATCTTTTTATCAAGGGAGTTGGGTCGCCCAGAAATTATCCGTCCAAGAACTAACCGATGACAGTACCTTGGAATTAGATAAGTTTTCAATATAAATAGCTTCTGCTGTGGTTTTAACGGGGCCTTTTTAAGACGACCCAACTCCACCTCGATACTTGCTTCAACTTTGGTTATGGCAGCATCTGAAAATTCAACACCAAAATAAGTCCATTTATCCTGCACTGATTTATTTGGGAGAGCCTCATTTAGCTCCGAACGAATATGGAAGGATTCATTCTGTAGATTCATTCGCCTATGGTATGTTGTGGGGAACTATACATCTCGTTATCACACATCAAATTAAATGGGATACTAAATTTCGTTAATGACTGCTACATATATTTCTTCCCTTATGTGATCTGACATTAGGATTATTCATTTGTGAATTAATCTTCATCACAAAAATATGATTATTTTATTAAATGACAAATTAAGTTTAAGGTACAAATCCTCAGCTAGACATCAGGCTGGCTCCGAACGAATATGGAAGGACACTTGAAGATGAAAGAGTCTAGCTCCAGATTTGACCATTCTTCCATCAGGATATTTGTCAGCTGCTGTATTGTGGTCGGTAGAGAAATGCAAGGTAAACTGCGTTTTCCAACATATTCCAGACATTCTCAATTGTATGCAGATCTGGAGAATTAGGAGTAATATTAATTTCAGCAAAAATCCGAAAGAAATACTGCTTTCACTATACTCCTCCAATTGTCAAGTTTAGTTACCATTGTGAACAGAATATGAATAAAAGTTATACTTATCACATTGTATTTTGATTTCCTATTAACAAAATCTTTTCAGTTAAACAGATAAGATAATTAAAATAATAAAAATAAAAATTATAATAATAATTAAAATAAAAATTAATTGAATTATTTTTTAATTAGCTGCAGAATGCGTGCCACATGTCCTCTCAAATTTGGTTTTTTAATCCATCGTATGTCTCTCTCACAATCCCCCCCCCCCACACTTTTTTTTTTTAGCGTTTGCTTTCTGTGTGATGTGAAAGCTTCTCAATAGTTCAATTGCATCAGTGCTATTGACATCAACTAGAAAACTGTAAGATGTTTCTGCCAAGTACTGTTAACATTCAAGGTTAAGGAAACACCTACAACGTTGTTTGGGTGGTGTGAAGTTCCAGAGAAAGTGTGAGAATTTAGAAATAGCAAGCCCTCAATAATATTGGCAGAGGAGTTTCCTAAAATTACCAGCGAGCGCATGCTATCAGTCTTGTTACAGATGAATAATTTTAAGGACGCGCAGATATTCAATTTAAAAACAAGGGATTCAATTTTCAAAGGCAACAGACCCATGCTAATCTTTTTAGCATCACAGTTCACAATCAGTTGCACACGAATAAGTTTGGTGCGTGTTGGATTCTCGTGTGTAATTCAGAAACCAGAACATTTTGGCAGTCTTTCAATATAAATTGGGTGGTTTCCACACGAGGGGGCGAATTTTTTTCACCGTGTTGCAATTGGCGATGAGACGAAAGCATTTCTAAGATCAAGGAATAAATGCTGACAGCCTGGTATGGCATCGCCCCTTTTCTACACATTTTGGCGAAGAAGAATTATGATAGGTAATAGAAACTTGTGTTCTGCGTGTGTGGAACATATGGAACAAGTGTCATTCTTATCTTTTTGAAAAGAACTGCCTTGCTCACCATGATTCATTACGAAATACTGCATCATCACTTAATAGCAGCGATGTTAGTACAAGGGTGCAGAACTGCCAACGAGGATTTTAATTTTGTAATATCAGTTGAACAAATTGGCATAACCTTGAGGGAAAAAAATATTTAACAGTACAAATATTGCAGTTCTAATTCTTGAAAACTAAATCGGATAAATTTACTACCTTGTCAGTCAGGCAGCTTTGTATTCTACACTGAAAATTTTCCATGACACAGCGTAATTAGAATTTTCTCTTGTAATGCAGCGATATGAAAGAACAATCGCGAAAAGCTATTTCCTTGAGGTGTCTTCACCGTTCCAATTGTTTTTAAAAAAAATTCCAGAGAAAAATGTTATGCAGGAAGGAATTGCAACGTCGGGACCATATTTTTCGAGGAGAAAGGTCAAACGGTAGCAGTGAATGAAGGATGATACGTTTATTTATCGCAGACGTTTTTTAAAAAAATTACTTACGAAGACTTGGACTTGACCAGAGTAGTATTTATCTCCAACGAGACGGCACAACAGCCCACACTTCCAGTGCAATTATGCAGGTCTCACGTAGAAGTTTTCTCAATCATTTTGTTTCAGGATTTAGCAACATTGTCTCCAAGTTTCTTGCATGGCTTCCAAGTTTCTCCGATCTCAGTGCAATTTTCAGCATAGATTAAAAAGCCGCGTAACTAAAGAGGGAACACATTTATCCCACTTTGTTTCTAATAACCACGTTATTTATAATGTTAATTAAAGTATTTTTCATAAAGTTATGTCAATTTGTTCAATTAATATTTCAAAATGCAAACCACTGGTTCGCAGTGCAGCACCCTTTTAAACCAAGTAAAAGAAAGTTTATCAAGAGAACTTAATAGGATACGGCCTGAGACACACACTTGAAAGGAAAATAAACATAAAATACTCGAAATTTTAATTTAGCATGGGATACGATATTATTATTTATTATTTATTATTATTATTATTATTAGCCATATGGTGCAAGGAAGTCTGAGGCTTATGCTGCACTAGCCAAAAAGAAAATTTCTGAGTTACCCTGAAGAGAGAGAGAGAGAGAGAGAGAGAGAGAGAGAGAGAGAGAGAGAGGGGGGGGGATCACCAAGAAAGAGAAGAGAAGCTCTCATTTTTTTTTTCTAAAATTAATTTTTATAGAAAAAATTATAATAAAAAATATTCTCAGATGTCACTCAAGTTTTTGATTTTTTTGTTCATTTCATTTATTAAAACAAATCGGTTAATATACGCAGTGCGTTACGTTATAAGCACGTGGACAAAGGGTGGAACGGAGATCGCGATGACAATAAGCGCTTTATGCATATGTGCTAACTCGCCTAAAAAGACTTATCTTATAAACAGGAAACACTAGAGATGTTTCTGTCTATCTATATCTAAAAATAAATATAGAGGTACAGTATATACATAAGAAGAGGGGCATAGATACGTTTTCTAAATATACAATGTTACGATGCATCGAGGTATATACATAAGAAGAGGGGCACAGATACGTTTTCCCTGGTTATCCTCCACTTTTTCAAGGAAGTAGCAGAGCAACCAGCAAGCAACAAGCATAACTGGTGCGAGTTTACATCATGTTTCTGCAAAGATGCATTAGTGTGCTGATCGAGCTTGCAGAAAGGTGGTAGTAAATTCTAACATTTGCTATGATTCATGAATGTGATAATTAATTATTATTATTATGATACTCAGCAGATATTGTAGTGTCAGTAATTTGCACTATACACGGCTGCAAATTACTGACCGGACCGCGCAGTGGCATCTTTGCGTGCTCGACTCGTTTTGGCGCCCATCTTTTGCTATAATAATTATATTTATAAAAATGTATCAAATGTGTATGTCCCCCTCTTTCTGTGGCACGACTGGAGAATTTTTGAACTCGCTATCCTCTTCCTTTCGTAACTGTCTTGATTTGTGACACCCCTTGATTTATTTTTTTTTATTTCCTTATGTTTCCCATTTTCTGAAGTACTGTATTGATGAACGTACATGCGGTATATAAGGTTCTTCCTCATGAGAGGCTATTACAGAAATTAGAGCAGGTTTAACAGGGAAAATCCATCGGTGGAACAGGGGCTGCTTGAAGGACAAGATATATAGTACAGTCATAAATGTGTATCCTTCAGAGCAGATTGGTAGCAAGTGAGATCCCACAGGAATCAATACTCGAACCTCTTTTGTTTCTTATCTTTTTAAATGATTTTAATGAGGGAATACAAAAGTGAACACAGGAGAATGTGCCAAAGTTTGCTGACTACTTAAATTTGGGTAGGTAGTTAACGAGCGGAAACAGTCTATGCTGCTTCAAAAAGGATTTGGGCCGATTGCAAGTAGTGGTGAAAAATGTCAGCCGAAGTTTAACGATAACAAATTTTAGATATAGGACTTTATAGATTAGGGGAAGGTGAATTAAAAGATGTTCAGGTGAGCAAAATTTAGGGATTGCGATGCAGAAATACATGCAGTACAACATGAGTATAACATGTAGCAAGAAGGGCACATGGTTTTCTGTCCATGATTTATCCGAATTTTTTTGCAAGCAGAAAGAAGAACTTCATTAATCCGCTCTATAAAATGATGGTACGATCACATTTAGAATATTGTATCCAGGTCTGAAGCCCTCATTTAAAGAAAAGCATAGAACTTCTGGAGATGAAAACAAGAGCTACCAGATTGAAAATAACATGCGAATACTTAAAGCTTTTCCGAATTTGGCGAGCACTAAGCATTATCCCTATGAGGAAAGGCTTAGAAGATGTGGTCTGCAGAACTTGGAAACTGGACACCTTAGGCCGGTTGCAAACGAAGGAAATAAAAGCGGAAGTGGCAGTGCTTATTGCCTCAACAAACCAAGGAAATAAAAGCGGAAGTGGCAATAAAACTAAAAACTCATTACTAGAGATGTGATGAGTCTTTAGTTTTATTGGTTAGTTGAGGCAATAAGCACTGCCACGTTCTCTTCTCTTCGCTAGCCTGCAACAACGAGTTTTTTTTTGTGTGTGTGTGTGTGGGGGGGGGGTTATCGAAAGGTATAGGATTTTGAGGAAGATTAGTAAAACGAATGAGGAATGAATATTCTGACTTGTGACTGAAACAAGAATCAGCAAAAACCTGTAATGGTGGCTGCGGCAGAGAGTTTGGCAAAAGCAGGTAATGGAAAGGCATTTTTGATGACGGGAATAATACGACACTTTGTTTTGGAATACATAGAATCAGTTGGCTTGCTTGTATCTATGCCAGTTTAATACTAAAATAAGCTTCGATATAAAATATTGAAATAAGGATTTCAATTTTAGTGTTTTCATGACATCTTTAGAAACAGACGAAAAGTCTGCAAATATCACAATTACCTTTTTCCTATATTAAATTTAAATAATTTTGAAAATACCCAGAATGTGAATAACTCATTATTTCCCTTTCATTCCTTATATCTTGTGAAAAAATTTCCCCTTTTCTAAGCAACGCTTCTAATCTCAGCTGTTAAATGTGTTCTAATCTCAGTTGGAATTGAAGGAGACAGTTTACAGTAACTTGTAGCTAACAAAATAAATAAATAAAAAACTTAGTTCCTTGCCAGATTCGCCTACTTGACACATAGACAGCGAGAGGAAGACAAAGAGAGTCGCTTGACAAAGACAAGCGGGAAATCCCACTCAGCTACAAGCAAAGATATGTCCACGTTGATGTTCATTCTTAGACGTCTGGGCAAAGTAAAGGAGCGAAGACAGAAATGACTCCAGCAGCTGTAAGAATGCGGAAGTACAAGTATTCGCAAAAAAAAAGGAAAAAAATTTCGTTACGAGAGGAAAATAAAAAAAGCGAAATCGAAACAGCGTGAAACAGATGAAGTAAAGAGAGTAACATAGTCTTTTAACTGTAATAGAATAGACCAAAGAAGTAAACTTCACCTGTGTTGCTACCGCTTTGTTTCTTACAAATATAAAACCACAGAAATGCCTAAAAAACATCATAGGCTGTTGCAGTGACCATGGATTATAACTAATCGCAAAGTACGATAAGTTATGTTTAATGTGTAATAAATTACAGAAAAAATATTGCACTGAAAGAGTACATGAAATATAACAGATGCTAGAAAATATATTAACAAATTCTTAATGGTTTTTCTTGCTTTTCGTTGGAAAGAAATCAGGAAAACCTTTTAGTAATCTTTTACCAGTAAGCCTTCTAGCGCCAACAACCAGTGGTGACTTGCTATTTTTTTGATTAACAGATTCCCTGATTTTGGAAATTAAAAAAAAGACAAAAAAGCGTACAAAAAATATGTACACAATTTATTTGTATTTTTAATTTTTCTCCGAACAAAACTGTCTGAAAATGAACATTGGCCTTAATAGGGTTTCTATCCAATTTTACCTTCCCTAAATTTGCTACGCTGATTTCAGAACTGAGATCCATTTTTAAGTATATTCGCCAAACTTAAAGCGCCTATTTTATTCACCTTGTCCATCAGTTCTTCCCATGTAACAACTCTTATTGAATGAAATGACACCTGGGTCTTTTGAAAGATTTGTCAAGCGATTCCAAATTTCATTAGAATCAGATTAATATAACTATAGTCCTTTATTGGAGTCGGGAGCAAGTTACATGTAATTTTCTTTCCGATGCCGACCAAACATGAAATGAAGCTTGCAAAGTGAACCAGAACGGTATCTATGACGACACAAAATTTTGACAACGATACTTATTTTTGGAATAACTGGAATTAAAAGAAAAAATCCAAAAACCCAGTGAGACGGTATGTCTCTTTAGAGCTTTTTCTGTAATGTAGCACATTGAAAGACTTGAAGAGAATTTCAGAAGTGAATACTCCAGAATGACAGTAAGACTATGTTTCTCTACTGTCCTAAAGCTATTATAAGGTGAAATGATGAATTAGAAAATAAATAAGGTCCGTCTAATGAAGAGAGGATGAAATTCATACATTGTATATAAAGAATAAGTGAAAATACCTGGAAAGAAGTAGAAGAATGCAGCTGCCGATATGCATTTCTTCAAAGGAAAGCTAAAGGCGACATTCCAATAGTAAAAAAATCAGATTAGGGTTACTTATGCTGATGATGTCCATAAATTACGTGTGTTCTCTAGTCGGTTTGCCTGCTTTGCTTTTCTGGACTCAAAAACCCGGGATTCCTGAAGAAAAAATCCCTGTTATCTCACTTGACGAGCCCGACTGCCTCAGCCACGATACAAAAAAAGGCCCATAAAAGAATCTCAAGTCATTGATGGGATTTATTTGAAATCAGACCTTTTCCACACGCAGTGAGGGAAAAGGTCTGATTTCAAATTCCACAGTGGACATACCAATGGGAGAAGGAAGAACATAGTGTTTCGATAACTTCTCAACTCATCAAGGCCTGAGTTGAGCGGCTGTAACCTCTACGCTACGATAACCAGTAAGCAAACATTTATTTAAAAAAAAAAAAAAAAGGCTAAGAAAAATAACTTTTTCACACCGAGGCAAAAATGTAATGGAGTTTTTTTTTTTTTTTTTTAATTTAATTTGAGATACAAAAAAAAAAAAAAAAAAATACACAGAGGGCCAAAAAAGTTCACATACTGCAGCCAGATAACATTATGAAGTTTCGGCAATATAAGTGCTAAGAGTAGTAAAAATAATGTGTTTACAGCTCCGTCTTCCTGGAGGAGAGGGTTGGGATCCCTAGGAATCAATAAGATACTAGAGTATGCATTCATGTGATTTTAATAAAGGGAAGGCCCATTCCATTCGAAACTGTTGCAGGGATCTGGAATTTGTACTTATGCCTCTGAAAGAACTTTATCACAGGTGAAAAAAAAAAAAAAAAAAAAGTCTTAAATTCTCAATTATACTTTTTTATTTTAGCTTCACTGCTGCTGTCACTAAAGGCATAATGCCACAACACTAAGACGGAACTCTTTAAATACGCACATTACTATTAGATGGAGGAGGACAAGACAGGTACTTCTCTGTGGCATTAATCAAGATAATGTCAGGCTAGAAATAACTTCTAATCCTAAAGTAATCGGAGACGGAGGAAAAATAAATTACTTGAGTTATGAAATAAAAAGAGTTGTTACTTGTGGATTACAGAAGATACTCGTTTTCATTGTTTTATATTAATTTCCGAAAATAAATAAATAACTCTACCAAAGTTACAATACTGATTGTTTGATTTTCACAAATTTTATAGAAATGTGAACTTGTTATTCTTTCATGAGTTTAAGCGTTGGAAATTTTGAACATAATATCTTTTGTTTATATTTCTAACGTACTTGCTTTCTGTACTTAGAGTTAGTGAGATTAGTATATCGGGGATGGGCTGTTTGGGTTCTAGACAAGGTAACTTAGTTCGTGAGAAAAGAGTGCCTCGTGTATATAAACCGCATGTAATCTCTGTCTCTCTTTAAAGCTGGTTTAGTGCAATATGGCCTAAGTAGCCATTGCACTTAAAACCCCATCAACAACAACAACAACAAAGCTGGTTTCACTGCATGTGCAAGGAAAGACAAAGGGAAACCCTCTGCGTAAAAATAAAAAATAAAAAAATCAGGCCATTTGAACATGCTCAACAAGAGCGACATCCAAACCTTTCCAAATGATAATAAATTATATAGTGGCAAAGCTTCTACAGAATTTATTGTAACAATCGTGTGTGGCCGTGGTTCAAGCCAATACGACGATGTTCTTGTGTTATTTTCATTTTGGGAGCTTCTCTGACTTTATGTGGTCGTCCCGGAGTGTAAACGGAAAATTTATTTATTTATTTATTCATTTGTTTATCCATCAAAGAACTAGAAAATCAACTTGCTATGAAGGTAAACGAACCACAACGAGCTGCAAGCATATTTCCGAATAGCCGTGCGTGTATGGGGGAGGGGGAGGAATAGAAGACCTCGCGACACGAAATTATAATTTCATCGAATGAAATTAATTGATATCAAAATGATTAATTGCCTGGCGAGGCATGCCAAAGTATTCAGTGAGCAGATATCAGAAAAGAAACTTGTTCAGTGAAAACCCAACTGTTGCCTGCCTAGTTCGATTTCTTAGTAATAATAAATAACTTATATATATATATATTTTAATTAATTGAATTATATTTTTCTGTGATTAATAGAAAAGAATATTAAATAATTAATTATATTGTTACCAGTTAATTACTAATGATTGACTAATAATATATATAAAAGTAACTATGTTTCATTTCAATGTATATACCTCCCGAAGTTCACTAGTGAAAGCATTTTGTAATAATTTGTAATGAACAGCGCATGAAACAAAATTACATTTCAGGCTCTGTAATCTTATGAATTAAACAATCGTGCTATGCTGTCAACGCTTTCGTAATGCAGTTTCCTTATTTCTTCCTGGATTTTCTTACAATATAACATGCATAACACGTTTAACGTTACTGCTATGATTAATATAATAAGAAAATAATAATAATTCATGATTTATGTCACAAAAAAAAAAAAAAAAAATGCAGCAGAAGCAAAGATTTTTTTATGTGCGAACCGAGAACATTTCGTTTTTGAGTATCCGCTATATTGTCCATCCATTCCTCAAATCAGAGCACGGAAACAAACAAAATATCTAGTACTTCACCCACAATATATGGCATCCTATGTGATATGAGAAATAAAAAAAAAAAAGAAATGATAATTGCCAGATTTCTATTGTTCTAGGAAGAAAACGCCAACGCATGAAGTGGAGCATGGAAATGAATACGTACATCATGCGAGCATACTATGAAATAACCAGGCTAGAGACCGATATGACAATGTACAGGTCGCGACTACATGCCCAGTGATTGGAACGATATCCGGATATTGAGGTCACCGAACAGCGATTAGCGGACCAAAGAAGGACCATTGTCACGAAGAACCTAATAGCTCCTGCCATCTTGGAAAAAATCAAGCAGGATGTCAGCGATCAACTACAAGCACAAAGAATATGGTCAATATGGAACCAGAGGAGGAAGAGCAAGAAGAAATACAACCCAGAGTTGCTGAAGTGGAAAGAGTCATGATATCCAGAATTGAAAACGAGTGGAAGAAGGCCCTAACAGAATTCGAAGGAATGGACCCCACAAGAACCCACGTGATACCTAAGCAGAGGCCAAATAAAATCCTGTGGAGAGTAATAGACCACCTCAATCGGCAAATAATGCCACATTACCTTGAGTTTATATTATTATGTTATTAATTAAAAAATTTATTAAAAATATTTTATAAAAAATAAAATAAATATAAAAATAAGTTTAAAATATTATGTTAAAAAACAATATTTTGTTTTTATGATTTTATTCTAGATATATAAACATAAACTATCTGTTTTTTTAATTTCTTTGTACTGTACTTATATGTCCTTTCTTTTTAGTTTATATAGAATTAAATTTTCTGTAGATATAAACAAATATTTGTAACTTTCTCTTTCTTCGATATTTTTGTTTTGTTATAAGCATCGTATTATTTAAATTATTTTTTTAATAAATACTAGGGGGCTCCGCCCCCAGCTCGCTTTACTCACTAACCCCGCACATGCTTTTCTACTTAACATGTAGAGGTATGACGGAGTAAGTCAAATCTTTTCTACATAAAAGACACACCTGTCGAAACATACTGATCGATATATAATCTAATGTATAAAAGAAAATAGAAAGTGTAAGAAAAAACTATAAGTAAAATTTTTTTGTGTGAATGTTGAGTGAATGAAAGTTATTATTAATTGCATATTTTATCTTAGCCTCTTCATTGGAGGATATGCAGGCCTCAGGGGCCTCATGGTTATCCAAGCTGGCAGGTACCAAGCTGGTGTAGGATGCTGGCACTGGCCATTAGGATAACCCAAGGCTAGTGTGGAACAGAGCTGCAAAAGCACGCTCCACCATAGGAATTTCTCTCCCTATGTTCTTTTATTCCTACCACCTGGGGTGGTTGAGTCTCCTTCCCCCACCCTGTGTGGCCCCTATCCCCTTTTGCCTGGTGGCTCACCCCACCACCCAGTTTCAACTCCCACCCTCTATACCAAGGATGGGCATCCTGTACCAGGGGTTCTCTTACTGTCTTCTCTTTTAAATCAGGCAAGTGCCTCAACACTGACCTCTCTGTTCTCTATCCCTTTTATCCCACCCTCTTCCTATCTTCCCATTATCTCCTTTCCAATATATTTTTTTTTGGGCTCTCCTTGGATGCCTAGGCTACCCCAGGGTTCACCCCTCTAGAGCTTTCTTCTCGCCTAATGTGTTCTGGCCTGCCTCCCCATGGCGGTGACGGAAACTAGGGTTGTTAGTGGCTCTGCACAGCCACCCCCCAACCCACACTAATACTTCACAAAACACGCTCTAATGCACACCTTGGCCTTATGCAGAGTATTGTATTCTAGACAAAGTAAAAATGCGGAGTTGGGGGAGATCCCCGGTGTTGCCAGACAAAAAAAAAAAAAAAAAAAAAATATATACCTACGTTCCCATAAATCACTTAGGAAAATGCCTTTTGCTATTATGTATGAGGAACATTGTTGCATCCGGAAGAGCAGGACTAAAATATTTACAAACAACTGTTATTTGGTTTTCAGGAGCATTATCAACTGAGGCCATATTGCTCCAGTGATCATTCCCTGACCTTTCCGCATCCTCCGTATTTGGTGGGCGCGGCCTAATCAAGAAGCGTATGCTACGCACTGCCGCTTCTGCCCACCTGGCTACGGAGTAGCCAGGTGGGCAGAAGCGGCAGTGCGTAGAGAGAATACAAGTTAGAGAGAATACAAGAAGTTAGAGAGAATACAAGAAACAGCACCGTATTCAGCAGTCACGGGCTTGTACGCCGGTCACTCAAGGCACGTATACTTATGCACCCGCGCGCCTAAACAACCGGCAACGGCGGTCTTAATTTTTACAAATACAGTGAAACTTCTCCTAACGGACACCTCTCGTTAATGGACATCTCTCTACAACGGACATTTTCAAATTCCCCAACTCACCTCCATTGGTTTTAACGTGTTTGCAGCTTCTAGCGGACATTCTCTGTAACGGACGCGGACAGGCAATCTGCACTGTTTCGTTTAGATTAGCACTTAATTTGATCTCCCCATAACGGACAGCGGGCGAGCTTACGGCCCTTTTTCTAGGAACTTTTCTTCCACATATTGCCTCAATCGTGTGTTTATTTTCTATTTCCGATTCTCTAAATTTTATCAAGGTTTACGTCGCGGTTCTAAACCCTTTTTCAAGAATTTTAAGGCACGTGTAAAACTTCCGATGAATTTGGTGTGTGCAAGGAGGGGGGGAATATGGTCGGCCTTTCGTCTTTTCAGTTTCAGTTTTCAGTTTTGTTCAGTGTCGTGTGAAGTGCACGATGTCTTCTCGTAAACATTTAACTTTAAAAGATAAAGTCCAACTCATTAATGCGTATGATCGGCAAAAAAATAGTGTTCGCAATTTCGTTGTAAAATTCAAAATCGGGAAGACGAGGTAAGCGACATCCTAAAGAAAAAAAATGAACTGCTCAAACAATTTTGGCAACACGTAAAAGATCAGGTTCAAAAATCATTCCCGAAAACTGTTGGACTTCAAATTTGTCGCGCACGTGCTAAAAAAATTCCCATTAATGGGCCTATTATTAGGGAAAAGGCTTTGGAGGTTGCGAAATCTATGGGAGTAAATGAGTTCAAAGCTTCTGTGGGATGGCTAGACAAGTTCAAAACTCGGCATAAAATTTCTTGGAAAACCGTAAGTGGTGAAGGTGGATCTGTTGATACTGGGGTTGTAACAGAGTGGACCGTCAAATTGGAAGATTTATGTCGTGATTTTGAAGCTAAGGATATTTACAACTGTGACGAAACAGAGTTGTTTTTTAAAGCTCTTCCTAAAAAAACGAGTCTAAAAAACGAAAAGTGCCAGGGCGGAAAAATTTCTAAGGAACGCTTGACTGTACTATTGTGTACAAATATGCTGGGAGACTTTGAACAACCTCTTGTTATAGGAAACCCACAAAATCCTCGTTGTTTCAAGGGCATAAAGTTGAATCTTTTGGATGTTGACTGGAAGTCTAATAAAAAAGCGTGGATGACACGAGATATCATGAGTGAATGGATAAATCACTTTAACCAAAACATGATTCGTCAAAACAGAAAAATTATTCTTTTCATGGATAATGCTGCATCTCACCCGCACATTGAATTGTCCAACATTGAAATCATATTTCTGCCACCAAACACATCTGCAGAGTGTCAGCCCTTGGATCAAGGGATAATAAAAAAATTTAAACTTCACTACAGAAAACGTGATTTAAGACATCTCATTGCAAACATGAACGATGTGACATGTGCGAGTGACCTTGCAAAGAAAATCAGCATCCTAGATGCGATTCAATGGATTTCCTCTTCAGTAAACGCAATTAGAAAACAAACTGTCGTGAACTGTTTTGTAAAGTCTGGCTTCTCAAACGCAAAAATTGAAGTTGTGAACAGCAATGTGGAGCACCAAGAAGAACAAGAACTTCAACATCTATTGATAATGTACGATACTCCCGCTACAAGTGACCCTGGATATATAGACTCAAACCTCACTACAGAAGATGGTACTCTAAATATCAACGACATTATCATCGATATTTTTCAAGAAGTTCCTCATGAGGATGAAGAAATGGAAGGAGGTCATTCTGACGAAGAACATATTAACGACGAACCACCGATGAAAATAGAAGAAGCGCTCATAAAAATCAATCTTTTAAAAGTGTTTTTCGCCGCTGAAGAAGATACTGAAGGACTTTCGATGGTTTCTTCACTCCAAACAAACGTTGAAAACAAAATTATCAGCCGGAAGAAGGTGCAGAAGAAAATAAGTGATTACTGTATGTATTTTTCTTAAGATAAAGTCATAATATGCATAGCACAATTGTATGTATATTATTTACAAAAATATTGTTCAAAATCTGTATATATTTTAATTTAATTTTACATTAAACGTTTAACGATTTTTCTTTCTTTCTTTTTTTTTTCCCCCTCAGACTTCTTGTTAGCGGACACTTCTCTCTAACGGACACATTTTCGTTCCCCATGGCTGTCCGTTAAAGGGAAGTTTCACTGTATACAATACTCATTAATATACAAAAAACGTTACAATGGAACATCAAATGTTAGAAGCGAAGCACGTGCAAGAAGTTAGTGAACGTTATGGAGGCAGTTGTCAATAATTAATTGCATTTGTAGTGACATAATTGCCTCGCTCTCTTTTCCCATTGGCTCGAATAAATATCACTAGGAGTAAAACTTTTTTAATGTATAGAGAGATATACAAATCGTAGACCGTTGCAATAGTTATTTTTATAAATTCATAAAGATTGCAGAGGCATAGCAAGGGGTGCAGAGGGGGATTCCCCCCTCCCCGGCGCCGTTATTCAGGGGCGCAAACTGAAGGAATTATCTCTCACAATCAGAGGCGCTGGGAAGACATGTTGCCCCAAAGACATTTTCATTTAATGACAATAAAAAATTATAGGAGTAGAAACTGACTGAAAAAAATAAATAAATAAACCCAAGCAAAATAAATTCGTATTAAGTATCAATCTCATCGCACGATGTTAAAAGAAATAAATAAAAATAAATAAATTAATAAACAGTTTCGCGAACGCATGGGTGTGTATGCGTGACGCCGCTAATAATTTGAGTGGAGTAGTTTAAGCACCTGTAGGACACCATTTCTGACATCCCTGAACGCATACATCCAAAAATTCACGCTTGACATGTGAATGTTTTTTTTTTAATGCAAAGTCTTGGTTAATAAAATAGCTGCCAACACTTTGTCACGTGTTCTACTACGCGAATGATGTCTTGCTAGCGAGTAATTGATAGCCAAGGTCGTGTTCAGTGACATTCAGGTTGACTTATAACGAAAAAAACAATTTAAAAATGTACCACACATGCT
Source organism: Mastigoproctus giganteus (assembly GCF_048544385.1). NCBI lineage: Eukaryota > Metazoa > Arthropoda > Arachnida > Uropygi > Thelyphonidae > Mastigoproctus > Mastigoproctus giganteus. Next base: position 179,192,244 of record NC_143575.1, on the reverse strand, counting down.
TAACACACTTAAGTGGTAGCTACATTCTACATTCAATGTCGCACAAAAAGAACTCGGTAAGTGTTTTGTGTACTATTGAATTCCATCAATGCCAGATTTGATGAAGCGCATAGGGAGCAGTACGGTGTTAGAAACCTGTCATCAAAGGTACCACGTCATAATTAAATTTATTTTATTTGTGATAACCACAAACATGATAAGCATTAGAAACCTTTAGTACTGTCGTACCATGTATTATATGGGTTGAAAGTTAAGAATGGACGTGAAGTTTGTTTGTTTTACGCTCATCAGCAAATGAGGCCATATTGCACAGTATACTCTGTAAATTGTCTGTATATGTCTGTAAATTTTATGTTCTTCATGTTATTTATAAAAATCTTCATGTTATTTATAAAGGTCTCTGCTATTATATTAAGAAAGGGATACCTATTCCCTTCCTATCTTTTCCTGAATCTACCCTTGGATTTCCTTAAACTTCTTCTTCAGGGTCCTATCCCTACTATAGGCTTCTCTGTTGTACTTTCGCCTGGGGATGTCTCTTTTGATATCCATTCTATGCCTTCCTCTTTCATTCAAACTGTTCCTACTATGAATCTCCTCTTCTTTTTTCATGGGCTTGTCTGCATTCTTATTGTGGTAAGAGGAGAGGCAATTTAACTAGCAGTTCTTTGAAACAGTTAAGGTAACCAGGACCTATCTTACTAACCCTCCGCGGATCACCTCTTGGTAAGCCCGGCTGGGGTACGACTTTTTCTAACAGTCTGTTGGAGGGCCGGATAACTCTCTGCCAACCCCCTTTGGGGGTTGGAATATCTAACCCCTTCTGGGATAGGAACAACGAGCAACTCCTTCAGCTGCTGACCCCTTCCGGGGTTGAATGAATTGCCAATCCCTTCTAGAGTAAGATTGATACCTATACCTCCATGTGGTCTGCGCGGGTAACAGAGTGGTATCGTCACATCCTCCTCACACCGGGTGGAAAAGGCCCGGGTTCGAATCCCGTCGATGACGTGAGGAATTTTAATGTGCTTTTTTCACTCCGTGGCTGAGTCAGTCGGTCTCAGGCGTAGATAGCACGTTTTTTCCCCCCAGAAATTTGGGTTTTTTTCGTCCAGCAAAACAGGCAAATCGACCAGAAAATGCACGCAATTTACAGACACAAATATATGTAGATTTAGATTTATGTAAGAAATTACGGGTGACCTTAATACAATAATTTGAATTTATACCTCCATGTGGACTTCATATGGCGCTCCTCATGGGCGCATCTATCTCCCATGACTTTTCTTCCTTGGGACAGTTTCCTTCCCCACTTCTCTCTGTTTCCATCTCTAGTAGGCCCCTTCTCCGTGGCCTACTCTTATTTAACTGCATTCTGACCCACCTTTCTTTGCTGTTTCCCTACTCATTCCTTTCCATTTTTTTTTTTTTTTTTTTTTTAGTTTCCGTCAAGAAGCTCAGGTGATCCTGGTAGAGGCCAGCCAGGCTCACCTCCAAGGGGTGGTGGCGGACAACGTAGGATCCCCATAGGATCCCTGCAGCCATATATCCCCGATATATGTACTGTGTTATGTTTGTAAATTGAGTGTATTCTCTGGTCGAGTTGCCTGTTTTGGTGGCCGAAAAACCCCCAGTTTCTGGGGAAAAACTCTTGCTATCTACGCCTGAGACCCACTAACTCAGCCTCGGAGTGAAAAAAGTTCATTAAAATTCATCGACGGGATTCGAACCCGGGCCTTTTCCACTCGGTGTGGGAGGACGGTGACAATACCACCGACTCCAAAATTTGTACAGAAATGGTTGTACCCCGGTCTCTGCACATCATACTTAATAAGAGGAAACGGATCATTGAATGTGAAGCTCTCACAGTTTAATCTCATCTATACAGATTCTTCCTTATGCGGTGGCATCGAAGACTGGCAATACATGCGTTATTCTTGCGAAATCTATCAAGGCTTTCAGCAGAAAATCTCAACTGTCTCATCATTTTTCTCCTGGAAACGAACATGATTTAATTTCAAATATTGGAAGTACTTCAGTTTTGAAGTACAGTTCTGGAATGTACTGAAACACCGAACACTCATCTTGAGTGATAATACAATCGGGGGAAATTAGGATTATCTTGACAAGTCTGGATGACGTCTTCGCATGATCCCACTCATTGTTTCTTCTGCCCATCAGTAAGTCTGCGTGGCACAAATTTTGCACCACACCTTACTTTTACCTTCATGCAGAATTTGACGAATCGTCTCATTAAAAAAAAATGAAAGTGCAGCCATTATCAACCCACTGCAGGATGGAAGCCTCCTCAGCAATTCATGCTGAGGGAAATGGACCATAATCTGCCACGCTGGTCCAGTGCGGGTTGGCAGATCGACTGTATTCAGCAGTCAGGGGTTTGAACCCCGGTCTACTCAAAGAGCATGTGCTACTGCACTCTCGCTCCTGCTCACTCGGCTACGGAGGCCTTATTCATATCCAACTCATTAGTCATCACTTTGAGGGTCAAAAGACGATCTCTTGTCACAGTTTCCCGAACTTTGGCAACCCTGTTCTCATTTCGAGAGGTAGATGAATGCCCATTGTGTCATCGCGAACAATTCTCAAGACCATCTTTAATCTGCTTTTGCCATTTAGACACACTGGTACGACTTAACGTTTCACCACCGTAAACAGTTTTTAAAATTCCATACGTTTCTGTTGCAGATTTTCTCAGTTTAAAGCAAAGGTTGATATTCGTTTGTTGCTTCATTGCAGGGTAGGGATCAGGTAACGTACTGGTCCTCCAGGTTGGGGGTTGTGCGGGAGGCTAGTTCCCACCCCATGTAAAAAAAAAAAAAAATAAAAACTCAAAGAGGAAAACCGGACGGACAAAAGGACTCAACTCGGATTAGGAAAAGGACGCGAAAAGGAATAATGGACATTTTAAATATTGTAACATGGAACATAAGAGGAGGATTAGGATATAAAGAAGTCGAAATACTTAAACACTTAAAACAGAAGAAAGTAAATATAGCAGTCATAACAGAAACAAAGAAAAAATAAAAAATTAAAAGGTACGAAAGATTACGATTCTTATATACAATGATATACAGTGGAGTAGATCAAAAGGAAAGAGCTAGTGGTAGCAATATTAATAGATCGGAAATGGAAAACCAAAATACAGAGCTACACACTTATGAATAATAGAATAATAACAGTAAGATTTAAATTAGACGGAGGTTATTTATGTATAATTGGAATTTATGTTACAGAAAATGGAAAAGAGGAAGAAACAGATAAATTTTATTTAGAGTTACAAAAAGAACTAGATAAGAATGTCAAAAAGGACTATGTAGTTATTTTAGGAGATTATAATGCTCGGGTAGGGAATAAGCCAATAAAAAATATGTGACCTCATGGAGAAAATAAAGTGAATGAATATGGATATAAATTAAGAGATTTTGCAACATTTAATAATTTAAAGATAACAAATACATTTTTTTAGAAAACGTGATATGCATAAATATACATGGTCGGCAAGAGGTACACAATCAATAATAGACTATGTAATAGTAAACCAAAAATTAGCAAAACAATGTCGAGATACTAAAGTGTTTAGAGGATATGATATTTATTCAGATCATTTTTTAGTGGCTTCAAAAATAGAGTTATGGGCTAAATGGAAGAAGAGAAAAGCTATTAAAAATAGCTTTTCTCTTCTCTTCTTTAAAATAGATTACAAAGTAGATACTTTGTAACCTTAAATAAGGTCTTGAATGGGTTGAGCAAGCTGAATTATGATAGGATCCTTCCACTTGTTCAGATTACGAACCTAAGGGGGCATAAATTCAAATTAAGAAAAGACAGATGTAGAATAGATGTGCGGAAATTTGCCTTTAGCCAGCGGGTGGTTAATTGTTGGAACAAACTTCCATCTGTCGTTGTGGAAGTTGATAGGTTGAATAAATTTAAGGAGGAACTGGACAGGCATTTGGAGGGAATGGTGTGATTTTTTTTTTGGCTGATGCTGCATAAACTCATACACTTGCTTTCTTGCATCACATGCCACTCCTACTACTACCACTACTTCAAGAAGAAAGTATACAGAATTTATATGAAAAAATGTTTAAAGACGAAATAAGTAAAACATCGGAGAGAGAACAAATAGAAGAAGAATGGAATAATATACGACATATAATTGAAAAGATAGCAAAAGAGACATTAGGACAATTCAGGAAAAACTATAAGAAGAGGGTCGGTAAAGATATGGAACGAAGAAATAGCTAAAGCAATACAAGACAAACAAGATAAATATTTTAAATATATACAAAACAGGACAAGGGGAATGAAGAAATATATAAACAAGAACGCAATAAAACTAAAGATATAATAAGGAAGGCTAAAGCAGAGTCATGGGATAGATTTATAAGCACAATGGAACATGATGCTCATGGAAGCCAAATTTTGGCATATAAAATAATGAAACACTTGAATAGCACAGACAAAGACACTGCAAGAATAAATATAATAAAGGAAGAATTGTGGAAAGACCCAACATCAAACAGAAGAGATACAGTTAGACCCAGTTAGTGATATAGATCCGATTAGGAAGGAAGAATTGGAAAAGGCATTAAAAGCTACAAAAAAATAGGAAAACAGTGGGAATTGATGATATAAATGCAAAAATGATCAAGTATGGAGGAAGATTTTTAAAAGATAGGATACTAAATTTATTTAATAAATGTTGGGAACAATATAAAATACCAGAGGAATGGAAGATACCAAAAATTAATTCAATATTTAAAAAAGGAAATAGAAATGATACAAAGAATTATAGAGGGATTAGTATATTAAATACAGTATATAAAATGTATAGCAAAATAATAAATAATAGAATTTAAATTATCTCTGATGAAATATTAATAGAAGAACAGGCAGGATTCAGAAAAGGAAGATCATGTAGAGATAATATATTTATATTCAAACAAATAATAGAAAAACGAAAAGAGTTTAATTTAGAAACGTATTTAGCTTTTTTAGATTATGAAAAAGCATTTGATCGAGTAAACAGATAAAAACTAAGGGACATATTGAGTAATAAAGGATACCCAAAGCATCTTACAAAAATAATACAGAGTTTATATTAAGGAACAAGGGGTAAAGAGAAGGGTTTTTGCTTTCGTAAAGGCAACTACGGTGGTCTGAGGCAGTATTTAAATTCTATACGGTGGGACCAACTGATGATGTTACCAACACCAAATTCAAAATGGGAAGCATTCAAAGAATTTATCTTGGAAGCTACCCAAAATAATACAGAGCTTTACACACCAACTAAGAAATTTTGTTCAAGGTTTACGCCTAAATGGATGTCAGATGAACTAATGACACATATGGCAGAGAAGAAAAATGCATGGGTTACATATAAATTAATGGGTGACATGGAAGCCTATTATAGATATAAGCTGGTCTGTAACCAAGTCACAAAGGCGATTAGGTAGGCAAAGGCAGATTATGAGAAATCTTTGTCAAAGGAAGCAAAGAGTTCTCTACCTATGTAAACTCTAAAAGGAAAGAGATGAATCAGATTGGTCCACTGGCTATTGATGGTTCAACTGTTGATGATCCTGCCCAGGTGGCTAACAAACTAAATGAGTATTTTGCATCTACATTCACACATGAGGAGTTATTCAGGGAGGGGAATTCCAGAGGTCTATTAAAATTTGGCAGTAAACTAGATAATCTTGTAATAACTGAGAGGAAAGTGGAGGAGAAATTGTTGAAGATAGACATAAAAAAGGCACCCGAGGTGGATGGCATCTATCCAGTTATATTAAAGGAGGCAGCAAAGGAAGTAAGCAAACCCTTAGCCATAATTATGAGAGCTGTTTTGGACTCAGGAGAGGTACCCATGGACTAGAGATGTGCAAATGTAACCCCAATCCACAAAGGAGGATCAAATGGCGACACAACTAATTATAGACCTGTTAGTTCTGTTCCAGGGAAATTAACGGAGACACTGGTTAAAGAAGCACTGCAGGATTATCTAGACAAGACTTCAGTTATAGCTCGGACACAGCATGGTTTTGTTAAGGGAAAGGCTTGCCTGACCAATTCGATTGGATACTATGATGTGGTCAGAAAGGAACTGGATGCAAGGAATAACTTTGATATCATCTATTTGGATCTTAGAAAGGCTTTTGATACTGTTGCACTTGAAAGATTGCTGAACAAATTGGAGCAGCGTGGCATTGGAGGCAAATTGCTGCTATGGATAAAGGGATGGTTGAGTGGGAGACAGAGAGTGGTAATCAATGGACACTGCTCATCGTGGACTAATGTTATTAGTGGAGTCCCTCATTGTTCAGTGTTGGGACCATTGTTGTTTTCTCTATTTATAAATGATATTGATGATGGTATATCAAGCTTAATGTCCAAGTTTGAAGACAATACGAAGGTTGGCAGGGTTGTTAAGGACACTAATAACAATATGCTGCTGCAACAGGATCTAGAAAAGTTGAGCAGATGGGCTGAGAGGTGGCAAATGAAGTTTAACATTGACAAATGTAAAGTACATATGGGAAGCAGTAACCCCAGGGTAACGTATCAACTCTGTGGTACTACACTGACAGTGGTGGAGAACGAAAAGGACCTGGGGGTAATTTTGCAGGCAGATATGATGTTTTCTGAGCAGTGCAGACGGTCTGCAAGAGTAGCTTATGGTGTCTCGTCAATGATATACAGGAATTTTTCTAGCAGTGATAAGGAGATGATTATCCCCATGTATAAGGCAATGGTCAGGCCACACTTTGAGTTCTGTATACAGGTCTGGAGGCCTCATTTTAAGAAGGATGTAGAGCTGTTGGAACGAGTACAAAGAAGGGAAACAAGATTAGTGAATGGAACAAAGGGTTGCTCTTACGAAGAAAGGCTTAAGTTTTGCAGATTACAGTGTCTGGAGACTAGGCACCTGCGAGGTGATCTGATTGAAGTGTATAAATATTGAGGTGTATTGAGCATGCTCAATGCTAATGGAATTCTTCCTCTTGCTCAGAATAATTACCTGAGAGGGCATAAATTCAAATTGAGGAAAGGCTAGATGTGCAGAAATTTGCCTTTAGCCATCGGGTAGTTGGTTGGTGGAACAGACTTCCATCCTTTGTTGTGGAAGTTGATAGCCTAAATAAATTTAAGGCTGAACTGGACAGGTATTTGAAACGAACGGAGGGGTAAAATGGAAGCGTTTTTTTTTTTTTTTTTTTTTTTTTCGCTGATGCTGCATAAGCTTGCTTTCTTTCATCATATGCCTCTACTTATGCTAATTCGAACAAAAAAAAAAAAAATAATAGATACAGGTAATAAATTAACAGAAGAAAATATAATAAATCAAGGAGTTAGACAGGGATGTAGCTTGTCACCAACGTTGTTTAACATATATATCGAGAATATGATATGTAAATGGAAAGAGGAAATTGATATAGGGATATATTTAAATACAAAGAATAGGATTAATACACTGTTATTCGTAGATGATCAAGTAATTATTCAAGATAGTGAAGATAATTTACAAAGAGCGGTATTTAAATTAAACCAAATAACAGAAGAATATAAAGTTAAAATATCAAAAATGAAAACTAGAACAATAGCTTTCAAGGAAAAAAATACGGTGAGAACAAAAATAGTTATAGACAATAAAATATTAGAACAAGTAAAACATTTTCTAGGATGTTATATAACATATGATGTTAAAGAAGATATGAACCAGAAATTGGCGAAATTTCAAAATATATGTGGAACAATAAAAAGAACTCTGGCTAAGAATACAAGGAAAGGAACACAATTGAAATTTTACAACGTAATGGCAATACCAACACTTCTCTACGGTTCTGAAACATGGATACCGAAACAAAGAGACATTAATGAAAAAATTGTAGAATATAGACAAAGATGGAAAGAACATGTAGAAAGAATGGAAGATAATAGATTCCCTAAATTAGCTTACACGTATAGAGCAAAAGGAAAAAGAGACAGAGGAAGACCGAAGAAAAGATGGACAGACCTCTTTGAGATCGGAATAGGTGGATCGCCTAATCCGTGAAGGAAGACAAGACAAGACAAGACAAGCTTCATTGCAATATCTTGACACTTCCGTGTCAAGATATTGCAATGAAGCAACGTTAACGCTGCTAACAAAACTGATTGTTTCTTGGAACTTGTCGGTCTCCTGGAAAATCCCTGTACCACCATCTGTTTGAAGAAGATTGAACTATAACATACCACTTCTATTTATTTTCAAACTCATCGAACATGACCACAAAAAGGCACCAGTCCGAGAACTTTATTATCACACCTCGTTTGTGTGTGTGTCTGTATTTATATATTTGTGTGTGTCTGTATTTATATATTTGTGTGTATGTTATTTCTTGATGAATTCAATCAGGAAATGGCATTCAGAAATCAATAATTAAAACACGAACCATACCTGTGGTTATCAACTAGATTAATCATATAAAAATTATCCATAATCCTGTCCACTTAATAAGTTGCTTTAGATTGCGTGACAAGTTAATATTTATCAAGGGTACGATTGTCAATCATACAACTAACGTCTCCAAGATGGAAGATCACGGTGGCTCTCTTTATCTTTTCCCTATCCATGTTAACCTGTCTGGTTTGGAGGACCCTCTTCCTCTAAGCCGGACAGGCCAATATGTAAATCTGAATTAGCCGGTCTCAGCGTATATAGCAAGGTTTTTCTCCGACAAAAACAGACAAATCGACGAGAAAACATATGCAACTTATATACATATTGCGAATGGGTAGGGGATTTTGTCTTAAGTTGCCCTAATTTGACAATTTTCCCCCATAAATTGAATTTATGAATCCTATTTCTGGAATAATTTATAACAGAGAAAACTTCGCCTTCATTCATTTTGATATTCCCTCTCAGAACCTTATAAATCTCAATCAGATCCGTATACAAAGCCTCTAGTTACCAAGTTCTGAAGCTTATATATTCAAAGTCTTTCTTTACTTCCGTCGTATGCCCTTTTGTCAATTTCACAAGAAACTTGCTCGTGTTTGGACCCTTTCAAGAAGTTCGATGTCTTTTTAGGTGTTGTTTCTACTTGATGCAGTATTCAAAGTGCATTTTACACTTGATTTATGCAATGGGATTCTGACCTCCTTATGGACGTCATTGCATTTTGCTGCATTAAACATGACTGCCCATCCCCTTTCTGATCATCCTTGAAGCTTGTACAATTCGTCCTGAAGGAACATTGCTTAAGTTGATCATTAACCATTCTCTCGCTCTTTATGTCATCTGCAAATTTTTGCAAGACATTGTTTATTCCTTAGTTGATGTCATTTAAGAAAATTAAAAACAACAGTTTCCCCAGTACTGATTCTTCAGGGATCCCACTTCTAATGTTAGCGCAATCTGAAGCGTACCATCAATGACAACTCTCTGCCTCTTGTCCTGCAACTACTACCATGCGATCCCGATTAGATTCTTATACGTGATCTCAATAATCTGAGGTTATTTCCTACATCTAGGTCATGAATAATTGTGTCCAAATAGTTAATCAGATTAATAAGTCTGCGCGTGTAGGACAGTAATATTGCAACCGTCTTCCGCACACTGGGTGGAAATGGCCTGGGTTCGAATCCCGTCGATGATGCGAGGAACTTTCATGTGCATTTTTTCACACCGTGATTGAGTTAGTCGGTTTGAAGCGTAGATAGCAAGGTTTTCTCTCGGAAACCGGGGTTTTTCGTCCAGCAAAACAGGCATATCGACCAGAGAACACACGCAATTGTGCAAAAGTACATATGGGTAGATGAAATAACTTTCCTGGTTACCCTAATAAATAGTTAACTGTATTAGTAAACACATGATCTTGTCTTAACAAAACCGCGTTGTGTATTCTTCAGAATTCTATCTAAATATTCCAGTAATGCACACTTCATCATTGCCTCAATGATTTTCCCTACCCAATGAAGTCAGATTGACCAGTAAGTAGTTGTCCGCTTCGTTCTTAGAACTCTCCATACGTATTGGCAAAAGGATGGCACTTCTCCGAACCAAAGAAATCTATTATTCAAAGATGCTTTCAAAATTAACCTTAATAGTTGAAAAAATTTAATCGATGCCTCCCTCAGAATTACTGGGCATATTATTTTCTATAAATTTCTTCTATTAACTCGTGCAGATGATACTAAGAAAAATCTTTCCCCATCAGCTTTTCAGAATCCACAAGATTTTCATCATACGTATATTCCCTCCTGTTATTCCTCGCGGGTTGGTAGAATCGCCTTCCTTCGCTCACCTGTTGGAAAAGAGTTGAGTTCGGATACCCTCAATGACGCAACGAAATTTTACGAGTCTTTTTCACAAAGTGGTTGGGACAGTTGGTCTCACGCGATGGTAGCATGGTTCCCCCCCCCCCCCCGGAAACTCAGAGTTTTCGTCCAGAAAACGCAGGGTTTTCGTCAAGCAAACAGCAAATCGACCACACGCAATTTTCAGACATATTATATACGGCACAGTATGGCTTAAATTACTAATGTGCCTAAAACCCTACAACAACAACCAATCACCAACTTCTCTTGTCATGCATCTGGACAGAAATGCAGACAAAAGTACATTTTTTGTCTCCTCGTAATAATTTTCCTACATTACTTTACATTTCTTGACCGAGTGATCTCTTCGTTTATGTTTTAAGTCATTGCTTCGTATATAGAGCACCATGCACCCTTTCATACCCATAAAAACTAATAGCTGGTTAGTTACATCATCATTTTTTTGGCTATGCATATGATGCAAGAAAGTAAGCTTTTTTGCACCCACTACTAATACTACTCGTTTTAACACCAGACAGATATTATAGTTCCGTTCCATTACAGAATTTGTTTCTGGTTTCTCTTACACTTGAATCACCCAATAAGAGATAGTAAAACCAAATAAGATTTCCCAATACGATTTACGTATTATGTAAATCTTACATAATAAAAACCTACAAAAGTTTCTTGCGTCATTGACCGGATTCAAACCCGGGCCTTTTCCACCCGGTATGGGGAGGATGGTGATTATAATCCTGTTCAACTCGTTCGAATGTTTTTAGGGAAAGAAGTTTAGACTGGATAACTTGAATAAATTACCTTCGTGAGTAATTTGAGACGTACAGCTTGTGGAAATTCAGAGGTATCAGTTGGACAACTGCCTACGTGAGGAGGAAAACACATGGGTAATTTATTTTCTTTTGTTGATTTATTTATTTATTATTATCGATTGATTTATTGATTTGTTATTATAATTATTAAAAATGGTAATATTTATGATAATAAGTTATATATTATTTATATATAAGAATGATATGATAGTAATAATGATAAATATCATTATAAAGGAAATATTTTCCTTTCCTTTTTATTGTTTACTCTATAAGACTAAATCAGAATGCTTATTTCTCTCTTTTCTCCTTTTGTCTGGGAGTGGAATTTTGTTGTTAAAGGTATTTATATTAATTCATTAGAATTTGTAAAACTTGCCAATAAGAAGCTAACTACTCCTTAACAAGTTCTTTGATGTATAAAATTTATTATTAGAATATTGTACTATTATTATTCTTATATTATTTCTCCCTGATTCTGGGTTCCACCTCGTGACGGGTATTGCTACCAAATACACAGGGTAGTTGTTGTTATGTCTGGTGTTACTGTTGGTCAAGAAACTCTCTGATTATCCTACAGGTGTTCAGGATTCCGACTTTCTGGAGTTCCTTGTAGGTGTTCGCTGGGAGACCCATTGCTGCTAGGCTGTTATGTAGAGTCTTTGGCACCATACCTGTGGTTGACAGGATGATCGGGATTGTCGTAACTTGTTGCATGTGCCACATTTCTTTGACCTCCTGTCTTATGTTCGTGTACTTCCCGATTTTTCCGCATGGGTTTTCTGCAGGTTGCCAGTGTTGGGTACTCCTATGTCGATTAGATAGGTAGCCTTTTCTTTCTTGTCCAAAAGGGTTATGTCTTGTCTGCTGTGAAGGATTGTCTTATTCGTTATTATGGCGCGGTCCCAGTACAGCTTGTAGGTTGGGGTCTCTAGTACTGCTTGGGTTCGTCCTTGTAGTACGGTACACTTTCTTCAATAAAATGGTATTTCCTTGCTAGCTTCTGATGTATTATCCTGACTACCTGGTCGTGTCTATGAGTGTTCTCAGTCTGGGTGATCACCTTGCATCGCGCGAGGATATGTTAGGATCGTTTCTGAGGCCAAGTGGCATCGTTGACATACGTCATCAGAAACTGCAGGCTCCTTGGCGATGTATTTTCTATAGTTTTTGGTGTTGATTGCCTAGTCTTGGATGGCAAGCATGAATCCTTCAGTCTCGGGGGAAGAGCATCCCGCTCGTGAGCCATGCATTGGAAGCAGTTTTATCTATGTTATCTTAATGGAGATCATTGTAGTTGCTTCCCATGAGTGTTTTCTCGGCCCATCTTTCTAGCTTCGTTTGTGTCTCCTGGTTGGGAGGGAAATCATTGCTTAGGTTAAGTGTGGTATACCGCTTGTCTATCTTCGTTATGTCCTGGTGGAGTACCGTTGTGTGTTTCTGGAAATAATCCTTCAGGTTAGCAATCACTGTTTTCTATTGCTCGATGAGGTCTTGTCAGGCCCCTTCCTCCTTCTTTCCGAGCAATTGTTGGTCTCACAATGGCTGACTTTGGGTGATGTTGGCGGCTCTTGGTCATCATTGTCTTTATCTTTCTCATGATATCCTCCATCTCGGCCTTAGTCCAATCTATGACCACGAAGGAGTATGTTAGCACTGGGACTGCACAAGTGTTTATGGTTCAGCAGGCTTCTGATTCTCTGACGGTATTTTTCGGCCAGGCAGGTCTTAATTTCCTTGTGCTGTAACTGCTGAGCCTGCATCATCCCCAAGTATTTGTAGGCCTCTCTCTCTGCCATGGCTTTGATCTCTTTACCAGCTTACAGCTGGTAGTTTCGGTTGACTAATATTCCCTGGTGCAATTCGTGGGTCTTGCTTTTGTCTAGACCAAATTCCAATCTAATATCATTGCTGAATTCTTCGGTGATCCGGAGTACTTGCTGGAGTTGCTTCTCGGTTCCTTGCATCCTCCTAGAACTTGATGTCATCCATGTACATCAGATGGGTGAAGGTGTACAGGTTCTTCCTTCCTTCATTGAGGTTATATCCATACTTGCTACTGTGGAGCATGGTATTTAGCGGGTTAAGTGCTAGACAGAACCACAGCGGGCCCAGGGCATCTCCCTGAAAGATTCCACTCCTGATGTGGATTGGGCTAGTTGAGATATTCTCGACCTTAATGGTGGTACTCCCTTATGCCATCTTTTCTCCTAGGAAGTTTGTCACTATCAGATTGACTTTGTAGATGTTCAACGAGTCTATTAGCCAGCTGTGAGGCACGGAGTCGAAGGCCTTGCGGTAATCGATGTAGACTGTGTACATGCTTCGGCGTTTCTTGTAGGCTTGCTTTATAACCGTGGCATTTATGGTTAATTGCTCCTTGCATCCTTTGCTCAGCCGCTTGCATCATTTCTGCTGTTCGGCCATTGTTCTGGCTCTCCAAGTGGTCTTATATCTTCCTGTTTATGCAGCTGGTCAGGATTTTGTACATTGTTGGGAGGCAGGTGATTAGCCTGTATTTCGCCGGGTTTCTTGAATCTTTGACTTTAGGATTCAGATATGTGATTCCTTAAGTGAGAAACTTTGAGATTGGGTCTGGGTGCCTTATCATTCGGGTTAACTGCTCTGCCAGGTGCTTGTATCTGCAAGTGAGCTTCGTGTACCAGTAGTTGTGGACGTTACCTATTCCTGCATTGCGCCAATTGTGAGAATTCTTGATCATCTGTTTTACTTCTTCTTCCCGAATCTCTCTCTCTCTCTCTCTCTCTCATCACTTGTACGTCCTTAGTTTTCTTGCGTTCTAGTTCTATCCAGAGCGCTCAGCTGTTTTGTCTTACTTCTCTGCTTCATATGTTGCCCCAGAGCTCCTTAATCGTCTTCTGCTCAGGTGGTCCATTTCCTTCTTCTACGAGACTCCTGTAGAAGCTTCCTTGGTCCTCATCGAAGATTCGGTTGTTTATTTTCCTCTCGGAGTCTCTTTGTATCGGCGTAGTCTCTTGCTCAGTACGAGGAGGTTCTGCTTCAGTGTGTCCAGGTACTCTCCTATTCTCTGATTTTTTTTTGTCTCAGGTTTGCTGTGGACGCTGTCTCTCTTGAGGATGCTTTTCACTTTTCCAATCAATTTCTACTCCTATTACCCCGTTGGTTCTGGGTCAATTGACCTATCTTGACTTTTAATTCTTCTCACTTCTGTTGAAGTATTCTTTCCCAAGCTGGTGGTTCCTTCTGTTTTCGGTTCTTCTGCTGCTGGTCTCTCGTTTCTTTTCCATTAATCCTAGTGGCTGCTATGGCAGCATAATACACGGCTGTGTGGATGGCCTCCAGTGTTTTACCATTGTTGTCGAGGTAATGTGGTATTATTTGCCGATTGAAATGGTCTTGACTCTCCACAAGGTTCTATTGGGCCTCTGCTTCGGTATCGCATGGGGCTTTGTGGTTCCCATTCCTTCGAATTCTCTTAGGGATTTCTTCCACTCGTCCTCTATTCTGGATTTCATGACCTCGTCTCTTACCACTTCAGCTGCTGTGGGTTGTATTTCTTCCTAATCTGGTTCTGCATTGACCATATTATTGATCCTTTGTAGTTGATCGCTCACGTCCTTCTTGATTTTTTCCAAGATTTCAGGAGCTGTTAGGTTTTTCACGACACGGTCCTTCTCTGGTCTGCTGTTCACTGTTCAGTGACCTGAATATCCAGGAATGTTCCAGCCACTTGGTATGTAGTCTCGCCCTGTATATTGTCATATAGGTCTCTAGCTTCGTTATTTCATAGTATGCTTGCATGCTGTACGTATTCATTTCGATGCTCTACTTCACTGCCGTTTTATTCCTTCCTGGATGGTCACTGGTGCAGTTGGGCAGGAAGCACTTCCAATTGGTGGGGCTGGATGGTCTTGCCCTTCTGCTTCAGGCCTGAACGTGAATGACTTTATTTTGTGCCACACTGGATGCAGTATGAGTAATATATCTCTCCCACATCTTCCATGTATTATTTATTAGGTATGTTCGGGGTCTGACGGCACTTGGGATTTCTCCCATCTCCCCGTATGTTCTTTGTATCGGACAAGCCAGAGATTTAAAAGTGTGTGGGATATTAAATCAAATTATTATATTAGGGTTACCTGTAAATGATTACATTAACCCGTATTCGTGTCTGTAAATTGCGTGTGTTCTCTGGTCGGTTTGCCTGTTTTGCTGGACGAAAAAACCTCAGTTTCTGAGGGAAAAAAACCTTGCTAT
The DNA here is from genome assembly GCF_048544385.1 of Mastigoproctus giganteus. Taxonomy (NCBI): domain Eukaryota; kingdom Metazoa; phylum Arthropoda; class Arachnida; order Uropygi; family Thelyphonidae; genus Mastigoproctus; species Mastigoproctus giganteus. The sequence goes on along the minus strand of NC_143575.1, from coordinate 179,176,852 downwards.
CTATGCCTGAGACAAGTGTGTGGGATATGTACTATGTAGTTTGTTGTGCCCATTGTTCGTCCGGCCTGTTAGCCGCCGGGCCCCTAGTGAGACCCAACGTTACCAATACCCGCCACAGGGAGGCCGGCCGGGTGTTACCAATATTTGTACTCTGGCTGGTCTTGCCACTTACTTTCCTGGGATTTCAGTGGCTAGGACCAAAAAAAAAAAAAAATCGAGGTTGATATTAGTGATACTTAACAAGTTAGTATTAATAGTATGTGACGTGGGGCTGTGCGGTGAAAACGAGTTTTAAAAACCAAATAGGTTCGGGCAAGAATTTTGATGTTCTCTTTTGATTTTGAAATGTAGGGCTAAACGCTGCAAGTCAAAAGTTTGGGGGGAAGGTAGAAGACTGGGGGGAAGAAATTGGAAATAACTGGCCGACAGAGTAGATGGCCCTTGCAGGTAGTGAGGCATGCCCATGCCCCACCAGAGTGAGAAAATTGGGGAGGCAAGGAGAGGCTAGCCTCCCCCCCCCAAGGAGTTTGGAAAGAAAGATCTGCTCAAGAGAGTGCGGATTTGGGTCACCAATAGGCTGTTCCGGCGGGAGAGTGCCACCGTATGTCGTCTCCATCAGGTTGCACGCCCTAAAAAGCTGGCCGTTGAGTCTCATCTAGGTGGGACACTAATAGGTGGTTAAATCTGGGATGTCATCCTTCCAGACTGCATGTGGTCTGGGTCCTATTTTCTGGTCATTATCTTGAGGTCATAATCAAGTTTACTGGCTGTCATTATGGGGTTTTATCCCTTCCATGATGTTTGCTAGTCCTCACACTACCTTTTATCATTATGTAGTGGGTCTATGCTGCAAGGTCTTGGGGCAGTGTCCCTTTGTTCTGATGTCACGACTATTTAAAGTTGTTTTTCGCTTCCATTGGCGGTAATCATGACTCTTGTGGTTAGACAATATATTGTCACTTGTCTTTTCCCAGTGCATTTTGTAGTCAGTCCAAGGTCTGTATAGTCGGCTCCTCTGTGTCGTCTCCTGCTATTTGCAGGTTTGTTTTGTCTCGTTCCGTTAAGGTCGTCTGTATATTGCGGTTAGTGTTTGGCGCCTGGTAAATAATCCCTCAGCAAAATCAGTTAAGGCTAAATATTCTTCTTGTGTATCTAGTAGATGTGACTCAAGATCCCTCGGTAGATAGTGAACTCTAGTTATTAGTCTGCATCTAAGGTCTTCGTATTGTGCACACTCAAACATAATGTGCACCCAGCTTTCTTGTTCCCTGCAAGTACAATGCAGATCCTCCACTATTCCCAATGCTGTAAGCTTTGCATTGAAAGCCCCATGACCCGTAAGGAGGTAGGTTGTGTAAAGTCCGGGTTGCAGCCAGATTGGAAGAATGAGGTATACTCTGTCTACGTCCGGGATGAACTTTTTGGTGATATTCCCTTGTGTTGTGTTTGTCCAGCGGTATTGCCAGGTTTGTTTTAGGTATTTCTGCAGCCTGTTCTTTTCAGCCTTGTGGGTTACATTGTTATCCACTGTGTAGTCTAGATGGGTGCAAAGCATTCCTTTGGTTATATAATAGGCTATTCCAGTACGTATGATGTATGGAGGATGTATGATGTATCATCCATGTATGGAGGTGGACCTGTTTAGCTTCGGCTTATGTCCAGTGGTAGTTCTCGGGAGTGACACCAGAGGGCACCATAATCTACTTAGTCGCCACTCCGACCTTGGGGTAGGTAGGTCCATTGGAGCAACTTTCACTAATGTTTATTTATTTATTAATTTTTATTACTATTAATTAATTTATTATTATTATGATTTATTACTATTAATTTATTTATTATTATTATGATTTATTACTATTAATTTATTTATTATTATTATGATTTATTACTATTGTTATTATGATTTATTACTATTAATTTATTTATTATTATTATGATTTATTACTATTAATTTATTTATTATTATTATGATTTATTACTATTGTTATTATGATTTATTACTATTGTTATTATGATTTATTACTATTATATGTATTATTATTATTATTATTATATTTATTTTCTGGTAAAGCAAAAATCTCTTATTCCTTGCAGTATGTGGCTATTACTAATACTAATTTTTATGATTTTTATTATACCACGGGCGGAAGATTTCTGGACCTGTAACAAGCTTTGACTAATTTATTTTTACAAGCATAACTGGCTACAGTTGTAGCAACTTCTCGCACTTGCATAATAGTGTTTAGTTTGGATAATGCATAATGACTTTTGTGTATAAAATAAAATCTAAATAGTAATTACTGGTGTAAAAGTAATTTAAAATACTTTTATTCGCAGCACATCAAAGGGCAAAAGCGATAGTTAATGACGCATAACTGAATGCATCATAAAGGAATGTTGCTGCTAATGGCTTTGCAAGCTTATATTGATGCCCACATAGTGATGTATGGGATGATTGGTATTATTCCTTATGTATTATCCTCTAACATATGTAAACAAAACGTTTTCAGCTGATATTAACCTGAGCGATGGTCTTTTGTTGAAAAGTAACTCCACCTTTAAATTGCGCGAAGATTCATGGGACAGTCGGCATTCAGCCTCACGATGACGGTTCGACTGGTACGACTCATTCTTCTGCTGCTCTTAACTTCCTTCTGCTTTGCTAGGAGAAAATCTGAACCACAAACAAAAAATGTCATTGATGAAGTAAACAGAAGGGAGTTAGAGGAGCTGATACAAACCGAACAGTTTTTAGCAGTTTTCTTCTGTGAGTATTGCATCTCTGATTTTTTTTTTTTTTTTTTTTTCTTTTTTAAATCTTCTCTCCTGTTTCTTTACACGTGTACGTACTGACCCTGTAAACGCTAAGTGATGTTTACCGTAATCGCTAATATGAGATTTTTGGGAGCGCTATTCTGGTAAGGGAACATGCCACTAAGTCAGCGACGGTATTTGAGACTGTTGCACCTTTTGTTCCATTTTTGGCCCCTTACATGCCGCACTTCTCACATGTCCTACATTGCATTCGTATACATGATGTGATGTCGGCAACACTTCTTCATATTGCATAATAACTGCCTCAACATTGCATATACAGTAGGGTATTAACCTTTTTGTCACTAGAGGGCTCTTTATTCTAAATGGCGGCAATTTTGCATTCGGTGAAAGAGATTAGTAGAATGCAGGAGTGTTTTTTTGTAAATTTCTTATCTTGTGAATTATATGGAACGAGAATTTTGTTATGTTATTTGTTAAAAGGAATTTTCAGTGCCAAACAATTTGTGCCATTTATTAACAGTGGCTTTTGTCTTTGAATGATGTTTTTCTGTTTAAATTAAAAGTTATTATAATAACTGGTAATTACACATTAATTATCATATAAATACATCTTTGATAGATTCTTTACTATAAAGAATTGCCATAATGACTTTTATGAAATTAAAAACACTTATACCAGGTTGAAGACATAGTTTCAGCTGTAACAAGGAAAGAAGATGAAGTGCCAACTGCTACCTGCATACAACCTTGTCACATTTATTTTCAACATTTAATAAACTCAAATACAGGTAATTCCATGGGTCCATTGCATTTTATTTCGTTTATTATACCCCAACCCTCTTTAATTGGTATAATTCCATGGGTCTATTGCATTTTATTACTTTTGTTATACCCCAGCCCCCATTGACTGGTAGCCCAATTCTTGTCTGTTTAGTTAAGTTGCACATTTGTCTCTTACGTTTGTGTTTGGTTAGTAAATTTATCCAAGGTTGTATTTAATTTGAAGTTTTGTTATGTTGCAGATTTGCATTTTGTTTTGACTTACCAATTTGACAATCCACATCCAAAAGATGTTGTGGCAATCCAAAGATGTTGGCCCTGTGGAAATTCTCATATACTCGCATTTCTGTCATGCTTGCTAACAGCAAAAGAATCATGGATGCCCTTATGCAAATTAAGCCAGACAGATCAAACAAAAACAGGTCTTCAATAAGGCTAACCAATGACTAAGAAACAACTAATATTTTTAAAAAAATGCAAATTAGTTGTTTCTTAGTCATTGGTTAGCCTTATTGAAGACCTGTTTTTGTTTGATCTGTCTGGCTTAATTTGCATAAGGGCATCCATGATTCTTTTGCCGTTAGCAAGCATGACAGAAATGCGAGTATAAGAGAATTTCCACAGGGCCAACATCTTTTGAAAAAGTGGTAATCATGGTTCCCTTAACTTTCTTACTTTCTTTTTTTAGGATTTTCTTTTTTAGTGTGGTCAACATTGGCCCATGGGGGTTATTGGAGTGGGGATTTCTGAGCTTATTTCTGGTAGCAGTTGAGCTAATTTTAAGCAGGAAACCTTGGCATTTTGCTTCCCTGTGTAGGTTCAGGTTTCATTTATATATTTCTGAAAATTTTCTAATCCTTATTTTAATTTTCACTTATATAGGTAGCAGTTGGCACCTCATCTTCATTACTGGTTGCAGTTATAACTATCGCTTGTGTGGTATAACTGTGTTTTTAATTTAAAAACTCAGTCTTGTCTTATATCTTGCAAAAAGGATTCTTCTGCTCCTATGCTTATCTTTAGTGACACTCTGATTTCTAGGCAAAATGATATATCTCTTTTGGGGATTACCCTGACTTCTAATCTCTCTTGGCACAAGCACATTACAAATATTGCTTCCTCTGCATCTAAAAAACTTGGTTTTCTCTTTCGGTCTCGGCGTTACCTTTCTTCTAAACAGCTGCTCACTCTGTATAAATCGCAAATCCGCCCTGCCATGGAATATTGTTCCCACATCTGGGGTGGTGCCCCCAAAACCTCTCTCAGGCTTCTTGATTCCATTCAGAAGAGGGCAGTTAGGTTAATTAATGATTAATCTCTAACAGAGTCTTTCCACTCGCTCTCTCATAGATGTACTGTTTCTGCTGCATGTCTTTTCTACAGATACTTCCATGGACACTGTTCTGAATTGGCTTCTATAATTCCCGCTCTCTCTTTCAAAACAGTCTGAACATGTGCCGCCACCAGCCAACATCCGTTTACTGTCCAACTTCAAACTCACAGAACCAACTTTTCATCTTCCTCGTTTATTCATTCAACTGCCGTTTTCTGGAACAACCTTCATACGTATTTCCTGAAAATTACAGTCTACAGAAGTTCAAGTCCAGTGTCAACAAATATCTTCTTTTGTCTTCTCAACCTCCACCCAAGCACGGTACTAAGTACTATAGGTTCTAATACCCCGCGTGTTTGGGGTTTACATAAAAAAAAAAATAATAATAAAAAAAAATAAAAATCATTAATTGATTACACCACATTTATTTTCAATGTTTAATGAATTACTACAAGTAAGTGCCATTAAATCATTTTAACAACTAGCAACTTACTAAAGTAGTTCAAAATTGGCATCATTTAAGTATATTTCATATTGTGAATATCTTCACAACAAGTTTCAATGATATTGCACTACCTAGAATAAGTAATGCTTCAAGGGAGAAGATTATTGTTACTTATTCTCAGTAGATACCACCAACCAGACGGCACCGTTTCAAAGCTTGTTGGCTTCTTCTCAGTGGGTGGGTAGGTACCGTCAATAAACTTGCTCGCAATGTGAGGCTTTAGCCCTAAAAGGTTTTCATTCTGAATTACTATAAGTAATTTCTTTATTTTTCTTGTTCCAGAGTTTTACAAATTTGAATGGGATATATATATTTAAATGAAATATGAGATTCAAAAGTGAATTTAGACATTAGCATGCATACATAAAGATATTTACTCAAGGGGAGAAACAACCAATAATTTTTCAAGAATATGCAACATTTTTAAAAATATCATAAATCAGATAATATATTGATGTGAACAACCAAATAATAATCAGATGACTGGCTGGTATCCAAAGAGTACATGCAGTCTAACAGACTGTCCATAATTAACATTTAACGGCACAGTACAACAGTGGTGCGCAAAGGGATATATCAGAACACACAATACGTTGGATCCCAATGTATCGTATGTTCATGCATAACACACAACTTTCCTGGATTCAATTCTTATCAGACAAAAGCAAGCATCTTTAGATATGGTGGGCACAGAAACACTGACATTGGACATTTGATGAGAAGGGGGAAGTCTGGACTCAATCCTGGTAGGACCAGGGCATGGTGATGTCATGCCAGGTGTAAACATTGCAAGCTGGAGTGTGTTTTTGTATGTATTTGGTTCCTTGATACCAGCAGATCAATGACTGAATGCGACAACTTACTTGTTATTAACCTGGTGAATGCAACGCTCACTAAATGATTACTGCCTTATCATAAGGCACCTATTGTTTAGGAATGGTCCCAGCTGCACAACTGTGACTTTTCATTATTCATTGGTTGACTCAATCATTAGATGTAGACTGGAATGAGCTGTTCATGGCAGGCTTCTGCCACTATTCAGTCTGAGGCAACTGTGGGATGAAATCAAGCATTGATCGATATACCTGTGGAATGTTTTCACTTCTCAATAAAGTTCATTTAGAGGCTATTCTTCTGAGTAAAGGACCTGTGACTTGTTTGTGTATATTAACGAGAGTAAAAGTTCTTAATGGTTTAAGTAGCAAATTGCATTTCCTCAAAAGGTGAATTGAGAAATTAAAAAAATATATATAGAATTTTTTTATTAACAGTAAGAAATCAACAAAAAATAAGATACTTTATGACCCCACTTTTTATAACTTAAAAATTAAATATAAAACAGCAGAATAAATGAAACACTAAAATAAGTATTTGTGTTTAATATAAAAAATTATAAAGTATTTCAATGAAAATTTTTTAACACAGAAATAAATATAACTAGAATGCTTATTGGAATTAAGCAGTTAACACACAAATTTAAGTGTGATATTTGATGTTACTGAATCAATCCTCCTGTGGTCAAGGATTAATCTAATGTTTAAAGGCATTTCTCTACTGTGCTTGAATTCTCAGCCTTTTGAAATTTCAAAAATTCAAACATAGTGGCGGAAGAGTGTTTGTTAACTTTGAATATTTCATGATAATATAATGGTTACTGAACTATTACCAGTATTAGTGAGTAATAGTGATACCATATTAATATAAATGATAGTAAAGATAAATAAAATGCATAATCTTGCATTGTTAGCTTATGAAAATATTGTTTATTTTAGATACCAAACCATGTAAAAACTGTGAAAAAATTCTTCAAGAACTGGAGAAAATTGACAATGATGCTGAAAGTTTTGGTTTACAATTTGTTAAAAATAGTGAGCGTGCAACAGCAAAAACTTATGGAGTTACAAAATTTCCATCACTGGTTTACTTCAGAAATAAAGAATCAGTTGTATATAAGGGTATGTTACCATTTTTATATATTATAATTATGTGATATATTCAACAGTTTAAGCAATTTTAAAATATTTTTATTTTATTTATTTATTTTTTTGATAAAAAAGATAGCTTTGTTATTGGGGATAAGTAGGTCATTCTCCCATTGTACAAGGCAATGGTTAGAACACATCTTGACTACCACATGCAGATCTTCTGGAACAGGTGCAGAGAAGGGCAACAAGATTGATGAGGGGAACAAAAGGGTGGTCTTCAGGGCTGCATTTACACTTTTGGAGGCCCTAGGCACAACACAATTATGAGGTCCCAAAAGGTCAGGTCAAGTCAGTACAAAGTAAAAAAAAATTGCAACAAACGTTTATTTCAGTTAATCAAATTCATAAATATATTTTTTAATTATTGAAAATAAAAGTAGACATTTCTATAAAAACTCATTTTAATAAAATAAAAATAACACAGCACTGGTATATATGTATTAAAAATAAAGTATTATACATACATAAGTATATATGTATTAAATTAAAAAAAAAAAAAACTGTGTAACAGTTTTTTTTTTTCTGGCTTTGGTTTTAGCAAATATATCCATAATACCATCATAAATAATTGAGTCCATTGCATCTGATTCAATGAATAATAAAGATAGGTCACTTGTTTTATTTTGGTGCAAATTGCTTCTTAAATAATTTTTAATTCATTTCAACACCAAAAATGAGCGTTCAGCACTCGCATTTGAAATAGGCATAGTCAAAAATATTTTTAAAATAGTTGCTACGTTCAGGAAGGTAGACCTTAACCCATCGTTTATAAATTGGTACATATTTTTAATCGAAAAATTTTCTTCTTTCATCATTATTAAAAATTTCTTAACTTCGTCAATAAATTTTTCCAAATCAATATCAGTCCTAAAATTTTTTTTAGGACTGATATTGTTTGTGAAATTTTGTTAATACTATTCATGTACTTGTCTTGATCAGTGTCTTTCTTTAAAAGTATGTCAAACATGTCTAATATGTCTAAATAGTTTTTTGTCCTTTCGTTAATTTCCAAAATTAGCTTATCGCAAATGACATTAAAAGTATTAACAATGAAATTTTCTTTTCCATGTAATATAATGTCATCGTCGGATTGTGAAACTTCATCCACATTTTTTTCCTTTTTTTCATTCTTTTCTTCTCATCTTTAAATTGTGCCTCATAAATTCGCTTCTTCATTTAAAACAGCAAAACTATTTCTTATATCTAAAATAAAACCAACTAAAGACTGTAACAAATTATTAGCTAATAGCAAATCCATATTGGGATCTTGTAGAGATTTACGACTAGTAAATCTCTACAAGATTTGTTGTAAAAGTTTTTATTTGTTGTAAAATTTTGTCCCACACAATTGTTAAAATAGCTGTTTCTAAATTGTCAAAAATTTCAGCCAGTGATGAGCTTTCTAATTTAGAAATAGGTTTTTCATAAGGAGAAGTGGATAGTTCAAGTAATGCCTCCTTAATATGTTTATATCCACGTTTCAATGCCAATATAGCATCAGCTCTTGCAGCCCACCTTGTTTCACATAGTCTTTTATCTGTTAAAGATTTTTTTCTAAATGTTTTAGGAGTATGTCCCACCTTCTTGTTGAAGATGAAAAGTAATTATATACATTTTGAACAAAACAAAAATATTGCACTGCTTCTGGACAAGATTCTGTGGTATAGTTGCCAATTAAATTTAACAAATGACTAGAGCATGGTATGTAATGTGCAGAGGGACTATTTTTTTTCAGCGTAGCTTGTAAACTTGTATAGACACTTTTCATATTGGCAACGTTATCATAGCTTTGCCCTCTGCACATTTTTATATCCAAAGATAATTCTTCTAATTTTTTTAATAATACCTCTTCTAAATATAATGAATTATGTTGTGTAATACTGATGAACCCAATAAATGTTTCTCTAATGTCAGAATTTGCTGTAACTTACCTAATTATAATAGCCAGTTGGCCAATATGGGCAACGTCTGGTGTTGAGTCGAGTATTATTGCAAAATAAGCAGCTTCCTTAATTTCTGATATTAATATTTTTTTTTGTTTTATTAGCTATTAACTCTATGAATTCATCACAAGTGTGGTAAGAAAGATAATTTAATCTGCCAGAACCACAGTTGGCATACATTTTAATGTGATGTTTTAAAAAATCATCAAATCCACTTAAATGATGTAATAGTAATTGTGTAATAGTAAATAGCAAGAAAGCAAGCGTATGAGCTTATGCAGCATCAACCAAAAAAAAATTCAACCTGACCATTGCCTTATACAGAGGGACAATCATCTCCTTTTCCCTGCTAGCAAAATTCCTGTATATCATTGACAAAAGCCCATGACTTGCTCTGGCAACCTGTCTGCATGTAGACATAAATAATTTCCGCAAGAATGAGAAAAAATATCATTTGTATTGCCTCTAAATGATAGTTCCAGTTTACTCAGTAACTTAACGATAGCTATTATTCTTTTTAAAACCTCTCTCCAATAATTTTCTTCAGCTTGTATTTGTTTCATCAATTCAGAATCAATACAACTATTTGAAGAACTTGACTTTCTTTTGCAATATGTGCACATCGCTCGTATGTGCTCAGTAGAACGCTCGTGATCACATAAGGTTTGTGTTATATTTCTCCAGTCATTAAAACCCTTCATTAAGTTATTGTTTGACTTAGCAAACAAAGCAGTAAATTGATTTGCTCGTTTCTGAAAAAATTAGCCACTCTCGTTTCTCCTTTGTACCATTCGTCTTTTTACAGTAAAAATGTGATTCATTTACATTTCTGACATATATTCTATTGCGTTCTGTGTATTCTGTTTTTAAATTTTCGATTTTACCAACATTCTGAGGCGTATTTATTAAAATATGCTCGATAAATTTTTCATCTGTACTAATTGGTCACACAGCATATCAGTAGGATAAGAGATAACTTGCTTTCTGGTAAGTACAGACTCCGATTGAAAATTTTCTTCAAAATTCTGTTGATTTACTTCAGTCTATTCATTTACTTCTTCTATATTATGCACATTATTTTATGTTCTTCATTTTCGTCTCCTGATGCTGATAACAATGTTTCACTTTCATTTCGAGTAATTTTAGGTACATCTTCAGTTCTATGCAATTCTTCATTTTCAGAAAGTCGTAAGAAAGACAGAATTGCCCCCCTTTTGATTGTTTAGCTGTTTTGCCTTTTCTCCGAGTTGTTTTCTTTTATCAGCTCCGGATTAAAACTTTCTTGGCATCGTTATGTGTGTTATACTATTAAAAGCGAAATAAATATTTATTAAATTCAAAATATTAAAAGTAATTTTTATAATGAGTACTAAATTCTTGAGTTTTAGATCTATATTTATTTCTTTATATGTTACATATGTTAAATATCTTTACATATGATATTACTGTTATATACAATCATAAAGAAATAAGCATAGATCTAAAAACTCAAGAATTTAGTACTCACGATAAAAATTACACAAAAAGATCAAGAAACCAATTCAAATTAAGAATAACGTTAAAAGCTAAAAAATATAAAAAGAGAAAGAATAGTATTTTTCTGTACAAAAAAATCTTAGTTTTGTTAAAATAACAATAATAAATTTATTGAAAAATACATTCTTACTGACTCCAACAGCTACTTTAACCATATAATTAGGTATAGGTACTCGTATACTGCTATACCAATACTAATGGTAACTAAACTCTCAGTCGTTATGCGTGCATACGAATGACGGTTAACTTCGATCGGTTATGGCCATGTGATAAAACAATATTTCAAACGGAGGAGGGAGGCATCACAAATTTTTCAGGGATTCTAACTTTTATATTATGAATCTAATATTTAAAAATAAGTATTTTATTTTGCAACTATAACTGTACTGTTTTTTATATAGTTGTTTGTGAGGAGTTAGGTTTTAAAGTGAGGCCCCCCCAGCTTGTGCCTTATGGTAAATGCGGCCCTGGTGGTCTTACCAAGAAAGGCTTCAGTTCTGCAAATTGCAGTCTTGAGACTAGGCATTTGTGAGGTTATCTGATTGAGATGTTTATGACGTTGAATGAATTGAGCAAGTTCAATGCTGATGACATTCTTCCTCTTGTGCAGACTACACACGTGAGGAGAAATAAATTCAAATTGAGGAAGGTTGGTTGCAGGATAGATGGGCAGAAGTTTGCCTTCAGCCAGAAGGTAGTTGATTGTTGGAACAAGCTTCCATCTGTTAAGCAAGTGGGTAGTTTGAATAAATTCAAGGAAGAACTAGAAAAACTATTGGAGGGAATGGACATTTATTGTTATTTTTTCTTGTTGATGCTTTATAAGTTTATTTTCTTGCATCATTTGCCACTACTACTAATAATAATAATAAAAAATTGTTTTTTTATTTTTTTATTATGGTTATACATAATTATGTGTACAGACATTAAAACAATAACAATATGATTGTTATTGTTTTGGTTATTTTTATTAAAGGTAATTATTATTATATGTTTATTATACAAGCTTCACACTAGAGATTTTTATAATTTTTAATGAGTACATGTGAGGAATGCCATAAAATTAATGAGACTGATTTTAATGCAACATGGCAACCCTGTGCATGCATACTGCATATCAGTGTTGAATCCCCCCCCCTCTACACAACAAGAGTAATCACATCTCATTGTGTTCTGTTTGTGTGTGTGTTGGATCATTGTGAAGTAAGCAACCACGTGTTTGTCAGCTGCATCACAAAAAATGGAGTGAGAGAATATCAGTAAAGTTATGCTATTAAATTTTCTGTCAAACTCAACTAAAGCATGGTAGAAATGTACTAAAAGTTAAAAAGAGCTTATGAACATGACACTTTGTCCTGAGCCCAAGTTTCCTGATGGCACAAGGCCTTTTGAGAGGGTGTAAAGCTGTTGAAGGGGAACCGTGTCCAAGGTGACCTGTCTTGGTACCAACAGAGGAGCTTGTGTTGGTAAGGGTTCTGATTGTGTGTGACTGACGGTTAACTATGAGATTGATGGCCAGTGAGTGGAACATGAGTCAGCAAGCTGTCCATGACATTTTAATAGATCATTTGCATGTGTATAAATCTCACTGAAGAACAGAAGCAAAATTGGAAGAACATCTCTACCTCAACCTTATCGATTAAAACTGAGCCAGAATTCCTTCATTGACTGATAACAGGTGACAAAAAAAACAAAAATACAGAGAAGAATGGCACACTGCAAATTTGCCACACCTGAAGAAAGTACGAATGAGCAAAGATTCGGGGAGTCTACTTCTAGGAACTTCCCAAATCAAATTAATGTTCATATGTTTTTTTGATCAGTGTGTAGCTTGAAGGGTTTGTGCCTCAAGGTAACCAAGCAATAAAACTGTCAACCAACTTTCTACCAACAAGTCCTTGAATGGCTATGGAAAAGGAATCAGTGCTTTCAACCTGAAAAAGGCCCTAAACAGGATTTTGCATCACAACAATGAGCTCTGCCGCTGCACAATGTCTTACAGAGGTTTTGACCTCCAAAAATATTCTAGTGCTCCTGCAGCCACTGACTCTCTGCATCTGTTGCCATGCAACTTGTTTTTTTTTTTTTTTTCTTTTTCAAAGATCAAGAATTGTTGTTGTTTTGGTTTTAGGAGCATTAGCAACTAAGGCCATATTGCTCTGGGGATATGCGGTGGTCATTCCCTGACCTTTCTGCATCCTCCGTATTTGGTGGGCACGGGCTCGAACCCCGGTCTAATCAAGAAGTGTGTGTGCTATGCACTGCTGCTCCTGTCCACCTGGCTACAGAAGTGCCCATCAAGAATTGTGTGAAAGGACATCATTTTGGGATGATCAACAACATTCAGAGCACTGTAACCAATGCACTGCGGTACCTCACAGAAGATGTATCCAGCATCTCTTCCGGGGATGGAAGGAGCACTGTAGGCGAAATGCAGCTTCCCAAGGAAGCTACTTTGAAGGAGAGACCCTTCAGTTATAAAAAAAAAACAATTAGCAGTCACCTGTTTATTGGGCTTTTCTGTTGGTAAAATTTTTTTAAAATCAGTCTCATTAATTTTGTGACAGACCTCCTATGAAAAATATACTTCCTTATCTTTATATCCAGTGGCACCCAGTTTTATTTAGTCACTTTCATTTAATTTGGAACAACCAGGGCAGCTTGGGGGGATGTTGCAAACGGTCATGTGAATTGGGAGGAGGACACACTTTTAGGGACCCAACATGAATATGCTTTGGTTTGCCTCTTTATATCTTTATAGTTTAAGTGACATAAATCTTGTCTCCTGAAATCAAATAATTTTAGGCCTTCGAATTTTATTGAAATTTAATAACTAGGAATTTAGAAAAAACTATGTATAACTTGTTTCAGCCATTTAGCCATTCTTCGCTGTTTTTATAGATGGCAGAATATTTTGACAAAACATCTTTTCCTTTTGGTGTCTTGGAAAGTCCTATTCTCACTATGAAAGAAAAAAGAGCAGATTAATTGGCTCTTTTTATCACTTAAAAATGAAATAAAATGCTGTTCACACATTCTTAAGATGGTAGTTTAAGTAAATAACTTTTTGTGGTATTAGCAAGTGCACTTTAGAGAAAGAGTAATTTCTTCAATTATATAGTTTGGACCAACTTGATTGTATCATGTGTATTGGCAAAGTGCATTTCCATGGACTTGTCCCAGATGCTGATATACCTATGTCTTCTTCAAAAGTAGGCCTGCTCCTACTTTTTAAGAAGAAGTTATTTGAGAAATTTTCCCCAACATAGACAAACCCAGGTATGTCTGTGTTGGGAAAAGTCCCTAGAGGTACATCCTAAGATAGTGATGTAGCAAGGGATGATTGAAAAGGATAGGTGCATAAGGTGTAACTTTACTGGGGTGGGAAGGATTTGTTACATTCTTTTTATTCTAGTTCTTGAGTAAAAAGAATGAATCAAGGGACCATGGAGTTTCGGTGTTTCACTGAACCTTTCCATTGAATTAGTCCATAAATGGGTAACATAAGCCAGAACATCACCAGTGGATCGACACTGACGGAATTTATACTGGCGATCGTTGATCAGACGGAAGGTTTCTAGGTAGTTTAAGAGTTGGCGGTTAATTGATTTCTCCATTACTTTAGAAAGAGTAGAAGTAATTGCAATGGAACGATAATTGGATGGGAGAGATTTGTCACCCTTTTTAGGAACTGGCTGGATATGAGCAAATATCCAAGCAGAAGGAAAAACACCTTTGGAATAAGAAAGTGAAAAAAGGTGGCAAAGAATAGGAATAAGTTCAGGAGCACAGGTTTTGAGAACAAGTGGAGAAATACCATCGGGACCTGGAGCTTTCTTAGCATCAAGATTCGTCAAAATCCTTCTGACATCCTTTTGACGGAAGACCACAGGAGGCATTGAATGGAACGTGTTGGGAATGGTGGGAGGTGTTTTACCTAGATCATTAATATATGAGTTGGAAGAAAAATGGGATGCTAGCAGGTCGGCTTTATCCTTGGCTGAAGTAACAACAGAACCATCTGGTTTGGACAGAGGTGGGAACAGGAATGGGAAAAAGTTGCGGCCAATAGCTTTGGCAAGGGGCCAGAATACTCAGCTACCATTAGGGCAAGAAGCAAGTTTTCTACTCTTAGCCTATTCAAATTCTAGTTTGGACTGATTAATAACTGCTTTACAATTGTTGTAATCTTTGGTGTAGGTAGAAAATGAAACTGAAGAATTAGAAACAAGCCAATTACAATATGCAATATTCTTCTCTTGAACAGGCTTAGCACATTTATTGGAAAACCAAAGTTTAGATAAAGGACGAGATTTTAAACTGGAATGTGGGATAAAGGATTCCATTCCTGCAAGAATAATTTCACTGACACGATCTAAGCAAACGTTGACATCAGAAGTTTTCAAACAGTAATCCGACCAAGGAAAAGAAATCTCGCAGGTCATATCATTTTGCATTCTTGTAATGCCAAACAACACGAGGTTGGGAATAGCCATGAGATAAAGGCTCCATTGGAGAAGAGACAATCACCAAGTTGTGATCTGAAGTGTCTAAAGGCCCTCTCACTTCGATCGTGTACTTAGAAGGGTTATTTGTGAGAAAAAGATCAAGCGTGTTGACTGTATGATTAGGATTGTCTGGTATTCTTGTAGGTAAATGAATAATCTGTGCAAAGTCATTAGTAATTGCAAAAGCCTCAGCATCTCGACCAGCTGGGTCGGTGTGACTAGAAAATGGAAGCCAGCTGGAGTTATGAACATTAAAATCACCAAGGAAATTTACCTCACTATTAGGAAAGTTGGACTGGAGAAAGTCAAGTTGCAAAGAGAGGAAGTCAAAAATCTCCAAGTGATTAGTGGAGTTGGGAGAACGGTAGAGACAACAGATGAATTTTGCACAATGAGGTAGAGAGATTTTAAGCCAGAGAAGATCAAAGAGAGTAGATTCCAAATTGCCAAGTCTCTGACAGGGAATATCAGGATGGACATATGCAGAAGTACCACCTTTGAGGCGAAAGGAATCATACAGCGAATAATTTGGGAATCTGAGATGAGCAGTAGTTGAATCAACCAATAACTGAGATTCTGTCAGAAAAAGTACATGGGGTTTGGTAGACTGCAAGTGGAAATGGACATCGTTAAGATTAGAATTGAGACCACGTATATTTGTGAAATGAATTAGGAAGTGCTTGGGAGGTTTAGATCTTTTCGCAGATAAGCTTGCTCTATTAGTTTGACAATTCATGGTATATTCAATAGTAAGAAAAAGTGAGTGGGACATGCTGTATGATGTAACGAAATTTTTGGATATGACTTACACATGGTAAGAATATACCCAGATCCTTGACATAACGTGGCCTCAACAATGCTCCCCGCATGCGCACTACTCGGACTCCCTCCAGTCACTATCTGGCAGAGTAGAGGTAGCAAGATTATACACTAGCTGATCCCGAAGCCTCCTAGAGAGTTACCAATAGGTTCAGTCCGGTGACTAACTAGCGGCTGGCCTGCGAACACCATTTTAGAGCTGTACCCTCGAAATGTAAGGAATATTGGATCTCACCACGATTTCATCATAACCTCAAAAGTCATCAATCATACTGCATGATGGAAGAGATAGGGAAGGGTTGACCAGAACTTAGCTCTAGAGACTAAACATGGGTTCCATCACTTCAGGCCTCCAATGGAGAACCTAAGACCCAAAAATATTGCACAAGACCCTACCTCTGTTGACCCCTCTGCTCTATCTCTGACTGAAACTATTAGTTACTGGCCAGGGATCATGTAAAATTTTGCAAATCCTCAGACTACGCATGGATGCTTATGTTAATAATCTGATTGTAAGAAATGCACAATAAGGACAACATGCAACCAGTGGTGAGCTGTGAATTTTTAACAATGGGCTGGGCTCGCAGTTGAGTGGCAGTGCATAGCACACGCTTCTTGATTAGACAGGGTATCGAGCCCGTGACCACCAAATACGGAGGATGCAGAAAGGTCAGGGAATGACCACCGCATGGGATACATATAAATTATGTGACACAGAAGCCTATGATAGATATAAGTTGATCTGTAACCAAGTTACAAAGGAGGTTAGGCAGGCGAAGGCAGATTACAAGAAATCTTTGGCAAGGGATGCAAATAAAAACAGCAAGGAGTTCTTTACTTATGTAAACTCTAGAAGGAAGGGGAGAATCAGATTGGTCCACTTGATATCGATTGTTCAACTGTTCATGATCCTGCTCAGGTAGCTAACAAACTAAATCAATATTTTGCATCTACACTCACACATGAGGAGTTATTCAGAAAGGGGAATGCCATAGATGACGTAAACACTGGCAGTGAGTTAGATGATCTTGTAATAATTGAGAGTAAAGTGGAGGAGAAATTGTTGACGATAAATACAAGAAAGGCACCTGGGGTGGATGGGATCTATCCAGTTATATTAGAGGCAGCAAAGGAAGTAAGCAATCCGTTAGCCATAATTATGAGAGCTTCCTTGGACTCAGGGGAGGTACTCACAGGCTGGAGATGTGCAAATGTAACCCCAATTCACAAAGGAGGATCAAAGGCTGACACAAGTAATTATAGACCTGTGAGTTTAACTTCTGTTCCAGGAAAATTAATGGAGGCACTGGTTAAAGAAGCACTGCAGGATCATCTAGACAAGACTTCAGTTATAGCTCGGACACAGCATGGTTTTGTTAAGGGGAAGTCTTGCCTGACCAATTTGATTGGATACTATGATGTAGTCACAAAAGAATTGGATGCAGGGAATAACTTTGATATTATATATTTGGATCTTAGAAAGGCTTTTGATATTGTTGCGCATGGAAGACTGCTGCACAAATTGGAGCAGTGTGGTATTGGTGGCAAATTGTTGCTATGTATAAAGGGATGGTTGAGTGGCAGAAGACAGAGAGTGGTAATTAATGGACACTGCTCATCGTGGAGTCCCTCAGGGTTCAGTGTTAGGTCCATTGTTGTTTTCTGTATTTATAAATAATATTGATGATGGTATATCAAGCTTAATGTCCACGTTTGCAGACGATACAAAGGTTGGCAGGGTTGTTAAGGATGCTACTGACGCTATGCTGCTGCAACAGGATCTGGAAAGGTTGAGCAGATGGGCTGAGAGGTGGCAAATGAAGTTTAACATTGACAAACATAAAGTACTACATATGGGAAACAGCAACCCCAGAGCAACTTATCAACTCTGTGGTACTACACTGACAGTGGTAGAGAATGAAAAGGACCTGTGGGTAATTGTGTAGGCAGATATGAAGTTCTCTGAACAGTGCAGATGAGCTGCAAGAGTAGCTCATGGTGTCTTGTGAATGATATACAGGAATTTTTCTAGCAGGGATAGGGAGGTGATTATTCACTTGTATAAGGCAATGGTAAGGCCGCACCTTGAGTACTGTATACAGGTCTGGAGGCCTCATTTCAAGAAGGATGTAGAGCTGCTGGAACGAGTACAGAGAAGGGCAACAAGGTTAGTGAATGGAAAGAAGGGTTGCTCTTACGAAGAAAGGCTTAAGTTTTGCAAATTACAGTGTTTGGAGACTAGGCACTGGTGAGGTGATCTGATAGAGGTGTACAAAGCCTTGAATGGTTTGAGCATGCTCAATGCTGATGAGATTCTGCCTCTTGCTCAGAATAATCACCTGAGAGGACATAAATTCGACTTGAGGAAGGATAGATGTGCGGAAATTTGCCTTTAGCCAGTGGGTAGTTGGTTGGTGGAACAGGCTTCCATCCCTTGCTGTGGAAGTTGATAGCGTAAATAAATTTAAGGCTCAGCTGGATAGGTATTTTGAACGAACGGAGGGGTGAAGTGGAAGGGTGTTTTTTTTTTTTTTTTTTTTTTTGGCTGATGTTGCATAAGCTTGCTTTCTTACATCAAATGCCTCTGCTAATGCTAATGCATATCCCCGGAGCAATATGGCCTTATTTGCTAATGCTCCTTAAAACCAAATAACAAACAAACAAACTACTAGTAGTGTGATTAGAGTTTTTGATGCATTTTTCGTGACTGGTATGATATCTCGAGTAAGGGGTGGACAGATGGGACTTATTACCTCCTTAACCCTGCTTTTAGTGAATTTGTAAAATGTTCCTAGGTCTATCTAAAAAAAAAAAAAAAAAAAAAAACTTAAAAACCTGGTCGTCATGTCTCCGCTTATGATGATAACTGGATATGATAGTCTCTGGAGTTCTAACTTTTTAGAATTCTTGAATAGTAGAATGTCACAATCATACTTCTTGAAGTTACTACTGCAGTAAGTATGATTGCAACAATACAAGTATTTGTCAACAATTTCTTTTTTTCGTCTCGTATTTTCATTCCATTCCATTGTTAGGTGCCCCTAACAGCTGCGTATGCCGTTTCAACTACAAGATCGTTACTTCAATCGACACTGTTTTCCAGAGACATTAAGATACATTGCAATTGCAAGTATACATCGCTTACTTTAGTTATCATAAATCCATTGTATCTTGTCTTCCAGAAATTATGTAAATTTGTGAATGATCAATAAAATATTTATAATAAAAAGCTCTTTTATTTCATAATCAATATATACAAATCAAAATACCTAAAAGAAATGCGAAGGATGTTTCACATAAACTATCTACAGCACATGCGCAACTTTTTTATTCATCTTTTTTTTTTTTAATAACTAGGGAAATATAATGGATGCATTTTTTTTCTGATAAAATTTTAATATCGCAAATAAAAAATAACATGAAATATTTTCCATATCACAAATAACATAAAAACTATCAAAAAACATTCCACAATATAAAAACAAGTACAGTGGATTCCGGTTATTTGGGCCACTGGTTAATCGGGGCAGCTGTTTATTTGGGGCAAATCTTGAAAAACAGAACCCAATCGAGAAAATAGCCAGGGTTTACTTCTCTTAATTGGGACAACATGCTGTTTAATCGGGGCAGGAGACCGCAGCACTGGAGATTACCCTACGATTTTCTCTGACCGTACCATGTGGTTCGGTCGGATTTGTGGAGGTCACAACCATAAAAAAATTAGCAGTCACCTGTTTATTGGGCTTTTCTGTTAGTGAAATCTGTCATAAACGGACAGTGAACTTGATCTTACTGAATTTTCGATAATGCCGACAGCTGGAATTCTGTGGATTATTATGGTGAAATGTGTTTACACTTCCATGAAATCTTCAATCATATAAAAAAATTAATTTTCAGATCTTCTCTTCATTCCTATTTTTAAAGCTTTGTAACTCATTACTCCGTTCTCACTTGCGCATATCGTGTTACTTGCAATCTGTGTATGCCGTGTTCTTTGTTATTGATTGCTTATCATTTTACTGTTTTAAATTTTAACCCCTACCCACAAATGTCAGTGAATAGAAATGTCAACTAGTTAGTATGTACATATTATAGTACGTATTAATTATTCCGATTTTACTTACCATTTAATTTGTAAGGTTATAAAGGGTAAATTTGTGCTTAATATATCTTTACTTTTATAGCCTGTGGATAAATTTCCTCCTATTTTTGCTAATTAGATTCGCTGTTTTAAGAGAATTAAAATTCAATTCATAAACGTGATTACAATGATGGCGCTTACTACACATCGTATAGTGAACGGTACTTTACTATGGTGAGTCCGTTGTAACGTGATTTGATTGTACAGTGACTCAAATGTAAAGCGGGGATCCATTGTATTTTTAACTATTTACGTGAAACTTCGGATAATTGGGGCAGCCGCTTAATCGGGCCAAAATGCACTAGTCCCGATGTGTCCCAAAGAATTGGAATCGACTGTATTACATAAAGAACAAACTTTCTAGAAAAAGTACACAAAATCACAGATTACACAAAAAAAAATTATTACACAAATATTCAAGAAAAATTTATTCTAAAAATTGCCATATGCAGTTTACTTCTTTATTAATATTTGTTGTTGATCTTCTGCTTTGCTCAATAGTTGAGCAATGATTACAGAGGAAAGATTTGACGTAATGATCCAGATCAAACTGAAGCAATGGTTTTCCATTTAGATGTATGGTCATTATAATCTGCAACGTGTTTAATTGTCAACATTATTCATTCATTATGCTGAAAGCTCGCTCAGCTTCAGCAGTGTTAATCGCAATGGTTTCAAAGATATTTCTGGCTTTCTTAATTGAAAAGGGAATTTCACTCGATTTTAAAGATAAAACTGTCTTTGACAAAACATCTAAAATCATAAATTTTTATTATTTTATATTTTATCAGAAAACAAATATTTTTATTTGGTTTTCACCGTCTTGCCACTGAGATGAAAGTTCTTTCATATTCCATGATTTCTGGTAGCACATGTTTAAAATTTCTTTCAATTATATCATTATTTTCTTTATTTAATTTAAAATCACCCTGTTGCATTAATAACTTATCTTTTAAGGATAAAACAATGCATTTAATAACTTGTCATGAGGTAATTTTTTAAATGTGTTCTTACTTTTGAATTTGATTCCTTCAAATTCTTTCCACTTCAACATGCTCTCAATTTTAGCTTCATAATTTCCTTCAGAATTTTTCAAATTTGCAATAGCATTGATAGTTAAAATAAATAATTTATCTGCTTTTACCATAGTGATTCTGTAAAGCTTCTGAAAGGTAAGAGAGCTCCTTCAAGATGTTGATCACTAGTGCTAAATGGTTACGAAATTCCAGATTAAAAGTTGATTTAATAATCCGCAATATTTAACTTCTGATTCCAAATGTTTGCACAAAGCGGAATAATTCCTCTGACCTACAGTTGCTGTCTGCAAGCTACATCATGGCCTGAACACATGATCGATCTTTATAGTTTCCACATCAAGTTCTTTAGCAATCATCCTTAATTCACGTTGGTTTTTTGGAGATTGGTGATATAATGCATACAGTTTTTTTTTAAATTATTGCCTGTATGCCATTAAAGTATAGAATATTTTCTACGCAGTGAAAGCCTCGATGAAGTTTCAAAAGGCAACATTTCATCTTCGTAAAGTTTAGATAATATCTTAGTTGCTTCAATCCCCCCCCTACGTTGCTACTGTCACTAGTTCTTTGAATACTGTGCAAAATGTTGGAATCACTCGGATATTTAGCTACTGTGACCATGTAAACATAGACTGAGAAATTAACACTTGCATCACTCACTTCTCTGAAAAACACGTCCGTTTGTCGGAGTAAAGGGGAACCACAGCACAGGTTGACCACGGGCTATTATCCGTGTCAGGAACCTTCTTAATCCTCTGACTGGCTATGGAAAGCATATTGACTAGTGCGACTTCTCGGTATGTGACTGCATAGGTTTTACAGACACCACTAACATTGTGAAATGGTAATCCCTTTCACTCTTAATTTGCACTTTCTAATTACCTAAATTGCCTGAAGGCCAGAGGTAAGAACAATGCATACAAAGTTCTCTCCTAATCCATTCCTTACACGGAAATTTTCTTCATTCATCAGACACAATTTTAAATGTAATTACCAAGAGGAATTTTAAAAAATTTTCTATAAAGAAGTTGGTTAAACAGAGGTCCGACTGTAATTAAATCAAAAATGAAAGAATTTTAAAATACATAGCTGATCGATTGCACCATTAAAATGCTGGGGATGGGATCCTGCTCATTCCACCGTAGTTTCGGCTGTGGATACTCAATAATTGCATTCAGGATTTCATTTGTAAAATAAATGATCATCTCAACAGTGGGCTCGCAAAATTTTCAAAAAAAAAAAAAAAAATAGCAGTGGGCTCTTGTGAGCCTACTATTGCTCACCACTGCATACAACAATAAGCAAGTGTTTGTTGAGGAATGCTTTGCCCTCCACTAGACCCAGCAGTTATATAGGGTTAATGCCCTTGAAAGATTAAAAGAGAGAGAGAGACCCCTTCAAGCACTCATCTACCCAGCCCAATACTTGAGCCCATGTTCCAGCATCATACAACACAAAGACATCCTCTGCAGCATTTCCTTGGTCCTACAGGAAGTAGCTATAGTTGGTGACTTGACTGTCAGGGAAGCATTTTGTTCAAAACGGACATGTGGAATATGGCCAGGGTATACCTGCAAGAGGCTAAAGTAGATGACACTGTAGAGCAGCTGTCTTCTTTTAATGGCAGAAAAGGTGATATTGTTGTACATGTTGTTACTAATAAGATTAAGAGGGCTGATTTTTAATTAAAAAGTACAGACAAATGTTGAGAAAAAGTTGCAGAAGAGTTAGCATTGAAATTGAAGGTGTCTTGAATTCTGCCCAGACTATAGGAGGGAGTATATGATTAAGGGCCAAGTCAATCAACTTGGCCATGGAGAGGCTGTGCAAAGCTTATGCGGAAGGCACTTTTCTTAATGTGGTCTGTGTTTGTTAATAGGAGAGATTGTTTTATAGCAAGACTGCCTTGATAGCAAGAATATTCTGATGCTATCAAGGCTGTGTTAGGTGAGTAGGAAAACTGTTAGCATTGGAAGGGGGTACACAGACTAATAGACTAACAGTAACCACAGGCAGAGGTGAAATAGATTCTTGCACTGCTTATATTGGAACAAGCAGCAGTCTGTAAATCAAGGTGTTGGGGATTTCAAGAACTGCTGGAGTCCTCATAGAACAAGCAAATACTTGGGATGTGTGTTAGGGTTACTAAGAGTAAAAGCAGTAGTAGGTATACTTGCGTGTACACTAATGCTAGGAGCATAGTAAATATATTTGAATTTGAAGTGCTGATCAAATCATAAAATGCAGACACAGATAAAGTGGGGATATCAAAGATATAGTGGGATTCAGAATTTGAATGTGGGGAGAACAATGTGTATAGAATAGACAGGAAAGGAGGGGTTGTTCTCTTAGTTAAGGAGTACATAAAATATAAGTGCCTCCGTAGCCGAGTGGTCAGGAGCGGGAGTGCAGTAGCCCACGCTCTTTGAGTAGACCGGGGTTCAAGCCCCTGACTGCTGAATACGGTCGATCTGCCAACCCGCACTGGACCAGTGGTGTGGCAGATTATGGTCCATTTCCCTCAGCATGAATTGTTGAGGAGGCTTCCATCCTGCAGTGGGTTGATAATGGCTGCAATTTATTTTTTTTTTTTACATAAAATATAACGAAGTGCATCCAGTAGACGTGGATGGCCAGTGCAACTTTGAGTCTGTTTGGTGTGACATAAGTACTGAGAAACAAAAATGAGAGTGGGAGTGTGTTATAGGCATAATGACTGTGATGAGTATAACAAACAATTATATAGAGAAATAGAGTGGGTCAGTAAATAAGAATGCCTTATAATGGGGGATTTTAATTTTCCAGATATTGACTGGGACTTATGAGTTGGTCACTCACTCACTAGCAAGACTTTTGCGGATTTATTGGATGACTGTTTTCTACAGCAGCATGTTAAAGAGGTATCAAGAGGAAGCAATACTCTTGATCTGATTACCTGTAGTGATTCTTCATGCATTAAAATTCTGCAAGTCAAAAACCCAAAAGTGGTAGCGATCACAATGTATTGATGTTGGATTTACTTAAAGATGTAACTATTGTCAAAGGCACGGGAAGCATTTTATACCAACAAAGAGATACAGTTCAAGGCATAGACCTAAATGGCCATTAGATGAACCAATGAGACTTGTGGCAGTGAAAAAAAATGCATGAGATGCATAAGATTATTATCAGGTAATATAGATATCTGCAGTGAATATAAATTAGTCTGCAATCAAGTCATAAAGTAGATTAGGCAAGCTAAGGCAGATTATAAGAAGTCTGTACCAAAGAATGCAAAGAAAAGCAAAAAAGATTGTTTACTTATGTTAATAGTAGAAAGAAGGGGGTTAATCACATTGGTCCTCTTGATTATTTGTTATTTTTATTTATTTATTTTTTTTCTTAGGAGCATTAGCAATTAAGGCCATATTGCTCCGGGATATGCGGAATTCCGTGACCTTTCCACATCCTCCGTATTTGGTGGTCACGGGCCCGAACACCGGTCTAATCAACAAGTGTGTGCTACGCACTGCTGCTCCTGCCCACCTGGCTATGGAGGCACCGGCCCTCTTGATATCAATGGTTTAACTGTTCATGATACTCAGCTTGCTAACAAACAGATTGCGTATTTTGCACCTACATTCACACAGAAGGAATTTTGTAGGAATGGGGACCAGAATTGAGTCATTTTGGTGGGGAGCTGAATGATTTTGTGATATCTGAGAGGGAAGTGGAGGAGAAATTGTTAAAGCTAAATGTTGAAAAAAGGCACTTGTGGTTTATGAGATCCATCCAGTTATTTTAAAGGAGTCAGCAAAACAGGTAAGTAAACCTGTAGCAATAATTACGAGAGCAGCCCTGGATTCAGGATGGGTCTCTGTAAATGTATCCCAAATTCACAAAAGGGGATTTTTTCTTTTTCCTGGTAGTCTAAAACACTGATGAAACGGATATTCTGGTAACATTCAAGTCAAGTGGATCCAATTTTGGCAAAGACCGGACAGTCTGTGACAGCGAAATCCTCTGCTTGCACTTTCATGATGGTGGGGCTGTTAGTAATCCTGGGTATAACCTCTGTGCACAAGACTGTGCGTGACCACCCAGGTTTAAACCAACGTAAGCAGGGGTCCAGGTGTGGTGCCCACACCACATGGAGGAATGCCGCCCCTCTGTGTTACCAGGCAATACTAGGTGGTAGATGACTCTCATCAACCAGTGCAATACCACCACTTTGCTTATTGGAGGCTTTAAGTGGTAGAACCCATGTTTTAGTCTCCAGAGCTAAGTTTTAGTCAACCCTTCCCCATCTCTTCCATAATGCAGCATGTCTGATGACTTTTGAGGTTAAGATAAACATCATGGTGAGATCCAATCTTCCTTACATTTCAAGGGTACAGCTCTAAAATGGTGTTTGCAGGCCAGCCACTAGTTAGTATACTGGACCTATTGGTAACCTTTTAGGAGGCATCCAGATCAGCTAGTTTATAATTCTACTCTGCCAGATTGTGACTGTAGGGAGTCCGAGTAGTGTGTATGCCGGGGGTCATTTTCGTTATGTCAAGGATCTGTGTATATTCTTACCATGTGTACGGATTATCCAAAAATTTCATTACCTCATACAGCATGTCCCCCCCCCCCCACACTTTTTTTACTATCGAATACACCACAAATTGTCAAATTAATAGAGTAAGCTTTTCTGCAAAAAGATCTAAACCTCCCAACCACTTCCTAGTTCATTTGACAAATATATATGCTCTCAATTCTAATCTCAACGATGTCCATTTCCACTTGCAGTTTGCCGAACCCCATGTACTTTTTCTGACAGAATCTCAGTTATCGGTTGATTCGACCACTGCTCATCTCAGTTGCCCAAACTATTCGCTATATGATTCCTTTCGCCTCAAAGGTGGTACTTGTGTATATGTTCGTTCCGATATTCCCTGTCAGAGACTTGGTAATTTGGAATCTTCTCTGGCTTAACATCTCTCTACCTCATTGTGTAAAATTTATCTGTTATCTCTACCATTCTCCCGACTCCATTAATCACTTGGAGCTCTTTGACTTCCTCTCTTTGCAACTTGACTTTCTCCAGTCCAACTTTCCTGACAGTGAGGTAATTTTTCTTGGTGATTTTAATGTTCACAACTCCAGCTGGCTTCTGTTTTCTAGTCACACTGACCCAGCTGGTTGAGATGCTGAGGCTTTTGGAATTACTAATGACTTTGCCAAGATTGTTCATTTACCTACAAGAATACCGGACAATCCTAACCATACAGCCAACAAACTTGATATTTTTATCACCAACAACTCTTCTAAGTATACGGTTAAAGTGAGTGGTCCTTTAGGCACGTCAGATCACAACTTGGTGATGGTCCCTTCTCCAATGGAACCTTTATCTCATGGCTATTCCCAACCTCGTATTGTTTGGCATTTCAAGAATGCAAAATGGGATGACCCGTGAGATTTCTTTTCTTTTCCTTGGTCGGATTACTGTTTCGAAACTTCTGATGTCAATGTTTGCCCAGATCGTGTCAGTGAAATTATTTTTTTTATTTATTATTTTTTTTATGTGAACCCCAAACACGAGAGGTAATACAACCTATAGTACTTAGTACTGTGCTTGGGTTGGAGGTTGAGGAGACGAAAGAAGATATTTGTTGACATTGGACTTGAACTTCTGTAGATTGTAATTTTCAGGAAATACGTATGGAGGAAGGTTGTTCCAGAAAACGGCAGTTGAATGAATAAATGAGGAAGATGAAAAGTTGGTTCTGTGGGTTTGAAGTTGGACAGTAAATGGATGTTGGCTGGTGGCAGCACGTGTTCGGGCTGTTTTGAAAGAGAGAGAGCGGGAATTATAGAAGCCAATTCAGAAGAACAGTGCCCATGGAAGTATCTGTAGAAAAGGCATGCAGCATAAACAGTTCGTCTATGAGAGAGCGAGTGGAGAGACTCTGTTAGAGATGAATCATTAATTAACCTAACTGCCCTCTTCTGAATGGAATCAAGAAGCCTGAGAGAGGTTTTGGGGGCACCATCCCAGAGGTGGGAACAATATTCCATGGCAGGGCGGATTTGCGATTTATACAGAGTGAGCAGCTGTTTGGAAGAAAAGTAACGCTGAGAGCGAAAGAGAAAACCAAGTTTTTTAGATGCAGAGGAAGCAATATTTGTAATGTGCTTGTGCCAAGAGAGATTAGAAGTTAGGGTAATCCCCAAAAGAGATATAACATTTTGCCTAGAAATCGGAGTGTCACTAAAGATAAGAATAGGAGCAGAAGAATCCTTTTTGCGAGATATAAGACAAGACTGAGTTTTAGAAGGGTTGAAATCAACTAAGTTGTCTTTGCCCCACTGGAGAATTACCTGAAGATCGGCATTTAAGGAATTGGTAGCATATTTTCGAGAAGTTGAAGCTGATTGAGCAGGACAAGGTTTCTCAAAGTGGAATGCAATGTGCTATCATCGTCAAAACTATGGATAGGATTTCCAGTCAATGGAAGAAGGTCATTAATATACAAAAGGAAAAGAGTGGGGAAAGAACTAAACCTTGGGGGACACCGGCATTAGTGGAGAAGTTAGTAGACAGAGAACCATCTACCAACACCCTCAGTGAGCGATCAGAGAGAAAACTGGATTACCAATTACTAAAAACAGTTGGCAAACCATAAGATGGAAGCTTGTTTAGAAGACCTTTATGCCAAACACGATCAAAAGCCTTTGAGATGTCAAGAGCAACTACTTGTGTTTCACCGAACCTTTCCATTTAATTAGTCCATAAATGGGTAACATAAGCCAGAATATCACCAGTGGATCGACACTGACGGAATCCATACAGGCGATCGTTGATCAGACGGAAGGTTTCTAGGTAGTTTAAGAGTTGGCGGTTAATTGATTTCTCCATTACTTTAGAAAGAGTAGAAGTAATTGCAATGGGACGATAATTGGATGGGAGAGATTTGTCACCCTTTTTAGGAACTGGCTGGATATGAGCAAATTTCCAAGCAGAAGGAAAAACACCTTTGGAATAAGAAAGTGAAAAAAGATGGCAAAGAATAGGAGTAAGTTCAGGAGCACAGGTTTTGAGAACAAGTGGAGAAATACCATCGGGACCTGGAGCTTTCTTAGCATCAAGATTCATCAAAATCCTTCTGATATCCTTTTGACGGAAGACCACAGGAGGCATTGAATGGAGTGTGTTGGGAATGGTGGGAGGTGTTTTACCAAGATCATTAATACATGGGCTGGAAGAAAAATGGGATGCTAGCAGGTCAGCTTTATCCTTGGCTGAAGTGACAACAGAACCATCTGGTTTGGACAGAGGTCGGAGCAGAGATGGGCAAAAGTTGCGGCCAATAGCTTTGGCCTGAGACCAGAATGCTCGGCTACCATTAGGGCAAGAAGCAAGTTTTCTACTCTTAGCCTGTTCACACTCTAGTTTGGACCGATTAATAACTGCTTTACAATTGTTGCGAGCTTTGGTGTAGGCAGAAAATGACACGAAGAATTAGAAACAAGCCAATTACGATATGCAACATTCTTCTCTTGAACAGCCTTAGCACATTTATTGGAAAACCAAGGTTTAGATAAAGGACGAGATTTTAAAGTGGAGTGTGGAATAAAGGATTCCATTCCTGCAAGAATAATTTCACTGACACGATCTGAGCAAACGTTGACATCAGAAGTTTTGAAACAGTAATCCGACCAAGGAAAAGAAGTCTCGCAGGTCATCCAATTTTGCATTCTTGTAATGCCAAACAACACGAGGTTGGGAATAGCCATGAGATAAAGGTTCCATTGTAGAAGAGAAAATCACCAAGTTGTGATCTGAAATGCCTAAAGGAGCTCTCATTTCGACCGTGTACTTAGAAGGGTTGTTTGTGAGAAAAAGATCAAGCGTATTGGCTGTATGATTAGGATTGTCTGGTATTCTTGTAGGTAAATGAACAATCTGTGCTAGGTCATTAGTAATTGCAAAAGCCTCAGCATCTCGACCTGCAGGGTCGGTGTGACTAGAAAATGGAAGCCAGCTGGAGTTGTGAACATTAAAATCACCAAGGAAAATTACCTCACTGTTTGGAAAGTTGGACTGGAGAAAGTCAAGTTGCAAAGAGAGGAAGTCAAAGAGCTCCAAGTGATTAGTGGAGTTGGGAGAACGGTAGAGACAACAGATGAATCTGACACAATGAGGTAGAGAGATTTTAAGCCAGTGGTGATCAAAGAGAGGATATTCCAAATTGCTAGGTCTCTGACAGGGAATATCAGAACTGACATATGCACAAGTTACCACCTTTGAGGTGAAAGGAATCCTACAGCGAATAATTTGGCATCTTGTAGAAATGGAATGCTTTATTCCACACTCCACTTTAAAATCTCGTCCTTTATCTAAACCTTGGTTTTCCAATAAATTTGCTAAGTCTGTTCAAGAGAAGAATGTTGCATATCTAATTGGCTTGTTTCTAATTCTTCAGTTTCATTTTCTGCCTACTCGAAAGCAGTTATTAACCAGTCGAGACTAGATTTTGAACGGCAAAGAGTAGAAAATTTGCTTCTTGCCCTAATGGTAGCCGAGCATTCTGGTCTTTCCAAAGCTATAGGCTGCAACTTTTGCCCATCCCTGAACCCACCTCTGTCAAAACCAGATTTTTCTGTTGCCACTTCAGCAAAGGATAAAGCTGACCTGCTATCATCCCATTTTTCTCCCAACTCATGTATTGATGATCTTATTATTATTATTTTATTATTATTATTAGCCCTGAGGCTTATGCTGCACCAGCCAAAAAAGAAAAAAAAAAAAAAAAAAAAATTCCCGAGTTACACTGAGAGAGAGAGAGAGAGAGAGAAGTAGAAAGGAATCACCAAGAAAGAAAAGAATGATGATATCCAGCTGAGGACCCTGGGTTTGCCAAGCCCATACTCACCAGATGCGAGACTGGGATTTTTGATAAAAACACCTCCCACCGTTCCCAACACACTCCATTCAATGCCTCCTGTGGTCTTCCATCAAAATGATGTCAGAAGGATATTGACGAATCTTGATGCTAAAAAGCTCCAGGTCCTGATGGTATTTCTCCACTTGTTCTCAAAACCTGTGCTCCCGAACTTACTCCTGTTCTTTGCCGCCTGTTTTCACTTTCTTATTCCAAAGGTGTTTTTCCTTCTGCTTGGAAATTTGCCCATATCCAGCCAGTTCCTAAAAAGGGTGACAAATCCTTCCCATCCAATTATCGTCCCATTGCAATTACTTCTACTCTTTCTAAAGTAATGGAGAAATCAATTAACTGCCAACTCATAAACTACCTAGAAACCTTCCGTCTGATCAATGATCACCAGCATGTTGTTGTTGTTGTTGTTGTTATATGGTTTTTAGGAGCATTGGCAACTAAGGCCATATTGCTCCTGGGATATCTGGTGGTCATTCCCTGACCTTTCCACATCCTCCGTATTTGGTGGTCACGGGCTCGAATCCCGGTCTAACCAAGAAGCGTGTGCTATTCACTGCTGCTCCTGCCCACCTGGCTATGGAGGTGTCTTGCCAGTATGGATACGATCCACTGGTGATATTCTGGCTTATGTTACCCATTTATGTACAAATTCAATGGAAAAGTTTGGTGAAACACAAGCGATTGCTCTTGACATCTCAAAGGCATAAAGGTCTTCTAAACAAACTTCCATCTTATGGTTTGCCAACTGTTTTTTGAAATTGGTTAACCAGTTTTTTCTCTGATTGCTCACTGAGGGTGATGGCTCTCTGTATTGTAACTTCTCCATTAATGCTGGTGTTCCTCAAGGTTCAGTTCTTTTCCTCTTGTATATTAATGACCTTCTTCCATTGACTGGAAATCCTATCCATAGTTTTACCAATGATAGCACATCGATAAAATCAGCTTCAACTTCTCGAATATCCGCTACCAATTCCTTAAATGCCGATCTTCATGTAATCCTCCATTGGAAAAGACAATTTATTTGATTTCAATCCTTCTAAAACTCAGTCTTGTCTTATATCTAACAAAAGGATTCTTCTGCTCCTATGTTTATCTTTGGTGACACTCCGATTTCTAGGCATAACGATATCTCTTTTGGGGATTACCGTGACTTCTAATCTCTCTTGGTACAAGCACATTACAAATATTGCTTCCTCTGCATCTAAAAAACTTGGTTTTCTCTTTTGCTCTTGGCGTTACTTTTCTTCCAAACAGCTGTTCACTCTGTGGAAATCGCAAATCTTCCCTACCATGAAATACTGTTCCCACATCTGGGGGCGATGCCGCCAAAACCTCTCTCAGGCTTCTAGATTCCATTCAGAAGAGGGCAGTTAAGTTATTTAATGACTCATATCAAACAGAGTCTCTCCACTTGCTGTCTCATAGACATACTGTTTCTGATGCATGCCTTTTCTACAGATACTTCCATGGGCACTGTTCTTCTGAATTGGCTTCTATAATTCCTGCTTTGTCTTTCAAAAAAGTCCGAACAGGTGCCACCACCAACCAACATCCATTTACTGTCCAACTTCAAACTCACAGAACCTACTTTTCATCTTCCTCGTTTATTCATCCAACTGCCGTTTTCTGGAACAACCTTCCTTCATATGTATTTCCTGAAAATTACATCTACAGGAGTTCAAGTATAATGTCTACAAATGTCTTCTCAACCTCCAACCCAAGCACGGTACTTAGTACTATAGGTTCTAATACCTCTCGTGTTTGAGGTTTTCATAAAAAAAAAAAAAAAAAAAAAAAAAAAAACTATTAGATGGGATGGACAAGTGTAATGGGAAGTGTTTGCTGTTTTTTTTTTGGGAGGGGGGAATAGGAGGCTAATGCCTTATAAGTTTGCATTCATGGCAAACGATGAATGACTGGTCATTTTGCACACTGGTGTGCAAAATTTAAAGACCAGTAAGGTTTTCACCTGCAGCTTCTCATTTGAGTGGCCTGGATATTAGCATTAGTAGAGGCATAAGATGCAAGAAAGCAAGCTTATGCAGCATCAGTCAAAAAAAAAAAAAAAAAAAAAAAAAACCCTCCCATTTCACCCCTCCATTCATTCCAAATTCCTGTCCAGCTCAGCCTTAAATTTATTTAGGCAATCAACTTCCATAACAAAAAATGGAAGTCTGTCCCTCCAATTAACTACCCCACTGGCTAAAGGCAAATTGCCGCACATCTATTCTACATCTGGCTTTCCTTAATTTGAATTTATGCCCCCTTAGGTTCATAATCTGAACAAGTGGAAGAATCCTATTAGATTTCAGCGTGCTCAATCCATTCAAGGCCTTATACACCTCAATCAGATCACCGTGCAGGTGCCTAGTGTCCAGCCATTGCAATTTGCAAAACTTAAGCCTCTTTTGGTAAGAGGATCCCTTCATTCCCGTCACCAATCTTGTTGCCCTTCTCTGTACAAACATCTACATCTTTTTAAAATGAGGCCTCCAGACCTGTATTCACTACTCAAGGCATAGCCTGACTATTGCCTTATACAGAGAGACAATCACCTCCTTTTCCCTGCCAGCAAAATTCCTATATATCATTGACAAAACCCCATGACCTGCCCTGGCAGCCTGTCTGCATTGCTCAGAAGACTTCATATCTGACTGCACAATTACTCCCAAGGCTTTTTCATTTTCTACCACCTTAAGCTTAGTACCATATAGTTGGTACATTTCTCTGGGATTACTTCTACCCATATGCAGTACTTTTCATTTGTTAAGGTTAAACTTCAGTTACCATTTCTCAGCCCAAAGCCCATATTATCTAGATCCTGTTGCAGTAGCACACTGCCATTACTGTCATTAACAACCTTGCCAACCTTGTATCATCTGCAAACCTCGACACTAAGCCTGATATATCTTCATGAATATCATTGATAAATATACAAAACAACAGTGGACCCAACACCGAACCCTGTGGGACTCCACTAATAACATTAGTCCACAAAGAGCAGCACCCATTGATTACCACCCTCTGTCTTCTCCCATTCAACAATCCTTTTATCCATTGTAGCAATTACCCCTTAACACCATTCTGCTCCAATTTGTACAGCATTCTTCCATGCGCAACAGTGTCAAAAGCTTTCCTGAAATCCAAGTATATGATATCAAAATCATTTTTTGCATCCAGTTCCTTTGTAACTACATCATAATAACCAATCAAATTTGTCAGACAAGACTTTCCCTTAACAAACCCGTGCCGTGTCTGAATTATTGCCTTATACAGAGGGATGTTTAGAATAAAAGGATTTTACTCTTATCTTACAAAGATAATTACACTGCCACGATATGAGCAAACACTAACATCAGATGATTTAAAACAGTATTCCAACCAAGGAAAAGAAGAATAGAAATTTTGTATTCTTATAATTCCAAAGAACATGAGGTTGAGGATGGCTACAAGGAAAGGCTCCATTGGAGAAAAAGCCATCACCATATTGTGATCTAAGGTGCCTAGAGAAACCTTCATCTCAGCTATGTATTTGGAAGGGTTGTTTGTGAGAAAAAGATGGAGTGTTGGCTGTGTGGTTAGGATTGTCTGGTAATCTGGTAGGTAAATGTATAGTCTGTGTGAGGTTGTTAATAATTGCAAAAGCCTTAGCATCTTAACCAGTGAGTCCATGGTCTTCTTCTTGAGGACTTTATTATAAGTCACAACCTAGCAGTCCATAATTGACCAGGCCAGCTCTCCACCTATTGCAGCTCAACTGGGGAGTCGAACATTGACGTTACACTCACCAGCAGTGACTTAAATTCACGCATCAGTGACTGGGTTACATTTCCAGATTGGACACTCAGTGATCACAGAGCCATTGTGTTCCACATCTCTGTCGATTCGCCTAATGGCTGCAACTCACCTAGAACACCAGACTTCGTCCGATTCTGCACAAAAACTGTTGACTGGGACTCTTTTGATGCCTCCATCACTAATGACTTTCCGTCAAACCCTCCAGACAGCTTCAGCTTAACTTCTGCAGAAAATCCTAGCCCAACCTATCCAACAATCTCTTATAAAAGCCTCCTATAAATCAGCAAAGAAAAAGACCATCCGCTCTAAAGTCCGCTCCTGGTGGACCCAGGACCTTATTACTCTTCGCAAATCAATTTACCGAGCTCGAAGGTTATATCAGCGACACCGCAACTGGCCTGCTTACGTTATGCTATTATATAATGACTACATTGCAAAAAAAAAATGCCTTCTGTAAAGCAATTGCAACGAGAAAAAGAGAAACCTGGACCATCTTTGTAAAAGAATCGAACAGCAAAAACCCATGGGGCCTCATGTACAGGATAGCTCGGGAGAGAACATTTACCTCTGATGTCCTTGGTATTGTTACCACTGAGACTCGGCCCCGGGTGCCAAGCGTTCCGTGGCCAAGCGATTTCAGTGCGTTCGTTAAAGCGATCCTCCTAAAGAGCTTTTGCCAGATATAGATTCTTTTTCGTTCTAAATACCGTTTTCCTCATTTTCTATTAGAGTAGCTCTTTCGCACTACAAGTAGTAGGCAAAGGCCCAGAAAGGAAAGTCACCTTTCTGTTTCTTTTTCTTATTTCACTAACACAACTAACAGCCGCTTGGTCACCTCGTGGCACTGCTCCTGCCTCCCCGTGGCGGGGCCGGAAACCTGGAAGGAAAAGTTATCCTTCCGGGGCCAAAAGGAGCAATTATGGATACCGAAAATTTTCCACCTCTCAAGACTGTAAATCCTGCTTCTTTGGATTTGCAACAAACTGACTCTGACTATCAAACACGGAAGAGGATGAAAACAGATGTACCTCAAATGGAATATCCATCTTTCCTCATACTGCATTCCCTAACGAATCAGTCTTTGGGTACTTTGTCTCCTTTTTATATACAGAAATGTCTAGAAAGTGTAGCCGGATCACCAAAAATGGTAAGAAGACTGAAGTCTGGCGACCTATTAGTCGAAACCACCAATCGTAAACATTCTGAGTCCCTTCTGAAACTTACATCGTTTGGTGGAGTTCCTACTAAAGTATCTCCTCATGCTACCCTGAATAGCTCCAAAGGAGTAATTTCCGAATGGGATCTGTTGAACGTCAAAGAGGAGGAAATTGTTCAAGAACTCCAAGACCAGAAAGTTACTGAAGCAAGACGAATAATGGTGAAGAAAGATGGAGAATTTGTTCCTACTCGTAGCATCATTCTCACATTTTCTACACCAAACCTTCCTTCAGCAGTAAAAGCAGGATACTTAAACTGTCGCATCCGTCCTTATATACCCAATCCTATTCGATGCTACAAGTGTCAGAAGTTTGGACATTCCCAAACTGTCTGCCGAGGAGATTCAGTTTGCTCAAACTGCGGATCAAAAGAACATGTCCATACTGATTGTAATGCTGAATCATTACGGTGTCCAAACTGCAAAGGCAACCATTCAGCCTTTTCCAGATCCTGCGAGCAATGGAAGCTGGAGAAAAAAATCC
The DNA here is from genome assembly GCF_048544385.1 of Mastigoproctus giganteus. Classification (NCBI taxonomy): domain Eukaryota; kingdom Metazoa; phylum Arthropoda; class Arachnida; order Uropygi; family Thelyphonidae; genus Mastigoproctus; species Mastigoproctus giganteus. The sequence continues at coordinate 179,141,065 of NC_143575.1, read as the reverse complement.
AAAAATACAAAGTGGAGAACAAGGTCACATACCCTGAAGCCAGAAAGAACCTATTACAAAACATGCCTAAGCGTACATATGCTGAAGCATCCAAAAGACAACAAACAGTTTCAACGCAAACAGATATATCAGTCCCACCAAAAGTGTCAATTTCTGATTGGGCTCGATCATTGCTATCACCTGCATCACAGCCAACAAAACACCAAACAGTAGATAGGACAAACAATACCCCGATCTCGATACCATCCACTGCTAAATTAGATCCAGTTACTGCAGATCAGAAGGAAAATTCAGTTCATGTTAGAAAGAAATTATCTGATAACACAGCTATGGATATTGCAGAAAACAATACTTGTAATGAACCTATCCTAGATCTTCATGCAGAAGACGACATAGACACACGTCCAGTCTTTCCAAAAAAGGACAAAATAAAAATTGACCGTCACAAGCATAGTAACATTAAAAAACAGACAGATTCAACTTCTAATTCAAAACCAACACAATGAACAACATAATTCAATGGAATTGCAGAGGCTTTCGTAGCAACATAGACGATATATATGAACTAATTGATCGTTATCATCCTGTGAGCATATGCCTACAAGAAACAAATCTAACACCACAAGCGTCCGTGTCAGTTAAATATTACACTGTTTTTCGACAAGACAGGACAAACAGTGCTCATGGTGGAGTGGCCATACTCATAGACTCAAGGGTTCCTTGTAAACAAATTCCTCTTCAAACTGCCTTAGAAGCTGTTGCGGCTCGTGTAATGATTGGCATTTCTTTAACGATCGTTTCAATATATCTCCCTCCCAATCAGCAATGTACGATTCATGAACTAGAAAACCTTGTTTTGCAATTACCGTCACCAGTTTGCCTATTAGGAGACTTTAATGGACATCATACACTATGGGGATCCCCCGTCTCAGACAGACGCGGAGAACTCATTGAGACACTACTAGACAGACAGAATTTAACATTACTGAACACAGGTTTACCCACTTACATTCATTTTCCTACTGGAACACCATCTGCAATAGACCTCTCAATCTGCTCTCCGATCCTCTTCCCAAGTATCGAATGGACAACACTTGACAATCCTCTCAACAGTGATCACTATCCAGTAATATGCAGAATTCAAACCACGAACTCCAAAACAACTGATCCACAAATGAAATGGAAATTTTCTAAAGCAGACTGGACTAAATATAAAAATCATATCTCTTTTGATGATCACATCATTGAGTCTGCCTCTATCAATACTGTCACAAAACATATCACAATGCAGATACTATCAGCTTCAAAGGTTGCCATCCCACAGTCTCAATTAAGAAATCGTAGACATACCAACCACTGGTGGAACGATGACTGTAATAAGGTGAAAAGAGAAAAGAATGCAGCATGGAACTTATTCCGAAAATGCCCTACCACTGCCAACCTTATCAATTATAAGAAACTTAAAGCCAAAGCACGGTACATCAGGCGAAAGGCTAAAAAAGACTCTTGGATAAAATTTGCTTCATCAATCAATAAAGACACTGATGCCAGAATAATATGGAAAAAAATAAGGCAGCTAAATGGTAAATACCCTACATTACCTGCACCTATTTTTAATTGGAATGGGAAGGAGATCTCTAATCCCGAAGATATTGCAAATGCCTTAGGAACAGTGTTCTCTGAATTGTCCGCCTCCATCGCGTATCATCCATCATTCCAAAAAATTAAAGCCGATACTGAAAAATTCAAACTAAATTTCAAAACTACCCGCTGTTTACCCTATAATCAACCGCTCACACTATCAGAATTGAAAGAATCTATAAATATGTCCCACAACAGTGCCCCTGGCCCTGATGGAATTTACTATGTAATGCTTAAAAACCTAGATCAGCAATCGTTATCCTCTCTACTGAAATTTTACAATCGGATATTTTATGAACACACATTTCCTAGCTCCTGGCAACATTCATATGTAATTGCTATTCCTAAACCAGGAAAAGATCATTCGATCCCTAACAACTACAGACTGATTTCTCTAACCAGCTGCTTAAGTAAAACTTTAGAAAAAATGGTGCACCGTCGATTGACGTGGTACCTTGAGTCTAGAAACATAATCAGCGACAATCAGTTTGGCTTTCGGAAGAAGAGATCATCCTTGGATCTCATGATAAAGGCTGAATCAAATATAAGAAACGCTTTTATCAGGAATCAACATCTCGTCATGGTGTGTCTCGATATAGAAAAAGCTTTCGACACCACATGGCGTTATGGAATCCTAAAGGATCTCCATTCTATGGATATGAAAGGGCATTTACCATATTTTATCCAAAACTTCCTTTGCCACAGGACATTCCAAGTTCGATACCGGCAGGCTCTGTCTCACACGTACAGACAAGAAGAAGGTGTCCCTCAAGGCTCTGTCCTCAGTGCCACTCTATTTGCTATACGAATTAACAATATCACAAACAGCATTCCAAACACTGTTGACTCATATATTTATGCTGATGATCTTACCTTGTCCTGCCATTCTCAGACTATAAATTATATTGAGAGGCAATTACAAATATCAATAAATAATATTGAACTATGGATGACACAAAATGGATATCGACTATCAAAACACAAATCTATGGCCACGCACTTCTGCAACAAGCGGAAAATGCATCCAGAACCCGAGTTACACTTGGCCAATCATCCTCTTCCAATCGTTAACAGTATTCGTCTCCTAGGGCTAATTTTTGATAAAAATCTAAATTTTCAGGAGCATGTTAAACACCTACGAACCACCTGCCTTAAGAAAATTAACATACTTCGGGTCGTCTCCAGTACATCTTGGGGTGCAGACCGGTACACCCTGCTCCACATGTATAGGTCTCTAATTAGATCTCGCCTAGATTATGGAGCGCCTGTGTATGACTCTGCTAGAGAGAGTACTTTGGCTCGTCTTGCTCCAATCCAACACGCTGCCCTTAGGATTGCCCTGGGTGCATACAGAACATCACCTGTTCAAAGTCTGTATGTTGAGGCTCACGAACCTCCACTCAGTATCAGGAGAAAGATGTTACTGTTAAACTACTCGGCTAAAATTAAAAGCATCCCCACTCATCCTATTTGGCCACTACTGTATGATCCGCAGTGGAGAACACACTATGGAAACAAACCCAGAACAATCCGACCTGCCGGTATCAGATTACAGAACCTATTAGAATGCTGGAATATTTCCTTTCATAATATCATCAGAGATTTAAAAGACCCGGATCCCCCATGGATTACCTTAACTGTTTCATATGATGATTACTTTGAAAAATGGGGAAAAGGTGTTCTAGCAGATGTTAACATCAGACAATTGCATCTTGTCCATGAAGAAAATTATTCCCACTTTTCTAAGATCTACACTGACTGTTCAAAGTCTGGCAATAAAGTGGGTGCAGCTGCTATCTTCCCTAATACAACTGTTTCTATTCCACTTCCAGCTGAATGCAGCAGCTACACTGCTGAACTCTATGCAATTAAACTTGCCCTGGAAAATATTTCCCTCCTGTCAACGAATAAAAGTATAGTGTACACTGATTCCAAGAGTGCTCTCTTAGCTCTCACAGACACCTCTCCTTGCAATCCTTTGGTAAAGCTAATAAGACAAGAACTGATACATCTCCATGAGCAACATTGCACTGTTGTCTTCTCCTGGATCCCAGGTCACAGCGGTATTCCTGGAAATGAGTGCGCTGATGATGCCGCAAAGCATCCCTCCAACGTAGCCTTATCAAATGATCTTGTTCCCTATCCTGATTATAAACATAAAATACAAGAAATATGTATGGAACAATGGACTCTTTTGTGGAAAAAGCAAACACGTAATAAACTGTTTCAATTGAAACCCGAACCACAACTATGGACCTCTAGCCTCCGTAAAATCAGAAAGGAAGAAGTACTTCTAGCCAGAACCCGAATTGGCCACACTCACCTTACTCATCTGTTTCTGCTCACAGGAAATGATCCCCCTCAGTGCACGCACTGTTTGCAGCCGTTATCAGTGAAGCACATTCTGATTGAATGTAGCTTGTTTGACACTGCCCGACAGACTACTTTCAGCTCCATCTCAAACCCCTTGTCTCTCAACAGCATCATAGGTAATGACGCAAAACTCTCCGAATTTTTCACCTACTTGAAAAAAATTAAAATGTATGACCAACTCTAATTGCTCCCAGAGCAGTTATCACACGTACACTTAATTGCTTTGATAGGCGCAATATGGCCTATGTAGCCCTTGCGCCAGAAATCCCATAACAACAACAACAACAACAACACTGAGACTCATGAAACCTCTGGCTGGACAGACTCTATCAGCCAAATTCTTGATAACTTATTCCCTATGGATAATCCTTCTGAAGATTCTCCAGAGCATATGGCAATTCGGAAGGCAAATAACAAATACACCATTGAGGAACGTACCAAGCCATTTATTTTAGAGGAACTTACCTCGGTTGTCAAGACAATCAATGTGAAGAAGTGTCTGGGAATGGATATGATTGAATATGTGTTCATTCTCTGGCTGTTAAAATTAAGACCTCTCTACTTGCTCTTGCTCTTCAATAAATGCCTCATGGAAGGCATCTTTCCCTCTGTTTGGAAGGTTTCTTTGCTCCATCTTATCAAAAAACCAGATAAGCCTGCCTCAAATCCATGTGCCTACATGTTTCCTAGATTAGCAATTGCGCTGCTTGCTAATCTAGGAAAGATCTTGGAGCAGCTTATGGCTCCTCGACTAACAGCTCTGTTTCAACAACAAAATCTCTTTTCTCCCTGTCAATATGGCTTCGCCCCAGGTCATTCTTGCGAGGAGGCCTTGTCTGACATTGTCTGGCACATTATAAATTCTAAATCCAAGTTTGAACTAGCTATTATGGTCGACTTCGAGGGCGCCTTTGACACTGTCTGGTGGGACAGCGCCCTTGAACATCTCCGGTGTGCCAGATGCTCCTTTCATATGTACAAATTATTTCAAAACTATTTCTCTGACCGCTCAATAATTGTCAAGTCCAAATTCCTCCAAATCTCTAGGAAGGTTTTTCAAGGGTGCCCCCAAGGTTCAGTCCTGGGGCCCCTTATCTGGAACATTGTGCTTCAAGACTGGCTGGGCCACTCTCTCCAGAATTGCAAAATTTTTGCTTTCGCCGATGACCTGACAATTGTGGTCTCGGGCAGTTCTCGTGCAGTGTTGGAGGTGAATGCAAACCAGATTTTAACTGACCTTTCCACCTGGTCATCGGCTAACAAACTTAAAATTAATCCAGCGAAAACAAAAATGATGCTTTTTAAATTAGATCTGAGGCGGCTTCCCCAAGTCAAAATTTTTGGCAAGCGGCTTCCTATAGTCACTGAGGCAAAACTCCTTGGTGTCATTATTGACCATAAGCTTTCCTTCTATCCTCATCTGATTCACATAAGTACCAAAATCAAAAAGTTCACAGGGTCAATTATTCGAATTTCCAGAGGGGAGTGGAGTCTTTAACCTAAAATTAGGTTAAAACTGAATTCCATCCAGTGGAGCATTCTCCTCTCTGTTCTCCGAGTCTGTAGAACAGTTTCCACTGCTGCAGTGCAAGTTATTGTGGGGTCCCTCCCATTGGATCTATTGTCATCTATCGTGGCATCTGTTTTCGACACAAAAAACAAATACCTTTAGAATTACTTGGTATCCAGCTAAATTTAAATGAAGATCCTAAAAAAGAGAAATCCAGATGGTTTAACGAGCTAATTAGCATCTGGCAGACCAGATGGGACACCACCACACTTGGAGCGACGACAAGAAAATTCCTGCCTGATGTGACCTTCTTACTCTCTAAATCAGTTAAAACCTGGTGCTCTTTAACTATGCAAACTTCCTTTCTGAAAACAGGACATGGCTCTCTCAATCAAAAACTCTTTCAGTTTCGCTTGCATCACACCGATCTCTGCAGCTGCCGAGTATACAGAAGACTGGAGTCACCTGCTCTTTAACTGTGCAGTCTACGACGATCTTAGGGTGAAGCTCCGAACTGACGTTCCAGATCTCTCTCCGGGGAAAGAGGAAATGCTTCTGCATAATAAGAATCATCTCTCAGCTCTTCAGAACTTTGCCTCCGAGGTGTTTGCTTGCAGAAAAAGAATCAATGCCAGATTAGCGCATCAGAACAATCCACCAAATCCAACTGTGTAAGCGGGACAATAGTTTGCTTCTCTGATTTATTTTCTTCTATGGTTCATGTCTGCATGAATTGTCATTGCACTGATCCTAAAGGTCATCAGTTCCACATCTGAATTATTCTGGATACAAGAGTATTTATTGAAGACTACCCTTTTTTTTTTTTTTTTTTTCTCACCAGCGCCAGTTTGTGTTTTTTTTTTTTTTCTTTCTTTTACTATTAGTTTATTATTATTTTATTTTATTATTTTATTTATTTAGTATTTTTTTTTTTTTTTTTGATCGCAACGTGTCTCTTTTTTTTTTTTCTCGCTAATGATTTTTTTTTTTTTTTTTTTACCAGAACCACAGGTTGTGTTTACTTTATCATTATTATTATTATTTTTTTTTTTATTATATTATTATTTTTTTAAATTTCTTTATTATTATTATTTTATTTATTTTATTTTTTCTTTTCTCTCTCACTCCTTCCTTTTTCCTCTGGAATTGCCCCCCCCCCCCCGGAGGAATCTGGCCCACCTTTTGGCAACATCAGGTGGGTGGACGAGTACCCAGAATCATCTGTCCAGGTGACTAATGCTTCTGGGTAGCCAAGTGGCCAGAACACACACAATACACACAAATCTACATCACACACATATCTGGCCCATTTGTAGTGATACTATTCTTCACAGAGACACAGACGTTCTAGGTGCCGACCATTACACATACACATGTCCATGTGATTAGGAAATGGAAGCCATATGGAGTTGTGAACATTAAAATCAACAAGGAAAATTACCTCACTGTTAGGAAAGTTGCAATGAAGAAAGTCAAGTTTCAAAGAAAGGAAGTCAAAGACTTCTGAGTGATTAGTTGAGTTGGGAGAATGATACAGGCAACAGATGAATTTTACAGAATGGGGTAGAGAGATTTTAAGCCAGAGATGAGATCAAATACCACCTTTGAAGTGAAAGGAACCATATAATGAATGGTTAAGACAACATAGATGAGAGTGGTTGAATAAACTGATAATTGGGATTCTGTCAGAAAAAGTAAGTTGGTCTTGGTAGAAACTGTACAGCTACTCCCCGACTTACATAAAGGTTACATTCTGTGGAACTCTACGTAAGTTGAATTTTACGTAAGTGAATTTCCCTAAATGCTTATGCAGCAATCGCAACTATCCGCACTGAATTTAATTGAAAAATAATAATAAATTTTCAATGAACATGTAAATGGAATTATTTATTCAATTTCAATGATCAAATAAAAACCAACTCCATCTCTCAAGCAGAATGGAAGCAACACTATTCCAAACTATGGTATAACCCTGGCACTAGGGAATTGAAAGATGGATCTGTGGTAACCAAAGATGAAGAAAACATAACAATGGAAGAACTAGAGTTAATATTTCAAAAAACCGAAAAAGCCCAGGCATAGACAATTTGAATGTAGAACTATTTAAATATGGTGGCACCTTACTAAAAAAATGCACTACTAAAATTATTTAACATCATATGGCATAAGCAACAGATACCCAAAGATTGGGAAACAGGAATAGTAATAAATTTACACAAAAAAGGCTCTAGAAATAACCCTGACAATTACAGAGCGATAACACTATTATCAACTGCTTCAAAGCTATACTCTAATATACTAAAGAATAAAATTAATAAATACAGTGAACAATTCTTAGAAGAAGAACAATGTGGGTTCAGAAAAGGGAGAAACACAATAGATGCCATTTTCTCATTACAACAAATTTTGGAGAAAAGAAGTGAATTCAATCTACCAACATTTCTGCTGTTTATTGATTATGAAAAAGCATATGACAATGTAAACTGGGAAAAACTTTGGCAGATTCTACGTGAAGAAAATATCCCAACTCAACTCCGGAAAGCGATGCAAAGCCTATATAAAAACTGCATAAAATATTCTAATGACTATCAGACCCAATTAACACCAATAAAGGAGTAAAACAAGGATGTGGACTATCACCAAATTTATTTAATATCTACATCAATAAAATTATTAAAGAATGGAAACAAACAATTAACAACAGAATACAGTGAACAACAGCAGTAAAATCCAAACTATATATGCTGATGATCAAGTAATAATTGCAAAATCCAAAGATGAACTACAGATAGCAGCAAATGAACTGAATAAAATAGGTAAAAAGTAAGAGATGAAAATCTACACCTCAAAAACAAAATCAATGGGATTATATGGAAAAAACATAAAAAGAGTCAAAATTGTTATTGATGACAAAATAATAGAACAAATATCTGACTTCACCTATTTGGGAAATTTAATATCAAATGAAGGGAAAGACATCCACACTAAACTACAAAAATATAATAAAATGAATGGAATGATTAAACGCCACTTCGGAAAACAAATGACAACTGAAACAAAATTATGACTGCACAACATCACTTCAAAATCATTCCTCTTCTACAGCTGTGGGACTTGGGTCATAAATAAGAAATATGCACACAAACTGGAAGCAGCACAAATGAGATTTTTAAGACCATTATTAGGCTTTACAAGACTAGACCACCATAGAAATTTAGATACTGTGAGAAATTAAAAGTAGATAACATAGTAAATGACATACAATAGTGTCAGGAAAAATGGATCAGCCTCATAGAAAGAATGAACCCAGACCGGATCCCAAAATTAGCCTTTAACTACAAACCTACAGGCAAGAGAGATGTGGGTCGACCAAGACAATGATGGCGAGATCAAGACCACCTCCAAGAGCTACAACAGACAGGTCTTAAAAGACCTAAGCTGGACCAAGTTCATGATGATATTCAATTTTTTTATTTTGCACAGGAAAAATTACAAAAATGTGCTTCGAAATTTTCAATAAAAAGATTAAGACAAGTGGCAGTACAAACACCTCAGGGGCATTTGCTTCTGAATCAGATTTCCCATCCTTATTATTAATAGCTTTTCCATCTCCAATATAGCACCTGAACACTGTTTTGTCATCACTGTTGCTCCTTTAACATGTTCTTTTATATGTGCACTGTCCTTTAAAATAGAATTTAATGTTGAAGCATCAAGCCATAATTCTCATGCAATAGATAACATACTTTGTCCTGCTTCGTACTTACTCATTTTCACCTTCATTTCTAAATCACTTTTGTTTTGTTTCCTAGCACTGCCCCATTTGCACTTTCGTTTGGTCGCTTTCCCTTCATCATTGTAATAAGTAAATAGGAGTGGAGAGAAGATTCTGAAAATTTGTTCTTTATATGATTAGATATTTCAGTGAAGGGGAAACACATTTCACCATAATAACATAAAAACCCACACAATTCCAGTTATTGGTTTTATCACAAATACAATAAGATTGAGTTTACTACCTGTTTATAATAGATTGCACTAACAGAAAAACCCAATAAACCGGAAAGTACAAATTGTTTTTATTATTTTATGGTTGTGACCTCCAGAAATGTGCTTTAGAAAAATATTACAAAGGTGTTCAGAATTGATTCTTATAATGGAAAAGATGATAACGGTGAAAGTGTAGTGCAATTTCCATTATTAAAAATGACCTTTTAGAGAGATAAATAGCTTATTCACATTATGGTATTTTCACAATACCTCACAATACATTTATTCCTGTGGGATGCAAAATATGTTTCCATGATTTTTTTTTAAGATTGCACCAGCCGGCAAAAACTTGCACAAAGTCGAATTTGTGTAAGTCTAGTATTTTGTAAGTCGGGGAGTGCATGTATGTGGAAATGGACATCATTGAGATTGGAACTGAGACCACGTATATTTGTGAAATGAACAAGGAAGTTAATATTTAAATAAAATTAAAATTTAGATAAATAAAATTAATTTAAACTAGTGGATATTCCTACTGGTCTAAGTTACACCATATTTTGCATGGTACAGGTCGACCATCACTAATCCGGCAGTGTTGGAACCTCTGGGATGCCGGATTAGTGAGTTTGCCTTATCACTGGTGGTTATTTTAGCACATACATTTTACCCAACATTTTAACCTTAAGAAAAAAATTCCCCAGGGGCCAAAAAATAATTAGATTAGTAATTCTAAAATAAATATTGTAATGTCAGTGTTGTTGTTTTTTCACTTAAAATATATAAAAAAAAAATTCTTTTTTTTTATGTTGCATATATGTGGCCACATATGTTGGTTACTTTATTTCTTGAGAAGCGGTGTCTGGCACATACATGTAATGCTATTACGGCATGCATATGAAGGTCGTCTGTGATTAGTTATTGCATGCGCTGCATTAAAACTAATTGCGATAAAATACTCTCAAACGTCGCAATAAGTTTGTCAGTATTATTAGAGATTTTGTGAAAACAAGTTTGTTAGGGTGCTGTATTATCCATTATATTGTGTTGTGTTTTCCTGCAAATTTGTTGTAAAAAAAAAAAAAATTCTAAAAAGGAATGACTAAAAGAAAATTACTAAGATAAGAGGAACTGAGAGCAAGTTGCTGGAATTTACAATTAATCAGAGTTAAACTTCTCACAGACACACTGCTGTCGAGTTTTTTCAGAAGTTCAACTTTATCTGTTATAGACAATGTACAGTGTTTGGCTTTACACCACGAGAGGCACTTCCTTTATGCATTGGAACCATGGCTGGGGCTAAATGTGAGCAGGTTATAATAATAATAAATGCAGAGAAACAAGTGGGAATGGCTTGCCAGTGTTTACGATTTCACGCCAACAGCTGATGCTACAACCAACGCCACCAAAACAGTAGCGGCAGGTCGGGCGAACCCGGGAAATTTGAAATTATGTTTGCGGAAATTATGTCCGAATTAGGTGGAACCGGATTACCGGTGGCTGGATTAGTGATGGTCGACCTGTATTTCACTCTAGAATGATGTGTCCCTACTAACCATCCCAGAAGCGAGAATATAGTTTGTCCTTAATAAAAAGTTTGCATGAATTAATATACACATTTTTGTATTATTTATATTTAAATGTAAATTAATTCATGCATTGCCCTTGACATCACAAACAGATGCATTCCAAATATCACTTCAAGTGATATTTGGAATGCATTTGTTTGTGATGTTTAAAGTTAAAAAAACGTTATTCCAGATACACTCTGCAAATTAAATGTAATTCTGTTTTTTTTCTTTCTGTTTCTTTTTTTTTTCTTTCTTTTTTACGACAGTTCCTTACTGTATCAATATGCATATTATTGAATTTCCAAACATGGAATATTGTCCTTTCCATTATAATGAGAATAAGTAAGTTAAACTAAATATAGAAATATGTTTAAAGTAAATTATCCAATTTTAAATTCAATTTTTTTCTTTAAATTTTATAAATGAATTATTTTGATTTGCCTTTCTTAGGTGACTTGATGAAAGAAGATAGTGTTTTAGCTTGGTTGACTGATATTGAATCAATGGAATTGCCTGATGCAATTGAAGAAGTGAATGCCAAAGTATTGCAAAATATAATTGATGAAACAGAATATGTGGCAGTTCTGTTTTGTAAGTCATTTAGTATTTTATCATTTGAGAAAATGTATTATCAGAAAAGTTATGATCTGGAGTACTTAGAGTACTATCTTAATTTACAGAAAGTTATAATTTAGATTTAACCTAAATTAGGTTTTTAATGACATTAAAACATTAACTTCATTTAAACAAATGATAAATGAGATAGTCTTTTATAAAAGAAATATATCAAGCACAAATTATTATAAATAAATATATCTTTTAAAAGAAAAGGTTTGCACAATAAAAAGGACTCAGTTTGCAAGCTGCTAAACATGATGGTTGTGTTCATGGAACACAACCATCATATTTTGAGAATAAAAAAATAGAAAAAATTGATTATGGATAGAATGAATATATACAATTAGAAAATGTACCCACTATATACGTGAGACCCCCAGAAAGGAATTAATTGGTGATGGTTCTAATAGTAAGATCAACTACTGTTTCTGTAGCCAGACAAAAGGAAAGGATTCCCTTTAGATCACACACCAAAACGTGGACTGAGTCCAAGCATGTTATAATCATTGTGCCATCCCAGTAAATAAAGGCAAATAAATAAAAAAAAAAACATAAACAAGAGATCAGTTTAATCTGCAGATTCAGTAAATACCCAGAGTTCAGAACAAATACAAAAAGTCTGAATTCCTTGGCTGGTTAAATACTAGCACATGTACAAGTGGGTATGTTGTGACTTCCAAATAAATTTTGGAACAGAAACTAAATAACCTTGTTAAAATCATAATTTTATTCTTAAACATGGTGGTATTTTGTTCGTAAACATGGTGGTAAACCTGGCCGGTCCAACTTTTTTGACATTCATATCCTCAAACCAGTGTGTCACAATGCAAGCAGTATGACATGGAGCATTATCCTGCTCATACAGGCATGGACCTTCTATGACGTGCTACTGCAATGTAGGTGACACATTATTGTCCAGGATTCTAGTAGCCCTCAAAATTCATGGTTTTGAATGCTATCTGGACAACTAATGTTCCCAGTCCAAACCATGAAAAACAGCTGATCATGCTGTCTTTGCCAAACATCATTGTTGGGACGATACAGTCCAGCAGCTAGCTTTCTGTGGTATCTGCCACACCTAAGCATTACCATCAGACTGGTAGACTGTGTGGTGACTTATCACTCAAAAACACAGCTTTCTGTTGGTTTACAGTCCAAGAAAGGTGGGCCTTACACCAAGCTAGATAGCATCTGGCATTAGTTCAGACAATTAGTGGCTTGTGGACAGCTGTATGACTAGGGCTACAGGTATAATTTATGAAACCGGGATACAGGTATTCCAAAAAAAAAAACATTTTTCGCAATAAATTTTGATGACAATTAGGTGCAATAAAGTAAGGAAAGGACAAGTAATTACTTGAATTCATTTTAAATCAAACTTTTATTACAATAATAATTTAGAATAACTGTATGTTGAATTATTAAACATACAGTTATTCTAAAAACAAAAAAATAAGCATCCACGCTACCTGTCCGAATAAGTGAGCTCTCAAGAAACTCAATAGTGTTATCGTTTAAACTGGATCTAATTTTAGCAGCAGAAAACGTCCTCTTGGATTCTGTGCTGGTTGGTGTTTTGTACTGAGATAGTTGTAGATGAGTTGCAGTTTAATCCCTCCTTATTCCTTCATCTTTAAAAAATCTTATTTCCTTTTTATCAAAAATAAAAAAATATTTCCTTTTTGACTTTTTATGGCACTATATCCATATTAACAAAAGAGAGGGATTGACAGTTAAGCTTGGTGAGGAAACCAAATCTAAGTTATGGGGAGGTTATTTATTTATTTATTAATTTTTATTTCACTGTACCTTGGTATCGCCGTCAGTGGCCATTGTTGTGATTTTTGTACAGCAGCTCCCCTCAAGCACTAAGCTCCACAAGCTACCTGACTGCATTAAAAAATTAGAATTTCCAGAAGTGAGGGATGTTCCTCCCCATACACACGAGTATATATATTGTATGTGGGCTGTCAGTTTCTCAAGAGCAATGACACAAATATAAAACAAAAATCATTTATCATACAAATCTACTTACAATACATAATTGGTGTTTATTTACATCTAATTTATTCATTTTTAATCTGTTAAAAATTTAATCTGTTAGTACATGCTATCATTTCCATAAAATTTCTCTCAATTAACAATCTCAACTCTCTCTACAGCTTCAAACACTAAACTAATTCAATCTTAATCACTTCCTCATATTTCTCTTAATCACTAATATTAATTCTCTTCACAACAGCAATCCATAAGTTACTAACTTAATGCTAACAATTCCATGTAATCTCTCTTAATTTAGCAATATCAATTTTCTTTACAACTTCAACCAATAAACCAACTCAGTACTAAACATTTTGTTATTTCTCGTGTTTGTTCAACTTCAACCTTATCTCCCACTTTATCTATGTACCATTTCCAAAACAACACAGTTCACGGTGGGATTCCTTTGTGCGGGTTCCTTCCACGGAATGCAGTGATGTCTCTCTCTCTCTCTCTCTCTCTCTCTTCTTAGTTGAACTCTGCATCTCTGCAATATAGCTCTTCCAGTACTGTCTTATTTCAAGAACAGTTCTCTGTTAATACTGAAGGAAATTACCACAGCAGTAGTAGAAGCCAGGGCACTGTCTGACTGACTTGTTATTCAACTTCCGGATTAACTTCTAGCACAGGAACAAGCCCAGCGGAACTCTTCACTGTATACCTGGACACTTCCAGAACTGAACTCAGAACTACCACTGGAAGATGGCGCCTCCGTAGCCAGGTGGGCAGGAGCGGCAGTGCGTGGCACGCGCGCTTCTTGATTAGACCGGGGTTCGAGCCCATGACCACCAAATACAGAGGATGCGGAAAGGTCAGGGAATGACCACCGCATATCCCCGGAGCAATATGGCCTTAGTTGCTAATGCTCCTAAAAACCAAACAACCACCACTGGAAGTCTGCAACCCTTCCGAACAACAACCACAAACCCCCTCTTTTGGTGTGAGCACCTTATTTCTTTCCCATTTATTTATTTATTGAATTGATTGCAAGTTACAATTGCCCCTTGTATTACTTTTTTATATGCAAGCTTATGTGCAAACCCCAGAGGAGTTTGCACGCATTTATGTATCTCCCCCTATCTAATTTAAACCCGACACAATCACTGTGTTATTCTTTAAACTCACTCTTCTTCTTCCTTTGAAAAACAGAATATTTTTCCTACACAACGAAACGTTTTCATCTTTTACCTCTAGATCACCTGCTCACAATACCTTTGAACTGCTCCATACCCCGACACCCTTTCCCAAAATGCATTAAGTGTCGCATCCTCAAATAGCGGTGTAATAGAGGGATTAAATTATTGTTCAGAAGCTTTTAATTTTAACCCTTTTGCATCTGCCATACCATTTTTCACCATATTTCTTAATTGCATTACTAGGCCTACTGCCACTAATGGAAATATTTCTGTAATGATGTTTTCATTATTCCTTAAGTGCTTTACTTCCACATACACTATACTCACTAAGAGAAATATATTTGTAAGATTTTGTCTTGCAGTTTCATGACGTTTTCAAGTTTCCGTTGCATTTGTACTGTGTATAACAATCCCTCGTTTGCAAATTCAGCAGTATTAATGATTTATTGTTGTCTGCTTTATGTGAATAAATCATGGATAATTATTTTTTAAATTAGTACCAAAAAACTGGTGTTTTTGTATCAATACCGTGGCTGGGATCCCAGAATCTCGGTATTGTAAGCCCTATGTATGACTGTATGATCGCCCATGCTGGTTGGAAAAATCAATTCCCCTGACTTCTGGGATATATGCCAGTGGCATGTTCCACTTCCGTCCTTACGAGCCACCCCTCTTCTTCAGCTACAACGGAACAGGCTGAAGATCAGTGACAGATTCCTACCTGGACAAGTACTTCCGATAGTACAAGCCCTGCTAATGATCGGAGTTGACCTGCAGAAATTCGCTTCCGATCGCAATTACAGGCGCTCGTTGGCCGAACTTGTTCCCCTTTTGTTTGGCCCCTGATGTCGACTCATACTGATATCTCCACCTGCTATCTCCTATGAGGCGCATAACGGCACGTCGCAGGCAAATCGACGAACTGTCTTCACAAGAAAATGCAATACCGAACAATAATTTGGCACTGTGAAATATTCTGACTTGTGTGAATATGCTTAAATATGTGCTTTGTACATATGAACGTGTACATACCTTGGTGTACTGTCTGCTTCACATCTATGTACATACTCATATCTATTGAATGGTTAATGCTACGTTTTTAATTGTTATGTAATCTTTTATACTGCACAAATTTTTATACTGTACATATTTTTATATTACCCTATATCATTGTCAAGCCCCTGGCCTCCTGGCTGTGGCGGGCACATTATTGTATCTTTACTGTACAATAAAGATTTTCTTCGTCATGTAGTGACTTGCACACTGTAGTGGTGGTAACACATGTCCCAGTTATCTCACTGAGGGCTTGTGAGTGTGCGTACGGCAATGACATGAATCTGCATTCTGAGCAGACAATTAGTGGAGGACTGTCCTATCATATTCTGTCAGCTTTGAAGTTTTTCTAGATCATTTTTTGACGGTTTCAGCACCAGTTATGTTATGTTGCTCTACCTAGGGGATCATGCTTATGTGGCATCCTGCTCTGGAAGTTGCTTAATTCTGTTGATCACAGCATTTTGTGTTCACAATCCTACTACTATCTTCTTGAAGACCTACAAGCATATTTACAGTTGTCTAGCACATGGTCTTGGGTAGGACATGAACTATTAATGAAGGAGTGTCTGGGTATTAATGGTAGGGCAGTGTATATAAAGGATGTTTTGTAATGTATTGGTGAAAAATTAGGAGAATGTTTAGAGGTTCAAGTACATTAAAGTTTCACTTAACATTCAGCCTGTTTTTGTCAACTTAAAAGTTTACATTACAACTAAATTCAGTTTTCAAAATGATCGTTTGTTACTGTATGCTTGTTGCCAGGTGTTGCTCCCTTAAACCTCCCCACTACATGCATATTTGTTTTTGCTGCCACTAATAGCTTCCTTTATGTCTGTCAACATCGGTCTTGTTTCTGCCTTACTGTTATAGTACCTTAGACTAAGGAGGAAATTAATGGGAAACTTACCAAGGTCAACTTGGGTGACTGAGCTGGCCGTGCAATTATTTCCCCTGTCTCTGTCCATTTTCCTTTATGATTTTTGTTCAAGAATTGCACAATCTCTCTGCCAAAATATGGAGATGCTCCATCATGTTTTATCCACATTCATCCTTGTGTTGCATGAGGTACACTCTCTGAATACAATGGCAATTAATTTTCCAGAAAATTCTTGTATTATACAACTGATCAGTGCCTCTTGATAAAATGTGGTCCAAGTAGGTTGAATTAAAACTATACATAACAATCCACCCAATACATTTTTCAAAAATTATGTTTTGCTACATGTGGATTTTCTTGTGCCCAGAAGTGAGAATTTCTTGCATTGTAAATACCATCATTGGTAAATTGAGCTTCGTTTACGAACAGCATATCACAGAAAATTTGTACCCATGCTCCTTTCTGAATGTACAAGATGTGATATCCCAGAAAGAGGTTTGTGCTCTTTGGGGGTAACATAGATAAAACCCATCACTGTTCAAAATCCTCCACACCTTTGACAGTGCAGAACCATTCATCATGGAAATTCTGCACACTTGTACATGGATTTTGCTGACTGTAATCCAGACATTTTCTCCAGACCATTTTGTTCACATTTTGCATTTGTTCATGGGAAGGAACTGGTCCCCTGCAAAGTTTTGTTTAATTATGTAAATGTTTGCTGAAACATGTTGCATTACGGAATTCTACGATGTGGATATCATCACTGGTTTTTCGTTACAGTAGTTCTACCATTTTCATTTTAGAAACTGTATGCAAGATGCATATCAGCATAGTCTTAGTTTGTGAATGTTTTCTGGATTATAAATAACTCTAGAAAACAACACCACCACCATACCACCCAAGATGCACAAGCAGACTAAGAGTCGCATAGTAGTCAGCTCACTGTTATACTAACACTTAACTTGATAATGGTAAATGATTTATAGGACATTTCAAATCTAAATATCCAAATCCAGAAATCAAACTTGCTCTAGAAATTTGGCAAGTACATTGCAGAACATCCTGTATATTAGCATTAATAGAGGCATACGATGCAAGAAAGCAAGCTTATGCAGCATCAGCACAACAAAAGATGGAAGTCTGTTCCACCAATCAACTACCCCCTGGCTAAAGGCAAATTTCCGCACATTTCTCCTACAACTGTCTTTCCTCAATTTGAATTTATGCCCTCTAAGGTGATTATTCTGAGCAAGAGGAAGAATCCCATCAGCATTGAGCATGCTCAAACCATTCAAGGCTTTATACACCTCAATCAGATCACCTTGCAGGTGCCTAGTCTCCAGACACTGTAATCTGCAAAACTTAAGCTTTGCTTCATAGGAGCAACTCCCTCGTTCCATTCACTAATCTTGTTGCCCTTCTTTCCAACAGCTGTACATCCTTTTTAAAATTCGTTCCAACAGCTGTACATCCTTTTTAAAATAAGGCCTTCAGACCTGTATACAGTACTCAATGTGTGGCCTGACCATTGCCTTATACAAGGGGATAATCACCTCCTTATCCCTGCTAGAAAAATTCCTGTATATCATTGACAAGACACCATGAGCTACTCTTGCAGACCGTCTACACTGCTCAGAAAACTTCATATCTGCCTGCAAAATTACCCCCTGGTCCTTTTCATTCTCTACCACTGTCAGTGTAGTACCACAGAGTTGATACGTTACTCTGGGGTTACTGCTTCCCTTATGTAGTACTTTACATTTGTCAATGTTAAACTTCATTTGCCACCTCTGAGTCCATCTGCTCAACTTTTCTAGATCCTGTTTGTTGTTTGTTATTTGGTTTTTAAGAGCATTAGCAACTAAGGCCATATTGCTCCAGGGATATGTGGTGGTAATTCCCTGACCTTTCCTCATCCTCCGTATTTGGTAGTCACAGGCTCGAACCCCGGTCTGATCAAGAAGCGCGTGTGCTATGCACTGCTGCTTCTGCCCACTTGGCTATGGAGGTGCCCCCTCTAGATCCTGTTGCAGTAGCATACTATTATTACTGTCATTACCAACCTTTGTATTGTCTGCGAACTTGGACATTAACCCTGATACTTTCATCAATATCATTGATAAATACAGAAAACAACACATGAGTTGTAAGATTACTTGTGCTTACACTTCACATGTACACTGAACTGGCTTTGTATATGCAACACTTCCTCGTGTAGACTGGTCAGTGATGCTGCTGAAGGTTTTGGAAAGTCAGGAACAGTTGATATAAGAGTGTAGTTTGCACACATGGTGATCACATCTTCAGTGTCTGTAAGGAAGAATAGGTCAGTGTCAAGATCTTTCTGACTTTGCATGCATAATGGTTGTGAAGGCAAGATGTGCAGGTGCCAGTATCTCAACAAGAGCCAATGTGATTAAGTGCTCCGATTCTGTGGTGACACAAGTCTAATATGACTGGCTTAGCAACAGTTGAAAAACCAGCAAAAGGACACGTGGGATAGCCACGCATAGTCAACACCTGTGATGATCATTGTGGGTCTCATCTCATAACATAGCAGTAATGCAGCAAAGTGGCCCAGCTAACCACCCAGTACAACATAGGAATAGCAAGTCCAATATTCACATAGACTGTGCGCCAAACATTAGCTTGTATTGGCTATGGCATTTCATGGCTATCATGGGTACTTGTGCTCACTGTGAGAACCAAGAAACTGCAACTTGCATTGGCATGTCAGTACAAAGACCAGACCACCAATGTGTGGAAATCTGTCACCTGGTCTGATGAATCTTGTTTGCAACTCTGTCATGCTGATGGGTATATCTGCATTTGACGAAAGCAGTATGAGGCCATGGCACCAATGCACTCACTGTTGTTGTTTAGCAGGCTGGAGGTGGTGATATTATGCTTTGGGGACTGTTTTCATGCCATACCATGAGTCTTCTGATCACCGTTAATCAGCAGCATGATGGGAATGTATCTTTCTATTGTCGCTAACCAAGTACACCCAGGACAGTATATCCAGGCAACTCCGGCATCTATCAACAAGTCAACATGCCATGCAGTAAGGATCAACAGATTGCTAACTGGTTTCAGGAACATGACAGTGAATTCTGCATCTCTCCATGGCTGTTCAATTCATCTGATCTCAACCCATTTGAGCATGTTTGGGACCTACAGGAAAAAGATGTAGTAGTAGTGGCATGTGATGCAAGAAAGCAAGTTCATGAGCTTATGCAGCATCAGCCAAAAAAGGAAAAAAAAAAAAAAATCACACCGTTCCCTCCAAATGCCTGTCAAGTTCCTCCTTAAATTTATTCAAGCTATCAACTTCCACAACGACAGATGGAAGTTTGTTCCAGCAATTAACCACCCGCTGGCTAAAGGCAAATTTCCACACATCTATTCTACATCTGTCCTTTCTTAATTTGAATTTATGCCCCCTTAGGTTTGTAATCTGAACAAGTGGAAGGATCCTATCAGAATTCAGCGTGCTCAACCCATTCAAGGACTTATATACCTCAATCAGATCACCGCGCAGGTGCCTAGTCTCCAGCCACTGCAATTTGCAGAACTTAAGCCTCTCTTGGTAAGAGGATCCCTTCATTCCCCTCACCAATCTTGTTGCCCTTCTCTGTACACGCTCAAGTAAATCTACATCCTTCCTAAAATGAGGCCTCCAGACCTGTACGCAGTACTCAAGGCATGGCCTGACCATTGCCTTATACAGAGGGACAATCACCTCTTTCTCCCTGCTAGCAAAATTCCTATATATCATTGACAAAACCCCATGACCTGCACTGGCAGCCTGTCTGCATTTCTCAGAAAACTTCATATCTGACTGCACAATTACACCCAGGTCTTTTTCATTTTCTACCACCTTAAGCGTAGTACCACACAGTTGGTATGTTTCTCTGGGTTTACTTCTACCCATATGCAGTACTTTGCATTTGTCAAGGTTAAACTTCAGTTGCCACTTCTTAGCCCATCTGCCCAAATTATCTAGATCCTGTTGCAGTAGCACACTGCCATTACTGTCATTAACAACCCTGCCAATCTTTGTATCATCTGCAAACTTCGACATTAAGCCTGATATACCTTCATCAATATCATTGATAAATATACAAAACAACAGTGGACCTAACACCGAACCCTCTGGGACACCACTAATAACATTAGTCCACGAAGAGCAGCACCCATTGATTACCACCATCTGTCTTCTCCCACTTAACCATCCTTTTATCCATTGTAGCAACTTGCCCTTAATACCATTCTGCTCCAATTTGTACAATAGTCTTCCATGCGCAACAGTGTCAAAAGCTTTCCTGAAATCCAAATATATGATATCAATGATGTTCGATGATATGACTATCTACGTGACAATGTGCAGACATTACTGGATATATTGTACAAGGATAGCACTACCACAATACTCCGCAACACCTTGTGGAGGCCATGTCAAGACATGTACAGGCTGTATTATGGCAAAAAGAAGCTTTGTTAGTTTGTTATTTGGTTTTTAAGAGCATTAGCAACTAAGGCCATATTGCTCCGGGATATGCGGTGGTCATTCCCTGACCTTTCCGCATCCTCCGTATTTGGTGGTGACGGGCTCGAACCCTGGTCTAATCAAGAAGCGTGTGCTATGCACTGCTGCTGCTTTCCACCTGGCTACGGAGGTGCCTCAAAAAGAAGCTGCACGAGGTATTATGTAGATGTTACTAATGGAAAGCCAACTTAGTGTGTATGAAGTGTAAGTACTGTAATGTAACATATCTCAACACATATTCCTGTGTTGAGTAAATATCAATGAAAAGCAACAAAAAAATACAGAGACTGTTCTTCAGTAGTTTCCTGACTCAACACAATGGAATATGCCTGAATGGGAAGTTAGTTTTATTATATTTGATTTGAAAGTAGTCAGCAAAGATTGAAGTTATTACAAGACAATTCCTTCCATCTATAATGTGAGGGTAGACAGGATTGTCTGACATGAGATGATTATTTTTTTTTTTCTCATCATCATGGCACGTACTGGACATACCTAAAGTTGAAAGCTTGTTAATTAATAACTGGGTTTTTTTTGTAATGTGCACAGTATCAAGATTTATGACTGTTTGCACTATAATCTGTGACACTGTAAAAATGTCTGTACCATAATGTGCAATACATTGTAGATATGCATAAACTTAGATTTAAAGGCAGTGCTCAATACTATGGTAGTATTGAGCACTGCCTTATATGGTAGTATTTGTAAGGCATAGAATTTCTTCTGTTTGCTGTAGCACAGACTGAAAAACTTGCGCCATTACTCATATTACGCAGCAGAATGTCATTACAAAGTTGAAACTGAAACTTCTACAATTCAACAGACTTGCAGCTGTGGATTACTTATATTATCTCTCTTGTAAAAAGTATATGATCAATAAAAATGTTGCCTCCACTAACTTCTAAATTGTAAATGAAATGCTAACTTAATTGCTTAAATTTCTATGAAATAATCTCCAAGTAAACTGAAACGCTTGTACAACCAGCATTAGGGTTCCTCGAGGAATTGTTGAAAACAATTTTGATTTCTACATAATGAAATAATCTCTATTCTATGAAATAATCTCCAAGTAAACTGAAACACTTGTATAACCAGCATTAGGGTTCCTCGAGGAATTGTTGAAAACAATTTTAATTTCTACATAATGAGCATGTAGAAACAGTTGAAAGATACATTATACCTCTCACATGACAATTTCTGACAAACTATATTTGTATTAAAATATAACTTTTTTTTTTTTTTGAATATCACTAGAGATTTGTAACATAGCTGACTATCAGCAAATCTCTCATTGTTAGAAAACTAATTTCTCTGGCTCACACAATATAGAACTGCAAATAGGGAGAAAGTATTACTATGGGTAATAACCTGATAGGCCAACGTACATGAACACCCTCCAAAGTATCCAGATGCATATCAATTTCACATCGACATCATGGCTGCTTGCTTCAATAGAGTTGACTTGGCACATTATAGCCTTAGATGCTAATGCGCCATAAAACCCTAAAACAAACAAACAAACAAGCTTCAATAGAGTGCCAACTTATGTTTTTTTTTTTATTTATATTTCAACCCTTACTGAGTTTTTTCTAAGCTCCAAAACTAGAAGTTAGTAAACATGATATAAATATTGAAATAATTTACAATAATCAAGTGAAAAATGCAGAGAGCTAGAAATAAAAAAATAAAGAAAACAGACTTGATAAAACTGTCTAGTTAAAAAAAAAATTTTTTTTTTTTTGCTTACTTAAAAACTTAAGCAAATGCTTATTAAACATTTTAAAATTTACAGACAGATTGAGGTTCAATTAATTTGCAAGGCTCATTGCTCTGATAAATAATTGGTAGATTTAATTATTTGTTTTAGATTTGTATAAGTAAGGACAGTTCAACCTTAATATGTACAGTGCCTGGTTATACCACAGTTTTAAATATAATGTAAGTTCACACTTGTATTGTGTCCCCCAAGATGAACATAAAATAATGAAGCCTATAGCAAACGTTAAATTTCCCAACAGACACTAGTAGAAGGAAACTTCTCTTCACAGAGAGGAACCAGCTGCTGTAATGGTTTCGAAAGTGGGGACTACTGAGCTGTTGTATTCTATTCTTTTATGAATAAGAGTAGCTATCCATGATTAATTATAGATGTTCAGCTTCTCTCCATCTCACTTCAATTAACAATTCAATAAAACAGAAAAAAGTAGTTAATTTTTTAATTGCACATGGGACAATTGCAAAACTAAATTTTTAGCAACTTTTTTTCAATAACTGGTCCTTTACTCTCAGAGGAGACCAGTTATTGTATTTGTTAGTTTCAGTATATTCAGTTATAAATTTTTGTAAATAACAGCATCAAGAATGAAATGAAATTGCTCTCCTTAATTATACTGAAGTATTGTAAAATTCACTTGTGTTGTTCAAACCCAAAGTAGTACATCCTTGTAGGGGGAAGTCTCTGATCCAGAATGTAATCCAGCTGTATTGCACTATTTTTTTTTTTTTTTTTTATGGAAAATGATTTCCTTAGATAGTAAGAGTATTTGCCATATAGTGCAAGGAAGCCAGAGGCTTTTGCTGCACTGGCCAAAAAAAAACCAAAAAAAAACCAAAAAAAAAAAAAAACAAAAAAAAAAAAACCCACCAAGTAGATAAGAATATACAAATTATATACTTCCCACTTCATACAGGTATCCTATCCAGTTGATGAGTTTGAAAATAAATGGAAGTGGTATGTCGTATTCCAAACTTCTTCCAACAGATGGTGGTACAGAGATTATCCAGTAGGTTGCCAGACATTGCAAGTAACAACCAGTTTTCTTGTTATTGTGCCACAATGGTAGAATTATGCATAATTCATGCATAGGTTATAATTGGAAATTATTCTTATGCTAGCTTTATTAAAACTGAAAAAAAAAATAATAATTAATAAACACAGATAAGTGTGAATTAAAAATAAAATAAATTTCAGTTATTATGTATTCTGATTATCTGTGCTTCCCACCAGGATAATCAGAAGTCTACCATAGTATATTTAGAACAGTGTTCTTATGAAAAAAATAAATAAAGAACATAAATAAAAGCAATTAGACTTTTCATAAGTTTTCATTATGCTGTAGGTCACCCATTGACTATGGAGAATAATCAATTTTTTGCAGAAAGGAAGTGCATTCTGAAATTGTATTTGAAGCATGAAAACATTAAAAGGGTTTAGTGTGTGCATGAAAACATTGCTATGGAATGAAAGCATCAATGCATCTAAGAATAATTTTGCTACTGTCATAAGTTTGAAGACTGTAGAGCTGTTCACATTCTTAATAAGGAAAGCTGTGGAAGGAAAAGAACATCAAGAATTGATGTTTTTTTTTCCTTTCACAAAATCATTTAAGCTATTAGAAGTGAGTTCCAGACTTCACTGCCCAACCAATTACTAGTGAAGTCACCAGGACAACATTCTTGAGAACTGTGTTTGAGTCAATGGAATATTATGAGAATCTTAAAGGACATAAAACTCAAACCATTCATGCTTTGACTATTGTTGCACTTCAGGAAGGCAATCCTGATCAATAAGCATAAATTTTTTTACTAGTGGTGATGTCAGAACAACACTGAAGCTGGCAATGTTCAGGATGTAATCAATATGGTCAAATAAAGTGACATTCAAATTAAATTGTCACTAGAATCATCATAGGCATTTTTCCTGGGCCAGTGACATTCCTCACCTTACTCTACAGATAGATGTTAACTCATCATAGGTCAGTGCATGGATGGGACTCTCCTCTCATGAAATATTTAGACCTTATAGATGATATTGTTACTGAGTGGAATTATCTCAGATTGTTAGTGAATGATGCAATTCCCCCAATAAAAAGCATTTTTCTTGATACGTTAGAGAACTTTACTTTCGACAGGATGGTTCACCATCACATTTTCACTCTGTCCATGCCTAACTAGATAGCGAATTTCCCAAATGATGGATAAATTGCAGGAGGAATGCTTTTGAATGGTCCTAAGGTCTCCAGACCTCACTGCCCTAGACATTTTGTATGGGGATACCTGAAAGATAAGTTGTACACTCACAGGTCATAAACATTGCAAAATTTGGGTGTTTGGGTGATAATATAACTGTGAGCAGGCACAATTACAGCTGGTATGTGCACCACTGGGGTTGGACTGTTGAGAAACGATGTTGCTCATGTATGCATGTTGGTGGCAGACAGTTTAACATCTGATGTAACTTCTGTAATTTAGTATACTAGATACATATGGATGATTCTAGTATACTAAATACATTTTGGTACATGTTTGCTCCAACTTTGTGATGAAACTTATCCAGGTGTTTTATACATAATTTGATTCAACCTGTATAAATAAATCAATTTTATTGCAATACAGCTGTTACTGTATGTCTATAGAGCCAGTGCTATGCATACATTATCACCAATATACATATTAGAATTGTGTGTGTGTGTGTCACTTTTCTGAGCAAAATTTTTTATGTAATTTTTTTTTTTTTTTTCTGTGTAAATGGAAATACTGACAACGAAAACCATTTTACAGAAAGATAATGAAATTGCACGAATTTGCTACCATTGATTTTTTTAAAGTTCTACATATAGATCAGTTGAAGTTAGAACTCTTTTTAAAGGCTCAGTGCGTAACTGGCAAACCCAAGGGAAGTCTTAACATCTCTGTTGAGTAAATATTAGAAATGTGGTGTACACTTTCTTTATTGTAGTTGAGTCATAGCTGATAACATAATGTTTCTGTTATGAATTCTTTATCTTTTGTGAATGGTATGTGTGATCCATCCTCTCTACTAACACCTTTATTAATAACGTAACATTTTTTAATTTAATAGTTTGAAATTCTTTTGAGATCATATTTTGTTTCCTGTATTTTTTCATATAACACCACTCTGCATGATTTTTGATGTTTGTAAACTAATAGCTGTTTTTAACTCAGTTTTTATGCTGATTTCAGAAATGTTATTTGTCTTTTTCTATCATGTACCATTTTTTTTTCACAAATCTCTTAAGTTGATGTCATGTTCTATTATTGAATGTATTAAGTTAGGAGTAAATGCTGGGAATTTGTAAACTAAATCTTCACATGTTGGCAACACTGCCTTCAGTCATTTGTTTCTTGACCTTGAGAGCTCCATTGCAGCAGTGTTTATCAATGTGAGCTCATTTTATTTTTGAGGTTATGTCAGAATTCTTGAAAAGTGAGTAAAATGTTTCATGCAAGTGTTTGAACAATCTGAGCTTCTTTTGTTATATTTGTGGAAGATTAGTCCTCAAGCAAAGACAGGATATTACGTAATTTTTAAAAAATGTGTATTGTTTTTTTTTTTTTTTTTTTTCTTGGTAGTTGTTGGCGCATTGGCTTCTGTGGCCATAATGCACCTCCCAAGGTTTTTGCAGTACTTTGATCCAAGCCCGAGGTGGGATTTGAACCCGCGACCTTTGGGTTGCCAGGCAGGCACTTTACCCACCCGGCTAGCCCGGTCGGCATGTGTATTGTGCTTATTTTGGAATGAAACTTTGGTGACCAAGATAAGCAACGGGCTCCACATAAAGTTTGCTGAGCCTGCATTGAGATTGTGGAAAAATGTTAAAAAGGAGGCCATGCCATTTGCAATTCCCATGATTTAGTAGTAGCCTACAAACCACTGTGATGACTGTTACTTTTGCTTACTTAATGCAGAGGGATACAATGCAAAGAGTAAGAAGGACATTATGTATCCTAATATTCTATCTACCATTAGACCAGTCCCACATGGAAATAACTGCAGATTCCATGCCCGCCACTTATATTGGAGACAATAGCAGCAGAGTGCTGAAAGTGAAGCTTCTGAAGAGATGAAATTGATGTCTACATGTCTGGAGACATTGAGTCCAACCCTCAACTATTTTCTGTGAAAACAATTGAGGGCTGGGCTCAATGTCTTCAGGTGTGTAGATCTAGTAAGAGATTTTACCAAACGAATCTGCAGAATTCCTTGGTTGTAGACTTAAGTCAAAAAATCTTCTAGTACATGCAATGTTTTTCTCACAGTAAGGACACAGAGAATGAGAACTAGAACTAGTCCACTACTTTTCTGAGGATGATTATGATTCTGTGGTTTTTTGCACTAAAATAAATGCCTTAATGAACTATTTAGGAATTAGTTACAGTCATACACAGTGAAGACTTTTTATTGACTCATCAAAAAGAAGTCCCCAAGATGCATTGCTCCACAATAGAAATAAATATGGGTCAATTCCAGTAGCTCACTTGAAAGAAACATATGAGAACTTGAAGTTGTTGACAAATATTAAGTAGGAAGAACATGGTTGCTAGGTCTATGCTGACTTTAAAGTGATAGACATGTTACTTAGACAGCATTCCGGCTACACAAAAATGCCTACTTTGTTGTGTGAGTGGGACAGGCGGGCAAGGAGTAAGCATGGGATGTCAAGGTCTGGTTAGAGAGGTGCAGTTTTTTGCCTGGATCAAAGAATGTAGTTGATAAACTACTGGTAGACCCAAAACTGTCCTCCTTCCACCCTTGCACATCAAACTGCATTTAATGAAGCAGTTTGTGAAAGCTTTACTTCAGGAAGGTTCCTGCTTCAACTACCTTTTTGCTCAATTCCCATCAATCACTCAAGAGAAGCTAAAACAAGGTATTTTTGTTGGACTTCAAATTTGCAAACTGATGAGGGACTAAGATTTTGAGGGAATCAGAATAAAAGAGAAAAACAGGCATGGGTTAGCTTGAAGTCTGTTGTTGAGAACTTCTTAGGGAACAACAAGGATCCAGACTACAATAATATAGTTGAAAATATGTTGGCAAACTTCAAGAGGCTGGGCTGCAACCTGAGTGTCAAGGTACAATTTTTATGCTCCCACATAGAATACTTCCCAGAAAATCTAGGAGGTGTTAGTGAAGAACAGGGTGAGAGGTTTCACCAGGACATTAAAGACCGGGAGGTGAAATGTCAACACAATAGCTGACTATTGCTGGATGCTGAAGAGAGAGAGAGAGATTCTAGAACGATCTGCAAGAAAATCAAAGAAATCAAAATTTGACCCATCGTAGATCAGTTTTTAAAATGAGAGGTGAGTGTTTAGTGGACTTTTTACTTACACTCCCCTTTTTAATAGTGTTTTCAACATGTATTTATATATAAGAGTCTGGTAAAAGTAGCATTTTGTTATAATTTTAGTGCATAAATTCTGCCAAAATTAATAAAAATTTGTGAAAAATCAAATTTTCTTTTGTGTTTTTTAAAGAATGATAATGTGATGGAAACAAACAAGTCATTTTTCAAATCAGCATTAGAAAATGAGAAAATAACTGAATTTTTTTTAAAAATGCAGAGTAGTGTAATCAATATTTATATTACTTTGATGTATATGAAAATTAAACTGAGAAATATTTGCCTAATAATATAAATATTGAAAATTTTTATCTTATATTCATAGTTGCCAACTCTGGGTTTATGACAGAGAATCCATCTTTTTAACATGATTTCACCATTTCTCTGTCATAACATATAACTATCTTTTGGCAGTAATGTAGATTTTCTTCTTTTTCTTTTTTTTGAAATAACATATTTTTTCCCTCTTTTTTTTTCAAAAAGAAAAAGAAAAAAAAAAAAAAAATGGTAAAATTTAAAAAATTCTGTAAATTTATTTTCATTAATAAACTGACCATCCCTGGGCTATGTCATGTGCATTGTATTGGAAATTAAAATAACCTTTATATAACTTATAGGGCTGACTGGGCTAGCTGGGTGGGTAAAGTGCCTGCCTGGCAACCCAAAGGTCATGGGTTCGACCTGCCTCGGGCTTGGATCAGAGTACAGCAAACCCCCGCTATTTGCGGGGGTTACGTTCCTGAGAAATGCTGCGAATACCAAAAACGTTATGGCTCCCATAGTAATAAAAGGGTTCCGTTCCAAAGTATGAAATATATAAGAAAAACTAGTCTAAAATTTTGTCTATGTATGTATTATATGTACCTTCATAATATGACTATGTACATAGACAGCACATAGTGAAATGCAAGCATATGGCATCGAAATGAAAATAAGAAACAATTTAATATTAAATGTAATATTTATTAGAAATTTGAAACAAATCTTTCAAACCAGTGCCTTTGCTAGCTAAAAAACTTATCCCGCCAGTGCTATCACCAGTTTCGCTAAAAGTGTTCATAAAGGAGTTTTGCCTTTTCAAGAATGATGAGTGAACTTAATGGAATTTTATTTTGAGTTCGGTCTTCTATCCACAGATTTTAAGCTTTTTCAATTTTTTTCTAATTTAACATCACGAGTTACAGAGCAAATTTTTGAAGCAATTAGCGCGTTTTCACAGACACTACGGCAGATTTTTTCTTCCGATTTCTTGATTGATCGTAGTGTTGACTCATTCATTTTATAATGTTTTGCCACTGAGGAGACACTTTCACCATTAGAAATTTTATCTAATAACTCAATTTTATTCACTAATGTTATCACCTTCTTTGATCTTTTCACATTTCCCTTGTTATTCGCAGCCATATTTTTGTATGGGTTAGAAAGAACTTGTCCACAATAAAATCACTTTCTTCCATTAACACACTCCAAAAAGTCTGTTTTACACTGCAAAACGATAGATTTATCACTTTTATAAGCATATCAATTTTAAATTGATAAATACATTCAGTTTATAAGCATATAAATTAAAAGCAAACGACGAAACCTTCCATGACAAGCGCATAACACATACTAAACAAGGATTAGCGAGAAACATCCACGCTCGCGATTTTGTCACCCCTCTCTCCCCACTCACTGAGCGCTGTTTTGACGGGGAAAGATAATTTTAGCCACGTCCATGTTTTTTTATGGCGGAAAATGGTCACGGCGCTTTAAAATTCATATTTTTTTAGGTTTCATTTAAATTAAATCAGTGACCGCGAATACAGATACTGCGAATAGCGGGGGTTTACTGTAGTGCAAAAATCTTGGGAGGTGCATTATGGCCACAGAAGCTGATGCACTAACAAAAAAAAAAATAATAATAAAATAAAATAAATAAAAATAAAAAATAACTTATAGAATATAGTTTGCTTTTATTTTTGTATTACTAACTGAAATATTACATCCTCAAACAGGCCTATGGAGCTGTGAAAGTCCATATTCAAGAAAATTAATACTCAAACACCAGCCAAGTATTTAATAAAATAAGATGATACAGTAAACTGGACTATTACAATAAGTACTAAAGATATATATAAAATCGATATGATAAAACAGTTAACAACAATACTAAAATCATTAAAATACCGGAAATCCAAAGTTTTCGGAGACAGCTGTCTCCTTTCTCAACAGTGTACTGTTGCTACAATGACACATCCTTAAGTAACAGGCCCATGGCACTCATGTGACTCACCAGTAACA
Source organism: Mastigoproctus giganteus (assembly GCF_048544385.1). Lineage (NCBI taxonomy): Eukaryota > Metazoa > Arthropoda > Arachnida > Uropygi > Thelyphonidae > Mastigoproctus > Mastigoproctus giganteus. The sequence goes on along the minus strand of NC_143575.1, from coordinate 179,110,273 downwards.
TCATCAGTATTCTCTATTTGCGCACCGGAGACGGAAGTGACCTGGGAGCGTGCCACGTGGAACCGATCATTGCGTCTGAGGACATTCGCCTCAAACGCGGGGTGTAATCACACACCCCTGTCCCTTTTAATGGTATGACAGGATGAACCAATTCGCAAGCTCTTGAGCCACTTGCATTCCAAGAACCCATGCGCACGGTCAGTAATGACCGCATCCTCAGGGGAGATCCGATGCTGCTTCTCCCAAAAGTGTTCCGCCACAGCAGACCTAGCATAGTTCGCAGTCTTGAAGGCGGTCAAATGTTCCCCCAGATGGTCTTTTAGACGTCGCCCTGTCTCCCCCACAATCCGGGCACTTAATCTCATAAACTACACTACTGGTGGAATCCCGGGTTACAGGGTCTTTGACCTGAGACACCACTGTGTGCAGACTCCGCCCCAGAAGCTGCACACAGCGGGTCTAACACTCCCGCAGTGCCCCAGCCGCACGCTCTGAAAGGCTCGGATAGTAGGGAATGTAAGCAGTAGCCACTGAGGGAGGGGGTTTCCGGCGATTGGACCCATCCTATAAACATATTTGTCTAAGACCCTCTGGGGGTAACCACACTTACTAAGGTCTGCCGTGATCTTACTAACTTCCATTTCCCTGTCCTCGGGGGTACTGCAGCAGGACAACACCCTATTTATTAATGCCCTGGCTACGCTATCTTTATGTTGGTAAGCCTGTGCTGAACTGTAATGGACATACTGACTACGACACATTGATTTTCTATAAACTGTAATCTTCACTCTAGCACCATCTCTAATAACCAGGACATCAAGAAACGGGAGGGTACCAGCTGTTTCCACCTCCGAGGTGAATTGTATAAATGGGGAGAAGCTATTAAATAAGTTAAGTATTTCATCTTCCTTCCCCTTTTTTATAATGGTAAACGTATCGTCAACATATTTCTTCCATTCGTGCATTGGAAAATCTAACTGTAGTCACGGGCTCAAAATCCCGGAAAATCCTGGCTTCTAGTTCCTCCATAGCTAAATTAGCCACTATGGCACTAATGGGGGAACCCATGGCTGTGCCATGGACCTGTTTATACATAACATTTTGGAAAATCATAGTGGTACTGGCAAGGCAGGATTCCACCCCTTTACAAATGTCATCAATGCTTAACAAACACCTGGCACTAATAGCATCAGTGCCTCTGTAGCCAGGTGAGCAGGAGCAGCAGTGCATAGCACACGCTTCTTGATTAGACTGGGGTTTGAGCCCGTGACTACCAAATACGGAGGATGTGGAAAGGTTATGGAATGACTGCCGCATATCGTTGGAGCAATATGGCCTTAGTTGCTAATGCTCCTAAAAACCAAATAACAAACAACAACTAATAGCATCGTCTTGTTCTAAGGCTGATCTTACACAATGAACCCCATGTTTAATTGGGATACATGTGAACAACGATACCACATCGAAGGAGATCATAAGATCATCATCACCTATAATCTGATTTCTTACATACTCTACAAATTCTTTGCTGTCCGTGACCACTAAACCGGTACGTCTATAGGCGAAATAATCCTAGCTAGAAATTTCGATAAGGCATAGGTGGGACTACCCACAAATGAAACTATCAGTCTCAACGGAACAACGACCTTGTGGGTCTTCGGGAGACCATAAAACCGAGGTATCCAGCATCCTGAAGCATGTAAAGGCCAATACCTTCTTTATATTCGGCTTCAGGATGCCGAATACCTCAGTTTTATGGCCTCCCGAAGACCCACAAGGTCAGTGTTCCATTGAGACCGATAGTTTCATTTGTGGGTAGTCCCACCTATGCCTTATCGAAATTTCTAGCTAGGATTATTTCGCCTATAGTAGGACGTTCCGGTTTAGTGGTCAAGGAGAGCAAAGAATTTGTAGAATATGTAAGAAATCAGATTATAGGGGATGATGATCTTATGATCTCCTTCGATGTGGTATCGTTGTTCACGTGTATCCCAATTAAACATGGGGTTCATTGTGTAAGATCAGCCTTAGAACAAGATGATGCTATTAGTGCCAGGTGTTTGTTAAGCATTGATGACATTTGTAAAGGGGTGAATTCTGCCTTGCCAGTACCACTATGATTTTCCAAAATGTTATGTATAAACAGGTTCATGGTACGGCCATGGGTTCCCCCATTAGTGCCATAGTGGCTAATTTAGCTATGGAGGAACTAGAAGCCAGGATTTTCCATCAGTTAGATTTTCCCATGCACGAATGGAAGAGATATGTTGATGATACGTTTACCATTATAAAAAAGGGGAGGGACGATGAAATACTCAACTTACTTAATAGCTTCTGCCTATTTATACAATTCACCTCGGAGGTGGAAACAGCTGGTACCCTCCCGTTTCTTGATGTCCTGGTTATTAGAGATGGTGCTAGAGTGAAGACTACAGTTTATTGAAAATCAATGTGTCGTAGTCAGTATGTCCATTACAGTTCAGCACAGGCTTATCAACATAAAGACAGCGTAGCCAGGGCATTAATAAATAGGGTGTGGTCCCACTGCAGTACCCCCGAGGACAGGGAAATGGAAGTTAGTAAGATCACGGCAGACCTTAGTAAGTGTGGTTACCCCCCAGAGGGTCTTAGACAAATATGTTTATAGGACGGGCCCAATCGCCGGGAACCCCCTCCCTCAGTGGTTACTGCTTACATTCCCTACTATCCGGGCCTTTCAGAGCGTGTGGCGCGGGCACTGTGGGAGTGTCAGACCCGCTGCGTGCAGCTTCCGGGACGGAGGTTGCACACAGTGGTGTCTCAGGTCAAAGACCCTGTAACCCGGGATTCCACCAGTAGTGTAGTTTATGAGATTAAGTGCCCGGATTGTAGGGATTGTTATGTGGGGGAGATAGGGCAACATCTAAAATACCATCTGGGGAACATTTGACCACCATCAAGACTGCAAACTATGCTAGGTCTGCTGTGGCGGAACACTTTTGGGAGAAGCAGCATTTGGATCTCCCCTGATAATGCGGTCATTACTGACCGTGTGCATGGGTTCTGGGAACGCAAGTGGCTCAAGAGCTTGCAAATCGATTCATCCTGTCATACCATTAAAAGGGACAGGGGTGTGTGATTACATCCCCTGTTTGAGGCGATTGTCCTTAGACGTGATGATCGGTTCCACGTGGCACGCTCCCGGGTCACTTCCGTCTCCAGTCCGCAAATAGAGAATACTGACAATGTTCCTGGTGAGTCACATGAGTGCCATGGGCCTGTTACTTCAGGATGTGTCATTGTAGCAACAGTGCTGTTGAGAAAGGAGACAGCTGTCTCTGAAAGCTTCGGATTTCCGGTATTTTAACGATTTTATATTGTTGTTTTTAACTGTTTTTATCATATACCTATTTTATATATATCTTTAGTACTTATTGTAATAGTCCAGTTTACTGTATCATCTTCTTTTATTTTATTAAATACTTGGCTGGTGTTTGAGTATTAATTTTCTTGGATATGAAACATTACAGCAGTAAACACCTGAGAATAGTTTGCTGTAATGTTTCAGTTAGCCATACAAAAATAAAAGCAAACTATATTCTGTAGGTTATTTTCATTTCTAGTACAATGCATATGATACAGTCCAGGGATGAAACCCTCTCCAATTTAGAAAGGAATAATGTTAATGAGAGAACTTAAAAAAGTTTATTAAAAACTAATATTATCACAAATTTATTTTCAAAGAAAATAAATATATGGGCTGGCAACTTCTCCAACTTATATTGTCAATATAGTCTAGAAATATGAGCCAAAACACTTTCCTCCTTATCATTAAATTAATAAAAGCTGCTTTCATTGCAATCGAAATTATAAAAAAACAACGAGATATGAGTACAGAGGCAGTACATCATGAACATCAAGTTTATGGATGAATAACTGATCAGTGGTATGCCACAACTTTCGTGGGAAAGTATGATAAGTGTTTTATACATATGCTAAAAAAAAAAAAGTGTAGTTCTGCCAGCGTTATGTGACTGAGATGTTTGTGTGCTGATATAATCCAGTGAAGGCTTATGACTTCAAATATTTCATACACTCATAGCAGAAGTTGTATGATTTTTATGAATTAGTTTGATAAACTGCTGTCTTAGTTTGGAAGCCAGCTGACTTTCCATTGTGAATTCCTAAGGCAGACTGATGCGTTTCCTCATGGTAGTCAAATGTCTGTTTGCTTCATATAGAATTCATTGATAAAACATTGACAAACAGCATTTTAAGAAGTGTTAAGTATTATTCACCTTAAAGAAATATAATTGTGTAATTGTAACTTAAGTATTTGAAGAACCAATTCATCATCCATATAGAGAACAAGTTTTTTTTAAACCAAGTTGAAATTAATCACTTTGGAAAGCACACACATCCACATGCAGTTTCTGTTACTTCCCAGTATCATTGAGGATAAAGAGATAGATATTTTGCAGTATCAATATTGTCAATTCTTTTTTCATTATTATGAAAGAAGAAAGAATTGATGTATATGGTCCTTGACAGATGAACTGACAAGTTCACGAGGAACCTTTAAATATAGCAAACTATCCCAAGTTATGCTTGGCATTTTAACAGTTGCTCATAGCAGTGCTGCATGTGATAGAATATTCAGTCAGGTGAAAAAATGAGTTCAGCTCTCTCTCTTTGGTGAAGCTTTGGAAATGCTTTTGGCAACAAAATCTAAACAGTAGTGCCATTGTTATGAACAAAACTTTTGACTCCATATTTCTGAAGAGGGCAAGTCTCCAACAGTGTCTTTCTTGAAACAGTAATCTATTGGTATCCAATAGACAATTGAAACAGAAATCTACAAACAGAAGAATCTGAGATAAGTTAATATTTGAAAACATATTGTACTGTTAAACAATTGTATGAAATTTAATTTCTAGTGCAGTGTGCCCTAAATGTCCTGCCTTTTTGCTAAAAATTGTCTTTTTTTTTTTTTATAAGCTTCTTTTTTGACTAGAAAATTTCCTGGTTTCTAGCTGCTTATAGTTACTCAATGCTCAGTTTATTTTCAAAGTCAAACGTTGGCAGCTATGCATATTTATATACATCGTAATGTCAGATAGGTGTTTGAGATAAAGTGATTTCATATTGATAGTATTATTAACTATGTGATATCTATTTTTCAGCTTTGATAAATAGAAAGTTTTAATGCATGCTGATTTCCTCATTGAGATGGCAACAGAATAAGAAATGTTTCAATGATTTATGGTTTAGCGGACATCTGCATGACCAGCATGATATTCAGGTTGGACTAATTTGTGAAATGAATGAAATTAAGTAATTATTAAAGTAGCAGTTGTTAAAATGTTCCAAGTTGTGCATATAAAATTTATTAGTTCTCATTTTACGTTGTGCTTGTAAATTTCTAATTACTTATTAGGAATAAAAATAAACAATTTGTTTTCTAAATAATCAGAGTAACATTATAATGGTCTTTTTGTGTATTAAATAAAGGTATAACATTTATAAATAGAACTATTCACTAACACTACCCGACATATTTTTTTGTTCATCATACCTCTGGAATGAAAGTTGGTTATTCTGAACAAAATTAATGTTCTGATTATGAAAATATCAATCTTTTACTTCTGTAACATCTACATCAAAAGATATATGCATTTTTTAAATTCCTTGTTTTTATACAATATCAGCTTACATGGTTGTAATTATTACACACAGTATATGTTATTTAGACATGTTTCCCACTGAATGATTTCCTTTTATACTCCAGATTTATTTCCTGTTTAAGGAACCAACAGTAATCTCCCATCATGTCAGAGTTCCAGCGACCTTGGTATCGTTTTTCCATTGCAGATACATCCTGATGGAAGTGCTCTCCTTGTTTATCATTGACATCTGCTAAGTTTTCAGGAACGAAATCCAGATGGGAATGAAGGAAATGCATTTTCAATGACGTTCTGCACTCCATGTCCTTGTAACATTTCAGCAAGTTTGTCACCAGTATCTCATAGTTTTCTTCTTTTCTCTTTTCTAGGAATCCATGTACACAGCCTTGAAAGATCTCCATGCAGCCAATTCAACATGATGCAGGTTTCTTTGAAATTCTTCTTTTAGGAGCCTTCTTTATTTGAGGACCTATGAAAATTCCTTCCTTCAGCTTTGCATGAGATAAATTTGGAAACATTTTCAGTAAATATGCGAATCCTCTGCTTTCTTTATCTAATGCCTTAGAGAAATTCTTAATCAGTCCAAGCTTGATGTGTAAAGGGGGAAGAAAACCTTTTGTGGATCAACCAATGGAATATACTTTATATTGCTTTCCCAGTGTTGTATGACATAGTGCTTGGCTGTTGCATGACTCCCACAAACACAGGAAACAACAGTATTTAGTGAAACCACCTTGCAACTTAACAAGCAGTCCAATCACTTTGAGATCACCACAACTATTCCAACCATAGTCATTGTAACATATAGCAGCAAGAATCAGGGACATACTATCATAAGTTTCTTTCAGGCCAACAGCATTAACAAAAGGAATTGATGGTAAAGTATTTCCATTATGAAGCAATACTGCTTTCAAACTTAGCTCTGATGCATCAATGAACAAACGCCATTCAGAGGTATTGTGATCAATGTTCAGTTCGTGCATATGACCGACAACATCTTTGCAGACACATGTTGCTTTTCATTACAAAATATCTTGAAAACTCTTCATTTTGCTTACGATATATTATAATGTTTGTACCCTTGGCGAATAAGTTCCACTGTTGTAGTCCGGATCCGAGTAATTCAGCCTTCTCTTTGGGTAAGCCCAAGTATCTGATCAAGTCGCTTATTTCTTCTTGTTCAATGTAGTGTGGGGCCTTTTCTTTTTCTGGCTCGTAGTCCAAATCATGTAAAGTACATGGTTCCGCAACATCTGGTAAAACGATTTCTTCTGTACCTTCATCACTACTTCCAATACCCCAAGATTTTGTGGCACAGGTATTTTTGTGGCACAGGATTGTTTTCTATATCAGCATGTTCGGGAGGCAACTAGAGGGAGTAATACTCTTGATCTCATTATCAGTAGTAATTCTTCATGCATTAAGAATCTGCAGATAAAGTAACCACTAGGTGGCATTAATCACAGTGTGCTGAAGTGGGATTTACTCAAAGAGGTAACTACCATCAGGGGTAAAGGGAAGGGTTTTTGCTTTCGTAAAGGCGACTACGATGGTCTGAGACAGTATTTAAATTCTATGCAGTGGGACCAACTGATGATGTTACCAACAGCAAATTCAAAATGGGAAGCATTCAAAGAACTTATCTTGGAAGCTACTAGGCTTTACATACCAACTAAGAAATATTGTTCAAGGTTTAGGCCTAAATGGATGTCAGATGAACTAATGAGACATATGGCAGAGAAGAAAAAAATGCATGAGATACATATAAATTAACTTGTGACGCAGAAGACTATGAGAGATATAAGCTGATCTGTAGCCAAGTTACAAAGAAGGTTAGGCAGGCGAAGGCAGATTACAAGAAATCTTTGGCAAAGGATGCAAAGAAAAACAGCAAAGAGTTCTTTACTTATGTAAACGCTAGAAGAAAGGGGATGAATCAGATTGGTCCACTTGATATCGATGGTTCAACTGTTCATGATCCTGCTCAGGTAGCTAACAAACTAAATGAATATTGTGCATCGACATTCACACATGAGGAGTTATTCAGTGAGGGGAATGCCAGAGGTGTATTCAACTCTGGCAGTAAGCTAGATAATCTTGTAATAACTGAGAGTAAAGTGGAGGGGAAATTGTTGAAGATAAACACAAGAAAGGCACCTGGGGTGGATGGGATCTATCCAGTTATATTAAAGGAGGCAGCAAAGGAAGTAAGCAAACCCTTAGCCATAATTATGAGAGCTTTCTTGGACTCAAGGGAGGTACATAGACTGGAGATGTGCAAATGTGACCCCAATTCACAAAGGAGGATCAAAGGCTGACACAAGTAATTATAGACCTGTGAGTTTAACTTCTGTTCCAGGAAAATTAATGGAGGCACTGGTTAAAGAAGCACTGCAGGATCATCTAGACAAGACTTCAGTTATAGCTCGGACACAGCATGGTTTTGTTAAGGGGAAGTCTTGCCTGACCAATTTGATTGGATACTATGATGCAGTCACAAAAGAACTGGATGCAGGGAATAACTTTGATATTATATACTTGGATCTTAGAAAGGCTTTTGATACTGTTGCACATGGAAGACTGCTGCACAAATTGGAGCAGTGTGGCATTGGAGGCAAATTGCTGCTATGGATAAAGGGGTGGTTGAGGGAGAGAAGACAGAGAGTGGTAATCAATGGACACTGCTCATCGTGGACTAATGTTATTAGTGGAGTCCCTCAGGGTTCAGTATTGGGTCCTTTATTGTTTTCTGTATTTATAAATGATATTGATGATGGTATATCAAGCTTAATGTCCAAGTTTGCAGACGATACGAAGGTTGCCAGGGTTGTCAAGGACACTACTGACACTATGCTGCTGCAACAGGATCTGGAAAGGTTGAGCAGATGGGCTGAGAGGTGGCAAATGAAGTTTAACATTGACAAATTTAAAGTACAACATATGGGAAACAGTAACCCCAGAGCAATGTATCAACTCAGTGGTACTACACTGACAGTGGTAGAGAATGAAAAGGACCTGGAGGTAATTGTGTAGGCAGATATGAAGTTCTCTGAGCAGTGCAGACAGACGGGCTGTAAGAGTAGATCATGGTGTCTTGTCAATAATATATAGGAATTTTTCTAGCAGGGATAAGGAGGTGATTATTCTGTTGAAGAATAATCACCTTGAGGTCAGGGCACACCTTGAGTACTGTATACAGGTCTGGAGGTCTCATTTCAAGAAGGATGTAGAGCTGTTGGAACGAGTACAGAGAAGGGTAACAAGATTAGTGAATGGAACAAAGGGTTGCTCTTATGAAGAAAGGCTTAAGTTTTGCAAATTACAGTGTCTGAAGACTAGGCACCGGCGAGTTGATCTTATAGAGGTGTATAAAGCCTTGAATGGTTTGAGCATGCTCAATGCTGATGGGATTCTTCCTCTTGCTCAGAATAATCACCTGAGAGGGCATAAATTCAGATTGAGGAAAGGCAGATGTTATCTTTTATTTTTGTCATGCAGAAATAGGAGTCGTCGAAATGATTCTTGTCCCGCACCACACCATAGGAACAGCAAAAAAGGTAATGTTCTCAGCTTGTCATATAACTACAGCCTTCAGTTCGTTGTACGTACAAGTAATACAACAGATATGTAGAAAACAAATTTTTTTCTCGGTCACTGATCGTGCAGCCAAAATACAATCAATATGCAACTTTTGTGACATTGTACATTTTTTTTCTTTGAGTTTTTGGGGTTAAGTATCCACAAACACAGCAGAAGTTGTCTGTGTGATAGATGCAAGTTTTGTGCTTTGTATTCTCCATTTTAACAATGCATTAACCTAAAAACAGTAAAAGCAATTGGTAAATTTGAACTGAAGGTGAATTCTTGTAGTGTAGTTTTTCATACACTATATATTGATCAGTTGAATGGTATGATAAAATTAATAAAAATACTGACTTATCTAGAAAAGTGCATAAAAACGAAAATGTACTATATTGCAAGGACAGTAATGTTGTACTTGCTTAACTTTTGTTTTTTGTTTTTTTTTTATGTAAACCCCAAACACGAGAGGTATTAGAACCTATAGTACTTAGTACCGTGCTCTGGTTGGAGGTTGAGAAGATGAAATAAGATATTTGTTGACATTGGACTTGAACTTCTGTAGACTGTAATTTTCAGGAAATACGTATGAAGGAAGGTTGTTCCAGAAAACGGCAGTTGAATGAGTAAACGAGGAAGATGAAAATTTGGTTCTGTGAGTTTGAAGTTGGACAGTAAATGGATGTTGGCTGGTGGCGGCACATGTTTGGACTGTTTTGAAAGAGAGAGCGGGAATTAAAGAAGCCAGTTCAGAAGAACAGTGCCCATAGAAGTATCAGTAGAAGTATCATAGAAGTACATGCAGCAGAAACAGTACGTCTATGAGACAGCGAGTGGAGAGACTCTGTTGGAGATGAATCATTAATTAACCTAACTGCCCTCTTCTGAATGGAATGAAGCAGACTGAGAGAGTTTTTTGGAGGCACCACCCCAGATGTGGGAACAATATTCCATGGCAGGGCGGATTTGCGATTTATACAGAGTGAGCAGCTGTTTGGAAGAAAAGTAATGCCGAGAGCGAAAGAGAAAACCAAGTTTTTTAGATGCAGAAGAAGCAATATTTGTAATGTGCTTGTGCCAAGAGAGATTAGAAGTCAGGGTAATCCCCAAAAGAGATATATCATTTTGCCTAGAAATTGGAGTGTCACTAAAGATAAGCATAGGAGTAGAAGAATCCTTTTTGCGAGATATAAGACAAGACTGAGTTTTAGTAGGGTTGAAATCAACTAAGTTGTCTTTGCGCCACTGGAGAATTATTTGAAGATCTGCATTTAAGGAATTGGCAGCAGATTTTCGAGAAGTTGAAGCTGATTGAGCAGGACAAGGTTTATCAAAATGGAAAGTGGAATGCAATGTGCTACCATCGGCAAAACTATGGATAGGATTTCCAGTCAGTGGAAGAAGGTCATTAATATACAAGAGAAAAAGAGGGGGGGGAGAACTGAACCTTGGGGGATACCGGCATTAGTGGAGAAGTTAGAAGACAGAGAGCCATCTACCATCACCCTCAGTGAGCAATCAGAGAGAAAACTGGATAACCAGTTACTAAAAACAGTTGGCAAACCATAAGATGGAAGCTTGTTTAGAAGACCTTTAATACCAAACATGATCGAAAGCCTTTGAGATGTCAAGAGCAACTACTTATGTTTCATTGAACCTTTCCATTGAATTAGTCCATAAATGGGTAACATAAGCCAGAATATCACCAGTGGATCGACACTGACGAAATCCATACTGGCAATTGTTGATCAGATGGAATGTTTCTAGGTAGTTTAAGAGTTGGCAGTTAATTGATTTCTCCATTACTTTAGAAAGAGTAGAAGTAATTGCAATGGGATGATAATTGGATGGGAGAGATTTGTCACCTTTTTAGGAACTGGCTGGATATGAGCAAATTTCCAAGCAGAAGGAAAAACACCTTTGGAATAAGAAAGTGTAAAAAGGCGGCAAACAATAGGAGTAAGTTCAGAAGCACAGGTTTTGAGAACAAGTGGAGAAATAACAACAACAACAACAACCTGGAGCTTTCTTAGCATCAAGATCCGTCAAAATCCTTTTGTCATCCTTTTGATGGAAAACCACAGGAGGCATTGAATGGACCATGTTGGGAATGGTGGGAGGTGTTTTACCAAGATTATTAATACATGAGTTGGAAGAAAAATGGGATGCTAGCAGGTCAGCTTTATCCTTGACTGAAGAGACCAGAATGCTTGGCTACCATAGGGCAAGAAGCAAGTTTTCTACTCTTAGCCCGTTCAAACTCTAGTTTGGACTGATTAATAACTGCTTTACAATTGTTGCGAGCTTTGATTTAGGCAGAAAATGAAACTGAAGAATTAGAAACAAGCCAATTACGATATGCAACGTTCTTCTCTTGATCAGCCTTAGCACATTTATTGGAAAACCAAGGTTTAGATAAAGGATGAGATTTTTAAGTGGAGTGTGGGATAAAGGATTCCATTCCTGCAAGAATAATTTCATTGACACGATCTGAGCAAATGTTTTCATCAGAAGTTTTGAAACAGTAATCCGACCAAGGAAAAGAAGAAAAGAAGTCTTGCAGGTCATTCCATTTTGCATTCTTGTAACAACACGAGGTTTGGAATAGCCATGAGATAAAGGTTCCATTGGAGAAGAGACAATCACCAAGTTGTGAACTGAAGTGCCTAAAGGACTTCTCACTTCGACCGTGTACTTAGAAGGGTTGTTTGTGAGAAAAAGATCAAGCGTTGTTGAAAAAGATCAAAAGAAAAAGGTTGTTTCAGAGAAAAAGATCAAAAGAAAAAGGTTGTTTCAGAGAAAAAGATCAAAAAGATCCAGGATTACTAACAGTCCCTCCATTGTATGATTAGGATTGTCCGATATTCTTGCAGGTAAATGAACAATCTGTGCAAGGTCATTAGTAATTGCAAAAGCCTCAGCATCTCGACCAGCTGGGTCGGTGTGAGTAGAAAACGGAAGCCAGCTGGAGTTGTGAACATTAAAATCACCAGGGAAAATTACCTCACTCTTAGGAAAGTTGGACTGGAGAAAGTCAAGCTGCAAAGAGAGGAAGTCAAAGAGCTCAAAGTGATTAGTGGAGTTGGGAGAACGGTAGAGACAAGATGAATTTGACGCAATGAGGTAGAGCGATTTTAAGCCAGAGAAGATCAAAGAGAGGAGATTCCAAATTGCCAAGTCTCTGACAGGGAATATCAGAATGGACATATGCAAAAGTACCACCTTTGAGGCGAAAGGAATCGTACAGCGAATAATTTGGTCATCTGAGATGAGCAGTAGTTGAATCAACCGATAACTGAGATTCTGTCAGAAAAAGTACATGGGGTTTGGCAGACTGTAAGTGGAAATGGACATTGTTGAGATTAGAGTTGAGACCACGTATATTTGTGAAATGAATTAGGAAGTGCTTGGGAAGTTTAGATCTTTTTGCAGATAAGCTTGCTCTATTAGTTTGACAATTCATGGTGTATTCAATAGTAAGAAAAAGTGGGTGGGACATGCTGTATGAAGTAATGAAATTTTTGGATATGGCACACATTGTAAAAATATACCCAGATCCTTGACATAACGTGGCTTCGAAAATGCTCCCCGCATATACACTACTCGGACTCCCTTCAGTCACTATCTGGCAGAGTAGAGGTAGCAAGATTATACACTAGCTGATCCGGAAGCCTCCTAGAGAGTTACCAATAGGTTAGGTCCGGTGTACTAACTAGCGGCCGGCCTGCGAACGGCATTTTAATGCTGTACCCTCGAAATGTAAGAAATATTTGATCTCGCCATGATGTTTATCATAACCTCAAAAGTCATTAATCATACTGCATGGTGGAAGAGATAGGGAAGGGTTGACCGGAAGTTAGCTCTAGAGACTAAACATGAGTTCCACCACTTCAAGCCTCCAATAGGCAAAGTGGTGGTATTTCACCGGTTGATGAGAGTCATCTACCACCTAGTACTGCCTAGTAACATAGAGGGATGGCATTCCTCCATGTGGTGTGGCTGCCACACCTCAACCCCTGCTTACGTTGGTTCACACCTGGGTGGTCACCCACCATGTACTTGTGCATGGAGGTTATACCCAGGATTACTAACAGTCTCACCATCGTGAAGGTGCAAGCAGAGGATTTGGCTGTCACAGACTGTCCTGACTTTGCCAAAATTAGGTCCACTTGACTTGAGTGTCATCCGAATATCAGTTCCATCAGCATTTTAGACTCCCAGGTAGCAAGTACAGCTTGTCTGGCATATCTGAGAGAATGTCTGTGACAATCTCAAGGACCAAATAAACAAAACCAACCAAAAGTTAATAAGTTTAAAAATTGTATTTCAAACAGTAATGATATCTTTGTACAGAATCCAGTTATATATCTATATCTTAAAACCGAGACGTGATAGGAAATTTTTATGATTGATTTTAAATTCTATACATAAAACTTGACCAGAAACAACCATTGATTTGCTAGAGGCAAAAATCATTTTTGGTAGTGATAATTAGTGTTTTTTTTTTTATATTTAGGGTATTTGGGTGTGATGTATATATATATAGATATTTTAAATGTTCCTTTATTAAAAGTAAATAAAACAGCAATACGATATTTATGAAATAATATTACATGGTATTCACAAAATGCTTGTTACAGCATTTGCTTTATCAATAATGTGTGTGTGACTAGAATGCCTGTTACGCTCTCTTCCTCCATACCCAGTAACAGGGAATGATGCATTATTTTTGCTGGTTTCTGTTGCTCATTTGTGATAGAGTTGCAGCATAGAGAATATTTTGGTTAGTTTTGCAATTCTGAGTTTTTTTTATTTTTGATAGATCTTGTCTAATGAATTCCAAGGTTTTTGATATAGCTTATCCAAAGGTGACTCAAATTTTCCAGACCAGACTGGAAAGGGAGAATAAGTTTAATCATGAACAGTTTTTTCTTGTAATTTTCTGTTCATTAAATCATGAACCAAGTTTCAAGAGGCTATGTTTCAAGAAGAGTTATTAAAAAGTGTCACTAAAAAGTTTCTACTTATAACAATAATCATTTATTGTACAGAATTTCTGATCAAAACCATGCATTATGGTGAGACCTGTATTTTTTAGATTGTTAAGTTTTGGGAATAATGTTCTTCATAAAATTGCTGCTTTTTTATGCAGTGTCAATTTCAAATATTTTTCTGTTACTAGTATTTAAACTACATGGAATTTGCTGATGTGAAGTGATATACAAAAAAAGAATAAAGAGTTGGGGGAATATAATCACACTAAACTTGTAAATAAGCCCGTGATATCATTTAAAGGTTCAAAGTACATGTTTGCATAATATTGTGATTACTTGGGCAATTTATTTTTGCATTTCCAAGTTTTATTGTTGTAAATTTTTTTTTACAAGTTTTCATTTTTTATATATTAATATCTACTTTATATATTAATTATATAAGAGGAAACAACTCCATGCTAATGTGACTTGAAGAGTATGACTCAGAATTTACTAAGAAAGTATTACAATGAAAACATTTAAAACTACATGAGTAAAGATGCTATTTAATGAGCTCATTTGAGCAAGTAATTAAACTGATAAATAGCAATAATTATATACAACTTGTTAACAAAGGAAAGAGGTGTGGCAAAAACAAGAGACATGTATTTAACCAATCACCTAGGTGATGTTAAATAGTCCAATACAGATTTCAATAGATATTATACTCTCATTATCAAGCACATTGAATATTATTCCATGTGCTTGATAATGAGAGTAGAATAGCCTTAGGAAATAATGACAGTAGAACAGCCTCAGGAAATAAAAGGGATAGACAGCCTCAGGAAATAAAAGGGATAGACAGCCTCAGGAAATAAAAGAACTAGGTATGAAAGGTACAAATAAGCCACACAAATACAGCCAAAATTTGAAAAGCAATGCAGAATCCAGGCACCAGTGTTAACACTATAAAATGCATTTGTAAAGAAGTCAGTAGTCATGCCATGATTTGAAAACTTTTTTATGAATGTTCCAAGATTTATATTGGTAAATATTGAAGATTACTGTTCTCATGTGTTCAGGTACATTGAAGGAAGCAGTAATCCATTCTGTTGAAGGAGGTTGTGGATGGTTCTCTCTTCAGAGAGAAAGTATAGCTTTTGTAGTATACTCTTCCCTGATGTTCTCCCAAATGTTATGTTCATATTACTGATATGGGAATGGAAACTAACAACTATCTATTGTGCTTCCAGACAATAAGATTATTACCAAGACACCAGACCTAGAGCTCAGATATGTTTGAGAAACTTGTTAGAATAGCTTATCTTTTCCAAATCTGCCATGAAGGCCTCTGCTAGGAGGATGACAGCAGTCTTCCATTTTTTTGGGGGTAGAACAGTCTCAGAAAAGAAACATGGGTAAGCTTGGTCTACCATAATATTTCATGATGTTATTGATCAAGAGTGGTATAGGATGGTTAATGTATGTTTCTGTGTCAAGTTTGTTTGCCAGGCTAGATTTGGACTGGATGGTGGAGGATACATAGATATCATGTTAAAGCTTGCCAGCATGTTCATTTATAATAAGTTTTGATAGGATAGAGGCTTGCCACTGTGCTTGTCCTGGATGAAACTTGCCACTCACTATGGTACATGCTGGGAAGCCTTCTTTGTGAGCTGTAATGATCTCAAAGGTGAATAATTGAATATTGGGATTGGTGTTCTAGTAAATGGTCTCATCTGTTTTCTTGGCATGTGGTGGAGTGGTTGAGCAACACTGTTGAGGGCACTATATGTTTCTTTCTCTTGTAATACATTATCGATTTTTTAATCAGATAGGCTTATCAGTTGATTCTACCCACTTCATACATTGATCCCATGATTCTTAATAAGCTTTGCAAATATGGTGGAGTGGTCTCTCTCTATCTCTCTTGAAAGACTCGAGAGCTTTGGTTTCTTCTTGGCTGAGGTTTTGCAGTTTGACTATTTTTGTTGTGATTGTTATTTTAGTGATCTGTTATGCAGGTGAATGATATCATGGGTGATGTTCTTTCTAATATAGGGATCTAGAATTACTTCTATATCTTCAGATGAGTTTACAGAGTACCATTATACCTTAAAAATCAGTGACTCATTTTTGTTATGTAATAAAATTCAAAAATGATACATGTATGGTGACTCCATTTAATACAAATGAATGTTGAATACCCAGAGGAGATAACAGAATTACAGTAGTTCATGATGAGGAATGTAAAACCCATTTCAACCAAGGTTGATGTGTGGAACTTGGGCAGGAAAAATGTCCACTTTGTATCCACACTTGTGGAAGAAAAATGTTTGTTCTTGTTAGTTTTCCTTGCTTCATAGCTAGTCAAGAAGGGATTGAGTACTATCAGCAATCCCCTGTCCACAAAAGAAAAAAAAAAAAAAAAAAAATCCTACAAGTAACAGAAAGTGAAAATCTTCAGACCCTTAGGGTTTAAAGCCTGATATTGATTTCTTGGTTAGTAGACGTAAAGTACACATTAAAATATCTGTCAGATATTTGTTTTAATGTAGTATTTGATTTGGTTAGATCTGATGTTTTTTTAAACATTTATTTTATCAAAACTTTGTTGCTAAATTGATATGGAAAGTGGTCAGTGAATTAATAAAGCATAGAGACCACTGGTCTATAAGTCTTACTAGCATAAAATCGTATTTTATTTTGTTTCAATTTATTAAGAATTGCAGGTTTTCCAGATATCTGATTGCCATGCATTATTCGAAGTTTCATATTGATTACAAGTTTATGTACTTAGATTCCATATTTGATTATAGTTTTATTTATTTGCAGGTTTCATATTTGATTACAGGTTTATTGGTTACATTTTATATGTGGTTCTTTAACTCTTTTGTTTGGATGGATTTATTCTGCAGTGTTGGAAACCTTACTAGGTAATTCCATTTCTTAAAATTAGTCACATGTATGAGGCAGAGGTGGGAATTATTAGAATAAAAATTAGACTAAAACAATGAATCCTTATTTAATTATTCATTGGGAAGGTCTCGTTTTTCATTCATTATTTTTATTTGCACTTCAGATAGATTATTACGTGTCATTTCTTATAGCTTTCTCCCCTAGTAACATGCAGTACACTGTATGTACTGTGTAGTTTAACTAAAGACTTCAGTGAAATGTTTATTCTTATATAACAGTGAATGCAGAATACTTTTTCTTTCTTCATTGACTGTTTTGCTTATATTTCATTACTCAAGAGTGTTTTTATTTTATTTTTTATTTTTCATTTCAGTTTGAGAGATTTTATTTCTGTCACATCTGCTTTATCAGATTTCAGTTTTTTTATTGCATTTCTGAAGAAATTATGTTAATTTACTCTTTAATTTTTTTTTTCTTCTCTTTTGAACCCGCCACGAGTGATAGTAATGCTTTTGAGACTTTTGACTTGTTATACCGACTTAGATTACAAACGTAACATAATTAATTAATACATAACTCATACGGAAGTTATATAAAGGGAACTCGGAGATAGTTAATACTTGACACTAAAAAATATATATACCGTTATAACTGTGTTGGGAGATAAGTTAGGGTTATAAACTGGAATTGAAATTTTATTTAAATTAAAAGTAATCATGACTCAGACCAGAGCAGCAAAACAAAAGGCTCAAGCTAATGGAAGTGCTGTGGCTCAGAGGAGAACTGAGGGGGGCAGTTGCCTTCTGAATTACAGCCTTCTAAAATGCGCAGCTTGCATTATGTTTGTGGAGCATTCAGGTACGGGACATGATATTGCCATGGGGGATGTCTTTGTGAGTGCGCGATGCAAGGAGTGTATCGAAATCAGGCAACAACTCAGCGTTCTTATGGGCTTATATGAGAGCTTGAAGGACAGGGTGGATGCCCTCGAAGGAACTAAATTGAGGGGCCCATCAAGCTCTCAGCTGCCCACATCAATGCCAGAGCTTGCACTTGGTCATCGTGAAACACAGCAGCAACCCCCAAGGCAGAATGCGCTGGTCCCAAAGGAACTAGTAGTTGTTGGTGACTCTATTGTCAGGGAAACAGGGAACATGCTTTGTAAAAAGGATAGGTGGAACAGGACCAGGGTATGTCTGCCAGGGGCAAAGGTTGACGACGTTGTAGAGCAGATATCATCTTTTAAGGGCACAAAAGGTGATATAGTTGTACATGTTGGCACTAATGATATCAAGAGTAGGAGACCGGCAGAATTTCTTAACAAGTACAGGTCACTGTTGAAAAAAAGCCGTGAAATAGGGTTGAATTTGAAAGTGTCTGCAATTCTGCCCAGACACGATAGGAGGGAGTATATGATGAGAGCCTTGTCGATCAATTCGGCCCTGGAAAGATTGTGCAAGGCTCAAGGGGTAGAATTTTTTTCAGCCTGGACTGTACTTGTTAACAGGAGAGATTGCTTCTACAGGGATGGGATACACTTAAATAGAAAGGGTGCAAGAATATTTGCTGATGCTATCGAGGCAGTGTTAGGTGGGTCGGAAAACTGCTAGCTTGGGGAGAGACAAAGACGAATAGATTAACAGTAGCCACTGGCAGAGGCGAAAGAGATTCTTGCACTGCCTCTATTGGAATGAGCAGAAGCCTGAAAAACAAGATTCAGGATATTTCAGAGACTGCTGGGAGTCATTGCGGTACAAGTAAACACATGGGTTGTGTTAGGGTAGCTAAGAATAGAAATAGGTGCATGTATACTTGCGTGTACACCAATGCTAGGAGTTTAGTAAATAAATTTGATGAATTTGAGGTATTGCTCAAAACATCAAAGGCAGATATTGTTGGGATATCAGAGACTTGGTGTCACACAGATATAAGGAATGCAGAACTGGAATTTGGGGAGTACAACGTCTACAGAAAGGATAGACTGGATAGGAAGGGAGGAGGGGTTATGTATTAGTTAAGAAATACATAAAATCCAAGGAAGTGAAGCCAGTGGACATCGCTGGACAGTGCAGTGTCGAGTCAGTTTGGTGTGACATAAGCATTGGGAGATCAAAATTGAGAGTAGGAGTGTGCTAAAAGGCCTAATGACTCTGATGAGTATAATAAGAAACTGTACAGGGAAATAGAGTGGGCCAGTAAATCAGAGAGTCTTATAATGGGAGATTTTAATTTCCCAGATATTGACTGGAGTTTGGGGGCTGGTCACTCACACACTAGCAAGGCTTTTGTGGATTTATTGGATGATTGTTTTCTACATCAGCATGTTCGGGAGGCAACTAGAGGGAGGAATACTCTTGATTTGATTATCAGCAGTGATTCTTCATGCATTAAGAATCTGCAGATAAATGAACCACTAGGTGGCAGTGATCACAGTGTGCTGAAGTGGGATTTACTCAAAGAGGTAACTACCATTAGGGGTAAAGGGAAGGGTTATTGCTTTCGTAAAGGCAACTACGATGGACTGAGACAGTATTTAAATCCTATACAGTGGGACCAACTGATGATGTTACCAACAGCAAATGCAAAATGGGAAGCATTCAAAGAACTTATCTTGGAAGCTACTAGGCTGTACATACCAACAAAGAAATATTGGTCAAGGTTTAGGCCTAAATGGATGTCAGATGAACTGATGAGGCATATGGCAGAGAAGAAACATGCACGGGATACATACAAATTAACACATGACACAGAAGCCTATGATAGATACAACTTGATCTGTAACCAATTTACAAAGGAGGTTAGGCAGGCGAAGGCAGAGTACGAGAAATCTTTGGCAAGGGATGCAAAGAAAAACAGCAAAGAGTTCTTTACTTATGTAAACTCTAGAAGGAAGGGGACGAATCAGATTGGTGCACTTGATATCAATGTGTCAACTGTTGATGATTCTGCACAGGTAGCTAACAAACTAAATGAATATTTTGCATCGACATTCACACACGAGGAGTTATTTAGCGAGGGAAAAGCCAGAGATGTATGCAACTCTAGCAGCAAGCTAGAGAATCTTGTAATAACTGAGAGTAAAATGGAGGAGAAACTGTTGAAGATAAACACAAGAAAGGCACCCGGGGTGGATGGGATCTATCCAGTTATATTAAAGAAGGCAGCAGAGGAAGTAAGCAAACCCTTAGCCATAATTATGAGAGCTTCCTTGGACTCAGGGGAGGTGCCCGCAGACTGGAGATGTGCAAATGTGACCCCAATTCACAAAGGAGGATCAAAGGCTGACACAAGTAATTATAGACCTGTGAGTTTAACTTCTGTTCCAGGAAAATTAATGGAGGCACTAGTTAAAGAAGCACTGCAGGATCATTTAGACAAGACTTCAGTTATAGCTCGGACACAGCATGGTTTTGTTAAGGGGAAGTCTTGCCTGACCAATTTGGTTGGATACTATGATGCAGTCACAAAGGAACTGGATGCAGGGAATTACTTTGATATTATATACTTGGATCTTAGAAAGGCTTTTGATACTGTTGCACTTGGAAGACTGCTGCACAAATTGGAGCAGTGTGACATCGGAGGCAAATTGCTGCTGTGGATAAAGAGGTGGCTGAGGTGGAGAAGACAGAGAGTGGTAATCAATGGACACTGCTCATCGTGGACTAATATTATTAGTGGAGTCCCTCAGGGCTCAGTGTTGGGTCCATTATTGTTTTCTGTATTCATAAATGATATTGATGATGGTATATCAAGCTTAATGTCCAAGTTTGCAGACGATACAAAGGTAGGCAGGTTGTCAAGGACACTACTGACACTATGCTGCTGCAACAGGATCTGGAAAGGTTGAGCAGATGGGCTGAGAGGTGGCAAATGAAGTTTAACATTGACAAATGTAAAGTACTACACACGGGAAACAGCAACCCCAGAGCAACGTATCAACTCTGTGGTACTACACTGACAGTGGTAGAGAATGAAAGGGACCTGGGGGTGGTTGTGCAGGCAGATATGAAGTTCTCTGAGCAGTGCAGACGGGTGCAAGAGTAGCTCATGGTGTATTGTCAATGATATATAGGAATTTTTCTAGCAGGGATAAGGAGGTGATTATTCCCTTGTATAAGGCAATGGTCAGGCCACACCTAGAGTACTGTACTGTATTCAGGTCTGGTGGCCCCATTTCAAGAAGGATGTAGAGCTGCTGGAACGAGTACAGAGAATGGCAACAAGATTAGTGAATGGAACAGAGGGGTGCTCTTACGAAGAAAGGCTTAAGTTTTGCAAATTACAGTGTCTGGAGACTAGGCACCAGCGAGGTGATCTGATAGAGGTGTATAAAGCATTGAATGGTTTGAGCATGCTCAATGCTGATGGGATTCTTCCTCTCGCTCAGAATAATCACCTGAAAGGGCATAAATTCAAATTGAGGAAAGACAGATGTAGGATAGACGTGCGGAAATTTGCCTTTAGCCAGCGAGTGGTTGGTTGGTGGAACAGACTTCCATCCCTTGTCGTGGAAGTTGATAGCCTAAATAAGTTTAAGGCTCAGCTGGACAGGTATTTTGAATGAACAGGGGAGTGAAGTGGAAGTGGTTTTTTTTTTTTTCTTTGGCTGATGCTGCATAAGCTTGCTTTCTTGCATCAAATGCCTCTACTAATGCTATACCTTACTAAATCAAATGAACTGGAACCTTCACAAATTACTAATATGGATCAGGCTTACATTATAAGAGAAAATAAAAGAATGAATTGGCATCTGACTTAATCATTTTAGATGGTAAGTTTTTTTAAAATTTTTACTAGAGAATAGCTCTCTAGACTCCAATGCTGAAACGGCTCTGCAATAATGTTAACGAGAGAACATTAGCATATAAGTTAGTGCCCTAGCATCATATCTGGAATCCGGAAAAGTTGCCCCCCCCGGCACATTTTGCCCCCAACACATTTCGCCCCCAGTAGATAATGAATAGGCTATAGAAATGTAAATAATACACCTAATTTTTTATTAATTCTAATTTATTTTGTTTTAATAGAATCAATCAATCAAAGGTAAAGGTAATCAAATCAAAGGTAATCAATCATAGAATAAATGCGCATTATTATTGTTTAAAACTCGAAGTTGTATGCAATGCCTCTAAGGTAATCAATCACATTACGATTTTGAAAATCTTGGACTATTCTTTTGATTCTAGCCGAAATTGCAGCATATTTCTTGTTCTGTCAGAAAACCACTCCTGGCTACGTGCCAATAACTGACGATTGTTACTAGTGGAAAAAATAAGCATGCGACCCGGGAGCAGTTCGTCCTGAGAATCGTACAAAAATTTGTACATTAAAAACTGTTTAATAGATTTGATAATTGAGAGCTATTAAGTGCTCGATAATTCCTATATTATATTATATTATATTATAAATCAAAGGGATTACCTTTATTTTAGATATAGGAAGCTTCTTTTCCAACTCTTCTAGTCTAACTCGCTAATAATTCTTGAGGATGGCGATTTCAATTTTGCAAAACAGGTGGGACATCTTCTCCACTGTCAGAACCATAGTGTTCAGACCGTGCGGACTCACCGATGAGCACTCAAGACTTCTGTCTTCAAACACCATACCTCTGGCAACAAGGAAACCATTACATGGATTGGCATAAAATTAGATTTTTGAAGGTCTAAACTGTTTAATAAATATGGACCGATTATTTCTTTTGGTCCTGTAGCTGGACTTTAGAGTTAAATTTAGGGGTCTAATAAAATTGGATATGGGGGGGGGGGATTATTCTCTACATTACTTAAGTCGGACTAGAACTTTTCAGGTGTCATGTTCACAGGAATAGAGCAACTCACAATTAATCATTGATATCGCCATCCTCAAGAATTATTAGCGAGTTGGACTAGGAGAGTTGGAAAAGAAGCTTCCTATATCTAAAATAAAGGTAATCCCTGTTGATTTATAATATAATTAAAAACTGTTGTACGTTGCCATCGATAATAATTTCTTGATAATTTTGTGGAATTACTAGGTCCTGGAGATTGCTCGGTAAAGCAGGAGTACCATTAGTGTATCGAACATGACGAATGGTTCGTTTAAGTGAATCCTTTTTACGAAGTAATGCCGTGACATCGGTATGAGCCTCTGCAATAACTGATGCAACAATTTGCTGTGGCCCTTCGTTCGTGGTTGGTCCATGTTGCCGTATTTGACCAATCAATTGCAATGCTTCTGACCTTGCAGCTTGAGCTGCATGGTTATGTTTAGTTACGACTTTCACAACTGGGCCTTCCAAAACCCTCTGTCCAAACACGCCATTTGCAGGTGGAACATTTTTGAATTGAGCAAGAGACCACTCTGTATCTTACTTCTCTGTGGACACGGCGAAAACAGCAAATGCGCACTGTCGACTGCGCCACGAAATGTGAGGAGAGCCAGATGCAGGAACTTTTGTTTGAATTTAGACAAATCAGAACAAGATTCACTTGTTACTGAAAAGACTCCTATAAGATTAGTCACTGTTCCCTCCCCCATGTCCTTCACTAACCACGTGACTATCGCCCTCGTGGTCGAGTATGTATTCTTTCCATTGTGAAAGGATTAACAGTTCCAGTTAATCCTTTCACAATGGAAAGAGAACCCTGAAGACATACAAAAGGGGAGAAATTAGTTTAAAAGCTATGTGACAATTTGTACACAAATCATTTTGAAAATTTGTTTTGAAAAGTTAAAGTTATTGGAAGTTCAGTTTGAGTCGAGAGAGTTTAACATGGAATCTCCACTAAAGGGGCTGGGACTTCAATAAAAATTCGAGTTATCGAGAGTTGACTGTACAGTATTTACATTTCTGTAGCCTACTCATTATCTACTGGGGGCAAAATGTCCCGGAGGCGAAATGCGGGGGGGCACTTTACCATAAACCTCATATCTATACGTAACCGACTGCTGAGTAGTTGAAAATGGCATTTAAATATATCTCATATTGTGAATACATTCACAACCCTTTACCATGATATTTCACTACCTCGAATAAGTAGCGCTTCACCAGTGGAGAAGACTACTGTTACTTATTCTTGGCGGATACCACCATCCAGATGGCATCATTTCAGAGCTTTTGTCTCCTCATCAGTAGGTGTGCAGGTACCCTAGTGTTGCAACCCAGTTGTGAAGTACACTGAGTGGAGAGAAATCATGGGATACTTACCTAGTAATGAATAGGCCCACCTTTCTCCTAGATAAGTGCAGTTACAGATAAGGCATTGAGTCCACTAGTTCATGAAAGCATTCCACAGGTATTTCCATCCATGCTTACTGCACCGCTGTCCATAATTCCATTGCATCCCTGGGTGAAGGATCCAAAGCTCAAATGGACCTTTCCACAGCATCTCAAAAGATGCAGGGTTCATGTCCGGTGAACGGGGAGTCCATTCCATGGTAGTAAAATCTGTGGAATGCTCAGCAATGACTAGAACCATGTTCTAGTCACTGCTGCTCTGTGGCGAGGCGCATTATCCTGCTGGAAAAGTCCATTGCCCTGTGGGTGCACGATGACCATGAAGGGATGGAGATGGTCTGCAAGGTTGGACATGTGTAACCTGGACCGTTCAGACGTGTGTAACCTGGACATGCCAGTTGAACATGCCCCAGACCATTACTGACTGTCCACCTGCCTGAACAATTCCTTGTTGACATGACGGGTGCATAGCTTTATGCGGTTTCTGGCGGATATACACCCTCCTGTTTGCTTGAAACAGGACTCGTTCGGCCGGGAGACCTGCTCCAATCATCAAAGGTTCAGTGCAGGTGTTCTTTCGCCCAGTTGAGGCATAGAGTCATTTGTTGTGATGTTAGCAATGGGACTGTGGTGGGTTGATGGCTCCCATAACCTATCGTAGCTAATGATCACCCGATGGTCTTGGTGGAGATGTTTCTGGCTCCTCACTCATTGAAGTCGGCTGTGATTTGTGCCACTGTCACTCTCAGGTTGGCTTAAACAATGCAAGACAGATGTCGACAGCTACGTTCATCCACCACCTTTCTACGCCTACAGCGTTGTCCACAATGAGATGTTATTCCAGAAATGGCATATTCTCGATACTCTTGATACTGTTGAACGGGGGATAGTGCGATTTCTGTACTAACTCTGCAATAGAGTGACCCATGCGTCGTGCACCCACTGTCATCCCTCTTTCAAAGTCGGTTAACTCGCGACGTTTATTCATACTGACATCAAATTGCCATCTGTGTGAATGCAGTGATGCAGTGTACGTATATACCTGCCAAGCGATGGGTTCGTCCACTAGTGAGAGGGGTGACAGTGTCGCATTGCTCAGGAACCAGGTATCCCACGAATTCTGTTCATTCAGTTTATAACTTCACAATATGAGAGATGCATATTGGTGTTCAGTAATTTAGATTACATAATACATTTAGGGCAATAGTCTCAGGTTACATGGAAGTTAACTAGCATATAAGTTAGTGCTAAAGCATCATGTCTAGCACTACTTATATGCTTATACTTTTTCTCAATTGAGCAGCAAATAAAGACTTTTTTTTTTTTTTTTTTTTGTTTGATCCTTCTGGATAAAGGGATAGTTGAGTGGGAGAAGACAGAGTGGTTATTAATGGCTACTACCCTTTTTTGAATAATGTTATTAGTGGAATCCCCCAGGGTTCAGTGCTGGGCCCATTGTTGTTTTCTGTATCTATTAATGATATTGATGAAGGTATATCAGGCTTAATGTCTAAGTTTGCAGATTATACAAAGGTTGGCAGGGTGGTTAATGACAGTAATCAAGGTAAGCCATTGCAACATGATCTAAAAAATATTGGCAGATAGGCTGAGAAAAGGCAGTTGAAGTTTAACATTGACAAATGCAAGGTACATATGGGTAGCGGTAATCCCAGATTAATATACCAGCTGTGTTGGTACTACACTCAGGGTGGTGGAAAATGAAAATGATCTGGGAGTAATTGTCAGACACAAAGTTCTCTGAGCAATGCAGACAGGTTCCCACAACAGCCCATGAGGTTCTATCAATGGTATGCAGGGATAATTACTGCAGATAGGCTTTGGAGGCCTAATCATAATAGGATAATTGCTTCATTTGAGGAAGGATGTAGATCTGTTGGAACAGCTGCAGAGAAGGAAAATTAGATTGGTGAAGGGAACAAAAGATTGGGTGGTTTTACCAAGAAAGTCTTCAGTTCTGCAAATTGCAGCATCTACAGACTAGGCACCTGTGAGGTAATCTGATTAAGGTGTTTAAGGCTTTGAGTGGATTGAGCAAGTTCGATACTGATGTCATTCTTCTTCTTGCTCAGACTACACAACGAGGGGCATAAATTCAAATCGAGGACGGATTGTTTCAGGATAGATGTGTGGAGGTTTCCCTTAGCCAGTGGGTAGTTGATTATTCAAAAGGAACTTCAAGAACTAGACAAATTATTGTAGAGCAGGGGTCGGCAACCTTTTTTGAGTGAAGAGCCATTTTTCATCTAATTTAAAAAAAAAAGAGAATCCGAAGAGCCACAGCTCAGCTCAGCTAAAGGAGGGGGGGGGGAGCGTTTTTTAAGAAAGAGTGGGAAGGTGTTTTATTAAAACTATATATATTACATAATTTGTAATATATATATTTTGTGTATATATATATTATAAAAATATATATTTTCAAATATCATTTATTAATACTGAAAAAACATAAACATCCAATCAGGTACAAATTAACTTGGATTTTGCTGCTGAACTTCTTGAGCTATTCTCTCAACATCAGGCGAGTATGCCATAATTTTCATCTTTAAACATGTTGAGAGTCTCGCATTGTTCAGACGGTTTCTTGATTTATTTTTAAAATAGTTAATGTTCGAAAATATTTGCCCGCAGAAATACGTCAAACCAAAAACTGAGAGAAGTCTAAACACAAATTTTGAAATTTATATACTTGTCTGATAAGCTAATCCACACGTCAAACATAATTTGGTCTTGCATTTTCAACTCATCTATCGCTGCGCTGTCCATTTGTGTAGAATTGCACGGGCAGCCTTTTGCCTCTCAAAATCCTCAATTTCAGTTTTAAGGCATTTTAGTCCTGCACTCCACCATGTCCTTGATTTTTAACTAATTCCATTTCAAATTATGTTTCATGTGAGCTGAAAGTTAGAGCCACAGTTACATGTTCAAAGGGCTGCAGGTTGTGGCTCACGAATGATGGAGGCTTACAGGTGATGGAGGCTTTTTTTTTTTTTTTTGTATGCTTTTTTTGGCAGACACTTTATAAGCTTGCTTTCGTGCATCATATGCCACACCACCACCACCACCACCACTACTACTAATAATAATTATGCAATCTAGCATCAAGTTTCGAGACAGTATGATTCCCATAATGTTTTTTATATGATGTCAGATATAAGGGATGCAGAATTTGAATATGGGAAGAACAATGTGTACAGAAAGGATAGAGAAGATAGGAAATGGGGGGTTTATGCTCTTAGTTAAGAAGCACATAAAATCTAAGGCAGTGCATTCCTCCCTTTCTTTTTAGTATTCATTTGACTTGAGTACATTATATCCCATGCACTTCCTATACATTTCAAAAAGGATATGAAGTAGCAATGTTAATCTGTTAATCATTTGTTTAATTGTAGCTTCAAATTACTACTTCATGTCCTTTTGATTTTCATTACTAAGTCATTTCATTTCAATTTTCATCATTAATTTGCATGCTATGGCTGACAATTTGATTTTCATAGTCTTACAATTGATTTATGACTATAATTTACTACTTTACTAATTAACAATGCATAATATGGAAAATATGCACTTTAGTCAAAGTTTCGCTCGCATATGTACTTTGTTTGTAATAAATATCCGCACCTCAATTATAGTCAATGCATGATATTTAATTGTATTACAATGGCATTAGAGATTATTTCCAGATACATGTGTAATGTAATTTATTTGTATTTACAGACAAACATGGTTGCGAAGAATCTAGTAGTGTATTACGTGATCTAGAAGAAATTGATGATGAAGCTGATCAAAATGGCATCGCATTTGTAAAAGTCATTGATGAAAGTTTATCAGTAGATTTTGGATTAAATAAGCTTCCAGCACTGGTTTATTATAGAAACAGAATGCCAATGCTTTATGATGGTAAACTTTTAATATTTATGGAAAAATAATTTTAGAGAAATTCACTTTTCACAATTTTAAATTAAATATTTTTAATCCAAATAATATTGTGTGAATCATAATGTTATACTGTTTTTTCATTGCATAGTTTGTTGACATGACCTAACGTTATTTCAAAAAAGCAGCGTTCACAGAATAGCCAAAGTGCTGTGGCTCGCGGGAGAACCAAAGGGGCAATTCTCTAATGCATCACAGTCTAAAACAATGTGCGAAATGTTAAATGTTTACAGACCTATCTAGAACAGGACATGATCTAGCCAAGGAGGATGTCTTTGTGTGTTTTAGGTGCAGAGACTGTGAAGAAATTAGGTACCAACTCAGTTCTGATAGGCATCTATGAGAGTTTGAGGTGTAGGGTAAATGTCCTCGAAGAAATTAATATGAGAGGCCCATCAAGCTCTCAGCTGCCCAACTCAACGACAGAGCTCATTCATGTGTGTCAGGCAATCTCCAAGGCAGAATGTGCTGGTCCCACAGGAACTAGTTATTGTTGGTGATTATTGTCAGGGAGATGGGGAATATATTATGCAAAAAGGATAAGTGGAACAGGACCAAGCTATGTCTGCCAGGGGCAAAAGTTGATGATGTTGTAGGGCAGATATCATCTTTTAAGGGCACAAAAGATGATATTGTTGTACACGTTGGAACTAATGACCTTAACAGTAAGAGATCTGCAGATTTACTTAACAAGTACAGGTCAATGCTGGAAAAAAGTTGCTAGTTAGGGTTAAATTTGAAAGTGTCTGCAATTCTGCCCAGACATGATAGGAGGGAGTATATGATGAGAGCCTTGCCAATCAATTCGGCCCAGGGCTCACAGGGTAGAATTTTTTTTCAGCGTGGTCTGTGCTTGCTAATAGGAGAGACTGCTTCTACAGGGATGGGATACACTTAAATAGAAAGGGTGCAAGAATATTTGCTGATGCTATCGAGGCAGTGTTAGGTGGGTCGAAAAATTGCTAGAGTGGGGGGTGGATTCACAGACTAAAAGATAAACGGTATCCACAGGCAGAGGCGAAAGTGATTCTTGCACTGCTTCTATTGTAATGAGCAGCAGCCTAGTTCCTGGGGACTTCTAGAGGAGCTGCTGGAAGTCATCATGGAACAAGTAAATACATGGGCTGTGTTAGAGTAACTAAGAGTAAGAACAGGTGCATGTATGCCAATGCTAGAAGTATAATAAATAAATTTGATGAATTTGAAGTGCTGATCACGACATCAAAGGCAGATATTGTTGGAATATCAGAGACTTGGTGTCACACAGATATAAGCAGTGCAGAATTGGAATTTGGGGAGTACAATGTGTACAGAAAGGATAGACAGGGAGGAGAGGTTATGCTGTTAGTTAAGAAACACAAAATCTAAGGAAGTGCATCCAGTTGACACTGGTGGACAGTGCAATGTTGAGTCTGTTTGGTGTGGCATAAGCACTGGGAAAGGGAAAATGAGAGTAGCAGTATATTAGCATTAGCATTAGTAGAGGCATATGATGCAAGAAAGCAACCTTATGCAGCATCAGCCAAAAAAAAAAAAACCCTCCCATTTCACCCCTCCATTCATTCCAAATGCCTGTCCAGCTCACCCTTGAATTTATTTAGGCTATCAACTTCCACAACAAAAGATGGAAATCTGTTCCACCAATCAACTACCCCAATGGCTAAAGCCAAAACTCCGCTAATAACATTAGCCCACATAGAGCAGTGTCCATTTATTACCATTCTCTGCCGTCTCCCACTCAACCATCCCTTTATCCATTGCAGTAACTTCCCCTTAATGCCATACCACTCCAATTTATACAGCAGTCTTCCATGTGCAAGAGTATCAAAAGCTTTCTAAAATCCAAATACAGTCAATCTTCGTATAACACGTGTTTACACTACACAAATTCGATCATACATGATTTATAAATAGGGGAACAATATCGTATATAACACAAACCAATATTCGCTTATGCATGATTCGCCTTTGTGTTTACAAGAAATGGCAATCGAACATGGAATCACTCCAATTGAACGCAACACGATAGGAATGAAGAGAAGATTCTGAAAATGTATTTATGTTTTTTTATATCAGTGAAGGGGAAACACATTTCACCGTAATAAGATAAAAACCCACATAATTTCAGCTATCGGTATTATCGCAAATGCAATTAGATCGAGTTTACTACCAGTTTATAGCAGATTCCACTGGAAATTGTTTTTATTATTTTATGGTAGTTAATCCCCAGAAATGTGCTTTAGTAAAGTGTGAGGTGTTAATAGTGTATCTCTGCCTTTACGGTGTTGTTTATTCAGTTGCTACACACATGTGCAGCTTTGTTTATGTGTATCAAGCATGCCTCCTCGTTTTGTAATTGTGCTTTATTCCCTAAAAATGAGTAAAATACTTAAAAGGTGTGAAAAGGAAGTATCCTGGTGAAGACACTGCAGATTCAGAGAGAAAAAGAAAAGCAATATCGATAAACAGAGGCGGACTGGGTCAAAAATTCTTACCCGGGAAAATTTGTAGTGGCCTCATTCTATGGTTTATGGCCAAAATCACACCGGCCTCTGGCCCACCGGGGTTTCCCTGGTAAGGCTTATGGCCAATCTGCCTCTGTCAATAAAGAAAAAATATGAAATTGTGAAATGCTTTGAGCGAAATGAAAGACCATGTGATATTGCACGTGCTACAGCCCTAAATGAGGCAATGCCGAGAATTAGAAAGATGCATAAAAACAACTTTCATAGCAGGAAAAACTCACAGTGTAATTAAAATCGATTAGATCAAGACACAAAGAATTTTATTACGTAATAGTCATAATAAAATACATAAGTATTTTATAAATTTGATAATCGAGAGCTATTAAATGCTCGATAATTCCTATGTCAATTCCTATGATGTTATGTCAAGGATCTGGGTATATTCTTACCACATGTACACCATATCCAAATATTTTATTACTTCATACAGCATGTCCCACCCACTTTTCCTTACTATTGAATACACCATGAATTGTCAAACTAATAGAGCAAGCTTATCTGCGAAAATATCTAAACCTCCAAAGCACTTCCTAATTCATTTCACAAATATACGTGGTCACAATTCTAATCTCAAAGATGTCCATTTCCACTTGCAGTCTGCCAAACCCCATGTACTTTTTCTGACAGAATCTCAGTTATCGGTTGATTCAACTACTGCTCATCTCAGATGCCCAAATTATTCGCTGTATTATTCCTTTCGCCTCAAAGGTGGTACATGTGCATATGTCCGTTCTGATATTCCCTGTCAGAGACTTGGCAATTTGGAATCTCCTCTCTTTGATCTTCTCTGGCTTAAAATCTCTCTACCTCATTGTATGAAATTCATCTGTTGTCTCTACCGTTCTCCCAACTCCACTAATCACTTGGAGCTCTTTGACTTCCTCTCTTTGCAACTTGACTTTCTCCAGTCCAACTTTCCTAACAGTGAGGTAATTTTTCTTGGTGATTTTAATGTTCACAACTCCAGCTGGCTTCCGTTTTCTAGTCACACCGACCCAGCAGGTCGAGATACTGAGGCTTTTGCAATTACTAATGAACCTAGCACAGATTGTTCATTTACCTACAAGAATACCGGACAATCCTAATCATACAGCCAATACGCTTGATCTTTTTCTCACAAATAACCCTTTTAAGTACACGATCTAAGTGAGAGGTCCTTTAGGCACTTCAGATCACAACTTGATGATTGTCTCTTCTCCAATGGAAACTTTATCTCATGGCTGTTCCCAACCTCGTGTTGTTTGGCATTACAAGAATGCAAAATGGGATGACCTGCAAGACTTCTTTTCTTCTTTTCCTTGGTCGGATTAATGTTTCAAAACTTCTGATGTCAATGTTTGCTCAGATCATGTCAGTGAAATTATTTTTGCAGGAATGGAATCCTTTATCCCACACTCCACTTTAAAATCTCGTCCTTTATCTAAACCTTGGTTTTCCAATAAATGTGTTAAGCCTGTTCAAGAGAAGAATGTTGCATATCGTAATTCGCTTGTTTCTAATTCTTCAGTTTCATTTTCTGCCTACACCAAAGCTCGCAACAATTGTAAAGCAGTTATTAATCAGTCCAAACTAGAGTTTGAACAGGCTAAGAGTAGAAAACTTGCTTCTTGCCCTAATGGTAGCCGAGCATTCTGGTCTCTTGCCAAAGCTATTGGCTGCAACTTTTGCCCATCTCTGCTCCCACCTCTGTCCAAACCAGATGGTTCTGTTGCCACTTCAGCCAAGGATAAAGCTGACCTGCTAGCATCCCATTTTTATTCCAGCTCATGTATTAATAATCTTGGTAAAACACCTCCCACCATTCCCAACACCCTCCATTCAATGCCTCCTGTGGTCTTCCGTCAAAAGGATGTCAGAAAGATTTTGACGAATCTTGATGCTAAGAAAGCTCCAGGTCCCGATGGTATTTCTCCACTTGTTCTCGAAACCTGTACTCCTGAACTTATCCCTATTCTTTGCCACCTTTTTTCACTTTCTTATTCCAAAGGTGTTTTTCCTTCTGCTTGGAAATTTGCTCATATCCAGCCAGTTCCTAAAAAGGGTGACAAATCCCTCCCATCCAATTATTGGTCCCATTGCAATTACTTCTACTCTTTCTAAATTAATGGAGAAATCAATTAACCGCCAACTCTTAAACTACCTAGAAACATTCCATCTGATCAACGATTGCCAGTATGGATACCGTCAGTGTCGATCCACTGGTGATATTCTGGCTTATGTTACCCATTTATGGACTAATTCGATGGAAAAGTTCGGTGAAACACAAGTAGTTGCTTTTGACATCTCAAAGGCTTTTGATTGTGTTTAGCATAAAGGTCTTCTAAGCAAGCTTCCATCTTATGGTTTGCCAACTGTTTTTAGTAATTGGTTATCCAGTTTTCTCTCTGATCACTCACTCAGGGTGATGGTAGATGGCTCTCTGTCTTCTAACTTCTCCACTAATGCCGGTGTCCCCCAAGGTTTAGTTCTTTCCCCACTCTTTTCCTTTTGTATATTAATGACCTTCTTCCATTGACTGGAAATCCTATCCATAGTTTTGACGATGATAGCACATTGCATTCCACTTTGAGAAACCTTGTCCTGCTCAATCAGCTTCAACTTCTCGAAAATCTGCTACCAATTCCTTAAATGCCGATCTTCAGGTAATTCTCCAGTGGGGCAAAGACAACTTAGTTGATTTCAACCCTTCTAAAACTCAGTCTTGTCTTATATCTTGCAAAAAGGATTCTTCTGCTCCTATGCTTATCTTTAGGGACACTCCAATTTCTAGGCAAAATGATATATCTCTTTTGGGGATTACTCTGACTTCTCATCTCTCTTGGCACAAGCACATTACAAATATTGCTTCTTCTGCATCTAACAAACTTGGTTTTCTCTTTCGCTCTCGGCGTTACTTTTCTTCCAAACAGCTGCTCACACTGTATAAATCGCAAATCCGCCCTGCCATGGAATATTGTTCCCACAACTGGGGTGGTGCCCCCAAAACCTCTCTCAGGCTTCTTGATTCCATTCAGAAGAGGGCAGTTCGGTTAATTAATGATTCATCTCTAACAGAGACTCTCCACTCGCTTTCTCATAGACGTACTGTTTCTGCTGCATGCCTCTTCTACAGATACTTCCATGGGCACTGTTCTTCTGAATTGGCTTCTATAATTCCCGCTCGCTCTTTCAAAACAGTCTGAACAAGTGCCGCCACCAGCCAACATCCATTTACTGTCCAACTTCAAACCCTGTGTATGGTAAAATTAAGGAAGTTTATGGAGTGGGTTTCTGCTTCTATTTCTAATTCAAATTTTAATCTCTGATGGATGTTATTAAAAACCTGAAGAATATTGTGTATGGTCAAATGTTGTTTATGGTCAAACATTTGACCATAAACAATATTCTTTAGGACAAAAACTAAATTTCAGCATATATAGAAAACTCACTAATAAGGGGATGCTTTTGCATTTCCACAGTTATCATCCCCAACCATACAAAAAATTGGTCATGCTGAACCAATTTCTTAACGCCTTTAAATATTCTTCAATCCAAATTTCTCTAACCACTGAAATAAATGAATTAACTACAAGTTTCTCAAATAGGGGTTACCCGCTAACCTATATAAATAAAGTCAAAACAATAGCCCGTGATAAAATAAATAACAACAACCTCGCAACAAACATTGCAAAAAAATCTGACAAGACCAAAATACATTTTGTCACAATTCCATATGTCGAGTACTGGTACAATAAACTTAATAAAATATGCAAGGGAACCAACATGAAAATCATAGCAAAACCCATGAACAAATTATACACATTCTTCAGTAATTGACCTTCAAACACCACATTCCAATCACGGCATGACCTCGTATACAGCATCCCATGCAAAAATTGCAGCGCTGTCTATGTAGGATCTACCATGGAAGTGGCACAGCTTCGAGCAAAACAACACAAAGCTTCTGTGCGGGCAGGTCGTTCAAATGCATCGGAACTTTTGTTCCACGCAATAAATGAACGACATTCATTCAGCTTTAATGGCACAAAAATTATAAATATTCAACACAACTATCACAAACTACTAATTGCAGAAACCTTAGAGATAAAACTACACAAAACTTCAATCAATATCCGTAGGCCATTCCTATTGTCCGACGATTGCTCACTTATACGCATGCTTGAAGAACAAACACTACAACATAAGACAAAAGTTTCGGATTAATTGTGAGTTGCCCGTTCCTGTGAACATGATGCCCGAAAAGTTCTAGTCCAACTTAAGGAATGTAGAGAACAATCCCCCCATATCCAATTTTATTAGATCCCTAAATTAAACTCTAAAGTCCAGCTAAAGCACCGAAATAAATAATAGGTCCATATTTATTAAACAGTTTAGACCTCCAAAATCTAATTTTATGCCAATCCAAGTAATGGTTTCCATGCTGCCAGAAGTATGGTGTTTGTAGACAGCAGTCATGAGCGCTCATTGTTGAGACTGCACGGTCTGAACACTACGGTTCTGACAGTGGGGAAGATGTTCCACCTGCCTTACAAAATTGATATCGCCATCCTCAAGAATTATTAGCGAGTTAGACTAGGAGAGTTGGAAAAGAAGCTTCCTATATCTAAAATAAAGGTAATCCCTGTTGATTTATAATATAATAGAATATATTTTTTTTTTTTATGAGAACCCCAAACACGAGAGGTATTAGAACCTATAGTACTTAGTACCGTGCTTGGGTTGGAGGTTGAGAAGACGAAAGAAGATATTTGTTGACATTGGACTTCAACTTCTGTAGATTTTAATTTTCAGGAAATACATATGAAGGAAGGTTGTTCCAGAAAACGGCAGTTGAATGAATAAATGAGGAAGATGAAAAGTTGGTTCTGTGGGTTTGAAGTTGGACAGTAAATGGATGTTGGCTGGTGGCGGCACGTGTTCAGACTGTTTTGAAAGAGAGAGCGGGAATTATAGAAGCCAATTCAGAAGAACAGTGCCCATGGAAGTATCTGTAGAAGAGGCATGCAGCAGAAACAGTACGTCTATGAGAAAGCGAGTGTAGAGACTCTGTTAGAGATGAATCATTAATTAACCGAACTGCCCTCTTCTGAATAGAATCAAGAAGACTGAGAGAGGTTTTGGGGGCACCACCCCAGATGTGGGAACAATATTCCATGGCAGGGCGGATTTGCGATTTATACAGTGTGAGCAGCTGTTTAGAAGAAAAGTAACACCGAGAGCGAAAGAGAAAACCAAGTTTTTTAGATGCAGAAGAAGCAATATTTGTAATGTGCTTGTGCCAAGAGAGATTAGAAGTCAGAGTAATCCCCAAAAGAGATATGTCATTTTGCCTAGAAATTGGAGTGTCCCTAAAGATAAGCATAGGAACAGAAGAATCCTTTTTGCGAGATATAAGACAAGACTGAGTTTTAGAAAGGTTGAAATCAACTAAGTTGTCTTTGCCCCACTGAAGAATTACCTGAAGATTGGCATTTAAGGAATTGGTAGCAGATTTTCGAGAAGTTGAAGCTGATTGAGCAGGACACAGTTTCTCCAAATGGAAAGTGCAGTGCAATGTGCTATCATCGTCAAAACTATGGATAGGATTTCCAGTCAATGGAAGAAGGTCATTAATTACAAAAGGAAAAGAGTGGGGAAAGAACTAAACCTTGGGGGACACCGGCATTAGTGGAGAAGTTAGAAGACAGAGAGCCATCTACCATCACCCTCCGTGAGCGATCAGAGAGAAAACTGGATAACCAATTACTAAAAACAGTTGGCAAACCATAAGATGGAAGCTTGTTTAGAAGACCTTTATGCCAAACACGATCAAAAGCCTTTGAGATGTCAAAAGCAACTACTTGTGTTTCACCGAACTTTTCCATTGAATTAGTCCATAAATGGTAACATAAGCCAGAATATCACCAGTGGATCGACACTGATGGTATCCATACTGGCAATCGTTGATCAGATGGAATGTTTCTAGGTAGTTTAAGAGTTGGCGGTTAATTGATTTCTCCATTACTTTAGAAAGAGTAGAAGTAATTGCAATGGGACCAATAATTGGATGGGAGGGATTTGTCACCCTTTTTAGGAACTGGCTGGATATGAGCAAATTTCCAAGCAGAAGGAAAAACACCTTTGGAATAAGAAAGTGAAAAAAGGTGGCAAAGAATAGGGGTAAGTTCAGGAGCACAGGTTTCGAGAACAAGTGGAGAAATACCATCAGGACCTGGAGCTTTCTTAGCATCAAGATTGATCAAAATCCTTCTGATATCCTATTGACAAAAGACCACAGGAGGCATTGAATGGAGGATGTTGGGAATGGTGGGAGGTGTTTTACCAAGATCATTAATACATGAGCTGGAATAAAAATGGGATGCTAGCAGGTCAGCTTTATCCTTGGCTGAAGTGGCAACAGAACCATCTGGTTCGGACAGAGGTGGGAGCAGAGATGGGCAAAAGTTGCGGCCAATAGCTTTGGCAAGAGACCAGAATGCTCGGCTACCATTAGGGCAAGAAGCAAGTTTTCTACTCTTAGCCTGTTCAAACTCTAGTTTGGACTGATTAATAACTGCTTTACAATTGTTGCGAGCTTTGGTGTAGGCAGAAAATGAAACTGAAGAATTAGAAACAAGCCAATTACGATATGCAACCTTCTTCTCTTGAACAGGCTTAACACATTTATTGGAAAACCAAGGTTTAGATAAAGGACGAGATTTTAAAGTGGAGTGTGGGATAAAGGATTCCATTCCTGTCGATCGGTGTGACTAGAAAACGGAAGCCAGCTGGAGTTGTGAACGTTAAAATCACCAAGAAAAATTACCTCACTGTTAGGAAAGTTGGATTGGAGAAAGTCAAGTTACAAAGAGAGAGGAAGTCAAAGAGCTCCAAGTGATTAGTGGAGTTGGGAGAACAGTAGAGACAACAGATAAATTTCACACAATGAGGTAGAGAGATTTTAAGCCAGAGAAGATCAAAGAGAGGAGATTCCAAATTGCCAAGTCTCTGACAGGGAATATCAGAATGGACATATGCACAAGTACCACCTTTGAGGCGAAAGGAATCATACAGCGAATAATTTGGGCATCTGAGATGAGCAGTAGTTGAATCAACCGATAACTGAGATTCTGTCAGAAAAAATACATGGGGTTTGGCAGACTGCAAGTGGAAATGGACATCGTTGTGATTAGAATTGAGACCACGTATATTTGTGAAATGAATTAGGAAGTGCTTTGGAGGTTTAGATCTTTTCGCAGATAAGCTTGCTCTATTAGTTTGACAATTCATAGTGTATTTAATAGTAAGAAAAAGTGGGTGGGACATGCTGTATGAAGTAGTGAAATTTTTGGATATGGCGTACACGTGGTAAGAATATACCCAGATCCTTGACATAACGTGGCCTCGACAATGCTCCCCACATACACACTACTCGGACTCCTTCCAGTCTCTATCTGGCAGAGTAGAGGTAGCAAGGTTATACACTAGCTGATCCGGAAGCCTCCTAGAGAGTTACCAATAGGTTCGGTCCGGTGTACTAACTAGCGGCCGGCCTGCGAACACTGTTTTAGAGCTGTACCCTTGAAATGTAAGGAATATTTGCTCTCGCCGCGACGTTCATCATAACCTCAAAAGTCATCAATCATTCTGCATGATGGAAGAGATGGGGAAGGGTTGACCGGAACTTAGCTGTAGAGACTAAACATGGGTTCCACCACTTCAAGCCTCCAATAAGCAAAGTGGTGGTATTTCACCAGTTTATGAGAGTCATCTACCACCGAGTACTGCCTGGTAACATAGAGGGGCGGCGTTCCTCCATGTGGTGTGGGCGCCACACCTCGACCCCTGCTTGCATTGGTTCACACCTGGGTGGTCACCCACCATGTACTTGTGCATGGAGGTTATACCCAGGATTACTAACAGTCCCACCATCGTGAAGGTGCAAGCAGAGGATTTGGCCATCCAGACCATCCAGACTTCATTGTATAAGCAGTTCTAAGACTAATTAACTAGAGGCTGGTTTGTCTGACTTCTGTGGTGCGAAAAATGTTAGTGGCAGTAATTAAGATTGTAATCAAGGGACATTTATATAGATACGGCATTCTGAAGGATACACAACATGGCTTTTTTAAGGGAAAATCATGTTTAATTAACTTAGTAGGCTATTTTGATACAGTTATTCATGAACTGGATTTAAGGAACAATTTCAACATAGTTTATTTGGATTTTAGCAAAGCATTTGGCTTGGTCCCTCCTTAAAGGTTACTGTATAAGCTTGAGCACATTGGGATTACTGAAAAATTCTAAGATGTGATGAAGGTTGTGATTAATGGATATTCTTCAGATTGGTGTAACATCAAGATTGGGGTCCCTCAAGGATCAGTTCTTGGACCACTGTTGTTTCTCATTTTCATAAATGACATTGACAGACGGATAGAAGGCATGATGTCAAAATTTGAGGATAATGTAAAGATTGGCAGAGTTGTTAATGATCAGTGCCTCTTCGTGATGACTTAAACAGACTTCAGAGATAGTCAAAGAAGTGGCAGCCATGTTTTAATGCTGCTAAATGCAAGGTCTTTCACTTGGGGAATAACGACTCACAAATATGAATTATATATTTAGTACAGGAGGAAAAGGATCTGGGAGTTACAGTACGGGCAGATATGAAATTATCTGAACAGTGTAGACAGCATCCAGGAAAGCCCATAGTGTCCTATTGATGATTTATCGAATGTTATGCTGAAGAGATGAAGAGGTCTTAATCCCACTGAATAAGGGTTTTGTAAGACCACATTTGGAATACTGTGTTCAAGTACGGAGACCTCATCTGAAAAAAAACATTGAGCTTCTTGAAAGGGCCTAAAGACAAGCAACTTGAATGGTGAGATCAGCCGAAAGACGACCATATGAGGAAAGACTCCGATAATGTGGGCTACAGAGTTTGGCAACCAGGTACCTCAATGGTGACCTATTTGAGGTTTATAAGGCTCTGAGGGGGATTAGTAAAATGATTGAAGGTGGAATTCTCACTGTTATAAAGAATACCTTGCCTTCTTGGGACTTCGTCTCAGGTGGGTACAGCAAGATGTTAGTAGATCCTGGCCACTTCCATTTGGTGGGGATGGGATGCGGTGACCAGGTGTTGCTACTTTTCACCTGCTAAGAGTGGTGCTGGCCAATAACAGAACACATCATTACACTTACAAACTCAACACACTACATACAAATGGCCGGCTTTGGCGCAAGCTTCTTCACAAGATGTACAATAGCAGCTAATGGGAGTAACCGTGGGGTCCGCCACAACAACACACGAAATCCCCTGTTATAAAGAATACCAAAACTAGGGGTCATAAATTCAAATTACAGGGGTTGAGGTTATCTCCAGTCCATGGGGACCTCCCCTGAATCCAAGGATGCTCTCATAATTATGGCTAGGAGTTTTCTTAATTCCTTCGCTGCTTCCCCTAATATAACTGGGTATATCCCAGCCACTCCAGGTGCCTTTCTTATGTTTAACTTCAACAATTTCTTTTCCACTTTCCTCTTTGTTATTACAAAGT
The DNA here is from genome assembly GCF_048544385.1 of Mastigoproctus giganteus. Classification (NCBI taxonomy): domain Eukaryota; kingdom Metazoa; phylum Arthropoda; class Arachnida; order Uropygi; family Thelyphonidae; genus Mastigoproctus; species Mastigoproctus giganteus. The sequence goes on along the minus strand of NC_143575.1, from coordinate 179,069,902 downwards.
CATTTAGCTCCCTGTTAGAGCTTGATAAACTTCTCTTATTCCCCTTCCCTAAAGAATTCCTTTTGTGTGGATGTAGAATACTCATTCAGTTTGTCAACATCCTGAGCAGGATCGTCAACAGTCAAACCAACAGTATTGAGTGGACCAATTTGATTCATCCCATTCCTTTTACTGTTTACATAAGTAAATAAACCTTTGCCGTTAATCTATTAGTCTGTGTATTCCCCCCAAGCTTTCAGTTTCTTGACACACCTAACTCTGCCTTAATAGCATCAGTGAATATTCTTGCACCTCTTCTATTTAGGTGTATCCCATCCCTGTAAAAACAATTTCTCTGTTGTTAACAAGCGCAGGCCGTGCTGGGAAAAATTCTGCCTCATGAACCTTGCACAGTCTCTTCTGGGCTGAAGTGATTAACAAGGCTTTGAACATATACTCCCTCCCATCATGTTTGAGCAGGATTGCAGAATTGTGCAGGATTGTGACTTTTTTCCCAACATTGCACTGTATTTGTTAAGTCCTGATATTATTAGTAACCTCGTGTACAAAGGTATCACCTTTCGAACCCTTAAAAGACAACTTCTCTTCACTGTCATCTACTTTTGGCCCCATAAACTATAAACTAGAGCTTAAAATGATTGCAGTGGAAGTGATTATAAGTATTTAGATTGCATGCAAGCAACAGGTGGGTACTGTCTATTAGTGCCTATAGTGTCACATCACCAGTTTTTTGATTATTAGAATTGGACTTCCTTGTACACCTCCAGTTTTTTTTTTTTTTTTTTATGAAAACCCCAAACATGAAAGGTAACAAAACCTATAGTACTTAGTACCGTGCATGGGTTGGAGAAGTATGGGTGAGGGGAGGGGAGGGGGGTGCCGGAAACTTTGCTGTAGAGACTAAACATGGGTTTCACCACTTCAAGCCTCCAATAAGCAAAGTGGTGGTATTTCACTGGTTGATGAAAGTCATCTACCTACAATAAAATTAGAATCTTTCAGTAGCTGCTGTTGGAGTGTTTGATGTAATTGGCAAAGAATGAATTATATATTGTTCATACAATGCTTACATGGTAGTGATAATGATTAATACTGTCAGGAATTTGTATCTAAATTTTAATACTGTGTTTAATAAATGTGTTATACTAAAGTATTAAAATAATAGTCTATAAAGCATTTAGGGCATAAGCCTCAAGCTATGGAAAAGTCTAGACTATGTATAAGTATAGTGCGAAAGCATCAATAATACATAGACAAATCTGAATGAACAGAATATTAGCAAAGCGGCATCGTTTTAAGTTATATCTCATATTGTGAATACCTTCACAACGAGTTGCCATGATATTGCACTACTTCGAATAAGTAACGCTTCACCTGAGGAGAAGACTAATGTTACTTATTCTCAGATGGATACCACCACCCAGACGGCACCGTTTCAGGGCTATTTGGCCCTTCTTCGGTGGGTGGGTAGGTACCCGAGTGATGCAATGATGGCAAAACAGTTATGAAGTATAACTCCACAATATGAGATATAACTTAAAACGATGCCGCTTTGTTAATATTCTGTTCATTCAGATTTGGCTATGTATTATTGATGCTTTCGCACTATATTTATACATAGTCTAGACTTTTCCATAGCTTGAGGCTTACGCCCTAAATGCTTTATAGTCTAAATACATCATACACCATCAGGCATCTCTCATATTGTGGAGTTATACTTCATTACTGTTTTGCCATCATTGCATCACTCGGGTACCTACCTACCCACCGAAGAAGGGCCAAATAGTCCTGAAACGGTGCCATCTGGGTGGTGGTATCCATCTGAGAATAAGTAACATTAGTCTTCTCCTCAGGTGAAGCGTTACTTATTCGAAGTAGTGCAATATCATGGCAACTCGTTGTGAAGGTATTCACAATATGAGATATAATAACTTAAAACGGTGGCGCTTTGCTAATATTCTGTTCATTCAAATTTGGCTATGTATTATTGATGCTTTCGCACTATACTTATACATAGTATTAAAATTATTAAAAATAGACTAACTTCTCTTGTAAACATTTCATTTTCATTGAAATATAATATGGTGACACTCTCTGGACATGATTGGAAGGACTGTGGGACAGCTCTGTTTGGCATTTCAGTTTCAGTTTTTTTGCAGCGCCACTAGTATTATTTCCATACACCTTCTGTATGTTGATAGTTTCCTTCTCACACACACCAAGAATTTAATAACAGCGTACTGCTTCTGATGGATGTTCACATAGGTGGCCATGTTTGATAACTACCACAGCAACACTACCATGGGAAGACAATGTCATTTGAATAACAAGAGGCTGCAAAGATGTATCTATACAGTTAAAAAAAAAAAAAAAAAAAAAAAAAAAAAAAAAAAAAGGACATTACTTTGGAATGAGTATACGTAAAGATAATGGACTTGTTTATTTACTATTTAACCCCTTTGGTGCTAGCTTTACCAGTTACCTTTATAAACCAAATTCCAAAAATTATGTGCAGAATCAATCAGGATTGGGAGGCAGAGACATTTTTAGGCTTTTTTCTCACTATGGCTGAATTAGTCATCCATTGTTGGTTACTTGACAGAAGTATCTGATTTTTCTTCTGTCAATTGGAAGAAAATAGTTCTTAAAGTCAGTTTTTTGTCCAAGTGGAATAAAAATTCCATGATGCACATGTGCATCAGCATGCAATTAACATGTTAATGTGTAGCCACATGAAAAGAAGGTTAATCCTTGTACTTAGCTTTGATCTCCCAGGTTACAATACTAATACTATGAGTTGCAAAAAAAAAATAAGTAATACTTATCTTGGAAAAACGATGAGGGTGATATGAGAGTTGATTGCTTCTTGCACTTGGTCTGACAAGTTAAGATGCAAGTGGTAAGATTGTAGCTGCCACTTAGAGAAACTGTATTTATTGAAATATAGTATTTGTAGAAAGTATATCCATTAGAAAATGAATGTTTTTTTGTAATATAAAGTAGAGCGAATTGTGTAAGTAAGAATGGGTCATTGACTAATTGGATCAGTCTATTTGAAGCAAAAGTAAAGTTTTTTACAGAAACAAACTTGTATAAGCTTGGTTTAGCAAGTTGGTATAGGCTTGGTCTGAAAAACTGCTCATTGAACAACTAATTATTAAGAAAATTAGTTGTGCAATGAGCAGTTTGTTAGTCTTTTATAAATTGATTAGCAGTACCACTAATAGAATCAGTGATATTTAGACCAATTTTAAAATTTTACTGGGTTGATATCTATTCAAAAGAAATATAGCAATTTGGTGTAAAATCTAGCATTTGGATGTTGCAAAGGCTGTTCTTATGTCAGCAAAGATAGAGACTGAGATTATCCCAAGCATGTAATAGCTAGGCAAATTTGTTAGAAGCAAGCAGAGGAGAAAATTATCATTTTTATACAGCATTTGCATTGTAATGCTATCTCATCCAATTGAAGAAGCCTGGAATTTGGTATGGCTAAGAAACATTACATTGTATAAAAAATAATTTAATAAGATTTTCAGTTCTATATAATTGTATACATTATGACCTCACCCTGAAGGCTGTAATAATTTAACTTAATATTACACACTAAGTTAAATTATGATTTCATACTAAAGAATACTTGCAGTGCAAAATACATTATAGTTTGTTGTAGGAGCAACAAAAGTTGACAATAAAAGATTGTTAGATTGAAACAGAGTTCTTTTCAGTTTTGTTCAATTCCTTAATGTATGACACTGTATGAATTTGGATTTTGTTTTTTCAAATTATTTTTTGCACAGTGAATTGTTTTAGTCGTATTTATAACTTGTTAGTGTACCCTTCTGTTCAATATGTAAGTCAGGAGTTTAGCATTGAAAGAGCCAATGGAGGGTAATTTCAAGGAGCATTGAAGGAGCTGATAGAGTAATTTCAAGGAGCATTGAAGGAGCTAATGGAAGATAGTTTCAAACAGCTCAGCTCTGAAGTAGCTCATGGAGGAATTTTTGGACTTTAGTAAGAAATTTGGATTTAAGATTTTTGGACTTTAAGATTTATTAGATGAATTAAAGAAATCCTTAATATTTGCTGGGAAAAAATATTCGGTAGAGGTATAGCATTTTGGGTACTCCTGCATTATTCAAAAAGTTGCTAACTAAAAATAAAAAAGAAAGAGGAAAGCCAATTGCAAAAAAACTACTCCATTATTCAAGTAAGGTGACATTTTGAATTATATATTGTGTTCTATAGTTGTGATTTTATTTATACTATATAGTATTCAGTATTGATAGGAACTTTGTTTTATGGCTAGATAACCTTGAAAATACCACAAACTTGCCATATAAGTATGTTTATTTGATTACTTAATTATTTGATTTTTCTGTTTGCAAAGAATCCATTAAAACTTGTAATGAAAACTTCATATCCATAGCTAATGCAGAGCTTGTTTCAGGCCTCAAAATTTTTTAATTGAATCAGAAACTTGGCTGTTAGTGGATAAGTGCAAAAGGAATTATACTAATAAATTATATGAATCTCAAATAAACATCTTATTTGAGAGTTAGTGAATTGCCAAGGATTTTTTACTAGCATTAAAGTTTGTTCTTTTTAGGCCTATCATTAGTTGCAGATTCTATCCTACCCTCAGTCTACCGTCTACCATCATTTTATTGAAAATGAATTGACTCTCTATGATAGAATCTGAGTTAATTGTACATCAACATTGTTCGGTGGTACAAGCATTGTAAATAGGTTGTGGGGTTGCCAGGAAAGCTGGTGGCTGGAACTACATAGTACGATAACTAAAAAAAATAATAATAATAATAGCCAGCCGTCCATATTTGTAATTTATATACAATGAAAGAAAGGTCAAGATTAATATTGAAAGAAGCTTAGCATGAAAACTGTTTCCATTTTTTGATATAAATCATTAAATGCAATTCACATACTTTAAATATCAGAGTGTAATTGCACTGAATTATGATTTAAGTGGTGATAATCTTTTCATTTAAACTTACTGCAATTCATATTATAGAAAATTAGTTTTGTTAGGTATTTTAATTATTAATATTACATTTAAATATAAAAGAGCTTCAAGTCTAGATAAAAATATGTGCTAAGCAAGAGTTGAACATGCAGCATTTTAGTGTTATACATTTCTTCATTCCACCTGCAGTCCCACATTTTTATTTTTGGTGCAAAATTCATTTTGTAATATAGCTTATCATAGCAAAAGAATATTACCATTAGCAGAAGCATATGATGCAAGAAAGCAAGTTTATACAGCATCAGCCAAAAAAAAAAAAAAAACCTTCCTATTTCGCCCATCCATTCTCTCTGAAAGTTTGTCCACTTTTTCCTTGAATTTATTTAAGTTGTCACCTTCCACAACAACAGATGGAAGTTTGTTCCAGCAATAAACTACCCGCTGGCTAAAGACAAATTTCCGCACACCTGTTTGACAACTGTCTTTCCTCAGTTTTAATTTATGGCCGCTCAGGTTTGTAATGTGAGTAAGATGAAGAATCCCATCAGCATTGAGCCTGCTCAATCCATTCAAGGCCTTATACACCTCGCAGGTGCCTAGTCTCCAGATGCTGCAATTTGCGGAACTTAAACCTTTCGTCATACGAGTACCCCTTTGTTCTCCTCACCAGTCTTGTTGCCCTTCTCTGTACCCGTCCTTGCAACTCTACATCCTTCCTAAAATGAGACCTCCAGACCTGTACATAGTACTCAAGGCATGGCCTGACTAATGCCTTATACAAGAGGATAATCATTTCCTTATCCCTGCTGGTAAAATTCATGTATATCATTGACAAGAATCCACGAGTTGCTCTAGCAGTTTGTCTGCACTGCTCATAAACTTTAACATCTGACTGCACAATTACCCCCATTTCTCTTTCATTCTCTCCTACCCTGATCGTAGTCCCACACAGTTGGTACGTTACTCTGGGGTTACTGCTTCACATATGCAGTAATTTGCATTTGTCAATGTTAAATTTCAGTTGCCACTTCTCAGTCCATCTGCCCAATTTTTCCAGATCCTGTTGCAGTAGCATACTGTCATTAACAGCCCTGCCAACCTTTGTATTATCTGCAAACTTTGTTGAAGGTATATCAGGAATTGATGAAGGTATATTAGGCTTCGACATTAAGCCTGATATACCTTCATCAATATCATTGTTATTGTTGTTATTTGGTTTTTAGGAGCATTAGCAACTAAGGCCATATTGCTCCGGGATATGCGGTGGTTATTCCCTGAATGACCTTTCCGCATCCTCCGTATTTGGTGGTGACGGGCTCGAACCCCGGTCTAATCAAGAAGTGTGTGCGAATATCATTGATAAATACAGAAAACAACAGTGGGCCCAACACCGAACCCTGGGGGACTCCACTAAGAACATTAGTCCACGAAGAGCAGTGTCCATTGATTACCACTCTCTGTCTTCTCCCACTCAACCATCCTTTTATCTATTGTAGCAACTTGCCCTTAATGCCATACTGCTCCAATTTGTACAGCAGTCTTCCATGTGCAACAGTATCAAAAGCTTTGCTGAAATCCAAGTATATGATATCAAAATTATTTTTTACATCCAGTTCCTTTGTGACGACATCATAGTATCCATTCAGATTTGTCAGACAGACTTCCCCTTAACAAACCCATGCTGTGTCTGAAATATTACTGCAGTCTTGACTAGATGATCCTGCAATGCTTTTTTAACCAGTGAATCAGAACAGAAGTTAAACTAACAGGTCTGTAATTACTCACGTCAACCTTCGATCCTTCTTTGTGAATTGGAGTTACATTTTCACGTCTCCACTCTGTGGGGACCTCCCCTAAGTCCATCGATTCTCTCAATTATGGCTAAGGGTTTGCTTCATAATTAGCCATAATTATGTTAGCGTCGATGCTAACATAATTATGGCTAAATATATCTTAACTATTAATTTGCTTAGTTTTAATATTATGCAATAAATCAATTATTCTAAATCTGATAGAAGTTACCTGACTATTTGATCTGGTTACCTCATATGCAATATCTCTGTGATTTGATTCCTTTTATATATATTTTAGGAGATCTTCATAATGAACAAAGTGTGTTAGATTGGTTAATAGAGCACAAAACTCTTCCTGGGGATGCTGACTATATAGAAGATATTTCTAGCAGTACTTTAATTTCACTTGTTGAAAGTTCTCCATTTTTGGCAGTATTGTTCTGTAAGTAATATCAGTAATATGTTTCATTCCTTTTTAAAATTTTAGGAAGTCTTTATTATCACAATCCAAAGCACAAAAGCACAACTTATATCAAAAATGATATAAGTTGTTGAAACTTATATCATTTTAGCTGTGGACAAGGTAAAGAAGGCAGAAATTATTATATACCCTGAATGGCCACTTTATTAGGTATACCTACCTAATAGAGTGCAGTTCCCACTTTAGCCCTCAGAACAGCTAGGATTTATCCTCAGTAAAGAAAGCACTTTACTAGATCAGGAGGAAAAATAACCTTCTTTCTTTCTTCTCTTAGTTTCTTTTTTAATTACTGACGCACTACTGTTTGGTCACAAAGGTGGCACTGCTCCTGCTTCCATGTGGCAGGGCTGGTAATCTGCAGGGGGAAACCTTTCCCTTCCAGGATAGAATGGAGAAACATTTTGTAAAGCCCAGAAATCCACTGGTTGCATAGATAAAACCCTTGCAGGGTGAAAAGAAGCGGAGCCTGATTTTTTACAAACAAATCTCAAAAGACTGACATAGACAGGATCCGAACTCCAACATTCTTCATTATCCACTCAACTCAAGAACAACTAACAGGAAAACTATTGCCATTTCTAGTGCAGAAATGCCTTGAAAACACAATAGGTACACCCCACTCCCCAAGATATTTTGTCATTTATGATTGGGAGATGAACTATCTTTGTGAGGGGGGGGTACCTATTGTGCTTTCTGGTTTTAGAAGTTGACGCTGCTCTACAGTCCGAGCAACTACTAAAACTAAAAACATATGGTGGAACTTCTTTGCTGGCTAAAGGCAAATTTCCTCACATCTATCCTACATCTGTCTTTTTTCAATTTGAATTTATGCCCTCTCAGGTGATTATTCTGATCAAGAGGAAGAATCCCATCAGCATTGAGCATGCTCAACCCATTCAATAATATTAGACCGCAAACTAAATTTCCAAGCTCACATTACTTATTTGAGAACTTCTTGCTTAAAGCATTTGAATATACTTCGTTCGGTCTCATCTATGTCATGGGGAGTTGATCGGTGTACTTTGCTGCATCTCTATGGAAGTTTAATCCGTTCACAGTTAGATTATGGTTGTCCAGCGTATGGCTCTGCCAGGAGTACTACTTTAAAACGGCTAAATATGATCCATCACAGTGCTCTGAGGGCTGCGCTGGGAGCTTTCAGTACTTCTCCGATCCAAAGTCTATATATTGAAGCTCATGATCCCCCATTACACCTGCGTAGAAAATCACTACTGCTTCACTATGCTGCTAAGATGCAGAGTCTACCATCGCACCCAAGTTGGGAGTATCTCTATAATACTCGTTGGGAAACCTTCTGTGAGAGCAAGCCAAATGAAAATAGACCCGCCTCTCTCAGGATCAAAGAGCTTGTTCAGATTTGGAATGTCAATCTAAATGAAATCTTCCAAGACACAACTACACCTGTTGCTCCTTGGACTTATGTGTCTGTCTCTCAAGATACACACTTCCTCCAGTGGGGGAAAAATATACCATCCTGCAATATCAGACAGTTACATTGAGCTCATGCTATGAACAACCATGCCTGTAAAATTTATACGGATGGTTCAAAAACTGAGAGTATGGTAGGTGTTGCGGCAGTTTTTCCTTTATGTACAAGTTCAGCCACACTACCGCTTGCCTGCGGCGTCTTCACAGCTGAATTATATGCCATTAAGTTAGCACTTAGTAAGATAATTGAGCTTTCCATCTCATCTGCCATAATTTACACAGATTCTCTTAGTGCTGTCTCTGCCATAAGGAAGAATTCCTCCACTTCTCACTCTACATTGAAACAAATTCATTCCCAGTTATTCGCTTGCAGTGTGTCCAATCAGGAAATCAGTTTTTGCTGGATTCAGGCATTCCGGGAAATGAAAGTGCTGACTTTGCTGCTAAACATCCTCAATCCGCTCTCTCACAACATCCTCAGGTTCCTTTCTCTGATTTTAAGTCTGTCATATGCAAAGCCTGCTACGATAAATGGTCACAGACCTGGAAAAGTGACACTACCAATAAACTTTACCAGATAAAAGAAGATCCAAAGCTGTGGCTGTCTGGCTTACGAAGAAACAGACGAGAGGAAGTGGTATTGGCAAGACTCAGAATTGGACACACTCACCGTACTCATCTCTTCCTATTATTGGGTGAAAGCCCACCACAGTGCTCATCCTGTCAGACGCAACTTACAGTCCGTCATTTCCTGGTTGATTGTCCCTTACATTCAACCATCCGGTCAAACACTTTTCAGTCACTCTCTACATTGAATATATCACCTGATTTATCTCGCATCTTAGGAAATGAAGCAAATATTGAAGAACTTTTATTATATCTAAAACATATTGGTTTGCAGAAGCATATAATTTAATCTCTCTAACAATACGCTTTTTGTCAATTAACGACGAAGAGACACAATTTGGCCTTAGTAACCCTTGTGTCGTTACACTGAACTACAACAACTTGGAACATAATTCTCACTTTTGACCACTAAATTACTAACAATAATCAAAGCAGGTTACCTTAACTGCTGTGTTAAGGCCAGCATTCCAAACCCCTTACACTGCTATAAGTGCCAGAAGTTGGGCATTTGCAGACAGTGTGCAGAGGAGCAGCTGCCTGTGCCACATGTGGATCCACTGTGCACATTAATACTGATTGCACAGCCACAACACCCAGTTGTCCTAACTGCAAAGAATCACATTCAGCATTTTCCAAGGAGTAACCCCTTTGGAAGTGAGATAAAAAGATAAAGCAATATAAAGCTGAGCACAGTGTTACCTACCAAGAGGCCAAAAAATCCATATGCACCGTGAATATGAATAAGCTCATTTATGTCCAAATAACCATAAGAACAATGTCAATTGCTACCCAAACAGAGGTAACCATACCACCAAGCGAACTGCTATATGAGCGGTCAAAGTTAGTATTTACCACTGAACCAATAATCAAATGCAAGCAAAGTAAAGCTGTTGATATACACTGAATTACGACCACTACCTAATACTTTGTAGGTCCCCCTTTTTCCCTCAGTACAACAGCTATCCAACATTGCATTGATTCAACAAGATGTCGGAAGCGTTCAGGAGATATGGCCAATCAAGCTCTGTGTAATGCAGGTACGGAGGTGATTGGTGTATCCAGACATCTGATATGCCTTTCCATAGGGTCCCACAAGTGCTCTATGGGATTGATATCGAGGGGGAGGGGGGGTGTTGGAGACCAGTCAATATGCTGGGAGTCAGAACTGTGTTCCTCAAACCATTCCTGCATGAATGCCCGATGGCTCGACGTATTGTCATCTTGGAAGACACCATCACCATTCGGGAAAACTGTAACATACTGGGATGAACACAGTCAGCAAGCAGTTGACGATAGCGGAGTCCACCAATACGTCGTTCCACATGCACCAGGGGTCCAAGTTCCTGCCAGTGAAACATGCCCCACACCATACAACCGTCTCCACCGGCCTGCACTTTTGATACCATGCATAATGGATCAAGAGCTGCATGTTGTTGACGCCGAATCTATACACGATCATCCACAGTGTGGAGTAAATGTGACTCATCTGACCAGCACACCTTCTTCCAGTCTTCTAATGTCCAACTTGTATGCTCTTTGCGTCAGGCGAGTCTTTTACGCCGATGACCCTTGGTTAGGAGAGGATGCTGTAGAGATTGTCTGCTGGTATAGCTCATATGTGCAAGCATGCAATGCATGGTCATGCCAGATATTGTTCTGTGTCGACCCATGTTGTATTGGGTAGTCAACTCTTCAACAGTGCTGCACCTGTTCGCCTGTATGAGTTGTTGGACCTGGTGCTCACCTCTAACATCAACCTTTCGCTGACATTTCCAGGTTTGCCGTCGGGTTGTTGTTTGACCATTTAGATGCTGTTAAAGTTTACCAGGACTGGTGTTGTTTGACGCCAGTCCTGGTACACTTTAACTACAGCGGCTCTCGAACACCCCACCAGTTCAGCCGTAAATCGAGGCACCAGCTTGTTGAGCACCCACAATCTGTCCTTTATCAAAGTCTGATAAATCCTTTTTACCCATCACGCTCAGAATTTTACTACCTACTGAACCACTGACACCTTATCTATGCTATGTAGGTCGACTAACTCCGCAATCTCATGCCTCACATGATCAACGTGTTACATTCAGTTTTCATAGGCGTGATCATAATTCAGTAATCACTCAGTGTATGCTGATTATTGTGTAACCAGATTGACATTCCACAGCAGAATATTACTTTATCTACTGCTCCAGATGAAAACCAAACCAACAAACAAACTGCATGGACCTAGGAGGTAGTTCACACCAAGATGACCAAATATTAGAACTGTTTACTGATGAGAATACAGGGAAACTATACTTTCCAAAGAAGGGAAAAAGTAAATTTGAGCAATGTAAATCTGCAACTCCTTAAAAACTAATCAAGGGTTTCTTTTTTTTTTTTTTTATATCGTACGATGCGAGCAATACACGAAGGTAACAGTTTTTTTCTGCTTCCTTTGTGTATCGTGGCTGTGAGATCCAACCGAATAGTGGCACCATTGTGATATCCAAGCCCGAGGTGGGATTCGAACCCCCGACCTTTGGGTTGCCAGCCAGGCAGGCAGGCACTTTACCCAACCGGCTAGCCCAGTCGGCAAGGGTTCCACTAAATCCAAATAATGCTTCCCTTCTTGCAGTGAAACTGTAAGGCTATCGTAGTAACTTGGCTGATATCCAAGCTCTCATCTCACAATATGACTTTATAGCCTTCTGCTTATAGGAAACCAATCTAACTCCATATATAACTGTTTTCACTCTGGAGTTACATAATAATCAGCAAGATCATGTTGCACACATTCTGAGCAATCTGGCACATGGAGGGAGGGGTAGTGCTGACAATCAACTCTCAAATACCCTCGAAACCAAGCCTACTAAAAACAAACCTCGAGGCAGTTGCAGCACGAGTCACCATTAACTTTGATTTAACTATAGTCTTGTTATACTTCACCCTAACCAAAATATAAGCTCTGCCAACTTAAAAGAATTGCTACAACTACAACTTCCTTAAACCTACTGCATGCTAGGGGACCTCAACAGTCACCACCCGCTATGGGGAAATCAGCACCTGGACAAACTGGTGAAAAATTACTTGACCAACACAGTCTGATAACTCTCAATAATGGAGCACACACTTATATGCAACTTCCTACAAGATCTACTTCAGCTATTGACACTCTCTCTCTCTCTCTCTCTCTCTCTCTCTCTCTCTCTCTCTCTCTCTCTCTCTCTCTCTCTCTCTCTCTCTCTCTCTCTCTCTCTCTCTCTCTCTCTCTCTCTGCTCAGCAATCGTATATCCTCTATTTGGAAGGACTATTCATAGCAAACCACAGTGCAGTGATCATTACCCTGTGATATGCTGCATTTATACAGCATTCTGCACTTTTCTAACCGAATTGCCAAATGAAACTTTTCCAAAGCTGAATGGGATGTATACAAGCAGTTAGCAATCATCATCATCAAGAGGAATGTTTCCATTTACAATGGGTTTCCTCAGCCTACAAGTTATTTCTTGTTAGGAATTTTTTCCCGCCATAAAGTGCAGTTCAAGGTGTCTTGGTCGGTTAAGCCTCGGGCTGTCATGCACTCCCGTACTCCATCCATCCATGTCCTCCTAGGTTTTCCTCTTCTCTTTCTTCCAAGAGGTACCCATTCCAGGATAGCCTTTGGATATCTGTTTTCTTGCATCCGTTTTACCTGTCCATACCATGTTAGACGCTTTTCTTTGATGGTGTCAATAATAGTCTTTTTCACTTCCATTTTTTCCCTTATGTCTTCATTCCGATTTCTGTCTCTTCTAGAAGTTCCTGCTGAGCGTCTCCAAAAATCCATTTCTGTGGAGAGCAATTTGTTTTCCGCTCACCTATTCAGTGTCCAGGTTTCTGCTCCATACAATAGAAGACTTTGTACAATTGTTTGAAATATAAGTTTCTTTGTTTTATTTAGGATATTTTTGCTCCACAGAACAGAGTTTAACATGCCGATAGCCTTTCTGCCGTCTGCAATTATCTTATTGATCTCTGCTTGGGATGATCCATCACTTTGTAAGATTGATCCCAAATATTTGAATTTATCAATTTGTTTAATTTTAAAACCTGCAATATTTAGAACGTGTCCTGGCCCTGAAAGACAACATTTCAGTCTTGCTAAAATTGATTTTTAGACCTCATTGTTTATATTCCTCAAACAGTTGATGACATGCATACTTTGCATCTTCTAAGTCTTGTGCTATCACCACCTGATCACCTGCAAAAAGTAAATTGTGAATATAGGTGTTCTTATTAATCGGCAATCCCATTTTATTACATTTTTTTGACCAGGATCTTAGGTAGATGTCAATATAAATTTTGAAAAGTGTTGGTGACATGCAACAACCTTGTAATAAGCCTTTTGAAATGTGGAATTCAGGCGACAAAGCTGATCCCACTTTAATTCTGCATCTATTATTCCTGTAAATTGCCTTAATAATGTTAATCAGTTGTCCATCAATATTTGCCTCTTTCAGTGCTTCCCATAAGAGTTTTCTTGGAACACTGTCATATGCCTTTTCAAGGTCAATGAAAATCATAAAGATTTTTTTCCCTTTGGATTGGCATTTTTCAAGGATCTGTCGTACTGTTGAGATATGATCTATACATGACCTCCCAGCTGAAAAACCACATTGTTCTTCTGATACCTCGATTCAGGCTTCTAAATGGTTCCTGATCCATTTTCCAATGATCTTTAACAGCAGGTTCAGGACGCATATTCCTCTGTAATTTGAACAGCTTTTCCGACCGCCCTTCTTTTCTAGCACTACATGTAACCTTGCATATAGCTGCTTGTATTGCAATTTTTTTTGTGAAGTTTGCTCTAGTTAGCATCCAACCATATGTCAATTGATGAGATGGCAGATAGTATTGAAAGAGCTATTACACTGTTATCATCTACCTTTTAATAAATAAATACATAATTTTTAATAAATAAATAATTTTTTTTAATAAGTGAACAACTTAAATCTTTTAAGTTGTTTATTGGAGAGTAGTACAATACTAGAACCAGCTCACTATAAAGTGCTCATATTGAAAGGATTTTTCATTAAACATTAATTTGTAAAGCATTAGGCAAAATGGGGGAGAGAAAATATTTTAATCATAAATGGAATGTTCAGTCATTTAAACTGTTACTTTCAGCATTACAGTTTTCATATTTTTTTACAGGTTTTTACTTTATTAATAATGCTTTTTTTTAGATGATAAAAATAGCGAAGAAGACTTAAATACTTTATCAGAACTGGAAACTATTGATGATGATACAGATCGTTATGGTATTCCTCTTGTGAAGATTAATGATCAGAAAGTAGCCAGTGATTATGGGATTGATGATCTTCCAGCACTTATATACTTTGAAAATAGAGTGCCAAATTTTTATCAAGGTAAAATTCAAATGCTATCCAAAAATTAAATCTTTTACATTAATATTTAGAAAGTTCACCTATTAGCTAATTGCAAATAATTCTTGTAAAGTTTTATTTAAATTTAGGCCTCAATTTCCATTAATATTTTAGTAATTGTAGAAGTGGTTTATATATGCCTACTTAACTTAAACAGATTATATTTTAATTTGAAATAAAAATGTTTTATATCTCTAAGAATGCTACATAACATCTGCATTTTTTCATTCTCTAGTAGTAGTAGTGGTAATGGAGGCATGTAATGCAAGAAAGCAAGTGTATCAGCTTATGTAGCATCAGTCCAATGCTATCCAAAAATTAAATCTTTTACATTAATATTTAGAAAGTTCACCTATTAGCTAATTGCAAATAATTCTTGTAAAGTTTTATTTAAATTTAGGCCTCAATTTCCATTAATATTTTAGTAATTGTAGAAGTGGTTTATATATGCCTACTTAACTTAAACAGATTATATTTTAATTTGAAATAAAAATGTTTTATATCTCTAAGAATGCTACATAACATCTGCATTTTTTCATTCTCTAGTAGTAGTAGTGGTAATGGAGGCATGTAATGCAAGAAAGCAAGTGTATCAGCTTATGTAGCATCAGTCCAAAAAAAAAAAAAGAAAATTACAATTTCACACATCCATTCCCTCTAAACGTTTGTCCAGTTCCTCGAATTTATTTAAGCTATCAATTTCCACAATGACAAATGGAGGTTTGTTCTAGCAATTAACCACCCACTGGGTAAAGGCAAATTTCCACACATCTATTCTACAACTGTCTTTCCTCAATTTGAATTTATTCCCCACAGGTTCGTAATCTGAGAAAGCGGAAGAATCCCATTAAAATTCATTGTGCTCAACCCATTTAAGGCCTTATAGATCTCAATCAGATCACCTCACAGGTGCCTAGTCTCCAGCCACTGCAATTTGCAAAACTTAAGCCTTTCTTCGTAAGAGGACACCAATCTCATTGCCCTTCTCTGTACATGCTCAAGCAACTCTACATCCTTCCTAAAATGATGCCTCCAGACTTGTACGCAGCACTCAAGGCGTGGCTTGACCATTTCCTTATACAAAAGGATATTCACCTTCTTTTCCCAACTAGCAAAATTCCTGTATATCATTGACAATACCTCATGACCTGCTCTGGCAGCCTGTCTGCATTGCTTAGAAAACTTTATATCTGACTGCACAATTACTCCCAGATCTTTTTCATTTCCTACCACCCTAAGTGTAGTACCATACAGTTGGTACATTTCTCTTTGGTTACTGCTACTCATATGCAGTACTTTGCATTTGTCAATGTTAAACTTCAGTTTCCACTTCTCAGCCCATCTGCCTAACTTTTCTAGATCCTGTTGCAGTAGCATACTGTCTTTACTGTCATTAACAACTCTGCCAACTTTTATATCATCTGCAAAATACCTTCATCAATATCATTGATAAATACACAAAACAACAATGGTCCTAGCACCGAACCCTGGAGGACTCCACTAGTAACATTAGTCCGTATAGGGCCGCACTCTGCCATCTCCCAGTCAACCATCCCTTTTTCCATTGTAGCAACTTGCCCTTAATGCCACACTGCTCCAATTTATACATCAGTCTTCCATATGCAACAGTATCAAAAGCTTTTATGAAATCCAATTATATAATATCAAAATTATTTTTTGCATCCAGTTCCTTTGTGACCACATTGTAGTATCCATTCAAATTGGGCAGAAAAACCTCCCCTTAACAAAACCATGCTGTGTCTGAACTATTACTGCAGTCTTGTCTAGATCATCTTGTATCACCTCTTTAACCAGTAACTCCATTATTTTCCCTGAAACAGAAGTTAAACTAACAGGTCTATAATTATTTGTGTCACCCTTTGCACCCCCCTTTGTGAATTGGGGATACATTTGCATATCTCCAGTCCATGGGAACCTCCTCGGAATCTAAGGATGCTCTCATAATTACAGTAAACCCCCGCTATTCGCGGGGGTTACGTTCCTGAGAAATGTCGCGAATACTGAGTTATTGCTCCCATAGTAATAAAGGGGTTCCGTTCCAAAGTATGAAATATATAAGAAAAACTAGTCTAAAATTTTGTCTATATGTATTATATGTACCTTCATAATATGACTATGTACATAGACAGTACATAGTGAAATGCAAGCATATGGCATCGAAATGAAAATAAGAAACAATTTAATATTAAATGTAATATTTATTAGAAATTTCAAACCAGTGCCTTTGCTAGCAAAAAAACTTATCCCGCCAGTGCTATCACCAGTTTCGCTAAAGTGTTGATAAAGGAGTTTTGCCTTTTCACGAATGATGAGTGAACTTAACAGAATTTTATTTTGAGTTCGGTCTTCTATCCACAGATTTAAAGCTTTTTCCATTTTTTTTTTTTTTTTAACATCACGAGTTACAGAGCAAATTTTTGAAGCAATTAGCGCGTTTTCACAGACACTACGGCGGATTTTTTTTTCCGATTTTTGGATTGATCGTACTGTTGACTCATTGATTTTATAATGTTTTGCCACTGAAGAGACACTTTCACCATTAGAAATTTTATCTAATAACTCAATTTTATTCGCTAATGTCATCACCTTCTTTGCTATTTTCACATTTCTCTTGTTATTCGTAGCCATATTTTTGTAGGGGTTAGAAAGAACTTGTCCACAATAAAGTCACTTTCCTTCCGTTAAAAAACTCGAAAAGGTCTGTTTTACACTGCAAAACGGTAGATTTGTCATTTTTGTAAGCATAATAATTTATAAATTGATAATGGCTGCAGTTTACCTTTTACTGAAAAAATATTGCGCATCAAGGGAAAAAAATAAACGCAAAGATAAAAAAAAATGATAATAAGATCAATTTATAAGCATATAAATTAAAAGCAAACGACGAAACCTTGCATGGCAAGCGCATAACACATACCGAACAAGGATTAGCGAGAAACATCCACGCTTGCGATTTTGTCAACTATCTCCCCCCACCCACTGAGCGCTGTTTTGACCGGCAAAGATAATTTTAGCCACGCTCATGTTTTTTTATGGCGGAAAATATTCATGGCGCTTTAAAATTCACATTTTTTTTTAGGTACCATTTTATATTAAATCGGCGATCGCGAATACGCGAAACCGCGAATACAGATACCGCGAATAGCGGGGGTTTACTGTATAGCTAAGGGTTTGCTTACTTCCCTTGCTGCCTCCTTCAATTTAACTGGATAGATTCCTTCCACCCCGCGGGCCTTTTTATGTTTAATTTCAGCAATTTCTCCTCCACTTTGCTCTCCATTATTACAAAATCATTTAGCTCCCTGTTAGGGTTTAATTTACTTCTGTCCTCCCCTTCCTTACAGAATTCCTCATGTGTGAATGTCGATGCAAAATATTCATTTAGTTTGTCAGCTATCTGAGCAGGATCATCAACAGTCGAACCATCAATATCAAGTGGACCAATCTGATTTATCCCCTTCATTCTAGAGTTTATATAAGTAAAGAAGTCTTTGCTGTTTTTGTTTGCATCCTTTGCCAAGGATTTCTCGTAATCAGCCTTTGCTTGTTTAACTTCCTTTGTGACTTCGTTACAGACTAGCTTATACATGCCATAGGCTTCTGCCTCACCTCATAATTTATATACATCCCATGCATTTTTCTTCTCTGCCACAAGCCTCATTAATTCATCTGACATCCATTTAGGTCTAAACCTTGAATAGCATTTCTTAGTTGGCATGAAAAGCCTGGTAGACTTCCAAGATTAATTCCTTGATGGCTTCCCATTTAGAATTCACTGTTTTTAACCTCATCAGTTGATCCCACTGTATAGAATTTATTTAACAACTGTCTGAGACCACTGTAGTCACCTTTAGGAATGCAAAAACCCTTCCCTTTATCCTTGATGTAGTTACATCTTTAAGTAAATTCCACTTTAGTACACTGTGATCACTGTCACCTAGTGGTTTCTTTATCTGCAAATTCTTAATGCATGAATAATCACTGCTGATAATCAGATCAAGTGTATTGCTTCCTCTGGTTGCCCCTTAAACATGATGCTGTAGAAAACAATCATCCAGTCAATCCACAAAAGTCTTTCTAGCATGCAATTGGCCAAATCACAAGTTTCAGTCAATATCTGGAAAGTTAAAATCCCTCATAACAATCTGATTTACTGGTCCACTCTGTTTCTCTGCACAATTATTCTTTGTACTCATTAGAGTCATTAGGCCTATAACACACTCCTACTCTCATTTTTCCTTTCCCAGTGTGCTTATGTCACACCAAAGGAACGCAACATTGCACTGTCCACCAATGTCAGCTGGATGCACTTCCTTACATTTTGTGTTTCTTAACTAACAGCATAATCCCTCCTCCCTGACTGTCCTTTCTGTATGCATTGTACTCCCCAAATTCCAATTCTGCACTGCTTATATCTGTGTGACACCATGTGTCTGATATCCCAACAATATCTGCCTTTGATGTCATGACCAGCACTTCAAATTCATCAAATTTATTTATTATACTTCTAGCATTGGCACCTGTTCTTACTCTTATTTATTATACTTCTAGCATACAGCACCTGTTCGTACTCTTAGTTACCCTAACACAGCCCATATATTTACTTGTTCCATGCTGTCTCCCAGCAGTTTTTGAAATCCTCAGCTACTTGCTCTCTAGGTTGTTGCTCATTCAAATAGAATCAGTGCAAGAATCACACCGCTGCCTACAGCTACTGTAGGCAGCGGTGAAATTTATTCTGTGAAATTTATTCTCCCCAAGCTAGCAGTTTTCTGACCCACCTAACACTGCCTTGATAGCATCAGCAAATCTTCTTGCACCCTTTCTATTTAAGTGTATCCCATCCTCCCTGTAGAACTAGTCTCTCCTGTTAGCAAGCACAGACCACACTGAAAAAAATTCTACCCCATGAGCGTTGCATAATATGTCCAGGGCCGAATTGATTAACAAGCTCTCATCATATACCCCCTGGACAGAATTGCAGATATTTTCAAATTTAACCCTAAGTCAGCTACTTTTTTTTCAACATTGACCTGTACTTATTAAGTAAATCTGCAGATTTCTTAGTCTTAAGGTCATTAGTGCCAATGTGTACAATAATATTACCTTTTGTGCCCTTAAAAGATGATATCTGCTCTACAACTTCATAAACTTTTGCCCCTGGCAGACATACCCTGGTCTTGTTCCACCCATTCCTTTTTGCACAGTATATTCCCTGTCTCCCTGAATAGAGTCACTGACAATAACTAGCTCCTGTGGGACCAGCGCATTCTGCCTTGGAGATTTTCACTGTGTTGCCTGATGCACAGGAGTGAGCTCTGGAGTTATTGTGCAGCTGAGAGCTTGATGTTCCCCTCATTAATTTCTTCGAGGGCATCTACCCTACACGTCAATCTCTCATAGATGCTCATCAGAACACTGAATTGATGCCTAATTTCTTTGCGCTCCTTGGCTAGATCATGTCCTGTTCCAGATAGCTCCTCAAGCATTTCACATATTGTGCATTCCTCCTTGGCTAGATCATGTGTTCCAGATAGTTTCTCAAAGATTTCACATTTTGTGCATTTTTTTTTTAGAGTATGATGCATTGGAGAATCGTTCCCTTTGGTTCTTCTCCGAGCCACAGCAATCCTGCCACTTTGTGCCATTGCTTTGCTGCTGTAGTCTGGGTCATGATTCAGTTTAAGCACAATTTAATTAATAATGAATTTTAATAAGATTAATAAATTTTGCTCATTAATTGAAAATACTATACTAAGCTAACAGATTTCTAAGATAATGCTACGTATTATGCGATCTAGTTTTATGTTTAACTTTAAGCTATCAAGTTCAGGATATACTTTACGCTATTCCTTATCGTTTTACTATGGTTAGAAACTCAAACTTCATGGATAAAGGAGCCACTAGGTGGCAATGATCACTGTGTGCTGAAGTGGGATTTTCTCAAAGAGGCAACTACCGTCAGGGGTAAAGGGAAGGGTTTTTGCTTTCATAAATGTGACTACGGTAGTCTGAGACAGTATTTAAATTCTATATGGTGATGATGTTACCAACAGCAAATTCAAAATGTGAAGCATTCAAAGAATTAATCTTGGAAGCTACTTTTCTTTTCATACCAATTAAGAAATATTGTTCAAGATTTAGGCCTAAATTGATATCAGATGAACTAATTAGACATGTGGCAGAGAAGAAAAATACATGGGATACATATAAATTAACATGTGACACGGAAGCCTATGATAGATATAAGTCACAAAGGATATGTCACAAGTCACAAAGGAGTTTAAGCAGGCAAAGGCAGATTACAAGAAATCTTTGGCAAAGGATGCAAAGAAAAACAGCAAAGAGTTCTTTTCTTATTTAAACTCTAGAAGGAAGGGGGTTCCTCCATAGCCAGGTGGGCAGGAGCAGCAGTGCATAGCACACACTTCTTGATTAGACCGGGGTTCGAGCCCGTGACCACCAAATACGGAGGATGCGGAAAGGTCACGGAACGACCACCGCATATCCCCAGAGCAATATTGCCTTAGTTGCTAATGCTCCTTAAAACCAAATAACAACAATAAGAAGGAAGAGGAAGAAACAGATTGATCCACTTGATATCGATGGTTCAACTGTTGATGATCCTGCTCAGGTAGCTAACAAACTAAATGAATATTTTGCATCTACATTTGCACATGAAGAGTTATTCAGGGAGGGGAATGCCAGAGGTCTATTAAACTCTGGCAGTAAGCTAGATAATCTTGTAATAACTGAGATTAAAGTGAAGGAGAAATTGTAGAAGATAAACATAAGAAAGGCACTTGAGGTGGATGGAATCTATCCAGTTATATTAAAGGAGACAGCAAAGGAATTAAGCAAACCCTTAGCCATAATTATGAGATCTTCCTTGATCTCAGGGGAGGTACCCATAGACTGGAGATGTGCAAATGTGATCCCAATCCACAAAGGAGGATCAAAGGGAGACACACAGGTAATTACAAACCTGTGAGTTTAACTTCTGTTCCAGGAAAATTAATGGAGGCACTGGTTAAAGAAGCATTGTAGGATCATCTAGACTAGACTTCAGTTATAGCTCGGACACAGCATGGGTTTGTTAAGGGGAAGTCTTGTCTGACCAATTTGATTGTATACTATGATGTTGTCACAAAGGAACTGAATGCAAAGAATAATTTTGATATCATATATTTGGATCTTAGAAAGGCTTTTGATACTGTTGCAGAAATTGGAGCAGGTGTCATTGGAGGCAAATTGCTGCTTCGAATAAAGGGATGGTTGAGTGAGAGAAGACAGAGTGGTAATCAATGGACGCTGCTCTTCGTGGACTAATGTTATTAGTGGAGTTCCTCAGTGTTCGGTGTTGGGTCCATTGTTGTTTTCTGTATTTATAAATGATATTGATGATGGTATATATCCGGCTTAATTTCCAAGTTTGCAGACGATACAAAGGTTGGCAGGGTGAGTATGCCAGGTGCCAGTACGTCTGTGGTGGGTATGCCTGGCAGTTTTTTAATAAAAATGACACTAATGACAGTATGCTGCAACAGGATCTAGAAAAGTTGAGTAGGTGAGCTGAGAGGTGGCAACTGAAGTTTAACATTGACAAATGTAAAGTACTGTATGTGGGAAGCAGTAACCCCAGATTAATGTATTAACTGTGTGGTACTACACTGACAGTGGTAGAGAGTGAAAAGGATCTGGGGGTAATTGTGCAGGCAGATATGAAGTTTTCTGAGCAGTGCAGATGGTCTGCAAGAGTAGCTCATGGTGTCTTGTCAATGATATACAGGAATTTTTCTAGCAGGGATAAGGAGGTGATTATCCGTTTGTATACAGCAATGGTCAGGCCACACCTTGAATACTGTATACAGGTCTGGAGGCCTCATTTTAAGAAGGATGTAGAGCTGTTGGAATGAGTACAGAGAAGGGCAACAAGATTAGTGAATGGAACAAACGGTTGCTCTTACGAAGAAAGGCTTAATTTCTTAATTTGCATCTTCTGGAGCTAGGCACCTGCGAGGTGATCTGATTGAGGTGTATAAAGCCTTGAATGGTTTGAGCATGCTCAGTGCTGATGGGATTCTCCTCATTGCTCAGAATAATTGCTTGAGAGGGCATAAATTCAAATTGAGGAAAGACAGTTGTAGGATAGATGCACGGAAGTTTACCTGTAACCAGCTGGTGTGTTGATTGCTGGATCAAACTTCCATCTGTTATTGTATTGTAGAAGTTGATAGCTTAAATAGATTCAAGGGAGAACTAGAGAGACATTTCAAGCGAGTGAATGGGTGAAATGAGAAGGGTGTGTATGTTTTTTTTTTTTATTTGGCTGATGCTATATAAGTTTGCTTTCTTGCATCATGTGCCTTTGCTAATGCTAACTCATATGCCATGGAAATATGGGCATCTGCTGCTCAACCAACTATCCACAGAAGCTTCACAGACAGATTTTGGTTTTTGAAATGGATTGCATACAAACATCAATCTGGTCAGAATTTTACACATCATAGCTTGCACCACTTCTTAACTATCAGAGAGTAAAATTTGATAAGAAGGCTGTTAGTAACGATTAAAATGCTCATCAGTCATTTGAATCTTTCTGATACTTGGAAAAACCACTGAATGGTGAGTATGCCAGGCAGTTTTTTAATAAAAATCTTCTCTCTGTGCCAGCAAGCAATGCCTTCAACTGTCAGGATAGTTTCTTCTTATCGATTTCTAGAGATAAAGTTTACCAGCATTAAGTACTCATAGTCCGTAAGCAGGTGACTTTAAATGAAGCATGGAGCTTTTTACTCTTATCCCTTTAAAATTAATTCTTGATTTGCTTACATTATGCTCAACTATTTTGTAGCCTGTTTTCATTTTAGTGCATGGTGATGCCACTCCTGTTGTTTTCAGCCAGAGCTTATTATTTTGATGTGTTTTCAAGTTGTACTTTTTTCTTATTCTCTCTATTTTACTTTCTTATTTTATTTTATTTTTACTTTAATTATTTTCTTTTACTTGGTTTTATTATTTCAACTGTATTTTCTGTAAAACCTGTAGCTTCTGATTTTGATGGCCTGTGTTTGTTATTTGGTTTTTAGGAGCATTAGCAACTAAGGTCGTATTGCTCTGGGAATATGCGGCGGTCATTCCCTGACCTTTCCGCATCCTCCGTATTTGGTGGTGACGGGCTCGAACCCCAGTCTAATCAAGAAGTGTGGGCTATGCACTGCTGCTGCTGCTCCTTTCCACCTGGCTACGGAGGTGCCTGATGGGCTGTGTGTGTAAGCATGTTGTCATGCAGAAGTAACCAGTTCCCATTACAAAAATTGTAGTCTCATTTGTTGTGTTCTTTCCAGTATGATTTCATTGACTTTATAATATTTACCATTGAAAGCCTGCTTGAATTCCTTATGGACGATCTTTTCTCTCTCAAGAATATGGCAAGCATGGCTTTGAGTTTAGATTTTGTGCAGCATGGATAACATTGGTGATCCTCATTTTGCACTTTGTTTCTTGGTTTATCAGGCTTGAAAATTTGAACACACCACAGCTCATCACCAATTAGAGTTGATTTGAGTATTGAAGGCCACCATCTGCTCTTTGCACGGCATCTATTTATTACTTTTTTTGATCAGTCATAGCATATAGAACTAACATAACAGGGAGAGCATAGTGATTAGAGAGGATTAGATTAGGACTAAGAGGTTGGATTATTGATTTTAAATAATTTAATATATTGTAAAATTTATTTTGATATGTTTTTCCTGTAATAGTTTGTAAATATAATATTTTAAAAAGTTACTTTTTGTGGTATTTAGTAAATTTAGCAGTGGTTGAGACAAGATCCACCTTGAACCACTTTGTCAGGTGGTATCATGACTCATACAGAAATAGCTGATGGCGATTTCCAGGTGAATCATGATTTCATCATTTGCAGAACCTGTGGCATGTATTCCAAATTTGACATCGTGGATAATCATAACTCACCTGTCGATTCTTTTCTTTGTCACTGTTGTACAGAGTGTACCGATCTAAAGTTAAAATTAATGCATTGCTAGAAGAATTTGAGTCACTGAAAAAATGGGTGCTTGCTGTCAAAAAAAAAATGTAACTGGAAGCTCATCGGGGACTCAAGACTCTAGTAACCTATCAAGTGATGCATTCCTGATTCGGGCCGTAGAGCAAAATAACCAAGTGCAAACTGCTCTGGTTCAGAAGGACTTTGTTCTATTAGGCGGCTCCATTGTTAGGGAAACGGGAAATATATTTTTTGTAATAAGGATAGGTGGATTTCAACCAGGGTATGTCTGCCGGGAGCAACAATTAATGATGTCACCAACAGATTGTCAGATTTTAAGTGGTGGGGTAAAGAGAATATTATTATTCATGTGGGGACTAATGATATTAAGCACACATAATGTGATGATTTTTTAGACAAATATAAAACAGTGCTGAAGAAATGCTGCGAGTTAGGTCAGATGTGTGTGTGCGTGTGCGTGCATGCAATTCTGCCCAGGCACAATATGATGGATTATATGCTGAGAGCTTGTGGATTAATCCAAGACATGGACTCTGCAAGGATTTTGGGGAGAAATTTTTATCAGCTTGGCCCACACTCTAGGTAGAATTCTGGAATCAGTTTTGTAGAGATGGGATAGATTTAAACAAAGGTTGTGCAAGAGTTTGTGCCAGTATCATTGAGGATACCTTGAAGATTCAGGTAAACTGCTATTTTGGTGGGGGGGACAAGGTTAATATAGATACATGTTTATCTGATAATATTGGTCAAAGTAACACTTGCACATACCTCAAGAGTTTAAGTTTGTTACCACAACAGTTCATATTAGCCCGATATTATGAGGGCAGAAATGTTTCTAATGAGCTGGAAGCTAATGCCAGGGAAGCAAACTTAAATAACTTCAAGGGATATGTCAGGGTAGTTAACTATAGAAGAACACTAAGTCTTAAAGAAGTAAAGGTGACTACAGTGGTCTCAGAGTTTTTTAAATTTTATACACGAGACCAATTGATGATGTTACCAACAGCATATTCTAAATAGGAGGCATTCAAGGAATTAATCTTGGAAGCTACTAGGCTTTTCATACCAACTAAGAAATACTGTTCAAGGTTTAGGCCTAAATGGATGTCAGATAACCTAATGAGACTCGTGGCAGAGAAGAAAAATGCATGGGACACACAAATTATCAGGAGATAATTTGTGTGTCCCATGCCTATGGTAGATATAAGATAGTCTGTAATCAAGTCACAAAGGACTTTAGGGAAGCAAAGGCCAGATTACGAGAAATCTATGGAAAAAAATGCAAAGAAAAACAGGAAAGACTAATTTACCCTATAGGGAAGTGAATGAATCAGATTGGTCCACTTGACATTGATGATTCGATTCTTCATGAACCTGCTAAGGTAGCTGACAAACTGAATGAGCATTTTGCATCTACATTTACACATGAGGAGGTGTGTAGGGAAGTGGCCAGAAGCTTATCAAACTCTAGCATGGAGCTAAATGATTTTGTAATAACTGAGACTAAATTGGAGGAGAAATTATTGAAATTGAACATAAAAAAGGGTGGGTGGGATCTATCCAGTTATATTAAAGGAAGCAGCAAAGGAAGTAAGCAAACCCGTAGCCATAATTATGGGGGATGTCCCCATGGATAGGAGATGTGCAAATCTGGTCCCAATTCACAAAGAGGAACAAAGGGTGACACAAGTGATTACAGACCTGTTAGTGTAACATTCTGTTCCAGGGAAAATAATGGAATCACTGGTTAAGGAAGCGATCACGTAGACAAGACTGCACTTATAGTTCAGACACAGCATGGGTTTGTCAAGGGGAAGTCTTCTTTGACAAATTTGATTGGATACTATGATGTGGTCACAAAGGAAAAAGGATAAAAGCAATGGTTTAGTGGGAGAAGACAGAGGGTGGTTTTCAATGGACACTGCTCTTTGTGGACTAATGTTATTAGTGGAATCCCCCAAGGTTCGGTGTTGTGCCCATTGTTGTGTTCGGTATTTATCAATGATATTGATGAAGATATATCAGGATTAATGTCTAAGTTTGCAGATGATAGAAAGGTTGGCAGGGTTGTGAGTGACAGTAATGATAGTACGCTACTGCAACAGGATCTGGAAAAGTTGAGAAGATGGGGTGAGAGGTAGCAACTGAAGTTTAACATTGACAAAAGTAAAGTACTGCCTATGGAGTTATGCAGTACTGTAAAGTACTGCATAACTCCATAGGCAGTACTGGGGTTATGCAGTACTGTAAAGTACTGCATAACTCCAGAGTAACGTATCAACTGGGTGGTACAACACTCAGGGTAGTGGAAAATGAAAAGGACCTGAAGGTAATTGTGCCATCAGATATTAAATTTTCTGAGCAGTGCAGATGGTCTGCAAGAGTAGCTCATGGTGTCTTGTCAGTGATATACAAGGGATTTTGCCAGCAGAGATAAGGTGATGATTGTCACCTTGTATAAGGCAATGGTCAGGCCACACCTTGAGTACTGAATACAGGTCTGGAGGCCTCATTTTAAGAAAGATGTAGAGCTGCTGGAACGAGTACAGAGAATTGCAACGAGATTGGTGGGTGGAACAAAGGGTTGGTGTTACTAAGAAAGGCTTAAGTTCTGCAAATTGCAGCTTCTGGAGACTAGACACCTGCTAGGTGATCTTATTGATTTGTATAAGGCCTTGAATAGTTTGAGCAAGTTCCAGTGCTAATGGGATTCTACCTCTTGCTCAGATTACTCACCTGAGGGGACATAAATTCAAATTGAATAGAATAGATGTGTGGAAATTTGCCTTTAGCCAGCGGGTGGTTGAAAGTTGGAACAAACTTCCATCTATTGTAGTGAAGGTAATAACGCTGACATAATGGGCATACAGAAATGTAGTGCCACCTAGAGATAGTGGATGACGAGTTTCAGTACGGTACATACAATGTATTTAAGAAGGACAGGGCAGATAGAAGGGGTGGTGGAGTCATGCTTCTTATCAAAAGCAACCTGAGCACAATGAAAGCTTTCCCAGATTCCGACGTTTCTCATGCTAATATAGAATCTGTATGGTTTGGAGATAGTTGGAAGAAAAGGTATAATGAGAGTGGAAGTAATCTAGAGGCCAGGTGATTTTGAGAATTATGATAAGAGCCTCTACATACAAATGGAATGGGCAAGTAAGCATGAATGTCTTATTATGGGCGATTTTAATTTGCCTTTAATTGATTGGAGTAAATGAGAAGGAAACTCGACATGGGGGAAAAATTTTTACACTAACTAGATGATTGTTATTTGTATCAACATGCCAGGGTGAGTAGTAGGGAAAAGAATATTCTTGACGTGATCATCACCCATGAACTAGATGACATAGTAGGACTAATAGTACAGTAAACAGTAGCAAGAAGTGATCATGGAGTTCTAAGGTGAGACAATGAAAAGAGAGAGGTAGCTGTGGTTAAAGGCAAAGAAATGGGTTATAATTTCAGGAAAGGAAATTATGACGGCGTAAGGTGCTACATGGCCTCTATTAACTGGGTGGATATCTCACGGAGAGAAAATACAATTGAATTATAGTATACCTTTAAAACATTAATCGTAGAATCTTTGAATGCGTATATACCATTATAAATATACTCCATGAGGAGGATTCCAAGTTGGATGAATAATGAAGTGGCCAGATTACTTGAGCAGAAAAAAACAGCTTAGAAAAGTTAGAGCAATAAAGTGCTGGAGCCTATAACAGCTACAAATTTATCTGTAATAGTGCCACAGAAAATGTTAGGCTGGCAAAGGCAGATTATGAGAAATCACTGGCAAAAAGTGGAGATGAGGAATTCTTCACTTATATAAATGCAAAGAAGAGAAATACAAACCAGATCGGACCCTTATGTAATGGATGTGGGATAGTGTTAGATACCCCACCTGATGTTGCAGAACTTGACAGTTACTTTATATCCATGTTTACAGAAGAAAAACCCTTTATGTAAATGAGAAATTATGGAAGCAAAGTTGAAAAATATGTAATTAATGATATTGAAATTTCTCATGATTATTTAATGAAAAAACTTTCAAGCCTACAGGTGAGTAAGGCTCTTGGGGTTGATGGCATATGCCCTATAATTTTAAGGGAGGTGACAAGTGAGTGCATTGAACCATTAAGGCTAATTAGGAGAGTATCACTGGATTTGTGAGAGATTCTGTTGGATTGGAAAAGTAAAAGTGGCAATGTATGTCCAGTACATAAGGGCAGTTCTAAGAGTGTAGTGGGAAATTACTGACTGGTCAGTCTAACTTCAGTAGCAGGGAAAATCATGGAGGCAAGATCAAGGGTGGAATTTGGGATCATTTAGATAGAAATGAATTCTGAAGGATACTCAGCATGATTTTGTAAAGGGAAAATTATGTTTAACAAATCTGGTTAGACTCAAGCGTTTAGGGCATAAGCCTCAAGCTATGAAGGAGTCTAGACTATGTATAAATATAGTGCAAATGCATCAGGAATACATAGCTGTATCTGAATAAATCAGATTATTAATAAAACGGCATCGTTTTAAGTTATATCTCATATTGTGAATACCTTCACAACGAGTTGCCATGATATTGCACTACTTCGAATAAGTAACGCTTCACCTAAGGAGAAGACTAATGTTACTTATTCTCAGATGGATACCACCACCCAGACGGCACCGTTTCAGGGCTATTTGGCCCTTCTTCGGTGGGTGGGTAGGTACCCGAGTGATGCAATGATGGTAAAACAGTTATGAAGTATAACTCCACAATATGAGAGATGCCTGATGGTGTATCATGTATTTAGACTCAAGCGTTTAGGGCATAAGCCTCAAGCTATGAAGGAGTCTAGACTATGTATAAATATAGTGCAAATGCATCAGGAATACATAGCTGTATCTGAATAAATCAGATTATTAATAAAACGGCATCGTTTTAAGTTATATCTCATATTGTGAATACCTTCACAACGAGTTGCCATGATATTGCACTACTTCGAATAAGTAACGCTTCACCTAAGGAGAAGACTAATGTTACTTATTCTCAGATGGATACCACCACCCAGACGGCACCGTTTCAGGGCTATTTGGCCCTTCTTCGGTGGGTGGGTAGGTACCCGAGTGATGCAATGATGGTAAAACAGTTATGAAGTATAACTCCACAATATGAGAGATGCCTGATGGTGTATCATGTATTTAGACTCAAGCGTTTAGGGCATAAGCCTCAAGCTATGAAGGAGTCTAGACTATGTATAAATATAGTGCAAATGCATCAGGAATACATAGCTGTATCTGAATAAATCAGATTATTAATAAAACGGCATCGTTTTAAGTTATATCTCATATTGTGAATACCTTCACAACGAGTTGCCATGATATTGCACTACTTCGAATAAGTAACGCTTCACCTAAGGAGAAGACTAATGTTACTTATTCTCAGATGGATACCACCACCCAGACGGCACCGTTTCAGGGCTATTTGGCCGTCTGGGTGGTGGTATCCATCTGAGAATAAGTAACATTAGTCTTCTCCTTAGGTGAAGGGTTACTTATTCGAAGTAGTGCAATATCATGGCAACTCGTTGTGAAGGTATTCACAATATGAGATATAACTTAAAACGATGCCGTTTTATTAATAATCTGATTTATTCAGATACAGCTATGTATTCCTGATGCATTTGCACTATATTTATACATAGTCTAGACTCCTTCATAGCTTGAGGCTTATGCCCTAAACGCTTGAGTCTAAATACATGATACACCATCAGGCATCTCTCATATTGTGGAGTTATACTTCATAACTGTTTTACCATCATTGCATCACTCGGGTACCTACCCACCCACCGAAGAAGGGCCAAATAGCCCTGAAACGGTGCCGTCTGGGTGGTGGTATCCATCTGAGAATAAGTAACATTAGTCTTCTCCTTAGGTGAAGCGTTACTTATTCGAAGTAGTGCAATATCATGGCAACTCGTTGTGAAGGTATTCACAATATGAGATATAACTTAAAACGATGCCGTTTTATTAATAATCTGATTTATTCAGATACAGCTATGTATTCCTGATGCATTTGCACTATATTTATACAAATCTGGTTAGCTATTTTGACAGGGTCACTCATGAGCTGGATTTAGGGAATAATTTCGACATTGTTTATTTAGATTTCAACAAAGCATTTGAATCAGTTCCACATGGGTTGTTACTTTATAAGCTGGAACAGGTTGGAATCACAGGGAAAATCCTTAGATGGATAGTAGGATGGCTTCAGGGCAGGAGGCAGAGGATTGATAAATGGTTATTCCTCAGATTGGGTTAGTGTAAGAATTGGGTTCCCCATGGACCAGTATTGCAAGCACTATTGTTTTTGATTTTCTTAAATTACATCGATCAATGCATAGACTGTGTAATGCCTAAATTTGCAGAAAATGTAATGATTGGTGGAGCAGTCAATGATCACTGTCAAGCAGAGCTTCTTCAGCATGACCTAGATAGACTTCAGGGGTAGTCAGAAAAGTGGCAGCTTTGCTTTGATCAGCAGATTGTTAAGATCTTACACCTGGGGAACAGTAACCCCAAAATAACTTATACACTTGGAGTTGAACTAAAGTCAATAGTGGAAGAAAGGGACTTGGGAGTTACGATACGGTCAGACAAGTTCTCTGAGAATTGTAGACAGGTTGAAGGAAGGCCCCTGGTGACCTATCGATGATTTATCAAACATTTGCCAGTAGTGAAGATGTGATAATTCCATTATACAGTAAACCCCCGCTATTCGCAGTATCTGTATTCGCGGTTTCGCGTATTCGCGATCGCCGATTTAATATAAAATGAAAACTAAAAAAATGTGAATTTTAAAGCGCTGTGAATATTTTCCGCCATAAAAAACATGGGCGTGGTTAAAATGATCTTTCCCGGTCAAAACAGCGCTCAGTGGGTGGGAGGAGAGGGTGAAAAAATCGCGAGCGTGGATGTTTCTCGCTAATCCTTGTTCAGTATGTGTTAGTCATGGAAGGTTTCGTCGTTTGTTTTTAATTTATATGTTTATAAATTGATATGCTTACAAAAATGATAAATCTACCATTTTGCAGTATAAAACAGACTTTTTCGAGTGTGTTAACGGAAGAAAGTGACTTTATTGTGGACAAGTTCTTTCTAACTCCTACAAAAATATGGCTACGAATAAAAAGAGAAATGTGAAAATATCAAAGAAGGTGATGACATTAGGAATAAAATTGAGTTATTAGACAAAATTTCTAATGGTGAAAGTGTCTCCTCAGTGGCAAAACATTATAAAATCAATGAGTCAACAGTACGATCAATCAAGAAATCAGAAGAAAAAATCTGCCGTGGTGTCTGTGAAAACGCGCTAATTGCTTCAAAAATTTGCTCTGTAACTCATGAAGTTAAATTATAAAAAATGGAAAAAGCTTTAAATCTGTGGATAGAAGACTGAACTCAAAATAAAATTCTGTTAAGTTCACTCATCATTCGTGAAAAGGCAAAACTCCTTTATCAACACTTTAGCGAAACTGGTGATAGCACTGGCGGGATGTTTTTTTTGCTAACAAAGGCGCTGGTTTGAAAGATTTGTTTGAAATTTCTAATAAATATTACATTTAATATTAAATTGTTTCTTATTTTCATTTCGATGCCATATGCTTGCATTTCACTATGTACTGTCTATGTACATAGTCATATTATGAAGGCACATATAATACATACATACATAGACAAAAATTTTAGACTAGTTTTTCTTATATATTTCATACTTTGGAACGGAACCCCCATAGTAAATGGGAGCAATAACTCAGTATTCGCGTTTTCAGTATTCGCGACATTTCTCAGGAACGTAACCCCCGCGAATAGCGGGGGTTTACTGTATAAGGCTATTGTTAGACCACACTTGGAATACCGTGTTCAAGTATGGCAACTACACCTAAAAAAAAAGACATTGAGCTTCTTGAAATGGTCCAAAGACTGGTAACTTGCCTGGTGAGATTGGAAAAAGGGCATCCATATGAGGAAGGACTTAGAATATGTGGGTTACAGAGCTTGGAAACTAGACATCTTAGAGGAGACTTGATTGAGGTGAGTGAGAGACAAAAGTAAAATAAATGGAGACAAAATTTTCAGTTATAAATGATTCTAGAGCTTGGGGCCATAAATTCAAGTTGCAGGGGGAGAAGTTTAGACTGGATTGCAGGAACCTTTATTTTAGCCAGCGAGTTATAAATTACTGGAATAAGTTACCTGCATGGGTGGTTGAGGCTGACAGTTTGGAGAAATTCAAAGGTAAGCTGGATAGGTTACCTACGGGAGGATGGAAACACATACATTATTTATTTCCATTTCTTTTATTATTTATTAATTATTTGTTTTATTTTACGCTTTCTTTCTATTTTTTTTTTTTTTTTTTTGGCTGGTGCAGCATAAGCCTTAGGCTTCCTTGCACTATATGGCCATTACCACTATGAACACTCCTATTTTATTAATTTTTGGTATGAATTGGCTTTATCATTTCTTTTGTTAATATGAGGCTCTTTAGCCAACATTCTTAATGTCACATGATCTTTTGACTATTAATTAACTCATTGATTCCACTATCTCTGGTGTTCAACTTGGCTGTTCTGAGTGAGTATCATCATTACGCTCTTCACGTCCTTCTTAAAACTGTGCTTGCATTTCAAACATTCAGGAGTGATAGTTTAATTAAATTTTTTATCATTTAATATGTTTCTCTAGCACTTTTACCCTGTTTGGAACAAAACTTAATCAAAACCTAGAAGAGCCTTAACTTGTGGAACTCTTCCTGAAAGAACAACTATGTAGAAATTGGATTTCAATAAAATCCATCAGGATACTTACTTTCCTGATCTGACTGGGGCTCTTACTCCTTGCTGTAATGACTCCTTCACACAATGGGATTTGACAACCCATAGTTTCCAACAATGGGTTGGCAAATCCAAGTAAATTTCCTTCAATACACAGTATACATGGATGGAGCGAAATCTGACAACCGTGTAGGTGCAGAAGCCATTTTTTCTTCCTTCACAGAGCGTATTCACTACCACTAGAATGTAGCATACCGACAGCTGAGCTGTATCGTGCTCCAGATAACCTTGATAAAATTCTTCAGTCTTTCCTTATGCCCTGCCACAATTTATACAGATTCCTCAACGGAGCTATTCAAAATAATCTCTCCTCTTCTCATCAGTATTGAAAGACATCAGAAATCACCTTCAGTACTGTAAAGAACAGGAATAATGCATTAATATAATAATAACATGCTGAATACTAGGGCACCCTGGTATTCTGGAAAATAAAACAGCAGACCACATAGCTGAATGAACTGACCATTTGTCTCTGTCTTCTTCTCTAGTTTTCTGTGTGGATTTTCAGAACATAATCCAAAAAAGCATGCAATCTTGAATATTATTATTATTATTATTATTAATAGCTACATGGTGCAAGGAAGCCTGAGGCTTGTGCTGCACCAGCCAAAAAAAATTCCCAAGTTACCCTAAGAGAGAGAGAGAGTGAGTGTGTGTCGAAGGGAGTCACCAAGAAAAAGAAGAATGATGATATCCAGCTCAGGACCCTGGGTGTGCCAAGCCCATACTCACCAGATGTGAGCCCCTGGGGACAGGTGTGGAGAGGACAGGCTTGTAACAAACTCTGTTATCAAATTAAAACTGAATCACGAAAATGGATTCCTAGCGCCTGCTGAAGCAGACCAGAGGAAGTTATACTAGCATGTTTATGCACTTATTGGCTACATATATCTTACTCATCTGCATTTACTTATGGGTAAAAGTTCTCCTAAATGAAGTTAATGTGAACCCAGCCCACCGTCAAACATATCTTAATTGGCTGTTCCCATTACGCAAATATCAGGTCTGTCACTTTTCAGACTCATTCAAACTTACATGGCCCTCCAACACTGCAACATTTAGAAAATGCAGCAAATTTTAATGAGCTTTTTTCCTTATTTAGCCAGATCAAACTTTGTCTAGATTTAATTGACAATTAATGTGCTGCTGATAATCAGATTTTCAAGTGAATTGCCGAGAGACACATTTAGACCTCAGCTGCCCTTGTGTCATTAAGCATTGCGCGCTTGTGCGCACACACCTGTTCCTAACTGCTTGTTGTAATAAATAAATAAATAAATATATATTTACTCTAGAATTGCTCCCTAAGTTCAGAGGAGTTTACAAGATAGAGAGAATACAAGGATAACACTTTGTTTAACTGTCATGTGGGCTAGAACCGTGGTTAACTTAAACATGTACTACTACAGGCAACTCTTGATTTACGAACGAGTTCTGTTCCAAGACGTTCGTTATGTGTATCTTGCATTCCTGAGCTTTTATGACATGTATCGTATACGTTAGCAGCCATTTTAAAGCATTAAAACCATGCAATAAACATCAAATGGTCTATACCAGCATTTCCCAAACTGTGTTCTGCAAAAAATTTTAATTAATAATTCAAAAAAATAAATAAAATAAATAAAATAAATAAATTTTTGCATATTTGTGCAGACACCACTTTTGTATCATTATAATTTTTAGCGTTTTTTTTTTTTTTTTTTTTTGTTGTTAATATGCTGGCATAGATAGATAGATACCCCACCTTATGTTGCAGAACTAATATTCAAATAGACCACGGAACACTTTATTTTGGTGGGCTTTGAAAAAAGGAAGTATGCATAGAGGTAATGACATCTACAAAAAAGTAGCAATGTAGTGATCTAATATGTTATTCGTATGTGATTTAGCCTGGAATACACAGGTTGAAGTGAACCCATATCATAACTAAACTCGCTTCCATTTTTAAATTTTTTTTGATAATTATCAGTATTTTGAAATACTATTATTAAAAAAAATGACCATGGATTTATGGTTGAAAAAAGGAACTTTAAAATGAGAAGCAAGTACTTCTAGTATTGCAACTGTTGTTGATGAAAAAGAACACAATATTGTCACACTTCAAAGTGAGGATGAACAGTTGTAGCCTTTTGTTCCCCAAAAATCCAAAGTGAAAAAATCAGGAAACAACTATTAAAAGACCAAAACGAAAGTATGATGACAATTATTTGAATTTTGGCTTTATGTGTATTGGAAATAAAGATGCTGCTGATGCACAGTGTATCATGTGTAAAAATATTACAAATGGTTCTTTGGATCCTGCTCAACTTGTTTCATAAGTGTTCGGGCACCTCCGTAGCCAGGTGGGAAGGAGCAGCAGTGTGTAGCACACACTTCTTGATTAGACCAGGGTTCGAGCCTGTCACCACCAAATACGGAGGATGTGGAAAGGTCAGGGAATGACCACTGCATATCCCGGAGCAATATGGTCTTAGTTGCTAATGCTCCTAAAATCCAAATACCAAACCAATCATAAGTGTTCTGTAAATACACTGGTGATCAAAGAAAGTGCATCACCCCTTAAAATTGTAAGTATATTGCAATATTTCTTACAGATTGCATCAGATAAGATTGAGACGTGTAGGTGATGACATAATATTCCATCAGCTGTTACTTTCAGCTATATAAGCACACTCTGCAAAAGTTGCAGTCATTTCTTGCTTGTGTCAGGATGGCGAGTTGCATGCAGTTGACGCCATGAAGGAAGAGTGCTATTGTTGCTTTATGTGAGGAAGGATGTTCTTCCTGTCATATTGCTTATAGAGTGTCTTGTAATCAGTCGACAGTGAGCAGATTTCATTCCAAACTGAAGAATATTGGTTATGCTGATAGGAAAATAGGGACCGGACCCAAATGAGTCTCTATGCCAAAACAGGACTGCGTTTTAAAGCACTTATGCCTTAAAAACTGTAAAGCTTCTTCGTCTGATTTGAAAAGAGAATGGGAAGAACATACAGGAGTGTTAGCAAGTGCAGTAACAGTCAGAAGATGCCTCTTCAAAAATGGACTTGTAGCCCATCGTCCTAAGTTAAGAAGCCTCTCCTCACACAAAAAATGAAAAAGGCCCGATTAATTTGGTGTAAAGATCATGTCAAATGGACCCCCCGAGCTGTGGAAGTCAGTTATTTTCTCGGACAAGAAGAAATTCAACCTGCATGGCTCTGATGGGAGACAAACGATTCGCCATAGATGTGGTGAACAATACCATCCAGACCGTATGGTGTCTACAGTGAAATTCCCTACCAGCCAAATGATATGGGGGTGCATTTCGTATCACAGAATAGCTCACGTGCAGTTTATAAAAGGTTTTTGAATGCCAAAGGATACGTGGCTATATTGGAAGGCAAATTGCTGCCAACCATTAGAGACCATTTCACCCTGCCAAGTAACTAACTATATCTTTCAGGATGACTGTGCTCCTTGTCATCAGACGAAAAGTGTAAGTAGGCACTTCTGTAGTTACTTTAGCTTCATTTCTGCATTAGAGGTAATGTTGAGGTGCATTAGAGGTAGAGTTTGACAGCAATATGTTTGCATTTGTTAGAGGGGAAGAAATGGTTGGAAGAACGGTCCATTACAACTCTCAGCTGGAAATAGCCAGACCTGAATCCTATAGAGAACTGTTGGCATCGTGTGGAATCTGCAGTTGCTAGAAAGAAACTAAAGACACTTCGTGAATTTCAGGAAGCCATAATTTGTGTTTGGAACCATGAACTATCAGTTGATTATCTTGTCAATGCCTCGACAGTGTACTTCAGTTGAACTAAATATTGGTTTGCACCTGGTGAACTTTTAGCATTAGCATTAGTAGAGGCATTTGATGCAAGAAAGCAAGTTTATGCAGCATCAGCCAAAAAAAAAAAAAAAAAAAGTAAAATAAATAAAAAAAAATAAAATAACCACTTCCACTTCACCCCTCTGTTCATTCAAAATACCTGTCCAGCTGAGCCTTAAACTTATTTAGGCTATCAACTTCCATGACAAGGGATGGAAGTCTGTTCCACCTACCAACCACCCGCTGGCTAAAGGCAAATTTCCGCACATCTATACCACATCTGTCTTTCCTCAATTTGAATTTATGCCCTCTCAGGTGATTATTCTGAGCAAGAGGAAGAATCCCATCAGCATTGAGCATGCTCAAACCATTCAGGGCTTTGTACACCTCTATCAGATCACCTCGCTGGTGCCTAGTCTCCAGACACTGTAATTCGCAAAACTTAAGCCTTTCTTCGTAAGAGCACCCCTTTGTTCCATTCTCAAATCTTGTTGCCCTTCTCTGTACTCGTTCCAGGAGCTCTACATCCTTCTTGAAATGAGGCCTCCAGGCCTGTATACAGTACTATAGGTGTGGCCTGACCATTGCCTTATACAAGGGAATAATCACCTCCTTATTCCTGCTAGAAAAATTCCTATATATCATTGACAATACACCATGAGCTACTCTTGCAGCCCGTCTGCACTGCTCAGAGAACTTCATATCTGCCTGCACAACCACCCCCAGGTCCCTTTCATTCTCTACCACTGTCAGTGTAGTACCACAAAGTTGATACGTTGCTCTGGGGTTGCAGTTTCCCATATGTAGTACTTTCATTTGTCAATGTTAATCTTCATTTGCCACCTCTCAGCCCATCTGCTAAACCTTTCCAGATCCTGTTGCAGCAGCATAGTGTCAGTAGTGTCCTTGACAACCCTGCCAACCTTCGTATCGTCTGCAAACTTGGACATTAAGCTTAATATACCATCATCAATATCATTTATAAATATAGAAAACAATAAAGGACCCAATACTGAACCCTGAGGGACTACACTAATAACATTAGTCCACGATGAGCAGTGTCCATTGATTACCACTCTCTGTCTTCTCCCCCTCAACCACCCCTTTATTCATAGCAGCAATTTGCCTCCAATGCCACACTGCTCCAATTTGTGCAGCAGTCTTCCATGTGCAACAGTATCAAAAGCCTTTCTAAGATCCAAGTATATAATATCAAAGTTATTCCCTGCATCCAGTTCTTTTGTGACTGTATCATAGTATCCAATCAAATTGGTCAGGCAAGACTTCCCCTTAACAAAACCATGCTGTGTCCAAGCTATAACTGAAGTCTTGTCTAGATGATCCTGCAGTGCTTCTTTAACCAGTGCCTCCATTAATTTTCCGGGAACAGAAGTTAAACTCACAGGTCTATAATTACTTGTGTCAGCCTTTGATCCTCCCTTGTGAATTGGGGTCACATTTGCACATCTCCAGTCCATGGGTACCTCCCCTGAGTCCAAGGAAGCTCTCATAATTATGGCTAAGGGTTTGCTTACTTCCTTTGCTGCCTCCTTTAATATAACTGGATAGATCCCATCCACCCCAGGTGCCTTTCTTGTGTTTATCTTCAACAATTTCTCCTCCACTTTACTCTCAGTTATTACAAGATTCTCTAGCTTACTGCTAGAGTTGAAATCACCTCTGGCATTCCCCTCACTGAATAACTCCTCATGTGTGAATGTCGATGCAAAATATTCATTTAGTTTGTTAGCTTCCTGAGCAGGGTCATCAACAGTTGACCCATTGATATCAATTGGACCAATCTGATTCATCCCCTTCCTTCTAGAGTTTACATAAGTAAAGAACTCTTTGCTGTTTTTCTTCGCATCCCTTGCCAAGGATCTCTCGTAATCTGCCTTCGCCTGCCTAACCTTCTTTGTAACTTGGTTACAGGTTAACTTGTATCTATCATAGGCTTCTGTGTGTAATTTGTATGTATCCCATGCATTTTTCTTCTCTACCATATGCCTCATTAGTTCATCTGACATCCATTTAGGCCTAAACCTTGAAAAATATTTCTTAGTTGGTATGTAAAGCCTAGTAGCTTCCCATTTTGAATTTGCTGTTGGTAACATCATCAGTTGATCCCACTGTATAGAATTTAAATACTGTCTCAGTCCATCGTAGTCGCCTTTACGAAAGCAATACCCCTTCCCTTTACCCCTAATGGTAGTTACCTCTTTGAGTAACTCCCACTTCAGAACACTGTGATCACTGCCACCTAGTGGTTCATTTATCTGCAGATTCTTAATGCATGAAGAATCACTACTGATAATCAAATCAAGAGTATTACTCCCTCTAGTTGCCTCCCGAACATGCTGATGTAGAAAACAATCATCCAATAAATCCACAAAAGCCTTGCTAGTGTGTGAATGACCAGCCCCCAAATTCCAGTCAATATCTGGGAAATTAAAATCTCCCATTATAAGACTCTCTGATTTACTGGCCCACTCTATTTCTCTGTACAGTTTCTTATTATACTCATCAGAATCATTAGGCCTATAGCACACTCCTACTCAATTTTGATCTCCCAATGCTTATGTCACACCAAACTGACTCGACACTGCACTGTCCAGCGATGTCGACTGGCTTCACTTCCTTGGATTTTATGTGTTTCTTAACTAATAGCATAACCCCTCCTCCCTTCCTATCCTGTCTATCCTTTCTGTAGACATTGTACTCCCCAAATTCCAGTCCTGCATTCCTTATATCTGTATGACACCACGTCTCTGAAATCCCAACAGTATCTGCCTTTGATGTTTTGAGCAATACCTCAAATTCATCAAATTTATTTACTAAACTACTAGCATTGGTGCACGCAAGTGTACATGCATCTGCTCTTCCTCTTAGCCACACTAACACAACCCATGTGTTCACTTGTACCCCCATGATTCCCAGCAGTCTCTGAAATATCCTGCATCTTATTTTCCAGGCTGCTGCTCATTCCAATAGAAGCAGTGCAAGAATCACTTTCACCTCTGCCAGTGGCTACTGTTAATCTATTAGTCCTTGTATCTGCCCAATCTAGCAGTTTTCCGACCCACCTAACACTACCTCGATAGCATCAGCAAACATTCTTGCACCCTTTCTATTTAAGTGTATCCCATCCCTGTAGAAGCAGTCTCTCCTGTTAACAAGTACACACCAGGCTGAAAAAAATTCTTTTCATTTTGTTTTCCATTTAAAATGATAAAAGGAAGCAAATTGAGGGCTTCTTGGTAATATTTCAGCCATAATTGTCGTGTTTACCAAAAGTGTTGTATAATGGTTGAAAATGCTCATTTTGGAATATTTTGAGAGCACCTGTCAAATATTACTTAGCTTTGCCTTAACTGTTAATAAATAACTTTTGTTTATATTTCTACTTGTTGATGCTAATCATTAATGTAACATACTATTGTGAAAAAGAGTTACAAATGTGAAATTCCTAGGTGATGCGCTTTCTTTGAATACCAGTGTATATGTGTTCTGTGAATATATTGTGAGATGAAAAGTGTTCCGTGACTAAAAAAGTTTGGGAAATGCTGGTCTATCAATACAAAATTTATTATTATAATGTATGTATGCATTATGGTTTATTGTATACTATACATAATGTAAAATAAAATAAGAAAAGAATAAATGATCATGTAGTACAATTGCATTTATGAGTTGCCTTCATACTGTAATTTAGCTATGTAATTGTATACTGTATCTTAGCTGGAAACTGCAAAATAATGCTACTTATACTAATATGAAAAACCAGCTACTCTGGAACTTTTCAAACCACAGTAGACAGAAAGAACTTTGTTTCCTTTTGTTTAGATTATTAAAACTTTTCAGCATTTGTTTAGTGCAGAGTAGAACACACCAGCAATATAAAATTTAATTTGTTATTAATATTCCAGCTTGCAGTTGTTTATTTTTATTTGAATAAATAATAAAATGTTTAATGTTTAATAAATAATAAAATATTTAAATACAACTAACTGTTAAATATCATGATTATGACAATTCATATTTTTAACAGGAGACCTTTCAAATGAAGAAGAAGTCCTGCAGTGGTTAATAAGACAGAAAGAATCTGATGAAATTGAAGATGTTACAGACAAAGTTCTAGAACTAATGGTTAAAAATAATGACTATTTATCTGTTTTATTTTGTAAGTATCAGTTTATATGCGGAGTCTTAGATAAATTTCTAGCCTCATAGAAGAAAGATATTTGGTGCATATATACAATTTTTCAATAATCTGAAGCTTTATATGAACACATGCAAAGTTATTACTACATTACTTGCAACTTTTTTTTGGATCATTCAAGTATGAGCCTGCATAAATGGAAAAAATTTGAACATCAAGCTAAAATAAAATATCTTTAATATAAAGTGTTATCTAGCAACGATATTCATAAAGACATGGTGAATACATTGGAATAACCTGCCCCATCATGTGCAACTGTCACAAATTGAGTGGCAATTTAAACATAGCAGAACTGGCATTCATGATATGTTGGTGGTAGTGGTCAATTGGCAAATAACTATTAAAGAAATGGTAGTGGCTACATGTATCTCAATTGAATAAGTGCACTCTGAGAAGGATTTCTATATAATGGCGCAGAAACCTTCTAATGGTTAGTGCATGTTACGTGGTTGAA
The DNA here is from genome assembly GCF_048544385.1 of Mastigoproctus giganteus. Classification (NCBI taxonomy): domain Eukaryota; kingdom Metazoa; phylum Arthropoda; class Arachnida; order Uropygi; family Thelyphonidae; genus Mastigoproctus; species Mastigoproctus giganteus. The sequence continues at coordinate 179,027,745 of NC_143575.1, read as the reverse complement.
GGCTCACTGATTACTTCACAATAAACATATATCTTTCTTTTTGAATCGTCCTGTCTACACACACACACACACACACACGGCAGACACATGCTGTGAGCAAATACTCAGGGTGGGCAGTAGGCATTTATAAAGTAAATTGTAAGCAAAAGGCCTTGTTGCTATAAAACAATATGTAAAAATATTTTAAACAAAAAATATTCACACACAGTTTTATTTGTAGATGAACTTCATTCTTCTCTCTTTGCTAGTACTAAAAATATTGGTCACTTTTTCATAGAAATTGTAAGTTGGACTTTGCTGCATTTTAATTAATCTTTCCTTTTCAATGGAAATTAAAGCAAGTAACAGAAGCCTTTCATTTTTCGTTCTATTTCTGGTGAAGCTTTTGATTCTTTTCAAAGCTGAAAATTACCTCTCAGCAGAAACTGCTGTGGCTGGAATTGTTAAAATCAGAACTTGAAATTAATGTAACTTCTGAGATTATGTCATGGTTTAAAGAGTGGAAATGTGTTTGTTTATTTTTTACTTTAGAACATTTATTATATTTAGGAAAGAATGTTATCACAGAAGTTAGATAAAGCAGAAATGTGTACCGGGAATTTTGAATTTAAAATTGAACATAAAAAAAGGCAATGTTATAATTTTTTCATGTTATTGTTGATAAGTTGTTTGAATAAATTGAATGAAATTCTACCTTTGAAACCAACACTACTTTCACCTTATGCAATATTTCTTCTTGGAACAAAATATTCATAAATGAATTTCCTTTTTTTCTGTTTTATTGGTGAGCAGATGACATACAAAATATCTACTGAAATCTCTTCATGCTAAATACATTAACTACATTTTCAAAAAGCAGAATTTTGTCTGTCCATTTGTCTGACCAATTTTCCTTTATATTAGTTTTTTTTTTTTTTTTTTCCATTTAGTCCTACATTGATAAAAACACCAAAAATGCCTATTCATTTAGTGAAAGCAAACCCAGTCATACTATATGGAACAGTTGGAAACTATACTTTATTAGAACAAGTTTCCTTTGCATAATAATTTGTTCCTTTTACAAAAAAATTTTGTAATTTAGTCGACTTCTGTAATTTATTTACTATGGTGCATGAGATAATTAGTTATTTGAGTTTTTTGACCTGTCAAACCAACTAAAGGAGTCTGATAGACTGTAAAAAGAAAGATTTTTCTTTTGTGGAAAGATTTCCACAGGAATATAGGAGCTCTTCACAACTTGAAGATAAGTTACAAAATAAAGCTTTACATAATGTACTGATGACTTACAAAAAGTTTATTATGGTCTAGGTAACTCAGTTTTACTTAGAATTTTGTGATTCATGTATGAGCCTACCCTACCACAACCTTTAGGAAGGAAGCATTTAGCTTAACGTGTTGATTTTAAAGAGAAAATTTATTTCTTTGGTTAATTTAAAAAATAAACGGAACTTTAAATTTTTCACATGAACATATATTATTTCAGCTGAAATATACGATTTTTTTTTTGCTTATAAACTGAGTAACTTAAGAGCTGGGGATTAATTTTATTTTCATTGTTATTAAGATAGCTTGGTAACCATGGTTTCTAAACTATGATGGACAGTTATGCTCAGGGTGATCAAACAGGAAATGTATTTTTTTTTAACATTTATTGTTGCTATCAATAAAAATTGTTCATTTATCTTTTAAACGGTGAGAATGTTTTATTGGAATACACAAGTAGCTCATCGAGATAATAAGCTATATTTTGAACCTTTCAAAAATACATCATGACATTTCCACTTTAACTGAAATCAGTTTCAGCTTGTTCTTTGAATTTGTAATAGTTCTGTTGCCTAGTTTTTGTTGTTTTTTTGTTTGTTATTTGGTTTTTAGGAGCATTAGCAACCAAGGCCATATTGCTCCAGATATGCAGTAGTCATTCCCTGACCTTTTCGCATCCTCCATATTTGGTGGTCACGGGCTCGAACCCCGGTCGAATCAAGAAGCGTGTGCTACACACTGCTGCTCCTGCCCACCTGGCTACGGAGGTGCCAACAAGCTATTGCCTAGTATAAATCATGAATCTATACAAAAATCTTAGCACTCTCCCCATTTACAAATAATTTTCACACTAATTTTTGAGGTTTCATTGGAAAATACTTCATGCAGTGTCTTACTTTGGCAGCACATGCAGTTTATTGATTTCACCACCAGTCACTTGTTCGGAGAGCTCTGTTTTCAAATTAAGTCATTAATTGAAAGAATTGTTCAAGGCTGCTTCACTTAGGAGAACAGTGAGGCATCTCAGGCAAAGAGTTTTGTGACACCCACAGGTTATTCAAAGTATTTTTCAGCCTGCAATACATAAATCAACCTATGAACACATTTAGTTTATATTTGCATAACAGTGCATCAGTAGTAGTAGTAGTGGCATGTGATGCAAGAAAGCAAGTGTATCAGCTTATGCAGCATCAGCCAAAAAAAAAAAAAAAAAATCACACCATTCCCTCCAAATGCCTGTCCAGTTTCTCCTTAAATTTATTTAACCTATCAACTTCCACAACGACAGATGGAAGTTTGTTCCAGCAATTAACCACCTGCTGGCTAAAGACAAATTTCTGCACATCTATTCTACATCAGTCCTTTCTTAATTTGAATTTATGCCCCCTTAGGTTCGTAATCTGAACAAGTGGAAGGATCCCATCAGAATTCAGCGTACTCAACCCATTCAAGGCCTTATACATCTCAATCAAATCACCTCACAGGTGCCTCATCTCCAGCCTCTGCAATTTGCAGAACTCAAGCCTCTCTTGGCAAGAGGATTCCTTCGTTCCCCTCACCAATCTTGTTGCCCTTCTCTGTACACGCTCAAGCAAATATACATCCTTCCTAAAATGAGCCCTCCAGACCTGTACGCAGTACTCAAGGCGTGGCCTGACCATTGCCTTATACAGAGGGACAATCACCTCCTTTTCCCTGCTAGCAAAGTTCCTATATATCAGTATATAGTAGCATTATCTTCTGTTCACTGCAGCACCATTCCATATGCAAATAAATAAATTACTAAATTGACACAATTTCTTTAAAATGGAATAATTGAATAACTTTCAGGTGTTTTATGATTTGACCGAGTTGATGAAGATGATCGTGGTCTTTGTGATCTGTAATCAAAAGTTTTGTTTCTCATTGAAATTAATGTAACACCTAATCATTGTTTTTGACTTGCTGTATTTTTTTTTTCAACAAAGGTGGTTGCTTCAGTAATTATACATGCTTAGAAAATGAATTACAGCTGTGTCCTTGTATCTTCCTAAAAAAAATAATAATAAATTTGCCTCATTTCATATTTTATCCACTTCTAAGAACAGGGTGTGCTAGAAATCAGGGTACACTTTAAGTTTACTGGAAAAGTAGAAAAACATTATAATAAAAACTAAATTTTATTATTTATCAAACCCAAAATATTGTTATGGCCACACAGAAATGTATCTTGAACTTCAAAATGGTGCCCTTTAGCCTTGATGCATGAATGCAGTCTTTTTTACAAACTCAAACATAAGGCATAATTAGCTTTGGCAGATTCCCTAGTTATTATTGTTTTTAGGTTCTTTGTTGTATTATGTTTCTGGAATAAAGTCTTTTAAATAGCCATACAGAAAAAACTGTTGCAGTTAACTGTGGTGACTGAGCATCCACTTTTTAGGACCATAATGCTCACTCCACTTGTTCAGTAATTTTTCATTTAGGAATTCATTAACTTCAAGGAATAATGTGCAGAAGCATCATCCACTTTAATTTTACGATAAGAAATATTGTATAACGTTGATAAGGAGCTGCCTGAAGTAACACTTTAATGAAAAAAAAAAAATGGTCTATCAGTCATATCTGAGCAAATTCTGACCCAAACAACAATGCCCAAAAAGTTTAATTCTGTTTCAGTTTTCAGTGGCTCAATAAACATAGTTGTATTGGTTAACATGGCCATTCACCTTGAAAATTGCCTCATCAGACAAAGTGATTTCATAGGTAATGCACTGGAGAAGGTCCTAAACTAATTTTCATTAGTTTCATACATCTGGAGGAACCCTTTTACAAATGGAACTCCCTGACCTGGATCATTCTCATTATGACGCTAGTTTGTAATATAAACATTATGTTCTGAATCTTTTTAATGTTCTTATTGAAATCAAAGTTTTCAGCGTTCTGAATCTATTAAAATTCTTATAGAAGTTTGGGGTATTTTTATCTCACTTGAAAGCTTTGTTGTAGATTTTTTTGAGTGGGAGTATAGATTGATCTTCAGCTTGCTTAGCACATCTAGCATTATCTTTTATTCAAGTGTAATGTGGTCTTCCACTTCTAGGAGAGTGGTAGTACTTCGTATCTCTTGAACACGTTTAGTTAATTGATAGATAGCATGTTTCTAAGGAAGAGTCAGAAAACAAGCCATTAACTTCAAATGGTTCTCACTTGAATGTTTTTAATAGACTTTTGCTTAAAAATTCTCTCCTTGGTTGTTATTTCAGCCATGATGAATGCAAAAAAAACTTAAATTCTTCCTGATATTATTTATAGAAAGCTTTTCTCCCCCTCCCCTCTAAAAAACATTTTCTGCATATATTTTAAGATATATATTTTTTGTTTATGAAAATAGTTAGTTTCCTCCTTGCAGCATTAAACTGCTCTTCCACTCTCTTGGGCATTACAAAGGTTAAATAATGAGAAAATAGCTCCTTGTTAAAGTTTAATCTTCTTTTAGGTTCAGAAACTCAGAAATATCATATTTCTGAATTTAACAATTTCAAAATTGAAAGCAGTGCTAAATTTTCATATAACTGCATTATTACATTATTTGCATTTCTATTGGCATGATTCATTCTCTTTGCAAAAGAAATCAAATTAACAGAATAAAAGATAAAGTTAACATATTCTTAACCTTTTAAGTTGCGAGTCCAAAGTTCAAGCACTGTGTTTGGTTTTTGCTGTTCTGCATGAATACACAGAAAATCATTTAGTGCACTGGAGAAGGTCCTAATTCTGATTAATTCATGTGGGGCTACGAAGACCCAGAGGCACACACCCATTGGGTCAGGGTAGTCTTTGAACATAGTTTTGAACATTTATAGACTAAATAATCAGTTGAGTGAGCAATCAGTTGATTGGGCAAACAAGGCAGTTCTATCATGATTGTCCATTCATGACACACACACACACACACACACACACACACACACACACACACACACACACACACACACACACACACACACACACACACACAATAGAACCCAGATAAGAAATTCCCGCATAAGAAGTTTTCCCCTGTACAGGCAACTCTCGGTTTATGATATTCGATTTACGAACATTCGCTATAATGAATGTCACAATCCATTCAAAATTTCTTAAAGCTCCCAATAGATAGTGTTCCTTATAAAACAAAATGCCAAAGGTATAGTGAACATAACTGTAAGATTTAAATTAATAAAATTTTTAAAAATGTATTCATTACAATAATTATCAGAAAATTATTTATGATAATTATACTATAGATGTAAAAACACCATAGACAACTCTTAAAGGAAAAAACTACAATTGTAGTATAAAAGGCATTTCAACTGTATCTCATATTGTGCTCATCCTTCACAACGAGTTATCATGTATTGCACTACCTTGAATAAGTAATGCTTCACTAATAGAGAAGACTATTGTTACTTATTCTCATTGGGCACTACCACACAGACGGCACCGTTTCAAGGCTAGTTGACCTTTCATTGGTGGGTGGGCAGGCACCCTGGTATTGCAAGCATGACAACCGAGTTGTGAAGATAATCCCACAATATGAGAGATGCCAAAAGGTGTACGTGATAATGATTAAGTAAGACTAAATGCAACTGGGCATAATATTTTTAAGAGTGATCTATATAATATAGGTGTAAAAACACCATAGACAACTCTTAAAGGAAAAAAAAACCACGATAGTAGTGTAAAAGGAATCATTTCAACTGTATCTCATATTGTGTTTTATCCTTCACAATGAGTTACCATGTATTGCACTACTTGGATAAGTTGTTATTTGGTTTTTAGGAGCATTAGCAACTAAGGCTCCGAGGATATGTGGTGGTCGTTCCCTGACCTTTCAGCATCCTCTGTATTTGGTGGTCATGGGCTTGAACCCTGGTCTAATCAAGAAGCGTGTGCTATGCACTACTGCTCCTGCCCATCTGGCTATGGAGGCGCCCATTGAATAAGTAACGCTTCACTAATAGAGAAGAATATTGTTACTTATTCTCATTAGGCACTACCACCTGGACGGCACTGTTTCAAGGCTAGTTTGCCTTGTTTGCAATACCAGGGTGCCTGCCCACCCACCGATGAAAGGCGAACTAGTCTTTAAATGGTGCCGTCTGGGTGGTGGTGCCCAATGAGAATAAGTAACAATAGTCTTCTCTATTAGTGATGCGTTACTTATTCAAGGTAGTGCAATACATGGTAACTCACTCTGAAGGATGAGCACAATATGAGATACAGTTGAAATGATGTCTTTTACACCACTATCTTAGTTTTTTTTTCCTTTAACAGTTGTCTTTGGTGTTTTTACACCTATATTATATAGATCACTCTTAAAAATATTATGCCCAGTTGCATTTTAGTCATACTTAGATAATTATACTGAACTGTTCTTGGTTAATAAAACTAATCTAGCCAGTAAAAAAACATTGGTTTACATGCCATGTAGAATGTTGCTGTGATGAAGATATTGACGAGTAAAAGTTGAATACATATGTATGTACAATACATATATTATGTTAGTACTCATTTTATTTATTTTTATTGTGTAACTCTTTATTTTTAATTAAAATTAACAAGTACGATATTTTGTTTTTTTTATTCTTTTCTTATTTTATTTTACGTTATGTATTGTATACGATAAACCATAACGCATATGTACATTATAATAAAACATGTTGTATAGACCATTCAATGTTTAGTACATGGTTTTAGTGTTTTAAAATGGCTGCTAACATATACGATATGTATCATAAAAGTTCAGGAATGCAAGATATACATAACAAACAACGTCTTGGAACAGAATTCGTTCGTAAACCTGTTGCCTGTATTGGTTTGGTTTCTTAAGTCCCAGTTTCAACTCTATATGTTGTAATGTATTATTTTCCCGAGTAAGAAGTTTCCCGGGTAAAAAGTTTTCCCACATAAAAAGTTTATGATAAAGAATATTATATAGTGGTCTATAACTATATATTTCCCACTTAATACATTTTTTTTAAATATAGAAATTATTTATTTTTAATATTAAAAAATATTAAACAATATAAACATTTGGTAATTGAACAAGTTAGTGCCAAGCATCATTTTAGTTCGTATAAACCAATGAGAATAAGTAACAATAGTCATCGTTCTATTGTTACTTATTCTCGTAAATGGAATCGTTCTTGATATTCATGTATCTCGTATTGTGGATGTCTTCACAATGAATTGCCTGATATTGAACTACCTCCAATAAGCAATGCTTCACCAATGAAGAAGACTAATGTTACTTATTCTTAGTGCAGTGGGGTGGTTGTATCTGCTGAGAATCCATTGGCGTAGTAGTAGTAGAGGAGATATGTGATGCAACAAAGCAAGCTTAAGTAGCAAGCTCAATTTCACACATCCATTCTCTCTAAAAGTTTGCCTATTTCCTCCTTGAATTTATTTAAGTTATCAACTTCCACAACAACAGATGGAAGTTTTTGTTCCAGCAATCAACTACTCACTGGCTAAAGGCAAATTTCTGCATATCTATTCTATAACTGTCTTTCCTCAATTTGAATTTATGCCCCCTCAGGTTCATAGTCTGAGCAAGAGGAAGAATCCCATCAGAATTGAGCTGCTCAACCCATTCAAGGCCTTATACACCTCAATCAGATCATTCACAGGTGCCTAGTCTCTAGATGCTGCAATTTGCAGAACTTAAGATTTTCCTGGTAAGATCACCAACCACTTCGTTCCCCTCACCAATCTTGTTGCCCTTCTCTGTACTCGCTCAAGCAACTCTACATCCTTCCTAAAATGAGGCCTCCAGACCTCTACGCAGTATTCAAGGTGTGGGCTGACCATTACCTTATACAGAGGGATAATCACCTCCTTTTCCCTACTAGCAAAATTCCTGTATTGCCTATTTAAGAATCCATTGTTAAAGCGTTGCTTATTCGAGATAGTTCAATATTGGGGCAACTCGTTTTGAAGGTATTGACAATATAAGATATAGCAGAAATGATGTCATTTTACCTACTTCAGTGATTTACTACAAAATAAAATGATTCTATTCACTAATTTGTTTGATTAGTGAATTTTCCTTAGTCTGAGGCTTTTAGTGCTAAAACCTTTTTAGTATAAACATTTTGATATAATGGAAGTGACATATTGCATTTGTTTTCATCGATATTCATAATCGGATACATAGACCACGTTAAGCATTAAGTTCTGATGGTTGTGAAAGTTCTGAATTACTTACTGGATTTTTACTCTATCTTATTGTAATTGTGACCTTTTAAAGGTATGTTGAAACTCCAAAGGAGCTCATTTTCGAACTTAGTAATGAGGGAACAGAATGTTAAGCAATTAGAAATCCTCAGAAATCCTTTAAAAATGTTTCCCATAGAATTCTATAATAGTACTTAAAATTTATCTTTAACGTTGTATGTGTATCTTTTAATTTTTCTTTGTGTAGTTAATATTACATATCCTTAAGTCATTTTCCCTTCTAAGACGTTTTCCCGCGTAAGAAGTTCTAAACCTCCACTCCTTTGGAAAACTTCTTATCTGGGTTCTACTGTATTTTTTAATGTGTACCCTGACTTATGGCATTTTACCTTCTTTATATCCAATCCTTTCTTGAATCTTCATAAATTCTTTAATTCTGCAAGGTTGAGGTTATGTTATCTTGTTTCAAAAGCTGACAACCGTTATGTCAAATGCAGTTATTTTTCTTTAATTTGAATTTGATTTGATTTGATTTTTTTAATCCTGTGTTTGTATCATTTTTAGAAAAATTAAATATGTCCATTTAATATTAAATGGTAAAAGTAAAACAAACTTATTTAATAATAAGTTTGTTTTACTCTTTTAAGGCCTTAAAAACTTGAATTCGATTACTCTTCAACTATCTAGTGTTTCTAGACGTACATTATATTCATATTATATTCATATTATACTTCATATTAAATCTGTAGAAAGTCTGTTAAGTTTCTTAAGAATATCTCTTTGTATCCACAACTGGTCTTTGTTGCCCTACTTTGTACTCTTTCATGAAGTCAGTATCTTTCTAAAAATGAGGTTTTCAGCTTATATGTATATGTTCTCCAAGCTGTGTTTAATTTAAGTAGGATAACGTAACAGGTTAGTGCATTAACATCATGCTTATACATAGTGAATTACCAAAAATCGTAAAACGCCATTGTATTTATCCTGTCTCATATTGTAAATACCTTCACAAGTTGTCTTATATTGGACTACCTTGAATAAGTAATGCTTTACCAGTAGAGAAGACTGTTGTTACTTTTTCTCAGTAGATATCACCCAGATGGGCATTTCAAGGCTGTTTGGCCTCTCATCGGTGGGTGGGTACCTACCCACCGACAAGAGGCCAAACAGCCTCTTCACAATATGAGATATGATAAAAATGATGCCATTTTACCATTTTCGGTAATTCACTACTTACGAACATGATGCTAGTGCGCTAACCTGTTACGTTTAGTGAATTTCCTCTAAATTGAGGCTATTGTACACCATCTGGCGTCTATCATATTGTGGAGTTATACTTCATAGCTGGATTTTCACTTATTGAAGCACCAGGGTACCTACCTACCCACCCACCAATGAGAGGCCAAACAGCCTTGAAACGGCCATCTGGGTGGTGGTGGTGGTATCCACTGAGAATAAGTAACAATAGCCTTCTCCACTGGTGAAGTGCTACTTATTTGTGCCTCCATAGCCAGGTGGGCAGGAGCAGCAGTGCGTAGCACCCGTTTCTTGATTAAACTGGGGTTCGAGCCCGTGAGCCACCAAATAAAGAGGATGCGGAAAGGTCAGAGAATGACCACTGCATATCCCTGGAGCAATATGGCCTTAGTTGCTAATGCTCCTAAAAAAAAACAAATCGAGGTAGTGCAATATTAGGCAACTCATTGTGAAGGTATTTACAATATGAGATATGATAAAAACAATGCCATTTTGCCATTTTCAGTAATTCACTACATACAAACATGATGCTAATACACTAACCTGTTATGTTTAGTGAATTTCCTGTACATTGAGGCTTTAGCCCTAAATATTTCTAGTCTAAAGTAGGATAATTATCTTTTTATCTGTAGTGACAAAAATCTTGTTACTAGTAGAACTCTGTGCCCTATCCTAATAGTGCACTCCCACTGCTCTGTTAAGAGAATTGTCTGTCTGTATTACCATTTCTAGGTGTTTTTCATCTTCATCTGTGTTGAGTGTTATCACCACCCCTACTAAAATAGTTGGTAATTCAACTTGCAATTATTGTGATTTATTGGAGAACCATAAATTTACAGTTCAGTTAAGCATCTGAGCTTAAATGCCATTTTTAGGCTAGATGTGTAATGTATCCATTTACTAACATCAAAGCATAAATGCCATTTTTTTTAGATTAATTGTGTAATTATATATTTCCGTTAACAGCTGTACCTATTTTAATATCATGGTATTAATATCATCTTAATGTTTCAGTTAAGAACTCATTAATCATTTAATCCTAATCATTTTATCTTTTTTTTAGAAATTATTTTCATGTTTTAGGGTTATAGAATTTTGAAAATGTGTTTAACTTTCATTTCCACTTATTACTTATTTATATAGATGATAGTAAGGATCCACGAAGTCTGCATGTGTTACAGGAACTTGAAGCCATTGATGATGATGCTGATAAGCATGGTATTCCATTTGTGAAAATTGATGATAAGGATTTAGCTTTAGATTATGGAATTAAAAAATTACCAGCTTTGGTTTATTATGAAAATCAAGTTCCAAAGTTTTATGAAGGTAAGCAACATATAAATTTTCTTTTAGATAACATAGTATATTTCACCCTTTGAAAATATTCAAAGAAATAATTCCTTCATGGAAATGGGCGATTTCCATCTAAATGATTTCTCCTCAGTTAGAAACTTTTTTGCACTGATTTATCATTTAATATTTTGATCACCCTTGAGAAAAATTAGTTCAGCAATGGCATGGGTAAAAAATGTAGACTGCATATGCATTTCTGGGTTGCAATTTAGTCTCCATTATATTATGTGGAGACTAAATTTTCTGTGGCCTTATATGTATATTCTGCTTATGAATTAGCCATTCATATGAAAAATGGGCTTCATCTCTAAGACAAGGTACATCTTTCTTGTTAGAACAGTAAGATTAATCTCCAAAAAACATGCAGAATTAGACCAAAGCAGTCAACTCTCTTGTCTGTATTACTGTTATTCAAGAGAATGATGCATTTGCATTTTTGTGTATAAACTGTGAAACATCTTTTTTGAACAATTCTACATGTCGATAGCTTTTCTAATTTTATTTGTCGAGCAAGACATCTTACTGATTTTCTAAGCACTTCATAACAGTGTATTATGAACTTTGTTTGATGCCATCCTCACTATTTTATTTTTACTTATCATGTCATTCTTATTGTCAGCTATAAACCATCTGTCATAATTGTTAATTAGTCTGTTTATTGCAGACTTTGGAGCTTTCCTGTCAGCTGCTCAATCCATGCTGAACTTAACTAACACTAGCAGTTTGGTAAACTCATTTCACTAAGATCCCCATGCTGTTCTGTTGCATATGCTATCTTCTTCAATACTGCTTTCTTAAAGTCATCAACAGGGGCAGCACATTCTCCCAAGACTGCTGAGTTCATAGAGCTTATTGATACATTATCGTGTATTTTGCTAAATATATACAAAAGTATATACTTAGTAAAATACTTTAGAAAAATACATAAGTCTTGATGCATTTTTCTAAAAAAAAGATGAATTTTTTTAAGACTGATGCATCTTTTTGGAAATGATAATATAAACTAGAGCTGTGATGCTCAATATGTTCTATGTTGATTTCAATATTTGTAAATTTTACAACTCTTTTTGGAAAGAATCTGTTTATGTAATAATTAATATATTCTTTATTTCAGAGAACTGCTGATTTTATTATTTTCACTTCCTATTCAATCTGTAAAATTATTATTATTTCTGAAAAATTGGTCATCCTATACTTTATTTGTAGAAAGGAGAATGTGTGCAAATAAAAGTATGTGAACACTCAAGAAAAATTATGCTATGCATTCAAATTGAACCAGTCTTTCTATATAGCCCTTGCCATGAGCTGGTGCCCTTAATCTTTCATTCAAATTGAAAGAACATCCTACTTGTCTCATTTTTCAGATTGGCTGCTTATTGACCATCTTAGGAAAAGCCAGCTTTTGGTACTGTTAATCCTATAGTCTAATTGGGTGCTGAAAAGTGAGCATGCAATAATTACATGCTATTGGTTATTTAGAGCTACTGTGTCCATTGATGACCATTTGTGCATTCTCATAATTCTAACATATCCTTATGCCAGTTTAGTTACATTGCACTCTTCATTATATACTCTCATAAGTAATTATATTCCATTAATACATTATATGCTGATTATATGTTAGTCAGCATATCTTAGATGGGAATTGCCTTTTAGCACATGTGCTAAAGAGTAGTTCCCAACAAAGAGCAGTTTATTTATTATTGTTTAATACCGTGAAATGAGAAAAAATAAATATACAGGGTGGTTATATAAAGCCTTTGATCATATTTGGAAATTAATAACTGGAAAAAGAAGTCCAGTTAGAAAAAATACAGTTTACACTTACCTATATATCCTGTATGGAACTTTTTGAAGCCAAAAAAACAGTTGCATTGATATTTATAAAGCAAAGAAATGTTTTTGGCATAATGTAGCATTTGGAATTTCACAAGACCAAGCATTACTAGTTTGCCTCTGCTGCAAAAACAATGCCAGTGTCATTCATTATCATCAGCCATTTTCAATCCACTGCAGGATGAAGGCTTCTCCAGCAACTTTCCAGTTCCTTCTGTTTTGTGCAATGGCCATCCATTTACTTCCCACAAACTCATAAATTTCATCCGCCCATCTCCGTCATTGTCTTCCATTTTCTTAGTCCATCTGTCATCATGTCTTCGAGCTATTTGTATTTCTACTAAAGACCATTTTAGTTCTTTAGTTTTGATAAGAATGTCCTTTACTTGAGTTTGCTGCCTAATCCATGTGTTTCTCTTCTTATCTGTCTGATTTCTAATATGATTTGTTCCATTCTTCGCTGTGTAGTTTTCAGCTTCTCTTCCATTCTTTTCGTGAGTGCCGAAGTTTCACTTCCATAAGTCATGGTGAGGAGTATACATTGGTTCATTATTTTAAATTTCAGACAAATTGGGATATTGCTCCTCGGTATGTGACTATATTTCCTGAGTGCTTTCCATCCAAAATTTATTCTTCTCTTGACTTCCAGCCATTTATCATTATTACAGCTAATGCCTTGTCCCAGGTAAGTATATGAATCCACCTTTTCAATTACTGCTCCTTCAATGATTATATCCCTTTCTGTGGCATACTTGTTCATCATAACTTTTGTTTTAGCCATATTCATCTTTAGTCCGAAATCCTTACTAACCTGCATAACTGATTAAGATTTTCTTCTAATTCTTTGGGATCATGGCTTATGATCACAATGTCATCTGTAAATCATAAATAGTTTAGTTACTCTCCATTCGCATTGACTCTTTTCTGTGACCAGTCTAATCTTCTGAAAGCTTCCTCAAGGGCAGCAGTAAACAACTTTGGAGATATTGTCTCCTTGTCGAACTCCTTTCTGAATTTTAAATTTACTACTGTCTTTGTCTAGTCTAATAAAGGTGGTAGCACTCTCATATATTTTCTTCAAAATCATAATATATGGGGTATCTATGCCTTGTCTTTCCAGTGCCCAAAACATTGCCTTATGCTGTATGGAGTCGAATGCCTTTTCATAATCCACAAATGCTAGGCATAATGGTGTTTTATATTCATTTGCTTTCTCCATTAGCTGTGATATTACGTGAAGGTGATCCATAGTTGAGAATCCTGTCCTAAAGCCAGCTTGCTCTTTCGGTTGATTCTCATCAAGTATTCTTTCTAATCTGTTAGTAATGACCCTTGTGAACAACTTGTAGATGTGGGATAACAAACTAATTGGTCTATAATTTCCAATTTCTGATTTATCTCCTTTCTTATGCAGCAAAACTATGATTGCATTATTCCACTCCTTGAGTGTCATGCCTTTTCTAATGCATTTTGTGAAGAGTCTTGCCAGTTTCTGTGTCATGTCTCTTCCTCCCAATTTTCAGAACTCTACAGTAACTTCATCTTCCCCCGGGGGCTTTCTTATTCTTCATTTAATTCAACACATGTCTACTTCATCAGGAAGGATATCTTCTATGTCGTATGTGTTACTAATTTGTAATCCATCTTCCCCAAACCTGGCATCATTTCCTTGTATAATTCTCTATAGTAGTATTCTGCTATTTGAATTATGCCTTCTCTACTATTTATAAGTACACCATCTCTATTCTTCAGTATCATTTGTCTTTCTGTATTGCTGCTCATAGCTGCTGATTTAAGTCTTTTGTTTTCCCTTAATGCTTGTTCTACTTTTCTTGTGTTATATCTTCTTATGTCCTCTCTGAGTCTCTTTCTAATGGCTTTAACTCAGCGTACTCAATTTTGTCTTTGTCAGTGTTTTTCTTGCTCTTCATTTGTTGTCTTCGGTTCATCATGACCAGTGTTTCTTGATTAATATTTTCTTCTTTGGATTTCTTTTTACCTATAGGTTTCTTGGCCTTTATCACTTTCAGAAAGTTGTAGTATTCCTTGTTGATATCTTGGTCCTGAACAGTTTACAGAAGCTCAAACTTAAGTTCCAGTACATTCTCCTTTTTTCCCTCTTCTGTTATCTCAAAGACCTTTGTATTATTTACTCGAGTCAGTTTTTTTCTTTCTTTTCAATATCAAGTGTGCATCTTACCATTCTGTGATCACTTCCAACATTTACCTTATTCAGGACGGTAACATCATTCACAATATATCTTCTGTTAGTGAGGATGAAGTCGATTTCATTAGTTGTTAATCTATTTGGACTCTTCCATGTCCACTTTCTGTTCACCCTTTTCTTGAAAAAAGTGTTCATTACTGACAGTCCTTGAGATTCTGCAAATTCCACAAGTCTTTCACCTCTTTCATTTCTTTCACCAATTCCAAAATTTCCTGTAGTTCCCCTTTCTGCGCTGTTTTGTCTTTTCCAACCTTAGCATTGAAGTCCCCCATAATAATAGTGTAGTGAGTTTTCTGCTCATCTAGAAGACTCAATTTCGGTATACATTTCTTCAAACCCTTCATCATCATGGTTTGGCATTGGTGTATAAACTTTAGCTTGTACCTCTTAGCAGTCCTGAGCAGTTAGTCTTTGACACCCTTGGTGATGTACGTTTGAGTTCCAAAATGTTTTTTATATCTTTATGGACCAGAAAGCTAACTCCACCTTTGCTCCTTTCACTGTTTCAATTGGTGTACAGCAGGTTTCTACTTGATAAACTTATAAGTGATTCATTTCTTCTTGTTTCAGCCAAACTGATAATATTCCAGTTCACAATTTCAAATTCCTTTTCCAGCTCTATCCTATCTTCACCTGATGAGCGATCTTACATTGTATCAGGCCAAGTTCAGTTTCTGTGCATGGCAGCTTGGTTGTACCCAGAGATTCTTAGCACTCTCTACTCCCACTCTGATCCTCTTGCTGCCATAAGAGAGGGAGTGAAAGCTGCTGGGGACTGAGGGCCATTTGTTTCGCCATGCTGTCATGAGGTGGAGGGTTTGGTCTTTTCCTCTTCATGCTGACCGGGCATCTTGAAGAGAACCACTTTGCACGTTTGTTGCTACCTGACATAACAGGGCTTACCATTGAGAAAGTGTGCATGAGTGGATTTTAGGGAGACATCCCAAACAGGCCTTTCTGTTTCAGAAGATTTAGGACAGACTTCTCCTAAATCTTCTGAAACAGAAAGATATTTGATCCATCAATGTTTTAAACTGAGGGTCTGATAATACACAGAATGCCTGTTTCCCTCTAAGCCCCTTATTAATTTATTGGACATTACTAATGAAAAGTGTCATTATTAACGTCCAATCTACTCTGTATTAAAGTGTCATTATTAACATCCAATCTACTCTGTATTATAGTCATAGAGGAGAATGAGTAGGTACATTCCAGCAATTTTCCATTTTCATGGCCTTCAGGTTTAGACCTGTCCATTTCGACAGACTTGAGGTAAGAGTTCACTTATAGAGATATCCCTCTTTATTTGCATTTTCTGAATGTCTATTCAGCACAAGGTTTATTCCATCTTTTCTGGCATGCGTCAGGTGAGTGTCAACAAAAAGGATATAAACCATGGGAGTGGTTGCTGGAACTCTACTAATAACATTAGTTCAAGAAGAGCAGCCCATTGATAAGCACTATGTCTTCTCAACCATTCCTTTATACATAGGAGTAACTTGCCACTAATGCCACATTGCTCCAATTTGTGCAGCATTCTACCTGGAACAATATCAAAAGCTTTTCCAAAATCTATGTATACGATGTAAAAATTATTTTTTGCATCTAGTTTCTTTATTACTACCTCATGTTTTAATGCTCCTAAATGCAAGGTCTTATATATACATGGGGAATAGCAACCCATAAATAAATTATACACTTGGTGGGGTTGAATTAAAAACAGTGGAGGAGGAAAGGGATCTGGGAATTACAATACAGACAGATCAAATTTTCTGAACACTGTAAAGAGGCAGCCAGGAAAGCCCACGGTGTCCTATCGATGATTTATCAAATGCTGTAATAAAGAGATAGCATTAGTAGAGGCATTTGATGCAAGAAAGCAAGCTTATGCAGCATCAGCCAAAAAAAAAAAAAAAAAATAAAATAAAATAAAATAAATAACCACTTGTTCGTTCGAAATACCTGTCCAGCTGAGCCTTAAACTTATTTAGGCTATCAACTTCCACGACAAGGGATGGAAGTCTGTTCCACCAACCAACCACCCGCTGGCTAAAGGCAAATTTCCGCACGTCTATCCTACATCTGTCTTTCCTCAATTTGAATTTATGCCCTCTCAGGTGATTATTCTGAGCAAGAGGGAGAATCCCATCAGCATTGAGCATGCTAAAACCATTCAAGGCTTTATACATCGCTATCAGATCACCTCGCTGGTGCCTAGTCTCCAGACACTGTAATTTGCAAAACTTAAGCCTTTCTTCGTAAGAGCACCCCCTTTGTTCCATTCACTACTCTTGTTGCCCTTCTCTGTACTCGTTCCAGCAGCTCTACATCCTTCTTGAAATGAGGCCTGTAGGCCTGTATACAGTACTCTAGGTGTGGTCTGACCATTGCCTTATACAAGGGAATAATCACCTCCTTATCCCTGCTAGAAAAATTCCTATATATCATTGACAACACACCATGAGCTACTCTTGCAGCCCATCTGCACTGCTCAGAGAACTTCATATCTGCCTGCACAACCACCCCAGTTCCTTTTCATTCTCTACTACTTTAAGTGTAGTACCACAGAGTTGATACGTTGCTCTGGGGTTGCTGTTTCCCATATGTAGTACTTTACATTTGTCAATGTTAAACTTCATTTGCCACCTCTCAGCCCATCTGCTCAACCTTTCCAGATCCTGTTGCAGCAGCATAGTGTCAGTAGTGTCCTTGACAACCCTGGCAACCTTCGTAGTCTGCAAACTTGGACATTAAGCTTGATATACCATCATCAATATCATTTATAAATACAGAAAACAATAATGGACCCAATACTGAACCCTGAGGGACTCCACTAATAACATTAGTCCACGATGAGCAGTGTCCATTGATTACCACTCTCTGTCTTCTCCCCCTTAACCACCCCTTTATCCATAGTAGCAATTTGCCTCCAATGCCACACTGCTCCAATTTGTGCAGCAGTCTTCCATGTGCAACAGTATCAAAAGCCTTTCTAAGATCCAAGTATATAATATCAAAGTTATTCCCTGCATCCAGTTCTTTTGTGACTGCTTCATAGTATCCAATCAGATTGGTCAGGAAAGACTTCCCCTTAACAAAACCATGCTGTGTCCGAGCTATAACTGAAGTCTTGTCTAGATGATCCTGCAGTGCTTCTTTAACTAGTGCTTCCATTAATTTTCCTGGAACAGAAGTTAAACTCACAGGTCTATAATTACTTGTGTCAGCCTTTGATCCTCCTTTGTGAATTGGGGTCACATTTGCCATCTCCAGTCCATGGGTACCTCCCCTGAGTCCAAGGAAGCTCTCATAATTATGGCTAAGGGTTTGCTTACTTCCTTTGCTGCCTCCTTTAATATAACTGGATAGATCTCATCCACCCCAGGTGCCTTTCTTGTGTTTATCTTCAACAATTTCTCCTCCACTTTACTCTCAGAGATTACAAGATTCTCTAGCTTATTGCCAGAGTTGAATACACCTGTGGCATTCCTCTCGCTGAATAACTCCTCATGTGTGAATGTCGATGCAAAATATTCATTTAGTTTGTTAGCTACCTGAGCAGGATCATCAACAGTTAACCCATCGATATCCAGTGGACCAATCTGATTCATCCCCTTCCTTCTAGAGTTTACATAAGTAAAGAACTCTTTGCTGTTTTTCTTTGCATCCCTTGCCAAAGATATCTCATAATCTGCCTTCGCCTGCCTAACCTCCTTTGTAACTTGGTTACAGAACCACTTGTATCTATCATAGGCTTCTGTGTCACGTGTTAATTTGTATGTATCCCATGCATTTTTCTTCTCTGCCATATGTCTCATTACTTCATCTGACATCCATTTAGGCCTAAAACTTGAAAAATATTTCTTAGTTGGTATGTAAAGCCTAGTAGCTTCCAAGATAAGTTCTTTGAATGCTTTCCATTTTGAATTTGCTGTTGGTAACATCATCAGTTGGTCCCACTGTATAGAATTTAAATACTGTCTCAGTCCATCGTAGTCACCTTTACAAAAGCAATAACCCTTCCCTTTACCCCTAATGGTAGTTACCTCTTTGAGTAAATCCCACTTCAGCACACTGTGATCACTGCCACCTAGTGGTTCATTTATCTGCAGATTCTTAATGCATGAAGAATCACTACCGATAATCAAAGCATGAGTATTACTCCCTCTAATTGCCTCCCAAACATGCTTATGTAGAAAACAATCATCCAATAAATCCACAAAAGCCTTGCTAGTGTGTGAGTGACCAGCCCCCAAATTCCAGTCAATATCTTGGAAATTAAAATCCCCCATTATAAGACTCTCTGATTTACTGGCCCACTCTATTTCCCTGTACAGTTTCTTATTATACTCATCAGAGTCATTAGGCCTATTGCACACTCCTACTCTCAATTTTGATCTCCCAGTGCTTATGTCACACCAAACTGACTCGACACTGCACTGTCCCGCGATGTCGGCAGGCCTCACTTCCTTGGATTTAATGTATTTCTTAACTAATAGCATAACCCCTCCTCCCTTCCTATCCTGTCTATCCTTTCTGTAGACATTGTACTCCCCAAATTCCAGTTCTGCATTCCTTATATCTGTGTGACACCACATTTCTGAAATCCCAACAATATCTGCCTTTGATGTTTTGAGCAATACCTCAAATTCATCAAATTTATTTACTAAACTCCTAGCATTGGTGTACACGCAAGTATACATGCACCTATTCTTTTTCTTAGCTACCCTAACACAACCCATGTGTTTACTTGTACCCCAATGATTCCCAGCAGTCTCTGAAATATCCTGCATCTTATTTTCCAGGCTGCTGCTCATTCTAATAGAAGCAGTGCAAGAATCACTTTCACCTCTGCCAGTGGCTACTGTTAATCTATTAGTCCTTGTATCCGCCCAATCTAGCAGTTTTCCGACCCACCTAACACTGCCTCGATAGCATCAGCAAACATTCTTGCACCCTTTCTATTTAAGTGTATCCTATCCCTGTAGAAGCAGTCTCTCCTGTTAACAAGTACAGTCCAGGCTGAAAAAAATTCTACCCCTTGAGCCCTGCACAATCTTTCCAGGGCCGAATTGATCGACAAGGCTCTCATCATATACTCCCTCCTATCGTGTCTGGACAGAATTGCAGACACTTTCAAATTCAACCCTAATTCACGGCTAGGAGGACATACCCACTGTATTAGGCAATTGTAAGACCACATTTGGAATACTGTGTCCAAGTATGGAGACCTCATCTGAAAACAAGACATCAAGCTTCTTGAAAGGGTCCAGGAGGCATCGGTAGAAGGACAACTGTATGAGGAAAGAGTCCATTTATGTGGGCTACAGAGCTTGGCAACCAGGCACTTTGGAGGTGACCTGATTGAGGTTTACAAGGCTTAGAGGGATTAGTAAAATGAATGAAGGTGAAATTGTCACTGTTATAAAGAATTCTAGAAGTAGGGGTCACTAATTCAAATTATGCTTGAGGTTTAGATTAAATTGTAGGAAGTTTTCTTTTAGCCAGTAAGCTGCTGATTACTGGAACAAGTTACCCTCACAGGTAGTTGGGGCTGACAATTTGAATAAATTCAAAGGTCAACTGGATACTTACCTTTGTGTGGAGGGAAGCATATATTTTGTGTTTTCTTGTCTACTTGGTTGTTTTATTTTTTGCCAGTGCAGCAAAAGCCTGTGGCTTCCTTGCACTATATGGCAAATACTATTACAATAATGTCTAGTCAGACAAGATTGTTGCTTAACAAGTGTATGCTGTGACTGCTGTGTAACTGCATTACTGTTTAGATGGTCCTGCATTACTACTTTAACCAGTGACCTCATTTTTTATGGGACAGAAGTCAAGCTGACAAGTCTGTAATTCACTCTTTGATATTCATTTGTGAATTGGGTATACATTTGCACACCTCCAATCCATAGGGACCTCCTCCGAATTCAAGGATGCACTTATAATTATGACTGAAGGTTCATTGACCAAATTTTCTGCTAGTCGAGAGCTTTTACTGCAAGGTGAGATATTCAGATGTTTTCAATGTGTCAGTTGAAACTTGATGGAACCATGCGCAGTATTACTCTGAAAATGTTGAACTCCGACAGCTGAAGGCTGTGTACATTGGGGGAGGAGTGTAAGTTGTTTTCTAAAGTGTTAGTTATGAAAGTTAGTTGATTGAAAGTGAAGAAAATTACAATGCTCAATACAATGGAAGTTCTTTTGTTAAATGTAATGATGAAAAATGTGATCTTTTGCTAAAGTTCTTCCTGATCAGTTGTTTTTGGGCATCCCTCTCCACAGCAATCATTAAGTGAATATATTCATGAATGTTTCTCAATACTGTCTCTAGCCATAGTTTGTCTTATGATCTGAATGAACTGAAGAGAGCTGTTTTTGGAAGAAGATGCTAATTATTTGAGGAATTTATTCAGTAATGTCTGATCCAAGATTCAAGTCAAATGAAATGAAAATGATGTAATTAGAAACAAATGGAACAAATGATGTTACCAATGTTGCATTCTAAATGGGAAGCCTTCAGGGATTTAATTTTGGAGGCTGCTAGGCTTTTCGTTCAAACTAAGAAATACTGTTCAAGGTTTAGGCCTAAATGGATATCAGACGAACTAATGAGGCCTGTGGCAGAGAAGAAAATTGTATGAAATGCATATAAAGTATCAGGTGACACAGAAGCCTATGGCAGATATAAACTATTCTGTAATCAAGTCACCAAGGAGGTTAGGCAGGCGAATGCAGATTACGAGAAATCCTTGGCAAAGGATGCAAAGTAAAACAGCAAAGAGTTCTTTACTTGTGTAAACTCTAGAAGAAAAGGGATGAATCAGATTGGGCCACTTTACATAGATGAGTTGACTATTGATGATCATGCTCAGCTAGCTAATAAATTGAATGAATATTTTGCATCTATATTCACACATGAGGAGCTATTCAATGAGGGGAGTGCCAGAAGTTTATCAAACTCTAATAGGCAACTAAGTAATTTTGTAATAACTGAGAGCAAAGTGGAGGAGAAATTGTTGAAGTTAAACGTAAAAAAAGGCACTGGGGTGGATGGGATCTATCCAGTTATATTAAAGGAGACACCAAAGGAAGTAAGCAAACTCTTAGCCATAATTATGAGAGCTACTTTGAACTCATGGGAGGACCCCATTGGACTGGAGGCGTGCACATGTATCACCAATTCACAAAGGGGGGGTTTCAAAAGGTGACACTAACCTATAGACCTGTTAGTTTAACTTGTGTTCCAGGGAAAATAATAGAATCACTGGTTAAAGAAGCATTGCAGGATACCTTAACTATTCTTGGGGGGATACAAAGACGAATAGATTAATAGTAGCCACTGGCAGAGGTGAAAGAGATTCTTGCACTGCTTCTATTGGAATGAGCAGAAGCCTGAAAAACAAGATTCAGGATATTTCAGAGACTGCTGGGAGTCATTGCGGTACAAGTAAACACGTGGGTTGTGTTAGGGTAGCTAAGAATAGAAATAGGTGCATGTATACTTGCGTGTACACCAATGCTAGGAGTTTAGTAAATAAATTTGATGAATTTGAGGTATTGCTCAAAACATCAAAGGCAGATATTGTTGTGATATCAGAGACTTGGTGTCACACAGATATAAGGAATGCAGAACTGGAATTCGGGGAGTACAACATCTACAGAAAGGATAGACAGGATAGGAAGGGAGGAGGGGTTATGCTATTAGTTAAGAAATACATAAAATCCAAGGAAGTGAAGCCAGTGGACATCGCTGGACAGTGCAGTGTCGAGTTAGTTTGGTGTGACATAAGCGTTGGGAGATCAAAATTGAGAGTAGGAGTGTGCTATAGGCCTAATGACTCTGATGAGTATAAAAAAAACTGTACAGGGAAATAGAGTGGGCCAGTAAATCAGAGAGTCTTATAATGGGAGATTTTAATTTCCCAGATATTGACTGGAATTTGGGGGCTGGTCACTCACACACTAGCAAGGCTTTTATGGATTTATTGGATGATTGTTTTCTACATCAGCATGTTCGGGAGGCAACTAGAGGGAGGAATACTCTTGATTTGATTATCAGCAGTGATTCTTCATGCATTAAGAATCTGCAGATAAATGAACCACTAGGTGGCAGTGATCACAGTGTGCTGAAGTGGGATTTACTCAAAGAGGTAACTACCATTAGGGGTAAAGGGAAGGGTTATTGCTTTCGTAAAGGCGACTACGATGGACTGAGACAATATTTAAATTCTATACAGTGGGACCAACTGATGATGTTACCAACAGCAAATGCAAAATGGGAAGCATTCAAAGAACTTATCTTGGAAGCTACTAGGCTTTACATACCAACTAAGAAATATTGTTCAAGGTTTAGGCCTAAATGGATGTCAGATGAACTGATGAGGCATATGGCAGAGAAGAAACATGCATGGGATACATACAAATTAACACATGACACAGAAGCCTATGATAGATACAAGTTGATCTGTAACCAAGTTACAAAGGAGGTTAGGCAGGCGAAAGCAGATTACGAGAAATCTTTGGCAAGGGATGCAAAGAAAAACAGCAAAGAGTTCTTTACTTATGTAAACTCTAGAAGGAAAGGGATGAATCAGATTGGTCCACTTGATATCGATTGGTCAACTGTTGATGATCCTGCTCAGGTAGCTAACAAACTAAATGAATATTTTGCAGTAAGCTAGAGAATCTTGTAATCTCTGAGAGTAAAGTGGAGGAGAAATTGTTGAAGGTAAACACAAGAAAGGCACCCGGGGTGGATGGGATCTATCCAGTTATATTAAAAGAGGCAGCAGAGGAAGTAAGCAAACCCTTAGCCATAATTATGAGAGCTTCTTTGGACTCAGGGGAGGTACCCACAGACTGGAGATGTGCAAATGTGACCCCAATTCACAAAGGAGGATCAGAGGCTGACACAAGTAATTATAGACATGTGAGTTTAACTTCTGTTCCAGGAAAATTAATGGAGGCACTAGTTAAAGAAGCACTGCAGGATCATTTAGACAAGACTTCAGTTATAGCTCGGACACAGCATGGTTTTGTTAAGGGGAAGTCTTGCCTGACCAATTTGATTGGATACTATGATGCAGTCACAAAGGAACTAGATGCAGGGAATAACTTTGATATTATATACTTGGATCTTAGAAAGGCTTTTGATACTGTTGCACATGGAAGACTGCTGCACAAATTGGAGCAGTGTGACATTGGAGGCAAATTGCTGCTGTGGATAAAGGGGTGGCTGAGGGGAAGAAGACAGAGAGTGGTAATCAATGCGCACTGCTCGTCGTGGACTAATGTTATTAGTGGAGTTCCTCAGGGCTCAGTGTTGGGTCCATTATTGTTTTCTGTATTCATAAATGATATTGATGATGGTATATCAAGCTTAATGTCGAAGTTTGCAGACGATACAAAGGTAGGCAGGGTTGTCAAGGACACTACTGATACTATGCTGCTGCAACAGGATCTGGAAAGGTTGAGCAGATGGGCTGAGAGGTGGCAAATGAAGTTTAACATTGACAAATGTAAAGTACTACACATAGGAAACAGCAACCCCAGAGCAACGTATCAACTCTGTGGTACTACACTGACAGTGGTAGAGAATGAAAGGGACCTGGGCGTGGTTGTGCAGGCAGATATGAAGTTCTCTGAGCAGTACAGACGGGCTGCAAGAGTAGCTCATGGTGTATTGTCAATGATATATAGGAATTTTTCTAGCAGGGATAAGGAGGTGATTATTCCCTTGTATAAGGCAATGGTCAGGCCACACCTAAAGTACTGTATACAGGTCTGGAGGCCTCATTTCAAGAAGGATGTAGAGTTGCTGGAACGAATACAGAGAAGGTCAACAAGATAAGTGAATGGAACAAAGGGGTGCTCTTACGAAGAAAGGCTTAAGTTTTGCAAATTACAGTGTCTGGAAGCTAGGCACCAGCGAGGTGATCTGATAGAGGTGTATAAAAAGCATTGAATGGTTTGAGCATGCTCAATGCTGATGGGATTCTCCCACTTGCTCAGAATAATCACCTGAGAGGGCATAAATTCAAATTGAGGAAGGACAGATGTGGGATAGACGTGCGGAGATTTGCCTTTAGCCGGCGAGTGGTTGGTTGGTGGAACAGACTACCATCCCTTGTCGTGGACGTTGATAGCCTAAATAAGTTTAAGGCTCAGCTGGACAGGTATTTTGAACGAACAGAGGGGTGAAGTGGAAGTGGTTTTTTTTTTTTTTTTCTTTTGGCTGATGCTGCATAAGCTTGCTTTCTTGCATCAAATGCCTGTACTAATGCTAATGCTATTACACTGGAGTCTAGACAAGACTACAGTAATAGTTAAGACACAGCATGGGTTTGTTAAAGGGAGGTCTTGTCTGACCAATTTGATTGGATACTATGATGTGGCCACAAAGGAACTGAATGCCAAAAATAATTTTGATATCATATACTTGGATTTCAGGAGAGCTTTTGATACTGTTGCACATGGAAGACTGCTGTACAAATTGGAGAGGTATGGCCTTAAGGGTAAGTTGCTACAATGGATAAAGGGATGGTTGAATGAGAGACGACATAGAGTGGTAATCAATGGACACTGCTCTTCGTGGACAAATGTTATTAGTGGAGTTCCCCAGGGTTCAGTGTTGAGCCCATTGTTGTTTTGTATATTTATCAATGATACTGATGAAGGTATATCACGTTTAATGTCCGAGTTTGCAGATGATACAAAGGTTGGCAGGATTGTTAATGACATCAAAGACAGTATGCTGCTCCAACTGGAGCTAGATAAGTTGGGCAAATGCGTGGAAAAGTGGGAACTGTAGTTTAATATTGACAAATGCAAATTTTTATGTGGGTAGAGGTTTAGACTGGATTGCTTGAAGCTTTCTTTTAGCCAGTGAGTTCTTAATTATGGGCATAAGTTGCTTCCATGGATTCTGACAGGCTGGGGAATTTCGAAGGTCAACTTATAGGTGCTTGAGGAGGGAGTCATATAAGTGGTTTATTTTGTTATTTATTTATTTATTATTATTTTTTTTAAATTAATTAAATTACTTTTTAATTACTGCAGCAAAACCTTCAGGCATCTATACACCATTCATATGGCTAATACTAATACTTAAGCTGTATCTGTTAAGATAAGTGATATTCCAAAAAAGGAGGCATTATCAAGGTTTTCATTCCAGCAAGGGCATTCATCCTTGCATCTACTGGCCCTAGGTCATCTCAAGATTACTGATCATAGAGTTCTTGTTAAGGCATTTTTCTGTCTTGAGGTGTTTCCAGGTTCATGGTTCATTTAAAGAGTAGAAATGTTATTCCCCTTTAAGTAGAACAAACCTCTGTAGCAAATCTTGAAATTCATTGGCAGCTACCCAGTGAGTGATGAATTATAGTGCATCTGTCAAAGCAGTCCATCAGGCTGTAAAACTGTACAGGAGCATGAAACATTGCTGTGAAGCAACCGGGCCTAGTGCTGGGGGTGTGCAAGTGAAGCACTTGCCACATGCACTGCTAGATGCACTACTGCATATATATATATATGTGTGTTAAGATATGATATGAATTAGGGACTGTTAAAAGGTTTTGCCTCAGTTGTTGTTGTTGTTGTTATTTGGTTTTTAGGAGCATTAGCAACTAAGGCCATATTGCTCCGGTGCGGTGGTCATTCCCTGACCTTTCCGCATCCTCCGTATTTGGTGGTGAGGGGCTCGAACCCCGGTCTAATCAAGAAGCGTGTGCTACGCACTGCTGCTCCTTCCCACCTGGCTACGGAGGCGCCTTTTGCCTCAGACACCACAAATGCTAGGGCCAGCTTTGGAAAAACTGCTTCTTAATAGTCACTTATCGATCATTTATGAACTGTGGTATCAGCCCTTGCCTTCACAGCTCATAAATGAGAAATAAGGGTTAAGGCTTTTTCTCTAAGACCCCAGTTTTTGTGGGTCTTAGAGAAAAAGTATCTTGTGGGACCTTCAAGATGCATTTTTTTTTTTTTTTTTTTTTTGGTAGAAGAATCCTCTTTCCACACAATTAATTTAGACCCGGAAGCATGTCTTCAGTATATTACAAGATTTGAGCCTTCTATCTTCGTGTCATCTCCTACTCTCACTGATGGGACTCACTTAGATGTGTTAGCTACCATCAAATTTACAAAAGACCAGCTAACATCAGCTATCAATTCAATGTCTCCAACAATAACAGCAGGGAATGATATAGTGCCACATTTGTGGTCAGATGTGTGAGTCTATATCTTATTGATTGCCTCCTCAGAATCTTTAATGACACTGACTTCAGAGTGTCATTAACTCCAACTGCAGATGTCAGACCCATTGCCATAGCCTAAGCTGCCTACCTACTAAAACTACTCGAGAGACCTGCTGCTCCCAACTTTGCCCCTGCAGTTCTTGCAAATAACCCCCTCAAATCCACTATGTCACTATCTATGAATCTGTTAGACACTTCCTCCAGAGTTCTCAACTCTTGAAGAAAATGCAGAGATCAAGTGTTGTTTACATTGATCTGTAGTCAGCATTGATTGCCTCCTCTATCTCTGCCAGGAATACTACCACATCAAGGGAGAGTTAACTTGCCTCTCCAATAGGAGACTTGCTTGCATTTCTCCAATCTCTCTTCACCTCAAGAACATGTTGTTTAAAAGTAGGCTCCAAGGTTCTCACCCAAATGTTCATGCAGCTGTTCCTCAAGGAGGATTGTTGTCTGGCTTTCTTTTACTGCTGCTGTACCCTATTGTCACCTCCCTTCCTAATATTGTCTACTATGCAGATGACATAAAGCTATTCACAGTTATTAAAGCTGGATATGATCCACAGCCTAACTCATCACTTGAATACTACTCTCTGTGGATTGTCTCAATATTTTTCTCACTTTGGTCTTAGCTTAAACCTTAATAAATCAGCTCCGATGACCTGTTCCCTCAAGATAAGTACCAACTGCCTTCAACCAGCCATACTACGAACATCCATTCCACAGGTTGTTTCTCACATTGACTAGAGATCACGTTTGATTCCAAGTTGACCTTTCATGATCATGTCACTCATCTATATACAAAGAGGTTCACAATGTGATAGTGAGCAAAAACAGCAATTACTTTGTCTCTGATCTTAAGAACACTGTTAAATATGTCAACCGAATTATCCACTTGGTAGTCCTATATACAGTGGAAATTTGAACATCCACTGCTCCCACAACTATTTACAGAATGTTTGTGGATGAATACTGGTTGTTGAAGTGGATTACTTACAAATATCCTATCTATTTAGAACTTTGCACATCACAAGCTCTTGCAAGAGCTCTTGATTATCAGAGGTTAAATGTCAAAATTTATAATGCATGGCTGGTTGCAACCATTAAAATGCTCATTGGTGATCTGAATCATCCTGATGCTTGAGAACCAGAGTGGAGGATAGTCCAACCAGCTTTTTGAGTGAAATCTCATCTGGACTAGCAAGCAATGGCTTCAGTCCTTGAGAAGATTTCTCCCAACACAAATACTACCTGCAGTCCAAGTTCTCAACGATGGCTTTTATAGGTAAGTAAACCTGTCTGCCATCTTGTGTATAATGCCAAGTCCACCACTGTATTCTACCAAGGCCAGATATCTCAATGTTGACTTTGGCTTTTTCCATATTAAATTTTATTTCACTTTCTCATTTATTTTACTTTCATTTTACTTAAAATTTTATTATTTCCTCTTATTTGAGTTATTCTTTCAGCAAAATACTCTGTAAAACCCTTAGCCTGTGGCCATTGTGGGTTCTGGCAACGAAGATCTTATGTACAGTAAATTCTTGTTAAACTCATTTTATACAAAGTACTCATTTACATGAAGCACATAACCATTCCCCTGCAAAAGGATAGGCTTTTCTATGTAAATATATTCATTTCTTACAAAATTTGGTTAATATGTATTACAAAGTTATTTTTCACCCTGTGAGAAATAAATATTGTCATTTTGTATGTTTAATACAAATCTTGGTAGAGCTGTCTGATTATTGCCCCTATTATTGCCTCTGACCACCTGGCTCCCTACTTCCCGAAGGATGGCACTGACTTGTTAGAAATTAGTTTTGTGTAAACAAAAGCAGTTTATGGTAGCTACAATGTCAAGTGCACTTGGAAAAACATCTTTCTGAAGAATGAGTCGTTAAATTAACAAAAGAATAAAAAGTTTTCTAAGTTGTTTACATGCACTCCCTCTCTCTCCACGGGAATAAGGTCAGTTGCAATTGTTACCCCAGTTCAAAGAGTCTTTTGCTACCGTATGCAGCAATCTATTTTTTGTGCCATTTTATCTGAGCCGATGTCTTTTATGGAACTTGTCTTTAAATTAATTTAAAATTTGTTTATATTAAATCTTATCTAGCAGTGTTATGGTGACAAGATGTAAATGGACGGAAATAAGCCTGGAAATTAAACTAAAAATTATACAAAAGGCTGATAGGATGGAAAGAAGCAAAACAGGCATTGCAAAGGAATACAAAATCCTTTACCTACTTTATCTACAATACTGAAAAAGACTTGAAGAAGTGCGTGGCACTGGAGCAGTGATGAAAAACAGGAAATGAATTAGCATTAGTAGAGGCATATGATGCAAGAAAGCAAGCTTATGCAGAATCAGCCAAAAAAAAACTTCCACTTCACCCCTCTGTTCGTTCGAAATACCTGTCCAACTGAGCCTTAAATTTATTTAGGCTATCAACTTCCACAACAAGGGATGGAAGTCTGTTCCACCAACCAACTACCCACTGGCTAAAGGCAGATTTCTGCAAATCTATCCTACATCTGTCTTTCCTCAATTTGACATTTAATTTGAATTTATGCCCTCTCAGGTGATTATTCTGAGCAAGAGGAAGAATCCCATCAGCATTGAGCATGCTCAAACCATTCAAGGCTTTATACACCTCTGTCAGATCACCTCGCCGGTGCCTAGTCTCCAGACAGTAATTTGCAAAACTTAATTTGTGGTGCAAAACACGAGGAGCTTGAAACAAAACTTTTCGAGTGGTACCAACAAATACATGCATTTAATTTGCCAATATCAGGTCCAATTTTATAAGAAAAAGGAAAATTATCTAGCTCAGCAACATGGAATTAGTGATTTCAAATGCAGTAGTGGGTGGCTTCAAAGATTTAAGGACAGGAATAACTTGGTTTCGCGAAATGTTTGTGGTGAGTGTGGATTAGTCGACAAAGAAAAGGCTACAGACTGGTTGTGTTCTGTACAGTCCAGTCTTGAAAAATATGCGGCAAAGGATATTTTTAATCATGACAAGTTAGATTTATTTTATAATTTGCTGCCAAACAAAACATTTGCTGTTCGAAGAGTCTTGTCATGGTGGAAAATTTAGTGAACAAAGACTCACTGTTCTGTTATGCTGCAATTCAGATGGCAGTGAAAAACTACGCCCACTTGTGATTGGTAAGTTTTCCAAGCCAAGATGTTTTTAAGCAGTTAACCAACTTCCCTATGATTATGAGGCCAATAGAAGTGCTTGGCTTACAGTCAGAATTTTTCAGTCTTGGTTATCAAAAGTGGAAAGAAGAATAACTTCAGAAAAAAGGAACATTTTGATGATTCTAGATCGTTGTACAGCACATGCTGCCAAGAAACTTAAGTTGACAAATATACGGCTGTTGTTTTTCCCCCTATACCACCAGTTTAATGCAACTACTTTTTAATGAAAGCACACAAGGCATTATTTATAACCTCAAGACAGCATACAGAGCCCACCTGATAAGGTACTTGATCCGTAACATAGAAGGAGGGAACAATTTGCAGCCAGATTGGAATGTCTTGGATGCTATCCGTAATCTTGTTATTGCTTGGGACAGTATTGCATCAAGTGTAATAATCAACTGCTTCAGAAAGAGTGACTTTGGAGAGAATATCATCGAAAAACATGGTCCCGCAGAACGAATGTGATAGTTACATTGAGGAATGGAGGTATTTGAAGGAGCATATGGATTTTGTTGGCAAATTTAAAGAGTTTGTGAAGGTGGATGATGAAGTTGCTACCACTGCAGTGGTAGCAGTGAGCTTCACTGCAGAAGAGCTGCTGAGCACCAATCAAATTGATGATGTTTTTATTACCAGCGGCAGCAAATGTAAAGAAGCGCACACGCTGCCATCTAAAAAATGCCCAAAATGCATTGAACATAATAGAGAATGTGTTGGCCTGCAGTAACATTAATAAAGAAACAACTATTGCATTTGATAATGTCTGTGCTGTAGTTAAAAATGCATATGTTGTTTGCACAAAAATTGTGCAAACAACATTGGATTCTTTCTTTAAATTAGATTAATTTATTAAAAAGTTAATGGTTTGTATGTCTTCTTTTATATTAAGATTGTAATTATTTTTAATGCAACTACCTCTATATACTACTAAAATATTGTATATATCAAAATTACTGTACTGTACAAAAATACTGTACAATATTTTAATTTCCGTTAATTGCTTTTTTCTTAGTTGCCTTACAAATAAAATCTTTAAAAAAATGTTATTCCTTTTACTGTGTTGTTAGACAAAGCTTTTATTTTATTAATTTAAATTAATTTATTTTTGATATTTGATATACAGTATGTACCAAAAAAAAAAAAAAACAGTAAAATTTTAACGCTTTTGGGGGATC
The DNA here is from genome assembly GCF_048544385.1 of Mastigoproctus giganteus. Classification (NCBI taxonomy): domain Eukaryota; kingdom Metazoa; phylum Arthropoda; class Arachnida; order Uropygi; family Thelyphonidae; genus Mastigoproctus; species Mastigoproctus giganteus. The sequence continues at coordinate 178,995,954 of NC_143575.1, read as the reverse complement.
TCATTACTACAAACCTTGTTATTACAAAACATGAAAATTTAGATCCCTTGAACTTTGTATTATTGAAATTGAACTGCATAATCCAGAATTAAGGCTTGGACAAAACATCATCCCAGTGTTAGCAGAAGCCAAATTCTTAGGACTTCTTTTTGACAAGAAGCTGATCTACACATTGTCCTTAGACATCTGTCAGCTAGGGATGAGGTTTACAAAGAGTTTAACATTCGCTATGCCTCCTCCCCAACTTCATAGCATGCAAACTGATGTAACATACTTCACCTATACAATGCTCTTGTCTAATCTAAACTAGTTTTTTTTTCCTGGTGTATGTTTCTGCTAGATATGACACTTTAGTCGTAGACCTAATCCATTCTTAGGCTATCCATATTTTCACAGATAATTTTATACATTTTCTGTCTGAAACTTCTATGTCAAAGAAAATGAATAACTTTTGTCTTTTTTAATATATGCAGTTGACTTTTGCTTATCAACTGAAATTTGTGTCTTAAAAACTCTTTATGGACATCAGTTTTTAGCCACAATGGTAAAACTTATATAACACTAGTCAGTCTGTCATTGGATCCTTTGGTATTGGATCTCAGAATTATTAATTGATCTACACAGTTTTCTTCACTGTAGCATGTTAAGTTTCTGACATATGACTTTTCCCTTGAGAACTGGAGCTGGAGGAATGCTGCTATGCATTTGCTTATCAGGAGCTCTTTGCAGAACATTGAGTTTATTTTGACTTCTTGCATCAACACAGCTAGTTTGAAGTGAGAATAAATCTCTGTGATCACCTGCCATCCTCTTTCACAGCAAACATCCAAACAGATCTCACCAGAAAGTAGCATATACACAGCCAAAGTTACAAGTGACAGAACTAGCTTTAGGGGGTGTAAAAACTAACCATTAGTAGAGATGTATGGTATACACTGATTTTTTTTAAAGAATATTATGGATTTTATCAGTGGCATATCTCGCTCGGCACTGTTACAGATTCGGAAGTTGCTGCACTCTTCAATCTGAATTTGATATCTGCTTCTAGAATCCAAAGCCACATTGTGATCAGGGTAAATATTCATAGATTCCTTTTATTTTTTGACTTGTTGCTTTAAAACCTAAGCTGCTGATTCACAGTAAAATGCTAAATAATCATTTCTCTCTCTCTCTGTCTCTCTCTCTCTCTCTCTCTCTCTCTGTTCTAACCTTATAAATTCTTTGAACCAACTGATCTAATCTCTTTGGGTTGTCTTTTTTGTATAAAGACATATTTATAATTATCATGATTGATTTGGTTTGTAAAATAACTCACTGTAATTTTTCATTCATACTAATTATTTTTTGTACTGTATAAAGATTTATTTGAATTCTATTAGGTGATCTCACCAAAGAAGACGAAGTCTTAGATTGGTTAGTGCATCAAATGAGTTCTGATGAAATTGAGGATGTTACTCCCAAAATACTTCAACAGATGATTAAAACTACAGAGTATTTGGCTGTCTTATTTTGTACGTATAATTTTAGAAAAGTTGCTAAAATTGATATGTGATTTCAAATAAAAGTCTTGCAGCAGCAGCTGTGCTTTTCAAATTATTATTGTGGAATTAAATATTTTTTCTATTATGAAAGCAAAATAACTTGCGCTAACAAATTTTAATTGTATAAAATATAAGATATATAAAATTGTATAAAATATAATGTATAAAAGTATGCCACTTTAGGCTACAAGTGTTATGATGATCATGAAAATGAGAAGTAGAAAGTTGTAGCATATGCAGTATTGTTATCTAGTTTATTTTTATGCAAGGTAGATGAGCATATACATTTATTATGTGCTTTGAAATAATAATATTATTTAAAAGAGAATATACTTTTATTTGCTAAACATCATATTCTTTTTTATATAGAAATATTAAAACAGAAAATGCAAAAGCGGGCTGAAAATTTAATAAAATATAGGTAAACCTCATTAATTTAAATCTCAAGGAAACTGAAATTACCACTCAAGTTAAATAAATTAGAATTATGTGAACATTTTACAAAATTTTAGTAAGGGTAAAAAAAAGAATGAAATTATTTTCTTCTACTGCTATCACTGCCAGTTAATCTTTACAAGTAGGTATCCCTTCCTTGGATCTTTGCGACAATCAATGATAGACAAGTGTAGCTCCTCCCACTTATTGCTCTGACAGGCTGCTAATTACCAGTGGTTTGTGTTAGATCGAATGCAGTCTTTCCACTGACTAAAGCCAGCAGGTTTTCATTAGAGTTTACGGAAACACAGTACCATATTCTAAAGATGTGAAGAATGCCACCAAGGTCCATAGGATACTGGTTGCATTGACAAGTTGCTAATTAACAGTAGTTTGTTAGAATGAATACTGTCTTGAATCTGGAAATGAGTTCCCCCACCCCTTGGTGCTGGTTTAAAATAAGGAAATGGGTCTGCCCATGGTGCTGATTTAAAATCAGAAAATGAGTTCCCTCCCTCGGTGCTGGTTTGAAATCGGGAAAAAAGTCCCACCTCACCCACCCTCTGGCACTGGTTTGAAAGCATTTTCCGATTTTAAAACAGTGCCAAGATGGAGGAACTCATTTCCCGATTTTAAATGAGGATTAAGGGAGACTCATTTTCTGATTTTAAACCAGTACCAAGGAGGGGGAACTTTGATTTCAAACCAGCACCAAGATGGCATTCACTCTATGCATTATATTGCTTCTTTACAAGAGGATATCCATATTCCCTCTTATCACTTGTTGCAAAGATCCAAGGGAAATCACTTGCATGGCAGCATAATGTCACGTGACCAGTCTGTTGGGAGGAGCTGTGCTTGCCAAATGTACTGTGCTGGGAATGGAGAGAGGTGGTTTACCAAGATCATCAGTACAAGAGTTAGAGGATAAGTAAGATGCTAGTAAGTCAGCTTTATCTTTAGCTGATGTGACATTAGAATCATTGGGTTTTATAAGGAGTATAGATGGGCAAATGTTGCGATCAATAGCTTTGGCAACGGACCAGAATGCTCAACTGTTGTTTGTACAAGAAGCAAGATTTCTACTTTTAGCCTGTTCAAAATCTAGTTTGGACTGATTAATAACTGCTTTACAATTGGTGTGGGCTTTGCTGTAGGCAGTAAATGAACCTGGAGATTTTGATGCAAGCCAATTGCTAGCATCATTCTTATCTTGAACAGCCTTGGCACATTTATTGGAGAACCAAGGTTCAGATAAAGGACGAGATTTTAAGTTGGAGTGTGGAATAAAGGATTTCATCCATATAAGATTAATTTCACTGATACCATTTGAGCAAACATAGAATCAGACAATTTAAAACAGCAATCCAACCAAGGAAAAGAAGAATAAAAATCTTACAGACTATTCCATTTCGTGTTCTTGTAATGCCAAACAACACGAAGTTGAGAATGGGCACAAGAGAAAGGCTCCATTGGAGAAGAGACTGTCACCAAGTCGTGATCTGAGGTGCCTAGAGGACCGCTCAACTCAACCATGTAGTTGGATGGGTTATTTATTAGAAAAGGATCAAGAGTGTTGGTTGTTTGGTTAGGATTATCTGGTATTGTGATAGATAAATGAACAATCTGTGTGAGGTCATTAGTAATAGGGTCAGCATCTCTGTCTGTGTGACTAGAAAATGAAAGCTAGCTGCATAACAGGTAAACAGCTGGATGCACAAGCAGAAGGGAGCGAACTGTTTATAAGAAGCATTAAAAAGTTGCTTTCTTTCTGCTCACTGTAAAATAAGGTTTTGAATTTATTAATGTTAAACCCCTAGCATTGTCGCTGTTGTGGGTATTATTGATTCAGGCAAACCAATCACTGCCTGCAATAAAGATATATTAATTTGAATGTGAATCACATCAATTCAGATTAAAAATTAGTCACATTTCAAAATAATTGTACTGATTCAGCATACAAAACCCCATTTGCACGACAGGAGAATGAATTGAAACCACTTTGGATTATCAGTTATGTGGAATTAGCTGATATAAATTAACAAGATTTACCTGTAATTTCTTCCCTTATATACAGTTTCAATTCTTTGTAAAGTCCAATGGTAGTCTCCTGTTATGGCTGAGTCCCTCATTCTTTGATATCATCATTCCATTATACTTGTATCTGTGTGGAACCTTTCATCTTCTTTAACACCAATAAACTCCAAATTATCAGGTTAAAAATCTGTCTACAAATATTAAAAGTGCATTTTAAGGGACATCAACAACTTAATTTTCATAGTGTAACAGCTCTTCCACCACTTGTTTATAGGTTATTACCTAAAAACCTGAGAAGTAAAGATTTAAAATATTGTTATGCAATTGGTGGGTAATTTTTGTTTTAAATTGCTGTCAAATGTTAGTTTTCTAAATTTGCAGTCCAACAAAGATTACTTTCTTGAATTTTGGATCAGTTAATTTTAATAATTTTTCCTGGTTAAAACCATCACTTTCTTTATCCACACTCTTTCACTAAATATTTCATTAAGACTGAATTTGTTATCAACAGAGGAAGAAATAGCAATATTTGATGAAGACACCCTGCAATCCAAATAAAAGCATGTTATTAAAAATCACCACACAACTGCTACTAATGTTCCTTATATTTGATTGCATTCAGTATTTAGGATAGTCTCATAAGTTTTTTTTTTTTTTTTTTTTATTCAAACAGAAAGGTTTACAGCTGTTATCATAAGCATTAGTAGAGGCATATACTGCTAGAAAGCAAGCTTATATAGCATCAGCAAAAAAAAAAAAAAAAAAAAGGCCCTTTCCCATTTCACCCATCCATTCACTCCAAATATGTATCTAATTCTGCCTTGAACTCATTTAAGTTAGTTGTTGACCCCCACTATATAAGATGGAAGTTTGTTCCAACTATCAACTACCCACTGGCTAAAGTCAAATTTCTTCACATCTCTTCTACAATTTTCTTTCTTCAATTTGAATTTATATCCCCTCAGGTGAGTAATCTGAGCAAGTGGAAGAATCCTACCATCATTGAGCTTCCTCAAACCATTCAAGGTCTTATACAACTCAATTAGATCACCTCGCAGGTGCCCAGTTGTCTGCAGAACTCTTAAGTTCTTCATATTGCAGCATCACTGCAATTTGCAGAAATTAAGCCGTTCCTGGTAATAGCAACTCTTCGTTCCACTCACCAATCTCAATGCACTTCTCTGTACTCATTCCAGCAGCTCAACATCCTTCCTAAAATGAGGCCTCCAGACTTGTATGCAGTACTCAAGGTGTGACCTGACCATTGCCTTATACAAGGGAACAGTCACCTCCTTATTCCTGGGTGACTCCGTAGCCAGGTGGGCAGGAGCAGCAGCAGCAGTGCATAGCACACGCTTCTTGTTTAGACCGGGGTTTGAGCCCGTAACCACCAAATACGGAGGATGCAGAAAGGTCAGGGAATGACCACCGCATATCCCCAGAGCAATATGGCCTTAGTTGCTAATGCTCCTAAAAACCAAATAACAACAACAACAATCCTTATTCCTGATTGTAAAATTCCATGAGCTACTCTTCAGCCTGACTGCACAATTACACCCAGGTCCTTTTCATTCTCCAACACCCTGATTGTAGTACCACCCAGTTGGTATGTTACTCTGGGGTTACTGCTATCCATATGCAGTACTTTACATTTGTCAATGTTAAACTTCAGTTGCCACCTGTCAGGCCATCTGCTCAACGTTTCCAGATCCTGTTGCAGTAGTGTACTATCATTACTGTCATTAACAACCCAGCCAACCTTTGTATCATCTGCAAACTTGGACATTACCCACGATGTACCTTCATCAATATCATTGATAAATACAGGAAACAACACTGGACCCAACATCGAACCCTGGGGGACTCTACTAATAACATTAGTCCACGAAGAGTAATGACCATTGATTACCACTCTGTCTTCTCCCACTCAATCATCCTTTTATCCATTGTAACAACTTGACCGTAATGCCATACTGCTCCAATTTGTATAGTAGTCTTCCATGTGCAACATTATCAAAAGCTTTTCTAAAATCCAAGTATATGATATCAAAATTATTTTTTGCATCTAGTTCCTTTGTGACCACATCATAGTATCCACTCAAATTTGTCAGACAAGACTTCCCCTTAACAAACCCATGCTGTGTCTGGACAATAGCTGCAGTCCTAGATGATCCTGCATTGTTTCTTTAACTGGTGACTCCATTAGTTTCCCTGGAACAGAAGTTAAACTAACAGGTCTGTAATTACTTGTGTCACCCTTTGATCCCCCTTTGTGAATTGGAGACACATCTCCAGTCCATGGGAACCTTCCCTGAGTCCAAGGAAGCTTTCATAATTATGGCTAAAGGTTTGCTTACTTCCTCTGCTGCTGCTGTTTCCTTTAATATAACTGGATAGATCCCATACACACCAGATGCCTTTCTTATGTTCAGTTCCAACAATTTCCCCTCCACTTTGCTCTCAGTTATTACAAAATCATTTAACTACTTGCCAGAGTTTGATAAGTTTCTGGCCTCCACTTCCCTACAGACTGCCTCATGTATGAATGTTGGTACAAAATACTCATTCAGTTTGTTAGCTACCTCAGCAGGTTCATCAAAAATCGAACCATCGATGTCAAGTGGACCAATCTGATTCAACCCTTTCTTTCTAGAGTTAACATAAGTAAAGAAGTCTTTACTGTTTTTCTTTGCATCTTTTGCTTGCCTAAAGATTTCTCTTTAGGCAAGATTTCTCTTTCTCTTTGCTTGCCTAATGTCTTTTGTGACTTGATTACAGACTATCTTATGTCTATCATAGGCATCAGTCTCCTCTGATAATTGATATGCATCCATGCATTTTTATTCTATGTCATGAGTCTCATTAGTTCATCTGAATGTTTTATGCTTATTTTATGTAATATAGTGCTTTTAAATTTAATATATATGAGTTAGCAAATAGTTACTATTTATCAGCGTTGTTTTCAAATTCCAGTTCTTTCTTCCATCAAGATATATATATATATATACAGGGTGTATCGTAAATAGTGATCCAGAGTAAAGGAGTCGGTACACTGTGTTCTTAGGTATCACGTACAGGAATTTCAGTTACTTTTAGTCAAGATTCGCAAAGATTAAATTTTTTGCGAAACGACCTCCCTGAGTTATTGAGAGATGTCGACCAAGAAATACGAGACACAATGTGGCTGCAGAATGATGGCTGTCCCGCTCACTTCGCTGTTATTGTAGGAAAATAAATCAAACTTTTCCACAAAGATGGATTGGGCAGTTAGGCCCAATTTTATGGCCACCACGTTCATCGGATCTCAACCCCCTAGATTTTTTCTACTGGGGGTGTCTGAAAGAAAAGGTCTACAAAGAGGAAATCACTTCTGTCGAACAATTGCGTCAAAGGATTTAAACAGCGGCTGAAGAAATTAATGCAAACGGATTTGCTCGCAGACTCAAACGATCTTTTATTCGGCGATGCAGAGCATGCATCACCGCTACTGGTGGCCATTTTGAGCATTTCGTTTAGTTGAAATAAATAGTTAATTTGAAAAGAATGTTTTATTTCAAAAAACCCAATCAAAGAACTTAAAATAAAAAAGCTTTGAATCCAAAATATCTTAGGCAATTAAGCTGCTTTTTGTTTTAAATGCCAATAACTTTTTTTTCTGAACTGTTAGCAATTAATGTTGTACCATTTTAGAATTTTGATTTGATAATGATTTTTTTAAATTAATGGGCACTGACAGTGTAGTACATTTTTTTTTTTAGACAATATGCACCTAAAGTCACATGACTTTTTGGAGATGAGTATCGAAATAGGAAAAAAATGAATTTCTTTAAAAACCTTTGACTTTAAATTAGTTGAATGTATTTGTTTACGATAGTGCACCTGTTCAGAAGTAATAATAAAAAAACAGATTTAAAAAATATTGATATTTGTTGAAATTATAGGCAAATTAGTGATGCAAGACACAGAAATTTAAAAAAAAAATGAAATTTATTTTTTTCCGAGAATCTTGACTAAAAGTAACTGAAATTCCTGTACGTGATACCTAAGAACACAGTGTACCGACTCCTTTACTCTGGACCACTATTTACGATACACCCTGTATATGTCTTTTTTTTTGAAAATGATATGTACAAGGCATAATTCTAATTGGTTTTGGTAATTAACTATATAGTATCAGTGTAAATACACCATAGTTAACCCATAAATTTGAACTACGTAAGTAGTGTAGAAGGCATCGTTTTAATTGTATCTCATATTGTGGTTGCCTTCACAACAAGATAGTGTCGAAGCAAACGAACCACTGTTATCGCTTCGACGTAAACAGTTGTCTCTAAAGTACGGTTTAAAACCTGAAATCCCTGTGAGACCATCCTACATGGCCATTTTTGAGCCATGATGGGAAAATTTGTACAACACCCGTAAGACTTCCAATCATCCTTTTGGTATTCGTCTTCAAGAGCTATTCAAAGAACTTAAGATCAAGGTAGACAAGGTTGCCCAAACACCAAAGCAACCCCTTCCACCCTGGCATGCTCATGTTCCAAGTGTGACTTGTCCCTTAGAAATTGGGGAAAGTCGGACACGCCATCATCTGTCTACCTGCAGCTTTATTCAGCACACCGAGCTGAACATTCTGACTTCGCACTAGTTTACACAGATGGCTCGAAGTTGGAATCATATGTGGGATCTGCTGCTGTCTTTACAGACACCACTACATCGAAGCAGATTCCCTCTGAATGCAGCATATTTACTGCAGAGCTGCACACTATAGAGTTAGCCTTGGATCACATTAGTAAATGCCAATACCAACGGTTCATTTTATATTCCGACTCTCTCAGTGTGTTACAGGCTTTAATAACTGTGAGATATAATTCTCATCCAGTTCTGTCTTGCATTCAGCAGAAGATTCACTTCCTCCGTGAACATGAATATGATATCCGCTTCTGCTGGATTCCCAGCCACATTGGGATTAGGGGAAATGGTTTGGCTGACACCGCAGCCAAATCAGCAGTTCCCAATAATAATTGCTGACTGTCAGTCCCCTATACAGACTACAGGCAAATAATACACCAAAAGATACACTCCCAATGGCAGGATTCGTGGAATAGACAGACTACGAATAAATTATATCGTATAAAGCCTGTAATTGAACCATGGCAGTCTAGTCTGCGAAGGAATTGTAAGGAGGAAGTTGTTCTTGCCTGGACCCGCATAGGACATAGTCATTTGACACATTCGTATTTGCTGAGGGCTAATGATCCTCCTATGTGTGAGTCCTGTGGCACAATTATTATCAATCAGACACATTTTAATTGACTGTCCAGTTTTTAGCAATATACGTCTTACCGCTTTTAACCATCTGACTGAGCCGTATACACTCAGTCAGATTTTATCCGACAATGACCATGTGTCTGCTATTTTTAGCTTTTTGAAATCACTAAACCTTTTTACTGATATTTAAAAAATTGTTACTTGTTTATTGATATTTGTCTTTTACAGTTTTTACTTGTTTTTATACCTTGACTTAGTGACCTAATTCACTAAGGCCTGAAAGTTTTACTTTTTTTATGACCAGGTTTTGGCACATTATAGCCTTAGTTGCTAATGCGCCAATAAAACCCAATCAACAACGAGATAGTTGTATTGCACTACTTCAAATAAATAACGTTTTTACCAACACCATTTGGCAATCTCTCATATTGTGGATATAACTTTATAACCATGATGGCATGTTGTATTACCAGGGTACCTTCCCGCCCACCCATGATGAAGCCCAATAGCTTCGAAACGATCATCTGGGTGGTGGTATCCTTTGAAAATAAATAACAGTAGTCTTCTCTACGCGCCTCCATAGCCAGGTGGGAAGGAGCAACAGTGCGTAGCACATGCTTCTTGATTAGACCGGGGTTCGAGCCTGTCACCACCAAATACAGAGGATGCGGAAAGATCAGGGAATGGCTACCACATATTCCCGGAGCAATATGGCCTTAATTGCTAATGCTCCTAAAAACCAAAATAAACAAACAAACAATCTTCTCTACTAGAGATGCGTTATTTATTGGAAGTAGTGCAATACTGCTATCTCGTTGTGAAGGCAACTACAATATGAGATACAATTAAAACGATACCTTCTACGCTACTTACGTAGTTCAAATTTATGGGTTAACTATGGTGTATTTACACCAATACTATATAGTATATATATGTTTATATCTAGGACTAAAATTGAATGGTGCAGAAAATTGTAATCAATTTCCAATTTTCTGGACCATTTCCTTTAAAACCAAATAGCATAGAAAATCTTGTAATGTAATTATGTAGGTCTATGGCACAGCATACTAGATTTGAATAATGATTGGTAATTTACATGATTTGTAAGATACTAATGGTAATCACTGGTCCTGTAAGCAAATACCTGCAGCATGCAGCCATTTGCTTACAAGCAATGAACCTGACCTCACAGGTGTTTCCTCTGTTTAAGTGCTGTACTTGACAAGGCAGAATGCTAAAGGAAGTGTTGCCATTCTAGTGGATAACAGAGTTATCCACTAGAATGGCAACACTTCTACACAATGGCAACACTTCCACACAATGGCAAGTGAGATTTCTTGAAAAAGGGATATGTCTAGAGGGCTTGCATTTAATCATCTAAATTTTCATTTAGAATTACACTTAACCTTTGCTCAGTATATTTTTCATGAGATCTGACATATTCTTATAGAACTTAATGCACTTATCTTACAAATACTGACTCCTTTCTGATTAAGAGGAGAGTTTACTGGACATTGCCCTCTCTGGGGATGTGCCCATGTAATAACATGGGCACATCTCAGATATTTAGTACTTGAGGCTGTGAGAGATTCTCTCAGGTATGATAAGCTAGTCATTGCTACCTGGGAGTCTAATATGCTGATGGAACTAATATTCAGGTGACACTTGGGTCAAGCTGACTAAATTTTGGCAAAGTGTGGTTGTTCTGTGACAACCAAATCCACTGCTTGCACCCTCATAATGGCAGGACTGTAAGTAACTGAATATACTATCCGTGTGCAAGTTCTGAAACATTGCATGTAGTACGCTAAAGGTGACCATCAGTTGTGAACATAAGCATGGATCAAGGTGTGGTGCCCACACCACACAGAGGAATGGTACCACACTGTGTCACCAGGTAACTAAGTGGTAAATGACTAATCAGTTGGTGCAGTACCACCTCTTTGCTTATTGGAGGCTTAAAGTGATGAAATAAACTAGTCTGTAATTAATCACAAAGGCAATTAGGCAAGCAAAGGCAGATTACGAGAGATCTTTGGCAAAGGATACAAAGAAAAACAGCAATGACTAATTTACTTATGTAAAGTCTAGAAAGAAGGGGTTGAATCAGATTGGTCCACGTGATATCGATGGTTCGACTGTTGATAATCCTTCTCAGGTAGCTGACAAACTGAATGAGTATTTTGAATCTACTTTCACACATGACTAATTCTTTAGGGAAGTGGAGGCTAAAAGTTTATCAAACTCCTACGGGGAGCTAAATGTTTTTGTAATAACTGAGAACAAAGTGAAAGAGAAATTGTTGAAGTAAAACCTAAGAAAGGCACCTGGAGTGGATGAGATCCATCCAGTTATATTAAGAGAGGCAGCAAAGGAAATAAGCAAACTCTTAGCCATAATTACGAGAGCATTTTTGGATTCAGGGGAGGTCCCCACAGACTGGAGATGTGCAAATGTATTCCCAATTCACAAAGGGGATCAAAGGGTGGTACGAGTAATTACAGACCTGTTAGTTTAACTTCTGTTTGAAGGAAAAAATAACGGAGTAACTGGTTAAAGAAGCAATGCAGGATCATCTAGAGAAGACTGCAGTTATAGTTCAGAAACGGCATGGGTTTGTCAAGGGGAAATCTTGTGTGACCAATTTGATTGGATTCTATGATTTTGTCACAAAGGAACTGGTTGCAGAAAATAATTTTGATATCATATGCTTGGATTTCAGGAAAGTTTTTGATACTGTTGCACATGAAAGACTGCTGTACAAGTTGGAGCAGTATGGCAATAATGGAAAGTTGCTTCTGTGGATAAAGGGATGGTTCAGTGGGAGAAGACAGAGAGTGGTAATCAGTGGATACTGCTCTTTGTGGACTAATGCTATTAGTTGAGTTCCCCAACATTCGGCGTTGGGCCCATTGTTGTTTTCTATATTTATCAATGATATTGAAGAAGGCATATCAGGCTTAACGTCCAAGTTTGTAGATGATACAACAGTTGCAAGGTGGATAATGATGGTATGCTACTGCAACAGGATCTAGATAAGTTTGGCAGATGGGCTGAGAAATGGCAATTCAAGTTTAACATTGACATGAAAATTACTGCATATGGGTAGGTATAACACCAGAGTAATGTAGCAGTTGTGTGCTAATACACTCAGGGTAGTGGAAAGTGAAAAAGACCTGGAGTAATTGTACAGTCAGATATGAAGTTCTCTGAGGAATGTGGACAGGCTGCCAGGGACAGCTCACGGGGTTTTGTCAATGACATACAAGAATTTTGCTTGCAGGGATATCAAGGTGATTATCCCATTGTATAAGGCAATGGTCAGGCCACGTCTTGAGTACCACACACAGGTCTGGAGGTCTCATTTTAGGAAGGATGTAGAGCTGCTGGAATGGGTACATAGAAGGGCAATGAGGTTGGTGAGCAGAACAAGGGGTACTCTTCCAAGAAAGACTTCAGTTCTGCAGATTGCAAAATCTAGAGACTAGGCACATGCAAGGTGTTCTGTTTGAGGTGTTTAAGACTTAAAATGGATTGAGCAAGCTGATTACTTGGTTGCCAAATTGATGTGTGGAAGTTTACTTTTAGCCAGCAGGTTTGCTGGATCGTACTTCCATCTTTTGTTGTGGAAGTTGATAGCTTGGAGAAATTCACGGAAGTCTAGGCAAACTATTGGAGGGAATGGATAGGTGAAATAGGAAGCGTGTTTTTTTTCTTTTTTTTTTTTCTGATGCTGTATATGCTTGCCCTCTTGCATTATTTACCACTGCTAATGATAATGTTAACCCAATTTTAGTCTCCGAAGCAAAGCTTTCGGAACTCCCCATCTCTTCAATCATGTAGTATAATTGATGGCTTTTGAGATTATGATGGGCATCACGGTGAGATCCAGTCTCCCTTACATTTCGAGGGTTAATCTCTAAAATGGTGTTCACAGGCCAGCTGTAAGATAGTCCATCGGATCACACCTATTAGTAACTCTTTATAATCTCGCTGCATGTACTCTGCAGATAGTGACTGGACAGAGTCTGAGTAATGTGTGTATGGAGGGAGGGGGCTTTATCGAGGCCACATTATGTCAAGGAGATGGGTATATATTCTTGCTGTGTGTATGTACACCACAATCAAAAGTTTTCATTACTACATACAACCCCACCTTTTCTTACTACCGAATACATTATGAGTAGTCTAACTAAGAGAACAAACTTAACTGCAAAAAGATCTAAACCTCCCAAGCATGTCCTTGTTCATTTCACAAATATGCATGGTCTCAGTTCCAATTCCTAGCCACGTGGGAAGGAGCAGCAGTGCGTAGCACACGCTTCTTGATTAGACCGGGGTTCGAGCCCGTCACCACCAAATACGAAGGATGCGGAAAGGTCAGGGAATGACCACCGCATATTCCCGGAGCAATATGGCCTTAGTTGCTAATGCTCCTAAAAACAAAAAAAAAGTTGTTCCAGTTCCAGTGATGTCCACTACTACTTACAGTGTGCCAAGCCCCTCTAACTTTTTCTGACAAAATTACAATTATCAGTTGATTCAACTACTGCTCATCTCAGTTTTCCTAATGTTATTCACTATACGATTCCTTTTGATTCAGAGGTGATACTTGTGCATATGTCTGCTGCTCTGATATTCCCTTTCAGAGACTTGGCAATTTGGAATCTCTTCCTTTTTGATCTTCTCTGGCTTAAAATCTCACTATTCCATTTCTTTTAAATTTTCCCAATTCCACTAATCACGTAATGCTTTGACATCCTTTCTTTGAAACTTGAATTTCTCCAGTACAACGTTCCTAACAGTTAGGTAATTTTCCTTGATGTTTTTAATTTTCACAACTCCATATGGATTCCATTTTCTAATCACATGAATCCAACTGATTGAGATGCTAATACTTTTGCAATTACTCACACAGGCTGTTCTCAGACAGATTGTTCATTTACCTACCAGATTACCACACAGCCAACACTCTTGATCTTTTTCTCACAAACAACATTTTCAAGTTCATGGTTGAGATGAGTGATCTTCTAGGCATCTCAGATCAGAACTTGATGATGGTCTCATCTCCAATGGAGCCGTTCTGTTGTGGCCATTCTCAACCTCATGTTGTTTATCATCACAATTTGTAGATAATTCTGGCTTTGTTCGTACCAAGTGTCATATGGTTGATTTGCTGCATTCCAAAAATTAAAGCAACTGAAAGGCGGAAAAAATAAATGAGGTAAGTACAGTGTAGTTGATGACATTAATTTTATAAAATACATTTCTCTATTTTAATAAAATATTGCTTAATTGAAAGACACCTTGGTTTAAAGATCTATACCAGAGGCTTTTGGTCTGTTTATGGCTGTTCTTTTACACTGAGTAGACTGTGACTATAGGTAGTTTTTCCTTATGTGTCCCCTGAATTTAAAACTAGTATTTCACAAAATATAGTTTTGCATTGACTTTTGAAAATATTGATTTATGTTAATATTTGATTTTTTTTTGTTTTTTATGATGTTTTATATATTTTACTTAGTGTTTAACAATATTATTATAACTATTAGTGTTATATATAATAATTGTTATAAATAATACTTATAAATAGCAGAAGACTACTATAGAGAATTATACAAGGAGCAGGGGAATGATGCCAGCAGTGGGGAAGATGGATTGCAAAGTAGCAACACATACGACATACCCGATATTCTTCCTGATGAGGTAGAACATGCGTTGAAGAAAATGAAGAATCAGAAAGCCCCGGGGGAAGATGAAGTTACTGTAGAGTTGTTAAAATTGGGAGGAAGAGACATAACACAAAAACTGGCAAGGCTCTTCACAAAATGTATTAGAAAAGGTGTGACGCCTAAGCAGTGGAAAAATGCAATCATAGTTTTGCTGCATACGAAAGGAGATAAATCAGGAATTGGAAATTACAGACCAATTAGCTTGTTATCCCACATCTACAAGTTGTTTACAAGGGTCATTACTAACATTAGAAAGAATACTTGATGAGAATCAACTGAAAGAGCAAACTGACTTTAGGACAGGATTCTCAACTATGGATCACCTTCACGTAATATCACAGCTAATGGAGAAAGCAAATGAATATAAAACACCATTATGCCTGGCATTTGTGGATTATGAAAAGGCATTTGACTCCATACAGCATAAGGCAATGTTTCGGGCACTGGAAAGACAAGGCATATATGCCCCATATATTATGATTTTGAAGAAAATATATGAGAACGCTACCTCTTTTATTAGACTAGACAAAGACGGTAGCAAATTTAAAATCGAGAAAGGAGTTCAACATGGCAACTGGCAACACAATATCTCTGAAGCTGTTTACTGCTGCCCTTGAGGAAGCTTTCAGAAGATTAGACTGGTCGCAGAAAGGAGTCAATGTGAATGGAGAGTACCTAAACCATTTACGATTTGCAGATGACATTGTGGTCATAAGCCACAATCCCAAACAATTAGAGGAAAATCTTAATCAGTTATATAGAGTTAGTAAGGATTTTGGACTGAAGATGAATATGGCTAAAACAAAAGTAATGATGAACAAGTACGCCACAGAAAGGGAAGGGACATAATGATTGAAGGAGCAGTAATTGAAAAGGTGGAGTCATATACTTATCTGGGACAAGCTATTAGCTGTAATAATGATAAATGGCTGGAAGTCAAGAGACGAATAAATTTTGGATGGATAGCATTCAGGAAATATAGTCACATACTGAAGAGCAATATCCCAGTTTGTCTGAAACATAAAATAATAATCCAGTGTATACTCCCCACCATGACTTATGGAAGTGAAACTTGGGCACTCACCAAAAGAATGGAAGAGAAGCTGAGAACCACACAGCGAAGAATGGAACGAATTATATTGGGAATCAGACTGTTAGATAAGAAGAGAAACACATGGATTAGGCAGCAAACTGAAGTAAAGGAAATTCTTATCAAAACTAAACAACTAAAATGGTCTTGGGCAGGACACATAGCTCGAAAACATGATGACAGATGGACTAAGAAAATAACAGAATGGTGCCCAAGAGGAACTAGAAGGAAACCTGGAAGACAAAGGCAGAGATGGATAGATGAAATTCATGAGTTTGTGGGTAGTAAATGGATGGCCATTGCACAAAACAGAACAAACTGTAAAGTTGCTAGAGAGGCCTTCATCCTGCAGTGGATTGAAAATGGCTGATGATGATGATGAAAATAATTGTTGAATTTTTTTGAACAATTAAAATATGAAATTAAAAAAATGAAACTAAATAAAATGTTATTAATTAAAATCAAATTCTATTTTTTAAAAAATTAGTAATTAGTAACTTGCAACCTGCTTTCAAGACGCCTGGTCAGCGTGAAGAGGAAAAGACCAAACCCTCCAGCATATGATATCATGACAAAACAAATGGCCCTCAGTCCCCTCTTACGGCAGCGAGAGAATCAGAGTGGAAGCAGAGGGTGCTAAGAATCTCTGGGTACGACCAGCTACCATGCACGGAAACTGAACTTGGCCTTTTATAACGTAAGATCACTCATTGGTGAAGACAGGATATTAGAGCTGAAAAAGGAATTAGAAAATGTGAATTGGAATATTATCGGTTTGGCTGAAACAAGAAGAAGAAATGAATCACTTATAAATTTATCAAGTGGAAATCTGCTGCAGAAAGGGGAACTATAGGAAATTTTGGAATTGGTGAAAGAAATGAAAGAGGTGAAAGACTTGTGGAATTTGCAGAATCTCAAGGACTGTCAGTAATGAACACTTTTTTCAAGAAAAGGGTGAACAGAAAGTGGACATGGAAGAGTCCAAATGGATTAACAACTAATGAAATCAACTTGATCCTCACTAACAGAAGATATAATGTGAATGATGTTACCGTCCTGAATAAGGTAAATGTTGGAAGTGATCACAGAATGGTAAGATGTACACTTGATATAGATGTAGGAACTCATAAAAAAGCCTGGCAAACCATCATTTCATCTGAAGTATTACAGACCTATAGCGCCCTTGGCAAACTTGGGAAAATTACTGGAGCGTCTTATGGCTATACATTTACACAACCTATTACAACTGCAGGATTTAATATATCCAAACCAATATGATTTTATGTCCTGCGAGGATGCTTCAGTAGACCTGGTTGTTCATCTGGAAAACTCAAATTATAAATATGTTTTAGCTATATATATTGACTTCAAGGCTGCTTTCGATTCCCTTTGGGGGGGAAAGTGCCCTCGAATGTCTTCATATTGCCAAGTGTCCTCTACAACTATACTTCCTTTTCTGGAGCTATTTTGACAACAGAGTAATAACCGTAAAATCTAAGTTTAATCAAGTTTTTAGGCAAGTTTTGCGAGGGTGATACTGTTCTTCACAGAGATACGAGGCGGAGTTCAATTGACGTTCTAGGAGCCACCCTTTACATACACACATGTCCTCCCTGTCTACTCCCCATACTTCGCCTGATGGGGCTCGTCTCCACTGACCTCTTTGGGGATGCCTATTCTGTCTGTTTCCCCCATCTTCAGTCTCACCCCTCTCTCACTAAACCGACTGAGTACAATGCTGCCAAACTCTAATCAACGTCTAAATTCTACCATTTTCTTGTAAATCTCTTTTGGCCAAATTCCAGCGTACACCCACCCTTTTTTTTTTTTTAAGGCCTTGCCACTGAAACCCTTGGAAATGAGGTGGTGGAGCCCCCCAGAGTACTTAAATAATGTACTGGGCACCTGACCTGCTTCCTTGTGGCAAAGTGTGAGCAACGATGGATCCCAGTAGGGGCCCAATGGCTAAATGGTCAGAGAAACAACAGAACATAATTAGCATTAGCATTAGTAGAGGCATTTGATGCAAGAAAGCAAGCTTATGCAGCATCAGCCAAAAAAAAAAAAAAAAAAAAACCACTCCCACTTCACCCCTCTGTTCGTTCAAAATACCTGTCCAGCTGAGCCTTAAACTTATTTAGGCTATCAACTTCCACGACAAGGGATGGAAGTCTGTTCCACCAACCAACCACTCACTGGCTAAAGGCAAATTTCCGCACGTCTATCCTACATCTGTCTTTCCTCAATTTGAATTTATGCCCTCTCAGGTGATTATTCTGAGCGAGAGGAAGAATCCCATCAGCATTGAGCATGCTCAAACCATTCAATGCTTTATACACCTCTATCAGATCACCTCGCTGGTGCCTAGTCTCCAGACACTGTAATTTGCAAAACTTAAGCCTTTCTTCGTAAGAGCACCCCTTTGTTCCATTCACTAATCTTGTTGCCCTTCTCTGTACTCGTTCCAGCAGCTCTACATCCTTCTTGAAATGAGGCCTCCAGGCCTGTATACAGTACTCTAGGTGTGGCCTGACCATTGCCTTATACAAGGGAATAATCACCTCCTTATCCCTGCTAGAAAAATTCCTATATATCATTGACAATACACCATGAGCTACTCTTGCAGCCCGTCTGCACTGCTCAGAGAACTTCATATCTGCCTGCACAACCACCCCCAGGTCCCTTTCATTCTCTACCACTGTCAGTGTAATACCACAGAGTTGATACATTGCTCTGGGGTTGCTCTTTCCCATGTGTAGTACTTTACATTTGTCAATGTTAAACTTCATTTGCCACCTCTCAGCCCATCTGCTCAACCTTTCCAGATCCTGTTGCAGCAGCATAGTGTCAGTAGTGTCCTTGACAACCCTGCCTACCTTTGTATCGTCTGCAAACTTCAACATTAAGCTTGATATACCATCATCAATATCATTTATGAATACAGAAAACAATAATGGACCCAACACTGAGCCCTGAGGGACTCCACTAATAACATAAGTCCACGACGTGCAGTGTCCATTGATTACCACTCTCTGTCTTCTCCCCCTCAGCCACCCCTTTACCCACAGCAGCAATTTGCCTCCAATGTTACAATGCTCCAATTTGTGCAGCAGTCTTCCATGTGCAACAGTATCAAAAGCCTTTCTAAGATCCAAGTATATAATATCAAAGTTATTCCCTGCATCCAGTTCCTTTGTGACTGCATCATAGTATCCAATCAAATTGGTCAGGCAAGACTTCCCCTTAACAAAACCATGCTGTGTCCGAGCTATAACTGAAGTCTTGTCTAAATGATCCTGCAGTGCTTCTTTAACTAGTGCCTCCATTAATTTTCCTGGAACAGAAGTTAAACTCACATGTCTATAATTGCTTGTGTCAGCTTTTGATCCTCCTTTGTGAATTGGGGTCACATTTGCACATCTCCAGTCTATGGGTACCTCCCCTGAGTCCAAGAAAGCTCTCATAATTATGGCTAAGGGTTTGCTTACTTCCTTTGCTGCCTCCTCTAATATAACTGGATAGATCCCATCCACCCCAGGTGCCTTTCTTGTGTTTATCTTCAACAATTTCTCCTCCACTTTACTCTCAGTTATTACAAGATTCTCTAGCTTACTGCTAGAGTTGAATACACCTCTGGCATTCCCTTCGCTAAATAACTCCTCATGTGTGAATGTCGATGCAAAATATTCATTTAGTTTATTAGCTACCTGAGCAGGATCATCAACAGTTGACCCGTCGATATCAAGTGGACCAATCTGATTCATCCCCTTCCTTCTAGAGTTTACATAAGTAAAGAACTCTTTGCTGTTTTTCTTTGCATCCCTTGCCAAAGATTTCTCGTAATCTGCCTTCGCCTGCCTAACCTCCTTTGTAACTTGGTTACAGATCAACTTGTATCTATCATAGGCTTCTGTGTCATGTGTTAATTTGTATGTATCCCATGCACGTTTCTTCTCTGCCATATGCCTCATCAGTTCATCTGACATCCATTTAGGCCTAAACCTTGAACAATATTTCTTAGTTGGTATGTAAAGTCTAGTAGCTTCCAAGATAAGTTCTTTGAATGCTTCCCATTTTGCATTTACTGTTGGTAACATCATCAGTTGGTCCCACTGTATAGAATTTAAATACTGTCTCAGTCCATCTAGTCGCCTTTACGAAAGCAATAACCCTTCCCTTTACCCCTAATGGTAGTTACCTCTTTGAGTAAATCCCACTTCAGCACACTGTGATCACTGCCACCTAGTGGTTCATTTATCTGCAGATTCTTAATGCATGAAGAATCACTGCTGATAATCAAATCAAGAGTATTCCTCCCTCTAGTTGCCTCCCGAACATGCTGATGTAGAAAACAATCATCCAATAAATCCACAAAAGCCTTGCTAGTGTGTTGAGTGACCAGCCCACAAATTCCAGTCAATATCTGGGAAATTAAAATCTCCCATTAAAAGACTCTCTGATTTACTGGCCCACTCTATTTCCCTGTACAGTTTCTTATTATACTCATCAGAGTCATTAGGCCTATAGCACACTCCTACTCTCAATTTTGATCTCCCAATGCTTATGTCACACCAAACTGACTCGACACTGCACTGTCCAGCAATGTCCACTGGCTTCACTTCCTTGGATTTTATGTATTTCTTAACTAATAGCATAACCCCTCCTCCCTTCCTATCCAGTCTATCTATCTTTTCTTTAGACGTTGTACTCCCCGAATTCCAGTTCTGCATTCCTTATATCTGTGTGACACCAAGTCTCTGATATCCCAACAATATCTGCCTTTGATGTTTTGAGCAATACCTCAAATTCATCAAATTTATTTACTAAACTCCTAGCATTGGTGTACAAGCAAGTATGCATGCACCTATTTCTATTCTTAGCTACCCTAACACAACCCATGTGTTTACTTGTACCGCAATGACTCCCAGCAGTCTCTGAAATATCCTGAATCTTGTTTTTCAGGCTTCTGCTCATTCCAATAGAAGCAGTGCAAGAATCTCTTTCACCTCTGCCAGTGGCTACTGTTAATTTATTTGTCTTTGTATCTCCCCAAGCTAGCAGTTTTCCGATCCACCTAACACTGCCTCGATAGCATCAGCAAATATTCTTGCACCCTTTCTATTTAAGTGTATTCCATCCCTGTAGAAGCAATCCCTCCTGTTAACAAGTACAGTCCAGGCTGAAAAAATTCTACCCCTTGAGCCTTGCACAATCTTTCCAGGGCCGAATTGATCGACAAGGCTCTCATCATATACTCCCTCCTATCGTGTCTGGGCAGAATTGCAGACACTTTCAAATTCAACCCTATTTCACGGCTTTTTTTCAACAGTGACCTGTGCTTGTTAAGCAATTCTGCCGGTCTCCTACTCTTGATATCGTTAGTGCCCACGTGTACAACTATATCACCTTTTGTGCCCTTAAAAGATGATATCTGCTCTACAATGTCATCAACCTTTGCCCCTGGCAGACATACCCTGGTCCTGTTCCAAAATGCTAGACAACAGACCACTCCCCACACACTTTTTAAATCTCTTGCCTTGACAGAGTTCTGTGTCACTTGCAAAGGATACAATGCGGCGATAGGGGAAACCCCTGGTGCCGTCAGACAACTAACACTTTAGTACATCGAACCCTGCTGAAAATGGGGCTGCGTAGCTGCAGGCTGCTCCGAGTGCTCGTGCTAACCACAGTTCACCAGCGACAGTGCCTACAATGGGCACACGAGTGATTGGAAGAAGGTCATCTGGTCCAATGAATTATGTTTCCTGTCGCAACATGTGTACAGCTGGGCATGTGAGTGTTGTTTACCTGGGGAAGTGATGGCGCCTGGACGAAAACAAGCTGGTGGCAGCAGTGTCATGCTTTGGGCGATGTTCTGCTCGGATAGGCTGGATACCCTCATTCATGTGATGGGCGCTCTGACATCTACCACCCACCTAAACATCATTGCTGACCCGGTACACCCTTTCATGGCAATGGTCTTCCATTCTGGTGGTGCTGTCTTTCAGCAGGATAATGTGCCATGCCACACTGCCTGGATTGTTCGAGACTGGTTCACAGAAAATGAGGAAAACTTCCAGGTAATGCCCTGGCCACCAAATTCCTCAGACATCAATCCCATTGAGCATCTGTAGTTTGTGTTGGAACAGCAACTCCGATCTGCTGGTTACGTGTTGGTACCAGATACCACAAAACACATTTAGAAATCTTGTAGCATCCATGCCTCGCTGGGTACGAGCTTTTTTGGCTGCACATGGACCAACATCATATTAGGTTGGTGGTCATAATGTTTTGACTCATCAGTGTATACGACCATCTAGCATGGGATATATGAAGGTTTTTCATAATTTGGATTTTTTTTACAAAGAAACATTGATAGGATTCTTTCTCTTGCTGAGATTACTCGCCTGAAGGGACATAAATTCAAATTGAGGAAAGACAATTGTAGAATAGATGTGCAGAAATTTGCCTTTAGCCAGCAGTTGGTTGATAGTTGGAACAAACTTCCATCTATTGTAGTGGAGGCCAACAATTTGAATAAATTTAAGGCAAAACTAGACAGATAAAAGATGGAAGTCTGTTCCACCAATCAACTACCCGCTGGCTAAAGGCAAATTTCCCATCTATTCTTCAACTGTCTTTCCTCAATTTGAATTTGTCCACTGCCAACCAACCTTTGTATCATCTGTAAACTTGGACATTAAACCTGACATACCTTCATCAATATCATTGATTAATGTACAAAACAACAATGGGCTTAACACCGAACCCTGGGGAACTCCACAAATAACATTTGTCCACGAAGAGCAATGTCCATTGATTACCACTCTGTTGTCTCCCACTCAACCATCCCTTTATCCATTGTAGCAACTTACCCTTAATGCCATATCTCTCCAATTTGTACAGCAGTCTTCCATGTGCAACAATATCAAAAGCTTTGCTGAAATCCAAGTATATGATATCAAAATTATTTTTGGCATTCAGTTCCTTTGTGACCACATCATAGTATTCAATCAAATTGGTCAGACAAGACCTCCCTTTAACAATCCCATGCTGTCTCTTAACTATTACTGCAGTCCTATCTAGATGATCCTGCAATGCTTCTTTAACCAGTGATTTCATTATTTCCCCTGGAACACAAGTTAAACTAACAGGTCTATAGTTATATACCTGTGTCACCTTTTGTGAACCCACTTTGTGAACTGGTGATACATTTGCACGCCTCCAGTCCATTGGGACCTCCCCTGAGTCCAAGGAAGCTTTCATAATTATGGCTTAGGGTTTGCTTACTTCCTTTGCTTCCTCCTTTATTATAACTGGATAGATCCCGTCCACCCCAGATGCCTTTTTTATGTTTAACTTCAACAATTTCTCCTCCACTTTGCTCTCAGTTATTCCAAAATCATTTAGCTCCCTGTTAAAGTTTGATAAACTTCTGGCACTCCCCTCGTTGAATAACACCTCATGTGCGAATGTAGATGCAAAATACTCATTCAGTTTATCAGCTACCTGAGCATGTTGCGGGTTAGAATCCTGCCTCAGGCTTGGATCAGAGTAGTGCAAAAACCTTGGGAGGTGCATTATGGCCACAGAAGCCGATGCACCAACAACTAACAAAAAGAAAAAAAAAAAAAAAAAACCTGAGCATGATCATCAATAGTCAACCCATCTATGTTAAGTGATCCAATCTGATTCATCCCTTTCCTTCTAGAGTTTACTTAAGTAAAGAACTCCTTGCATCCTTTGCCAAGGATTTCTTGTAATCTGCCTCTGCCTGCCTCACCTCCTTTGTGACTTGATTACAGACTAGTTTATATCTGCCATAGACTTCTGTGTCACCTGATACTTTATATGCATCCCATACATTTTTCTTCCCTGTCACAAGTCTGATTAGTTCATCTGACATTTATATAAGCCTAAACCTTGAAAAGTATTTCTTAGTTGGAATGAAAAGTCTAGTAGCTTCCAAAATTAAGTCCCTGAAGTCTTCCCATTTAGAATTCAACTTTGCTAACATCATCAGTTGATCTTACTGTATACACAATTTAAAACCCATCTGAGACCCCTGTAGTCACCTTTATGAAAGCAAAAGCCCTTCCATTTAGCCTTGATGGTAGTTACATCCTTAAGTAATTCCCAAATCAGTACACCTAAACCTCCTTTTACACGATAGATACGTTCCTAAAAATTATGCGTAAAAAGAACTACTGACTCCATAGAAAAAGTGAAGATTGGTTCCAAACCTGAAATATAAGCAAAATAATGAAAATAAAAATTAAATTCGTTAGGATTATAAGATTTTTATTTACATTTCATGGAGAACATACATACATATAATGAATTTTAATAACTTAAAAAAACATATTCATTTCAGTTGTTTGCTAAGGATTCTATAAAAAAATTGTTATACTCTATCAGTTTCTGACAATAAATGCGAAAGTTTTCATTTTTGTGAGACTGTAATATCACAAGGACTACTAGATATGGTATTATCATCATCGACTTCCGCCTCGACTTGTGGAATTCTTCTTGTCATGTCTTGAACAAAAGTACCACTGGTTGTTTCAGTAGTTTTAGGCATCAACTCAGTTATTAATTGCTGCATTGATGCTTTAGATAAGTTGCGATATAATTCTCTGTATGAAGACATTAACAACTGAAGCTCACGTGAAAACTTCAGAGCACATTCTTCATTGTGATCATGTCGGGCAAAATAATTGCGTAAATTACTGGCCAGTTTAAGACCTTATTTCATTATATCAGCAGTAAAAGTAGAATTATCTTGATCATTATCATTAACTTCTTCGAGTCTCAGAAACAATCTCCACTATTTCATCTTCGCTAAGAGATGTACATTTTTTGTCAATTAACAATTCTTCGATATCTGCTGACGTAAGATCATCGAATCCTTCTCTGCCAATTTCACATGCCAAATTTATTATATTGGGGAATTCTGCAGTATGAGTGAAAGGAACAGGAGCATTTTCTTTAACACATATGCGCCAAATAGCGTTCCAGCATGCATTCATAGTTTCTGGTCTCAATTCAGATAACGAAAATCAAACCAGATCAATACAATCCATAATTGAAAATTTTTTCCACACACATCCATAACTGACGGTGTTTCATCATCATTTAGCTTGTTCAAAATGAACTGAAATGTTCGTCTGACATATGTTTTAAAATTCGCAATTATACCCTGATCTAGACGTAGCAATGATGTGGTATTGGGCGGCAGAAAACAAAATTGCACATTTGGGTGTTCTATGGCAGGATGACCAGGTGCATTATCAAGAATCAAAAGCACGTTAAATTCGAGACACTTGTCATTTAAATAGCATCTAACTTCTGGCACAAAATGTTTGTGGAACCATTCAGTGAAAATATCAATGGTCACACAAGCTTTTTTGTTGGCCCTCCAATGAACTGGCAATTTTTGAAAATCTACGCTTTTCATTGGCCGTGGTCTTAATGATCGATTTATGAGCAGTGGTTTTAACATCCGATCTAAAGCGTTCGAACAAAATAGGAGTGTTATGCGATCCTTTGCTGCTTTGAAACCACCAACAATTTTTTGTGTTTTTGATATGCAAGTTCTGTTTGTCATTTTTATCCAGAAAAGGCCAGTTTCATCCATATTTCAAACTTGTTCACGAGTGTAACCTCCATCTTTAATTATTTTAGCAAGTTTTTGTGGAAATGCTGTAGCAGCTGTTTCATCAGCAGAAGCCGTTTCACCTTTAATATTTATATTATGAAGAGCATGTCTTTTAATAAACTTAGCCAGCCAACCATTGCTTGCATGAAATTCATATTTTTTCCTTGATTGAGATGAAGTATCTGGCTGCAGTTTTTTAATCTGTTCATAAAATTTCAATGCTGATTGCTTGATGGAATTTCTGTCAACTGGCATTCTTTTTTGTACATTATCTTCTATCCACATCACTAAAGGTTTTTTGGCCTTTTCTAGAACAATATCTCTTGTGTATGATGATAATTTCACACTTGATTTTGTACCAGAACATACCACTTTTCTAATAGCCTCTTCATTTCTCTTTATAGATCTGGTATTTGATTCATGTACTCCAAAATGCTTACCCACAGCCGTCGCACCTTGTTTGAAGACGATCTAAAATTTGAATTTTTATATCCAAGGAAACGGCTCTCCTTATTTTTTTGGTTATCGGCAACATCATGTGAGGGCTGGATTAAAATCTTCGGTTAATGAAATGAAAGTTTGAAAATTACATAAATTGTAGCTTATCATTTATTATTTCTTAGCAAAATTATTAATTTTATAACACGATTTTTATTTTGATTTCACTTAAAAAATGCAAATGCAAAAAATGCAGTAACTGTGTTGTCTACTCAAACACCAAATTCAAACTGCTAAGAACTGCTTCTTTATGCGCAGTCAGTTATGTAATTCGGGGAATTCCGAATAAATGAAATTCGTAAGAATTTTCTAAGTTGATACGAGAAACCAAATTCAAACTGCAAACAACTGCTGTTTTTTTTTGTTTATGCGCAGTCAGTTATGTAATTCGGGGAATTTAGAATTTTCTTAATGGAAACGAGAATGCAATTCTACGAAATTCTCAGAACTTTCTTGAATTAGGATTTTTTCCTAACTTAGACTTTAGGTTTGTTGTGTAAAAGTGAATAAAAATCGCGTAAAAAAAATTATTTTTAATATCCCAATTCTTGTAACTCCGAATTCGCATAAAGAGAGGTTTAGGTGTACATTGTGATCACTGTCACCCAGTGGTTCCTTTATCTGCAAATTTTTAATGCATGAATAATCACTGCTGATAATCAGATCAAGAGTATTACTCTCTCTGATTGCCTCTTGAACATGTTGCTGTAGAAAACAGTCATCCAATAAATCCACAAAAGTCTTGCTAGTGTGTGAGTGACCAATCCACAAGTTCCAGTTGATATCTGGAAAGTTAAAATCCCCCATTATAAGACATTCTGAT
This sequence comes from Mastigoproctus giganteus, assembly GCF_048544385.1. NCBI lineage: Eukaryota > Metazoa > Arthropoda > Arachnida > Uropygi > Thelyphonidae > Mastigoproctus > Mastigoproctus giganteus. Next base: position 178,968,869 of record NC_143575.1, on the reverse strand, counting down.
TTACTGGCCCACTCTATTTATCTGCACAAATGCTCATTATACTCATCAGAGCCGTTAGGCCTATAACACACACCTACTCTCATTTTTTCTTTTCCAGTGCTTATGTCACACCAGACTCAACATTGCATTGTCCACCAACATCAATTGGATGCACTTCGTTAGATTTTGTTTCTTAACTAACAGCATAATCCCTCCTCCCTTCCTGTCCTGTCTATCCTTTCTGTACACATTGTACTCCCCAAATTCCAATTCTGCACTACTTATGTCTGTGTGACACCACATCTCTGATATCCCAAAAATATCTGCCTTTGATGTGTTGACTAGCACTTCAAGCTCATCAAATTTATTAACTATACTCCTAGCATTGGTGTACATGCAAGTATACATGCGCTTGTTTCTACTCTTAGTTCCCCTGACACAGCCCATGTATTTATTTGTTCCACTATGACTCCCAGCAATCCTGGAAATCTCCATTGCCTTGCTTTCCAGGCTGCTGCTCATTCTAATAGAAGCAATGCAAGAATCATTTTTGCCTATGCCTACGGCCACTTAACCTTTTAGTCTGTGTATCCCCCACAAGCTAGCAGTTTTCCGACCCACCTAACACTGCCTCGATAGCATCAGAAAATACTCTTGCACCCTTTCTATTTAAGTATACCCCATCCCTCTAGAAGCAGTCTCTCCTGTCAACAAGCACAGACCAGGCTGAAAAAAATTCTACCCCTTGAGCTTTGCACGATCTCTTCAGCGCCAAATTGATCGACAAGGCTCTCATCATATACTCCCTCCTATGGGGTCTGGGCAGAATTGCAGACACTTTCACATTCAAACCTAACTTGCAACATTTTTTTCGACATTGATCTGTATTTGTTGAGTAAATCTGCAGATCTCTTACTCTTAATGTTATTAGTTCCAACGTTACAACAACAACATCACCTTTTATGCTCTTAAAAGATATCTGCACTGCAATTTCATCAACTTTTGTCCCTGGCAGACATACCCTGGTCCTGTTCCACCTATCCTTCTTACATAGTATATTCCCCGTCTCCCTAACAATCGAGTCACGAACAATAACTAGTTCCTTTGGGACCAGCGCATTTTGTCTTGCAGATCGCCTCTGTGTTGCATGATGCACAGGACTGAGCACGGCCGTTGAGCTGGGCAGCTGAGAGCTTGATGGGCCCCTCATATTAATTTCTTCAAGGGCATTTACCCTACACCTCGTAGGTGCATTCTCGTCTATGAGAGCATAGACGCCCATCAGAATGCTGAGTTGGTGCCTAATTTCTTGACACTCTAGGCATCTAGCACACACACACACACAAAGACATCCTCCTTGGTTAGAGCTTATCAAGACATGATTCATAAAAGTATCCCACATTACAAAAAAAGCCAGAATGTTATTCTGACATGTAGTGTGTATCATGTTAGTAAAAATGATACTTCAAAAGAAAAAAAAAAGCCTGAGAGCATAACATTTTACATTTTGAGGGGAGGGATGACATATTTGGGTGAGTTGTGTGCCATGTATGATATCAGCCAGAATACTTACTATATGCTGATCTGTGATGCATTTTTACCCCTCTAACCAATTTAGCAGCAATCAATTTGGAAGTGACATACAGGTGGTAATATGTAAAGAAGCAGGTCATAAGGAAAACAAAAAATGATTATAGTAAAAGATGAGTGCAAAAAGCAAAGTATCGAAATTATTTTTATATTTCAGCAATGCAAAATTTTCATACGAATGTCACAAGTATTTTGAAAAAAAAAAAAAAAAAAAAAGTGAGTAATTGCACATTTATAATATTCATTACTTACACACAAAATTAATTGAAACATTATTTTTTTCATTGAAATGCATTAATTTCAAAGTGTTTTTCATAAATATTGACTTAATTTGTTTTGTTGGAGTAATGCTGAAGTTACATGCAATTAATACCTCCACAAATGTAAATTTGTCAGAGATTAATCGTTTCATGTTTTCATTTTACATTACCAATATTTTTCTGAAATTTAAAGTATAATTAATAAACTTTTCTTTTCATTGAAACTAATGTGTATTTAGTGCCAAAAAAGTATATAACAAAATTTTAAATTTTTATTTAAACAATGAAGAACTGAAAATTAATAAGCATTGCAATCTACTAGCAACAGGTCAAGCATTAGTACTTTCCAAGCACAATTCAAAAAACCAAATAATTTTTTTCAAATATTAAAGGTAAAATCTGTCAGGTGACTGATATCACATTCAGTTACAAACAGGGTAATATTATGCCAGGTTAAGATATTTCTTACTTTATTTCAATTTTCAATATTTCTTACTTTGTTTCAATTTAGAGACTAATTGGTGTCACTCATGTTGCAGATGTGTTTTCATTGTTTCTGTTTTGACACACACTGCACTCATAGTTGTGAAGCAATCTGAAGTAACAGTATGTTGAAACAACTATGAGGATGGTGCCACTATATTTCTCTATAGAGAAGTGCCTTTTATTTTTACTAGTTAGATGCAATTCATGGGTGATTGCCTTTTATATGAGAGATCAATATCTTATCAGAAACAAAAGGTTATCTTAAACAAGTCTAAGATTTTTTTATCCCTTTATAAAACAAGGGATATAAGTCCTGCTCTTTTAATTACTATACATTATTTCTTTTTCTGTTTATACTTCTTTATTCAATACAAAATTTAAAATACTTTAATATTATAAATTTCTAGAAATTTAAATCATTATTTATCAACTAACCCCTAGATGATAAAGAGGATGAGAAGTCAAAAAAAGTGATTAAAGAACTAGAAAATATTGATGATGAAGCAGATCAGAGAGATCTACCATTCATCAAAATTGATGATTTTGAATTGGCAAGGTCATATGGCATTGATGATGAATTACCAATATTAGTGTACTTCGAAAAACAAATTCCAAGCTTGTATCAAGGTAATGTTTTATAAATAATAATAATCATTATTATTATTATCATTAGGGGTATTAGTATTATAATTGTCAGTATAATATATATATATATATATCAATATGTACTTTAGCTAACATCAGATTTTTGCAAACATGTTTTTCGACTTATAACTAAATTTGCCCACCCATTTCTGATGATAGCTATCTCACCTTTTATTTTATTTGTTTTATCATTTTATATTAATCATCTTACTTTACAGTTCCCTCACCTTTAATTGGCTTTGCAATTCAGCCTATAATTTTCTTAATTCATCATAACATCTAGGATATTCACATTCTTTCTCTTTTTTTTACAAACCTACAGTACTTCTTATTTCTGCTATCCGCACTCTTTTGGCACTTTGTATTTTTCACTTCCATCTGTGCACCTTTATCAGACTTATCAACTTCTACATACATATATAAACTTTTGCATCCTTTACTGCTGCTTTGTGTGTTTTGGTGCATCTGTCATACCTTACTTATATATATATATATTTTTATCTATCAACTGAAACTACATATTTAATATTACATTTCATATACAGTAATACCCCGACTTACGCTACCCCGACTTACGCGAACTCGGAGTTACGCGGTTCTTGATTTTTTTCGTTTGGCAACGCTGCCGCCCACTATCTTCAAGGTCGTTTTTCGTATGTTATCGATATACGGTGCGACGGCGGAGAATGAGAGCGAAAGATGAAAAAAATGCAACTTTGTTGCTTTTATGTTTTTTATATCAGTGAAGGGGAAACACATTTCACCATAATAACGTAAAAACCAACACAATTCCAGCTATCGGTATAATCGCAAATGCAATTAGATCGAGTTTACTACCAGTTAATAACAGATTTCACTAGCAGAAACGCAACTGGATTTTTATTGTTTTATGGTAGTAACCCCTAGAAATGTGAGGTGTTAATAGTGTATCTCTGCCTTTATGGTGTTGTTTATTCAGTTGCTACATGCGCGCAGCTTTGTTTATGCGTATCAAGCGTGCCTCCTCGTTTTGTAATTGTGCTTTATTCCCTAAAAATGAGTAAAATACTTAATTAAAAGGTGTGAAAAGGAAGCGTCCTGGTGAAGACACTACAGATTCAGAGAGAAAAAGAAAAGCAATTATCGATAAACAGAGGCGGACTGGGTCAAAAATTCTTACCCGGGAAAATTTATAGTGGCCTCATACTATGGTTTATGGCCAAAATCACACTGGCCCACCGGGGTTTCCCCGGTAAGGCTTATGGCCAGTCCACCTCTGTCGATAGAGAAAAAATATGAAATTGTGAAACGCTTTGAGCGAAATGAAAGACCATGTGATATTGCACGTGCTACAGGCCTAAATGAAGCAATGGCGAAAAGCACATGACAATTGCAAACTTGACAGGTTGAAAATTGAAAAGGGCTCAATTGTAAAGGGCTTAAAAATTTTAGAAAACATAGACTCCAACGAAGAACGCGTTATAGCTACAAAACAAGGAATAAAAAAAATTATTAGCTTGCTACGAAGAAATTCTGCGTGAAAAAAAGAATGCGCTGTATCGTCAGACGAATTTGTTAGATTTTATGAAGCCATCGACATCGAAATAACTTTTTTACGTAAGTCATTTGTTTTTTTTAATACATATTTTGTATTAATATGTATAAAGAACTGCAATTTTATTAATATTTTTCTTCTAAACTAGTGTTTTTGTTAGTCCTTGGTCCCAATTAAGCAAAATTTATATGTATTTATATGCAAAGTTGTACCCCGACTTACGCGAATTCGACTTACGCGATTTTCGTCGGACCCACCTATCGCGTAACTTCGGGGTATTACTGTATATATATATATATATATATATATAATGTAATATAAAAGTTAGGCAAAGGTAATAAAAATAAATAAATAAATATAAAGCTATCATTAGAGGCAGCAAATGCAAATCCTCCACATGAAGCCTAATTATATCTGATAATTAAAATAAATCTGATATTTAAAATAAAATAAAAACATCAGCCAGTAGTACGGCAAAAAGGTAGAGCGAAACACAACGTAAAATAATATAAAATAAACAAACAGGGAAGGGAAAGTAAGGGTAATAAGACAAAAATAGTCGATAATCCCCTGTATAATTTAGTCATTAAACCCAATTAATAAAAATGATGTAATTTTAAAATAATGCCAATTATAAATAATTTAGTGGTTCCTCCCCAGAAGGTACCAGTTCCAAAAGACGTGAAATATCACCAAAAAGGGGGTTAAAGAAACTACAAAAAATTAAAATATCCAAATGATAGACTGACCATCATGCCCCATATCGACAGAGGACCACGAGGCCATAATGGTCATGGAATCGCTGCATTTCAATCGTCATACAAATCATCGCAAAGGCGGAAATATCGAAGAACCAAACCACCCTACCATTCTCCGATAGATCAACCAATGCAGAGGATTTGCATGGCGGTGGTCCTTATGCAGCGAGAAATAATCTATAGAACAGACAGCACTCTAGATCAGAGCCACACCACTGACATAATGTAAGCTTAACCAGCTTATATAATAGAAAGAAAAGAATAGATGGCGGCACAGGCGCTGCTTATTTAGCATATCAACCCACTACTGCCACTAATTATATAATGTAATATAAAAGTTAGGCAAAGGTAATAAAAATAAATAAATAAATATAAAGCTATCATTAGAGGCAGCAAATGCAAATCCTCCACATGAAGCCTAATTATATCTGATAATTAAAATAAATCTGATATTTAAAATAAAATAAAAACATCAGCCAGTTTCAATTTCAATCGTCATACAAATCATCGCCTTTGCGATGATTTGTATGACGATTGAAAGACTAGACACCTGCAAGGTGATCTGATAGAGGTGTATAAGCCTTGAATGGTTTGAGTATGCTCAATGCTGATAGGATTCTTCCTCTTGCTCAGAATAATCAACTGAGAGGGCATAAATTCAAATTGAGGAAAGACAGATGTAGGATAGATGTGTGGAAATTTGCCTTTAGCCGGTGGGTTGGTTGGTTGGTGGAACAGACTTCCATCCCTTGTTGTGGAAGTTGATAGCCTAAATAAATTTAAGGCTCAGCTGGACAGGTATTTCGAATGAATGGAGGGGTGAAATGGGAGTGGTCTTTTTTTTTTTTTTTTTTGGCTGATGTTGCATAAGCTTGCTTTCTTGCATCATATGCCTGTACTAATGCTAATAGCTGATCATATAAGGATAAAGGGGAAAATAGACTAACCAGATTAAAAAGAGGACCACATGTGTGTGGGATTTATGTATTATGTTTCATTAATAATTTCCAAACCACTTTTTGTTTTATACAGGGTGTCTCAAAAATACACGGCATAACTTCAGGAGTGAGTTCCTCATATGTAGACAGTAAAAATATTTTATATCAACATAGTTTCGGAAATGCTTGGTTTCCGAGTTTTGAAGGTCTGTCTTAACTGTTCACATCACCTTATAGTAATTGTTCAAAATGTCCACCTTCTGCCCGAATACAGGCCTTACATTGACGTCTCATAGACTCGTGAAGATGATGCCAAATTTCTGGCATGTTTCGTATTGTCTCACGACCTACCACAATTCGATTGTGGAGAGTTTTCCATATCAGCTACTGGAGTCAAATGCACCAATGACTTTAAATGGCCCGACATGAAATCTAGATCAGGAGGGTTTAAATCAGGAGGGAGCATGGTGGCCAGGCAGTTGGTCCACCCCTCTACTTCAGGAGTCGTAGATCTTGGTTGTCCTTTTTCGGCATCACCGACCCCCTCAATTGAGAACAACTGACATGGCTGAGCAGATAAATGCACCTGGGCTCTTGAGGTTAATTGACAGCAGACATTTAATGACTATATTAAAAATGTACATAGGAGTCATAAACGCCTCAAACATCTGGGATATCTGTCAGTGGTAGAAAACCCAGATATTGGGAAATTCCTGATTGTGAAAAATTTGGATTCCGTCTCGTGCAAACTGTGCTTCATCTGTGAATATCACTAAGGCAGGAAAGTGAGGAATTGTACCACACTGCTGCAAGAACCACTGGCAGAACATTAACTCGTGCAGGGTAATCTGCTGGTGACAAGGCCTTTACCTGTTGCAGATGGAAGGATACAGTTGGGGTTCTTGCAACTCTCCAAATAGTAGAATGTTGAACAGCCAGTTGCATTGCTATTCTGCGTGTGCTGATTCCAGGAGTGGCATGCACAACATCCAAAATCTCCTCCTCTACTTCAGGAGTCGTAGATCTTGGTCGTCCTCTGTTGGCAGCACGAGGTGTAAAGGTCCCATGTTCACAAAGGCGGCAGTGGATACCTTCAAACGTTTTCCTATCTGGACATCTTCGTTCTGGGAACCTTTTGTGGTACAAACGACGAGCCTCTAGAGCATTACTGTCTGCCAAACCGTACATAAAGTGCATATCTGCTTGCTCCTGATTTGAGTACATGGTCGGAAGGGAAAACCACCAGATTCTGTCAGCCTTGTGATGAAGGAACTCACCTGTGGGAGATAAGACATTCCGGTTAATAATTCGGGAACTAAGCATTTCCGGAACTATGTTGATATAAAATATTTTTATTGTCTACATATGAGGAACTCACTCCTGAAGTTATGGCGTGTATTTTTGAGACACCCTGTATATTTCTTATATATGTAATTGTTATTATATACCTTGATTTATGTACGGGATTATTATTAAGCCCAACATAAATCAAGGTAGCCTTTGATTTATGTTGGGGTTAGGTTCCTGGGGAGATAGGTGCAAATATAATCTGCGCAAATGGAACCCTTTATATAACGGAGTCAATCGGAAATCATAGGGTTAGGTTCCGGGCACCAAACATTTTACCTACCACTTTGCATCGATTGTTTTATTTTATTAGCATTCTTTATAGTTGTAGTAATAAACTTCGGAGGCATATTCATAGCCCTACACACACACACACACATTAGGCCGGCTTTCACCAGATTCCATACTCCGAATATTGCACTAGGATTCAATAAACTTCTTTTACCAGACATGGTGTTTCTTTATTCTATTAAATTAAAAACTTTATAACATGATTGGTAAAAACTGCACATGGATATCACTATTATTTTTATTTAATTTATTAATAGCACAATTAATAAAAAAATGCCAGTGTAATAAATTTCCAACACGTGTAAACAGCGTAAACAACAACCAACTGAATGGTTCACTGCATGGACCTTTACTACCCACATCCACGAGTGGTTACTTTGAGGGCGAGAATCTTTCTTGTCTCTGATATGGATGTGCTAATTGCAGATTGCCTCAGATTGTCCTAAATCACATGAACGGTGGATAGCACAGTATGATGCCGATAAATAAATAAAAATAAAAATGGTGTTGTGGTTAGTGATTGGCGCAAATCGGACCAGCACAAACCAAGGGCTACCTGTATTTGCAAATATAAAGTCATTCGTTTTGCAAGAATTCAATACTAATTCACAGTATAATACTAGAAGCAGTGGTATTTATTTAGTTTTTAAGGAGATTCAATTGATGAAATCATATATTGCACTGTTAATTACTCATATTAAAAGATGGACAATTGCAATGATTGTACTGGAGGCAGGATTGGCTATCACTCTGTGGAGATTAGGGATCAGGGTTATGTAATTGGCTTTATCTAATAAGAATATTCAAATATGATTTCAAATAATACTTTTATATTATTTAGTTAGAAAAAAGTATGCTTATTTTATTATGCAATTGAAAGCTTCCCCAAATTCAACTTAGTAAAATTAGCATAATGTTCCTAATATACAACTAACCCTTTCACATTAATAGAACTTAAAGAATCATTAAATAGATCTTCCAGTAGTGCTGCGGACCCATGGAGTTCATTACATTATGCTGAAACAATTACTTGAAGTGAAATTGCATACCCTGTTGATTTTCTACAATTGGATTTTCTCTAAAAATGCCTATTCTCCTTCTTAGAAATTCTTTCATTATTGCCTTATCAAAACCAGGCAAATTTTACCCATGTTGGTCATAAGAGATATTGACATAGCCAATATCTCTTATGAACAACATGGGTAAAATTTTTCGAAAGGATGGTTCATATGAAACTCATAGATCCTAGAATCATAGAATCTCCTGACAGGTCATCAGTATGGCTTTTGGAAGAGCAGATCAGCTCTAGACATACTCATCTGATCTTGTTTCACGATTTGCCTCTGATCATGTGACTGCATTAAATTATGCTATCAGCTCACCTGAGCTTGATTTCTATAGAATACATACATAATATGAATGTATATATCTTATAGGCTATGTGCATAATGTTTCTAACATACAACCAACCCTTCACATTAATTAAAGAATCAACTAATAATAGAATAGCAATTGCTTAAAAAACGGTACTCACTTTGAATAAATCTGCAGTGGTATATTGAGAAGAGGTGGTTAGTATTTAGGTTGAATTGTTAGTTAAGAAACTAAGGGGGGAAAAAGAAGAAAAACGGAATTTAAAATAAGCGCAAGGAGGTAGAAGTGTACACATCCGATCCTTGGTTGTCATTGAAGAGGGAAGAAGTATTTTGAAAGCTTGAATAAAATAATATGGTGAGACCAATAGTCATTACGAAGGACTTTCATTAAATAATAACGTCTTCAGTTGGCAGTTGAATGGGCAGAGAATGCGTGTTGTTTTAAAGGTTTAAGTTTATACTCTCGTGATGCACTTTTTGACATGTGGGAAATTTAACGGCTAAAGGTTCCAAGCTGGTGAAAGGTTGAAGGGGAGTTTAGCGTTAATAATTTTAAGATTAGAATGATGTCAACACCATTCAATCACGAGTGCTTCATATTGAAGAATTCTATAATTAGATTTGAGTTTAATAATGGAAATAGCAGAGTCGACGAGAGGGGTGTGATTGTGAGTTTGGGCATGAATTGTGAGTTCTGTACTGGCTTGACTTGTTCTAAAACTGTTGAAATGGTAATATGCGTGGGTGTTGGAAGATTTCTAAGAACCGAATTTGGTGGTAGTACTGCCAATGTAACAGGCGTCACAGTTTGGCTGACATTTTATGAGGTATATTATATTATTAAGATCGCTGGTGGAATAAGTGTGTGTATCTTTATAGGAAATAAAAAAAGATCCTAGTTTATTGTAAGCGGAAAAGATGAGAGAAATAATTGTGTTATTAAAAATATGACGGAATTGTCCTGCAAGTTCACTATGGTAGGGGAGGACTATACAAGTGTTGGTTTTGTTATTGTGTCCGGTTGGATTAATAAAAATTCATGCCCAAACTCACAATCACACCCCTCTCGTTGACTCTGCTATTTCCATTATTAAACTCAAATCTAATTATAGAATTCTTCAATATGAAGCACTCGTGATTGAATGGTGTCGACATCATTCTAATCTTAAAATTATTAACGCTAAACTCCCCTTCAACCTTTCACCAGCTTGGAACCTTTCGCGGTTAAATTTCCCACATGTCAAAAAGTGCATCATGAGAGTATAAACTTAAACCTTTAAAACAACACGCGTTCTCTGCCCATTCAATTGCCAACTGAAGACGTTATTATTTAATGAAAGTCCTTCGTAATGACTATTGGCCTCATCATATTATTTTATTCAAGCTTTCAAAATACTTCTTTCCTCTTCAATGACAACCAAGGATCGGATGTGTACACTTCTACCTCCTTGCGCTTATTTTAAATTCCGTTTTTCTTCTTTTTCCCCCCTTAGTTTCTTAACTAACAATTCAACCTAAATACTAACCACCTCTTCTCAATATACCACTGCAGATTTATTCAAGGTGAGTACCGTTTTTTAAGCAATTGCTATTCTATTATTAGTCCACCAATACGGTATTATGAGATTTCTAAACTTTTATATTGTTAAAGAATCATTAAATAGATCTTCCAATAGTGCTACAGGCCTAGATGGTGTTCATTACGTTACTCTGAAACAATTACTTGAAGAGAAAACTTTTATACCCTGTTGACTTTTTATAATTGGATTTTCTCTGAAAATACCTGTCATTCTTCCTGATGCCAATTACTTTCATTATTGCCTTACCAAAACCAGGCAAAGCCCAGTCATTTGGAAAAATTATAGGCCAATATCTTATGAGCTGTGTGGGTAAAATTTTCGAAAGGAAGTTTCATATGAAGCTCAAATAGATCCTAGAATCACAGAATCTCTTGATAGATTCATCTGATCAATATGGCTTTTGGAAAAATAGATCAACCTAGATGTACTCATCAAAGCTGAATCTCATATCTTGTTTGGTTTTTAGGAGCATTATCAGCTAAGGCCATATTGCTCCAGAGATATGCGGTGGTCATTTCCTGACCTTTCCGTATCCTCTGTATTTGGTGGTCAAGGGCTCGAACCCCGGTCTAATCAAGAAGCATGTGCTATGCACTGCTGCTCCTGCCCGCCTGGCTACGGAGGCACCTAATCTCATGTCTGCAATGCCTTTGTTATGAAACAAAGGTGTTATGATGTTATGGATCTTTATCCTGTAGGACTAAGGGACCATTTGCCTGAAATAACTTAATTTCCTGTGACTGTGTTCTTTTCAGGTCTGATATCAAAACATACTGTTTATGTATGTTTTGAACAGAGAAGAAAAATGCATGGGATGCATACAAATTAACACGTGACACAGAAGCCTATGATAGCTACAAGTTGATCTGTAACCAAGTTACAAAGGAGGTTAGGCAGGCGAAGGCAGATTACGAGAAATCCTTGGCAAAAGATGCTAAGAAAAATAGCAAGGATTTCTTTACTTATATAAACTCTAAAAGGAAGGGGAAGAATCTGATTGGTCCACTTGACATTGATGGTTCGACTGTTGATGATCCTGCTCAGATAGCAAACAAACTGAATGAGTATTTTCATCTACATTCACAAGTGAGGAATTATTAAGGTTTGAAAATGGCAGAAGGTTATCAAATTGTAGCAGGATACTTAATGATTTTGTAATAACTGAGAGCAAAGTGGAAGAGAAACTGTTGAAGTTAAAAGTAAGAAAAGCACCTGGGGTGGATGGGATCTATCCAGTTATATTAATTAAAGGAGGTGGCAAAGCAACTAAGCAAACCCTTAGCCATAATTATGAGAGCATCCTTGGACTCAGGGGAGGTTCCCACGGACTGGAGATGTGCAAATGTATCCCCAATTCACAAAGGGGGATCGAAGGGTGACACGAGTAATTACAGACCAGTTAGTTTAACTTCTGTTCCGGGTAAAATAATGGAGTCACTGGTTAAAGATGCATTGCAGGATCATCTAGACAAGACTGCAGCAATAATTGAGACACAGCATGGGTTTGTTAAGGGAAAGTCTTGTCTGACAAATTTGATAGGATATTATGATGTGGTTACAAAGGAACTGGATGCAAAAAATAATTTTGATATCATATATTTCGATTTCAGGAAAGCTTTTGACACTGTTGCGCATGGAAGACTATTGTACAAATTGGAGCAGAATGGTATTAAGGGTAAGTTGCTACAATGGATAAAAGGATGGTTAAGTGGGAGAAGACAGAGGGTGGTAATCAATGGGTGCTGCTCTTCTTGGACTAACTAATGTTATTAGTGGAGTCCCACAGGGTTCGGTGTTGGGTCCACCGTTGTTTTGTATATTTATCAATGATATTGATGAAGGTATATCCGGCTTAGTGTTGAAGTTTGCAGATGATACAAAGGTTGGCAGGGTTGTTAATGACAGTAATGGCAGTGTGCTACTGCAACAGGATCTAGATAATTTGGGCAGATGGGCTAAGAAGTGGCAACTGAAGTTTAACCTTGACAAATGCAAAGTACTGCATATGGGTAGAAGTAACCCCAGAGAAACGTACCAACTGTGTGGTACTACACTTAAGGTGGTAGAAAATGAAAAAGACCTGGGAGTAATTGTGCAGGCAGGTATGAAGTTTTCTGAGCAATGCAGACAGGCTGCCAGGGCAGGTCATGGGGTTTTGTTAATGCTATATAGGAATTTTGCTAGCAGGGAAAAGGAGGTGATTATCCCTCTGAAATAGGCAATGGTCAGGCCACGCCTTGAGTACTGCGTACAGGTCCGGAGGCCTCATTTTAGGAAGGATGTAGATTTACTTGAGCGTGTACAGAGAAGGGCAACAAGATTGGTGAGGGGAATGAAGGGATCCTCTTATCAAGAGAGGCTTAAGTTCTGCAAATTGCAGTGGCTGGAGACTAGGCACCTGCGTGGTGATCTGATTGAGGTGTATAAGGCCTTGAATGGGTTCAGCACGCTGAATTCTGATGGGATCCTTCCACTTGTTCAGATTACGAACCTAAGGGGACATAAATTCAAATTAAGAAGAGACAGATGTAGAATAGATGTGTGGAAATTTGCCTTTAGCCAGCGGGTGGTTAATTGCTGGAACAAATTTCCATCTGTCGTTGTGGAAGTTGATAGGTTGAATAAATTTAAGGAGGAACTTGACAGGCATTTGGAGGGAATGGGGTGATTTTTTTTTTTTTTTTGGATGATGCTGCATAAGCTCATACATTTGCTTTCTTGCATCACATTCCACTACTACTACTACTACTTGATAAATCCATGACAGCCATAGCCACATCTTCAACATGAGAGGAGCCCACTCGTTTTCGACCTCTACCTGGTTGAACACCAAGATGTCCTGTCGTTTCAAATTTTGCAATCATTTTGCGGACAGCACAAACAGCCATAGGTCCATGCCTTATGCACTTCTGACACCGTAATTCTCTGATAGCCGCAGCTGCATTGTGCTGTTCTGATAGTACAGTTTCACTAATAGCACCTTCTTCTGCAACGTTGTTGGCATTGCTGCTGTAGTGCAGGCACACATCTACTGTATGATTTTGAAGAGACTGCTTTGCTTTTATACAGTACAGTAGAGCTGAGTAGTGGTGCTGTGGCAATAATTCATGATTATGCAAATAACTTACATTATTTGCATAATTGTAACTACAATAGTTATGTGCCATACAGTGACAAATTTAACTAATTTTTTTTTTCAAATAAGTGGCAAGTGCATTCTTTATTGTACCTGTCGTCCAAATTTCTCTTCAGCCTTAGAACTTGCTCCAGAGCCCTCTACATAGGGATACTTTAATTTTAACAACCTTGTAGTTTGAATAAATTCAGGGAAGAACTAGATAAACTGTTGGAGGGGATGGTCATGTGAAATGGGAAGTGTTGCCTTTTTTTTTTTTTTTTTCTGGTGTTGTATAAGCTTGCTTTCTTATATCATTTGCCAGTAATAATAATAACAATAAACAAGTAATATACCAGTATATAAGGAAAGTTTATGAGCTACACAGGTTAATTGTTCATCATTGCACTTAGAACCAGATGCTGATTTTGGGAAGGGGATTATTTTTGCTGGATGTCCATTGCTAGCATGTCAATTTGCATAACTATTGATATTGCTCTGTGCTATACTGCTGGTGCTGTTCAGTAATAGTTAATTCACATGAACATGAATGTACAAATGTTATTACTCTGAATAAAAATCATTGCTCTGAGTAATTTTTATTTTTACTTTTTTTTTTTAAATTTGTATATTTATGCATTTGTTGTTGTGTTTGATAAAAATGAACGATTAATTTTCATATGTCAAAAGGCAGCTTACAATTAGTTCTCAGGTTTAATGAATGACATAACTCTTTATTTTATTAATATATATATATATATATAAAAATTTATTTATTTTTTATTTCCTGAAGGTGAACTAACAAATGAAGAAGAAGTGTTGTCCTGGTTGGTGAATCAAATGTCATCAGATGAAATTGAAGAAATATCAGACAAATTGCTTGACCTTATGATTTTAAAACATGATCATCTGGCAGTGTTATTTTGTAAGTTCCCTAAAATGCAAGTTTTGTTATTCGTATCATAAGTGTGACTTATTTGCTAATTTAATTTACTAGCAAATTAAGATTGTATTTTCTTTAATATCTTTTTTTTATTTGATTTAATTTACTAGCAAATTAAGATTGTATTTTCTTTAATATCTTTTTTTTTTATTTGATAGGCACTAAATAAATAAATATCTATATAAGAGTATCTTTTCTACCCTTTTGTCAGTTTTGTCATCACTGCTTAGAGTAGTAAAGAGTTTAGTCTGATTTAATTATACAGCTCAAAAGGGTTCTGAAACATGGAATTTAGATCTGGATTATCTGTGCTACATTGTAATACACTTAGGAACCAATAAACTTATTCAAGTTAAATATAATATTCCTATTCCATTAAGTGCTTCAAGAGTTGGTATTAGTATTAGCCATATGGTGTAAGGAAGTTCTGAGCTTTTGCTGCAAAGCATAGGGCTTCAGTGCACCATGAAGTTAATAGTTGTCAGATATCTTTATTGTCATCTTGACAAATCAGACATCTTGAGCTCTGGCTCAAGATCAGTCCTGCTAAGTCTGAATTCATGATGTATTCATTGAAGCAAACTCCTTCTTCTCTCCAGCCTTCGGTCGGCAACACCCTCATCCCAATTGTGTCCAGCTATCGTGATCTGGGCGTTGTATTCGACTCCAAACTTTGATTCAACGCCCACACAGACATGCTCCTCACACGTGCTTCAAGACTCCGGTGGATAGCAAAACAGCATCTCCTTCATATCAGAGATAAAAAGACCACCGTGAGGTACATAAGAACGATTATCTTTCCACCTTTGCTCTATGCTGCTGAAATTTGGGCATCAGCGGCACCGTCAATAAAGAAACCACTCTTTGCCACAGAATTCTGGCTCCTAAAGTGGGCCAACAGGAAGCACAACCTTCCAGCTCTGATTCGTACCATGCAGCTTGCCAACTCTCTCGGGATTCCACGCCTTTCCACCTTAGTCGACGACCAACGCCTCCTAGCAACAGTCAAGATGATAACAGGCATAATTGCAACACCTTCATTCTGGGATACCTGTGGCTGGAGGATCCCCCTGCTGCCCTTAGGGCCAATCCTGAGCTCTACTCGCATTCAGCACAACTCCATCTCTCGGACAGGTTCCTCCCTCAGCAGATGTTCAAGCAAACCCAGGAACTTGACGCCGACCTGAACAAATTCGCTGTTGACCGGACTTACTGGAAAAAAATTATGACTAGTAGGACTAATCAGCAATGACTGATGTGTACCTTGCATCTGCCCTGTCTGATTGAGCTGGTGCTCTTATCTCGATGTTAAGCCAGCTCAATCAAACATAACTCTCGTAAGGAGTTCTCTCCTTTGTATTGTATCAAAATATGTTTTCATTTGTAAAATTACCTCTTTTTTTTTTTATAAATAATTGTTCGATTTTCCCGGAAGTTTCGGGAGGCTGTAAAAATGTAAACCCCTGGCTTTTTGGCCGTGAAGGGCATTAAAGATTATCTCTCTCTCTCTCTCTCTCTCTCTCTAAATCCCAGAGATGGACATGTGGCCAGAATGAATTAGTTAATTTCACAAGACAAATATAGAGATATCTAGTTATATAATTTAAATATCAGTATAATACTATTTCAGATTTTTGCATGAAATATAGGTTTCAATGATGGTGGTGTGTAGGTTTTTAGTTTAGAAGAGTTAGAATTACATCATGCTGGGGAGTCAGTCAGTCTGTTGGGATTGCAATACTTTTGTTAACAAAACTCTATTCATTTCTATCTAGTATCATAATCCAATTCATGAAATGCTGAAAAATTGTATTATTTCATTTAGAAACCTATTGTAAACATTTACTAGTAGTGAATGAGTAGCATTTGTCTTACTGCAATAAAAATTTTGTGCAAGAAAATTGCATTTTTTTTAAGGAATGGTAAGCAAGTTAAAAATTATTTATATTCATTTAGTAATTTCACTAACAGAAAGTTATTGCACTTCATTGCATTGCAGTTTTTGTCATGTTTATTATTACCATAGTACTTGCATGTATTAAAAATTAAATATTAATACTGTTGACATGTAATTTGTCCTCCTCCTATAATTTTATTCAAAATTGTATTTCCTTTAAAAATCTACTAAATTTACTGAAATTCTTAGCAAAGTTAAATTCTTGTAATAGTCTTTTTACAATAGTAAAAATTTTGTAATAGAATTTATTATAATATATACAATATACAATAATATACAATATTTTGTAATAGAATTTATGATATTTCATGTAAATATCAGTGTTGTGACCCTTGATTACATGAAAAATCAAGGGTCACATGATTTTTATTCCTGGAAAATTGGGATTTTCATCAAGCAAACAATAACTTGACTGAAGAACACACAGTTATAGACATAATATATTGATGCCTCATAGCTTAGTTCTTTGGCATTTAACACATACCTAACTTATATATATAAAAATATCTTTCAAAATCCTTCTTTTAGCTTATATCACTTTGTTTTTTTTAGATTGAATTTTGTGCACAATTTATTTCTTGTTTTGTCAGTGTGATAACTTTCACATTAATGACATGCAGTCATTAATGTGACATCAGTGTCACACTGACAAAAACAAGAAAGTTATCACACTGAGGAAGTAAGGTCCATGATGTTTGTAAATAATTTTTTGATGGATTTCAGTTTTAGTTTCACCCCCCCCCCCGGCATTATACTGGCTAAGAACACAGCAGAAAACAAATATTAGTATTTTCTGCTATATTTCTAAGTTCAGAAAAAAGTAAACACTGAAAAACTCACTATGACAAAGGAACAGGCAGTACTGTCTGCCCTTTCCAAGTGGGCTGAGAACAAAAAACTTTCAGTCTCTACTGAAAAGAGCAAAATCCTTCTACTGAAAGGAAAGTTGGATGTGAGGAGGCCTCCGACCATCCGTTATAAATGGCAATCACTCAAAAACCAACGCGCTGTCAAATATCTGGGTATTAAACTGGATGACCGAGGAACTTTCATTTCCCACCTATGTTCCATCAAATAGAAAATTAAAGCCTATATTAACATGCTGACACACTTCACCTGCAAAAACAGGGGCCTCAAAGGCTGGGTTTTACATCTTCTTTACACGGCTGTATTTATTCTCATTGTCACATATATGGTGGCACAGTGTGGTATAACAGGATGACAATAGTAAGAATGCAACGTGTGATCCTTCAGGTCCAGCGGCTTATGATGCTGCAAATACTCGTGCATGTCAGACCATGTCAACTGTTGCACTAAAAGTTCTTACTGGATGCCTACCCCTAGATCTCCATGTCATGTACTTCACCCTCTCTCATGCTATCAAGAAGAATAAAGAGGTTGAAATACTCACCATTAAAATGCGTACAGACACTAATATCAAACATGAGATGACCCATGTGTGGACTGAACTGGTTTCCCTATGGCAGACACAGTGGAATAACTTATCAACAGGTGAAATTACTAAACTCTTTATTCCGGATGTAACCTTCCTCAACAAACAACATCATTGCAACTGGTTCTATCCTAACGTATACACATCCTTTCTTTTGACTGGCCATGTATCATTTAAAAGTGTCTTCTCGACTTTGGTCTGGCTGACGATGCTTTTTGCATCTGTGGGGAGTCAGAGGACTGGAACCACATGATGCACTCCTGTCCAATCTATCTTGACCACTGCAACCATCTTCTTCTGGACTTCAATGCACTGACAATCCATCCAGAGGCTAGGGTATTGGAATCAGAAGAAGCCTACAAAGCATTCTTGACCTATGCCACCGTGGTCTTCAACAGATGCCGCTATCACTCACAACCACCACCAACTGGCACACCTATTACAGCAGCTCATTCTGTCGACTAGCTTCCCCACTGCCAGTCACACCAGAAATTAAATAACTTGTCAGCTATAAGGATATACCAAACCCAGTAATGATTCTCTACTTCACAAGATACACCATTGCAATCACATCACCAAGTCTCTATTATGTGGCCACTCGAGAGCTGCCTCTAATTTTTTCCCCTGTCCATCCAGAGTAACTTCATCTTCTCCTGCAAATGCTCCAACATGTTCTCTGTTGCTCCTAGAAGACTTCACCAGGTGAACTTTTCTTGACAAAGCTTCCACCAGAGATTCTTGCCGACGCCGACACTTCTCTCTGGAGGGGATAAACCAATGGGATTCTTGCCTTCAGATCTTCTCCTTGAAGCTCCTTTGCTGACCCCGCCTCTCCATCAGTGTGGGATTAGATGCTTTTGGGCTCTTTTGTTGGCCTGGGACACTCCCCAGGTGGGATTTTAACCACCCTCGATGAATCCTCATCAAAGGGGTTCTGCTGGTGCTGGTCAACTGACAGGCATGGGATCATCTGGCCATTTGGCCCTCTGCTGGGGGTAGCCTTCCGCTCTGCCTACCCTTGCTTTCTTCCCCTTTTCTTACCTTTCCTATCCAACTCGCTCTGTTCCTCTAACCTGGCCTCTCTCCTCCCTTGCTTTGCAAGTGGGGAGAGAGCCGTCATGCATTCCTTCTTGGCCTGGTTCCTCGTGCCAGTGGACGGATGCCGAAAGGCTCCTTCCATGGTGATCGAGCCTCCCAGTAACTAAGAGGCCAGTCAAACAACACACTACTCACACTGACTGGCTTTGCAAGGTTGTGCATACATCACAGTGTACTCAACGCAGATTTGTGGGGAACCACAGGAACTGCTTGACAAAAACACTATGACAAAGGCACATTATACACTCTTCTTTATTGCTTTAACCAGACTGCCAAATCCATATATAATGATAAGTTTAGGTTTAAAAATATATTTAATATATTTCCATTATTTAAATTAATTATATTTAATATACCAGGGGTTCCCAACATGTAGCCTGTGAGCTACTGTAGTTTAAAAAAAAAAAAAAAAAAAAATTAACAAAATGAATGGAATAAATTGAAATGAATAGTTTAGATGAAGTTGCTCTACTAAATAAACTTATTTAATAAGCAAAAAAAAAAAAAAAAAAACTTTAGTATAATATGATAGATAGATTCTCATTTATACAGGGGCAGATTAACTGGAATCTGTAAGATCCATGTAGGTCTAAATTAGATAACAAAAAGAAATACATGGAATCTGTTACAGGTGTTGTCAGATTAGATTTTGTAATATTCCTTTTCTACTGTTTGGGTAATTTTAACATTCTTTCATAGTTTTTTTTTTTTTTTTTTTAATTTGCGTCTGTACATGACCATTCAAAAAATGGAAAAGGATTATTCTTTCTACTGAACAAAAAACTTCAGCCCATTATGAATCTCCAAATGTGGAACAAGGGGATGCTGCTGTCACTTATCGGATTGTGCTTTGAAATTTAAATAGTACTATTCACAGTAAGGTAAACTAAGAGAAAAAGAAATCTTGTTTTCCCTTTTTAAAAAAAATCATTTGCATTAAATTTTTATATCAGGTATTTTCACACTATTATATATTTTTTGAAATATGAATGATGTGTATGCAAATAATTTTTTTTTTTTTGTCACATTTAAAGAATTTTTCTTTCATTCTGTTATGGCTTATCCAAGTTTTGATTATCCAGGCAAATTTAATTCCCAACCTCACTGGATAATTAGGAGTCTATTGTACATGTGGTATTTTTTGACATATTGCTTGCTTACTAGTGCATTGTGTTGCAGTGAATTTGTCATATGCAGATTTCCAAGTTGGTAAAAAGCTGCAAAAAATCTATTTATATTGAGAGTGCTTATTTTTGCAGCTGTCATGATCCTTATGCAGTATGGGCAATAACATACGCTTTTGTTATCGTGCCTATTCTTTCTAGATCTAGTTTTAGAAGTGAGTTCCTTTTCCTTTACATGTTTTAAAATATATTTCTTATGTCTTGCAAACTAATCTCAGCATCATTATTTATTTTAAGCTTGAATTTTCATTATTTCTGAAATGTAGATGATAGTTCATCTGAAGACAGTGATGAAGTTCTGCATGAATTGGAAAAAATTGATGATGAAGCTGATCAGAATGGTATAATATTTGTAAAAACTGATGATCTTACAGCTGCTGAAAAATATGGAATTGAAATTCTCCCAGCCTTAGTATTTTTTTATAAACGACTTCCCAATGTTTATGATGGTAAGTATTATTTATATGATTATTCTACTAAAGTGTTTGTTAACCCTTTCTTATTGAGTTCCTAGTAGTGAATTTCTATAGCAGTGTCTTTCTGTAGAAGTTTCTTGGTTTACGCATCAAATGATTATTTTCTCAAACTTACTGATCAGAATTCCCAAGAATTTATCTTTTGTATGTCCAAATTGGACAACTGCACTAATAGGTATGAGTTATATTCAAAATTATTTTCTTGCTACCACGACCTGTTATAAACGGTGTCTACAACTTCTTTGGAAAGAGAGATAAGATACCGCAACACATATTCGAAAAATTTATGCATCAATGAACATATCATAGAAATGACCTTGAAACATAGGTACATGATATTTTCATTAAAAGCCACCAGGGACTATCTTGCTCATTTTTAGGATTTAGGCTATTTGATGTCTGGAACTTTTTTTGTCATATTTAGGTTGAAATTTTTGAATTTGATGTTAAAATTGGACTAATATTACTGCTGAGATTTTAGTTTCAAAATGAAATTGTAAAATCTGTTGTGGGTTTATTCAATGTAGTAATACGTAGCTTACTTGAAATTTTGCCCAATCAACTAGTTTTTCTTAGGGACACAGTATTTATTTCCTGTCATCAGTTTAGTGTGCAAAAATTATCGTTGTACTCCTGAAATGAATGTAAGCCAATTTTATTCACATAAAATTGGCTTACATTCAAACAGAATGGTTATAAGCATGAGACAAAAATTACCCTTGTACAGTTAATCCCATGCCTTCTAATTGCATGTACCTGAGCAAACATCACATATACCATTGTTTTTTTTTTTTTTTTTTTTCCCTCTAATAAAATCAGTTTTTGCATTTTGCACATAATTGGACTAAACCAAGAAAAAGGAAAAATTTTGCCATTGAAAAGAAATGCAGTTTATTAGGCAAAATTTAAATTTATAAATACTAAAATCTGAATCGTAATACGAAGTCATCAGTTTAATTCAAATCGATGAATTTAGCATAAAATTCAAAAATTTTAGCCCAAATATACTCTGTAAAAGGTAAGAAAATAAATGGGCCTAAATCTGAAAATAAAGGAGACAAATCCTATGCCTTCTAATTGAAATATCCTTTGTGTACATACTCCACAAATCCCACACTTGATAATTTATTTTTCCTTATTTTGTGTTACACTTGTTGGGAGATAACAGCAAGAAGGAAGGGAGAACACATAAGATAGGCTTTTTAGGGGATGTTCCCTTTGAAAAAGATATGAGTAATAATAAAAACAGATCTGAAATTGTACCGGTGTTATTCAAGATAAATCATAAATAAATCAGATATATTTCTACATTTCATTACAGAGACCTTTGAAAACCAACCACATGTGTCACATGGCTTACAATAGTACTTATAATTACATTGTGAACACTTTTACAATAAGAAGTATGTCACACAGACATAAGCAGTGCAGAACTGGAATTTGGGGTGTACAATGTGTACAGAAAGGATAGATAGGACAGAAAGGAAGGAGGGATTATGCTGTTAGTTAAGAAACACACAAAATCTAAGTAAGTGCATCCAATTGATGTTGGTGTACAATGCAGTGTTGAGTCTGTTTGGCGTGTCATAAGCACTGGGAAAGGAAAAAATGAGAGTAGGTGTGCGTTATGGCCCAAATGAATCTGATGAGTATAATGAGCAGTTGTGCAGAGAAATACAGTGGGCCAGTAAATCAGAGTGTCTTATAATGTGGGATTTTAATTTCCCAGAGATTGACTGGAATTTGGGGGTTAGTCACCCACACACTAGCAAGGCTTTTGTGGATTTATTGGATGATTGTTTTCTGCAGCACCATGTTCGGGAGGCAACTAGAGGGAGTAATACTCTTGATTTGATTATCAGCAGTGATTCTTCATGCATCAAGAATCTGCAGATAAATGAACCACTAGGTGGCAGTGATCACAGTGTGCTGAAGTGGGATTTACTCAAAGAGGTAACTATCATCAAAGGGTAAAGGGAAGGGATTTTGCTTTCGTAAAGGTGAATACGGTGGTCTGAGACAGTATTTGAATTCTATATGGTGGGATCAACTGAGGATGTTACCAACAGCAAATTCAAAATAGGAAGCATTCAAAGAATTAACCTTGGAAGCTACTAGGCTTTTCATACCAACAAAGAAATATTGTTCAAGATTTAGGCCTAAATGGATGTCAGATGAACTAATTAGACATGTGACATAGAAGAAAAATACATGGGATACATATAAATTAACATGTGACACAGAAGCCTATGATAGATACAAGCTGGTCTGTAACCAACTTACAAAGGAGGTTAGGCAGGCGAAGGCAGATTACGAGAAATCTTTGGTAAAGGATGCAAAGAAAAACAGTAAAGAGTTCTTTACTTATGTAACAAACTCTTTGCTGGAACGAAGGGGATGAATCAGATTGGTCCACTGGATATCGATGGTTCAACTGTTGATGATCCTGCTCAGTAGCTAACAAACTAAATGAATATTTTGCATCTACATTCACACATGAGGAGTTATTCAGAGAGGGGAATGCCAAAGGTGTATTCAACTTTGGCAGTAAGCTAGATACTCTTGTAATAACTGAGAGTAAAGTGGAAGGGAAATTGTTAAAGATAAACATAAGAAAGGCACCTGGGGTGGATGGAATCTATCCAGTTATATTAAAGGAGGCGGCAAAGGAAGTAAGTAAACCCTTAGCCATAATTATGAGAGCCTTCCTGGACTCAGGGGAGGTACCCATGGACTGGAGATGTGCAAATGTGACCCCAATCCACAAAGGAGGATCAAAGGGAGATGCAGGTAATTACAGACCTGTTAGATTAACTTCTGTTCCAGTGAAAATATGGAGTAACTAGTTAAAAAGTGGTACAGAACCATCTAGACAGGAGTGCAATTATACTTCAGTCACAGCATGGATTTGTTAACGGGAGATCTTGTCTGACCAGTTTTATTGGGTACCATGATGCAGTGACAAAGGAACTCGATTCAAAAATGAATTTTGATATCATATACTTGGATTTCAGGAATTATTTGATACTGTTGTATATAAAAGGCTGCTGTACAAAGTGGAGCAGTGTGGCATTAAGGGAAAGTTACTGCTATGAATAAAGGATTGGCTGAGCGGAAGAAGACAGAGTGATTATTAATGGACATTGCTCTTCATGGACTAATGTTCTTAGTGGAGTCCCACAGGGTTCAGTACTAGCCCATTGTTATTTTCTGTATTTATTAATGATATTTATGAGGGCATATCAGGCTTAATATCTAAGTTTGCAGATAATACCAAGGTTGGCATGGCAGTTAATGACAGTAATGAAGGTATGCTGCTGCAACAAGATCTGGAAAAATTAGGCAGATGGACTGAGAAATGGCAATTGAAGTTTAACATTAACAAATGCAATGTACTGTATATGGGTGGCAGTAATCTCAGAGTAATGTATCAACTGTGTGGTATTACATTCAGAGTAGTGGAAAATGAAAAGGACCTGGGGTAATTGTGCGGTGTGATATGAAGTTCTGTGATCAGTGCAGATAGACAGACAGACAGACTGTCAGCACAGCTCATAAGGTTTTGTCAATGATATACAGGAATTTTGCTAGCAGGGATAAGGAAGTGATTATCCCATTGTATAAGGCAGTGGTTAGGCAATGTCTTGAGTACTGCCTACAAGTTTGGAGGCCTCATTTTAGGAAAGATGTAGAACTACTGGAATGAGTACAGAGAAGGGCAACAAGATTGGTGAGGGAAACAATGAAGTGCTCTTACCAAGAAAAGTTTCAGTTCTGTAAATTTCAGCATCTGGATACTATGCACCTGTGAGGTTATCTGATTTAAGTGTTTAAGGGTTTAAATGGCTTGAGCAAACTCAGTGCTGATAGGATTCTTCCTGTTGCTCAGACTATGCACATGAGGAACATAAAATCAAGTTAAGGATGGATGGTTGCAGAATAGATGTATTAAAGTTTGCCTTCAGCCAACAGGTGGTTGATTGTTGGAACAAGCTTCCATTCATTGTTGTGGATGTGGATAGTTTGAATAAATTCAAGGAAGAACTGGACAAACTATTGGAGGGGATGGATAGGTGAAACAGATTTTTTTATTTTTTTTTTATTTATTTATGTTTTTTTTGGCTGATGCTATGTGAGCTTGCTTTCTTGCATCATTTGCCACTATTTATACTAATTGTTTCCATACATTCTGCCACATAATATTCCATAAAATAGTTGAGCTTTCAGCAAATGTTGTAGAAGCATGCGATGCTAGAAAGTATGCTTATGTAGCATCAGCCAGAAAAAAAAAAAAAAAAAAACTATTTCACACATCCATTCCCTCTAAAAGTTTGTCCAATTCCTCCTCGAATTTATGTAAAACTGCCAGCACTGTCCTCAAAAAACTGCAAATCTGTATGTATGAGGATTAATCAATTTTGTTATCCATGTGTGATTTCCACCCCCCACCACTTTGTTTGATAACTTATTGTAGAGTTATTAAATTGTAATGAAAGAAAACACAGTAGGAGTTTGTAAAAATTCAACTCCTGTTATTCTGTTTAGGTTTTATTAATAAAATGTACATCAGGAGGAAGTATGTACAAAAGTCATAAAAATAAAGCAAAAATTAATCTACCAAAAAAAAATCCTGAAGTCATGACATTTCAGTACAAGTGACCCCCATTTAACGCTGATAATTCTTTCTGGAAAAACAGAGCGCTAAATGAATCCGCGCTAAGTGAGCGCCGCATTCCCATAAGGTAACATATGTATTTGTGAGTTGCGATCGGTGCCATAAGATATTTCCTAATCAATAATAAACGGTAGTGAAAAGATGCACAAATGTCGGTTAAAATATTTTTTATCCAAATATTTGTACAGTAACCCCTATTCGCAGGGGTTATGTTCCTGAGAAATGCCGCAAATACCGAAAACGCGAATACTGAGTTATGGCTCCCATAGTAATAAAGGGGTTCCGTTCCAAAGTATGAAATATATAAGAAAAACTAGTCTAAAATTTTGTCTATGTATGTATTATATGTACCTTCATAATATGACTATGTACGTAGACAGTACATAGTGAAATGCAAGCATATGGCATTGAAATGAAAATAAGAAACAATTTAATATTAAATGTAATATTTATTAGAAATTTCAAACCAGCACCTTTGCTAGCTAAAAAACTTATCCCGCCAGTTCTATCACCAGTTTTGCTAAAGTGTTGATCAGTGGCAGATTACCCATTAAGGCAATGAGGCATGTGCCTAGGGGCCCCAAGCCAAGACTATGGCGTTCTAAAATAGATTAACGTTTTCAGTAAACATCATAAAAACTTGATTAATTTAAGTGAAAATTTAAGCAAAAAATTCAAAAGTACAAAATTTCATTTATTTGCCACCTAACTTTTATTCTTTTTTTTTTATTATTATTTTTTGGGGGGAAGCCCTCAAATATAATTTGCCTAGGGGCCCCAACTATCCTTAATCCACCACTGGTGTTGATAAAGGAGTTTGCTTTTTCACGAATGATGAGTGAACTTAACGAAATTTTATTTTGAGTTCGGTCTTCTATCCACAGATTTAAAGCCTTTTCCATTTTTTCTAATTTAACATCACGAGTTACAGAGCAAATTTTTGAAGCAATTAGCGCGTTTTCATGGACACTACAGCGGATTTTTTCTTCCAATTTCTTGATTGATTGTACCATTGACTCATTGATTTTATAATGTTTTGCCACTGAGGAGACACTTTCACAATTAGAAATTTTGTCTAATAACTCAATTTTATTCGCTAATGTCATCACCTTCTTTGATCTTTTTACATTTCCCTTATTATTTGTACGGGTTAGAAAGAACTTGTCCAAAATAAAGTCATCACTTTCTTCCGTTAACACACTTGAAAAAAGTCTGTTTCCATGACAAGCGCATAACACATACTGAACAAGGATTAGCGAGAAACATCCATGATAGCAATTTTGTCACCCTTCTCCCCCCACCCACTGAATGCTGTTTTGACTGGGAAAGATAATTTTAGCCACGCCCATGTTTTTGTATGGCGGAAAATGTTCACGGCGCTTTAAAATTCACATTTTTTTAGGTTTCATTTTATATTAAATCAGTGACCACGAATAGCAGGGGTTTACTGTATATATAAAATATTCTACATTACATATGAATATAATTATGTGGTAACTACTTTATGTATCAAAATTAAACTTAAAATTTCAATTAAAATCATGAATTTAATTGATTTAATCACGAAAATTGTGTCGATTTTGGATTGTACTTCAGCCCTGTTCCTGGTAAACTAAAAGGGGTTTTAATTTAAAGTCCCCTGCAGCATTACCACCCAACAAAGTCAACCGATCCTTCGCCGCTTCGAAACCTGGCATGTTTTTTCTTTCAATATGAAACTTCTTTTAGGCATTTGTTTCCAAAAAAAAGTCCTGCTTCATTTATGTTACAAACTTGTTGAGAAGAATAACACATAATATCCCTCTTCAATAATTTTAACAAGTTCTTTTTTGAAAGTTTCAGCTCCTTGATCTGCACTTGCGGCTTCTCCCTGGATTTTAAATCTATTCATCCAGACCTTACTAGTTTTAAATGGTTCCACATTTTTTTTTTTAGTTGAGCTTTCTTCAGATCATCATATAGGCTAATCTCCTTTTATATATACAAATATATATATAGAAAATTATTTTTAATGTTATGTGTAAATCTTTAATTTAACTTATGCTAATAATGAAAATACCGTGTACCCTGGGAGCGATGTATGTTGAATAAAGGGGGAAGAACGGAAAAGAAAAGTGTAACGTTATAAACAAAGTGCGAATTTTGAAAAAATGCAAAATTTGAAAAGAACGACCAAGGTAGAAATAGCAGATTTTTGAAAAGAACGACCAAAGTAGAAATAGCATTGCAGTATCTTTCATAATTTCTGTGTCTTCTTCAGAGGTCATCCACCTAAATTATGAAAAAGAACAGCAATACTCTTACTTCTGTTTCTGACATGTTCTGTATGTCAAAAAACACGTGTACGCGGACACATGGTAAAAAATAATTTAGAATATAAATTTTGAATAAATAAAATACAAGTTAAGCAAAAATATTATGCCAAAGTATAACATACAGAACATGGATGACCTTACAGAAGTAAGTAGCCCGCCAAAAAGAGAAGACAAAGGAAGCGAGTGTCCGAATGACAAGAATGACAATAACTTACCGCTACTTGACCGGTCGACAAAAAAGAAAGAGCCGGAGGCTAACCCATGTATATATGCGAAGAAACGCTAGCGGCACCTAGCGTTAGATGAATTTTGGTGTATGTATATTTTGTAATTTACGTAAGCGGTGGAGCTACGCTAGGTTAAAGTTAAGTACATGATACTCAAACACCCGGGATAGCAAAGAAATATAATAGCTTACAAAGTAGCAGTAGAGTAGCTAAACTTTGTTAAGGCGAAAAATTATGATTGGGTATAGTAAGAAAAATAGTACTCTGATATTGCTTTCGTTACACTAATCGCTCACAGAGCATAAAATGTAGAATTTAGTAAAGCAAAAAGATGATTAAATTAGGGATATGAAGTTGGGCTAGGGTAGTTCGGGGTTGCAAACCTGTTCCTATAGTTAGGACCCTGAACGAATGTCCGAGAGTAGGTGCATCATGTACTTAAGTCAGTTGTGTTAAAGTGTAAGATATATATAAGTTACAATTAACAATTAAATAGATAAATAAATCAAGATATAATTAAAATTAATTACAAGGTAATTACAAGGTAATACACTATGTTAGACCAATCGGTGGGTACAAGTTTTCCAGACCGTAAGACACCAAAGAGGCCTAGTGTATTGTTTTTACACTATTTACAAACTTGATGCGTATGGGAGTAATTATTAGTTATAAACTAATAATGCTGTTTATATTGATATCTATTAAGTTTTTGTGCCTTAATATGTTAAGGGCTTTATTGATATGATGACGCAGGTATTTAATAGGAAAAAGATTTCTGGTCAGTTTACTGTACAATATTCTGATGTTATCAATAACTGTTGTTTTGTCGCTGCATATCGTTGCTATTCTGATGCATTGTGCTAAGATAACATTAGCATGTACCTGTTTGGAAATATTGGAATTCCATTGTGTATAGTTTACTATGCTAAAGTTGAAAGCTTCACGTTTGTTGTACAAATTGATGGAGGCTATACCGTTTTTTATATTGATGTCTAGATCCAAAAATTGGGCTGCTGTGTCAAATATATATATATATATATATAATATTTAACTTAACTGAATTCTGTGTTGGATATTATCTTCAATAAAATTAGTTGAAGTTTCTCCATTTCAATCATAATAGCCGGTCTAGCCCTAGTTGCTTAAAGTGGAACAACTGTCTTTCCAGCTGTCAGTGGAACTGCTAAAATTAATTCTTTATTTTTTATAATTGTTCTTACAGTTAAACTTGCCAGTCCTAAATTATGGTACACATTCGTTTGTTGTTGATTGGAATTGATTTGCTTCAAAACAACTAATTTAATTTTCAAATTCAGTCTTTTTCTTACATTTGTAGTCTTCATACTGTGTCCAGACGTTGCTTTTTCATTCTTATCTGTCATTATTAACTCTTCAAAAATGTAACTGCATTGGTTGCATCAATTATGATACAATGTTCGAGTAAACTGTCCGAAACTGTCCGTTATGTGTGATGTCTAATACTGTACTGAGTGATGACTTCGGATAAATCCATATAACGCAAATATTACAAGCGAGATACTTGATCATTGTTTAAAATTTTGATCTCGGAACTACGTAACAAGTCACTGTATTGCAATTAAATTAGCGTGCGAGAAAATTTCACTGAGCGTGGGAAAATTTCTCAAGTCGGCGTTGGAAACGTTTTAATACTGTTTTGCTATCAACTTTTTCAAGCTATCGACTCCATCAGATGAAACGTTTTCATTAAATATGCCAAAAATGCAATCTGTAGGCTGGTAAAAGAGCATTATAGTGAGTTGTTGTTATTTGGTTTTTAGGAGCATTAGCAGCTAAGGCCATATTGCTCCGGGAATATGCGGAGGTCATTCCCTGACCTTTCCACATCCTCCGTATTTGGTTGTGACGGGCTCGAACCCTGGTCTAATCAAGAAGCATGTACTACGCACTGCTGCTCCTTCCCACCTGGCTATGGAGGCACAATAGTGATTTGTGACAGTGTTATAATCAGATAGGGGTTTATAATATAAGAACAGCATTATAGCAAATCAGCGTAAAGTGAACCACGTTATAACAAGGGCCTGCTGTACTTTAATAGGAGCTGTGTACTGTGCTGTGCTGTGCTGTACAGGCGCCTCCGTAGCCAGGTGGGAAGGAGCAGCAGTGTGTAGCACATGCTTCTTGATTAGACCGGGGTTCGAGCCCGTCACCACCAAATACGGAGGATGCAGAAAGGTCAGGAAATGACCGCCGCATATTCCCGGAGCAATATGGCCTTAGTTGCTAATGCTCCTAAAAAAAAAAAAAAAACCAAACAAGCTGTGCTGTGCTGTACTGTGCCGGTAAATCTAAAAATAATTGGTGTAAATGGCCACTTAGAGCCTCAGACTTCAGTGCAGCTGCAAAATTATCCATCCACTCCAACAGTAGTTCTTCCTTGAATTTATTCAAGCTATCCACTTCCACAACATCAGATGGAAGTTTGTTCCAGCAGTCAACCACCCACTCGCTGTGGTGTTATCTTAAAGTAATTGGATTACTCACTGGTCTACAGATGGGTTTCACAAAATGCTGTTGTTTTGTATGTTTGTGGGACAGTGATGCAACAGAAAAACATTATATTGCAGCAGTGGAAAAAGAGGGAGGAATTTTTACCGTGGAGAAGTAATATAAAATGTTCCACTGATTGAACTCAAAAATAGTTCTTAATTTTTTCATATAAAGCCTGAATAATTGAAGAATTTTGTTCTGGTCTGTGGATAAAGAATGAAATGCATTCTACCTAAGGGAAGTGTTACCCAGTTTAATAGATGCAAACTGAAAGAAGGAATTTTTCATTGGGTCTCAAATAAATGCATCTTTATTTCGATTACATCCTCAAAGATAATTTATTTGAAACAAAGCTACACAGAAGCTCATGGATTTCTTGAAGATGGAAAGAAGATAATTATCTATTTCTGGTATCAACTGTACTGCAATTTTATAAAGATTTTGGTTGCCAAAGTTCCTTCCAAAGGTCTTTGAAAATTAATTTTCATCATTCCCATCTCAGTTTTTTCCCTCAAAATTTGGGAGGTGTAAGTGATGAGCAAGGGTAACTCTTTCATTAAGATATATCTATGTTGGAAAAGTGATCCCAAGGTTGCTAGGATATTGGGATGATGGACGAGCCCTGCTGGTTTCTTAAGAGGGAAAGCAGAATGGACTATAAGAAAAACCGAGTGGAAAACATAATGTATCATTACATTTCTAAAGAAATAGAATGTATGTTTTTCATTATATGCTTGATTAAAGTGTTTTAAAATAAATGAGACTCAGTTTTAAGATAGATATTTATTATTCTATGATATTTGAAAACTGAAAGGTGTGGGGATTTACAGAGCCTGCTGAGGTTCTTTTTTTCTGTACCATTCTCAGATACACAGGTTGTGTTAAAGTTACTAAGAGAAAAACAGATGCATTGGTGCAGGCATTCTTTCTTTCCATTGTCTTTTTTTTTGACATAACTTCCAGACATAATTTCCATCATGTCTTTCTTTCCATTATGTCTGAGTAGTGCCACTTGGACATAAAGGGATGCAGAATTTGAATATGGTGAGTGTAATATGTAAAGCAGGGACAGATAGGAGAGGCGAGGGAAGGGAGGAGAGAAGAATTATGCTCTTGGTTAAAATGCATGTAGATTCTAAGTCAGTACACCAATTGCCATGGACAACCAATCTAATGTTGAGTCATTATGGTATGGCATAAGCATTGGGAAAACAAAAGGGAAAGTGGGAATGTGTTATCATCCAAATGACTGTGGTGAGTATAATAAACAACTGTACAAGACAGAGTGGGCCAGTAAATCACAATTTCTTATCATGGGCATATTAAGGGAATTTTAACTTTCCAGATGTTGATTGGAACTTCTGGATTATTCACTAACTCATTAGCAGAACATTTCTGGATTTATGGGTTGACTGTTTTCTATAATACCACATTAAAGAGACTACATGAGAAAGCAATGCTTTTGATCTAATTATCAAGAGTAAATTATGTGGAGAAGTCTGTGGTCAGGGGTGGATTTGCTAACAAAAACTGAATTTTTTTTTTTTAGTTTAGTACACATTATTTTTATACTTTTAAAATGCTGAAATAAGATTCATGTGGGGATGGGTTAACTAATTAGGTAACATTAGGTAACAACTGTCTTTATACTTGTGATAAATTTTCATTTTTGCAACTATATATTAGGCAAGCAGCATAAAAATGCTATTAAGCAAGCAGCAATTTCAGAAGAAATCAAGGAGAAACTTTTTTGAGATTTTGACTAAGAGTATGCTAAAGATTGCAAGGCATTGAATTTATTTCTGTGTCCTTGCAGAAAATAAAGGGTGACCTGGAACAACAGTTGAGTAATGTGTTCTTTACAGAATTCCTTTCATTCACATTAATCTGTTTATGTGGGGCAAGTTCTTTGCTATGACAGAATTATTAAAAACAAAATTAGAAATCTTATGTCACCAGAAAATAATTTAATTGCAGTCCTAAACAGTTTAAAAAATATAATTGAACTTTTGATTTTGTTTAAAAAAAAAAACTAAAATTTTGTTTTAAATTAATTGTAACATTTCTTGTAATTTTATTGATCACTGTTTATTGATGTATTTATGTAATATATGTATATGTAACATATATGTATGAATAAGAAATAGAGCTTATTTTTATGCTATTCTAATTTTTGTTTAGACTGTTTTGCATAGTTATAAGTATATGATGGCAAATGTATTGCTTGTGAGTAATTTTTTCCCAACTAATCAATTAGAATTAATTTGTTTAAGATTTAAATAAACCTTGGCACAATGGTAGAAAAAAAAAAAAAAAGTCTAAAAATTATAGGTACTGTGGTACTTATAATATTTCTTTTTAAAAAAGAAATCCTTTGCCAAAAAGATAAAGAAACATTGATGTATACATATACTATTCCTTTTAAGTAGTCTGAAAGATAAAAATCTGGGAATCTTGGAAAATGATATGCCCCCTTTGTGGTAAATAATTTGCTACTAGTTAGAGACTAAACACTAACATACGAGGGGTTTCCGAAAAGTAAGGTAACAAATTTTTTTTCTTAATAATTGTGAAAGGGAATAGGATGAAATGCAGTGGACAGATAGATCCGTTAATAACATTCAAAAAGACTGCCAGTGCAGTGTTGTGGTACTGCCGCCTCACAGCAGATTCCAGTTGCAGAATGGCAGCTATTGTGCAAGTGTGCTCTAAAACAGGTGTTTGTGAAGTTGTTTGCTTTTTGCAAGCAAATGGGTCGTCACCAAGTGACATTCACTATGAACTGGTTGCTGTGTATGGCGAAAAGGAGATGACTAAGAAGCAGGTGTGTTTTTGGTGCAATGAATTTAAAGCGGGCCACGTTGACATTGAAGATTGACATCAGGCGGGCAGGCCTTCATCGAGCAAGACAGAAGACAACATTTTGCACATTAAGGGCATCGTTTTTGAAAACAGGCAAGTGAAATTGCACAAATAGTGAACGTGGTGTTATTCTTGTTGTTGTCATTTGGTTTTTAGGAGCATTAGCAACTAAGGCCATATTCCTTCGGGGATATATGGTGGTCAATCCCTGGCCTTTCTGCATCCTTCATATTTGGTAGTCACGGGTGCAAATCCCATCCTAATCAAGAAGCATGTGCTATGCACTACTGCTCCTGCCCACCTGGCTACAGAGGTGCCTAGTGAATGTGAGTAAGTCAACTGTTCATGATGTCCTTGGCTTTCGAAAGGTGTGCTGCCACTGGGCACCCTGACAATTGTCAGAGCAAAATGCATGGGGATGTGTCTGGAGAACCTGTTGCGATACAGCGACTAGGATTTTCTCGCTCGCATAGTCACAGCAGAAGAAACATGGGTTCATCACTTTACCCTGGAGAGCAAACAAGACTCCATGTCCTGGAAACATCCACAATCTCCTGTGCGCAAAAAATTCAAAACCGTTCCCAGTGTCCGAAAAGTCATGGCCACAGCGTTCTGGGATTTCCAAGACATTCTGTTGGTGGATTTCTTGATGAAGGGAGGAACAATCAATGCACAGCTTTACTGTGCAACGTTGGAAAAACTGAAAGCCAACATTTAACACAAATGACTAGGACTCCTGACAAGTGGCGTGATTTTGTTGCATGACAACGCAACTCCACACATTGCCCACACCACTCGTGAGTGATTGTGCTGTAATCGTTGGGAAATTCTGTCACATCTCCCTTACAGCCCAGACTTAGCACCTTCAGACTTCCATTTATTCGGCCCTCTGAAAAAACACCTTTCAGGAAAGTTTCACCACGGATGAGGAAGTTCATCAGCTGGTGCAATGTTGGTTATTGCGTGTGAGTAACCGGTACTGGTATTTATCAATACCACTACTGACTATAAGCTGGTCTGTACAGTCAGTACTGAGTATAAGCTGATGCTCTATAAACTTGCTTTCTTGCATCATGTGCCTTTGCTAATCCTAATACTTCTTCAGTACTGGTATTGATAAACTGATCCATCGTTGGGACAAGTGCATCAGTAAAACAGGAGACTTCGTGGAGAAGTAGTGTATGTTCACTTATTTCTTGGTGTGTAATTTCAACTTCATATTATTAAACATCATCGAAAGAAAAATTGTGTTGCTTTACTTTTCGGAAACCCCTCATATAACAGCAATGACTGTTGGATACTTGAAGATGATCAGTGCTACTACTGTAGCAGTTAGAATCAGATTCTATCAAGTTGTTGGTGAACACTCCCAATCAACCTGGAGTGAGAACAGGCTCTGTTTTCACCACAAACATTTCCTTTATTATGCTGGAGTGAACTTCAAGTGGAACTGGTGTGCCACTTCCATTTGAAGTTCACTTTGTCTTTATACATTGTACAATGTTCTCTCCAGAAAATTTTACGTGCTAGGTGGCATTATGAAGTAGCTGGGCAGGGAAGTGTAATACTTCGCAATATTATAAAATTTTCTGTTATTTATAAATGTGACTTAAGCAATCAAGCAGAAATTAATTGCATAATTTAATGTTATATTCCCCTGTTGCATTGATCTTGATAGCGTAGTATGTTTGAATTAATATTGATCGAGATCAGTGAGCATTGTATATATATAAATGCCTTATAAAGGCATTTATAATATGTAAAATCATGTCCGATTGTCATCAAATGTCAGTGTATGAGCAATGTAAGAGATCTGGTAATCCCAAGATGATAATTAACTTTTCCAAATCAAACTAGACAGTCTCTGGCAGTCCAGTATCTATTCAAGCAGAAAAGTAGTAGTCAACTTTCAAGATTGCCCCACCTACTTTTCTCAATTTTACAAGATCTGAATCCTCAAACTGTTTAAAGTGTAAATGCATATCTCTCACTCCACCATATCCTCCTTGAATGTCTGCTCCTACAGGATTAGACAAGCTGCTCTTTTGAGTCAGACTGCCCAAGATCCTCTATTTTCTGAGGTCTGGATCTGGTATGACTAAAGTTTTCTCTTTTAAAAACATATTAATTGCTATGATGGTGTATGGCAGTTTTACTTTATCTTGAACTGTGTACCTCAAACTTATGTTTTGTGCATTATGGTCCTGGCAGCCCATGTATTGTGAAGCCTTTACAAAAAAGAACAACAATATTTCATATACTTTGTATTAATATGAAATAGTTGTTCTTTCATTAATATTCTTAGTTATTTCATATATTAATATTCTCTACTAAGAATATTAATATATTTCATATATTAATATTCTTAGTAGTGAAAATGTAACTTTTTAATGATTTATAAATTGTTATTTTTGTTATGTATACATTTAGGTATGCTTGTTTGAGAGACCCACAGAATTGTTTGAGGGTTTTGTCTTCTTTTTCTTATACACATAATTTGTGAAAGAATAAGAGAAGTTTACCTCAATATGATATGTAGAACACTTCCGTATGATACTCTCCAGAAATTAAAATGAATATAACATTACAGTAATTAAATTGAAAACAATTTAAAAAATTTAAAATATTAAATTACAGTAAAAAATAAATAGAAAACAATTAAAAACCAATTGAACACAATTAAACATTTTGCTAAACAATTTTCCTTCCTGAAGCTGAACGCTTTTCGACTGTATGTCATGATCACAGGAACGAAAATTTTCTGGAGATTTTCATATTGGTTATTATTTCTTATTCTTTTCATTATATACGAATGTAAACATTGAATACACATTAGATATTCTTTGGGACATGTTAAATAATAACTGTATACCAATTAATAATATGAAGCTTCCTATTAAAGAAATTTTTCACTTAATTAAACTCTTAGTTGAAGCCAACTACATCACCTTTCGAGACAAAGTACACAAACAAATTTTTGGTTTGCCAGTGGGATTGAGCATGAGTGGCTAAATATCAGATCTATCTCTTAATGATTGAGCATATAAATTTGACATCTTTATACCCCGTATCACATGGGAGGTATTTAGATGATGTTCTTGTTATTACTGATAGTAGCACCCAAGACATTTTACATTCATTTAATAATATTCATCGTAGGCTCAATTTTACATTGAAAAGGGAAAATTCGGATACTAAGTCATTAAATTTTTTCAATTTAATCAATTTTTCACTTTAATCAACTTCTCAATGCCTATAAATATTCACCAACGAAATCGGTATTGGGCTCAGAAATACAGATATTAACCAGCAGATTCTTAAACAGGGGTTACTCCCTTGTACAATAAACTGAATTAGGGTATAAGCTAAGGATAGGATACAAAAAACTACAATAGGAACATCAAAAAATACTTTATTTCTGCACTATATGTTGAAGATTGACACAAACAGCTTAACGGATTCTTTAAAGATACTGAATTTAAAATTGTGGCCATACCAATACGGAAATTACACACTATACTGAACAATCGCTCAGTTCTTTCCTCGTTTGCAACACAAATAAGTGACGTGTACAACATTTCTTTCGGTGATTGTGACTCGTCTTATCAAGAATCTGCGTGATACTCTCTGAATCTTCATGTTAAACAGCACACGTCCTCAGTTTATGCTTCTCATTCAGCAGCGTCAGAATTAGCCTTTCATGCTGTTAATGAAAAACATACTTTTTTATTTGACGAGGCCAAAATACTTAGTGTCCAATGTAATTATATGAGACTATTAAGTGCAGAAACCGTCGAAATTAAATTACATGAGAGTTCTGTTAACGTTCGCCATCCATATCTAATCTCCCATTCGTGGTCTATGTGCATGCACGAAGACAAATAATCCCTATGTAAGATTCACGCTCACACATATTCTGTAATTTTCATCCCTGTGATCATCATATACATTGTCAGCTTGTAATTCTCATTCCTATGATCACAACATATGGTCGAAAAGCATTGTCAGCTTCAGGAAGGAAAACCATTTCGCAAAATTTACATTAAATTCTTTTAATTAATTTTTAATTGCATTCAATTGGTATTTTAATTGTGTTCAAATGATTTTTAATTGTTTTATATTTATTTTTTACTGTAATGTAATATTTTTGATTTTTTAATTGTTTTCAATTTAATTTTTTACTATAATATTATATTCATTTTAATTTCTGAAGAGTATCATAAGGAAGTGTTCTACGTTATCATATTGTTGTAAACTTCTCTTATTCTTTTACAAATATTGAGATCACTGTAGAACATATTGAGCAGCACAGCTCTGGCTTATACCAGAGCTGTGCTGCTCTGGTATAAACAGACATCTCTTTCTATAAGTAATTAAACGAAATTTAATTACTTATAGAAAGAGATGTCTAAGTG
This sequence comes from Mastigoproctus giganteus, assembly GCF_048544385.1. Lineage (NCBI taxonomy): Eukaryota > Metazoa > Arthropoda > Arachnida > Uropygi > Thelyphonidae > Mastigoproctus > Mastigoproctus giganteus. Next base: position 178,930,836 of record NC_143575.1, on the reverse strand, counting down.
TTTAACTTCGCTTACATACTTACAGAAAGGGGATTTTTCTGTTGATGTAATTTGTATATTAAAAAAATGATATAAGTACCTTTTGTATCTGAATTACTTTTAACTATAGAATAGCTTTATTTGAAATCTAGGTGACCTTGCTGATGAAGAAGGTGTGCTAGAATGGTTTGTAGATCAGTTAACAAAAGATGAAATCGAAGATGTCACTGAAAAGATGTTGATTAACTTAATAGAAATGTCTCCAAATCTAGCTGTCCTCTTTTGTAAGTAAATACTCAAAGTAGGTATTAAAAATTGTAATCATAATTAATATATGAAATATTGCAATTTTTTCCCTTATGCAATGTATTATAATCACAGATTACATTAATTATTTGAATTGAATGGACACTAATTTGCATGAATCTAATCCTGTCCAGCAGGCTCAAACCTAATTACAGATAATGTTGGTACTGCCAGTACTTCTTGATTGCAAAAACAACAGTAAATAGCAGCACCTAATTGACATACCAGCAATTAGAGGACATGATTGAGAAGAAGCAATGCCAAAAGAGAGAGACAGTAAGTTGTCAGTCAGAAGGGAACATGCTAAGACAGTTTAGCCTGGCTTAGTACAGTATTTAAAGGGACAAAAAGTAAAATGAAAAAAAAAAAAAAAAAAAAAAGGATAAATTTTTATAGAATAAGAAAATGTACAAGACAGGATGTGGAGAGCCTTTGTCCACCACATTATGAGGTAAAAAAGAGGTCGATCTAATACTAAATAAGAAGCTGTCTACAAAAATTATCACGAAAAATATTTGAAATTTGAATTTGTTTCAATTATTGTTAATGATAAACCAGATCATAAATATGTATTTTGCCTTGAGTTATTAGCTAATGATAATATGAAGCCAATATGATTAGCAAGACATTTAAAAACTAAGCATCCAGAACATGAACATAAACCTGTACAATTTTTTTGTCGATGTTTAGTCATGCAAAACTCAATCCAGTACTTTAAGAATTTCACCATACTTAATGATAAATATTTTGAAGCTTCTCTGAGGTTTCTTACTTAATAGCAAAAGATCAAAAGCCATATACCATTGAGGAAACACCTATTCTTCCTGCTGCAGTAAAAATGGTTGAAATAATACATGGAAAACAATACACCTACAAACTAAAATCCATTCCTTTGTTACAAACACCATTAGAAGACATACAGAAACTGAAGATTTAAAAACACAAGTAATAGAATAAATTATGCTGTGTGGGAAATTTACTATAGAGTTGAATGAAAGTATAGATGTTTCTAACATGTCTCAGCTTTTGGCATTTGCTAGATTCTGTTTTAATAATGAAATACACAAATCAATAAAAATAATATTTTATGGGAAAACTGTTTGAGTATAACTAGTGATGGAGTGGCTGCTTTGACCAGGGCTGTGGAGCTGGAGCCTGGAGCCAAAGCTAGTAAAAAAAAAAAAAAAAAAAAAACTGGCATCGTGGCTCCAACTAACTTGGTCAATCATAATCATGAGGGTGGCATATATGTCATATGCTTTGATGCTTCATGGTTTAGTTTTCATTTCCCTGTTCTTTTTGTTTACTATGTTTTTTTAATGTCTGAACCAGTGAGTGGTGTTTGAATAATGCACATTTTATTTTTTCAGAAATGCCAAATGTCTGGAAGCCCTCAATGATGAACAACGAATCTAGAACAAAGTCTAATGTTTTGAATATTTTAAGTCACTGAAGATGATAAATACTATATTTGCACATGCCAAGTGAATGACACTAATGGCAAGATTTTGACTTGTGGATCAAAAATTAGTAAACCTTTGACCAATAAGACTAATGTTTCAACAAGAGCATTCAATTTGAAGCGACACATAAGTTGTAATCATCCTGAAGTGCTTAAGAGTATAGAAGAGAGAGCCTCAAGCTTAATAAGCCAAGCACTTCTAATTTTTCACCATAAAATAGTCAAGTAAATCAATGAAATATTTTTAAATATTTTGTTAGTCAAAAAGTCACTGTGTTCATGACAGCAGATCAATTCAAGTATTACATTATTGAGTTAGTGGTTAAGAATTCTTTATCTCTGAGTGTCTTTTGTAAGCCAGCCATGCTTGGTTTGATAGGAGAAATGGCCCAAAAATTCAAAATTAGTTTGGACAGAGGGTATTCGAAGTTTTATAATAGAGAAAGCAAAGAAAGAGAAGTTTGCCTTTATAAATGATCTAAAAGGACATTTTGCATATTTGAAATGGATGCTTGCACACATTGTAGAGTAACTGCTTTGCAATAAACTTTTGATTTGTTGATGCCAACAATAAAATAATTACACATACATCAGCAGTAAGGGATACCAAAGCCCAACCTACAAGCAAGTACCTTCAACTAGTGAAAAGACATTCTGAAAGAGTTTGAAATAGAAAAAGAGCATGTATTTTACATTGTGACTGATAATGCCTCCAACATGTCAACTACCTTTCACATGTTGGAGGCATTATCAGTCTTTTGAGAGGTGATTCAATAACAGATGACGAAAGTAAAAGGATGAATCAGGTGGTCAGACTCCAGAATTGGAACCTGATAATGACGCAGAAGCAGAAATGGATTAAAGTGACATTATGGATAAAATTTCAAGCCTCTCGAGCATCCAGCACTTCTGTTGTTGTTTTAGCATTAGCATTAGTAGAGGCATATGATGCAAGAAGGCAAGCTTATGCAGTATCAGCCCAAAAAAAAAAAAAAAAAAAAAAACCACTCCCATTTCACCCCTCCGTTTGTTCAAAATACCTGTCCAGCTGAGCCTTAAATTTATTTAGGCTATCAACTTCCACAACAAGGGATGGAAGTCTGTTCCACCAACCAACTACCCACTGGCTAAAGGCAAATTTCCGTGCATCTATCCTACATCTGTCTTTCCTCAATTTGAATTTATGCCCTCTCAGGTGATTATTCTGAGCAAGAGGAAGAATCTCATCAGCATTGAGCATGCTCAAACCATTCAAGGGTTTATACACCTCTATCAGATCACCTCATCGGTGCTCTTAATACCATTCTGCTCCAATTTGTACAATAGTCTTCCATGGGCAACAGTGTCAAAAGCTTTCCTGAAATCCAAATGTATGATATGAAAATTATTTTTTTGCATCCAGTTCCTTTGTAACCACATCATAATATCCTATCAAATTTGTCAGACAAGATTTTCTCTTAACAAACCCATGCTGTGTCTGAATTATTGCTGCAGTCTTGTCTAGACGATCCTGCAGTGCATCTTTAACCAGTGACTCCATTATTTTACCCGGAACAGAAGTTAAACTAACTGGTCTGTAATTACAAGTGTCACCCTTCTTTCCCCCTTTGGGAATTGGGGATACATTTGCACATCTGCACATTTGCACTCAGGGGAGGTCCCCACTGAGTCCAAGGATGCTCTCATAATTATGGCTAAGGATTTGCTTAGTTGCTTTGCTGCCTCCTTTAACATAACTGGATAGATTCCATCCACCCCAGTTGCCTTTCTTATGTTTAACTTCAACAATTTCTCCTCCACTTTGCTCTCAGTTATTACAAAATTATTAAGCACCCTGCTACAATTTGATAACCTTCTGCCATTTTCAAAACTTAGTAACTCCTCATGTGTGAAGGTAGATGCAAGATACTCATTCAGTTTGTTTGCTATCTGAGCAGGATCATCAACAGTCGAACCATAGATATCAAGTGGACCAATCAGATTCATCCCCTTCCTTTTAGAGTTTATATAAGTAAAGAAATCCTTGCTGTTTTTCTTAGCATCCTTTGCCAAAGATTTTTCACAATCTTCCTTCGTCTGCCTAACCTCCTTTGTGACCTGATTACAGACTAGCTTATATCTGCCATAGGCCTCTGTGTCATTGATAATTTATATGCATCCCATGCATTTTTCTTCTCTGTCACGAGTCTCATTAGTTCAGTTGATAACCATTTAGGACTAAACCTTGAACAATATTTCTTAATAGGTATGAAACGTTTAGTAGCTTCCACGATTAATTCCTTGAATGCTTCCCACTTAGAATTTACTGTTGGTAACATCGTCGGTTGATCCCACTGTACAGAATTTAAAAACTGTCTGAGACCACTGTACTCACCTTTACGGAAGCAAAAACCATTTCCTTTACCTCTGATGGTAATTATATCTTTAAGTAAATCCAACATCAGTACACTGTGATCACTGCCACCTAGTGGTTCCTTTATCTGCAAATTTTAATACAAGAATGATCACTGCTGATAACCAGATTAAGAGTATTACTCTCTCTGGTTGCCTCTCGAACTTGCTGCTGCAGAAAACAATCATCCAATAAATTCACAAAAGTCTTACTAGTGTGTGAGTGATCAACTCACAAGTTCCAGTCAATATCTGGGAAATTAAAATTCTCCATTATAAGAAATTCTGATTTACTAGCCCACTCTATTTCTCTGTACAATTGTTCATTGTACTCATTCGAGTCATTAGGCCTATAACACACTCCTACTGTTATTTTTGCTTTCACAGTGCTTATGTCACACCAAACTGACTCAACAGTGTACTGTTCATCTATATCAACTGGATGCACTTATTTTGATTTTATATTTTTCTTAATTAACAGCATGACACCTCCTCCCTTCCTAACCTTTCTATACACATTGTACTCCCCAAATTCCAATTCTGCAGTCCTAATATCAGTGTGACACCACATCTCTGATACCCCAACAATATCCGCCTTTGATGTCTTGACTAACACTTCAAATTGATCAAATTTATTTACTATACTTCTAGCATTGGTATACATGCAAGCATACATGCACCTATTCCTATTCACCCTGACACATCCCATATACCCACTTGTATCATGATGACTGCCATCAGTCCCTGAAACTCCCAGCACCCCTTGCTTCAGGTCGCTACTTATTCTAATAGAAGTTGTAAGAATCACCTTCACCTCTGCCTGCGGCTACTTTTATCCTTTTAGTCTGTGAATCCCCCCAGCTAGCAGTTTTCCGACCCACCTAACACTGCCTTGATAGCATTGGGATACCTACTCGACCATTGATGAGAGGCAAACAAGTTTCAAAACAGTGCTGTCTTGGTGGTAGTGGTTGTATCTGCCAATAATAAGTAACATTAGTCTTCTCTGCTGGGGAAGCATGGCATATTTGACGTAGTAAACTAACAGGTAACTTATTGTGAAGGCATTCACAACATGAGAAGTAACAAAAACATTTACTATGAACATTTGTTCATACTAAATCACCTAGTTTGAACTATATCACCTACTTTGAATTTACTGTGAACAAAATGATGTTTGCACTAACTTTTGTCATCAGTAAAAGATTGTTATTGACTTGAATGTGAACTACTGTACTGGTGCTTTTTACATTTCAATAGCTCGACCTCATCACCAGAACCCCTTCCCTAGTTCCCAAGAAACTTTATTAATGTAGAATGAAATTTTAATTTTCCTTTGTTCTTTCTTCTAGAACACCTAGTTTTGCCTTCATATCAGTACAGGTAAATTACCGTATTTCCCAATGTATAAGATGCACCTTTTTTCGAAATATTTGGGTTCTAAAAACTGGGTGCATCTTATACACTGGTTGTAGATTTTTTTACTTGCATTTCCCACTTTTTCACGCTTGTTGTCGTTGCGCTCATTGTTTCGCACTTGTTACTGGTATATTAGGTTACGTTTTGCTACGTTCTGCCCAGAAATGGCTCAGAAAAGTTTTCGTACAGTGCTGAATTCAAGTTAGGAGTTGTATGAATTTTATGATTTTTTTTTTTTTTTTTTTTTTCATGTAAACCCCAAACATGAGAGGTATTAGAACCTGTAGTACTTAGTACCATGCTTGGGATGGAGGTTGGGAAGACGAAAGACGATATTTGTTGAGATTGGACTTGAACTTCTGTAGACTGTAATTTTCAGGAAATACGTATGAAGGAGGTTTGTTCCATAAAACGGCAGTTGAATGAATAAACGAGGAAAATGAAAGGTTGGTTCTGTGAGTTTGAAGTTGTACAGAAAATGGATGTTGGCTGGTGGTGGCACGTGTTTGCACCGATTTCAAAGAGAGAGCGGGAATTATAGAAGCCAATTCAGAAGAACAGTGCCCATGGAAGTATCTGTAGAAGAGGCATGCAGCAGAAACAGTACGTCTAAGAGAAAGTGAGTGGAGAGACTCTGTTAGAGATGAATCATTAATTAACCTAACTGCCCTCTTCTGAATGGAATCAAGAAGCCTGAGAGAGGTTTTGGGGGCACACACGAGATGTGGGAACAATATTCCATGGCAGGGCAGATTTGCGATTTATACAGAGTGAGCAGCTGTTTGGAAGAAAAGTAATGCCGAGAGCAAAAGAGAAAACCAAGTTTTTTAGATGCGGAGGAAACAATATTTGTTATTTGCTTCTGCCAAGGGAGAATAGAAGTCAGGGTAATCCCCAAAAGAGATATATCATTTTTCCTAGAAATTGGAATGTCACTAAAGATAAGCATAGGAGCAGAAGAATCCTTTTTGCGAGATATAAGAAAAGACTGAGTTTTAGAAGAGTTTAAATCAACTAAGTTGTCTTTGCCCCACTGGAGAATTACCTGAAGATCGGCAATTAAGGAATTGGTAGCAGATTTTCAAGAAATTGAAGCTGTTTCAGCAGGACAAGGTTTTTCAAAATGGAAAGTGGAATGCAATGTGCTATTGCCAGCAAAACTATGGATAAGATTTACAGTCAATGGAAGAAGCCATTAATATACAAGAGGAAAAGAGTGGGGGAAAGAACTGAACCTTGGGGGGGCACCGGCATTAGTGGCGAAGTTAGAAGACAGAGGGCCATCTACCATCATCCTCAGTGAGCAATCACAGAGAAAACTGGATAACCAATTACTTAAAACAGTTGGCAAACCATAAGATGGAAGCTTGTCTGGAAGACCTTTATGCCAAACACGATCGAAAGCCTTTGAGATGTCAAAAGCAACTACTTGTGTTTCACCGAACCTTTCCATTGAAATGGTCCATAAATGGATAACATAAGCCAGAATATCACCAGTGGATCGACACTGATGGAATCCATACTGACGATCGTTGATCAGACGGAAGGTTTCTAGGTAGTTTAAGAGTTGGCGGTTAATTGATTTCTACATTACTTTAGAAAGAGTAGAAGTAATTGCAATGGGACGATAATTGGATGGGAGGGAGTTGTCACCCTTTTTAGGAACTGGCCTGATATGAGCAAATTTCCAAGCAGAAGGAAAAACACCTTTGGAATAAGAAAGTGAAAAAAGGCGGCAAAGAATAGGAATAAGTTCAGGAGCACAGGTTTTGAAAACAAGTGGAGAAATACCATCAGGACCTGAATCTTTCTTAGCATCAAGATTTGTCAATATCCTTCTGACATCCTTTTGACGGAAGACCACACGAGGCATTGAATGGAGCTTGTTGGGAATGTTGGGAGGTGTTTTACCAAGATCATTAATACATGAGTTGGAAGAAAAATGGGATGCTAGCAGGTCAGCTTTATCCTTGGCTGAAGCGGAAACAGAACCATCTGGTTTGGACAGAGGTGGGAGCAGAGATGGGCAAAAGTTGCGGCCAATAGCTATGGCAAGAGACCAGAATGCTCGGCTACCATTAGGGCAAGAAGCAAGTTTTCTACTCTTAGCCTGTTCAAACTCTAGTTTGGACTGATTAATAACTGCTTTACAATTGTTGCGAGCTTTGGTGTACGCAGAAAATGAAACTGAAGAATTGGAAACAAGCCAATTACGATATGCAACATTCTTCTCTTGAATAGCCTTAGCACATTTATTGGAAAACCAAGGTTTAGTTAAAGGACGAGATTTTAAAGTGGAGTGTGGGATAAATGAAACGATCTGAGCAAACGTTGACATCAGAAGTTTTGAAACAGTAATCTGACCAAGGAAAAGAAGAAAAGAAGTCTTGCAGATCATCCCATTTTGCATTCTTGTAATGTCAAACAACACGAGGTGGGGAATAGCCATGAGATAAAGGTTCCATTGGAGAAGAGACAATCACCAAGTTGTGATCTGAGGTGCTTAAAGGACCTCTCACTTTGATCGTGTACTTAGAAGGGTTGTTTGTGAGAAAAAGGTCAAGTGTATTGGCTGTATGATTAGGATTATCTGGTATTCTTGTAGGTAAATGAACAATCTGTGCAAGGTCATTAGTAATTGCAAAAGCCTCAGCATCTCGACCAGTTGGGTCGGTGTGACTAGAAAACAGAAGCCAGCTGGAGTTGTGAACATTAAAATCACCAAGGAAAATTACCTCACTGTTAGGAAAGTTGGACTGGAGAAAGTCAAGTTCCAAAGAGAGGAAGTCAAAGAGCTCCAAGTGATTAGTGGAATTGGGAGAATGGTTGAGACAACAGATGAATTTGATGCAATGAGGTAGAGGGATTTTAAGCCAGAGAAGATCAAAGAGAGGAGATTCCAAATTGCCAAGTCTCTGAGAAGGAATATCAGAATGGACATATATACAAGTACCACCTTTGAGGCGAATGGAATCATACAGCCAATAATTTGGGCATCTAAGATGAGCAGTAGTTGAATCAACCGATAACTGAAATTCTTTCAGAAAAAGTACATGGGGTTTGGCAGACTGCTAGTGGAAATGGACATCATTGAGACCACGTATATTTGTGAAATGAATTAGGAAGTGTTTGGGAGGTTTAGATCTTTTCGCAGATAAGCTTGCTCTATTAATTTGACAATTCATGGTGTATTCAATAGTAAAAAAAAGTGGGTGGACATGCTGTATGAAGTAATGAAATTTTTGGATATGGCGTACATAGGGTAAGAATATACCCAGATCCTTGACATAACGTGGCCTCGACAATGCTCCCCGCATACACACTACTCGGACTCTCTCCAGTCACTATCTGGCAGAGTAGAGGTAACAAGATTATACACTAGCTGATCCAGAATCCTCCTAGAGAGTTACCAATAGGTTCGGTCCGGTGTACTAACTAGCGGCCGGCCTGCGAACACCGTTTTAGAGCTGTACCCTCAAAATGTAAGGAATATTGGATCTCACCACGATGTTCATCATAACCTCAAAGGTCATCAATCATACTGCATGATGGAAGAGATAGCGAATGGTAAAACTTGAGTTCAATAACTTTATGTAATATATATTTTTTTTTTTTTCAAATTTTGTTCACCAAAATTAAGGCGTGTCTTATACATGGGGAAATACGGTATCTCATTTATTATTTTTATTTATTATTAGTAATTTATAGCTTCATTTTGAACCACTGATCTTATATAGAGATGATAAGAATTGAATTAATAGGTTCTGTATGGAATCTGTGTTTCTTGCTAATTGTAATAAAGATATTACAGTGAAACTTCTCCTAACGGACACCTCTCTTTAACGGACATCTCTCTACAATGGACATTTTCAAATTCCCCAACTCTCCTCTATTGGTTTTAATGTGTTTTTGTCTTCTGTGTAGCGGACATTCTCTGTAACGGACGCAGACAGTCAATCTGCATTGTTTCGTTTAGATTAGCACTTAATTTGATCTCCCCATAACGGACAGCGGGCGAGCTCACGGCCCTTTTTCTAGGAACGTTTCTTCCAAGTTTTGCCTCAATCGTGTGTTTATTTTCTATTTCTGATTCTCTGAATTTTATCAAGGTTTAAGTCGCGGTTCTAAACCCTTTTTCAAGAATTTTAAGGCATGTGTAAAACTTCTGATGAATTCGGAGTGTGCATTGGGGGGGGGGATTTTGTCAGCCTTTCGTCTTTTGAGTTTCAGTTTTCAGTTTTGTTCAGTGTCGTGCACCATGTCTTCTCGTAAACATTTAACTTTAAAAGATAAAGTCGAACTCATTAATGCGTAAGATCGGCAAAAAAATAGTGTTCACAATCTCGCTGAAAAATTCAAAATCGGGAAGACGCAGGTAAGTGACATCCTAAAGAAAAAAAATGAACTGCTCAAACGATTGTGGCAACATGTAAATGATCAGGTTCAAAAATCATTCCCAAAAACTGTTGGACTTCAAATTGACAATGTTATGTATGAGTGGTTTTGTCGCGCACGTGCTAAAAAAATTCCCATTAATGGGCCTATTATTAGGGAAAGGGCTTTGGAGGTTGGGAAATCTATGGGAGTAAATGAGTTCAAAGCTTCTGTGGGATGGCTAGACAAGTTTGAAACTCGGCATAAAATTTCTTGGAAAACCGTAAGTGGTGAAGGTGGATCTGTTGATACTGGGGTTGTAACTGAGTGGACCGTCAAATTGGAAGATTTATGTCGTGATTTTGAAACTAAGGATATTTGCAACTGTGACGAAACTGGTTGTTTTTTAAAGCTCTTCCTGAAAAAACAGAGTCTAAAAAACGGAAAGTGCCAGGGCGGAAAAATTTCTAAGGAACACTTGACTGTACTATTGTGTACAAATATGCTGGGAGACTTTGAACAACCTCTTGTTATAGGAAAACCACAAAATCCTCGTTGTTTCAAGGGCATAAAGTTGAATCTTTTGAATGTTGACTGGAAGTCTAATAAAAAAGCATGGATGACACGAGATATCATGAGCGAATGGATAAGTCACTTTAACCAAAACATGATTCGTCAAAACAGAAAAATTATTCTTTTCATGGATAATGCTGCATCTCACCCGCACATTGAATTGTATCATTCAAATCGTTTTTCTGCCACCAAACACATCTGCAGAGGTGTCAGCCCTTGGATCAAGGGATAAGAAAAAATTTTAAACTTCACTACAGAAAACGTGTTTTAAGACATCTCGTTGCAAACATGAACGATGTAACACGTGCGAATGCCCTTGCAAAGAAACTCAGCATCCTAGATGCGATTCAATGGATTTCCTCTTCAGTAAACGCAATTAGAAAACAAACTGTCGTGAACTGTTTTGTAAAGTCTGGCTTCTCCAACGCAAAAACTGAAGTTGTGAACAGCAATGTGGAGCACCAAGAAGAACACGAACTTCAACATCTATTGATAATGTACAATACTTCTGCTACAAGTGACCCTGGCTACAAAGATATAGACTCGAACCTCATTACAGAAGATGGTACTCTAGATATCGACGACATTATCATCGATATTTTTCAAGAAGTTCCTCATGAGGATGAAGAAATGGAAGGAGGTCATTCTTTCGAAGAACATATTCACGACGAACCACCGATGAAAATAGAAGAAATGCTCATACAAATCAATCATTTAAAAATGTTTTTCACCGCTGAAGAAGATACTGAAGGACTTTCAATGGTTTCTTCACTCCAAACAAATGTTGAAAACAAAATTATCAGCCGGAAGAAGGTGCAGAAGAAAATAAGTGATTACTGTATGTATTTTTCTTAAGATAAAGTCATAATATACATAGCACAATTGTATGTATATTATTTACAAAAATATTGTGCAAAATCTGTATATAATTTAATTTAATTTTACATTAAACGTTTAATGAATTTTCTTTATCTCTTGTGTATGTAATTGTATATTATTTGCAAAAATATTGCTCAAAATCTTTATATATTTTAATTTAATTTTACATGAAACGTTTAACGATTGTTCGTCCTTTCTTTTTTTTTTTCTCCCTCAGACTTCTTGTTAACGGACACATTCTCATTCCCCATGGCTGTCTGTTAAAGGGAAGTTTCAATGTATTATGTTTAATATTAACAGTGTTTTGTTTTATATGTAATCAGATGATAAAGAATCAGAAAGCAGTGCCATAGTTTTAAAAGAACTGGAGAACATTGATGATGATACAGAGAAGAATGGAATTCCTTTTGTAAAAATTGATGATGACAGCTTTGCAAAAGATATGGGATTAAATGATGAACTTCCAATATTAGTATACTTTGAAAACAAGCTTCCTAGTGTTTATGAAGGTAGGAAAATCATTTGTCATGTTTTTTTTATTCATTTGTATGGTGTTTTAAATGTCATTTGCGTAACTAAAACAAAAAGTTAATTTGGAATTATTACGTAAAGTATTTTTTATAGGTGTTTTAAAATAAGAATAGCTACATTTGAATGTGTGTTCATTAAATTTATAACTTTAACAGTAATAAAGAATAAAGTTAAGTAACTTTCTTTTTTTTTCTATTGGTAGTAATGCACAGGACAAAGATTTGAAAACTTTCACTGAGAGATGCCAGCTTGCTAAATTTTTCATTGTTGGTATTGCTTTTTAAGGGCTTTTATATGGTCTATAGTTTACTTGTCATTTGGAATATAATGACATGAAATATAGTACTTACAGATCAAAAAACACTATTGCTTATAAGTAAAAATTGTAGGCCTATCACTGGTGTATTACTGTATTTTGTAATAATAAATGCTGATGAAGTTGTTTCTTTTACAACATTTAATGGTTCAGAAGGTGTGTAAATTCCATCAAGTGAATGGTGTGTGTGTGTGTGTGTGTGTGTGTGTGTGTGTGTGTGTGTGTGTGTGTGTGTGTGTGTGTGTGTGTGTGTGTGTGTGTGTGTGTGTGTGTGTGTGTGTGTGTTTATTGGCAGCATTAGCTGCTATGGCTATAGTGCGCCTATTCGTAGCAATAATAAAAAATAATCCAGTTTAAATTAGTTTCAGTTCTGAAGCCTATTTATAAAAGATGATACACTCCAATTTGTTTTAAAAAGCAGAAAAGCTCTTTAACATTTGCGTCCTCTCCAATGATATGATGTAATGTCAATGGTTCTCGACGATTAGCCAGATTTTGAAGTATTGTAGCTCGATGTTGTTGATACTGTGGACAGTCAAACAGAATGTGTTTGACTGTTAGATATTCTAAGCAGTGTGGACACTGAGGAGGATCATCGCCCATTAGTAGATGGAGGTGAGTCAGATGGGTGTGTCCTATTCTCATTCGTGTGAGTACCACTTCTTCCCGCCGCACTGTCTGATTGCTGGAGTGCCAGAACTTTGAGTATTGTTTCAGCTGGAAAAGTTTGTTATTCGTTTGGTTATGCCATAATTCTGTCCACTGTGCATGGCATGCTGCTTGAATTAAGATATTATAATCGGGTGCTGGAATAGGGACAGAAGTTTGGTCTGAACTTGGACTTTTGGCAGATATATCAGCCACTTCATTCCCTTTTATGCCTGAATGTGCTGGAATCCAGCAAAACTTCACTAGTTGTTGACGATGATAAATCTGCAATAACAAACTCCTGATTTTCATTACAATATGGTGATTCTTTTGAGATGTATTGTGCATTGCTTTAATTGAGCTGAGAGAGTCAGTATAAACTATATATTTTGCAGATGGATGTAGTCAAATTTTCTAGAGCTAATTGTATTGCATACAGTTCTGCTGAAAAGTTGCTATACTCAGGTGGAAGAAAAGCTGATATGATAGCAGTGGGAAACACTGCTGCTGCTGCTGCTCCAACAGTTGACAGAGATTTGGAACCATCTGTATATATCGGCAAGAAGTCAGCATAAGTTTGAATATGGTTAGCATGGCGTTGTTGCACATTCACTGCCGCTAGGCAATTCTTTCCCCATTGAGAAAATAGGTATCAGAGGTCAGTTGAGGAAAGGTGGTCCATGGTGGATGAGAGTAATTCTTTATCTGTTGCCTATTGTGGAGAGGAACATTCCAGTTCTGTGATATTTCAAGGAGCCATAGGCCAGCTGGTTGGATTTTACTTGGTTTATTTCTATAGAGATTAACTAGTGGTTGATTAAAAAGGTATGGCTGAATAGGATGTGAAAGGCAAGTCTGTATTTTGGCTGCATATTTAAGTAGTAACATTTTTCTACGAAAATGCAAAGGGGGCTCATTAGCTTCAATGTATAGACTCTGAGTTGGAGATGTCCTGTATGCACCAATTGCAATCTGCTGTGCATTATGTTGAATAGGATCCAGCCAGCATAGCACACTATTTCGGGCAGAATCATAAACTGGAGCACCATAATCTAGATGGGATCTGATCAGTACTCTATATAAGAGCAGCAAAGTTGTACGATCTGCTCCCCAAGAGAGGGCAGATAAAGCTCTTAGCATGTTGATCTTTTTAAGACAGGCAGTACGTATTAATTTAACATGCTCAAAGAAGTTGAGCTTACTGTCCAGGATTAGTCCCAAGAATTTCATATTGCTGGCATTCGGAATGGTGGAATTTGAAATCTGAAGTTCAAGATATGCATGCAATTTGTGTTGACAGCAAAAGTGGATCGCAACTGTTTTCTTTTGGGAAAGACGATATCCATTGAGCTCAGCCCAATTTTGAACTTTATTGAGGGACATCTGCAATTGCCTTTCGATAGATCTCATGTTCTGCGAATGGCAAGAAATAGCGAGATCGTCAGCGTACAGGTAAGCCTCTACAGTATTTGGGAGTACTTTTGTAATGGAATCAATTTTAAGGGCAAACAAGGTTGCACTCAAAACTGATCCTTGCGGTACTCCTTCTTCCTGCGAGAATGTAGCAGAAAGGGAATTTTGATATCTCACCTGGAAAGATCGGCTCTTGAGGAAGTTCCTAATAAATATGGGTAGGTTGCCTCGTAGACCAAGATTATATAGGTCACTGAGAATGCCGTACCGCCAGGTAGTATCAAATGCCTTCTCTATATCGATGGAGACCATGACAAGGTGTTCGTTTTTCACAAAGGCATTGCGAATTTCAGATTCCGCCTTGATCATCAGATCTAGTGATGACCTGTTTTTGTGAAAGCCGTGTTGGCAATTACTCAGTAGATGTTGAGTTTCAATGATCCAAGTCAGTCGACTGTGGATCACTTTTTCAAGAATTTTACCAAGGCAACTTGACAGAGATATTGGTCTGTAACTATTAGAACTTGAGGGATCTTTTCGGTTTCAAAAACGCCAAAACTGTAGCGTGGTGCCAAGAGGTTGGATAAATATTTTCCAGGAAGATCCGGTTAAAAAAGATTAGAAGCAGTTGTAGGTTTTTCTCATCGAGATGCTGCAGCATGACATAATATATGCCATCTGGCCCAGAGGCACTGTTTCTTGTTGTTCTGATGGCCTGTAAAAGTTCACAATATTGCAGAGGCTGATTATATGGAAGTGACAGTGAGGTTCGAAAGTTGATAGGTCTCTGTTCGTTGGCGGTCTTAATTTTCTGGAATTTTGGAGTGTAGTTTGATGCAGCCGATATTTGAGCAAAGGTTTTGCCCAAGGCATTGGCTATATCTAGAGGAGCAGAGAGTTCTTGCCCATTGCAGGAGAGAATTGGGGAAGGAACAGCTGGAAACTTCCCAGAAAGATGCGTAATTTTTTTCCATATTAGTCTGGAGTCAGTGTTTCTATTGATAGTTGATGCGAACCTAGTCCGAGAATCTTTCTTGGCCTGCTTTTGAATGTAACGCGCCTTTGCCCTTAGTTTCTTGTAGCTAATTAGATTAGCCGTGGTTGGAGATCAACGGAATAAATTAAATGCTTTATTTTTTTCCTTCTTTGTTTTTGTGCACTCTTCGTTCCACCAGTAGTTGAAATGCCGTCGGGACGGGGGATTTGATAATGGAGTTGAGTACTTAGTTGCAACTAAAAGGCAGGATGTAATATAATCAGTAACTTCATCTATGGGCTGTAGTTGAATAGTTTTTTTGTCAAGAGTGATTGCTGACTTAAATTTGGCCCAATTGACTTTAGAGAATTTCCATTTCCTGCAGGGCTGTTGTAATTGTGGTTGTGTAGTCAACAGATTACAAACAATTGGAAAATGATCACTGCCCATGGGATCATCCAGAGTGGACCACTGCATAGCTGAAAACAGTATCGGGGAGCAAATCGATAGGTCAGTGGCAGAAGTCTGTCCATTAGGTAACTGTATATGGGTGTGCGAGCCACTGTTAAGAAGAGTGAGGTTTTCTTTTTCCAGTAAAGTTTCAATCAGTCAGCCGCGTCTGTCTAATTTAGATGAACCCATAAAGGGTGGTGGCCATTGAAATCCCCTAGCAGGCTGATAGGGGAGGGTAGCTGTAATAAAAGTTCTTTAAGATCATTATAAGAGTAAGTATGATTTGGTGGGAGATAAACTGAGACTAGAGTTAATGCAGTCTGAGTAATCAGATGCACAGCGACAGCTTCGATTTGAGTTTGGAGAGTGATTTGCCTAGCTGGAATCCATGTACTAATTAAAATAGCTACACCACCACGAGCAGAATCAGATGTATTCCGATCTCGTCTGTAGACCAAGTATTTTTTTATGGAAATGGAAATTTGAGTAGTTAAATAGGTTTCTTGCAGGCAGAAACCAACTGGAGAGTAGCGATTAATTAAGTAACGGATGTCGTCAATGTTTCCACGAAAGCCTCTGCAATTCCATTGCAAGATGTTAGGCATTACTTGAATTTAGAAGAAGAAGCTGTACCTGACGTGGCTGTCTTATGGCGTTCTGGCTTTGGTTTGTCTCTTTTTGGAAAGGAAGGGCGACCAGTGTCCATCTCTTCTTCTGCAAATATTTCCAGAATTGGATCTTCCTGTTTGGATGGGTACTCTGCCTCCATCAATGTGTCCCGAATAATCTTTTTTGAAGTCGAACTATCATTATTTGTAGTAGTGGCATTCACTGGCGGAGATTGAGATTTTGCTGGTATTGAGAGACAGGCGTATTATTTGCTTGGTCTGAATGCTTAACGGCACTGGACTGTTGCTGAGAGAGGACAGCCCGAGCCCAGTCAGAGATGGAAGTGTTTGAAGGAACGGTAACATCGGTTTGTTTGGCAATGGTTTGATATTTTTTTGCAATATTGGCATAGGTACGGTTAAGTATACTGCGTGCAATTAATTTTTTTGCCTCCTGATAACTAACTCTGTTTTCAACTTTATATTTCACAATTTTTTTCTCTGTTTTCTACCTCTCACATATTTTAGAGTAGGCCGGATGATTGCCTTTGCAGTTGGGACAGATCATTTCTTTCACCGAACAATCACTTTGAATGTGATCAGAGGATCCACAGTTGGGACAAACTGGGTTGCTTCTGCATGTCGTTTGAGAGTGGCCATACTTTTGGCATTTATAACATCTCAACGGATTGGGTATGAAAGGACGAGTGGGGCAAAGTAGATATCCAGCTTTTTCTGATGAGGGTAGGCTTGGACTGTTAAAGGTGAGAATGATATTTCTGGTAGGTGTGAGAATATTGTCTTTTTTTATCATAATTCTTTTTACAGCAATTACATTTTGTTCCTGAAGCTCTTCTTTAATTTCTTCCTCCATCACATTCATCAGGTCCCAACTAGATATTACACCCTTTGATGTATTTAGGGTTGCATGTGGAGTTACTTTCACTGGAATACCAGCAAAAGTTGTCTCTTTTAGTAATTTTTCAGAGTGTCTGCCATTTATAGTTTCAATAGGTAAGTCCCCTGATTGCAGTCTCTTAACCGTCTTGGGAGACCCTGCAATGCTTTCCAGGTGTTTTTGGATTAGAAAAGGGGATAGCTTACTGAGAGGCTGGTCAGATAGTGAGTGCATAATTAAGAATGCAGGTAAGTCTGTCGCCGAGGGATTGGTTTTCAACCTCTTTGCTTGCGACGAATCATGGTCATTTTCTGTGTTTGGCCGACAGCTCGACGACTCTGAAGTTGGAAACATACTTTGTTCCATGTTGGCTCCTCTTAGCCCCTGGCAGATGAACTTTTCTGCCCTGGTTACCGGCCCCGCCACGGGGAGGCAGGAGCAGTGCCTGGTGTGACCAAGCGAAAAGTAGTAAGTGGTTAGTAGTAAACTGGAAGAAATAAAGAAAGGTGTCTTTCCTTTCTTGCTCTGTACAAGTGTTTTTGTAACAAGAGCTGTTTTTAAATGAATAAATTTATTAACGTCAAGAACGTAAAATAACTATAAATCACTTTTCGGAAATCGCAGTAATAGCACAGAGAAATCACTCAGTCACAATCGCTTGGCACCTGGGGCCTCAAGTGAATGGGAAAATTTTTATTTGCCGGTTTTTTTTAACTTAGGCAAGGAAAATTTTAAAATTGTTTTTTGTTTCATGCCACCCATCTTTTCAATGTGTAATTAATTAATGCATCTGTAAAGAGCCCATTTTTTTTTTTAAATTAAAAACATATACGGTAGTTCTCGACTTTACGAGTTAATTCATTCCCAGCGCGCGCTCGCAAAGCGGGAATTTATCTCATAGATATATGGTTAAAAATAGGGGTTACATTCTCAACAATGAAATTAGTTAGCTAATTAGTTTATGTTTAAACAATGATTGATTTATCGAAATAAATGAAAACATAGCCTATAAAATCAAGCAAATTATAATAATAGAGAAATTATTTACGACTTACAAATGTTAAACAATATTTATTTTTCTTCATTGAGATCGAGTTTACTACTCATTTATATTTGCTTGCAGTAACAGGAAAGTCCAATAAACCGGAAAGTGCAAATTGTTTTATGGTCACGAACTCCAGAAATGTGCTTTAGAAAAATATCACAAAGTCGTTTAAAATTGATTCTTATAACGGAATGTATGATAACGGTGAAAGTGTAGTGCATTTTATATGGCCTTAAGGTTACGCTCATGACCTTAAAAATGACATTTTAGATAGATAAATAGTTATACAGTGAAAATTTCAACTTCCGAGATCTTGAAATGAATTACCAAAAAACAGTGTTATTGGGTTCACATTACGATATTTTAATGATACGATGGTGTCTCTATGATGGAACTGATTAATATCGTAAAGCATAGTACATTCTATTGTATAGCTACTCACATGGTTTGGAATGTGGTATTTATGAATGTTTAACATTCATTTTTTGCAATTAATCTTCATATTTTCGATTTTGTTGATACTTGGGGAAAAAAAGCCTCGCAAACTTGGGAGCTCGTAAAGCAAGAATTTCCTGTATTTTAAATATTTTTTCACATAATGCCATTGTGGCTTGTGTTTGAATTCACCTTCCTTCTTTGAGTATGGCATAATTTGTTTCCATGGGAAGAATAAGCCTCATGCTGCTAAGATTAGTGGAGAATGGCACTTGTGAAAACAAAACTAACACATTCTGTGTAATTGGCAGTTGGAATTGTTTACATTGGCACCTTTTGTTTTCACAAGTGGAAATGAAACTCCTGCATTCTTCAGTATTGGTGCTTGTATTGTTTATATAAGCCAGCACATATCAACAATTCAAGCTGCTCCTAAAACACATTAGGACACTGCACACTGCCAGAATGACAGATAGATCTTGCTAATTTTAAATTCATATTTTTAATGATTGCATACCTTAGGTTTAATGAAAAAGTGTTATTTTATTCATTTATGGCAAAACTTCTTCATTAACAAATCAATTAACGATACAGATAAAAAGCAAACAAAGCAGTTGAGGAATATTAAAAGTGTCATTCTTGATGATAGGCTTCTTTTTTTTTTTGGGAAAAAAATGGCTGCCTTTGCACATTGCAGATATATGTACTTACTGATGGGTTAAAAATCTCAATTGTTTAATATCTGATTTTTACAGTCCACAGTCCACTGTTTTGGAAACTAAACAAAAGATAGTTACTTACATTTGGAAACATAGACAACAAATTCCCTTCCTGTGACGAAAAATAATACAAAGTGACTTATAACTGAAAACTTTTCTATAATAGATACAATAAAAACAAAACAATTTGGTATATTCTCTAAATTACTTTTCACTATATGTTGACAGTAGCGTTTTTTCGTGTAAGTTAAGCAGTAGAAATGATTAGTGTGAAAATATTCATCAAGAGGTCAGAGGAACTGACCTCTTGATGAAGATAAGCATTCTATAAGAGAGAGTTAGACTTGTATATAATCCACAATTGATACTAAGATGAAGAAATGAGCATGAAGTGCTAGTCAAGACATCAAAGGAAGATATTATTGGGATATCAGAGACATGGTCACACAAACATAAGCAGTGCAAAACTGGAATTTGGAGAGTACAATGTGTAAAGAAAGGATAGACAGGACAGGAAGGGAGGAGGGGTTATTTGCTGTTAGTTAAGAAACACATAAAATCCAAAGAAGTGCATCCAATTGGTGTTGGTGGACAATGCAATGTTGAGTCTGATTGGTGTGACATAAGCACTGAGAAACGAAAAATGAGTAGGTGTGTGTTATAGGCCTAATGAATCTGATGAGTATAATGAGCAATTGTGCAGTGCAGAGAAATAGTGGGCCAGTAAATTAGAGTGTCTTATAGTGGAGGATTTTAATTTCCCAGAGATTGACTGGAATTTGTGGGTTGGTCACGCACACACTAGCAAGGCTTTTGTGGATTTCTTGGATGATTGTTTTCTACAGCAGCATGTTCAGGAGGCAACTAGAGAGAGTAATACTCCTGATCTGATTATCAGTATTTGATTCTTCATGCATCAAGAATCTGCAGATAAAGGAACCACTAGGTGGCAGTGATCACAGTGTGCTGAAGTGGGATTTACTCAAAGAGGTAACTACCATCAAGGGTAAAGGGAAGGGTTTTTGCTTTCGTACTGTTGTCTAAGACGGTATTTAAATTCTATACGGTGGAACCAACTGATAATGTTACCAACAGCAAATTCAAATTGGGAAGCATTCAAAGAATTAATCTTGGAAGCTACTAGGCTTTTCATACCAACAAAAAAATATTGTTCAAGATTTAGGCCTAAATGGATGTCAGGTGAACTAATTGGACATGTGACCGAGAAGAAAAATGCTTGCGATACATATAAATTAATATGTGACACAGAAGCCTATGATAGATATAAGCTGGTCTGTAACCAAGTTACAAAGAAGGTTAGGCAGATTACGAGAAATCTTTGGCAAAGGATGCAAAGAAAAACAGTAAAGAGTTCTTTACTTATGTAAACTCTAGAAGGATGGGGATGAATCATATTGGTCCACTTGATATCGACAGTTCAACTGTTCATTATCCTGCTCAGGTAGCTAACAAACTAAATGAATATTTTGCATCGACATTCACACATGAGGAGTTATTCGGGGAAGGGAATGCCAGAGGTGTATTCAACTCTGGCAGTTTGTTTGTTTGTTTGTTATTTGGTTTTTAGGAGCATTAGCAACTGAGGCCATATTGCTCCGGGGATATGCGGTGGTCATTCCCTGACCTTTCTGCATCCTCCATATTTGGTGGGCACGGGTTCCAAATACCGGTCTAATCAAGAAACGTATGCTACGCACTGCTGCTCCTGTCCACCTGGCTACGGTGGCGCAAACTCTGGCAGTAAGCTAGATAATCTTGTAATAACTGTGAGTAAAGTGGAGGAGAAATCGTTGAATATAAACACAAGAAAGGCACCTGGGGTGGATGGAATCTATCCAGTTATATTAAAGGAGGCAGCAAAGGAAGTAAGCAAACCCTTAGCTATAATTATGAGAACTTCCCTGGACTCAGTGGAGGTACCCATGGACTGGAGAAGTGCAAATGTGACTCCAATCCGCAAAGGAGGATCCAAGGGAGACAGGTAATTACAGACCTGTTAGTTTAACTTCTGTTCCAGGAAAATTAATGGAGGCACTGGTTAAAGAAGCATTGCAGGATCACCTATACAAGACTTCAGTTATATCTCGGACACAGCATGGGTTTGTTAAGGGGAAGTCTTGTCTGACTAATTTGATTGGATACCATGATGTAGTCACAAAGGAACTGAATGCAAAGAGTAACTTTGATATCATATATTTGGATCTTAGAATAGCCTTTGATACTGTTGCACATGGAAGACTTCTGCACAAATTGGAGCAGTGTGGCATTGGAGGCAAATTGCTGCTATGGAAAAAGGGATGGTTGAGTGGGAGAAGACAGAGAGTGGTAATCAATGGAAACTGCTCTTCGTGGACTAATGTTATTAGTCGAGTCCCTCAGGGTTCATTGTTGGGTCCATTGTTGTTTTCTGTATTTATAAATGATATTGATGATGGTATATCAGGCTTAATGTCCAAGTTTGCAGATGATACGAAGGTTCGCAGGATTGTTAATGACACTGAAAGTACACTGCTGCAACAGGCTCTAGAAAAGTTGAGCAGATAGGCTGAGAGGTGGCAAATGAAGTTTAACATTGACAAATGTAAAATACTACGTATGGGAAGCAGTAATCCCAGAGTAACGTATCAACTCTGTGGTACCACACTGACAGTGTGGTACCACAGAGTTGATAGAACGAAAAGAATGAAAAGGACCTGGGGGTGCAGGCAGATATGAAGTTTTCTGAGCAGTGCAGACAGTCTGAAAGAGTAGCACGGGCTCCAACCCTGGTCTAATTAAGAAACGTATGCTACGCACTGCTGCTCCTGTCCACCTGGCTACGGAGGCACAAACTCTGGCAGTAAGCTAGATAATCTTGTAATAACTGTGAGTAAAGTGGAGGAGAAATTGTTGAATATAAACACAAGAAAGGCACCTGGGGTGGATGGAATTGGATATACAGGAATTTTTCTAGCAGGGATAAGGAGGTGATTATCCCCTTGTATAAGGAATTGGTCAGGCCACACCTTGATTACTGTATACACATCTGGAGGTCTTATTTCAAGAAGGATGTAGAGCTGCTGGAACGAGTACAGAGAAGAGCAACAAGATTAGTGAATTGGACAAAGGGTTGCTCTTACGAAGAAAGGCATAAGTTTTGCAAATTACAGTGTCTGGAGACTAGGCACTGGCAAGGTGATCTGATAGAGGTGTATAAAGCCTTGAATGGTTTGAGCATGCTCAATGCAGATGGGATTCTTCCTCTTGCTCAAAATAATCGCCTGAGAGGGCATAAATTCAAATTGAGGAAATACGGTTGTAGGATAGATACGTGGAAGTTTGCCTTTAGCCAGCGGGTAGTTGATTGCTGGAACAAACTTCCATCTGTCGTTGTAGAAGTTGATAGCTTAAATAGATTCAAGGCAGAACTTGACAAACATTTGGAGCAAGTGGATGGGTGAAATATGGATTTTTTTTTTTTTTTTTTGCTGATGCTATATAAGCTTGCCTTCTTGCATCATGTGCCTTTGCTAATAAAATAAATTTTATTAATTCTTGATATATCCTGTTATACTGCTTGCCAAAAGTCTTTTGAATTCCAGAAGGGCTCGACAATTCAATTCCCATTAACCAAAGTAAACATTTTTTGTTACATTTATTTATTTAATTTTTTTTTTTGCAGAGTCCCTTAAAATATTTTCTAAGCATGAAACCTTTCACTTGAGGTAATTACACATTTTTAACTTTTACAAACAACAGAAAACTCAAAATATAGATAACACTTATCTTTTCTTTTTAATTTTTATGCAAATTTATCACTAGGTGCAGGCAGTGCTAACAACCAAGTATAGTTCATGTGGGAAAATGCAATAGAAAATGCCCTACATGAAATGTGGAAAATGTGAGTGTGAAGTACAGAGAGAATAATACTGCATATCAGGTGTGTGAACTCAGCAAAAAATGTAATTACTATTGAGATTGTATTATTCATAAAAATCAATGGATTACGCAGGGTTAACAAGGTAAACAAAGATAAATCAAACTAACTATATATGCAATATTTTGTACATAAGTAATCTCTTGCAACTACTAATAATAATGGTAATGGTGGAATGCATTATACAGCAATAACAGGTGTGATGTGGGAAGATAATCCGTGAAGATAAGATTAAAAGTACTAATTGATTATCTACAGTCCAGATACTTCTACAAGACATAAAATTCAGTTCATAAAAATGTCCATGAAGAACAAGTACAGCTTCTACAGTTAGCACATGCATTTGAGTTAACTCTGGTTATAGCTCACATGACTGTTAAATAGTTAATGGTTGTATTTGTTAACAAAATGATTAATTGTAAACTTTTTTTGAGCTGGTGTAAATGCCTGAATATAAACAGAACATAAGAACCATCAGGATATAATGGAAATAGAGGTTATGGACAGCAGTTGCATCCAGTAGCTTTAATAAGAAGACTTAGTTACCATTAGACAAGAAGCAAGTTTCCTACTGTTAGCCTGTACAAAATTTGTGTAGATTGATTAATGCCTCCTTTTTTTTGTAATTGTTGTGAGATTTGGTTTAGGAAAAAAATGATACTAGATATATATTAGATTATTCCTCTCCACTTATATTACTTTATATATATATATATATATATATATATATATGATCAAATTAATCCGAAAATTAAATAAAGAAATAGAAATTAATAAAATATATATTAAAAATAAATAAGAAAAAATAGTGGGGGTAGCGTGACGATGTGCTAACGCTGTGTTCGTACCGCCATCTATAGCTTAATTTGATTCTATATATTTTCAGTTCAACTATTGTTTTGTCAGTGGTGTGGTTTGGCCATGCGATTACTAGGCTTTCTGTTTTATTATTTTTTGCTGCATAAGGACCACTGCTATGTAAATCTACTGCATCGGCAGTCTGATCCATAGTATCATTCTGTCGTTGCATCGATTTGTTTAGCGTTCGAAATGCAGTGATTCCCTGACTATTATTGGCCTCGTGGTCCTCTGTCAAGATGGGGCATAATGGTCAGTTTATATTTTATTCTATTTCATTTTATTTTATTTTATTAATTGGACATGTAATGTTGTTAGTCTACGTTTTCAGTTTAGTGAGATTTCACATAATTCGGAAACGGGTTCCTTCCGGGGAGCGCTGCTAAATTTCTTTTAATTGGCTTAATTTTCTAAATTATTTTAGGAACGTTGCTTCGACACTACCCTCTTCTTATTTATCCCCCATATATATTTTTCTGTTAATGTTATGTTATTTTTTATTTAAGTTCTTTTTCACTCAACTGGTTTGCCATGCTACTGGCAAATATCCTATTTTAATTTAGTTTATTATATATATATATATATATATATATATGAATTGGCTCTAGATAGCGTTAGTTGAACTTCGTTAGCAGTTAAATTGTACGTTTAAATAAATACATATAACGACTTAGATTACAAACGTAATATAATTAATTATATTTAACATAATTAATAACATAACATAATTAATTATAATTAATTAATAAATTAATAGAATCATGACTCAGACCAGAGCAGCAAAGCAAAAGGCTCAAGCTAATGGAAGCGCTGTGGCTCAGAGCAGAACTGCGGGGTGCAGTTGTCCTCTGACTCACAGCCTTATAAAATGCACTGTTTGCTTGATGTTTGCAGAGCAATCGGGTACGGGACATGATACTGCCAAGGGGGATGTCTTTGTGTGTGTGTGCGCGATGCAAGGAGTGTATCGATATCAGGCAACAACTCGGCGTTCTTGTGGGCCTATATGAGAGCTTGAAGGACAGGGTGGATGCCCTCAAAGAAACTAAATTGAGGGGCCCATCAAGCTCTCAGCTGCCCACATCGACGCCAGAGCTTGCACTTGGGCATCGCGTGACACAGAGACAACCCCCAAGGCAGAATGCGCTGGTCCCGAAGGAACTAGTAGTTGTTGGTGACTCTATTGTCAGGGAAACGGGGAACATGCTTTGTAAAAAAGATAGGTGGAACAGGACCAGGGTATGTCTGCCAGGGGCAAAGGTTGATGACGTTGTAGAGCGAATATCATCTTTTAAGGGCACAAAAGGTGATATAGTTGTACACGTTGGGACTAATAATATTAAGAGTAGGAGACCGGCAGAATTACTTAACAAGTACAGGTCACTGTTGAACAAAAGCCGAGAATTAGGGTTGAATTTGAAAGTGTCTGCAATTCTGCCCAGACACGATAGGAGGGAGTATATGATGAGAGCCTTGTCGATCAATTCGGCCCTGGAAAGATTGTGCAAGGCTCAAGGGGTAGAATTTTTTTCAGCCTGGACTGTACTTGTTAACAGGAGAGATTGCTTCTACAGGGATGGGATACACTTAAATAGAAAGGGTGCAAGAATATTTGCTGATGCTATCGAGGCAGTGTTAGGTGGGTCGGAAAACTGCTAGCTTGGGGGGAGACAAAGATCAATAGATTGACAGTAGCCACTGGCAGAGGTGAAAGAGATTCTTGCACTGCTTCTATTAGAATGAGCAGAAGCCTGAAAAACAAGATGCATGGTATTTCAGAGACTGCTGGGAGCCATTGTGGTACAAGTAAACACATGGGTTGTGTTAGGGTAGCTAAGAATAGAAACAGGTGCAGGTATACTTGCATGTACACCAATGCTAGGAGTTTAGTAAATAAATTTGATGAATTTGAGGTATTGCTCAAAACATCAAAGGCAGATATTGTTGGGATATCAGAGATGTGGTGTCACACAGATATAAGGGATGCAGAACTGCAATTTGGGGAGTACAACGTCTACAGAAAGGATAGACAGGATAGGAAGGGGGGAGGGGTTATGCTATTAGTTAAGAAACACATAAAAACCAAGGAAGTGAAGCCAGTCGACATCGCTGGACAGTGCAGTGTTGAGTCAGTTTGGTGTGACATAAGCATTGGGAGATCAAAATTGAGAGTAGGAGTGTGCTATAGGCCTAATGACTCTGATGAGTATAATAAGGAACTGTACAGGGAAATAGAGTGGGCCAGTAAATCAGAGAGTCTTATAATGGGAGATTTTAATTTCCCAGATATTGACTGGAATTTGGGGGCTGGTTACTCACACACTAGCAGGGCTTTTGTGGATTTATTGGATGATTGTTTTCTATATCAGCATGTTCGGGAGGCAACTAGAGGGAGTAATACTCTTGATTTGATTATCAGCAGTGATTCTTCATGCATTAAGAATCTGCAGATAAATGAACCACTAGGTGGCAGTGATCACAGTGTGCTGAAGTGGGATTTACTGAAAGAGGTAACTACCATTAGGGGTAAAGGGAAGGGTTATTGCTTCCGTAAAGGCGACTACGATGGACTGAGACAGTATTTAAATTCTATACAGTGGGACCAACTGATGATGTTACCAACAGCAAATTCAAAATGGGAAGCATTCAAAGAACTTATCTTGGAAGCTACTAGGCTTTACATACCAACTAAGAAATATTGTTCAAGGTTTAGGCCAAAATGGATGTCAGATGAACTAATGAGGCATATGGCAGAGAAGAAAAATGCATGGGATACTTACAAATTAACACATGACACAGAAGCCTATGATAGATACAAGTTGATATGCAACCAAGTTACAAAGGAGGTTAGGCAGGCGAAGGCAGATTACGAGAAATCCTTGGCAAGGGATGCAAAGAAAAACAGCAAAGAGTTCTTTACTTATGTAAACTCTAGAAGGAAGGGGATGAATCAGATTGGTCCACTTGATATTGATGGGTCAACTGTTGATGATCCTGCTCAGGTAGCTAACAAACTAAATGAATATTTTGCATCGACATTCACACATGAGGAGTTATTCAGCAAGGGGAATGCCAGAGGTGTATTCAACTCTAGCAGAGCTACAGAATCTTGAAGTAACTGGGAGTAAAGTGGAGAAGAAACTGTTGAAGATAAACACAAGAAAGGCACCCGGGTGGATGGGATCTATCCAGTTATATTAAAGGAGGCAGCAAAGGAAGTAAGCAAACCCTTAGCCATAATTATGAGAGCTTCCTTGGACTCAGGGGAGGTACCCATAGACTGGAAATGTGCAAATGTGACCCCAATTCACAAAGGAGGATCAAAGGCTGACACAAGTAATTATAGACCTGTGAGCTTAACTTCTGTTCCAGGAAAATTAATGGAGGCACTGGTTAAAGAAGCACTGCAGGATCATTTAGACAAGACTTCAGTTATAGCTCAGACACAGCATGGTTTTGTTAAGGGGAAGTCTTGCCTGACCAACTTGATTGGATACTATGATGCAGTCACAAAAGAACTGGATGCAGGGAATAACTTTGATATTATATACTTGGATCTTAGAAAGGCTTTTGATACTGTTGCACATGGAAGACTGCTACACAAATTGGAGCAGTGTGACATTGGAGGCAAATTGCTGCTATGGATAAAGGGGTGGTTGAGGGGGAGAAGACAGAGAGTGGTAATCAATGGACACTGCTCATCGTGGACTAATGTTATTAGTGGAGTCGCTCAGGGCTCAGTGTTGGGTCCATTATTTTTTTCTGTATTTATAAATGATATTGATGATGGTATATCAAGCTTAATGTCCAAGTTTGCAGATGATACAAAGGTTGGCAGGGTTGTCAAGGACACTACTGACACTATGCTGCTGCAACAGGATCTGGAAAGGTTGAGCAGATGGGCTGAGAGGTGGCAAATGAAGTTTAACATTGACAAATGTAAAGTACTACACATGGGAAACAGCAACCCCAGAGCAACGTATCAACTCTGTGGTACTACACTGACAGTGGTAGAGAATGAATGGGACTTGGGGGTGATTGTGCAGGCAGATATGAAGTTCTCTGAGCAGTGCAGACGGGCAACAAGAGTAGCTCATGGAGTATTGTCAATGATATACAGGAATTTTTCCAGCAGGGATAAAGAGGTGATTATTCCATTATATAAGGCAATGGTCGGGCCACACCTAGAGTACTGTATACAGGTCTGGAGGCCTCATTTCAAGAAGGATGTAGAGCTGCTGGAACGAGTACAGAGAAGGGCAACAAGATTAGTGAATGGAACAAAGGGGTGCTCTTACGAAGAAAGGCTTACGTTTTGCAAATTACAGTGTCTGGAGACTAGGCACCAGCGAGGTGATCTGATAGAGGTGTATAAAGCCTTGAATGGTTTAAGCATGCTCAATGCTGATGGGATTCTTCCTCTAGCTCAGAAAAATCACCTGAGAGGGCATAAATTCAAATTGAGGAAAGACAGATGTAGGATAGACGTGCGGAAATTTGCCTTTATCCAGCGGGTGGTTGGTTGGTGGAACAGACTGCCATCCCTTGTGGTGGAGGTTGATAGCCTAAATAAGTTTAAGGCTCAGCTGGACAGGTATTTTGAACGAACAGAGGGGTGAAGTGGAAGTGGGTTTTTTTTTTTTTTTTTTTTTGGCTGATGCTGCATAAGCTTGCTTTCTTGCATCAAATGCCTCTGCTAATGCTAATTTCTTTTAATTGGCTTAATTTTCTAAATTATTTTAGGAACGTTGCTTCGACACTACCCTCTTCTTATTTATCCCCCATATATATTTTTCTGTTAATGTTATGTTATTTTTTGGTTAAGTTCTTTTTCACTCTACTGGTTTGCCATGCTACTGGCAAATATCCTATTTTAATTTAGTTTATTATATATATATATGTATATATATACATATACACACACACACAGGTAGCCCTCATTTTGTGCTGGTCCAATTTGCACCAATTCATAATAGCACCGATCACTAACCACAATGCCATTTTTATTTATTTATTTTTCAAATTTTTTATAAATTGAAAGTTTAAAATTGTCAGACAAAATTTATCGGCATCTTACTGTGCTATGTATCATTCACGTTATTTAGGACAATCTGTGCCAATCAGCAATTAGCACATTCTTATCAGAAATGAGAAAAATTCCCGCCCTCAAAGTAACCACTCGTGGATGCAGGTAGCAAAGGTCCATGCGGTGAGGCATTCAGTTGGTTGTTGTTTACGCTATTTACAAGTATTGGAAATTTATTACGCTAACATAATAACATTTTTTATTAATTGTCCTATTAATAAATCGTGTTATAAAGTTTTTAATTTAATAGAATAAAGACATGCCATGTCTGTTAAAAGTAGTTAATTGAATTCTAGTGCAATATTTGGAGGATAGAATCTGATGAAAGCCACCCTAATGTGTGTGTAGGGCTATGAATATGTCTCCATTGACTATTACTACAACTATGAAGAATGCTAATAAAATAAAACAACCTAACCCTGGAACCTAACCCTGTGATTTCCGATTGACTCCATTATATAAAGGGTTCCATTTGCGCCTGTCCCCCCCAGGAACCTAACCCGACATAAATTGAGGGCTACCTGTGTATATATACAGTCGAACTTCCCTATAACGAATTCGATAAATCCAGCGAAAAAATTTGGTTATAGAGATTACAGAGAATATCTTTTTTGTTAGAAATTGTTATCCAATTAGAAAATGAAAACGATCTACATATATTTTTAATTCAAAAACACTTATTTAAATTACATTTACACAATTTTTGCCAGTATCGCAAATTAAAAATAAT
Source organism: Mastigoproctus giganteus (assembly GCF_048544385.1). NCBI lineage: Eukaryota > Metazoa > Arthropoda > Arachnida > Uropygi > Thelyphonidae > Mastigoproctus > Mastigoproctus giganteus. Next base: position 178,900,800 of record NC_143575.1, on the reverse strand, counting down.
CGGTAATTTTCGTTTGCACAGTAAAATTAAAAAATGTCTGATTCTCAAAGAACACCTCACATTTGTTCAGAGCATTAAAAACATTATCAGGAACATTTTAACAAAACTGTAGACCCATATGAACCGTTTTAAAAGCATGAATCATTTCTTCGCAAGTTGGCTTTTCTACTGGTTGTTCTGATGCGTCTTCAGCGTCATCGTTAATTTCTTCGTGATCATGGTCGCGTCTAACACTGTTCAGCAGTATTTCATCTTCATTTGGATGTTCTGTTGTAGTAAGATCTTGATCTACATAAACATAACCATCCAGTGTTATTTCATTTTCTCGATGTTTCCAGACGATTCTAATAATGTCCAAAAGTTTTTCAGTTGTGAAAGAGGCAGTTCATCTTGTTCGTCCAGTTGTTATCCGACTTCTGTATTCAATGCAAATCTCGCTTTTGAAAAACAAATTTTGAATAGTGTATTCAGTGACATCATTTGTCCAAACATTTTCCAGTTCAGAGATGCAGTCTCTAAGGTTAATTGTAACCTCCAAGTTTTTATTTTCTGATAATGCATTGACAATCTTCATTATTATTCTCTTTTGATAATGAAATTAAAAATTTTTATTAATGCCTTGGTCCATTGGCTGGAGTTTTGACGTTACGTTTTGTAGTAAAAACAACAACTTCACACTTAAGTTTGGCAGAATTACTGGCAGGATGTGCCGGACAGTTGTCAGTTACCAACATGATTTTCCTTTTTTCTTTTGTTATATGCTTGTCTAGTTTTAATATCCATTCTTCAAAAATATCACTTGTCATCCATGCTTTTTTATTAAAGGTGTAGTCAACTTCCAAAGATTTTGTGCCTCTAAAACATCTTGGGTTTTTTGATTTTCCGATGACTAAAAGTCTTAATTTTTTACTTCCTGTCATATTTTCTCCAATTAGCACAGTGATTCTTTCTTTGCTTTGTTTTCCACCAACACATTTATCATCTTTAAAAGCAAGCGTTCTATTCGGGGAAACATTTAAAGAATAAACCCATTTAGTCAGCATTAAAAACGTCCTTAGGTTCATATTATTCCAAAATTTTCTTTAAGGCATTTTTCCTCCAACTGTTGCAATCTTTTTCACTTACATTAACACTTTCTCTGCAAATAACCTTTTCCACAATTCTGTGGAGCTTCTTAAATTTATCTAGCCACCCAGTGCTCACATTAAATTCTGTATGTCCAAGGGACTGTGTAAATTTCAGAGCTTGTTGCTTAATTATTGGACTCGATATTGGTATATTCTTTTCACGTAACATTTGCACCCATTTTAGATTACGAAGATGTTGATAGCTTTATCAACATCTTCGTATATACACAACTTAATTCGCTTCTTGTCTGCTCCTCCTTCAATTGCATTTAAAACTGATTCTCGATTTTTTAAAATCATGGATAAACTGTTTGCAGGTATGCCATATTTCTCCGCAACATCTTTTTTCTTAAAACTCTGGTCAATATCATGAAGAATCTTTACTTTATCATTAATACTTGAACACTTTCTGTTCGACATTGTTTCCGCAACTGTAAAAATTACTCAACTGCAGCTGTTGCCGATACACACACCACAAACTTCGCTGCACCAGCAATATAGTGGATTGTTAGTACTGCCTACTGAATGACGTCTGCTTGCCAATTCAACATTATCATGTGACCTTTCCTATCTGTCACTTTGAAAAAACATACGACTTTGTGAATTTCTTTTATTCTGCTTTCATTCATATATACACAACAAAAATTTATGGTTAATGTATTCTATATGTTACTTTTCAGGAAAAAAAAAAAAAAAGTGCATACAGCCTATGTGAGTGATGATAAATTGTTCTAAAAGAACGACATAAAAAAAAAAAAAAAATCATGAAAACCATCTACTGGGAGTCCAGTTAGATAAGAACGGACATATCATATAATGATTGACAGGAAGGTCACATGGTATGGTTGAAGTGAGAACAGCGATTGTCACTCAGTAGGCATTACTAAAAACTGACTATGGTAGCATTCTATGTATTGTCGCCGCAGCACGCTAAAGGTTTACCGCAGCGAATTTTGTTTTCCCCTTAGCCAACATCAATTTACAAATCTACCCTATTTATTGTAAAGTTTATGACCACTTTTAAGAAAACCCATTTGGTTTTATAACTGTAACAAAAATGAAACAAAGACCTTCCTACTGGCGTCAATGGCCACAAGTGTTCACTAAAAGGACGACTAATTCCAGATGCTAATGTGCAATTTCGCAGGGAAAGAGGCCGTATATTTGACCAGCTGTTTAGCAGTAAATGCTTGAAAATCTTCAAAAATGCTTTTACTAATTGTTTTAAAAATTCATTATAGAGAGACTAACACTTTGCTATATGGGGTTAATTTTACATGTAATTTCGTTTCAAGGTGCAATGTTTTGCGAAAAAATTCGTAATATAGAGAAATTCGTTAAATAGAAGTTCGTATTAGAGAAGTTCTACTGTATGTATTTATATATACATACATATATATATATATATATTTTTTTTTTTTTTTTAATTTATTCTTTTTTTTATTGATACATTTTTGCAAAATTTAATGATGTTATCCACAAAGGTGTTTTCCACTGAGACAAAATACATCTTTATAACTGGAGAAACATATCACATACAAATTTTTACAAGCTATGTCAGGACAGACAGGGTCGTTCAAAAGTGCGGGGAATGCGTGATCAATATGCAGGCGGCAAATACCATAAAAATTGAAAACCAGAACTAGCCTCTGTGAATATGTTTTATATCAATAGCACCCCTACTACTTTGTTTTTCATGTTATGTATGATTGTGTCAATTGTTATGGGTATACTTTGTGCAGAATTTGTATTAAATGATTGTGGTGCAAAGTCACAGACAATGTACTTGTGTGTTTGTGCAAGGATTCCATCGTGACTAAAGTAAGAGACGCATAGACACTGTGTATGAGAAGAAAGAATATCATTTAGAAAAGCGTTTCTTTTGCTAACCATTTTATTAATTTAATAGTAATGAAATTTTATGATTAGTGAAAATAATAAAGGTAAGTGTTTTTAACTTTTTAAATAAAACAGTTAAAATTACTGAAATATCTCAGAGCAAAATACACTAAATATTAATTTTTAAAATCATTAAAAAAATTATTGTTTATTGAACCAGGTAAAATGTTTCTGAGGAAACAATTAAGTGGAGCAGAATATAAAAAAAAAAAAAAAACAGAAAAACAAGAAGAAACAATATAATGAGAAGGAAGCATGTTAAAATATTGCAAAAGTACTACATCTATTGCACATGCAGAAAAAGATCATGAATCGGAGCAAGTTTCTGATGATGATAAGGCAATAGGACAACCAATAGCAGAACAAGAAAATTATGCTTCTATTGAAGGGGTAAAATCAGAAGCAGTGGATAAAAACATTCCCAAACAACTAATCCCATTTGTTGTTTTAAATTCCAGAAATATGGACACTCCCAGCAGGCATGTAGAGGTGATGCCATATGTCCTATCTGTGGTTCCAAGGAGCATACACAAGCAGATTGTTCAGCCTCAACTCCCGTCTGTCCTAACTGTAAAGAAATTCATCCAGCCTTCTCTAAATTTTGTGAAATGTGGAAAACAGGGAAGAAAATACAGAAATATAAAATAGAACATAAAGTCACATACCATGAGGCACGCAGGCAAGTTATGTCGACCATGCCCAGTCGTTCTTATGCATCTCACACTCAAAGCTCTCATTCAACAGCAGCTCAAACAGATATAACAATACCACCCAGAATATTTCTAGCAAACTGGGTTAAAAATACACTGTCAAACTCTGGAAAAGATATACTTCAAACTAAAACCAGCGAGCAACCAACACTCCAATCAGCATTCCTACTAATATTCCTACAGTCCCACATGACAAAGAAAAACTGAAAACTAAAGACAGCAAGAAAACTGAATCATCCACTAATAGTATGGAAATATAAAAATGTACACTCAGATTATGAGGAACCCATAACCCATAGAACTTCAAACCCATAGAACTTCATGCAAATGACACCGTGGAAACTGGACGCCCTACCTTCCCAAAAAAAGACCAGAAAAAATGCTGCTCAAATAAAAAACTGTCAGATGAATCATCCTCAGCTAAACCAAAATGATGCACAACATTTTACAATGGAACTGCAGAGGCTTTTGTTGCAACACAGATATTAAAGACCTAATTAACTAATATTCACCAGTTGCCATTTGTCTTCAGGAAACTTACCTAACCTCGCAAATTTCTTCTTCAATAAAGAACTATTGCCTTTATTGAAGAGATCATAATACAGCAGATGCTGCCCATGGTGGTGTAGCAATCCTGATAATCTCTTCATGCAGATATCTCTACCTGTCTGTATGCTAGGAGATTTTAATGAGCACCACCCCTTATGGGGTGATCCTAAACCAGATAGATGTGGTTGACTCATTGAACGCTTTCTAGAGCACAAAATCTCACTATATATACTCAATTCTGATGCACACTCACATACAGCTTCCATATGGACACACCTCAGCAATAGACCTCTCAATTTGTTCTCCAGAGCTGGTCCTGACCATAGAATGGTATGTTATAAATGATCCCATGGGCAGTGACCATTTTCCAAACGTATGCAACTTTCTATTAGCATAGATGCCTTCAACTAAATCCTGCAGTAAATGGAAATTTATCTGAGCAAACTGGGCAAAATTTCAGTCCTCCATCTCTCTCTTGATGAGCAAAAAAAAAATCTGCCTCCAGCATATTGATAATGTGACAGCTTACATCACATCTCTTAAAAGTGGCCAAAGACACAATACCATTATCAAATCCTCCGGGCAAAAAGCATTATAATAACTGGTGGAATGAGGAATGCACAAAAGCACGAAAGCAAAAAATAAAGCCTGGAATTTATTTTGATAACATCCAACCACAGCAACCTCATTAATTATAAGAAGTTAAGGGCAAAAGAATGTTTCATACAAAGCCAAGCCAAGAAAGAAAGAATCCTGGACATGTTTTGCATTGAGCATTAACAGAAATACTCACATCAAGATAATATGGAAAAAAATTAGAAAGCTTTATGGTAAATTTCCTACCACACCTTCTCCAATCCTTTCCTGGAATGGGCAAGATTTATCCAGTCCCTCAGATATTGCTAATGCTTTGGACAATACTTTTGCTGAAATCTCAGCAGCATCAGCTATACAACAACATTCCAACGAATTAAAAACACTACAGAGAAGCATGCTATCAACTTTCACTCTGCCTGCCTTCTTCTATATAACAAATGTCTGCAATATTCTGAACATCTGCATGCCATTAAAACAGCCCACAATGGTGCTATCAGGCCAGATGGGATTTATTATGTAATGCTACAACATCTTGATGACAAAGTTTTGCGCCTGCTCTTGGTTTTTTACAATCGTATACAGGGTGTTTCAGTTAAACGTTTCAGAACTTCTAAGACGGGTAGGGTACATCCTGACAACTCGAAATCATATAGCAATGTGGGGTCGGAAATGCTTTCCTGAAGCGGTATTGTACACAGAAGTCGTCGTGCGACGTCGTGCAGCACAGAATCGATTTTCGGTCAATGTATGGGCCGGTATTATGGGAGATCACCTCATCGGACCTTACCTGTTACCGTGTCGTCTAACCGGACCTATCTACTTGATCTTTCTGCAGCAAGTATTGCCACAACTTTTGAGAGATGAACAGATTTCTGCATCGACGCAACAGACAATGTGGTTCCAACACGATGGAGCCCCTGCCCATTATAGCGGAGATGTTCGTAACTACCTGGATGTCACATTTGGTCAACAGTGGATCGGACGTGGTGGTCCCGTGCGTTGGCCTGCTCGGTCACCCGACCTATCATGTCTTGATTTTTATTTCTGGGGTCATATGAAATCGCTAGTTTATGACACCCCTGTTGACAATGCTGAGGAGCTGGTTGCAAGAATCGCAGTAGCTGCCGAAGAAATTCGAAATTCGCCTGGAGTATTCCAGAATGTTCGGATGTCCATGCGTCGGAGATGTGAGGCGTGCATTGTAGCCCATGGAAGAAACTTCGAACACTTACTTTAATCCATGTACCTTTTGCTTCTTTTCATGTATTATTAAAACGATTTCTCACTTACGGTCTCTTTTCTTTATGGTGCTTCTGTGTACAACACCGCTTCAGGAAAGCATTTCCGACCCCACATTGCTATATGATTTCGAGTTGTCAGGATGTACCCTACCCCTCTTAGAAGTTCTGAAACGTTTAACTGAAACACCCTGTATATTTAGAAAATGTTTTTCCGTCTTCTTGACATCACTTTACAGTTTTGCCTGGAAAAGATCCAAACAACCCTCATAGCTACAGACCAATATTTCTTTCAAGCTGCCTCAGCAAAATCCACGAAAAAATTGTACACAGAAGACTCATCTGGATCATCGAGTCTGAACATCTGAGCCATAGTCAATATGGCTTTCACCAAAATAGGTCATGCATGGATCTCATGGTGGAAGCAGAATTTGCCATTCATAATGCTTTTGTTAAGCATGAACATCTAGTAATGGTTTCAATAAATATAGAGAAAGCTTTTGACACCACCTGGCAGCAAGGCATACTTAATTGGCTTTACTCTCTTGGTTTACAGGGCAACCTTCCTATATTTGTTCAAAACTTTCTACATACTATATCAACATTCATTCGGGAAAAAGGTGTCCCACAGGGATCAGTACTGAGTGCCACTCTTTTTGCTCTTAGAATAGATTCTATCACTAAACAGCTTCCAAATACAGTTCAAACTTACCTTTATGCAGATGACCTTTCCATCTCCTGCTATTCCCAAAACATGAGATCCATTGAGCAGCTTCAGATATCACTTAAGAAAATACAGCAGTGGGCCAGAATCAATGGCTATTGACTCTAGCAGCAGAAAACAGTTGCTATCCATTTTTGTAGACAAACAAACTTCATCTGGATACTGAACTTCAAATAAATTCAGTTCCAAATGTTGTCATATCACTGAGAAATTTTTTGACTCTTCCAATTTCTGTTTCAACTGTTGAAAGAAATTTTTCTAAATTAAAGATCTTTGCAAATTATTTAAGATCTACAATGCTTCTAGAAAGACTGTGATCTTGCAATAACTGTCGATCAATTCTGCTCTGGAGAGATTGTGCAAGGCTCAAGGGGTAGAATTTTGAGAGTTCTGAGAGCAAAGTTGGAGGAGAAATTGTTGAAGTTAAACATTAGGAAGGCACCTGTGGTGTATGGGATCTATCCATTTATATTAAATATAATAATATGAGCGTTACCTCAGTATCCAAATAGAAGATCTTTTTTTCAATTTCTAGCATAAAATGAGATAAATTAAAATTACATTAAATTAAAAACACCGAATTTAAATAAATAAATAACCTAAAACACCTCAATATGCTCATACTTCCCACACATGAACCCTCCAAGCACCGGAACACGCCTAACATCAACCATCCCCAGACATCAGATAACCCATGCACTAAAGAAGACTGAGCACATTTCTGTCAAAAATAAACCTTATTTTAAAATGCATAATCTTTTATTATTAAAACCCAGGTATCCTTCGAAGGGACCAAACTTTTCGTCTACGAGATGTTTTCACCAGAAGGTTAATGATACTGAAATCTCAAATTTCCCCCCCTAAATTTAAAAGTTGATATGAAAGATTGTCAGTTGCGCATGTGCACAAAGACACATGAGTCCGAGATTATGTAGGGACAACGAATGTTAATAGAATGTTCTTGAATCTTCATTTCTATGGTCTCTCTGCTATGAGTAGTTTAGTAAAATTTCACTGTGTATTAAGAACCTTCGTTTCATGAAGTGAAAACGAATGGCCTTTATGTATCACGTGGAAAGAAAGTTCTGAGGCTGCTGACCTGCGAGCCCTAACTGTAGCCTCACATTGTTTCCGTCTTATGCAAAGCATATTTTTTGAAGAACCTATATATAGCGCATTACAATCACCACATGGAATACAATAAACAATATCATTCTTTTCAACACTATTATTTAATACCAAAGAATTTTTAATTAAAGACTGAAGTTTATGGGTGGACTTTGCCACTATCTTAAATGCTGTGTTCTTAAAAAGTATATTTAATTTTTTATGCCACTGTTCAATATAAGGAAGCGAAATAAAATATTTTTTTGAAATTGTGTTATTGTATGGTTTATTCTTTATTTTATTAAGGCTGTAATTTAATATTATTTATGGTGTTTAGGAGATAACGCCTATTTAAAAACCGATTTGTCACTTCCTCTATTTCATTCCATAGGTCTACCTGTGGAATGAAATAGAGGAAGTTATATATTTATAGGCATTCATAAACTGATTCAAAATAACCGACCATTTATACGAAAAGGGGTGATAGTTTTCATAATGTAAAAATAGTCCTACATTCGTGGGTTTTCTATATATTTTAAATTGAAGAGAGCCCATTCACTCTTATTAGAGTGAAGTTTAGGAAATTAATTGAATTTTTGTTTGCATCCTTGTATTCCAATGTAAATTTTAATCTACTATGATTTACTATTTGGAATATTATTTGGAAAATATCAACTATTTTTTTTTTTATCAGTTGTAATTAAAATGTCTTCAAGATACCTTCTGTAAAATTTTATGTTCGATAAAAAGGGGTAATATGTAATTGTTCAATCCTATTGAGGTAAATCTGCACAACCAGACCACTCAAACTTAAACCCATTGGTAGGCCAAATATTTGTCTGTAGACTTTGTTTTGAAATTATTTTATATAAAATTATATAAAATTTGTATTAATAATTTTATCAATTTAAACTTTGAGTTTTGGTAATCTAATGGGAAAGATACTAAAGGAATCTTTATTTAAAAGATCCCACAATATGTCTAATAAAAATTCAATATCTACATTGGTATAGAGAGACTCTACATCTCGAGAACATAAAACATTATCTGCTTCCAACTTACAATCTTTTAACATCATAAATAGGGAGTCTGAATTTTTTATATTAAACTTTAGCAAACTTCTAAATGGTTTTATAATATAAAGAAACGTTGCCAAAGGGGCAAAAGCTGAGTTTCTATATGACACTATTGGTCTTATTGGATAACCTACTTTATGGAGTTCTTGCTTTTAATTCTTTTAGTTGGTAAATTGTAATGTAGTCAGATTTCCTATATTCCGTCAAAGTTCTATTGTAATCCTTAACTAAATTATCAAACACGGTTTTATCTCATATGTAGAATTATCTGATATAATATCATTTAATTTTTTTACATAATCAGCATTGTTCAAAACTACCACAATGTCAATCATATTGCAAGCACATTGTATAACTATATCTTTATTGTTTTTTAATTTTTTTATAGCTAATCTCTCCTCTCTCTCTCTTTAAAATAGGTACATTTTACCTCTTTAGAGTTATTAATAATATTATTCGCTTGTTGAATTATTAATTGAATTATTAATTCAATTAATAATTTAATTTTCTTGTTGAATTATTAATACAACAAGCAAATTAAAGGAGGCAGCAAAGGAAGTAAGCAACACCTTAGCCATAATTATGAGAGCTTCCTTGAACTCAGAGTAGGTCCCCATGGACTGGAGGTGTGTAAATGTATCACCAGTTCACAAAGGGGATTCAAAAGGTGACACAATAACTATAGACCTGTTAGTTTAACTTGTGTTCTGGAGAAAATAATGGAGTCACTGGTTAAAGAAGCATTGCAGGATCATCTAGACAAGACTGCAGTAATAGTTAAGACACAGCATGGGTTTGTTAAAGGGAGATCTTGTCTGACCAATTTGATTGGTTACTATAATGTGGTCACAAAGGAAGTGAATGTCAAAAATAATTTTGATATCATATACTTGGATTTCAGAAAAGCTTTTGATACTGTTGCACATAGAAGACTGCTGTACAAATTGGAGAGGTATGTCATTAAGGGTAAGTTTCTTCAATGGATAAAGGGATGGTTGAGTGGGGATGACAGAGAGTGGTAATCAATGGACACTGCTCTTCGTGGACAAATGTTATTAGTGGAGTTACCCAGGGTTCATTGCCGGGCCCATTGTTCTTTTGTGTATTCATCAATGATATTGATGAAGGTATATCAGGATTAATGTCCAAGTTTGCAGATAATACAAAGGTTGTTGTTTTGTTTTGTTATTTGATTTTTAAGGCCATATTGCTCTGGGGATATGCGGCGGTCATTCCCTGACCTTTTCGCATCCTCCGTATTTGGTGGTCACGGGCTCGAACCCCAGTCTAATCAAGAAGCGTGTGCTATGCACTGCCACTCCTGTCCACCTGGCTACGGAGGCACCGATAAAACGGTTGGCAGGGTTGTTAATCGCAGTAAAGACAGTATGCTACTCCAACTAGATCTAGATAAGTTGGGCAAATGGGCTGAGAAGTGGCAACTGAAGTTTAACATTGACAAATGCAAAGTACTGCATATGGGTAGCAATAACCCAAAAGAAATGTACCAACTGTGTGGTACATTTCTTTTGGGGTTCTGGGAAGTGGAAAGCGAAAAAGACCTGGGGGTAATTGTGCAGTCAAATATGAAGTTTGCTGAGCAGTGCAAATGGGTTGCCAGGGCAGGTCATGGAGTCTTGTCAATGATATATAGGAATTTTGCTAGCAGGGACAGGGAGGTGATTATCCCATTGTACAAGGCAATGGTCAGGCCACACCTAGAGTACTGTGTACAGGTCTGGAGGCCTCATTTTTAGGAAGGATGTAGAGATGCTAGAATGAATACAAAGAAGGGCAACGAGATTGGTGAGGGGGAATAAAGGGATGCTCTTACCAAGATAGGCTTTAAGTTCTGCAAATTGTAGTGCCTGGAGAGTAGGCACCTTGAATGGGTTGAGCAAGCTGATGGCTGATGGGATTCTTCCTGATGCTTAGATTAAGAACCTAGGCATAGATTCAAATTGAGGAAGGACAGTTGTAGAATAGATGCACAGAAATTTGCCTTTAGCCAGCGGGTGGTTGATTGGTGGAACAAACTTCCATCTTTTGTTGTGGAAGTTGATAGCCTAAATAAATTTAAGGTTGAGCTTGGACAGGCATTTGGAACAAATGGAGGGATGGAATGGGAGGGTGTTTTTTTTTTTTTTTTTTTCTCCTTTGGCTGATGCTGCATAAGCTTGCTTTCTTGCATTGTATGCCTCTACTAATGCTAACTTATTGCTGTTGAGAATGATATTTCACAGAGCATTGATATGGACGATTTAATCAAAGTACTTGCTACAATTAAAGCATGAAAATTTATGTAAAATTAAACGTTGAGTTGAATGGATAAGTATTTTTTAATGTTGTTTTATTATTTTTGTAGTTTAGTGTCTTTTACTGTTATTTTTTATATACTTAATAATACTGTGTATATGCACCTGTATGAAATTATTGAAATTGAAATAAAAAAAAATTCTAAGCTAAAATTGTTTGTTTCCTACATTAAAAGGCGTATTTTTAAAATTAAAACGAGGCACACATATCCCTAGGAACCAAAAATAGAAAATTAGTTATGATGAAACATCATAATTAGTAGGAAAATGTATTGAACTTTTGTCATTGTATCGAAGAATGTATGCAGTGAGAATAAAACCCTGAAACTCCATAATCAGCATTTAATTCCATTAGTTTAGCCGTTAAATAAAGCCCAGAAAATCAAGAGCATATATGAAGTTCATCGCATGGAAATTATTAAAATTTTGTCAAATATCGTTTTAATCCAAATATTTTCAGAGGAATTACGAAAATGCCCATTAAGCAGCACAAAAATGTATTATGTAATAATACCTTTATCTGATGATTTCTTAATACAGTATCTCATGATTCTCAGTAATAAATATGGAATGAAATCTGTAAAAATTACAATTGTATATCCAAAATGAATGAAAATATTTTCTTATGAAGTTTGATTATAACTGCATTTTTTGTAAGAGAGTCAATACGAATGGCATTGCATAACAATATTATTAAATAGATTTCTAACTATAAAGTTGTTTATAGTTTATTCTAATTTGAATAAACATCTCAGAATTCCATAAAATATTATTCTATTACTAATCTTCAAGCCAATTTTTACTGTCTTTTTCATAGGCTGTAATGAAGATCTTGGGCACACTTCAGTATGGTGGACAAGGAAATGCTAACCCAAAATCTTTTTTTTTTTTCCTTTTTTTTTTTCAACTAGCTTCCAACCTCTTTTGTATTATGTGAAGGAATTGGAGCCAAAACTAAAAATTTGATAACAAAAATAGAAATATTTATGGAATTGTCTTTAAAATGATGCCCGTCCCATTGTAGTTAGTATATAAATAGTAATCTAATTCTGCAAAAGAAAATGATGCCGTAAAGTTGAAAAATCAAATTGAATTTCACATTTATTATTTTGGAAATACACAACTTTCTTCTGGGGTTGAAAATGAATAGTTTTCCTAGGACCCTCCTAGTGAGTAGAAACAAAATTTACCATATGTCTCTCTAAATCAAGCGATTTTTAAAATAGAGCAGGGGGACGAACACTTCAAGAATTATGTATAGGATAGGATTATTATGCAGTTTTGTGTATCACTTTCAGTAAAAATTTAATTTAAATTTGTATCATTGTGTTCATATTACTACTAAAAACTGAGTAGTAATTATATGATGAAGTTTTTTCTTAGTCAGTAATTATATGACTAAGATGAAGTTTTTCAGAAAAGTTTTTTCCCTTTAAAAATACAATGTAAAAGGGTGCCAAATACTTGCTGCATGCAGGCGGCCAAGAAGTAGGAATGGCCCTGTGTCAGGAAATATATAAAATTCACATAAAGGGTCTGCATTGTCGAATTTATTGCTGATAATATATCTGAGTTTCCTTTTACAGAATTTTAAATTCTGTAAAAAAAAGTACAGTGATTGAGAGTTGTTGTAGGTTTATGAGGAAAAGAGAAGAGCCTCATAAACCTCTGTCATACTGTTTATTGTGGGGGCATGGAGCATTACAATTTGGGCACTGAATAATGGAGTCAGGCTATGTTTTCTAATGAGATAAGATTCAGCCTAAATAGTGATTCTCACCAGTATTACATCAAGAAAGAACATGGTGTACAATATCAGCCCTCCAATATACAGGAAAAGAGCAGTTTTTGTGGAGAGAGGAATAATGGTATAGGGCAGCCTAGCTATAAATGGCTATGCAGCCCTTTATGTCTTTGAGATTGGAAACTTAGTGTTCAGTGATCTAATTATGAAATCTTAGTCCTGTGTGAGGCTGTTGCTGGGTACAGTTGGTTCTGAGTTCTGTTCTGTATACAATAATGCAGTCTCTCTCTCTCTCTCTCTCTCTCTCGGCCCCGGGTGCCAAGCGAATGTGATCGAGCGTTTTCTCTGTGCTTAAAAAGTGATTAAGCGATTTAAAGTTATATTAAGTTACTGCCCTTAAGAAATTTATTTTTTATATCAGCTACTGTCACAAAAAGTACTTGTACAGAGCAAGAAAGAAAAGCTACCTTTCTTTATTTTTCATACTTCTTTTACTAACACTTAATACTCTACGCTTGGTCACACCGGGCACTGCTCCTGCCTCCTCGTGGCGGGGCCGGAAGTCTTGGCAGAAAAGCTCATCTGCCAAGGACTAAAAGGAGCAAACATGGATCAACATGCCTTTCCGCCTCTCGAGCCGACAAGCTCTCGGCCAGAGTTAGACCCTGACCATAATACGTCGCAACCCAAGAGGTTGAAAACCACTTCCTCAGCGACAAATTGTCCTGCATTTCTTATAATGCACTCTCTTGCAGATCAGCCTCTCAGTAAGCTCTCTCCGTTCCTTATCCAGAAACAACTGGAAAGTTTGGCAGGATCTCCTAAGACAGTCAGGAGATTACAATCAGGCGACCTGCTATTGGAAACAGCGAACAGTAGACATTCAGAGAAACTGCTAAAACTTACAAGTTTTGCTGGAATTCCAGTAAAGGTTTCTCCCCATGCCACCCTAAATACATCTAAGGGTGTTATATCCAGCTGGGATCTATTGAATGTCACGGAGGAGGAGTTAACACAAGAGCTTCAAGATCAAAATGTCACTGCTGTGAAAAGAATTATGGTGAAAAGAGAAAATATACTCACACCTACAAGGAATATTATTCTAACTTTTAACACGCCAAATCTACCACCATCGATAAAAGCAGGCTACCTACTCTGCCGCATTAGACCATATATTCCTAACCCATTGAGATGTTTTAAGTGCCAGAAGTATGGCCACTCTCAAACGGCATGCAGAGGAAACCAGGTTTGTCCTAATTGTGGGTCCGCTGACCACACCCAAACTGACTGCTTGGCAAAAGAAATGACTTGTCCCAACTGTAAGGGAAACCATCCTGCCTACTCAAGGACGTGCGATAGATGGAAAACTGAAAAGCAAATCGTTAAATATAAGATTGAAAATAAAGTGAGCTTTCAGGAAGCACGGAAATTAATTGCTCCCAGTATGAATAAACGTACGTACGCCAATATTACGCAAAAATATCAATCAGTAGCCACTCAAACTGATGTTACAGTCCCTTCTACCACCTCAATCTCTGACTGGGCTCGGACTGTTCTCTCTCAGCAACAGTCCAATGTCCCGAAACAGTTGAACCAGGCAAGTAATACTGCACTTACAGTACCAGCTACAACTTCTTCTCCTTCCCCAGTGATTTCTTCTATACCGAATAATCGCAACTCAAATTTAAAAAAGAATATCCAAGAAACGTCTATGGATACTATTGACTCATCCAGACAGGAAGAACCGATCTTAGAAATATATGCGGAAGAAGAAATGGACACCGGTCGACCATTATTCCCAAAAAAAGATAAACCAAGGCCTGAACGTCACAAGACAGTCACATTAAAAAAACAGTCAGAAGCAGCTTCTTCTACTAAACATCAGTAATGCCTTACATTCTACAATGGAATTGTAGAGGATTTCGTAGCAACCTTAACGATATTCAAGTCTTAATTAACCGCTACTCTCCAGTTGGTTTCTGTCTACAGGAAACCTATCTAACTCCGCAAATTTCCACCAACATAAAGAACTATGTAATCTATCGGCACGATCGTAATAATTCAAATACTGCCCGTGGGGGTGTGGCCATCTTAGTCAGCTCAAATATCCCGACCAAGCAAATTTTTTTGCAAACTACAATTGAAGTTGTCGCCGTACGTTTGATAACCCAGATTGCTTTAACACTGGTATCAGTCTATCTCCCACCAAGTCATACCTTCTCTTACCAAGACCTTGAAAACCTGCTAATGCAACTAGAACCCCCTGTCTGTCTCTTGGGTGATTTCAATGGCCACAACCCCTTATGGGGATCGACAAAATTAGATATCCATGGCCGCTTAATTGAAACCTTTCTGGATAAGGAAAACCTTACTGTTCTTAATACTGGTGCACCTACTCACATACAACTACCAACTGGACAAACCTCTGCAATCGATCTATCAATATGTTCCCCGATTCTGTATCCAATTATAGAATGGTCTGTTATAGACGATCCCATGGGCAGCGACCATTTTCCGATTATTTGCGACCTGCTCACTGCACAACCACCATTAATCATACCCTGCAGGAAATGGAAGTTCTCTCAAGCCAACTGGGTCAAATTTCAATCAGATGTCACCCTGGATGAACAATATATACAAACACAGTCGATAGATGAAGCCACAGAGTATATCACTTCACATATAATATCTGCAGCTAAATGTTCGATTCCATTGTCGAATCCCCAGTCCCGACGGCACCTTAACTATTGGTGGAATCAAGAATGCACAATAGCTAAGAAGTTAAAAAATAAAGCGTGGAATTTATTTCGTAGATCCCCAACCACAGCTAATCTTATCAATTACAAGAAACTAAGAGCAAAAGCACGTCGCACTCAAAGAGAAGCAAAGAAGAATTCTTGGATTCGGTTTGCATCCACCATAAACAGAAACACTAACTCCAGGTTAATATGGAAGAAAATCAGGCAGATTTCTGGAAAATTTCCAACCACCCCTTCACCAATTCTTTCATGGAATGGGCAAGAACTATCTGCTCCTCAAGACATTGCAAATGCCTTGGCTAAAACTTTTGCCGAAGTTTCTGCGGCATCAAATTATTCTCCGGATTTCCAGAAAATAAAGACCCAGACTGAACAACGAGCCATCAACTTTCGAACTTCAGTTTTCTTTCCATATAATCAGCCTCTGCAATATCATGAACTTATACATGTCATTAAAACAACACGCAACAGTGCCGCTGGACCAGATGGAATCTCTTACATTATGTTACAACACCTTGGTGAGAGAAATTTACAAATACTGCTGGTCTATTATAACCGGATATTTATGGAAAACATTTATCCCAGCTCTTGGCATCATGCCACAGTTCTTGCCTTTTTGAAACCCGGTAAAGATCCTACCAGTCCTAACAGTTATAGACCTATTTCTCTATCCAGTTGCCTCGGTAAATTACTTGAAAAAATGATCCATAATCGCCTTGTTTGGATCATCGAAACGCAACAACTAATTAGCAATAATCAGCATGGCTTTCGAAAGAACAGGTCCTCCTTAGATCTCATGATCAAAGCTGAGTTTGCAATTCGTAATGCCTTTGTGAAAAACGAACATCTTGTTATGGTTTCCATAGACATAGAAAAGGCATTTGATACTACCTGGCGTCGTGGCATTCTCAGTGACCTCCATGCTCTAGGTCTACGAGGCAACCTTCCTATATTCATCAGGAACTTTCTCAGGACTCGTTCGTTCCAAGTTCAATACCGCAACTCGCTTTCTATGACATTTTTACAGGAAGAAGGAGTGCCACAAGGGTCCATACTTAGTGCAACCCTGTTTGCCCTAAGAATCGATTCCATCACAAAAGATCTTCCAAATACTGTTGAGACCTACCTTTATGCCGATGATCTCTCTATTTCTTGCCATTCTCTGAATATGAGATCCATTGAACGGCAGCTGCAGATATGTTTAAATAAAGTCCAAAGGTGGGCAGAGTTAAATGGCTATCATCTATCACAGCAGAAAACTGTTGCAATCCACTTTTGTAATCAACGGAAAATGCATACAGATCCCGAACTTCAGATGCAAAACTTTACTGTTCCAGTGACTAACAGCATCAAATTCTTGGGCTTAATCCTTGACAGGAAACTGAATTTCCTTGAGCACATTAAATCTGTGCGTATATCCTGCCTCAAAAAGCTGAACATACTAAGAGCTTTATCTGCCTTGTCTTGGGGAGCAGATCGTACATCTTTGTTGCTCTTATATAGAGCATTGATCAGATCCCGATTGGATTATGGTGCTCCTCTTTATGATTCCGCCCGTAAGAGTACATTGAAATGGCTGGATCCTATACAGCATAGCGCATTGCGGATTGCACTTGGTGCTTTCAGGACATCTCCTACTCATAGCTTGTACATTGAAGCTGATGAGCCCCCCCTTCACCTCCGCAGAAAAACGCTGCTTCTAAAGTATGCAGCCCGAATACAAAATTGTGGTCATCATCCTGTTCAGCCATACCTCTTTAATCCACCACTTCAAAACCTCTATAGAAATAAACCCAGTAAAATAAGACCAGCAGGCTTACGCCTCATTGAGTTAATGCAGAGTTGGAATGTTCAGATTTTCAACAGGCAACATTTAATGAATTACTCCCAACCGCCATGGATTCCGCCTCCTCAGTTATATTTCGATACTTATCTTGACAAATGGGGAAAGAATCGTCTACCAACACTCAATATGAAGCAACTCCATGCAAGTCATATTCAGAAATACGTTGATTTTTTGCCCATATATACTGATGGCTCCAAATCACATTCAGCCGTTGGAGCAGCGGCAGTATTTCCCTCTACTATCATCTCAGCTGCCCTTCCACCTGAGTACAGCAGCTTCTCCGCAGAACTTCATGCAATAAAATTAGCTTTAGAAAACGTGAATCTCAACCCATCTGTAAAATATGTTGTATACACAGACTCTCTCAGCTCAATAACTGCAATGCAAAACTCCTCCTACAAGGCTCATCCTGTGTTAAATCAAATCGGAAGACTCCTATTACAAATTGAAGAACGTCATCAATCAGTGACCTTTTGCTGGATCCCAGCACATTCGGGGATAAAGGGTAACGAACTTGCTGATGAAAATGCTAAAAATCCGTCAACCTTTGATTTAACCTCCAGTCCGGTTCCAGCCTCTGACTACTGTCACATCATACGAACAGCAGGTTTCGCGAAGTGGAAAGAGCTATGGCACACACAAAAGAATAATAAACTCTATCAGTTGAAACAGGATCCAAAGCATTGGCGCTCTAGCACCAAAACAGTGCGAAGAGAAGAAGTGGTTCTTGCACGGGCACGTATTGGACACACATATCTGACCCACCTCCATCTGCTCAGAGGCGAAGATCCTCCTCAATGTCCATACTGTTCAGAAAATTTAACAGTAAAACATATTCTGATAGACTGCCCTCAATATCAACAGGACAGAACATCCGTCCTCTGTTCCCTGAGAAATCTACGAGAACCAATGACATTGCAACATATTATTGGAGATGATGCAAACATCAACGAGTTTTTCTCTTATCTGAAAATAATTGGGCTTTATGA
Source organism: Mastigoproctus giganteus (assembly GCF_048544385.1). Lineage (NCBI taxonomy): Eukaryota > Metazoa > Arthropoda > Arachnida > Uropygi > Thelyphonidae > Mastigoproctus > Mastigoproctus giganteus. Next base: position 178,882,120 of record NC_143575.1, on the reverse strand, counting down.
TAAATTCTAAAGTATCTCTGTAAACGCAACCAAGCTGTTATGCCTAAATTATGTTTTTAGCTATGCTTAAATTTTGTGTTTAGCATTTTCATGTGAATAGGCGCATTATAGCCACAGCAGCTTATGCGCCATTAAACCCCCATAACACACACACTCTCTCTCTCTCTCTCCCCCCCCCAAGGCTCAGTTTGTTGATTAAATTCCAGGACACTTCAAAGAATGAGTAAGTGGCCTGTCAGGTCCCCAAGACCTGAACCTTATAGTACATGCCTGAGATGCTCGAAAGTGAACTGCAAGCTTCTCTCCTACCCAACAAGAATTTTTTTCTTAAAAAATAATGGAATTTATCCTGCTGACCTGAATAACTTTGTTAGCTGCATGAGGGAAGAATTGTATATCAGGCAGGGAGAGCTTTTAAGCCTTGTATAATTCTTTCTTTGCAATGTGGAATTTGTATGATTTTTCACAAAATGATGATTATTGCTTGTTGCATTCTTACAAGTTATTCATTTATAAACATTTATGCAAAAAGTTGAAGTTAAAAGTTCAGCAAAATTTTAACAGGAGGCAATCAGATATTTCAAAAAAAGAAAAGTGTATCTTTCGAACATAAGTATGTGTATATATATATATATATTTATGTCAAATTTTATCATTGTGTCCAATGTAGGTGACTTGAAAAATGAAGAACAGGTCTTAGCATGGCTAATCAAACAGATGTCAGAGGATAGCATTGAAGAAGTAACAGAAGAAATTTTGGAAGATCTCATTGCCAAAAAGCGCTATGTTCTCGTATTTTTTGGTAAGACTTATTTTAATTAATTTCAGCTTGAAATATATTTGAAAATTGCTAATATAATTTAAGGAGAATGATATGTGATGGTTCATTATGACCTTGGTAAAGAAAACAGATTGACCCATATGAAATATTTGTATAAGGGCCATTCAAATGAACACAACAGAACTAACATAAATTGAAATACGTTGGCAACACTGAGTGCCTATGTGGCACCATCTGCTAGCATTATTTATGAGCAAATTTCAAGATGGTAGTACCTCTGCAGATATAGAGATACAATCTGTAATTTAATTTTTGATTGCAGAAGGATTAAATTCTGAAATTTATTGCAGAATGTTGGCTCAGTATGGTGAAGCATGCATGATTCATTTGGTAAATCTGCTATTTGGTGAATAATATAAGAATGGTATTAAAGTTGTTGAAGATTCTCCTTGGCTAGAACAAGCACATTGTGTTATGATACCAGAAGTTATAGTAACAGTATAAGAAATCATACTAGGAAAATATTGCATTACTGTTAAAGCATATGCCATGGTGTGCAAGATTAATGTTGGTTCAGCACATAGTATTGTTAACAAAAAGTGTGCGCTCAATGTATTCCTCGACTTTTAACACCAGAACTGAAGGAATTCCTTCAGTTCTGGTGTATAATGGAACATAAACATGAATTCCTTCATATTTATGTTCCTTGACAGTAAAGATGACACCTTCTTAGGGCATATTTTGCAGATAAATTCTGAGTGCAATATTACACACACCAGAAAGCAAATGTACAAGTCCAGAGTGTTACCATACAGGCTCACTTCAGCTAAAGAAAGTCCACACAAGTATAAGCCAGGAAAGTATTACTCACTATATTCTGAGATCTTATGATCTCAGAATATCATAAGGGAGTGATTCTATGACTTTTTGTAGATAGGAGAGTGATGACTGACAAATACTGCGATATACTTCTGAACCAATTAAAGCCAACAATTTGGGAAAAAAAAAAAAAAGTCATGATTTTCTGTCCTCGGGTGTGTAATAATAACATTCTATGCTGAACAGATACATGAGATAGAGTTTGAGGTATTATCTCATCATCCATATTCACCAGATGTAGCTCCATGCAATTATCACCTTTTGTGGGAGGGGGACTACTTGTAAAAGATGCACTTGTATTTAGATAAAGTGGTGAAAACAGCAGTGCACAAATATTTTCAACACCAACCACAGAACTTATCTTGAGAAATTTGGGTATTAATGCAGCATTGGATAAAGTGTCTTGAATCAATGGGAAATACACCAGTGAATATTGTAGTGAAACTACACAATCATGTGTAGTTTCCTTGTCATTTGCAAAATGCAATTTTTATTTAACATTTGTGAATTTTATATGAATGACCTTTGTGTAATAAATTGTGTTAAATAGGGTCCAAACAGTCTGCCAACTGACCACAGTACAACTGCTAAAATAAGGCAAGCTTAATTTAGTAATTGATGAAGAAGCTAGAAATGAACTCGGTTCTCTTCTGTCTGTCTCCTTCTACGCCGCATCCACTTTTTGGCCTTTGTAACCTGATGATTAGATTCAAAACTGAATCCAGAAACTGCATTAGCTTAGTGTATTGTGGTGAATTTGTTGACTTTCTGTAGTTTATTAAAGGGTTAACCGTCTCATTATTGGTTAATTGATTGTTGGAATAAACCTAAACTTCCATCTGGTGTTGTTGAAGTGGATAATTTTAATAAATATAAGGAAGCATTAAACAAATTATTAGTCGGATGGGCAGATGAATTAGAATTTTTTTTTTTTTTTTGTGTGATGCTGTATGAGCTTTCTTTTCTGAATTATTTTTTCTTTTTATACTAATTGGAAATATTATTAGAAATGTATTTGAAAAAAAAAATATTTTTTCCTGATACATTTTTTTTTTTTTTTTTTTTTTTTTTTTTTTCAATATACAATAGTATTTGAAATTGCTTTGAAAAAATGTAGATCCAAAGTACGAGTCAAACTGTTTCCAGAGTGGTGCAATAAAATTAATTTAGGCTTCCATTAATTCTATGTTGGTGTTGTCCCCTCCAGAGTTTATACATTAATTTTAGTGCTTCTCACACCTTTTGAAGCATTTTTGGAACTCCTATGTTGTGATGCTGTCCAACACTTTTTGCACTTGAGCTGGAATCTCCATATGTCTTCAAAACTTCAACCTTTTTAATGGAGGAATGTGTTTTGGGGAACATGAAGAAGTCACAGGAGCCATGTCAGAAGAATAGTAAGATGCGGGACCATCACCATTTTGTTCTTGGCTAAAAACTGCTGAACCAACAAAGCTGTGTGGGCTTGGCACATTGCATAAACTAATTCAGAAGGCACCATTTGTCTGAGAACTTTCTTCTGACTACCTCCCTCAATTGTCTTAGGCAATTTTGATGTAGAACTGGTGATTAACATATTGCCCTGGTAGAAGGAACTCGTGAACAGTTACTGCATTATTGAAGAAAACAGTCAGAATGCTCTTGACGTTTGATCTCACCTGCCGTGTCTTTTTTTTGGATATGTGGAGGTGGACTTTTCCACTGGGATGACTGCCGATTTGTTTCTTGGTCGTAACCGTAATCATTTCTTGTTAAGACCTTGTAGATCCAAAAATCTACAAGGGAAGGCAGTTTCTGTTTTCTCTGGCCTTGCAAGCACAGGCAAATGCTTGCAAGTCTCTGCACACAGAAAGTCAATTCTGTTTCTGTTTGTCACTCAGGAAAGGACAAATTTTTGCAGCAATCTATGTCCTGTTTAAATTTATCAGTTAAAATGCATTAGCATGTACTGTACAAGAATGCCTAAAATGTCACAAATATTTTTAACTGTATGCTGTCTCTACTTGTGGATATCTTAATGCATTTTTTCCACATTTTCTCCAGTCTAACTTGATGATAGATGATCTGAGCACTCAAAATCTTGAATAAAAGTTTGGCTGCCTTGCAAATGAGAATACCATTAAAAAGATTGTGTTCTACCTGTAGCATTATCATCACCAACTTGTTTAATCATTTTATACGTCTCCAAAGCTGTTTGGTGCCTCAGTGGATAGGAGTAGCAGTGCATAGCACACGCTTCTTGATTAGACCAGAGTTCGAGCCCGTGACCACCAAATACGGAGGATGTGGAAAGGTCAGGGAATGACCACCGCATATCACCGGAGCAATATGGCCTTAGTTGCTAATGCTCCTAAAAACCAAGTGACAACAACAACAACCAAAGCTGTTTTCCAAAGTTTATGAAGAAAAAACTGCTGAACTAACAAAGCTGTATAGACTGACACATTGCACTGATAAAGAAAATAATTCAGAGTGCACCATTGGTCTGAGCATTTTCTCCTGACAACCACCCTCAAACGCCTTAGGAACCCTGATGTTGAACTGGTGATTTACAGTTTGCCCAGTTGGAAGGAACCCTTGAACAATTCCCTCATTGTTGAAGAAAACAGTTATTATCCCCCTGATGTTTGAACTCACCTGCCTCGACTGTTCAGTATGGAGGTGATGAACTTTGTTTCTGGGTCATTTGTTTTCTACAACAATATGTTAGAGAAGTGACAAGAAGAAGCAATACTCTTAGCATTAGCATTAGTGGTGGCATATGATGCAAAAAAGCAAGCTTATGCAGCATCAGCCAAAAAAAAAAAAAAAAACAACACTTCGACTTCACCCCTCCGTTCGTTCTAAATACCTGTCCAGCTGAGCCTTAAATTTAATTAGGCTATCAACTTCCGCAACAAGGGATGGAAGTCTGTTCCACGAACCAACTACCCGATGGCTAAAGGCAAATTTCCACACATCTATCCTACATCTGTCTTTCCTCAATTTGAATTTATGCCCTCTCAGGTGATTATTCTGAGGAAGAGGAAGAATCCCATCGGCATTGAGCATGCTTGAACCATTCAAGGCTTTATACACCTCTATCAGATCACCTCATCGGTGCCTAGTCTCCAGACACTGTAATTTGCAAAACTTAAGCATTTCTTCGTAAGAGCAACCCTTTGTTCCATTCACTAATCTTGTTGCCCTTCTCTGTACTCATTCCAGCAGTTCTACATCCTTCTTGAAATGAGGCCTCCAGACCTGTATACAGTAATCAAGGTGTGGCCTGACCAATTCCTTATACAAGGGGATAATCACCTCCTTATCCCTGCTAGAAAAATTCCTGTATATCATTGACAAGACACCATGAGCTACTCTTGCAGCCCGTCTGCACTGCTCAGAGAACTTCATATCTGCCTGCACAATTACCCCTAGATCCTTTTCATTCTCTACCACTGTCAGTGTAGTACCACAGAGTTGATATGTTGCTCTGGGGTTGCTGTTTCCCACATGTAGTACTTTACATTTGTCAATGTTAAACTTCATTTGCCACCTCTCAGCCCATCTGCTCAACCTTTCCAGATCCTATTGCATCAGCATAGTATCAGTAGTGTCCTTAACAACCCTGCCAACCTTTGTATCGTCTGCAAACTTGGACATTAAGCGTGATATACCACCATCAATATTATTCAGCCTGGACTGTACTTGTTAACAGGAGAGATTGCTTCTACAGGAATGGGATACACTTAAATAGAAAGGGTGCAAGAATATTTGCTGATGCTATCGAGGCAGTGTTAGGTGGGTCGGAAAACTGCTAGTTTGGGGGGATACAAAGACTAATAGTTTAACAGTAACCGCAGGCAGAGGTGAAGGTGATTCTTGCACAACTTCTATTAGAATAAGAAGCGACCTGGAGCGAGGGGTGTTGGGGGTTTCAGGGACAGATGGCAGTCATCATGGAATAGTTGGGTATATGGGATGTGTTAGGGTAACAAGGAATAGGCATAGGAGCATGTATGCTTGCATGTATACCAATGCTATGCTCGGGGGGAGACAAACCAACTGCTAGCTTGGGGGGGAGACAAAGACTAATGGATTAACAGTAGCCACTGGCAGAGGTGAAAGAGATTCTTGCACTGCTTCTATTGGAATGAGCAGAAGCCTGAAAAACAAGATGCAGGATATTTCAGAGACTGCTGGAAGTCATTGTGATACAAGTAAACACATGGGTTGTGTTAGGGTAGCTAAGAATAGAAACAGGTGCAGGTATACTTGCGTGTACACCAATGCTAGGAGTTTAGTAAATAAATTTGATGAATTTGAGGTATTGCTCAAAACATCAAAGGCAGATATTGTTGGGATATCAGAGACGTGGTGTCACACAGATATAAGGAATGCAGAACTGGAATTTGGGGAGTACAATGTGTATAGAAAGGATGGACAGGACAGGAGGGGAGGAGGGGTTATGCTATTAGTTAAAAAACACATAAAATCCAAGGAAGTGAAGCCAGTCGACATTGATGGACAGGGCAGTGTCGAGTCAGTTTGGTGTGACATAAGCATAGGTAAATCAAAATTGAGAGTAGGAGTGTGCTATAGGCCTAATGACTCTGATGAGTATAATAAGATACTGTACAGGGAAATAGAATGGGCCAGTAAATCAGAGAGTCTTATAATGGGGGATTTTAATTTCCCAGATATTGACTGGAATTTGTGGGTTGGTCACTCACACACTAGCAGGGCTTTTGTGGATTTATTGGATGATTGTTTTCTACACCAGCATGTTCGGGAGGCAACTAGAGGGAGTAATACTCTTGATCTGATTATCAGTAGTGATTCTTCATGCATTAGGAATCTGCAGATAAAGGAACCCCTGGGTGGCAGTGATCACAGTGTGCTGAAGTGGGATTTACTCAAGGAGGTAACTACCATCAGAGGCAAAGGGAAGGGTCTTTTCTTTCGTAAAGGCGACTATGATGGTCTGAGACAGTATTTAAATTCTATACAGTGGGACCAACTGATGATGTTACCAACAGCAAATTCAAAATGGGAAGCATTCAAGGAACTAATCTTGGAAGCTACCAGGCTTAACATACCAACCAAGAAATTTTTTTTTTTTTTTTTTTGATTTGGTAGTTGTTGGCGCATCGGCTTCTGTGGCCATATTGCACCCTCACAAGGTTTTTGCAGTACTTTGATCCAAGCCCTAGGCGGGAATCGAACCCGCGACCTTTGGCTTGCCGGGCAGGTACTTTACCCACTCGGCTAGCCCGGTCGGCCAACCAAGAAATATTGTTCAAGGTTCAGGCCTAAATGGTTGTCAGATGAACTAATGAGACATATGGCAGAGAAGAAAAATGCATGGGATACATACAAATTAATGGGTGACATGGAAGCCTATGATAGATATAAGTTGGTCTGTAACCAAATCACAAAAGAGATTAGGCAGGCAAAGGCAGATTATGAGAAATCCTTGGCAAAGGACGCAAAGAAAAACAGAAAAGAGTTCTTTACCTATTTAAACTCAAGAAGGAAAGGAATGAATCAGATTCGTCCACTGGATGTTGATGGTTCAACAGTTGAGGATCCTGCTCAGGTGGCTAACAATCTAAATGAGTATTTTGCATCTACATTCACACATGAGGAGTTATTCAGGAAGGGGAATGTCGTAGGTGAAGTAAACATTGGCAGTGAGCTAGATTGTTTTCTAATAACTGAGAGGAAAGTGGAGGAGAAATTGCTGAGGATAAACATAAAAAAGGCACCAGGGGTGGATGGGATCTATCCAGTTATATTAAAGGAGGCAGCAAAGGAAGTAAGCAAACCCCTAGCCATAATTATGAGAGCTTCTTTGGACTCAGGGGAGGTACCCATGGACTGGAGATGTGCAAATGTAACCCCAATTCACAAAGGAGGATCAAAGGCTGACACAAGTAATTATAGACCTGTTAGTTTAACTTCGGTTCCAGGAAAATTAATGGAGGCACTGGTTAAAGAAGCACTGCAGGATCATCTGGACAAGAATTCAGTTATAGCTCAGACACAGCATGGTTTTGTTAAGGGCAGGTCTTGTCTGACCAATTTGATTGGATACTATGATGTAGTCACAAAAGAACTGGATGCAGGGAATAACTTTGATATTATATATTTGGATCTTAGAAAGGCTTTTGATACTGTTGCACATGGAAGACTGCTGCACAAATTGGAGAAGTGTGGCATTGGAGACAAATTGCTGCTATGGATAAAGGGATGGTTGAGTGGCAGAAGAGAGAGAGTGGTAATCAATGGACACTGCTCAACGTGGACTAATGTTATTAGTGGAGTTCCTCAGGGTTCAGTGTTGGGTCCATTGTTGTTTTCTGTATTTATAAATGATATTGATGATGGTGTATCAGGCTTAATGTCCAAGTTTGCAGACGATACCAAGGTTGGCAGGGTTGTTAAGGACACTACTGATACTATGCTGCTGCAACAGGATCTGGAAAGGTTGAGCAGATGGGCTGAGAGGTGGCAAATGAAGTTTAACATTGACAAATGTAAAGTACTACATATGGGAAACAGTAACCCCAGATCAACGTATCAACTCTGTGGTACTACGCTGACAGTGGTAGAGAATGAAAAGGACCTGGGGGTAATTGTGCAGGCAGATATGAAGTTCTCTGAGCAGTGCAGACGAGCTGCAAGAGTAGCTCATGGTGTCTTGTCAATGATATACAGGAATTTTTCTAGCAGGGATAAGGATGTGATTATTCCCTTGTATAAGGCATTGGTCAGGCCACACCTTGAGTACTGTATACAGGTCTGGAGGCCTCATTTCAAGAAGGATGTAGAGCTGCTCGAACGAGTACAGAGAAGGGCAACAAGATTAGTGAATGGAACAAAGGGTTGCTCTTACGAAGAAAGGCTTAAGTTTTGCAAATTACAGAGCCTGGAGACTAGGCATCGGCGAGGTGATCTGATAGAGGTGTATAAGGCTTTGAATGGCTTGAGCATGCTCAATGCCGATGGGATTCTTCCTCTTGCTCAGAATAATCACCTGAGAGGGCATAAATTCAAATTGAGGAAGGACGGATGTCGGATAGATGTGCGGAAATTTGCCTTTAGCCAGCGGGCAGTTGGTTTGTGGAATAGACTCCCATCATTTGTTGTTGAAGTTGATAGCCTAAATAAATTTAAGGCTCAACTGGACAGGTATTTCGAATGAACGGAGGGGTGAAATGGGAGTAGTGGTTGTTTTTTTTTTTTTTTTGGCTGATGCTGAATAAGCTTGCTTTCTTGCATCATATGCCTCTGCTAATGCTAATGCTAGAAGTATAGTAAATAAATTTGATTAATTTGAAGTGTTGGTCAAGACATCAAAGGCGGATATTGTTGGGATAGCAGAGACGTGGTGTCACAAGGATATAAGGAATGCAGAACTGGAATTTGGGGAGTACAATGTGTACAGAAAGGATAGACAGGACAGAAAGGGAGGGGGTGTTATGCTGTTAATTAAGAAAAACATAAAATCAAAGGAAGTGCACCCAGTTAATATAGATGAACAGTGCTCTGTTGAGTCAGTTTGGTGTGAGATAAGCACTGCGAAAGGAAAAATAAGAGTAGGAGTGTGTTATAGGCCTAATGACTTGAATGAGTACAATGAACAATTGTACAGAGAAAGAGAGTGGGCCGGTAAATCAGAATGTCTTATAATGGGGGATTTTAACTTCCCAGATATTGACTGGAACTTGTGGGTTGGTCACTCACACACTAGTCAGACTTTTGTGGAGTTATTGGATGATTGTTTTCTGCAGCAGCATGTTCGAGAGGCAACCAGAGAAAGTAACACACTTGATCTGGTTATCAGCAGTGATCATTCGTGTATTAAGAATTTGCAGATAAAGGAACCACTAGGTGGCAGTGATCACAGTGTGCTGAAGTGGGATTTACTCAAAGAGGTAACTACCGTCAGGGGTAAAGGAAAGGGTTTTTGCTTCCGTAAAGGGGAGTACAGTGGTCTCAGACAGTTTTTAAATTCTGTACAGTGGGATCAACTGACGATGTTACAAACAGTAAATTCTAAGTGGGAAGCATTCAAAGAATTAATCGTGGAAGCTACTAGACTTTATATACCGATTAAGAAATATCGTTCAAGGTTTAGGCCTAAATGGTTATCAAATGAACTAATGAGACTCGTGACAGAGAAGAAAAATGCATGGGATGCATATAAATTATCAGGTGACGCAGAAGCCTGTGGCAGATATAAGCTAGTCTGTAATCAGGTCACAAAGGAGGTTCGGCAGGCGAAAGCGGATTACGAGAAATCTTTGGCAAAAGATGCTAAGAAAAACAGCAAGGATTTCTTTACTTATATAAACTCTAAAAGGAAGGGGATGAATATGATTGGTCCACTTGACATCGATGGTTCGACTGTTGATGATCCTGCTCAGATAGCAAACAAACTGAATGAGTATTTTGCATCTACATTCACACGTGAGGAATTATTACAATTTGAAAATGGAAGAAGGTTATCAAATTGTAGCAGTGTGCTTAATGATTTTGTAATAACTGAGAGCAAAGTGGAGGAGAAATTGTTGAAGTTAAACATAAGAAAGGCACCTGGGGTGGATGGGATCTATCCAGTTATTTTAAAGGAGGCGGCAAAGCAACTAAGCAAACCCTTAGCCATAATTATGAGAGCATCCTTGGACTCAGGGGAGGTTCCCACGGACTGGAGATGTGCAAATGTGTCCCCAATTCACAAAGGTGGATCGAAGGGTGACACGAGTAATTACAGACCAGTTAGTTTAACTTCTGTTCCGGGTAAAATAATGGAGTCGCTGGTTAAAGATGCATTGTAGGATCATCTAGACAAGACTGCAGCAATAATTCAAACACAGCATGGGTTTGTTAAGGGAAAGTCTTGTCTGACATATTTGATTGGTTATTATGATGTGGTCACAAAGGAACTGGATGCAAAAAATAATTTTGATATCATATACTTGGATTTCAGGAAAGCTTTTGACACTGTTGCACATGGAAGACTACTGTACAAATTGGAGCAGAATAGTATTAAGGGTAAGTTGCTACAATGGATAAAAGGATGGTTAAGTGGGAGAAGACAGAGGGTGGTAATCAATGGGTGCTGCTCTTCGTGGACTAATGTTATTAGTGGAGTCCCACAGGGTTCGGTGTTGGGTCCACTGTTGTTTTGTGTATTTATCAATGATATTGATGAAGGTATATCAGGCTTAATGTCGAAGTTTGCAGATGACACAAAGGTTGGCAGGGTTGTTAATGACAGTAATGGCAGTGTGCTACTGCAGCAGGATCTAGATAATTTGGGCAGATGGGCTAAGAGGTGGCAACTGAAGTTTAACCTTGGCAAATGCAAAGTACTGCATATGGGTAGAAGTAACCCCAGAGAAACGTACCAACTGTGTGGCACTACACTTTAGGTGGTAGAAAATGAAAAAGACCTGGGAGTAATTGTGCAGTCAGATATGAAGTTTTCTGAGCAGTGCAGACAGGCTGCTAGGGCGGGTCATGGGGTTTTGTCAATGATATATAGGAATTGTGCTAGCAGGGAAAAGGAGGTGATTGTCCCTCTGTATAAGGCAATGGTGAGGCCACGCCTTGAGTACTGCGTACAGGTCTGAAGGCCTCATTTTAGGAAGGATGTAGATTTGCTTGAGCGTGTACAGAGAAGAGCAACATGATTGGTGAGGGGAATGAAGGGATTCTCTTACCAAGAGAGGCTTAAGTTCTGCAAATTGCAGTGGCTGGAGACTAGGCACCTGCGCGGTGATCTGATTGAGGGCTATAAGGCCTTGAATGGGTTGAGCACGCTGAATTCTGATGGGATCCTTCCACTTGTTCAGATTACCAACCTACAGGGACATAAGTTCAAATTAAGAAAGGACAGATGTATAATAGATGTGCGGAAATTTGCCTTTAGCCAGCGGGTGGTTAATTGCTGGAACAAACTTCCATCTGTCGTTGTAGAAGTTGATAGGTTAAATAAATTTAAGGAGTAACTGGACAGGCATTTGGAGGGAATGGTGTGATTTTTTTTTTTTTGGCTGATGCTGCATAAGCTCCTACACTTGCTTTCTTGCATCATGTGCCACTACTACTACTACTACTATTTAAAAATACAGAAAACAATAATGGACCCAGCACTCCACTAATAACATTAGTCCACTATGATCATTGATTACCACTCTCTGTCTTCTCCCCCTCAACCACCCCTTTATCTATAGCAGCAATTTGCCTCTAATGCCACACTGCTCCAATTTGTGTAGCAATCTTCCATGTGCAACAGTATCAAAAGCCTTTCTAAGATCCATGTATATAATATCAAAGTTATTCCCTGCATCCAGTTCTTTTGTGACTGCATCATAGTATCCAATCAGATTGGTCAGGCAAGACTTTCCCTTAACAAAACCGTGCTGTGTCCGAGCTATAACTGAAGTCTTGTCTAGATAATTCTGCAGTACTTCTTTAGCCAGTGCCTCCATTCATTTTCCTGGAACAGAAGTTAAACTCACAGGTCTATAATTACTTGTGTCAGCCTTTGATCCTCCTTTGTAAATTGGGTTCACATTTGCACATCTCCAGTCTATGGGCAGGCGCCTCCGTAGCCAGTTTGACAGGAGCAGCAGTACGTAGCATACGTTTCTTGATTAGACCGGGGTTCGAGCCCGTGACCCACCAAATACAGAGGATGCTGAAAGGTCAGGGAATGACCACTGCATATCCCCGGAGCAATATGGCTTTAGTTGCTAATGCTCCTAAAAACCAAATAACAACAACAACCAGTCTATGGGCACCTCCCCTGAGTCCAAGGAAGCTCTCATAATTATGGCTAAGGGTTTGCTTACTTCCTTTGCTGCCTCCTTTAATATAACTTGATAGTCCCATCCACCCCAGGTGCCTTTCTTGTGTTTATCTTAAACAGTTTCTGCTCCACTTTACTCTCAGTTATTACAAGATTATCTAGCTTACTGTCAGAGTTTAATACACCTCTGGCATTCCCCTCCCTGAATAACTCCTCATATGTGGATGTAGATGCAAAATATTCATTTAGTTTGTTAGCTACCTGAGCAGGATCATAAACAGTTGAACCATCGATATCAAGTGGACCAATCTGATTCATCCCCTTCCTTCTAGAGTTTACATAAGTAAAGAACTCTTTGCTGTTTTTCTTTGCATCCTTTGCCAAAGATTTCTCGTAATCTGCCTTCGACTGCCTAACCTCCTTTGTAACTTGGTTACAGATCAACTTATATCTATCATATCTCTTGATGTGGTTATCAGCAGGGATTCTTTGCACATTAAGAACCTGCAGTTAAAAGATCCTTTGGATGTCAGTGATTACTGTGTGCTGATGTGAGATTTACTTAAAGATATAACTACAGTCAAGAGTAATGTTAAGGGGTTTGGCTTTCATAAGGATGACTGCAGTAATCTCAGACAGTTTTTAAATTCTATGTGGAGGGACCGTCTGATGATGTTACCAACAGCAAATTCTAAATGGGAAGCATTCAGGGAAATAATTGTAGGTGCTACTTGGCTTTTAATATCAAAATGAAATGCTATTCTAGGCTTAAACCTAAATGGATGTCAGCTAAACTATGAGACTTGTGGCAGAGAATAAAGATTCATGGGATGCATTTTAAATATAAGGTGATACAGAAGCTTATGGTAGATATAAAGTAGTCTGTAAGCAAATCACAAAAGAAGTAAGGCAATCTAAGACAGATTATGAGAAGTCTCTGTCTCAAAGAATGCCAAGAAGAGCAGCAAAGACTTCTTTACTTATATTAACTGTAGAAAGAAGGGGTTTAATCACATTTGTCCACTTCATGCCAATGGTTTAACTGTTGATGATCCTGCTCAGGTTGCTGACAAACTGGATAGGTATTTTGCATCTACATTCACATATGAGAAGCCCTATAGGGAGGGGGGATGTATAAGTTGTTCAGTCCTGCAAATTGCAGCTTCTGGAAACTAGGTACCTGCAAAGTGATACAATTGAGTTGTTTAAGGCTTTGAAAGGGTTTTTTTTTTTTTTTTTTCCTTTGGCTGATGCTTTATCAGCTTGCTTTCTTGCATCATATGATACTGCTAATAATAATAATGATATTCATAAGATTTCATCCCCAGATTTCATTAAGGAACAGCAACTTTGATGCAAATTCACTGTTCCTTATTGTCTGCCATCTTACTCCAATACAAAAATTGCAAGACACACCCAGCAGAAACAAACTTAAATGGCAATTGCCTAAAAGTACAATGTCTTATTTTTGTGAAACTTGCCACACAAAATCGCAATGAATTAGTTAAGCAGTATCTAACAGCAATTTCTATACTACTTGTGATTAGTGCTCCACACTTCCAGTCCAGAAACTTTTGGCTTACAGATCATGTGTGTACATGTTCCTGGGAGCCCACATCTGAAAAACACTGAGCAATGTACATACTTTTTGGAAAAGCTTAATGTACTTGAAGGCCTTATGGCTGTAGTGCATTTTATTGCTATAATATTAGGCTAAACCACAATCATTTATAACCTCATATCACAGCTGCCATTGCAAAATATTGAATAAGTGCATCAATGTGTATAACTTCATGTATTTGGAGCTTTAATATTTCAACAGAGATGTCAAAGCTTTTCGGTTTTATTAAGTCTGGAATGATGATAATTTTCTGTGAGTTGACATCAACCAAAGTTATTTAATAGCTCATTCTGCAAACTTATAGAAGTGACAGGGTTCTTCCTATTCATTCTTTGAGGTAATGCTGTGAGAATGATAGAATTTAGTATTAAGTGGGGTGTTTCTTTCTTAATGAACTTTTATTGTCCCTAAAGTTTAGTAAGAATCATTATTACAGATAATAGCAGAGTTACAAATCTGCTTGAAGATTATATTCAAAAAAATTATTTAATGAAATAAATGAAATTGCCTTTGCTTCTTTAGAAGATTGGAATCATCTGAGAAATGGAGATCCTGAGAGAGAGAGAGAGAGAGAGAGAGAGAGAGAGAGAGAGAGAGAGAGAGAGAGAGAGAGAGAGAGAGAGATTAGATTAGATTAGATTAGATGCTATTACTCATTCTCATTTTCTATAAATTGCTGCATTTCATAACAAAGAAACTGTTTAACATGTGTGTGTATGGGGGACCTAACATTATGGTAATTTGCTAAGACACTTATCTCTTCTAAATTTCTTGTAAGATTCAGATAAAATATTCTTTATTTTATTTTTCTAGTATTCATTAACACAGATTGTTGTTGAATTTATATTCCATTAGTACAAATAGGTTTGATGAACATAAAGAATGGATTGACATCGAACACGAATATCTCATCATCATCTAAATCTGTTAAACCCAGTCAGTGTACAGGTAATTGTGATAGTGGACTCGTTCCTTCTGGACTATCAGCCCTCCATTCACTGTTTTACTTCATTCTGTCATATTTTCTGTTACATCTTTAAAACCATCCTAGGTAAGCATTCTTTCTTTATGCCCACTTTATACAATTGATCTCTTATTATATTAGCATACATTGCAAGAAGAAATTGGATGCTTTGGCTGCATCAGTTAGAGGTGGGGACATTACTCCGTTTGTTTCTTTTTCTTCCCATTGTTACTTATCCAACAGGCTTTGAATTCCCTAAAATTGTCTTCCTAACTACCTGTAGAAGCAACTTGTTCTAACAATGAACATATGGCTAAAGGAAAACCTCCTACAGGCCAGTCTATAATTCTTCCTCCTTTTATTGTCAAAAGTTTCTCCATTAATTTTATTCAGCATCATAAATCTCAGTTGTATTAAATCTTTGAGGTATTTAATTACCAAGTTGTGTTAATTTTAGTCGTATAATACAAGTAAACCATAAGCTTATACTGCACCAGTCAAAAACAAAAATAATAATAATAAAGTAAAAAATAAAATATATAAATAAAGTAAATAAGCAGCTATCTATGTATTTTCTTCCTCACATAGGTAACTATCCAGCTGACCTTTGAATTTACCCAATCTGTCTGCCACAACTATCCATGGAGGTAACATAACTCAGTATCAGAGCCTTAATAGACCTCAATCAGATGCCTTGTAAAGGTACCTAGTTGCTAAGCTCTGTAGCTCACATAATTTGTGCTCCA
The DNA here is from genome assembly GCF_048544385.1 of Mastigoproctus giganteus. Taxonomy (NCBI): domain Eukaryota; kingdom Metazoa; phylum Arthropoda; class Arachnida; order Uropygi; family Thelyphonidae; genus Mastigoproctus; species Mastigoproctus giganteus. Next base: position 178,866,328 of record NC_143575.1, on the reverse strand, counting down.
TAGCTTTTTTCATAGTAAGTGTGTTACTTTTAGTAATGCTAAGTATTTAGTATCAAAACTCCTCTCGAAGAACTGAATAAGAATATGTACATTCTACGTGCAAAGCACGAACAGGTAAACATTTATTTGAATATTTCCCATAACAAATAACCTCTATAATGTCTTGTGAAACACACAGTCAAGTTCAAGGCCGCCTACACAAGCACAGAGGAAGTGCAAAGAAGACAATGAAAAGTCTAAGTTGCTAAGACCTCCCTTCCTTCCTTCCTTGAGTCAATTTTTAATCCCTTGAACTTCTCTTATCCTTGTGAATATAGGTCACATGAATAAGCTCTTTCTCACTAACAGCGTTTCTATACTGAAATCTAAAATCAATAAAACATAGAGAATGCAAAGTAAATTAGAACATAGGCCATATGTTCTAATGGTGACACTACCAATCTGCTTAATTTGCAGTAAGGAAGTGGAAATCCATATCATGTGCACTTCCTGCTGTAGGTCTTTCTGCGAATTCTGTCTAACGGTTGATATTAAAAACATCGGTAAGCAATAAAAAAAAAAAAAAAAAAAGCCCAACTTATCGGACAAAATGTGACCAGAATATCCAACAAGCAGCAGAGGTGCCTACGTAGCCAGGTGGGCAGGAGCAGCAGTGCAAAGCACACGCTTCTTGATTAGACCTGGGTTTGAGCCCATGACCAAACCAAATACAGAAGATGCGGAAAGGTCAGGGAATGACCATCGTATGTCCCTGGAGCAATATGGCCTTTGCTGCTAATGCTCCTTAAAAAAAAAAAAAAAAACCAAACCAACAAGTGGCAGAAAAGAACCTTATATCAATTATGAACAAATAGGAAGGGCACAAGAGATGCTAACTTGATAACCGACGAGAACATTTCTTCTGGAAAAAGCTACAATGCATTAGATAAAGATGACCTAGTTGACAGGCTGTATGAAACTTACCACCTACCAGTACAAGAATTGAAAATAAAACACAACCGCCAGGCCTACCTTGATCCTCCACAAGATTCCCTCTTAATTGAAATTTCCACAGTCATTAAAAATACCCTGTGTGAACAGATTGCAGAAATCACCAAGATTCTAATGGCGTGTCTACAGTCTCTCTCTCTCTCTCTCTCTCTCTCTCTCAGAGAGGTACATGCAGATTCAAACTTGCATGCATCTCTGTGTCCAGGACTTTACAAATTATGCAAAAACTTCTTTGCCACATAAAAAAGGGACTCTCCCTGCCAAAAAAAAAGTATTTTTTTTTTAATGGCCTAAAGTCCTAATAAGAATAGTAATGCTGACCCATGTTCCATTAGTGTGTTTCAAGTGACCTCAACCCGGCACCACCGAAGACCAGGATGCAGTCTCTGGTGGTGCACCAAACAAGTTTTTGAGACTGCATCAAACTGGTCTGATGCAGTCTCAAAAACTTCTGTGATTGTTACAATAATATTTTATTATTAATTTTAATAAAAACATTCTATTTTGTCTAGTCTGTAGCTACTTGCCAGCTGGAAATATCTACTTGCCATGGGTGAGTGTATTTGTTTGATCCCTGTCTGTTGATTTCAGAGAAAAATCAACTATGAAATCAAAATGCAGTCATCCAACAGAGCCTGGATGAAGTGAAAGCCTACCTGCATGACCTTAAGCAGTTCATCGGGGAAGTTGAAATATCTTCTATATGGCCTATGTTCATGGAACCTATACTGTCCCACTCTTCCTGTCTTGTAGAACTGACTGGGCTGGCTGATAGTCCAGTCTTCATGAGTGAAAACCACAGGACCGGTCCTTTCCTGTCTCTGAACAAAAGATATTAATGATTACTTTGCCAATTACAAAACATGTGAACCAGGAAATAATGCTACACACCAGTGCTCAAGTTTCAACTGGAAATTCTAGGAGAGGGGTATCTCCCTCCTCAGAACCATTACATTCAAACGAACAGATGGAGGACGATTCTCCTCCTGCAGAGGGAAATTTAGGCCCTATTGGGCTGGCTCCTCCCCCTAGTCAGATATTTGTATGGCAAAAGCTTAATAGTCAAATCCAAAGTAGAAGAACCACTTATGCTCAAGTGGCATCTCTCCAACATAGCCGTAGTCCTTGGAACCAGCAATGTTCACACGACAACCTTACTGTGACCCAGATCAAACCTCAGAGAGGGCCCATCCAGAAATAGAAGCCCTGAATATAGACTGAACATAACTTGGTGTGCAAGATAAGAGACTAGAAGATGCCTATAGCATAACTGCAGTACAAACAAAAGAGAAGATTTTTGTATCAAGACAGTCTTATGATGCAAGCTGATAGTGTCATGGCACTTTTTGAAAAATAGTACGGGATAACTGTTGATGTCAGGGCATTGAAAACAAAACACCTAACCTAGACATCATTCATAGTCACATGTTCTAATAGTTTTGAGTATGTAATTTTAGACTTGAATTGCTGGCCACTAGGTACCCTTGTGAAACCCTTCAGTGCTAGGAGGTGCCAGCAAGAAATCAGGAGAAGTACTGATCAACAGTCTGCATAGCAGTCAATCTGCAGTCCATGCTCAGATAAGAACTCTATCCAGATGCACTTTTTTTTTTACAAAATGTATGTAGCCTATATAATAAACTGCACCCTCCCCAGACTTTACTCTCTTGTTTCTTAAGGGATTCAACTTTGTGTCTCGCTGAGATCTAAAGGAAGCGAGGCAAAAGCCCCAGGGGCTCACATCTGGTTATTATAGGCTTCGCACACCCAGGGTCCTGAGGCTGAATATTGTCATTCTTCTCTTTCTTGGTGATTCCCTTCTCTCTCTCTCTCTCAGGGTAACTCAGAAATATGTTTTTTTTTTTTTGGCTGATGCAGCATAAGCTTTCTAACACCATATGGCTAATAATAATAATGACTTGATCTACTATACCGCTCAGCAAAATTAACAGAACAAAATGTTTTTCATGAAATTTTATTGTGAAAAGTGTTGCCGAAGGTAAATATTTGATATAATAGGCATCCTGGCATGCAAATTCTGAGTATCCAATAGAAATCGATCTGCCACCTTACAGAGCTGCACATTATGCAAATTATTGTTGTTGTTGTTGTTTGGTTTTTAGGAGCATTAGCAACTAAGGCCATATTGCTCCGAGAATATGCGGTGGTCAATCCCTGACCTTTCCGCATCCTTCGTATTTGGCGGTGACGGGCTCGAAACCCGGTGTAATCAAGAAGCGTGTGCTACGCACTGCTGCTCCTTCCCACCTGGCTACAGAGGCGCCTGCAAATTATTCAAGCCTATAAAAACACCATTTGCAACCACATCACTTCATTCCCGTATTTGCTTGCTCAGTGGGATAGCCACATCTCCAGTACTCAGGATTGCAAATCATCATCGTTTAGATCAGGGATTCTTAACAGGGGAGATATAGCCCCCAAAGGGTGAAAATTGGTTTTTTGGGGGTCAAAAAATCATGGGTATTACAATGGTTTGTGGCCCTCCAAAGTTCAACCCAACCCGACGATGTCTTATTCCTTAATATTTAATTTCTCTCATTGGGTTTTATTTTTCCCTGAGACAACTGATTTTCAAATAGGTATACTATATTAGGATTGAGTGAGAAATTTTGATAAAAGGAAGATAATGGGCATGATTTAATTCAACCATCTTTGCTTTTCACAGGCATTAAATGCCTAAGTGTGCTTTCAGAGGTAATGTCTATGTCTCCGCAACCCTTGACATTTGTGCCTTTCCGACAGCTGTGACCTTGGCAGCGGCATGGTTTGTTTATTTATCCTTTTGTTTCATTGGTCAATATATGAGGCATGGATGGGATGAGGAAATGTATTTTCTAAGTGACAATTAGTACTGATTTATTGTTTCCTTGTGGAAGCTGTTTATTTTTGATCCACAGTGCTTTTGTCAATATATGAGGCATGGATGGGATGAGGAAATGTTTCAGAGTTAAATAAAAATTGTTTATATTTTATTATTTAATTCTTTGTAGTTATTCAACCCATCATCAATCATGTCAAGTGCTGAAAAGAAAAAAGAAAACATGTCGACAGTATCTGGATGAATATCTAGCTTATGGTTTTATTGAAAGCCCATGTCTTATGTGTAATAGTTCTTTTTCAAATGAGGCTACAAAACCAACAAGACTTTTAGATCACTTAAAAAGGAAATATCTTGATAAAGTTGGTAAAATATCGAATATTTTAAAAATTTAAAACAGAATTTTGAGCAACATAACACTGTTACTTCCTTATTTAAGAAGAATACACAGACAAATGATGATGGAATGATTGCATCTTATAAAATTGCAGAAATCATTGCAAAACCTGGTAGTTCTCATACAGTTTCTGAGACTGTTATATGGCCTGCATTAGAAACTAATTTCAACAGTGATGCATCAAAATCCTTCCAGTATTTTAAAAGCATTGCCATTGAGCAATGGTTCAATTCAAAGACAAATCGATGATATGTCAGTTAACATTGAAGAGCAGCTAATTGACAAACTAAAAATGAGAAAATTTTCTATTCAGATTGATGAATCCACAGTTACTGACAATAAGGCCATTCTGATGGCATAAGTTTGTTATTTCGATGATGATTGTAAATTGCAAAAAGAGATGTTGTTTGTAAAATCTATAGAAACTGACTGAACTGGAGCATCCATTTTTGCTGCTGTAAAAACATGGTTTGATGAAAAACAAGTACCATTGGAAAATTTGGTATCCTGGCCACTGATGGTGCTACCTCCATGGTTGGAAGACAAAGGTTTTATAGCCCACCTAAAGGAAGCATGTCCCGAAGTTCTTGCAATACACTGCATTGTGCACCAACATCATCTGGTTAAAAAAAAATATTAGTCTAGTTCTTTATCAACCACTCAGTATAGTTATTAAAACCATCAATAAAAATAAAGTCACATAGCAAATACGATCGTCTTTTCAGAACATACAGAAGTCAGATGGCTTTCTAAAGGAAGCTGTCTAACATGATTTGTAAATCTTTTTGATATGTAATTAGTTTTTTAGAAAGTGGAAGAGACAGATTTAGCGAAGGAGATCAGGAAACACAAAAACAATATATACAATATATGGCTTGGATTTTTCGAAAACCTAATGAAGTATCACTTCAACTTCAAGGGAAATTAATTACGGTGATAGACTGCAAACGTGTATTAAAAGCCTTCACTGAAAAACTGGATTTGAAAGAAATTTAATGAGAAAACAATTTCATAGTATGCTAGCGTTAGCTGAAATCAATGAATCTCATGCCAAGAGTGATATTAAGAATTATTCAGATCATTTGTGTTCTTCAAAAGGTGAAATGAAAAAATAGATTTTCAGATTTATTTTCTTTTGAAGTGTTACCATGGATGTTAGATCCAATTGGATACAATGCCAGGCCTGCTAGTGAAGAAATTCAAGAAGAACTCATTGAATTAAAATGCAACAAAGAGTACAAATGTAAATTCAAAAAGGGCAGAATGGCTGAGTTGTCAGGATAATAAAAAACAACTAAATTTCATTATCCAACAATGTGGTCTGAAATGGCCGTAGTACTTTTTTGTTTTCCAGTGTCTTATATGGTTGAAAGTCGTTTTAGTTCAGTAAATAAAATATTAACAAAGGAAAGAAACAAAATTGATATATGTTCAAGAGGAGACATTAGAATTAAACTTACTAACATCATACAAAACATTGAACTTTTAGTTAAGAAGCATCAGGCTCAGGGATCCCATTGAATAAAAAGAGTAAGTATAAAGTATTTCCTTGTTTAAAATTTCATGGGGGCGATTAGGAAAAAAAATTGTCTAAAAAAGTCCTTTAGGGGTGCTAATTAAAAAAAGGTTGAGAAACACTGATTTAGATGATTCTTTGAGGTGGTGCTCTGTTGGACAACTTGAAGCCAGGCATTCACAATCAGAGGTGGCTTGTTGGCTTAATATGGTGATCATATTTACTATGTGACTTTAGGCGATCATATTGATATGTGACGTTAGGCAATCGTATTTGCTATGTGACTTCTCAAGCAGTTTCAGGAGACAGGAACCATTACAAGAAGAGCTGGCCAGGGTTGCCCGAAGGTTTGTCAACCAGAATTGACTGTTATCTGGCTCTAACAGCAAGGCCTAGCCCTACAATGTCTTCTCATCCACTGTCTCTTGAGGTTGCTGCAGCAACAGGTGAAAACATTTCCAACCAGACTGTTAAGAAGGCTCAATTCATGTGGACTCTATGCAAGGAAGCCAGTGGTTTGTATCCCATTAATCCCAAACCACCGCAGAGCTCATCGAAATTGGTGCCATGAACTGAACCACAACTGGAGAAACTAATTATGGAATTGTAAAATTATACTACACTTTGTATCAGTAATGATGGAGGTTATCTTGAATCTTAATAATATATAATTATGTATGTATCCGAAAAACTAGACCTTTCCATTGCATTTTACAGATTGTTTTTTTATCTTATAGATCCTAAGTTATTAGCAGTTTTAAAGTGCACAAGGATTTTATGCATACCCTAGTATGATGGCAGAATTACTCCTCGCTTCTAGTTTTTTTTTTTTTGTAATAACCTTGTAGTGCTAATTAGATTAGTCAGACAGGATATCCTCCCCTTAACAAGGCCATGTTGTTTTTCTGTTACAATTCCATTTGTACCTATATTATATCATTAATTAAGAATTCCATTATCCTCCTCGGAACAAAAGTGAAAGTTATCACTTTATAGCTATTTATTTTACTCTTGTGGCGGCTGCTTTTGCAGGGACAATTGCCCATCTTTAGTCAGCATAAATTTCATCTGACTCCAAGAATTCTCTCATTATAATAGTTAATAGTGTGATGACCTCATTTTCTTCCTCCTTTAATAATTGGATAGATTCCATAAGTTCCTAATACTATCAGCAGTAATTGTAGCAAATGATGCAAGAAAGCAAGGTTATACAACATCAGCTGAAAAAAACAAACCTTCACATATCGCCTATCCATCCCCTCCAACAGTTTGTTTAGTTCTTCCTTGAATTTATTCAGCTATCTACTTCCACAACATCAGACAGAAGTTTGTTCTAGCAATCAAAAAACTATTGGCTAAAGGCAAACTTATACACACCTATTCTGCAACCATCCTTTCTCAGTTTAAATTTATGCCCCCTCGTGTGTGTAATCTGAGCAAGAGGAAGAACATCATCAGCATTGAGCTTGCTCAATCCAGTCAAAGCCTTCAACACCTCAGTAAGATTGCCTGGTAGGTTCCTAGTCTCCAGACACTTCAATTTGCAGAACTGAAGCTTTTCTTGGTAAGAGCACCCTTTCATTCTCCTCACCAATCTCGTTGCCCTTCTCTGTACCCATTCCAGCAGTCCTACATCCTTTTTAAACAAGACATCCAAGACCTGTATGCAGTATCAAGAGTGGCCTAACCATTGCCTTATACAATGGGATAATCACCTCCTTATCCTTGCAAGCAAAATTCCTGTATATCATAGGGGAAACCCCCCTTCCTGTGCTGTCCTGGCAGCCTGCCTGGACAGCACATTTACTACAGAGTTGGCCTGTTAATCTTGGATTATTACTACTGCTACTTGTATGCAGAAGTAAATCGCCATTTCTAAGCCCAACTGCCTAAATTTTCTAGATCTTGTAGTAGCAATAGTCTTTACTGCATTAACCCTTCCAACTTTCATAAAATCTTAAAACTTAGACATTAAGCCTGACATACTACCTTCATCAATATCATTATTAAATACAGACATGTGCAAATGTGACCCCAATTCACAAAGGAGGATCAAAGGCCGACAAGTAATTATAGACCAGTGAGTTTAACTTCTGTTCCAGGAAAATTAATGGAGGCACTGGTTAAAGAAGCACTGCAGGATCATCTAGACAAGACTTCATTAATAGCTCAGACACAGCATGGTTTTGTTAAGGGGAAGTCTTGCCTGACCAATTTGATTGGATACTATGATGCAGTCACAAAAGAACTGGATTCAGGGAATAACTTTGATATTATATACTTGGATCTTAGAAAGGCTTTTGATACTGTTGCACATGGAAGACTGCTGCACAAATTGGAGCAGTGTGGCATTGGAAAGGCACCTCTGTAGCCAGGTGGGAAGGCGCAGCAGTGCATAACACACGCTTCTTGATTAGACCGCGGTTCGAGCCCGTCGCCACCAAATACAGAGGATGCGGAAAGGTCAGGGAACGACCACCAGATATCCCGAAGCAATATGGCCTTAGTTGCTAATGCTCCTAAAAAAAAAAAAAAAAAAAAAAAAAAAAACACCAAAAGTGGCATTGGAAGCAGATTGCTGCTATGGATAAAGGGGGCGGTTGAGGGGGAGAAGACAGAGTGGTAATCAAATGACACTGCTCATCGTGGACTAATGTTATTAGTGGAGTCCCTCAGGGTTCAGTGTTGGGTCCATTATTGTTTTCTGTATTTATAAATGATATTGATGATGGTATATCAAGCGGAATGTCCGTGTTTGCAGACAATACAAAGGTTGGCAGGGTTGTCAAGGACACTACTGACACTATGCTGCTGCAACAGCATCTGGAAAGGTTGAGCAGATGGGCTGAGAGGTGGCAAATGAAGTTTAACATTGACAAATGTAAAGTACTACATATGGGAACGAGCAACCCCAGAACAACGTATCAACACTGTGGTGCTATACTGACAGTGGTAGAGAATGAAAAGGACCTGGGGGTAATTGTGCAGGCAGATATGAAGTTCTCTGAGCAGTGCAGATGGGCTGCAAGAGTAGCTCATGGTATCTTGTCAATGATATACAGGAATTTTTCTAGCAGGGATAAGGAGGTGATTATTCCCTTGTATAAGGCAATGGTCAGGCCACACCTTGCAGGTCTGGAGGCCTCATTTCAAGAAGGAAGTAGAGCAGCTGGAACGAGTACAGAGAAGGGCAACAAGATTAGTGAATGGAACAAAGGGGTACTCTTACGAAGAAAGGCTTAAGTTTTGCAAATTACGGTGTCTGGAGACTAGGCACCGATGAGGTGATCTGATAGAGGTGTATAAAGCCTTGAATGGTTTGAGCATGCTCAATGCTGATGGGATTCTTCCTCTTGCTCAGAATAATCACCTGAGAGGGCATAAATTCAAATTGAGGAAAGACAGATGTAGGATAGACGTGCGGAAATTTGCCTTTAGCCAGCAGGTAGTTGGTTGGTGGAACAGACTTCCATCCCTTGTCGTGGAAGTTGATAGCCTAAATAAATTTAAGGCTCAACTGGACAGATATTTCGAACGAACAGAGAGGTGAAGTAGAAGTGGTTTTTTTTTTTTTTTTTGGCTGATGCTGCATAATCTTGCTTTCTTGCATCATATGCCTCTACTAATGCTAACACAACAGTGAGCCCAACACTGAACCCTGGGAAGGGGCTCCAGTCCACTCTTTGTCTTTTCCCACTGACCTATCCCTTTATCCATAGCAGTAACTAGCCCTTAATGCCACACTGCTCCAATTTGTATAGCAGTCTATTATGTGCAACAATATCAAAAGTTTTCCTGAAATTCAAGTATATGATATCAAAATTATTTTTGCATCCAGTTCATTTGACACTGCTTCATAGTATTTGACCAGATTTGTTGGACAAGATTTCACCTTGACAAACCTAGGTTGTGTCTGAAGTATAATCACCTCGTCTAGATGATCCTGCATTACTTCTTTAACAGTGATTCCATTAATTTCGCTGGTTAAGAAGTTAAACTAACATATCTGTAATTACTCAGATACTCATGTCACCCCTTGGTCCCCCTTTTTATGAATTGAGGATACATTCACAATGACCTCCCCTGAATCCAAGGATGCATTTATAATTATGGCTAAGGGCATACTTACTTCTTTCGTTACCTCCCTTGATATAATTGGATAGATTCTGTCCAATTATATACTTCTTTCACTTTCCTCTCAGGTTTTACAAAATTCTTTAGTTCCCTTTGGTGTTTGATAAACATCTAACATCCAGTCTGTTAAAGAATTCCTCATCTGTGAATGTAGATGCAAAGTACTTCTTCAGCTAGTCAGCAATCTTAGCAGGATCATCAGCATTTCAACTATAGATATCAATACCTTTCTGATTCATCCCCCTTCCTTCTAGCATTTACGTAAAAAAGAAGGCTTTACAATTTTTTTTTGCGTATTTTGTGACTTCATTACAGACTAATTTTTATATACCATAAGCATCTGTATTACCTGATAATCTATATACATCAAATACATTTTTCAGCTAAGGTAAAGAAAGGCAACACAAGAACCACGGGAAGCTTCAGTAAACTTATGCCGGGCAAACTTGTTTCTCCCTGAATTCTTGGTAAACAGATGGTGTGTGTTATCAGTAGTGGCAGTAGAAGTTGATAATGATGTATTGATTAGTTTTATCTCATTATTAAAAGTAGGTTATTGGAGTTCATGAGTGGGCTGCAATTTCCTTACTGGTATGCCCTCCAGACTGCCTCAGTCTTATGGTGTTTATCCTCCCCCCTTCCTGCTGTTTCAACCCGTTAGGAAAACGACTTCTAATGCCACTGCTGATAACACACACTCTCTGTAGAAGTTGTCTTCCTATTTTAAAACAGCGGGGAGGGGAGATAAACATCCTAAGACCGAGACAGTCTGGGGGGGTGTACCCGTAAGTAAATTCAGCCGCGAAGGCATTACACTCACGAACTCCAATAATCTGCTTTTAATAATGAGAAAAAAGTAATCAATACATCGTTATCGGCTTCTACTGCTACTACTGATAACACGCACCATCTGATTACCAAGAATGTAGGGGAAAACTACGGTAGCAGGAAATGAATTTGCCCATTAAGTCCCACATAAGTACACTGTGGTCACTGCCACCAAGTGGTTCTTTTATCTACAGATTCTTAATGCATGAATAATCACTGTTGATAATAGTGAATGTTGATCAAGGGTGTTATTCCCTCTGTTTGCCTCTTGAACATGCTACTGTAGAAAACAATCATCCAATAAATCCACAAAAGTCTTGCTAGTATGCAAGTGATGAAGAATCCAAAAGGACAAATGTTATTAGTGGAGTTCCCCATAGATTGGTGCTGGGCCCATTGTTGTTTCCTGATATACCTTCATCAATGATATTGATGGAGGTATATCAGGAGTAATGGCCAAGTTTGCAGATGATACAAAAGGTTGGCAGGGTTGTTAATGACAGTAGAGACAATATGCTACTCCAGCTGGTTCTAGACAAGTTGAGCAAATGGGCTGAGAAGTGGCAACTGAAGTTTAACATTGACAAATGCAAAGTACAGTCAGTCCTCATATAACGTGTTTACACTACACAAATCCGATCTTACACGATTTATAAATAAGGGAACGATATCGTATATAACATGAACCGAATTCGCTTACGCACAATTTGCCTTTGTGTTTACAAGAAATGGCAGTCTAATGCAGAATCACCCCAACTGAACTCAACATGATAGGAATGAAGAGAAGATTCTGAAAATGTATTTGTTTTCTATATCAGTGAAGGGGAAAGACATTTCACCATAATAATGTAAAAACCCACACAATTCCAGTTATCGGTATTATCGCAAATGCAATTGGATTGAGTTTACTACCAGTTTATAATAGATTCCACTAGCAGAAATGCAACTGGAAATTGTAGTAGTAGTAGTAGTAGCAGTGGCATTTGATGCAAGAAAGCAAGTGTATGAGCTTAAGCAGCATCAGCCAAAAAAAAAAAAAAAAATCACACCATTCCCTCCAAATGCCTGTCCAGTTCCTCCTTAAATTTATTCAACCTATCAACTTCCACAACGACAGATGGAAGTTTGTTCCAGCAATTAACCACCTGCTGGCTAAAGGCAAATTTCTGCACATCTAATCTACATCTACATTGTTTTTATTGTTTTATGGTAGTAACCCCCAGAAATGTTCTTCAGTAAAATGTGAGCTAGTGAGGTGTTAATAGAATATTAAGATGTCTAATACCCTTGTAATCCTCTCTCCTTCCTCTCCTCTGTATTGATTTGATAGTTCTAAAATTTATGAATTTTAGTGTTTGAAATGAAGATAATTATCCAATACATTTTTTTTTTTTTTTTTTAGCTCCTGATAACTGCAAAAACTGTGCTGCTATATTGAAAGAATTAGAGAACATTGACGATGACACAGATGAACATGGCATTCTTTTTGTTACAACAGATGATGTTAAACTAGCTAAAAAAATTGCTAGGGTGGCACAGTTTCCTAGCTTGGTTCTTTTTCGTGGTGGCGAACCAGTTCCATTTAGAGGTATTCATATGATTTAAATAATTTATTGTAAACTACAGTGCCATCTTAATATAATGTATACAAGCTTACTGCTTTATAGCTGAAAATGAAATTTACATAATTTTTTATATGAATACACAGTGAGTAAAAGACCTGAACAATTAAGCAAGCATTTTTATTAGTAGTAAATTTCTATTTTTAATTTTGAAATGATTTACTATTTTGACATGATGATATGAATAAGTATGTTAGTGTTTATAGTGGCAACTGCAATGTTACTGCAGATTAAAAAATGTATTTTTATAAAAAAAAAAAAAAAAAAAATGTATTTTGTTGTAAATTAACAATATTAAATATGTGCATAAGCACTGCTTAGTACACTACATTATAATGTACACTATATAATGTCATTTTCATTTTATGTAACTGGACACAAATGAATCTTACTTGACTCAATTTCCAATTGACATTATTAACGAAGCTTAAGAATAAAATTGCTATTCTTTTCAGAAAGGCATAATTGTTGTATGCTACTTGATTAATATTTTGATTTACTAAAACATCAAGCAGAGTTGAATGGTGATGCTTTATGAAATCCCTCTTGATATTGAGGTGCATTGAACTGAATAAAATAACTTTTTTTAACTTTAAAAGAAACACAGAAATGCACCTTGAACTACAAAGGCAATCATCAAGAAGATGTTAGAATTTGCCGACCGGGCTAGCCAGGTGGGTAAAGTGCCTGCCTGGCAACCCAAAGGTCCTGAGTTCGAATCCCACCTTAGGCTTGGATAAGCTGATGCGCCAACAACTACGGAAAAAAAAAAAAAAAAAAAAAAATTAGAATTTGAGGAGTACAATGTGTACAGAAAAGATATAGTGTAAAAATCTGTAGAAGGCAGATGGCGTGAGTTTTTGTGAAGTGTTGGTGTAGGGTTGTGTTGTGTTGTTCATCCGGCCACTTTGCCTAGGGATCTGTGGAGGCCACATACCCCTAGTTACGGTCCTTCACCACAAGGAGGTGGGCCGGGTCAGTAGGAAGAAATAGACTCTGGCAGGTCGAATTCTGGGGTTGCCTGAGCTTCCCAGGGAGGATCCAGAAAAAAAACGAGGGGGAAAAATAGAAGTGGAAATGGGGTGACAGTTGGGGACCCCGAAAACTGAATGCCCATCCTTTTCAGACTAGCTTATATCTGCCATAGACTTCTGTGTCACTGATAATTTATATGCATCCCATGCATTTTCTTCTCTGTCACAAGTCTCATTAGTTCATTTGATAACCATTTAGGCCTAAACCTTGAACAATGTTTCTTAATAGGTATGAAACTTTTAGTAGCTTCCACGATTAATTCCTTGAATGCTTCCCACTTAGAATTTGCTGTTAGTAACATCATCAGTTGATCCCACTGTACAGAATTTAAAAACTGTCTGAGACCACTGTACTCAGCAAAAACCCTTTCCTTTTCCCCTGATGGTAATTATATCTTTAAGTAAATCCCACATCAGTACACTGTGATCATTGCCACCTAGTGGTTCCTTTATCTGCAAATTCTTAATACACGAATGATCACTGCTGATTACCAGATCAAGAGTATTACCCTCTCTGGTTGCCTCTCGAACATGCTGCTGCAGAAAACAATCATCCCATAAATCCCCATAAGTCTTACTACTGTGCGAGTGACCAAGCCACAAGTTCCAATCAATGTCTGGGAAGTTAAAATCACTCATTATAAGACATTCTGATTTACTAGCCCACTCTATTTCTCTGTACAATTGTTCATTGTACTCATTCGAGTCATTAGGCCTATAACACACTCCTACTGTTATTTTTGCTTTTGAAGTGCTTATGTCACACCAAAAACTGACTCAACAGTGCACTGTTCATCTGTATCAACTGGATGCACTTCTTTTGATTTTATGTTTTTCTTAATTAACAGCATAACACCTCCTCCCTTCCTATCCTGTCTATCCTTTCTGTACACATTGTACTCCCCAAATTCTGATTCTGCATTCCTAATAACTGTGTGACACCACGTCTTTGATGTCTTGACCAACATTTCAAAGTCATCAAATTTATTTACTATACTTCTAGCATTGGTATACATGCACATATTCTTAGTTACTCCAACACATCCCATATACCCACCTCTTTCACAATGACTGCAATCAGTCCCTGAAACCCCCAGCACTTCTCACTCCAGGCCCTGCTTATTCTAATAGAAGTAGTGCAAGAATCACCTTCGCCTCTTCCTGCAGCTACTTTTAACCTTTTAGTCTGTGAATCCCCCCCCCAGCTAGCAGTTTTCTGACCCACCTAACACTGCCTCGATAGCATCAGCAAATATTCTTGCACCCTTTCTATTTAAGTGTATCCCATCCCTGTAGAAGTAGTCTCTCCTGTTAATAAGCACAGACCACGCTGAAAAAAATTCTACCCATTAAGCCTTGCGCATTCCCTCTAGGGCCGAATTGATTGACAATAAATGAGGAAGATGAAAAGTTGGTTCTGCGAGTTTGAAGTTGGTTAGTAAATGGATGTTGGCTAATGGCGACACATGTTTGGATTGTTTTGAAAGAGAGAACAGGAATTATAGAAGCCAATTCAGACGAACAGTGCCCATGAAAGTATCTGTAGAAAAGGCATTCAGCAGAAACAGTACATCTATGAGAGCGTGTGGAGAGACTCTGTTTGAGATGAGTCATTAATTAACCTAACTGCCCTCTTCTAAATGGAATCTAGAAGCCTGAGAGGTTTTGGGAGCACCACTCAGGATGTTGAGAACAATAGTCCATGGTAGCGTGAATTTGCAGTTTGTACAGGGTGAACAGCTGTTTGGAAGAAAAGTAAAGCCAAGAGCGAAAGAGAAAACCAAGTTTTTTAGAAGCAGAGGAAGCAGTATTTGTAATATTCTTGTGACAAGACAGATTAGAAGGCAGGGTAATCCCCAAAAGAGATATATCATCTTGCCTTGAAATCGGGGTGTCACCAAAGATAAGTATAGCAGCAGAAAAATCCTTTTTGTGAGATATAAGACAAGACTTAGTTTTAGAAGGATTGAAATCAACTAAGTTGTCTTTGCCCCACTGGAGAATTACCTGGAGATCAGCATTTAAGGAATTGGTAGCGGATATTCGAGAGGTTGAAGCTGATTGAACAGGGGAAGGTTTCTCAAAATGGAAAGTGGAATGCAATGTGCTGTCATCGGCAAAACTATGGATAGGATTTCCAATCAATGGAAGAAAGTCATTAATATATAAGAGGAAAAGAGTGGGGGGAAAGAACTGAACCTTGGGGGACACCAGCATTAGTGGAGAAGTTAGGAGACAGAGAGTATATGATATCAAAGCTATCTACCATCACCCTCAGTGAGCGATCAGAGAGAAACCTGGATAACCAATTACAAAAAAACAGTTGGCAAACCATAAGGTGGAAGCTTGTTTAGAAGACCTTTATGCCAAACATGATCGAAAGCCTTGGAGGAGATGTGAAGAGCAACTGCTTGTTTCACTGAACTTTTCCATTGAATTTGTCCATAAATAGGTAACATAAGCCAGAATATCACCAGTGGATCGACACTGACGGAATCCATACTGGTGATTAATAATCAGATGGAAAATTGAATTCAGTATCTGTGGCATGCCTCAAAAAGTGTCATATAGGCTGAAGTATCTTGTCTGTATCTTTGAAAAGTGAAGGTTCCTTCCTCAAAGTTGTGAAGATTGATATGACCATTCAATTATAATGTTTCTCTAGATGATTGAACCACTTTCATGGTAGTGAGTGGGGTGTATTCCACAATATTTTTCTCTAGATGAGACCATGACGAGAATTGATTTCATGAGTAAATTTTTACTCACTCAAAAAAGAACATTGATTTAAGTTTTAGAGGTGTTCTCTGCACACTCAGATGGTCTCTTCTCTGGAGGAGAGAAATGGAAATACAAATAGCGGGCCATCTTTTAGACTCTGCTCTCCTCTCCTGAAGTTATCCTGTATATAGTTTGTGCTTGAAACTAATTTTTCTGACCATTGGAGAAGGGAGAGAGAGAAACCGACTGACTGACCAACCATCATTGCCTTATGATGTTTTGTTGAACCTACCTTCAGGACAGCATGCCAATCTCTTGATGTTTTCACAACCTTAAGGTCTTGGTCCCGAAGAAGAAAATTATATTCTGATATAATATTCAGATTTGTCATGCTAAATAACATCAGGATATCAAATTTCATATAAAAATTTATACAATTAAATTGATTGCTACTTAATTTTTGGTCACAGGGCCTGGCAGTGATTTTTTTTTTTATAATTGTTATTATATCTTTTTAAAATTAAATATTAGATCTAAATCAGGGGTATCAAATTCAGAAATACTCATGGGCTGCACAAACATTTCTTGTGGTTTGTGGGCCACACTAGTGTGTGTGCATAGTACTGTACACCAGTGGTATTACCAAGAGAAATATATTAAATACCGTACTTCACCAATTCCAAGATGCCATCAATTGTAAGATGCACCATTATTTTCAGTACCACTAACAAAGGAAAAAATGAAATGCTAAAATGAATTGACAAAAAAAAATTATTTCAATAAAATACAATTTACTGGCATTTTATCATATCATTTTAACAGTTTTATCATACTATTGTTTTATCAGAGTCTAAAAATTCTCATTCAGAGTCTGAGTCTGGTTCTGAATCAATTCTTGACTCATAAAGTCATGTTTTCCTACACAATATCATCCTCTGTGCCATCTAAAGCATTGATGATGCAGTATTTCTTAAAAGAGTGCTCCACTATTGTGTTTGGGATTTCCTTCCAAGCCACTAACATCCATTCTGCAAGTTTTTGTTGCCAGTGCTTTCTTTATCTTACCAGAAGGTGTCGACAGAAGGTTTTTCAATCAATAACCAGGACTCATATTCCTTCCTTAAATAGTTTGTTGACTGAAATGTTGAGGGGTTGCAGTTGGCTAGTCATGCCACCAAGTCACTACACTTTTCGCCCAGCTTATTCTTTGTCTTCAGATAAATGTCCACAAAACGCATCAAGAACTATCGTACAAGGTGGATTATGTAGAAAACCCAGAAATAAATGTCATTTATTCCAAATGACATTTAGCCAGTTGTCCTTCCAAATGATTTCAGCCAGTTGTCCTTCCTCATGACAGCTCAGCTGTCATCCATCCATTTTTTTGTCCATGCACAATAACATCTTTGGGAAATATTTCATTCTTTGTAGTTTTTGGTTTAAAATTATATATGGCGGCAATCTTTGTCCATCAGTAGTTATGCATAGCGTCACAGTGATATGCTGTTTTTTGTAACCATTACAAATGGTCTTGATTTCTTTAGCATCAACAGTATAATTTCAAGGCGTATCAAAGAATACTGGGATTTCATCAGCATTTCCTATTTGACTAAATTCATAATTTCATTTTCTCCTTAATTGAATTGTGTCACTGGAAGTTAAGCAGCTTTTGTTGAAAGTCAGCAGGAAGTTTTTGACAAACTGATGTGTGATGCCTTAATAATAGTCCTACGTGATGCATGAATCGGTTGCACCAGCCACTCATTGCTTTGGAAGTTTTTTTCATCAATTCCAAGGGATTTGGCAATTTCTCCTGCCTTCAGTTGCATTTCTTGGCATGAAATAGGCAATCCTTTTTGCATGCATCTCAGTAACAAAAAATAATACAACTTCATCTATTTATGGGTATTTTCATTCTCATTCTGAATTGTGTCACTGGAAGTTAAGCAGCTTCTGTTATGAAAGTCAGCAGCAAGTTTTTGACAAATTGATGTGTGATGCATGAATTGGTCACACCACCTCTCATTGCTTTGAAAGTTTTTTTTTCATCAATTCCAAAGGATTTGGCAATTTCTCCTGCCTTCAGTTGCATTTCTTGGCATGAAATAGGCAATCCTTTTTGCATGCATCTCGGTAACAAACATAATACAGCTTCATCTGTTTATGGGTATTTTCCTTTCTTAGATCCTGTAAAGCACTTGGTTATTGTTTTGCAAGAAAATAT
Organism: Mastigoproctus giganteus; assembly: GCF_048544385.1. Lineage (NCBI taxonomy): Eukaryota > Metazoa > Arthropoda > Arachnida > Uropygi > Thelyphonidae > Mastigoproctus > Mastigoproctus giganteus. Next base: position 178,848,023 of record NC_143575.1, on the reverse strand, counting down.
GAAATTGCAATTAATATTTTCTTCACTAATATGAGTGAAGCAAACAATGAATATTTGCTTCACTAATATCAAATTTATTGCCTGCTACTCTGTTTCCATGCTTTTCTGCATACACAATAAGGTTTTGTTTTTCAGTGTGGCATCATAGTGAAATCTTTTTGAAAACATTTTAATTGACTATTAGAGGTCAAAATTTAGTCACACTTATACTAGTACCAATGAACATAACTCAACTGAAGTGACAATAGGATGAACAGATATGCTTGCGCAGGCACTCCTGCATGCCTGGCAATCTCCTTCCCACCTGACAACCACCCCTCCCACAACTTTTTTTGACAGTCATTGTAAGATACCATCAATTGTAAGATGCACCCCAATTTCAGAGATGTTAAAATGTGAAAATATATGCATCTTAGAATCAAGGAAATACAATATAATTCAATTTTATTTAAATCTTATATCAATGTATGTAGTTCTTATAGATTTAAATGGTTAACCTACAAAAGTCAGCAGCACTTGGGGGCCTCATTATAAAATTAGAGGACCATTAGCGTGTCATATCTAAATGCTTAATACCTCAAAATATATTCTTGGCTTTTACATATGTTGTATGATGTGTTTGTTATGAAAATTATTTTAAATTTATGATCTTATTTGACTTGGATCACCACTTGATGTCATCATTTGAGATGGGGGTAATTCTTTAGTAAAATGTGCAGAATATATATTATGCATTATGGTAGTCTGCCAATTTCTTGATAAATTAACTTTTATAGACTTCTATTTATAAAATTTAAAATTTGATATATTTAAAAATTTTAGTGCACTAAAAATTTTATTTATACAAACTGTAACTGTAGGGAATCTTATGGATGAAGATGAAGTCTTGAGCTGGGTAACAAGTGGAGACACATTATCTATTGCAGATGAAATAGAAGAAGTAAATAGAAAGATGCTAGAAAAGCTTATGAATGAGTCTGATTTCTTGACTGTTTTCTTTTGTGAGTAGTACTAAAGACAACTAAAGGCAAATATGATTTATATAAAAATTGCAATTTAATGCAATAACTTTATAATTTTAATGATTGAGAATGGGCTAATTATATACTTTATAATTTTAATGAGAATGGGCTAATTATATACTGTTTTTGCTGATTACATTCACTTTTGTCTGAACATTACAGAGGAGACTTCATGCATATCAGGTTAAGTGGTGTAATTAATTATTTTTTTCTTTGCACCATCTGGGTTATGCAAATGAAATGGTGGCCAATTTCAAGCCCATTTCACAGCTTGAAAGATCATCCGAGGTACATACTGCTGTTCATGGAACCAGTTTGGAGTGTTGTACAATTGATCAGAATTTTTGGAAAGTATTCTGCACTGGATTTCCTCCCTCTCTTTCTGAGATGCTCTTATTTCAGATTTCTGACATAAGTATTTACACAGGTATTAACTCAAGAGCATGCATATATACGCTGCAGATGACAGTGATAGCTGTAACCAGGATGCTATTTATCCTATTTCTGAGTTTTTTGGCCTTAGATGTACCTTGCTAAATTCTGAGTCATAATGGTGGGTCTAATTCCCATGATCCTGTATAATGCAGGATTAATCACAATCTAGCTATTCTTTCATTGAATCATCCTTGGCACATTAAACCAGTCATTTATGTGCCCATTATCTCCAAATAGGCCTACAAGGCTGGGACAATCCATATTGAGCAATTAGACTTTGCACCAGCCAGTATTTAAATAAACAAATTTCAATCCTGCAACTAAAACACTTCATTTACAATAAAATAAAATAAAATTACAAGTATATAGAATAAAAATATAATAATCTAAAACTGATGTGGTTTAATTTACAATAAAATATGATGATAAAAACAGTAAAATAAAATACTAAAATACTACAACAACTGTAGCCTTCGGAGACAGTGGTCCCCTTTCTCAACAGCATACTTCTGCTGTGCGGCACATCCTGAAATAGCAGATCCACGGCATTCGTCACATGGTTCCTCAGGAATATGGTTGGAATTTCCCATTTGTGCACCGGAACTGGAAATGACTCTGGAGCACGCTAGCTGAAACTGTTCACCTCGTCCAAGAACAACGGTTTCAAAGATGGGATGTAAGTGTACACCCCTGTCTCTATTAATGGAATTGCTAGCTGCCCAATATGTAAACTCTAAAGCCATTTATGGTCCCAGAACCCCTGTGCATGATCTGTGATGACAGCATCCTCCGGGGAAATTTGATGTTGCTTCTCCCAGAAGTGTTCTGCCACGGCAGACTTCCAGTAGTTTGTGGACTTTATTGCATTCATATGCTCCCCCAGACAGTCTTTCAGTCGCTGCCCCGTCTCCCCCACATAACACACCCCACAATCCGGGCATTTAATTTCGTATACCACCCCACTGTTGGCTTCTTTCATTATGGGGTCTTTAACACGGGATATCACTGTGTGCAACCTCCATCCCAGGAGTTGCACACAGCATATCTGATACCCCCGAATTATTCGTGCAATGTGGTCTGAAAGGCCCGGATAGTAGGAAATGTATGCAGTGCTCACAGGGGCAAACGGCTCATTACGGGTGAACTCTGCTCCTCTAATAAATCTGTCCAACACCCTCTGGGGGTAGCTGCATTTCTTGAGGTCTGCTGTGACAAGAATAATTTCATTATCTTTATCCTCGGAGGTGCTACAGTGGGACCACACCCTATCTATTAAAGCCTTGACAACACTATCATTGTGTTGGTTGGCTTGTGCCGAGATATAGTGGGTATATTGACTCCGGCACATGGGCTTTCTAAACACCTTGGTCTGCGCCTACAACCATCCCTAATTACCAACATGTCAAGGAATGGTAGGGTCCCGTCTGTTTCTTCCACCTCCGAAGTAAATTTAATAAAAGGGAGAAGCTATTAAGTACATCAAGCACCTGATCCTCCTTCCCCTTTTGTATAATGGTGAATGTGTCATCAACAAATCTTTTCCATTTGTGCATGAGAAATTCCAAACCCTCAAAAATTCTGACTTCCAACTCTTCCATGGCTAAGTTAGCCACTATGGCACTAATGGAGGAACCCATGGCTGTGCCATGGACCTGCCTATACATGATGTCTTGGAAAACCATGGTGGTACAGGATAAACAAAACTCCACACCTTCACAAATATCATTAACACTTAGAGGAGACCTAGTACTTAAAAATACATCCTTTTCTAATGCCATTCTGACACATTGGACTCTGAATTTGATAGGGATACAAGTGAACAATGATGTAACATCGAAAGAAATCATAATTTCGTCTTCTCGTATAGTCTGTCCTTTTATGAAATCCACAAACTCTTTGCTATTCTTGATAAAGTTGGAAAGTCCTACTATGGGTGCAATCAGCTTAGCTAGGTACTTTGATAGAGCGTACGTGGGACTATTTACGAATGATACAATTGGCCTGAGTGGTATGCCCATTTTATGTATCTTGGGGAGCCCGTAAAATCTGGGTAAGCGGCATCCAGCAGCATGTAATGACCAATATACCTCCTTGGATATCCATCCTGATTTGTGCCAACGCTGTATAAGGTTATTCACTTTTCGCTCCAGACTAACCAACAGATTTCTGCGGGTGACTTTATATGTAGTCATATCTTGCAATAGTTCCAAGGCTTTATTAAAATATTGTTCCTTGTCTAAAATAACTGTAGCTCTACCCTAGTCTGTTGGCAAGACGACTGATTTTGTCATCTTGTTAAAGTTCCCTCAAAGACCTTTTATGACTAATACTAAGGTTGGAGAGGACTAACTTGGCCTGGCTCAGGATAGCCGCAGTTCTAATGCGTACTTCATCAGCCTGGATCGCTGGTAACTTATAAACGGCTCTCTCGATACCCATGGCTATTTCCACGATGGGAGGTTTGTTGGGCATCAGAGCAAACTTGGTACCCAAGCTTAAAACCCCCTCCTGTTCCTTAGTTAGCTGCTTTCTACTGAGATTACAAATAAAATTAGTATTAACATGGTCATGCGTAATCACTGTCTCCTCTAATAATCTATTAAATTTGCTGATTTGCCTCTGTTTATACACATCTGAAATCTTAGTCGTTTTCTCCGAGACTAATTTCACTATCGATGATCGATGCACAGGAGGTATATTACTAACACATTCTAGAGCCAAACCAATTTGTCTTCTGGTAATCCTTAGATCATCATGTAGTTTATGGATCCAGATACAAAATCCTTTTTTGAAACCAGTTGGTAGCTCTAACTGAGCGATCATCGTCAAAAGGCATCTTTATACAAAACCTATATGGAACTAGGCCATGTGCTTTTACATCTGTACGCAAATCTTAAATGCTGTATCTCTTAAATTCGCGGATGCGCCACACTACGGAGTGGCCATAGCTATTAAGGATATCTCCAAATAGGCCTACAAGGCTGGGACAATTCATATTGAGCAATTAGACTTTACACCAGCCGGTATTTAAATAAACAAATTTTAATCCTGCAACAAAAACACTTTATTTACAATAAAATAAAATAAAATTACAAGTATATAGGATAAAAATATAATAATCTAAAACTGATGTGGTTTACTTTACAATAAAATAAGAAATGTAAAATAAAATATGATGATAAAAGCGATAAAAACAGTAAAATAAAATACTGAAATACCGTAACAACTGTAGTTTTCGTAGATAGCGGTCTCTTTTCTCAACAGCATACTTCTGCTATGTGGCACATCCTTAAATAGCAGATCCACGACACTCATCACATGGTTCTTCAGGAATATGGTTGGAATTTCCCATTTGTGCACCGGAAATGGCTCGGGAGTGCGCTAGCTGAAACCGTTCATCTCGTCCAAGAACAACAGTTTCAAAGAGGGGATGTAAACGCACACCTCTGTCTCTATTAATGGAAATGCTAGCTGCCCCAATATGTAAACTCTCAAGCCATTTACAGTCCCAGAACAACTGTGCATGATCCGTGATGACAGCATCCTCCGGGGAAATTTGATGTTGCGTATCCCAGAGGTGTTCTGCCACGGCAGACTTCCCGTGGTTTGCGGACTTTATTGCATTCATATGCCCCCCCAGATGGTCTTTCAGTCGCTGCCCCATCTCCCCCACATAACACACCCCACAATCAGGGCATTTAATTTCGTATACCACCCCACTGTTGGCTTCTTTCGTTATGGGTCTTTAACATGGGATATCACTGTGTGCAACCTCCATCCCGGGAGTTGAACACAGTGTATCTGACACCCCCGAATTATTCGTGCAATGTGGTCCACATTACACTGCCTATACTGAGACGTCATGTATAGGCAGGTCCATGGCACAGCCATGGGTTCCTCCATTAGTGCCATAGTGGCTAACTTAGCCATGGAAGAGTTGGAAGTCAGAATTTTTGAGGGTTTGGAATTTCTCATGCACAAATGGAAAAGATTTGTTGATGACACATTCACCATTATACAAAAGGGGAGGGAGGATCAGGTACTTGATGTACTTAATTGCTTCTCCCTTTTATTAAATTTACTTCGGAGGTGGAAGCAGAGGGGACCCTACCATTCCTTGACGTGTTGGTAATTAGGGATGGTTGTAGGCTAAAGACCAAGGTGTTTAGAAAGCCCATGTGCCGGAGTCAATATACCCACTATATCTCGGCACAAGCCAACCAACACAATGATAGTGTTGTCAAGGCTTTAATAGATAGGGTGTGGTCCCACTGTAGCACCTCCGAGGATAAAGATAATGAAATTATTCTTGTCACAGCAGACCTCAAGAAATGCAGCTACCCCCAGAGGGTGTTGGACAGATTTATTAGAGGAGCAGAGTTCACCCGTAATGAGCCGTTTGCCACTGTGAGCACTGCATACATTTCCTACTATCCGGGCCTTTCAGACCACATTGCACGAATAATTCGGGGGTATCAGATATGCTGTGTGCAACTCCTGGGATGGAGGTTGCACACAGTGATATCCCATGTTAAAGACCCCATAACGAAAGAAGCCAACAGTGGGGTGGTATACGAAATTAAATGCCCGGATTGTGGGGTGTGTTATGTGGGGGAGACGGGGCGCCGACTGAAAGACCATTCGGGGGGAGCATGTGAATGCAATAAAGTCCTCAAACTACTGGAAGTCTGCCGTGGCAGAACATTTCTGGGAGAAGCAACATCAAATTTCTCCGGAGGATGCTGTCATCACGGATCATGTACCAGGTGTTCTGGGACCGTAAATGGCCTGAGAGTTTACGTATTGGGGCAGCTAGCATTTCCATTAATAGAGACAGGGGTGTATTCTTACATCCCCTATTTGAAACTGTTGTTCTTGGACGAGAAGAACGGTTTCAGCTAGCGCGCTCCCGAGCCATTTCCGGTTCCGTTGCACAAATGGGAAATTCCAACCATATTCCTGAGGAACCATGTGATGAGTGTCATGGATTTGCTATTTAAGGATGTGCCGCACAGCAGAAGTATGCTGTTGAGAAAGGAGACTGCTGTCTCCGAAAGCTACAGTTGTTACGGTATTTTAGTATTTTGTTTTACTGTTTTTATCACTTTTATCATCGTATTTAATTTTACATTTCTTATTTTATTGTAAATTAAACCACATCAGTTTTAGATTATTATATTTTTATCCTATATACTTGTTATTTTATTTTATTATAAATAAAGTGTTTTAGTTGCAGGATTGAAATTTGTTTATTTAAATACCGGCTGGTGTAAAGTCTAATTGCTCAATATGTGCCCATTAACCCACAAACAAACAAAACAGTTGAATCACTCTTAATGTACAAGTTTTTTTTTTTTTTTTATTCAGGGTGTTTCAAAAGTGATGATCAATAATTTAAAGGTGAACTGTGCAGACTACAATATGCAAAAAAAGCGTAGTAAACATGGGTCTTTAAGTGAATCGTTTTCGAGATATTGCACATTTCTAGTTGGGATCCTCCACTGACTTGTTTGTTTAGGTTAGATTATGCTCATTCTCTCCCTTTCCCCTCTCTCAATGCTCTGATACGTAGCAAGTATACTAGTACTTGTCAAAGGATAGTCAATAGTTAAGAGGTTACAGCAACGAAGAGTATGCGGACATGCATTTCATGTATGGTAAAGCCAATGGCAGTGCACTTGGTGCCTCTGTAGCCAGGTGGGCAGGAGCAGCAGTGCGTAGCACATGCTTCTTGATTAGACCGGGGTTCTTACCCGTGACCACCAAATACGGAGGAAGCTGAGAGGTCAGGGAATGACCACTGCATATCCCCAGAGCAATATGGCCTTAGTTGCTAATGCTCCTAAAAACCAAATAACAACAACAGGGCAGTGCACTCGAGGCTGCACCTTTGTACCAAGAAGCATTTTCCCACCAAAGCAGCCCAACAGGTGCACATTCATCAGGGTACCTCAATGTCTTAGAGAACATGGGTACTTCACACATGGAGTAAGAGCAGGTAGGCCCAGAAGCATAACACCTGATGTTGAGGAAAGGGTGTTAGAAAGAATAGAACAAAATCCAGGAATTTTGACAAGGAGGGTTGCTCTGCAAGAGCGTGTACTGAGTCATAGCAGTGTGTTGCGACCGAGTGGGTAAAGTACCTGCCCGGCAACCCAAAGGTCGCGGGTTCGATTCCTGCCTCGGGCTTGGATCAAAGTACTGCAAAAACCTTAGGAGGTGCAATATGGCCACAGAAGCCGATGCGCCAACAACTACCAAATCAAAAAAAAAAAAAAAATCGCAGTGTGTTGCGAATTTTACATCGCCAATTACTGTACCCCTACCATATCCAGCATGTACAAGGTCTCAGCAATACAGCCTACCGTCCCAGAGTAAACTTCTGCCAGTGGATGCAACAACAGTGTGTCCTGAACACCCCAATTTTTTTTTTTTGCGGCCTCCGTAGCCAGGTGGGAAGGAGCAGCAGTGTGTAGCACACGCTTCTTGATTAGAGTGGGGTTTGAGCCCATCACCACCAACTACGGAGGATGCGGAAAGGTCAGGGAATGATATTTCCGCATCCTCAAAAAAACTTAGTTGCTAATGCTCCTAAAAACCAAAATAACAACAACCCCCAATTTTTAAACATTTTGTTCACTGATGAAGCTAGATTTACTCTTGATGGTATTTTTAATTTTCATAACCGTCATGTTTGGTCCGATGAAAACCGTAATGCCATTCACGAGTCACAACATCAGCAATGTTTCTCGTTGAATGTCTGGGCAGGACTACTAGAAGACCGTCTAATTGAACCATCCTTTCTGCCAAACAGGCTAACAGGAGAGCTGTGCTTTCAGTTCCTGCAGAATGTTCTTCCAAACCTCCTTGATGATGATAATATTCCACTTCAGCAACTCCAGAACATGTGGTTTATGCATGATGGTGCACCGGCACATTTTGCTCAAGTTGTGACTCAGTATCTAACTAGAAGGTATGGTCAATGGTGGATAGGTAGAGGTGGGCCTGTAATGCGGCCTCCCAGATCACCAGACTTAAATCCTATGGTTTTCTGTATCTGGGGTCATGTAAATAGTTTGGTGTACACTTCTGACATTAACACAGTTGAGGAATTGCAGCGTTGGGTTTGAAGGAGCCTTTCAGCAAATCAGAAATGACCCATTAATGCCTGAGAGGATTCACAACTCAGTGCAGAGAAGATTACAAAGATGCATATGGATGCAAGGACAGCATTTTGAACACCTTTTGTAACATCCTGTAACATATAACATCTGTAAAATCCTGTGGTGTTTGAAACCAAAAATTAAAAATGTATTATCTTATGTTTAATAAAACCACCCATAGCAAAGGCTTTTTTCTAAACTAGTGCTCCCGTAGTCAGTGGCAGATCTTAACAGAAAATGTGCATTATCTCGAAAACGGTTTATTTGCAGCCCGATGTTCACTGGGACATTTTTGCTTATTTTAGTTTGTACTTTTCACCTTTAAATTATTCTTGATTAGAATGGGGTTCGAGCCCATCACCACCAACTACGGAGGATTGAAACACCTTGTATATAAAAAATAAATATTTATGAATAAATAATTATAATGACTGTGCTGTGATCACCCCTTTTCAAGGTATTTTCCATTATTTATATCATCGTTGTGGTAAAATGATGTTGACAGTATAGAAAATGTAGGCTGATCCCATAGTCACTTCAGATACCACAGTTCTCTTATTCATTGGTTTGCAATTTCTACCTCTCCAAAATGCTCTTTTATTGGCATGAGCAAGTGAAAATTCTTGGAGACCCAGTCTGGGTTGTAAGGGGGATAGTTCATGATTTTCCAGGATCCAAGTTGCCTGTTCATTACTATCAAAGGTTCTGCATTATTAACTAGGATGGTCTGCTTTGATAGTCCGCACCTTTAAAAGTTGTCTGGTACATATATTTGTGTATCAGGTTTTTATAATACTGTATATTATTTGTTAAACCCTCATGGAAGAAAATCAACTTGGTTTACTCCTTTATTCCAAATTACACTAGCCTTGCCAACTGATGGCTGTATTTTGAATTTTTTGGTAGTGGGATATCTGCAACAACACTCTGTCCCAGACTACTTTGATGCAGTATGAAGTGGTACATACATGTCTTTTTGTGAATAAATATTTGCTGCAAGAATGCATCTCCCTCTGATTCAAACTACTGCAAATATTCTATGGATACTGTGATGCAAAATTTTTTAAAGTTAACAATTTTGGCACATATTCTATGACCAGCAGATGGTTTGGAAAGTTCATGATTGTTTCTGTATAGTTTTAATGCAATATCATGCATCCTTGATGCACTTATTTTCTGAACTCATTTCCTCAATGCAGTGGTTGTTCATGCCATTGACAGTGTTCATATGAACAAGAGATTTGTCAGTTGTTGACTGCTTTGTGGTGCTCTGAAAACTTGCTTCACCAGTCATACTGTTCATGTGTTATAGGATGTCTTTATTTCCATACAATGTGCATAATCTGTATAGAATTTCAGTGGTTTCTTTAAATGATGGGCATAATCAAAAGAGTCATAATTGGTTATTTCAGTAATCAAATGATTCATAATTGGTTATTTCAGTAATTAAATGATTTCCTTAATCAATTATGAAATATCAGCACTAACCTTAAGTTTTGTATTGTCTTATCTCTCTCTCTCTCGCTTCCCTTCTCACTGTATCAGCTACATTCTAAAAATCCCTAATTTCACTTTCTCTTTTGCTAGAAATTTGATAATACAGTGTCATTACATACTTGAAGTGACAGTCTTATGCCATGTTGTTGTTGTCTACTGTGCAAAATCTGAAAGCACAATCATATGTAAATAGTAAGCGGAATAGTGCAAAAACCTGTTATGGAAATCATATTAATACAGGAATTCACCGATTTACGTAATACTCGACTTATAGAAATTTGACTTTACGTATGTTTTTGCTGGTCAGTGCAAACTTAAAAAAAAATCATGGAAATGTATTTTGCATCCCGTAGGAATAAATGGAGGTATCGCGAAAATATCGTAATGTGAATCCAATAACTTTTTTTTTTTTTTTTTTTTTAAATTCGTTCCAAGTCCTTGGAAGTTGAATATTTCACTATATTACTAAGCTATTTAGCTCTCTAAAACATCATATTTATAATGGAAATTGCACTACACTTTCATTGTTATCATATGTTCCATTATAAGAATCAATTTTGAACAACTTTGGGATATTTTACTAAAGCATGTTTAGTAAAAATTTTTTATGGAGACGTGCCATAAAATAACAAAAACAATTTGCACTTTCTGTTTTATTGGGCTTTTCCGTCAGTGCATCTAATTATAAACGGGTAGTAAATTCTATCTTGTTGCATTTGCGATAATACCAGTAACTCCAATTGTGTTGGTTTTTACGCTGTTATGGTGAAATGTGTTCCCATTCACTGAAATCATTAATCATATAAAAAACAAATTTTTAGAAACTTTTCTTCATTCCTATTTACGTATTACAATGATTAAGGGAAAGCAACCAATGGAAAGTGCAAGTAGTGATAGGGCCAGGAAACGAAACGAAACAAAATTGATTTAAAAATGAAAGTGATTAAGAAGTACGAAGCAGAACAAAGTTTGTCATCTATTGCAAGGGAATTAGGTCTCACTGCTTCAACAGTGAATACCATTTAAAGGACAGTGTGCATATAAAAGAACATGTTGAAAGATCAACGCACTTAAGATCAACAGTGATCACAAAACAGAGTTCAGATGCTCTATCAAAGATGGAACAGCTGTTAATAATATGGATGGAAAATCTGATTCAGAAGCGAGTGCCCCTGAGCCTAATGACCATTCAAGCAAAAGCAACGAGTATTTATAAAGATATTAAGGATAAGTATGGCGAACCCCAAGCCAAGTTCGTGGCAAGCAACGGGTGGTTTAATAGGTTGAAGCATCACGCTGGTTTCCACAACATTAAAGTATGTGGTGAAGTCGCCAGTGCCGATTCTGCAGCTGCAGAGAAATTTTGTGATGCGTTGGAAAAAATTATTGATGAAGGTGGCTATTCAACGCAGCAAATTTTTAATGTTGACGAGACTGCTTTGTATTGGAAAAAATGCTGGGTTGAACATTGCCAAAAAGGAAAATACAATGCTAGGTTTCAAGGCATCAAAAGATAGCGTCATGCTCTTGCTTGGGGCTAATGCAGCGGGAGATTACAGATTAAAACCATTGCTTTTGTACCATTCTGGAAATCATAGTGCATTTAAGGACATCAATAAAGCCACCCTACCCGTGCATTTCCAATCGAACTAGAGAGCATGGATAACAATATCTCTCTTTGAGGATTGGTTTAAATGTTGCTTCATTTCCAAGGTTGAAAAGTATTGTAAAGACGACATTCCTTTCAAGATTTTGCTTCTATTAGATAATGCTCCTGGACATCCTACACATCTATATGATTTCAATTCTAACGTGAGAGTCATATTTCTACCGCCAAACACGACTTCACTTGTCCAATCTACGGATCAGGGTGTTATTTCAAATTTAAAAGCATACTATTTATGCACAACATTTGCTCAGGCATTGTCTGCAGTAGACGATGAGAAAAATTTTATGTTAAGAGACTTTGGAAATCTTACAATACTTACCACGGCAAACATTAATAAGGCCTGGGCAGAAATTACTGAAAGTTATTTAAATGATGCATGGAAGAAAATATGCCCACAGCACGTAAAAGGCTTCAAAGGGTTTGAAAAAGACTAATCATATGAAGAAGTTACAGATAAGATTGTAAGGGTTGCAGAGCTACTTCAGTTGGAGGTTGTTGCCAAAGGGTTAATAGAGGAAGAAGAGAAGGAATTATCTAACAAAGAACTTAACGACCAGCTACAACACCAACAGTGACGAGCCATCCACAAGGGCATTCATCCCATACTACCCCAACCTGTCACAACAGATCGGTAGAATCCTGAGAACGCACGGAATAAAGTGCATCCAGCTCCCAGGCAGGAAACTGCGTTCTTTCATTTCCAACGTGAAAACACCTGTCCCCACCCTTCTGCAGAGCGGTTTAGTCTACCGCATCTCTTGCCGTGACTGCACTAGCTGCTACTTCGGAGAGACTGGACGTCGACTCGAGAAACGTCTCTCGGAGCACAAAAGAGCGATCCGTTTAGCGGATATAGAACACTCAGCTATCGCCGAACATGTCTGGACAACCCACCACGACATCGACCCACACCGCGATGTCGTGGTGGTAGACAGATCCCACCATTACCTAAAGCGTACCTGGTTGGAATCATTAAATATAAAATCTTCGGATAAATCCTTAAACAGGAACAGTGGTTGCCAAGTCAACCCGATCACAGAGTCAGTAGTTCTGTCATTGGACAAGCGCTGGCCACGTCATCATGCGTCACAGCCACAGACGTCAACAAACAATTAAACCTCGCGTCTCACGCACCTGGCAGTGCACATCTTCATTCCAACTGCCATTCATGTATTTTAATTCTGACGAAGGCTACCATATAGCCGAAAGCTCATATATTTCTGCTTTATCTGTACGCTCTGTGTTTAAGCCACAATAAAAAATTCCTCAATGAATCCAGAGCGCGTAGGCCTGTTTCGTTATGTTCGTACTATTCTTGGCCAACCAGCATACGACATGGTCGTGAGACTACAGAAAGATTTTATCTTCATAGCCCGTAGTAGACAACACCTGAGGTTTGCACATAGGTGCAAAGCTAACGAGATTATACCGAAAGGGTTTCGCTACAAACAACCGTTTTCTAATGAGCGCATGAGACGTGCCTGTCGGAACTTCGGCCTCAAAACCCTACGTATATGGATCGGCTGCCTCCATCATGACATACAACGTGCTTCAGCGAGCAAGGCAACCCTACTAGCCGACCTTAAGACTCTGATTCCCGATCCCGTTTACACCGATGTGGTCAACACTTTATGTCACCAGGCCATCAGAGAATCAGATCTTTATTGTACCCGACAGAAACGTAAGTTTTGTAATTTGATTAATGAATCCCGTCAATTGCGCAGCCAATGTAATACCCCTCTCACTAATTCCACGGACTTCGTATTGAACCTAAGCAGCAAACAGTTATCTGCGGACCAAGTAAACTTATTGACTCTTGGCATGATGTTTGCCGTTCTTCCTAAGCACCCGCCGATCACCGACATCGCCTTAGGTGTGGAAGCCAGCTTATCACGCCTCCCAGAAGATGTAGCCAACACAATCCGCTTGAAGACTGCAGCAGTTCTACACCGTGCTCGCCCCGTCTCTTCTAACCTCAACCGTACACAGTTCTCTGCCCTCAAGGCATTGAAACAGGATTCGTCCATCGTCATTCTACCGGCAGACAAAGGCCGCCGTACGGTTGTAATGGATCACACTGATTACATGGCGAAAGCGCTACTACTTTTACGGGATACTACTGTATACAAACCCCTGACCATCAACCCCAACAGAGTTTTAGAACGATGGGAATCAGAGGTGAATATCCTCGTCAACAGTTGGCTGAAACAAGGGAAGATCACACAGTCAACCCGTAATCACCTCCGTGCTTCCGGATGTCAGATCCCACGTTTTTACGGCCTACCGAAAGTGCACAAAGAAGACACACCACTGAGACCAATTGTATCCTGCTGTGGATCACCGACTTACGAGCTGTCTAAATTTGTCTCGAGACTTCTTTCTCCTCTGGTTGGCAAGACCACCCACACCGTTTCCAACAGTGTTGAATTCATAAAGAGGATTCGCACTGTATCCATCTCGCAGAATCAAGTTATGGCATCGTTCGACGTCATATCGCTCTTTACCTCCATCCCTGTGGAACTTGCCATTTCTTGTGCAAAACAACTCTTGGACAATGATAGAACCCTCAACGAAAGAACTGGTCTCACACCCGATGACATTTCCACCGCCCTCAGACTGTGCTTAACAGGGGGTGCGATCATATTTAATGACTCAGTCTACCAGCAGATACATGGCACGGCCATGGGTTCCCCGGTCAGCTCAGTCACAGCAAACATCGTGATGGAGGAGTTAGAGGGACGTGCGTTTGCACACGCACCTGATCACATCGCCTTTTGGTGTCGCTATGTTGACGATGTGTTCGTGGTCATCCCTAGAGACTCAGGTCAGCGACTTCTATCATACCTCAACTCACTATCGCCCTTCATAAAATTCACGATTGAGCTGGAGTCGAACAACTCTTTACCATACTTAGACACACTTGTCCGACGTGAAGGCACATACCTGAGGACTACAGTTTATCGTAAGCCCATGTGTGCTGGCCAGTTTACCAACTTCCGGTCAGCACACGCGCGAGGCCACCTCCTCTCCACGGCCCGAACCTTGCTTACTCGCGCCTGGACACACTCCAGCTCCGCCGATGAAAGACGCAAAGAGGTCACTAGGGTCAAAGTAGACCTTACGAGGTGTGGCTACCCCATTGACGTCCTCGACAGGTGTGATCTACAGACACGTGACATCGTGACGACCAGCTACAACACCAACAGTGACGAGCCATCCACAAGGGCATTCATCCCATACTACCCCAACCTGTCACAACAGATCGGTAGAATCCTGAGAACGCACGGAATAAAGTGCATCCAGCTCCCAGGCAGGAAACTGCGTTCTTTCATTTCCAACGTGAAAACACCTGTCCCCACCCTTCTGCAGAGCGGTTTAGTCTACCGCATCTCTTGCCGTGACTGCACTAGCTGCTACTTCGGAGAGACTGGACGTCGACTCGAGAAACGTCTCTCGGAGCACAAAAGAGCGATCCGTTTAGCGGATATAGAACACTCAGCTATCGCCGAACATGTCTGGACAACCCACCACGACATCGACCCACACCGCGATGTCGTGGTGGTAGACAGATCCCACCATTACCTAAAGCGTACCTGGTTGGAATCATTAAATATAAAATCTTCGGATAAATCCTTAAACAGGAACAGTGGTTGCCAAGTCAACCCGATCACAGAGTCAGTAGTTCTGTCATTGGACAAGCGCTGGCCACGTCATCATGCGTCACAGCCACAGACGTCAACAAACAATTAAACCTCGCGTCTCACGCACCTGGCAGTGCACATCTTCATTCCAACTGCCATTCATGTATTTTAATTCTGACGAAGGCTACCATATAGCCGAAAGCTCATATATTTCTGCTTTATCTGTACGCTCTGTGTTTAAGCCACAATAAAAAATTCCTTAACAAAGAACTTATTGACCTGCAGGCAGCAATAGTGAAAGAAGAAAATGCTGCCGAAGCTCAAGATGAACAAAATGAGGAGCCAAGATGCTTCATCACCAGAGAGAGAGAGATGGCAATGGCAATTTTGTGAAATTGCATCAGCAATGGAAGATGGATCCTGACAGCAAACGATTTTTAAAAGTTAATGGAGGAGTGAATGATATGCTTGCTTGCTACAAAGAAATCTAAGAAGAAAAGAAAAAAGCCACTGTCCAGTCATCCGTTAATATGTTCTTTCATATGGTTGAGTGGCTGACCCCTTCTAAAATCTGCACAGCAGCATACTGATAAGTATTTTACCTCTCTTTTTTGTAATTTTATAATTTTGAAATTTTTTTAAATTGCACTCTTTTGTAATTTTTCTGCGCATGAGATAAAAAATAGAATAAATAATTCTATTTAGATGTTCGACGAACATTTCTTTTTTGATTCAATCAATTCAGCAAGCACAGTTGTGAATGCAGCACAAGCATGGGGGAAATTCCGGCTTATGTAGCGTTCCGTGGAACATGACCCTTACGTAAATCCTGGATACTTAAAAAAAAAATCTAGATTAGCCCTGATCCACTGTCATATATATACATATTTGCTGTTGATAAAAGAAGCAGGTATTGTCAGAAGCATCAGTATGTGTGTGTTTTTATATTGATTTATTTTTAATGGATTTTATTATGAAAAAAATGTACCAAGTTAGGTCAGAATGTGTATTTGTATGCAATACCCCCAGGGGCTCACGTCTGGTCAGTATGGGCTGGGCACACCACCCAGGGTCCTTAGCTGGATATCATCATTATTTTCTTTCTTAATGGTTGTTCCATCTACTTCTCTCTCTCTCTCTCTCTCGCACAGGGTAACTCGGAAATTTTTTTTTTTTGGCTGGTGCAGCATAAGCCTCAAGCTTCCTTGCACTATGTGGCTAGTAATAATAATAATAATAATTCTGCCCAAAAATGATAGGAGGGATTATATGCTGAAAGCCTTATGGATTAACTTGAGATTTGAGGGAATCTGCAAGATTATGGATGGTGGGTGATTTTTATCAGTGTGGCCTGCACTTTAGGTAGAAGGCATCTATTTTGTAGAGATGGTATTCATTTGAACGAAGGTGATGCAAGGTTTTTTGCCAGTATCATTGGGGATACCTTAAGGGTTCAGGGAAACTGCAAATTGGGGCAGAAAGGTAATATAGATCTGCATTTATCTGATGATATTGGTCAAATTAATGCTTGTGCTCACGTCAAGAATTCTTGTGTGTTGCCACAATAGCCGATGTTGATATGATGTTCTGGGGGTAGCAACGTTTCAAATGAGTGGGATGAGAAAGATAGGGAAACAAGGCTAAATAATTTCAAGGAGTGTGTCAGGGCAGCAAAGTTACTTAACCTTAACTGTGTCTACAGTCATGTCAGGAGTGTTGTCAATAAAATGGCTGAATTTCAGCTCCTGGTTAGGACAACTAATGCTGATGTAATAGGGCTAACAGAAATGTGGTGCCACCCAGAAATTGGGGATGACGAGTTCCACTATGCTATGTATAATGTATTTAGGAAAGATAGGAGGGAGGGGGGGCATCATGCTTCCTATCAAAAGCAGCCTCAGTGCAAAAAGAGTTTTTGCTGAATCTGAAGTTACATCTGCCAGCATAGAATCTGTGTGGTGTGAGTTGGAAGCAAAGGTATAATGAGACTGGAAGTAATCTATGGACCAGAAGATGGTGAAGAATATAATGAGAGTGGGAGTAATCTACGGACCAGAAAATTGTGAAGAATATCACCAGAGTCTTTACATGCAGATGGAATGGGAAAGAAAGTGAGAATGTCTTATTATAGATGACTTCAATTTGTCCCAGATTGAGTGGAATGAGTGGGAGGGGAACTTATCCTGGGGAAAAAATTTTCTAAATAAACTAGATGATTATTATTTGTAACAGCATGTCAGAGATAATACTAGGGGTGAAAATATTTCTTGACCTCATCATTACTCACAAATTAGATGACATCACAGGGCTTAAAATACAAGAACCATTGTCAGGAAGTGATCATGCAATTGTCAGTTGGAAAATAAAGAAAGATGTTGCAGTAGTTAAAGGTAAAGGCATGGGTTGTAATTTCAGAAGAGGGGATTTTGACAGTTTAAGGTGCTGTATGGCATCTATTAATTGGGCGGATTACAGAGTGAGAGTAAATACACTTGAAGTATGGAATACCTTTAAAGCAAAATTCACAGAAGCTATGAATGTATATGTACAACTAAGAAAATATTGCAGGAGGAGAATGCCGAAATGAATAAACGTGGAGCTGGCTGGTCAGATAGAGCAGAAAAAGATAGCAAGGGACAGTTACAGAGTGATGGAAAGTACTGAAGCCTACAACAGCTTAAAGTTGATTTGTAATAGTACCACATTAGGGAAAGACTCTGTATATGTAGGTTACAGCACTTGGCTACCATACACACCAGAGGTGATGTTTATAAGACTCTGAGAAGGATTAGTAAGATGAACAAAGGCAGATTTTTCATTGTTATATTTCAGAACTTGGGGAACATAAATTCAAATTACAGGGGAAGAGGTTTAGACTAGATTGTAGGAAGTTTTCTTTTAATCAGAGAGTCATTGATTGCTGGAACAAGTTGTCTTCACAGGTAGTCGAGGCAGAGGCGTAGCTAGGTTTTCGGTGCCCTTGGCAAATTCGTGGCTACGTGCCTTTTTTCGATAATTGGTAAAATTATAATAAATAATAAGTAGTCGGACCTCTATTTAACAAACTTCTTTATAGAATTTTTCTGTTTAGAGATAAATGTTTTCTTTTTACCAAATTTTTTTATTTCTTCGTTTTATGGAAACGAAAATTTTCTTTCTTTTTTTTTATGGAAACGAAAATTTTCCACATAACGACTGACTGCATTACAAGACTTAACTGGGTACACATCGTTTGCACCTATGGCCTTCAAGTAAGCAATAGTGCTGTTGTTACGCCCAAATTAAAAGATAGAGATTACCATCTGCAACTCAGTGGGACCCGTAAAACCTATCCGACTACCTGTCCCACATACCGAGAAGTCGAGCTGGTCAACTACTTTCTGTGTATCCATAGCCAGTGGGCAGACCAAGGTGTATTAAACATTCGGACATTAGGCTCTGGTCAACCTTCTATTGTAAACACCTTGTTGGAGATTTAGAAGAGAGTGGTTTTCCTTTATCCCGATAAGCGGTCATCTATTGTTTCGTGGCACCTCCGTAGCCAGGTGGGCAGGAGCAGCAGTGTGTAGTACACGCTTCTTGATTAGACCAGGGTTTGAGCCCGTGTCGACCAAATATGGAGAATGTGGAAAGGGAATGACCATCGCATATCCCCGGAGCAATATGGCCTTAGTTTCTAATGCTCCAAAAAAAAAACCTATTGTTTCGTGGAAGTAAAACAGCACAATATGAGATACAGAGGAAATGATGCCTCCCACACTATTATTGTAGTTTTTTCTTAAGAGTTATCTATGGTGTATCCACACCAATATTATATAAATATAAAACTCTTACTCTTAAAATATATTATGCCTTGTTGCATTTAGTTATTTTAAATTATTTCACTTCGTACTTTTGTTGCTAACAAATTAATAAATTCATTCTGAATTTCTGGAGATAATTAGTGTGGTGTTTAATATGCGATTCCAGAGCATTTTTCATACCCAAGTCAAATTGGCTGATAAATTTTATCAAGTTTAAAAATATGCCGCAATTTTTTTCTTCGGTATCGATATTACTAGCATGTCCACGAAATGCCAAATTATTTTCAGCACTGAACAATATACATTTCAATATTATTTTCAATATATGATGCCATTTCGAAATTTCGCTTCTTAGTGTTGCTTGTGCAGGGTCGTCAGTTAGTCCACCTTTTTTGAAGACCCTTTTCTAATAATTTCCATTTTGTGAAATTGTTTGTGCGTTGTAATGAATTATCATGAAAAGGAACGTTTGGATTTAGATGTTTCCAATCCTTAAATCCATCTAAACTGCAAAATGGAACATTATTTGTGGAGATACAAATAAGAAGCACAGAAAACAATATATTGCATCTTTGTTTTTGCAATAAAATAACCATTTCCTCTCTTCTTTTTTTCAATACCTTCATTTTTGTATTTCCAAGAATTTCCCTAATGAGTCTTTCCCTAATGTGGTACTATTACAAATCAACTTTTAGCTGTTGTAGGCTTCAGTACTTTTCATCACTCTGTAACTGTCCCTTGCTATCTTTTTATGCTCTATCTGACCAGCCAGCTCCACATCGGTCATTAGTGATAGGATACATATTTAAGACTATGTTCGGGACCTTGTTTCACCATAAGAGATCTGTTTTTGTGGGTATTAAAGTTCCGTGTGGTCGGATCATTAAAATTTAGACTTACATGTTCCACGTTAATATTATTGCTACCATCATTTTCTTCTGCCAACTGTTGGTGGTTATTGTCCACACTTTCTAATTATTTTAAAATAACTTCAACTGTTTGAGCTTTTTCTTGGACTTCCATTCAGTGGCATCATCATTTATTTCATCTTCATTTGAATCATGTTCGTTTTCGTTGTCACTTTCAGGTTTGGAGTGGCTTATTGTAAGCCAGTTTTGTAAACTAGTGGAATGTTTTTTTCTAAATATACACAGTGTGTGAATTTCGAACTGCTATGCATTTGAGCATGCGGTGAAGCAATCGCCTGATTGGTCCCTTCAAAGTTACATTCTGGACAGCAAATAGATCTATAATGCTATGCAGTATGTACTCAGATGTAAGGATGTATGCAGGCTTGAATCACACAGTGATTCAAGCCTGCATGAATCACTGTGTGAAAATTAATTTTCGCCCTCCCTGTGCTGTCATCTTGATTCGACCTCATTGAGGAGTGCCATTTTGTCAGCTAGCCTTGGGTGTCGAAATAGCTTGGCACTGTACTGATGTGGCCTGTCAGTGGCACCCTTCTCCTGTCGGTGCCCTTGGTACCTGCCCCAGTGCCAAGGCGTTCTTCACCACTGAGTTGCTAGTCATGGCGCATTATAGCCATAGTTGCTAATGCGCCAAAAAATCCAAACAAACAAACAAACAAACAAACCACTGAGTTGAGGCTGACAGTTTGAATAAATACAAAGGTCACATTACCATTATTTTACTGTATAGCACTTTTAACAGTCTATAATTATAATTATATTTCCTTTGTATTTTTTATCTTATCTGTATACACTATATTACCAAAGGCAGACAAGTAGTTGCAAAAAGGTTTTTAATCCAAAAACCCATATATTATAGTGTCACCTTTTGGCCTCTGTTACAGTCTTTATATGATTGGGCAAGGTATTCACAGTCGCATAAAGACTATAAAAAATGACAGAGAAAAAGGCACCAGAAATCAATATCATGAATTCAGTAGCAGCCATGCAATAAATTCTGAATACTCAAGTAACATAACATTTCCACTTTTCACAATGTATTGTTTATTTATGTAATCAGTGCAATATAGGTTAGATATTGTGATATCAGGATATATGATTAATAAACACTACATAAATCATTTTGGAGTGATGATGATAGGAAGAACAAGAATGTTGTCACATTACTTAAATAATTAAGAAGTTCATTTTAAAAATGGGTAATATGGGTAGCTCACCTAGTATTTTAATTGCCATGAAGCTATTTGAATTAGGTCAGTATTTATTTTTATATTTATTATAGATAAAATTGCAGTGTTTGATTTAGAGTGACTCAGAACATTTTCTGTTACTGTGCACTCCATATTTTGTTTGATGATAAGATGTGTGCATTAATCTAAAAACAGAAACTGAAATCTTGTTTAACATGTGAACACATGAGGCACTATGTTAAAAAGAGAAAAAAAAAAAAAAAAAGGAAATGAGGAATAATGAATGTAGGTAATGGGAGTTTTATACATGTGTATCAAGTGGTTTATTGTATTAATGGTCCCTCCATAGCCAGATGGGCAGTAGCGGAAGTGTGTAGCACACGCTTCTTGATTAGACCGGGGTCCGAGCCCATGACCACCGCATATCCTCGGAGCAATATGGCCTTAGTTGCTAATGCTCCTAAAAAAACCGAAAAAAAAAAAACCCAACATTGTATTAATAGGGAAACTAAAGCATTTATTGTATGATTAATAAAAAAAAATGATAATAATAAAAAAAAAATTCTTTTTATACTCTTCGGACTGGGATGACCACACAGAGGAGATTACAAGATAGAGGGAATACAAGAAATAGCACAGTATTTTGTAGTCACACAGCTTGACCCTTGGTCACTCAATGCATGTGTGCCTGACCACATAGCTGTTATCTAAAAGACAAAGGCTGATGAAAGCAGAGAGAGACACACACACACACACAATATATTGGTAAGAGGAAACCTTAATTTTTATTGTATGAAAGGGGAAAAAAATAGCACTCTAAGATTTACTGAATTTGTATCATTAGTGAGTGAAACTGAATTTGAATGAAATTTAAATGGGTACCAGTCAGTTTTAAAATATTGTTGCTAAAGATGAAATTAAGTGTTTGAAAAGAGTTGTTTTCAATATTAATATGATGTGTTTTATAGTTATGGTTTTTAGCTTACTGATTTAAAAAGTTACAAGTAGTTAATAAATAGTGGTAACTTTTTAAATCTTGTATGAATGTATGCTTATGTTTTGCTTTTATTGGACCTAACAACTAAACAAATCTGTGTGACAAAATATTCCAAAAAGTTTTACTTCTTTTCATTTATAAAGATAAATAGCTCAAGTTATTATTTTCATGTAAGAAATACAGATTTGCATTGTAGAATTTCACATTCATGGACCTGCATTTGATTGGCAAACCTAACATCAATAAATAATAAACAAAGAAAATATTTATGAATATGCTTACCACATTTATTTTTGGGGACACAGGTGAAGTAGGTTCTTTGAATAATAAAGGTTGAAATTAGCAGGACTGCAAAACAGGAAAGATCCCACAAGTTTTTTTTTACCTTTCTTTTTATCCTTTCAATGCTTGCTAGAATTCTAGCAGTCCCTTTTCACACCATAACCTCATCTACATCTATTATGTGATGATAACTGTAGAAGTGGTTGTTGGTCATGCTTCTTATCAAAAGCAGTCTGAGCATAAAAAGAGCTTTTGCAGAGTCAGAAGTTATACCTGCCTACAGAATCTGTGTAGTTTGAGTTAGTTGGAAGCAAAGATATAATGAGAGTGGGAATAATCTACAGGCTCTAGAGGATTGTGAACAATATGACAAGAATCTCTACATGGAATGGATGAGCAAGTGTGAGTGTCTTATTACGAGTTATTTCAATTTGCCCTTAATTCTTTGGAATAAGTGGGAGCTTGGAGCATGGGTAACAAAATTTTTAAATAAACTAGATGGTTATTATTTGTACCTGCATGTACCTGCACTAGGTATAAGAATATTCTAGACCTGATCATTACTCACAAATCAAATAACATCATAAGGATCACAGTACAGGAATCATTGGCAAGTGATCACACAGTCATTAGCTGGAAGATGAAGAAAGATGTTGCAATGGTTTTAAGGTAGAGGCACAGGTTACTGTTTTAATTTAGAAAAGGAGACTGTGACAGTTTAATACACTACAAAGCATCTTATCAACTGGGTAGATTGCAGAGGGAAGGTGAATACATTAGAATTATGGAATATCATTAATGCATGTATACCATTAAGAAAATATTGTTGGCGCCTCCGTAGCCAGGTGGGAAGGAGCAGCAGTGCGTAGCACACGCTTCTTGATTAGACCGGGGTTCGAGCCCGTCACCACCAAATACGGAGGATGCGGAAAGGTCAGGGAATGACCACCGCATATCCCGGAGCAATATGGCTTTAGTTGCTAATGCTCCTAAAAACCAAAATAACAATAACAATAACATATAGCACAAGGAGGATGCTGAAATGGATGAATACAGAACTGGTCAATCTAGTAGAGCAGAAAAAGATGGCATGGGAAAGTCAAAATGAAAGTATTAACTTTCCTATGCTAGAAAGTCAAGATGAAAATATTAACTTTCTTATGCCATCAATGAAAGAGTTGCAATTGATGCAGCAATCTAAAAATTGTATTCTATAACAGACCTAACATAAAAGATTAGGGTGGCCAAGGCTGAGTATGAGAAAGCACTGGATAAGAGAGCAAAGATTGTGGACAAGGAATTTTTCATGTATGTGAATACAAGGAAGAAAAAAACAAATCAGATCAGGCTGTTGTGCATTGGGCATAGAAAAGTCTTAGACAACCCAGCTGATGTTGCAAATAAATTGAGAAGGTACTTTGCATCTGTTTTTACTGAAAAAAGACCCTTCATGCTGAGAAGAGGCTGTGCAAGTGAGTCTGAGACACATGAAATTAGTGATTTTAAAATTAGAGATGATTGTTTATTAGAAAAACTTTTTAGCCTAAAGGCAAGTAAGGCTCCTGAAGTTGATGGGATATATATCCAGTAATTTTGAGGTGGCCAGAGTATGCATGGAACAACTGAGGTTAATTGTTAGAGCATCATTGGACTTGGAAGAGATTCCTTTGGATTGGAGAAGTGATACTGTATTGCCAATACATAAAGGCAGTTTTAAGAGTGGTGTTAGTAACTACAGACCAGTTAGTCTGACATCAGTGGTAGGTAAAATGTTGGAGGTAATGATTAAAAGTGCAATCCAGGGACATTTAGATTGATATGGCATTCCGAATAACATGTAATGGTTTTGTTAAGGAAAAATCATATTTAACTAACTTAGTAAGCTATTTTGACACAGTTACTCATGAGCTGGATGGAGGGAACAATTTCAACATAGTTTATTTGGATTTTAGCAAGGCATTTGACTCAGTCCCTCATGAGGGGTTATTGTATAAGTTGGAACACGTTGGGATTACTGGAAAAATTCTAAGGTGGATTACTGGGTAGCTGCAGGGCAGAAGGCAGAGGGTTGTGATTAATGGATATTGTTTAGATTGGTGTAGCATCAGAAGTGGTTTCCTCAAGGATCAGTTCATGGACCACTTTTGTTTCAGATTGCCATAAACAATATTGAAAAGGGGATAATGGATATGATTTCAAAATTTGAAGATGTAAAGATTGGGAGAGTCATTAATGATCACTGCCAGGCAGCATTCCTTCAAGGATGATCAGAAAAGTGGCAGTTATGTTTTAATCCAACAAAATGCAGTCATACACTTTGAGAATAGCAATCCAAAAATAATATACACTTCATGGAATTGAGAACAGTAGAGGAAGACGGGGATCTGGGAGTTATTATACTTGCAGATATGAAGTTCTCTGCATAGCATAGGATAGCATAAGCTTTCCTGGCTGCCAGGAAAGCCCATGCTGTCCTATCGAAGATTTATCGAACAATAGTCTGTGGAGATAGGGAAGTCATAATTCCACTGTATGAGGTAATTGTAAAAGCCCACTTGGAATATTGTGTCCAAATATGGAGACCTCATGGAACTTCTTGAAAGGTCCAAAGATGAGCAACCTGTATGGTGAGATTGGCAAAAGGGTGACCATATGAGGAATTACTTCAGTTGTGTGGGCTACAGTGTTTGCAGCCAGGCACTTTACAGAGGACATGATTGAGATATATATGGGTCTGAGAGGGGATAGTAAAATGAATGAAGGAAAAATTTTCACTGTTATAAAGGATTCCAGATTTAGTGATCATAAATTCCAGTTACAGGAAAGAATCTTAAACTGGATTTGGATTGTAGTAAATTTTATTTTAGCCACGAGAATCTCATGCACCTTGTCTGTCCATTTGTTTGTGTTTAGGCATTTGTTTTCATGTACCAAGGATACTTTCTTAAAGCTTGGAAAAGAATTGTTACCTGAATGTATTAATATTGCCCTTGGTTGGCCAGACACCTTTTATATTTTTAAGAATTTGGAAGGTATCACAAAAAAAAAAAAAAAAAAAAGAGAGAAAATTAATATCTACCAAAAATAATGCACTTCTTTATTGGTTTTTATATTATAAAAAGCAATGAAGAATTATTTTTCATGATATAAAAAGGAATCCATCTTTAAATATTTATTACATGAACATTTAATGAATAAATATTCATTCAGTTGACTTTTAAATTTGCTTGTGCAAATTTATAGGCAGCTTTAAGTATTTTGAGTTTTATTATTTTCAGTTATAGAACATCATTTTAGTAGTAGAGGTAAGAAGAAATTTAAATGCTCAAAACATTTATTTTTATTTTAGAGTGATTAATTTGTGGTGCATACATCCTAGAATTTCCTCCAAATTCTCAGAAAAAGATGGTTGTTGATTTATGGTTGCCATTGCATCTATGGACTTTGTTGGATGGCCCTGTCTTATGGTATCAGTCCATGGTATGATAACATTGATGAGGAAAATAGTATGATTGGAATTCTGCAGCCCCATATAGCTTCTAAATTGTTCTCATGTGATATTAGGTTGCCATACATCTTCATTTATTCCTTTTTATTTTCTTTCAGAAAAACTGTTCTCCATGTGCTTTTTGATAAAACTGCATGGTTTGACAATTAAGCTCAGGGCTAAGTCGATGTAGAGAAATCAGATTAGAATGGAAAAAAAAAATAATTTTTTAAAGTAATCATCCTATATCTTGTGAGATTGCTTGACATTTCTTTTAATATCCACTAACCATTAAAATATCATCCTTTCAGGGTGGATTTGATTTTGGGGAACAAAAAGTAGTCCAGTGGAGATAAATTAGAATAGAGGGGGGGGGAGCGGCTGTTTAGTTCCTCAAACTATGATTTGCATTTGCCAAAAACTTTTTGAAAATCAGTGCAGATTTTAGCCAGCAATTGCCATGTGATAACTAGCTTACTTTATCTCAAAACTGAAGTCTTTCTTGGTAAATTCTTTTAACCAAATGTTCCTAAAAACTTATTTATAGTGTACTCCTTATTTAATGTATTCTGTTATATTAAAAGTGAAAGGATAGTCAAGTCTTTATCCATAATAATCAGAGGAGGTTCCTACAGATTGGAGATGTGCAAATGTATCTCCTATTCACAATGGGTTCAAAGGGCAAAGCTAACTATAGACCTGTAAATTTGACCTCTGTGCCTAGCTAAACAAGTAATGCAAGATCATCTTGTTAGGAATGGAGCTATAATACAATCACTACATGGATTTGTTAAAAGGTGAAACTAACCAATCTTATTAGCTATTTTGATGATATGGAAATGATGCCAAG
Organism: Mastigoproctus giganteus; assembly: GCF_048544385.1. Taxonomy (NCBI): domain Eukaryota; kingdom Metazoa; phylum Arthropoda; class Arachnida; order Uropygi; family Thelyphonidae; genus Mastigoproctus; species Mastigoproctus giganteus. The sequence goes on along the minus strand of NC_143575.1, from coordinate 178,821,055 downwards.
AAGAATTTTTACATTGTATACATCAATTTTAACAAAACCTTTTTATAATGTTCCATGTGAACAGTTATATTAATTGGAGCAGTTGGCATTAAGGGCAACTTAACTCTTATGGTTAAAGGGAATGGTTAAGGGGTAGGAAACAAAGAATAGTTTTAAGTGGTCACTGTTCTTCATGGAATAAAGTGATGAGTGGGTTCCCACTGGGTTTGATGTTAATAAATAATTAGAACATTAATAAATAATTAAAAACAGTAAGGGGGCCAATTACTGTTTTTGATTATTTATTAATGTTTTTGACATAGGAATTTCAAGTTTTGTGTCTAAGTTTTCTGATGGTAAAGAAGTGGGCAGAGTGGTTAATAACAGTAATAAGGGTATGCTACTTCAAGGTCTAGATAAACTAGGCAAATGAACTGAAAAATTGCAGTTGAGGCTTATGACATTTCTTTTAATGTCCACTGTGGAGATCAGCCTTGATAAATTCAAGGTACTACATTCAGGTAGTAGTAATCTTGGAATAACATACCATTTGGATAGCACCAAACTCAAGTAAAAACACTTAAGGCTAATTGCACAGTCTGACACAAAGTTCTCTGAGTAGTGCAAATAGGCTGCTGAAGAGGTTGTGGAGCTCTGTCAATGATATATACAGAAACTTTGTCAACAGAGATGTACAGGTGATCATCTCAGCGTATAAGGCAACATGTGGTGTGGTCATCGTAGTTGTGAGGCCACATCTTAAATACTGCATATGGGTTTGTAAATTTCATTTTAGAAAGAATATAGATCTGTTGGAATGGGTGTTGAGAAGCACAACAGGATTAATTTCGTACCAAATAAGAACTACTGTTCAAGGCATGCCAGATGAACTATTGAGACACATGGCAGAGAAGAAAGGTGCATGGAATGCATATAAATTATCAGATGATACAGAAGCCTATGGTAGATAAACACTAGTCACCAATCAAGGTAGATTGTTAGATGTCTCTGAGCAAAGAATACCAAGAAAAGCAGCGAAGACTACTTTAAGTATATTAGCCATAATTTTGAGAGCATCTTTGTATTTGGGAGAATCATTGTGGACTGGAGATGTGTGAATGTATCCCCAGTTTATAAAGGGGAAATTAAAGAGTGACATGAGTAATTACAGACCTCTTAGCTTAACTCCTGCTCCAGGGAAAATAATGGAGTCACTGGTTAAAGAAGTAATACAGGATCATCTAGACTAAGTCAGTTATAATTCATACACAGCATGGGTTTGTTAAGGGGGAGATCTAGTCTGACATATTTTTTTATTTACTATGATGTATTGACAAAGGAACTGAATGCAAAAAATAATTTCAATATCATATACTTGGATTTCAGGGAAACTTTTGATACTGTTGCACATAAAATACTGCTGAACACAAGTGGCATTAAAAGACAGTTATTGTTATGTGTAAAGGTATGGTTGAGTGGAAGAAGACAGTGGTTATCAGTGGACACTGCTCTTCTGAACTAATGTTATTAGTGGAGTCCCACAGGATTCAGTGCTGACTCCATTGTTATCTGTATTTATTATGATATTTATGAGAGTATATCAGGCTTAATATCTAAGTTTGCAAAAAGATCTAAAAAATTAGGCGGATGGGCTGAGAAATGGCAACTGCAGTTTAACATTGACAAATGCAAGGTGCTGCATATTAGTAGCAGTAATCCCAGGTTAATGTACCAACTGTGTGTTACTATGCTCAGGGTAGTGGGAAAATAAAAAAGACCTGGGGGTAATTCTGCAATTAAATATGAAGATCTGAGTAGTGCAGACAGGCTGCCAGGACAGCACAAGGGGTGTTTTCCTAATATACAGGAATTTTGCTAGCAGGGATAAGGAGGTGATTATCCCATTGTATAAGGCAATGGTTAGGTTACTCTTGGGTACTGCATACATGTCTGGAGGCCTCATTTTGGGAAGGATGTAAAACTGCTGGAATGAGTACGGAGAAGGGCAATGAGATTGGGGAGCAAAGGGGTGCTGTTACAAAGAAAGGCTTAAGTTCTGCAAATTGCAGCTTCTGGCGACTAGGCATCTGCGAGGTTGCTGATGGGATTCTTCCTCTTGCTCAGACTATGCACATGAGAGAGGCATAAATTCAAGTTAAGGAAGGATGGTTTCAGAATAGATGTGTGGAAATTTGCCCTCAACCAACAGGTTGATTACTGAACAAGCTACCATCTGTGATGTTTCCCATTATCTTGCAGTCTAATGAAAAACATATGAGCGAGATAGAGCATCAATTACCATACACCTTATGTGATGATCTAATTAAAGTATATAAGAGAAAACCAACACGAGAACCACGGAAAACTTTGAGGAAACTTTCAGTGGTCAAAAGCAGTTTCCCAGTACTGCATCTTTTCCCTGCATTCTTGGTAAACATATGGTGCATGTTATCGGTAGTGGCAGTAGAAGTCACTAATGATGTATTTATTAGTTTTTCTTATTATTAAAAGCAGATTATCGGAGTTCATGAGACTTATGACACTGCCCTTTAGGGATAAACACCCTAAGACAGCCTCAGTCTTAGGGTGTTTATCCACCCCCTTCCTGCTGTTTTAATCCGATACGAAAACAACTTCTACAGACAGTGTGTGTTATCAGTAGTTGTAGTAGAAGTCATTTTCCTATCAGGTTAAAACAGCTGGAAGGGAGGGGGATAAACACCCTAAGACTGAGGCAGTCTGGAGGGTGTACTGTAAGTAAATTTTTGCCATGAAGGCATTACACTTATGAACTCCAATAATCTGCTTTTAATAATGAGAAAAAACTAATCAATACATCATTATCGACTTCCACTGCCGATAACACACCCACCTGTTTACTGAGAATGCAAGGAGAAGCTGCGGCACCAGGAAATGCTTTTTACCACTAAACGTTTCCCATGGTTCTCATGTTGGCTTTCTTTACCTTCACCAAAGTGACTAATATTTACTAATTCATGTTTCAGTTGCACTTTTTTACAACTAGAAACAAAATTTAATGTTTGATCTTTGTTTCATCACTTAATACAGTAACACAGCCCCAAACAATTGCCTATTTGCTACTATTCATTATGGCGCCTCCGTAGCCAGGTGGGCAGGAGCAGCAGTGTGTAGCACATGCTTCTTGATTAGACTAAGATTCGAGCCCGTGACTACCAAATATGGAGGATGCGGAAAGGTCAGGGAATGACCACCACATATCCCTGGAGCAATATGGTCTTAGTTGCTAATGCTCCTAAAAACCAAATAATAAACAAACAAACAGCTATTCATGGACTAACATTATTAGTAGAGTCCCCCAGGGTTCAGTGTTGGATCCACTGTTGTTTTGTATATTTATCAATGATACTGATGAAGGTATATTGGGCTTAATATTAGCATTAGCAGAGGCATTTGATGCAAGAAAGCAAGCTTATGCAGCATCAGCCAAAAAAAAAAAAAAAAAAGTAAAATATATAAATAAAAAATAACCGCTTCCACTTCACCCCTCTGTTCGTTCGAAATACCTGTCCAGCTGAGCCTTAAACTTATTTAGGCTATCAACTTCCACGACAAGGGATGGAAGTCTGTTCCATCTACCAACCACCCGCTGGCTAAAGGCAAATTTCCGCACATCTATCCTACATCTGTCTTTCCTCAATTTGAATTAATCCCCTCTCAGGTGATTATTCTGAGCAAGAGGAAGAATCCCATCAGCATTGAGCATGCTCAAACCATTCAAGGCTTTATACACCTCTATCAGATCACCTCATCGGTGCCTAGTCTCCAGACACTGTAATTCGCAAAACTTAAGCCTTTCTTCATAAGAGCACCACTTTGTTCCATTCACTAATCTTGTTGCCCTTCTCTGTACTCGTTCCAGACCTCCCCTCTTGAAATGAGGCCTCCAGGCCTGTATACAGTACTCTAGATGTGGCCTGACCATTGCCTTATACAAGGGAATAATCACCTCCTTATCCCTGCTAGAAAAATTCCTATATATCATTGACAATACACCATGAGCTACTCTTGCAGCCCATCTGCACTGCTCAGAGAACTTCATATCTGCCTGCACAACCACCCCCAGGTCCATTTCATTCTCTACCACTGTCAGTGTAGTACCACAGAGTTTGATACATTGCTCTGGGGTTGCTGTTTCCCATATGTAGTACTTTACATTTATCAATGTTAAACTTCATTTGCCACCTCTCAGCCCATCTGCTCAACCTTTCCAGATCCAGTAGTATCCTTGACAACTCTGCCAACCTTCGTATCTTCTGCAAACTTGGACATTAAGCTTAATATACCATCATCAATATCATTTATAAATACAGAAAACAATAATGGACCCAACACTGAACAATGAGGGACTCCACTAATAACGTTAGTCCACGATGAGCAGTGTCCATTGATTACTACTCTCTGTCTTCTTCCCCTCAACCACCCCTTTATCCATAGCAGCAATTTGCCTCCAATGCCATACTGCTCCAATTTGTGCAGCAGTCTTCCATGTGCAACAGTATCAAAAGCCTTTCTAAGATCCAAGTATATAATATCAAAGTTATTCCCTGCATCCAGTTCTTTTGTGACTGCATCATAGTATCCCATCAAATTGGTCAGGCAAGACTTCCCCTTAACAAAACCGTGCTATGTCCAAGCTATGTCGGACACAGCTATGTTATAGCTGTGTCCGAGCTATAACTGAAGTCTTGTCTAGATGATCCTGCAGTGCTTCTTTAACCAGTGCCTCCATTAATTTTCCGGGAACAGAAGTTAAACTCACAGGTCTATAATTATTTGTGTCAGCCCTTGATCCTCCTTTGTGAATTGGGGTCACATTTGCACATCGCCAGTCCATGGGTACCTCCCCTGAGTCCAAAGAAGCTCTCATAATTATGGCTAAGGGTTTGCTTACTTCCTTTGCTGCCTCCTTTAATATAACTGGATAGATCCCATCCACCCCAAAAAAACTTCTCTGTTCCAAGAGCGGCAGAAAGGCACGTCCGCACAGGCGACTCTCAACTAAGGCCATATTGCTCCGGGGATATGCCGTGGTCATTCCCTGACCTTTCCACATCCTCCGTATTTGGCGGTCATGGGCTCGAACCCTGGTCTAATCAAGAAGCGTGTGCTACGCACTGCTGTTCCTGCCCAACCTGGCTACGGAGGCGCCACAATATTAATGATATTGTCAATTATATACAGGAATTTTGCTAGTAGGGATAAGGGGGTGATTGTCCCTTTGTATAAGGCACAATGGGGGTGGGTTTGAAAAGTTTATGGCCGGAATATGAAAGGGTCGTGGCATAGTGTTAAAAAAAATTCTGTATTTAATGTGTAACTTCAAATACCTACTACCTGGTTTTGTTGGATGAGGTATGGTCCATCACTTTCAGCCAGAGACAAAGAAGCAGTCGAAACAGTGGAAACACAGCTCTTCTTCCCGCCTCCAAAGAAAGCCGGTCAATCCTTTCTGCTGGAAAGGTGATGGCATCATTTTTTTGGGATGCTGATAGTGTTGCTAGTGGAGTATCTTCAGAGAGGCTGAGAGTCACAGGGGCATATTACGCACAGTATGAAGCGTTTTCGTGAAAACATTGAAGAGAGATGCCTAGGAAAGTTCAGTAAAGATTCTTGTGTAACAAGGGCAATATATTATTTTATATATTAAAAATAATATTTTATATTATTTTTAACGTTTTTATCGTAGTTTATTTTATCGTAATTTATTGTAATATTTTAGTCTTCCGATAGTGTTTTCATTATATTTTATTAATGTATATTTTATTTTTATAGTAAAAAAATTTTTAATTCCTTGGCTGGTCTTTAATTATTTCAGTAAGGGCAATATAGCTGCTCACGAGTCTGTTGTTGTTGTGGCTGCACTGCATGAATGTGGTTTGAAATTGTGGATTATTCTCCATATTCACCAAATCTAGCACTATCAGACTTTCACCTATTTTTTGCTAATTTCAAAAGATACCTAGCTGGTATCCATTTCCCCACTGATAGTGGCATCATTGCTGCAGTGGATGTATTCCTGTAGTCCCAAGATAAAACTTTCTTTGCAGCTGGAATCAGTGCATTGCAGCAGTGGTGGCAAAAGTGTTTTGATGCCAAAAGTAACATGTTACCAGACTCTTCAAATAAACCCTTCATACTTAGGCCAGAAACGTCTCACACACACACACACACACACACACACACACACACACACACACACACACACACACACACACACACACACACACACACACAGTCTGCATTATTATTGAAATAATTTAACTTTTAAGTGGAATTGGATAAATAGTTGCAGTTTTCATCATTATAAAGATTAATTTAAAATAATGTTTTACCATATTATATACAGATGTGACAAAATAGCAGTGCAGTTATATGAGAGAATTCATGGTGTGTGTTTTGGCTTGCTCACTACAAATTTTGTGATTTAGTTTCAGCATAATTATTGCAGAAATTTAGATATGACATTCCATCAGTTCTTTTAAGAAAATTCATGAAGTATTTCAGCAAAGCTCAGGCAAGTCAATTCACTGTGCTTCTTAATTATGAAATTAATTATGCACAAAATTCACAAAATACTTCCTGCTATTCACTTGTTAACTTCAAGTGGTCCTGGAGCTACTACCAAACTGATACTACCAGCATATGAACAGTTTTTTTTCATCATGCTTTTATTTATTAAAGGTGGTCACAACAATAAACCAAAGTTATATTTCCCTGATTAAATAAAGCTTTGTGTTTCAGTTATGTGAACTATCGTTATGCTTGCATGTGGAATTTGAGAGTTTACATGTATGTAAAGAAATGTGAGATAACCTTGAAATTAATGTGTGGCATGAGCTTTGTTACAATAAAGTTATTAGTCCATACCCCCCGTTGAGAAGTCAGTATATGGTATATTTTTTTCTTGATGCTTGGAGAGTTGTGTATTTTTATAATTTAAGAAATGACAGTGAAACATCACTTTGCAAAAGAGTGAGGCCTCACCTCATTGGAATCATACCAATCATGAGCCTTAGTTGCTAATGCTCCTAAAAACCAAATAGCTAACTAACTAACTAACCAATCATGAGCAACTTCATTGAATTGGTTGTGGTGGATTCTTGTTTGCCCGTGATGGTCACTTGATAAACTCCTGACTGACCTTTTGTGGGGGGGGGGCTGGATATGTTAAGGATATTGTGTGTTGAACAGGAGAAACTGATTTTCCTGCACTGAAAAATAGAATAATCACAGCAATATTTGCCTTCATTTTATCTGAGATTCTACCAAACTGAAGATAGGACTGTCCTGTACATCCTCAGAACCACTAAAGGGACTGACCTTTAAGTTTGTTGACTTATTTAAAAATAAGTCAACAAACTTAAAGAAACAAACTAAATTGAGAATTAGTCTTTACATTAGTAAAAACTGGAAGTGTTTATGTTTTCTGTGTTCAAAAGTTATCAATTTTCCCAATAATAAAGTTTTTTATTTTGGGATGCTGTATAACATGTAGATTCAATCAGACACATTAAGGAAGGGAACACTTAGCTTCTCAAAAGTTTATTATTATAGTTTTATAATATTGAAAAAGTTGCCAAATTTTTTACAACATAAAGTACATTTTTTGGCTTAATGCTTTTGACTTATTTTTTTTTACTTTTTTCATTGTTGTTAAAATAAAAATGTTTGCAAGTGCAATATTTTGAAACATTATTTTATATTTATAATTTCAGATAAAGATAACTGTCCTGAATGTGAAGAGGTAATGAAAGAATTAGAACACATTGATGATGAAGCTGAACAACATGAAATTAATTTTGTTAAAGTTGCCGATCCAAATATTGCGAAAGAGTATAATATTTTGACATTCCCTACTTTAGTTTTTTATCGTAAAGATGCAGTTCATTTCTTTGATGGTAAGTAATATATGCAGTATTAATAGTACTGCTTTGCTAAATATTCATATTATATCAGAGAAAAATGCTGTAAAATAATCATATTGGTTAGAAATGAAAATGCAGATATATATTTATTATATTTTGGGGATGAAATTGATCTTCAAGACTGAAATTGTTATTAAATTAATGATTTTTTCTTAAAATGGTTGATTATTTAACTTAAAATAATAATATAAACCATTATGTTTGTGAAACATTATAGTTGGATTTCCCATCATATTCGAAATCTGGATGTATCTGAACAAGAGAAACTGAGAAAGAAACTTAGTTTCTTTGTTTAGTAAGCAGACATCACACAGACAGAACCACCACTGGCTGCTGCTCTTGTATGTCATCCAAAATTTAAATCAGTTCATAACTTTTGAATACAGGGTAAACTTTTAAACCAGTAATTTCAAGGTTCAGTTTCAAATTATTGATTTCAGAATGACAATTTTAGTAGTGGTTGTATTGCCTACTCTATCATTGCATAATATATTATACTGTACAATGCTGTTTTTTTTTAATTATGTATATGTTAATTAAAGATTATATAAATGTAATAATGGTTTTCCACACCTTTACTGTAACATCATTATAAATTATAACTGATTTGAATTTTGGATGAATTCAAGAGCAGCAGCCAATGGTGTTTCTGTCCACTTATAATAAGTCTGTTATTTTCTGTTTTAATTCAGTTATTAAGTGGAAAAACTGTTTTAGATCAAAAATCATTTTCTGTTTCTCTTCAGAAATTAAATAACCTTTGATATTCTGCTGTAGTTGTATAACTGTGAAGATCTTTGAGAGCACTGGCCATACTGCTGTTAGACTTGTGAGAATGACACTAAATTAAATTAAATTACATTATAAATAAGGATAAAAAAAGAACAACAATTTTTAACTTTAACTCTGCTGTTTTTAACTTTTAAAAGTTGTAACTCTTTTGTTGTTTTTTTTAATTGATATTTTGTGGGATTTTCCTCTGGTTTGGTTGACTTCCCAGATCATATTGCATAATATTATTTCAGATATTTTTATTATACAATATATCTTTACGTGCATGTGCGTGCGTGTGTCCGCTCGCTCAAAAAGCTGAACTGAAGAATTCACGAGGGGATCATACTTCCTCTACTACAGCCTTGATTGAAGAGAATTTAAATTATTTCATTCATTTATATTTATATGAATAAAAATGATTGAATAATTTCAGGATCACTTTGGGAATGGTCAGGTTAGTGACAGCTCATTTTAATACTGAAAATACAAATTTTCACTTGTGGGAAATAAATAAACCCTAAAATAATTGGAGAGGTAGCTTTAAAATAGCAGATAAAGAAAGGGATTTGGAGGTTCTGTTAACCCACGAAACCAGCTGCATTCCATTTGCCTATTTCAACATCAATGCTGAAAATTGATTCATTTTAATGCAACTTCTTTTCATTCTCAAAATAGTTCATAGATTAAAATCAGGAAAAATTGGTGATTAACATTAGACTGAACTGGTATTGGGAGAATTAACAATCTTCTGAACAATATACAGCATAGTTTAAAAAGAATTAGGTCTACATTCGATCATTTGGTCAAAATGAAGGTTGGTGTATGAGATGCGTTCTTTCATTTGTCAGAGCATCAGGTAACAGTGTGCTTTGACATAAAGTCCGCAGACTGGCGCTGTTGCAGTCACGCTTGACGAGTTTGGAAATAAATGGAAGTGGTATGTTATTATTCAAAATCTTCCAACAGATGGTACAGAGATTGTCCAGTAGGTTTACGGGTTGCAAGTAACAACACCAGTTTCATTAGAGCTTTAATGCTCTCTGTCACGATTTTGCAATGGAGCAATGAACGAATGGGAAAATCTGCAACAGAAATATATGAAATGGAAAAAACTGTTTATGGTGATGAAGTTTTAAGTCATAACTGTGTGTTTGAATGGTATAAGCAGTTAAAAGGCAGACAGAAGAATATTTTTGATGACCCAAAAAGTGGTGTCCATCAACCTCTGAAAATTAGGGCAGAGTTGCAAAAGTTTGGGAAATTGTGGCAAGATTGTTGTTTGACTCTCAGTATGGTTGCTGTTAAGTTGGATATAAGGGAATAATTTGGCAAATTCTGCATAAAGATTTAGGGAAAAGGAATGTCTGGGCAAAATTTGTGCTGCGCAGCTTAATGGATGAACAAAAGCAAGAAAGAGTTAGATTACATCCATATTTGTCAAGACAGTCCTAATTTCCTCAACTATATTTTCACTGGAGCAGAGTGTTGGGTGTTTCAGTATAACCCAAAGACAAAACATCAGAACATGCAGTAGAATTCAAAACCATGATCACATGGGCCCAAAAAGTTTTGTTTACAGAAGTCTAGGATCAAGACAATGCTGTTCATATTTTTCAACAAACAGTATGTGATTCGCAAGGAATTTGTACCCGAAGGGGGGGGGAGGGGGTAGAGTCAATACTGTGTTCTACATAAGTGTTTCAAAGACTTGAATTGCATTTCCTGGGTGAGGCACAATTTTGAGAGAAAGGCAGCTGATTCTTGTTGCACAACCATGCTCCCACCAATTCTGCACTTGTGAAGACATTTCTCATGAAACATGGAATCATACAGATCAACCATTCCCACAACTTTCCTGATCTGGCCCCAACGGACTTCTTCCTCTTTCCCAAGGATATGGTGTACACACAGAAAATTATCCTCAAAGGAAAGAGATTTCAGGATGTTGAGGACATAAAGAAAAAACATAATTACTCAACAGGCGCCTCCGTAGCCAGGTGGGAAGGAGCAGCAGCGCGTAGCACACGCTTCTTGATTAGACCGGGGTTCGAGCCCGTCACCACCAAATACGGAGGATGCGGAAAGATCAGGGAATGACCACTGCATATCCCGGAGCAATATGGCCTTAGTTGCTAATGCTCCTAAAAACCAAATAACAAACAATAATTACTCAACTGAGTATTATCTCTTTGGACGGCTTTGCTGACTCTTTTCAGTGAAGAAAAAATAAACTTTTAGAATGGTGTATCTCCCTACTCTCTTGATTAGCAGACTTCCTCCTCTTTTCCAAGTTGAAAACAACCGTCAAAGGAAGAAAAGGATGTTGAGGATATAAAGAAAAATCTAACTGCCAAACTGAATACTATCACTTTGGACACCTTCACTGATTCTTTTCAGCAAAGAAAAAAGATACTTTTAGAATGTTGTGATAAGTGCATTCAGTCAGGTGGTGATTACTTGAATAAAAATAAAACAATTTTTGAGCTTCTTCACTTTGTGTTCTTTTTATTGCACCAGTCCAGGAACTGTATTGGCACACCTTAATGGTATAGAAGAGCTATGAGATAAACTTGTACATCACAGCATCATTAGCATTAGTAGAGGCATAGGATGCAAGAAAGCAAGTTTATGCAGCATCAACCAAAAAAAAAAAAAAAAAAAAAAAAAAACGACTCCCATTTCACCTCTCCATTCATTCGAAATACCTGTCCAGCTGAGCCTTAAATTTATTTAGGCTATCAACTTCCACAACAAGGGATGAAGTCTTTTCCACCAACCAGCTACCCGCTGGTGGCTAAAAGCAAATTTCTGCACATCTGTCCTACATCTGTCTTTCCTCAATTTGAATTTATGCCCTCTCAGATGATTATTCTGAGCAAGAGGAAGAATCCCATCAGCATTGAGCGTGCTCAAACCATTCAAGACTTTATACACCTCTATCAGATCACCTCGCTGGTGCCTAGTCTCCAGACGCTATAATTTGCAAAATTTAAGCCTTTCTTCGTAAGAGCAACCCTTTGTTCCATTCACTAATCTTTTTGCCCTTTTCTGTACTCGTTCCAGCAGCTCTACATCCTTCTTGAAATAATGGCCTCCAGACCTGTATATAGTACTCAAGATGTGGCCTGACCATTGCCTTAAACAAGGGAATAATCACCTCCTTATCCCTGCTAGAAAAATTGCTGTATATCATTTACAAGACACCATGAGCTACTCTTGCAGCCCATCTGCACTGCTCAGAGAACTTCATATCTGCCTGCACAATTACCCCCAGGTCCTTTTCATTCTCTACCACTGTCAGTGTAGTACCACAGAGTTGATACGTTGCTCTGGGGTTACTGTTTCATATATAGTACTTTACATTTGTCAATGTTAAACTTCATTTGCCACCTCTCAGCCCATCTGCTCAACCTTTCCAGATCCTGTTGCAGCAGCATACCGTCAGTAGTGTCCTTAACAACCCCGCCAACCTTTGTATCATCTGCAAACTTCGACATTAAGCTTGATATACCATCATCAATATCATTTATAAATACAGAAAACAATAATGGACCCAACACTGAACAATGAGGGACTCCACTAATAACATTAGTCCATGAAGAGCAGTGTCTATTGATTACCACTCTCTGTCTTCTCCCCCTCAACCATCCCTTTATCCATAGCAGCAATTTGCCTCCAATGCCACACTGCTCCAATTTGTGCAGCAGTCTTCCATGTGCAACAATATCAAAAGCCTTTCTAAGATCCAAGTATATAATATCAAAGTTATTCCCTGCATCCAATTCTTTTGTGACTGCATCATAGTCCAATCAGATTGGTCAGGCAAGACTTTCCCTTAACAAAACCATGCTGTGTCCGAGCTATAACTGAAGTCTTGTCTAGATGATCCTGCAGTGCTTCTTTAACCAGTGCCTCCATTAGTTTTCTTGGAACAGAAGTTAAACTCACAGTTCTATAATTACTTGTGTCAGCCTTTGATCGTCCTTTGTGAATTGGGGTCACATTTGCACATCTCCAGTCTATGGGTACCTCCTGTGAGTCCAAAGAAGCTCTCATAATTATTTCGCTAAGGGTTTGTTAACTTCCTTTGCTGCCTCCTGTAATATAACTCGATAGATTCCGTCCACCCCGGGTGCCTTTTTTATGTTTATCTTCAACAATTTCTCCTCCACTTCCCTCTCAGTTATTACAGAATCATCTAGCTCACTGCCAGAGTTAATTTAACCTCTGGCATTCCCCTTCCTGAATAACTCCTCATGTTTTTTTTTTTTTTTTTTTTTTTTTTTTATGAGAACCCCAAACACGAGAGGTATTATAACCTATAGTACTTAGTACCGTGCTTGGGTTGGAGGTTGAGAAGACGAAAGAAGATATTTGTTGATATTGGACTTGAACTTCTGTAGAGTGTAATTTTCAGGAAATACATATGAAGGAAGGTTGTTCCAGAAAACAGCAGTTGAATAAATAAATGAGGAAGATGAAAAGTTGGTTCTGTGGGTTTGAAGTTGGACAGTAAATGGATGTTGACTGGTGGCGGCACGTGTTCGGACTGTTTTGAAAGAGAGAGCGGGAATTATAGAAGCCAATTCAGAAGAACAGTGCCCATGGAAGTATCTGTAGAAGAGGCATGCAGCAGAAACAGTGCGTCTATGAGAAAGCGAGTGGAGAGACTCTGTTAGAGATGAATCATTAATTAACCTAACTGCCCTCTTCTGAATGGAATCAAGAAGCCTGAGAGAGGTTTTGGGGGCACCACCCCAGATGTGGGAACAATATTCCATGGCAGGGTGGATTTGCGATTTATACAGAGTGAGCAGCTGTTTGGGAGAAAAGTAACGCCGAGAGCGAAAGAGAAAACCAAGTTTGTTAGATGCAGAGGAAGCAATATTTGTAATGTGCTTGTGCCAAGAGAGATTAGAAGTCAGGGTAATCCCCAAAAGAGATATATCATTTTGCCTAGACATCGGAGTGTCACTAAAGATAAGCATAGGAGCAGAAGAATCCTTTTTGCGAGATATAAGACAAGACTGAGTTTTAGAAGGGTTGAAATCAACTAAGTTGTCTTTGCCCCACTGGAGAATTACCTGAAGATCAGCATTTAAGGAATTGGCAGCAGATTTTCGAGAACTTGAAGCTGATTGAGCTGGACAAGGTTTCTCAAAATGGAAAGCTGAATGCAATGTGCTATCATCGTCAAAACTATGGATAGGATTTCCAGTCAATGGAAGAAGGTCATTGATATACAAGAGGAAAAGAGTGGGGGAAAGAACTGAACCTTGGGGACACCGGCATTAGTGGAGAAGTTAGAAGACAGAGAGCCAATTACTAAAAACAGTTGGCAAACCATAAGATGGAAGCTTGTTTAGAAGACCTTTATGCCAAACACGATCAAAAGCCTTTGAGATGTCAAGAGCAACTACTTGTGTTTCACCGAACCTTTCCATTGAATTAGTCCATAAATGGGTAACATAACCCAGAATATCACCAGTGGATCGACACTGACGGAATCCATACTGGCGATCGTTGATCAGACGGAAGGTTTCTAGGTAGTTTAAGAGTTGGCGGTTAATTGATTTCTCCATTACTTTAGAAAGAGTAGAAGTAATTGCAATGGGACGATAATTGGATGGGAGGGATTTGTCACCCTTTTTAGGAACTGGCTGGATATGAGCAAATTTCCGAGCAGAAGGAAAAACACCTTTGGAATAAGAAAGTGAAAAAAGGCGGCAAAGAATAGGAGTAAGTTCAGGAGCACAGGTTTTGAGAACGAGTGGAGAAATACTTTCAGGACCTGGAGCTTTCTTAGCATCGAGATTCATCAAAATCCTTCTGATATCCTTTTGACGGAAGACCACAGGAGGCATTGAATGGAGCGTGTTAGGAATGGTGGGAGGTGTTTTAACAAGATCATTAATACATGAGCTCGAAGAAAAATGGGATGCTAGCAGGTCAGCTTTATCCTTGGCTGAAGTGACAACAGAACCATCTGGTTTGGACAGAGGTGGGAGCAGAGATGGGCAAAAGTTGCGGCCAATAGCTTTGGCAAGAGACCAGAATGCTCGGCTACCATTAGGGCAAGAAGCAAGTTTTCTACTCTTAGCCTGTTCAAACTCTAGTTTGGACTGATTAATAACTGCTTTACAATTGTTGCGAGCTTTGGTGTAGGCAGAGAATGAAACTGAAGAATTAGAAACAAGCCAATTACGATATGCAACGTTCTTCTCTTGCACAGCCTTAGCACATTTATTGGAAAACCAAGGTTTAGATAAAGGACGAGATTTTAAAGTGGAGTGTGGGATAAAGGATTCCATTCCTGCAAGAATAATTTCACTGACACGATCTGAGCAAACGTTGACATCAGAAGTTTTGAAACAGTAATCAGACCAAGGAAAAGAAGAAAAGAAGTCTCGCAGGTCAACCCATTTTGCATTCTTGTAATGCCAAACAATACGAGGTTGGGAATAGCCATGAGATAAAGGTTCCATTGTAGAAGAGACAATCACCAAGTTGTGATCTGAAGTGCCTAAAGGACCTCTCACTTCAACCTTGTACTTAGAAGGGTTGTTTGTGAGAAAAAGATCAAGCGTATTGGCTGTATGATTAGGATTGTCTGGTATTCTTGTAGGTAAATGAACAATCTGTGCTAGGTCATTAGTAATTGCAAAAGCCTCAGCATCTCGACCTGCTGGGTCGGTGTGACTAGAAAACGGAAGCCAGCTGGAGTTGTGAACGTTAAAATCACCAAGGAAAATTACCTCACTGTTAGGAAAGTTGGACTGGAGAAAGTCAAGTTGCAAAGAGAGGAAGTCAAAGAGCTCCAAGTGATTAGTGGAGTTGGGAGAACGGTAGATACAACAGATGAATTTTACACAATGAGGTAGAGAGATTTTAAGCCAGAGAAGATCAAAGAGAGGAGATTCCAAATTGCCAAGTCTCTGACGGTATATCAGAACGGACATATGCACAAGTACCACCTTTGATGCGAAAGGAATCATACAGCAAATAATTTGGACATCTGAGATGAGCAGTAGTTGAATCAACTGATAACTGAGATTCAGTCAGAAAAAGTACATGGGGTTTGGAAGACTGCAAGTGGAAATGGACATCATTGAGATTAGAATTGAGACCACGTATATTTGTGAAATGAATTAGGAAGTCCTTGGGAGGTTTAGATCTTTTCGCAGATAAGCTTGCTCTATTATTTTGAGAATTCATGGTGTATTCAATAGTAAGAAAAAGTGGGTGGGACATGCTGTATGAAGTAATGAAATTTTTGGATATGGCGTACATGTGGTAAGAATATACCCAGATCCTTGACATAACGTGGCCTCGACAATGCTCCCCGCATACACACTACTCGGACTCCCTCCAGTCACTATCTGGCAGAGTAGAGGTAGCAAGATTATACACCAACTGATCCGGAAGCTTCCTAGAGAGTTACCAATAGGTTCAGTCCGGTGTACTAACTAGCGGCCGGCCTGCGAACACCGTTTTAGAGCTGTACCCTCGAAATGTAAGGAATATTGGATCTCGCCACGACATTCATCATAACCTCAAAAATCATCAATCTAGATGCAAAATACTCATTTAGCTTGTTAGCCACCTGAGCAGGATCCTCAATTGTTGAACCATCAATATCCAGTGGACCAATTTGATTGATCCCTTTCTTTCTAGAGTTTACATTAGTAAAGAACTCTTTTCTGTTTTTCTTTGCATCCTTTGCCAAGGATTTCTCATAATCTGCCTTTGCCTGCTCAATCTCCTTTGTGACTTGGTTACAGACCAGCTTATATCTAACATAGGCTTCCATGTCACCCATTAATTTATATGTATCCCATGCATTTTTTGTTCTCTGCCATGTCTCAATAGTTCATCTGACATCCATTTAGTCCTAAACCTTGAACAATATTTCTTAGTTGGTATGTAAAGACTAGTCAATGTTAAAGCCTAGTCAATGTTAGTAGCTTCCAAGATAAGTTCTTTGAATGCTTCACATTTTGAATTTGCTGTTGGTAACATTATCATTTGGTCCCACTGTATGGAATTTAAATACTGTCTCAGACCATCATAGTCTCCTTTACAAAAGCTTTACCCCTGATGGTAATTACCTCTTTGAGTAACTCCCACTTCAGCACACTGTGATCACTGCCACCTAGTGGTTCCTTTATCTGCAGATTCTTAATGCATGAAGAATCACTACTGATAATAAGATCAAGAGTAGTTGCCTCCCGAACATGCTGATGTAGAAAACAATTATCCAATAAATCCACAAAAGCCTTGCTAGTGTGTGAGCGACCAATCCACAAAAGCGTTGCTAGTGTGTGAGTGACCAACCCACAAATTCCAGTCAATATCTGAGAAATTAAAATCCCCCATTATAAGACTCTCTGATTTACTGACCCACTCGATTTCCCTGTACAGTTTCTTATTATACTCATCAGAGTCATTAGGCCTATAGCACACTGCTACTCTCAATTTTGGTCTCCCAATGCTTATGTCACACCAAACTGACTCGACACTGCACTGTCCAGCTATGTCGACTGGCTTCACTTCTTTTGATTTTATGTGTTTCTTAACTAATAGCATAACCCCTCCTCACTTCCTATCCTGTCTATCCTTTCTGTACACAATGCACTCCCAAATTCCAATTCTGCATTCCTAATATCTGTGTGACACCACGTTTCTGATATACCAACAATATCTGCCTTAGATAGTGATGGAGGGAGTCCGAATAGTGTGTACGTGGGGGACATTGTCTAAGCAATGTTATGCCAAGGAGTTGGGTATATTCTTTTCTGTGTGTATGCCATATCCAACATTTTAATTTTTTTTTTTTTTTTTTTTTTTTTTTTTTGATATAAACCCCAAACACGAGAGGTGTTAGAACCTATAGTTCTTAGTACCATGCTTGGGTTGGAGGTTGAGAAGATGAAAGAAGATATTTGTTGACATTGGACTTGAACTTCTGTAGACTGTAATTTTCAGGAAATACGTACGAAGGAAGGTTGTTCCAGAAAACGGCAGTTGAATGAATAAACGAGGAAGATTAAAAGTTGGTTCTGTGAGTTTGAAGTTGGACAGTAAATGGATGTTGGCTGGTGGTGGCAGCACGTGTTCGGACCGTTTTGAAAGGGAGAGCGGGAATTATAGAAGCCAATTCAGAAGAACAGTGCCCATGGAAGTATCTGTAGAAGAGGCATGCAGCAGAAACAGTACGTCTATGAGAGAGCGAGTGGAGAGACTCTGTTAGAGATGAGTCATTAATTAACCTAAATGTCCTCTTCTGAATGGAATCAAGAAGCCTGAGAGAGAGGTTTTGGGAGCACCACCCTGTATGTGGGAACAATATTCCATGGCAGGGCGGATTTGCGATTTATACAGAGTGAGCAGCTGTTTGGAACACCGAGAGTGAAAGAGAAAACCAAGTTTTTTTAGATGCAGAAGAAGCAATATTTGTAATATGCTTGTGCCAAGAGAGATTAGAAGTCGGGGTAATCCCCAAAAGAGATAAATCATTTTTCCTAGAAATCGGAATGTCACTAAAGATAAGCATAGGAGCAGAAGAATCCTTTTTGTGGGATATAAGACAAGACTGAGTTCTAGAAGGGTTGAAATCAACTAAGTTGTCTTTGCCCCACTGGAGAATTACCTGAAGATCGGCATTTAAGGAACTGATTGAGCAGGACAAGGTTTCTCAAAATGGAAAGTGGAGTGCAATTTGCTATCATCATCAAATCTATGGATAGGATTTCCAGTCAATGGAAGAAGGTCATTAATATACAAGAGGAAAAGAGTGGGGGAAAGAACTGAACCTTGAGGGACACTGGCATTAGTGGAGAAATTAGAAGACAGAGAGCCATCTACCATCACCCTCAGTGAGCGATCACAGAGAAAACGGGATAACCAATTACTAAAAACAGTTGGCAAACCATAAGAGGGAAGCTTGTATAGAAAACCTTTATGCCAAACATGATCGAAAGCCTTTGAGATGTCAAGAGCAACTACTTGTGTTTCCCCAAACCTTTCCATTGAATTAGTCCATAAATGGGTAACATAAGTAAGAATATCACCAGCGGATCGACACTGATGGAGTCCATACTGGCGATCGTTGGTCAGATGGAAGGTTTCTAGGTAGTTTAAGAGTTGGCGGTTAATTGATTTCTCCATTACTTTAGAAAGAGTAGAAGTAATTGCAATGGGACGATAATTGGATGGGAGGGATTTGTCACCCTTTTTAGGAACTGGCTGGATATGAGCAAATTTCCAAACAGAAGGGAAAAACACCTTTGGAATAAGAAAGTGAAAAAAGGCGGCAAAGAATAGAAGTAAGTTCAGGAGCACAGGTTTTGAGAACAAGTGGAGAAATACCATCGGGACCTGGAGCTTTTTTAGCATCAATATTCGTCAAAATCCTTCTAACAGCCTTTTGACAGAAGACCACAGGAGGCATTGAATGGAGCGTGTTGGGAATGGTGGGAGGTATTTTACCAAGATCATTAATACATGAGTTGGAAGAAAAATGGGATGCTAGCAAGTCAGCTTTATCCTTGGCTGAATTGACAACAGAACCATCAGGTTTGGACAGAGGTGGGAGCAGAGATGGGCAAAAGTTGTAGCCAATAGTTTTGGCAAGAGACCAGAATGCTCGGCTGCCATTAGGGTAGGAAGCAAGTTTTCTACTTTTAGCCTGTTCAAACTCTAGTTTGGACTGATTAATAACTGCTTTACAATTGTAGCGAGCTTTGTTGTAGGCAGAAAATGAAACTGAAGAATTAGAAAGAAACCAATTACGATATGAAACATTCTTCTCTCGAACAGCCTTAGCTCATTTATTGGAAAACCAAGGTTTAGGAAAAGGACAAGATTGTAAAGTGGAGTGTGGGATAAAGGATTCCATTCCTGCAAGATTAATTTCACTGACACGATCTGAGGGAACGTTAACATCAGAGGTTTTGAAACAGTAATCCGACCAAGGAAAAGAAGAAAAGAAGTCTCGCAGGTCATCCTATTTTGCATTCTTGTAATGCCAAACAACACGAGGTTGGGAATAGCCATGAGATAATGGTTCCATTGGAGAAGAGACAATCGCCAAGTTATGATCTGAAGTGCCTAAAGGACCTCTCACTTCGACCGTGTACTTAGAAGGGTTGTTTGTGAGAAAAAGATCAAGCGTATTGACTGTATGATTAAGATTGTCCGGTATTCGTGTAGGTAAATGAACAATCTGTGCAAGGTCATTAGTAATTGCAAAAGCCTCAGCATCTTGACCAGTTGGGTCAGTGTGACTAGAAAACGGAAGCCAGCTGGAGTTGTGAACATTAAAATCACCAAGGAAAATTACCTCACTGTTAGGAAAGTTGGACTGGAGAAAGTCAAGTTGCAAAGAGAGGAAGTCAAAGAGCTCCAAGTGATTAATGGAGTTGGGAGAACGGTAGAGACAACAGATGAATTTGACACAATGAGGTAGACAGATTTTAAGCCAGAGAAGATAAAAGAAAGGAGATTCCAAATTGCTGAGTCTCTGACAGGGAATATCAGAACGGACATATGCACAAGTACCACCTTTCAGGCAAAACGAATCATACAGTGAATAATTTGGGCGTCTGAGATGAACAGTAGTTGAATCAACCGATAACTGAGATTCTGTCAGAAAAAGTACATGGGGTTTGGCAGATTGCAAGTGGAGATTAGAGTTGAGACCACGTATATTTGTGAAATGAATTAGGAAGTGCTTGGGAGGTTTAGATCTTTTCACAGATAAGCTTGCTCTATTAGTTTGACAATTCGTGGTGTATTCAATAATAAGAAAAAGTGAGTGGGACATGCTGTATGAAGTAATGAAATTTTTGGATATGTCGTACACATGGTAAGAATATACCCAGATCCTTGTCATAACGTGGACTCGACAATGCTCCCCGCATACACACTACTCGGACTCCCTCCAGTCACTATCTGGCAGAGTAGAGGTAGCAAGATTATACACTAGCTGATCCGGAAGCCTCCTAGAGAGTTACCAATAGGTTCGGTCCAGTATACTAACTAGCGGCCAGCTTGCGAACACCGTTTTAGAGCTGTACCCTTGAAATGTAAGGAATATTGGATCTCGCCACGATGTTCATCATAATCTCAAAGTCATCAATCATACTGCATGATGGAAGAGGTGGGAAAGGGTTAACCGGAACTTAGCCCTAGAGACTAAACATGGTTTCCACTACTTCAAGCCTCCAATAAGCAAAGTGGTGGTATTGCACTGGTTGATGAGAGTCATATACCACCTAGTACTGCCTGGTAACATAGAGGGGCGGCATTCCTCCATGTGTTGTGGGCGCCACACCTCGACTCCTGCTTACGTTGGTTCACACCTGGCTGGTCACCTACCATGTACTTGTGCGTGGAGGTTATACCCAGGATTACTAACAAGCAGGAAGGTGCAAGCAGAGGATTTGGCTGTTACGGACCGTCCGGAATTCCCCGAAATTGGGTCCACTTGACTTGATTGTCACCCGAATATTAGTTCCATCAGCGTTTTAGACTCCCAGATAGCAAGTACAGCTTGTCTGGCATATCTGAGAGAATGTCTGTGACAACCTCAAGGACCAATTAATTCATACAGTGCCCCCCCCATCCCCCCCAACATCTTCTGAAGGCATCAGGAGCAAGAAAGGTAATAGAACAAACTTATCTGTAAAAAGATTTAAACTTTCTCATTCATTCCAGAAATATCTGTAGTTTCAGTTTATATCTCAATGATTTCTGTTTCCATTTATTGTCTGTCAGGTCCCACTTATTTTTTCTGACAAAAAATCCCAATGTTTTGAGCATTATCTCAAATTCATCAAATTTATTTACCAAACTCCTAGCATTGGTGTAAACGCAAGTATACATGCACCTGTTCCTTTTCTTAGCTACCCTAACAGAACCCATGTGTTTACTTGTACCTCACTGACTCCCAGCAGTCTCTGAAATATCCTGCATCTTGTTTTCCAGGCTGCTGCTCATTGCAATAGAAGCAGTGCAAGAATCACTTTCAATTGTGATGCTGCATTGAAGAACTTTTGTACTGCAGATGACAGTTTGTTTGTAAACCCCATTTCTTCCATCATGCAATTGAGATTATAATGGGCATTCTGGTGAAATCCAGTCTTCTTTGCATTTTGAGGGTACAACTTTAAAATAGTGTTCAGAGGCTGGCCACTAGATTGTTCCCCGGGCCAAAACAGTTGGTTACTCTTTAGGAGGTATCTGGATTAGCTAGTGTATATGATCTTTTGCTGCCTCTACTCTGCTAGATAGTGATGGAGGGAGTCCAAATAGTGTGTATGTGGGGGACATTGTCTAGGCAATGTTATGTCAAGGAGTTGGGTATATTCTTTTCTGTGTGTATGCCATATCCAACAATTTAATTAATTCATACAATGTCTCCCCCCCCCAACATCTTCTGAAGACATCATTAGCAAGAAAGGTAATAGAACAAACTTATCTGTAAAAAGATTTAAACTTTCTCATTCATTCCACAAATATCTGTGGTTTCAGTTTATATCTCAATAATGTCTGTTTCCATTTATTTTTCATGTCTGTTTCCACTTACTTTTTCTGACAAAAAATCCCAATTATCAGTTGCCTCAACCACCAGTCATCTCAGTTGTCCTAGTTGTTTGCTGTGTGATTTCTTTCACTTCAAAGGTACTTCTGCATATGGCCTCTCTGATATTCCCTGTCAAAATCTTAGTAATTTGGAATCTCCTCTTTTTGAACTTCTCTGTCTCTACCTCATTTTCTATCCTATTTTCTACCAAATTCATGCTCCAGTACACTGTGGCAATAACAGCTTGCAATATTAGCCGTTTCTCATAATTTTTCATAACAGTAAATGCTACCCTTGTGTATATTCTTCCACAGGGATTTCACTGTACAACAGAATCTCTACATTTAGACTTCAGTGTAATAAGATAGTAGTTCTCAGTTCAGAAGGTGATGTGGAAGGTCATTATTAGGGTCAACTATAATGAATATATGTGGCTTGTGATGAGCATGGTATTGACCTAAAATATTTTTGCTGTACATAAGCAGATCTGCACATCTGCGATCAACAAAGGCCTACTACTGCTTTACTTGTTTTTAATTGATGCTTTTTTTTCAAATGAATGTTTTAGTATTAGTGTAAGTAGCAAAAAAGATACAACAAAGCAAGCTTATACAGCATCAACAAAAAAAAAAAAAAAAAAAGCACCCTCATCACCCTCTAACAATGTGTCTGTTCCTTTCTTAAATTTATTTGAACCATTCACTTCCACGTCACAAGATGGAAGTTTGTTCCAATGATCAGTTATCCTCTGGCTGAAAGCAAATTTTTGCAAATTTGTTCAGCAGACATCCTTTCTCAAAGTCCATTTATGTGCATTGTTCTGAAAAAGAGAAGGTGCTATCGGTATTTAGTTTACTCAAACCATTTAAAGCCTTGAACACTTCAATCAGGTCTCCTTACAGTTAGTCAGCAGTTTTGAAATCTACTGGTTGAAGATGAACAGATTTTTAGGAATAAGTATTTAAATAGCCTGTTTTTCATTTTGTCTTTTATTTTACTGCTAGAAACAATTGAAATGTAGATATATATGATCACACCATAAGCAAGCTAGCTATGAGAAAAAAGTTTCCTTCATTAAAAAGATCATTATGCTTATTGTCATTTTCCATCTACTTATTTTCTATGTAATGAAAAGATATAACACAGTGCTAAGCTCTCAAGATTCCTCTAACTTGAGATCATATAATTTTTAATTTACTTTCCAAAAATGGAAAGCAGGCTTATGAGGTCACTTGGTCTGTTTCTGCCTGTTTATTATCCTCAATAATTTTTGCGTTTACCCTCTGATCCACGCTAAATTTATACACTATATTTGTAAGGTGGAGGTATTCTAATAGAAATGTTTATATTTTGATCTGCTACCTTGAAATAAGAAGATTAATGCTCAATTTATGAGTGCTAATGATTAGTACTTTTGTATTTAGAGTCTAATTTGAACCAAATTTGCAATACATGCAAGGTAGTTTTAGGGCATCTTGATGGGGTGTATTTTTTTCCATCTACCATCCTGAAATAGCATGGCAGCCACAAAAATTATAAATGCTAAATGTTTAGAATTCTGTGTTTATTCTGACATATCAAACTTACACCAATTTGAAAGGTGGAGAAAAGGTGCCTATTTAAACTCCTCTATTTGCATTCCAGAATCTGAAATGCTATGCTCCTATTTTGATTTGTCACTTTGAAAAAAGGTGATAGCCAATTAAAGTATAGACCTCATCCATTTAGAATTGTTTTAATCTGAGATAAATTAAAATATATAAGAGTAGATTATAGGATATTTTGACTGGAAACTTTTATTTCAATCTTCATCTTGACACAAGATTGAAAAGGCTTGTTTATTTACCATGTTAAAGGAAGTGGAAATCAGTTTCATTAGTTCTACCTAGAATTTCTTATTTAAATTCCTTAATATATTCAAAACCATTGCATAGTATTTTTGCTTGTCTACTACTGCTAGTGGTATTTGCATGCATTCTTATTACAATATTTCTGATTCAAACAGTTAGTATATCATAGTGTTCTTTCGAATTTAATCCAGATATCATGTAATGTTAGTCATGTAGCATATAATCTCTTTGACTGTGGTCATTAATCACTGTGGAAGAAGAAATTTATATGGTAATTCTCATGATATTTCTCTCTTATATACCACTTAATATAGATAATGGCTTTGAAATTCTGCTGAAATGATTTGGTGAGGAGGAATTAATGCACCCAAATACTCTTTTGTATATGCTAATATACTAGTTATAAATGTGCACTCATGAATATAAGATATTGAATCACTGTAGCTCTTCCCCTCCCCATCCCATATCCGTGATAATGCAAAGGAATTCTTACACAGTTGATTTCTGCAAAATCATACCAATTTTCTCTCTACTTGGTTGGTAAAACAAAATTCTAGTAAGGAATTAAAGTGCTCAATATTCTGATCCCTTCCTAGTTTATGCAAGGAATTTGTGCATGTCAGGTTCCTTTTCACAAGCATGAAACATGAACACTAAGCAAATTCTGCTATTGCGATTAATGTTGGAAGCAATCTATCAGCTGTTGTGCATTAAAACATTTCAACATTGGAATGTAGGTTACAATTAATGTAATTATCTTCAATTAATGTTATTAATTTTATTATCTTCCATCTGTTAAGCATTAAGTGTGTATTTTTGTTTCTAAGGTGATCTCAGTAATGAAGAAATAGTTCTAAAATGGATGGTTGAAAATAAAGAAAGACCTGAAAGTATTATAGAATATGTTGATAGAAAAACATTAGAGATGTTACTAGAAGAAGTGGAAACTGTGGCAGTGTATTTCTGTAAGTTAACAATTTCATTATAATTGCTATTTTTATGTTTATAATATCATTATTTTTAATTAAGTATTTTAAGTGAAGTATTTTAATTAGTTTGTTGGTATGCAAAGGTCAATTGGTACAATTAGCCAGTTTTTAGTTATTATTATTAGCTATATGGTGTAAGGAAGCCTGAGGCTTATGCTGCACCAGCCAAAAAAAAATTCCAGAGTTACCGTAAGAGAGAGAGAGAGTCAGTCAGTCAGTCAAAAGTAGAAGGGAATCACCAAGAAAGAGAAAAATGGCGATATCAAGCTTAGGACCCTGGGTGTGCCAAGCCCATACTCACCAGATGTGAGCCCCTGGGGTTATTGCGATTGTTTGGGGTCCATTCTATACCAATAAACTAATTAAAATATTTCATGTAGAAGAGTGTCTTTATTAAATCTCATAATCATTATTTTTTGTTTTCTACACTCCTGTTTTTGATTATTGTAGTTAAATCTATGTGTGTGTGCACGCGCTTGCACACGTGCTGCTTGCGCATGCATGCGTGTGTATCAGCATTGTTTCTATAAGATATGTAATTTTTTTTTTTTATTCATAAGGGGCATTGTTTTGAAATTTTCTTCTTCTAGTTCTCTGCCCTCAGGTAGGTTCAAGGCTCCACTGATGCCATGCTTCCCTATCTTGTGCTTTCCTTTTAAGTTTGAAATTCCTTTTAAGAATTTCAAACTATTCAGGCATTACTTCATGAACAGGATGTAAAACTATGCATCACAGCTTGCATTGCTAGAACAATTTGAGTCGCTGAAAAACAGGTGCTTACCCTCGAATAATATAACTGGGGGCTCATCATGAACTCAAGGCTCTGAACTCAAGGAACTCATCACTTGGTAGTAACCTACAAAGTGATGCACTTCCGATTCGGGGCCCTAAAACAGAATAACCAAGTGCAAACTACTCTGGTTCAAAAAGATTTAGTTCTATTAGGAGACTCCATTGCCAGGGAAATGGGAAATAGGCTGCCTGGAGCAACTATTAATGATGTCACCAACAGACGGTCAGATTTTAAGGGAGGTAAAGAGAATATTATTATTCATGTGGGAACTAATGACATTAAGCAACACGATCTGATGATTTGTTAGACAAATATAGGACCATGCTGAAGAAATTCCGCGAGTGAGGTCACAATGTCTGTGTCTACAATTCTGCCCAGACACGATAGGAGGGATTATATGCTGAAAGCCTTGTGGATTAATTCAAGGCTTGAAGGACTCTGCAAGACTTCCTTGTGGATTAACTCAAGGCTTGAAGGACTCTGCAAGACTTCCTTGTGGATTAACTCAAGACTTGAAGGACTCTGCAAGACTTTTTGTAGGGAAATTTCTATCAACTTGGCCGCACTTGTAGGTAGAAGGAATCTGTTTTGTAGAGATGGGATACATTTAAACAAAGATGGTGCAAGAGTTTTTGCCAGTATTATTGAGGATACCTTAAAGGTTCAGGGAAACTGCTAGTTTGGGAGGACAAGAGTAATACAGATATGCATTTATCTGATAATATTGGTTAGACATATCTCAAGAGTTCTTGTTTGTTACCACAAGCAGAACATATTAGTAAGAGAGCAGAAACGCTTCAAATGAGCTGGTAGCTGTTACACAGGTGTTTCATTTGGGGTTCATTGGGAGGTATCCATTATTATGCCGGGCTGGTTTTATCTCTTTGCATACGCCATACAATATGCTCACCTCTCAGGGACGGTTTGGAGGCTGAGGAATCTTAATTGAAGTATGTTCCTGAAAACACCAGTGTACTTACGTAACTGCCTAGTGGTTTTTATAGTAGGACAATGGCCTTGAGCCCTAAAAGATCTATTCTACCGCGTAGGTAATAGAACCCGCAGCTCCGGTCAGCGTTGTGTTTTTCACTACAAGATCCTATTGATTATAGTCAGATCTTGAAGTGCCACAATACTAGTTCTTTATTCTAAAATTTCTATTATGGTTGTCGTGTAGCAAGAGGTCTGAGGCAGGGATACTTAAACAAAACATAGTTTATTATTGAATCATACTGAACTGTTATACACACAAACATAAGTACCGAACAACTTGACTTCAATAAACAATAGAAAGACAACTTATGTGCCTTTAGTTAGTGATGTAGGTTGTGTATATGTTCTTCGTGTAGTTCTTCCATGGATGGCTCATCTCTAGCCCATACTCCACATCCTGGTGATTATAGAGGCATGTAACAATTTGTGTAGCTACATTAAGGATAAGCTAGTCAGGTCTACAGACATTGTATCATAATGAAGCACAACAATAGCTATCACAACATTTCCCAAGTTACCCTAAGAGAGGGACACACACACACACACACACACACACACACACACACGCGCGCGCGTGCCAAGAAAGAGAAGAATGATGATATCCAACTCAGGACCCTGGGTGTGCCAAGCCCATACTCACTAGATGTTGAGCCCCTGGGGTGTAATTGTTTTACCGGTATGTCATTAATGTCTTATTATATTGGTTGACTAAATTGGAAAATAGGTCCGGATTGACCTCTTGGTAAGTTAAAGAATCTAATACTGCAGAATTTAATTTGTTGATATAACCTTGCTTGTCTAAAACTACAAATGTGTCACCTTTGTCTGCTTTTTTGAATCATGATATCTTTTTTTTTTTTTTTTGAAGGTCACACAGCACTGAGATTTCCTTTCTATTTAATTTGGGAAGGTGTGGGCTTTTAGGATTATTGACTATCTGGTTAATTTGCTGAATGATTATGCCTTCCTGTGGAATGTTTCGAAGTCCAAATTCGACGTCTATAACAAGCTGTTTTTTAGGCAAATTGTGTGGTCATTTGCCTAATTTGGTCACAGATTAGGGATCTTGTAGAGAGATTAGTGACACGGGGCTGGCCAGGTGTGTTGCACGTTGAGTGGGGTGGTTCTGGGTAATTAGCGTGTAGGTTTTTTGTTATCTGGGATAGCCTGTTTAGTTTATTTCTGTGTCCATCTCAAATTTCCAAAGCTAGTGTTTCGAGAAGAAAATTGACAGTGGTTTTTAATGCTGACCAATCTTTAAGGCATATGCATTTTCTTAATTTATTATGAATTTGTTTTACTTGATGCAGATATTGTTGCTTGATAGAATAACAGGATTTCAAGGTGATGCTATCAAGCAACAATGAATGTCAAATACACCTTGGATTGTCTAGGACATGTTAAACAATAATTCCCTACCTATTAACCATAGAAAACTCCCAATTACAGCTATTTTCGATTTGATAAAACTTTTAATTGAAGCCAATTATATTACCTTCCAAGGTAGTTTTCAAACAGTTTTTCCGTCTACCCATGGGATTAAATCTGAGTGGTTTATTAGCGAAAATATACCTTACCAGCATCGAAATAACACATTTAACACCCTTTGTTCCACATATCACCTATTATGGTAGATATCTTGAAGATATACTTTGCGGGCGCCTCCGTAGCGAGGTGGGAAGGAGCAACAGTGCGTAGCACACGCTTCTTGATTAGACTGGGTTTCGAGCCCGTTACCACCAAATACAGAGGCTGCGGAAAGGTCAAGGAATGGCCACCGCATTTCCTGGAGCAATATGGCCTTAGTTGCTAATGCTCCTAAAAAAACCAAAATAACAATAATAATAATAATAATAATAATAACGATATACTTTGCATCACAGATTCCAGGACCATACAAGACATTCTACGGAACTTTAATAATATTCATGCAAGATTAAACTTTACACTAGAAACCAAAAATACTGAAATGAAATCATTACAATTTTTAAATTTCATAGAGGTTACTCCTTACCTATTATAAATGAAATAAGGTTACAAGCAAAAAATAGATTACATGATACCACACCAACCATCAATAATAATATAATTTTTTTTTTATTTCTTTACCATATATTGAACAATGGTACAAACAACTAAATAGTATTTTGAAAATCATAGCCAAACCTACAAAGAAACTATATGCAGCCCTTAATAATCACTCAGTCCAATCCTGTACCATGTTCCAAATAAACGATTTAGTTTACAATGTATCTTGCAAGGATTTCTGTACACTCAATACAAGAATGAAGCAACATTCAAGTCCATCCTTGCATCCCACTCCTCTGCTTTGGAACTTGTATTCCAGGCAATCGGTGAAGACCACACCTTTCTATTTATCGAAGCAAAAATCCTTAGCATCCAACACGATTATACCAAATTATTAATTGCTGAGACTCTAGATTAAATTTCATCAAAATTAAGTCAGTGTACGTCACCCTTACCCCATCTTAGATTCATTGTCCTTCCCGCGCATGTGCCAAGATAGCAACTAATCTCCATGCTATAAATTTCGTTACACAACTTGTGGTTTCACTTTTCTGTGATCATGACATTAGTCGAAAAGCTATGTCCACTTCAGGGAAGTAAAAATATTTTTTTTAATTCCTTACTGTTTCAGTGGATCCTTAATGGTTTTTTTTGTTTTTGTTTTAACATTTGTTGTTAAAGTATTTAAAGGATGGACTCATTGCTTAAATTTGTTTCAAAGCATTTAAATTGTTTTTAAAGTATAGACTTATTGTCTTCTTGCACTCAAAGATTTCTGTTGTTGATTCAATGTAATTTTGGAGTCTGATTTGGGGCTGCGGGCCACTGATTCTGTGGTGCATTTAATCATTGATTCTGTCTAAGAGTGTGACAAATTCATGTAAATTATTTGCATAGTTAATTCAACAATAGAGAGTATCAGCACTGAAGTGTTCTACAAGACATCATAGAGGTAATTCCTCCTTTCTTAACTAATTAATTTTTTAAATAAAGAAATAAATATTGATTCTACGTATTCCTACAATTGGTAAGGTCTGTTTTGTGTTATGTTACACACTTTATGTGGAAACATTTTCATTTCGTTATACAACTTAATTACTTAAAAATTTAATCTATTTTGTGAAATCTACTTAGAATATTTTTCCTAATTTTAGAATTTTTGCATATCTGTTCTAAACTAGTCAGGAAAATTTTCTCTCTCTCACTGTAATTAGCAATACAAGTTTATAATTTTTCTATTGAGTAATTAGTGCTGTTATTTATAATTAGATGAACCAGAATGTATTGAATGTGGCAGCATAATCCATGAGCTAGAACATATTGATGATGATACTGACCAGTATAATATTACATTTGTAAAAACAGATGATATAAATTTTGCTCAGGATTTAGGAGTTTCAGAAATTCCTAGTCTCGTATACTTTGAAAATCAGATTCCAAGTATATATATTGGTAAGTTGAATTATTTTAATATTATATTATAAAATCATTTAATCTAATAGCATGTTAAGCTCTGTTATTTTTTGATATAAGAAATACAACTGCCATTCAATTTTCAAGTACTCATAGATTCTATTTGGAAGAGAGAAAAAGATATCAAGAGACCTGCAAAGAACGTCTATATAAACATTTCCATAAAATGTTGCTGGTGTTTTAGGCAGCATGCATGCACGCACATATGAAAGTTTCACTTTTTCCCCTCCCTTTTCTTTTCTTAAATGAATTATTTCCAGAAATGCCTGGCATATCATACCATATTTCCTTCATTTTTAACCTCTATGCAAAGTTTTCAAAACTTCTATGAATGGCTTTTGTGTTTGACAATATCTCTTGCTTATACCAGTTAAATAATTGAGAATTGACATGACCAGTTATATCATAAAATGAAGCTCTCTCACATTTTTGAATGGTAGTTGAATCACTATATTGCCCCAACAGTGATAGCAGTTTATCTGATAACTATATCCTCTCCTTCACTATTCCTTCATAAGTAATTCTTAATTCTCAAACAAGTCTTAAAAAATCCAAGGAAACCTAAAAGTGAAAGATATTTATGGCACACATTTGCCAAAAAGTCACTCAGTCTGAAAAAATGTTATATGAGCATTTTCATGGAATATTTTGTATATCATTCAAGATAGGATATTTTTGAAATGAAGGCACTTATTAACAGTATAAGTGATGAGGGACATGGCTAAAAACATAGTTTTGAAACTTTGAATTAAATAAGCACTTGACTTCATTGGTTCATAATTAAGTTAATAACTTTAATTACATTGTTAACATTACTGATTAACATTTTGGACTGATTCTCCCTCATCAGTGGTAATAACATAAAGTATTATATAGCATAAATAAATGAATAACAAAATATAGAGAGACTTTAATTTAGAGGTAAATATTCTGACAGTCACTTGCATCATCATCACCACTTGAGCCTACCAACTATTAAAGGATAACCTTTAATAGGCTGGTAGGCTGAGGGTAAGTAAAGAATGTTTATTGATTGTGAGTGTCTCTGCTTATAGCTAACCAATTGGAGCATATGGGGGGGCAGGGTGAGTTGTAGAGCTGTATTTATACTGGATTGTTCAAAATTGGAGGAAGTGATGTGCTTTTTGTAGAAGTTGCAGTACTGTACTTTGCAGTTCTGTTTACAGGACTAGTTGCACTGTCATCATGAACAGAATGCTATTGCTTGACGGATTAGTATTAGGTCTTCTGTGGTTTTTTTCTCTTTTTTTTTTAAATTTTTTTATTTATACTAGGGGTAAAGTATTTGTACTCTGTTTGTGTAACACAGAACTCTGTGAAGGCCAGAGGTTTTACTAAAAAGTGTGTGTTGTATTGTTCCTCTGACCTTTTAGCCGTTGGGCTGCTAGAGGGACCCCACATTGTCCACACTTGCCCTGAGGAGTCAGGTGGAATAGAGGGATCGCAGTAGAAGTTTGTACTCTAGCAGGTCCTGCCACCTAATTTCTTAAGATTTTAGGGGCTAGGGCCTATATATATATATAAGCCCAGGGGCTCACATCTGGTGAGTATTATGGGCTTGGCACACCAGGGTCCTGGTGTGCCAAGGATATCATAATTTTTCTCTTTCTTGGTGATTCCCTTCTACTTCTGACTCTAGTTTTCTCTCTCTTTCTCTCAGGGTACTTAAAAAAAATATATATATATATATATATATATATATAAATTAAGTGCTGGAAATTAGGTTATGGCTGAATTGGAGTTTAAGTTAGGGTATGGTTAAATTTAGATGCTAAGTTAAGTTTCATTTAGATTAAGAGCAAGTGCTATGGTTGGATAATTTAGAGTAGGGAAGAACACTGACAGCTGGGGAAGGGAACAAATAGAAGTATGGGGACAATAGGGAAGGCAGCCCCAGAAATATCAGTTGAGATAAGCCTCACCGGGGGAAAGAGGGGGGATGGCACAGCTGGCAGCAGAGCTGCATGTTGTCAGTGGGGGAAATAGACACACATTTACTTCATTTGTAATCCACACTCTCACTCTACTTTCATTCTATTTTTACTTTTTTTTTTTTTTTTTTTTTTTAACATTTTATAGTAAATTATTATTTTTTATATTTTATAGTAATTTTTATATATACAGTATATGTATATATACTGTATATATAAAAGTAAAAATAATAATAAAAAAATATATATATATATATATATATATTTTTTTTTTTTTTTTTTGTTAGGTTGTGTGTGTGTGTATTTTTTTTTTTTTTTTTTTTTTAATTATTATTATTTTTTTCACATGCTGGGGAATGCAGTGGTCTGTAATGTAAATTTAATACTAATGCATAATAATTAAGCTAAGTAAGAATATAAAAGATTAAAACTAGGGTTGGTGTGTACTTGGCTGTAGCATTTGCTTGACTCTTGCTTTCTGCACTGCACTCTCCTGGCACCTCAACTTACTGTTATTCTTCACTTGTGGTACAGGCCAGGGGAGAATGCAGTGATAGCGCATGTGTTGTTAGTAAATGTTTGTTAGTATATATTAAGTAATGTAAGTTATTATTAGCTTTGTATTCTTTTGGCCAATTACATTTGCTCTTTCACTCATTCCCATTAACCATAACACTCATTCACTCTTTCTTGCCCTCATGTTCGGTCACTCTGTCACTCAGTGCCCAGCACATTCATCCTGTCTTTCATTCTCATTCATTAGCTTATTTATTCTTCTTTCATTCTACATTGCATCCCTTTGCTACTAGCTTACAAATATTTTTCAGCTAATCTGCTTCCCTGGCTGCCTGTACATCTTCCATCCCTACGTGGTTATTTAGTATGGGGCCCCAGGTTCCTCACATGGCAGGATGGCACCTCCGTAGCCAGGTGGGTAGGAGCAGCAGTGCGTAGCACACACTTCTTGATCAGACCGGGGTTCGAGCCTGTGACCACCAAATACGGAGGATGCAGAAAGGTCAGGAAATGACCACCGCATATCCCCACAGCAATATGGCCTTAGTTGCTAATGCTCCTAAAAACCAAAACAACAACATGGCAGGGTAGTCCTGGGGTGGGGGGTATCTATGTCAATCCAGTTTTGTCATGTCAGTTTTCTGTCAGCGTGCAGAATACTGCATTCTGTGCTGAGAGATGTGGGCAATTTTAGCTATTGATTATTTTTTAATTGCTGATGGGCTGAATTGCTCTTCTTTGGATAGTTCAGCATATTTTGAATACTTTCTGTGTGAAGGTTGTAATGGTTTCATAATTTTCCTCTTCTATGATGAATAGATATTCTTCTCCCCTGGGAAGGAGGCCAATCTGTGTTCTGGGGAAATTATACATTCATACAGAATGTGTGCTTAGTCTTCACTCTCACACAGGTGCAGTTTGGGTCATCAGTCAGCCCCAAGGAGGTTAGTTTTGCCTTTAGGGAGCTGTGACCTGTCAATATAAATATTGTAAAAAGTCCAGGGGCATAACACTTAGGTGGCTTTGGACTAACCTTTGCCACCTATGGCAGAAACCTTTTGGTAACCAGACCTCTGGTTTCCTGCTCCTGGAGGAAGTTCATGGAGCTTTGCGGCTATTCTTTTTCTTTTCAGCCTTGATGGTGTTGGTTGTGTCAAGCTATCCCCAGAAAATCTGTGGGTGTGCCCTTTTTTAAGTCTATAATACAAGCCTCTTTTGGCTACTTCCAAATAAAGTGGGAGATCTGTGGCCAGCAACTGCAGCACAGGTGTGCCCACTGTGCGACATGCTCTGGTAATAGTGAGAAGTATTGTCCTTTGTATTGATTCTAATTTATTCTCATTTATTACTATGGCTGAGCAGGCGAACCTTGCACTGGCTCCATAGGTGATAACAGGTAGGAATATTCCACAGTATACAATTGCCAGGGTCTTTCTTTTGAGCCTCCAGTCTGCTCGACTGATCCTGGCAATCATACCTGCATAAATTCTCACTTTCTTTGCCTAGTAGGTCAATTGGGGGTAAAAGGTTAATTTTGAATTGAAGACTACTATCGAAGACTAAAACAAGATATTTTAGTTCTTTGAATTTTTGTTTGCATCCTCGTATTCCAGTGTGAATTTTAATTACTATGATTTGCTATTTGGAATATTATTTACTATTTGGTATATTATTTGCAAAATATCAACTATTATTTTTTTATCAGCTATAATTAAAATGTCTTCAAGATACCTTCTGAAAAATTTTATGTTCGATAAAAAATGGGTAATATGTAATTGTTCAATCCTATCGAGGTAAATCTCCATAACCAGACCACTCAAACTTAAACCCATAGGTAGGCCAAATATTTGTCTGTAGACTTGGTGTTAAAATGATATAAAATTCGTATGTATTAATAATTTTATCAGTTTAAACCTTGAGTTTTGGTAATCTAATGGGAAAGATACTAAAGGAATCTTTATTTAAAAGATCCCACAATATGTCTAATGAAAATTCAATATCTACATTAGTATAGAGAGATTCTACATCTTGAAAAAACATAAAACATTATCTGCTTCCAACTTACAATCTTTTAACATCATAAATAGAGAGTCTGAATTTTTTTATATTAACATTTAGTAACCTTCTAAATGGTTTTATAATATTATAAAGAAATGTTGCCAAAGGGGCAAAAGCTGAGTTTCTATACAACACTATTGGTCTTATGGGATAACCTACTTTATGGAGTTTAATTTGACCAAATAAATTTGAAATATTATAAGTTTTTGCTTTTAATTCTTTTAGTTGGTAAATTGTAATGTAGTCATATTTCCTATATTCCGTCAAAGTTCTATTGTAATCCTTAACTAAATTATCAAACACGGTTTTATTTATCTCATTATATGTAGAATTATCTGATATAATATCATTTAACTTTTTTACTTAATCAGCATTGTTCAAAACTACCACAATGTCACCCGTACAGCATATTGTATAACTGTATCTTTATTGTTTTTTAATTTTTTTATAGCTAATCTCTCCTCTCTCTCTTTAAAATAGGTACTTGTACCTCTTTAGAGTTATTAATAATATTATTCGCTTGTTGAATTATTAATTCAACAAGCAAATTAAAGGAGGCAGCAAAGGAAGTAAGCAAACCCTTAGCCATAATTATGAGAGCTTCCTTGGACTCAGAGTAGGTCCCCATGGACTGAGGGTGTGTAAATGTATCACCAGTTCACAAAGGGGGTTTAAAAGGGGACACAATAACTATAGACCTGTTAGTTTGACTTGTGTTCTGGGGAAAATAATAGAGTCAATGCTTAAAAAAGCATTGCAGGATCATCTTATAATGTATTACCCTATACATTATAGTAACCAATTTGATTGATTACTATAATGTGGTCACAAAGGAAGTGAATGTCAAAAATAATTTTGATATCATATACTTGGATTTCAGAAAAGCTTTTGATACTGTTGCACATGGAAGACTGCTGTACAAATTGGAGAGGTATGTCATTAAGGGTAAGTTACTTCAATGGATGAAGGGATGGTTGAGTGCAAGATGATAGAGAGTGGTAATCAATGGACAAATGTTATTAGTGGAGTTACCCAGGG
Source organism: Mastigoproctus giganteus (assembly GCF_048544385.1). Classification (NCBI taxonomy): domain Eukaryota; kingdom Metazoa; phylum Arthropoda; class Arachnida; order Uropygi; family Thelyphonidae; genus Mastigoproctus; species Mastigoproctus giganteus. Next base: position 178,785,060 of record NC_143575.1, on the reverse strand, counting down.
TTTGGTGCTGGGCCCATTGTTGTTTTGTGTATTCATCAATGATATTGATGAAGGTATGTCAGGATTAATGTCCAAGTTTGCAGATTATACAAAGGTTGGTAGGGTTGTTGATGACAGTAAAGACAGTATGCTACTCGAACTGGATCTGGATAAGTTGGGCAAATGGGCTGAGAAGTGACAACTGAAGTTTAACATTGACAAATGCAAAGTACTGCATATGGGTAGCAATAACTCAAGAGAAATGTACCAACTGTGTGGTACTACACTCAGGGAAGTGGAAGGTGAAAAAGACCTGGAGGTAATTGTGCAATCAAATATGAAGTTTGCTGAACAGTGCAAACGGGCTGCCAGGGCAGGTCATGGAATCTTGTCAACGATATATAGGAATTTTGCAGCAGAGTACATCTCTACATCCTTCCTATTTTAGGAAGGATGTAGAGATGCTAGAATGAGTACAAAGAAGGGCAACAAGATTGGTGAGGGGAACAAAGGGGTGCTCTTACCAAGATAGGCTTTAAGTTTTGCAAATTGCAGCACCTGGAGAGTAGGCACCTGCAAGGTGATCTGATTGAGGTGTATAAGGCCTTGAATGGGTTGAGCGAGCTGAAGGCTGATGGGATTCTTCCTCTTGCTCAGATTAAGAACCTGAGGGGGCATGGTTTCAAATTGAGGAAAGATAGTTGTAGAATAGATGTGCGGAAATTTGCCTTTAGCCAGCAGGTAGTTGATTGGTGGAACAGGCGTCCATCTTTTGTTGTGGAAGCTAATAGCCTAAATAAATTTAAGGCTGAGCTAGACAGGCATTTGGAATGAATGGAGGGGTGAAATGGGAGTTTTTTTGTTTTTTTTTTGCTGATGCTGCATAAGCTTGCATCATATTCCTCTGCTAAATCTAATCTCTGATTCATATATATGTCATTCCACCATTCAGTTCCAAGATTCTTTACCTGGATTAATTAACAAAACCTTAATTACGTCACAGACTTCAGTCCATCTGGCTGGATATAAACATCATATCAGAGGCCCCAGAGCTAGGGATATCCAGATACTTCATCTAAGCGATTTCATACCACTGTAACCACAGTCTTAAATCTTATCTCTTAGTATATTTCAATTCTGTTCTATAACATTCTGTAAACCCAACCGTAAGAGTTGGCACCACTGCTGGATCTATATCTATACTAATCATTGTAGTCGGGTTCTTCGTTTTAATATATCTAGCACCCTCACATACTCAGGGCACTGTCTATCAACAGCCTAGAGGAAATCTTCCTCCTCCAACATTTGACATAGAGCAGCGATTCCTCCTTTTTTGTACACTCTCTAAAGGTATGACTGCTGTGGTAAGAGTAATTTTTTTGTCATTTGAGTGAAATTTCATCTAGGCGGCCAACCGGGCTCCTGCCCATATGCTGCTTATTCTTAGCTTTGCTGCATCTTAACCTTTTCTGGTTAGTAATCCAAGTTCAAACATAATCAAATTAACATGAAAGCAATGACCTTTGGCCTCTAGGCAGGGACAGCATCTCCATCCCCACCACGAGGAGGTAAGGCTCCCCATCCAGGAAACCTTATTTCTAATGATCAAACTGTCGTTGATAACCATAAAATAAAATCAAATAATCAATCCACCATTTAAGCTGTGGAATCTCTCACCCATCCCTATTCAAGAGCCTAGCTTAAATAGGTGGGAAAAGAGTCTCACTCTCTTCTTACATTAATCAAGGTAATTGGCATCTCTAATCACTACTACAATAAACAATTCCGCAATTCTCTCCATCTCTACTAGTGAGATTTTATTACATATAACCTTTGCACCGGGCAAGTAACCCGACGTACAACCCAGCATATCACTATTGACACCTCCATGCCACCAGCTGAGACAGCCACCTCCAGATCATGCACAATGAGGGCTTCTACCCTTTCTTCCTACCAAAGGAGGTGTCACAGAGCAACACTGCAGGATTAAGTTCTAAACTTCATAATCAGTTCTTCTTTTGATTATGTTCAGTGCCCTAAGGTAATTGAGACACTTTTTATCAACTGCGACGTGCCCAGATGGACACTTTCTACTACTCCAAAACTTTTGCACACTTTGGTGGCTGTTCTTTTTTAGTGCATTCTCTAAATGAGTGGCCATGCTCAGCACAGTGGCCACAGATCACATCTGCACACAGTGCTTGGCCACATGGCCATATAACATACATTTATAGCACTGGGTTGGCATCATTAGAACTCTCACCCAGTGCGGCGACCATCCTATAAATGTCCTTGTCCATGCCATCAGAATTCATCTAATGGCACCAAACACCTCAAGAATGTAATTAAGTCCAGAAGATCCTCTGACCTTATTTTTAATCAGAATTCTCACTTCTTGCATCTGATTCTGAGTCGCCCCACAATCTGCCAGGTTCTTCTCATAGAGCTCTTGAAGAAAGTAATCTTGATTCAAACTTTTGTCAACATCAAACACCACTAATCTCTGGCTATGGTAGGGGTCATTTATTAAAACATTAACTATATTAGCCACCTGGCTTCCTTCCATATGCCAATTTTAACTCTGCTATAATCGTTACAGCTTGATATGGTTAGAATTATCACAATAACAAAATAGTCAACCTGTTGTATCAATAACATAAACTTGATAGAATGACCTTTACCTAGTGGTGGGAATGATGGCTCCGCCCTCACCATGAGGAGGTAGGGCACCCTATCTAACAAAACCATATCTGACAACAAAAATAACAAATTCTGGAATTGATCTCATTAAGTGACTTTATTAATTCCAGATACAGAGTAACAATCCTCCTCTTTACAAACTTGGTTCAAGTATAACATAATTTTTAATATTAACTACTAGAGCCACACCCCTACCATGGTAGGGGTCATTTGTCAAGCTTGGTCTATTGGCCTCCTAAGCTTTTTCTCATATGCCAGCAATTCTGTGCTGTATGGTATTGTTACAGCACAGAACCTTAACTGGTTAGTTTTGTCACAGAAACACAATCAACTTTGACTATAACAAATAACAATAAGGAGAGAAATTACCTTTGGCGTCCACAACAAAAGATGGAAGCCTGTTCCACCAATCAACTACCCGGTGGCTAAAGGCAAATTATCACACATCTGTTCTACAACTATCTTTCCTCAGTTTCTTAGTTTCAGCAAGATGATGAATCCCATCAGCATTCAGCTTGCTCAACCCATTCAAGGCCATGTACATCTCAATCAGATCACCTCGCAGGTGCCTACTCTCCAGGCACTGCAATTTGCAGAACTTAAGCCTTTCTTAAGAGCTTCCCTTTGTTCCCCTCACCAATCTTGTTGCCCTTCTTTGCTCATTCTAGCAACTCTACATCCTTCCTAAAATGAGGCCTCTAGACCTGTACACAGTACTCTAGGTGTGGCCTGACTATTTCCTTGTATAACAGGATTATCACCTCCCTGTCACCTGCTAGCAAAATTCCTATATATCATTGACAAGACTCCATGACCTGCCCTTGCAGCCCGTCTGCACTGCTCAGCAAACTGGCGCCTCCGTAGCCAGGTGGGCAGGAGCAGCAGTGCATAGCACAAGCTTCTTGATTAGACTGGGGTTCGAGCCCATGACCACCAAATATGGAGGATGTGGAAAGGTCAGGGAATGACCACGCATGTGCCTGGAGCAATGTGGCCTTAGTTGCTAATGCTCCTAAAAACCAAATAACAACAACAGCTCAGCGAACTTCATATTTGGCTGCACAATTACCCCCAGATCTTTATCACTTTCCACTTCCCTGAGTGTAGTACCACCCAGTTGGTATGTTTCTCTTCGGTTATTGCTTTGCCTTTGCATTTGTCAATGTTAAACTCCAGTTGCCACTTCTCAGCCCATTTTTCCAACTTATCTAGATCCAGTTGGAGTAGCATACTGTCATTAACAACCCTGCCAACCTTTATATCATCTGCAAACTTGGATATTAAACCTGATACACCTGCATTGATATCATTGATAAATATACAAAACAACAATGGGCCCAACACCAAACCCTGGGGAACTCCAGTAATAACATTTGTCCACACAGAGCAGTATCCATTGATTACCACTCTCTGTCGTCTCCCACTCAACCATCTCTTTATCCATTGTAGCAACTTACCCTTAATACCATACCTCTCCAATTTGTACAGCAGTCTTCTATGTGCAACAGTATCAAAAGCTTTCCTAAAATCCAAGTATATGATATCAAAATTATTTTTGACATTCAGTTCCTTTGTGACCACATCATAGTATCCAATCAAATTGGTCAGACAAGACCTCCCTTTAACAAACCCATGTTGTGTCTTAACTATTACTGCAGTCTTGTCTAGATGATCTGCAATGCTTCTTTAATCCGTGATTCCATTATTTTCCCCGGAACACAAGTTAAACTGACAGGTCTGTAGTTACTCGTGTCACCTTTTGAACCTCCTTTGTGAATTAGTGATATATTTGCACACCTCCAGTCCATGGGGACCTTCCCTGAGCCCAAGGAAGCTCTCATAATTATGGCTAAGGGTTTGCTTACTTTCTTTCTGCCTCCTTTAATATAACTGGATATTATAAATTAATTAATAGTCTTACTTAAAATATAGTAATTACACTCCTGCAAAACTAATTACTATATAGTATATATAGTAATTACTATATTAAAAAATATAGTAATTACTATAGTAATCTGATAGTAATTACACTCTTGCAAAACTATAGTAATCTGATAGTAATTACACTCCTGCGAAACTATAAAAGAGAATTTGAAATAGTAATATGAAAAAGAATACGAAATCTCAGTGCAATTAACACTAACAATAGCAGCAGAACAGCAGCTCTTACTCTGACACTTTTTTATTATTCAGCAATGTTGGAATCCAGGTAAGAAAAGTTTTACATACTCTATCACATTAACACAAATAAAACTTCTTCACTAGTTTTAAATAAAAACAAAACAAAAAACAATCATTTTTAAGTTAAAAAATGTCTACTTAGTGGAGCTCAAATAATGGTGCCTAGTCTGTTTTGTAAAAGACAATTCATTAATTAACCTCACAGTTCTCTTTTGAATTGTGTTAAGAAGTGTGAGATGTTTTGGGAGCCCTACAAAGATCTGGGAAAACAATATTCTATAGTAGGGCCTATATGTGGGATTTGTACAGAGTAAGTAGTTGTTAGAAGAAAAGTAATGCTAAGAACAAAAAAGAAAACCCAGTTTTTTTTATGCAATGGAAGCAGTATTTCTGATATGCTTATTCCAAGAGAGAGAGAGAGAGAGAGAGAGAGAGAGAGAGAGAGAGAGAGAGAGAGAGAGAGGTTATAAGTCAGGGTAATCTCTAATAGAGATATGTAATCCTGTCTAAAAAGCTGGATATTATTGAAGAGCAGCATAGGACCTGTAGCCTATTTTTGCAATAAGAACTTATTTAACTAAGTTGAAGACAAGTTTCCTTTGTCCCATTGGAAAATTAACCAGAGATCAGCATTTAAGGAATTGGTGATGGATGTTTGAGAAGTTGATGCTGTTTGTTCAGAGAAGGCTTCTCAAACTGGAAGGTGGAAGGCAATGTCCTATCATCAGTAGAAATATGGTTACGATTTCCAGTGAAAGAGGCAATTAATATACAAGAAAATCTACAATAATCATGCATATTCTTTGCATGATTGATAGTCAATAGTAAACTAGGGCTCCACATGTGCACTGTATTACCAGCATTACAAACTGAGCATGTGACAACTGGGAAAATTAAAAGTGTGCCTTTTGCAGTTCTTTTCCTATGGTGTACTGCAAAACACACAACCACATTGATAATTGTTACTTTTGCATGACAAAAATATTAGGTATGTCCAGAAAAAGCAACAGGCCTTATTGCAGATAACACATTATATGCAATAAGGCCTGTTCCACCTTACGAAGACCTACCAATACCGGATCCCTGAAATCATGGGATAAAGGAAGTAGTGATGAGTATAGTGAAGATTCTTATGTTGCAGTTTTTGCCAGACCATTAACTTCAACAGAATTTGGTCTATCAATCAGAAAATTATAATATGCCGTACTTGATCATGCAAAAAGAGTTTGAATGACTTAGCTTGTGATTTAAACTTATCTAAATAGCAAGCAGACCTCCTTGGTTCTGGGTTACAACATTTTATTATTATTATTATTAGCCATATGGTGCAAAGAAGCCTGAAGAAAGGAATCACCAAGAAAGAGAAATTTGATGATATCCAGCTCAGGACCCTGAGTGTGCCATGCCCATACTCACCAGATATGAGCCCCTGACATTGAAGTTACTTGAAAGAGGAACTAAAATTTATAAAAAATATCACAAAGTATTTTCAAAATAATTTATTATGGAAGATGATACATGTTTCTGTAATGATATTAGTGGTTTTCTGAACAAACCGGGCATTGAACACTATCCTAATGAATGGTGTATGTTTATTAATGTCTCAAAATTAAGTCTAAAGGCAGATTTTTTGCATAATGGAAAATGTATTTCCATCTGTTCGTCTTCATGCTGTTGGTTTGAAGGAAATATATGAAAATATGTCCAAGATCCTGAGTGCCATAAAGTAACATGATTTGCTTGGAATGTCTGTGGTCATCTTAAGTAATTGGATTCATAAAATGTTGTTGTTTTCTGTTTGTGTGACAATCTTGTGACAGAATAATATATTGTACAACAGTGAGAAAACAGGGAAGAATTTTTATCAGGGAGAAGTAATATAAAATGTTCCACTGGTTGAACCAAAAAAGATTTTACATCCACTTTTGCATGTAAAGCTTGGATTAATGAATAATTTTGTTAAAGCTCTCTAAAAAGAAACTTCTGAAAGGTGAGGTATTTGAAACAAAGCTACAGGATACTGAACTAGCAGCTTGGTGATCATTTAAAGCAATTGTGCATGGAATTCTTTTAAGAAAGAAAGAAGATAATTATGAATCTCTTGTGTCAACTTTATTGCAATGTTAAAAATGTTATGGGCTGCCTAATGTCTTTGAAAATTTATTTTCTTTATTACCATTTCAGATTTTTCTCAAAATTTGGGAAATGTGAGTGATGAGCAGGAGGAACACTTCTGTCAGGATATATTTGCAATTGAACAGTGATACCAAAGTCTCTGGGATACTGCTATGATGGGAAATTACTGCTGGTTAATTCAGAAGGAAAGCAAGATGGACTGTAAGAAAAACTTTGAGTGGCAAAGACTTTAAGAAAATATAATGTATATAGTACATTATATATTTGGTTGAAGTATTTTAAAATGAATCAGATTATTTTTTAAGATAACATGCATTATTGTATGATACTTGAAATTGATGGTTCATCAAGCTACTAAAGTTTCAGTGTATCTTTCAATGGAGCTGTGATAAAGACATCATTTTGGTATTTTTGCAATTAGCAGAATTTTCTATGGAATCTGCAACTTTTGCTCTAGAGATACAAAAAATTGTTTTGTTGGCTGGTGTTATCCAGTTGTATCAGGCAATAGTTAGACCACACCTTGAGTACTGCATACAAGTGTCTGGAAGCCCTGTTTTAGGAAGGATGTAGGTCGGTTGGAACAGGTGGAGGGAAGAGCAGCAGGATTAGTCAGAGGCACAAAAAAATACCTTTGCCAAGAAAGACTTCAGTTCTGTAAATTGCAATGGTTGGAAACAAAGCACCTGTGAGGAGATCTGATTGAATTGTTTAAGGCTTTAAATGTATTTAGTAAACTAAATACTGATGGCATACTTGGATGAGACACTTATATAAGGGGACATTAATTTAAATTGAAAAATGGTTGTTGCAGGATGGGTGAAAATTTGCTTTCAGCCAAAGAGTAATTGATTGTTGGAACAAACTAATCTGGTTTTGGAAAGTGTGTAGTTCAATAAATTTGAGGAAGGATTAGATTATTAGAAAGTCATATAAAGTCAGAGTCACCTGGATTTAAAAAAATTTTGATTTTGTAATTCAGAGATTAGCAGCTTAGTTGAGCATTGGTGCACACAGTCTTCTCTTTGGGTATTGGCACTAGAAGAATGTCTACGTAAACCTCGTGATCATATACTATATATGGTTTAGATTGGACCACAGACATTAGTTTAAAAACATTTGGCTGTGGTAATTTTAGATACAGTCATCTTGTTTTAAGTACGTAGATTAAAAAAAAAAAAAAAACACCTCTGTTAGAGAGCAATAGCCTCCTCAATAGGTATTGTAAATTTAGTTTGGATTAGACATAAACACAAATATTATTTTGACCACATAACTGATAATCTCATCAGTCTACATTTCATTTTTGGAAAGTAGTCTAAAAATAACCTTCATTAAATATAATGTCTCTTTTGTTTGCTCTTTTGTTATGTACTATTGCATTTATGAAATTTTGAGGAATTGAATTATTGACAACCTATCTGAAATTTCTTTAGAGTTCTTCAGTAGATGTGAAACAGTCAACAGAAACACTGATATGTTTATACGGATTAAAAAAAAATTTTTTTTGGTTACAGAAAAGCAGGGAATCTAGATGTTGTCCAAATGAGTTGTCCTAACTAGCATCAGGACAACTCATTTACTTATTCCTATTGGAATAATGATAATTTTAAATTGATGATTACATGTTATTAATTGTTACCATATTAGCCTGATTTATTTTCTTTTCAGGTTTAATCTTTTGTTGCATTTATTTTGAATTTGACTTAGATATATTAAAAATTTTGTATCTTTTGTTTGACACACACACACACACACACACACACACACATATATAAATTGTAATAATATTAATTTAATTAAGTATGCATAAATGGATGTGAAAGTTACACAAGGTGCCAGTAACTATAAGGGTGAGGAAAGTAAAAAAAGAAGAATAGTAGATTAGTGAAAGGTGAAAGAATGTTAATATCCTAAAGGTTATGATGAATTAAGTAAATTATGGGCTGAATTGCCAAGCCAATATAAAGTGGGGGAACTGTAATATAAAATTAGTACAACAAAATACTAATATAATGCAAATAAAATAAAAAATAAAATAAAAATGGTATAGCTGTCATCAGGTATGGGGGGGAACATATTTAGTAAATAGTCTAATATAGGTAATGCAAAAAATGCTTGATCTTATGTCAGCTGAAATAAATATTGGTACATGATCAGGTATTTCATCAGGGGACTACACCTGACCATGTATCAGGAACTGTGTTTCTATACTTGTCCATAGTAGTAGAAGGAAAGTGAAAGACCAAAAAGGAATGAAAAGAAATTAGAATTTTCTAATACAGTGTGGACAAGGTAGTCCCAACCAGTGTAATTTATTTAGGCAAAAATTAATTTAGGTAAAAATAAATATCAAGTTGGGATAAAAATGGTTAATATCAATATGTTTAATATAAATATGTAGAATTTAGTGTAGGATTTAATTTTGTAAAGATAAGAAATCAATGTACAGTCGATTCCGGTTAATTGGGACACATCGGGACTAGTGCATTTTGGCCCGATTAAGTGGCTGCCCCAATTATCCGAAGTTTCATGTAAATAGTTAAAAATACAATGTACCCCCCCCCCCTTTACAATTGGTTCACTGTACAATCAAATCACGTTACGATGGAGTCACCATAGTAAAGTACCATTCGCTATGCGATGTGTAGTAAGCGGCAGTCATTTGTGATCACGTTTGTGAATTGAATTTTAATTCTATTAAACAGCGATTCTAATTAGCGAAAATAGGAGCAATATTATCCACAGGCTATAAAAGTAAAGATATATTAAGCACAAATTTACCCTTTATTACCTTACCAATTAAAAAATTAAATGATACCCTAAAATCGGAAGAATATACGTGATAATTGGAATAATTAATACGTACTGTAATATGTACATAACTAACTAGTTGACATTTCTGTTCACTGACATTTGTCGGTGGGGGTTAAAATTTAAAACAGAAACAAGATAAGCAATCAATAACAAAGGACATGGCACACACAAATTGCAAGTAACACAATACGCGCAAGTGAGAACGGAGTAACAAGTTAAAAAGCTTTAAAAAGGAATGAAGAGAAGATCTGAAAATGAATTTTTTTTTTATATGATTGAAGATTACATGGAAGTGTAAACACATTTTACCATAATAACCCACAGAATTCCAGCTGTCGGTATTATCGCAAATTCAGTAAGATCGAGTTTACTATCCGTTTATGATAGATTGCACTAACAGAAAAGCCCAATAAACCTAATTGTTTTTATTGTTACCTCCAGAAATCGGACCGAACCACGTGGCTTGGTCGGAGTCAATCATAGGGTAATCTCCAGTGCTGCGGTCTCCTGCCCTGATTAAACGGCATGTTGTCCCAATTAAGCCAAGTAAACCCTGGCTATTTTCTCGATTGGGTTCTTTTTTTTCAGATTTGCCCCAAATAAATGGCTGCCCCGATTAACTGATGGCCCAAATAACCGGAATCCACTGTATTTTACAAAATAGATTTGGAACAAGCAAATGGTATAAGGGGTGAGGTATTAAATTGAGGATAGGGAAGGGAAAAAGATGAAAGATAGCAATAGAAGTAGGAGTGTTTGTTTCACCCTCGTATTACACTAATAGTTTAACGAACGGGAAGAACTTTAGAATTAGACAGCAGAAAGATAAAAAGCATAGAAAAAGTTATTGAATAACACTAAGCTTGCTAGGGTTGTGAAACCCCAACCTTGTAGTAAGGGCTCTGGCATTTATAAGAATTAGTATAAAAGGTAGCTAATACCAAATGCTTGTATTGAAAGGAAAAATATGTTGAGACATGCCGAGAAACGAATCTAAAACAAAACCAAAAGTATGATAAGACAGTGAAAACTTAAAATACTCCAGTTATACGATACCTGGAGTATTTTAAGAAATGCCAGATAAAACGAGCTGGTGGGAAAAATAAAGGCGGGGAGCTGAAATGCACAAATTTAGTAGAGTAGAGTAGATGAATGCAAGCAGGCTTAAACCAAATGAGCAATATATCTACAATTTACAGCAGCGAAGTGAACTTAATTGTAAGCTGTGAAGAAATTCAAAATAGCTGGAAAGTAGAGACCTCTATAGTCGTATTTAGAATACAAGTGCATGGAGATAATTTATAATTAGCGTTGAAAAAGAAAAAGAAACTCGGTTGGAATAGTATGGCTTTACAGTGATACAGTCATACAAAATCAAACATTACCATTAATATATAAAGAATTATACGGTGGCAAAAAAAATATTACTTGTATTCTAAATACAACTATAGAGGTCTCTATTTTCCCGCTATTTTGAATTTCTTCACAGCTTACTATTAAGTTCACTTCGCTGCTGTAAATTGCTTTCTCATGTAGATATATTGCTCATTTTGATTTAAGCCTGCTTGCATTCAATCTACTCTACTGAATTTCTGCATTTCTTAAAATACTCCAGGTATTGTATACCTACCTGGAGTATTTTAAGTTTTCACTGTCTTTCACTTTCACTATCTTATCATACTTTTGGTTTTGTTTTAGATTTGTTTCTTGACGTGTCTTGACAGTCATATTTTTCCTCTCAATACAAGCATTTGGTATTAGCTCCCTTTTATACTAACGTTTGTATTAGTAAATTAATAAGAGGAGTTTACCTCAATATAGTATGTGGAACACTTCCGTATGATACCCTCCAGAAATTAAAACGGAAAAAACGAAAAAATCGACAACTTACTGGTACATTAAAGTAAAATATAAATAATTAAAGTAAAATATAAATAATTAAATAATCAATTTAACACAATTCAAAACAATTAAAAATTCAAATTAACGCAATTAAAAGAATCTAACGAAAATGTTCAAAACGATTTTCCTTCCTGAAGCTGACGATGCTTTTCGACCGACTGTCGTGATCACAGGAATGAAAATTACCGAATCAGGCTAAACCTGCAACTTAAATAGTGATTATATGTCTTCGCGCATGCGCGTAAAGGTCCACGCATCGGAGATCAAATATGGCCGCCGAACATTAACAGAATTCTCGTGTAATTTAATTTCAACGGTTTCTGCAATTAATAGTCGCGTATAATTATGTTGAACGTTAAGTATTTTGGCCTCGTTAAATAAAAAAGTATGTTTTTCGTTAATGGCATGAAAGGCTAATTCTGACGCTGCTGAACGAGAAGCACGAACTGAGGCTTCGTGTTGATTTACACGAATATTAAGAGAAAACCGCGTCGAACCCTGGTAAGATGAGTCGCAATCACCGCAAGAAATGTTGTATACTAGATCATTAATTTGTGTTGCGAACTCGGAAAGAACCGAGCGATTGTTCAGTATAGTGTGTAACTTCCGTATAGGCCTAGCTATAATTTTAAATTCGGTATCTTTAAAGAATCTGTTAAGTTGTTTGTGCCACTGTTCAACATATGGGACAGAAATAAAGTATTTTTTGATATTACTATTGTTGATTGGTGTAGTATTTTTTATCCTATCCTTAGCTTGTACCCTAATTCGATTTATTGTGTTAATGGGATAACCCCTGTTCAAGAATCTGCTAGTTAATATTTGTATTTCTGAGTCCAAAGCAGAATCCGTCGTTGAATATTTATAGGCATTTAGAAATTGATTAAAGATAATCGATCTTTTGTAGGTGAACGGGTGGTAGCTATTATAATGAAGAAGCATACCGGTGTTTGTGGGTTTTCGATAGATGCTAAATTGTATTTTGTTCGAGTCACGGGTAAGCGTGAAATTTAGAAAGTTTAATGACTTAGTATCCGTATCTTCCCTTTCCAATGTAAATTTGAGTCTAGAATGAATATTATTAAACGAATGTAAAATGTCTTGGATAGTACTACTATCAGTAATAACTAGAACATCGTCTAAATACCTCCCATAGTATGTGATACGGGGACGAAAAGGTGTCAAATGTATCTGCTCAATCGTTGAGAGATAGATCTCTGACATTAAGCCACTCAGGCTCAAACCCATTGGTAATCCAAAAATTTGTTTGTACACCTTGTCTCGAAAGGTGATGTAGTTAGCCTCAGCTAATAGTTTAATTAAGTGAAAAATTTCCTTAATGGGCAGCTTCGTATAATTAATCGGTGTCGAGTTTTTATTTAACATATCCCAAATAATATCTAATGTGTATTCAACGTTTACATTCGTATATAATGAGGTAACATCTAATGAGAATAAATTGTCATTGTCGCCGAGTCTACAGTCTTTAAGATTATTAAATAATGTATCGTAATTCTTAATCCCAAATTGTATAACCTGTCTAAAAGGTTTTATAATATTATATACATGTGTGGCTAAGGCTGAAAATGCCGAGTTCTTGTAGGAAACAATAGGTCGAATCAGAAATCCAGGCTTGTGTAATTTTACCTGACCAAAAAGTGCAGGAATATTGTATGTTCTGGACTTCAATTCCTTCAACTGAACCATAGTAATGTAGTCGTTTTTTCGATATGTGGTTAACGTTTTATTGTATTGATTTACCAAATTGGTAAACAGTGCCGGGTCCACTTCACGATAAGTGGAGGTATCAGACACAACTGAATCTAACTTATTAATATAATCATGTTTATCTAGTATTACCACTGTATCTCCTTTATCTGCCCTCTGTATAATAATGTCCTTATTTTCTCGAAGTTCTCGTAAAGCTGAACTGTCATGTGTATTCAATTTAGGAAGTTGCGTTTCTTTTATGTTATTTACTACTTGGTTAACTTGTTGAATAAATACATCTTTTTGTGGAACACTACGAAGTCCAAATTCAATATCAATTACGCATTGTTTTTTTGGCAGCTTTCGAGGTGGTAAATTATAATTTAATCCTTTGGATAAAAGTGAAATCTGGTCCTGCGATAGTGTACACGAGGAAAGATTTGTAACCTGTTGATATGTTGGTTCGTTGGATACTGGGTGAGGGGGTGTTCGTGAACTAGCCGACATATTTTGTGGTAGTGCGTTATGTGTCTGTGGGGGGGATGTCACCCAACTCGTGTGAACTTGGTCGCAAGCTCGCGACAATGTGTTAGAAGTCGCATGAACGTGTCTTGAACTATTCGATAATGTTTGCAACTTATTAACGTGTCTGTTTTTTTATTTCTGAGGCTTGTGCTTCCCGTCGCAAATCTATGGAGGTCTTCAATACAGACCAATCGTTCGGATGTAGATAATTTTTTAATTTATCGCGAAGCTTCCTAACCCGGGAAAGGTATTTTTGTTTATCCGAATATCGAGATTTTAAGGCAAGCTTAACAATATTACGCGATATATTCCGTTTTAATTTCTGGAGGGTATCATACGGAAGTGTTCCACGTACTATATTGAGGTAAACTCCTCTTATTAATTTACTAATATTATTATCAACGTAGAACATATTGAGTATTACAGCTCTGATTTATACTATCTAATACTAACGTTTATAAATGCCAGAGCCCTTACTACAAGGTTGGTCTTCACAACCCAGCAAGCTTCCTTAGTGTTATTCATTTTTTTTTTTTTTTTTAATTTGCATTTTATTAGTATTTTGTTGTACTAATTTTACTTTGCAGTTCCACCACTTTATATTGGATTGGCAATTCAGCCCATAATTTATTTAATTCATCATAACCTTTAGGATATTAGCATTCTTTCACTAATCTACTACTCTTCTAATTCTACTTTCCTCACCCTTATAGTTACTGGCACCTTGTGTAACTTTCACATCCGTTTATGCATACATTAATTAAATTAATGTTATTAAAGCTTACATATACTCTTGCATCATTTAATGCTGCTTTGCACTTTTAGGTGCAACTGTCATACCTAATTTATTGAACTTGCTTTCACTGAAATCATTTCATCTACTGTATACCTCTTTTCTGTGTAACTCTAAACTTTTCCTTTAAAGAATTACATTGAAAAACTCATTTATATATATATATATATATATATATATATATATATATATATATATATAAAATTTCATAAAAATTTTCATAAAAATTTCATTGCAACATATAAAAATGCAGTATATGTAGCTTCATTTATAGCATTTTTTTATAAAATTAAATACAAATAAAATTTGAATTGGATATTATTACAGGAGAATTAACTGATGAACAGGCTGTATTAGAATGGCTAGTGCAGCAGAAGACTGAGGATACCATTGAGAATATCAATCGAGACATGTTATTTAGAATGATCGAAGAACAAGAATATCTAGCCGTCTACTTTTGTATGTATTAAAATTTTAACTCTGTTTATTTTAAATGCATTTTTGATAAACAAACATTGTCAGTAGTCAAAATACTTAGTATTACATTGAATTAAATATTTTAATGGATGGTACACAGTATGATTTGTTTTGTGCTTCTTTCTTTGATAATATCATTAACAAAAGTTAATTCAACAGTTGAGGATCCTGCTCAGGTGGCTAACAATCTAAACGAGTATTCTGCATCTACATTCACGCATGAGGAGTTATTCAGGAAGGAGAATGATGTAGGTAAAGTAAACGTTGGCAGTGAGCTGAATGATTTTGTAATAACTGAGAGGAAAGTGGAGGAGAGATTGTTGAGGATAAACATAAAAAAGGCACCTGGGGTGGATGGAATCTATCCAGTTATATTAAAGGAGGCAGCAAAGGAGGTAAGCCCTAGCCATAATTATGAGAGCTTCTTTGGACTCAGGGGAGGTACCCATAAACTGGAGATGTGCAAATGTAACCCCAATTCACAAAGGAGGATCAAAGGCTGACACAAGTAATTATAGACCTGTTAGTTTAACTTCTGTTCCAGGTAAATTAATGGAGGCACTGGTTAAAGAAGCACTGCAGGATCATCTAGACAAGAATTAATTCAGTTATAGCTCAGACGCAGCATGGTTTTGTTAAGGGCAGGTCTTGCCCTACCAATTTGATTGGATACTATGATGTAGTCACAAAAGAACTGGATGCAGGGAATAACTTTGATATTATATATTTGGATCTTAGAATGGCTTTTGATACTGTTGCACATGGAAGACTGCTGCACAAATTGAAGCAGTGTGGCATTGGAGGCAAATTGCTGCTATGTATAAGGGGATGGTTGAGTGGCAGAAGACAGAGAGTGGTAATCAATGGACACTGCTCAATGTGGACTAATGATATTAGTGGAGTTCCTCAGGGTTCAGTGTTGGGTCCGTTGTTGTTTTCGGTGTTTATGAATGATATTGATGATGGGATATCAAGTTTAATGTCCAAGTTTGCAGATGATACAAAGGTTGGCAGGGTTATTAAGGACACCACTGACGCTATGCTGCTGCAACAGGATCTGGAAAGGTTGAACAGATGGGCTGAGAGGTGGCAAATGAAGTTTAACATTGACAAATGTAAAGTACTACATATGGGAAACAGTAACCCCAGAGCAACGTATCAACTCTGCGGTACTACACTGACAGTGGTGGAGAATGAAAAGGACCTGGGGGTAATTGTGCAGGCAGATATGAAGTTCTCTGAGCAGTGCAGACGAGCTGCAAGAGTAGCTCATGGTGTCTTGTCAATGATATAGAGGAATTTTTCTAGCAGGGATAAGGAGGTGATTATTCCCTTGTATAAGGCAATGGTTAGGCCACATCTTGAGTACTGTATACAGGTCTGGAGGCCTCATTTCAAGAAGGATGTAGAGCTGCTGGAACGGGTACAGAGAAGGGCAACAAGATTAGTGAATGGAACAAAGGGTTGCTCTTACGAAGAAAGGCTTAAGTTTTGCAAATTACAGAGTCTGGAGACTAGGCACCGGCGAGGTGATCTGATAGAGGTGTATAAGGCTTTGAATGGTTTGATCATGCTCAATGCCAATGGGATTCTTCATCTTGCTCAGAATAATCACCTCAGAGGGCATAAATTCAAATTGAGGAAGGACGGATGTCGGATAGATGTGCGGAAATTTGCCTTTGGCCAGCGGGTGGTTGTTTGGTGGAACCGACTTCCATCACATGTTGTTGAAGTTGATAGCCTAAACAAATTTAAGGCTCAACTGGACAGGTATTTCGAGCGAACGGAGGGGTGAAATGGGTTTGGTGTTTTTTTTTTTTTTTTTTTGGCTGATGCTGAATAAGCTTGCTTTCCTGCATCATATGCTTCTACTAATGCTAATGCTAAAAGTATTTCAAATTATATATGAAATACTTTTATGGAATATTAAATTACATTACTTTTCCTTAATTAGGACATCATTTTAAAGAATAAGAAACTATCTAATTCTGTAAGAAAATTCTCATTGTAGGAATTTTATCAGTCACCCACGAAAGGGTATGTTCTTATAAATTATCGATAGTGAATCATGCCTGTCAGGACCACGAAGACCAAGGGGTAGTGTCTTGGTAAAGTCTGCAACAGTGGAAGAAAAGCTGTATAATCTGATGAGCCAATGAGCCATTTGCATCTTCCTTTACTCCAGTGCTTGTATTGTCATGGTATAAAAAAAAAAAAAAAAAACTGAGTCCACTTTTAAGTTCAAGTTTCTGTAAATTCCATTTACTGGTAGTGAAGCAATAGGACCAGATCATTAGATATAAGCTACTTACACCAATGAGCCAAAACATTGACCAGTTATGCAAATCGAATCAACTAGATAGCATAAGGTTTAACAGAATACTAGATAGCGAGTATAGTAGTATCAATTAATCAGTAAAATTTGTTAATCTTATTAAATTTCATTGTCAATTGAATTGTACTTTTTTAACTAAATAAATATAAAGCGAACTAGTTATTACAAACGTAACATCATAAATTAATACATATAAATTGACAGGGGATAAGAAAGTCATATAATGTAACTCGGAGGTAATATTCGATACGGAAATACATATATATAGTGTTATAACTGCATTGGGATATAGGTTTAGGGTTATATTTTGTATTGGAATTTTATTGAACTTGAACAGAAATCATGGCTCAGATCAGAGCAGCAAAGCAAAAGGCTCAAACTAGTGGAAGTGTGATGGCTGAGGGGAGGGGGGTCAGTTGTGCTCTGAATCACAGTCTATTGAAATGCACTGCTTGTTTGATGTTTGTGGAGCAATGAGTAACGGGACATGATATGGCCAAGGGGAATGTCTGTGTGTGTGTGCAATGGAAGAAGTGCGAGGAAATCAGGCACCAACTCGGCATTGTTATGGGCTAATATGAGAGTTTGAAGGACAGGGTGGATGCCCTCATAGGATTTAAATTGAGGGCTCATCAAGCTCTCAGCTGTCCACATCAATGCCAGAGCTTGCACTTGAACATCACGCAACAAAGCGGCAACCCCCAAGGCAGAATGCAAAGACTAGGTCCCAAAGGAACTAGTTGTTGTAGGTGACTCCATTGTCAGGGAAACGGGGAACATATTGTGCAAAAAGGAGAGATGGAACAGGACCAGGGTATGTCTGCCAGGGGCAAAGGTTGATGACATTGTAGGGCAGATATTATCCTTTAAGGGCACAAAGGATGATATTGGTGTACACGTTGGCACAAATGATATTAAGATAGCAGACCAGCAGAATTACTTAAAAAGTACAAGACAGTGCTAAAAAAAAAGCCGTGAGTTAGGGTTGAATTTGAAAGTGTCTACAATTCTGCCCAGACACAATAGGAGGGAGTATACGATGAGAGCCTTGTCGATCAGTTCGGCCCTGGAGAGATTGTGCAAGGCTCAAGGGGTAGAATTTTTCTCAGCCTGGTCTGTGCTTGTTAACGGGAGACACTGCTTCTACAGGGATGGGATACACTTAAATAGAAAGGGTGCAAGAATATTTGGTGATGCTATCGAGGCAGGGTCAGGTGGGTCAGAAAACAGCTAGCTTGGGGGGATACACAGATTAACAGTACACGCTGGCAGAGGTATAAGTGATTCTTGCACTACTTCTATTGAAATGCAATTGAGCAGCAGCCTGGAAAGCAAGGCAATGGGAATTTCCAGGACTGCTGGGAGTCATAGTGGAACAAGTAAATACATGGGCTGTGTTAGGGTAACTAAGAGTAGAAACAGGTGCATGTACACCAATGCTAGGAGTTAAGTTAATATATTCAATGAGCTTGAAGTGCTAGTCAAGAAATCAAAGGCAGGTATTATTGGGATATCAGAGACATGGTGTCACACAGACATAAGCAGTGCAGAACTGGAATTTGGTGAGTACAATGTGTACAGAAAGGACAGACAAGACAGGAAGGGTGGAGGGGTTATGCTGTTAGTTAAGAAACACATAAAATCTAAGGAAGTGCATCCAATTGATGTGGGTGGACAATGCAATGTTGAGTCTGTTTGGTGTGACATAAGCACTGGTAAAGGAAAAATGAGAGTAGGTGTGTTATAGGCCTAATGAATCTGATGAGTATAATGAGCAATTGTGCAGAGAAATAGTGTGCCAGTAAATTAGAGTGACTTATAATGGGGGATTTTAATTTCCCGGACATTGACTGTAATTTGTGGGTTGGTCACTCACATACTGGCAAGGCTTTTGTGGATTTATGGGATGATTGTTTTCTACAGCAGCATGTTTGGGAGGCAACTAGAAGGAGTAATACTCTTGATTTGATTATCAGTAGTGATTCTTCATGCATTAAGAATCTGCAGATAAATGAACCACTAGGTGGCAGTGACCACAGTGTGCTGAAGTGGGATTTACTCAAAGAAGTAACTACCATTAGGGGTAAAGGGAAGGGTTATTGCTTTCGTAAAGGCGACTACGATGGACTGAGACAGTATTTAAATTCTATACAGTGGGACCAACTGATGAAGTTACCAACAGCAAATTCAAAATGGGAAGCATTCAAAGAACTTATCTTGGAAGCTACTAGGCTTTACATACCAACTAAGACATATTGTTCAAGGTTTAGTCCTAAATGGATGTCAGATGAACTAATGAGGCATATGGCAGAGAAGAAACATGCACAGGATACATACAAATTAACACATGACACAGAAGCCTATGATAGATACAAGTTCATCTGTAACCAATTTACAAAGGTGGTTAGGCAGGCGAAGGGAGATTACGAGAAATCTTTGGCAAGGGATGCAAAGAAAAACAGCAAAGAGTTCTTTACTTATGTAAACTCTAGAAGGAAGGGGATGAATCAGATTGGTCCACTTGATATCGATTGATCAACTGTTGATGATCCTGCTCAGGTAGCTAACAAACTAAATGAATATTTTGCTTTGACATTCACACAAGAGGTGTTATTCAGCGAGGGGAATGCCAGAGGTGTATTCAACTCTGGCAATAAGCTGGAGAATCTTGTAATAACTGAGAGTAAAGTGGAGGAGAAATTGTTGAAGATAAACACAAGAAAGGCACCTGGGATGGATGGGATCTATCCAGTTATATTAAAGGAGGCAGCAAAGGAAGTAAGCAAACAAACCCTTAGCCATAATTATGAGAGCTTCCTTGAACTCAGGGGAGGTACCCATGGACTGGAGATGTGCAAATGTGATCCCAATTCACAAAGGAGGATCAAAGGCTGACACAAGTAATTATAGACCTGTGAGTTTAACTTCTTTTCCCGAAAAATTAATGGAGGCACTGGTTAAAGAAGCACTGCAGGATCATCTAGATAAGCTTCAGTTATAGCTCGGACACAGCATGGTTTTGTTAAGGGGAAGTCTTGCCTGACCAGTTTGATTGGATGCTATGATGCAGTTACAAAAGAACTGGATGCAGGGAATAACTTTGATATTATATACTTGGATCTTAGAAAGGCTTTTGATACTGTTGCACATGGAAGACTGCTGCACAAATAGGAGCAGTGTGGCATTGGAGGCAAATGAGAACAATGAACATTTGTACAGAGAAATAGTCGGCTAGTAAATCGGAATGTCTTATAATGGGGGATTTTAACTTCCCAGATATTGACTGGTAATTGTGGGTTGGGCACTCACACACTAGTAAGACATTTGTGGATTTTTTGGATGATTGTTTTCTGCAGCAGCATGTTCGAGAGGCAACCAGAGAAAGTAATACTCTTGATCTGGTTATCAGCAGTGATCATTCATGTATTAGGAATTTGCAGATAAAAGAACCACTAGGTGGCAGTGATCACAGTGTACTGACGTGGGATTTACTTAAAGATTTAATTACCATCAGGGGTAAAGGAAAGGGTTTTTGCTTCCGTAAAGGCGAGTACAGTGGTCTCCGACAGTTTTTAAATTCTGTACAGTGGAATCAACTGATGATGTTACCAACAGTAAATTCTAAGTGGGAAGCATTCAAGGAATTAATCGTGGATGCTACTAAAAGTATCATTACTATTAAGAAATATTGTTCAAGGTTTAGGCCTAAATGGTTGTCAAATGAACTAATGAGACTCGTAACAGAGAAGAAAAATGCATGGGATGCATACAAATTAACACGTGACACAGAAGCCTATGATAGCTACAAGTTGATCTGTAACCAAGTTACAAAGGAGGTTAGGCAGGCGAAGGCAGATTACGAGAAATCCTTGGCAAAAGATGCTAAGAAAAACAGCAAGGATTTCTTTACTTATATAAACTCTAAAAGGAAGGGGATGAATCTGATTGGTCCACTTGACATTGATGGTTCGACTGTTGATGATCCTGCTCGGATAGCAAACAAACTGAATGAGTATTTTGCATCTACATTCACACGTGAGGAATTATTACAATTTGAAAATGGAAGAAGGTTATCAAATTGTAGCAGTGTGCTTAATGATTTTGTAATAACTGAGAGCAAAGTGGAAGAGAAACTGTTGAAGTTAAATGCAAGCAAAGCACCTGGGGTGGATGGGATCTATCCAGTTATGTTAAAGGAGGCGGCAAAGCAACTAAGCAAACCCTTAGCCATAATTATGAGAGCATCCTTGGACTCAGGGGAGGTTCCCACGGACTGGAGATGTGCAAATGTATCCCCAATTCACAAAGGGGGATCGAAGGGTGACACGAGTAATTACAGACCAGTTAGTTTAACTTCTGTTCCGGGTAAAATAATGGAGTCACTGGTTAAAGATGCATTGCAGGATCATCTAGACAAGACTGCAGCAATAATTGAGACACAGCATGGGTTTGTTAAGGGAAAGTCTTGTCTGACAAATTTGATAGGATATTATGATGTGGTTACAAAGGAACTGGATGCAAAAAATAATTTTGATATCATATATTTGGATTTTAGGAAAGCTTTTGACACTGTTGCGCATGGAAGACTATTTTACAAATTGGAGTAGAATGGTATTAAGGGTGAGTTGCTACAATGGATAAAAGGATGGTTAAGTGGGAGAAGACAGAGGGTGGTAATCAATGGGTGCTGCTCTTTCTGAACTAATGTTATTAATGGAGTCCCACAGGGTTTGGTGTTGGGTCCACTGTTGTTTTGTATATTTATCAATGATATTGATGAAGGTATATCAGGCTTAGTGTTGAAGTTTGCAGATGATAGAAAGGTTGGCAGGGTTGTTAATGACAATAATGGCAGTGTGCTACTGCAACAGGATCTAGATAATTTGGGCAGATGGGCTAAGAAGTGGCAACTGAAGTTTAACCTTGACAAATGCAAAGTACTGCATATGGGTAGAAGTAACCCCAGAGAAACGTACCAACTGTGTGGTACTACACTTAAGGTGGTAGAAAATGAAAAAGACCTGGGAGTAATTGTGCAGTCAGATATGAAGTTTTCTGAGCAATGCAGACAGGCGCCAGGGCAGGTCATGGGGTTTTGTCAATGATATATAGGAATTTTGCTAGTAGGGAAAAGGAGGTGATTATCCCTCTGTATAAGGCAATGGTCAGGCCACGCCTTGAGTACTGCGTGTACAGGTCTGGAGGCCTCATTTTAGGAAGAATGTAGATTTACTTGAGCGTGTACAGAGAAGGGCAACAAGATTGGTGAGGGGAATGAGGAGATCCTCTTATCAAGAGAGTCTTAAGTTCTGCAAATTGCAGTGGCTGGAGACTAGGCACCTGCGCGGTGATCTGATTGAGGTGTATAAGGCCTTGAATGGGTTCAGCACGCTGAATTCTGATGTGATCCTTCCCCTTGTTCAGATTACGAACCTAAGGGGGCGTAAATTCAAATTAAGAAAAGACAGATGTAGAATAGATGTGCGCAAATTTGCCTTTAGCCAGCGGGTGGTTAATGCTGGAACAAACTTCCATCTGTCGTTGTGGAAGTTGATAGGTTGAATAAATTTAAGGAGGAACTGGACAGGCATTTGGAGGGAATGGTGTGATATTTTTTTTTTTTTTTTTTTTTTCCATCTGATGCTGCATAAGCTCATACATTTGCTTTCTTGCATCACGTGCCACTACTACTACTAATTGCTGCTATGGATAAAAGGGTGGTCGAGGGGGAGAAGACAGAGTGTGGTAATCAATGGACACTGCTGATCGTGGACTAATGTTATTAGTGGAGTCCCTCAGGGTTTAGTATTGGGTCCATTGTTGTTTTCTGTATTTATAAATGATATTGATGATGGTATATCGGGCTTAATGTCCAAGTTTGCAGACGATACGAAGGTTGGCAGGGTTGTCAAGGACACTACTGACACTATGCTACTGCAACAGGATCTGGAAAGGTTGAGCAGATGGGCTGAGAGGTGGCAAATGAAGTTTAACATTGACAAAGTTAAAGTACTACGTATGGGAAACAGTAACCCCAGAGCAATGTATGAACTCTGTGGTACTACACTGACAGTGGTAGAGAATGAAAAGGACCTGGGGGTAATTGTTCAGGCAGATATGAAGTTCTCTGAGCAGTGTAGACCGGCGGCAAGAGTAGCTCATGGTGTCTTATCAATGATATACAGGAATTTTTCTAGTAGGGATAGGGAGGTGGTTATTCCCTTGTATAAGGCGATGGTTAGGCCGCACCTTGAGTACTGTATACAGGTCTGGAGGCCTCATTTCCAGAAGGATGTAGAGCTGCTGGAACGAGTACAGAGAAGGGCAACAAGGTTAGTGAATGGAATGCAGGGTTGCTCTTACGAAGAAAGGCTTAAGTTTTGCAAATTTCAGTGTCTGGAGACTAGACACCCGCGAGGTGATCTGATAGAGGTGTACAAAGCCTTGAATGGTTTGAGCATGCTCAATGCTGATGGGATACTGCCTCTTGCTGAGAATAATCACCTGAGAGGGCATAAATTCAAATTGAGGAAAAACAGATGTAGGATAGATGTGTGGAAATTTGCCTTTAGCCAGCAGTTGGTTGATTGTGAACAGACTTCTGTCTTTCGTTGTGGAAGTTGATAGCATAAATAAACTTAAGGATGATCTAGACAAATATTTGGAGTGACTGGTTGGGTGAAATGGGAAGGATTTTTTTTTTTTTTTTTTGTCTCATGGTATATAAGCTTGCTCTCTTGCATCATGTGACTTGAATCTTCCATTGGGTTCCCTTTTTGTTTATTGGGAATGTGATGTTCTTTCCATTGAGTTGGGTGGGTAAAGTACCTGCCCGGCAACCCAAAGGTCGCGGGTTCGATTCCCGCCTCGGGCTTGGATCAAAGTACTGCAAAAACCTTGGGAGGTGCAATATGGCCACAGAGGCCGATGCGCCAACAACTACCAAATCAAATCAATCAAACCATTGAGTTGGTGGCACAGGAATAGGAGGACTATTTCCATCAGGACTGGCCTCATTGCAGAAACTCTGTTTGAATATATTTTATTTTTGTTGTTCCTCTAATATCAGAAATTTTTATATGACAGTAATAGTCTTTGTTGTGGCTGGTTTGTTCTTACAATGGGCACAGCTAATGGCATGGTAAAAATTGTTCCAATGACATGGACCAATATTAGTGTACCCTAGCCATAAAAGTTTAGTCCCAGGTCCCTTTAACAAATTTGTGACATTAATTTTGTCTTCTTTGTCATCATTGGACTTTTCTTTTAAACACTGGGTGCCATGTCTGGGCTATGTGGTGAGTGGTTGAAGATTTTCCGGTTAAATTGCACTAACAGTTTTTGTGTGGGAGTGGCAGAATGAGGTCTTACAGCATCATTCAACAAATGAACTCCCTTGCAGTGAACTGTGCCATTTGTTTTGAACTGCTTTCCATTGTTTCCATGAAGTCTTGCCACATGTATCTGCATTTGTAATTGTTCCTTTTGGTTCAAATTCAACTAAAATTAATCGAGGCAATTAATCACGTTAATCGCCTCGATTAATGCAATTAATTCATCCCACGAGCGCATCACGCAAAACGGAAATGCGTTAATTGAATATAATAACCAATAGGAAAAATTATAATTGGTCCTTGACCTTCTGGAATGTGCATAAAGAATTTTAAAAATACTTTTTAACTGTATACAATGTAAAAGATAATGAAAATAATTATGGAATGAAATGATTATTGTATAAAACAGCGGTTCCCAAACTGCGTGCCAAGGAATATTTTAAATTTTCGAGGGAAACACAGCAATACTCGACATCTGTCGGACACCGCGCGAACTACTATCTCGAGGTAGTTCACAGTTTCAACATTTCTTATTAAGTTGTTTGGACCTAACTACTAAGTGGAACTGTTAGGTATTTCTTTTGGTCTGAGTGCGCCTTGAAAAAATTACTGAGACACTAAGAGCACCATGAACCGAGAAAGTTTTGGGAATCTCTGACATAAAATACACAATGAAGAAATGACTGTTGTGGAAATATTTGAACAGTGTTGACTTTCTCTTTTCATCAATAAATTTCTGATAGCCGACAACAATCTTCTCTGGGCCCTGGCGAAATAAATATTGCAGAGAACCTCAAATTTTTTGTTTGTGGTTCTATGCGATATGAAAGATTTCATCTAATTCTTTTACCGTTATCTCCTTCACGGTAACATTTTCATCTGGCTGATTTAAAAATTTGAATTTTTATGCAAGTGTGCATTGACTTTATTAGCAGGAGACAAACCAGTAAACACGTCTTCTTCTGATGGAACACACCGAGGTGGGCAGCAGGCAAACGTTTGTTTATTGACTGTACTACTCACGATAAGCTTAACGCGCGATTCAAATCTTTTTCAACTATCGTATAAAAAAAAAGATCGCGTTAACTGGAAATTTGCATCGTTTAAAGGAAAAAGTGGTATAATTTTTCAAATAGCATTAACTGAAATTCGCGTTAATCGAACTCGTGTTATGCGAGGCCTTCCTGTATTGATGATTTTCCATGATTTTGTCACTTACATTCGAGATGAATCCATGTGGTGTATTAATTGGCATTTACTGTCTGTGGTGGCTGACCCAGCTTTCATTACTGTTTTGTCTAAAAAAGAATCACCCTCCTCTGTATAATGCTGCAGAAATATTAATGTGCTTGCCACTCATTTCACTGAGCATTGGTTAACATTTTCAGTACCCATTTAGTACACAATTTGTGGTGGTTCAATGCATCTGAACTACCACAAATAATTATTACAATAACTAATAATTTTCACAATTTCATGAAGTATTGATCATTCGATATCGGGGAAACTGTCATAAAGAACTGAAATTATTCACCTCGTGTCTTTCTAAATACTTTGAATCACATTGCCATTCCATTTTTTATATCATGGACTCCTTCAAATACCAGTGATCCATAACATTTCCTTTATAAATCTCTCTGAACTGCTGATGAATGTCTGCAGGCTGAACATTCCTAGTGTTTAAAAATCTGTTAATTAATATTGTGGGATTTTCAGTGGGCATGCTGATTGTTAACTTATATTGAACAACACAGTGCATTTCTAGTAATTAAACTGGTATACTGTGTGATAACTACTACTGTGTGTAGTATGACATCGCCATGGCAGACTTTTCCCCTCCTCCACCACCACTTGTTTTTAAGTTTACTGTATGCATTGGGCCTTTACTTTCTTGACACACTTTATTCATCAGTGAACATGATTGTGATGTTACATTGGTGCAATTAATAACAATAGTTACAAAATGTGAGCAGTCCATGCCATTTCCAAAGAGGTGTTATTCTATGAAAACGTTTGTTTGTTATTCACCAATAAAATATTGGATTTAAGTCCAATGAATTTATTAATATTTATCCAAGTTTTTACTTCTAGATGCAGAAAATGAACGAGAAAGTAAAGAAGTTTTGAAGCATTTAGAGCAGATAGATGATGACTGTAGTGATTTTGAAGTTCAGTTGGTAAAAATGTCAGATCATTTAATGGCCAAAAAATATAAAGTGCGTGATCTGCCTGGACTTGTGTTTTTTCGCCATGGATTACCGATAAGGTTTAATGGTAAGAAATAATTGCTTTTTTAGCACAATGAATTTGTGACGTTGCATTTTAAAATCTGTGCCATGTCACCTTATCCAGTTAGTTTTATTTAAAATGAAAAATACATATCTACTAAAAAGGCCTCTGTGGTCAGGAAACCTATCCATAATTGATGCCCCCAACTCTGACCAGTTATAACTTTATAAACATAAGCGAAATAAAATACAAATAAAATAAAATAAATAAGTAAAATCGAGTGTAAAGTATAGATTAAAATCGCTAAACTCGTACTACTATAAAACTGAATAAAATTACAAATAAAATAAAATAAATAAGTAAAATCGACTGTAAAGTATAGATTAAAATCATTAAACCATACTATTATAAAACTGAAGCTTTTTGCTGCATCGACAATTCATTATAAAGCACTAAGCCTTCCCAGGAGACCCAGGATGCACTATGGTACCTGCGCATACTCCATTTCCCATATGTTAGCACCGGAAGTGGCACTGGGCTGTACGACCTTAAAGTGTTCATTCCTATCCAGGATAACGGTCTCAAACATTAATCCTACAACCCTTATCCCTATTCAAATTAAAATCACCCAAGGAACAAATCCTTAGGCTCTCCAGCCAGTTCCAGAAACCCTCTACTTTATCTGTAATTACAGCTCCTTCGGCTGTTATACCATGCACGGTTTTTCTGGAATGTTCCGCCATGGCCGACCCCGAGACATTAGCCAACCTAAGCACCCTACTATGCTCTCCCAGTCTATCACATAATCTGCGCTTAGTCTCACCTATGTAACATCCCCCAAAATCCGGACACTGAATTTTATAGACAACCCCACTGTTGTCAACTCCCACAGCAGGGGTCTTTAACCGCCGCCATCCCATCACCGTGCGCAGCTTCCGGCCTGCAAGCTGCACACAATGTAATTGGTACGACTGTAAAATGTATAAATTCCTGACTATTCCTCACTGTCCACTCAGTCAGGCTCAAAACAGGGACGGACTGACCCTGTTTTTTTATACGGTTTGCCCAGGATTAGAACATTGAAGAAGAAAAAATTTTGATATCATTTGATGTGGTTATATGGAATGCATGTGAATAATAGTGTCATTATTCACATGCATTCCAGTGGATCATGCTTTGAACTGTGTGTGAACTGGCTTGGAGAGCAATAATACTTTGAGAGATAGGATGAATTTGAGTGTACAGGACATGTGTGAAGGTGTTAGCTTGTGTTTGTCCAGCACCACTATGGTATTTGCAGGTGTGAAGTATCAGCAGATCCGGGGTGTAGCTATGGGTTCACCTATTAGCTCAATCATTGCTAATTTAGCAACGGAAGAATTTGAGGATAGGATGTTGATTTCCTCAGGTCCCACTACCCCTGCGAGTAGTGGGACCCTATATCTTCTACTCTGGTGGGGCAGGGGCATGCCCCACTGAAAACTGGGGCTACCTACTCTATTGGCCCCATATTTCTGTCTTTCTCCCCCCAGCGTTCTGCTTCACCCCCTCCCTCTACCTATACTCTAGCAAAAGCCCTTCACACTAAAAACTTAACATGTCTAAATTACCTTATGCCCATAACTTGGCCTAGCAAAACTAAGCGATTCTACCCCTACGGCGATTCGTTTCTTTCTTCTCTCGTTTTTTTTTTTTTTTTTTTTTTGTTTTTTTTTAGGTCCTAGCCGCCGAAATCTCAGGAAATTAAGCGGCAGGACCTGCCAGAGTGAAAAGAGTGAAACTGGGTTCCTGGTCTGCCTCAGCGGGGCGTAAGTGTAGCAACGTAGAGGCCCAGCGGCTAAATGACCAGATGAACAACGGTACAAGGCATCACACATATACAAAGTCCATACACTTTTAAATCTCTGGCTTTTCCAGTCAACTGGTTGACCCACAATGTAAACTATGCGGAGATGGGGGAAACCCTTTGTGTCGTTTGACCCTAAACACACTTTACACTTTCACTTTACCCCTGTGGGTGGAACCTCAGGTGGTGCTGCTGATGCTTTAGAAATTTTGCTGCTTATGCTCTAGTTGTTATTTTAAGGTAACGTTTGTATTATAAACTGAAAGAAGGCTTTACCTATAGCTAGGTGGATGCTATCTAACTTCCTGTGCAATTTTTGTCTATTTTATCAGGTATTCCCTTTACATATTATAAAGTTTGTCTCATTAGGCTTAGCATTCTGCTGACCGTACACTAATACGTTATGTCACGGATTGTTACATCGTAAACACAGAGATTAGGCTTAGCGTGTTGGCTACTTGTTACTGCTTAAACTCTGATAGCAAATGCTCATTAACACCAGTTATTGAATCCACTGATATTAGTGAATCACTACCACATCCCGCTGGGAAAGTAGTCCCGTTCTTCTAGGGGCATTTCTATATCTGGCGTTTCCCATCCCCTCTCTTAATGCTGTGGGGATACCCCCAAAACTTCCACAGTCCACTGTGTGCCTCCAAATATACCCACGAACTTGTGGTTGCCATCAATTGCCATCATTTTTAACAAACTATTTGACCCCAACACTGTGAACCCGATTAACCGAACATTTCCGGTAATCCGGAATCCACAGATATGGAGAAGAAATTAGACAAGCAAGCACAAAGATCCCCTGACTGAGACACAAAATGATGTCCCGTCATTATTGATCAACTGGAGGATATAGAGGACACCCGACCTGGGACCCCCCTCAACCAAACGGAAAACCCGCAAGCGAGTGGTTCTCGAATCGGAACGGGAAACATGATCTCGGGCTGAAATAAAGGAACAGACAGAAGCCACTGCATCGCAAAAAGAAAAAAATTATGAAAAACAACAAGAACCATCTCTGGACCATACCATACCAGAGG
The DNA here is from genome assembly GCF_048544385.1 of Mastigoproctus giganteus. Taxonomy (NCBI): domain Eukaryota; kingdom Metazoa; phylum Arthropoda; class Arachnida; order Uropygi; family Thelyphonidae; genus Mastigoproctus; species Mastigoproctus giganteus. The sequence continues at coordinate 178,755,047 of NC_143575.1, read as the reverse complement.
GCTCCGTATATGAGAAAACTCTCTTTCTGAAAACGGCCCTCGAAACCATTTTTAAGGAGAATCCCAGTAGGATATCATCTGGCCCGAGATCGCAGATTTTCACCATCTTTCACAAGATGGAGACAATTCTGCATGACACATGTAGAAAATGAGAGAGCCATCACACGGCTACATGCCTACATGGAATTCAGGGCAAGACAAATGCCATAGCGCGCCCCGACATATTCTGAAGCGCTGAGGACCAAACCTGCCACTACTACTGTCACCACGACCAATCCGGCACCCAGGAAGACACTGCTCCCTACTCCACACTTCGTGGTTCTCAAACCTACAACCACTAACACTCTTAAAACTAGTAAAGAGGTAAAAAAAAAAAGGTCATTGACTCCCTAACTCAAGAGTTTAGAATGGCTAAAATCAGAGCCATTAGGAAGACACGAAACACAGGGTCATAATTGAGACCGAAAACAAAAGTGATGCAGATCTCATCATCAATAACTCCAAGATTCCGATGCTTGGACTCTCTGCTGAGCTGCCCAGAGAAAAAGGCCCCTCCATTGTCATATTTGATATCGACAAAGACCTGACTCCTACAGTCAGTCCTCGTAACACATGTTTACATTACACGAATTCGATCATACACGATTTATAAATAGGGGAACGATATCTTATATAACACAAACTGAATTCGCTTATGCACGATTCGCCTTTGTGTTTACAAGAAATGGCAGTAGGAAGCAGAATCACCCCAGCCAAATGCAACGCGATAGGAATGAAGAGAAGATTCTGAAAATGTATTTATCTTTTTTATATTAGTGAAGGGGAAGCACATTTCACCATAATAATGTAAAAACCAACACAATTCCAGCTATCGGTATAATCGCAAATGCAATTAGATCGAGTTTATAACAGATTCCACTAGCAGAAACGCAACTGGAAATTGTTTTTATTGTTTTATGGTAGTAACCCCTAGAAATGTGCTTTAGTAAAATGTGAGGTATTAATAGTGTATCTCTGCCTTTATGGTGTTGTTTATTCAGTTGCTACAGCTTTGTTTATGTTTATCAATGTGCCTCCTCGTTTTGTAATTGTTTTTTATTCCCTAAAAATAAGTAAAATACTTAAAAGTTGTAAAAAGGAAGTGTCATGGTGAAGACACTGCAGATTCAGAGAGAAAAAGAAAAGCAATATCGATAAACAGAGGTGGACAGGGTCAAAAATTCTTACCCGGGAAAATTTGTAGTGGCCTCATACTATGGTTTATGGGCAAAATCACACCGGCCTCCGGCCCACCGGGGTTTCACCGGTAAGGCTTATGGCCAGTCCACCCCTGTCGATAAATACGGAGGATGCAGAAAGGTCAGGGAATGACCGCATATCCCGGAGCAATATGGCCTTAGTTGCTAATGCTCCTAAAAACCAAATAACAAACAAACAAACCCTGTCGATAGAGAAATAATATGAAATTATGAAACGCTTTGAGCGAAATGAAATACCATGTGGTATTGCACATGCTTCAGTCCTAAATGAGAATTACCGAGAATTACAAAGAATGCAGAGAAAATAAAAATAACTTTCATAGCAGAAACAACTCAATGTGTAATTAATATACATTAGATTAAGACACAAAGAATTGGAAGAGATGGAACGGCTATCATCTGTTTGGATAGAAAACCAAACAAAAAAACAAGTTTGCTTACGATAGAAGCAAAAGCAGTAGCAATATTTTATAACGTAATAGTCGTAATAAAATACTTACGTATTTTATTACGACTATTTATTGTGTTTGGTAATGTTTTGGTTACAAATATGGGTTCAATCTTGGGTGGTCGGCACCTAACCCTATTTTTCCCATAGGGCCTGTTGTTTATATTGCACGATTTTGCATTGCACGAGGGTTTCTAGGAAGACAACTATCGTGCTATACGAGGACTGACTGTACTGCCATATGTGAGGAGATATATATATATACGCACCCTCCAGCAAGACTTACCCGATAGAGACCATACTACCCTGCTAATGCCCAAGCACCAAACCAAGAGTAGGAATGACAACTTGACAAACTGGATGGTCGGATTGACCCCCGATGCATGGAAACTCATAACAAAACAAGCACATTGCCATGCTAAAATGCTTTCGGTGTTGCCGATTCGACCACACCACCCACATGTGCGCCCAACAGGAACCAACCTGCAGACACTGTGCCGAGAAGGGGCACAACTATGATAACTGCCCGAACAAAGGAAAAGAACCAGCCTGCGCAAACTGCAAGTGACAGAAGCTTCCCCACATGAACAAATGCCTGGTATACATAAAAGCAAGAAGTGCACAACAAATAAGAATAAATTATGGGAACTCTCCCTAAAAGGTACAGTAACAACTGTATCAAATTTCTTCAACTGAATGCGCAGCGGGCTATTGCCGTAGCTGGTCAAATTAGACAAAAAGCTGAAGAAGAGAACCTGGACATCCTCCTGCTGCAGGAGCCCTACACCTGTGCGGGTGCTGTCTGGGGTTACCCATTCAGCTACAAAATTGTTCAGGTAGAGGGAGCCACACCCTGGGCTGCGGTGGCTGTCAGCAATCCCGACATTACTGTGACAACAATAACACACCTGTGCTCCGAGCGGGCGGCCTGCACTCACATTGTTACTCCATTGGGAGAGCTATATATCATCTCACTGTACTGCCGCCCAGAAGCAGACATCCAACCAGCCATCCAATACCTAAATCAAGTACAAACAGAACTTGTGGGTTCCAGGATCCTCATATCTGCGGACCTAAACTGTCGTTCGCCACTGTGGCATAGTGAGACTCCTGAACGTTGAGAAATCAGGAATGGCCAATATGTGGAGGAATTCCTGGCTAACAGCAGTTTCATTGTCCTAAATCGACCAAACAGTCTTCCCACATTAACTCTACTCTCTGGGAGGTCACTCTAGATGCAACAGTGGCTACCAGATCCCTTGCTGGGCACCTAAATGATTGGACTGTGCAGGAAGACTGGACCTCCTCAGACCACAGGGCTATCACCTTCACGATGCACAGATCGCTTCACCAAGCTGCAACAAACAGCTACAAACTCAACAGATATGCCGTTGACAAGGTCAACTGGAACAACTTTAAAGAAGCCATAAGTAGGAACCTGTCTTCCAATAACCTCCACAACCAAACCCCCGATCAACACCAGCGTGCTGTCACTAATGCCATCCTACAAGCAGCGGACCAGTCGATCCAGAGAAGGGGGTCCCCCAGCCAGGCGCTGTGCCGTGGTGGTTGCAGGAACTTGACCTACTTAGGAAATATATGAACAGGAAAAGATGTGCCTTCCAAAGAGCCAGATTGTCTGGGCCTGCTCCTGAGGTTGAACCCCTCAGACAACAATACAGGGAGCCAAGGAATAACTAAACTGCGATGATCAGGCAGCGGAAGAAACTGTCCTGGGAGCATCTGGTTTCCACAGTCCGCAATACAGACCCATGGAGCATCATATATAGAATAACCACAAACAAGTTAACAAGGGGAGAGGTCACGCCCTCCACCATCACCCCACAAGGCACCATGACCAACTGGCACGACACTATCAACAACATTCTCAATGCCATCTTCAATCCAATCGAAGAGGACAACACACTTCAACAGCAACAGCTGTGCCATGACAGCAAAACCTACCAATTGGCCCAAGTGGAACAACCATTCACTCTGCAAGATTTACAAACTGCAGTACAAAAAATAAAAAAACAAAAGAACACCTGGACTGGACATGCTTGAACCAGAACTGGTAAAAAAGGTGGCAGAATGTGCCCTGAACTTGCTGTTAGACTTATATAACCACTGTCTTCGTCAGGGCTGGTTCCCCTTGGATTGGAAGGTAGCCAGCATAAAATTAATCATAAAAAACCCATCAAAGCAGCCGCATATGCCGGAGTCCTACCGACCTATAGCCCTCCTGTCTGTACTCAGCAAAGTCCTGGAACAACTTAGACTGAGGCTCGAAGTACATTACACCGCAGCAAATTTAACATCAGACAAACAATTTGGATTCAAAACAGGGAAATCCACTCTGGATGCACTAGAATATATCATGAATGCCGCGCCAAACTGCCAACGAAAGTACCTTCTTCTTATCTCTGTGGACTTTGCAGGGGCGTTCGACGCACATCATTCACCGGCAGAGCATCCTCGCAAGGCTAAGAGCTGCCAACCTGCCAACAAACCTATATGGATGCATTCAGAGCTACCTGAACAATAGGCAGGTCCTAGTGCAGGCTCCCTACTGCAAGGTTGAACGACAGGTACACGGGGACTGCCCTCAGGGCTCTGTACTGAGTCCCCTCCTATGTAACTACGTGCTGAATGAGTTCCTCTCCCTGGAACTGGGGGGCGTGTAAGCGCTAGCATATGCAGATGACCTCTCCCTAATCCCCTCTGCTGATTCAAGAGCACAAGTGGAAACACTTGCCAACTCAGCACTTTCTACACTAAGAGAGTGGACTGAAACTCATCACCTTAATATCTCTGCCACCAAAACCCAATCTATCCTACTAAAGGGATATCTATCTCCTACCAGACCACCACAGATAAAAATCTACAACAGAATGATCAAGTTGGCCACAGAACTCAAGTACATAGGAGTTATCCTGGGCCGAAATTTATCGTTTACACCCCACTTAAAATACATCCAGAAGAAAATGAAAAACTACGCTGCCATGCTTGCCAGGATTACCCACTGCGACTGGGGGCTGAAAAGAAGAACCCTAGCAATACTTTACAAAGCAGCCATCATCCCTGCGATTGCATATGCTTCTGGTGTCTGGCACCATAAGGCCTTTACGGCGGTAAATCTTCAGCTGCTCAACATCATTCACCGACTGATTTTATTAACCCTCACCAGAGGGTGCAGCACCATATCTACTCATGCGCTGCAAGTACTCACTGCGACCCTCCCCCTTGATCTTGAAGTGATTCGCCTAGGCATGTTACAGCAGCTTAGACACGGAAATACAACTACCTTCCAGGATCACACCACAGACCCAACTGCAAATCGGACAGTGGAGAACAAAAGACTCCAGATCAATTTGCGATCAATATGGCAGCAGCGCTGGATGACCTCCACAAAAGGGGAAGTCACGTGGAGGTTCCTCCCCGATCTACAACAAATATACCCACAGTATCTGGCATGGCTTTGCCCTGGATAGTACAGCATGTATCTCTTAACAGGAAATGGGGGCGATACGCCACAAATTACACCTTTTCGGACCCGAAAACAACCCAATGTGTGCATGTGGCTCTGTGGAGACCTGGGGACATCGGATGTATGACTGCGAACTTTATGAAGATCTTCGTGTTGAATTAATCATCCAAGTGCTTGGATGGTCCTTGAGGTTGTCACAAACATTCTCTCAGATATGCCAGACAAGCTGTACTTGCTACCTGGGGGTCTAAAACGCTGATGGAACTGATATCCGGGTGACACCCAAGTCAAGTGGACCCAATTTCGGCGAAGTCCGGACGGTCTGTGACAGCCAAATCCTTTGCTTGCACCTTCACGATGGTGGGACTGTAGTAATCCTGGGTATAACCTCCATGCACAAGTACATGGTGGGTGACCACCCAGGTGTGAACCAACGTAAGCAGGGGTCGAGGTGTGGCACCCATACCACATGGAGGAACGCCGCCCCTCTATGTTACCAGGCAGTACTAGGTGGTAGATGACTCTCATCAACCGGTGAAATACCACCACTTTGCTTATTGGAGGCTTGAAGTGGTGGAACCCATGTTTAGTCTCTAGAGCTAAGTTCCGGTCAACCCATCCCTATCTCTTCCATCATGCAGTATGATTGATGACTTTTGAGGTTATGATGAATGTCGTGGCGAGATCCAATATTTCTTACATTTCGAGGGTACAGCTCTAAAACGGTATTCACAGGCCGGCCGCTAGATAGTACACCGGACCGAATCTATTGGTAACTCTCTAGGAGGCTTCCGGATCAGCTAGTGTATAATCTTGCTGCCTCTACTCTGCCAAATAGTGACTGGAGGGAGTCCGAGTAGTGTGTATACGGGGAGCATTGTCGAGGCCACGTTATGTCAAGGATCTGGGTGTATTCTTACCATGTGTACGCCATATCCAAAAATTTCATTACTTCATACAGCATGTCCCACCCACTTTTTCTTACTATTGAATATACCATGAATTGTCAAACTAATAGAGCAACCTTATCTGCGAAAAGATCTAAACCCCCCCCCAAGCACTTCCTAATGGCTCTCTGTCTTCTAACTTCTCCACTAATGCCGGAGTCCCACAAGGTTCAGTTCTTTCCTCCACTCTTTTCCTCTTGTATATTAATGACCTTCTTCCATTGACTGGAAATCCTATCCATAGTTTTGCCGATGATAGCACATTGCATTCCATTTTCCATTTTGAGAAACCTTGTCCTGCTCAATCAGCTTCAACTTCTCGAAAATCTGCTACCAATTCCTTAAATGCCGATCTTCGGGTAATTCTCCAGTGGGGCAAAGACAACTTAGTTGATTTCAACCCTTCTAAAACTCAGTCTTGTCTTATATCTTGCAAAAAGGATTCTTCTGCTCCTATGCTTATCTTTAGTGACACTCCGATTTCTAGGCAAAATGATATATCTCTTTTGGGGATTACCCTGACTTCTAATCTCTCTTGGCACAAGCACATTACAAATATTGCTTCCTCTGCATCTAAAAACTTGGTTTTCTCTTTTGCTCTCGGTGTTACTCTTCTTCCAAACAGCTGCTCACTCTGTATAAATCGCAAATCCGCCCTGCCATGGAATATTGTTCCCACATCTGGGGTAGTGCCCCCAAAACTTCTCTCAGGCTTCTTGATTCCATTCAGAAGAGAGTAGTTAGGTTAATTAATGATTCATCTCTAAGAGAGTCTCTCCACTCGCTTTCTGTTAGACGTATTGTTTCTGCTGCATGCCTCTTCTACAGATACTTCCACGGGCACTGTTCTTCTGAATTGGCTTCTATAATTCCCGCTCTCTCTTTCAGAACAGTCCGAACACGTGTTGCCACCAGCCAACATCCATTTACTGTCCAACTTCAAACCCACAGAACCAACTTTTCATCTTCTTCATTTATTCATTCAACTGCTGTTTTCTGGAACAACTTTCCTTCATACGTATTTCCTGAAAATTACAGTCTGCAGAAGTTCAAGTCCAATGTCAAGAAATATCGTCTTCTCAACCTCCAACCCACGCATGGTACTAAGTACTATAGGTTCTAATACCTCTCGTGTTTGGGGTTCACATAAAAAAAAAAGTGCGCCTTAATCCCAAAAACCAGGAACACTACTTACTGGAAGATGAAGCCTCATATATAGCATTCACCAAGTTTGCCCAGAACCTGTATGCCTCTGAGAAGCTTTGTGTCAAGCAAAGCTTCTCAGAGACCCCCAACCAGACGTCAGGTTTGACTGCTTGATCCTTCATGCAGGACAAAACTGGAACTCTTATGGGAAGTGACAAAACTTCACTTCCCAGAACATTGACTATCGGACGGGACAACAATCTCACGAATGACTCCCAACTATGACATTTTGCACAACCTATTCACTAAACCAACATTATATCGCCTCTGCTGAGCCTCAAGCTTTTGTGGATGGTGCGGACCTGACCCTGTGGTCTGGTTTGCTTCCACCCATGCACACAGGCCACATTGGCAACCTGAGCCGGCTCCCTTGTCTGGCTCACTGTCTCACCTCTTCCTGGCAGGGTGGGGAGTGGACAGTTTGCTGTCCCCTCCCCACCCTGCCACCCTATTTCTTCCTTCTGGCAGGCGCCTCCGTAGACAGGTGGGAAGGAGCAGCAGTGCATAGCACACGCTTCTTGATTAGACCGGGGTTCAAGCCCGTCACCACCAAATACAGAGGTTGCAGAAAGGTCAGGGAATGACCACCGCATATCCTGGAGCAATATGGCCTTAGTTGCTAATGCTCCTAAAACCAAAATAACTAACAATCTTCCTTCTGGTGGGGCATGGATATGCCCCACTGTAAACTGGAGTTGCCTCCCCTTTCGCTCCATATTTCTGTCTATCTCCCCCCCCCCAGTCTTCAGCCTTCACCCCACTCTATCTGACAGCAACATGAACACGCCTCGCACAATCTAAAATCACCAATCGAAATTAATTTTGCCCAACATTTTGGACTTCTCCTAGCGCTTCCCGCGATATGTACGCGATTTTTTTTTTTTTTTTAATATATAGGTCCTAGCCACTGAAATCTCAGGATATTAGGTGGCAGGACCTGCCAGAGTGAACTTTATACTAGTGAGTACCTGGTCTGCCTCCATGGGGTAAAAGTGGGACAACGTTGGGCCTCAGTAGTGGTCTGGCAGCTAAATGACCAGATGAACAACGGTACAAGGCATCACACATATACAAAGTCCATACACTGAAATCTCTGGCTTTTCCAGTCAACTGGTTCACCCACAATGTAAAATACGCATAGATGGGGGAAACTCCTGGTGCCGCTTGACCCTAAACACACTTTACACTTTACCCCTGCGGGTGTGGAAGAAGTATGTGGATGATATGTTTGCTATACTACATAGGGGATGTGGGCCAGAGGTTCTCAATTGGCTTAATAGTGGCTCCCCCTTTATAAAGTTTATCTCCGAGGTTGGGGAGCTCTGCCAATTTTGGATGTTTGGTTTACAAGGTGGGCTGACAATTATAAAGAAGAGTGTATTCAAGTGTTTAGGAAGGAAATGTCTGGCCCAGTATACTCATTTTGGTTCTGCCCACCCTGGAGGTCATAAGAAGAGTGTGGTTAGGGCTTTAATGAGCAGGGCTTGGTTGCACTGCTCATTAAAGGACTGCTCCCTATCATTCCTCGGAGGATAGGGAGAAAGAAATCAAGCAGATCACGGCCGACCTTATGAGATGTGGATACCCCCGGAACGTGATTGAAGGTTGTTGTGGATATGGTACTCGGAGGGAGGAGGGGGTACCTGGTTCCGCTGCATACATTCCTTACTATCCGGGCATGTCACAGCCAATAGCCTGCATTTTACAGTCGTACCAATTACGTTATGTGCAGATTCCGGGCCTGAAGCTGTGCACTGTGATGACGGTGGTTAAAGACCCTGTTGTGGGAGTTGACAACAGTGTGGTTGTCTATAAAATTCAGTGCCCAGATTGTGGGGGATGTTACGTAGGTGAGACAAAGCGTGGATTACGCAATAGACTGGGGGAGCATTGTAGGGCGCTTAGGTTGGCTAATGTCTCAGGGTCAGCCGTGGCAGAACATGCCTGGGAAACCGGGCATGGTATAACAGCCAAAGGAGCTGTAATTACAGATAAAGTAAAGGGTTTCTGGAACCAGAAGTGGCTGGAGAAGCTAAGGATTTGTTCCTTGGGTGATCTTAGTTTGAATAGGGATAAGGGTTGCAGGATTAATGTAATGTTTGAGACCGTTATCCTGGATAGGGATGAACATTTTAATGTCGTACAGTCCCGTGTCACTTCCAATGTTAACATATGGGAAATGGAGTATGCGCAGGTACCATAGTGCATCCTGTCGATGCAGCACTAATGTTGAGGAAGGCAGCAGATGCTGCTGAAAGCTTCAGTTTTATAGTAGTAAGAGTTTAACGATTTTAATCTATACTTTACAGTCAATTTTACTTATTTTATTTTATTTGTATTTTATTTCACTTATGTTTATAAAGTTATAACTGGTCAGAGTTGGTGGCATAAATTATGGAAATACATAGGTAAATGGTAAGTGATTATTTCATATTTACTATGCAAGTTAAAATGCTTTCATAGTTTTAATAATTGTGATTAATGCTTTACAGTTTTTGTTTCAAAAATTTCTGCTTTTTTTTTTATGTGGTATTGTCTCGGAGACAAGATTTTTGCTACAAATTCCAAGTTTTTAATTCCGCCACACATATGAATCTATCTTTTGAACCTATAATACGGATGATTCGAAAGACATACAACCCATAGTATATTATTAGTTTTATTTCAATTATTATTATAAATATAATTATAATAACGCTTTCAATAAATGTGAGAAGTGCCCTCCTTTCCAAGTGTAAACACAAACTCTTTTCACCATCTTTTCAACTTTATCACTCTTTTCTATGATGATTCTTGACATAGTATTTAAATAGTTAACAAAATTTCTGATTTAATCTTGACTTTAAATTCTTCCAATAGCTGGCACTAGCATTTACGGCACCTGAGGCAAAACCTTATAACAGTGCCTAATTCATATCATATCTTAACATGCATATATGTGCAGTAGCGCATCTATCAGTGCCTATTTTAGGCAGCACCTGTGGCAAGTGCCTCACTTGTACACCCCTAGTGCTGTGGGCCTGTTCCAATATGTGAAGGTTAGTAGTGTATACTAGAGTCCTGCATCAGGCTGGGTACCAATGGGGACCCATAAGTCACCCACAATGTAGGTCAGATCTTCAGCACTTTTGCAATTTGCAAGTCTGGTGCAGTTCCAGTTTTTTTAATGTAAATAACTTAATACAATAATATCAAAAATTAATATACGGTGCATGCCACTTATTGTAATCATGGATAATGTTATTATTCAGATAATGTTATCACTTTTATGAAATCCTGATGAGATGAATGCTGTTTATTATAATCAGTGCTTTTATTTATGTTATCTCTTTTTTGGTTTATTGCATGTGCAGTGGAAGTGATTACATGACATTCCGATTTGGTCTTGAACTCTGACATGTTGTGTGGCTAGTTACTGATTTTGCTTTGTACAATTCATATTGGTGTTGTTGAAAGTATTGTATCTGTACTCTTACCAGTCTGTTTTACTGTAGAGCATTAACCCTTTTCTTGATTTTAATATATTTTTTATTTGTTTTTAATTGTTTATATGGATTTACAGAAACATTGATAGTTTCACTTTTATTGATTTTTCTAAACAAATATGAACAATCCAATTAAAGTATTTTATATTGGTTGTTTTTTTCTTGTCCCCTTCCACTTTTTTCAGTACAAATTTCTTTCCATTGCTTATAGTTATCAATCGGTTATTGTTATCGCTTAGCCGAGCCTTAAATAATCACAATAAGCAGGATCCACTGTATTAATTCATGAAGTAACTATTTGTTTTTATTATTTTTTTTTTCTAAGAATGCATCATAGTTTTATTGTGTAAATTGGATTACACCTAACACTACTCAACTGCTGATATTTTTATGAATTCTGTACATCCTCCTAAGTTTTCCAATTAGTTTTCTAGATTTAAAACTATCTTTAACTCCCTTCTCTCTCTCTCTCTCTCTCACACACACACACACACACACACACACACACACACACACACACACACACAAACACACAGCCTGGTGCCTCCGTAGCCAGGTGGGCAGGAGCAGCAGTGCGTAGCACACGCTTCTTGATTAGACTAGGGTTCGAGCCCGTGACCACCATATACAGAGGATGCGGAAAGGTCAGGAAATGACCACTGCATATCCCCAGAGCAATATGGCCTTACCAAATAACAACAACACAGAGCCAGACATGAAAAGTAGAAAAAATAGGCCTTCTCTTTTGATTTTTCGATTATGTCTTATTATAATGTTATTATACCATACATAAGGCCATATATAGCCATTGCTAAAAATTAAATATTTCATTAGAAAACTAAAAGAAGAAAATCGCTAAAAGTTTCCCACAATTGCTGTTTAGATGAGCACTAACTTTTTAGATTACATTTATCACAAGAAATTCTGAATTTCTTATAATTGTAAGCAGCTTATGTACTATTTACAAAATCTTAAATATTTTAAATGTTTTTTTTACTGTTTATTAAAATTATTTTTACAAAGTATATGCATGACATTTTGCAAATTTAATTTTTATAGAAGTTACCTTCTATGGTATTTTGTAAATTTAACAATGATTGCTACAAATTCAGTGTTGAGTACTTTGTCAGAGGCTATTGTGACAGGTGGAAATGGCCACAGACAATTACTGTGGGAGTCACAACTTCACAACTTGCATTGCATATGGCATGTATTAAAGGGTTAACCTAGTTGCTAACATAGTTTAGCTGATGATTCTTTTCTTTGCCCATTGCAAGGAGTGTAATGATCTAAAATTGAAACAAATTGCATTACTAGAAGAATTTCAGTCGCTGAAGAAATGGATGCTTGCCCTACAGATAAATTCAACTGGAAGCTTGTCAGAGACTCAAGATCCTAGTAATATGCTGAGTGATGCACCCCCAATTTGGGCCTCAGAACAGAATAATCAAGTGCAAACTGCTCTGGTTCAGAAGGACTTACCTGTAGTTCTAATGGGAGATCCCTTTGCCAAGAAAAATGCTAACATTTTTTGTATAATGATAGGTGGGCTAGAATCAGGGTGTCTGCCAGGAGACACTCTGGTTACAGCTTTTTTTTTTTTTTTTTTTTTTCAAATTTAAAGGAGGTAAAGAGAGCATTATTATTTATGTAGAAACTTGACTAATGATTTTAGCTCACACAAACTGATAATGTATTGGAAAAATAAAGGGCATGCTACAAAAATGGCATAAGTTAAGTCACAGTATATGTCTGCAATTCTGCCCAGCCATGGTAGGAGAGACTACATACTGTGAAATACTTGTGAATCAAACCTTTATTGGGTGGAAATTTTTATCAGATTGGCACACGTGTGGGTAGAAGGAATATGTTTTGTAGAGATGGGATGGCACTTGAACAAAGGTAGTGCAAGGATTTTTGCCAGTATCAATGCAGATACCTTAATGTTTCAGGGAAACTGTTAGATGATGGGGGAAGGAATAGGGAAAAAATAGATATGCATTTATCAGATGATATGGGTCAAAGTAATGCTGGCACATATCTCGGGAATTCTTTTTTGTTGACACAACAGCTGATATTGGCAAGATTAATATAAGAGCAACAACAATAATATTTCTCCTTAATTGGGGGGTTCCACTCTGTGACGGGTACTGGTACCAAGTACACAGGGTGGTTGTAATGTCTGGTGTTACTGTCGGTCGAGGAAATCTCTGACTATCCTACAGGTGTTCAGGATTGTGACTTTCTGGAGTTCCTTTTATGTGTTCTCTGAGAGACCTATTGCTGCTAGGCTGCTATGTAGAGTCTTTGGTACCATACTGGTGGTTGACACGATGATTGGGATGTACATTGCTAGTGTTGGGCACTACTATGTCAATCAGGTAGGTAGCCTTTTCCATCTTGTCCACGAGGGTTATGTCCGGTCTGTTGTGCGGGATGGTCTTATCCATTATTATGGCGCGATCCCAGTACAGCTTGTGGGTTCGGGTCTTTGGTACTACCTGGGGTTCGTACTTGTAGTATGGTACACTTTCTTTGGTTAACTGGTATTTTCTCGCTAGCTTCTGATGTATTATCTTGGCTACCTAGTCGTGTCTATGAGTGTATTCAGTCTGGGTGATCACCTTGCACCCCGCGGTGATGTGTTGGATTGTTTCTGTGGTATCGTCGACATGTGTCATCTGGCATTCCGGACTCCTTTGCAATGTATTTTCTATAGTTTCTGGTGTCGATTACCTGGTCTTGGATGGCCAGCATGAATCCTTCAGTCTCGGGGAAGAGCGTCCCACTTGTGAGCCATGCATTGGAAGCAATGGTGTCGATGTGAACTTGATGGAGGTCATTGTAGTGTCTGCTATGGAGTGTCTTCTTTGCCCATCTTTCTAACTTCATTTCTTGTACTATCTGGGCCGGAGGGGTTTCCTCGCTTAGATCGAGTGGGGTATACTACTTGTCTATCTTCCTTATGGCCTGGTGGAGTGGTGCTGTGTTGTCCTAGAAGTAATCCTTCAGGTTAACAATCGCTGTTTTCTGTTGTTCTGTCAGGTCTATCAGGCCCCTTCCTCCCTCTTTCCGAGGTATTGTTATTCTCTCCACTGCTGACTTCGCGTGGTGTTGGCGACTCTCGGTCATCATTGTCCTTGTCTCTCGCATGATATCTTCTAGCTCGGTGTTAGTCCAATCTATGACCCTGAATGTGTATGTTAGTACTGGAGCTGCATAGGTGTTTATGGCTTTAGCTGTGTTCCCTCCATTCAATTTTGCTTTCAGCAGGCTTCTGAGTCTCTGATGATATTTTTGGGTCAGGCACTTCTTGATTTCCTTGTGCTCTAACTGCTCAGCCTGCATCATCCCTAGGTATTTGTAGGTCTGTCCTTCTGTCATAGCTTCGATCTCTTTACCAGTCAGCTAATTTTCCCTGGTGCGGTGTGTGGGTCTTGCATTTTTCTAGACCAAATTGCATCGTGATGTCCTTGCTGAATTCTTCGGTGATCTGGAGTAGTTGCTGGAGTTGCTTCTCAGTTGCCGCGTAGAGCTTTATGTCATCCATGTACATCAGGTGGGTGAGGGTGTACAGGCTCTTTCTTCCTTCTTTGAGGTTATATCCATACTTGCTGCCATTGAGCATGGTAGATAGTGGGTTGAGTGCTAGACAGAACCATAGTGGGCTCAGAGCATCTCCCTGAAAGATTCCTCTTCTAATGGGGATTGGCCTGGTTTTGATGTTCTCGACCTTAATGGTGGTACTCCATTTTGCCATTGTTGCTCCTAGGAAGTTTGTCACTATTGGGTTGACCTTGTTTATCTTCAGCATCTCTATTAGCCAGCTATGAGTTACAGAGTCGAAGGCCTTGCGGTAATCGATGTAGGCCGTGTATAGGTTGCGGTGCTTCTTGAAGGCTTGCTCCATAACTGCAGCATCTATGGTTTGCTCCTTGCATCCTTTCTGCTGTTCGGCCATTATGTTCTGACTCTCTAAGTGGTCTGATATCTTCTTAGTTATGAAGCTGGTCGGGAGTACATCGTTGGGAGGCATGTGATTGGACTGTATTTCGCTGGGTTTCTTGTATCTTCATCTTTAGGCTTCAGATATGTGACTCCTTCGGTGAGAAACTTCGGGATTGTCTCCGGGTCACTTATCATTTGAGAGAACTGCTCTGCTAGGTGCTTGTTTTGCAGGTGAGCTTCTTGTACCAGTAGTTGTGGATGTTATAAATTCCCAGGGTTCGCCAGTTGTGGGTGTTCCTGATCGACTGTTTTACTTCTCGAATCTCCCACTCTCTCATCTCTTGTATATCCTTTGTTTTCTTCCATTCTACTTCTATCCAGGATGCTCTGCTGCTATGTCTTACTTCACTGCTCCAGATATTTCCCCAGAACTCTTCGATTGTCTTCTTCTTAGGTGGTCTGTTTCCTGCTTTCTCATGTTCACCCAGTTTCCTGTAGAAGGCTCTTTGGTCCTCATCGAAGATTCGGTTGTTTATTTTCCTCTGGGTGCTCTCTTTGTATCGGTGTAGTCTCTTGCTGAGTGCGAGGAGGTTCTGCTTCAGTGTGTCCAAGTATTCTCCTATTCTGATTTCTGTTCTCGTGTTTGCTGTGGACACTGTCTCTCTTGAGGATGCTCTTCACCTTTCCAATCAATTTCTTACTTCTATTACCCTTGGTACTGGGTCAACTGACCCATCTTGACTCTTAATTCTTCTATCTTCTGCTGAAGTCTTGTTTCCCAATCTGGTGGTTGCTTCTGTTTTCGGTTCTTCTGCTGCTAGTCTCTCATTTCTTTTCCATTAATCCTAGTGGCTGCTATGGCAGCACAGTATACGACTGTGTGGATAGCCTCTAGTGTTGCACCATTGTTGTCAAGGTAATGTGGCATTATTTGCCGATTGAGGTGGTCTGTTACTCTCCACAGGATTTTATTTGGCCTCTGCTTAGGTATCACGTGGGTTCTTGTGTGGTCCATTCCTTTGAATTCTCTTAGAACCTTCTTCCACTCATCTTCTATTCTGGATAGCATGACATTGTCTCTTTCCACTTCAGCTGCTCTGGGTTATATTTCTTCTTGCTGTTCCTCCTCTGGTTCCATATTGACCATATTCTTTGTGCATTGTAGCAGATCGTTGACATCCTGCTTGATTTTTTCCAAGATGGTAGGAGCTATTAGGTTCTTCGTGACGATGGTCCTTCTCTGGTCTGCTAATCGCTGTTCGGTGACCTGGATGTCCGGGTATCGTTCCATCCACTTGGTATGTAGTTGCAATCTGTACATTGTCATATTGGTCATATTGTCATATAACCCAGAGCAGTCCTGTCTGTTGTGTGAGATTGTATTGTCTGTTATTATGGCACAATCCCAATAAAGCTTGTGGGTTGGGGTCTCTAGTATGTCCTGGGATTTGTACTTGTAATACGGTACACTTTCTTTGATTAATTGGTATTTCCTTGCTAGCTTCTGATGTATTATCCTGGCTACCTGGTCTTGTCTGCAAATGTACTATGTCTGGGTGATCACCTTGCATCCTGTGATGATGAGTTGGATTATTTCTGAGGCCAGATGGCATCATTGACATGTGTCATCTGACACTCCAGGTTCTTGTGTGATGTATTTTCTGTAATTCCTAATGTTGATTACCTAGTCTTGGATGGCAAGCATAAATCCTTCAGTACCGGGGAAGAGAGTCCTGCTCATGAGCCATGCATTGGAAGCCATTTTATCTATGTGGTCTTGATGGAGGTCATTGTGGTGTCTACCGTGGAGTGTCTTCTTTGCCCATATTTCTAGCTTCATTAGGTAGAACTGTCTGGGTGGGAGGGGATTCCTTGCCTAGGTTGAGTGGGATATGGCACCTGTCTGTCTTCTTTATGGCCTGGTAGAGTGCCATTGTGTTTTTCTGGAAGTAATCCTTCAGGTTAGCTATCACTCGGATTGTTTCTGTTGCTCGATGAGGTTTATCAGGCCCATTCCTCCTCTCTCCATGGCTGACCTTAGTCATCATTGTCCATGTTTTTCTCATGATATCTTTCAGCTCGGTGTTAGTCTAACCTGTGATCCAAAAGGAGTATGTTAGCACTGGGACTGCATAGGTGTTTATGGCTTTAACTGTATTCCCTCCATTCAGCTTTGTTTTGAGCTGGCTTCTGAGTCTCTGATGATATTCCTTCCCCCTCCCCCCCTCCCTGTCATGGCTTCGATCTCTTTCCAGTCTGTAGCTGGTAGTTTTGGTCAACTAATTTCCCCTGATACTATCCATCTTGCATTTGTCTAGACCAAATTTCATCCTTATATAATTGCTGAATTCTTTGGTGATCCAGAGTAGTTGCTTCTCGGTTGCAAGAACTGAGATGGGATGCATCCAGCAACTGCTCTGAATCAACTCTGTAGAGCTTGATGTTATCTATGTACATCAGGTGGAAGAGAGCATTCAGGTTTTTCCTTCCTTCCTTGATGTTATATCCATACTTGCTATTGTTGAGCATGGTGGATAGTGGGTTGGGTGTTCTAAACAGAACCACAGTGGGCTGGGGCATCTCCCTAAAAGATTTCTCTCCTGATGGGGATCAGTCTAGTTATGATATTCTTAACCTTGATGGTGGTACTCCATTTCACCATGATTTTCTCCTAGGAAGTTTGTCACTATCGGATTGACCTTGTAAATATTCAGCATCTCTGTTAGCCAGGTATGGGGCACTGAGTCAAAGGGCTTGCAGTAATTGATGGGCACTTGTTGCGACACTTCTTGTAGGCTTGCTCTGTAACTATGGCAACAATGGTTAATTTCTCCATCTGTCCATCTGGTTGTATCCTTTCTTCTGTTTGACCATGATGTTCTGTCTCTCCAAGTGGTCTGATATTTTCTTGGTTTTGCAGCTGGTCAAGATCTTGTATATTGTTGGGAGACAAGTAATCAGCCTGTATTTTGCTGGGATAATCTGATTTCCCTGGCAAAATACAGGTTTCTTGTATCTTAGTCTTTAGCCTTAGATATGTGATTCCTTGAGTAAGAAACTCCAATATTATCTCTTGGTGACTTATAATTCAGGGGAACTGCTATGCTAGGTGCTTGTGTGTGTGCAAGTGAGCTTCTTGTACCAGTAGTTGTGGACATCATCTATTCCTAGGGTTTGCCAGTTGTGGGACTTCCTGATTGAATGTTGTGCACCTTCCTCTCATCCCTTGTACATCCTTGGTTTTCTTCTGTTCTACTTCTATCCAGGGTACTCGGCTGTTATGTCCTACTTCACTGCTCCATATGTTGCCCTAGAGCTCCTCCTCGATTGTCTTCTTCTCAGGTGGTCTGTTTCTGTCTTTCCCATCTTATGTGATACCCCTGTAGAAAGTGCTTTGGTTTTCATTAAAGATTCGGTTGTTTATTTTCCTCTGGGAGATCTCTTTGTATATGGTTAGTTTCTTGCTGACTGCAAGGAGGTTCTGCTTCAGTGTGCAAGTATTCTCCTATTCTCTGATTTTTGGTCTAGTGTTTGCTGTGGATGTTCTCTCTTGAGGATCCCCTTCACTTTTCCAATCAACAATATTACTCCTGTTACTCTGTTGGTAGGTCAGTTGGCATACCTTGACTCTTACTTCTACCATCTGCTGAAGTCTTCTTTCCCAAGCTGGAAGTTCCATGTTTTTCCAGTTCTTTTGCTGATGGTCTCTCATTTCTCTTCCATTAATCATAGTGGCTGGTATGGCAGCACAGTATATGGCTGTGTGGATGGCGTCCAGTATTGCACCATTGTTGCAGAGGTAATGTGGTATTATTTGCTGATTGAGGTGGTCTGTGACTCTCTACAGGATTCTATTGGGTCCCTGCTTCAGTATCACATAGGTCTGCATGGGGTCCATTTCTTCGAATTCTGGTAGGGCCTTTTCCACTCTTCTATTCTGGATATCATGACCTCATCTCTTTCCACTTCAGCTGCTCTGGGTTGTATTTCTTCTTGCTCTTCTTGCACTTCCTCCTCTGGTTCAGTGTTGTCCATAATTGTTCTTTGTAGTTGATCGATCATATCCTGCTTGATTTTTTCCAAGGTTGCAGGATCTATCAGATTCTTCATGATGATGGTCTTTCTCTGGTCTGCTATTTGCTGTTCAGTTACTTGAATATCTGGGAATCATTCCAACCACTTGGTATGTACTCTCAACCTGTACATTGTCATATTGGTCTCTAGCTTGATTATTTCATAGTATGTTCACATGATGAACATATTATTTTAATGCTTCACTTCATGCATTGGCATTTTCTTCCTTCCTCGGTATTCACTAGCATAGTTGTACAGGAAGCACTTCCAGTTGTTTGGGGTGGATAGTCTTCTCTTTTCCCTTGTGATATCCATACAGGGAACAGACAATGCCACTTGCTCCACTGTCTTCCTTGGGAGACTGTCCAACTTTTCGAACTGACTCCACTGCCTAAGGCCTGAATACAAGTGACTTTATCATGCACCACACTCAATGCAGTATGATTATTACTTTTCTTCGACATTATCAAGGCGCCTGCATAGCCAGGTGGGTAGGAGCAGCAGTGCATAGCACACACTTCTTGATTAGACCAGGGTTCGAGCCTGTGATCACCAAATACGGAGGATGTGGAAAGGTCAGGGAATGACCACCACATATCCTCGGAGCAATATTGGTCTTAATTGCTACTGCTACTAAAAAAAAACCAAACAACAATAACAATCGACATTATCATCCATCTGTGGAGGTGGTCCTGTTTAGGTTCAGCTTATGTCCAGTGGTAGTAGTAGTAGTTCTTGAGAGCGACACCAGATGGTGTGACTATCTGCCTTGGCCATCACTTCGACCTTGGGGAGGTTGGTTAGCTGAAGACACTTTTGGAATGTTTTTTTATTATTTATTATATTTTTATTTATTTATTATCAGTAGCAGTAGTAGTAATAGTAGTGGCAAATGATGCATGAAAGCAAGCTTATACATCATTATCCAAAAAAAAAACAAAAAACAACAACATTTCACCAGTCCATTCTCTCTAAGAGTTTATCTAGTTCTTCCTTGAAATTGTTCAAACTATTCACCTTAACAAATCCAGATGGAAGTTTGTTCCGACAATTCATTACCTTCTGGCTGAAGGTAAATTTCCACACATTCACCTGACAGCATCCTTCCTCAATCTTGTCCACTTATGTGTGTAGTCTGAGCAAGAGGAAAAATGCCATCAGTAATGAGCTTGCTCAGTCCATTCAAAGCCTTAAACACCACAATCATATTACCTAGCAGGTGCAGCCTTCAGATGCAATTTACAGACCTGTCTTGATAGGACCATCTTCCGTTCCCTTCAGCAATCTCTTTACCCTTTTCTTCAGCCAATTGGAGATCTGCATCCTTCCTAAAACGAAACCTCTAGGCCTGTATGCTGCAGTACTCAAGATGTGGCCTAACCATTGCCTTATATAATGTGATAATTACTTCCTTTTCTTTGATAGCAAAATTCCGGTATATTATAGACAAAACCCCATGAGCTAACCTGGCAGCCTGTCTGCATTGCTCAGAGAAATTCTTATCTGACTGCACAATTACCCCAGGGCTTTTACATTTTATACTTCCCTCAGTGTGGTACCATAGTCAGTACATTAAACTGGGATTACTGCTCCCCCATATGAATTACAGCTAACCCCCCCGACTTACATAAGGTTTGCGTTCCGTGGAACTCTGCGTAAGTCGAGTTTTACGTTAAGTTGGAATTTCCCTGAATGCTTATGCAGTACTTGTAACTATGCATGCTGAATTTGATTGAAGCAAAAAAGAAATGTATGTAAATAGAATTATTTAAAAGAGAATGGGCCTGTGGTACTGGTTTACATGGTTTAGAAGAAGAAAATACAGTAGAGAAAGTACTGTATTTGTACTGTAGACAAATTAGAAAATACAACGAAGAAGCTTCTTCATCATATTAAAACTTATTAAATTTATTTTAGTTACCGCTTCCACTGGCTCTACTGTATTTTCTTCTTCTAAAATTATTTATTCAATTTTTTATCTTATGTGCAAGGAAAATGACAAAAGTGTACAAAATTACAAAGATTTCAAAATTATAAAATTACAAAAAGAGAGAGGAGATAGACATAACGTCAGCAAGTTTTTCATTTCGAGCATCATTGCCGGAATTAACTCTCCAGCTGATAAGAATGCTGCTGTGGAAGTTGAGTGCTGTGGAGATTCAGAAGGGGTTTTTTCTAACACATCACAAAATTTCTCTGCAGCTGCAGATCGGCACTGGTGACTTCACTGCATACTTTAACTTTGTGGAAACCAGCGCAATGCTTGCTACAAACTTGGCTTGGGATTTGCTGTACTTATCCTTTAATATCTTCATAAATACTTCTTGGTTTTGCCATTGGACTCAGGGGCACTTGCTTCGGAATCTGATTTTCCATCCATGTTATTAAACTTCCGCACATCTGTCTTTCCTCAATTTGAGGAAAGACAGTTGTAGAATAGATGTGCGACAGTTTGTCTTTAGCTAGCAGGTAGTTGATTGCTGGAACAGACTTCATCTGTTGTTTTTAAAAGTAGATAGCTTAAATAAATTTAAGGCTGAACTAGACAAACATTTGGAGTGGCCAAATGGGTGAAATGGGAAGGGGATTTTTTTTTTTTTTTGGCTGATTCTGTGTAAGCTTGCTTTCTTGCATCATATACCTTAAATAATGCTAATATTATTAATAGCTTTTCCATCTTCGATATAGCACCTGAATGCTGTTTTGTGATCACTGTTGATCTTAAATGCTTTGATCCTTTAACATGTTCTTTTATACATGCACTGTCCTTTCAAATAGTATTCACTGTTGAAGCAGCGAGACCTAATTCCGTGCAAAAGATGACGAACTTTGTCCTGCTTCATACTTCTTAATTAATCATCTTCATTTTTAAATCAATTTTGTTTCATTTACTAGCACTGCCAGCACTTGCACTTTCCATTGGTCCCTTCTCCTTCACTTGTAATAAGTAAATAGCAATGAAGAGAAGATTCTGAAAATTTATTTGTTTCTTATATGATTGAAGATTTCAGTGAAGGGGGAATACATTTCACCATAATAACGTAAAAATCCACACAATTCCAGTTATTGGTATTATCACAAATGCAATAAGATCGAGTTTACTACCCCTTTATAATAGATTGCACTAAAAGAAAGCCCAATAAACTGGAAAGTCCAAATTGTTTTTAGTTTTATGGTTGTGACCTCCAGAAGTGTGTTTTAGAAAAATATCACAAAGGCATTCAAAATTGATTATTTTAATGGAACATATGATAACAATTGGAGCGAATTACCAAAAAAAAAAAAAAATGTGTTATTTGGTTCACATTGTGATATTTTCATGATACTTCCATTTATTCCTATGGGATGCAAAATACGTTTCCACAATTTTTTAAAGTTTGCACCGGCCGACAAAAACTTGCGTAGAATTGAATTTCCGTAGGTCGAGTATTACATATGCTAGGGAGTGCCTGTACCCTGTATTTGTTGATATTAAAATTCAACTTCTACTTCTCTGCCCATCTACCTAATTTGTCTTATTTCAATCGGATTGGTCAGACAAGATTACCCCTTAACAACACCATTCTGTGACTGCAGTATAACTTCATTCCTGTTTAGATGTTCTCCTGTAATATTTTTTTAACCAGTGACTCCATTATTTTCCCTGGAATAGAAGTTAAGCTAACAGGTTTATAATTACTCATGTCACCCTTTGTACCCCTTTGTGAATTTGGAATATATTTGCACATCACCAGTCCACCCCTGAGTTCAAAGAATCTCTCATAATTCTGGCCAAGGTTTACTGATCTCCTTTGGTGCCTCCCTTAATATAATTGGATAGATCTCATCCACCCCAGGTGCCTTTTTTATGTATAAACAATTTCTCTTTCACTGTTCTCTTGGTTATTACAAAATCATTTACGTTGTACTCCTTCTCGTGCACATTTTTAAAAATATTTTTTTAAGCATTTGTGTTCTTAAAGCTGAACAAAACAATATAATATGAGAATGAGTGTAATCCTGGGAAAAGTATTAGCCAATACAGTATAAAACTCTGACTGTTAGCTAACCATATGATAACACAGGGTGAAAATAAATGTTGCATATGTGTGTGTTGATATAATTTTGGGTCGAGAATAGTGTACTTTAACTTAGTGGTTGTTGTGGGTCCTCTGACAGTTTAGAAAACATTCTTGCTTTAGTCAATGTTTAAAAATCTGAAATTTTAGCATTATTGAGGCATATGATGCAAGAAAGCAAACTTAAATAGCATCAGCCAAAAAAAAAACCCTTCCCATTGCACCCATCCACTTGCTCCAAATGTTTGTCTAGTTCTGTCTTGAATTTATTTAAGTTGTCAACTTCTACAATGACAGATGAAAGCTTGTTCCAGCAATCAACCACCTGCTGGCTAAAGGCAAATTTCTACAACTGTCTTTCCTCAATTTGAATTTATGTCCTCTCAGGTGACGAACCTAGGAAAGAGGAAGAATCCCATTAGCATTGAGCTTGCTCAAACCATTCAAGGCCTTATACACCTCAATCAGATTGCCTCACAGGTGCCTTGTATTCCAGACACTGCAATTTGCAGCACTTAAGTCTTTCTTTGTAACAGCAACCCTTTGTTCCATTCACCAATGTTGTTGCCCATTTTTGTACTTGTTCGAGCACTTCTACATCCTTCCTAAAATGAGGCCTCCAGATATACAGCCTCAAGGTGTGGCCTCACCATTGCCTTATACAAAGCGATAATCTTCTCTTTATCCCTGCTAGAAAAATTCCTGTATATCATTGACAAGAGACACCATGAGCTACTCTTGCAGACTGGCTGCACTGCTCAGAAAACTTCATAGCTGACTGCACAATTACCCTCAGGTCTTTTTAATTCTCTACCACTCTGAATGTAGTACCACACAGTTGATATATTACTCTGGGGTTACTAATACACATATGCAGTATACTTTACATTTGTCAATGCTAAATTTCAGTTGCCATCTCTCAACCCAACTTTTCTAGATCCTGTTGCAGTTGCGTATTGTCATTAGTGTCATTAACAAGCCTGCCAACCTTCATATCGTCTGAAAACTTTCACATTAAGCCTGATATACCTTCATCAATATTGTTAATAAATACAGAAAACAACAATGGACCCAACATCTAACCCTGGGAATTCCACTAATAACATTAGTCCACAAAGAGCAGTGTCCATTAATTACCATGATCTGTCTTCTCCCACTCAACCGTCCCTTTATCCATAGCAGTAACTTTCCCTTAATGTCACACTGCTCCAACATGTACAGTAGTTTTCCATGTGCAACAGTATCAAAAGTTTTCCTGAAATCAAAATATATGATATCAAAATACACTGCAATTTGCAGTGTATTGGTGAATTCCATTCACCAATCTCATTTGTTACGGGCAAGTCAGACAAGACTTACCCATAACAAACCCATGCTGTGTCTGAATGACTTTTCTTCTGCTTTCCTAAATATAGTCAAACTTCTACTGCAATATTTCTAAAGCTTTTTTTTTAATATGGAATTTGTGCTGAATCACACAAGAACCTGTTAAGAGACCTGTCACTGTCTTTGCAACTATTTGGCTTTTTGCTTGAAGAATGGCATGGTAGTAGACGAGCATCGATTCTTTGTTTGTTTAGTTTCAGCTTACTTGTTTTTCTTCTCCTACTGTGCCGCCTCCGTAGCCAGGTGGGCAGGAGCGGCAGTGCATAGCACACTCTTCTTGATTAGACCAGGGTTCGAGCCCGTGACCACCAAATACGGAGGATGCGGAAAGGTCAAGGAATGACCACCGCATATCCCAGGAGCAATATGGCCTTAGTTGCTAATGCTCCTAAAAAAAACAAATAACAAAAACCTTTTCCTACTAGTTGAATAAGCATGTACCATCTTACCCTAGTTGCTTTTGAAATATTTATTGTTTTCACATGGTAAAGACAATAACATGAAACCTGACATTCTTTCAAGATGTACCTGTACTGCAGGAAGCAGGGTACATATTTTAAATTTCACATGCTGTGAAGGATGCCAAATTTGAAATAAACTTTGAAATGAACCTGAAAGTGGAAATAACTAATAGCTTTGGTTTGTCTAGGATATTTCAGGATAATTTTAGTTAGTGTAGGATAGTTCAGGATAATTTTAGTTAGTGTAGGATATTTCAGGATAATTTTAGTTAGTTTAGGATATTTCAGGATAGTTGTACTTAGCTTTAGTTTATTTTCTAATTTTGACTGAAATGTTTTGTGAAGTAAGGATTGGAATAATGGAGAAATATTGAAATGGCTTCTAATGTGATTTTTCTTGGAATGGTGTTACATTTTCTTTATATAAAATAATTTAGAAAATTTTCCTATATAATACTGAAAGAATTTGGTGAAGTTGTTTGTATATACAGGCAACTCTCAGTTTACGAACATTCAATTTACAAACATTCGCTATAACAAACATTGCAATTCATTCAAAATTTCTTAAAGTCGCCAATAGATAGAGCTCCTTATAAAACAAAATGTCAAACGTAAAGTGAACATAACTAAGATTTAAATAAATAAACATTTTAAAAAATGTATTTATTATAATAATTATCAGAAAATTATTATGATAATTATACTGAACTGTTCTAGGTTAATAAAACTAATCTAGCCAGTAAAAAAAGTTGGTTTACATCCCATGCCACGTACAATGTTTAAACGCTTTTAAATCCTTGAGGTTATCGCAGTCATTCTCTCAGATGTGACAGACAAGCTGTACTTGCTACCTGGGAGTCTAAAACGCTGATGGAACTGATATTCCGGTGACATTCAAGTCAAGTGGACCCAATTTTGGCAAAGTTCGGATGGTCTGTGAAAGCCAAATCCTCTGCTTGCACCTTCACAATGGTGGGACTGTTAGTAATCCTGGGTATAACCTCCTTGCACAAGCACTTTGGGTGACCACCCAGGTGTGAACCAACGTGAGCAGGAGTCGAGGTGTGCCGCCCATACCACATGGAGAAATGCCACTCCTCTGTGTTACCAGGCAATACTAGGTGTTAGATACCTCTATCAACTGGTGCAATACCATCACTTTGCTTATTGGAGGCTTGAAGTGGTGGAATCCATGTTTAGTCTCCGGAGCTAACCCTTCCCCATCTCTTCCATCATGCAGGATGACTGATGACTTTTGAGGTCATGATGAACATCATGGTGAGATCCAATCTTCCTTACATTTCGAGGATACAGCTCTAAAGCGGTGTTAGCAGGCCGACCACTAGTTAGTACACCAGACCAAACCTATTGGTAACTCTTTAGGAGGCTTCCGGATCAGTTAGTATATAATCTTGCAACCTTTACTCTACCAGATAGTGACTGGCGGGAGTCCGAGTAATGTGTATGCGGGGGGGGGGGGCATTGTCAAGGCCACATTATCTCAAGGATCTGGGTATATTCTTACCATGTGTATGCCTTATCCAAAAATTTTATTACTTCATACATCATGTCCTCCCCACTTTTTCTTACTATTGAATACACCATGAATTATCAAACTAATAGGGTAAGCTTATCTGCGAAAAGATCTAAACCTTCCAAACACTGCCTAGTTCATTTCACAAATATACGTAGTCTCAATTCTAATCTCAACAATATCCATTTCCACTTGCAGGCTGCCAAACCCCATGTACTTTTTCTGACATAATCTCAGTTATCGGTTGATTCAACTACTGCTCATCTCAGTTACCCAAATTATTTGCTGTATGATTCCTTTCGCCTCAAAGGTGGTACTTGTGCATATGTCTGTTCCGATATTCCTGTCATGCGGACTTGGTAATTTGGAATCTCCTCCTTTCGATCTTCTATGGCTTAAAATCTCTTTTTTTTTTTTTTTTTTTTATGAGAACCCCAAACACGAGAGGTATTAGAACCTATAGTACTTGGTACCGTGCTTGGGTTGGAGGTTGAGAAGACGAAAGAAGATATTTGTTGACATTGGACTTGAACTTCTGTAGATTGTAATTTTCAGGAAATACATATGAAGGAAGGTTGTTCCAGAAAACGGCAGTTGAATGAATAAATGAGGATGATGAAAAGTTGGTTCTGTGGGTTTGAAGTTGGACAGTAAATGGATGTTGGCTGGTGGCGGCACGTGTTCGGACTGTTTTGAAAGAGAGAGCGGGAATTATAGAAGCCAATTCAGAAGAACAGTGCCCATGGAAGTATCTGTAGAAGAGGCATGCGGCAGAAACAGTACGTCTATGAGAAAGCGAGTGGAGAGACTCTGTTAGATGTGAATCATTAATTAACCTAACTGCTCTCTTCTGAATGGAATCAAGAAGCCTGAGAGAGGTTTTGGGGGCACCACCCCAGATGTGGGAACAATATTCCATGGCAGGGCGGATTTGCGATTTATACAGAGTGAGCAGCTGTTTGGAAGAAAAGTAACGCCGAGAGCGAAAGAGAAAACCAAGTTTTTTAGATGCAGAGGAAGCAATATTTGTAATGTGCTTGTGCCAAGAGAGATTAGAAGTCAGGGTAATCCCCAAAAGAGATATATCATTTTGCCTAGAAATCGGAGTGTCACTAAAGATAAGCATAGGAGCAGAAGAATCCTTTTTGCGAGATATAAGACAAGACTGAGTTTTAGAAGGGTTGAAATCAACTAAGTTGTCTTTGCCCCACTGGAGAATTACCTGAAGATCGGCATTTAAGGAATTGGCAGCAGATTTTCGAGAACTTGAAGCTGATTGAGCAGGACAAGGTTTCTCAAAATGGAAAGTGGAATGCAATGTGCTATCATCGGCAAAACTATGGATAGGATTTCCAGTCAATGGAAGAAGGTCATTGATATACAAGAGGAAAAGAGTGGGGGAAAGAACTGAACCTTGGGGGACACCGGCATTAGTGGAGAAGTTAGAAGACAGAGAGCCATCTACCATCACCTTCAGTGAGCGATCAGAGAGAAAAACTGGATAACCAATTACTAAAAACATTTGCAAACCATAAGATGGAAGCTTGTTTAGAAGACCTTTATGCCAAACACGATCAAAAGCCTTTGAGATGTCAAGAGCAACTACTTGTGTTTCACCGAACCTTTCCATTGAATTAGTCCATAAATGGGTAACATAAGCCAGAATATCACCAGTGGATCGACACTGACGGAATCCATACTGGCGATCGTTGATCAGACGGAAGGTTTCTAGGTAGTTTAAGAGTTGGCGGTTAATTGATTTCTCCATTACTTTAGAAAGAGTAGAAGTAATTGCAATGGGACGATAATTGGATGGGAGGGATTTGTCACCCTTTTTTGGAACTGGCTGGATATGAGCAAATTTCCAAGCAGAAGGAAAAACACCTTTGGAATAAGAAAGTGAAAAAAGGCGGCAAAGAATAGGAGTAAGTTCAGGAGCACAGGTTTTGAGAACAAGTGGAGAAATACCATCAGGACCTGGAGCTTTCTTAGCATCAAGATTCATCAAAATCCTTCTGATATCCTTTTGACGGAAGACCACAGGAGGCATTGAATGGAGCGTGTTAGGAATGGTGGGAGGTGTTTTACCAAGATCATTAATACATGAGCTGGAAGAAAAATGGGATGCTAGCAGGTCAGCTTTATCCTTGGCTGAAGTGACAACAGAACCATCTGGTTAGAACAGAGGTGGGAGCAGAGATGGGCAAAAGTTGCGGCCAATAGCTTTGGCAAGAGACCAGAATGCTCGGCTACCATTAGGGCAAGAAGCAAGTTTTCTACTCTTAGCCTGTTCAAACTCTAGTTTGGACTGATTAATAACTGCTTTACAATTGTTGCGAGCTTTGGTGTAGGCAGAAAATGAAACTAAAGAATTGGAAACAAGCCAATTACGATATGCAACATTCTTCTCTTGGACAGCCTTAGCACATTTATTGGAAAACCAAGGTTTAGATAAAGGACGAGATTTTAAAGTGGAGTGTGGGATAAAGGATTCCATTCCTGCAAGAATAATTTCACTGACACGATCTGAGCAAACGTTGACATCAGAAGTTTTGAAACAGTAATCAGACCAAGGAAAAGAAGAAAAGAAGTCTCGCAGGTCATCCCATTTTGCATTCTTGTAATGCCAAACAATACGAGGTTGGGAATAGCCATGAGATAAAGGTTCCATTGGAGAAGAGACAATGACCAAGTTGTGATCTGAAGTGCCTAAAGGACCTCTCACTTCGACCTTGTACTTAGAAGGGTTGTTTGTGAGAAAAAGATCAAGCGTATTGGCTGTATGATTAGGATTGTCCGGTATTCTTGTAGGTAAATGAACAATCTGTGCTAGGTCATTAGTAATTGCAAAAGCCTCAGCATCTCGACCTGCTGGGTCGGTGTGACTAGAAAATGGAAGCCAGCTGGAGTTGTGAACGTTAAAATCACCAAGGAAAATTACCTCACTGTTAGGAAAGTTGGACTGGAGAAAGTCAAGTTGCAAAGAGAGGAAGTCGAAGAGCTCCAAGTGATTAGTGGAGTTGGGAGAACGGTAGAGACAACAGATGAATTTGACACAATGAGGTAGAGAGATTTTAAGCCAGAGAAGATCAAAGAGAGAAGATTCCAAATTGCCAAGTCTCTGACAGGGAATATCAGAACGGACATATGCACAAGTACCACCTTTGAGGCGAAAGGAATCATACAGTAAATAATTTGGACATCTGATATGAGAAGTAGTTGAATCAACTGATAACTGAGATTCAGTCAGAAAAAGTACATGGGGTTTGGAAGACTGCAAGTGGAAATGGACATCATTGAGATTGGAATTAAGACCACGTATATTTGTGAAATGAATTAGGAAGTCCTTGGGAGGTTTAGATCTTTTCGCAGATAAGCTTGCTCTATTATTTTGACAATTCATGGTGTATTCAATAGTAAGAAAAAGTGGGTGGGACATGCTGTATGAAGTAATGAAATTTTTGGATATGGCGTACATGTGGTAAGAATATACCCAGATCCTTGACATAACGTGGCCTCGACAATGCTCCCCGCATACACACTACTCGGACTCCCTCCAGTCACTATCTGGCAGAGTAGAGGCAGCAAGATTATACACTAGCTGATCCGGAAGCTTCCTAGAGAGTTACCAATAGGTTCAGTCCGGTGTACTAACTAGCGGCCGGCCTGCGAACACCGTTTTAGAGCTGTACCCTCGAAATGTAAGGAATATTGGATCTCGCCACGACATTCATCATAACCTCAAAAATCATCAATCATACTGCATGATGGAAGAGATAGGGAAGGGTTGGCCGGAACTTAGCTCTAGAGACTAAACATGGATTCCACCACTTCAAGCCTCCAATAAGCAAAGTGGTGGTATTTCACCGGTTGATGAGAGTCATCTACCACCTAGTACTGCCTGGTAACATAGAGGGGCGGCGTTCCTCCATGTGGTGTGGGCGCCACACCTCGACCCCTGCTTACGTTGGTTCACACCTGGGTGGTCACCCACCATGTACTTGTGCATGGAGGTTATACCCAGGATTACTAACAGTCCCACCATCGTGAAGGTGCAAGCAGAGGATTTGGCTGTCATAGACCGTCCGGACTTCGCCGAAATTGGGTCCACTTGACTTAAGTGTCACCCGAATATCAGTTCCATCAGCGTTTTAGACTCCCAGGTAGCAAGAACAGCTTGTCTGGCATATCTGAGAGAATGTCTGTGACAACCTCAAGGACCCTTCACCTCATTGTGTCAAATTGTCTCTACTGTTCTCCCAACTCCACTAATCACTCAGAGCTTTGCAACTTGACTTTCTCCAGTCCAACTTTCCTAACAGTGAGGTAATTTTAATGTTCACGACTACAGCTGGCTTCCGTTTTCTAGTCACACCTACCGAGCTGTTTGAGATGCAGACGCTTTTGGAATTACTAATGACTTTGCACAGATTGTTCATTTACCCACAAGAATACCGGACAATCCTAACCATACAGCCAAAACACTTGACCTTTTTCTCACAAACAACCCTTATGAGTATACAGTCGAAGTGAGTGGTCCTTTAGGCACCTCAAATCACAACTTGGTGATTGTCTCTTCTCCAATGGAGCCTTTATCTCATAGCTGTTCCCAACCTCGTATTGTTTGGCATTACAAGAATACAAAATGGAATGCCCTGTGAGATTTCTTTTCGTCTTATACTTGATTGGATTACTATTTCAAAACTTCTGATGTCAACATTTTGCTCAGATCGTGTCAGTGAAATTATTTTTGTAGGAATGGAATCCTTTATCCCACACTCCACTTTAAAACCTTGTACTTGATCTAACCCTTGGTTTTCGAATAAATGTGCTAAGGCTGTTCAAGAGAAGAACGTTGCATATTGTAATTGGCTTGTTTCCAATTCTTCAGTTTCATTTTCTGTCTACACCAAAGCTTGCAACAATTGTAAAACAGTTATTAATCAGTCCAAACTAGACTTTGAACAGGCTAAGAGTTGAAAACTTGCTTCTTGCCCTAATGGTATCAAAGCTATTGGCCACAACTTTTGCCCATCTGTGTGGCACCTCTGTAGCCAGGTGGGAAGGAGCAGCAGTGCGTAGCACACGCTTCTTGATTAGACCGGGGTTCGAGCCCATCACCACCAAATACGGAGGATGCGGAAAGGTCAGGGAATGACCACTGCATATCCCGGAGCAATATGGCCTTAGTTGCTAATGCTCCTAAAAAAAAACAAATAACAACAACCCATCTCTGCACCCACCTCTCAAACCAGATGGTTCTGTTGTCACTTCAGCAAAGGATAAAGCTGACTTGCTAGCATTCCATTTTTCCTCCAGCTCCTCTATTAATGATCTTGGTAAAACACCTCCCACCATTCCCAACATGCTCCATTCAATGCCTCCTGTGGTCTTCCGTCAAAAGGATGTCAGAACTATTTTGACGAATCTTGATGCTAAGAAAGCTCCCTGTCGTGATGGTATTTCTCCACTTGTTCGCAAAACCTGTGCTCCTGAACTTACTCCTGTTCTTTGCCGCCTTTTTTCACTTTCTTATTCCAAAGGTGTTTTTCCTTCTGCTTGGAAATTTGCTCATATCCAGCCAGTTCCTAAAAAGGATGACAAATCTCTCCCATCCAATTATCGTCCCATTGGAATTACTTCTATTCTTTTTAAAGTAATGGAGAAATCAATTAACCACCAACTTTTAAACTACCTAGAAACCTTCCGTCTGATCAACGATCGCCAGTATGGATTCCGTCACTGTCGATCCACTAGTGATATTCTGGCTTATGTTACCCATTTATGGACTAATTCAATGGAAAAGTTCAGTGAAACTCAAGCAGTTGCTCTTGACATCTCAAAGGCTTTTGATCGTGTTTGGCATAAAAATCTTCTAAACAAGCTTCCATCTTATGGTTTGCCAACTGTTTTTTTGTAATTTGTTATACAGTTTTCTCTCTGATCACTCACTGAGGATGATGGTAGATGGCTCTCTGCCTTCTAACTTCTAAACTAATGCCGGTGTCCCCCAAGGTTCAGTTCTTACCTTCACTCTTTTCCTCTTGTATATTAATGACCTTCTTCCATCGACTGGAAATCCTATCTATAGTTTTGCCGATGATAGCACATTGCGTTCTACTTTCCATTTTGAGAAACCTTGCCCTGCGCAATCAGCTTCAACTTCTCGAAAATCTGCTACCAATTCCCTAAAACTTAGAAGGATTGAAATCAATCCTTCTGAGTTTTAGTAGGATTGATTTCAATCCTTCGAAAACTCAGTCCTGTCTTATATCTCGCAAAAAGGATTCTTCTGCTCCTATGGTTATCTTTGGTAGCACTCTGATTTCTAGGCAAAATAATATATCTCTTTTGGGAATTACCCTGACTTCTAATCTCTCTTGGCACAAGCACATTACAAATATTGCTTCCTCTGCATCTAAAAAACTTGGTTTTCTCTTTCACTCTCGGCGTTACTTTTCTTCCAAACAGCTGTTCACTCTGTACAAATCGCAAACCGCCCTACTGTGGAATATTGTTCCCACATTTGGGGTGGTGCTCCCAAAACCTCTCTCAGGCCTCTTGATTCCGTTCAGAAGAGGGCAGTTAGGTTAATTAATGATTCATCCCTAACAGAGTCTCTCCACTTGCTGTCTCATAGACGTACTGTTTCTGCTGCATGCCTCTTCTGCAGATATTTCCCTGGGCAATATTCTTCTGAATTGGCTTCTATAATTCCTGCTCTCTCTTTTTCAAAACAGTCCAAACACGTGCTGCCACCAGTCAACATCTATTTACTGTTCATCGCCAAACTCACAGAACCAACTTTTAATCTTCCTCGTTTATTCATTCAACTGCCATTTTCTGGAACAACCTTCCTTCATATGCATTTCCTGAAAATTAGTCTACAGAAGTTTAAATCCAATGTCAACAAATATCTTCTTTCATCTTCTCAACCTCCAACCCAAGCTGGTAGATGACTTTCATCAACCGGTGAAATACCACCACTTTGCTTATTGGAGGCTTGAAGTGGTGAAACCCGTGTTTAGTTTCTAGAGCAAAGTTTCCGGCATCCCCCTCCCCCCATACTCCTCCTTCAACCCATGCACGGTACTAAGTACTATAGGTTTTGATACCTTCGTGTTTGGGGTTTTCATAAAAAAAAAAAAAAAAAAAAAAAAAAAAAAGCACGGTACTAAGTTATTTTTTGGATTTTTAGGAGCATTAGCAACTAAGGCCATATTGCTCCGGGATATGCGGTGGTCATTCCCTGACCTGTCCGCATCCTCCGTGTTTGGTGGTGACGGGCTCGAACCCCGGTCTAATCAAGAAGCGTGTGCTACACACTGCTGCTCCTTCCCACCTGGCTACGGAGGTGCCACACGGTACTAAGTACTGTAGGTTCTAATACCTCTCGTGTTTGTGGTTTTCATAAAAAAAAATAAAATCAATTTCTGAGGATTTGGCAATCTTTGAAGAAGAAGATGTAAATATGGAAAGAATTGCAAACATGAAAAGAGGCATTTATAACTCTCTAGCATGCTACAGTGAGATTTTTGAAGAAAACTGTGCAATCTTCTATAAAAGCATATTTTTACAAATTGGAAAACCCAACTGTTTCTTCATTATCAGATGCCTTTCCATCTACCTCATCTGCACCCAGTGTCACTTATGTGGAAAATATTGAACTCTGATGAAGATATCGACGAGTAAAAGTTGAATACATATGTATGTACAGTACATATATTATGTTAGTACTCATTTTCTTTATTTCTATTTTGTAACTGTATGTTTTTAATTAAAATTAACAAGTTCGATATCTTGTTTTTTTATTCTTTTCTTATTTTATTTTACGTTACGTATCATGCGATAAACCATAACGTATACATCCGTTATAATAAAACATATTGTTTAGGCCATTTGGTGTTTAGTACATGGTTTTAATGCTTTAAAATGGCTGCTAACATATACGATATGTATCATAGATGCTCAGGAATGCAAGATACACATAACAAACAAAACGTGTAATGAACAAAGTCTTGGAACGGAACTTGTTTGTAAACCGAGAGTTGCCTATACATGATATGTATTTGATTATGCTCAATACATTTGTATTCCATATGGGATGTTTTTTGAAGTGTTATAGAGTAGCCCAAAGTAGATATTTCTCATTGGTTTTTTTTTGGAAAGATTTCAGTTTGCTATAAGCTATATGGCAGCTAAGTATCATATTTATAATTATAATAGTTAATCTGTGAATTTTTTAAAACAACTTTCATTGTTATGCAGCTGCATATTAATATTTTTCTTTGTTTTTTCAAATAAAATTTCTTCTAAAGAGCTCTTATTTTACATGTTGAAAATTTTAATTTCAGTACTAAGTTCCCTGATTTCATTTAGCTCCCGATATTTTTTTAATTAAATATTATACATATTGCAGTATAAAATTGCCTTAATTTTTCCGAAATTAGAAAAGAATATGACTTCACATATTTTAGGAGATATGACAGATGAAGAGGATGTCTTAGAATGGTTGACAAGCCCTGAAAACATGGAAAGTAGTGATGCCATAGAAAAAGTTAATAAGCGAATGTTTGAACGGGTCCTTCAGCGATGTGACTTCTTGGCTGTGTTTCTTTGTAAGTTTCTAGAAACTATTTATATAATGCTTCTAGTGATATTAACTTAATTTGTTCTTTTATATACTTTAATGGAGTAAGTGATTTTTAATAAGTGAAGCTAAAATTAATGAGTATATTGAAGAATATTGGTTGCAGCCTAAATAATCCCAGTTATCTTTAAAAGTTTCTTTAGTTTGACAATGTATTTGGCCAATCCCCAGTTTGGAACTCTGAATGGTTGAAAGCTGATTTACCTTTTTTTTTTATTGTAATTTATATAGTTAACAAAAGAAGAAATTCTTAATTATTAACCTGTTGCATTAAATTCAATTTGGCTATTTAATTTTCAAAAATAATGGGCATTAATTAATTAATTTTGTAATCTCAAAGTATAAAACTAAATGGCTATGGTTACACCAGTCACTGCTCCTGCCTCCCCATTGGCAGGGCTGGAAACCTTGACAGAAAAGTTAATCTGCCAAGATCTAAAAGGAGCAAATGTTGACATTGATACATTTCCTCCAGTAGAGAGTCATCAAGCTCTCAGTGTGCTTATGATCATAAAACTGATTGTGACCACTTCATTCCCAAGAAAATAAAAAAGGGTTTGAACACGAACTTAGATTTAGATCAGTGGGAATTTCCAGCTTTCCTGATACTGTTTTTTGTCATTCCAACCTGCAAGCGGCCTCCTTCCTTTGACCATCCAGAGATATATAGAACATGCAGTAGGATCACCCAAAATAGTGAAGACACTCCAATCAGGAGACTTATTGATAGAAACCACACAACCCAGGCACTTAGAACTCTTATTAAAACTATCCTCCTTAAGTACAATTCCAGTACAGGTCATTCTTCTCTTTCTTGGTGACTCCAATATACTCAGATTCCCTTCTACTTCTCTCTCTCTCTCTCTCTCTCTCTCTCTCTCTCTCTCTCTCTCTCTCTCTCTCTCTCTCTCTCTCTCTCTCTCTCTCTCTCAGGGTAATTCAGAATTTTTTTTCTTTTCTTTTTGGCTTGCAGCAAAAGTCTCAGGCTTCCTTGCACCATATAGATGATAATAATAATAATACCACACTTAACTCATCCAAGGAAGTTATAACTGAATGAGACTTATTAAATGTATTGGAAGAGGAAATAATCAAGGAATTACAAGTGCAAAAAGCAATACACGCAAGAAGAATTAAGATTTGAAAAGATGGCAACCTGATTTCGAAACGTACGAGGCGCATCTGAAAAGTTTTAGGACTACATTCATAAAAAGTTAATCTCAAGGAAGAAAATTTATTACCATTTAATCTTCAAAGTACATCCTTCATAAATTGATGATGTACAACTCTTTGCACAGTTGTACAACTTTTGGATGGTTCTATGGAACCCTGTTTAACTCTCTCAACATGCTGGTTTGAATCTCTGAATCATTGTCAAAATGATGCCCCTTCAGATGGGATTTCACTTTGGGGAACAGAAAATAATCAGCAGGTACCAATTCTGGCAAATACATGGGATGGTGAATATGCATTGTCGTGAATCAAGAGCCACACCTGACTTGGCCACATCTGGCCTAACGCACTGAATACTTTACAACACTGTCCGTCACCCCTTTTTAAAATTCAGCATTGACTGTCTGTCCTTTCTTGGTACAAATTTTTTATGCACAATTCCTTGTCAATCAAAAAAAAAAAAAAAAAAAAAAATCACCAACATCATTTTGGTTCAAGACTTTTGGAGTTATTTTGGCCTTGGTGAATTTTCTCCAACCCATGCAGCTGATTGTCTTTTTGTTTTGTATTTGTACACAAAGCACCAGTATTCATTACCAGTTATGATTTTTGAAAAAGTCTGGCTCACTGTCTGCCATCTCAGTCAAATATCGGCACATAGCAACTCATTGAGGCGCCTCCATAGCCAGGTGGGAAGGAGCAGCAGTGCGTAGCACATGCTTCTTGATTAGACCAGGGTTCGAGCCCGTCACCACCAAATACGGAGGATGCGGAAAGGTCAGCGAATGACCACTGCATATCCCAGAGCAATATGGCCTTAGTTGCTAATGCTCTTAAAAACCAAATAACAAACAAGCAACTCATTGATCTTTCTGTTCTGCCATCAATGCATGGAGTACGAAGTGCAAGCAAACTTTCTTTTTTTTTTTTAAATCTTTGACAACATTCGAATGCATGCTATCCTTGCTGATGTGAAGATGGTCTGTTATCATTCTGAGGGACAGGCAAATACAGGATAGTGATCTTCCATTAACAGCTGTCAAACTTTTTCAATGAAGGCTGTATGAGACTGTGATGGGTGACCACTCCATGCATTGTCCTGAACATCGTCTTGCCCTTTGTGAAACCGCCCACACCAATGAAAAATGTTTGATCATGATAGAGCTTCATGTCCATAAGCTGCACTCACCATTGCAACTGTTTCATTTTAATTTTTTACAGCTTTAAAATAAAATTTTATCACCACTCTTTGCTTGATCCTTCAATCTATGACGACACGATTTTATTATGCCAACTTAAACGCGACTTTCCAGTTGGCTGCCTTTGTGCACACTGATGAAACTTGCCACAGAACCAGTTCAGACTTGATAGTGATTAGTTTCAAGAGTGGCTAATCAATAGAAACTAATCAATAGTGATTAGTTTCAATATCATTTTAAAAAAATCAAGTCTTAAAACTTTTTAGATACACCTTGTAATATCATTCTGATATTCAGTTCTCCAATATGTCAACCTCAGTAAAAGCCAGATATTTACATTGCCATTTCACTCATACATCCCACAAGATATTACAAATGTCAAAAATTTGGCCATTCCCAAACAATGTGCAATGGTTACATTCCCTAACTAGATCTAAACCACTCACAAATGGAATGCACTGCAAATTCTAAATATTCTAATTAAGAATATTCTAAATTATGCGAATTATGGACAATTAGGAAAAAAAATACAAAAATACGAAATTGAGAATAATGTATTGTACCAAGAGGAAAAAAAGCAAGTTAAATTAAAACACACATATGCCTCCGCCACCAAAAATAGCCAGGCTGTTGCAGGTGGTCAGGAGCAGCAGTGCTTAGCACACACTTCTTGATCAGACCGGGGTTCGAGCTTATGACCACCAAATATGGAGGATGCGGAAAGGTCGGGGAATGACCACCGCATATGCCCGGAACAATATGGCCTTAGTTGCTAATGCTCCTAAAAACCAAATAACATCAACAGGAACTCAAACAGATGTGTCAATCCAATCCTACCAGACACATTGATCACAGAATGGGCTCGATCAGTACTCTTAAACCAATAGATACCAACATGATAGATAAAGCAAACAATACTCCAATCACGATTCCTTCCAAAATCACCTTAATAGTGAAGCAAATGAAAAACCACACAACTTGGAGGCTGTTGGAGTGAAACAATATCCAATTTGTTTGGATGCAGATAATGCCAACAAAGATGAAATAGTGTTTAATCTACATGCTGAAGAGTACATGGAGATTGGATGTCCTATTCATCTTAATACAGATACAACAGATAAAGATTCTGGATGCACTTTTTTCCTAGAAAAGAAAGGACTAAATACAATAGACTTTCAGAATAATGGCACCTTTGGGGATTCAAGGTGCCATTATTTCAATTTTTCTGTTATCTGGCAAGTTTTATTTTTAATGTATTTAATGCAGAAATAATGAGGCCAAATAAGAAATAGAGAGATCAAGAATTCAGTTAAACTGCACACAAAATTAACATAAACATGTTGACGATGCAGTGTTATCTAATGCTATTAGACTAAACTTGATATAATAAAGAAAATGCACTTCTGCTTACACCCTGTTCTATTTTCTTTATTATATCAAGTTTAGTCTGCATGAGTAGCATAGTGGTACTGTCACCGTCCTCCTCACTGCAGGTGGAAAAGGTTTGAATTCCATCAATGATGCAAGGAACTTTTATGGGCTTTTTTTCACTCCGTGGCTGAGCTAGTGGGTCTCTGGGTAGATAGCAATGTATTTTGTTTAGCAAAACGGGCAAATCGACCAGAGAACAGACACAATACACATGAGTATATGAGTTAACTTTCCTGGTGACCCTAATAGTTTGAATTATATCAAGTTTGCCACTAAGCTATAATGTTGTTCTTCTTTTCTTCTCTGTATGAGGTTTATTAACTATAGGAGACAGTGAGAAGTTTTTAATTATTTAAATTAAATGTAAAACAGCAGTATAATCCATGATATCAGTACAGAATTCACTCTGAAAATGGCAAACATAAATGAATACAGTAATTGCATGACGCTGTTTTCTTTTTTCAATGTATACATAAAGCGCAGATGTCTTGCATCTGCACTTTATGTATACATCCGATCTCAATGTGCGGTTATTTCGAATGTGCCATTATTTTGACAGTCTATCGGATGACTGTCACATGCATGCAACTAATAAAAAACAGACAGACAGACACATTTTCTACCAAAACTAAGTAATGCAATATACCATTCAATGGAACTGCAGTGGTTTACATAACATTATTGATGATATCTATGACCTGATATCCCAGTACAATCCCAGCTACTTGCTTGCAATAGACAAACTTAATGCCACAGGTTACTGTCAAGATCAAAAATTACATAATATACTGAAAAGATGAAAATTCAACCTCCTCTGCACATAGATGGGTGGCACACACAAGAATCCCATCAAAACACATTCCGGTACAATCCTTTCTGGAAGCAGTTTTTATTCGTGTCATCCTTGAAATTACTCTAATTAGGGTATCAATATACCATTCACTGAATCATGTCTGTGACACTAAAGATCCTGAAGAACTTATAGCAAAAATACCAGCTCCGTTCTGTTTTTTTGGTCACTTTAATGTGCACCAACCATTATGGATATTTCCTCATATTTATAACAAGGGGAAGGTCATTGAATTGGTCCTAGATCAACACAACCTGAACTTGTTAAATACAGGATCAGATACCTATATACATTTCCTAGTGGGATCTGCCACAGCTGTCGACCTGTGTGTATATATATGTATATATAACCATACAAATAAATTAGAATGAGAGTTAAAAATAAAATAATGTCAGCAATATGGCAAGAGAAGAGGGAAAATAGTTGAAATTAAACTTAAGAATCAAACCAAACAGGGATGGAAGAGAAGGGTAACAAGAGTAAAAATATTGCAGTAGAAAATCTCTAAGATAATTTATAACATCTAATTATAAGAATAATAATTCATTAAATTTTGAAAGCCAATTAAAATATAAATGTAACGGCGGCCCCTCTGACGGGCACCAGGTCCAAATTTATGTGAAATATCACAAACAGATCTAGACCACTACAGTAAAATAAAACAAAAATAGACTGACCATTACGCCCCATCTCAACAGAGGACCACAAGGCCAATAATGGTCAGGGAATCGCTGCATTTCGATCGCTGGACAAATAGCCCCAAAGGCGAGTTGACCGAAAGATCAGTCCACCACCCGATCCCCAGATCGAACCACCAGTGCATAGGACTTAAATAGCGGTGGTCCTGATGCAATGAAAATTAAAAATAGAACAGATGCATATGAAAGTACTCCAGTGCAAAGCCACACTACTGACAAAAGTAATCTGAACCAGTTTATATAGATGAAAAAGGAACTAGGGTGAACTAGTGTGGCTTTGCACTGGAGTGCTCGCATCTGTTCTATTTTTAATTTTCGCTGCATCAGGACCACCGCTATTCAAGTCCTTTGCATTGGTGGTTCGATCTGGGTGGCGGACTGATCTTTCGGTCGACTCACCTTTACAGTGATTTGCCCGGTGATCGAAATGCAGCGATTCCCTAACCATTAATTGGCTTTGTGGTCCTCTGTTGAGATCGGGCGTAATTATCAGTCTATTTTTGGTTTATTTTTTTTTATTATTTTACTGTAGTGGTCTAGATCTGTTGGTGATATTTCACATAAATTTGGACCTGGTGCCCATCAGAGAGGGTGCCGTTAAATTTCTATTTTAATTGGCTTTCAAAATTTAAGGAATTATTATTCTTATAATTAGATGTTCTAAATTATCTTAGAGATTTTCTGCTGCAGTATTTTTACTCTTGTTATCTTCTCTTTCCTCCCTGTTTGGTTTGATTCTTAAGTTTAATTTCGACTATTTTTGCTCTTGTCTTGCTATACAGCTGGCATTATTTTATTTTTTATTTTTAACTCTCATTCTAATTTATTTGTATGGTTATATTTCGAGCATCATGTAGAGAAATATGCTTTTTGTTGCCTCTGATGTTTTCTGCAACTTTTTATTTTATTTTTATTATGAAAGATTCATTTTCCAACTATTTTAAATGTTATTCAACTATATGTATATATAATTATTTATATATACACTGTACTGCCACTTTAACGACGTGCTGGACAAAGCATCTCTGAAACGCAGTTCTCTTGAACTTTTCATGCACCACAGTTTCAAGGGTGTATCAAGAATGATGCAGTGAACAGAAAACATCCTCTCAATGGCACTCCTGTAGAAGAAAATTGCTTGTTGATGAGAGAGGTCTGAGGAGGAGGGTTAGAATTGTGCAAGCAAACAGACGAGCCACAATGTCGCACATGACATCAGAATACAACCTTGGTGCACAGAACAAAATAATGCAACAGACCACTAGTCACACTTTGTCGCAAATGGGTTACAACAGCCGACGGCCACATCGCTTACCTTTGTTATCAATGAAGAACAAGAGAGCACACCTCCTGTGGGCACAGCAACACCAGCACTGGACTGTTTGTTTGTTTGTTGTTTGGTTTTTAGGAGCATTAGCAACTAAGGCCATATTGCTCCGGGAATATGCGGTGGTCATTCCCTGACCTTTCCGTATTTGGTGGTGACGGGCTCGAACCCCGGTCTAATCAAGAAGCGTGTGCTACGCACTGTTGCTCCTTCCCACCTGGCTACGGAGGCGCCTCGCACTGGACTATCAAGGATTGGAAAACAGTTGCTTGATCTGACAAGGCAAAGTTCTTGGTGCATCACGATGGAAGGCTGATAATTTGGCGAAAACAACATGAATCCATGGACCCGTCATGTCTGACGACTACTGTGCAAGGTGGTGGGATAAGTGTTATGGTGTGGGAAATGTTTTCTTGGCACACGGTGGGTCCATCAATATCCATAGATTCACGTCTGAATACCACGTCGTTGCTGAGCAAGTGCATCCATTTATGTTGACAGTTTATCCTCAGTCAGATGGTTACTTCCAGCAGGATAATGCGCTGGTGCACAAAGCCCGAATCACTATGAAATGGTTCCAGGAACATGACAATGACTTTTCTTTGCTGCAGTGGCCCGCTCAGTCTATGGATCTCAATCCTATTTGGGATGAGCCGGAAAGGGCTGTTTGCTGCAGGCCTACAACTCCATCTTGTTAAATCCATGCTTGGACGAATTCAGGCTGTTTTGAAGGCTAAAGAGGCTCAACACGCTACTAGGTTGGTGTACTTAATAAAGTGGCAGCACAGTGGAACTTCTCTATTACGAACTTCTATTTAATGAATTTCTCTATATTACGAATTTTTTCACAAAACATTGCACCTTGAAACGAAATTACATGTAAAATTAATTGCGGAAACAATGTCGAAGAGAAAGTGTTTAAGTATTAATGATAAAGCAAAGATTGTTATGATATTGACCAGGGTTTTAAGAAAAAAGATGTTGCGGAGAAATATGGCATATCTGCAAGCAGTTTATCTACGCTTTTAAAAAAACTGAGAATCAATTTTAAATGCAATTGAAGGAGGAGCAGACAAGAAGCGAATTAAGTTGTGTATATACGAAGATGTTGATAAAGCTGTTCTAATATGGGTGCAAATGATACGTGAAAAGAATATCCCAATATCGAGCCTAATGATTAAGCAACAAGCTTTGAAATTTGCAGTCCCTTGGACATACAGAATTTAATGCGAGCACTGGGTGGCTAGATAAATTTAAGAAGTGCCACAGAATTGTGGAAATGGTTATTTGTAGAGAAAGTGTTAATGTAAGCAAAGAAGATTGCAACAGTTGGAGGAACAATACCTTAAAGAAGATTTTGGAAGAATATGAGCGTAAGGATGTTTCTAATGCTGACAAAATGGGTTTATTCTTTAAATGTTTGCCGAACAGAACACTTGCTTTTAAGGATGATAAATGTTTTGGTGGAAAACAAAGCAAAGAAAGAATCACTGTGCTAGTTGGAGCAAATATGACAGGAAGTGAAAAATTAAGACTTTTAGTCATCGGAATATCAAAAAACCCAAGATGTTTTAGAGGCACAAAATCTTTGGAAGTTGACTACACCTTTTAATAAAAGAGCATGGATGACAAGTGATATTTTTGAAGAATGGATATTAAAACTAGACAAGCATATAACAAAAGAAAAAAGGAAAATCGTGTTGGTAACTGACAACTGTCCGGCACATCCTGCCAATATTTCTGCCAAACTTAAAAGTGCGAAGTTGTTTTTACCACCAAACGTAATGTCAAAACTCCAGCCAATGGACCAAGGCATTATTAAAAATTTGACATTTCATTATCGAAAGAGAATAATAATGAAGATTGTCAATCGTTATCCGAAAATAGAAACTTGGAGGTTACAATTAACCTTAGAGATTGCATCTCTGAACTGGCAAAAGTTTGGACAAACGATGTCACT
Organism: Mastigoproctus giganteus; assembly: GCF_048544385.1. NCBI lineage: Eukaryota > Metazoa > Arthropoda > Arachnida > Uropygi > Thelyphonidae > Mastigoproctus > Mastigoproctus giganteus. The sequence goes on along the minus strand of NC_143575.1, from coordinate 178,711,466 downwards.
GAATACACTATTCAAAATTGTTTTTTGAAAGCGGGATTTGCATTGAATACAGAAGTCAAACAACGACTGGACGAACAAGATGAACTGCCCCTTTCACAACTGAAAAACTTTTGGAACATTATTAGAATCGTCTGGAAACATCAAAAATGAAATAACACTGAATAGTTATGTTTATGTAGATTACAGCAGAACATCCAAATGAAGATGAAATACTGCTGAACAGTATTAGACGCGACCATGATCACGAAGAAATTAACGATGACGCTGAAGACGCATCAGAACAACCCGTAGAAAAGCCAACTCACGAAGAAATGATTAACGCTTTTAAAACGGTTCGTATGGGTCTACAGTTTTGTTAAAAATATTCCTGATAATGTTTTTAATGCTCTGAACAAATGTGAGGTTTTCTTTGAGAATCAGACAATTTTTTAATTGTACTGTGCAAATGAAAATTACAGATTTTTTTAAATTATGTTTACACAAATTGTGTAAACGTAATTTAAATAAGTATGTTTTTGAAATAAAATACATTAAAAATAAATGTAGATTACTTTTACTAATTAGATAACAATTTCTAATAAAAAAGATATTCTCTGTATAACGAAATTTCTCTATAATGAATTTTTTCGCTGGATTTATCGAATTCATTATAGGGAAGTTCGACTGTACACACACACACACACACACACACTGTGTATATGCAGTGTATATACTCTGTGCTGCCACAATCCTTGCCTAGACAAATTTAGGCTGTTTTGAAGGCTAAAGGAGGCTCAACACGCTACTAGGATAGGTGTACCTAATAAAGTGGCAGCACAGTGTATATATACTCTGTGTATATACATTGTTCTGCCACTTTATTAGGTACACCTACCTAGTAGCCTGTTGAGCCTCGATTAGCCTTCAAAACAGCCTGAATTCATCTAGGCATGGATTGAACAAGATGCTGAAAACGTGTAGGAATGGAGTTCCATGCAGACATGAGTGCATCACGCAATTCCTTGAGATTTGACTGAGGTGTACGCCTGCAGCAAACAGCACTTTCCAGCTCATCCCAAAGATGTTCAATAGGATTGAGATCCGTGGACTGAGCGGGCCACTGCAGCAAAGAAAAGGCATTGTCATGTTCCTGGAACCATTCCATAATGATTCGGGCTTTGTGCACCAGCTCATTATCCTGTTGGAAGTAACCATCTGACTGAGGATAAACTGTCAACATGAACGGATGCACTTGGTCAGCAATGACGTTTAGGTACAATCACAACCAGTTTGTACAAACTGTAAAGGCCTAAAAATGGACTCTGTGCATTCCATAAGAGACAGCAAATGTCCAGTGTACCTTAATGCTAAACATTTATACCAGGCAAGACTTGATTATGGGGACACGCCTTAAGGAGTACAACACCACCGAGGTTAAGTTCATACAAATAAACGCACAGAGGCCGCGGGCAGTGGCCAATCAGTTACGACTTAAAGCTGAAGAGGAGAACATTGACGTCTTAATTTTGCAAGAACCATATGCCCACATGAAAATGGTCTGCAGGTATCTCCTGAAATACAAGATCATTCAGGTGGAGGATGAGACTCCCTGGGCAGCCATTGTCATCCGGAATCCAGACATCACAGCTACTAGAATTACACACCTCTGCTTTGCTTGGGCCACATGTACCCACATTGTTACCACCATGGAAGCCCTTTACATAGTGGCCCTGTACTGCTGCCCAGGTGAGGATATCACCTTCACCATAAATTACCTTCACACGGTAATCAACACCTTTCCAAACTCGAGAATAATTATCGGCACAGATGCCAACTGCAGGTCCCCAGTGTGGCACAGTTACACACCTGATCGACCGGGCACAAGGAACGGTCAAAAACTGGAAGAGTTCCTGGCAAATGCACCAATAACAGTATTAAACCTCCCCACAACCTGCTGACCTTCTGCAATACGTTGTGGGACTATAGATGTCACCATGGCCTCCAGAAACATAGCGAGCAATATTACTTTGTGGTCAGTCCAAGATGCCTGGACCACCTCTGACCACTGTGCTATAACCTTCCAGTTTATCTGCTCATTAACTAGGAACCCAGTATCAAGACAAATGCAGCATAGGTACACTATTCAGAAAGCAAATTGGGACATCTTCCAGACCGAAATCTCAACTGCCTTAGACGAACATAATGCCCAACTCCAGACCACTAGCAACCCAGAACTCCTTCAGCAGAAGACAACAGCCCTCATCACTCAGGCCTGTGAAGCTGCAATACCTAGGAAACACCCAGCCCCGGGTGCAGTGCCATGGTGGAACCAGGATCTGCAGCGCCTTAGAAAGGAGACTCAGATCCAATGCAAGGCATTTCAAAGGGCCAGAAGATCTTGGCCAGCTGTAGCAGTGGTACAGAGAAGCGAGAAATGCCTACACCGCACAGATATGTCACTGCAATCAGGAGACTTGGCAGCGATTGGTCCCAACTACTGGCAATAGCAATCCCTGGGGGGGGGTCTACAAGATCACCACAAACAAGCTCCCTCGGGGGGGGGGAGGTTGTCACCGCTACTAGAACTCCACAAGGTGCTATGACTACAAACTGGGAAAGCACCATAAACAATATTCTTGACGTGGTCTTTCAACAACCGGCCGACCGCAGATTGACGATCAGAAGAAAATGTGCCAGGATAACGCGACCTACAATAACCAAGCAATGGAACTGCCTTTCACCAGGGAGGAGCTAATTGCTGCAGCATCAACTATCAGAGGAAATAAATGCCCAGGGCCAGACCTGCTAGAACCAGAAATTGTTAAAAAGACAGTGGAACATGCCCCTGACCTGATGCTAAATCTTTACAACAAATGCCTCTAGGCAGGGGTTCGAGCCCGTCACCACCAAATACGGAGGATGCGGAAAGGTCAGGAAATGACCACCGCATATCCCGGAGCAATATGGCCTTAGTTGCTAATGCTCCTAAAAACCAAATAACAACAACAATCTAGGCAGGAGCCTTTCCAACATCATGGAAGGTTGCCAATGTCAAACTTATCCTAAAAAATCCTTCCAAGTCTCCTATCCTCCCAGACTCTTACAGGCCTATAGCCTTGCTCTCCATGGTCAGCAAGCTCTTTGAGCGCCTATTACATGCTTGTCTGCAACATCACTACAATACTGCAGGACTATTAACGCCCATCCAGTTCGGCTTTCGACAGGGTCATTCTGCCATAGATGCCCAGCAGCACCTCCTGGAGAAGGGGGAGAACTGCAACAGAAAATACTTCTTGATCTCTGTGGACTTTGTTGGGGCGTTCGACACACTTTGGTGGCCGAGCGTTCTGGCCAAACATAGAGCGGAAAATCTTCCCAGCAACCTCTACAAGACCTTACAGAACTACCTATCCAATAGATTCATAGTAGTGAATGCGCCCTATCAGACCCTCTCTAGAAGAATCCACTGGGGGCTGCCCTCAGGGTTCGATCCTGGGACCATTCCTATGGAACATCATCTTGGACAGCTTCCTTGTCTTGGACCATGGAGAAGTGGATGCTCAGGTATTTGTCTACTACCTCATTCTCTGTCTCGGTGAACTCAAGGGCAAAACTGGAAGAATCTGCAAACCTGACCTTGGAGCTACTGCACAACTGGGCAAAACAGAATCACCTGAGAATATCACCAGAAAAAACAAACTTAGCCTAGTGGACCTATGACGGCCTCCTCAAATTAAGATAAACCAGAAGACAATCAAATTCTCCAAACAATTCAAGTATCTAGTATCATCAACTATCATCAACTCAATCCACTTCAAGTATCAACTCGACCCAAAGATCGATTCTACTATTTACTTCTCGCGCCTGCAGCACAGTGAGCACCCACGCTTTACAGGTCCTGACCGGAGTTCTCCCCCTTGACCTGGAGATTGTGGGCAACGGATTACTTTACCACCTGGCAAAGGGCACCTCAAGGGCTTGTCTCAGATATACAACTGAATCAGCAAATAACTGCACCACTGAAAAGAAGCAGCTCTACGCTCACCTGCTGCAGGTGTGGCAAGAGAGATGGATGAACTCCCACACAGGGGAGATAACCAGAAAGTTTATACCTGACATTGGCAGGGTCTACCCTAAGTTCCCAACCTGGTTCTCACCTGGACTCCATGTGGCATACCTTCTCACCGGACATGGTGCCATCAATGCCAAACTTTGCCTTTTGGGAATTGAAGAGAAACCTACCTGTGTTTGCAGCGGTCTGGAGAGCTGGCAACACCTAATGTATGATTGCCAGCTTTATGACGACCTCTGCAACATCCTAATAACAAAGATCCTATATTGTCCTAGATGATAGGAGCACAACATACTGGATACAAAACAAGAGTACCTGGCTTTCTCCTGTTACGCTCAAGAGCTCTTTGCAAGAAGACGAGTGCTCGCTGCAATGGAGCACAACTGAACACTACACGTGACAACCAGGAATAACAACTGAACATACTTAACCAATGACAAGAACTGTATAAACCTCCAGAACTGGCACGAAGCAGACTACCATACTAATACACCTGTACTGACAACCGACAGGTGCTCTGCACCATTGTAGGCAAAACAACAACCTGCGAGGATGATATGTGCAGACACAGCCCCTGACTGGCGAACCTGTGGACTAGCATGTCGAGTGCAAGGGAAACAGACAAACATGATCAGAAAGAAACACCAGCTCAACAGTGACAAACCACCGGACTTGACTATACTGGACGGGACCTGGTCCCACAAGTGATATCCCAAATGGGAACACCAATACCACTGAAGACCAACCAGCGTGCTGCTGGTCATCTTGGCTCTCAAACCATGCTCCCTTGCATGGTCCTATCTTCCCCCCCTCTCCCCCACAGGGGGAGGAAGGGATCGTCTTTTCCATCCCCTCTCCTTGCCACTCCTCTCTTCGCCTGGTGGGGCATGGGTCTGTCCCACTGATTATCTGGGGTCACCTTCTCTATCGTCCCCATATTTCTGTCTTTTCCCCCTAGCCTTCTGCCTCCTCCCCCACTCTACCTAATACACTAGCATATACCCCCACATAACTTGAAAAATTTAATAATGACTAAATTTAACTGTGTTCACACTAGACTCATTTGGCATTTCTACTCACCCCCCCCCACCGAGCGAGAATTTTTTATTTATTTATTTTTTTTTTTTTTTAGGTCCTAGCCACTGAAATCTCAGGAAATTAGGTAGCAGGACCTGCCATAGTAAATATCTAATTACTAGTGTACCTGGTCTACCTCCACAAGGCATAGTGTAGACAACATTGGGCCCCAGCAGGAGTCTAGCAGCTAAATGACCAGAAGAACAATGATACACAACACTACTTCTACAAAATCCATACACTTTTAAGTCTCTGGTCTTTACAGTGAACCATCACACCCACAATGAAAGCAATGCAGAGATGGGGGAAACCCCTGGTGCCGTTAGACACGAATGCGCCACACGATGTGGCATTCAGACATGAATCTATGGGTATCAGTGGACCCAATGTGTGCCAAGAAAACATTGCCCACACCACCTTGCACAGTAGTTGTCAGACATGATGGGTCCATGGATTCATGTTGTTTTTGGCAAATTCTGAGCCTTCCATCAACATGATGCACCAGCAACTTCGACTCGTCAGAGCAAGCAACTGTTTTCCAATCCTCGATAGTCCAGTGCTGGTGTAGCTGTGCCCACAGGAGGCGTGCTCTCTTGTTCTTCATGTGGATGTGGCCGTCGGCTGTTGTAGCCCATTCGTGACAAGGTGTGACTAGTGGTCTGTTGCGATATTTTGTTCTGTGCACCAAGGTTGTATTCTGACATCATGTGCGCCATTGTGGCCTGTCTGTTTGCTTGCACAATTCTAGCCATCCACCTCCTCTGACCTCTCTCATCAACAGCCGATTTTCTTCCACAGGAGTGCTATTGAGAGGCTGTTTTTTGTTTGTTTCACATTCTCTATACACCTTTGAAGCTGTAGTGCGTGAAAAGTTCAGAACTGCCATTTCAAAGCTGCTTTGTCCAGCAAGTCTTGCACCTCCAACCATGGCACGTTTGATGTCCATTAGATCACTCCTTTTCCCCTTTCTTGCTACAGTTTGTATGCTTAACTGATACTAGAAAAGTTGTTTTCCTGCATTTATATCCACAACGGTGGTCATGTGACTTGCAATGTTGTGGGACAAACCATTTGTGCGCACAGCAAAGATTACAATTACTCATTGTATGCTGCACCAAAGCACTTGATATTGATAGTTGCAAAGACATTACCAGAAAAATTAAGGAAAATTTTGTCTACTGTAGTAAACTTTATCAAAATGTATGCACCAAATCATTGCCTTTTTTGCAAAGAAATTGGTGCTGAACATGTCATGCTTCTTTTCCATACATGGAAAAGAAGCGTGATAAGGATGCAACAACATATTTTGAGAACAAAAAGGATGCATCTTCTTGTAAAGATTAAGAACAATTGTTCTAAATAGATGATTCTAATTTCCTGACATGTGAGAGTGCATTGATGTAAGAATATAAGATACTTAGTCGAAATGCATTATATTCTCAAATCTTGTGTTAAAATTGAGTGTATATCCTGTAAGAAATATCATCTCTTCTGTAGCTTCATGTATAGTTAAATTTTGATCACCTGATCAGATCATGAACACAAGCAATTTAGTCATTGGTTTTGAAGTTTGTGTCCAGCGGGAGGGAAGACATCTTCAAATGACGTGCCCTCCCTTTAAAATTTGCTAACCTCTGAAAAGCCTTTGAATGATACATAGTATCTTCTTTGAAAGTTGTGTTTTTAATATTCCATGGATTTGCTGTTGCTCTTTTGCATAATTTAATGAAAATTTTCTGTTCAGTAAAATCTCTCATTTTCAAATGCAGCGAAATACAGAAAATATCTTCCCTTCAACTCATTAATTCTGACTGTAGATAAAAAGCAATTCATGCATTACTATTTTACAACAAGTCATAATTCGCTGTGACACTGCTGTTTCAAGATGCAGTCAGTTCCCAAACTTTTTGATCACACTTCTATAAATGTGTACACTGATTTCCAGAAAGCCACACAGTATCTTATCAGTGATTTTCGATACAATCACAAGTCATTGATACAGCATTTGGAACCTTCTGTTTTGTATTGGAGGCTTCATCTAAAGAAAATTTTGAGTTCAAAGACACATAACTAATCTAGTAAAGTAAGGATAGGAATGTGATGTCTGTACCTTCCAAAGCTGTGGATTTATGGAGCTTAGAAACTATTCATCTCTAGGAAATCCAGTGGAGGTGTATAAGTGGAGAGGTGTGAAATAAATGATGGTGGAATTTTTACATTAAAAGTGACACAAAAACCAAGTGATATGAATATAGATTCTCTAGAAAAACTAATATACTGGACCTCAGAAAGCTTGTTTGGATATCATGTTGTTAATCATTGAAATGAGATGTCTCCCTGGTTGGTTGAAGTTGACAGGGTGGCAAAATTTAAGGATAGCTAGTTTGGTACCATGTGGCGATGGGAAGAATATACTCATACTCTTCTCAATCAGACTGATATCAAGTGGATATAGGCAGTATAGACAGAATTTTTTAAAATTTTATTTTGGAATTCCTATAGATTAGTGTTTTTCATTTCTTATAATGGCTCTGTTCAGGTCTTATTATTCAGTTTTAAAGAACATTTTAATATTATTTACAACTGAAGCAATTGGTGCTGTGACGTTCTCACATCAGTCTTTCTACACTTCCTTTCCTATAGTTTGTTTATATTAGTTACTTCTAATTTTTTTTTATATTATTACAACATAGTTATTGGCTGCACTAGAATAACTGCTGTAGGCAATGAAATAATAAGTTATTTAAATAAAGCAATAAATACATATATAAAATAATGGATTGTGCAAACTGTGAATTAATTTTAAATAAAGATTTGTGTCCCTGTGATAGAATAGTGTTAAATTTAAACTTACATATAAAAGTTTTTACTGTATTATAAATTTTAAATAAATTTGAATATATCAAAGCTAGTTTAAGTTCATTTTAAATTCATTTGTATTTTTCTTTTGCCACTTTTACAGACAAAAAAACTAGATGCCGTAAATGCATAAAAGCTTTGGAAGAGCTGGAAAAAATTGATGATGATGCAGAAGCAGCTGGAATTCATTTTGTTAAAATTGATGATGCAAACCTTGCCAAAAAATTTGGTGTTTTTGCTGTACCTGCTATTGTATTTTTTAAATATGCTGAATTAGATCCAGTTATATTTGCAGGTAAGAATTTAAAAGGAGTTCAGCTTAGTTTATTATTGACTGATTGATTGTATCCACAAAATGTGATTAGACACATAAAAATATTCTCTGTATTAATATAAACAATGGACCCAGTTGAACTTAATTCTTTTTTTTTTTTTTTTTCACTCACTCAGGCTCGTGGTCTCTAAACTGATTAGATTGTGTAGGACAATACTTAACCTTTTTCTTCCAGTATAGTAGTAATAGAGGAATGTGATGCAACAAAGAAAACGTATCAGCCAAAAAAAAACAATTTCACACAACCATTCCCTCTAAATGCTTGTCCAGTTCCTTCTTGAATTTATTTAAGCTACAACTTTTACGACAGAAGTTTGTTTCAGCAATTAACCACTCGCTGGATAAAGGCAAATTTCCGCACATCTATTCTATAACCATCTTTCCTCAATTTAAATTTATGGCCCCTTAGGTTTGTAATATGAACAAGCAGAAGAATCCCATTAAAATTCAGTGTGCTCAACCCATTCAAGGCCTTATACACCTCAATCAGACCACTTCACAGGTGCCTAGTCTCCAGCCACTATAATTTGCAGAACTTAAGCCTTTTTTGGTAAGAGGACCCCCTTTATTCCCCTCACCAATCTTGTTGACCTTCTCTGTACATGCTCAAGCAACTCTACATCCTTCCTAAAATGAGGTCTCCAGATCTGTACGCAGTACTCAAGGTGTGGCCCGACCATTGCCTTATACAAAGGGATAATCACCTTTTCCTTGCTAGCAAAATTCCTGTATATCATTGACAATACCCCATGACCTGCTCTGGCAGCCTGTCTGCATTGCTCAGAAAACTTCATATCTGACTGCACAATCACTCCCAGGTCTTTTTCGTTTTCTACCACCCTAAGTGTAGGTACCACATAGTTGGTATGTTCCTCTGGAGTTACTTCTACCCATATTCAGTACTTTGCATTTGTCAATATTAAACTTCAATTGACACTTCTCAGCCCAAATTTACTAGATCCTGTTGCAGTAGCACACTGCCATTAATGTCATTACAACCCTGCCAACCTTTCTATCATCTGCAAACTTCGACACTAAGTCTGATATACCTTCATCAATATCATTGATAAATATACAAAACAACAGTGGGCCCAACACGGAACCCTGTGGGACTCTGCTAATAACATTAGTCCACAAAGAGCAGCATCCACTGATTACCACTCTCTGTCTTCTCCAACTCAACCACTCTTTTATCCATTGTAGCAACTTACCCTTAATACCATACTACTTCAATTTGTACAGTAATCTTCCATGAGCAACAGTGCCAAAAGCGTTCCTGAAATCCAAGTATTTGATATCAGAATAATTTTTTGCATCTAGTTCCTTTGTAACCACATCACAGTATCCAGTCAAATTTGTCAGACAAGACTTTCTCTGAACAAACCCATGCTGTGTCTGAATTATTGCTGCAGTCTTGTCTAGATGGTCCTCCAATGCTTCTTTATCCAGTGACTCCATTTTACCTGGAACAGAAGTTAAACTAACTGGGCTGTAATTACTTGTGTCACCCTTAAATCCCCCTTTGTGAATTTGGGATACATTTGCACATCTCCAGTCCATGGCGACTTCCCCTGGGTCCAAGAATGCTCTCATAATTATGGCTAAGAGTTTTCTTAGTTCCTTTGCTGCCTCCTTTAATATAACTGGATAGATCCCATCAACCCCAGGTCCCTTTTTTATATTTAACTTCAACAATTTCTCCTCCACTTTGCTCTCAGTTATTACAAAATCATTAAGAACTTGTTACAGTTCAATAAACTTCTGGCATTTTCTTCCTTTAATAACTCTTCATGTGTGAATGTAGATGCAGAATACTCATTCAGTTTGTCTGCTATCTGAGCAGGATTATCAACAGCCGAACAATCAATATGAAGTTGACCAATCTGATTTGCCAAAGATTTCTCATAATCTGCCTTCACTTGCCTAATCTCCTTTGTGACTTTATTACAGACTAGCTTATATCTGCCATAGGCTTCTGTGTCACTTGATAATTTATATGCATCCCATGCATTTTTCTTCTCTGCCACAAGTCTCATTAGTTCATCTATCATCATTTGGGCGTAAACCTAGAACAGTATTTCTTAGTTGAACTAAAAGCCTACTAACTTCCGAGATTACTTCCTTGAATGCTTCCCACTTAGAATTTGCTGTTGGTCCCACTGTACAGAAGGAAAAAACCCTTCCCTTTTTCCCTGATGGTAATTTTATCTTTAAGTAAATCTCACATCAGTACACTGCAATCACTGCCACCTACTGGTTCCTTTATCTGCAAATTCTTAATACACTAATAATTACTGCTTCTAACCATATCAAGAGTATTTTCTGCAGCAGCATGTCCAAGAGACAACCTTCTCTGGTTGTCTCTTGGACATGCTTCTGCAGAAAACAATCATCCAATAAATTTACAGAAGTCTTGCTAGTGTGCAAGTGACCAATCCACAAGTTCCTGTCAATATCTGGTAAGTTAAAATCCTCCATTATAAGACATTCTGATTTACTGCCCCAGTATATTTCTCTGTACAATTGTTTGTTGTACTCATTTGAGTCATTAGGCCTGTAAAACACTCCTACTCTTATTTTTTCTTTCGCAGTGCTTATGTCACACCAAACTGACTGAACATCACACTGTCCTTGTATGTCAACAGGATGCAAAATCTTCCTTAGATTTTGTTTTTCTTAATTAACAGCATAACTGCTCCTTCCTTCCTATCCTATTTACCCTTTCTGTACACATTGTACTTCCCTAATTCCAATTCTACATTCCTAATATCTGTGTGACACCACATCTCTGATATACCAGTAATATCTGCCTTTGATGGCTTGACCAGCACTTCAAATTCATCAAATTTATTTAATATACTTCTAGCATTGGTGTACATGCATGTATACATGCACCTATTCTTAGTTACCCTAACACAGCCCATGTATATATTTTTTTCATGATGATTGCCATCAGTCCCTGAAATCCCCAGCACCCAGCCTTCCAGGCCACTGTTCATTCTAATAGAAGTAGTGCAAGAATCACCTTCACTTCCACCTGCAGCTACTTTTAACCTTTTTCTCTGAATCCTCCCCAAAGCTAGCAGTTTTCCAACCCACCTAATGCTGCCTTAATAGCATCAGCAAATGCTCTTGCACCTCTTCTATTTAAGTGTATTCCTTCCCTGTAGAAGAAGTCTCTCCTGTTAACAAGCACAGACCAAGCTGAAAAAAATTCTAGGGCTGAATTGATTGACAAGGCTCTCATTATATACTCCCTCCTATCATGTCTGGGCAGAATTGCAGAGTTTCAAATTTAACCCGAATTCACAACTTTTTTCAACAGTGACTTGTTAAGTAAATCTGCACAACTTCAACTCTTAATGTCATTAGTGCCAACGTGTACACAATATCACCCTTTGTGCCCTTAAAATATGATGTCTGCTCTACATCTTAATAACTTTTGCCCCTGGCAGATATACCCTAGTCCTATTCCATCTATAATTTTTACACAATACGTTATCCAGCTCCCTGACAATAGAGTCGCCAACAATAACTATCTCCTGTGGGACCAGCGCATTCTCCCTTGGAAATTGCCACTGTGTTGCCTGATGCACAAGAGTGAGCTCTGGCATTGAGTTGGGTAGCTGAGAGCTTAATAGGCCCCTCATATTAATTTCTTTGAGGGTCCTACACCTCAAGCTCTCATAGACACTCATCATAATGCTGAGTTGGTGCCTGATTTCTAGACACTCTAGATCATGTTCTGTTCCAGAAAGTTTACCAAACATTTCACAAGTTGCACATATTTTTAGGCTGTGATGCATTGGAGAATCGCTCCCTTCATTTCTCCCATGAGTCACAGCACTCCTGCTAATTTGTGCCTGTTACTTTGCTGCTGTAGTCTGGGGCATAATATTAAAAATTAATAAGATCAATATATTTAATTAATTAATTATCAATACTACACTATCTAATAGAATCCTAAATGCAGTGATATGTATTATGCTATCTAATTGGCGCCTCCGTAGCCAGGTGGGAAGGAGCAGCGGTGCGTTAGCACACGCTTCTTGATTAGACCGGGGTTCGAGCCCATCACCACCAAATATGGAGGATGCGGAAAGGTCAGGGAATGACCACCGCATATCCCGGAGCAATATGGCCTTAGTTGCTAATGCTCCTAAAAACCAAATAACAACAACAACATAACAACAGCTATCTAATTTTCCATTAGAGCTAGCTATTTACCACAATTAAAAATTTTAATTCCCTACCACTCTGTATATAAAAACTAAGGCCGCTAGATTCGAACGTAACAATGGTTTTACATATATTAATTAGTAACCTACAAAAACTCTATATCTAAATTAAAAAGAAAAATAACCAGCATAACTAGAACTAAAGGCTACTTATAAAGTACAATATAATGTAACAATTAAGTAAATAAAATATCAAACTCTTATTGCTTTTTGGAATCTGTAATTCACAGCTGTAATTTTTAAAGAGTCAGTGCCCACTTTACAGTGAGAACATTCTACAACATTCTCCAGTATTATTATTATTATTATTAGCCATATGGTGCAAGGAAGCCTAAGGCTTATGCTGCACCAGCCATAAAAATTAAAAATTCTGAATTACCCTGAGAGAGAGAGAGGGGGGGGGGGGGGGCCCTTAGGACCCTGGGTGTGCCAAGCCCATACTCACCAAATGTGAGTCCCGGGCACTGCATTAAAATTATGATTATTGTTACAGGAGTGATACTTTTAAATTGATAATCCTCATCCCCCCCCCAAGAGAGTGCCCCATATCCCTGGATCAAAGCTATTATTTTTATACCAGAGCTGCACAAACTTATTTCACTTGCAAACCCCCCCTTTATTAAATAAAAAATTGACTTGATCCCCAATGTAAAACTCGAGGCAGGATGATCAGATTTTTAGCGAGGAAAAGTAGCATTTTATAAATTATGTAGTAGAAAATTTTATTCGACTACTGAGAAAGGAATAAAAAAATTTGTTTCCATTTTAATTTACACATTAAAATAATTGTTTAATATTTTAATTGAATTTAGCAAAAACAACAAATCAAATTCTCATTCTTTGATTAAGATTACAAAACAATAAAAAAAAAAAAAAAAGAACGATTTCAAAACAAAGCAATTTAATGAGAAGGATGAGCTTGGATAACTGATAATATCTGATCCATATTTGAGATTGCTAATCTCGTGTCAACATCCGGATCATGTCTGGAATGCTGTTTTGTTTTTATGGCTCTTAATTTTGAGAAACAAATCTCACATAAATATGTAGACTCAAAGGGTAGCAATGTTTGTATCGCCATTTTCGATAATTCTGGATACTCGTCTCGAAGTGGAAGCCAAAATTTTTCACAAGTTGTAGTCTTGAAACGAGCATGTGCAATGGTTCGTCAGAAGACAGGTTGATTAGACCTTCCTTTTGCTGAGTGTCAATTTCAGGACATGAAGAAATTTCAAAAGCAAAGCGATCACGAATCCAATACAAAATTTTTTTTTTCTTTTTTTTTTTTTTTCTTCTGGAGATATATTAAAATGTTTGGAAAAAATTTAATTAGCATTATTAGGTAAGTGGCAATGATTTCCTTAAATTGTAAAATGTCAATATTATTAACAAAATAAGAAAAACGTTTCAGTATTATTATGCTGAAATTCAGTTTTCCAAAGATTAAGCTCCTTTTTGAAAGCTTCTATTTTATCACTGATTATTAATATATTTGTTCCCTGTCCTTGAAGACTTAAATTTAAATCATTAAGTTTTTCAAATATATAAACAAGGTAACTAAGTTTTCCAACCCATTTTCGATTTATAAACAATTATGATTGTTTATAAATCGAAGCTTATGATTTTTATCTGATAAAAACAATAAATCTTCTATTCACCTCAAACTATTGCCTCTTCTGTGCTACTCCAGGTACACTGGAACACATACCTGGCATGCCCTGTAAACAAGGAACTGATCATGTTTGGAGTCAAAAAGAAGTCTCAACACTTTACCATTGGACAACCACCTCTCATATATACAGGGTGTTTCAGTTAAACGTTTCAGAACTTTTAAGAGGGGTAGGGTACATCCTGACAACTCGAAATCATATAGCAATGTGGGGTCGGAAATGCTTTCCTGAAGCGGTGTTGTACACAGAAGCACCATAAAGAAAAGAGACCGTAAGTGAGAAATCGTTTTAATAATACATGAAAAGAAGCAAAAGGTACATGGATTAAAGTAAGTGTTCGAAGTTTCTTCCACGGGCTACAATGCACGCCTCACATCTCCGACGCATGGACATCCGAACATTCTGGAATACTCCAGGCGAATTTCCAATTTCTTCGGCAGCTACTGCGATTCTTGCAACCAGCTCCTCAGCATTGTCAACAGGGGTGTCATAAACTAGCGATTTCATATGACCCCAGAAATAAAAATCAAGACATGATAGGTTGGGTGACCGAGCAGGCCAACGCACGGGACCCCCACGTCCGATCCACTGTTGACCAAATGTGACATCCAGGTAGTTACGAACATCTCCACTATAATGGGCAGGAGCTCCATCGTGTTGGAACCACATTGTCTGTTGCGTCGATGCAGAAATCTGTTCATCTCTCAAAAGTTGTGGCAATACTTGCTGCAGAAAGATCAAGTAGATAGGTCCGGTTAGACGACACGGTAACAGGTAAGGTCCGATGAGGTGATCTCCCATAATACCAGCCCATACATTGACCGAAAATCGAATCTGTGCTGCACAACGTCGTATTGCATGCGGGTTCTCGACCGCCCAGATATGGTCGTTATGTGTGTTGAAAATTCCTTCCCTTGTGAAGGATGCCTCATCGGAAAACAACACTTCAGCAGGAAAAAGGGGATTTGTAGCACATTTTCCAAGGTACCACTGTGTGAAAGCAATACGAGGTTGAAGAAACTTCGAACACTTACTTTAATCCATGTACCTTTTGCTTCTTTTCATGTATTATTAAAACGATTTCTCACTTATGGTCTCTTTTCTTTTTATGGTGCTTCTGTGAAAATGGCGCTTCAGGAAAGCATTTCCGACCCCACATTGCTATATGATTTCGAGTTGTCAGGATGTACCCTACCCCTCTTAGAAGTTCTGAAACGTTTAACTGAAACACCCTGTATATATAAAAGAAGCATTTCATAAGCGGATCCCATTTCGTTGCGAAGTATAGTGAAATGTCTCCTATTTAAGCTTCTGCTTTTAATAAAGCTGATCACACTGTATCTTTCAAAACTTCGCAGGGAGACCAAAAGATTCAGCAATTACAAATTTTTTTCTATTAACAACAATGCTCTTAAAGCTTTACAAGGAGCTATGTTTCTTCATGAAAGATTTCACACCTTGTATGGTGTCGGCATGTCTTTTGAAAAAGGATTCAGTTTTTTCCATTAGCTCTGGATGTTTATGTAAGTGTTATGCAATTTTCTCTCTAACCACTCACTGAGGATGATGGTAGATGGCACTCTTCTAACTTTTCCACTAATGATGGTATCCCCCAAGGTTCAGTTCTTTCCTCCATTCTTTTCCTCTTGTATATTAATGATCTTCTTCCATTGACTGGATATCCTATCCATAGTTTCACTGATGATAGCACATTCCATTCAACTTTTCAGTTTGGAAACATTGCCCTGCTCAATCAGCTTCAACTTAGCATTAGTAGAAGCATACAATGCAAGAAAGCAAGCTTATGCAGCATTAGCCAAAAACAAAAAAAAAAAAAAAAACCTCGGGAACCTACCAAGTAAATCTGATCGGTCACGGAAATGACTCCATCCACGGCATCTGCCAGAAGTGCTTCCCATGCTCACACCACTACTATGTGCGTAGCACTCACTAGTAGTATGATTAGAGCAAGTGACGCATTTTTCGTGACCACTACAATATCTAGAGTTCTAACTTTTTAGAATTTTTGAATAGTATGATGTCACAATCATAGTTTCTGCAGTAAGTATGATTGCAAGTA
Source organism: Mastigoproctus giganteus (assembly GCF_048544385.1). Lineage (NCBI taxonomy): Eukaryota > Metazoa > Arthropoda > Arachnida > Uropygi > Thelyphonidae > Mastigoproctus > Mastigoproctus giganteus. The sequence continues at coordinate 178,695,157 of NC_143575.1, read as the reverse complement.
TTTGTCATATGACTACAACAATACAAAGATTTGTCAACGATTTCTTTTTTCGTCTCGCATTTTCTCATAACAGCTACATGTCATTTCAACTGAAATATTGGGTAACTCAATTGAAGCTGTTTTCAGAGACATTTAAATATGTTGCAATTGCAAGTATACATCTCTTACTATAATTATCACGAATCCATTGTATCATGTCTTCCAGAAATTATGGAAATTTGTGAATGACTAATAAAATATTTACAATACTAAACCTCTTATATCGTATTCAATATATGCAAAATCAAAATAAAAGGAATGCAAAGGACGTTTCACATAAAACCATCTACTACGCGTGCTCAGCAGATGAGCGAATTTTTTATTCTTTTTTTACAACTAGAGAAATATAATGGATACATTTTTTTTTTCATGATAAAATTTTAATGTTATGAATGAAAAATAACACGAAATATATCCCATATCACAAATAACATAAAAACTATCAAAAACATTCCACAATATGAAAAATATTACATAAAAATCAAACTAATCTAGAAAAGGTACACAAAAATCACAGATTACATGAAAAAAAAATTATTACACAAAAAATTGCCATATGCAATTTACTTCTTTATTAATATTTGTTGTTGATCTTCTGCTTTGCTCAATAGCTGAGTGATGATTACAGAGGAATGATTTGATGTAATGATCTGGATCAAATTGAAGCAGTGGTTTTCCATTTATATGTATGGTCATCATACATATAAATTCCTTCATTTATACAATATTATCCATTACACTGAAAGCTTGCTCAGCTTCAGCACTGCTAATTGCAATGGTTTCAAGGATATTTCTGGCTTTCTTAATTGAAAAGGGAATTTCACTCGATTTTACTTTGACAAAATCTCTAAAATCATTAATTTTTATTTTTATTTCATATTTTATCAGAAAACTTTTTATTTGGTTTTCAAGATGGTGAAAACCAAATTTCTTATTTGGTTTTCACCGTCTTGCCACCGAGACAAAAGTTCTTTTATATTCCACGATTTCTGGTAGTATATGTTTAAAATTTCTTTCAATAGTATCATTATTTTCTTTATTTAATTTAAAATCACTCTCTGTTACATTAATAACTTTAAGGATAAAACAAATTAATAACTTGTCACGAGGTAATTTTTTAAATGTGTTCTTACTTTCAATTTTGAATCCTTCAAATTCTTTCCACTTCAACATGCTCTCAATTTTAGCTTCTTAATTTCCTTCAGAATTTTTAAAATTAACAATAGCATTGATAATTTGAATAATTAATTTATCTGCGTTTACCATATGGAAAACGCAGATAAATTAAAGCTTCTGAAAGGTAAAGTTCTTGCAGGATGGGAAAGGAAAGCTTCTGAAAGGTAAAGTTCCTGCAGGATGTCGATCATTAGTGCTAAATCGTTAAAAGATTCCAGATTAAGTCGGTTTAACAATCCTGAATATTTAACTTCTGATTCAAAATGTTTGCAGAAAGTGGGATGATTCCTCCAACCCGCAACTGCCGTCCGCAAGCTACATCATGGCCCGAACACTCAACTGATCTTTATAGTTTCCACATCAAGTTCTTTAGCAATCATCCTTAATTTGCACTGGTTTTTTGGAGATTGGTGATATAATGCATACAGTTGTTTTTTTTTTTTTTTTTTTTATTGCCTGTATGCCATTTCTGTACAGTGAAAGCCTCGACGAAGTTTCAAAATCTGCCAACATTTCATCTTCGTAAAGTTTATGTAATATCTTAGTTGCCTCAACCCCATGTTGCTACTGTCACTAGTTCTTTGAATATTGTGCAAAATGTCGGAACCACACAGATATTCAGCTACTGTGACCATGTAAACATAGAGGGAGAAATTTACTGGAAGGCGTGGATCACTCACTTCTCTGAAAAACATATGCCTGTTTGTCGGAGTAAAGGGGAACCACAACACAGTTTGACCAGAGGCTATTATCCATATCGGGATCTTCTTAATCCTCTGACTGAATATGGAAAGCATATTGACTAGCACGATTTCTCGGTATGCGACTACATAGGTTTTACGGACACCACTGTGAAAGGGTGAAAGGGATTACCATTGTGAAATGGTAATCCCTTTCACCCTTAAATGGTGCTTTCTAATTACCTAAATTGCCAAAAGGTTAGAGGTGAGACTAATGCGTACAATGTTGTCTCTCGTAATCCGACTGTTATATGGAAATTTTCTTCGTTCAACGTAAACTATTCTAAATGTAATTACCAAGGGGGAATTTTAAAAAAAATTCACTATAAAGAAGTTCATTAAACAGAGGACCGACTGTAATTAAATCAAAATTTTAAAATACATAACAGTTTCAGCTCTGGATACTCAGTAATTGCATTCAGAATTTCATTTGTAAAATAAAAGATCGTCTCAACAATGGGCTCTTGTGAGCCCACTATAAATCACCACTGGGGATGCCCGTCATCAACTGCCAAGCCCAGCTTACATAACTTGATTGTCTGGCCATGGCTGGTCACTAAGAAACAACCATATACATTCCAAACTGCAAATGTGAATCCCAAGACCTCCTGAGAGATATCTTCTTAGTAAGATATGTGAGACCTGCTTGAGTAATAAGCAAGTCAGCTGTGATATCTCACTGGCCAAGACCTGTAGAACATCAGTAGAGACTTCTGCTTGCTCTGGTTATGCTGAGAATAGCAAATCTCTATGTTGACTAACGTGGTAATCAAAAATCATTTGATAACAAGTGATTTTTTGATTACTGCATTAGTCACCCCTGTATGCCAAGCTTCAGAGGCAAAGTTATAATAAGTACAAATAAACATTTTTTCAAATAAATAAATCCTTTTGTACTCCATTCAACTCTAATAACACATCTGAGCTTGGCATACAGGGTTGTAATTTTATTCTTAAGGTAAATAGCATGTTTTGTAAAAAAAAAATAATCTCTCTTCTAGTGCCCCAGGTATTTGACCTGGCAAATGTATCGCGAGGAAACACCTCCAGATCGAACAAGAAGAGGGATGCTTAAGAGTATGCTTAACTTTACAACAAGAAGAGGGATGCTTAACTTAATCAACGCTGAGACAGTTTTACTTTGCAGAATAACAAGTTCATGGGTATCAGACCATTCTTTTAAAACCATTCTATGCATTAGAAACATGGTCAAGTTGTTTTCTGAAATAATAATAAACAATAAAACCAGATCAACAGTGTAGGCAATAGAATCTGTGCCCTCAGTATCATGCTGTAAAACTCATCCTTTACAAAGTTTCCATATAAAGGATTCTAGTATCAATCCCTGTGGACAGCTTTCCACCATTAAGATTTCTTCCAAATAATTAGTTCTTACAGTCACCCATGCCGTTGCGCCGTAAAACATTAGCATTAGTAGAGGCATTTGATGCAAGAAAGCAAGCTTATGCAGCATCAGCCAAAAAAATAAAATAATAAAATAAAATAAATAAATAAAAAATAACCACTTCCATTTCACCCCTCTGTTCGTTCGAAATACCTGTCCAGCTGAGCCTTAAACTTATTTAGGCTATCAACTTCCACGACAAGAGATGGAAGTCTGTTCCACCAACCAACCACCCGCTGGCTAAAGGCAAATTTCCTCACGTCTATCCTACATCTGTCTTTCCTCAATTTGAATTTATGCCCTCTCAGGTGATTTTTCTGAGCAAGAGGAAGAATCCCATCAGCATTGAGCATGCTCAAACCATTCAAGGCTTTATACACCTCAATCAGATCACCTCGCTGGTGACTAGTCTCCAGACACTGTAATTTTCAAAACTTAAGCCTTTCTTCATAAGAGCAACCCTTTGTTCCATTCACTAATCTTGTTGCCCTTCTCTGTACTCATTCCAGCAGCTCTACATCCTTCTTGAAATGAAGCCTCCAGGCCTGTAGACAGTACTCAAGGTGCGGCCTAACCATCGCCTTATACAAGGGAATAACCACCTCCCTATCCCTGCTAGAAAAATTCCTGTATATCATTGATAAGACACCATGAGCTACTCTTGCCGCCCGTCTACACTGCTCAGAGAACTTCATATCTGCCTGAACAATTACCCCCAGGTCCTTTTCATTCTCTACCACTGTCAGTATAGTACCACAGAGTTGATACGTTGCTCTGGGGTTGCTGTTTCCCATGTGTAGTACTTTACATTTGTCAATGTTAAACTTCATTTGCCACCTCTCAGCGCATCTGCTCAACCTTTCCAGATCCTGTTGCAGTAGCATGGTGTCAGTAGTGTCCTTGACAACCCTGCCAACCTTCGTATCATCTGCAAACTTGGACATTAAGCTTGATATACCATCATCAATATCATTTATAAATACAGAAAACAATAATGGACCCAATACTAAACCCTGAGGGACTCCACTAATAACATTAGTCCACGATGAGCAGTGTCCATTGATTACCACTCTCTGTCTTCTCCCCCCTCAACCACCCCTTTATCCATAGCAGCAATTTGCCTCCAATGCCACACGGCTCCAATTTGTGCAGCAGTCTTCCATGTGCAACAGTATCAAAAGCCTTTCTAAGATCCAAGTATATAATATCAAAGTTATTCCCTGCATCCAGTTCTTTTGTGACTGCATCATAGTATCCAATCAAGTTGGTCAGGCAAGACTTCCCCTTAACAAAACCATGCTGTGTCCAAGCTATAACTGAAGTCTTGTCTAGATGATCCTGCAGTGCTTCTTTAACCAGTGCCTCCATTAATTTTTCGGGAACAGAAGTTAAACTAACAGGTCTATAATTACTTGTCGCCTTTTGATCCTCCTTTGTGAATTGGGGTCACATTTGCACATCTCCAGTCCATGGGTACTTCCCCTGAGTTCAAGGAAGCTCTCATAATTATGGCTAAGGGTTTGCTTACTTCCCTTGCTGCCTCCTTTAATATAACTGGATAGATCCCATCCACCCCAGGTGCCTTTCTTGTATTTATCTTCAACAATTTCTCCTCCATTTTACTCTCAGTTATTACAAGATTCTCTAGCTTACTGCCAGAGTTGAATACACCTCTGGCATTCCCCTCACTGAATAACTCCTCATGTGTGAATGTCGAAGCAAAATATTCGTTTAGTTTGTTAGCTACCTGAGCTGGATCATCAACAGCTGACCCATCGATATCAAGTGGACCAATCTGATTCATCCCCTTCCTTCTAGAGTTTACATAAGTAAAGAACTCTTTGCTGTTTTTCTTTGCATCCCTTGCCAAAGATTTCTTATAATCTGCCTACGCCTGCCTAACCTCCTTTGTAACTTGGTTACAGATCAACTTGTATCTATCATAGGCTTCTGTGTCACGTGTTAATTTGTATGTATCCCATGCATTTTTCTTCTCTGCCATATGTCTCATTAGTTCATCTGACATCCACTTAGGCCTAAACCTTGAACAATATTTCTTAGTTGGTATGTAAAGCCTAGTAGCTTCCAAGATAAGTTCTTTGAATGCTTCCTATTTTGAATTTGCTGTTGGTAACATCATCAGTTGGTCCCACTGTATAGAATTTAAATACTGTCTCAGTCCAACGTAGTCGCCTTTACGAAAGCAATAACCCTTCCCTTTACCCCTAATGGTAGTTACCTCTTTGAGTAAATCCCACTTCAGCACACTGTGATCACTGCCACCTAGTGGTTCATTTACCTGCAGATTCTTAATGCATGAAGAATCACTACTGATAATCAAATCAATAGTATTACTCCCTCTAGATGCCTCCCGAACATGCTGATGTGGAAAACAATCATCCAATAAATCCACAAAAGCCTTGCTAGTGTGTAAGTGACCAACCCACAAATTCCAGTCAATATCCTGGAAATTAAAATCCCCCATTATTAGACTCTCTGATTTACTGGCCCACTCTATTTCCCTGTACAATTTCTTATTATACTCATCAGAGTCATTAGGCCTATAGCACACTCCTACTCTCAATGTTGATCTCCCAATGCTTATGTCACACCAAACTGACTCGACACTGCACTGTCCAGCAATGTCGACTGGCTTCACTTCCTTGGATTTTATGTATTTCTTAACTAATAGCATAACCCCTCCTCCCTTCCTATCCTGTCTATCCCTTCTGTAGACATTGTACTCCCCAAATTCCAGTTCTGCATTCCTTATATCTGTGTGACACCACATCTCTGAAATCCCCACAATATCTGCCTTTGATGTTTTGAGCAATACCTCAAATTCATCAAATTTATTTACTAAACTCCTAGCATTGGTGTACATGCAAGTATAGATGCACCTGTTCTTTTTCTTAGCTACCCTAACACAACCCATGTGTTTACTTGTACCCCAATGATTCCTAGCAGTCTCTGAAATATCCTGCATCTTATTTTCCAAGCTGCTGCTCATTCCAATAGAAGCAGTGCAAGAATCACTTTCACCTCTGCCAGTGGCTACTGTTAATCTATTAATCCTTGTATCCCCTCAATCTAGCAGTTTTCCGACCCACCTAACACTGCCTCGATAGCATCAGCAAACATTCTTGCACCCTTTCTATTTAAGTGTATCCCATCCCTGTAGAAGCAGTCTCTCCTGTTAAGAAGTACAGACCAGGCTGAAAAAAATTCTACCCCTTGAGCCTTGCACAATCTTTCCAGGACAGAATTGATCGACAGGGCTCTCATCATATACTCCCTCCTATAGGTCCTTGAGTTGGTCACAGACATTCTCTCAGATATGCCAGACAAGCTGTTCTTGCTACCTGGGAGTCTAAAATGCTGATGGAACTGATATTCGGGTGACACTCGAGTCAAGGTGGACCCAATTTCGGCGAAGTCCAGACAGTCTATGACAGCCAAATCCTCTGCTTACGCCTTCACGATGGTGGGACTGTTAGTAATCCTGGGTATAACCTTCATGCACAAGTACATGGTGGGTGACCACCCAGGTGTGAACCAACATAAGCAGGGGTCGAGGTGTGGCGCCCACACCACATGGAGGAACGCCGCCCCTCTATGTTACCAGGCAGTACTAGGTGGTAGATGACTCTCATCAACCGGTGAAATACCACTTCCTTGCTTATTGGAGGCTTGAAGTGGTGGAACCCATGTTTAGTCTCTAGAGCTAAGTTCCGGCCAACCCTTCCCTATCTCTTCCATCATGCAGTATGATTGATGATTTTTGAGGTTATGATGAATGTCGTGGCGAGATCCAATATTCCTTACATTTCGAGGGTACAGCTCTAAAACGGTGTTCGCAGGCTGGCCGCTAGTTAGTACACCGGACTGAACCTATTGGTAACTCTCTAGGAAGCTTCCGGATCAGCTAGTGTATAATCTTGCTACCTCTACTCTGCCAGATAGTGACTGGAGGGAGTCCGAGTAGTGTGTATGCGGGGAGCATTGTCGTGGCCACGTTATGTCAAGGATCTGGGTATATTCTTACCACATGTACGCCATATCCAAAAATTTCATTACTTCATACAGCATGTCCCACCCACTTTTTCTTACTATTGAATAACCCATGAATTGTCAAAATAATAGAGCAAGCTTATCTGCGAAAAGATCTAAACCTACCAAGGACTTCCTAATTCATTTCACAAATATACGTGGTCTCAATTCTAATCTCAACGATGTCCATTTCCACTTGCAGTCTTCCAAACCCCATGTGCTTTTTCTGACTGAATCTCAGTTATCAGTTGATTCAACTACTGCTCATCTCAGATGTCCAAATTATTTGCTGTATGATTCCTTTCGCATCAAAGGTGGTACTTGTGCATATTTCCATTCTGATATTCCCTGTCAGAGACTTGGCAATTTGGAATCTCCTCTCTTTGATCTTCTCTGGCTTAAAATCTCTCTACCCCATTGTGTAAAATTCATCTGTTGCCTCTACCGTTCTCCCAACTCCACTAATCACTTGGAGCTCTTTGAATTCCTCTCCTTGCAACTTGACTTTCTCCAGTCCAACTTTCCTAACAGTGAGGTAATTTTCCTTGGTGATTTTAACGTTCACAACTCCAGCTGGCTTCCGTTTTCTAGTCACACCGACCCAGCAGGTCGAGATGCTGAGGTGTTTGCAATTACTAATGACCTAGCACAGATTGTTCATTTACCTACAAGAATACCGGACAATCCTAATCATACAGCCAATACACTTGATCTTTTTCTCACAAACAACCCTTCTAAGTACAAGGTTGAAGTGAGAGGTCCTTTAGGCACTTCAGATCACAACTTGGTGATTGCCTCTTCTCCAATGGAACCTTTATCTCATGGCTATTCCCAACCTCGTATTGTTTGGCATTACAAGAATGCAAAATGGGATGACCTGCGAGACTTCTTTTCTTCTTTTCCTTGGTCTGATTACTGTTTCAAAACTTCTGATATCAACGTTTGCTCAGATCGTGTCAGTGAAATTATTCTTGCAGGAATGGAATCCTTTATCCCACACTCCACTTTAAAATCTCGTCCTTTATCTAAACCTTGGTTTTCCAATAAATGTGCTAAGGCTGTCCAAGAGAAGAACGTTGCATATCGTAATTGGCTTGTTTCTAATTCTTCAGTTTCATTTTCTGCCTACACCAAAGCTCGCAACAATTGTAAAGCAGTTATTAATCAGTCCAAACTAGAGTTTGAACAGGCTAAGAGTAGAAAACTTGCTTCTTGCCCTAATGGTAGCCGAACATTCTGGTCTCTTGCCAAAGCTATTGGCCGCAACTTTTGCCCATCTCTGCTCCCACCTCTGTCCAAACCAGATGGTTCTGTTGTCACTTCAGCCAAGGATAAAGCTGACCTGCTAGCATCCCATTTTTCTTTGAGCTCATGTATTAATGATCTTGGTAAAACACCTCCCACCATTCCTAACACGCTCCATTCAATGCCTCCTGTGGTCTTCCGTCAAAAGGATATCAGAAGGATTTTGATGAATCTTGATGCTAAGAAAGCTCCAGGTCCTGATGGTATTTCTCCACTTGTTCTCAAAACCTGTGCTCCTGAACTTACTCCTATTCTTTGCCGCCTTTTTTCACTTTCTTATTCCAAAGGTGTTTTTCCTTCTTCTTGGAAATTTGCTCATATCCAGCCAGTTCCTAAAAAGGGTGACAAATCCCTCCCATCCAATTATCGTCCCATTGCAATTACTTCTACTCTTTCTAAAGTAATGGAGAAATCAATTAACCGCCAACTCTTAAACTACCTAGAAACCTTCCGTCTGATCAACGATCGCCAGTATGGATTCCGTCAGTGTCGATCCACTGGTGATATTCTGGCTTATGTTACCCATTTATGGACAAATTCAATGGAAAAGTTTGGTGAAACACAAGCAGTTGCTCTTGACACCTCAAAGGCTTTTGGTAGTGTTTGGCATAAAGGTCTTCTAAACAAGCTTCCATCTTATGGTTTGTCAAATGTTTTTTGTAATTGGTTATCCAGTCTTCTCTCAGACCACTCGCTGAGGATGATGGTAGTTGGCTCTCTGTTTTCTAATTTCTCCACTAATGCCGGTGTCCCCTTAGGTTCAGTTCTTTTCCTCTTGTATATCAATGACCTTCTTCCATTGACTGGAAATCCTATCCATAGTTTTGCCAATGATAGCACATTGCATTCAACTTTCCATTTTGAGAAACCTTGTCCAGCTCAATCAGCTTCAAGTTCTCGAAAATCTGCTGCCAATTCCTTAAATGCCGATCTTCAGGTAATTCTCCAGTGGGGCAAAGACAACTTAGTTGATTTCAACCCTTCTAAAACTCAATCTTGTCTTATATCTCGCAAAAAGTATTCTTCTGCTCCTATGCTTATCTTTAGTGACATTCCGATTTCTAGGCAAAATGATATATCTCTTTTGGGGATTACCCTGACTTCTAATCTCTCTTGGCACAAGCACATTACAAATATTGTTTCCTCTGCATCTAAAAAACTTGGTTTTCTCTTTCGCTCTCGGCGTTACTTTTCTCCCAAACTGCTGCTCACTCTGTATAAATCGCAAATCCACCCTGCCATGGAATATTGTTCCCACATCTGGGGTGGTGCCCTCAAAACCTCTCTCAGGCTTCTTGATTCCATTCAGAAGAGGGCAGTTAGGTTAATTAATGATTCATCTCTAACAGAGTCTCTCCACTCGCTTTCTCATAGACGCACTGTTTCTGCTGCATGCCTCTTCTACAGATACTTCCATGGGCACTGTTCTTCTGAATTGGCTTCTATAATTCCCGCTCTCTCTTTCAAAACAGTCCGAACACGTGCCGCCACCAGCCAACATCCATTTACTGTCCAACTTCAAACCCACAGAACCAACTTTTCATCTTCCTCATTTATTCATTCAACTGCCATTTTCTGGAACAACCTTCCTTCATACGTATTTCCTGAAAATTACAATCTACAGAAGTTCAAGTCCAATATCAACAAATATCTTCTTTCGTCTTCTCAAGCTCCAACCCAAGCACGGTACTAAGTACTATAGGTTATAATACCTCTCGTGTTTGGGGTTCTCATAAAAAAAAAAAAAAAAAAAAAGTTTATCTTAAAAGGGGAAAAAAAACGAAAAAATGTTCTTGTATCACCCATTTTAATATTTGTATAAAACTGAAATCACATTAAAACTTTGGATTATGAACAAAACTGATTTATATTTGAAATCAGCACAAAAAAGAAAAAGTCCTTTCAAATTCACTTTGATATGTGTGGCAGAAAATAAGTATTCTTGTTTTTATCTGTGTGTGTGTGTTACTAATGATTTCTGAGTTCCTAATGATTTAAAACAGCATAATGAAATAAATATAACAAACAACTAAAACCAAGAAATTTATTTGGAAACAAAACTGGGATCAAGGTAGGTGCGATTATGGAAAGTATGATTCTACAAGACAAGGCACTCATTAAGTTTTTCTGTCAGTAAGGAAATGTAATAGTTTAATTGAGACAGTAGTGTCCTGTTAAAGAACTCAGAAGTGGACTATGTTTCTTGTTTGCCATTTTGGTGCTTGTTTGCCAGTTTGAAACAAAATATTGTTTCAAATCAGCAAATGAGTCCCAGATTAGCTGTAGTGGGAATGTTGTTCCCAAAAACAAATGTTGATCTGGTCTGTGAGGCAGCTGATCAGCTGACTGTAAACAAATCAACATAGAAGGTGGTGGTGCATGACAAGCTATTGTCCAACTCAATGCCAAAGCTAACACTTATGCATTAGGCAACACAGTGACAATCGCAAGGCAGAATGCAGTGGTCCCACCGGAGGTAGTTATTGTCAGTGATTCTGTCATGGAAATGGGTAATATATTGTGCAAGAAGGATGGGTGGAATAGGATTAGGAGTATGTCTGCCAGAGGCAAAAGTAGATGATGTTGTAGAGCAGATATTATCTTTTAAGGGCACAAAAGGTGTACAACATGTACAACAAATATTGTTTTACACGTTGGCACTGATGATATTAAGAGTAGGATGATCTGAGGACTTAACTATTGTTCTCCCAACTCCACTAATTGACTTCCTTTCTTTGAAACCTGATTTTCTCTACCGTGCAATTGCTAACAGTGAAGTATTCTGATTTTAATGTTCACAACTCCAGATGTCTGTCCACTGTCTGTCCGCTCTTGGAACAACTTAACAACACTAAAAATAGCACAAGATTTGAATTTTCTTTAATAATGCAACCCTTCAACCAGTACTTGACAATCATCCCTTTATTAAGGTCTGTCAGATCATATCCCTTGCCCACATTGTATGCACTGCATGCCAAAAACCTATAATATCACATTTAACAGTTCTTATCACATGTGCCATTAGGCAGGGAGGAAAGGCCAACTGTTAAAACTTGGGAGTGATCATAATGATTTGAGTCGACAGCGTGTACCTATAGATCAAAATCAGCTCCACTTTAAGTGGAGACAGAATTTCCAAACGTCATCTCAATACAGCTACTGACTGAATGCAGCAACTATACTTTTGAACTGTATGTGATAAAGTTAGAAATAGAAAAGTTTTCCTTTCTTGCACTCTCCCAATCATATAATATATACAGACTCTCCAAGTGAAGAGTAAACAACTCATCATGAAGTGCAATAACTGCATTACAGAACAATACCAATTCTATTCATCCTATCTCGAAAAAAAAAATATATATATATATATATATATATTGATGCAAAAAATGCTAGACAAAAATGCATGAAATGGTTAATTTTTGTTTGATTCCAGCCCACTTGGGGATATCTGGAAATGAATATGCAGATCAGGCTGCAAAACATTGAACAAAAACTGATATGCCACAAATGATTTGGTTATCCAGTTTTCTCTCTTATCACTCACTGAGGGTGATGGTAGGTGGCTCTCTGTCTTCTAACTTCTCCACTAATGCTGGTGTCCCCCAAGGTTCAGTTCTTTCCCCCACTCTTTTCCTCTTGTATATTAATGACCTTCTTCCATTGACTGGAAATCCTATCCGGAGTTTTGCCGATGATAGCACATTGCATTCCACTTTCCATTTTGAGAAACCTTGCCCTGCTCAATCAGCTTCAGCTTCTCGAATATCTGCTACAAATTCATTAAATGCCGATCTCCAGGTAATTCTCCAGTGGTGCAAAGACACTTAGTTGATTTCAATCCTTCTAAAATTCAGTCTTGTCTTATATCTCACAAAAAGGATTCTTCTGCTCATATGCTTATCTTTGGTGACACTCCGATTTCTAGGCAAAATGATATATCTCTTTTGGGGATTACCCTGACTTCTAATCTCTCTTGGCACAAGCACATTACAAATATTGCTTCTTCTGCATCTAAAAAACTTGGTTTTCTCTTTTGCTCTCGGCATTACTTTTCTTCCAAACAGCTGTTCACTCTGTACAAATCGCAAATCCGCCCTACCGTGGAATATTGTTCCCACATCTGGGGTGGTGCTCCCAAAACCTCTCTCAGGCTTCTTGATTCTGTTCAGAAGAGGGCAGTTAGGTTAATTAATGATTCATCTCTAACAGAGTCTCTCCACTCGCTGTCTCATATACATACTGTTTCTGCTGCATGCCTCTTCTACAGATACTTCCATGGGCACTGTTCTTCTGAATTGGCTTCTATAATTCCTGCTGTCTCTTTCAAAATAGTCCGTACACGTATCGCCACCAGCCGACATCCATTTACTGTCCAACATCAAACTCACAAAACCAACTTTTCATCTTCCTCGTTTATTGATTCAATTGCTGTTTTCTGGAACAACCTTCTTTCATACGTATTTTCTGAAAATTAAAGTCTACAAAAGTGCAAGTCTAATGTCAACAAATATCTCCTTTCGTCTTCTCAACCTCCAACCCAAGCACGGTACTAAGTACTATAGGTTCTAATACCTGTTATGTTTGGGGTTTTCATAAAAAAAAAAAAAAAAAAAAAAATAGTCCAATTCACTAATTACACATTATATAGATAAATTCTGTTGTATAAACTGCATGTAAAACCCAATGGATATAAATATGACAGACCCACACAAACAACAACAAACTACGGAAAAAAAAAACACAAAAACCTTGCCTGTGGAAGTTGACTGCCTGGCTAAATAGGAAAGTTGAAATTATTCTTGCCAGGAACATTTAGGCTATACTTGCCTAAATATCTCTATACCATACTTGCCTAAATGCATCTCTTTTTACTCCTCACTAGGGAAGATCTACCTCAATGTCAACACTTACTCTATATGCTCAATAAAACATATTCTCAGAGGGTGCATTTATCTAAAAAAAAAAAAAATTTTTTTTTTTTAGATAAATGATAGGTGAAGATGCAGATTTAACAATATAACAGAAATCTTATGTTTCTGAAGAGAATTTGTGTCTATATTTGTTTCTAACTGCCATTTATAAATTTATCCAGCCTTAAGCTCACACAGTAGTACTGATTAAGAAACCATGAAAGACGCAATATAGCCTTAGTAGCCCTTGTGCTAATAAAAATTTAACAACAGCCACCGCATATGGCAAAGTTATTCAGGTAAAAACAATATTAGTAAATTTAGGCCAATTCATGGATAACAATGTCATTTCTAAAGTGGGCATATGCCGAAGCCTGTTGATGGAGTGAACAAATGACTGCATTACACACATTATTATACTCTGAAGTATTATTTAACTTTTGTAAATTTCAACCTTGATTTTATTTTTGGAAGGCAATTTTTTAGTGTTGTAAGAGTGGAAATTATATTTGTTGTTATTAGCGATATCATCTAGACACTATTGTGACTTATTTTATAGGAGATCTTCAGAATGGGGAAGAGATTCTTGAATGGCTGATAAAGCAGAAAGATCCCTCTAGTGATATGATTGAAGATATGGATGGAGATGAATTAGAAGAACTAATTGATAGTGCTGAATTCTTAGCAGTATTATTCTGTGAGTTTTGATTCTTAAAATAGGTATTTATTGTTAGTGTTTGTAAACCTGAACAAGTTATTTATAAATATCTGATGAATTTCAAAAAAAAAAAATGTAGGTGTTTCTCTAATGGAGGATAAATTTTTAATGTTGATATACGTTTTTTCTTAAATAACACTAGCTAATAAAAAATATTTTTGTCATAACTCCGCAATGAAAATATAATTCTGTAGGAAATAATCGCTCTGATTCCAAAAATCACCATAAAAAGTCTCTATCACGTCTACATCAAAAGATGTACCAATGTTTAATGTTAAAAAGGGATATATACATATAATTCAAGTTTGTAATAGTAAAAGTGTAAAAAAAAATTATACTTTCTCTATAACTCATTTAAATTCAGAAAAAATATCATAAATCATTGCAAAATACTTAAACTTCAATAATATATAATCAGTATACCTGTAATTATCCTTAAAAATGTTTTCTCCTAAGGGTATTCTTTTATACTCTTGTATTCCTGCTTAATCTCCCTCACAAGGAACCAGCAGTAATCCTCCATCATTATAGGATCCCAGTGACCTTGTTACTGCTCTTCCATTGTGGAAAAATCTTGATGAAACCACTCCCCTTGTTCATCACTCATCTCCAAATTTTGGGAAAAATATATAGTGACCTTGTTACTGCTCTTCCATTGTGGAAAAATCTTGATGAAACCAGTTCCCTTGTTCATCACTCAAATCTCCCAAATTTTGGGGAAAATATTTGAGATGTGAATGAAGAAATTGAATTTTAAACAACATTCGACAGCCCGTGTTTTCATAGCACTTGAGTAAATTACACACCAAAATTTCATAGTTTTCTTCTTCCCTATTACCCAGTAAACCATGTACTACCACCTTAAATGATTGCTAATCTATCAATTCAACCTCCTTTAACTGGGTTTCGAGCAAATCATGTTTCAGGAGTTTCCTAATTTAGGGTCCTATGAAAATTCCTTCCTTAAGTTTGGCATATGTTAAATTAGAAAACACACTTCTCAAGTATGCAAATCCATTACCTTCTTTATCTAGTCCCTTCATGAAATTTTTCATCAATCCAAGTTTGATGTGCAGGAGTGGAAGAAGAACCCTTGTTTGATTGCACTAAAGGAATATATTTTACATTACATTGTCCTGGTATGAACTTGTCCTGTTTGTCCCGATGTTGCACAACATAATGTTTTTCTGTCACACAGCTGTCCCACTAACACAAAAACGACAATATTTTGTGAACACCCACTGCAAACCAACAAGCAAACCAATAACCTTAAGATCACTGCATATTCCAACCATAATCCTGGTATTTTATAGCATGTAGAACCCTAGACATGCTTTCATGACTTTCTTTAAGTTCAACTGAATGAAACACAAGAACTGATGGAAATTCATTGTCATTATGAAGCAAAACTGCTTTTAAACTTAATTTTGAGGCACCTATGAATAAACACCATTCATTTGACTTATGACACCTGGTTCTTTCAGAAGTCCAATAATGTCTTTGCAAAAACATATACTGTCCTCCATAGAAAAATATTTCGAAAACTTTTCATGTCTTTTTTGAAACGATGAAATCTTTGTTCCTGCTGCGAGTATATATTCCACTGCTGTAACCTAGAACCTAACGGTTCAGCTTGTTCTTTCAGCAAGTGCAAGTAGTGTAAGTCTCGAACCAAATCATTCAACTCATCTTGTTTGATTAAATGTACCTCACTACCTGAACTTATTAGTGGATAGTCGACATCTTGTGTAGTGGTAGGAGGCCCTTCGAGAGTAGAAGGGCCTCAGCCTCCTACTCTCGAGGGGCTGTTTATGTTTGGAGAATAGATTCACAACCCAATGAACATGTCATGATCAGTTAATACGGTACTTGGAAAAGCTTGGCACAGCCTACAAAAATCTTCACCAAAAACGCTGTATGCTCTCTTCAACTTGTAAATTGTTGCATTGGAATTTGAATCTAAGAACCATAGGTAGAAGTCTGATTATGTTTAACACAAGAAAACCGATGCCACAATCGATTGCTAAAATTAAGAGAATTAGTTTATATTTGTTAAAATAAATCAGTATGTCATACATTACTGGCTAGATTATGCAAAATTGGCATATTTTGGTAAAACGTAACTCCCTCTATATTTAATAACTGTGACGTGATGCAAAAATATCATGGTTATTTTCAAAATCTGCGCATAAAAATTGATTAAAAAACAGCATTTAAGTTCTTGGAGGTAAAAATCGGGTTAGCTAGTGTAAATTATTGAATTATAAAATGTATAGTATAGTGTAGATACTAAATTATACCTACACTCTCTTCTTGTACTTGTTCTGCTTTTAAGTCACAGAATGGCCATCATTGTATGGTTTGCTTACCAGCGTGTTTCGTATAATTTACTTTTCTTTTTCTTTTTTTTTTTTTTTTTTTTATTCCATTGTGAATTTCATCTTTTACACCCTTCTTCCTGCAAATTCTCAGAATAAATTTGGATAAGTATATAATTTTTTTTTTTCAAAAATATGGAAATTAATTCAATGAAAATGAAAAGCCTCATTTTAACTCAGAATCTTGTAACTGATTGAAGTACATTGCTGTTCCTAGTTTCTCTTAGTTTTTTTAGAAACTCCAAAGCATATTTTGAAATATTTTTTTATATTCTATTAACCCTTTCAGTAGTGAGTTTGCAGAACATGTGTGGGATTAATACAGTGAGTTAATCACTAGGGGCTGGCTTTCTGGAGTGAGTTTGTTTCTGGAATTTTGAAATTTTGTAAAAGTGAAAATGTTATATGTACAGTTTTAAAAATTAGTTTGTACATACTTAGTTTTACTTGATTGTCCAATATTAGGATGAAATTATTGTTAAAAATCAAATCAATTTAGATAAAATAAAACCCCATTTTTAACTTTTTTTTTTAATTCAGTAATATTCCCTATATCTATTTATTTTTTTTTAACTTGATTCAACTTAAATTTTGGATAATTCCAGAGAATGTTTTCAATTTTGGGCAGTTATTATTGTTATTTTCTTTCATTATTATGCTTCCTCCCACACTCCTTTATATGTTTAAGTATTTAATTTACAGTATTAAATTTAAAAGTTGAGTGATTATATTTTCTGTGAATAGCTAAGTTGAAGGCTCAGAAAAGCTGACTTAGATGAGTTCTTAATATTTTTAGAAAGAGCAGTGCTAATAAAAACTAATCACAAAGAAAGAATAGTATTGTTTGGATATTTAAATATGAGTGTAGGAAATGACAACTACAGATATTTTAGGAAGATTTGGAGTAAATGGTAAACTTAATAACAATAATGAACAAAGGATACTAGAATTATGTGCAAGCCATTAATTACAAGCAGTATTTCAGCATGAAGATAGCCAACAGTTTCTGGAAGGAGCATAATAGGGGGAAAAAATCTTAATTCATCATTACAGAAGAGGATTTTTAATAACTAGCTCAAGGTACAAGAGTATATAAACAACTTAAAATTGGAAATTGTCATGTATAATTATCTTTTATGAAATTAAAAATGATAATTAATGCTAAAAATGAGAGAGAGAGAGAAAGTTAAAATGAAAAATAATCAGATAGCTGTCAGATATTCCCGCACCCATTAAATATAGCAACCTTCTTGCTTAAAAGTTAATGGCATTACTGATCCAGTGAGACCAGGTGAAGAATAGCAAAATATCTTTTGCAACTTTTGCTGACGGTAACGTCAGCAAAAGTTGCAAAAGATATATGTGAGGAAAAGTTCTATAAAGACAGGAAATCAGAAAACTACAGTGAACCCAAGAATTTAAAGAGCTTTTTAGAGAAAATAAAAAAGAAGTTATAAGAAAGTTTGACAAATAAAATCTAATAAATCATTATTGGAATATAAAGGAAAATGCAAAGGACTCCAAAGAAAAAATTTTTATGAAAAACCAGTATCAGGAAGGTAGAAAAATGTTCTGGCATTTAGTTCAACCACTTAGAACAGAATAAAAACCATAACTAAGTAACTAAATATAATGTGCACAAAATTAATATAGAAGTATATTTTAGAAGTATGGAATAAATACTTTGAATTACTAAGAAAAGTTGCTAAGGACACTGAGCCCATGACTCTTCCACGATTCCAGTGATTCTGTGACCATTTCAGCCTCTATTATTGAAATAGAAATGTCCATGGAAAATATCAAATATGGAAAGGCAATAGATGTGGATGAAATTGGCCCAAAATTTTGTAAGCTGGAAGAAAAATAGTGTCATGTGGGTTACATCCAGTGGTGAGCTGTGAATATTTTAACAATGGGCTCACAGTTTTTCTGACTTTTTGATGTGAAACATCCTTGGGGATTCCCGCCGCGGATGATGCCACGGAAGTGAAGTCATCACACTACTAGTCTGCATTGGCACTACTAGTCTGCACTGAGCACTCACTAATAGTGTGATCAGAGTGCATGACATTTCTTTTGTGACCAGTATGATATCTCGAGTTAGCCTAGTCATCATGCTTCCCCTCTTTACGATGATACCTGGATACGATAGTATCTCGAGTTTTAACTTTTTAGAATTTTTTAATAGTATGTCGTCACACTCATACTTCCTGAAGTAAGTATGACTGCAACAGAACAAATATTTGTAAACAATTTATTTTTTCATCTCGCATTTTCGTAACATTCCATCATTAGGTTCCCCGAACAGCTGCATATGTCGTTTCAACTACAAGGTCAGTACTTCAGTTGACTATGTTTTTCTAGACATTTAGATATGTTGCAATCGCAGGTACACATCAATTACTTTAGTTATCATAAATCCATTCTATCTTGTCTTCCAAAAATTATAAAAATTTGCAAATGTTCAATAAAATATTTACAATACAAAAGCTCTTATTTATTTTGTAATCAATATACAAATCAAAATACCTAAAAGAAAGGCAAAGGATTCACATAAAACGATCTACTGCACGTGCTCGGTACAGGTGCCACTTTTTTATTTGTCACTCGTTTTTTTTTTTTTTTTTAACAACTAGAGGCTTTAACCCTAAACTATACTGCAACTAGGGAAATATAATGGATACATTTTTTTTTTTTTCATGATAAAATTTTAATATTGCGAATAAAAAAATAACACAAAACATTCTACAATATAAAAACAAATATTACATAAAACACAAACTCTTCTAGAAAAGATACACAATACTCACAGATTACATAAGAAAATTATTATACAAATATTCAAGAAAAATTTATTCTAAAAATTGCCATATACAATTTACTTCTTTATTAATATTTGTTGTCGATCTTCTGCTTTGCTCAATAGCTGAGCGATGATTACAAACGAATAATTTGACATAACAATCCGGATCAAATTGAAGCAGTGGTTTTCCATTTAGATGTATGGTCATCGTAATCTGCAATGTGTTTAATTGTCAACATTATTCATTCATTTATACAATATTCATTACGCTGAAAGCACTGCCAACCGCAATGGTTTCAAAGGTATTTCTGACTTTCTTAATTGAAGAGGGAATTTCACTCGATTTTAAAGATAAACTGTCTTTTACAAAATCTCTAAATCATTAATTTTTTTTTAATATTTTATCAGAAAACTTAAATTTCTTATTCGTTTCACACCATCTTGCGATGGAGACAAAAGTTCTTTCATATTCCACAATTCCTCATCGTCAATAGTATCATTATTTTCTTTATTTAATTTAAAATTACTGTTTTGCATTAATAACTTATCCTTAATAACATGTCACGAGGTAATTTTTTAAATGTGTTCTTACTTTCGATTCCTTCAAATTCTTTCAACTTCAACATGCTTTCAATTTTAGCTTCATAATTTCCTTCAGAATTTTTCAAATTAGGGATAGCATTGATAGTTAGAATAATTAATTTATCTGCTTTTACCATAGTGATTCTGTAAAGCTTCTGAAAGGTAAGAGAGCTCCTGCAAGATGTCAATCATTAGTGCTATATCTTTAAGAAATTCCAGATTGAAAAGTCAGTTTAATAATCCAGAATATTTAATTAACTTTCTGATTCAAAATGTTTGCACAAAGCAGGATAATTCCTCCAACCCTCAATTGCTGTTCATAAGCTAAAAGCTGCCCATTGTGATCCGAACACACGACCGATCTTTATAGTTTCCACATCAAGTTAAACATCCTTAACTCGTGCTGGTTTTTTGGAGATTGGCAATTATTATTTTTTTTAATTATTGTCTGTATGCCATTATATTTTGGAACATTTTCTTCGCAGTGAAAGCCTCGATACGGTTTACAAATCTGCCAACATTTCATCTTGGGAAAGTTTACTTAATATCTTAGTTGTAGTAGAGAAAGGCAATGTGCTAAAGTTATGGAAAACAAAGGGCTAACGGAACAGAAATCACTATCATGGTGACCAAAGAAGGGAGTTAAGATAAAAAGAAGTGATAAGAATTACTAAATTCTGTTCATCCTGTGACCTCAGCACCTTCATCCAGGGCCAGCCGCTGAAATCAAAGGAGGAAACGGCAATAAGTAGGTAAAGCCTCTGTTTCTGACACGAAATATATGCAGCACTTGGTACAGGTGAAAAGTAGGTAAAGTAAGTTAGGGTTAAATTTTAAATTTAAATATAAATCATAGAGCATGTGTATATTTCATGGCTGACCCAACAGAGGCTGGAAGTAAAGATTAAAAAATAATAAAAAGAAAGAAATAGGATAACATACTGGGGTCATGACAATCTGTACTGCAGTGGAGTAATAAAAAGCTTCAGCTGAATGTGAGCTAATGTATATATGGTTTAAGCTGGCAAATAAGGCACTGAGGTCATGGGATGAACAGCATTAAGTAATTCTTAGTAATTCTTTTTATCTTAGCTCCCTTCTTTGTTCACCCTGATAGCGATTTCTATTCCGTTAGCCCTTTGTTCTCTATAACGTTAGTGCAGTGCCTTTCTGTACTACAAACTTATGTAGCCATTATAGTCGTTGGGTACTTTCTGCATATAGCAGTTTCCCAGGTCCATAATCCATTATTAATAATATTTTAATCTGTAGCTTTCTTATAAAAAAATATATATATATATATATATAGAGAGAGAGAGAGAGAGAGAGAGAGAGAGAGAGTTTTTTTTTTTTTTTTTTAATGAAACCCCAAACAAGATAGGTATTAAAACCTATAGTACTTAGTACTGTGCATGGGTTGGATGTTGAGAAGATGAAAGAATATACTTGTTGACATTAGACTTGAACTTCTGTAAATTATAATTATCCGAAAATACATATGAAAGAAGGTTGTTTCAGAAAATGAAAGATGAAGGAATAAATGAGGGGAAAAAAAAGTTGGTTCTGTGAGTTTTAAGTTGGACCATAAGATGGAAGCTTATTTAGAAGACTTTTATGCCAAACAAATCAAAAGGCTTTGAAATGTTGAGAGCAACTGTTTAAATTTCACCAATCTTTTCCATTGAATTTGTCCAAAGATGGTTAACCAGTGGATCGACATTGATGGAATCATTGATCATATGGAAGGTTTCTAGATAGTTTAATAGTAAGAAGTTTAAGAGCAATATTAAAATATAATAATATGGTTTATGAACTAGAAACACTGCATATTTTGGCAAAAAGAACTAGAATTAGAAAGAACCCACTGACCATAATGGATATATAAGTTAGTTGAGAGGATGAGGATAGGAAATGAGCTATGAAACAGGAATAGTAAGATGGAGGGAAATAAGATGCAGCTGAAATTGACTGAGACTAAAGTTCGTTTCTTCATAGGTGCTGTTTTGGTTGTCCCAAGCTTTGATTCGGACACAAGCAGGGCTGATAGCAGCAACGTTGGCATAAGACCGCTAAAAGATTGTTTTTGTTGTGGAGCATTTAGGCTGCAGCAGATGACCTCATTGAGCATATCCTCTGAATTAGTACTGGCAAGTGTTATGTCTTCTGTCTTTTGAGTATCATTTTTTTCAGCATATCCTCTGTCGTCTTTTTTACTTTATGAATTTCAGATGAAGGGTTATTATGCCTAGAGATACAGCTCTGGGAAGAAAGGTTTGTACTATTATGCAAAGGCTTAGCAATTTTTTTCTGTTTGAGTGGGATAAAACTTTCTTGAGCTTGTGGTGTGTATCTCTTTTTTGATGAAATCTTCACTGGGAACTGTTCGTTACGCATGGTTATGAGGATTTTCTCTGGCTCAAGTGTGACAATACCATCAGTGACCAGTTGTTAACTGTTAACTTTTTGTTGAGATCACATCTGAATCTTGATATTTATCCCATTGTTTTTACTTGCCATATGCTGTACTTCTAGGTCTCAGTGCATGTCCTGGTAGGTGATACAGATTCATGAAGAATTGCTTGAGCATGAATATCTCTCGAGGTAGATTTCTGCATTTTGCGCTTAAACTATTTGGTTTTTGTCAATCAAAACTGCTAGATTTTCTTAACCCACACCTTCATGTGTGGGGTTACCATAAAATTAAAGACACCAAAGCCATTGTAGGTCTGTAAAATCAGCACATAGATTACAAAAATAAAAATAAATAATAATAAGAGGACAAAAAAATATTCACAGCTTCCTGTGCTGTTTGAATTTTATCACCATGCTAAAACACGTGCATCACGTTGACTGGTCAATAAAGAAATAAAGAAATAATTAATGTTGCCTAATTAAGATAAAGTTTGATTAGGTACAAAACTGAAAAAAATTGACTGGTTATACTATTTTTGAAATACTACAATTTTGCAATAGATGGAAAAAAGACAAAAGTTTTACCTGCCTACTTCGAAAATTCTTAATTAATAATATACTACACTTGTGTAATTTTATATAATAGTTCTCACCTTGTATTACTGCTTATAATTTTATCTCTGATATAAAAAACAACCTCAGTCAACAAGTGTCTTGTTGTTCTATTTATTTATTATTATTATTATTTTTTTTTTTAATGTGTATTTTCTTTCCTGTACAAGGATGTGTTTATGGCCTGATTAAAATATTGTGCAGGCTGAAAAACCATTTAGCAAAATTGCCATCGTTTTGGTTATATCTCATATTGTGAATGCCTTCACAACGAGTTGCCATGGTATTGTACTATATGAGATATAACCAAAACGATGCCAATTTAATTAATTAAACTACTTTGGTAGATGGCTACGTTAAAATAATGCTTTTGCACTAACCTACACATTAGTCATTCTACCTCGTAGCATGAGGCCTTTGCCCTTAAATATTTTTTAGTCTGTATCACTGCACACCATCAGGCAACTCTCATATTGTGAAGTTATACTTCTTAACTGGGTTATCACCATTGCAACACCAGGGTACATGCCCACCCACCGAAGAGAAGCCAACAAGCTTTGAAACGGTGCCGTCTGGGTGGTGGTATCTGCTGAGAATAAATAACAGTAGTCTTCTCCACTGACGAAGTGTTATTTATTTGAGCTAGTACAATACCATGCAACTCGTTGTGAAGGCATTCACAATATGAGATATAACCAAAATGATGCCAATTTAATTAATTAATTTAACTACTTTGGTTGATGGCTACATTAAAATGATGCTTTTGCACTAACATGTATACATTTTTAATAATAAACTAGGGGGCTTGGCCCCCTGCTTGCTGCGCTCGCTTCTTTTGATAAAATAAAATACTTACAGAAACTTTCGACACTATGTGTTTGAGTTCCTCAGCTATGAATACATAAATACGTTACATATGGAAATCAAGAATGGTACCCCGTGGTCACGCTAGATAAACAAAGCGCGCACCAAGGTTTATCTAGCATGATCACCATAAAACAGAAGCTTGTTTTACCACAGTAAAACATGCTTCTGTTACATATTTTAGCATTTGTTACATAATACCACATAACCTGCATCCCTCTTCTCCAATTGGCTAAATGAATATCACTAGGAGGAAAATTATTTTAATGTATAGAAAGATATACATTATGTGAAAAACTAATAGAGGTAAATAACGTTTATTAGTTTTTCACATTGTACAATATTTATTTTATTTTTTGCAAAAAAGTGTATATAATGATATTATTTTTAGTGAAAGCCACAAAAAACATCTTGGTTTTAGGTAGGTCATGTAATTAAAAATTTTGAGAAATATTTGGATTTTTACCACATGCCAGCAGTTCCATTGCATACTTGCATTGAATCATCTTATATTCTTTACCACAAGAGCATGTGCAAACCTTGTGTTATAGTTTGAAATTGCTGATTTTAAAGAATCATCAATTTCAAACTGCAGTATAACATAAAATATTGAAAACAGTATGCAGTGAGGAAACATTAAGTTGTGCAACAAAACCTAAGAGCAGTTGAATAAAGCATGGCAGATGTATTGATTTTTAAAATGAAAAGGCATAAGTACCAATATGTGAATCAGACATTCTGTGAAAAGATGTATATTTATTGTTTTTTTTTTTTTTTTTTGTTAGTTGTTGTCGCATCAGCTTCTGTGGCCATAATGCACCTCCCAAGGTTTTTTGCAGTACTTTGATCCAAGCCCGAGGCGTGATTTGAACCCCCAACCTTTGGGTTGCCAGGCAGGCACTTTACCCACCCAGCTAGCCCGGTCGGCATATTTATTCTGTAATGTTACATATGTATACATTCTGTCAAAAGGCATTAAGTTAGAAGGAAATGCATGCCAACAGCAGTGGGAAAATAACACTTGTCTCCTTTGTTGTATAATGTGTAAACTCATACTGCATTGTTTGTAGTTGAACTTCTGGCAAAATACAACATTCCTCTGTGGTGGCATACAGGAAAAGGGTTTTGCTGCTTTTCACATCCTAAAGTTGAAGAATATTTGACAAAAAAGGAGGATATTATTGTAAATACAATGAGAATATTGAAATATTATGCCAATCCAGATTTCAGGCATGCTTAAGCAACTGGCAGCAGCATCACTACAATAAGGCTATTCACCTTGAAGGAAACTGCTCTGAAGGCAGTACATTCCGATATTGTGTAAGTAATCCTATTTTTGTGCTATTGAATCAGTTTTGAAACTTGTTTGGGTCCTCATATTATAGTATTTTAATTGAATCATTTTGATGTGAAATTTACTATTTATCATCTTGAAATTTCCTCCATTATAAAATATTACCTAACCAGAAAATATTTTCAGATGATCCTGATATAGAGGATTGTCCTGACTGTCAGGCAACTTTGGCTGACTTAGAAAACATTGATGATGATACTGACAGGCATGGAATATTATTTGTAAAGACAACAGATGACAGCATTGCAGCTGATTATGGCATCAGTAGTTTTCCTGCTCTGATCTACTTTGAAAATAATGTCCCAAGTATATACGAAGGTAATATATATTAGAACATATCATTCTGTACTATTTTTTAATTCTAGTGTAGAAGTTTATTGTTGACTGTTAACTCTCACTCTCTCAGAGATAGTGAGAGAGACAAACAACTGCCATCAACAGTTGTCTCCTGGCATTAAGCATTCTAGAACCAAAGCATTCCAGTAACTTTAAGCTTTTTTTGCTTTGCTGTTCTAGTTTGAGACATGATTTTAGTCTAAATGTGGTTTAAAAATACCACACAAACTAAGAATATGTTAACACTGCATTACTGCCAACATACTTTCAACTGATGGCAGTATGTATACACTATTATGTTCATACATAACACTTGACTTTCTAAATGCTTAGCTAAATACAAAAATAAGCTAACCTACATGATTAGTACTTTTGAACTGTATATTTACTATAATTTAAAACACTGCAGTTAACTATTACAATGTAGTGCACTAAAATTTATTAGTTATGAGGTACAATGTTCACACCAAAATTACCAACAATGAAGGTTGTGTGAATATTAAAATGAAGTCCTTATGAAATCCTTAGTTGACTTTAAAAAAAAGTTAAAATATATAATTAGGACAATTAAAAGTATTTATCAAACACAAATTAATATGGTAATTAAAAAGGGGGGGGGGGTCAAAAACTGATCTCTTTTCAAGAGGTTTTAAATTTTCAGCAGCAGCACACCATGATGGTGATTAAAGAATGTGGTCATATATTATTAGAAGGAATGGGCAAATGAAATGGTTTTGTTTTTTTTGCTATTGCTATATAAACTTTAATTCCTTGTATCACATTTGCCACTAATGCTTACTGTACTCCCTTTATCCCACTTGTACAGATACTTTTGAATATGCATCTATAATTCTAGGACAATTCACCCCTTGTTCTAATAAAATGGTTTTCATGTAACTCTCAAAACATATTTTGTTGATCCAAGTTAAATTGAATCCTAGGTATTCACATGTTTCTTGAGTGTTGTGATGTAACTCAGATTTCTGTAACAATATAAAGGTTACACCCTGCGTATTTCTCTAGTCGCTCCTAGGATGGAAATACTTAATTATTTCCAAGTTATCACTGATAATACAGGCCTGGCACACTTGCCAATATGAAAATAATTTGGAGAATGTAGTAAGGGTTACTGGTGTCAAAACTCATTCTAAACTAGCTTTTCTCAAGTTATGTTGGGAACATAATTTCTTTCCAAAAATCCTCTATGTCAGTTCTCTTGGGAGCTGTTTTCAATTTCTACCTTCATAATGTGGGATGCATGATTAGTAGATTTGGAGGGGGGGGAGGAAACCAGAAGTTGTATATCAAGATAAACAAAACCTTTCCTTTTCGTTCCAATCGATCAATCACAATTTGGCTAAAGTATAACAAACAATATGAATTGTCATTTTTATTTCTCTGTCTTTTGCCTTTTTCATTTATCAAAATTTTTAGACAGGTAGTATTTTATCTTATTGAACCAACATTCTGCCTGTTGCGCAAAGAAAGTAGCTCTAGGCCACCCACGGGTCACTTGTTGTCAGCCCTCGGTCTACGTTATCTTCATATCATTATGTTGGAGCCACCATTTAATTTCATTTTGGGGTGTACTAGGTGCAGGGACCCTGACAGTTTCTCAATTAGGTTATGTAATCAGCCTAATTGAATGCAGTAGAATGTGATTGAAGTCTAACATCTCTTCAGTGAAGGGTGGACTTGTAATTTTTCAATCCTTATTACAGACAAATAGAATCCCCCCCACTTTTTTTTGTAGCATTTGGCATGTAATTGTTAAATAATAAGTTTGAGATCAATCTGTCTGGGAAATTAATGTTTAACTTTTACTTTTTGCATAACACTTTACTTCCAGATTTAATTGGTATCGGTTGAAGAATGGTAATTCCTAATTTGATTATTATTATTATTTAATTCACTTTATCAATTTCAAGGGTATAAATCTTTTTTTGTCTTTAACTTTTCTTAGCTATTTCCTCCTGTTACAATAGAAAAATATTTTCTATAATTTAAATTCTTATTTTTTATTTTAAGGGTTGCCTTTTCACTTTCATTTCTTATTTAATTCCATTTTAAATTCAGTGCTTGTGACATTTTTCTCTGATTGTGGGACTGGGTAAGACAACCTGTTGTTTTTGTTGATTTTATTTTTATATTTTGAATATTTTAATTTCAATTTACTCTAACAATTTCATTATTTCAAGAATTAAATAACAATTAATTAAATTGTTATTTGATGCTTGAATTGATGTTTTATGTATATTTTCCAACACCATTGTTTGCTTTTTGTTCTGCTTCATAAGTTCCTCTGATTGTCTCAATTTACATGCTTCTTACTTTTCATTTCTCCTAACAGAGCAATTCTCATAGCACTCTAAAAGCATACTTTGTTTACCTGCTTTAAGCCAATTATCCATGAATATTCTCCAATCACTTTGAGGATGGAAATATGTATTATTTCCAAAGTTATTATCAATAAATAAATTGTTGCTTTCTCAACAATTTATTATCACTAATACATAA
This sequence comes from Mastigoproctus giganteus, assembly GCF_048544385.1. Classification (NCBI taxonomy): domain Eukaryota; kingdom Metazoa; phylum Arthropoda; class Arachnida; order Uropygi; family Thelyphonidae; genus Mastigoproctus; species Mastigoproctus giganteus. The sequence goes on along the minus strand of NC_143575.1, from coordinate 178,666,953 downwards.
TTTGTATTACTTGAAACCATGCATTTTTTAAGCAGTGAAATATACATTTTATGTATTTTTTTTATTCCATATTTTGAGACATTTTAATTGTTAACAAGTAGCTAAAAGTTTGATAGCTTTGCCAAATATGATAAAAAAAAAAGAAAATAATTAGTGTTTAGTGTTTAATACTCCCATGGCAATAGCATGGAAGTATTAAATACAGTACCGAATTATCAGTTGATAGAAGTAGCATGTATTGTCAAGACTTGGATGTAGTTCCAGTCTAGCTCATAGTTCTGGGATTGATACTGCCCCCTTCTTCAGCAACCTAATGATCTATTTGCATTGTTTCAGTCTGGTCTCAGCATATACAAGGAGGCAGATGAGGCCCATGAACCAGAAATTCGCTGAAGCTGAGTAGTATCAACCCTGAAGGCTATGAGATATGTCAGCAAATCTAGGCTGGAGCTATGCAAAGTTTCATCTTGAATTTGAATTTAGTGAGTATGCTGTAAAATTTTAAATTAAATATTTTAAAAAATAATTATTATTCCTCTTTATTTAAATAAGTGGTAGTGTGAACTGTGATAGGAAGCAAATTTTGAATTCTACTAAGTAGAATTTTGTATTTCTTAAAAGTTTTTGGTTTTTGTTATATATCTGTTTAAAATTAGTAGATCAATGTTTATTTGTATTTATCCAATGTAGTAAGTGTAATTGTTTTCTACTTTGCCTTTAAAATTGCTTAAAAAATGAAATTTGAACAGGACGATTGTTCTGTATAATTCTGTAAGAGCATAAGTAATATTGCCAACCGGGCTAGCCGGGTGGGTAAAGTGCCTGCCTAGCAACCCAAAGGTCGTGAGTTCGAATCCCACCTCGGGCTTGGATCAGAGTAGTGAAAAAACCCTGGTAGGTACATTATGGCCACAGAAGCCGATATGCCAGCTAATAAAAAATAAAAATAAATAAATAATATTAGAAGTTTTTTGTTGGTTTTTATTAAGTCTATGAACTATTCATTTACAATTCAGTGAAACAGATATATAGGGACACCTTGTTATGGACACCCAGTCTTGGGTCCCAGCCAGAAGTGTTAGAAATTACATGCTAGATGGCCTCTGCAAAATGGACACTCATCTAATATGGATGCAGAGACTTTAATAGGTGTCCTTTTTGGTATTTTAACCTCCCTGGATGGGACACTATAGTAATTGACACACACACATCACTTAGCAAGGCAATGAAATTGCCAAACTGAAAAATGCTATTTCCATAATTTAAAAAAAAAAAAACCATCTACCAACAGACTGCATGGATAATTTCGACCAGTAGCCTATGAGGATCTTCAGCATATACAAACCTCCTTTCCAAAACTAAATATTGTGTGAACAGGGTACATGATACAAATCTGAAACTACTTCCAAATGACAGAGGATATTTCAACTTTTTATTCAACAACTGAGAAAATTGCACTCTGCAGTAAATAGCAGCATAATTGCTTAACTGCTGTTAAGACAGAATTTACCAACTCTGAGAAGGTGCAGTGCATACTTTGGTTCAACAAGCTGCAGTCTGTTACTACTTTTATGCATGAATTTTGAACACAGTTAAAAAGAAACCACCAAGTAGACTTACAATTCTGCAATATTATGGAAAATTCATAAAGGACACTTGTTTGTACATCCATCCTGCCCAAGGTACTGGCCGGACAATAGTCAGCGAGGATGCACTTGAGCTGTTTCAAGAAAGTTTCACACAAAGCCCAGGGAAATCCATATGACATACCAGTCATGAGCTTCACATATATTGCTGTTTTAGGATGAAACCGCAGTTCATACAGAAGGTGTCAACGACGAAACCAAGAGGATGGAATTTTTTTGCTAAACTTCTCTATGATTTGATTACAGATTTTATGATTGATTATGGTGCCATTTACTGCAGCATGCACATTTTCTGATTGATGAATGAAAACTTAAAAATAACCTCTAACACTTGGAAGTGGTTTCAAATTTGTGTCATGTAGATGTATCCTATGCATGAAAAAATGTTTTAGTTTTGTAACCAAAGTTTGGGGACGCCATTTTTCAATATATGTATATTCCTGTGTATTCAATAGCTGTGCAATGCTTAGCATTACTTTCATAACTGCTCTGCTCTTCAATGACAGTGATATCCAACGTTTTTACTGAGGGATGATGACAATTTTCCTGTACCATCACTACACTCACTTGGCAGTGAAAAATGGTAATTATTTAAGTAGCTACATATGAAGTTTGTTCACATATGCAGATTTTACCTTTGAATACTGGTGGTTTAAATTTTCCATTACATTGATTGTATGCTATTTTTTTTAAGAAATGAAAGTTCTTGATGTTTGCAGCAGGGCTGTATGATAATGTTTGAAAAGAGTGTGATTTGATCCATTAAAGGGGTGGTATCCTATTGCATTAAAAAATTTTGTTATCAAAAATGTTGAATATGGACTAAAACTAGTAAGTGATCTAATTATCCATAATAAAAATGAAATTGTCAAAATGAAATGTTCTAAACAAATCCATTTATATTCATTTTTGCTATAAGTTAATTAATTGAAACACATATACAATAAAAATCAATAATAATAATAAAAAAAAAAAACTCTGAGTAAGCAACCAGTTATGGTGGATATCATTTTTCTGAATTATTGAAACTGGCTACACTGACTCCTGCAAGGCATCAATGTAGACCTCTATGGTGGCCACCTTCTTCTAGTCCACTCTAGAGAGGTTTCACTGTAATATAAAGGTGATTTTATAGCGTAACATATCCACAGTATATAATGTAATGGTTTTTTAATCGCTATAAGAATAATATAAAAGATGTTTAGTATTAGCATTAGTAGAGGCATATGATGCAAGGAAGCAAGCTTATACATCAGCGGGGAAAAAAAAAAAAAAAAAAAACTTCCCATTTTACCCATCAATTTTCTCCAAAAGTTTGTCCAATTCTTCCTTAAATTTATTTAAGCTATCAACTCCCACGATGATTGATGGAAATTTGTTCCAGCAATCAACCGCCTGTGTAATCCCATAGGAGTATAATGTTAGAGTTAATATTAGAACTGTTTTTATTGTTTATAAACTAGAAACTTATAATAATGAAAATTTGATTATATAATGTAACTATATCACATTATGTAACTTAAAATAGTAATAACACATTCGTCTACACATTCATTCATGTTCCCATGTTATGCCATCACATAAACTGGGAGTGGTGTACCATTATTATACTTGCATCTCTTAGTCTCATGTGGTATTTTAAAATTCAATTTAGACTAAAATCATGCCTCAAACCAGAGGCATTATTGCTTGACTCAGCAGAGAACTGTCAATGGCAGTTCCCTTATGAATCGGGACTGTCCGCAAAACTACCTGTCGTAGTGCAACATGGTACAACCAAAGTGAATGTCTTTGGTTAAAAAGTGTGAGGAGTTTAACCACAAATTCAGCATTTTGGTGGGCTTATAATGGTGGGCTTATTTTAGTGGCCTTGAAGGACAAAATTGATGCTCTTAAAGGATTTGAATTGAAGGAACCGTCAAGCACATGGCTGCCCAGCTCAGTGCTGGAGTCCACACTTGATCGTCAGGCAACACAACAACATCCTCAATGGCAGAGATCTTTGGTCCCACAGGAATTAGCTGTTGCCAGTGACTCTATTGTCAGGGAAACAGGAAATATATAGTGCAAAAAGGAGTGGTGAAAAATGGCCAGGATATGTCTGTCCGGAACAAAAGTTAATGATGGTGTAGAGCAGAAGGTATAGGGCAATGTTGAGAAAAGTCACAATTTAAGATTACATTTGAAAGTATCTGCAATTCTCCCCAGACACCATAGCAGGGACTGTATAATGAGTGCCTTGACACTCAGTTCCACCCTGAAGAGAGAATATGTAAGGCTTATGGGGTAGAGCTTTTCTCAACATGGTCAGTGCTTGTTAACAGGAAAGACTGTTTATGCAGGGATGGGATACACTTAAATATAAGAGAAGAAAGAATATTTGCTGATGCTATTAAGGCAGTGTTAGGTGGGTTGGAAAACTGCTAGCTTGAGGGTATACACAGAGTAATAGATTAACAGTAGCCACAAGTGGAGGTGAAATTGATTCTTGCACTGCATGTTATTCTTCTTATTATTTTTTTTTTTTTTTGTAATTTTAAAAATTATTTAAAAAACTATTTGTATTTCTAGATATTAACTGAATTTGTAAGTCAGTGGCTCACACAGTTACAGAGCTTTTCTGGAAGTATTGGATGACTGCTTTTTCCACGAGCATTTTAGAGAGGCAATGAGAGAAAGTAATACTCTGGATCTAATTTTCAGCAGTGAACTTTCATGCAATAAGGATTTCCTAATAAAATAGGTTGTTATTTGGTTTTTAGGAGCATTAGCAACTAAGGCCATATTGCTCTGGGATATGCGGTGGTCATTCCCTGACCTTTCTGCATCCTCTGTATTTGGTGGTGACGGGCTCGAACCCCGGTCTAATCAAGAAGTGTGTGTGCTACGCACTGCTGCTCCTTCCCACCTGGCTACAGAGGCGCCACCTAATAAATGAACTACTAAGTCACAGTGATGATGATCTTGCATCATATGCCTCTGCTAATGTTAATATTGAGACATATAGCATCCTGGAAAGCAAAATTTTGGAGATTGCAAGGACTGCTGAGGATCTTCAAGGACAAGCAAATACATAGTGATGAGAGGGTTTCTTAGAGCAAGCACATGTGCACCTACAATAACTGCTTATACAACAACTCTAGGAGTAAGCAAAATATTTGATGAATTTGAAGTAATAGTGAAGTCACCAAATGCAGACAGGGTACGGATATTAGATACACAGTACCACCTAGCCCTTAGGGATGTGGAGTTTGAATATGAGTACATAATATTGCTGAAGCATATAGAAAGAAGAGACAGGACAGGATGTTGGAGGAATACACTCTTGCTTAAGAATCTCATAAAATCTAAGGCAGTGCACCAGTTGATGTGGGTGGTCAATGCAATGCTGAGGCAATTTGCTGTGATATAAGCATGGGGAAAACAATTATGAAAGTAGGAATATATTTTAGGCCATGAGACTGTGATGATGATAATGAACAGCTGTGGACAAATAGAGTGTGAGATCAATTCAGAATATCTTATAATGAGAGCACTCCTTTTAACTTATTACTTTCTAGATATTAACTGAACTTGTAAGTCAGTGGCTTGCACAGTAGCAGAGCTTTTCTGGAAGTATCGGATGACTGCTTTTTCCACCAGCATTTTAGAGAGGCAATGAGAAAAAGTAATACTCTTGATCTAATTTTCAGCAGTGAACTTTCATGCAATAAGGATTTCCCAGTAAATGAACTACTAAACACAGTAATCATGATATAGGAATGGGGGATTTTCTAAAAGATATAACTACTCTCAAAAGTAAAAGGAAGGAATATTGCTTTCATAAAGGTGACAGCAATGGCCTTAGACAGTTTTTAAATTCTTTTCAGTAGGGCAAACTGATGAGGTTACCGACTTCAAATTCTAAATCGGAAGCATTTAGGGAAGTAATCATAGGGCTTCTAAGATTTTTATTTCAAATAAAAGGTATTGCTAAAGATTTAGACCTAAGTGGATGGCAGATAAACTGATGAGTTTAGTGAGAGAGAAGAAAAATGCATTGGATAATTATAAATTATAAGAGGACACAGAAAGCTATAGTAAGTACAAACTAATTTGCAATCAGATTGCTAAGGTGGGGAAGTTAGGTAGGCTAAGGATGACTATAAGGATTTCCCAGTAAATGAACTACTAAACACAGTAATCATGATATAGGAATGGGGGATTTTCTAAAAGATATAACTACTCTCAAAAGTAAAAGGAAGGAATATTGCTTTCATAAAGGTGACAGCAATGGCCTTAGACAGTTTTTAAATTCTTTTCAGTAGGGCAAACTGATGAGGTTACCGACTTCAAATTCTAAATCGGAAGCATTTAGGGAAGTAATCATAGGGCTTCTAAGATTTTTATTTCAAATAAAAGGTATTGCTAAAGATTTAGACCTAAGTGGATGGCAGATAAACTGATGAGTTTAGTGAGAGAGAAGAAAAATGCATTGGATAATTATAAATTATAAGAGGACACAGAAAGCTATAGTAAGTACAAACTAATTTGCAATCAGATTGCTAAGGTGGGGAAGTTAGGTAGGCTAAGGATGACTATAAGGATTTCCCAGTAAATGAACTACTAAACACAGTAATCATGATATAGGAATGGGGGATTTTCTAAAAGATATAACTACTCTCAAAAGTAAAAGGAAGGAATATTGCTTTCATAAAGGTGACAGCAATGGCCTTAGACAGTTTTTAAATTCTTTTCAGTAGGGCAAACTGATGAGGTTACCGACTTCAAATTCTAAATCGGAAGCATTTAGGGAAGTAATCATAGGGCTTCTAAGATTTTTATTTCAAATAAAAGGTATTGCTAAAGATTTAGACCTAAGTGGATGGCAGATAAACTGATGAGTTTAGTGAGAGAGAAGAAAAATGCATTGGATAATTATAAATTATAAGAGGACACAGAAAGCTATAGTAAGTACAAACTAATTTGCAATCAGATTGCTAAGGTGGGGAAGTTAGGTAGGCTAAGGATGACTATGAGAGGTCTTGGCCTCTCATAGTCATCCTTAGCCTACCTAAAAAAAATACCACGCTATGCGAAACTGCACTGATCAAGGTATTATTAGCATGTATTTTAATGTAATGCATTCTGACAATTTGATTATATGGGTCGAGTTGCAAAAATATATATGTGTTTGTTTACTATAAATTGATGCACATGAAATTCTTGCAAAAAAAACCTAAAATGATAAAAATGAAAAATACTAGTAAATACAGTACAAATTATTTTTATTGCAGTATAAAGAATATAAGAACCAAAAGAATATAAGTGAAGTATGTACTGTATTTTTTATTTTGAAAAATAACTGATCAGCTTAGTTTGCACAGTTTTTTTTTTTTTTTTTTTTTTTTCCTTCTTTTTATCTGCATACATCTCTTTATAACATCGAATGTCATTTTGCAACATCTGCCTTACTTTCATACCTCGTTCGATGTTTGGATCTGGAAGAACACTCAGTGCCATTACATCTCTTCTTTCCACTCCTATTTGCGTATAAAGGTGTAATGTTTTTAAAAAATAATCTTTAATAAAAATACAAAGAAAAAATATTTGTACAGCTTACGCACAATCAACGACCTCACTGCTTAGAATCTAGAGTGCTTACTAATCTATCAAAACTAGCAGAGTTTATATATAATGGGAGTTGCGGCAACAGTCAACGTGGCCTTGAATCCATAATGCATTGGCCTATGTGCTGGCATTATAATACATACGTATCAAATGTATTGGTGCGTAACGCAGTTAATTTTTTTTTCAATTTGTAAACCATGCTGTTCGAAACTCGCGCTGTGCAAGGTATTCCTGTACATTCATATGTGAAGAAGTTTTTAAGGATAGCAATACTAGAAGTATACTAAGTTATAATTGAGAAATAAGGTAACTGAAAAGAAAGGAGAAGGGTAACTTTTGAAGATAGAAGTAAATAAAGCACCTGGCCAAACATTGGCCATAATTATGAGATCATGGTTAGATTCAGATGAAGTGCTTATGGATTTTAGTAGTGGCATATATGATGCAAGCAAGCAAGCTTGTAAAACATCAGCCAAAAAAAAAAAAAAAAAAAAAAAAAAATGTATTCCCACCTTACCTGTCCATCCCCCCCCCCAATAATTAGTCTTCTTCTTCTTCTTCTTTGAATTTCTTCACACTAACCACTTCCACAACAACAGATGGAAGTTTGTTCCAAAAATTCAGCCCTTGCTGGCTGAAAGAAAAACCCCACGCATTTGTCCTGCAATCATTCCTCAGTTTGAATTTATATCCCCCCATGTGTGCATGGTCTGAGAAAGAGGAAGAATGCATCATCATTGAGCTTTCTCAATCTGTTCAAAGCCTTAAACATCTCAGTAAGATCATTTTACAGGTGCCTAGTCTCCAGACACTGAAATTTTAACAGAATAGAAACTTTTCATGGTAAGGCCACCCTTTTGTTTCCTTCACTCATCTTGTTGTCCTGCTCTGCACACGTTCCAGAAAATATACAGCCTTCCTAAAATAAGGCTTCCATAGCTGTATGCAGTACTCAAGATTCGGCCTACCCATTTCTTAGTACAATGAGATAATCACTTCCTTATCCCTGCTAGCAAGTTTGTGTATATCACTGACAAAAACCCATGAGTGTCCTGGCAGCCTACTGCATTGCTCAGAGAATGTCATATCTGACTGCATGGTTACCCCCAGGTCTTTTTCATTTTCTGCTATCCTGAGTGTGGTATGCAGTTGATACGTTAATCTGGGATTACTACTACCACATGCAGTCAGTGCCTTGCATTTGTCAATGTTAAACTTCAACTGGCATCTCTAGGTCCACCTGCCTAATTTTTTAGATCTTATTGCAATAGTATAGATTGGTTACTGTCATTAATCACCCTGTCAACTGTTGTATCATCAGCAAACTTAGTCATTATGCCTGATATACCTTCATCAATATCATTAATAAATATAGAAAACAGCAGTTGGTTCACCTTATAATGTAATTGGGAAAGGACATAGTAGTAGAGGCATGTGATGCAACCAAGCAAGCGTATGAGCTTATGTAGCATCAGTCAAAAAAAAAAAAAAAAAAAATTCACACATCCATTCCCTCTAAAAGTTTGCCCAGTGCCTTCTTGAATTTATTTAAGCTATCAACTTCCACAATGAGATGGCAGTTTGTTCCAGCAATCAACTACTATTCACTGCCTAAAGGCAAATTTCCACTCATCTATCCTACAACTGTGTTTCCTCTATTTGAATTTATGCCCTCTCGAGTTTGTAATCTGATCAAGCAGAAGAATCCCATCATAATTGAGCCTGCTCAACCCATTCAAGGCCTTATACACCTCAGTCAGATCACGTCGCAGGTGCCTAGTCTCCAGATGCTGCAATTTTCAGAACTTAAATGCCTTTCTTGTTAAGAGAACTCCTTCGTTCCCCTCACCAATCTTATTGCCTTCTCTGTACTACATCCTTCCTAAAATGAGGCCTCCAGACCGCTCTGCACTACTCAAGGCATGACCTGACCCTTTTTTTCCTACTAGCAAAATTCCTGTATATATATCATTGACAATACCCCATACCTGCTCTGGCAGCCTGTCTGCACTGCTCAGAAAACTTAATATCTGACTGCACAATTACTCCCAGGTCTTTTTAATTTTCTACCACCCTAACTGTATACCACACGGTTGGTACATTTTTCTGGGGTTACTTCTACCCATATGCAGTACTTTGCATTTGTCAATGTTAAACTTCAGTTGCCACTTCTCAGCCCATCTGCCCAACATTTCTAGATCCGTTTGCAGTAGCACACTGTCATTACTGTCATTAACAACTCTTCCGACCTTTGTATCATGCATACTTTGCCTGATATACCTTCTTCAGTATCATTGATAAATATACAAAACAACAGTGTGCCCAACAGCAAACCCTGGTTGACTCCACTAATAACATTAGTCCACGAAGAGCAGCATCCATTGATTACCACTCTGTCTTCTCCCACTCAACCATCCTTTTATCCATTGTAGCAACTTGCCCTTAATACCATTCTGCTCCAATTTGTACAGTAGTCTTCCATGCACAACAGTATCAAAAGCTTTAGTGAAATCCAAGTATATATTAAAATTATTTTTTGCATCCAGTTCCGTTGTAACCATATCATAGTATTCAATCAGATTTGTCAGACAAGAATTTCCCTTAACAAACCCATGCTGTGCTATGTCTGAATTATTACTGCAGTCTTGTCTAGATGATCCTGCAATTCTTCTTTAACCAGTGACTCCATTATTTTCCCCGAATAGAAGTTAAACTAACAGGTCTGTAATTATTCTTGTTACCCTTTGTGAACCCCCTTTGTGAAATGGGGATACATTTGCACATCACCGGTCCATGGGGACTTCCCCTGAGTTCAAGGATGCTCTCATAATTATTGTTCTGTTAAGTGGTTTCTATCCATATGGTAAAATTTATACTGTGTGTGTATATATATATATATATCCAATAATTCAAAATAAAACAATATATATATATAAACACAAAGCAGCAGCAGCAAAGGATTCAGATGTATATATATATATATATATATACATATTATAATAAATATAAAGATGTAAATATGAGTTATACAGAAAGCCAAAAGCCAAAAAGGAATAATAGCTGAAACATAAAAGAAATATTTTAAAGGAAGTGACCTGGAAAATAAATTAATGGTAGCAGGCATCAGACAATGGTGGATAAATTTAGCCATAGTTCAAAAAAAGGGGAAATAGAACAAAAATACTATTCAATCCAATGTCAGTGAAAATAAAAGTTGATACATGATCAGGTTTTTCATCAGGGAACTACACCTGACCATGTATCAAAGGACTGCATTTCCATACTTGTCCAAAGCTGTGTAAGAGTATTTTTGGCTTTCCGTGTAACTCCTACTTACATCTTTATATATATTATAATATGCATACACTGGTGTTCAAAGAAAGTGCATCACCCCTTAAAATTGTAATTGTCGTCCGAATAATGTAAGTATATGGCAATATTTCTTACAGATGCATCAGATAAGATTGATACTCATAGATGATGATGTAATATTTCATCAGCTGTTACTTTCAGCTATATAAGCACGCTCTGCAAGAGTTGCAGTCATTCCTTGGTTGCTATTGCTATTGTTGCTTTACGTGAGAAGGGATGTTCTTCCCCTCATATTGCTTATAATCAGTCGACAGTGAGTAGATTTCTTTCCAAACTCAAGAATACTGGTTCTGCTGATAGGAAAAAAGGAACCGGATGCAAACGAGTCTCTACACCAAAGCAGGACCAAGTTTTGAAGCTCTTATGCCTTAAAAACTGTAAAGCTTCTTCATCTGAGCTGAAAAGAGAATGGGAAGAACATACAGGAGTGGTAGCAAGAGCAGTGAGAATAATTTCAACCTGCATGGCTCTGATGGGAGACAAACAATTCGCCATAGACATGGTGAAGAATACCATCCAGACGGTATGGTGTCTAGAGTGAAATTCCCTACCAGCCAAATGATATAGAGGGTGCATTTCTTATCGTGGATACCTGGCTATATTGGAAGGCAAATTGCTGCGTACTATTAGAGACCATTTCAACTTGCCAAGTAATTGCATCTTTCAGGATGACTCTGCTCCTTGTCATCGGGCAAAAATTGTAAGTAGGCACTTCTGTAGTTACTTTAGCTTCATTTCTGCGTTAGAAGTTCAACTGTAATGTGTTTACATTTGTTACAGGTGAAAAAATGGTTGGAAGAACGGTCCATTACAACTGTTAGCTGGCCAAGAAACAGTCCGGACCTGAATCGTATAGAGAACTGTTGGCATCGTGTGATATCTGCAGTTGCCAGAAAGAAACCAAAGACCCTTTGTGAACTTCATAATTCGTGTTTGGAACCACGAACTATCAGTTGATTATCTTCAGAAATTGATCTTGTCAGTGCCTCGACGGTGTGCTGCTGTCATCAGGGCCAGAAGCGGTTCAACTAAATATTAGTTTGCACCTGGTGAACTTTTCATTTTGTTTTCCATATAAAATGATAAACTGAAGCAAATTGAGAGCTTTTGATAACATTTCAGCCATAATTGTCATGTTTACCAAAATTATTGTATAAAAGGTTGCAAATGCTCATTTTGGAATATTTTGAGAGCACCTATCAAATATTACTTAGCTTTGCCTTAACTATTAATAAATATCTTTTGTTTATATTTCAATTTGTGATGCTAGTCATTAATGTAACATACCATTGCAAAAATGGGTTAGAAGTGTGAAATTACAAGGTGATACACCTTCTTTGAACACCAGTGTGTGTGTGTGTGTGTGTGTTAATAAGTAATATTGATATATATATATATATATATATATATATATATATATTAATAAGTAATATTGATATACTGAATTAAGTATGCATAAATGGATTTGAAAGTTACACGAAGTGTCAGTAACTAGAAGGGTGAGGAAAGTAGAAAAAGAAGTGTAGTAGATTTGTGAAAGGTGAAAGAATGTTAATATCTTAGAGGTTATGATGAATTAAGAAAATTATGGGCTGAATTGCCAAGCCAATATAAAGTGGGTGAACTGTAAAGTAAAATTAATACATCAAAATACTAATAAAATGCAAATGGTACAGCTGTCATCAGATATGGGGGGAAATGTTTTTAGTAAATGGTCTAATATAGGTAATGCAAAAATGCTTGATCTGATGTCAGCAGAAATAAATATTGATACATGATCAGGTATTTCATCAGGAGACTACACCTGGCCATGTATCAGGAACTGCATTTCTATACTTGTTCATAGTAGTAGAAGAAAAAGTGAAAGGCCAAAAAAGCAACGAAAATGAAATTAGCACTTTCTAATACATTATGGACAAGGTAGTCCCAATGCAATGTAATTTATTTAGGTAAAAATAATTTGGGTAAAAATAAGTATCGAGTTGGGATAAAAATGATTAATATCAATATGTTTAATATAAATATGTAGAATTTAGTGTAGGATTTAATTTTGTATAGATATGAAATCAAAGTATTTTAAAAATAAATTTAGAACAAGCAAATGGTATAAGGGTGAGGTATTAAATTGAAGATGGGGAAGGGAAAAAGGAGTATCTTAAATAAATAAAGATGAAAAATAGCACTAGAAGTAGGATAGTAGGAATGTTCGTGTCACCGTCACCCTCGTATTACACTAATAGTTTAATGAATGGGAAGAACTTTAGAATTAAACAGCAGAAGGACTTCCTAATTCATTTCACAAATATACGTGGTCTCAATTCTAATCTCAACGATGTCCATTTCCACTTGCAGTCTTCCAAACCCCATGTACTTTTTCTGACTGAATCTCAGTTATCAGTTGATTCAACTACTGCTCATCTCAGATGTCCAAATTATTTGCTGTATGATTCCTTTCGCCTCAAAGGTGGTACTTGTGCATATGTCCGTTCTGATATTCCCTGTCAGAGACTTGGCAATTTGGAATCTCCTCTCTTTGATCTTCTCTGGCTTAAAATCTCTCTACCTCATTGTGTCAAATTCATCTGTTGTCTCTACCGTTCTCCCAACTCCACTAATCACTTGGAGCTCTTTGACTTCCTCTCTTTGCAACTTGACTTTCTCCAGTCCAACTTTCCTAACAGTGAGGTAATTTTCCTTGGTGATTTTAACGTTCACAACTCCAGCTGGCTTCCGTTTTCTAGTCACACCGACCCAGCAGGTCGAGATGCTGAGGCTTTTGCAATTACTAATGACCTAGCACAGATTGTTCATTTACTTACAAGAATACCGGACAATCCTAATCATACAGCCAATACGCTTGATCTTTTTCTCACAAACAACCCTTCTAAGTACAAGGTTGAAGTGTGAGGTCCTTTAGACACTTCAGATCACAACTTGGTGATTGCCTCTTCTCCAATGTAACCTTTATCTCATGGCTATTCCCAACCTCGTATTGTTTGGCATTACAAGAATGCAAAATGGGATGACCTGCAAGACTTCTTTTCTTCTTTTCCTTGGTCTGATTACTGTTTCAAAACTTCTGATGTCAACGTTTGCTCAGATCGTGTCAGTGAAATTATTCTAGCAGGAATGGAATCCTTTATCCCACACTCCACCTTAAAATCTCATCCTTTATCTAAACCTTGGTTTTCCAATAAATGTGCTAAGGCTGTCCAAGAGAAGAACGTTGCATATCGTAATTGGCTTGTTTCTAATTCTTCAGTTTCATTTTCTGCCTACACCAAAGCTCGCAACAATTGTAAAGCAGTTATTAATCAGTCCAAACTAGAGTTTGAACAGGCTAAGAGTAGAAAACTTGCTTCTTGCCCTAATGGTAGCCGAGCATTCTGGTCTCTTGCCAAAGCTATTGGCCGCAACTTTTGCCCATCTCTGCTCCCACCTCTGTCCAAACCAGATGGTTCTGTTGTCACTTCAGCCAAGGATAAAGCTGACCTGCTAGCATCCCATTTTTCTTTGAGCTCATGTATTAATGATCTTGGTAAAACACCTCCCACCATTCCTAACACGCTCCATTCAATGCCTCCTGTGGTCTTCCGTCAAAAGGATATCAGAAGGATTTTGATGAAACTTGATGCTAAGAAAGCTCCAGGTCCTGATGGTATTTCTCCACTTGTTCTCAAAACCTGTGCTCCTGAACTTACTCCTATTCTTTGCCGCCTTTTTTCACTTTCTTATACCAAAGCTGTTTTTCCTTCTGCTTGGAAATTTGCTCATATCCAGCCAGTTCCTAAAAAGGGTGACAAATCCCTCCCATCCAATTATCATCCCATTGCAATTACTTCTACTCTTTCTAAAGTAATGGAGAAATCAATTAACCGCCAACTCTTAAACTACTTAGAAACCTTCCGTCTGATCAACGATCGCCAGTATGGATTCCGTCAGTGTCGATCCACTGGTGATATTCTGGCTTATGTTACCCATTTATGGACTAATTCAATGGAAAGGTTCGGTGAAACACAAGTAGTTGCTCTTGACATCTCAAAGGCTTTTGATCGAGTTTGGCATAAAGGTCTTCTAAACAAGCTTCCATCTTATGGTTTGCCAACTGTTTTTAGTAATTGGTTATCCAGTTTTCTCTCTGATTGCTCACTGAGGGTGATGGTAGATGGCTCTCTGTCTTCTAACTTCTCCACTAATGCCGGTGTCCCACAAGGTTCAGTTCTTTCCCCCCACTCTTTTCCTCTTGTATATCAATGACCTTCTTCCATTGACTGGAAATCCTATCCATAGTTTTGCCGATGATAGCACATTGCATTCAACTTTCCATTTTGAGAAACCTTGTCCAGCTCAATCAGCTTCAAGTTCTCGAAAATCTGCTGCCAATTCCTTAAATGCCGATCTTCAGGTAATTCTCCAGTGGGGCAAAGACAACTTAGTTGATTTCAACCCTTCTAAAACTCAATCTTGTCTTATATCTCGCAAAAAGGATTCTTCTGCTCCTATGCTTATCTTTAGTGACACTCCGATTTCTAGGCAAAATGATATATCTCTTTTGGGGATTACCCTGACTTCTAATCTCTCTTGGCACAAGCACATTACAAATATTGCTTCCTCTGCATCTAAAAAACTTGGTTTTCTCTTTCGCTCTCGGTGTTACTTTTCTCCCAAACAGCTGCTCACTCTATATAAATCGCAAATCCGCCCTGCCATGGAATATTGTTCCCACATCTGGGGTGGTGCCCCCAAAACCTCTCTCAGGCTTCTTGATTCCACTCAGAAGAGGGCAGTTAGGTTAATTAATGATTCATCTCTAACAGAGTCTCTCCACTCGCTTTCTCATAGACGCACTGTTTCTGCTGCATGCCTCTTCTACAGATACTTTCATGGGCACTGTTCTTCTGAATTGGCTTCTATAATTCCCTCTCTCTCTTTCAAAAGAGTCCGAACACGTGCCGCCACCAGCCAACATCCATTTACTGTCCAACTTCAAACCCACAGAACCAACTTTTCATCTTCCTCATTTATTCATTCAACTGCTGTTTTCTGGAACAACCTTCCTTCATACGTATTTCCTGAAAATTACAATCTACAGAAGTTCAAGTCCAATATCAACAAATATCTTCTTTCGTCTTCTCAACCTCCAACCCAAGCACGGTACTAAGTACTATAGGTTATAATACCTCTCGTGTTTGGGGTTCTCATAAAAAAAAAAAAAAAAAAAAGAAAGATAAAAAGCATAGAAAAAGTTATTAAATAACACTATTTGTAAGCATTAGAATAAAAGGAAGCTAATACCAAATGCTTGTATTGAAAGGAAAAATGTGTCGAAACATGCCGAGAAACGAATCTAAAACAAAACCGAAAGTATGATAAGATTGTGAAAGTGTGCGATACCTGGAATATTTCAAGAAATGCGAAGTGAAAATGAGCTGGTGGGGAGATGAAGTGCACAAATTCAGTAAAGTAAAAATGAATGCATGCAGGCTTCAACCAATTGATAACAACAATGATAAAGCAGTTTATAGCAGTGAAGCGGACTTAATAGTAAGCTGTGAAGAAATTCAAAATAATATACGTTACATACTTTTGGTTTCATTTTAGATTCATTTCTCGGCATGTTTTGATACATTTTTCCTTTCAATACAAGCATTTGGTATTAACTCCCTTTTATACTAATGCTTACAAATGCTAGAGCCCTTACTATAAGGTTGGGCTTCGCAACCCAGCAAGCTTAGTGTTATTTAATGACTTTTTCTATGCTTTTTATCTTTCTGCTGTTTAATTCTAAAATTCTTCTTGTTTGTTAAACTATTAGTGTAATACGAGGGTGACATGAACATTCCTACTATCCTACTTCTATTGCTATTTTTCGTCTTTATTTATTTAAAATACTCCTTTTTCCCTTCCACCTCCTCAATTTAATACCTCGCCCTTATATCATTTGCTTGTTCTAAATCTATTTTTAAAATACTTTGATTTCCTATCTATACAAAATTAAATCCTAAACTAAATTCTACATATTTATATTAAACATTGATATTAACCATTTTTATCCCAACTCGATACTTATTTATTTTTACCTAAATAAATTACACTGCATTGGGACTACCTTGTTCACACTGTATTAGAAAGTGCTAATTTCATTTTCGTTGCTTTTTTGGCCTTTCTCTTTTCTTCTACTACTATGGACAGGTATAGAAACCCAGTTCCTGATACATGGTCAGGTGTAGTCCCCTGATTAAATACCTGATCATGTATCAATATTTATGTTTGCTGACATCAGATCAAGCATTTTTGCATTACCTATATTAGACCATTTAATAAAAATGTTTCCCCCCCCCATATCAGATGACAGCTATACCCTGTGGCGCCTCCGTAGCCAGGTGGGAAGGAGCACCAGTGTGTAGCACACGCTTCTTGATTAGACCGGGGTTCGAGCCCGTCACCACCAAATACGGAGGATGCGGAAAGGTCAGGGAATGACCACCGCACATCCCCGGAGCAATATGGCCTTAGTTGCTAATGCTCCTAAAAACCAAATAACAACAACGACAGCTATACCATTTGCATTTTATTAGTATTTTGATGTATTAATTTTACTTTACAGTTCACCCACTTTATATTGGCTTGGCAATTCAGCCCATAATTTTCTTAATTCATCATAACCTCTAAGATATTAACATTCTTTCACCTTTCACAAATCTACTACACTTCTTTTTCTACTTTCCTCACCCTTCTAGTTACTGGCACTTAGTGTAACTTTCACATCCATTTATGTATACTTAATTCAGTATGTCAATACTCTTGCATCCTTTAATACTGCTTTGCATTTTTAGGTGCATATGTCATACCTGATTTATTAAACTTCCATTCACTGAAACCATTTCATCAACTGTATACCTCTTTTCATACGTAAAACTCATTATATATGCAAAACTCTTTAAGGGGTTATATTGAATACCCATATATATTTTTAAAAAAAAATGTTCTGAATTACCCTGAGAGAGAGAGAGAGAGAGAGAGAGTCAGAAGTAGAAAGGAATCACCAAGAAAGAGAAGAATGATGATATCCATCTCAGGACCTTGGGTGTGCCAAGCCCATACTCACCAAATGTTGAGCCCTTGGGGTTGAATATATAAGTTAGTAGTCGTGAAAGGTAATGTGCTAACGTTATCGTACTAGTAATGCTAGTACTGTAATTATAGTCGTTGGGTACTTTCTGCATATAGCAGTGACCCAGGTCCATAAACCATTATTATTATTTTTATTATTAATATCTTACTCTGTTGCTTCCTTAAAACATATATAAAAATAATATAATAATAATAAAATAACACTATATATACCACATGAAAATTCTTAACAAATACGTTTTATTAAGCTCATATATAATACAAACTCAATACTATACTAATTTGTTAGTAGATGAGTGACATTTCAGCATTCTTGCTGAACCCTATCTTCAGACTATAAATGCTATGTGAGGATATAAGAACATCTTCACATCATGAAAATGACTATGAAATTAGCAAATTAGTGTAGTATTGAGCTTGTATTATACAGAGGGTCCTCGATATACATTGTGCTGACATACATCATTTCGCATACGCGTCTTTGATTAATTAGGGACGGTAAACTCAATATACATTTATATTTTCCTCGAATCTTCTCTTTCCCTTTTGTATTTAAATTTATGATACCTACTGTATATATTTTTACATTTTATATACAGTATGTAATTATGAATTTGTCTAGAGGAAGAAGGTTATGATTCTAGACAAGTTTTTAACTTGGATGAAACTGGCCTCTACTAGAAGAGAATGCCATCTAAAACTCATTTCAATCCACGAAAAAAGCGTTCCAGGGTTTAAGGTCTCCAAAGGCTGCTTAACACTTTTGCTTGGGGGGGGGGGAATGAAAATAGAGGAAAGAAGCTTAAGTCACTACTTGTGTATCACAGTGAGAATCCTAGGGCCATGACAAATTATGTGAAATCTCTCCTCGCTGCAACCTGGAAATCCCAGCGAAAGGCTTGGATTACAAAGCAAATCTTCCATGATTGGTTTGTAGAAAGTCTCGTTCCTGAACTAAAACTTTATTGCCAACATGAAAATTTGTCATTTAAGATTCTTCTGTTGTTGGATAATGCCCCAGCCCATGACATTGAATTTGAAGCTTTGTGTTCAAACATCAAAGTTGTGTTTCTGCCACCACTAACTACCTCACTCATTCAGCATATGGACCAAGGTGTCATAGCAAATTTTAAACTTACTATTTAACAAACATTTAGAAAGCTAATCCATGAGACTGATGGTGAAGGCAAACCAACTGTTCAGGAGTTTTGGAAGAGCTTTAACATCAAGGATACAGTGTACATTATTGGTGAGTCATGGAATGAAGTAACAGTTAGGTGTATGAACAGTGTTTGGAAGAACATTTATCCTGAAGCTGTGCATGGGGAACTGGTGTCTTTGGCAAGGCAAGTTTTTGATAATGTCGAGGAGGAGGATGTTAAAGAGCTGCTTGAGTTGCACTCACAGCTGTTAACTAATGAAGAAGTGGCTGAACTGAATAAGCAGGCATTTGATGAAGAGACCATGGAAGATGAAGACACGGGCCCAACAGAAGAAAACAACTTAACAACAAAGAATCTTAGGCGTGTTTTTAGCCTTGCTGATGAATTAACAGACATTCTGCAGAGTTGTGATCATCTGCCTGATCGGTCTGCTAAGGTAACCTGACTCATAAATAATAGTTTGTCTTGCTATCATGAGATTTATGATGCAGACTCCTTCTTCAAGAAAAAAGTCAGAGAACCTCAACCTTGAAGCTAGTCACAGAAGCATCAGGAACCTCAGCTACAGTTGCAGCAACTTCAAGTGCTGATGAGGAGCAATTGTAATAGGAAGAATAATAAAAAAAATTTATTTTTATGTTTTATTAATAATTTCATAGTGTATTTTCTAATTATTATTAGCAATTACAATAAATTATACTGTATTACGATTTAGTGTAAATAAAATAAGTATTTCCTATTCATATGCCTGTACACTTCTACATAAATTCAATTTTTTAAATTGGTCAGGAACATATCTCCCAATAATATATTGATTCGATGTCCGATATACATTGTTTCATTATAAGTCGTGCTTTTTAGGGACGTAACTACAACATATATTGAGCCCCCCCCCGGTATATGAGTTTAATAAAACCTATTTGTTAAGAATTTTCATATATATTAGTGTTATTTTATTGTTATTTATATATTAATATAAAGTGACTTTTTAATTTACACGTCTTTAAATTACGCAAATTAAAATAATGCGTGGCAACCATATTTATGGAAAGCACCATGAGAGGCCAGCATGATAGCCTGCCATTTTCCTATTTTGTTTTGCTGAAGATTGTCAATTGATCGTCTATTCGAAGTGCATAATTTTTTTCTTTTGTGCTTATTTTTACTTATTTTGTTTTTATTATTGCCCTTATGGCTAGTAAACGTCCTTGTAATTCTAGTGGAACTTGATGGTAAGCATTCAAGGAAATTGATTTCACTTGAAATGAAACTGGAAGTGCTTAAGCACTGTGAACAAGGTGAGAGCATGGCATGCATTAAACATGCTCTAAGTCTGAGTAAGAGTACATTATGTACTATTCGAGATAGGATAGTGCTGATAAAATCAAAGAAAGTGTAAAGAGTGGTGTGCCCGTGACTGCACAAAAGTCAATGTATGCTCGGTCAAATTTGATGGAATGCATGAAAAAAATGCTTGCTAAATAAGTGACCAAATAATTAGCCTAGTGCAAGCTCATAACCTTTATAATGATCTAAAAGAATGTGAAGATAAGGAAGTTAAGCCCAATTTTTGCAAGTTCAAGATGGTTTGTAAATTTTCATCAACAGTATGGTTTCATAAAGTGAAAATGTGTGGAGAATTTTAAGATAAGCACACTTCCAGATGGTGGGGAGGACTCCATCTTGCAGGCAAGAGTTGAAAAGATTTTGCAGTATAGCTGGAGACAACAACCAAAGCTTTTTGATTACTTTGACTTCAATTTAGTCTGTAGCTTGTAGCTTCTCTGACATGCTGATGTAGAAGCCTGGGCATTTGCCAGATTTAGTTGTAGCTATTGCATTTTCAATTTCCTCTCTGTCAAAGTTTCTTCCTTGATAGGCAAGGTCATCAATACGCATGTCAGCCCAGATGTTTTATTCTTTTCTCCTATCATCCTGGTAAATGATGGAAACCAGAATCTTAGAAGCTGATTGTTTCCATGAGAGGGTCTCAGCATTGTTTCTATCTCAGATGGACGAGTAGACCTCCCCTGGGTGGAGCTTATTGTTATTATTATTAGCAACATGGTGCAAGGAAGCCTGAGGCTTGTGCTGCACCAGCCAAAAAAAAAAAAAAAAAAATTCTGAATTACCCCGAGAGAAAGAGAGAAGTAGAAGGGAATCACCAAGAAAAAGAAGAATTATGATATCCAGCTCAGGACCCTGGGTGTGCCAAGCCCATACTCACCACATGTGAGCCCCTAGGGTCTCTCAATGATGATCCTATAGGTTAGTCCCCATGGGTCTGAGTTACAGTTCCTCTCAACAAGCCTTTCCCAGTCAGAACATTTTTCATGGTAGATCATTCTGTTATATATCCTTCTGTTTTCTTTGTAGATCTTATTTAATATATTGACCATGAGTCAGCCTATGAAGTCCTCATCAATCTTCTCTGCGCAGTAAATTTTTCTGTCCTCCAAGGAACACAGGTTGTCTCTTCTGTCTAGGGACGGCAGCATCGCAGGTCTCAAGTATCAGTTTTTGTCCTTCCAGTGCCTGGGTTTCGGCTGGAAGTGCTAATAGTCTGGTCTGTTGCTCAGCTTTAATGACTTATATGTGCTGTGTAAATATATCCCATTTTTCATTTTTGATGTATCAGGTGAAATCTTGAGAGGAGTGCCGTCTGTTGGTATGTTCAAGAACTGTACTGTAAGTAATGGGATTGGGGTCACTGCCACACCACAAAGTATGTATCTGACATTCACTGATCCTATTTTGGAGAGTAATTCTACTAGCAGTTCTTAGGAAATCATGTGCACCCTGGCATGTTGCATTTTTTTCCCTGGACAGAAATGTGATCTTCTAAGCCAATAATGTGGCATGTCATTGGGCCTCCACTGTGCACATGGTTTGTGGAACAGTGAAGATTATTACCTGTCTTCATTGGCCTCCAAATTTGCATTAGTAGGTAATCATAATTCTGCGATGACTGTCACTTTATGTATTGCATCATTACATAAAAGGGTATTGTTTGATAAGAAAAATTTTGAATTTAAATCTATTCAGATTAGCTACAATAATGTGGTTATTAGAATGATAGTGTAATGTATAGCTATACAGTGAAACTTCTCACTGTATAGCTATACAGTGAGAGAGAACGGACATCTCTCTACAACGGACATTTTCAAATTCCCCAACTCTCCTCTATTGGTTTTAACGTGTTTTCAGCTTCCGTCTAGCGGACATTCTCTGTAACGGACGCGGACAGGCAATCTGCACTGTTTCGTTTAGATTAGCACTTAATTTGATCTCCCCATAACGGACAGCGGGCGAGCTCACGTCCCATTTTCTAGGAACGTTTCTTCCACGTATTGCCTCAATCGTGTGTTTATTTTCTATTTCCAATTCTCTGAATTTTATCAAGGTTTACGTCGCGGTTCTAAACCCTTTTTCAAGAATTTTAAGGCACGTGCAAAACTTCTGATGATTCGGTGTGTGCATGGGGGGGGGGGATTTTTTCGGCCTTTCGTCTTTTGAGTTTCAGTATTCAGTTTTGTTCAGTGTTGTGTGAAGTGCACAATGTCTTCTCGTAAATATTTAACTTTAAAAGATAAAGTCAAACTCGTTAATGCGTATGATCGGCAAAAAAATTAGTGTTCGCAATCTCGCTGCTTTGTTATTTGTTATTTTGGTTTTTTTTAGGAGCATTAGCAACTAAGGCCATATTGCTCCGGGATATGAGGTGGTCATTCCCTTGACCTTTCTGCATCCTCCGTATTTGGTGGTGACGGGCTCGAACTCTGGTCTAATCAAGAAGCGTGTGCTACACACTGCTGCTGCTCCTTCCCACCTGGCTACGGAGGTGCCCCAATCTCACTGCAAAATCAAAATCGGAAAGACGCAGGTAAGCGACATCCTAAAGAAAAAAAAAAATGAACTGCTCAAACAATTTTGGCAAAATGTAAATGATCAGGTTCAAAAATCATTCCCGAAAACTGTTGGACTTCAAATTGACAATGTTACGTATGAGTGGTTTTGTCGCGTACGTACTAAAAAAATTCCCATTAATGGGCCTATTATTAGGGAAAAGGCTTTGGAGGTTGCGAAATCTATGGGAGTAAATGAGTTCAAAGCTTCTGTGGGATGGCTAGACAAGTTCAAAACTCGGCATAAAATTTCTTGGAAAACCATAAGTGGTGAAGGTGGATCTGTTGATACTGGGGTTGTAACAGAGTGGACCGTCAAATTGGAAGATTTATGTTGTGATTTTGAAGCTAAGGATATTTACAACTGTGACGAAACAGGGTTGTTTTTTAAAGCTCTTCCTGAAAAAACAATGAGTCTAAAAAACGGAAAGTGCCAGGGCGGAAAAATTTCTAAGGAACGCTTGACTGTACTACAAAATCCTCGTTGTTTCAAGGGCATAAAGTTGAATCTTTTGAATGTTGACTGGAAGTCTAATAAAAAGCGTGGATGACACGAGATATCATGAGCGAATGGATAAGTCACTTTAACCAAAACATGATTCGTCAAAACAGAAAAATTATTCTTTTCGTGGATAATGCTGCATCTCACCCACACATTGAATTGTATCATTCAAATCATTTTTCTGCCACCAAACACATCCACAGAGCGTCAGCCCTTGGATCAAGGGATAATAAAAAATTTTAAACTTCACTACAGAAAACGTGTTTTAAGACATCTCATTGCAAACATGAACGATGTAACATGTGCGAGTGACCTTGCAAAGAAACTCAGCATCCTAGATGCGATTCAATGGATTTCCTCTTCAGTAAACGCAATTAGAAAACAAACTGTCGTGAACTGTTTTGTAAAGTCTGGCTTCTCAAACGCAAAAATTGAAGTTGTGAACAGCAATGTGGAGCACCAAGAAGAACAAGAACTTCAACATTTATTGATAATATACGATACTTCCGCTACAAGTAACCCTGGCTACAAAGATATAGACTCGAACCTCACTACAGAAGATGGTGCTCTAGATATCAACAACATTATCATCGATATTTTTCAAGAAGTTCCTCATGAGGATGAAGAAATGGAAGGAGGTCATTCTATCGAAGAACATATTAACGACGAACCACCGATGAAAATAGAAGAAGCGTTCATACAAATCAATCGTTTAAAAATGTTTTTCGCCGCT
This sequence comes from Mastigoproctus giganteus, assembly GCF_048544385.1. NCBI lineage: Eukaryota > Metazoa > Arthropoda > Arachnida > Uropygi > Thelyphonidae > Mastigoproctus > Mastigoproctus giganteus. The sequence continues at coordinate 178,642,888 of NC_143575.1, read as the reverse complement.
GAAGAAGATACTGAAGGACTTTCGATGGTTTCTTCACTCCAAACAAATGTCGAAAACAAAATTATCAGCCGGAAGAAGGTGCAGAAGAAAATAAGTGATTACTGTATGTATTTTTCTTAAGATAAAGTCATAATATGCATAGCACAATTGTATGTATATTATTTACAAAAATATTCTGCAAAATCTGTATATAATTTAATTTTACATTAAACGTCTAACGATTTTTCTTTATCTCTTGTGTATGTAATTGTATATTATTTACAAAAATATTGTTCAGAATCTGTATATATTTTAATTTAATTTTACATTAAATGTTTAACGATTTTTCTATCTTTCTTTTTTTTTTTTCTCCCTCAGACTTCTTGTTAGTGGACACTTCTCTCTAACGGACACATTCTCGTTCCCCATGGCTGTCTGTTAAAGGGAAGTTTCACTGTATAACCTCTATTATTTTTATTTTGGAACTAATGGACAAAATTATTATAGCCAGGCACATTCCTCAAATGTTCACGTGTCTGCTATACTATTACTTTTCCAAGAGAGCTGAGACTAAATGAAAGTAGTCAGTGGACCTTACATGGTCCCTGTAGCAAAATCCCTCTAGGGGCTCACATCTGGTGAGTATGGGCTTGGCACACCCAGGGTCCTGAGCTGGATATCATCATTCTTCTCTTTCTTGATGATCTTTTACTCCCCCCCCTCTCTCTCTCAGGCTAACTCAGAATTTTTTTTTTTTTTTTTTTGCCTGGTGCAGCGAAAGTCTCAGGCTTCCTTGCACCACATGACTAATAATGATAATCACCGATTTAAACCTTTTGAAAGTGAATTTGCCAAATGTTTCAGTCAGTCACCCTGGAGCAAGTTTCTTCATAAAATTGGGGAATATTTTGTAAAAATGAAAATGTCTGAATGATTTAAAATATTTTTTTCTTTAAATATTAACTTTTTTTTTCTTTTTTTTTTTTTTGACTTGATTGCCCAGCACTAGAATAAAATTAGTCAAAAATCAAACAAACCAGAATTTAAAAAAAAAAAATTCCAAAAAAGGCATAAAAAAAACTTAATTTTTTTGATTAAAGCAATAATATCTTCTACATCTTTTTATGCATTATTTAACTCAGTTTGTAAGCCATAATCAAACAACAGGTGCAATATCCTCCTCCTTCTCCAGTTTTCAGAGCTATTTTCATGCTGCCTCTATTAAAAATGTCTACTATTAGTTAGAAACAGAGAAGATGTGGTAGTATGTATGGGAAAACTTTCAGGACAGTTTGTACATAAACGAACACATTATTTGAAATGTAGTTGAAATGACCTTGAGAAATGTGCATACAAGAGTTAAATAAATAATCTAATAATATGAATTTTAATATTACTAATTTCAGGAGATTTGTCAGCAGAAGAAGAAGTTTTGCAATGGCTTATTCATTCAAGATCAGAAGATACCATTGAAACTGTGAACAAAGATATGCTAGATCGTCTTATTGACAATACTCCATATCTGGTAGTAGTGTTTTGTAAGTAAGCCAATTTTTTTACTTGTAGCATCTTATTTATTTTATTTTATTTTTTTTGTCAATACTCACTAGTTTTTAATACAATCTAGTTTTACTGTTTCAATCGGAAGATCACCAGATATTTGTGCATGAATTGTTCCAGGAGGTGAAGATTAGTGTGGGCTCTGTTTCAACAGAGCCCACACTAATCTTCACCAACCTTCATGACCAACTCCTGAAATTGAAGACTGATCGACAACAGAAATCACAAGAGTTGTTAGCCCTGTGCCAAAAAAAATGAGGAAGACTAATCACTCAGGATGAAAGTTGGATACACCATTTCGACCCTTAAAGTAAGATCATGGTTGGCAACATCATGGTTTCCCCTCCCCAAGAAGGCAAGGGTCCAAGCATCAGCAGGAAAGGTCTTGCTGACAGTGTTTTGGAATGAGAAAGGTGTAATAATGACTGATTACCTGCCAAAAGGTAGAACAATTAAAGGTACCTATTTTGCCAACTTACTCACAAAATTATGGTAGAAAATCAAAACATGTAGGTGTGGCATGCTGTCCAAAGGTGTGAGAATGCTTCAAGACAATGCCCCAGTCTACACTTCTGAAATTGCAAAAACACAAGCGGTCATTTTTGGATATGAAATACTGCCCCATCCAGCCTATTCACCCGATCTTGCACCATTGGACTTCTTGTTTCCTTCCCTTAAATAATTTCTTTGGGGGACCCACTTCCCTGACGACGAGACACTCATTTCTGCAACAGAATCATAGTTCAAAGACCAACCTCGCCACTTCTACAAAAACAGTATCCATAGCCTCATCCATCGATGGGGAAAAATGTGTAAATCTGCACAGTGATTATGTAGAGGAGGACTAAAACCTGTGCCAAGAATCAACAGGCTAGCACCCTCTGCAGATAGGTCAGGGCGATTCTTGATTGAACCACCCTTTTAGATGTCAAATAAGTACAATCATTTAATTTTCTTCCTCTTCATCATTGCTAAGCACATTCAAACCAGAACGTTTTCTCCATTGCAGAATATCTTCAACTTCTGAACTTTCTTCTGCAGCATCTAGATTTCAGACATGGTCATCTCGACGATTGTAACTCAGCAATGGTCAACTCAGTGACGGTAAACTCGGTAAAAAAATTATAATAAAAACTTTTCTGTTAAATTTATTTCATGAATAATAAATATTTTCTTGTGATTATGATTGCTATTTTAAAGATTGCTATTGCTATTATGATTGCTATTAAAAAGTTTATTAGCTATTTATATTCACAAAGTTGATGAGATATATTAAATTTCAGTGTTTCATTAAATTTTTAACATAAAAAAATATGAATGAGAGAGAGAAATTCCTGACTATAGACACTTTTCGAGTAAACAATCCTGTTCTCAGACACTAGGTGGTTGTTTTACATTAAGGTTATTATTATATTAATACCATTCTTATATACCACATGAAATTAATAATATAGTTTATTAGGCTTTTCACTTACATTCATGCAAGTCTAGAAAATTATTTACCAGTTTGTTGTTGTTTGTTTGTTATTTGGTTTTTAGGAGCATTAGCAACTAAGGCGATATTGCACCGGGATATGCGGTGGTCATTCCCTGACCTTTCCGCATCCTCCGTATTTGGTGGTGATGGGCTCGAACCCCGGTCTAATCAAGAAGCATGTGCTATGCATTGCTGTTCCTTCCCACCTGGCTACGGAGGCACCTTATTTACCAGAAGAGTTTGAACCAATTTTAGAATGATTTACCAATATGTATATAGGACATCTTATAGGTGACAGCTGCACCAACATTTCCCTTTTGGCGCCTCCATAGCCAGGTGGGCAGGAGCAGCAGTGCATAGCACACGCTTCTTGATTAGACCGGGGTTCAAGCCCGTGACCACCGAATACGGAGGATGCGGAAAGGTCAGGGAATGACCACCGCATATCCCTGGAGCAATATGGCCTTAGTTGCTAATGCTCCTAAAAATTAAATAACAAACAAACAAATAACATTTCCCTCCAATATTTGGTCCTTATACCAATGAACATTAAGTAAAAGCAGTAGAACAAACAATTTGGCTGAAACTTGCCATTGCAAACTACAGTTAGCCTTTGGTAGCAGTATTGCTCACCCTACTTTGTGGATTTTTATAGATAAGTTAAGGAAATTCAAACAACTTATGATATAGATTTTGAAAGAATTATTGCCGGCCATGAATGTCCATGGAAACGAACATGCTCTGAAGAAGCTGACCGCCGGATTTTAAATAAGATAAATAAATTGGCAAAATATAGAATATCTTCATGGTACATCCTACAACTACAATATGGATTAAAAAATTAAAGGATTTGTTGTTTTATTATATAATTTATAGTTTATTTTCCAGGATTATTAAAAAAATTCAAAGATATATACTTAACTATGCAATAAATTCTCTTCTAATAAACATGTGTTTTAATAAATAACATATTGCAATAATATATTTGACTTAACAAATTTCCATTAATAAATTTATAACCCTAAATGAAAACATTTATATAATTTTCTTTTCAAAATAATTTTTGAAAAGAAAATTATTTTTGTCCCTGAGTTGCGATTGCCAAGTTGACGTTGCTGAGTTGTTTTTTTGCATACCCTCTAGCTTTTGTGTATCTTCTACTCTAAAAAATCAGTAATCTAGGTTTGTTTGATAGATCTTTGTAAATTTCATGGTATGGAGCTAAGCATGTTTGAAGCTCCCTTTTTAACTTTGTGCTCCTTTCAGTCGAAAGATCTGCATTCAAAAAATAAGATTCTAATTGCTTGGCTAAGTTTATGCCTTCCTGTATGCTTTTTAGTGCACAATTTCGAACTTCTGAATTTGCATCTGTGCTATCATCCTCTGAATTGATTTGGTTTACCTCCAATGCCATTTCCACCAAATCTGCTTTGCCAGCCTCTTTTTCTACCAGTAGTTCTTAAACTTCTTCACTAGTCATATCATACTATTTAAGGCCTGGAATATAATTCACAACAAAGAAATATTCCAATAAGGTCCTGAAGAACAAAGTTTAGTAATACATACCCGGAAAAATTTATAACCGATCAAATGAAAACCAAAATAATCTTACCAATTTCTTAAAAGTCACAAACTGCAAGCTTCAAAGTCACAATTTTTTATGGTCTTAAACAAGCACAAGTCCAATAGCACAAACCTAACATTGTTTTTTTTTTTTTTTTTTTGCATATTGATAACGAGTCAACAGCGGGGGATTAAAAAAAAAAGAATGGAAATGTTGAAAAATTACATCCAACTTAATAGCAGGGTTTCCCCTGCACAAAATCTAAAAAATACCATGTTATGCAAGGTTTGCCACAATTCTCTAACTGTGAGCAAAACTGCATTATATAAGGTTTGGAGCTAAACCGTGTTGTAGAAGTAACTTGTTATATGGAGTTGCCTGTACAACAAAAATGTAATGATAATGCCTTTGTCTATAGCACTACAGACAAATATTACAGCAGTAGTTGAAATCAAATAAAATTCTTATGCTATACTTCATTCAATTTTCAGTCATAGGGATCATTCTGCTTTCACTAAAGGCCAAAGTCGAATATTCAACTCTGAGGTTTGAGCTTATGTTAAACTTAGAGACAAATATTGTTATCCCTGGTTCTACCTAAGTTGCTAATATCTTTTTAAATTGTATAGAATCATATGAACAGCATGAATCTGCTATAATTTAACAACCCTGTGTAATTGCCAGCCAAAAAAAAAAAAAAAACTGTTTATTTGGCTCCTTTCAAAAGGGTAAACTTTTCCAAGTGTCATAATTGTCAATAATAGTATGCTTCAACAGCTTTATTTATATTACTGTTCTTTGCAGTTAACTATACCCAATCTCAATAAGTAATGATAAACCCAGTCAAGTTTATCATTAGTGGCAAATTTTACTGGCTATTGCTGAATGTGTGATTGGCATTTTGACAGTTGTCCCACTCTTAATTCTGTCAAAAACACTAACTTTAGCAAATTGGCACAGATCCACTTAGAGTAAGGAGGTGCAAAAGTAACGGTAAGGAGATGCAAAAGATGCAAAATTTGCTATTTTTTTATTATCATTGACAAAGTTAACAAAACTTTTAATTAAATCTGCATTATTAGACTTCAACAACCTGTTTCATGTTCTCTGCATATTTTATGTTCTGTACCTCTTCCTTCAGAAATTTCTATGCATTTCAGCATAGGAAACCCATTCTATTATTCTTGTCACTTTTAGACATCCTCTTAACCAGAAAATACATGTTTTGCCTACTTCAGTTAATATAAAATCAACAAATAATGAGAGATTATTAATTATACATTATTTATATTAAAGCCTTTGTCCCTGCTATTTCCTGCCCTCCATGTGTTCTTTCATAACCTCACCTATTGTTACCTACATACCCATTTATCTCTCCCACTCTCACTTTCTTCTTATGTAGATCCTGCAATAATCCATCCGTGTCTTGCCAGAATTTCTCCTTCATCTCTTTATCACACAAACTCTGTAGTCATACATACTGACTACAATTATTTTCTCTGTACCTATCCACAGTTGACCACTATTACTCTATAACACTTATTCTCTGTACATCTACACCTTCATTTCTTCATATACCTGCTTGCCTGCTTCACTTCTCCTTTCCTTTGTCCTAAAATAAATCAGCCTTAAAGCATCTCCAGTTTTTCTTGATCTTGCTTCCTACCATCCTGTTTCCTCCCTACAATCTGTCTGTATCTTTCAACTTGGAGGCATTGGAGGCAAATTGCTGCTATGGATAAAGGGGTGGTTGAGGGGGAGAAGACAGAGAGTGGTAATCAATGGACACTGCTCATCGTGGACTAATGTTATTAGTGGAGTCCCTCAGGGTTCAGTATTGGGTCCTTTATTCTTTTCTGTATTTATAAATGATATTGATGATGGTATATCAAGCTTAATGTCCAAGTTTGCAGACGATACTAAGGTTGGCAGGGTTGTCAAGGACACTACTGACACTATGCTGCTGCAACAGGATCTGGAAAGGTTGAGCAGATGGGCTGAGAGGTGGCAAATGAAGTTTAACATTGACAAATGTAAAGTACTACATATGGGAAACAGCAACCCCAGAGCAACGTATCAACTCTGTGGTACTACACTGACAGTGGTAGAGAATGAAAGGGACCTGGGGGTGGTTGTGCAGGCAGATATGAAGTTCTCTGAGCAGTGCAGACGGGCTGCAAGAGTAGCTCATGGTGTATTGTCAATGATATATAGGAATTTTTCTAGCATGGATAACGAGGTTATTATTCCCTTGTATAAGGCAATGGTTAGGCCACACCTAGAGTACTGCATACAGGCCTGGAGGCCTCATTTCAAGAAGGATGTAGAGCTGCTGGAACGTGTACAGAGAAGGGCAACAAGATTAGTGAATGGAACAAAGGGGTGCTCTTACGAAGAAAGGCTTAAGTTTTGCAAATTACAGTGTCTGGAGACTAGGCACCAGCGAAGTGATCTGATAGAGGTGTACAAGGCCTTGAATGGTTTGAGCATGCTCAATGCTGATGGGATTCTTCCTCTTGCTCAGAATAATCACCTGAGAGGGCATAAATTCAAATTGAGGAAAGACAGATGTAGGATAGATGTGCGGAAATTTGCCTTTAGCCAGCGTGTGGTTGGTAGGTGGAACAGACTTCCATCCCTTGTCGTGGAAGTTGATAGCCTAAATAAGTTTAAGGCTCAGCTGGACAGGTATTTCGAACGAACAGAGGGGTGAAGTGGAAGTGGTTATTTTTTATTTATTTATTTTACTTTTTTTTTTTTTTTGGCTGTGCTGCATAAGCTCGCTTTCTTGCATCAAATGCCTCTACTAATGCTAAATGCTAACTTTTAAGTATATCCACCAATTCTATACTTCTTCCAGTCATAGCTGCATTATTCCACAGTGCTCTGTGTAGGACTCTTGTCATTCTTGTTTGGACTTAGCATTCCAGACAATGCGGACTGAATTGCTAAGTCCAAGTGTGTTGCTTAAAATGGATGCTAACCTGGATAAAGACATGCTCATTTAATTTGTCATGTGTTTTTACAGATGAGTTTTGCCATGTAGCCTGTAAATCACTTTTATTTTACTTGTTAACTCGTGTATCATTGCAGAGAACTTCTTCTCATATGATGAGATGTATTGAAAGACACTACAAGGCACCATTAACAAAATAGTCTCTTGGGCCAAAAATAATGGATATCGGCTTTCTAAACCAAAAATGGCTGCTATGCACTTCTATCGCAAACGTTCTTTACATCCTGATCCAGACCTTCAGTTGGATTTTCATTCTATTTCTTTCCAACCTAGTATTAGATTTCGTGGTTTAATACTTGATAAAAAATTAAACTTCCTAGAACATATAAAACATATTCGTACAAGTTGTCTTAGAAAACTAAATCTTCTCAGAGTAATTTCTTCTATGTCATGGGGTGCAGATCATTACGTGTTGTTACATCTATATCGCTCACTAATCAGATCCCAGTTAGACTATGGGTCTCCTGCATATGACTTGGCCAGGCCAAGTGTATTGAAATGGCTCGATCCTGTACATCACAGTGCACTAAGATTTGCACTGGGGGCTTTTCGTACATCACCAATCTTAATCCTCTATACCGAAGCTTGTGAACCACCGTTACGCCTTAGGCAAGAAGTTCTACTACTAAATTATGCAGCCAAAATCAGCAGTCTCCCACATTATCCCATGTGGCAATGCCTCTTCATGCCAAAATGGAGAAATCTCTATCAAACTAAACGGCGTTTTAACAAACCATTTGGTATTAGGCTTCAAGCTTTGATCACAAGCTGAGGCCTGAAGTTTTCTAGTACTCTTCAGGACACTAGCATGGAAACTCAGCCATGGCAATTGCCTCCGGTACATATTGATAGACATTTTCAGCAATGGGAAAGAATAACTTCACCAATATCAACATTAGACAAATACATATGGCTCACTCCACCAAGTTTAGTAGTTTCATTCAACTATACACAGATGGATCCAAAACTGGTAATAAAGTAATACTACCAAATGCCACCATCTCCAGACAACTCCTATCAGAATGCAGTACTTATACCTCAGAGTTATATGGTATTCTACTAGCCCTAGAGACTATAATAGAAGCCTTGTACGCTAAATCCATAATATATACCGGCTTGTTAAGTGCTCTACAGTGCAAATCCTTCTCTAGTCATCATCTGATACAGAAAATTTGGGCACAGTTATTAGCACTTCATGGACATGGACAGCTCATAATATTTTGTTGAATCCCTGGACATGTTGGAATCCTAGGAAACGAGCAGGCAGATTTAGCTGCTAAAATTGCTACAAATGTGATGCCATGTAATTTCAGGACTCCTTATAGTGATCATAAGTCCTTTATCAAACAGACATATAAAGAACTGTGGACATGCATGTGGAAAGATCAAACAAATAATAAACTTTTTGAAATCAAGAGAGAACCTAAACAGTGGCAATCCAGCCTGAGACGAAACAGAAAGTATAAAAACCATCCTGGCCAGATTACGCGTTGGTCATACTCAGTGAGGAAAGTATGGTCATACTTTCCTAACAAACAGTGACCCTCCACAATACAGTAATTGTTTATGCCCATTAACAGTAAAGCATATCATCATAGAATGCCCACAATATCAAAAAGAATGGAAAGCATTTTTTTCTTCTAATTTTCATAATTGCGATCAGTTAACACTACGGTGTGTCCTAGGAGATCGAGAGAACATGGATGACATTTTTCTTTTCCTAAAATTGATAAATAAATATCACCTTATCTTGAACCCCTATCACCCGTAAGAAAAACGAAGAAAATATCAGACAGTAATTAGTGCATTATGGCCTAAGTTGCTGATGCACCAACAAATCTAACAACAATGTCTTCTCATATGAGAAAAATTGGATTTTTTTTTAAAAGAATAAACTCTACCTGATTTATCCTTAATTATAGAAAGATAAAATGTATAGCTTAATTAATTACACATTCACTGTCAGTAGTTAGAATTTAGACTGCTGAATTTTTATCAAAGAGGAACAAATAATATTAGTAGTGACAAGTGATGAAGAAAGCAAGCTTATCCAGCATCAGCCAAAAAAAAAAAAAAAAAAACCACTTAGTATCACCTGTTCATCCCTCTAACAATTTGTCTACATCTTCCTTGAATTGATTCAAACAATAATTTACCCACTAGCTGAAAGCAAATTTCCACATAGCTATTCTTCAACCACCCTCAATTTGAATTTATGTCCCGTCATATGTGTAGTCTGAGCAAGAGGAAAGATTCCATTGGTATGGTGTCAATCCATTCAAAGCCTTAAGAAGCACCAATCAGATCTCCTTTCAGGTGCCTAGTCTCTAGATACTGCATTTTGCAGAACTGAAATCTTCCCCAGTAAGAGCACCTGCTTTGTTCCATATCACTAATCGTGCTGTTCTTCTCTGCACTTGTTTCAACAGATCCACATCCTTCCACAAATGAGGCTTCCAGACCCGTATGCAGTACTCATCTTGTGGCCTAACCATTGTCTTACAATAGGATAATCACTTCCTTATACCTACTGGAAAAATTCCTATATATCATTGGAAAAAAACTCCATGAGCTGGCCTTGAGAGCCTGTTCTACACTGCTCAGAATTTTACATCCGACTGCACAATTATTGCCAGGTCTTTTTCATTATCCTCTACCCTGAGTGTAGCACCACACACAGGTGGTATTTTAATCCAGGATTGCTACTACCCATATGAAGTACCTTGTATTTGTTCAACAAAATATTGTTGAAATCAATGTGCAACTTCTCAGCCCACTGCCTAATTTTTCTAGATGTTGCAGTATCATAACTTCACCTATTCCTACCTACTTGGTACTAACAATAACTACCCTGCCAATCTTTATATCATCTGCAAACTTACACAATAAGCCTGGTATACCCTCATCAGTATCATAAATGAACGTTGGCAACAAGCCCATCACTGAACCCTGTGGGATTCCACTAAAAACATTAATCCACAAAGAGCATTGCCTGTTGATAACTACTCTTTGTATTATCCCACTAAACTGTTGTTTTATCCAGAGCAGTAAGTTGATCTTAATGCTGCACTGCTACAATTTACACAGCAGTCTTTTATATGCAACAATATCAAAAATTTCCTGAAATCCAAGTATATGATACCAGAATTATTTGCATCCAGTTCCTTTGTTACTTCATTGTACCATCCAATTAAATTGGACAGGCAAGATTGTACCTTAACAAATCCATGCTGTGACTGCAGTATAACTGCACTCCAGTCTAGATGGTTGTGCAGTATTTTTTGAACCAGTGATTCCATTATTTTCTCCGGAACTGAAGTCAAGGTAACGAGTCTGTAATTATTTGTGTCTTCCTTTGAAACCCCTTTGTGAATTGGGGATACATTTACACATGTCCAGGCCACAGGGACATCTCTCAAATACAGTAATGTTCTAATAATCATGGATAAAGGTTTGCTTACCTCTTTTGCTGCCTTACTTAATATAATTAGATAGATTCTATCCACTGCCAGATGCCTTTTTATGTTTACCTTCAACAATTTCTCTTCCCCTTTCCTCTCAGTTCACAAAATCATTCAGCTTCCTGTTAGATTTTGATATACTTCTGACATCCCCATCCCAAAAAATTACTTTTTGTGAATGTAAATGCAAAATACCTGTTCAGTTTCAGTTTTCAGCACTCTATGCAGGAGTATCAACACTTATAACATCCATATCTTCTTTACTTATAAGTTTTTATAAGTAAAGAAGGCTTTGTTGCTTATCTTTATATTCGTTACCAGAGACTTTTCATAATCTGCCTTAATTTTTCTAACTCTCCTGTGTGACTTGATTGCAAACTTTTTTTCTTTTTTTTTTATAAGGACTTCAAGCATGGGAAATACAGTAGACTCGATTTTCCAGGATAGATAGTAAAAATAAAATCCCGTTTAATCCAGAAATATCGAAAAATGTTCTGCAACGTACCTAAAAAATATGACGATAGATAAAAAACAAAAAACTTACCTCGCATTACTTGCATGTCCAGTAACAATGCTTGCATAGGTATAAAAATATACCTATAGGTAATGATGTATGCTTGTCTCAGATACCAAAGTCTGCCAATAGTGGTGCACAATAATTTTCACAATATTTTCTTACAAGTTTTGTTTTAACTTAAAAAGTCTATGATATCTTTAAAACATGTTTTGTTTTTAACCTAATATTTTTATATTTTAATTTTACAAAAAATAGAAGAGACAAGCGAAAATCAATTCACTTAGAGAAATACGAAATTGTAGAAGATTGTTTTTTTCCTTTTGTAACTTTTTGATGAATGGCGCGTTGAATATTTCTTAAAACCATTTTTTGTGACAGAACAGTATCATCTTGCTGTTCCAGGTAGTCAAGAAGTGCTTTTGTGTGGCTTAAAGCAATACTGTGGCTAATTTTTTGTGATGATATCAACTCTTCTTCCCCTTCTTTAGGTTCACCATCATTATTTAGTGGTGGTGGTGTAGTAGTCGTTATATGATGTAAAATTTCTTCATCATTTAATACTTCGTGGCCAGCTAAATCTTTGTCAGAATTAAGCCAATCATGAATTGATTGCTCAACGATGTCCCTGCACCCCTCAATTTGTTGAAAATTTCGTAACATTTCTTGTACCAAATCTTCACAGTTTTCTTCAAATTCTAAGAATTCTTCATTTCCCGGTAAAATTTTATGCCAAGACCTCTTTAAGGTTATGTTTTTTATTGATTTCCATGCTGCTTAAACTTCATAAATCGCATCCAATACAGTCATGTTTTCCCAAAATGTCAATAAATCAAAATTATTTTCTTACACTAACTTGAGAGAGAAATTTTGGCGATAAATTGCTTTTATTTGTTGGATGACACCTTGATCCATCGGTTGTATTAAAACTGTCACATTGGAGGGTAATTATTTTACGAAAATATTTCCGTCATCTGATTTTAGAATTTCTTCATTAGGATGACTTGGTGCATTATCTAATAGCAGGACAGCTTTCTGTAGCACCAGATGTTGATGCATTGAAGGCACAAACTTAATTCTAAACCAACTGGAAAATATCTCCCTGTCTTTCCAGGCTGACTTATCGTTGTAGTAATCGACAGGTAAATTTGATATTGAAATACTCGAGAAAGCCCGTGGTTTTTTTGCCTTTCCAATTATGCAGAGTTTCAAAGATGAGACCCAGCAGCATTTACATAGCAAAGAACCATCTATCTTTGCTTTTGAATTTTGTCCTGGATCCTGGAGCTTTTACCTTGGTTTCGTAAGCCAAAGTTTTTGTTGGAAGACATTTCCAGTACAATCCTGTTTCATCAGCCTTGTAAGTTTGCTCTGGCACAAGTTCATTGGTTTCAATAAATTTTTGAAACTCACTGGTGAATTCTTGGGTGGCAGGTGCATCACTACTTAGTTTTTCACCTTGATGGAAATCTGACGAATGCCGTGCCTCTGTTTAAACGGTGCCAACCACCCAGAAAATGCATTAAAACCGCCTTGCAATTTTAATACGTCGAAAAAATATTTTGCAAATTTCCCCAGAGACTGGAATGCCTTCTGCTCTATTGGCTAAAATGCAACACCATTGCCTTGTCAAGGTTCTTGTATGTAGACTGTTTCATCTTTTTTCTGTTAATCATGCTTTAAACACTATCAGATGTGCCCCCAAAATCTAATAGCTTCCCTTCATTTTTTACAATGTCACGTATGGTTTGGTCACCAACATTGTAATGGTTCATTAAAGATTTAATGGATGCATTGTTTTCAAACTTTTAAATAATTTCAACTTTTTGTTCAATTGAAAGCACAACTCTTTTGCATTTACCCATCATTTTCACGATTTATAGACAAAAAAAATATTTACTATTAAAAAAAATTCGACTGACTTAAATAATGAAACAAAATTTTTCTTTTAGCAGTGCTATAGAACACAGCAATCCACGCGATGCACTAAAACAACCTAAACATTTGTTCTTTCTGTTGTTTATTTGAGTGAGGATGTGAAGACAGCGGGGGTTGCTGGGTAATAGGTTCATCTCCCAATCAAGACTTAGAATGCTGCTGCTTGTCGCTTATTTATGACTTGGCAAAATATCTGTTTATACCTATTCTATTTATTACTTGAATTTTGTGATTTACAGTGGATTTTTTTTTTTTTTACTTTGGAATCTTGAAGTGTCCCAGTATATTTGAGAGTTTGCTGTATTAGAACCTATAATACTTGGTACAATGCATGGGTTGCAGGTTGAGATGAAAGAAAATACTTGTTTACATTAGACTTGAATTTCTATAGATTGTAATTTTCAGGAAATGTATATGAAGGAAAGTTGTTCCAGGAAACGGAAGTTGATGGATAAATAAGGAAGAAGAAAAGTTTATTTTTGAGTTTGAAGTTGGACAATAAAAGGATGTTGACTGGTTGTGGTGTGTGTTTGGACTGGTTTGGAACAGTGAGCAGGAATTATAGAATCCAATTCAAAAGAAAAGTGTCCATGGAAGTATCCATAGAAAAAGCATGTAGGAGAAACAGAACATCTATAAGACAGAGAGTGGCGATGCATTGTTAGAGATGAGTCATTAATTAACATAACTGCCCTCTTCTGAATGGAGTCTAGAAGCCTGAGAGAAGTTATGGGATCAATATTTCATGGTAGGGCAGATTTGTGATTTGTACAGAGTGAATAGCTGTTAGGAAGAAAATAATTCCAAGAGTGCAAGAGAAAACCCAGTTTTTCAGATGCAGAGGAAACAATATATATGCGATGTGCTTATGCCAAGAGAGATTAGAAGTCTCTCTTGGATAATCCCAATAGGGATATGTGGTCTTGTCTGCAAATTGAATGTCGTCGAAGATAAGCATAGTAGCAGAAGAATCCTTTTTGTGAGATATAAGACAAGGCTGAGTTTTAGAAGGAATGAAATCAACTAAGTTGTCTTTGCCCTACCTGAGAATTACCTGAAGATCAGCATTTAACAAATTGGTATATTTGAGAAGTCAAAGTTTTGTGCAGGGCAAGGTTTCTCAAACTGGAAGATGGAATGTAATGTGCTGTCATCTGCAAAACCATGGATAAGATTTCTTGTCAAATGAAGAAGGTCATTAATTTACAAGAGGAAAAGAGTGGGAGAAAGAACCAAACTTTGAGGAATGCTAGCATTAGTGTAGAAGTTAGAAGACAGAGAGCCATCTACCGTCATCTGCAGTAAGTGGCCAGAGAGAAAACTGGATACCCAATTACAAAAAACAGTGCAAACCATAAGATAATGGAAGCTGTTTAGAAGACATTTATGCCAAACAAAAGCCTGAAGAGGAAAACACTTGTGAAATAGGACAGTGAAAAAAACAACACAGAATAGATGTAAGCTCAGAGAACAAGTGGAGAAATACCACCAGAACCTGGAGCTTTCCTAGCATTAAGATTGTTCAAAATCCTTGTGACATCATTTTGACAGAAGTCCACAGAATGCATTGAATGGAATGTACTGGGAATGGTAAGAGGTGGTTTACCAAGATCGTCAATACATGAGTTAGAAGAAAATAGAAAGGAGTGGCAATAGAATCTTCTGGTTTTGAAAGAGGTGGGAATAGAGATGGTGGGAATAGAGATGGTCAAAAGTTGTGGCAAGAGCTTTCGCATGAGACCAGAATGCTCAACTACTATTTGAACAAGAAGCAAGTTTTCTACTCTTAGCCTGTTCAAAATCTTGTTTGGACTGATTAATAACTGCCTTACAATTGTTGTGAGTTTTGGTGTAGGCGGAAAATGAATCCTGCTGATTTGGATACTAGCCAGTTGCGATATATTTATTGGGAAGCCGAGGTTTAGATAAAGGAAGAGATTTTAGGGTTGAGTGTGGAATAAAGGATTTCATCCCTACAAGAATAATTTCACTGATTATTGTAATCCTATCAAGGAAAAGAAGAAAATAAATCTCGCAGATCATCTCATTTTGCATTCTTGTAAAGCCAAACAACATGAGGTTTAGAATAGCCACGAGAGAAAGGCTCCATGTTTATATCTGCTGTAATCTTCCATATCACCTGATAATCTTTATGCATCCCATGCATTATTCTTCTCTGCCATGAATCTCATCAGTACATCTGACATCCATTTAAGTCTAAGCCTTGGACAGTATCTCTTAATTTGTATAAAACACATAGTAGATTCTATAATGATGTCCCAGAAGGCTTCCCATTTAGGATTTTCTGTTCATAACTTTATCAGCTGGTCCCACTACGAAGAATTTAAAAGCTGTCTGAGACCACTATAGTGACCTTTATGAAAAAAAGAGCCCTTTTCTTTGCCCTTGACAGTAGTTACATCTTTAAGTAACTCCCCCTTCAATATACTAAAATCACCTCCACTTAGTGGGTCTTTTATTTCCAGATTCATAATGCATGTATGGTCACTGCTAATAATCAGTTTATGAGTGTTGCTTTCTCTTATTGCCTCTTTAATGGACTGGTAAAGAATACATTCATCCAGCAAATCCACAAAAGTGTGAATAACCAAATCACATGATCCAGTCACTGTCTGGAAAGTTAAAGCTCTCCATGTAAGACATTCTGAGTTACTGGCTTCTGTTTGTCTGTAATAAAATGAAATATGTTTTCATGCAGAAATAAACCACGATGCCAACAATGAATAGTACTCATGCTAGCCTATACATGCAAATCATAAAGATCATAGTATGAATGGGTGGCTGACCACCAGGGGCATTTATAGAGTGAGGAAAAAGAGAGTAGTTGGGTATAGAAATTTAAAAGAAGGGATAATGGTAAGTTGATCCCATTATATTTGTAAAATGGACAGTTCAGTGTAAATGTTACAAAAAAAAGTAATCTAAAAAAAGCAATTGTAATTTGCCACAAAGTTGTTCAAAAATCATTACGTAGAGCTGGATAAAGCATTGTGACAATGAATAAATGAAATCATTGATCAATGCAATATTATGTAGTGCTGTTAATTAAATCTGGAATGTTTCCAACTTTGGAAATTTTCAACATTGTATCCAGGTAAACTGACCTTTGGTGAGATAGAGAAGAAGGTAGTTTGCAACTAATTACAAGACTAAGGTAGGAGGAACTTTTGTATTAATATGATTACTATTTATTTATTTATTTTTATTTTTTTGACACGGGGAGAAATATTGACAAGGGACCAGGAATGAAGAAATCAGCAAACAAGTTTCTCAAAGATGGGAAAATTGAATATCAATTTGTGTTATTATTTGTCTTTAGTTCCTAATCATCACAAGATCTCTTGCTGCTAGTTAACATAGCCATTATAGAATAATCTTTAGTATTTCAGTGCTTTCTCTCAGGTGCCTCTGTAGCCAGGTGGGCAGGAGCAGAAGTGCATAGCACACGCTTCTTGATTAGACCAGGGTTCAAGCCCATGACCACCAAATACAGAGAATGCGGAAAGGTCAGGGAATGACCAGTGCATATCTCTGGAGCAATATGGCCTTAGTGTCTAATGCTCCTAAACAAAACCCCAAAACATAACAGCTTTCTCTCACTAAAATGAATATATATTCTTTTACTGTGCAATGTAGCATTAGTTGAGGCATATATACATGGGCTTTGTTAGGGTAACTAAGAGTAAAAACAGGTGCATGTAAAATGCAAGGAGTATAGTTAATAAATTTCATGAGCTTGAAGGCCTAGTCAAGACATCAAAGGCAGATATTGTTGGGATATCAGATACGTGGTATCACACAGATATAAGCAGTGCAGAATTGCAATTTGGGGAGTACAATGTGTACAGAAAGGATAGACAGGACAGGAAAGGGGGAAGTGTTATGCTGTTAGTTAAGAAACACACAAAATCTAAGGAAGTTCATCCAGTTGATGTTGGTGGACGATGCAATGTTGAGTCTGTTTGGTGTGACATAAGCACTGGGAAAGACAAAATGAGTGTGTGTGTGTGTGTGTGTGTGTGTGTGTGTGTGTGTGTGTGTGTGTGTGTGTGTGTGTGTGTGTGTGTGTGTGTGTGTGTGTGTGTGTTATAGGCCCAATGAATCTGGTGAGTACAATGAGCAATTGGGCAGAGAAATAGAATGGGACAGTAAATCAGAATGTCTTATAATGGGTGATTTTAACTTTCCAGATATTGACTGGAACTTGTAGATGGGCCACCCACATACTAGCAAGGCTTTTTTGGATTTGTTGGATGTCTGTTTTCTACAGCACTATTTTCAAAAGGCAACCACAGCTGGTAATACTCTTGATCTGATTATCATCAGTGATTATTCATGCATTAAGAATTTGAAGATAAAGGAACCACTGGGTGACAGTGATCATAATGTACTGATATGGGAATTACTTAAAGATGTAACTACCATCAAGGCTAAAGGGTAGGGCTTTTGCTTTCATAAAGGTGACTACAGAGGTCTCAGACAGTTTTTAAATTCTGTAAAGTGGGACCAACTGATGACATTACCAACAGCAAATTCAAAGTGGGAAGCATTCAAGGAAGTAATGTTGCAAGATCCTAGGCTTTTCATTCCAACTAAGAAATTCAGTTCAAGATTCGGGCCTAAATGGATTGCAGATAAATTAATGAGGCTCGTGGCAGAGAAGAAAAAATGTATGGGATGTGTATAAATTATCAGGTGATGCAAAAGCCTATGGCAGATATAAGCTTGCCTGTAATCAAGTCACAAAGGAGGTTAGACAGGCGAAGGCAGATTTCGAGAAATCTTTGCCAAAGGATGCAAAGAAAAACAGCAAAGAGTTCTTTACTTATGTAAACTCTAGAAGGGAAGGGATGAATCATATTGGACCATTTAACATAGATGGGTGGACTATTGATGATCATGTTCAGGTAGATGATAAATCGAATGAGTATTTTGCATTCACACAAGAGGAATTATTCTATGGGGGGGGGCGAATGCCAGAAGTTTATGAAACTCTAACAGGGAGCTAAATGATTTTCTAATAACTGAGAGCAAACTGGAGGAGAAATTGTTGAAGTTAAACATAAAAAGGCCATCCAGGGTGGACGGGATGTATCCAGTTATATTAAAGGAGGTAGCAAATGAAGTAAGCAAACCCTTAGCCATAATTATGAGAGCTTCCTTGGACTCAGGGGAGGTCCCCATGAACTGGAGGTGTTCAAATGAATCACCGATTCACAAAGGGAGTTCGAAAGGTGACACAAGTAACTATAGATCTGTTAGTTTAACTTGTCTTCTGGGGAAAATAATGGAGTCACTGGTTAAAGAAACATTGCAAGATCATCTAGACAAGACTGCAGTAATAGTTAAGATACAACATGGGTTTGTTAAAGGGAGGTCTTGTCTGACCAATTTGATTGGATACTATGATGTGGTCACAAAGGAACTGAATGTCAAAAATAATTTTGATATCATATATTTGGATTTCAGGAAAGCTTTTGATACTGTTGCACATGGAAGACTGCTGTACAAATTGGAAAGGTATGGCATTAAGGGTAAGTTGCTACAATGGATAAAGGGATGGTTGAGTGGGAGACGACAGAGAGTGGTAATCAATGGACACTGCTCTTCGTGGACAAATGTTATTAGTAGAGTTCACCAGGGTTTGGTGCTGGGCTCATTGTAGTTTTGTGTATTTATCAATGATATTGATATTGATAAAGGCAAACTTCCGCACATGTATTGTACAACTATCTTTTCTCAATTTGAATCTATGCCCCTTCAGGTTCTTAATCTGAGCAAGCAGAAGTATTCCATCAGCATTGAGCCTGCTCAAACCATTCAAAGCCTTATACACCTTGATTAGATCACCTCGCAGGTGCCTAGTCTCCAGCTGCTGCAATGCAGAACTTAAGGCCTTTCTTCATAAATGCACCCCCTTTGTTCCTCTCACCAATCTTGTCCCCTTCACTATACTTGTTCTTGCAACTCTACATCCTCCCTAAAATGCAGTCTCCAGACCTGTATTCAGTACTCAAGGTGTGGCCTGACCATTACCTTATACAAAAGGGATAATCACCTCCTTGTCCCTGCTAGCAAAATTCCTATATATCATTGACAAAACTCCATAGCTTGCTCTGGCACCCGTTTGCACTGCTCAGGGAACTTCATGTCTGACTGCACAATTACCCCAGATCTTTTTCATTCTCCACCTCTCTGAGTGTAGTACCACACAGTTGGTACATTTCCCTTGGGTTACTGCTACCCATATGGAGTACTTTGCATTTGTGAATGTTAAACTTCAGTTGCCACTTTTCTGCCCATACTGTCTTTACTGTCATTAACAATCCTGCATCATCATCTGTAAACTTGGACATTAAGCCTGTTATTCCTTCATTGATATCATTGATAATACACAAAACAAAAAATGGTGTAGCACCGAACCATGGGAGACTCCGCTAATAACATTAGTACATATAGAGCAGTGTCCATTTATTACCACTCACTGCCGTATTCCACCCAACCATCCCTTTATTCCTTGTGGTAACTTGCCCTTAATGCTATACTGCTCCAATTTGTATAGCAGGCTTCCATGTGCAACAGTATCAAAAGCTTTCCTGAAATCCAAGTATATGATATCAAAATTATTTTTTGCATCCATCATAGTAGTACGACCGGGCTAGTAGAGTGGGTAAAGTGCCTGCCTAGCAACCCAACGGTCGCGGGTTCGAATCCCACCTCGGGTTTGGATCAAAGTACTACAAAAACCTTGGGAGGTGCATTATGGCCACAGAAGCCGATGAGCCAACTACTACTACTAACAAAAAAAAAAAAACATCATAGTAGTATTCAATCAAATTGGTCAAACAAGACTTCCCCTTAACAAACCCATGCTCTGTGTGAACTATTACAGCTGATCCTGTATTTCCTCTTTAACCAGTGACTCCATTGTTTTCCCAAGAACAGAAGTTAAACTAACGGGTCTATAATTATTTGTGTCACCCTTTGAAACCCCTTTCTGAACTGTCAAGTTTAGAAAGGGGTTTCTAGAATCTCAAGTCCATGGGGACCTCCCCTGAATCTAAGGATGCTCTCATAATTGTGGCTAAGGGTTTCCTTACTTCCCTTGCTGCCTCCATTATAACAGGATAGATTCCATCTGCCCCAGGTGCATTTTTATGTTTAACTTCAACAATTTCTCCTCCACTTTTCCCTCAGTTATTACAAAATCACTTATCTCCCTGTTAACTTCTGGCATTCCCCTCCTTGAATAAATCCTCGTGTGAATATAGATGCAAAATACTCATTCATTTTATCAGCTGCTTGAGCAGAATCATCAATAGTCGAACCATCTATGTTAAGTGGACCAATCTGATTCATCCACTTCCTTCTAGAGTTTACATAAGTAAAGAAACTCTTTGCTGTTTTTCTTTGCATCCTTTACCAAAGATTTCTCATAATCTGCATTCACCCGCCTAACCTCCTTTGTCACTTCATTACTGTGTCTCCTGTTCTGTGTCTCCTGATAATTTACATGCATCCCATGCATTTTTCTTTTCTGCCGCGGGCCTCATTAATTCATCTGACATCCATTTAGGCCTGAACCATGAACAGTATTTCTTAGTTGGTATGAAAAGCCTAGTAGCTTCCAAAAGTAAGTCCTTGAAGGCTTCCCATTTAGAATTCACCGTTGGTAACATCATCAGTTGAATCCCACTGCATAGAATTTAAAAACTGTCTGAGACCACTGTAGTCACCTTTAGGAAAACAAAAACCCTTGCCTTTACCCTTGATGGTAGTTACATCTTTAAGTAAATCTCACATCAGTACACTGTGATAACTGTCACCTAGTGGTTCCTTTATCTGCAAATTCTTAATGCATGAATGATCACTGCTGATAATCAGATCAAAGGTATTACTCCCTCTGGTTGCCCCTCAAACATGTTACTGTAGAAAACAGTCCTCCAATAAATCCACAAAAGTCTTGCTAGCGTGTGTGTGACCAATCCACAAGTTTCCGTCAATATCTGGAAAGTGAAAATCCCCCATTACAAGACATTCTGATTTACTGCCCCATTCTATTTCTCTGCACAACTGTTCATTATACTCATCATAGTCATTAGGCCTATAACATACTCCTACTCTCATTTTTCCCTTCTCAGTGTTTATTTCACACAAAACAGACTCAACATTGCACTGTCTACCTGTGTCAACTGGATGAACTTCTTTAGATTTTGTGTTTCTTAACTAACAGCATAACCCCTCCTCTCTTTCTATTCTATCTATCCTTTCTGTACACATTATACTCCTGAAATTCCAATTTTGCACTCCTTATATCTGTGTGACACCATGTCTCTGATTTCCCAACAGCATCTGCCTTTGATGTCTTGATCAGCACTTCAAATTCATCAATTTTATTTACTATACTTCTAGCATTAGTGTACATGCAAGTATACATGCACTTGTTCTTACTCTTAGTTACCCTAACACAGCTCTTGAAGTCCCAAAGTGAAATTTGCTCTCTGTGCTGCTGCTCATTACAATGGAAGCAATGCAAGAATCACTTTCACCTCTGCTTGCAGCTACCGTTAGTCTTTTAGTCTGTGAATTCCCCCAATCTAGCAGTATTCTGATCCACCTAACACTGCCTCGATAGCATCAGCAAATATTCTTGCACACTTTCTATTTAAGTGTATCCCATCCCTGTAGAAGCAGTCTCTCCTGTTAGCAAGCACAGACCACGCTGAAAAAAATTCTACCCTGTGAGCCTTGCACAATCTCTTCAGTGCCGAATTGACTCCTATCGTGTCTGGGTAGAATTTCAGACACTTTCAAATTTAACCCTAACTCGTGACTTTTTTTCCTCGTTGACCTGTACTTGTTAAGTAAATCTGCAGATCTCTTACTCTTAAGGTCATTAGTGCCAAGGTGTACAACAATGTCACCTTTTGTGCTCTTAAAAGATGATATCTTCCCTACAATGTCATCAACTTTTGCCCCTAGTAGACACACCCTGGTCCTATTCCACCTAACCTGTTTGCATAATATATTCTGCGAATATATTATGCAAACCTGAGAATAGAGTTACCGACAATAACTAGTTCCTGTGGGGCCAGCACATTCTGCCTTGGAGATTGCCTCTGTTTTGCCTGATGTACAGCAGTGATCTCTGGTGTTGAGTTGAGAATAAACCACATAGCTTGACTAGAACTATAAAGCTACTTATAGAAAATAATTTAGTATAACAATTAAGTCAATAAAATGACTAAATATAAATTAAAACTTTGCGTTCGCCAGAGCTGCAAAAATCTTGTTCAACATGGTAACAACCCCCAAACCCCAGTCCATATATCTGTAGAAATTTCCAGAACGGAGAAAACATAACTCAATGCTCTATTCTTTTGTTCAAAAACATGTCATTATTTGTCTATGTCATTTATATTTGGGAGGGGAAATCACTTAAAGATTTAAAGAAATAGCACTAAATAAGTAAAACATAGTAGTCTGTTTTACCTCAGAGTTAATGGTTGGGTTTTTTTTTTGTTACACCCTCATATATTCGTATATTCATAATGCGTGTTTGAAAATATCTTTCAAAAAGCTCATAATACATTTTTAAATATAAACGATAAGGGCTCACAGAAGCGAAGCACTGGTTATAGTGACAGAATCTCTATCAATTCAATTTGTTGGATGTATAGAGACTTCAGTGATTTCCTTAATTCTAGCCAATACTCAGCAGTGTCTAAGGATACAAGCTTCTGTCTCATGACCTAAGGAAAAAAAAGGAATAGCCCATTCTACATTTATTGTTTCAATTATGTTTGAAGTAGTCATATACTTTATAAACAATATTAGCATAAATAATCTAGTTCTCAGCAGTTATGTTACTAAAATTTTCCAAAAAAAAAAATAGAAAGATTACTAACCTCATATTATTGATAGAAACAGTGCAGTCTTTACATTCTGTATTCTGTATTTGGCGCCTCTGTAGCCAGGTGGGAAGGAGCAGCAGTGCGTAGCACACACTTCTTTATTAGCTCAGGGTTCGAGTCCGTCACCACCAAATACGGAGGATGCAGAAAGGTCAGGGAATGACCACCGCATATCCTGGAGTAACATGGCCATAGTTCCTAATGCTCCTAAAACCAAACAACAGTAACAGTAACATTCTGTATTTCTGAATGATGATCTACACAACTCTAATAAATTCTCTTGAATTGCTAATGATATGTTTTTATTTCTTTATGCACATTCAGTCCACTCTTGATTAGTTTCGTAAAAGATGAAAAGTTGTAATTATGTGAATATGTGAGATTAGTATAGAGTTTCCTGTAGCATCTTTTTCAGCAACTTAATGATAGCAAGGATAGCAATTACCATAATTCAGAATCATATGTCAAAAACATTTTTCTCGGTAAAGAGTAAGACAAACTGTGTAAAATAACTATTTGAATACAACTTACTTAAATTTTTCAGATAAATCACCAAACCGAAAGTGTGATGAAGTTCTGGAACATTTAGAAAACATTGATGCTGAAGCAGATGAATATGGCATTCAAATGGTCAAAACACAAGACAGTGCACTTGCTAGAAGATATGGAATTAAGAGTTTTCCTGCGCTAGTATTTTTCCGAAATGCCCATCCAGCTGTATATAGCGGTAAGAATCTTTTCTTTTATTTGTTACTATTGTGAGGGTTTAGATTGCTAAACAATCTCTCTCTCTCTCTCTCTCTCTCTCTCTCTCTCTCTCTCTCTCTCTCTCTCTCTCTCTCTCTCTCTCTCTCAACACAAGAGAGAAAGAGTTCCTGAATGATTTTCTTTTACACTTACCACTCCACACATAGATATCTACATCCAGGTATTGGTTTGTTGTTCTCTTCTCTTCTCCTGAAAAGTAAACTAAAGACAAATAGAAGAAACAGAGCAGGATACAGTTAATTCTTACAGATTCCAGCAAATTACTGTTCCTCAAAAAGTTGGAAAATGATATTTTTAAGTAGTTATCTTATAAAAATGATAGGCATTCTGTTCTAACATGACTGTATAGAGTTCTCTGGAGTACAGGTTTTTTTGACATGACGGATATTTAAGGATACTGCAAATATTATACAATAAAATTTTACATATTGTTATGGTTAAATAAAATGCTTTAGTTATCATTCAGTTTTTGTTCTGTGTTGAATTTGTTCTGTATTGCCTTTTTCACTTTCTTATTCCAAAGAAAACAGGAATGTTTTCTCTTTTGCTTGGAAATTTGCTCATATCCAGCCAGTCCTAAAAAGAGTAATCACTGACATCCAGTTATCATCCCATTGCATTTACTTCTACTCTTTCTAAAGTAATAGAGAAATCAATTACCTGCCAACTCTTAACCTATCTAGAAACCTTTCATCTGATCAATGATCATCAATATGGATTCCATCAATATTGATCCACTTGTGATATTCTGGCTTATGTTACCCATCTGTGGACAACTTCACTGGAAAAATTTGATGAAACTGAAGCACTTGCTGTTGACCTCTCAAAGGCTTTTGATCATGTTTGGCATAAAGGTCTTCTAAATAAGCTTCCACCTTATGGTTTGCCAACTGTTTTTTTGTGACTGGGTATCCAGTTTTCTCTCTGATCGCTACAGTGCTAGTGTTCCTCAAGGTTCAGTTCTTTCTCCCACTCTTTTCCTCTTGTATATTAATGACCTTCCATTGACTAGAAAGCCTACTAGAAACACATTGCATTCCACCTTACAGTTTGAGAAACCCTGCCCTGCACAAACAGCTTCAACTTCTCGAATATCCACTACCAATTCCTCAAATGCTGATCTCCAGGTAATTTTCTAGTTGCACAAAGATAAGCTAGTTGATTTCAATCCTTCTGCTCAAGAATTCTTCTGGTCCTATGCTTATCTTCCTTCAATGGCACTCTGATTTCTAGGCAAGATCATATATCTCTATTGGGGATTAGCCTGACTTCTACTTTCTCTTTGCATAAGCACATCATAAATATTGCTTACTCTGCATCTTAAAAACTGGGTTTTCTCTTTCAGATTCAATTCAGAAGAGGGCAGTTAGGTTAATTAATAATTCATCTCTAACAAAGTCTCTCAGTCTCTCCATTCTCTGTCTCATAGACATTCTGTTTCTGCTGCTCTCTCTCTCTCTTCGAAACCAGTCCGAACACATGCCACAACCAGTTAACATTCTTTTACTGTCCAACTTAAAACTCACAGAACCAACTTTTCTTCTTCCTAATCTTTTCATTCAAGTGCCATTTTCTGGAACTATCTCCGTACATATTTCCTGAAAATTGCAACCCATGCACGGTACTAAGTACTATAGGTTGTAATACCTCTTGTGCTTGGGGTTCTCAAAAAAAAAAAAAAAAAAACCATTAGACATCTTTAAGGAGACCTGATTGTAGTATTTAAGGCTTTAAATGGATTGAGTAAACTAAATGTTGATGGCATCTTTACTCTTTCTTGGATAACACACATAAGGGATGTGTATTTATAAACTTAAAAAGGATGTTTGGTACTAAATGTTGGAAAATATTTTCATCTGGTGTTGTGGAAGTCAGTATTTTGAATAAATTTAATGAACAAGTTAATGGCTAAATTTAATGTTAATTTGTGGCTAAAGCTTTACAAGTCATAAAACTCAGAGGTAGGCTAAATTTGAATCTGGTAGCACAATGCACAGCATCTCTCTACCTGCAAGTAAACTCTTATTCAGACGGAATAACTGACTGCAGTTATGATCATCGTAATGTATGCAGCATACATTTAAAATAACAAACTTCTGATTTACACATTATCTGGTGCTCTGGTTTCTTCAGTAAGTGTAAAAATGTGCAACAGTTAACTAAATTTATAGCATTGACTAAATTTTAGTGCTTCAGCTATACTGATTTTATTTTTTTTAAATAAACAGAAAATTTTAACCCCCAAAAAGACATTGATAAATGATACATTTCAACCCATTAGAATCTTATCAAAATTAAGTGTAGTACTGCCAAAAGCTTTAGTAGATTTATAATTTCATTGTGTTTGATTTATTATATATAATATTAGTGTAAATACATCATAGTTTACTCATAGATTTAACTACATAAGTAATGTACGGCATCTTTTGATTATATCTCATTGTGGAGCTTGTTGGCTCATTCATTGATGGGCGGGCAGGTACCCTGATAATGCAGACATGCCATCATGGTTGCGAAGTTAATTCCACAATATGAGAGATGCCAAATGATGAAGATAACAATAATATTTTGAAGACTAGAAGACTGAAGCTCTGAAACGCATCTGGGTGGTGGTGGTGACCACTGAGAATAAATAACAGTAGTCTTCTCTACTAGAGAAGCGTTATTTATTCGAAGAAGTGCAATACCTGGTATCTCATTGTGAAGGTAGCCACGATATGAGATATAATCAAACGATGCTGTTACACTGCTTATGTAGTTAAATTTATGGGTAAACTGTGGTGTATTTACACCAATATTATATACAGTGAAACTTCTCCTAACGGACACCTCTCTTTAACGGACATCATCTCTCTACAACGGACATTTTCAAATTCCCCAACTCTCCTCTATTGGTATTAACGTGTTTTCAGCTTCCGTCTAGCGGACATTCTCTGTAACGGACGCGGACAGGCAATCTGCACTGTTTCGTTTAGATTAGCACTTAATTTGATCTCCCCATAACGGACAGCGGGCGAGCTCACATCCTTTCTAGGAACGTTTCTTCCACATATTGCCTCGATCATGTGTTTATTTTCTATTTCCGATTCTCTGAATTTTATCAAGGTTTACGTCGCGGTTCTAAACCCTTTTTCAAGAATTTTAAGGGACTTGTAAAACTTCTGATGAATACGGTGTGTGCAGGGTGGGTGAATTTGGTCGGCCTCTCATCTTTTGAGTTTCAGTTTTCAGTTTTGTTCAGTGTCGTGTGAAGTGCACAATGTCTTCTCATAAACATTTAACTTTAAAAGGTAAAGTCGAACTCATTAATGTGTATGATCGGAAAAAAAATAGTGTTTGCAATCTCGCTCCAAAATTCAAAATCGGGAAGACGCAGGTAAGCGACATCCTAAAGAAAATAAATGAACTGCTCAAACAATTTTCAAAAATCATTCCCGAAAACTGTTGGACTTCAAATTGACAATATTATGTATGAGTGGTTTTGTCGTGCACGTGCTAAAAAAAATTCCCATTAATGGGCCTATTATTAGGGAAAAGGCTTTGGAGGTTGCGAAATCTATGGGAGTAAATGAGTTCAAAGCTTCTGTGGGATGGCTAGACAAGTTCAAAACTCGGCATAAAATTTCTTGCAAAACCGTAAGTGGTGAAGGTGGATCTGTTGATACTGGGGTTGTAACAGAGTGGACCGTTAAATTGGAAGATTTATGTCGTGATTTTGAAGCTAAGGATATTTACAACTGTGAAGAAACAGGGTTGTTTTTTAAAGCTCTTCCTGAAAAAACTATGAGTCTAAAAAACGAAAAGTGCCAAGGCGGAAAAATTTCCAAGGAACGCTTGACTGTACTATTGTGTACAAATATGCTGGGAGACTTTGAACAACCTCTTGTTATAGGAAAACCACATAATCCTCATTGTTTCAAGGGCATAAAGTTGAATCTTTTGAATGTTGACTGGAAGTCTAATAAAAAGCGTGGATGACACGAGATATCATGAGCGAATGGATAAGTCACTTTAACCAAAACATGATTCGTCAAAACAGAAAAATTATTCTTTTCATGGATAATGCTGCATCACATTGAATTGTCCAACATTCAAATCGTTTTTCTGCCACCAAACACATCTGCAGAGGTGTCAGCCCTTGGATCAAGGGATAAGAAAAAATTTTAAACTTCACTACAGAAAACGTGTTTTAAGACATCTCATTGCAAACATGAACGATGTAACGTGTGCGAGTGACCTTGCAAAGAAACTCAGCATCCTAGATGCGATTCAATGGATTTCCTCTTCAGTAAACGCAATTAGAAAACAAACTGTCGTGAACTGTTTTGTAAAGTCTGGCTTCTCAAACGCAAAAATTGAAATTGTGAACAGCAATGTGGAGCACCAAGAAGAACAAGAACTTCAACATCTATTGATAATATACGATACTTCCGGCCGACTGGGCTAGCCGAGTGGGTAAAGTACCTGCCCGGCAACCCAAAGGTCGCGGGTTCGATTTCCGCCTCGGGCTTTGATCAAAGTACTGCAAAAACCTTGGGAGGTGCAATATGGCCACAGAAGCCGATGCGCCAACAACTACCAAATCAAAAAAAAAAAAAAAAAAAAAAAAAAAAATACGATACTTCCGCTACAAGTGACCCTGGCTACAAAGATATAGACTCAAACCTCACTACAGAAGATGGTGCTCTAGATATCAACAACATTATCATCGATATTTTTCAAGAAGTTCCTCATGAGGATGAAGAAATGGAAGGAGGTCATTCTGTCGAAGAACATATTAACGACGAACCACCGATGAAAATAGAAGAAGCGCTCATACAAATCAATCGTTTAAAAATGTTTTTCGCCGCTGAAGAAGATACTGAAGGACTTTCAATGGTTTCTTCACTCCAAACAAATGTCAAAAACAAAATTATCAGCCAGAAGAAGGTGCAGAAGAAAATAAGTGATTACTGTGTGTATTTTTCTTAAGATAAAGTCATAATATGCATAGCACAATTGTATGTATATTATTTACAAAAATATTGTTCAAAATCTGTATATATTTTAATTTAATTTTACATTAAACGTTTAACGATTTTTCTTTCTTTCTGTTTTTTTTTTCTCTCTTAGACTTCTTGTTAGCGGACACTTCTCTCTAACGGACAAATTTTCGTTCCCCATGTCTGTCCGTTAAAGGGAAGTTTCACTGTAGTTAATCTCAACCCATAACATATTATGCCTTGTGCATTTAGTCTTCAAAAGTGTTTGATTTATTTGCTTCAAATATTTTAATGCTGGAATTCTTAAAATCATGCATGTGAAATTGTTCCACTTCCAGTTCAGTTTCATATTCAGCATTGATGTCATTAGACTATAGATCCACCAGGATTTTGGATCTGTGTCCATTTATACAAAAATGAATTGTATTTTGGGATTGCTCAATGTATTCCGCATTGCATAACTTACAGATCAGGAGAGACAGAGATCAGAAAGGCAAGTCTTTTTTGGGGAATTTGTCTTCCAAATTATAGAAAGGATGTGAACAAGATTGTTGATAAGTATTATTAGGATATGGTTGAGCCAGAAAAGTAACTGTGGGATAGGCTTCCATTCACAACTAATACATCACTCCCTCTTGTACATTTAATACATCACTCCCAAGATCTTTAGAGCCATTTCAAGATATTTAGAATGTACATTTTGGATGATGTAAGTGATCCAATGCATTGTCAGGTGAGTTAAAATTATGTATGAACACTTTGATGTGCTCAGAAAGTTTATTTGATAAACATAAACCAAAAATGTTTTCATATACATTAGACACCTAGAAATGGGATGCATTACAAAAGTATCAGATGTGGCCCTGGGTGCCAAGTTTTCCACAGACAACTTTTCCTACACTTACAGAACATTTTCTACTGCAACTAATAGTTCCCTAATTTTCTCTACCTAAATACTCTACTTTCTTAAAAGTATTAACAAAAAAAGCCCAGGAAAAGGAAAGCACTTTTTTTTTTTTTTTTTTTTTAACTTCTTTCTATTAATCATACTAATCCCTAAACTTGGCCACTAAATAGCTCTGCTCCCACCTCCCTGTGGGGATGACTGGTAATTTTGGAAAAGCTGATTAACCACCAGAGCCAAAGGAAACAAAATAGGAAATGAAACATCTACTGTTGGAGCCTTTGAGCTTTCAAACCATAGACTGGTATGAAAATGTGCAAACCATTGAAAAGAATCTGAATCATTCTGAATATCATACATTTAATAACTAATCAGCCTTTGAGCAATCTTTCTCTCTGTTTCTCTCTCTCTCTCTCTCGAAAATGCTACTGGAGCACACATTTTAAAATGGTGGCGAAAAGTTAAGGGATTATGGGTGGATGTCAGATGCTGGCTTATGCAGTGTTGAGTCAGATTCATATGACACAAGCACCAGGACTAAAATGAGAGTAGTAGTCTTCTATAGACCAAATAAGTGTGATGAGTATAATGAACAACTGTACACAGGTAGAGTGGGCCAGTAGATTGAAATGTCCTATATTGAGAATCTTTCAATTTCTAAATATTGACTGAAACTTGTAGGTTGGTCACATACACAATTGCAAGACTTTCTCAGATTTATTGGATGACTACTTTCCACAGAAGGATGTTAGAGAGGAAACAAAAGAAAGCAATGCTCTTGATCTGATTACCAGCAGTGACTCTTTATGCATTAACAATCATCAGATAAAGGAACCACACTAGATGGCAGTGATCATAATATATTTATGTGGGATCTACTTAAAGATATCACTACTGTTGGAGGGTAACATGAAGGTTTTTACTTTTGTAAAGGTGACTACAACGGTCTCAGACCGGTTTTAAAACTATTCAGTGGTTATACTAAATGCGAAGCATTCAGGGAAGTAATCATACAATGGCAGACAAAAAAACTGCATCACCTTAAAAAAAAAGTAACATTTGTAGTGAAATGTATAAGATATTGTTTGATTACAGTAATTTTGTTTGTCACAAAGCAAAGGTATTGCTTCAGATAATGCTTCTATTTTGATCAGACAGTAATTGCAAGGTATTGCATCAGTTGTTTCTATAAATACGATACTATACGCACTCATTAGTATCCTGTTTTCCAGAGGTGTAAGCATGACTCCATTTGTTCAGTTGATACCAAGAAAAAAAGGTGTAGCTGTTGCTCTGTCCCAGGAAGGGCTTTCTATGCATGCTCTCACTGATAAAATAGGCTACCACCAGTCAACAGTATCCCGGGTGCTGAAATTAATGCGTGAAACCGGTGATGTAAGTGAAGACCTGAATCAGGCCGTAAGAGAGTGACTACGCCTTCCCAAGATTGATATTTGAAATGGCTATGCTTTCGTAATCACCATGCTAGTGCTCCTGATCTAAAACTGGACTTTGAAATGGCGTCTGGTGTTGAAACAAGTGCATGAACTATCCAGAGACAGCTTTCGGAATGGTCTGCATGCCTATTGACCCAAGAAGAAGAAGCCTTTGTTGACCCAACAAATGAGGAAGAAGCGACTTGCTTGGGCTGAAATGCATGTTTCATGGACAAAAGAGCAATGGAATATCATCATCTTTTCTGATGAATCAAAATTCGATGGCTCGGATGGGAAGCGATATGTCAGAAGACGAAAATCAGAAGCATACCATCCTGACTGTATAACACCGACTGTAAAGTTCCCCACAGGGCAGATGATCTGCGGATGCATAACAAGCAAAGGGGTGTGGCGAATTAAGTTTATTAATGGAACAGTGAATGCAGAAACCTACACTGCTATCTTGGAGAAGTGCCTGAAACCTGTTATTAGGGATCACCACACAGACGTCCAAAACTGGATTTTTCAACAGGACTCAGCACCTTGCCACACAGCAAAATTGCTAAGTTTTATGCTATTTAGATTTAATGATGAGTTTGTCTTCTTGTCTCACAAGGTTTAAAACATACTTACACCAATGTTTTCCCTCGTTTTTCTCCCTTAAGGTGCAGTCATACCTCAGAAATGCTGCGTTGAACTGGCCTGGCAACAGTCTAGATTTGAACCCTATTGAAAATTGCTGGTACATGATGTCATCTAAAATTGCTCAGAACTGCAGGAGAGTATTATGAGGGTGTGGTAGCATGAAGGGCAACTGTATATCCAGAAGTTTATTAACTCTATGCCAGATTGCTGCAAGGCTGTAATTGCAGCTCAAGGAGGAACAACCAACAAATATTGAGGACTTACTTTGTCGATTTAAAGTACATAATACTATTATGTTAAGTTGTCATGATTGCCATTTGCATGATTTCTCATATTTCTATTAATTATGCATTTTACTCTTTGGGAAGATATTTATGGCAATTAGGTATATCATGTGGAGTCTTTTTATTGAATTTCATTCACAGAGATATGTAACCCATCTAACAAATGCATTTCTAATATTTCTGCAACTCACAATGCAGCACAAAACACATTATTTGTAAAATTCACAAGCGATGCAGTTCTTTTTCTGCCACTGTAGATGCTATTTTTTATACCAACAAAGGCACGGAGGTTTCTGTATACCCCGATATTGGTTTACCTTCATATCTTATTTGATCGAGTCGTATTGGGTGAGTTCGCATTTAGTTAGTCTTAATCAGCCATTTCATTTTATTTCCTTAGTTGTGCATATTTTATTTTCAATGAGATGCTATGTTAATTTATAGTTACCATTCTTTAGCTTCCTGCTTCTTTCAACTTACTACTTTTATATATATATGTCCAGGGCTGTCACTAGCACGGATGGGAATTTGCACTCCCGGACAACCGGAGCTACAACTGTATTTGTTCAATGTCTGTACCTAAATGGATGTCAGATTAACTGAAAGACCAATAGCAGAGAAGAAAAATTCTTGGAATGAATATAAATTAACAGATGTTACAAAAGCCTACAGTAGATATAAACTAGTCTACAATCAAGTCACACAGGAGATTAGGCAGATTACGAAAAGTCTGCGGCAAAAAATGCAAAGATCAGCAGCAAAGACTTTTTTATTTATGTAAACATTAGAAGGAGAGGGATGAACAATATTGGCCCACTAGATATGCATCGCATAATTATTGATGATCCTGTTGAGGTTGCTGACAAGCTAAATATTTTGCATCTACATTCACCTGTGAAGTACATTTTAGAAATAGGAATACCAGAAGAACACAAAGTTATAACTGTGGGCTAAAGGATTTTGTTATAACTGAGAAGAAAGTGAAAGAAAAATTACTGCAGCTAAAAGTGAACAAGGTACCTGGGTGCCAGTGGAATCTATACAGTTATATTAAAAGAAGCAGCAAAAGAAGTAAGCAAACCATTAGCCATAATTATGAGATCAACCTTGGATTTAGGGGAGGTTTGTATAGATTGGAGGTGTGCAAATGTATCTCCTATTCATAAAGTAGAATCAAAGGGCAACATGATCAGTTACAGACATGAGTCAAGCTCACATGTCTGTAAGCTTGACAGAAAAAATAATGGTTTCAATGTTTAAAGAAGTAATAGAGAATTACCTTAATAATGACGGAATTATGTTGCACTCACAGTTCAGATTCATTAAGGGAAGACTTTGTCTGACTAGTGTCATTGGTGACTGCAACATAATAATGAACTGAGTGCCAAGCAAGTGATCATAGCGATTTACAAAGTGATTTGAAACCATCTTTTTTTTTCAAGCGACTGAGTAGTTCTTAAAGCCTTTTATTATATAAAGTTATTTCTTACTTCTTTATTCTTCCTAAATAAAGAAGTAAGCTTCCTGCCAAGAAAGGAAAGACACTTTTCTGTTATATATATTAAACAATAACACTGTGCATGGAGGTGTGGCCAGTGGTGGGATTCAGCCGGTTCGCACTGGGTCGGCAGAACCGATACCTAATTTTTTGTTGAGTTCGACGAACCGGTTGTTGAAATGGCACTTGTGATCAGGGTTCTCTCTAAAGTAATTAACTTCTCTATCACACTAACCACTAACCTCTTATTGCTTGTCACTGATGGCACCACTCCTGCCTCCATGTGGCGAGGCCGGTAACCTGGGAGAAGAAAATCCCTCTCCCAGGGCTAAAAGAAGCGAAAGTGAAATTTGATAATTTCGTCCAATTGAGCCTCGACACTCATCATGTCCAAAAGTCAATGACACTGACCATGACACATCACAGTCGAAAAGACTGCAAACTGACAAAGAGCATCAGGAATTCCCATCTTTCCTAATCTTCCACTCCTTGTCAAGCAAATGCATGAGTATGCTCTCCCCATTTCTGATACAGAAATGCTTGGAAAGCTCATCAGGTTCACCTAAAATGGTGAAAAGACTTAGATCCAGAGATTTACTAATTGAAAGTGCGAGTATAAGCAATCAGAGACTCTGCTGAACCTCTCAACCTTTGGTTGTATTCCTGTACAAGTTACCCCACATGCAACACTAAACACCTCCAAAGGGGTAATTGCTGAGTGGGATTTGATGAATGTCACAGAAAAAGAACTGGTCCAAGAGTTAAAAGAACAGAAAGTCATACAAGCTAAGTGGATTGTGATCAGAAAAGATGATCAGCTTGTTCCCACACAGAACATCATCCTAACATTTGGCACACCAAATTTACCATTGAATGTTAAAGCTGGCTATCTCAATTGCCACGGAAGACCCTACATTCCTAATCCCATCAAGTGTTATAAGTGCCAAAAGTTTAGGCACTCTCAGACTGTCTGTCGAGGAGGTGCAGTGTGCCCAAACTGTGGTTCAAAATCTCATACACAAACAGAATGTGATGCTGAAACCAAATTGTCCTAACTGTCAGGGCCAACACTCCACTTATTCAAGGACCTGTGAACTATGGAAAACAGGAAAAAAGATCCAAAAATACAAAGTAGAGCAGAAAATGACTTGCCAGTAGGCAAAGAAGCAAATTAAAATAAAATATTTGCAGCAGCAGCAGCAAAGAAATTCCAGTCAGCAGCCACTCAAACTGATGTGTCAGTTCCCCCAACCATGTCTATTACAGATTGGGCCTAAGAAATACTCTCAGCCTCACAGCAATCTACTAAGGAACAGCATGTGATAGATTGTGCCAACCACAGTCTATCACACCCATTACAGTACTGCCAACTGCATCACAGTCTTCCTCAGAAACCATAAAAACTAAAACAGCAGCTCCAATGCAGAAAACTCAGCCAAATTTAATAAATATGGATACAGAGGAAAACATCAGCCAAGATGAGCCAATCTTAGATCTGTATGCAGAAGACGACATGGACACCGGATGACCTATCTTCTCGAAAAAAGAAAGAATAAAATTGGAGAGACAGAAACAGATTGGACATAAAAGGCAGACTGTACCAAACCCAACTGCTAAAAACAAATAATGGATCACATCAACAGTGGAACTGTAGAGGCCTACATAGCAACATTGATGATATCTATGACCTGATCCAACAGTATAGTCTTGTAAGCATACGTTTACAAGAAACTAATCTATCACCACAAGTAATTCCAAAAATCAAGAACTATACTATATATCAGTATAATAGAAATAACAATAACACTGCATGGAGGTGTGGCCAGTGGTGGGATTCAGCCGGTTCGCACTGGTTCGGCAGAACCGATACCTAATTTTTTGTTGAGTTCGGCGAACCGGTTGTTGAAATGGCACTTGTGATCAGGGTTCTCTCTAAAGTGGGTGCCTGGTATTCTATCGTATTTTAGCATTAGCATTAGTAGAGGCATATGATGCAAGAAAGCAAGCTTATTCAGCATCAGCCAAAAAAAAAAAAAAAAAAAAAAACCCAACCACTACTCCCATTTCACCCCTCCGTTCGTTCGAAATACCTGTCCAGCTGAGCTTTAAATTTGTTTAGGCTATCAACTTCAACAACAAGCGATGGGAGTCTATTCCACAAACCAACTGCCCGCTGGCTAAAGGCAAATGTCCGCACATCTATCCGACATCCGTCCTTCCTCAATTTGAATTTATGCCCTCTCAGGTGATTATTCTGAGCAAGAGGAAGAATCCCATCGGCATTGAGCATGCTCAAGCCATTCAAAGCCTTATACACCTCTATCAGATCACCTCGCCGATGCCTAGTCTCCAGGCTCTGTAATTTGCAAAACTTAAGCCTTTCTTCGTAAGAGCAACCCTTTGTTCCATTCACTAATCTTGTTGCCCTTCTCTGTACTCGTTCCAGCAGCTCTACATCCTTCTTGAAATGAGGCCTCCAGACCTGTATACAGTACTCAAGGTGTGGCCTGACCAATGCCTTATACAAGGGAATAATCACATCCCTGTCCCTGCTAGAAAAATTCCTGTATATCATTGACAAGACACCATGAGCTACTCTTGCAGCTCGTCTGCACTGCTCAGAGAACTTCATATCTGCCTGCACAATTACCCCCAGGTCCTTTTCATTCTCTACCACTGTCAGTGTAGTACCACAGAGTTGATACGTTGATCTGGGGTTACTGTTTCCCATATGTAGTACTTTATATTTGTCAATGTTAAACTTCATTTGCCACCTCTCAGTCCATCTGCTCAACCTTTCCAGATCCTGTTGCAGCAGCATAGTATCAGTAGTGTCCTTAACAACCCTGCCAACCTTGGTATCGTCTGCAAACTTGGACATTAAGCCTGATACACCATCATCAATATCATTTATAAATACAGAAAACAACAATGGACCCAACACTGAACCCTGAGGAACTCCACTAATAACATTAGTCCACGTTGAGCAGTGTCCATTGATTACCACTCTCTGTCTTCTGCCACTCAACCATCCCTTTATCCATAGAAGCAATTTGCCTCCAATGCCACACTTCTCCAATTTGTGCAGCAGTCTTCCATGCGCAACAGTATCAAAAGCCTTTCTAAGATCCAAATATATAATATCAAAGTTATTCCCTGCATCCAGTTCTTTTGTGACTACATCATAGTATCCAATCAAATTGGTCAGACAAGACCTGCCCTTAACAAAACCATGCTGTGTCTGAGCTATAACTGAATTCTTGTCCAGGTGATCCTGCAGTGCTTCTTTAACCAGTGTCTCCATTAATTTTCCTGGAACCGAAGTTAAACTAACAGGTCTATAATTACTTGTGTCAGCCTTTGATCCTCCTTTGTGAATTGGGGTTACATTTGCACATCTCCAGTCCATGGGTACCTCCCCTGAGTCCAAAGAAGCTCTCATAATTATGGCTAGGGGTTTGCTTACTTCCTTTGCTGCCTCCTTTAATATAACTGGTTAGATCCCATCCACCCCAGGTGCCTTTTATATGTTTATCCTCAACAATTTCTCCTCCACTTTCCTCTCAGTTATTAGAAAATCATCTAGCTCACTGCCAATGTTTACTTCACCTACGACATTCCCCTTCCTGAATAACTCCTCATGTGTGAATGTAGATGCAAAATACTCGTTTAGATTGTTAGCCACCTGAGCTGGATCCTCAACTGTTGAACCATCAACATCCAGTGGACCAATCTGATTCATCCCTTTCCTTCTTGAGTTTAAATAGGTAAAGAACTCTTTTCTGTTTTTCTTTGCATCCTTTGCCAAGGATTTCTCATAATCTGCCTTTGCCTGCCTAATCTCCTTTGTGACTTGGTTACAGACCAACTTATATCTATCATAGGCTTCCATGTCACCCATTAATTTGTATGTATCCCATGCATTTTTCTTCTCTGCCATATATCTCATTAGTTCATCTGACAACCATTTAGGCCTGAACCTTGAACAATATTTCTTGGTTGGTATGTAAAGCCTGGTAGCTTCCAAGATTAGTTCCTTGAATGCTTCCCATTTTGAATTTGCTGTTGGTAACATCATCAGTTGGTCCCACTGTATAGAATTTAAATACTGTCTCAGACCATCATAGTCGCCTTTACGAAAGCAAAAACCCTTCCCTTTACCTCTGATGGTAGTTACCTCCTTGAGTAAATCCCACTTCAGCATACTGTGATCACTGCCACCCATTGGTTCCTTTATCTGCAGATTCCTAATGCATGAAGAATCACTACTGATAATCAGATCAAGAGTATTACTCCCTCTAGTTGCCTCCCGAACATGCTGGTGTAGAAAACAATCATCCAATAAATCCACAAAAGCCTTGCTAGTGTGTGAGTGACCAACCCACAAATTCCAGTCAATATCTGGGAAATTAAAATCCCCCATTATAAGACTCTCTGATTTACTGGCCCATTCTATTTCCCTGTACAGTATCTTATTATACTCATCAGAGTCATTAGGCCTATAGCACACTCCTACTCTCAATTTTGATTTACCTATGCTTATGTCACACCAAACTGACTTGACACTGCCCTGTCCATCAATATCGACTGGCTTCACTTCCTTGGATTTTATGTGTTTTTGAACTAATAGCATAACCCCTCCTCCCCTCCTGTCCTGTCTATCCTTTCTATACACATTGTACTCCCCAAATTCCAGTTCTGCATTCCTTATATCTGTGTGACACCACGTCTCTGATATCCCAACAATATCTGCCTTTGATGTTTTGAGCAATACCTCAAATTCATCAAATTTATTTACTAAACTCCTAGCATTGGTGTACACGCAAGTATACATGCACCTGTTTCTATTCTTAGCTACCCTAACATAACCCATGTGTTTACTTGTACCGCAATTACTTCCAGCAGTCTCTGAAATATCCTGCATCTTGTTTTTCAGGCTTCTGCTCATTCCAATAGAAACAGTGCAAGAATCTCTTTCACCTCTGCCAGTGGCTACTGTTAATCCATTAGTCTTTGTCTCCCCCCAAGCTAGCAGTTTTCCGACCCACCTAACACTGCCTCGATAGTATCAGCAAATATTCTTGAACCCTTTCTATTTAAGTGTATCCCATCCCTGTAGAAGCAATCTCTCCTGTTAACAAGTACATTCCAGGCTGAAAAAAATTCTACCCGTTGAGCCTTGCACAATCTTTCCAGGGCCGAATTGATCGACAAGGCTCTCATCATATACTCCCTCCTGTCGTGTCTGGGCAGAATTGCAGACACTTTCAAATTCAACCCTACTTCACGGTTTTTTTTCAACAGTGACCTGTACTTGTTAAGTAATTCCGCTGGTCTCCTACTCTTAATATCATTAGTATCATTTAATCTGCATAGCCTATGCCATTTATTAATTCAGCAAGAAATTTCGTTTAGTATCAATAGAATGAAGAAAATGTATGTTCTGACTGATGTTTATCAATGGTTATAAGCATAGTGCTTTGTTTATAAAAGTTTATGATACGACCACACGTGGACAGAACCAGTAAAAATATTCAAATATATAGGCACATATCCACTCCTGCTCTATAATATATTAAAATAAAACATTTTTAAAATTTTTTGCAGTAGCCCTTAAAAGGATGAAAAGGCAACAGAGTTTGACAGATTTTTTCAATAAGAAACCAAAATCAGAATTTGTTGTATTAGAATTGGCCTTGGATTCAGTTACATCACCAACAAACAATTTTCGTTGAACTAGTTGAATTGGAAAAACAAGATGCAGAGACAATATGTTCTTCAGTTATGGAAAAAAACTAAGAACTACCTAGAAAAAAATTTAATAAGATTTTTCTCCGATGGTACCAGCGTTATGCTTGAGAGAAAATCTGGAGTGAGCACTAGTATTGCAAAAGAGTTTCCAAACATAATAATATGGCACTGTTTAAATCATCGCCTCCATCTTTTTTTAGATGATTCGATAAAGGAAATAAAGCAAGTAAATCATTTTAAAATATTTATTGATAAGATATATACTATTTTTCATCAGTCCAATAAGAACCAAATTGAACTTTCCAAAATATCTGAACAACTTGGGATTGAAATTATAAAGATTGGTAGAGTTTTCAGACCAGGTTGGGCTGCCTGTAGTTTAAGGTCAAATAAAAAGTACTTAGGTATGGCTGCCCGTCTTGAAAATATATATTTTATAACTGATTTGGAATTGATGATTGATATTTTAAACGAAATTTCTCTTCTTTCAAATGCACTGCAAGCAAGAAATATAGACATAATAAAGGCTAAAAAACTCGTGATAAGATCTATTAAAGCATTTCAAATGCTTGGAAAGGGAAAGGGTCCATACGAAAAAAAAGTTGATGAATTAATTACTTCAGAAACCTTCAAAAATATAAAATTTGTAGAAAATCATCGATTTGTTGGGCTTCCTCGGGGAAGACTTTTAGAAAACATCGTAACGAATTTGAAAAAAAAGACTAATGGATTGTGAACATTTAAGACTAATGGAATGTGAGCATTTAAGAGCATTTGTAGCCAATTTAAAGATAGGAATAAATTACAATTTCTCAATTTTTTGGAGCCAGATTACTGGAATATTGAAGAAGTACTAGTTCCATGGAAAGCAGCTGAAGAACAATTGCTCGTATTTAATGACATTTTTAATTACCAAATTGATATTAATGATTATCGAGATTTCGTGGAAAATGTTTTAAAAAATTCCCAGAATTATGCAATTCCTGAAAGTGTTCAAAGAGCTAAAAATATTGTCAGAACAATTGCTGTAAATTCAGTAGAAGCGGAAAGAGGTTTTTCAAAGATGAACATAATATGTTCAGAGAAGAGAAGTCGCCTAACTGTTTCTAATATATCAAACAAAATGACTATTAGTTTAATCGGCCTACCTCTAAAGGAATGGGATCCTACTCCTACAGTGAAAAGATGGTTAAGGATAAATCACTCAGCCAATGATGCTCGGATAAAAGTGAAGAAAATTGCAAGTGGGGACGCCAATCAAGAAGCAATATGGAAATATCTTAAATAACAGTTTTATTGTTTTTTGTCAGGTATTATTTAATATTTTTTCATTAATATTTTAAAACTCTTTCTTATAACATAATCTAGTTTTGTGGACCTCTTTTATTGTTCTTATTTAAGTATTAACTGCATGAAATAATAAACTACCTTTCAGTATATAGTTTTTTATACTTAGAAAGGTCATTAGAGCAGTGAACCGGTTGTTAAATTATTTGAATCCCACCACTGGGTGTGGCCATTCTTGTAAACTCAAGAATCTCTACTAAACATATTCCATTTTAGACCCTCTTAGAAGCAGTAGCAATATGTGTCTCCTTGGGAATCATATTAACAATAGTTTCAATCTACCTATCACCAAACAAAGAATATACTTATAATGACCTAGAAGAACTTCTGCTGCAGATCTCTCCTCCCTTTTGTTTATTAGGGGATTTTAATACCCACCATGCACTCTGGGGGCTTCCCACATACAGACAGACGAGGAAAAATTCTGGAATCACTGCCTGACAAATGTAATCTAACACTGTTGAATACTGGTGCAGATACTTACATTCATTTCACTACTAGAACAACTACAGCTATAGACTTAAAATCTGCTCTCCAACATTGTATCTACTCATCCGCTGGTCAACTCTGGACAATCCCCTAAACAGTGACCATTATACGATAATTTGTGAAATCCAACTAGAATCCCTCAGTAAAATAATACCCACTTAAAATGGAAATTTTCCAAGGCGGATTGGAAGTTGTTTGCTTCTAATATCTCGTTCGACATTGAAATTATCAGACATCAATCCATCGATGATGCCACACAACACATCACAACTGAGATTCTAAATGCCGCAACCAAGGCCATACCCAAAATCCATATTGGTTCCCGTAAACACAACAATTAGTGGTGGAAGGATGCATGCCAGCTTGCCAAAAAAGAGAAAAACCAGGCACGGAACCTGTTTCGAAAACACCCAACAATAGAGAAACTTATAAATTTCAAAAAACTTAAAGCAAAAGCACGATTTGTAAGAAAAAAGGCTAAAAAAGATTCTTGGATCCAGTTTGCCTCTACTATAACGAAAGATACCAATAGCAGAATAATCTGGAATAAAATAAAAAAACTGTATAGTAGATTCCTACCAGCACCCTATGCAATACTGAGATGGAATGGACGAGACTTATCTCCAGTTGAAATAGCTAATGCTCTTGCAGAAAATTTTGCCAAAATCTCAGATATCGCTGCATATGAATCATCCTTTCAGCAACATAAAACGAGGGCTGAGAAATGCAAATTAAATTTCAGCGCAAGACTAATACCTCCATATAATCAGTCCTTTACAATTTTAGAGCTACAGGATGCTCTAAAAAAATCAACAAATGGGACATCAGGTCCTGATGGGATTTATTACCTCATGTTGCAACACCTAGACAAAAAGACATTAAATTCCCTATTGCTGTTTCTAAATTGGCTCTTCTCCAAAAGCCACTATCCTTGCTCATGGTGTCATTCAACAGTGCTAGGTTTTCTTAAACCTGGAAAAGATCAGATGAATCCATTCAACTATAGACCAATATCCCTTATCAGCTGCTTGAGCAAGACATCAGAAAGGTGATACAGACTTGTATGGTACATAGAATCCCACTCAGTCATCAATTGTTATCAATATGACTTCCGTAAAAACCGATCCACATTAGACTTAATGGTGAGAGCTGAGTGTAACATACGAAATGCCTTTATCTGAAAGGAACATCTTGTCCGGTGTGCTTAGATATTGAAAAAGCATTTGACACTTACTTGGCACTATGGCATTCTACAAGACCTCTATGCCATAGGACTCAGAGGTCGGCTCCCAATGATGATAGAGAGCTACTTTAAAAATAGAACTTTTCAAGTGAGCTACCATAATGCACGCACAATGTTTTGTCCAAAGAGAAGGTGTACCACAGGGATTGGTACTACACTAAGTACCAATCGGTGCTACACTCTTTGCTCTTAGGATAAACAATTTAGTGCACTACTAAATTGTTTATCATAAAAGCATAAAGATAGATGTCTACAACATTTTGGGTAATGTAGACATCTATCTTTATGCTGATGACCTTGCAATATCTTGCCATTCACAGAATATGCATTCCATTGAATGACAACCGCAACTTGCAATAAACAAAATACTGTCACATACTTCACGTAATGGTTATCATCTATCAACAACCAAAACTACAGCCATTCACTTTTATAAAAAACAGTTACATCCAGAACCCAAATTAACATTGGGAAATAAAACAATGCCAATTAATAGCAATATTCGATTCTTGGGCATGACTTTGACACCAAACTGACATTCCAGAAGCATATACTACAAACATGAACTCTCTGTATAAAAAAGCTGAATATACTTAAAGTCATCTCATCCATTACACAGGGAGCTGATCGCTATACTTGGTGCCATCTATACCGAGCTTTAATAAGATCTCGATTAGATTATGGTGCTCCAGTTTATGATTCCACTCAAAAGGCTTTGTTGGCATGTCTTAACA
Source organism: Mastigoproctus giganteus (assembly GCF_048544385.1). NCBI lineage: Eukaryota > Metazoa > Arthropoda > Arachnida > Uropygi > Thelyphonidae > Mastigoproctus > Mastigoproctus giganteus. The sequence continues at coordinate 178,599,363 of NC_143575.1, read as the reverse complement.
CAGTACAACATAGTGCACTCAGGATTACTCTTGGGGCATTCAGGACTTCGCCAGTCCAAAGCCTATATATAGAAGCCAATGAACCTCCACTCTGCCTTCGGAAAAAGATGCTGCTCCTCAACTATGCAGTTAAAATAAATAGTTTTCCATCTCATCCTATCTGGTCACACCTCTATGATCCTCAATGGGTAAACCTTTTTAGAAATAAACCTCGTGAAAACAAACCTACAAGAACTAATTCAGCAGTGGAATATGCATTTGAACAATTTTCATCAAGACAGAGAAATCATGCGACCTCAATGGAAAGCATGCATACCTCCTTGTGATGATTACTCCCAACGTTGGGGGGAAACAATCCCCGACTAATGAAACTTTTCAGAAACTACATGCAGCCCACTCCTTGGCAAATGCACAAACTCTGCAAATTTATGACGGCTCCAAAAGTCATACAGCTGTGGGAGCTGCTGTGGTTCTACCAACAACAGTCTTTGTCTTGTTACCTCTGGTTTGCAATGTTTTCACTGCAGAACTCTATGCCATTAAGATGGGTTTGACTTTGATTGCTAATAACTCCACTCCGAAGACTATAATCTTAGCAGACTTTTTGAGTGCAGTGGACAGCCCTCCATGGCAATTCTCACTGTCCACATCCATTGATAAATCAAATAATTCAAATATCGAATCATCATAAAAATAGGCAGAGTGTCACTTTTTGTTGTATCCCAGGGCACACTGGAATACCAGGAAATGAGCATGCAGATAAAGCAACAAGAAATCCCAGTGACATGACAATATCCAGATTCCTTACACAGACTATAAATTAATCATACACTGAATATGCAATGAAAAATGGAGAGAAATTTGGCATAATCAGTTAAATAACAAGTTATGAAATGTAAAACAGAATCTGCAGGTATGGAAATCTAGTTTCTGCTCAAATAGATGCGAAGAGGTTGTTCTTGCCAGTTTTGTTATTTGGTTTTTAGGAGCACTAGCAACTAAGGCCATATTGCTCCAGGGATATGCGTGGTCATTCCCTGACCTTTCTGCATCCTCCGTATTTTGTGGTCATGGGCTCAAACCCCGGTCTTCAAGAAGCGTGAAGTGGGTATTGAACATACCCACTTTATGCATCTCTATTTATTGCAAGGAAATACTCCCCCCCCCCCATGCTTGCATTGTGATTCACCACTAACTGTAAAATATATTCTTATAGAGTGCGATCATTATCAGTCTGCCAGATCCGCATCATTTCGATCCCTCCGTAACTTGATTGAGTCTCTTCAATTAAGACATATTATTGGAGACAACTCTAATTTATCTGAATTTTTTCACTTTCTGAAACAGATTAATATATATATATATATATATATATATATATATATATGCTCTTATAAACTTGTTTTACAATTTGGTGCAAGGTAGCCCTTGCACCAAAAAACCAACAACAACAGCAACATAATGACATAGGAACTAGATGATTAAAAAAATAATCGTCATATATTTAGATTTCAGCAAATCTTTTGACACTTCCACTTGAAGGACCATTGTGTAAGTTGGAGAAGCATTAGAAGCAAGTTACTGCTACGTATAAAGGAATGGTTGAGTGGGAGATGACAGAGAGTGGATATCAATGGGTACTGCTCTTCCTTGAACTAATTTTATTAGTGGAGATCCCCCCCCAGGGTTTGTTGCTAGGTCCATTATTGTTTTCAGTATTTATTAATGATATTGATATATCATTAATAAATACTGAAATAAATACTATATTGAGGCAATCAGGCTTATTGTCTCAATTTGTAGATGGTGCAAATGTTGGCAGGGTGGTTAATAACAGTAATTAAGGCATGCTGCTGCTGCTGCTGCACAAGATCTAGAAGAAAAATTAGGAAGATAAGATAATAAGCAAGTGGCAATTAAAGTTTAATCTTGACAGATGCAAGGTATGCATGTGAGTATCGTAATCCCAGAATAACTCACTCACTATATGGTACCACACTGAAGGTGGTGGAGAATGGAAAAGATCTGGGGTAATTGTGAAGTCAGACATGAAGTTCTCTGAGCAGTACAGATGAGTAAGACAGCTCATGTGGTTTTATCAATGGAATTTTGTCAGCAGGGAGATGAGGAGAATAATTATTCCACTGTATAATGCAATGGAGTACTGCATACAGATCTGGAAGCCTCCTTTTAGGAAGGATGTAGGTTAGTTTGAACAGGTGCAGAGAAGAGCAATGATATCAGTAAGGAGAAGAAAGGGTTCTTTTACCAAGATGACTTTAGTTCTGTAAATTGTATCATTTGGAAACTGCAAAGAGATCTGATTGAGTTGTTTAAGGTTTTGAATGGATTAAGTTCAGTGTTAATGCTATCCTCAGGCAGCACACATAATGAGACTTAATTAAAATTGAAAAATGGTGGTTGCATGATAGGTGTATGAAAATTTGCTATCAGCCAGAGAGTGGCTAATTGTTGGAACAGACTTTTGTTTGGTGTTGCAGAAATGGATAGTTTAAATAAATTTAAGGAAGGATTAGACAAATTGTTAAAGGGGATATACAAATGAAGTACAGGTTATGAAGTTTTTTTTTTTTTTTTTTTTGCTGATGCTATAAAATCTCGCTTTCTTTCATCGTTTGTCCCTATTAATACTATTAGAATATAAAGAGTATATACCCCAGCCACTTTGACAGCAAAACTGAATATTGTATCATCATCTATGACCAAAAAATCTTTTAACAAATTTGCAATACCTTTGAGCTGCTCCTTGGAAATGGAAACATCATTGAGCTGATAAAAGGATAGTCCTGTTGCCAAAAATATTTGAAGACCAATTTGGTAGGATGGATTACACTTCACATGTTATACCTAATCTTCCAGAAAAAAAATCTCAGGAAAAGAAATTCTAGAGTCCAAAAATATATGCCAACCCTTATGAGCATCAGATTAAATATAGTCATCAATCATTCCAGGTTTCACCATTTTAAATTTAGATTGAAAAAAAAAAAAACAAAAACAGTGTAATATTCAGTCAAAATATTCCAATAATAAGAACAATAAATCTACTAATCTGTAATAACTGAAAGCAAAGTGGAGGAGAAATTGTTGAAGTTAAACATAAGAAAAGCACCTGGGGTGGATGGGATCTATCCAGTTATATTAAAGGAGGCGGCAAAGCAACTAAGCAAACCCTTAGCCATAATTATGAGAGCATCTTTGAACTCAGGGGAGGTCCCCATGGACTGGAGATGTGCAAATGTATCCCCAATTCACAAAGGGGGATCGAAGGATGACACGAATAATTACAGACCAGTTAGTTTAACTTCTGTTCCTGCTAAAATAATGGAGTCACTGGTTAATGATTCATTGCAGGATCATCAAGACAAGATTGCAGAAATAATTCAGAGACAGCATGGGTTTGTTAAGGCAAAGTCTTGTCTGACAAATTTGATAGGATATTATGATGTGGTTACAAAGGAACTGGATGCAAAAAATAATTTTGATATCATATATTTGAATTTCAGGAAATCTTTTGACACTGTTGCGCGGGGAAGACTGCTGTACAAATTGGAGCAGAATGGTATTAAGGGCAAGTTGCTACAATGGATAAAAGGATGGTTGAGTGGTAGAAGACAGAGGGTGGTAATCAATGGGTGCTGCTCTTCGTGGATTAATGTTATTAGTGCAATCCCACAGGGTCCACTGTTGGGTCCACTGTTGTTTTATATATTTATCAATGATATTGATTGAAGGTATATCAGGCTTAGTGTTGAAGTTTGCAGATGATACAAAGGTTGGCAGGGTTGTTAATGACAGTAATGGCAGTGTGCTACTGCAACAGGATCTAGATAATTTGGGCAGATGGGCTAAGAAGTGGCAACTGAAGTTTAACCTTGACAAATGCAAAGTACTGCATATGGGTAGAAGTAACCCCAGAGAAACATACCAACTGTGTGGTACTACACTTAAGGTGGTAGAAAATGAAAAAGACCTGGAGTAATTGTGCAGTCAGATATGAAGTTTTCTGAGCAATGCAGACAGGCTGCCAGGGCAGGTCATGGGGTTTTGTCAATGATATATAGGAATTTTGCTAGCAGGAAAAAGGAGATGATTATCCCTCTGTATAAGGCAATGGTCAGGCCACGCCTTGAGTACTGCGTACAGGTCTGGAGGCCTCATTTTAGGAAGGATGTAGATTTACTTGAGCGTGTACAGAGAAGGGCAACAAGATTGTTGAGGGGAATGAAGGGATCCTCTTACCAAGAGAGGCTTAAGTTCTGCAAATTGCAGTGGCTGGAGACTAGGCACCTTTGCAGTGATCTGATTGAGGTATATAAGGCCTTGAATGGGTTGAGCATGCTGAATTCTGATGGATCCTTCCACTTGTTCAGATTACAAACCTAAGGGGACATAAATTCAAATTAAGAAAAGACAGATGTAGAATAGATGTGCGGAAATTTGCCTTTAGCCAGCGGGTGGTTAATTGATGGAACAAACTTCCATCTGTCGTTGTGTAAGTTGATACGTTGAATAAATTTAAGGAGGAACTGGACAGGCATTTGGAGGGAATGGTATAATTTTTTTTTTTTTTTTTTTTTGGCTGATGCTGCATAAAATAATGTATTATTTTGCCATGGCTTGCTGTAAATAGAGATGGAATGAATGCCACCTCAAGTTATAACAAGTTACATAATATAATGTTTTAGAAGAGAAGAAAACAGAAGCATTCCAATAAACTAAAACCAGGCCCCGGGTGCCAAGCGTTTCCATGGCCAAGCGATTCTAAGCGATTGAAAAGCGTTTTTCTCTAAGCGACTAGGTTCTCTTTTATTTTCTCCCTTACTTATTAAACTTTTCCGTTAAGTAGCCCTTTTTTCTTAAAAGCACTAAGAAAAGAGCCCAGAAGAAGGAAAGAACCTTTTTCTTTAATTTAATTCATCTTACTAACTGTACTAACCTATATGCATGGCCACAAGCGGCACTGCTCCTGCCTCCCCGTGGGTGGGCCGGTAATCTGGGCGGTAAAAATATACCCCCAGGGCCAAAAGGAGCTAATATGGATACGAATAGTTATCCACCTTTAGAGCCATCAAGCTCAAAGTCAGAAATTCCTGACAACGTCCGTGACATCAACAACCCCAAAAGGCTTAGAAGGGAACCTCAATGCCATGATGAATTACCAAATTTCTTGGTGATTCATTCTTTATCCTCCCAACCTATAGGAAAATTATCACCATTCTTGATTCAAAAATATTTGGAATCAATTACTGGATCACCAAAAATGGTGAAAAAACTACAATCCGGAGATCTCCTCATAGAAACTGCCACCGCTAAACATTCTGAGCGGCTCTTAAACACAACATCATTTTGTGGGCTCACAGTATCAGTTACTCCACACAGAACCTTAAATTCATCAAAGGGTGTAATCAGTGAGTGGGACCTAATTACAGTCTCTGAAGAAAAGCTACTTCAAGAATTAAGTAGTCAAAAAGTTACAAATGTGAAACGGATTATGACTAAAAAACTAAAAAAGATGGAAATCTCACTCCAACGAGATCCATCATTTTATCATTCATTACGCCAGACTTATCATCCTCAATTAAAGCTGGCTATTTGAATTGTCGTATTAGACCATATATCCCGAATCCCGTTTGCTGCTTCAAATGCCAGAAATACGGGCATTCGCAGCAGGCATGTAGAGGTGAGGCCATATGTCCCATCTGCGGCTCAAAAGATCACACTCAAGCGGATTGCTCTGTCAAAACCCCTGTTTGTTCAAACTGCAAAGAAAGCCACCCAGCTTTTTCCAAAACATGTGAGCTATGGATTACAGGAAAGAAAATTCAAAAATACAAAATAGAAAATAAAGTCACCTTTCCTGAGGCACATAGACAAGTTATGTCGCCCCCGCCTAATAGTCGTTCCTATGCAGCTTGCACTCGGAACTTCGTTTCTACTGCAGCTCAAACAGATGTATCAGTTCCACCTAACACCTCTCTAGCGAACTGGCTCAAATCTACGCTTTAAACCTCAGAGAAAGAAAATACTCCAAAAAGAACTAATGAAGCCACAAATACTCCAATCAGCATTCCTACTCATACCCCCATCAGTCCCAGTTGGAAAAGAACAATTAAAATCTGAATCAGTCTCTAAAAAAACAGAATCTCCCTCCAAACGCATGGATGTAGATGAGCTGCTAGACAATGAGGAACCTATTCTAGAACTCCATGCAGATGACACCATGGATACTGGATGCCCCACATTCTCAAAAAAGGACCAGAAAAAATGTCCCACGTACAGAAAACAGTCAGATGAATCACCCTCAGGTAAATCTAAATAATGAATAAGATCATACAATGGAATTGCAGAGGACTAAGCACTCATTCTGATGACTTAAGAGATTTAATCCCATAAGTGTATGCTTACAGGAAACATTCTTATCACCCGAAGTTTTGCCAAAATTTTCAAGTTATACCATTTACAGACGAGATAGGAACTCAGTATCACCTGCACATGGAGGAGTTGCTATTCTTGTTAACGCTAACATACCATCCAGGCCGATCCAATTGAGAACTACCCTAGAAGCTGTGCCAGCTCGCCTTGCAGTTGGTACGTCATTTACCATTGTTTCCATTTATATTCCGCCATCTGCACCACTTTTGCTTTCAGAACTTGACAACCTCATTGCACAACTCCCAACTCCAATTTGTCTTTTTGGTGACTTTAATGGACACCATTCATTGTGGGGGATCGGACACAATGGATATAAGAGGCAAATTAATGGAGGAATTCATGCATAATAATGATCTTAATTTATTAAATTCTGGATCTCCTACCTACATCCACTTAGCAAATGGATCTGCTTCCGCAATAGACTTGTCAATTTGTTCACCATCCATATTTCCAATCATGACATGGTCGGTATTAACCGATCCCTTCAACAGTGATCACTTTCCAATTATTTGCTCACTACAAACAGGGGTAACTTCAAATCCTGACCAACAATCCACTTGGCAGTTTAAAAAGGCAAACTGGGGTGGCTATTCTGCCCAGATACGCTTAGACAGATTTTATGTTGAAAGACAACATATTGATGATGTAAACACTTACATAACCAATCAGATTCTGACTGCAGCTAAGGCCTCCATTCCAAAATCCACACCATATCGAAAACACAGAAATCACTTGTGGAATACAGATTGTTTAATTGCCAAACAGGGAAAAAACCGTGCCTGGAATCATTTCTGCAAGTATCCCACCACTAGTAACCTAATTGCTTTTAAAAGACTAAAAGCAAAAGCTAGACAAGTTGGGTAGAAACGAAACGGGATTCATGGATTGCTTTTGCCTCCACCATTACCAAAGACACAGACACACAAGTCATCTGGAAAAGAATACAGGCACTAAATGGCAAATTTGCTCAGCTGCCCTCTCCAATACTTCATGGAAAGGGAAAGACATTTCTACTCCCGAAGAAGTTGCAAATGCATTAGCAGAATCATTTGCAAAAATCTCAGCTTCTGCCACCTACACCTCCACCTTCCAGAACATCAAAGCAGGTGCAGAACGGTATAAAATTAACTTCTCCACGCGCCGCTCATTCCCGTACAACCAACCGTTTACGTTAATAGAACTTCAGGAATCATTAAACAGATCTTCCAATAGTGCTGCAGGTCCAGATGGAATTCATTACATTATGTTGAAGCATTTACTTGGAGAAGACTTGAGAACCCTATTAATTTTTTACAATCGGATCTTCTCTGAAAATGCCTATCCAACTTCATGGTGCCATTCGTTCATTATCGCCTTACCAAAACCAGGAAAAAATCCTTCCTGTATTGAAAACTACAGAATGGTTCATACTAGGCTCACTTACATCCTGGAAGTCAGAAAATCTCCTTCCAGATCACCAGTATGGCTTTCGAAAAAATAGATCAACCCTAGATGTGCTCATTAAAGCCGAGTCTCATATCCGAAATGCCTTTGTCATGAAACAACATCTAGTCATGGTTAATTTAGATCTTGAAAAGGCATTTGATACTACATGGCGGCATGGTATTATTATGGACCTTTACCATCTGGGGCTTAGGGATCATTTGCCAGAAATAATTCAAAATTTCCTGCAATTGCACTCTTTTCAAGTCCGATACAAAAAAGTCCTCTCTACATCTCACATTCAGGAAGAGTGAGTCCTGCAGGGATCAATAGTCAGTCCAACACTGTTTTCAATCCGAGTTAGCAGCATGACACGAGATATCCCAAAAACTGTTCAAACTTATATGTATGCAGATGATCTTACCATTTCCTGTCAATCTCAAAGTATGAATACCATTGAACGGCAGCTACAACTTGCCATAACCAAAATAGAATCACAGAATGGTTACAGACTGTCAGAAAAGAAATGCACTGTCACTCACTTTTGCAAGAAACGAGCTCTCCATCCCGAACCTGAACTACAAATACACAATACTCCAATCCCGCTTGTTAATACAGCCGACCGGGCTAGCCGGGTGGGTAAAGTGCCTGCCTGGCAACCCAAAGGTCGCGGGTTTGATTCCCGCCTCGGGCTTGGATCAAAGTACTCCAAAAAACTTGGGAGGTGCATTATGGCCACAGAAGCCTATGCGCCAACAACTACCAAAAAAAAAAAAAAAAAAACCGCTTGTTAATACCGTTAAATTTCTTGGATTAATATTAGACCGCAAACTAAATTTCCAAGCTCACATCACTTATTTGAGAACTTGCTTAAAGCATTTGAATATACTTCATTCGGTCTCATCTATGTCATGGGGAGCTGATTGGTGTACTTTGCTGCATCTCTATAGAAGTTTAATCCGTTCACAGTTAGATTATGGTTGTCCAGTGTATGACTCTGCCAGGAGCACTACTTTAAAACAGCTAAATATGATCCATCACAGTGCTCTGAGGACTGTGCTGGCAGCTTTCAGGACTTCTCCGATCCAAAGTCTATATATTGAAGCTCATGATCCCCCATTACACCTGCATAGAAAAACACTACTGCTTCACTACGCTGCTAAGATCCAGAGTCTACCATCGCACCCAAGTTGGGAGTATCTCTATAATACTCGTTGGGAAGCCTTCTATGAGAACAAGCCAAATGAAAATAGACCCGCCTCTCTCAGAATCAAAGAGCTTGTTCAGACTTGGAATGTCAATTTAAATGAAATCTTCCAAGACACAACTACACCTGTTGCTCCTTGGACTTATGTGTCTGTCTCTCAAGATACACACTTCCTCCAGTGGGGGAAAAATATACCTTCCTGCAATATCAGACAGTTACATTCAGCTCATGCTATGAACAACCATGCCTGTAAAATTTATACGGATGGTTCAAAAACTGAGAGTATGGTAGGTGCTGCCGCAGTTTTTCCTTTATGTACAAGTTCAGCCACACCACCGCTTGCTTGCAGCGTCTTCACAGCTGAATTATATGCCATTAAGTTAGCACTTAGTAAGATAATTGAGCTTTCCATCTCATCTGCCATAATTTACACAGATTCTCTTAGTGCTGTCTCTGCCATAAGGAAGAATTCCTCCATTTCTCACCCTACATTGAAACAGATTCATTCCCAGCTATTCGCTTGCAGTGTGTCCAATCAGGCAATCAGTTTTTGCTGGATCCCTGGCCATTAGGCATTCCAGGAAATGAAAGTGCTGACTTTGCCGCTAAACATCCTCAGTCCGCTCTCTCACAACATCCTTGGGTTCCTTTCTCTGATTTTAAGTCTGTCATATGCAAAGCCTGCTACGATAAATGGTCACAGACCTGGAAAAGTGACACTAACAATAAACTTTACCAGATAAAAGAAGATCCAAAGCTGTGGTTGTCTGGCTTCCATAGAAACAGACAAGAGGAAGTGGTATTGGCAAGACTCAGAATTGGACACACTCACCATACTCATCTCTTCCTATTATTGGGTGAAAGCCCACCACAGTGCTCATCCTGTCAGACGCAACTTACAGTCCGTCATTTCCTGGTTGATTGTCCCTTACATTAAACCATCCGGTCAAACACTTTTCAGTCACTCTCTACATTGAATATATCACCTGATTTATCTCTCATCTTAGGAAATGAAGCAAATATTGAAGAACTTTTATTATATATAAAACATATTGGTTTGTACAGAAGCATATAATTTAATCTCTCTAACAATACGCTTTTTGTCAATTAACGACGAAGAGACACAATTTGGCCTTAGTAGCCCTTGTGTCATTAAACCGAACAACGACAACAAACTAAAACCAACTAAGCAAGACGAAATTTTGTGTCCAAATATTCTAGGGTAGCATAGGGGAGAAGAGTGTCCCTCTGAATAACTCAATTTGCAGGTCTGGTATTCCTTAATCCAGGAATTGTGCAAAGTTAAATCAGATTCAGTAATAAGTGCATTATGATCATACTTGAATATTACCATTTAACTCAAAAACACTAACAGATATGTATGACTATAAAACCTGAAAGAAAAAAAAAAGTATTGCAAGTGATGCTTCTTTTTTTGAAACACAATTCTGAGAAATAATGCTGGAGATGAAATAGGATATTACTAAATATTTAAGTGGACGAGTGATATTATTTCTGTTAAATGTGTGTTTATTTGTTACCATCATTGACTGTTAAAATAATCTCTGGAGATTTTAATGCATCTGTGTTCTTTAATGCTTATATTGTCACTTATACACACTAGAACTGTTGTTAGAAAAAAATACTTCAAGTGACTTTGCAGCCAACTATCTGGACTTGGATATAAACGTGAATAATGGGTCTACTGTTATTGACATTTATAATAAACATGATGCATTTAATTTCTGTGCTATTAATTTTACCCACTGGCAATCAAATATTTCTAAAATTGTCCACTCTAATATTATTTTCTCACAGTGTCACAGAATTGCCACTATTTGCAACTACACAGTCTGGTGATTAGCAATCTCAGAAAATTCTATCGCAAACTGATTAATAATCAATTTCCTATTGCTTACGTATACTTTCATTTTCATAAAGCTGTTAATATTATTAACCATAAAAAGCTTTTTTTCAGATCAGTTCTGCCTTAACCATATTGTTAACTGACTAAACCACCAGTTTTCTTGACTTTTTTCTCATTCCTTCATGTCCCTTTTGTTTGGGTGTGTACATATTGACACATAGTTGCTATGGTTTTCTATGGTGGAAAACATGTATCCATGATTGCTGTTTGCAGAATGTTTATATATGTACAATGAACACTGTAGCCATATCTGCTGGGTGTCCAGTATATTTTTATTATTATTTATTTCTCTCTTTTAGGTATTTCATCCTAGCAGTGTGTTTTTCACACAGTATGGCCGCAGTGCTCACTGGGCACCTTTCTAAATTATTATTTTTCAAAATATTTCACCTTCTTGACACAGGTTTCTAGTATACATGTCGGTATTGGTTTACCTTCATATCTTATTTGATCGCGTCATATTGGGTGAGTTCACATTTAGTTAGTCTTAATCATCCATTTTGCTTTATTTCTTTGGTTGTACATATAGTTAGTCTTAATCAGCCATTTCACTTTATTTTCTTAGTTGTGCATATTTTATTTTCAATGAGATGCTATGTTAATCTGTAGTTACTGTTCTTTAGCTTCCTGCTTCTTTCAACTTACTACTTTTATATGGCGCATTATAGCCTTAGTTGCTAATGCGCCAATAAAATCTAAACCAACCAACCACTTTTATATATATGTCCTGTCATTAGCACAGATGGGAATTTGCACTCCCAGACAACCCGAGCTACAACAGTATTTTCTTTGGTCATATACTGTTTACTTTCCTATAATTATAATTTTCCACATTCTGGGCTATTATTGTAATACTAGGGCAGCAGTCTCTCTTTCTATTCTAATTACCTACTTAATTTTGCCTCCAATTAGCTAAACAGTTATAATATTACTTATAAAAAGGTTTTATATATTTATATGCATTTCAGTAACCTTTGTCTATTCTCAACAATATCCTTTGTCTACTTATAAATTGGTTCTTGTCTTTATTCATTTCTGTTTTAGCTTTAGTTTAATTGTTCGATGTTCATATTATACCTATTGTCGGGACCTCTGTCATGTCAACCTTAAATGACATGCCAGCATTCTTCATTATCCCCCCTCCTTATAGCTTAAATTTTACATTTCCATATATTTTTGATTTTTTTTTTTTACAATACTATATTTTGATGTAATACTATTTTGCCATGGCATGTACTTTATGTTAGAAATGGAGGACATTTTTCTCAATGTTTTCATTTTCTCAACAAGATGACACTATACTGTCGTCTTGTAGGACAATTCTGGCTGACACTTGAAAACAACACCAAGATTGAGTGTTATATGACAATATATTCATATATATATTTAGTTTAATATTTTTGATATATTTCTTTATATATGTATTAATTTTTTCCCTTTTCCCTCTTCTTGCTTACTTATCTCTACAACTTTTTCTTTACTAAATTCTCTTATCTCTGCTACTTTAATTTGCATACTTACTATATTATTATATTTGTGATAGCCTTTCTGGCTATCAGTTGTCCTTTCTGGCTATTAGTTACCCTGGTCTATAATCAACTTTCTTTTTTCATACTCCTCCCATTAATTTTTAAAATAAAAAAAATTTTTTATATATATATATACAGTAAACCCCCGCTATTCGCGGTATCTGTATTCGCGGTTTCGCGTATTCGCGATCGCCGATTTAATATAAAATGAAACCTAAAAAAAATGTGAAATTTAAAGCGCCGTGAATATTTTCCCCCATAAAAAAACATGGGCGTGGCTAAAATTATCTTTCCCGGTCAAAACAGCGCTCAGGGGAGAGGGGTGACAAAATCGCGAGGGTGGATGTTTCTCGCTAATCCTTGTTCAGTATGTGTTATGCGCTTATCATGGAAGGTTTCGTCGTTTGCTTTTAATTTATATGCTTATAAATTGAATAAATTTATCAATTTATAAATTGATATGCTTAAAAAAAATGATAAATCTACCGTTTTGCAGTGTAAAACAGACTTTTTCGAGTGTGTTAACGGAAGAAAGTGACTTTATTGTGGACAAGTTCTTTCTAACCCCTACAAAAATATGGCTACGAATAACAAGAGAAATGTGAAAATCTCAAAGAAGGTGATGACATTAGCAAATAAAATTGAGTTATTAGATAAAATCTCTAATGGTGAAAGTGTCTCCTCAGTGGCAAAACATTATAAAATCAATGAGTCAACGATACGATCAATCAAAAAATCGGAAGAAAAAATCCGCCGTAGTGTCCGTGAAAACGTGCTAATTGCTTCAAAAATTTGCTCTGTAACTCTTGATGTTAAATTAGAAAAAATGGAAAAAGCTTCAAATCTGTGGATAGAAGACCGAACTCAAAATAAAATTCCGTTAAGTTCACTCATCATTCGTGAAAAGGCAAAAAACTCTTTTATCAACACTTTGGCTAAACTGGTGATAGCACTGGCGGGATACATTTTTTTAGCTAGCAAAGACGCTGGTTTGAAAGATTTGTTTGAAATTTCTAATAAATATTACATTTAATATTAAATTGTTTCTTATTTTCATTTCGTTGCCATATGCTTGCGTTTCACTATGTACTGTCTATGTACATAGTCATATTATGAAGGTACATATAATACATACATAGACAAAATTTTAGACTAGTTTTTCTTATATATTTCATACTTTGGAACAGAACCCCTTTATTACTATGGGAGCCATAACTCAGTATTCGCGTTTTCGGTATTCGCGACATTTCTCAGGAACGTAACCCCTGCGAATAGCGGGGGTTTACTGTATATATATATATATATATATATATATATTATTATTGTTATTATTAGCTATACAGTGCAAGGAAGCCTGAGGCTTATGTTGCACCAGCCAAAAAAAAAAAAAAAATTTCTGAATTACCCTGAGAGAGAGAGAGAGAGAGAACACAAGAGTCAGAAGTAGAAGGGAATCACCAAGAAAGAGAAGAATGATGATATCCACCTCAGGACCCTGGGTGTGCCAAGTCCATACTCACAAGATGTGAGCCACTGGAGTTATATATTTAATTTATTATGAAATAATGGAAAGGTAGTAAAAGTCTGTAATCTAATTTTTACTCTAATAGTGTAATATGTACAAAATAAGTGATCAAAGTGAGTCTACAGACCAAAATTTTGACCCCAGGGGCTCACATCTGGTGAGTATGGGCTTGGCAACCCCAGGGTCCTCAGCTGGATATCATCATTCTTCTCTTTCTTGGTGATTCCTCTCTCTCTCTCTCTCTCTCTCTCTCTCTCTCTCTCTCAGGGTAACTCGGGAAATTTTTTTTTTTTTTTGGCTTGGGCAGCATAAGCCTCAGGCTTCCTTGCACCACAGGGATAATAATAATAATAATAATAAAATAATAAAAGAGCAAACATATGATAAAACTTTAAATCTAAATAGCTTAATAGTATAAGAGTACTAAGCGAGCCATTAGGCAAAAAGAACCTGTAAAGACTAAGATAGCCTGTGCTGGTTTACTTTGTTATACCCTGCAAATAAACATATAATTAGCAATAAAATAATAAAAATAAAATAATGATTGAAGCTAATTATTGATAATAGGATACCTTGAATGGTACATTTTCAAGGGCTAGTATCATTCAATATATCCAACCAATAATCAGCAAGGCTATTTGTTTCTGTTTGTTATCTGCCTGTTTAACTAGGTCCAAATGATCAAAATATGGACCTATTTTGATTCATCAAATTGTGGACTTATTTGGACCTATCAAAATTTGGATCATTACTGTAATACCGGGATCTCTTACTAAAGGGTCAGGTAGTTATGCTCCTGGTATATCTAAGCAGGGGCAACTCATCGATAGGCACTGCGGAACTGCAACACCCCCAGCTTTTTAAATCTAAATATACAGTCAACGGAGTTATATGAAATTTTGTGATGAACAATGCAACACAATATTTTTATTAACAGGTCCCGCATATAGTATATCATCCTCTATTACCAATAGTTATTTCAATAATAAACAAATAAAAACACAAAATCGTTTTCAACTTTGAAGTTTAACCGTAAGGGGAACTGTGTGCTACACAGTTTCATAGTTTGGCCCCAGTGTTTGAGTCGATGCTTAGTTGGCAGGTTGCCAATACGCATTTTTAGAGCTGATAAAATGAGTCAAAGGAACTGCAGAGTGAGCAGTGCCGATTTGAATAGTGCACCAAACTTGAATGAAAACGTTATTAATCTATTTTCAACAAATAAAAACCGAAGAATGGATTTTATTGTTAAATAAAATTTCAAGATTACCCTAGTCTGTTAATGGTAAGTGCCCAGTTAATGTTTTGTAGTATTTTTAACTTGCTTATTATTATTACTATCTATGTCAACATGTCTTATAACAAAGGCAATTTAATGTAACTTTAAGAAGCAGCACTCCCCATACGTCAGAGTCACGAGCCGCCATTGATCCTAAGTACCATTATTAGAAGCTATTTTCTTTGCTTTTCACTTTTTACTTTCTAACTCTAGATTTTTATACCTCAAAATCTATTAGAATAATTTGAGGGAAATTGAGGTGCTATGGCTTTACTTATTCTTACCTCCTTTCCCCTTATGTCAGCATAAGCTTTCTTTTTCACATGAATATAATAAATACACCACAACTGAAATGATATTTATTGTTGGCTCTCATTTTCAGTATTATTTGTTTCAAAGCTATCTGTCAGGCTAGCTGTTATTGCCTGTTTGCTGTTAAATTCAAATTTAAATATAGATTGCCAAAATGCCTATAATTTTGATCATTTTGACCTAGTTAAACAGGCAGATAACAAACAGAAACTAGCCTTGCTGATTATTGGTTGGATATATTGAATGGTGCTAGCCCTCAAAAACGTACCATTCAAGGTATCCTATTATTAATAATTAGCCTCATAATAATTATTTTATTTTATTTTTTTATTACTAATTATTTGTTTATTTGGAGGATATAACAAAGTAAACCAGCACAGACTATCTTAGTCTTTATAGGTTCTTTTTACCTAATGGCTTGCTTAGTACTCTTCTACTATTAAGCTAAAGTTTTATGATATATCTGCTCTTTTGGTTTATAGACTCCTTTAAGCACTTATTTTGTATATATACACTATTACAGTAGTAATTATATATATATATATATATATATATATATATATATAAGTTAGTAGTCGTGAAAGGCAATGTGCTAATGTTATAGTACTAGTAACGCTAAATATGGAGAACAAAGGACGAATGGAACAGAAATCGCTATCATGGTGAACAAAGGAGGGGACTAAGATAAAGGAGAAGTAATAAGAATAACTTAGTGCCGTTCGTCCTGTGACTTCTGTTTCTGACATGAAATACACACCGCACGTGGTGTATGTGAAAAGTAGGTAAGTTGATAAAGTTAGTTAAAAATTTTTTTTTTTTAAATTTTAATTTTAATCATGAAGTGTGCATATATTTCATGGCTGACCATTTCATGTCAGAAACATTGGCTTTACCCACTTATTGCCATTTCCTCCTTTGATTTTGGCACCTGGTCCTTGCAAAGGCGCTGAGATCACAGGACGAACGACACTAAGTTATTCTTATTAATTTTTTTTACTTCTCCTTTATCTTAGCACCCTTCTTTGTTCACTGTGATAGCGATTTCTGATCTGTTCTCCCTTTGTTCTCCATACTTAGCGTTACTAGTTTTTGTTATTTGTTATTTTTTTTTTTTTTTAGGAGCATTAGCAACTAAGGCCGTATTGCTCCAGGAATCATTCCCTGACCTTTCCGCATCCTCCGTATTTGGTGGTCACGGGCTCGAACCCCGGTCTAATCAAGAAGCGTGTGCTACGCACTGCCGCTCCTGCCCACCTGGCTATGGAGGGACATTACTAGTACCGTAACATTAGCACATTGCCTTTCACGACTACTAACTTATATAGCAATTATGATCATTGGGTACTTTCTACATATAGCAGTGTCCCAGGTCCATTAACCATTATTATTTTTTTTATTATTAATAATATCTTAAACTGTTGCTTCCTTTAAAACATATATATATATGTTTTAAAGTAGAGAAAGGCAAAGCGCTAACGTTACTGTACTCGTCATTACCGAGAAGAAAGGGCTAACATAACAGAAATTGCAATCACAGAGGACAAAGAAGAGAGCGAAGATAAAAAGAAGTAATAAGAATTATTAATGCTATTCATCCTGTGATTTCAATGCCTTCATCTGGTGCCATCCGTTGAAATCGAAGAAGAATACGGCAGTAAGTAAAGCTTCTGTTTCTGACATGAAATATAAGCAGCACGTGATACACGTGAAAAGTCAGTAGTGTATATTAGGGTTTAAATTTAAATCATAAGGCATGCATATATTTCATGGCTGACCTGACATAGGCTATGAAATATACATATATTTTGTATATACATATATTTCAGTGGCTCGCATCTGGTGAGTATGGGCTTGGCACACCCAGGATCCTGGGCTGGATATCATCATTCTTCCTTTTTTTGGTGATTCTCTTCTACTTCTCTCTCTCTCTCTCTCTCTCGGGTAATTCAGAAATCTTTTTTTGGCTGGTGCAGCATAAGCCGCAGGCTTCCTTGCATCATATGGCCAATAATAATAATAATTTACATATATTTCACGTATAGAATTACGTATACGAATTATGTATAGAAACAAGCTTATGCAGCATCAGCCAAAAAAAAAAAAAAAAAAAACTCTTCCACTTCACCCCTCCATTCGCTCGAAATACCTGTCCAGCTGAGCCTTAAATTTATTTAGGCTATCAACTTCCGCAACAAGGGATGGAAGTCTGCTCCACCAACCAACTACCCGCTGGCTAAAGGCAAATTTCCGCACATCTATTCTACATCTGTCTTTCCTCAATTTGAATTTATGCCCTCTCAGGTGATTATTCTGAGCAAGAGGCAGTATCCCAGCATGCTCAAACCATTCAAAGCTTTGTACACCTCTATCAGATCACCTTGCCAGTGCCTAGTCTCCAGACACTGTAATTTGCAAAACTTAAGCCTTTCTTCGTAAGAGCAACCCTTCGTTCCATTCACTAACCTTGTTGCCCTTCTCTGTACTCGTTCCAGCAGCTCTACATCCTTCTTGAAATGAGGCCTCCAGACCTGTATACAGTACTCAAGGTGTGGCCTGACCATTGCCTTATACAAGGGAATAATCACCTCCCTATCCCTGCTAGAAAAATTCCTGTATATCATTGATAAGACACCATGAGCTACTCTTGCAGCCCATCTGCACTGCTCAGAAAACTTCATATCTGCCTGCACAATTATCCCCAGGTCCTTCTCATTCTCTACCACTGTCAGTGTAGTACCACAGAGTTGATACATTGCTCTGGGGTTGCTGTTTCCCATATGTAGTACTTTACATTTGTCAATGTAAAGCATATACACATGCCTTGTGATTTAAATTTAAACTTTAACCCTAATATACATTGCTGACTTTTCATGTGTACCACGTGCTGCGTATATTTTGTCAGAAACAGAGGCTTGGCTTTACTTTACTTACTTATTGCCATATCCTCCTTTGATTTTGGTGGCTGGCCCCAGATGAAGGTGCTGAAGTCACAGTATGAACAGCATTAAGTAATTCTTATTACTTCATTTTATCTTTGCACCCATCTTTGTTCTCCGTGATTGCAATTTCTGTTCTGTTAGCTGTTCATTCTCGGTAATGACGAGTGCAGTAACATTAGTGCTTTGCCTTTCTCTGCTTAGTCTTATATAGCCATTATGGTTGTCGGGTACTTTCTGCATAATTATAGCAGTCATCCCTGGTCCATAAACGATTATTATTAATAATATTTTAAATTGTTGCTTTCTTTTAAAAAAAAAAAAAAATATATATATATATATATAGATATATATATACAAAAAGTATATTGTATGTAGAAAGTGTGAAGAAGATTTTGATTTAAACCGATTGAATATACGGTATACCCTGTGAGTGATATATGGTGTGAAAAAGAAGAAATAGATAGGAAATTAAAAATAAAGATAAGAAGTGAAAAGGCGACCAAAATAAGATAACATTGCGGTGTCTTATATATATATACGTGTATATATATATAAGACACACACATATATATATATATATACACACAGTAGACTGTTCCACAGGCTTCCTTCTGTTTTAGCGTGCCTGCTTGTCTATATAATGTTCTCTGTGAATCACTCGGCTTCTGACAAGGCTGTATGCTAATATGTATTTCCAGAAGACCTGGGTTTCAAATGATAGTCCAGTAGTTGGATTAGGACAAAAATCTTGCACCCTCAAGCCCACTCAGACTTAAATAAGAGTAAGCCCGCAACATCAAGATTGCGTTGTGATTAACTCAAAGGTTCTCCTTAAGTTGAACTTTGAGCCTGCATAACTCCAACTCAAAATCTACTCAATAAATTATGTGTAACAGAGAATTGTCACAAGGCAAAATGATCAACAAAACAAGATTTATTAAACATATAAGTCATATACATGAGTACATTTGAACTGGTCAAAGCTTTAGAATAATTGGTATGTGGTTACTTGGTAAATTAACTGAATAACAAGCATTATCTTGCTGTTAGCAGTACTAGAATTTTGGAATGTTCTTCATGTGCTTTTCCACTATTTCTCTTTCGAAAATTCACAATCACTGATGACAGTCGTGTCATACAATTGTTCCATTATTAGAATACGAATACATCTGTCAACCTAACAATTACAGTGAGTATTATAACAACTAATTGGTCAGGTCACGTTAACTGTTAAATTCTAACTACGTAAAGTAGATACACATTTGTCAGAATAATTTTTATGAGAAGAGAGGTCAGTGTGTGTGTGAATTTAAGGCAAAGTATAATTAACTTCTAATGGTTGAGTTTGTTGTTTCAGAAAAAGGCTAATCACTTACCAACAAAATATCTTTCTTTCTCGGCGCTCCTTGGTACTACCGTTTGATCCATAATTACGACTTTGGGCTATCTTCCTCGATTTTCTTTATCGGCTGATCTTCCACTCTCTCTTCACTACTTTCGGCGCTAGAAAAACTCTGCCAGATACTGGAAAAACCTCTTGTAAATCTTCAACTGTTTTCTAAGTCTCTCAAATCTCACTCTGACTCTTCCAACACCGAATCCCACAAAATTTACGTTAAGACTCGCAAGCTAAGGAAATCCCATGTTTGTGTAAGGCAGTTTCTTTTGTTTTAAAATCGCGTCATCGAACATAAATTGATATACTTTTACGAATGGAATTTTAGAATGACAGTCATTGGGTTTATTAGTTTCGATCTCGTAAGGAATTATGTCTCATGTTCTAATTTCTCACTCTCTTCTGTCACAAGTCGCAATCTGCTCTTTTCGTTCATGAGGCAGTTTAAGCAAATGCAAACTACCCGTTGCCATCGGGGAGAGGGGACTAACGTCATCTAATTGCTCTGGGCACTAAACGCAGTGCATTGTTTCAACAAGCCGACCGGGCTAGCCGGGTGGGTAAAGTGCCTGCCTGGCAACCCAAAGGTCGCGGGTTCGATTCCCGCCTTGGGCTTGGATCAAAGTACTGCAAAAACCTTGGGAGGTGCATTATGGCCGCAGAAGCCTATGCGCCAACAACTACAAAAAAAAGGGGAAAAAATCGTTTCAACAACAACTTCCCCCTAGGGCGGCGACTGACTGCTGCTACGAAATCGAAAGTTAAACGACGTTCATTCCGTCAGATTAGTTGTATAGACTGTGGAAAAAGTATAGGACACTTTGAAGAATAAATGCTTCTTAAAAGCAGGTGAAAGGGATAAAAAATGATGGCATTTTTTAACACTTTAACAAGACTCTCGATTTTCCGGGATAGATGGTAAAAAAAAAATTCCCAGATAATTGATTTCCCAGTTAATCCAATAATACATTAAGTCCCTGACATACATAAGTGATACGTTCCAGGACTTATTACGTAAGTTGAGTTTTACGTAACTCGCGAATGTTTAATAAAATATTGCTACTATATCCCTGATATGCCAAAATTACAAAAACCACATAATATCCTGAGAAGAATGAAGGAAAATAGTTATATATTTATAATTAGTTCAGTTAAAAACTTTATCTGGGGACAGCGGTGAAGCAGCCAGAGTGGCACATAAGAAAATAAAACATAAAAGGAATAAAAAAACACGTGTTATTGTACTGTAAAACTGATATGTATTTCGTAGCCTTGGTTATTATAGTTCACTTCATTGGTGCCAATCACTTCACCACTTCTTGTAATTCCGTCATTCTCCTTTATGATTGTTCACCGTTGCCACTGACAAATCTGAATTCTTAGCGATACTTGATAATGTTTGGCCATTTTCATACATCCTTATTATTTTAATTTTCTGATCCAACTCGATCGCTTTCCTTTTCTTGATAGATTTACTAGTACCGCTGCCACTTATTCTCTTAGTCGGCACCGTGATAACAGTCAAAATTAAATTTTCTGAAAATAACTTCACAGGGCAAAAACTTGCTATTATCACCCCACGCGAGCTAAAGCACATTTCTGGAGATCACTGCCATTAAACAATAAAAACAATTGGAACTTTCTGGGTTATTGGGCTTGTGCATCTAATTATAAATGGGTAGTAAACCCAATCTTATTGCATTTGCGATAATACTGATAACTGGAATTCTATAGGTTTTTACGTTATTATGGTGAAATGTGTGTCTCCTTCACTGAAATCATCAGTCATATAAAAAATATATGAATAACGTAAGTCCGAAGCTATGTAAGTCGCCAACTTACTGTATCGAAAAATGTTCACCAACCTACGTAAAAAGTATGGTAATATAGATAAAAAACGAAAAAACTTACCATGCACTACTTGTGTGTCCGATACGATGTTTCCCTTTATTTCTTTATTTTTTATTTTTTTTACAATGACGCATATGGTTTGGTCACCAACATTATAATGGTTCTTTAGAGATTTAGCGGATGCACCGTTTTCAAACTTTTGAGTAATTTCAAGTTTTTATTTAATTGAAAGCACAACTCTTGCGTTTTCTCATCATCTTCGTGATTTCTAAACAAAAAAAAAAAAAAAAAAAAAACAATAGTTACTATAAAAAAAAAAAATTCTAACATCCCTGACAAATAACGAAACAAAATTTGCCCTTTTGCAGTGCAACGGAACACAACAATAGACGACGCACTAAAACAAACTAAACATTTGGTCTCTCTCTTTTTTTTTTTTTTTTTTTTTTTTTTTTTACTGATGGGTGTGAAGACAGTTGGGGGGTGTTGCAAGATAATAGGTACACTAATCTCCCAATGGCAACTTATAACGCCGCTTCTTGTCACTTATTTACGACTTGCAAAACACCTGTTTATGCCTATAGATTTATTACTTGAATTTTATTTAAGATTTCTGGTTGGTATATATTGATATATATATATTTTTTTAATTTGGAGTCTTGAAGTATCTCGGTTAATCCGATCCTGGTAAATTGAGAGTCTGCTGTATATTATTTGAGGTTTGCAAGTAATATATTCCAAAGTGGTAACATTAAGTTTATGGAAAAGTATTTTGTACATTATTCTCATTTCCATTGTACTTTATTTTTGAGGAACATCATTGGGGGCTGCTTGCTATTAAAATTTATAAAAAACTAGAAATAATTCTTAGACCATGATGACAGAAAGGGGCACGAAAATACATGATCCTATAATTATTTAGGCACAGGTGGTTTGGAATATAGTAGCGTTACTGGAAACAACCTATCATCGTAGTTCAAATGAAGTCAACATATTTGTCAAATATCTGTAGTTTTTAATTGTCATCACAATATTCATTATTAATGTTATATTTTGAACCATAGGATGAAGAAATTCGCAGAGTTTAATGTGTGAATTTTTATTTGCAATCCATTTTTGGCTATCACAAAAGTTTTTTTTTTCCAAGATTGCTTTTTAAAGTGCTTTAGCCAATTAGACTGCTTCCTCGACAAAAACTATATGACATTTTTGTCAGAATATCCTCCCTTAGAACAAACTTCCATATGGTGCTGTAAAGGTGGGTAGTTTGAGTTAATTCAAGAACTATTAGAGGGGATGGACGGGTGATGTTCAAAAGTTTTTTTTTTTTGACTGATTCTGTATATTACAGTACTAATACTATTCCTCGTATACCATTTAAGCTCTTCACATTCCTTCATTAGGTTTATTATTTTCATCTCCTTGTTTCATCACCAAAGAAATATACCTATTAAATCTGAATTTCTTTTCAGGCCCTGAACTGTCCCTGACATATTTTAATATTTTGTTATATTTACACTTTGATAAGTAAGGAAACCTGACTCTGAGGTTCTGTGATAGCACAAAAACTATATAATTCAGTCAAATGTGGAACTGAAAATTCAGTACTAATCTTTATTTTTTTTAATTTTAAAGTTTTTCAGTGACTTGTAGTGGATCTTCATTGTTAATTGCTCTTTTCTTGAATAGTGCTTCTGTTAATTTTAAAAAATTCTTTAGTGTAAAAAATAAATAAATATAAAACTGTTCAATCTGACCAAAAAATTCAGTGTATCTTGAAGCAATATTTTTATCAGTTAAAACCATATAACTGTTACAGGTTTAAGAACATTATCTGTCGAACAAATTGTGGTTTTCCCGTGATCCGAACATCATAAACATGTGCCAATTTCTGTAATTTGTACCGAGGCTCAGGCTCTGGTTTTTTTTTTTTTTTTTTCCTCATAATTATGAAAATAAAAAAAAACATTTTTACCATTTGTCAAAATGATTTCATGTCAGGTATCAAATCCCCATATATGGGTAATTTTTATGTTTATCGAATTTCAGCCAACTCTCATAATGGTGAGAAAAAATTTAATTTTTTTTTAATTATAATAGTACATTAATAATTTTAATGAATTTGAATTATGATAGTACATTAATAATTTTAATGATTTTGAATTAATTACTATTGTTTTAATTTATTTTATCTTGTGCTTATTTTATAGTTATTACAATTATTTATTTTATCAGGTGAGCTTTTGAATGAAACCTCAGTCTTAGATTGGCTTCTGGATAAGGACACTCAACAGTTACCAGATGAAATAGAAGAAGTCAACTCAAAAATGTTAGATAAACTGATTGAATCATCACCCATGTTGGCGGTTTATTTCTGTAAGTTTTTGTATATAAATAAAATCTGCATACAATTATTTTTCTGAACAAATTAAAATTGCTATTAAATAACATCTGAATAACTGCTGAACAAAATAAAATTTACCAACTGATTAGCACACGCTTCTTGATTAGACCGGGGTTCGAGCCCGTCACCACCAAATACGGAGGATGCGGAAAGGTCAAGGAATGACCACTGCATATCCCGGAGCAATATGGCCTTAGTTGCTAATGCTCCTAAAAACCAAATAACAACAACAACCAACTGATTAATCAAGTTGAGACATAACCAGTAATAGTGAACAGCTCACTTTTCATTGAGCTGCTACCAAGAGTAAGCCAGACATAACAACAACCACCCTGTGTACTTGGTAGCAAAACCAGTCAAGAAGTAGCACCTCCAATCAGGGAGAAATGATATGAGAGCAATAATAATAATAATAACTCAGAGAAAGAAAATCTACAGTATTACTAAACATGTGTTCTTTATGCAAGATCAGAAATTTGCATTTCATATGATTTCCTTACACATTGGCCCTTCCATCTATTGCAGCAGCGTACAAATGATTTTCTGTCTCTTTGGTTTTATCTGTTTTGATCCTCAGTATTTTTCTCTTCTTATGTGATTTCTTGTTGATGCTCTGGCTATTATTTTATGTAGATTTCTTGTTGATGTTCTGACTATTTTATGTAGATTTCTTATGGTACACTCAGTCCATTTCTTTTTCATCATTTTTTCTGTTCATAATTTCTATTTTTGTATTTTCTTCTTCTACTTTAATCTACAGTAATTCATTGCTGATTTTATTCAGCCAGTTTTTTGACCAGTTGTCATGTTCTGCCACCTTCTGTATTTATTATCCATTCTAGAACTCTAAAGCTTTCAACTTCCTGGAGTTACTTGTCTTAAATTTAAACTTTTATGTTTAAATTTTGCTTTGGATTAAATTTCATTATTTTAGTTTTGTTTCTAGTTTATTTTTGTGTATGTAAAAGTAACCTAAAACATGACCTCTTCTCTAAATATAAATATATACCTGTAGGATAGTAAGAGAGTTCCTTGATCAACAGTAATAATAATAGAAATTGGACACAACCAACCACCCCATGCACTTGGTACCAATACCCATACAGGGACGAATAAATCCCATAAAGGAGAAAAAGGATTGTTTTTTGTTTGTTTTTTTTAATAATAGGTGTTTCAGACCCAACTCTCTTCATGATGCATCTTTGGTGTTGACACACAGATTTAGAGAAAAGGCCATGTTTTAGTTTTAGAGCACTTATTTATTTTTTTATTTTTTTGTTGGCACATTAGCTTCTGTGGCCATAATGCACCTCCCAAAGTTTTTGCACTACTCTGATTCAAGCCCGAGACAGGATTCGAACCCGCGACCTTTGGGTTGCCAGGCAGGTACTTTACCCACCCGGCTAGCCCGGTCGGCAGAGCACTTATATTTTAGTGTTTGGAAACATGACATGACTATAATTATGCTTCTTAAATTTTGCGATAAATGTTTAGAATGACTAAAATTGGATATTTCAGCAACAGGCAGGGGGAGATTAAACGTAAAAAATTGTTCAGATAGCAAAATGTCAGTGTTTGCTGAGGTAAAGTTTACATTGACTCACAGGAACATATTTCTCTTATCACTTTTCCAGAAATTTGTCTAGTGTTGCACTAATTTAAAAAAAAATAATAAATTCCTCAGAATAGGAATATTTTTCTATTTATTGACATCATCCTTTAAATGCAAAAAGTCACAAAATGCTATTCCTCTTTGGGTGTAGGTGGAAGGCTGTTTAAAAATAATTGCAATTAATTCAAGAAAATTAATAGCAGAAGTTATGAAACAGATTTTATTTTAGTGTACTTTAAAAGGTTAGTAAAAGAGGACTTATGTTTTAGTATTTGGTAATAATCCCATATTTACAACATTGAGTGTATTCCAGTGCATGTCCAAGAACTTCATGCATTTTACAGTATGAAGTGCTTGGACATGCACTGGAATTGAGCCTCTTAAATTTTGGGATAAATATCCTGAAAGATTCACTGGTCTTATTTTAGAAACAGGTTTTATTTTGGCATGCTTCAAGAGGTTAATAAAAGAGCACTTATATTTTAGTGTTTGGTAACATGACATGTACTATAATTATGCTTCTTAAATTTTGGAAAAAATATTTAGAACAGCTCACTGGTCTTGTTCTTCCTACTTGTGCATACCAGCATTAAACACCAAAAGTGGTTTCACATGTTCATAATTTCCTAGTTAAATGCATAATTATTAGTTATTACCAACGCCTACTGTCACAGCACACATAGTGCACTGATTTGAACCAACGTGCTGTCTTCAGTATTGTAATTTTTGATTTTGTGTGCTTGAGCATTGTGTTTTCTTGTCATTATTATTAAATGAATATGATTATCATAAAATTCAGTGAAATTCTCAATAGTGGCAATTCAAAACTGCTTAAAGTTATTTGCAGACAAAGAAACATTTTCACATGAAAGTATTTGTTTGTCATTAAGGAAAGAATAAAGTCTTAATGCCAGATCAAATGACCATAGTTGGATTTTATTTTTTTGGAAATGTTGTAGTTGTTGAAAAATGGCACCTTTTTTAACCCAGTGATGGGTGCATGTGACCAAAATTTGCTATGGCAGTTCATTAAATGTAAATAAAAGATTATCTGTTAGAGTGATAGCGTCAATTTTAGTATTCTCAATTATTGCACTTCCTTTTGATCTGCATCATTAATTGTTTTTTAATGAAGTTTGACCATAAAAAATTAAATTAACATTATTTCTTTTAATCTAATGTATACAAACATTAATCATGGTCTTCCTGTCCAATTCTGGCAGTGCACCTACTTGCATGAACAATTCAAGCACCAATACTGAAGAGCATGGGAGTTTTGTTTACACTTGCAAAAATGAAAAGTGCAAACATAAACTACTCTAGCACCAATTGTGAATGCATTAGTTTCAAAATACTGCTCATCTTAGCAGCATTAGGCTTCTCATGGCAACTTATGGCAATTTGTCTCATGGCAACACATTGTACCCCAATCAAAAAAGGGAGGTGAAGAGTTCAAACAAGAACAGCATGAACGTTCCAGTGGTGTTATTTTCTAAAAATATGTTTTCAGTATAAAAGAATGAATTGTTCACAATTCTGTTCATAATATATTGAAAGTGTAGGGTAGTGTCAAAATGTGAACAATTTTGAATTATTTCTTGCTGATAAAAAGTTTTAAAAACATATCATTTGAGGGGTGATGCATTCTGTAGTGTAATGGCCATTATGTGTTCACCATACAATTAAGGACTTTAATTTTTAAAATGCAAAAGACTGCTATCAATGTTAATATACACAGTGAACCAATTGGAAAACGAGACTGATGTTATGAGACAAGTGACTGCTGACAACTCTGACCCATGGCGTTATTACGTAAACTCAGCAAAATAAAATCCACTCTACTAAGGTTTACAAAACTGTTGTTAGCAACAGTTTTGTAAATGTAGAAACACTAAATTGGCAGGACACCGTCAGTGCTATATTGGACAGGCTACTTCTGCACAGTGATCAAAATCCACTGATTCCCCCAAGCATTGTTCTATTAGAAATAACAACTGTTCATGCCAATCTCTTGAAGACATGAAACTCTTTACCATGAGTGAACTGAAACCAGCCATCTCCAACATCAGAATCAAGAAATGTCTGGGCCTTAACTTAGTTGAAAACGTATTCATAATAAAACTTTTTGAAATAATGCCAGAAGTACTCATCAATTTATATAACAAAGCTTTATGGAAGAAATTTTTCCAGTTTTATGGAAAGCTAGCTTCAGATCTGATAGCCTACAGACCAATTTCATTGCTAGCAAATTTAGGAAAATCATTTGAAAGACTACTTGATCTGAGAATTATAAACTTGTTTGAAAACAGTAACCTAAATTCTCCCCGACAGTATCGGTTTAAAAAGGGAAAGTCTTGCGAAGGTGCCCTTGTGGATCTCGTCTATCGCATTGAGACCTCTCAGGCTGAATATGAATTGGCCATTTTTATTGACTTCAAGGGCACTTTCAAATCTCTGTGATGGGGAAAGCACCCTTGATAGACTCCTGAAGGAGTCTGTCAAGTTCCTCAAATGTTCCTCATTACATGGAACAGTTGCTCTTGACAACTGTTCCATGTAATTAGAAGATACTTTCAACACAGATATATCAAATTCAACTCAAAACAACAGTATCTAACAAGATAAGTCCCAGAGGGGTGTCCCCAAGGTTCTGTCGTAGCACCCATCATTTGGAATATAGTCCTAGACAGTTGGTTACTTCATAGATTTGATAAGACACACGCAATAGCATATGCTGACAATTTGACTCATTTTTGCAGCCAATCTTGCTTGGATCTTGAGTCCTGCACCAACATGGTGCTATCTAATCTTCTTGCTTGAGCAGCTACTAATAGGCTGAGTATATCTCCTTCAAAGATCAAGATGACAACTTTCAAGGGAAAATTTTACTATGGAAGACTTCAGCTCATTAAAATTAATGGCAGTTCCATCCCAATGGTCCCACAGCTTAAATATCTCAGAGTTATTGTGGATGACCAATTAAATTTTGTGGTCCAGTTGCCAGATTTTCATGAAATTTTATATTTAAGCTTTTTAAAAGTATTTTGTTAATCAATTCAAAATTTTGCTAAAATAAGACAAATATAAATCTGGTGGCAATTATTTCTTTTATTTCTTTTTTTTATTTTCTGTTTATACTCCGGCAAGACAACCAAGTCAGTAGAATTTATAATAAATCGCCAATACAAATATTTATCGTATTTAGTAGTCATGGGCTTGAACCCCGTACCACTCAAGGAACACATGCTATGCACTCTCGCTCCTGACCACTCAGCTACGTTTTTCCATACAGTTTGTACATAAAAAAGATTAAATGATTTAAATTAAATGTAATTTATGCATTCAATGTATACATTACATTAAGCTGGTATTCAGTTCAAACCAGAAGGTAACTATTTTTCTAATTTTAGAGATAAATGCAGTAATAGCCATGTGGTGTAGAGAAGCCCAAGGTCTGATTTTTAATTAATAATTATTATAATAATTAATTAAAAATAAATAGATAATAAAATAATAATTATTTGACTCTCTCTTTCCCCCACATAAACAGCTAAGCAGATTATGTCATATCTTTTGATTAAGAATCAATTCCAGCTGATAATACAGTTTTTGGAAATTCAGATTAATAGTTCAGTATCTGCTATTGTTGTCTGTTTCCCCTGCTCAACTTTAAAGGTTTATTAATTGCAATCTAGCCAATCCTTTGTATTTCCCCAAATTGCCAGCCCCACCACCCATGGAGATAGCTTATTCCAATAATTATCAACTCACTTGCCAAAGCTAAAGAAAATTTCCTGCAATACAGTCCTTCTCCGCCATAATTTGAATTTATGGCTGTTAGTTCTGGAATCATTTATAACAGTAAAAATTTCATCCTCATTTATTTTACTTTCTCTTCTCAGAGAATTATGCACCTTAATCAGGTCTTCTCTAAGGTGCCTAGTTGCCAAGCTTGTTATCCTATATATTTGAGGTCTTTCCTTTTGGCAATCTCACCAGGCACGTTGCCATCTTTGAACCTTTCAAGAAGCTTAATTTTCATTTTTTTTTCGGTACGGTATCTGTAGTTGAACACAGTATTCCAGGATGGGGTCTTACAATTGCCTTATACGGGGGGTGGGGGAGATTATGATCTACCTATCTCCACAAGCAAATGTTTGATAAATCATCAATAAGACACCATGGGCCTTACTTGCCACTTATCTACACCGTTCAGAAAACTTTATGTCCAACCATATTGTAACTCCCTTTCTTTCTCTACTGTTTGTAGTTTAACCCCACCAAGTGTACAAGTTATTTTGGGGTTGTTGTTCTCCAAGTGCAATACAGACCTTGCATTTTGCTGCATTAAAAGATAGCTGTTTCTGACTATCCTTGAAGTCTGTCTAAGTCATCATGAAGCTGCTCTGCTTGTTGTTAATTATTAATTACTATACCAATCTTTTCAGCACCTGCAAATTTTGACATCATTGCCTTTGTCCTTTCATTGATGTCATTTAAGAAAATCAAAAACAACAGTGGCTTCAGTACTTATATTAACCTAATCTGAAGAGTAACCATTAATCACAGTCCTCTGCCACCCACCCTTCAATCATCCTGTGATTCATCTAAGTATTTTATGTATGATTCCAATATCTTCCAGCTTATACAGTAACTTCTCTTGCATGACAAAGTGAAATGTTTTACTGAAATGCAAGTAGCACTTAATCTGTGAACCATCTAGTGATTTATTTTTGAAACAAACTTCAAAACCCACTATATCTTACTCATGTGCTAATAATGCCAAGTTGAATATTAACACATAGTGAATTGACTGTTAGTAAATTCATCATCTATTCATAAAATTCATGTAATTTCATCTGTGTAAACATATAGAGGTTTGGAATAAAGTGTTTAAATTAAATGTCAGTGATTTTTCTTCTATAATCTTTAGCACTTGTTCCACATAACTGGCCCAGATTTCATAGCTGATTATAATTTCAGATGAAAAGGAGTGTGAAGAATGCATTGAAATCTTAGATGAATTAGAAGAAATTGATGAAGAAGCTGACTTATTTGGTATTAGCTTTGTGAAAATTAGTGATGTTACTGCAGCTACAAAGTGGAATGTTCTCAATCTTCCAAGTCTAGTTTATTTTCGAAAAGCTGTTCCTGTTTTCTATGAAGGTGAGTTCTTATACTGTGCTATGAAACGCACCCAAAAATACTTGTGTGCAATGCTTGTATTTTATTTATTTCCCTTTTTTTGTAATATCTTTCACATCAAAGAGATACACACACACATACACCTGTATTATTCTTATTGTAATGAAAATTCACCAAAAATAATGATAAAAATGATAGCATTTTATAGTACAATTAAACATAAAAATAAGATGTACTGAAAAACTACTCAATGTTTGTTAGTATTCAGAAGACCACTTGTAGATTATATGGTGTCTCTTATTGATGAATTATACATTCTGTATAATGACCACAGCATTGAAGACAGCTCATATTTATCTCAAGGAATAGGCAGATATTCAGAGCAACTCTTATATAGATCCTTCAACATACTTGATGTTGTCTTTAAGTTATTCAAAGAATAGGATTATGATACATTGGTACACATTGCTCTTGCAATGTGTACCATGAGCATCACTTGGCAAGAGGCATGTGAAATGAAAATCATGTAAAAAGGTTTGGGAGAAATTTGAATTCAAGAAATGACATGATCTTGAAATTAAATCCTAGACACAGTGTTACTGATTGAGCAGTATACAGTTGATATATTTGCCATCTTGTTAAACCCACTGTCTATGAAATGCTAACTTGTGTGAACAGAAACAGCGAACGTTTCAGATTTGATCTTCCATCATTGTTTTCAATTCAGGATGGGAAACTGTTGCAGGAATAAAGATGTTAATAATACCATTTATAAGAATGATCTCACTTCATTAGTTCTTAATCTAAGATTGTTTCCATATGTAGTGAAACAAAAGGAATGGGGAAGGGGATTGCTGTTAATAGTGCAGCATTCTTCCATTGTGAATTTGTGTTCAGCTCAGTTGCTCCTCTTTGAGACTTTAGTGGTAAGAGCTAAGGTTGCTCATTCTTATCTTCTAGTGATATGTGTTGTGTTCTCCTGTCACTTCAGTTGTATTTGATGAACTTGGTTGATGATAGGTAACTGTGTCCCTCAGATGTCACCCTTAATATGGTAACTCTGTGTTTCTGGATATTGCTACTAGTTTGCTGAACAGATTTTTATTCTTGGTTGTGGGGAAAATCCCCCCCAATGCACAAAAGATGGGGCTTGCCTTAACAGAGTATTTGCTAACCTTTCTGCATCAGTATATTAAGTAATATTCAGTTTAGTTTTAATTTGTTTCACATCATTTGCCAATAGTGGTTGGTTGGTTTTCTTTGGTTGTTATTGCAACTAAACTACCTACCTCGCTTTTATATCACAAAAGACTTGTAATTTCTCCCAAATACTTAGAACTGGATTGATGAATTTTTATTTTTAATATTTTCATGGATTATCTGTTTTAATATTCTGCTTACTGATACATGGTTTTGAATTGCTTTGTAGGTTATGCTTAAAGTTTACTCAGTTTCTTGGATTAGCTAGTCTTCTTGAAATCCAAATTGGCAATTCTGTTTTTAGTAAAACAAATGTCAGGAACTTACCATTGGCTCTGTCATATTATTTATGTTTTTATCGTATTATTTGTGGTGGTTTTTTTTTTTTTTTTTTTTTTTGTAATCAGGCCCACACTATTTAATTTTGATATTGCCAAGAACAAAAAGAGGATTTTTCCCAAGTATGCTTTCATGTATTTAGTGTTTTTCTTTTGATTTAAACCGCCAAATAGATTGTCATATTTTTTGATTAAGAATCAGTCCAGCTGATGATACAGTTTTTGGCAACCGAAATTAATAGTTTTTTTTTTTTTTTTTTTTTTTTTATGAAAACCCCAAACACGAAAGGTATCAAAACCTATAGTACTTAGTACCGTTCATGGGTTGAAGGAGAAGTATGGGGGGGGGGGGATGCCGGAAACTTTGCTCTAGAGACTAAACATGGGTTTCACCACTTCAAGCCTCCAATAAGCAAAGTGGTGGTATTTCACCGGTTGATGAAAGTCATATATATATATATATATATATATAGTGAACTATTGTTCTTATCTCTTGACCATAAAATTTTCTCAATTGCTATCCTGATTTTTCAATGGCTGGATTCTGACCATATTCTAAATAGCTGCATTAAGATCGTAAATTTCTTCATTTTTGGAAATTTTGGTAGTTCTGTATAATTGGACTTAAATCCAAGCTGTAATGTATGTGGGTCAGAAATGGTATAGAGCAACTCCACTTTCAAAATACGGTAACTTGATCAGTCTGAATGATTTTTGATCTGTGCATACTCTCATCACTGCAGATTCTTAAAATGATAATACTTTATAGAGTTTAACCAGTCATATTTTTTCAGTTAGGCCATATTTCATTTACCCCTTGATATCTCTCACAGATCTACCAAAAGCAAAGATTCGGTCAGTTTTTGTCTTTTGTGTATGGCAGAATAAAAATAATCTTCATTACTTTTTTCATTGACATATCACATGACTTTGATGCTGTGGCAATTTCATCAGTGTAGTATATATATATATATATATATATATATATATATATATATATATATATATTTTTTTTTTTTTTAATTTAAAGTTTCCTTTTGAAGTTTTAGTGTTTTGCACAAGTAAAATATTATTATAATTGATTTTTATGGCCATTATACTAGGCCGTTCCGACTTAGCTCATTCTGTCTTGTTTTCTTCTGTTAATTTGTTTATTTTTTTCCCCAAACGAATTTGCAAAGGTGGTAATGTTTATGGGGGGTAAATGGGTGAAATGAGTAATTATAGACCTGTGAGCTTGAGTTTTGTTCCAGGAAAACTATTGAAGTCAGTGGTTAAAGAGATAATGAAGGAGAACCTGAATAGGAATGTAGTTATATGGCATTATTAGTTCATTATTATTATCAGTGTCAAAACAGATAATCTTTGGATTATCTGTTTTGACACTGATATATCCACTGATATTATGCATAATCCAAAGATTATCTGTTTGGATTGTCTGCAGCATGGATTTGTTAAGGGAAGATTTTGTCTGACTAATCTGATTGTATACTATGAAGTAGTAACAAAGGAAGTGGATGCAAAAGTTTTAGTATCAGTAGTGGCAATAATGCATGAAAACAAACTTATATAGCATCAGCCAAAAAAAAAAAAAAAAACACTTCCCATATCACCCAACCATTCCCTCTGATAGTTTGTCTAGCTCCTCCTTGAATTTACAAATTACCCACTTCAACAACACCAAATGGCAATTTGTTCCAACAATCAAATACCTGCTGACTGAAGACAAATTTCTGCACATCAATCCTACAACCATCCTTCCTCAGTTTCAATTTATGCCTCTTGGTGCATGTAATCTAAGCAGGAAAAAACATTTCATCATCATGGAGTCCTGGATCATTACATAGAACAGGACCAGGCATTGTCTGTCAAGAGCGAAGGTTGATGACGTTGTAGAGCAGATACCATCTTTTGAAGGTAGGAAGGTGATATTGTTGTACACGTTGACACTAATGACATTAAGATTAGGAGAACAGCGGAATTACTTAACAAGTACAGGTCAATGTTGAAAAAAAGCTGCGAGTTAGGATTGAATTTGAAAGTGTGCAATTCTGCCCCAAACACGATAGAAGGGAGTATATGATATGAGCCTTGTGGATCAGTTCAGCCCTGGAGACGTGCAAGGCCCATTGGGTAGAATTTTTCTCAGAATGGTGTGTGCTTGTTAACAGGAGAGGCTGCTTTTACGGGGATGGGATACACTTAAATAGAAAGTGTCCAAGACTATTTGCTGATGCTATTGGAATGCACAACAGCCTGGAAAACAATGTGCTGGCGATTTCAGGAACTGCTGGGAGTCATCAAGGAACAAGTAAATACAGCAGACTCTCGATTTACTGGGATCAGATTAACCGGGACACTTCAAGATTCCAAATTGGAAAAAAAAAAAAAAAAACAGAAATCATAAAATTCAAATAATAAATATGAAGGTATAACCAGATGTTTTGCAAATTATAAATAAGTGACAAGACATGGCATTATAAGTCATTATTGGGAGACTAGTGTACCTCTTATCTTGTAACCCCCGCTGTCGTCACGCCTGCCACTCAAAAAAAAAAAAAAAAAAAAAAAAAAAGAGAGGCCAAATGTTTAGTTTGCTTTAGTGCATTGCGTTGATTGTTGTGTTCCGTCACACTGCAAAAGGACACTTTTTTTTTGTTTTGTTATTTGTCAGAGATGTCGGATTTTTTTTTTTTTTTTTGTTTAGAAATCGCGAAAATGAAGGACAAATGCAAGAGTTGTGCTTTTAATTAAACAAAAACCTGATATTATTCAAAATCTTGAAAACAGTGGATCTGTTAATCTGGTGAGTATGGGCTTGGCAAACCCAGGGTCCTGAGCTGGATATCACCATACTTTTTATATAGGTTGCCAAATATTTTTCGATACAGTAAGAATAGGGGTGCGTTATACACCTAATGACTCTGATCAGTATAATGAACAACTGTGCAGTGAAATAGATTGGGCTAGTAAATCAGATTCTCTTATAATGGGATTTCACTTTCCAGATATTGACTGGAACTTGTGGGTTGGTCACTTGCACACTAGCAAGGCTTTTGTGGATTTATTGGGTGATTTTTTCCTACAGCAGCATGGTCGAAAGGCAATCAGATGGAGTAATACTCTTGATCTGATTATCAGTAGTGATTCTTCATGCATTAAGAATGTGCAGATAAAGGAACCACTAGGTAGCAGTGATCACAGTGTGCTGATGTGGGATTTACTCAAAGATGCACCTGCCATCAGGGGTAAAGGGAAGGGTTTTTGCTTTCATAAAGGTGACTGCAGTGGACTGAGACATTTTTAAATTGTATACAGTGGGACCAACTGATGATGTTACCAACAGCAAATTCTAAATGGGAAGCATTCAAAGAATTAATCTTGGAAGCTGGTAGGCGTTTCATACCAACTAAGAAATATTGTTCAAGGTTTAGGCCTAAATGGATGTCAGACGAACTAATGAGACTCATGGCAGAGAAGAAAAATGCATAGGATGCATATAAATTATCAGGTGACACAGAAGCCTATGGTAGATATAAGCTGGTCTGTAATCAAGTCACAAAGGAGGTTAGGCAGATTACAAGAAATTTTTGGCAATGGATGCAAAGAAAAACAGCAATGAGTTCTTTACTTATGTAAACTCTAGAAGGAAGGGGATAAATAGTACAGATTGGCCCAGTTAATATCAATGTTTAGATGGTTGATGATCCTGCTCAGGTAGCTGATAAACTGAATAAGTATTTTGCATCTACATTCACGCATGAGGATTTATTCAGGGAAAGGAATACCAGACATTTATCAAACTCTGGCAGGGAGCTAAATGGTTTTGTAATAACTGAGAGCAAAGTGGAAGAGAAATTGTTAAAGTTAAACATAAGAAAGGCACCTGAGGTGGATGGAATCTATCCAGTTGTATTAATGGAGGCAGCAAAGGAAGCAAGCAAACCCAAAGTCATAATTATCATAGCTTCCTTTGACTCAGGGGAGATCCCGATGGACTGGTCCCCATGGAAACATGACCCCAATTCGCAAAAGGGGATCAAAAGATGATACAAGTAATTACCAATCTGTTAGTTTAACTTTTGTTTCAGGGAAATTAATGAAGGCACTGGTTAAAGAAGTACTGCAAAATTATTCTTTGTATCCAGTTCCTTTGTGACCACAGCATGAGTTTGTTAATGGGAAGTCTTGTCTGACCAATTTTATTGGATACTATGATGTGGTCACAAAGGAACTGGATGCAAAAAATAATTTTGATATCATATACTTGGATTTTAGGAAAGCTTTCGATACGTTGCAAATTAGCATTAGTTGAGGCATATGATGCAAGAAAGCAAGCGTTATACAGCATCAGCAAAAAAAAAAAAAAACCTTCCCATTTCACCCATCCAGTCACTCCAAATGTTTCTCTAGTTCAGCCTTAAATTTATTTAAGCTATCAATGGGTGGAAGTCTGTTCCAGCAATCAACTACTCGCTGGCTAAAGGCAAATTTCCACACATCTATTCTACATTTACCTTTCCACAATTTGAATCTATGCCCCTCAGATTCTTAATCTGAGCAAACGGAAGTATCCCATAAGCATTGAGCTTACTCAAACCATTCAAGGCCTTATACACCTCGATCAGATCACCTCATAGAGGCCTAGTCTCCAGATGCTACATTTTTTTTTTTTTTTTTTTTTTTTTTTTTATGAAAACCCCAAACACGAAAGGTATCAAAACCTATAGTAATTAGTACCGTGCATGGGTTGGAGAAGTATGGAGGAGGGGGGGGTGCCGGAAACTTTGCTCTAGAGACTAAACATATGTTTCACCACCTCAAGCCTCCAATAAGCAAAGTGGTGGTATTTCACCAGTTGATGAAAGTCATCTACCACCTACAACTTGCAGAACGTAAGCTTTCCTTCGTAAATGCACCCCTTTATTCCTCTCACCAATCTTGTTGCGTTTCTCTGTACTCATTCTAGCAACTCTACATCTTCCTAAAGTAACGCCTCCGGACCTGTATACAATACTTAAGGTGGCCTGGCCACTGCCTTATACAAAAGGATAATCACCTCCTTGTCTCTGCTAGCAAAATTCCTATATATCATTGACAAAACTCCATGACCTGCTCTGACAGCCCTTCTGCACTGCTCAGAGAACTTCATATCTGACTGCACAATTACCCCTAGGTCTTTTTCATTCTCCACCTCTTTGTATTAGCACATGCTTCTTGATTAGACCGGGGTTCGAGCCCGTGCCCACCAAATACGAAGGATGTGGAAAGGTCAGGTAATGACCACCACATGTCCCCGGAGCAATATGGCCTTAGTTACTAATGCTCCTAAAAACCAAATAACAAACAAACAAACAAACCTCTTTGTGTAGTACCACACAGTTGGTATGTTTCTCTTGGGTTACTGCTACCCATATAGAGTACTTTGTATTTGTCAAGGTTAAACTTCAGTTGCCACTTCTCATCCCATATGCCTAACTTTTCTAGATCCTGTTGCAATAGCATACTGTCTTTACTGTCATTAACAACCCTGCCAACCTTAGTATCATCTGCAAACTTGGACATCAAGCCTGATATACCTTCATCAATATCACTGATAAATACACAAAACAACAATGGAGCCCAGCACCGAACCCTGGGGCACTCTGCCAAATAACATTAGTCCACGTAGAGCAGTGTCCATTTATTACCACTCTCTGCCATCTCCTGCTCAACCATCCCTTTATCCATTGCAGTAACTTTCCCATAATTCCATACTGCTCCAATTTGTACAGCTGGCTTTCATGTGCAACAGTATAAAAAGCTTTCCTGAAATCCAAGTATATGATATAAAAATTATTTTTTGTTTATCTTGTCTAGGTGATCCTGTATCACTTCTTTAACCAGTAATTCCATTATTTTCCCTGGAACAGAAGTTAAACTAATAGGTCTATAATTATGTGTGACCCTTTGAACCCCCTTTGTGAATTGGGGATACATTTGCACATCTCCAATCCATTAGGGGAGCTCCCCTAACTCGGAGGATGCTCTCATAATTATGGATAAGGGTTTGCTTACTTCCTTTGCTGTCAATTGGATAGATTCCATCTGCGCCAGGTGCCTTTTCTATGTTTAACTTCAACAATTTCTCCTCCGCTTCACTCTCAGTTACAAAATCACTTATCTCCTTGTTACACGATAAACTTCTGGCATTCCCCTCCTTGAATAACTCCTCGTGTGAATGTAGATGCAAAATACTCATTCAGTTTATCAGCTACTTGAGCAGGATCACCAATAGTCAAACCATCTTTATCAATTAAACCAATCTGGTTCGTCCTCTTCCTTCTAGAGTTTACATAAGTAAAGAACTCTTTACTGTTTTTCATTGACTCCTTTGCCAAAGATTTCTCGTAATCTGCCTTTGCCTGCCTAACCTTTGTGATTTGGTGGTAGTTACATCTTTGAGTAAATCCCACATCAGTACACTGTGATCACTGTCACCTAGTGATTCCTTTATCTGCAAATTCTTAATGCATGAATAATCACCTGATAATCAGATCAAGGGTATTATTCCCTCTGGTTGCCCCTCGATCGTGTTGCTGTAGAAAACAATCCTCCAATAAATCCACAAAAGTCTTTCTAGTGTGCGAGTGACCAACCCATAAGTTCCAGTCAATATCTGGAAAGTAAATATCCCCCATTACAAGACATTCGGATTTACTGGCCCATTCTATTTCTCTGCACAACTGTTCATTGTATTCATCAGAGTCATTAGGCCTATAACAAACTCCTACTCTCATTTTCCCTTTCCCAATGTTTAAGTCACACCAAACAGACTCAACATTGCACTGTCCACCCGTATCAACTGGAAGCACTTCTTTAGATTTTTTGTTTCTTAACTAACAGCATAAGCCCTCCTCGTTTCCCACCCTGTTCATCCTTCATGTACACATTGTACTCCTCAAATTCTAATTCTGCTCTGCTTATATCTATCTGACACCATGGCTCTGATATCCCAACAATATCTGCCTTTGATGTCTTGATCAGCAATTCAAATTCATCAATTTTATTTACTATACTTCTAGCATTAGCATACATGCACTTGTTCTTACTCTTAATTACCCAAACACAGCCCATGTATTTACTTGTTCAATGATGACTCCCAGCAGCTCTTGAAGTCCCCAGCAACTTGCCCTCTAGGCTTCTGCTCATTACAATAGAAGCAATGCAAGAATCACTTTCACCTCTGCCTGCAGCTACCATTAGTCTGTGAATTCCCCCAATCTAGCAGTATTCTGACCCACCCACCCAACACTGCCTCGATAGCATCGGCAAATATTCTTTCACCCTTTCTATTTAAGTGTCTCCCATCCCTGTAGAAGCAGTCTCTTCTGTTAGCAAGCACAGACCACGCAGAAAAAATTCTATCCCGTGAGCCTTGCACAATCTCTCCAGGACTGAATTGATTGACAAGGCTCTCGTCGTATATACCCCTCCTATCATGTCTGGGCAGAATCAGACACTTTTAAATTTAATTCAATATCTGGTAGGTTAAAATCCCCCATTACAAGACATTCTAATTTACTGGCCCATTCTATTTCTCTGCACAACTGTTCATTGTACTCATCAGAGTCATTAGGCATATAACATACTCCTACTCTCATTTTCCCTTTCCCAGTGTTTACATCACACCAAACACTCAACATTGCACTGTCCCCCCCCATGTCAATTGGATGCACTTCTTTAGATTTTGTGTGTTTCTTAACTATCAGCATAACCCCTCCTCCCTCCCTACCCGATCTGTCCTTTCTGTACACATTGTACTGCATGTGGCTACCATTAATCTTTTAGTCTGTGAATCCCCCCCCAATCTAGTAGTTTTCCAACCCACTTAACACTGCCTCGATAGTATCAGCAAATATTCTTGCACCCTTTCTGTTTAAGTGTATCTCATCCCTGTAGAAGCAGTCTCTTCTGTTAGCAAGCACAGACCACGCTGAAAAAATTCTATCCCGTGAGCCTTGCACAATCTCTCCAGGACCGAATTGATTGACAAGGCTCTCATCGTATATACCCCTCCTGTCATGTCTGGGCAGAATCAGACACTTTCAAATTTAATTCAATATCTGGGAGGTTAAAATCCCGCATTACAAGACATTCTGATTTACTGGCCCATTCTGTTTCTCTGCACAACTGTTCATTGTACTCATCAGAGTCATTAGGCATATAACATACTCCTACTCTCATTTTCCCTTTCCCAGTGTTTACGTCACACCAAACACTCAACATTGCACTGTCCCCCCCATGTCAATTGGATGCACTTCTTTAGATTTTGTGTGTTTAACTATCAGCATAACCCCTCCTCCCTCTCTACCCGATCTGTCCTTTCTGTACACATTGTACTGCATGTGGCTACCATTAATCTTTTAGTCTGTGAATCCCCCCCCCAATCTAGTAGTTTTCCAACCCACTTAACACTGCCTCGATAGTATCAGCAAATATTCTTGCATCCTTTCTATTTAAGTATATCTCATCCCTGTAGATGCAGTCTCTCCTATTAGCAAGCACAGACCACGCTGAAAAATATTCTATTCCGTGAGCCTTGCACAATCTCTCCAGGGCGAATTGATTGACAAATATTGACCTGTACAATTGATTGTACAGGTCAATATTTGACCTGTACTTGTGAAGTAAATCGGCAGATCACTTACTGTTAAGGTTATTAGTGCCAACGTGTACAACAATATCACCATGGATGACTACTGTACAAATTGGAGCAATATGGCATCAAGGGCAAATTGCTACTATGGATAAAGGGATGGTTGAGTGGGAGAAGACAGATTATGGTAATAAATGGACACTGCTTTTTGCGGACTAATGTTATTAGTGAAGTCCCCAGGGTTGGGTTCATTGTTATTTTTTGTATTTATTAACAATATTGATGAAAATATATCAGGCTTAATGTTCAAGTTTGTAGATGATATGAAGGTTAGCAGGGTTGTTAATGACACTAGCGACAGTAACGGGTTATAGAAAATTCTTTGGCCTTGCCATCAACCTCAAGAAATCTAAATATATCATCTTCTCTGTAGGTCATAAAACTCCTGCTCTTTGTCCCATTATTGATGGACACCA
The DNA here is from genome assembly GCF_048544385.1 of Mastigoproctus giganteus. Lineage (NCBI taxonomy): Eukaryota > Metazoa > Arthropoda > Arachnida > Uropygi > Thelyphonidae > Mastigoproctus > Mastigoproctus giganteus. The sequence goes on along the minus strand of NC_143575.1, from coordinate 178,557,710 downwards.
GCTCACTCCTTCACCTTCTATCCTATTCTTAGGTGTTACCCTTGACTCAAAGCTTAGCTTTTCAGACCATATTTCCCCTCTCCACATAAAATCACTCAGGGCAATTTGGAATCTAAAAATGGATCTCCATTATAATGAATTGCATTAAAGCCTGTTTGGTGTCTGTACTCTGCTATGCCTCTATGGCCCTTATATCCTCCTTCCACAAAATTCAGAGTATTGAATACTGTGTTCTGAAATAGGCCATTGGATGGTCTAACCAGCTGCAAACCTTGTAGCCAGATATTAATGTGATCCCAAATCTGATTACCTAAGTTAATAAACATTTCAAGTTGCCAATTCTGATTCTATATGCAGTGAGTTTACTGATAAGATCACATTAATATTTGAGAATATATTGGCTGGAGAATCTCTATAGATCATTTAGGAACAAATATTGACTGGAGTTTGGGGGCTGGTCACTCACACACTAGCAAGGCTTTTGTGGATTTATTGGATGATTGTTTTCTACATCAGCATGTTCGGGAGGCAACTAGAGGGAGGAATACTCTTGATTTGATTATCAGCAGTGATTCTTCATGCATTAAGAATCTGCAGATAAATGAACCACTAGGTGGCAGTGATCACAGTGTGCTGAAGTGGGATTTACTCAAAGAGGTAACTACCATTAGGGATAAAGGGAAAGGTTATTGCTTTCTTAAAGGCGACTACGATGGACTGAGACAGTATTTAAATTCTATACAGTGGGACCAACTGATGATGTTACCAACAGCAAATGCAAAATGGGAAGCATTCAAAGAACTTATCTTGGAAGCTACTAGGCTTTACATACCAACTAAGAAATATTGTTCAAGGTAAATGGATGTCAGATGAACTAATGAGGCATATCGCAGAGAAGAAAAATGCATGGGATACTTACAAATTAACACATGACACAGAAGCCTATGATAGATACAAGTTGATCTGTAACCAAGTTACAGAGGAGATTAGGCAGGCGAAGGCAGAGTACGAGAAATCTTTGGCAAGGGATGCAAAGAAAAACAGCAAAGAGTTCTTTACTTATGTAAACTCTAGAAGGAAGGGGATGAATCAGATTGGTCCACTTGATATCGATGGGTCAACTGTTGATGATCCTGCTCAGGTAGCTAACAAACTCAATGAATATTTTGCATCGACATTCACACATGAGGAATTATTTAGCGAGGGGAAAGCCAGAGGTGTATGCAACTCTAGCAGTAAGCTAGAGAATCTTGTAATAACTGAGAGTAAAGTGGAGGAGAAACTGTTGAAGATAAACACAAGAAAGGCACCCGGGGTGGATGGGATCTATCCAGTTATATTAAAGGAGGCAGCAGAGGAAGTAAGCAAACCCTTAGCCATAATTATGAGAGCTTCCTTGGACTCAGGGGAGGTACCCGCAGACTGGAGATGTGCAAATGTGACCCCAATTCACAAAGGAGGATCAAAGGCTGACACAAGCAATTATAGACCTGTGAGTTTAACTTCTGTTCCAGGAAAATTAATGGAGGCACTAGTTAAAGAAGCACTGCAGAATCATTTAGACAAGACTTCAGTTATAGCTCAGACACAGCATGGTTTTGTTAAGGGGAAGTCTTGCCTGATCAATTTGATTGGATACTATGATGCAGTCACAAAAGAACTGGATGCAGGGAATAACTTTGATATTATATACTTGGATCTTAGAAAGGCTTTTGATACTGTAGCACATAGAAGACTGCTGCACAAAGTGGAGCAGTGTGACATTGGAGGCAAATTGCTGCTGTGGATAAAGGGGTGGCTGAGGGGGAGAAGACAGAGAGTGGTAATCAATGGACACTGCTCATCGTGGACTAATGTTATTAGTGGAGTCCCTCAGGGCTCAGTGTCTGGTCCATTATTGTTTTCTGTATTCATAAATGATATTGATGATGGTATATCAAGCTTAATGTCGAAGTTTGCAGACAATACAAAGGTAGGCAAGGTTGTCAAGGACACTACTGACACTATGCTGCTGCAACAGGATCTGGAAAGGTTGAGCAGATGGGCTGAGAGGTGGCAAATGAAGTTTAACATTGACAAATGTAAAGTACTACACATGGGAAACAGCAACCCCAGAGCAACGTATCAACTCTGTGGTACTACACTGACAGTGGTAGAGAATGAAAGGGACCCGGGGGTGGTTTTGCAGGCAGATATGAAGTTCTCTGAGCAGTGCAGACGGGCTGCAAGAGTAGCTCATGGTGTATTGTCAATGATAAATAGGAATTTTTCTAGCAGGGATAAGGAGGTGATTATTCCCTTGTATAAGGCAATGGTCAGGCCACACCTAGAGTACTGTATACAGGTCTAGAGGCCTCATTTCAAGAAGGATGTAGAGCTGCTGGAACGAGTACAGAGAAGGGCAACAAGATTAGTGAATGGAACAAAGGGGTGCTCTTACGAAGAAAGGCAAATTACAGTGTCTGGAGACTAGGCACCAGCGAGGTGATCTGATAGAGGTGTATAAAGCATTGAATGGTTTGAGCATGCTCAATGCTGATGGGATTCTTCCTCTCGCTCAGAATAATCACCTGAGAGGGCATAAATTCAAATTGAGGAAAGACAGATGTAGGATAGACGTGCGGAAATTTGCCTTTAGCCAGCGAGTGGTTGGTTGGTGAAACCGACTTCCATCCCTTGTCGTGGAAGTTGATAGCCTAAATAAGTTTAAGGCTCAGCTGGACAGGTATTTTGAACGAACAGAGGGGTGAAGTGGAAGTGGTTTTTTTTTTTTTGGCTGATGCTGCATAAGCTTGCTTTCTTGCATCAAATGCCTCTACTAATGCTAATGCTAATGCTAACAACCTAAACCTCTGCTCTGCTCTGACGTCAACAGAATAAAATCACTAAACATTCTTTCCATATGCAATAATTAGCATCTTCAAGGAGTCTATTATCAATCTGGATTTGTGGAAGTCAGCACTAACTACGGGTAAAAATTTGTACCACCTGGAAGACGTGAGCAGTTTTTTTGGAAGATTTATTGTTGTAACCTGCAGGGCTCTGAATCTGTGAACTTAATAATTTTCTTTAATCTTCAGTTATCTGAACAATACTTGTTTTAAGCGAATTGTTTAAGTTTTTCTCTGCATTAGGAGCTCACCTGCCTGCAATTGTGAATTAGTGATTTTTCCCTCCCAGCAGAGTGGTGGGGAAGGGAGGTTGTTATTAAACCTGTTCAGTTAAATATATATAAAAATATTGCATTACTTCTAATGTGTATAAACCTGAATGTACTTTTTATTTCAGGAGACCTGAGTTATGCAGAAAGAGTTTTGGATTGGCTAACTAGTCTGGATATGATTGAACTGAAGAATGAAATTGAAGAAGTAAACAGGAAGATGTTTGATAAGCTACTTCAAGAAAATGACTTCTTAGTAGTTTATTTCTGTAAGAATATATACCAAAATATTATATTTTTTGTTCAAATGCTATATATGTATTATAAAACCAATTTATTATAATGATAATTCGTTATATAGAAATGTTGGTTGGAAATATGCAATCATTTTGTTTTGCAATGGTTTATATATGTAAAAAGTGAAAAATATTTGGATGCATGTATTTTTAATCATTTAACTATCATTAATCCAGCTGACCTTTGAATTTCCCCAAACTGTCAGCCTCTACAACCCATGTAAGTAACTTATTCCAGTAATTTATAACTCACTGGCTAAAATAAAACTTCCTGTAATCCAATCTAAACATCTACCACAGTAACTTGAAATTATGGCCCCTAGTTCTAGAATCATTTATAACTGTGAAAATTTCATCCTCATTCATTTTACTTATGCCTCTCAGAGCCTTAAACACCTCAATCAAGTCTCCTCTAAGGTTGCCTAGTTTCCAAGCTCTGCAACCCATGTATTCAAAGTCTTTCCTCGTATGGACACCCTTTTGCCGATCTCACCATGTGAGTTACCCACCTTTGTACTCTTTCAAGAAGCACAATGTTTTTCTTTAGGTGCAGTCTCCATACTTGAACACAGTATCCCAAATGTGGTCTAACAATAGCCGTATATAATGGGATTATGAAGTCCTTATCTCTACTAGCAAATGTTCAATAAATCATCGAATCCCTTTCCTCTTCTACCGGCTATAGTTCAACTCCACCAAGTGTATATTTTGGGGTTACTGTTCCCCAGGTGTAATACCATACACTTTGCTGAATTAAAGCATAGCTGCCATTTTTCTCACCACCCCTGAAGTCTAGGTCACTCTGAAGAAGCTCTGCTTGGTGGTGATCATTAACTACTCTACCAATCTTTACATCATCTGCAAATTTATACATCATGCCCTCTATCCCTTCATCAATGTCATTTATAAAATCAAAAACAACAGTGATCCTTGGGGGAACTCCACTTCTTACATCAACCCAATCTGAGAAATAACCATTTATCACAACCCTCTGACTCCTTCCCTGAAGCCATCCATCTATCCATCTAAGGATTTTCACTGTGATTCCAACCTGTTCTAGCTTATAAAGTAACTGCTCGTGTGAGTCTGAATCAACTTTGCTAAAATTCAAATAAACAATGTCGAAATTATTCCCTGAGTCCAGCTTTTGGGTGACCCTGCCAAATTAGCTAACCAGATTAGTTAATCGTGATTTTCCCTTTACAAAACCATGCTCAGTAACTTTCAGAATTCCATTTCTATCTGAATGATCCATCCTGAATTTCACCCTTGATCATTGTCCCCAATATGGTATGAATGTATCATATTGATCATATGATACATATCATATGATATATTCCCTTGATAAGGCAATGGTTAGGCCACATCTTGAGTACTGTATACAGGTCTGGAGGCCTCATTTCAAGAAGGATGTAGAGCTGCTGGAACGGGTACAGAGAAGGGCAACAAGATTAGTGAATAGAACAAAGGGTTGCTCTTACGAAGAAAGGCTTAAGTTTTGCAAATTACAGAGTCTGGAGACTAGGCACCGGCGAGGTGATCTGATAGAGGTGTATAAGGCTTTGAATGGTTTGAGCATGCTCAATGCCAATGGGATTCTTCATCTTGCTCAGAATAATCAGCTCAGAGGGCATAAATTCAAATTGAGGAAGTACAGATATCGGATAGATGTGCGGAAATTTGCCTTTGGCCAACGGGTGGTTGGTTGGTGGAACCGACTTCCATCACTTATTGTTGAAGTTGATAGCCTTAAACAAATTTAAGGCTCAACTGGACAGGTATTTTGAGCGAATGGAGGAGTGAAATGGGAGTGGTGTGTTTTTTTTTGTTTTTTTTTTTTTGGCTGATGCTGAATAAGCTTGCTTTCTTGCATCATATGCCTCTACTAATGCTAATGCGATATGTATAACTGTTGTGACTGTGATTAGTGGGTGTATATGCTGAGTATATGCATTACAGAGGTTTTTTTTTTTTTTTATTGTTTCTAATAGTTTTGACTGATCTTTGTCAATTTTTTTCAAGATCCATTGCCAAAAGCTAGGTGCCAGCTTGGGGATGAGAGGGGTGGGGACTGTATTCTAAAAAAAAAAAAAAAACCTTCTGGAACTAGCATTTACTTCGCTTTCTATATGAATTTAATACCTGTTTGCTTTAAATTCATATAATGCAAACCTCATGTTGCTGTATTGAATGGTCCATAAAAAAGCACAAGACATGTTAAAATTGCCAAGTCATTCCCTGAGTTAAAATTAGCATTAGCATTTCATTTGCTCCAAATGTTAGTCTAGTTCTGACTTCAATTTATTTAACCTGTCAGCTTCTACAACAACAGATGGAAGTTTTTTCCAGCAATCAACCACATGCTGGCTAAAGGCAAACTTTTGCACATCTGTTCTACAATTGTCTTTCCTCAATTTGAATTTACGTAGTCTTTCCTCAATTTGAATTTACGTAGTCTTTCCTCAATTTGAATTTATGTAGTCTTTCCTCAATTTGAATTTATTTAGTCTTTCCTCAATTTGAATTTATTTAGTCTTTCCTCAATTTGAATTTATGTAGTCTTTCCTCAATTTGAATTTGTGTACCCTCAGGTGGTTAATCTAGGTAAGTGGAAGAATCCCATCAGCATTGCACTTGCTCAAACCATTCAAGGCCTTATACACCTCAATCAGATCGCCTCACAGGTGAGCAACCTTTTGTTCCATTCACTAATCTTGTTGCCCTTCTCTACTCATTCTAGCAGCTCTACATCCTACCTAAAATGAGACCACCAGACCTGTGTACAGTACTCAAGGTATAGCCTGACCATTCCCTTATACAAGGGGATAATCACCTTATCCCTGCTAGAAAGGTTCGTGTATATCATTAACAAGACACCATGATCTACTCTTGCAGACTGTCTACATTGCTCAGAAAACTTCATATCTGACTGCACAAATACCCCTAGGTCCTTTTCATTCTCTACAATCGTGAGTGTAGTACCAGACAGTTGATATGTTACTCTGAGGTTACTGCTACCCATATGCAGTACTTTACATTTGCCAATGTTAAATTTCAGTTGCCCCCTCTCAGCCCATCTGCTCAACATTTCTAGATCCTCTTGCAGTAGTGTACTGTCATTAACAACCCTGCCTACCTTCATATTGTCTGCAAACTTAGACATTAAGCCCGATACACCTTCATCAATATCATTAATAAATACAGAAAACAACACTGAACACTGGGGGACTCCACTAATAAAATTAGTCCATAAAGAGCAGGGTCTATTGATTACCACTCTCTGATGTCTTCTCCCACTTAACCATCCCTTTATCCCTAGCAGCATTTTGTCCTTAATGCCATACTGCTCCAAATTGTACAGTAGTCTTCTATGTGCAACAGTTTCGTCACCACCAAATACGCATCCTCCGTATTTGGTGGTGACGGGCTCGAACCCCGGTCTAATCAAGAAGCGTGTGCTACGCACTGCTGCTCCTTCCCACCTGGCTACGGAGGCGTCTCGATTTTGTAATAACCAAGAAGAAAGTTGGAGAGAAACTGCTGAAGCTAAAAGTAAAAAAAAAAAGGCAACTGAGATCTATCCAGTTATATTAAAAGAAGTAGAAAAAACAATTGGTAATAATTATGAGAGCATTGTAGGATTCAAGGGAGTTTCCTATAGATTGTAGGAGTAAAAATTTCTTGCCTATTCACAAAATGGGGGCTGACCGGGCTAGCCGGGTGGGTAAAGTGCCTGCCTGGCAACCCAAAGGTCACGGGTTCGAATCTGGCCTTGGGCTTGGATTAGAGTAAAAACAAAAAACTTTGGGAGGTGCATTATGGTCACAAAAGCCGATGCGTCAACAACTAACAAAAAAAAAAAAAAAAATGGGGTCAAGGGTCAACATGAGCAATTAAAGGCCTGTAAGCTTAACTTATTTTCCAGAGAAAATAATGGAATCAGTGATAAAAACAGTATTGTGGAATCATCTAAACAGGAATGGAATTATACAGAAATTACTGCATGAGTTTAAGGGTGGATCCTGTCCCACTAGCCTGATTAGCTACTTATGATGCAATAACAAAAAAGAATTTGCTGTAAACAATTTTTATATCACACATTTAAATTTCAGTAAAGCTTTTGACACTGTTCCACACGAAAGACTTCTGTACAAATTGGAACAGCATGGCATTAGAGGAAAGTCACTGCTATGGATAAAAGAATGGTTGAGTGGCAGAAGAAGGAGGGTAGTTATAAAGGGCACTGCTCTTCTTGGACTAATGTTATGGATAGAGTGCCCCAGGGTTCAAGTGCTGGGCTCTTTACTGATTACAGTATTTATTAACACCATTGATGAAGCCATATCAAACTTATGTCTAAGTGTACAGTAATACACAAGTTGGCAGGATCAAGGAATTCTGCTGTAGAAAGACCTACACAAATTAGGCTGATGGGCTGAGAAGTAGCAACTGAGATTTAACATTAGAAAATGTAATGCATGTGGGCAGCAGCAATCTCAGAATACTGTACCAATTAGGTGTTACCATACTGAAGGTGGTGGAAAATGAAAGGGACCTAGGTGTAATTGTACATACAACATGAAGCTCTGAGCAGTGCAGACAGGCTGCCAAAAAAGCTCATAGGGTGCTATCAATGATATACAGGAACTTTTCCAGTGGGAACAAAGAGGTCATTATCCCATTGTGTAAGGAAATGGTTAGGCAGCATCTTGAATACTGCACATAGGTCTGAAAAGCCTCACTTTAATGAAGATATGGATCTCATGGAACAGGTACACAGAAAGGTAACCATATTAGTCAAGAACACAAAAGCGTACTCTTATACTACAAAAGATTTTTCTGCCAACTGCAGTGCTTGGATAGGCACTTGCATGGAGCCATGATTGAAGTGTTTACGGTGTGAAATGGATTGTGTAAACTGAAAGTTATTAGAGCATTTTTAATTAGTTTTTTCTCAATGTTGTTATACAAACTTAATTTTTTAACTGATTCATTAAAACTTATTGTTTATCACACAGAACTATCTTTGCATGCATAATTGTTTTAAGTTGGATAATTTCGGATAGGTGGAACAGGACCAGAGTATGTCAGCCAGGGGCAAAAGTCGATGATGTAAAGCAGATATCATCTTTTAAGGGCACAAAAGGTGATATTGTTGTATACGTCAGAACTAATGACATTGAGAGTAAGAGACCTGCAAATTTATTCAACAAGTAGAGGTCAATGTTGAAAAAAAAGTCGCGAGTTAGGGTTGAATGTGAAAGTGTCTGCAATTCTGCCCAGACACGACACAAGGGAGTATATGATGAGTGCCTTGTCAATCAATTCAGCCCTGGAGATGTTGTTATTTGGTTTTTAGGAGCATTAGCAACTAAGGCCGTAATGCTCCGGGAATATGCGGTGGTCATTCCCTGACCTTTCTGCATCCTGCGTATTTGGTGGTGACGGGCTTGAACCCCGGTCTAATCAAGAAGCGTGTGCTACGCACTGCTGCTCCTTCCCACCTGGCTACAGAGGCGCCTGCCCTGGAGAGATTGTGCAAGGCTCATGAGGTAGAATTTTTTTCAGTGTTGTCTGTGCTTGTTGACAGGAGAGACTGCTTCTACAGAGATGACGTACACTTAAATGGAAAGGGTGCAAGAATATTTGCTGATGCTATCAAGGCAGTGTTAGGTGGGCTGGAAAACTGCTGGTTTGTGGGGATACACAGACTAAAAGATTAGCCATGGCCACAGGCAGAGGCAAAAGTGATTTTCGCACTGCTTCTATTAGAATGAGGAGCAGCCTGGAAAGCAAGGTGCTGGAGATTTCCAGGAATGCTGGGAGTCATAGTAGAACAAGCAAATACATGGGCTGTGTTAGGGTAACTAAGAGTAGAAACAGGTGCATGTATACTTGCGTGTACACCAAAGCTAGGAGTATGTTAATAAATTTCATGAGGTTAAAATGCAGGTCAAGACATCAAAGGCGGATATTGTTGGGATATCAGAGACATGTTGTCACACAGGTATAAGCAGTGAAGAACTCGAATCTGGGGAGTAAAATATGTACAGAAATGATACACAGGATAGGAAGGGAGGAGGGATTATGTTGTTGTTATTTGGTTTTTAGGAGCATTAGCAACTAAGGCCATATTGCTCCGGTGGGGTGGTCATTCCCTGACCTTTCCGCATCCTCTGTATTTGGTGGTGATGGGCTTGAACCCCGGTCTAATCAAGAAGCATGTGCTACGCACTGCTGCTCCTTCCCACCTGGCTACGGAGGTGCCTAGGGATTATGCTGTTAGTTAATAAACGCATAAAATCTAAGGAAGTGCATCTGGTGTTGAGTCAGTTTAGTGTGACATAAACACTAGGAAAGCAAAATTGAGAGTAGGAGTGTGGCTACAGGCCTAATGACTCTGATGAGTATAAAAAACAGTTGTACAGAGAAAGAGAGTGGGCCAATAAATCAGATTGTCTTATAATGTGGGATTTTAATTTCCCAGATATTGACTGGAATTTGTGTAGGTCATACTTGGGTAGGTCATTCACACACTAACAAGGCTTTTGTGGATTTATTGGACAATTGTTTTCTACAGCAGCAGCATGTTCAGGAAGCAACTAGAGGGAGTAATATTCTTGATTTGATTATCGGTAGAGATTCTTTATTCATTAAGAACTTGCAAATAAAGGAACCACTACGTGGCAGTGATCACAGTGTGCTGATGTGGGATTTACTCAAAGAGGTAACTACCATCAGGTGTAAAGGGAAGGGTTTTTGCTTTCATAAAGATGACTATGGAGGTCTGAGACAGTTTTTAAAGTCTATGGAGTGGGACCAACTGATGATGTTACCAAAAAAATAGCAAATTTTAAATGGGAAGCATTCAAAGAATTAATCTTGGAAGCTACTAGACTTTTCATACCAACCTAGAAATATTGTTCAAAGTTTAGGCCTAAATGGATGTCAGATGAACTAATGAGACGTGGCGTTTTTCCATTTATTAATACACACAGTTTACATACATTCATATATATACATAACTTACATAGATTTATATATATACACTTTCATCATCCAGGGTGTGTGTGTGTGTGTGTGTGTGTGTGTGTGTGTGTGTGTGTGTGTGTGTGTGTGTGTGTGTGTGTGTGTGTGTGTGTGTGTGTGTGTGTGTCATGGTGGCTCCTAGCCCACCTCCACCTTTGTTCTCTGTGTTGGTGTAGAAACTCTAGGCCACTTTGCCACCAGGGAGCAGCGAACATCTGGGCAGCTGCTGCCTGGTGCCCATCCCCAGGCAAGATGAAACTGGCCTGGGTCTATTGTTCTATATGTGCACAAAATCCTGCACTCACCGGAGGTAGTGCATTACCAGTGGGTGCCAGTAATCCCGCTCCCAGATTACCCAGTCCTGGAAGCTAGCAAAGAAATAAAATAAATAATAATAAAAAAAGATAATAATATAAATAAAAATAAAGTGGCATAGTTACCCATAGTAGTACCACTACCTATTTTTAGGTAAACATGGCACTTGATGCTTAAATTATAGCAATTTATCACTACTTAATTAAGTTTAGTGATAAAAGTACCGAGTCCAAACAAGGCATGGAGAAGCCTCGAAAAGAGTATGACTTTTAAACATTACATCATCTACACCAGTGTTTCTCAACCTTTTTTGTTTGCGTACCCCGAAAGAACCACGTTCTTATTTTTTTTACCCCCATATATGTATGTCTACTATATTTTACCAATACAAAACACGCTTAAATAAATAGAATAAATCATCAATTCTGATGAATCACCACTTAGCTTAATAATGGCAATAATCTAATTACTACAGAATACGGTTAAGTAAAAAATATGTTTCAATCGTTCCAAAATATTTTTGGTTCTTGTTAATCTCTTGTGTACCCCCCCCCCCCCCCGTAAGCTCCCATGTACCCCCAGAGGATGCCCCTGGTTTAATAACGCTGATCTACACTATTTATAATATAAACATTTAAGTGCTGCCAAGGCCCAACTCGGGCAAACACAATGGCAACTGACACAGCATCTTACATTTTAAGTCTTCTCCCACACTGAAGGATTCTTTACAAGTCCTCACCTCAGAGCCATGTACTTACACAAAATAGTTTAATTGTAATTAGTACAGTCTCCAAAGTGGATCAGATGTGTCTAATAGATAATATCCAAGACAGAAAAGCAGAAATTTCATTTGTCTCCAGTTTTGTCCAAAACAGCAATGTTGATAGTATACAGAGCCATTGAACGCGTTTCGCCTGAAGTCCACGTCCAAGAAGTCACTGAGAATAGAGTCCTTGTCACACAAATCTAGAAATCGCACCCGTTGTTTTATACTGTGGTTCCAGGTTAGGTGACTTGTCACAATATGGCAACTATGCCCCAAAGCCGATTTCCATCTATTACTTTAGATTTTCAAGATCTATTAAGTGAATTGCCTAGCAGTTTGAGCTCTCAGCTCAATTCTCTTCTTGAAAGCCAAGGTGGAGAAAATCTGTAATGCCTTGAAATTAATTTTATTTTCCACAAGTATGTTTACATTAGCCTCCGTAAGATCTGGAACTGCCGTTTGTAGGTACAATTTGACCTGTGAGTATAATAGGCAATGGAAAAGTACATGGTCCCACGTCTCCAAGCCTCTGCAGGGGCAATAAGGATCAGGTTCCAATCCTCTTTTGAAGAGCATAGAACAGAGGAAATCACGACCTGTAAGTAAATAAGATGTGGTCACAGAGGGTGTAAATCATGGGAAAACTTGAATCTTTGAAACAAAATCAGCTTAGGAACAAATTTCCTAGTAACCAATCCATGCTCACTTTCATCCCAACGTATTTGCCACACCTTTACAAGTTCTTCCCAAATTTTGGTCTTTTCTATCTTTAAGTTATTTGCTGGATCTGAGGAAATCCCCAATATTTTGGTAGAAAGGCCCTTCCTCAAACGATGAGTCACTGCTTTATATATAATAAACAGGTCAAGGGGCATCATACCATCTAACACCTGTAAAGCATTAGAAGATACTGTTCTAGAAGAACAATTTATAGCTAAAAGAACAGAGCTTTGTAAGGATATCAGTTTGGTATGTATTTTCACTTTGATAACATTTCTGAACCATACACTGGTGGCATAAGACACAATTGGTAAGAATATTGTCTTATAGTGTACTGAAAGGGTTTTCTTCGTCAATCCCCATTCTTTTTTAGAGATATTAACCATGGAGTAAGTGAAGTTCCTAATTTTTTCAAACAGTTTTGATGCATGCGGCGAGAATGATTATCTGTCATCTAGTGTTACACCTAAATATTTGTTGCTTGAGACATAGGGAATTTGAGAATTGTTTATTAAAACTTTTGGAGGTCTACTGTATGCCAAATGAGTTCGGAAAATCATAAAATTTGTCTTGCTGGTAGAGATTTTTAGTTTATTCACTTGTGTCCAAGCCAATAGATCGTCCAGTATGGGTTGGATTCACTCTTCAATTAACCTCCTTGACCGTCCTTCCACTCCAATAACCAGATCGTCGGCATAAGCTATTTTGAGTGTCCTCGTGATCTTTGACCAAGCACTGGTGCAGCACTGTGTTCGCTTTCCCACCATAGTAAGTCAAAAGTGCCTTCGAAGTCAATGAACAAAGCTATACACAACACAGCTTTTGAATGTAATCTTGTCTTCTCTGCCACATTTTGTGGCAGAGAAGACATTATATTTATTATTATTATTATCATTATTATTATACATTATTATTATTAGTAATATGGTGCAAGGCAGACTGAGGCTTATGTTGCACCAGCCAAAAAAAAATTCCTGAGTTACCCTGAGAGAGAGAGAGAGAGAGAGAGAGAGAGTGTCAGAAGTAGAAAGGAATCACAAAGAAAAAGAAGAATAATGATATCCAGCTCAGGACCCTGGGTGTGCCATACTCACCAGATGTAAGCCTCTGGGGTATATAAATTAAAAGGTGACACAGAAGCCTATGGAAGATATAAGCTGGTCTGTAATCAAATCACAAAGGAGGTTAGGCAGATTATGAGAAATCTTTGGCAAAGGATGCAAAGAAAAACAGCAAAGAGTTCTTTACTTATGTAAACTCTAGAAGGAAGGGGATGAATCAGATTGGTTGACTTGATAAAGATAGTTCAACTGTTGATAATCCTTCTCAGGTAGTTAACAAACTTGAGGTCCTTGAGGTTGTCACTGACATTCTCTCAGATATGCCAGACAAGCTGTACATGCTACCTGGGAGTCTAAAATGCTGATGGAACTGATATTTAGGTGACACTCAAGTCAAGTGTATCCAATTTTAGCGAAGTCTGGATGGTCTGTGACCCAAATCATCTGCTTGCACCTTCACGATGGTGGGACCGTTAGTAAACCTGGATATAACCTCCATACAGGCTGCCTCTGTAGCCAGGTGGGCAGGAGCAGCAGTGCGTAGCACACGCTTCTTGATTAGACCGGGGTTCAAGCCCGTCACCACCAAATACAGAGGATGCGAAAAGGTCACGGAATGACCACCGCATATCCCGGAGCAATATGGCCTTAGTTGCTAATGCTCCTAAAAACCAAATAACAAATAACATATTACAAAATCATTTATTGTCAGTTATAACTCTGTGTACTTCTGGTATTCCTATCTAAAAAGTTCTTCACAGGTGAATGTAAATGAAAAATGTTTAGCTTTTTATCACCCTGAAAAGGGCCTTCAATAATTATGCCATTCATGTCTAGTGAACCAATGATGTTCATCGCTTTCCTTCTAGTGTTAACATAAGCAAAGAATTCTTTGGTACTTTTCTTTATGCTTTCTTAGCCAAGGACTTCTCATAATCTTGCCTATGTATGTGACCTGATTGTAGACTAGTTTGTACTTACTGTGGGTTTCCATGTCACTTGCTAATTTAATCATCCTACACATTTCTTTTCTGATATTAGTCATATATTTATTTAGACCTAAACCTTGAATGATATCTCTTTGTTGATATAAAAAGCTTAGTAACATTGTGTTATTTCCTTAAGTGCCTTCCATTTAGAATTTGCACTTGGTAACATCATCAGTTTGTTCCAACAAAAGGAATTTAGAAACTATCAAAGACCACTGTAGTTGCCTTTACAAAAGCAAAATCCCTATTCTTTACCTTTGAAAGTTTTTATATCTTTTACATAGATCCCACATCAATATACGAGGTGTGTCTAAAAAGTAATGAGACTGGTGCTATAAAATTTTTTATTAACAACCGAACTACAAATCAACATTATCCCCTTCAAATTAGTTCCCTTGGGAAGCCATACACCACTGGAGATGTTGCTCCCACTCCCGGTAGCAGTGCTGGAAGTTTTCAACTGAAAGTGCCTTCAGCTGGTCTGTGACAATCTTTGAGGTGGAATTTGAGCTTGGGGAAAAGGAAGAAGTCACATGGACTCAGATCAGGCAAGTATGGGGGCGGTGGAACCACTGGAATATAACTTTTTGGTAAAAAATTCGGTCATGGAAATGGCAGTGTGACAGGGAATGTGATGATGCAACATCCAAGAGTCTGCAATCTCCAGCTGGACACGATTGACCCTTTTTCTGAGTCGTTCAAGGACCTCACGATAGTACTGTGGATTAACTGTTTGTCCTTGAGGCACTAATTCCTTATGAACAACACCTTGACTGCCGAAAAAAACAAATTTGCATGGATTTGATTTTCGATTTGCTCATTCTTGCTTTTTTTTGGGCACGGTGATTTGCTTGTGTACCACTCCGAACTTTGTCGTTTGGTTTCGGGATCATACTCAAAAATCCACTTTTTTGAGTATGAAAAAATCACCTGTTATGACATGTTTTAAAAAATTTTCGTCGTTTTCAATGCATTCAAGAAGGTCCAGGCACACATTCCTTCAATTTTCCTTTTGTTCTTTGATGAGGTTTTTTGGAACCATCATCATCATCAGCCATTTTCAATCCACTGCAGGATGAAGGCCTCTCCAGCAACTTTCCAGTTCCTTCTGTTTTGAGCACTGGCCATCCATTTACTAGCCACAAACTCATGAATTTCATCTATCCATCTTCGCCTTTGTCTTCCAGGTTTTCTTCTAGCTCCTCTTGGATACCATTCTGTTATTTTCTTAGTCCATCTGTCATCATGTCTTCGAGCTATGTGTCCTGCCCAAGACCATTTTAGTTCTTTAGTTTTGATAAGAATGTCCTTTACTTGAGTTTGCTGCCTAATCCTGTGTTTCTCTTCTTATCTAACAGACTGATTCCCAATATGATTCATTCCATTCTTCGCTGTGTAGTTCTCAGCTTCTCTTCCATTCTTTTGGTGAGTGCCCAAGTTTCACTTCCATAAGTCATGGTGGGGAGTATACATTGGTTCATTATTTTACGTTTCAGACAAACTGGGATATTGCTCTTCAGTATGTGACTATATTTCCTGAATGCTATCCATCCAAAATTTATTCTTCTCTTGACTTCCAGCCATTTATCATTATTACAGCTAATAACTTGTCCCAGATAAGTATATAACTCCACCTTTTCAATTACTGCTCCTTCAATCATTATTTCCCTTTCTGTGGCATATTTGTTCATCATTACTTTTGTTTTAGCCATATTCATCTTTAGTCCAAAATCCTTACTAGCTGTGCATAACTGATTAAGATTTTCCTATAATTCTTTGGGATCATGGCTTGTGACCACAATGTCATCTGCAAATCGTAAATGGTTTAGGTACTCTCCGTTCACATTGACTCCTTTCTGTGACCAGTCTAGTCTAATCTTCTGAAAGCTTCCTCAAGGGCAGCAGTAAACAGCTTCGGAGATATTGTGTCTCCTTGATGAACTCCTTTCTCAATTTTAAATTTCCTACTGTCTTTGTCTAGTCTAATAAAGAAGGTAGCACTCTCATATATTTTCTTCAAAATCATAATATATGGGGTATCAATGCCTTGTCTTTCCAGTGCCCGAAACATTGCCTTATGCTGTATGGAGTCAAATGCCTTTACATAATCCACAAATGGCAGGCACAATGGTGTTTTATATTCATTTGCTTTCTCCATTAGCTGTGATATTACGTGAAGGTGATCCATAGATGAGAATCCTGTCCTAAAGCCAGCTTGCTCTTTCGGTTGATTCTTTCTAATCTGTTAGTAATGACCCTTGTGAACAACTTGTAGATGTGGGATAACAAGCTAATTGGTCTATAATTTCCAATTTCTAATTTATCTCCTTTCTTATGCAGCAAAACTATGATTGTATTATTCCACTGCTTAAGTGTCACACCTTTTCTAATGCACTTTGTGAAGAGCCTTGCCAGTTTTTGTGTTTTGTCTCTTCCTCCCAATTTTAACAACTCTACAGTAACTTCATCTTCCCCCGGGGCTTTCTGATTCTTCATTTTCTTCAATGCATGTTCTACCTCATCAGGAAGAATATTGGGTATGTCGTATGTGTTGCTACTTTGCAATCCATCTTCCCCACTGCTGGCATCATTCCCCTGCTCCTTGTATAATTCTCTATAGTAGTCTTCTGCTATTTATGCTTGAATTATGCCTTCTCTGCTGTTTATAAGTACACCATCGCTATTCTTCAGTTTCAGTATCATTTGTCTTTCTGTATTACTGCTCGTGGCTGCTGATTTAAATCCTTTGTTTTCCCTTAATGCTTGTTCTACTTTTCTTGTGTTAAATCTTCTTATGTCCTCTCTGAGTCTCTTTCTAATGGCTTTGCATAACTCAGTATACTCAATTTTCTCCCTGTCAGTGTTTTTCTTGCTTTTCATTTGTCGTCTTCGGTTCATCATGACAAGTGTTTCTTGACTAATTTTTTTCTTCTTTGGATTTCTTTTCCTTATAGGTTTCTTGGGCTTTATCACTTTCAAAAAGTTGTAATATTCCTCGTCGATATCTTGGTCCTCAGCAGTCTGCAGAAGCTCATACTTGTTCTTTAATTCCAGTACATACTGCTTTTTCTCTTTTCTCCTCTTCTGTTATCTCAAAGACCTTTGTATTATTTACTTGAGTCAGTTTTTTCCTTTCCTTTCCTACATCTATATCAAGTGTACATCTTACCATTCTGTGATCACTTCCAACATTTACCTTATTCAGGAAGGTAACATCATTCACAATATATCTTCTGTTAGTGAGGATGAAGTCGATTTCATTAGTAGTTAATCCATTTGGACTCTTCCATGTGCACTTTCTGTTCACCCTTTTCTTGAAAAAAGTGTTCATTACTGACAGTCCTTGAGATTCTGCAAATTCCACAAGTCTTTCACCTCTTTCATTTCTTTCACCAATTCCAAAATTTCCTATAGTTCCCCTTTCTGCACTGTTTTGTCTTTTTCCAACCTTAGCATTGAAGTCTCCCATAATAATAGTGTAGTGGGTCTTCTGCTCATCTAGAAGACTCAATTTCGATGTACATTTCTTCAACCTCTTCATCATCATGGCTCGATGTTGGTGCATAAATCATTATAATCTTTAGCTTGTATCTCTTAGAAATCTTGAGTATTAGTCTTGACACTCTTGGTGATGTACTTTTGAATTCCAAAATGTTGTTTTTAAAATCTTTATGGACCAGAAACCCAACTCCACCTTCACTCCTTTCACTGTTTCCATTGGTGTACAGCAGATTTCCACTTGATAAACTTATAAGTGATTCATTTCTTCTTCTTGTTTCAGCCAAACCGATGATATTCCAATTCACATTTTCTAATTCCTTTTCCAGCTTTAATATCCTGTCTTCACCGATGAGTGTTCTTACGTTATAACAGGCCAAGTTCAGTTTCCGTGCATGGCAGCCTCGATGAGTGTTCTTACGTTATAACAGGCCAAGTTCAGTTTCCGTGCATGGCAGCCTCGTCATACCCAGAGATTCTTAGCACCCTCTGCTTCCACTCTGATCCTCTCGCTGCCGTAAGAGGGAGAGTGAAAGCTGCTGGGGACTGAGGGACATTTGTTTTGTTGTGCTGTCATATGCTGAAGGGTTTGGTCTTTTCCTCTTCACGCTGACCAGGCGTCTTGAAGAGAACCACTCTACACATTCGTTGCCACCTAAGTGACGTAACAGGGCTTACCATCGAGAAGGTGTGCATGAGTGGATTTTAGGGAGGCAGGCCAACCGGACTTCTCCTAAATCTTCTGTAATAGAGAGATATTGGATCCATCAGTGTTTTAGGCTGAGTGTCTGATAACACACAGGATACCTGTTCCCCTCTAAGCCCCCTTTGGAACCAGCTTTGCACAAATTTTCCACATGCCCAATTCCTTGGTCAAAATGTCATGAACAGTTTGGTGATTCAAATTCAACTCACTACCGATCATTCTGACTGTCAAACACGAGACCCCTCACTTTGGTCACATTTTTGTCCATTTTTTGACGTACAAGGTCTTCCACACTCATATGGTGCCAAGCGCTATATGATCAAGCGATTCCCTGAGTGATTTCTAGAGCTTTTTTATCAAAGCTACAGTTATATTCATTTGTAAAAGCTTTCTTATGTTCCCATTAATTAATTGTTAACCTAGTATTACGAATTGTAACTAAGTTACAGGAAGGAAAACCGCCTTTCTTTTTTTCCATTACACTAACTTACTAACCTTTACACCGCTTGGTCACTCTAGCGGCACTGCTCTTGCCTCCCCATGGCGGGGCCGGTAACCTGGGAGAAGAAATCCACTCTCCTGGGGCTGAAAGGAGCAGAGATGGAAAAAAAATCTTCTTTTCCACCTTTAGAGCCATCGATCTCAAGACTAGGAAAAGACACCAAAAATGACTATTCTCAACCAAAGAGGTTGAAAACAACCCCACAAGAGGAAATACCAGCATACTGCACTCTCTATCAGAGCTGCCTCTGAGTAAATTATCCCCATTCCTTGTCCAAAAATGCATCATGTCTACTGCAGGTTCAATAAAAATAGTAAAGCAGCTCCAGTCTGGGGATCTTCTGGTAGAGACCATGAAATCCCAGCATTCCGAAAAATTATTAAATATGACTACTTTTGGCGGACAACCAATAAAAGTTACTCCCCATGCCACCCAAAACTCCTCGAAGGGAGTAATCACGGAATGGGACTTGTTAACTGCATCAGAGGAGGAGATAGTTCAAGAGCTACGTAAACAAAAAGTCATACAAGCAAGGAGAATTATGGCTCGGAAAGATGGTGTTCTTGTTCCCACTGGGAGCATAATTCTCACTTTCAGCTCTCCCATCCTACCATCATCTGTTAAAGCAGGCTATCTCCATTGCCGTGTCCATCCTTACATCCCAAACCCAATCAGGTGCTACAAGTGCCAAAAATACGGACACTCCCAAACTGTATGTCAAGGTGAGTCAGTATGTCCAATTTGTGGATCGAAGGAGCACAATCAAACTGTGAATGCACTGCTACGACTTCTCTTTGCCCAAACTGTAAGGGTGATCACTCAGCTTTTTCCAAAAGTTGCAAACTTTGGAAGCAAGGAAAAAAAATCCAGAAATATAAAGTTGAGAATAAAGTGACATATTCAGAGGCAAGAAGGCAAATACTAAAAACAGATCCAAAACACACATATGCAACGGCTGCTAAACAATTTCAGTCAATAGGTACACAAACAGATGTTGCCGTTCCCCCAAATATATCCATCGCTAATTGGGCACGCTCCATGCTCTCTGCCCCCAAACAGTGCCCTTCGCAACAAAAAACTGAACAAGCCTGTAATACCCCAATTACCATTCCAGCTAATGTAAACCCAACAGCAAAACAAAAAGTGACAGAAACCATGGTACTGAAGCCACCAAATTCAATAAGAATGGATATTGACTAGCACAATGACTCAGAAGATGCCATATTAGAACTTCATGCAACTGATGAGATGGACGTAACACGTCCCTACTTTCCAAAGAAAGACAAAGGAAAATCGGATCGATGCAAACAAGTCACAACTAAAAAGCAGTCAGAAACAAAAACAACCAGCAAAACCGCTTAATGGAAAGAATTCTTCAATGGAATTGTAGAGGGTTTCGCAGTATAAAAGATGATATATGTGATCTCATCCACCGTTATGATCCAGCAGGCATATCCCTACAGGAAACTTATTTAAATTTACAAGTGTGTCCTACTATAAAAGATTACTCTATCTTTAGAAGAGATAGAAATATCAACTCGCCAGCCCGTGGAGGAGTGGTGGTTCTTATAAGAAACAACGTACCATCCAAACATATTGCTCTTCAGACTCCTTTTGAAGTAGTGGCAGTGCGCATTGAAATTGGCATCACTCTTACAATAGCATCTATATATATATTCCTCCTAATTTCTCATTTTCTTCAGAAGAACTAGAAAATTAATAGAACAGCTACCGTTTCCTTTCTGCTTACTTGGAGACTTTAATGCTCATCATCCAATGTGGGAATCTCCAACAATTGACAAGAGAGGCAAGTTAATAGAATCCCTTCTGGACTCTTATCAACTTACCATTTTGAACACTTGTCAACCTACCTATATTCATTTTTCGACAGGATCCATGAGCGCAATAGATCTATCAATCTGTTCTCCCTCCGTATATAGTATTATGGAGTGGTCTGTTCTTGAAAATCCACCAAAGTGATCACCTTCCGATTCTCTGCAAGCTGCAAACACAGGTAAACTCTCCTTCACTACGTTGCTCCACTTGAAAATTTTGTAGGGCACACTGGTATGAATATGCATCTCGTGTGCAGCTAGACAATAAAATAATCCAATCTCAAACCATAGACAATGTCTTCAAACAGGCCTATGGGGCTGGGAATTTCCATACTATAATAATTAATGATAAACACCAGCCAAGAAATTGAACTGAAAATTTACTATAAAATAAAATAATATACAGTGAAATGTGATGAAAATAAAAACACTGATTAAATTATAGTTATAATATAATTAAAAGCAATAAAATATTCTAAAATAAACTGGGTTAAAAGCGATAAAACAATGAAACCTGGAACTTTCGGAGAACTGCCGTCTCCTTTTCAACAGCATACTACTAGTGCTAAGACACATCCTTAAGTAGCAGGTCCATGGCACTTATGCACATGATCATCAGACTCATGATCTACATTCTCCATGCACGTATCGGAAACGGAAGTGGCTCGGGAGCGTGTCAAACAGAAACGGTCATCCCTTCTGAGGACAACTGCCTCAAACAGGGGGTGTAAACGGATCCCCCGTCCCTGTTAATAGTATTGTGACTGGATGAACCGATTCACAAGCTCTCGAGCCACTTGCGTTCCCAAAATCCATGGGTGCGGTCAGTAATGACCGTGTCTTCAGGGGAGATCCGATGCTGCCTTTCCCAGAAATGCTCTGCCACAGCAGACCTCGCATAGTTAGCAGTCTTGATAGCGGTCATGTGTTCCCCCAGACGGTCCTTTAAACATCGCCCCATTTCCCCCACATAACACTCCTCACAATCCGGGCACATAATCTTGTAGACCACATTGCTAATATGGTCCTGGGCTACAGGATCTTTAATTTTGGATATCACTGTGTGCAACCTCCGACCCGGAAGTTGCACGCAGCGAGTCTGGCATTCCCGCAATGCCCGTAGCCACAGGGGCAGGCGACTCCCTACGATTGGACTCAGCCCTATGAATATATTTGTCCAAGACCCTCTGGGGGTATCCACATTTCCTGAGGTCTGCCGTGACTTTGCAAATTTCTATTTCCTTTTCTTCAGGGGTACTACAGTGGGTCCCCACCCTATTCAACAATGCCCTGGCTACACTGTTCTTATGATGACAAGCCTGTGCTGAGCTATAATGAACAAATTGGCCACGGCACATAGGCTTTCTATAGATCGTTGTTTTTAATCTAGATCCATCTCTGCTCACCAAGACATCCAGAAACGGGAGGGACCCAGCTTCTTCCACCTCCGAGGTAAATTGTATAAACGTGGAAAAGCTTTTGAGTAAATTGAGCACCTCATCTTCCTTTACCTTTTTTAAAATAGTGAAGGTATCATCCACATATCTCCTCCACTCACGCATGGGGAAATTCAACTGATGGAAAACCCTAGTTTCCAGTTCCTCCATTGCCAAATTGGCCACAATGGCACTGATGGGGGAACCCATGGCCGTGCCATGGACCTGCTTATACATAACTTTTTGAAACACCATGGTAGTGCTTGCGAGGCAAAATTCAACACCTTTACAAATATCATCAATGCTTAGTGAAGATCTAGCACTAAAGCAATCATCCCGTTCCATGACGAACTCATGATTTCGTTTGACATGGTATCCTTGTTCACATATATCCCCATTGAACATGGGGTGCATTGTGTAAGATCGGCCTATCCGGGCCTTTCAGAACGTATTGTACGGGCATTGCGGGAGTGCCAGACTCGCTGTGTGCAACTTCCGGGTCGGAGGTTGCACACAGTGATATCCCAAGTTAAAGATCATGTAGCCCAGGACCATACTAGCAATGTGGTCTACGAGATTAAGTGCCCGGATTGTGAGGAGTGTTATGTGGGAGAAACGAGGCGGCGTTTAAAGGACCGTCTGGGGGAACACACGACCGCTATCAAGACTGCTAACTATGCGAGGTCTGCTGTGGCAGAGCATTTCTGGGAAAAGCAGCATCGGATCTCCCCTGAAGACGCGGTCATTACTGACCGCGCCCATGGATTTTGGGAGCGCAAGTGGCTCGAGAGCTTGTGAATCGGTTCATCCAGTCACAATACTATTAACAGGGACAGGGGGATCCGTTTACACCCCCTGTTTGAGGCAGTTGTCCTCAGAAGGGATGACCATTTCTGTTTGACACGCTCCCGAGCCACTTCCGTTTCCGATACGCGCATGGAGAATGTAGATCATGTGTCTGATGATCACGTGCATGAGTGCCATGGACCTGCTACTTAAGGATGTGTCTTAGCACTAGTAGTATGCTGTTGAAGAAGGAGACGGCAGTTCTCCAAAAGCTCCAGGTTTCATTGTTTTATCGCTTTTAACCCAGTTTATTTTAGAATATTTTATTGCTTTTAATTATATTGTAACTATAATTTAATCAATGTTTTTATTTTCATCACATTTCACTGTATATTATTTTATTTTATAGTAAATTTTCAGTTCAATTTCTTGGCTGGTGTTTATCATTAATTATTATAGCATAGACAATGTCACAGAACATGTAACTAATCAAATATTACAAGCTGCTACCTCTGCAATACCAAAATCTTTCCCGGGGAAATGGAAACATAGTAATTACTGGGGAATCAAGATTGCACACACGCCAAACAGTACAAAAAATAGAGCTTGGAATTTATTTCGTAAATTCCACACAACTACCAATCTAATTAACTTCAAAAGACTGAAAGCCAAGTTCCGCCAAATAAGACGAAAAGCAAAGAAAGATGCCTGGATTAGCTTTTCCTCGAGCATAAACAAGGATACAGACAGCAGAATTATCTGGAGGAAAATACAAACGCTTAATGGCAAATACGTTCAGTTCCCAGCTACAATACCAAACTGGGAAGGGTAAGAGTTGTCATCCCCAGGAGAAATAGCAAATGCCTTAGCGGAATCATTCGCCAGTATATCAGCAATAGCCTCCTACAAACCAACCTTTCAGCGAATTAAAAAAAACTGCAGAGCAGCATAAGATTAATTTTTCCACAAGAGTTTCGCATCCATATAACCAGCCATTCACATTAACAGAACTTTTTGGAGTGCTCAATAAAACATCAAATAGCACTGCTAGTCCAGATGGGATCTACTATATAATGTTAAAACAACTGAACAACAGAGCAAAAAGATCATTGTTAAACTATTACAACCGAATATTCTTAGAAAATGCTTACCCAATCTCCTGGTGTCACTCACTAGTTCTAGCCTTCCCAAAGCCCAGAAAGGATCATACCTTTCCACATAACTATAGGCTAATTTCACTGACCAGTTGTTTAGGCAAAGTCCTGGACAAAATGGTTCACAAGGCGGTTAATATGGTTTCTGGAAACTAACAACTTGCTAAATAGTAATCACTACGGGTTTCGAAAAAAATGTTCCACCTTAGACGTAATGATAAAAGCAGAGGCAAATATACGTAATGCCTTCATAAGGGGACAGCATCTGGTCATGATTAATCTAGATATTGAGAAAGCCTTCGATACCACCTGGCGATATGGTGTTCTTCAAATTCTTCATTCTTTTGGCTTGAGAGGTCATCTACCCCAATTTATACAAAGCTTCCTATGCCATAGAACTTTTCAAGTCAGATACATGAATAATTTATCCAAAATATTTGAACAAGGTTCCATTCTCGGTCCAACGTTATGCACCAAAAGGTTCCATTCTCGGTCCAACATTATTTGCAATAAGAATCACCAACACGACAAGGGATGTACCAAATACAGTACAATCGTACATGTTTGCCGATGACCTCATTATCTCTACTCAATCCCAGACTATGAACACCATCAAAAGGCAACTTCAAATTGCTATAGCTTGAATAGAATCATGGGCATTGCAGAATGGTTATTCCCTAGCAGAAAAGAAGTCTATTGCTATTCATTTCTGTAAAAAACGGAAACTACATTTGGATCCAGAAATATTTTTAAAAAACAGCCTGATTCCTGTCACTAACAATTTCCGTCTGTTGGGGTTACATTTAGATAATAAACTTAATTTTGCTTCCCATATGGCGTACCTCCGGAATGCTTGTCTTAAAAAACTGAATATCCTAAAAGCTGTCTCTGCTATGTCCTGGGGTGCTGACAGAAGCTCTCTCCTACATCTCTATAGAGCTTTAATAAGATCGCGCTTGGATTATGGAGCACCTGTCTACGACTCCGCCAGGAAAAGTTCTCTATTACGTCTGAACACCATCCAGCATAGTTCCCTTAGGATAGTTGTTGGAGCCTTCAGAACATCTCCGGTTCACAGCTTGTATATTGAGGTAAACAAATCCCCTCTGCATCTCATGAGAAAAATATTATTGTTTAATTATGCAGCAAAGATTGGAATTACACCAGCCCACCTCAGCTGGCAGTATCTGTTTGATCCTCAACACACCCTACTATATCACAATAAACCTAATGAAAACTGTACCACAGTGATTCAACTGCAAGAACTCGTGATCAGTTGGAAAATTAACTTTAAGAATATATTCAAAGACCTTGCTACTCCTGAATCTCCCTGGACTGAATTCATATCTCTCTGTGACAATTTCTTTTCAAGATGGGGAAAATCCTCCCTGGCAAATACCAACTTTCAACAGCTACATAAATTGCATTCTTTGGAAAACTCAGAGAAAGTTCATATCTATACCAACGGCTCCAAAACAGATACGGCTGTTGGTGCAGCAGCAGTTTCTGCCACTTTCTTAACAGTTGCCTCTCTTCCCACTGAATGCAGTATCTATACTGCAGAATTATATGCAATAAAACTGGCTCTAGATAACATAAACAAATATCATATCAAACAATCGCTGATATATATAGACTCTTTAAGTGCAATCGGTGCCTTTCACTCTACCTTTCCTCCCTCTCATCCCGTTCTTAAAGAGCAAGGTTACCTTCTGGTCATGTTGGCATCCAAGGTAATGATCGTGCAGATGAGGCTGCTAAACATCCCGACTCTGGATCTTACAGTCAACTGAAAGTTCCATACACAGATTACAAATCCATTATTAAAAAAACATGTTGGAAACAATGGTCTCACCTCTGGCAATCTCAAACCAATAATAAACTGTTCCAGATAAAAAAAAGAGCCTCAACTGTGGATATCTAGTTTTAGAAGAAACAGGCGACAGGAAGTAATTCTGGCAAGGCTTCGCATCAGTCATTCACATCCAATTCATCTGCATTTGCTTTTGGGAGAGACTTCTCCTGCAAGTTGGAGAGGGAGCTTCAGCTCCCTCTCCAATTTGCAGGAACCCTTAACCTTATCACATATTCTTGGTAATGAAGCAAATTTTGAGGATCTATTTTTAAAACGCATAAATTTATATAATAGTATTAATAGTATTCAAGTATTTAAAACGCAAATTTTGAGGATCTGTTTTTAAAACACATAAATTTATATAATAGCATCTAATCATAATGTGAAATCAGTGATACCCAAACCATGAACAGGTGCAATATGGTCCAAGAGGCCCTTGTGCCAAAAACCTCAAATACAACAACAGCAGCGACCTGGAGCGAGGGGTGGGGGTTTCAGGGACTAATGGCAGTCATTGTGAAACAGGTGGGTATATAGGATGTGTTTGGGTAACTAAGAATAAGAACAGGCGCATGTGTACCAGTGCTAGAAGTATAGTAAATAAATTTGAAGTGTTGGTCAAGACCTCAAAGACAGATATTGTTGGGATATCAGAAGCGTGGTGTCACACAGATATTAGGAATGCAGAATTGTAATTTGATGAATTCCATCAAATTCCAATATATATTGGAAATGATAGGATAGACATTTTAGATATTAATATTATTTTAGATTTTAGACATTAATAGATATATTGGAAATTGGAAAGGATAGACAGGGTAGGAATGGAGGTGTTATACTGTTAATTAAGAAAAACATAAAAGAAGTGCATCCAGTTGATATAGCTCAACAGTGCACTATTGAGTCAGTTGGGTGTGACATAAGCACTGCTGAAGCAAAAATAAGAGTAGGAGTGTGTTATAGGCCTAATGACTCGAATCAGTACAATGAACAATTGTACAGAGAAATAGATTGGGCTAGTAAATCAGAATGTCTTAAAATGGGGGATTTTAACTTCCCAGATATTGACAGGAACTTGTGGTTGGTCACTTGCACTAGTAAGACTTTTGTGGATTTATTGGATGATTGTTTTCTGCAGCAGCAGCAGCATGTTCGAGAGGCAACCAGAGAGGATAATACTCTTGATCTGGTTGTCAGCAGTGATCATCCATCTATTAACAATTTGCAGATAAAGGAACCACTGGGTGGCATTGATCACAGTGTACTGATGTGGGATTTACTTAAAGATATAAATTACCATCAGGGATAAAGGAAAGGATTTTTGCTTCCGTCACGGTGACTACAGTGGTCTCAGACTGTTTTTAAATTCTGTACAGTGGGATCAACTGATGATGTTACCAATAGCAAATTCTAAGTGGGAAGCATTCAAAGAATTAATTGTGGAAGCTACTAAAAGTTTCATACCTATTAAGAAATATTGTTCAGGGTTTAGGCTTAAATGGTTGTCAAATGAACTAATGAGACTCGTGGCAAGAAAAATGCATGGGATGCATATAAATTATCAGGTGACACAGAAGCCTATGGCAGATATAAGCTAGTCTGTACTCAAATCACAAAGGAGGTTAGGCAGGCAAAGGCAAATTATGAGAAATCTTTGGCAAAGAATGCTAAGAAAAACAGCAAGGATTTCTTTACTTATATAAACTCTAAAAGGAAGGGGATAAATCTGATTGGTCCACTTAATATCGATGGTTCAACTGTTGATGATGCTTCTCAGATAGCAAACAAACTGAACGAGTATTTTGCATCTACATTCACACATGAGGAGTTATTAAGGTTTGAAAATGCCAGAAGGTTATTAAATTGTAGCAGGGTACTTAATGATTTTGTAATAACTGAGAGCAAAGTGAAGGAGAAATTGTTGAAGTTAAACATAAGAAAGGCACCTGGGTTGGATGGGATTTATCCAGTGGAGGCAGCAAAGGATGTAAGAAAACCCTTAGCCATAATTATGAGAGCATCCTTGGACTCAAGGGAGGTCCCCATGGACTGGAGAAGTGCAAATGTATCCCCAATTCACAAAGAGGGATCGAAGGGTGACATGAATAATTACAGACCAGTTAGTTTAACTTCTGGTTAAAGATGCATTGCAGGATTATCTAGACAAGACTGCAGCAATAATTCACACACAGCATGGGTTTGTTAAGGGAAAGTCTTGTCTGACAAATTTGATTGGATATTATGATGTGGTTACAAAGGAACTGGATGCAAAAAATAATTTTGGTATCATATACTTGGATTTCAGGAAAGCTTTTGACACTGTTGCGCATGGAAGACTACTGTACAAATTGGAGCAGAATGGTATTAAAGGCAAGTTGCTACAATGGATAAAAGGATGGTTGACTGGGAGAAGACAGAGGGTGACGCTAACTTCATGGACTAACATTATTAGTAGAGTCCCACAGGGTTCGGTGTTGAGTCCACTGTTGTTTTGTATATTTATCAATGATATTGATGAAGGTATATCAGGCTTAGTGTCGAAGTTTGCAGATGATACAAAGGTTGGCAGGGTTGTTAATAACAGTAATGGCAGTGTGCTACTGCAACAGAATCTAGAAAATTGGGGCAAATGGGCTGAGAAGTGGCAACTGAAGTTTAACATTGACAAATGCAAAGTACTGCATATGGGTAGAAGTAACCCCAGAGAAATGTACCAACTGTGGTAATACACTTAAGGTGGTAGAAATGAAAAAGATCTGGGAGTAATTGTGCAGTCAGATATGAAGTTTTCTGATCAATGTAGACAGGCTGCCAGGGCAGGTCATGGAGTTTTGTCAATGATATACAGGAATTTTGCTAGTAGGGAAAAGGAGGTGATTGTCCCTCTGTATAAGGCCATGCCTTGAGTACTGCGTACAGGTCTGGAGGCCTCATTTTATGAAGGATGTAGATTTGCTTGAGCGTGTACAGAGAAGGGCAACAAGATTGGTGTGGGGAATGAAGGGATCCTCTTACCAATAGAGGCTTAAGTTCTGCAAAATTGCAGTGGCTGGAGACTAGGCACCTGCGAGGTGATCTGATTGAGGTGTATAAGGCCTTGAATGGGTGGAGCATGCTGAATTATGATGGGATTCTTCCACTTGTTCAGATTACGAACCTAAGGGGGCATAAATTCAAATTGAGGAAAGACAGATATAGATGTGCAGAAATTTTTGTTTAGCCAGCAGGTGGTTAATTGTTGGAACAAACTTCTATTGTTGTTGTTATTTTGGTTTTTAGGAGCATTAGCAACTAATGCCATATTGCTCCGGGATATGCGGTGGTCATTCCCTGACCTTTCCGCATCTTCCGTATTTGGTGGTGACGGGTTCGAACCCCGGTCTAATCAAGAAGCGTGTGCTACGCACTGCTGCTCCTTCCCACCTGGCTACGAAGGTGCCTACAAACTTCCATCTGCCATTAACAGTCTTAATTATTGGTTGCCCTAACTATTCATTTCAAAGGTGGTACTTGTGCATATTATTAACTCAAAAAAGATTCCAAATTATAAACTCTCTGACAATGGAGTTTATAATTTGGAATCTTTTCTTTATGGTCTCCTCTGACTTAAAATCTATATGCTCCATTCTGGCAAATTCATCTGTTGCCTCTACCTTTGTCCCAACTCCACTAATCACTTGGGACTCTTTGAGTTACTTTCTTTAAACTTGATTTCACTATGTTGAGTTTCTTAACAGTAGAGTAATTTCTCTTCATGATTTTAACGTTCACAACTCCATCTGGTTTTGGTTTTCTAGTTACATGGATACAACTGGTTGAAATTTCCATATTTTTGCAATTCTTTTTCACACAAACAACTCTTCAAATTTCATGGCCAGTGTTAGTGATCCTTTAGGTACCTCAGATTATAATTTTGCAATAGTCTCTTCTCCAGTGGAGCCTTCTCTTATGACCAGTTTCAGCCTCACATTGTTTGGTATTACAAGAATTCTAAATGGAATTATCCGTGAGATTTCTTTTCTTCTTTACATTGGTTGGATTAATGTTTTAAATATTTTGATGCCAATGTTTGTTCAGGTCATGTCAGTGAATTCATTCAACCTTAGAATCTCATCCCTTATCTAAACTTTAGTTTTCCCATAAATGTGCTAAGGCTGTTCAAGTTAAAAATGTTGCATATTGCAATTGGTTTGCATCCAAATATCAGGGTACATTTTCTGCATATGCTAAAGCTCACAACAATTGTAAAGCAATTATTAATCAATCCAAACTTGACTTTGAACAGGTGAAGAGTGGGAAACTTGCTTCTTGTCCACATGGTAATCAAGCTTTTTGGCCACTTGCTATGGCTATTGGCTCTGCAACTTTTATCCATCTATACTCCCACCTCATAAAACCTAGTGGTTCTATTGCCTCCTCAGCTAGATATAAACCTGACTTACTAACATCCTACTTTTACTCTAATTCTTCAATTGACAGTTTTGGTAAGCTAGTTGCTATAATAACTGATACACTCTGCTGAATGCCCCCTATGGTCTTCTGTCAAAAGGTTGTCAGAAGAATTTTGACCAATCTTGATGCCAAGAAAGCTTTAGGTCCTGATGGCATTTCTCCACTTGTTTTCAAAACCTCCACTACTGGAGGTTTTGAAAACAAGTGTGACACACTGAGCTTGCTCCTGTTCTGTGTCACCTTATTACACTTCCTTATTCCACTAGTGTTTTTCCTTCCAGTTGGAAATTTGCTCTTATTCAGCCAGTGCCTAAAAAAGGATGACAAATCCTATTGAATTATCATCCCATTACACTTACCTCTACTCTTCTCTATCAAAGTAATGGAGAAATTCATTAGCCACCACTCCTAAGCCATCTTTAAACCTTCCATCTGATTAATGATTGCCCATACTTATGTTACTCGCCTATGGACAAATTTTGTAGAAAAGTTTGGAGAAACAAAAAGCAGTTGCTCTTTAAATTTTTAAGGCCTTTGATTGTATTTGGCATGAAGGTTTTCTAAACAAGCTCCCATATTATGGATTGCCAACTGTTTTTCCCATTCTTTTTCTCTTATGTATTAATGACTTCTATCATTAACTGGCAGTCCTATCCATAGTTTTGCTGATTATATAACATTACATTCCACCTTCCAGTTCGAGAAACCTTGCTTGCATAAACAGCTTGATCTTCTTGAACATCCACTGGATATCATCATTCTTCTCTTTCTTGGTGATTTCCTGTCGGTCGATCGGAATATGAATTTTCCCAACCCCAGCTATTTGAAGATTTCTTTTAACATTCTTCCTCCTTATGTATTTCCTGAAAATTACAGTATACGCAATTGAAGTTTTGGTTTCATATTATGCATAATGTAATATATATCGATTAACAATGAAATAACCATGAATGAGTGAATGACCTTCTCTGAAAGTTTTTTTTTATGCTGATTTTCTGACTTTTTCTAACTTTTTATGCTGATTATAATTCTCTAGAATATGAAATGAATGAGAGGTGATGCCATTAAAATATAATTATGACTTTTAACCTCACATATTCATACTGTAGAAAGTTTTTATTGCACAATCAATAGTTATCATGCTATTAATGCAATATGCAATAGTTATCATGCTATCATGCAATAGTTATCATGCTATCATGCAATAGTTATCATGCTTGTGAATTACTTAACAAGTACAGGTCACTGATGAAAAAAAGCCGTGAATTAGGGTTGAATTTGAAAGTGTCTGCAATTCTGCCCAGACACGATAGGATAGGGAGTATATGATGAGAGCCCTGTCGATCAGTTTGGCCCTGGAAAGATTGTGCAGGGCTCAAGGGGTAGAATTTTTTTCAGCCTGGTCTGTACTTGTTAACAGGAGAGACTGCTTCTACAGGGATGGGATACACTTAAATAGAAAGGGTGCAAGAATGTTTGCTTGTGCTATCGAGGCAGTGTTAGGTGGGTCGGAAAACTGCTGAATTGGGGGGGATACAAGGACTAATAGATTAACAGTAGCCACTGGCAGAGGAGAAAGTGATTCTTGCACTGCTTCTATTGGAATGAGCAGCAGCCTGGAAAATAAGATGCAGGATATTTCAGAGACTGCTGGGAATCATGGGGGTACAAGTAAACACATGGGTTGTGTTAGGGTGGCTAAGAGGAAGAGCAGGTGCATGTATACTTGCGTGTACACCAATGCTTGGAGGTTAGTAAATAAATTTGATGAATTTGAGGTATTGCTCAAAACATCAAAGGCAGATATTGTTGGGATTTCAGAGATGTGGTGTCACACAGATATAAGGAATGCAGAACTGTAATTTGCGGAGTACAATGTCTACAGGAAGAATAGACAGGATAGGAAGGGAAGAGGGGTAATGCTATTAGTTAAGAAACATATAAAATCCAAGGAAGTGAAGCCAGTCGACATCGCTGTACAGTGCAGTGTCGAGTCAGTTTGGTGTGACATAAGCATTGGGAGATCAAAATTGAGAGTAGGAGTGTGCTATAGGACTAATGACTCTGATGAGTATAATAAGAAACTGTACAGAGAAATAGAGTGGGCCAGTAAATCAGAGAGTCTTATAATGGGGGATTTTAATTTCCCAGATATTGACTGAAATTTGGGGGCTGGTCACTCACACACTAGCAAGGCTTTTGTGGATTTATTGGATGATTGTTTTCTATATCAGCATGTTCAGGAGGCAACTAGAGGGAGTAATACTCTTGATTTGATTATCAGTAGTGATTCTTCATGCATTAAGAATCTGCAGATAAATGAACCACTAGGTGGCAGTGATCACAGTGTTCTGAAGTGGGAGTTACTCAAAGAGGTAACTACCATTAGGGGTAAAGGGAAGGGGTATTGCTTTCGTAAATGCGACTACGATGGACTGAGACGGTATTTAAATTCTATACAGTGGAATCAACTGATGATGTTACCAACAGCAAATGCAAAATGGGAAGCATTCAAAGAACTTATCTTGGAAGCTACTAGGCTTTACATACCAACTAAGAAATATTGTTCAAGGTTTAGGCCTAAATGGATGTCAGATGAACTAATGAGGCATATGGCAGAGAAGAAAAATGCATGGGATACATACAAATTAACACGTGACACAGAAGTCTATGATAGATACAAGTTGATCTGTAACCAAGTTACAAAGGAGGTTAGGCAGGTGAAAGCAGTTTATGAGAGATCCTTGGCAAGGGATGCGAAGAAAAACAGCAAAGAGTTCTTTACTTATGTAAACTCTAGAAGGAAGGGGATGAATCAGATTGGTCCACTTGATATCGATGGGTCAACTGTTGATGACCCTGCTCAGGTAGCTAACAAACTAAATGAATATTTTGCATCGACATTTACACATGAGGAGTTATTCAGTGAGGGGAATGCCAGAGGTGTATTCAACTCTAGCAGTAAGCTAGAGAATCTTGTAATAACTGAGAGTAAAGTGGAGGAGAAATTGTTGAAGATAAACACAAGAAAGGCACCTGGGGTGGATGGGATCTATCCAGTTATATTAAAGGAGGCAGCAAAGGAAGTAAGCAAACCCTTAGCCATAATTATGAGAGCTTCCTTGGACTCAGGGGAGGTACCCATGGACTGGAGATGTGCAAATGTGACCCCAATTCACAAGGGAGGATCAAAGGCTGACACAAGTAATTATAGACCTGTGAGTTTAACTTCTGTTCCCGGAAAATTAATGGAGGCACTGGTTAAAGCACTGCAGGATCATCTAGACAAGACTTCAGTTATAGCTCGGACACAGCATGGTTTTGTTAAGGGGAAGTCTTGCCTGACCAATTTGATTGGATACTATGATGCAGTCACAAAACAACTGGATGCAGGGAATAACTTTGATATTATATACTTGGATCTTAGAAAGGCTTTTGATACTGTTGCACATGGAAGACTGCTGCACAAATTGGAGCAGTGTGGCATTGGAGGCAAATTGCTGCTATGGATAAAGGGGTGGTTGAGGGGGAGAAGACAGAGAGTGGTAATCAGTGGACACTGCTCATCGTGGACTAATGTTATTAGTGGAGTCCCTCAGGGTTCAGTATTGGGTCCTTTATTGTTTTCTGTATTTATAAATGATATTGATGATGGTATATCAAGCTTAATGTCCAAGTTTGCAGACGATATGAAGGTTGGCAGGGTTGTCAAGGACACTACTGACACTATGCTGCTGCTGCAACAGGATCTGGAAAGGTTGAGCAGATGGGCTAAGAGGTGGCAAATGAAGTTTAACATTGACAAATGTAAAGTACTACATATGAGAAACAGCAACCCCAGAGCAACGTATCAACTCTGTGGTACTACACTGACAGTCGTAGAGAATGAAAGGGACCTGGGGGTGGTTGTGCAGGCAGATATGAAGTTCTCTGAGCAGTGCAGACGGGCTGCAAGAGTAGCTCATGGTGCATTGTCAATGATATATAGGAATTTTTCTAGCAGGGATAAGGAGGTGATTATTCCCTTGTATAAGGCAATGGTCAGGCCACACCTAGAATACTGTATACAGGCCTGGAGGCCTCATTTCAAGAAGGATGTAGAGCTGCTGGAACGAGTACAGAGAAGGGCAACAAGATTAGTGAAGGGAACAAAGGGTTGCTCTTACAAAGAAAAGCTTAAGTTTTGCAAATTACAGTGTCTGGAGACTAGGCACCAGCGAGGTGATCTGATAGAGGTGTACAAAGCCTTGAATAGTTTGTGCATGCTCAATGCTGATGGGATTCTTCCTCTTGCTCAGAATAATCACCTGAGAGGGCATAAATTCAAATTGAGGAAAGACAGATGTAGGATAGATGTGCGGAAATTTGCCTTTAGCCAGCGGGTGGTGGGTAGGTGGAACAGACTTCCATCCCTTGTCATGGAAGTTGATAGCCTAAATAAGTTTAAGGCTCAGCTGGACAGGTATTTCGAACGAACAGAGGGGTGAAGTGGAAGTGGTTATTTTTTATTTATTTATTTTACTTTATTTTTTTTTTGGCTGATGCTGCATAAGCTTGCTTTCTTGCATCAAATGCCTCTACTAATGCTAATTCTCTCAAGAAGTAGTGATATTATAATTTGAAGGTATGGAAAGTTCAGTGGGACTGAACTACAGTGGGTCCCCAGTATCCAAGTCCCCACAGTTACGAGGTTGCAAGGTTACAATATGAAGGATGCAATGAAAATAACATGGAGGATTTTTGGAAAAGTTTTAATAATCTGCACAGTATAAAAATGATTGGAGATTCTTGGAAAGAAATTTCGTGTAGCTTAATGAATAACTCATGAAAAAAATTATACCCCAATGCTGTTCGTGAATATGAAGAATGCGATGTGACCAGGTTACAAAATGAAATTGTAAGTCTTACAAAAACACTTACAAATGAGGGGCTAGCAGAATTAACCTCATCTACCCACAGAAGAAGAAGAAGCTCAAAATTATGATATGCTGGATTCACCAAAGGATAAAGATTTAAGAATTAAAGGAAGCCCTTGAGAAAATTGATCAAGCAGTTGAATATTTTTGTGAGAATGACCCTCTTCATGATCGTGCAGCAAAAGTTAAGTGTGAAGTCAAAGACATAACTAAATGCTACAACACAATTTTATCTGAAAAAATACAGCAAAAAAAACAAACATTGGATTCATTCTTTATTCATAAAACTGAAAAACAGTGCAACTTCAATAAACTTTACTTAACCTTACATTGTTCAACATATGATAATAAAAAATGTCTAATAAAATAATTCTTATTTTTCAGTTCCTTCAATCCATTTTTTGCTTATGTACAAGTACGTAATACATGTCAAATACATGGTCCCCGTTTTAAGTGGAATTTTCTGAAACTAATTATCTTCAGATAATGAGGACCCCTGTATTAGTTTTTGTTCATAAAATTTTTAAAGAATTTACGATGCTCAATTTCTTAAAAAGTCAGGAGAAGTGACTGGATACCTTAATGCATTTATGGCAACAGTCAGAATTTTGTATTTTACATAGAATAATATCATTTCTTGCTAAATTCTGTGCAAATTCCATTTTGTTTAAAAAACAAAATGGAATTTTCATGGAATTTAGTAATTTTTTAAATGAAATTTTGTCAATTTTATAGTTGTTTCCTGTGATCCAACTGAAACCATTCATTTCCTTATTTAAATTAATAACAGGACAATTATTTTTCCTATTTCTTCACACTTCCTTATATAATAAACAAATTTTATTTATTATCTTTTAGATGATAATGATTGCTCTGAATGTGAAAGTGTTCTTCATGAATTAGAGGGCATTGATGATGAAATAGAAGAACTAGATATTCTGTTTGTGAAAATTCAGGACCTCCAATATGCACGCAAATATGGCATGAAAACCTTACCAGCCTTGGCTTATTTCAGAAAAAGATTTCCATCCATATATAGAGGTAATAATATTTATTTTGCTGTTGCAATGTATTTGCATTCAACATTACAAAATGTTGAAGGCTTCAAAACCAACTAGTATTTCCAAACAATTTAAAATAATAAATATTGTACAGCTAATAATAAGAATCCTCTTTTTTCTTTTTATAACTTTCTTGCATTTTAAAGTTCTTTCTAAATAAAGTACTGAATGCAGTGTTCAAAATGTACATTAATTTATTTAAATTGGAAAGGCTGAAAGACATTATTACATACATAGGGGTCAACAGTTTTGTAAATGACAACAATGTACTGTGTTGAATTAGCATAATTTAGCACATATAATATTATAATAGCTAATAAATGTGTTAAACTACATTACAATTCTCTGTGGCAACTTCATATTATAATGACAACAAAAAGTTAATTTACAACTGCTACATTTTTTAATCCAGCAGGAATGCAGCGAAATGGAACTATAGTGCATTGACTAGATACCAAAATGTAGTGACTGTAAATTGTACAATCATTTTTCCTTTTTATTATGGAGAGAATATCCAAAAACTGATGACCCTGAGACTAGTCGGTTTTTCTGATTTTTTGGCAATAAATCTAAAGAAGCATAAATTGTCAATCAAATGTCAAAATCTCTGTCTGTCTGTCTGTCTGTCTGTCTGTCTGTCTGTCCGTCCGTCCGTCCGTGTGCGTGCGTGCGTGCGTGCATGTGTGTGTGTGTGTGTGTGTGTGCAAATAAGAAAGAATTGGCTTGCTTAGTTGGCAACAGTGCCTACTTCTTGGCAGTTTATTTATGCGATTAATTTATTAACATTATTAGATTGATTATTTTATTCTTTTATCCCTATGGCTGTTGGTTATAATTTTGAAATGAAAACCTGCAGTTGAGAAACCCAGACACAAAGAAACTGATGAGCAATTACTGACAAAAAAATTACATTCTATAATGTTCCATAAAAATAAATAAAAAGACAATTCTTCTGGTTATCATTTGTCATATATTATCTACAATCTGTTTATGTTTCTCTTAATTTCAAGCTTCTCATTCCCATATTTTTTTACCAAAATATATCATATGCTTGACATGGCCGAAAGTCCATGCAGGGGGGGGGGTAATACATATATTTTAGTTGACCATGATTCAAGCCCACATTTCTCAACATATTATCTTTGATATTTCTCTATCTTGTAAGCTCCTCTAATCCTACATGGCCATCCCACAGTATAAACAGAAATTTTATTTACTCATTTTATTTATAGAAATAAGTTTTAGTCATACGGGGAAATTGACAGGGAGGTGGCTACTACTAACTGAACGGTCTACTAATGTATTCTGCATATACTTCTTAGATTGAATTACATTGTTCCAGTAGATATGAATAGTTTAACTGTTGATGAACCTGTTCAGCCTACTGACAAACT
Organism: Mastigoproctus giganteus; assembly: GCF_048544385.1. NCBI lineage: Eukaryota > Metazoa > Arthropoda > Arachnida > Uropygi > Thelyphonidae > Mastigoproctus > Mastigoproctus giganteus. The sequence goes on along the minus strand of NC_143575.1, from coordinate 178,519,779 downwards.
GAATATGTATTTTGCATCTCATTCACACATGATAACTTGTTTTGGGGATGGGGATTGAGATTACTGAGAGAAAAGTGGAAGAGAAATTGCTGAAGCTAAATGAAAAAAAAAAAAAAAAAACAGGCACCTGGGGATGAAGATTGGATCTGTCTAGTTATATTGAGGGAGGCAGAAAAAGAGCTCAGCAGTTCTTTAGCCATAATTATGAAAGCATCCATGGATTCAGGGGAGAGCCCTATGGACTGAAGATGTGCTAATTTATCCCCAATTCACAAGGGGGGATTAAAGGGTGATATGAATAATTACAGAACTGCTAGCTTGACCAGGGGCATATTCAGGGGGGACAGAGGGAGAATATTCCCCCTTAACCATGCTTATCACTGTGTGCATATAAGTGTCCCTAGGTCTACCTAAAAAAAAAAAAAAAAAAAAAAAATTTAACTGGTCATCAACCCCCCCCCCTACGATGATACCTGACCTGGATGCAATAGTGAACTTGACCTCTGTTCCAGGGAAAATAATGGAGTCACTGATTAAAGAAGTAGTGTAGGGCCATCTAGACAGGAATGCATTTATACTGTAGTCACAGAGTGGATTTTTTAAGGGGCAGTCTTGTCTGACCAATCTGATTGGATTTTATGATACAGTCACAAAGGAACTGGATGAAAAAATAATTTTTATGTTGCATACTTAGATTTCAGAAAAGCTTTTGATACTGTTGCACATAAAAGATTGCTGTACAAATTGAAGCAGTGTGTATTAAATGCAAGTTACGGTTATGGATAAAGGGATGGTTTAGTGGGAGAAGACAGAGAGTGTTATCAATGGGAACTGATCTTCGTAGACTAACATTATTAGTGGAGTTCCCCCAGGGTTCACTGTTGAGCCCATTGTTTTCAATATTTATTAATGTAATCAGTGAAGACCGGGCATAATGTCTTAAGTTTGCAGATAATATAAAGGTTGGCAGGGTAGTTAATGACAGTAATCAAGGTATGCTACTGCAAAATGATCTAGATAAATTAGGCAGAGGGGCTGAGAAATAGCAATTAAAATTTAACAATAAATAAAAGGTACTGTGTATGCATAGCAGTAATCCCAGATTAACATACCAACTGTGTTGCCATACTCAGGTAAGTGGAAAATGAAAAAGACCTGGAAGGGGGAGGGAGTAATTGTTCATTAAGACTGCCAGATCATCTCACAGGGTTTTGTCAGTGATATACAGGAATTTTGCAGGAGGGATAAGGAGGTGATTATCCCAATTTATAACGCAGTGGTCAAGCCACATCTTAATTCCTGCATACAGGTCAGGAGGTCTCATTTCAGGAAGGATGTGGCTCTGCTGGAGCAGGTGTAAAGAAGAGCAAAAAGATTAGTGAAAAGAACAGAAGGGTGCACTTACTAGGAAAGGTTTCAGTTCTGCAAATTACAGCATCTGGAAACCATTCAGTTGTGAGATTTGATTGAAGTGTTTAAGGCTCTGAATGGATTGAGTAAGCACAGTGCCGATGGCATCCTTCTTCTTGCTGAGACTATGCACATGGGGGAAACAAATTCTAATTGAGAAAGAATGGTTGCAAATAGATGTGTGGAAATTTGTTTTCAGCCACAGGTAGCTGATTGTGGGAATAGAATAAAATTCCATCTGTTATTGTGGAAGTGGATAGTTTGAATAAACTCAAGGAAGAACTAGACAAACTACTGGAGTGGTGGATGGACAGGTGTAGAAAGCGTTTTTTTTTTTTTTTTTTTTTTGTGATGCTCTGTAAGTTTGCTTTCTTGTATCATGCTACCAGTACTAATATTGCAACATTAAGTACAGCATATGAAAATAATGAGTTAATTTTATATACTCTCAAAAATGTGTATGTGTGTATAAATTCTTTCCTCCTCCTGGTGATATAAAGTCATGATATAGGTTTATTAATTCCTATATTGTTATTGATTTCAAGGTGATAAGCTACTTTGACTACCAATTTTAAACACACCACCAACCGTTTATGACTGATTGAATAAAATAAAATAAAATAAAATGATAGAAAAGACTGTAAAATAATATTTACAAAAAACTTTTAATAATTTACAAAAAACTAAACTATAACAGAAGTAAAATAAGTAAATAAGTTAAAATGCATTAAAATATAAATATAAAAGCGATAAAAAGACGATAAAAAACACTAGAGCTTTCGGAGGTGTCTTCCTCCTTCCTCAGTAATAGTGAGACTTAAATGACACATCCTTAAATACCAGGTTCACGGCACACGTGGATGATCAGGCGCATACTCAGCATCCCTTTCACTTGTACCAGAACCGGAAGTGGTCTGGACCCGTGGAAAATTAAAACGTTTGTCTCTTGTCAAAACCACCGCCTCAAAAAGGGGGTGAAGCCTAACTCCCCTGTCTCTATTTATACTATTGTTACCAGAGGACCCAATCCACAGACTTTCCAGCCACTTTCGGTCCCAGAATCTATGTGCCCGGTCAAGGATGACAGCGTTGTCGGGGGAGATCTGGTGTTGTTTTTCCCAATAGTGCTCGGCAATGGCGGATTTATTGAGCTCTGCGGTCCGTATCGCTCGTGAATGTTCTCCCAGACGGTCCTTGAGACGCCGTCCTGTCTCCCCCACGTAACATTCCCCACAATCCGGGCATGTGATCTCATACACGACCCCACTACTAGAATCCCTAGTAATGGGGTCTTTGACCTGTGACACTACTGTGTGCAACCTCCGGCCCGGAAGCTGCACACAGCGTGTCTGAAAGTCGCGAAGCATTCTCGCAATGCGATCTGACAGGCCCGGATAGTAGGGAACATACACTGTGGTAAGCGGTACAGGCGGAACTACCCGATTGGGCTCTTCCTCTCTGTTGTATTCATCAATGACCCTCTGGGGGTAACCGCACCTCATAAGATCCGTCGTGATTTGCCTAATTTCCTTCTCCCCCTCCTCAGGGGTACTGCAATGCGTTCTCACCCTACCCAAAAGTGCTCTGGCCACACTATTTTTATGTTGGACAGTCTGTGCCGTCCTATAATGTGTGTACTGGCCCCTACACATTGGTTTCCTATAAACCTTAGTTCTAAGTCTGGGGCCTTCCCTATATACCATTATGTCCAGAAATGGGAGGGTACCATCTATTTCTATCTCCGAGGTAAATTTTATGAAGGGGGAGAAACCATTGAGAAACGAGACCACATCTTCCTCTCTCCCCTTCTTTACAATAGTAAACGTGTCATCAACATATCGTTTCCACTTCCGCATAGGGAACTCCAATCTTGCGAAAACCCTATTCTCAAATTCCTCCATAGCCAGATTTGCAACAATGGCGCTGATTGGAGAACCCATGGCTGTACCGTGAACCTGTTTATACATCACTCCTTGGAAAACCAAGGTTGTACTAGAAAGACATAATTCAACAGCACCACATATATCTTCTATGTTTAGGTGGGATCTGGCACTCAAAGTATTATCCTTTTTGTAAAGCCAACCTTACACATTCTACCCCATGTGCTATGGGGATACAAGTAAATAATGCTATAACATCAAATGACATCATCATCTCGTCCTCCCCTATTTCTTGACTCCTTACAAAGTTCACAAATTCCGCACTGTTTCCAACGACCAACGCGGACCGCCCCACAACCGGGGAAATCAGCTGCGCCAGATATTTTGATAAAGCATACGTAGGGCTACCAATGAAGGAAACTATGGGCCGTAATGGAACATTCTCCTTGTGTGTCTTGGGTAACCCATAAAATCTGGGCAGTCGACACCCTGTTGCGTGCATGGACCAATACTTGTCCTTTGGAATCTTTTCCATTCTTAGCCAGGAAAGTAGCATCTTATTTACATGCTGTTCTAAGCTAGCCAAGGGGTTTCTCTGAACAATCTTATAAGTACCATTATCACCTAATAAGTCTAACGCTTTCTTTCGGTAATCTTCTTTGTTTAATACCACAGTTGATCTGCCTTTATCTGCTGGTAGGATTATAATATCTTCGTCCCGTTTAAGTTCTTCTAGTGCTTTCTTCTGTTTCGGGGTAAGATTTGGAGCAATCGTTTTTGCTTGGCCCAGGGTGGCGACAGCTTTAACACGAATTTGATTAGCAATATGTTCAGGTAACTTACTAATTGCCCTCTCAATACCTATAGATGCTTCGGTAATTGGAGGTTTAGAGGGTAGCAATGCAAACTTAGGTCCAAGAGCCAAAAGTCTCTCTTGTTCTTGGGTTAACGATTTGCCACTTAAATTTTGAATAAAGTTGGAATGGTCGCTACCCCTAAATACAGTGGACTGCTCCTCTAATAACGTGTGAAACTTCCTAATATGTCTCTGTTTATAAGAATAGGTAATCCTATTCGTCCTCTCCAGAACTAACCTCTTCACACCTATCAGGTGTAGGGGGGGCAATCTACTACTAATATCACCTAATGCTACATCAATCAATCTCCTATTATGTCTCAAGTCATCATGAAGTTTCTGAATCCACGTATTCAAAACCTTCTTTTGATACCATGTGATAATCCTGGACAAACGGGCATCTTTAAATGGTGTCTTGAACCTAAATCCATGTGGCATAAGATTATGATCCCTGCAACGGTAGGCAAACCTTAAGTGCTGTTGCTGTTTGGACTCAGCTACGCTATATCTCTGGAACCTTCGGATGTGCCGCAAAACTGTATGGCCATAAACATTAACTATATCTGCAATAAGGCCTCTGAGGTTGGGATAATCCATACTACCAATTTTAAACACACCACCAACCGTTTATGACTGATTGAATAAAATAAAATAAAATAAAATGATAGAAAAGACTGTAAAATAATATTTACAAAAAACTTTTAATAATTTACAAAAAACTAAACTATAACAGAAGTAAAATAAGTAAATAAGTTAAAATGCATTAAAATATAAATATAAAAGCGATAAAAAGATGATAAAAAACACTAGAGCTTTCGGAGGTGTCTTCCTCCTTCCTCAGTAATAGTGAGACTTAAATGACACATCCTTAATCGGGTAGTTCCGCCTGTACCGCTTACCACAGTGTATGTTCCCTACTATCCGGGCCTGTCAGATCGCATTGCGAGAATGCTTCGCGACTTTCAGACACGCTGTGTGCAGCTTCCGGGCCGGAGGTTGCACACAGTAGTGTCACAGGTCAAAGACCCCATTACTAGGGATTCTAGTAGTGGGGTCGTGTATGAGATCACATGCCCGGATTGTGGGGAATGTTACGTGGGGGAGACAGGACGGCGTCTCAAGGACCGTCTGGGAGAACATTCACGAGCGATACGGACCGCAGAGCTCAATAAATCCGCCATTGCCGAGCACTATTGGGAAAAACAACACCAGATCTCCCCCGACAACGCTGTCATCCTTGACCGGGCACATAGATTCTGGGACCGAAAGTGGCTGGAAAGTCTGTGGATTGGGTCCTCTGGTAACAATAGTATAAATAGAGACAGGGGAGTTAGGCTTCACCCCCTTTTTGAGGCGGTGGTTTTGACAAGAGACAAACGTTTTAATTTTCCACGGGTCCAGACCACTTCCGGTTCTGGTACAAGTGAAAGGGATGCTGAGTATGCGCCTGGTCATCCACGTGTGCCGTGAACCTGGTATTTAAGGATGTGTCATTTAAGTCTCACTATTACTGAGGAAGGAGGAAGACACCTCCGAAAGCTCTAGTGTTTTTTATCGTCTTTTTATCGCTTTTATATTTATATTTTAATGCATTTTAACTTATTTACTTATTTTACTTCTGTTATAGTTTAGTTTTTTGTAAATTATTAAAAGTTTTTTGTAAATATTATTTTACAGTCTTTTCTATCATTTTATTTTATTTTATTTTATTCAATCAGTCATAAACGGTTGGTGGTGTGTTTAAAATTGGTAGTATGGATTATCCCAACCTCAGAGGCCTTATTGCAGATATAGCTACTTTGAGTTGGGCTGCCAATGGTGTGCAACATTTATTTATAAATAAAAACATTTGTTATACTTGTGTAATAATGTACAGGCTCTAGAAATAGATTTGGGAATTATGGCTTGCTTCTTTACTATTATGTTCCATATATGAATGAGCACATTTTACATTTGGCAGCCAGAAGATCCTGTTGTGAATTTATAAGGCCATAACTCTTAGTTATGTCACTTAAAGGATACTGGCTGCTAAACAGAATGCATTCATTTTTACATTGAATATATTAGTGAAAAAGCAACTGCTGAATTTTCATTTGGTGGAGAAGCAGCTGTCAAAATTTTGTAAGTTCAATATTATTCAACTTTAACATAACATAATTAGAAGAGTGTTTGCCATCCAACAGAACAACTCAGATAAGTTTTATGCTACCTTAGGTGGCAGGAGGGCCTGTCAGTCTTAAAAATGTTTAAGATGTTCTACACATTGTGAAATGTTTGACTCAGGAGGTGGAGGGCAACCTAGCTGCCAAAACTGCTACCGATCCTATAGACCAATCCTTCACTACACCTGCATCTGACTATAAGTACATTATAAATAAACGATGCCTTGAACAATGGCAACATATCTGGTAGAATCAAGTCAATAATAAGCTACTTGGCATAAAAAAAGATCTAAAACCATAGAGATCTAGCATACATGAGAACCAACATGAAGAAGTCGTATTAGCCCGATTAAGGATAAGCCACACGCACCTGACACATCTTTATTTGCTTGCAGCCACTGACCCACCACTGTGTACAAACTGCAACACTCAGCTCACTGTCCACCATCTACTTATTGATTGTCCCAAGTACAGTACTGAGCGACAAGCTATGTTTATCTCATTTCCCACGAGGAACACCTCTCTCAGCATTTCTGACCTACTAGCAGACACACCACATGTGACCAAAATTTTTGATTTCCTCAAACAGATAAAACTGTACAACACAATATAAACTTGAATAACATCTATACAGATAGAACTATGTATTTAATATCACCATAGTTAGGCGCGTTATGGCCTTTGCTGTCTTTGCACCGTAAAGCCCTTAAACAACAACAGGAGGTGGAGCTATAGTGCTTAAAACTGTAAGTTGGTTTAATGTGCTTATTTATTTTCTATTAATTATATTAAATTATGCTAATTCAATGTAGTGCAATGATGTCATTTCCAAAATACATCCATTTAGTAATTGAACTAGTGAAATGCTTCTGCATCTTACTGATATTTCTGTTTTACCTTTTTCGTTTGAATTTTGTAACTGTTTTATTAATTTTAAAATAAACTTTAAAATGCTTATGTTCAGCAACTGTGTCTTAAGATATCTTTTTTGAATCTTTTTTTTGTGTAATGAACACTTGTACATATACAAGAGAGTTGATGAAAAAAAGTAGTAAAGGAACAGCTTTTTTTTTATTTCAATAATTAGATAACAAAATAATTTTAAATAATTAGCTAAGAAAATATATAATGCATCTTTGCATTATATATATTTTTTTAGGTCTGGGCTTATAGTATGCTTACTTTATAAATCAATTATCCATGAGTTAACCAGAAATTACTTATAATTTTTATCTTTTTGATGTAGGAATTTATTCAGTTATGGCTTTTGCATGTCAAAATTGAATGACTAGCTAACAGATGCATACTTTTCTTCTGATTTTCAAAGCTCTTTTCTAACTGCTACTATTATTAAATGTGTGTACAATTACTTGGCAGCACTTATTTGAATATTTTTAGAATTCTTAAATAAATGGACACGTTATTTGAAATGACTTTCAAAATGTATTTAGCTTCTCTTGTTATGATGTCCTACTTTCCCCATTTTCAGACCTACATTCCAAAAAAAAGTAGTAGAAATGTGCACTATAACTTGCATGTTTTCATATAACAGTCAGAATAGATTACATAAAGGATATAATAATCACTACTTTCCCCATTTTCAGACTTATTTTTATCAATATGTATTGTGGTATGATTGGTAAATAATGTATTAAAATTCATAAAAGTCATTGAATAAATTTTATTGAAATAAAATATATGTGAGCAGCATTGTTTCATTTTAAAAGAATAACATTTTAATCAGAGGAAGTGTGTGTGTGTGTGTGTGTGTGTGTGTGTGTGTGTGTGTGTGTGTGTGTGTGTGTGTGTGTGTGTGTGTGTGTGTGTGTGTGTGTGTGTGTTGGGGGAGCTTCTTGTAATGGGCTTATTTTTAATAAATAAATAAAGTCTAGCTTTCTTTTTTATATTCTAAAATAACTCTGTAATCACTAATCAGATTACCCAATTTTCTTTTGAATGTGTGGGCTTCTTTTATTGTCTGGATCATGTAAAAAGCCATTTTCACCAAAACTATTTTTTTTTTTGTGTGAAACACTGTCATCCTTTTTTTTTTTTCTCTCACTCATTGTGTACAGCAACGTTCTCAACTGGTGTGCTGCGAGATAAATTAAAAAATTAAATGGACAAATTTTTAAATTTGTGAGAAAAATAACAAAAACGTACTCCTATGTGCTATCACCTGTTTGTCAGGAGTTAATACCAGTCAGATATAATAGAGACGTTATTATATGAAGATGGAATTTATCTTCTGTGCATGGTCCCAACATAAGTCTGGGGAATTCCCACTAGAATGACCCTTTAGTGGCATGGTTATGATTTGTTTATAACCTCCTTGTAGCTGTCACCTTACTTTCAACTTGCTTTTCCGTAATTCCTCAGCATTGGAAGGAATTAGCGATCAGGGCAGAAATTTCATAGAGAGAGAGAGTGTGGCACCCTTGATGGGAATACCTGAACTTTTTTATTTCTATTAGATGAATTGGCCAATAGGCATAAGTTGCTACATAGAACTCTCACTCAGACAGCTAGCACCATGAGAAGGCCAATTCGCCTAATAGAAATAAAAAAATTTCAGACAGTTTTGCTATGTGATTGGCAGAGATATAATCAGTGTTGTGAGTACATCCATACAATTACATAAAGCATTTTAGCAGTCTGTTTTTTTTTTTTTTTTTTGTTTAATTTAATTGTTACTTTTTCATGCTTAAGTAGTCACCCTAAAAGTAAAATGGAAAATTTTATCAAGAGTCATGAAGAAGAATGCTGCAACAAGGATTATATTGGGTGGCTGACAAGTGATAAAAGCCAGCTTGGAACACACAAAACGAAGAGGTGCAAATTTATCTGAAAGTATATTGAAATTTATTTAAGTTTCTGATTTTCTTCATGCAAAGAGGACTGTCCTCTACTTTTGTGTGTTGTTGTTTGTGGTGAAAAATTTTCTAGTGATGCATGTTTTCTAGCAAATTGATGAGAAATTCAATCACTAATCATGCAAATCTTGTGGATATAGATTTGAACTATTTCAAAAGATTACCTGAACAGCAAAAAAAACAGGCATTCTATTTTGAGAAAAGAATACGATTTCTGAAAAAGCTCAATTGCTTCTTAACAAATAAAGAAATCATTACCATTGCAGAAGAAACTGTACATCATATCTGAGTTCCTTATTTGCCAACTTGTTTGATTTTCAGAACATTGGTGAGAACATTGCTACTGGCTATAGACACAAGATAGCAGTTGACCAGCATGACTTCTTGGTACAGCATGTGGGAGAGGCAGTTGTAAATGTGTTAGAGACACCATTAAATTGTGGAATGCTAATCCCTTTAGCTCTTATTCATTCTTTCTACAGCAGCAGCTTGTTCTATTGCCTAAAGGCCAGAGGTGCAAACATTGTAAACCCAGGTCTCTCGAAATCCGTTCGTTATATGGAAATTTTATTCATTCTACTGAAACTGTTTTAATTGGATCACCCACGAAGTTGAGAATCTATATAAGCTGATACCCAAAAACTAACATTTAGTTAAATTTAGCAGTTGATGTGTAAAGTTAACGTGTGATATGTATTTTTAAAAAATCATATAGAAATGTACGCAAATTGCAGACCTGGTAAAACAAATTACCATTCACACAAAACCGGTGATGAGTTTATAAATTTAATGGCAAATAAAAAAAAAAAGAATCTTTATTATCTGAAGTAAAACAAGCTGCGTACTTTTCAATGGTTATCGACTTTACATCCAACATAAGTTGCATTGATCAGTTAGGGCTAATAATCAGGTATGTTTCAAAAGATGGTAAAATTAAAGAAAGAAATTTCCGTGGAATATCACAATGCAGAGTATCTTGAAAAAATCATTCCAGTCAAGTTATCCATAGATATCAAAAGATGCAGAGGCCAAACTTATGATAATACTGCCAATATGGCTGGGAAATATTCGCTCTATTAAAAACAATTAGGAACAAAGTATTGGAGAGACTAAATGCTACTAGCAAATTCCATCAGGACCTAAAATAAATTTACTAAAAAGTGCAGATCTTTTAAATTTTAGATGTTAGAAATAATTTTAAATAGTTGAAGATGAAGCTAAATTATTAACTGTCGATACTTAATATAGAGATGAACCAAACCGAATAAAAATAAATAAAATTATGTACAATGAAATATGAGACAATGATGTCATTTTAACTGGCAGAAAATTATTCATTGTTAACATGCTAATGTTATTTGTGATATGCTTATTGCTGAATTAAATTGCCAATCTGAAGTATACACTGAGAGATTAAATATGTTTAGTGTTTTTAAAGGACACTATGGAGGAAAATGAGTTTGATTTGTGTATTGACATATTAAAAGAAAATGTTTCAAATGTTGAAACTATTCTGAATATATTTCTTACAATGCCTGTGCAAATGCAAGTGGCGAATGGTCTTTTTCAGCACTAAAAAGAACAAAAAACTATTTACGAAATAATTTAATGCAGGACAAAATGTCCAGTTTATCATAATTATTTATTGAGTCCAAGGTAATGAACTCTGTAAATTATGATGACATAATTAATAAATTTGCAAAATTAAGAGCAAAGAAAAAAACATTTTAACTGAATGTTAGATTCCGGTGAAATTTAAAAAACTCCTGTCTGCATATGAATTGCAGATAGTCTGGAATTTTATAAGACTGGACAGATATATTAAATATTCTTATGTTCTTAATTCTTATTTAATAATTTGTTAATATTTGATACCATACCGGTATTTGTTAAACCATTATTCCGGTATTCTGTTAAACTCTTGCATTTTATATAATACTTGCTTATAATTATGTTATATAAATAAATTATTTTGGCATTACAAAATTTTTATTGTCATACTTTATCAATAAGAAAGTTCAGGGGCCTCAAAATAATTTTTACCTCAGGCCTTGAAACACGTTAGCATGACCCTGAATGTGCACATTCCACAGTGCCCATGCTTAACCTTCCATCATTTGGCCCTCAGTTTAACAGAGACACTCATGTGGATCTGTGTGATACTGCATTTTGCTTAAATAAAAAAATAAAAATTTTGCTTTTTTACTGAATTGAAATTGGTGATCTATTATAATTTTATAAAGTCTAAAAAATTTCCTCGTAAGTAAAAATTATTGAACAAAAATAAACAAGATAAACCAATAATAAAGTTTTTATCTTGTTTTTTAGAATTTTCAAGGTCACTCATCCCTCGGATTAAAATCCAGATGCTTGCATGGCATCCTGTATTTTTGTCAGCTGTTAACATTTATCCAGTGAAACTAAAACTCTACAGCAAGGTTAGACATCTGTTGGCAATGTCTCACAGATGTTGCATGAGAATGGGAATTTCCTAGAAGAAAGATACTTTTTGGTCACCCGGCATTTGTTAAATGCCAAACAAAAAATGAAAGTCTCAATTTATAGCATATTGAGATGAAAACAGAAAATACTGTATAATCATCTAGAGAATATTGGTGGGGAAAAGTACATGGGATGGTTGGATGTCATTTACAAAATTAAAAAAATAAAAAAAATACAATACAGAAAAATTTTTAAAAATTCAGTCTGTCAGATGCCATACTAGCAAAGATTAATAAATACATATAGGGCAAGTTGCTGCTATGGTTAAGGGATGGCTGAGTGGGGGAAGACGGAGAGTGGTAATCAGCGGGCATCGTTCTTCATGGACTAATGTTAGCAGTGGAGTCCCCCGGAGTTCAGTGTTAAGCTCGTTGTTTTCTTTATTTATCAGTGATATTGATGAAGGCATATCAGACTTAATGTCCAAGTTTGCAGATGATACAAAGGTTGGCAAGGTGATTAATAATAGCATGCTACTGCAACAGGATCTAGAAAGTTAGGCAGATGGGCTGAGAAATGGCAATTGAAGTTTAACATTTATAAATGCAAAGTACTACATATGAGTAGCAATAACACCAGAGTAGTAGTGGTGACAAATGATCCAGGAAAGGAAGTTTATAAAGCATCAGCCAAAGCGCATGCTTGCGCACACACACACTTCAACCATCCCTAGTTTTCCTTGAATTATTCAAACCATCCACTCCCAAAACAACAGATGGAAGCCTTTCCAACAATCAACAACTCTCTGGCTGAAAGCAATACTCTAAATGCAGCCTACCATGGCCTTCTAGTAAAGGATAATCACCTCCCTATCAGCAAAGTTTCTGTATATCATTGACAAGACTCCGTGAGCTTTCCTGGTAGCATGTCTGCACTGTTCAGAGAATTTCATATCTGATTACACAATTATCCCCTGGTATTTTTCATTTTCTACTACCCTAAGTCTACACAGTTGATAAGTTACTCTGAGATTACTCCTTCCCACATGCAATACCTTGCATTTGTTAAAATTAAACTTCAACTGCCATTTCTCAGCCCATTGACCCAATTTTCCCAGATATTGTGCAGTAGTTCACTGTGATTACTGCCATTAACCACCCTGCCAACCTTTGTATAATCTGCAAAACTTGACATTAAGCCTGATATCATTAAGACATTAAGCCTTCATCATTAATAAATATTGAAAACAACAACGGGTCCAGAACTGAACCCTGGGAAACTCCACTGATAACCACTCTGTCTTCTTCCACTTAACCATACCTTTATCCATAGCATTAGCTTTCTCTTAATGCCACATGGCTCCAGTTTATATAGTAGTCTTTTATGTGCAACAGTATCAAAAGTCTTCCTGAAATCCAAGTATATGACATAAAAATTATTTTTTGCATTCAGTTCCTTGGTCACTGCATCATAGTAACCTATCAGCTTGGTTAGACAAGACTACCCCTTAACAAATCCATGCTGTGACTGTGGTATAATTGTATGCCTGTCCAAATAGTCCTGCATTACTTCTTTAACCCAATGATGCCATTATTTTCCCTGGAACAGATGTTAAGCTGACAGATCTGTAATTACCCGTGTCATCTTTGGTCCCCATTTATGAATTGGGGGTACATTTTCACATCACCATTCCATATGAACCTCTCCTAAAACCAAAGATGCACTCATAATTTGGCTAAGGCTTTGCTCACCTGCTTTGCTGCCTCCATTAATATGGTTGGATACATCCCATCGACCCCAGGTGCCTATTAGCATTAGTAGAGGCATATAATGCAAGAAAGCAAGCTTATGCAGCATCAGCCAAAAAAAAACCACTCCCATTTCACCCCTCCGTTCATTTATTTAGGCTATCAACTTCCACAACAAGGGATGGAATTCTGTTCCACCAACCAACTACCCACTGGCTAAAGGCAAATTTCCACACATCTGTCCTTCATCTGTCTTTCCTCAATTTGAATTTATGTCCTCTCAGGTGATTATTCTGAGCAAGAGGAAGAATCCCATCAGCATTGAGCATGCTCAAACCATTCAAGGCCTAGTGCCTAGTCTCCAGACACTGTAATTTGCAAAACTTAAGCTTTTCTTTGTAAGAGCAACCCTTTGTTCCCTTCACTAATCTTGTTGCCCTTCTCTGTACTCATTCCAGCAGCTCTACATCCTTCTTGAAATGAGGCCTCCAGACCTGTATACAGTACCCAGGTGTGGCCTGACCATTGCCTTATACAAGGGAATAATCATTTCCTTGGTGAGGGGAATGAAGGGATCCTCTTACTGAGAGAGGCTTAAGTTCTGCAAATTGCAGTGGCTGGAGACTAGGCACCTGCACGGTGATCTGATTGAGGTGTATAAAGCCTTGAATGGGTTGAGCACGCTGAATTCTGATGGGATCCTTCCACTTGTTCAGATTACGAACCTAAGGGGGCACAAATTCAAATTAAGAAAAGACAGATGTAGAATAGATGTGCAGAAATTTGCCTTTAGCCAGTGGGTGGTTAATTGCTGGAACAAACTTCCATCTGTCATTGTGGAAGTTGACAGGTTAAATAAATTTAAGGAGGAACTGGACAGGCATTTGGAGGGAATGGTGTGATACAAAAATATATATATATTTTTTTTTTTTTTTTGGCTGATGCTGCATAAGCACATACACTTGCTTTCTTGCATCACATGCCACTACTACTACTACTAATCCCTGCTAGAAAAATTCTTGTATATCATTGACAAGACACCATGAGCTACTCTTTCAGCCCGTAGTACCACAGAGTTGATACGTTACTCCGGGGTTACTGTTTCCCATATGTAGTACTTTACATTTGTGAATCTTAAACTTCATTTGCCACCTCTCAGCCCATCTGCTCAATCTTTCCAGATCCTGTTGCAGCAGCATAGTCAATAGTATCCTTAACAACCCTGCCAACCTTTGTATCGTGTGCAAACTTGGACTTTAAGCTGGATATACTATCATCAGTATCATTCATAAATACATAAAACAACAATGGACCCAACACTGAACCCTGAGGGACTCCACTAATAACATTAGTCCACAATGAGCAGTGTCCATTGATTACCACTCTCTGTCTTCTTCCCCTCAACCATCTCTTTATCCATAGCCGCAATTTTCCTCCAATGCCACACTGCTCCAATTTGTGCAGCAGTCTTCCATGTGCAACAGTATCAAAAGCTTTTTTTATGTTCAGCTTAAACAATATCTCTTCCACTTTCCTTTCAGTTATCACAAAGTCATTTAGCTCCCTGTTGGAGTTTGATAAACTTCTGACATCCCCTCCTGTAAATAATTCCTCATGTGTGAATGTAGATGAAAAATATCTATTCAGTTTATCAGAAACCTGAGCTTGGTCATCAAGAGTTAATCCATTGACAGCAAGTGGCCCAATGTGATTCAACCCCTCACTTTTTCTGTTAATATAAGCATAGAAGTGTTTGCTGCTTTTCTTGGCATTCTTCTCCGGGGACTTCTTATAATCTGCCTTATCTTGCCTAACCTCCTTTGTGACTTGATTACAGACTAATTTATATCTACCATAGGCTTCTGTATTACCTGATAATTTATCCCGTCCAATTTTTCGCTGAAATGTGTCTCAGTAGTTCATATGACATCCATTTAAGTCACCCATGTTGACTGGATGTACTACCCTTAAATTTAATATGCTTCTTAACTAAGAGCATAACTCCTCGACTCGTTCTGCCCTTGTATATATAGGGTGTCTCAAAAATATTGGTACAAACGTTTAAGGGAGGTAGGTAACATCTAGAGGAATGTGAATCACATAGGAACCCATAACTGGAAACGTCACCGTAAGTCAGTACACGGCGCTGTTAATCAGTTCACGAGAGGAAAAATTTCTGGTTTACTCATTCAAACAGTAGTCGCCGCACAAAGAGCATGCATCGATATACGAACTGTGAGCTGGCAGACATACACCTAGTGTATGGATTAGCAGAGGACAATGGACGAGCCGCTCAACGAATGTATGTAGAACGCTTCCCAGACAGACATGTACCGGACCACCGTTTGTTTGCGAGTGTGCATCAAAATTTGTGCGATTATGGGTCATTTAGAGGTAACAGGAGTAGTGTGGGCAGACCACATTCGACGCAAACTCCCGCCATGGAAGAAAGTGTGTTGAATGCCGTCCAGAATAATCCTACTACCAGCACACGTGCCGTTGCCTCTGCCTTAGGAGTGTCTCGTTGCAGTGTACAGCTTGTCTGGCACGACGATTCCTTACACCCCTTTCATCTCCAAAGGGTTCAGTTACTGCTCCCCCAAGATCATCCTGCACATGTGTCTTTTGCGCAGTGGTTTCTCCAAGAAAGTGTTAGAGACTTAATTTTCCAGCCTATGTTTTGTTCACGGATGAGGCTTATTTCACTTGGGAAGGCTTATTCAATCAGCACAATGCTCATGTGTGGGCTCACGACAACCCATATGGTGTGTGCCCCAGTGCGGCTCAACATCGCTTCGCAATAAATGTGTGGCCAGGTATGGTCAGTGACTGCTTAGTTGGCCCATACCTGTTACCATCCCGCATGAACTCTGCTAAATATTGGATCTTTCTTGAACAAGTTCTACCAGGATTACTTGACGATGTTCCAGCAAATGTGAGACACAGCATTTGGTTTCAACATGACGGGGGCGTCTGCCCATTATGGAAGGTGTGTTCATGACCATTTGAACAGGCGTTTTGGGCGTCGATGGATTGGCCGGGGTGGACCCGTTGCCTGGCCCCCGCGCTCACCTGATTTATCGAGCCTTGATTTCTTTCTGTGGGGAGCCCTCAAATTTATTGTGTATGAATTGCCTGTGAAGACGGAAATGGATCTCGTGGCGAGACTCGTCTGCGCTGCTGCTACTGTCAAAGAAACTCCAGGTTTGTTCGACCGTGTCCACCAATCCATGCTGCATCGGTGTCACGCATGCATCGCATCTCATGGTGGAATCTTTGAGCATCTGTTGTAACATTATGAAATGCATCCATCTCGTACTCCATTGTTAATATTATGTCAAATAAATGTTTGCCACTAATTACTGTCTTGTGTCATCTCTGCTACTACTTTCCCGTGACGTTTCCGGTTATGGGTTCCTATGCGCATTCACATTCCTTTAGATGTTACCTACCTCCCCTAAATGTTTGTACCAATATTTTTGAGACACCCTGTATATTGTATTTCCCATATGTAAATTTAGCATCACTTATGTCTGAGTGACACCATGTCTCCACTATCCCTATAATGTCTTCATTTGATGACTTAATCAGTACTTCAAATACATGAAATTTATTTACAATGTTCCTAGCATTAGTGTACATGCACATGTTCACTTACATGTCCATATAGATGCTAGTGTAATCTATGATGACCAACAGCTTGTTTTCCAGGCTGATGCATTTTCCAATAGAAGCAGTGAAAAAAATCACCCCTGTCTGCAGCTCTAGTTAATCAGTTAGTCTGTGTATCCCCCCCCAAAGCTAGCAGTTTTCCGACCCATCTATCACTGCCTCGATAGCATCATGAAATATTCTTGCTCCCCTTCTATTTAAGTGCATCCCATCCCTGTGAAAACAATCTCTCCTGTTAACAAGCACAGACCATGTTTGGAAAAAGTCTACCCTATGAGCCTTGCACATTCTCTCCAGATCCAAATTGATTTACAAGGCTCTCAACATGTACTTCTTCCTATCGTATCTGGGCAGAATTGCTGACACTTTCAAACTCAATCCAACTCGCAACTTTTTCCCAACATTGCCCTGTACTTGCTAAGTAATTCCTAAAATCTCCTCCACCTAATATTATTAGTGCCCGTGTGTACAACAGTATCACCTTTGTGCCCTTAAAAGATGATATCTGCTCTGCAACGTCTTGTACTTTTGCTCTTGACAGACATACTCTGGTCCTATTCCGTCTCTCCTTCTTGTACAACATATTTCCTATTTTCCCTGACAATGGAGTCACTGACAATAATCACCTCCTTTTTGGGACTAGTGCATTCTGCCTTGGAGATTGCTGTTCTGCTTCCTGATGTGAGCTCTGGCATTGAGTTGGGCAGCTGAGAGCTTGATGGGCCTTCAAACTCTCATTTTCCTGCTCTTCAAACTCTCATAAACACCCATCAGTGTGAATAAATTAGGCGATAGCTCAGCTATCGCGTAATTTATTCACACTCTCTGCACCAAACCCACACGAAGACATCCCCCTTGGCTGCTTCATGTCTTGTTCCAGAAAGATCAGTAAATATTGCACAAGTTGCACATTTTGTTAGGCTGTAATTTGTAGGAGAATTGCCTCCTTTAGTTCTCCCCCGAGTCACAGCATTACTGCTACTTTGTGCCTTGCTTTGCTGCTCTGGGGAATGATTTCTGTTTTGATACAATTTAATTGATCAACAATGAAAATTAATCAGTTAATTGACAATACTACACTAAGCTAATAGATTACTAAATGCAGTGATACATATTCCACCATTAAGTACAAGATGTATGTTGTGCTATACTGTTACTATCACAGTTTTCAATTAACTAACAAAAAAAAAAGGTAAACCACAGCCATTATCGAACAACTGCAGGATGGAAGCCTCCTCAGCGATTCATGTTGAGGAAAAATGGACCATAATCTGCCACACTGGTCCAGTGCAGATTAGCAGATCGACCGTATTTATCACTCAGGGGCTTTGAACCCTGGTCTACTCAAAGAGCATGTGCTACTGCACTCCCGCTCCTGACCATTCGGCTACAGAGGCCTGTTTAATTAACTATGTCTTTACTAAGAAGTAAAATTCCTTAGATAAAACAAAAAAAGACTATATGCTTAACAAGTGATTAGGACTTTCGAGTGACTTATCACAATTAGACCCTATTATTCCACTGAACTAGTTACGATATTCACTCCAAAACAGCGATACTATACTGGTACAAATAATACATCATAATCTACACAATCACTATCTAAATTTAAATATAAGCTAACAAAAATGTCTAAGGCTATTAACACAATTTAATATGTTAATTAATCAAAAATACGGTAAAAATTTCCAAATAACTTATCCATTCCCACGAGCTCAAAATTCTTTGACTTCATGCCAGTACTTCCATAGCCAAAACGCAAGTAACATAATGTACCAACTGTGTGGTACTACACTTGGGGTAGTGAAAAATGAAAAAGACCTGAAGGTAATTGTGCGGTCAATTATGAAGTTCTCTGAGCAATGTGGATAGGCTGCCAGTACAGCTCATGGGGTTTTGTCAATGATATATAGGAATTTTGCTAGCAGAGATAAGGAGGTGATTATCATCCCATTGTATAAGGCAATGGTCAAGCCACGTCTTGAGTACTGCATACAGTTCTGGAGGCCTCATTTTAGGAAGGATGTGGAGCTGCTGGAATGAGCACAGAGAAGGACATGAGACTGGTAAGCAGAACAAAGGGGTGCTCTTAAAAAGAAAGGCTTCAGTTTTGCAAATTGCAGTGTCTAGATACTAGGCACCTGTGAGGTGATCTGATTGAGGTGTTTAAGACTTAATTCTATCACACTGAGCAAGCTCATTGCTGATGGGATTCTTCCTCTTGCTCATATAACACACACGTGAGGGGACACAAATTCAAATTGAGGAAGATTGGTTGCAGAATGAATGTGCAGAAATTTGCCTTTAGCCAGTGGGTGGTTGCTTTCTGGAACGAACTTCCATCTGTGGTTGTGGAAGTTGATAGTTTAAATAAATTCAAAGAAGAACTAGACAAAATTGGAGGGAATGAATAGGTGAAATAGGTGTTTTTTTTTTTTTTTTTTGGCTAATGCTGTATAAGCTTGCTTTCTTGCATCATTTGACATTGCTAATGTTAATGCTAATAATTGTAATACATTACAGACTACAGTGACTTTTCTGACCTCTTACTGAGAGAAATAACTTGATATATTAGATTAAATTGAACAGTTGTATTATAGAATAAAATTAAAAAGGTTAATAAGAATATTACATTAAACAATGTTTAGTGGTTACCTGGTCTTGAATCATTGTCAGCACTAATGTGTGCTGACAATGATTCAAAACCAGCACTAATCTGTATACTACTGCACTCCCATATTGATATCTCAACTTTGTCAGACTAGATATTGGCTGGTATGTGGTCTAAAGCATTTTAGCCATACTATTTGGGACATGATTATAGGGGGGAGGGGGAAGGGAGAAAGAGTTTGGGTTTGTTAAAGAAAAATCATGTAACTGAACTATTTTAAATGTTATGTAGATGATCATAGAAGTAATCTTTCCTCCATTTTAATAACCAACAGTGACCAATGTACATCTTCTAGAAATGCTTTAGATCCTTATCAGGGAGTGGGATTAGATCCTTCTCCATTCACCATCAAAATATAGTTGATTACAAAGAGTTCTTCCCAAAAAATTAGTAAAACTACATTAAAATCATAATTTTTAAAAAATTCTGCAAATTTTTCTGCTTGTTTTCATTAAAATATTGCCCAGGTGTGCTAGCCTTATTCTGTCAATTTGATCATTTCACCACGCTTGTGTAAGGTGAAGCTAATTAACAATTTTCTTCATAAGATGCCAAAAAAAAACAATTTAAAATTTCAAATGACATATATGTGGAAATTTTCCATGTACAGTCAGTCCTCGTATAGCACGTGTTTACACTACACAAATTCGATCATACACGATTTATAAATAGGGGAACGATATCGTATATAACACGAACGAAATTCGCTTATGCACGATTCGCCTTTGTGTTTACAAGAAATGGCAGTCGAATGCGGAATCACCCCAACTGAAAGCAACACAATAGGAATGAAGAAAAGATTCTGAAAATGTATTTGTTTTTTATATCAGTGAAGGGGAAACACATTTCACCATAATAACGTAAAAACCAACACAATTCCAGAAATCGGTATAATCACAAATGCAATTAGATCGAGTTTACTACCAGTTTATAACAGATTCCACTAGCAGAAACGCAACTGGAAATTGTTTTTATTGTTTTATGGTAGTAACCCCTAGAAATGTGCTTTAATAAAATGTGAGGTGTTAATAGTGTATCTCTGCCTTTACGGTGTTGTTTATTCAGTTGCTACAAACGTGCAGCTTTGTTTATGTGTATCAAGCGTGCCTCCTCGTTTTGTAATTGTGCTTTATTCCTTAAAAATGAGTAAAATACTTAAAAGGTGTGAAAAGGAAGCGTCCTGGTGAAGACACTGCAGATTCAGAGAGAAAAAGAAAAGCAATATCGATAAACAGAGGCGGACTGGATCAAAAATTCTTACCGGGGAAAATTTATAGTGGCCTCATACTATGGTTTATGGCCAAAATCACACCGGCCTACGGCCCACCGGGGTTTCCCCGGTCAGAGGCTAATGGCCAGTCCACCTCTGTCGATAGAGAAAAATATGAAATTGTGAAATGCTTTGAGCGAAATGAAAGACCATGTGTTATTACACGTGCTACAGACCTAAATGAGGCAACACCAAGAATTACAAAGAATGCAGAGAAAATATAAACAACTTTCATAGCAGGAACTCAGTGTTATTAAAATCCATTAGATTAAGACACAAAGAATTGGAAGAGATGAAACGCTGTCATCTGTTTGGATAGAAAATCAAGCAAAAAAGTTTGCTTATGATAAAAGCAAAAGCATTATCAATATTTTATTACGTAATAGTCGTAATAAAATACTTAAGTAATTAAAATGCTTACGTATTACTTATTTTATTACGTATAATAATAAATAATCGCAATAAAATACGTAAGTATTTTATTACGATTATTTATTGTGTTTGGTAATGTTTTGGTTACAAATGTGTGTGTGTTCAATCTTGGGTGGTCGGCACCTAATCCTATTTTTCCCATAGGGCCTGTTGTTTATATTGCACGATTTTGCATTGCACGAGGGTTTCTAGGAACACAACTATCGTGCTATACGAGGACTGACTGTATTGAAAAAACTGAAAAATGTAACATGTTGCTTACATACTGCAGTGGATGTGATTTTTTTCAGTTTTAAGCAGTTTGTAATCAGACATTTGCAAACAAATAATCATAAGTGCAGTGTAGTGTACAGAAAGAAATGCAAAAATACATAGCATTTCATAGTGACATTGTGTAATATTTGTATATCCCAAATGTTCATTTCCATCTGTTAGTATTAGGAATGGCAAATGATGCAAGAAAGTGAGCTTATAAAGCATTATAGGGGAAAAAATTAGAGGGGGAAAAATATATATATATAAGTACCATGTTTCTATATTTATATTTTTAACTTTTTTTTTTTTTTTTTGATAGTTGTTGGCGCATCAGCTTCGGTGACCATAATGCACCTCCCAAGGTTTTTTTGCAGTACTTTGATCCAAGCCCGAGGCGGGATTCAAACCCGCGAAGTTTAGGTTGCCAGGCAGGCACTTTACCCACCCGGCTAGCCCGGTTGGCATATTTTTAACTATATAGCCTAATATTAGTACGCAACCATGGCCTAAAAAGGAAACCAAATATCCACCATAACTAGCGAAGTCATACTTAATTTAAAGTTAACATAATAACAAATCAAGAGTATCATGATGCTGTTACTGCACAAGGCCTACATTGAAAGGTACGTCAACTTGAGCTAGCACCTCTCAATATATGCTATCAGTAACAACATGAGCCATCTGTTTCTGCGAGTTACATGCCAGTCACACCTTATTAATATATACCAAATATAGTATATAAAAAAGCTGAAAAGTCAATTTTGAATTATTTAAATTTTAAATTTTTTAAGCTAAGTTAAGCTATGATTTAAGACAAGTTAAAGTTACCAATAGCTTAATATGCTAAACTTGCCGAATATGACTTAAACGATAAAATTTTTTAAAAACGGCTGCCTGGAAAAATATAACTGCTAGCCCTACAGATAGCTTTACTCTTACCATATTTACATGAACGTTTCTGTTACCGTAGCTAAATGGGCGGGCAAAAGGCAAAGGGCATAAACCAAAGAAATAGGCAAACGGAACAGGCAAAAGCAATGGTGGTAGTGCCTCAACTTCCCTCGAATTACTCTAATAGATTTCGAGGCAGAAGAAATTAGAGTTAGAAAGAATGTAGATAAAAGAATAGGTAAAGATAGCAGAATACTACAGAATATTTTACCGGGGGTGTAAATCCCCATCCCTTAGTAGGGTTCCAGGTAATTTGTTGTGTGAAGAATTTTGTGCTATTACAACTAAGATTAAGTGACTTAGATGCATAAGTGGACGCCATTGTAATAGCTAGCATTAAGTACCACAAGACAATCTTCTAGAAAAAATGCAAAAAGGCAAAAATTTTACCAATATGTTGGAGCTAACAATAATACAAAAAAGGCAAAGATTTTTACCAATACCTTTGTAGCTACCAAAAACTTGGACTGACCCAAGCTACAGTGAGAAACAAAATAAAGTTCAAAGCTCCCTCTTTAGGCTCATACGATTATGGAGATAGCATCCACCAATTAGAAGCGATATGAGTAAAAAAAAGTCTCGCAACCTCTGGCGAGAGAGAAAAAAAAATTGTTCCTTCTTGTAGAACAACCATGAGTACAACTTTTCCAGAGCATAAGACACGGATCAACTGTTCCATGAGAAGTATCTAGTATATACTTATATACATAAGTTCCACCTAAGACATCACTTCAGTGTTACCCCAAATTCCTAACAATATCTTGTGGGCATATTAACATGCCATAATTTTATTGCAATAAAAATAGCTCTACATAGATATCTAAATATAAATTTATGAGGAAAGCCATTTTTACATAGCTTGTTGATAAAATCGGTTAGTGATGCTATGATATTAATTTGACTACTGCATATTCTTATTATTCTCAATCCTTGTGATTTAATTACATTACTATGAATTCTACGTGATATGTTCGAATGCCAGCACGTGAGATTTATAGTTTCAAATTTAAAGTCACTATGTTTGTCGTTACACTATAGTATCAACATTCCCAGCATTAATTTTAATGCCAATATCTAAAAATGTGGCAGTAATAAAACTATCATTATTAGTACATTCAAGCTGCAGATCCGAAGAATAAAAAGTTGCCATTTCCTGCAGAAAACTTGGCTCATTGATTGTTATAAGATCGTCAATATATCTATAAAGTATAGCATTTTTGTTAAATTTACTTTCAAAGTGGTGCAAATATAGGTTGGCCACAATACATGAACTACACGCACCCATGGCTATACCCGTATGTTGCCTATAAACCTCACTTCCATTAACTATAAAGCAATTAAATAAACAAAACAAATATATATATGTACACACACAGCTCACCCAGCTATAATGCAGGACATACATTCTGGAAAAAAAAAAAAAACATAGTAGAAATGCTTGCTACAAAGGATAGGTACCATGAAAGGTATAATCTGTGAATAGTTATTGTATTTCCAAAAACTTACTTTTATCATTATATATTATGATATATTGGTAAATAAATCACATACTAAAACTCAAGTTATTTTAAAAAATATATCAAAATAAAATATAGTTCAGAAATACTGTTTTGTTTTTGACAGCTGATCTTTCACTTATGAAAGGGGGAAATATTGTGTTGTACTGACCTGACTTTTTTTTAAGAATGACTGTAAGGTCAGTTGCCATCATGCTTCTTTTTTTTTTACAACTTTTAAAATAAATCTGTATTTGCCCATCAGAACATCCAATTTTCTTTTGAACATGCAGTTTCTTTTCATTTCCAAATCCATGTCGGAAACCATTTTCTTCAAAACATTAATATGTATGAGCTGAAGAATGAAAACCCCAACTACAAAAGGTATTAGAACCTGGTGTGTGTGTGGGCTGAAGATTGGGAAGATGAATGAAGATTCTTGTTGACGTACTTGAATTTCTGTAGATTGTAATTTTCAGGAAATATGTAAAAAGGGAGGTTGTTCTTCAAAACGGAAGTTGAAGGAATAAATGAGGAAGAAGAAAAATTGGTTCTGTGAGTTTGAAATTGGACAGAAAAAGGCGATTGTGATACAGGTTTGGAAGCTACAGGAGGAATTATAGAAGCCAGTTCAGAAGAACAGTTCTCATGGAAGTATCTATAGAAAAGGCATACAGCACAAACAGAATGTCCATGAGACAGAGAGATTATATAAGAAATGGGTTATTAATTAACCTAACTGCCCTCTTTTGAATAGAGTCCAGATGGCTGAGAAAAGTTAAGGGAATACCTGACCAGATGTGGTAACAATATTCCATGGTAGAGTGGATTTGAGATTGCTACAGGGCAAGTAACTATTTAGAAGAAAAGTAACATCAAGAGCAAGAGAGAAAACCTAGTTTTTTAGATAGAGGAAGCAATATTTGTGGTGTGTGCTTATGCCAAAAGAGATTATAAGTCAGAGTAATCCCCAGCAGAGATATATGATCTTGTCTAAAAACCTGAGCATTATCAAAGGTAAGCATAGGTGCAAAAGAATCCTCTTTGTAAGATATAAGACAAGGTTGAGTTTTAGAAGGATTGTAATTAACTAAGTTATCTTTTCCCCACTGGAGAATTACATGGAAATCTTGAATATCCACTATCATTTAAGGAATTGCTAGTGGATATTTGAGCAATTGAAGCTGTTTGTACAGGGCAAGGACAATACTATTCATAGTTTTGCTAATGATAGCAAAAATTAATCAGAAAAACTATGAATAGGATTTCCAGTGAGTGGAAGAAGATAATTAATACACAAGAGGAGAAGAGCAGAGCAGAAGGAAAAACTGAACCTTGTGAAGCATCAGCATTAGTAGAGAGGTTAGAAGACAGAGAGGTCCATCATCAGTGAGTGGGCAGAGAGAAAACTGTATACCCAATTTAAAAAAAAAAAGTAGGTAAACCATAAGATGGAAACTTATCACAATCAAAAGCCTTTGGAATGTCAAGAGCAACTGTTTGAGTTTCACCAAACTTTTCCATTGAATTTTCCATATCTGGGAAACATGGAGTCCAGATAAGCCAGTATATCACCACTGGTTCAACACTGACAGAATCCATATTGGTGATCATTGATCAGATGGAAGGTTTCTAGATAGTATAGGAGTTGGTGGCTAATGGATTTCTCCATTATTTTAGAAAGAGTAGAAATAAGGGCAATGGGATGATAATTGGATGGGAGGGATTTGTCCCGTGTTTTGGAACTGACTGGATATGAGCAAATTTCCAAGCAGAAGGAAAAACACCAGTGGAATGAAGAAAGTGTAAAATGGTGACAAAGAAACAGTAAGCTCAGGAGCACAAGTTTTGAGAACAAGCAGAAAAATAATGTCAGGACCTAACACTTTCTTAGCTGTGGCAATACAACCATCAAATGTTAAAGGAGAGTGGGAGTAGAGATGAGCAAAAGTTTCAAATAATAGCTTTGGAAAGAGCCCAGAATGCTCAACTACTGTTTGGACAAGAAGCAAGTTTTCTACTCTTAGTTTGTTAAATCTAGTTTGCACTGATTAATAACTACTTTACAATTGTTGTGAGCTTTGATGTACACAGAAAATAAACCTAAAAATGTGTATGCAAGCCAATTGCAATATGTAACATTCTTATCATGAATAGCCTCAGCACATTTATTGGAAACCGAATTTTAGATAAAGAATGAAATTTTAATTTTAGAGTGTAGAATAAAGGATTTCATCTCTACAAGAATAATTTCACTAACATGATCTGAACAAACATTGACATCAGAAAATTTAAACTAGCAATCAAACGAAGGAAAAGAGATCTTGCAGATCATCCCATTTTGCAAACAACACAAGGTGAGAATGGCCATGAGAGAAAGGCACCATTAGAGAAGAGACTATCAACAAGTTGTGATCTGAGGTGCCTAGAGGACCACTCACCTCGACCATGTACTTAGAAGGGTTGTTGGTGAGAAAAAGATCAGGAGTGTTAGCTGTGTGGTTAGGACTATCTGGTATTTTGGTTGGTAAATGAACAATATGTGTGATTTCATTAATAATGGCAAAAGTTTCAGCATCATGACCAGCTGGGTACATGTGACTAGAAAACAGAAGCCACCTGGAGTTGTGAAATTAAAATAACTAAGGAAACTTACCTCACTGTAATGAAAGTCGGACTGGAGAAAGTTAAGATTCAAAGAAAGACAGTCAGAGAGTTAAAAGTGATTAGTGAAGTTAGGAGAATTATAAAGGTAACAGATGAATTTGACAGAATGGGGGTAGAGAGATTTTAAGCCAGAGAAGATCAAAAAGAAGAGATTACTAAGTCTCTGTCAGGGAGTATTAGAGTGAATTTATGCACAATATTACCTTTGAAGCAAAAGGAATCATACCAAATAATCAGGACAACTGAGATGAGCAGTGGTTGAATCAACTGATAATTGGGGTTTTGTCAGAAAAAGTTGGAGGGACCTGTTATAACAACACATGCACACACACACCACATGTAAACTGCCATACACACTTTTTTTATGACATATATTTAGGGAAGGCTGATTTTGGAACACAACACTACATTCTCTTGCACAAAATTGCCATTTTGCATTCACCATCACAATCACTATACAGCTTAATATAATAAGAATATCTTCCCTTAAACTACAAGTCGGGCTTGACAGACTGTAATTGGAAATGGACATTGTTGTGGTTGGAACTAGGACCATGTTTATTTGTAAAATGAATGCGGAAGTGTTAGGAAGATTTAGATCTTTTCAAGATAAGTTTCTTCTGTTAGTTTGACTATTCGTGATATATTCAATAGTAAGAAAGGTGAGGTGGACATATTGTATGAAGTAATGAAAGTTTTAGTTATAGCATACACACAGCCAGAATATACCCAGCTCCTTACCATATGTCCTCAACATCTTTATAATTTGAATATAAATGAAGAATATGCCAGTTACTTGGCCAGCCAAGTAGTGGGAAATTGAAATTAAACCATTACATAACCCGGCAACAAACAAACAGGAAGTGTGTGTGGGGGGGGTAAATCGAGATTAAGTGTTACAGAAGGATTATGCTTTTAATAATTTAGAAAAATCCCAATTAGTAAAAATACCAAATAATATAAATATTTTGTATATATTTTTATATCTTTTATTTTGTATATAAAAAATATAAATAAAAGGGAAAAAAGAGAGATAATGTTAATAGACTAGGGCTACTGATAACTAGAGAAAGCCCAATGACCATGTTAAGTAAGCAAACCCTTAGCCATAATTATGACAGCATCGTTAGATTTGCAAAGATCCCCATGGACTGGAGATGTCCAAATATATCACCAATTCACAAAGGGGGGTTTCAAAGGGTGACACAAATAATTATAGACCTGTTAGTTTAACTTCTGTTCTGGGGAAAATAATGGAGTCAATGGTTAAAGAAGCATTGCAGGGTCATCTAAACAAGACTGCAGCAATAATTCAGACACAGCATGGGTTTGTCAAGGGTCTTTTCTGATCAATTTGATTGGATACTACGATGTGGTCACAAGGAACTGGATGCAAAAAATAATTTTGATATCAAATATTTGGATTTCAGGAAAGTTTTTGATACTGTTGCACATGGAAGACTGCCTTACAAATTGGAGAAGTATGGCATTAAGGACAAGTTGCTACAATGGATAAAGAGATGGTTGAGTGGGAGATGACAAGAGAGTGGTAATAAATGGACACTGCTCTTCGTGGACTAATATTATTAGTGGAGTCCCCCAAGGTTCGATGCTGGGCCCATTGTTGTTTTGTGTATTTATCAATGACATTGATGAAGTTAATCAGGGTTAATTAGTTTACCCTGATATACTTCATCAGGGATGAAGTATATCAGGGTTAATGTCTTAAGTTTGCAGACGATACAAAGGTTGGCAGGGTTGTTAATGACAGTAAAGACAGTATGCTACTGCAACAGGATCTAGAAAAGTTAGGCACATGGGCTGAGAAGTGGCAACTGAAGTTTAACATTTACAAATGAGAAGTACTGCATGTGGGTAGCAGTAACCCAAGAGAAATGTACCAACTGTGTGGTACTACACTCAGGGAAGTGGAGAATGAAAAAGACCTGGGAGTAATTATGCAGTCAGATATGAAGTTCTCTGAGCAGTGTAGATGGGCTGCCAGAGCAGGTCATGGAGTCTTGTCAATGATATATAGGAATTTTGCTAGCAGAGACAAGGAGGTGATTATTTATTTGTATAAGGCAATGGTCAAGCCACACCTTGAGTACTACATACAGGTCTGGAGGCTTCATTTTAGGAAGGATGTAGAGTTGCTAGAATGAGTACAAAGAAAGGCAACAAAATTGGTTAGAGGAACAAAGGGGTGCTCTTATCAAGAAAGGCTTAAGTTCTGCAAGTTGCAGTATCTGGAGACTAGGCACCTGCAAGGTGATCTGATTGGGGAGATAAGGCTTTGGATGTTTTGGGCACGCTCAATTCTTCCGCTTTCTTCCTGGGATTCTTCCGCTTGCTCCGATTACAAACCTGAGGGGACATAGATTCAAATTGAGTAAAGACAGTTGTAGAATAGATGTGCAGAAGTTTGCCTATAGCCAGCAGGTAATTGATTGCCAGAACAGACTTCCATCTGTTGTTGTGGAAGTTGATAACTTTAATAAATTTATGGCTGAACTAGACAAACATTTGGAATGACTGGATGAGTGTAATGGGAAATTTTTTTTTTTTTTTGGGTGATACTGTATAAGCTTTCTTTCTTGCATCATATGCCTCAACTAATGCTAAGTATTAGTTGTAAAGTTAGTTTAGAAACGAAAAAAAAAATAATAATAATAATTAGATATTGAAGAGGTATATAAAAATCATAAGGAAAGTGTAAAATTATTTTAATGGCAAAAGTAATAAAAGTAGGAGAGAAATAGAAAAGAGAATACATAATAATAAAATAATAATATACTAAAGAAAGAGATACTGTTGCATAACACATCCTTGGTCTTACTGATCGCCAAAATTTCAAGAAAAAATGACGGAGTCTGTCTGTTTCGAACATAAAATACATGCCATAAGAGATTGGGGTTAAAACTATGTGTACTAAGTAATTTGGAATAAATTAAGTTATAAAGGAAGTTGAGGTATTTGAGGAATTAAAGCCAAATGTGGGGAGGGGAACAGTATAGCAAGAATGTAGTTTATAATTTGACCCTACAGAGAACACATATAATAGGAAGGAAAGTGAACTTATTGCCGCAAGAAAGCATGCCAGACTGAATTTGACACCGAAATAAAAAATGAAAGCTATATATATAAAAAAAGCACTAGCTAGCAACATCTATCATCGCAAAAAAAAAATAATAATAAAATAAATAAATAAATTTGAGATAGTTATTACAAATGAGCATAGAAAGGAAGTATATATAGTGATCAAAGTAGTGGAGAAAGATGCTAAAAACTTTGTGAAGACAAAAAAAAAAAAGTTAATATAGGAGGAAAATAGCATCTCGCTACACATTCTTAAAACTAATGGATCATGAGAAATAAGAAGGTACAAGAAAAGTTAAAATAAGAAGAAAGTATAGAAAATATTGATGCTTGGGTAGTCCAGGGTTGTGAATCCCATTCCTGTAGTAAGGACCTTGGACTGATTTCTGAGCAAATGAATCAAAAATTTAATGGAAACAACTCAAAGGTAAGTGAATAAAGTAATGTGGATAAAAGTGAAAAAATAAGTGGATAAACACATACCAAAATGAGTGAAAATAAAGATAAAAACCAATTGAAAGGTAAGTGAATAAAATAATGTGCGTAAAAGCAAACAAGTAATAAGTGAGTAAACACACACACACAAAAAAAAGGTACATACATCATATAGTAAAACAACAGTCATGATCATTCATCATACAATGCATGAAATTTATAAAATGTACAAATGAAAAAAAAACCAAAAGCTTTTCTAAAATTGAGAAGTTGGAATAACAAGACAAACGATTATAGAGATCTAGTAGGAAATCTACTATAAATCAATATGATATGGAAATAATTTCTTGTAATTAATAATAAAGGGCTTTATGAAAGTGTGATACCTCAGATAGGACAAGGCAATATAGTTGCCGATGAGTTTAAGGTAAATTTTTTTAATGTTAGAAATGGCAATATTGGAATGATTTCAATGTTGCCATTTCTAACATTTGAAAATTTTAATTTAATTTTTCAAGATAATATTCATCTACAGAAGATTTCCTATTAAATCTCTAAATTTCTATAATTGAGAAACAATTATAGAAATTTAGAGATTTAGTAGGAAATCTCTCTCAATTTTGTCAGTTTTGGTTTATTTCATGATGCTTTTTCTCATCATTTAGGTGTGTACATTTTGTAAATTTCATGCATTGCATGATCAATGGCTATGAGTGATGTTTTTCTTTCCACTGTATGCACCCTTTTTTTTTTTTTTGTTTGTGTGTTTATTCACATTTTCATTATTCATTATTACGTTTTAACTTTTATCTGCATTATTTTATTCACTTACCTTTCGTATAGTTTTTATCTTTATTTTCATTCCTTTTGGTATGTATGGTTATTTACTTATTGTTCTCTGTACTTATTAATTCATATTTTTATTAATTCATTAATTCTTGATTCATGTGCTCAGAACTCAGTTCAGGGTCCTTACTGTAGGAATGGGCACAACCCCAGACTACCTGATCATCACTATTTTGCTACATTTTCTTTTTACTTTTCTTGAATTTTGTCTTATTTCTCACAAGCCATTAGTTTTATGAATGTGTAGCAAGATGCTATTTTCCTCCTGTATTAACTTTTTTTACCTTCACAAAATTTTTAACATCCTTCCCCACTGCTTTGATTGCAATATATAATTCTTTTCTATGCTGAGCTGTAAGTATCACAATTTTAATTCCTACTTTTTTTTTTCTGCCAACTAGATGTTGCTAGTGCTTTTTTTATGTAGTTTTCAGTTCTTGTTTCAGTTTTGAAATCAGTTTCGTGCGCTTTCTTGTGGCAGTGAGTTGCTTTCCTTCCTGTTACATCTGTGTTCTCTGTAGGGTCAATTATAAACTATATTCCTTCTGCATTGTTTCTCCCCCCCCCCCTTTTATATTTTGCTTTAATTCCCTTAACCTCAACTTCCTTCATACTTTAATTTATTCCAAGTTACTTAGTGCATTTATGTTTGAAACAGGCTGAATATTGTCTTTTTTTCCTTTCAATTTTGGTGATTTATCCGTGATCAGTAACACTGAGGTTATTCGTTATACAACAATATCTCTTTCCTTAATATATTTTTTTTATTTTATAATTTTTTTTTCTCCTCTATTTTCTTTTCTATTTCTCTCTTTTATTACTTTTGTCATTAAACTAATTTCAAACCTAACATATATGTATATTGGAACAGTATATAAATTTTTACATGTAAAATATATATGAAATCAAAAAATGCAACATGTGCTCACTGACAACTATTAAGTGAAATGATATTAGTGAGACATGGCCTGTGCGAGTTTCATGCACATAATGTGGACAAAGGTGGCATATTATAGTTGGATGAACTGTATATATAATAAAAATAATAATAAATGAATATAAACTAAAAGAACATTGTAGATATATTCAAAAAAGAACTAACAGGAGGAAAGACACTACTGAAAATCATATAATATGGAAAAGCATCAAGATTGGTGGATAAAAAAAAAAAACAAAAGAAAAAGAACTATGGCAGAAGAAGAAGAAGAAAAATACAGTTTATACTGGCAACTGGTACTACTGGCACCATTAGCAACCCACTGGATAAATAAATCATACAAAATTACATACTGTTATTTACTGTCAACAGAAGATAAAAATAAATCTTTGCATATGTTCAACTAAAATGCCACCTACTGTAAAAGATTATAAGTTACAAAATAAAGTAAGCATTCTTATTTAATGTTCAAATATATTAAACAAATTCAATTCTAGAACTTGATCAACTCTAACTACAATTTGACTCATGGAACATGTTTATGGATTGTGTCAGATTATTTTTGAAAGTACTATCTCTTATTTAATTTATTTATTCATATTTTTCATTTTTATCTTGAGTTGAATAAAGATCCAAGACTGAATTTGTGAGAAATATCTGAATATTGAATAAGAAAGCCTTATTTTATTTCGTAACGTAG
Source organism: Mastigoproctus giganteus (assembly GCF_048544385.1). NCBI lineage: Eukaryota > Metazoa > Arthropoda > Arachnida > Uropygi > Thelyphonidae > Mastigoproctus > Mastigoproctus giganteus. The sequence goes on along the minus strand of NC_143575.1, from coordinate 178,486,977 downwards.
ACTGTCTAGAATCTTTTATGCTATATGGTATTATTATACTGATATTGTTTCTCCCTGACTGGGGGGGGTTCCACCTTGTGATGGGTATTGCTATCAAGTACACAGGGTGGTTGTTATGTCTGGTGTTACTGTTGGTCGAGGAATTCTCTGACTATCCTACAGGTGTTCAGGATTGCAACTTTCTAGAGTTCCTTGTAAGTGTTCTCTGAGAGCCCTGTTGCTGCTAGGCTGTTATGTAGAGTCTTTGGCACCATACTGGTGGTTGACACGATGATATTATTATTATTATTATTATTATTACCACCAATTGATCAAAGAAAGTGTTATTATTATTAGCCATGTGGTGCAAGGAAGCCTGAGACTTTTGCTGTAGTTTAAGTTCAGAAAATATATCCGACGCAAATTTCTTTGAGAATGGAGATTTCGCTATTTGAAATTTTTTATAGCATGGAAAATGGTCAAACTTGGTTAATGTGATTTGTGTTTCAAACAATGCAAATTTTTGACGATATGACTTTACGATAGAATACGTTTCACATATGAGCACTGTTTTCCCCTGTAATTTTAAGTTAAATTCGTTAAGGTATCCGACGATGTCTGTAGCAAATGCTAATTTCCATAGCCATTCATTGTTAGATAATGAATGTGGGCAATTTTTCTCATTTAGAAAATTTTCATTGCTTCTCTGAGTTCAAAAAATCTCAATAAAACTTTTCCATTGCTGAGCCATCGAACTGCTGTATGGTAGGGCAAATCAGGATATTCGGCTTCAATCTCTAATAAAAAATCACGAAACTGACGATGGTTAAGCCCACGAGAGCGAATAAAGTTAACCGCTGACACAACTGGTTCAATAACACATGACAAATTGAGGTATTTCCCACAAAGAGCCTGCTGGTGAATAATACAATGAATTACCAGAGGTTTTGAAGATTTAGCTTCTTCACAAGCCTTAAAAATTTGTCCAACTAATCCTTTCCCCGTTCCACACATATTTTTACCACCATCAGTTGTGACACATTTTAACTGATTCCATTGCAAATTGTACTGTGTTAGCGTTTTCTCGACTTCCTTGAAGATATCTTCGCCTGTAGTTGTTCCATCAGACTATTCATAGAAGCTAATTCTTCAGTAACCTCAAACTCAGTATTGACTCCTCGAATAAATAGCAACAATTCGGCAGTATCAGTAATGTCTGTAGACTCATCAAGAGCCAACAAAAACCACTTGAAATTTTTTGCCTTGTCTTTTAATTGACTTTTGATGTGGCTCCCGATGTCCTCAACTCTTCTAACAGTTGTTCCCGCCGAAAGACTGATAGATCAAAACAAATCCATTTTCTCTGGATACATTTCTTCGGCTGCCACAAGCAAACATGATTTAATTAATTCACCATCGGTAAATGGTTTCCCTTTCCTGGCTAATAAATGAGCTATTCATAAGCAGTAACTATTTAGCAGTAACTATTTAGTTACTGCTTCATTATCATTTTTTATTTTAACGAATAAATTGCATTGTGATGATGCATTACATTTTAAACTTTCCAATTTTAGCTTCCATTGATTTTCTGTGAGTTTTGAATATTGTGCCATTTGCTTACTTTGGTAATGACGACGTATATTGTACTCTTTTCGCACAGCTATTGTGTCATTACATAATAAACATGATACTTTGTCATTTATTTCTATGACAAAATAATTCACACTCCATTCAGCTTTAAAAGCACGACATTTGAAGTCCACTTTTCTCTTCATATTTGGTCTTGAGGGTGACATGGAAACGGTGAGTAATAAATAAAAGGGAAAAAAAAGATCGCAGAGCGCCGTGACAGACAATACCACGTGCACCGCTAAAGCAAAACTGAGAGAAATGCTGGCAACACTTGTTCTACGGTAGACGACAGAATGCGAATATGCGACGCCAGTATTGCCACGTGCGGTCATTATTCTCAACTCAACTATTGCAGCACGTAATTTGATTTATTTTTAATTTTTTTCATGTAAAAACCAATATTAACCCGCGGGCCATAGTTTGCCGATCCCTAGCATAAAGTATACAGTTTCTCTGCATATCTATTGCATATTGTTTCTTCTGTGTTTTGCTTAGCATATTGTTAAAATGTTTAAACAGAAGCAAGGGAAGTGTCTGAATCACCTGGAAATTTCTGTTATGGACATGGATGGTTTGTAACGAAACTCAGAGGAAGAAAATATATAGTATTACTGAACAAGCATATTCATTCTATTTTTATTGTAAGTTCAGTAATCAGGATAAAACTTAGTCTTCACAAAAGTGCTATATTATCTGCACTACAAATCTGAGGATGTGGCTAACTGGGAAAATTGAAAGTGTGTCTATTGCTGTTCCTATTATATAGCAACCACGCAAAAGGTATACTAGTTACAGAAATATCAAGAATGTCCAGAAAAAGCAAGTACAGCATCAAATATCTTGTCATATCATATGCAGTAAGGCTAGTTCCATGTAATGAAGACCTGCCGATTCCAGATTCCCCATGATATCCATAAATCATGGGATTAAGGAGGCAGTGATGAAGCAAGGATTTTCTGTTACAGATGTTGCTGGACTATTCACTTAATTAAGCAAAAATGAGTTAATGATTAGTTTGTGATTTAAATTTATCTAAAGAGCAAGATTGTAACCTACACCCTCTTTGGGTGTAGGTTACAACAGTAGAAGTTACTCCAAGCAGGAACTAAAATTACAGTATATTGAAAATGTCATAAATGTTTTACATAATATTTTGTTATGGAAGGTGGAATGTGTTTCTGTAATGATAATAGTGGTCTTCTGAATGAATTTGCCATTGAACAAAATGCTGTACTTAGATTTCAGCAGTCTTTTCTGTTATGCATAAAAGACTGCTAGGGTAAGGCCAAGTAGCCACTGGCCTAGGGGCACCAACACCCCTAAACCATAGTGCAAATTGGTAAAATTACTCATTTTAAAATTAAAATCTTTGCATCATTGGGAGGGGGGGGGGTTGCCATCAGTCAATGTGGCCGAGAGACACCATATACCCTTGACTACTGCAATAATTAAAGACAAACACCAGCCAAGGAATTAAAAATTTTACTATAAAAATAAAATATACAGAAATAAAATATAATGAAATACTGTGATAAACTATCGGAAGACTAAAATATTACAATAAATTACGATAAAATGAACTACGATAAAACGTTAAAAATATATCGAAGCAATAAAATTATCTAAAATAAACTGAATTAAAAGCGATAAAACCTGAAGTTTCGGAGACTGCTGTCTCCTTCTTCACAGATGTGTCGAAGCATCAAATGGCCATAATTATTTACTATATCTTTAAACGGGCCTATGGGGCTGGGAAATTCCATACTGCAATAATTAAAGACAAACACCAGCCAAGGAATTAAAAATTTTACTATAAAAATAAAATATACAGAAATAAAATATAATGAAATACTGTGATACACTATCGGAAGACTAAAATATTACAATAAATTACGATAAAATAAACTACGATAAAACGTTAAAAAATGTGAAGAAGGAGACAGCAGTCTCCGAAAGCTTCAGGTTTTATCGCTTTTAATCCAGTTTATTTTAGATAATTTTATTGCTTCGGTATATTTTTAACATTTTATCGTAATTTATTGTAATATTTTAGTCTTCCGATAGTGTATCACAGTATTTCATTATATTTTATTTTTATAGTAAAATTTTTAATTCCTTGGCTGGTGTTTGTCTTTAATTATTGCAGTATGGAATTTCCCAGCCCTGAAGGCTGCTATACAAATTGCAGCAGTGTTGGATTCAGGCAAGTTACTGCTATGGATAAAGGGTTGTTGAGAGGGAAAAGGCAGAGAGTAGTTATTAATGGACACTGCTCTTCATGGACTAATGTTATTAGCGAAATCCCACAGTGCTGGGCCCATTGCTGTTTTCTGTATTTATTAATGACATGGATGAAGGAATATCACACTTAATCTCTGTGTGCAAATGATACGAAGGCTGTAGAGGTGGATCCTGTGTTGTATGCTACTTCAACAAGATCTGGACAAATTAATTAGGTGGGCTGAGAAGTGGAAACTGAATTTTAATATAAACAAATGCAAGGTACTTCATATGGGGAGCATTAATCCAGATTAACGTACCAACTACAGTACCACACTCAGGGAAGTATATGTTTATTAAAATATTAGAAATATGAAGTTCTTGGAGCAGTGCAGACAGACTGCCAGGACATATCATGGGACTTTTTTAATGATATACAAGAATTTTGCCAACAGGGCAAAATATATCCCATTGTACAAGGCAGTAGTTAGGATGCCTCATTTTAGGAAGGACGTGGATCTGTTGGAACAGCTACAGAGAACAGCAAAAGATTAATGAGGGCACAAAAGGATATATATATTATTACCAGGAAAGACCTTGTGTGTAATCTTTCCAGATGACACACACACATGCACACGTGCACACGCATACACATGCACACCACACAGCATAAAGGAACATAAATTTAAATTGAAAAAGAATAGCTACAGAACAGATGTACATGAAAAACATCCAGATTTGAGCAATTGTGGAGCTGTAACAATTTGAATATAAAAAAATGGTAATGGAATTTGAGTGGTAAAAAATAAAAAAGAATAAGCAATAAGCAGCTTACGAAGTGTATAACTGCTTATTCTTATTTTTTTTATTATCTTGTTATTTTTATTATTTTAATATTCTAAGCTCCCTGTATAAAAATATAACTTTTCAGATACATAGTTGACTTTTTTTTTACTTTTAACACTAGAGTTTGTTCCATCCAGCCATCTGACAGATCACAGATCTGTGTTCTTCCAGAAGTTAGGTTCTTATTTTGCACCCTAGAATATGTTCCAGAATTTGCTGTGCTTACTTTGGAAACACTTTCTGTTTTTGAATCACCTGGTCTTTATAAAATGTGTGTGTTTAAAAAATTTCTTTTTAAGAGAAAAAAAATTCCAAACTTCTTGAATCAGACAACAAAAAATATATTTTTAAAAAAATGTGTGATATAAGTAATGAATATACGAGAAGCATGACAAAAGTTTTGACACTTAATAGAGGGATGAGTGGTATATTTTATATTGTTATGAGGTCTCTTTTATCAGTAATAAAATTTTGATTTGTTTGCTTTTAGAATATTTAGTATATACTGTATTTATTTATCAAATGTAATTAGTAGTAAACACTGCTTTTTTTTTTTTAATTTTATTTTATTATTTTTTTTATTTTTGTCTTACAGGTAACATGATGGACAAAGCAGATATGTTATCCTGGTTAAAGAAGAATCGATATAGAGTTCCAGAATTAAACTTATTCATGTTTGCCATGATAGCAATGTCAGCAGCATTTTTCCAGTATACTCTTTTTCTAATATTCTGTTTTCAGCCAATGTTAGAAAAAGATAAGCAAGGGTGACAATTGATAATAATGATAAACAAATAACTTTTCTATACATATGGGACCTTTCTTGAATGTGAATTGTTGAACAAGATTTTTACAAAGGGCAACTACTTCTCTTTTCTTCATCTCCCTGCCTGATTCATTCTGGATTATGGAATCCATAAATTAATTTGGATATCTCTCTGCATTCCTCATTTGATAAAAACTTCATAGAAGCCGTATTGTAAATTAAGATGAGAAAACAATATGCAAAGTTTAAAAGTTAAGAGCTGACATTAAAATTAGTATACCATATGCAATTGAGCCCAAAATAATTCATTGTATGAATGGCATCTGTATATAAAAGTCGTTAAATACCATCATTCCTATTTTCACGTACTCAGATTTTATCTATCCAGTTTTCATTCTTATTTGAAATACATATGCTTATTGTCTTTATAAATGATTTAATGAATTCCATTTTAAAGACTAAAATTAAACAGCATTGGTTCTATGACAGGTATTTTTAACTTGTTTCATTGAAAAATTTATTGCAATCAAAAATTAGTTTGGAAGAGAACTAATAAACCTTTTTCACTTAAAAAATAATAATAATTCGCATAGAAAACAAAGTACATTTAGAGCCTTTTTATTCATTTCATTTTAATTTATTCAATTTATTTTTATAGATTAGCTCTTAAAATTATCGAAGACAACTGAAGCTTACTGTGTAAAGTAAACTTTAGTTGCATTTAAATAAATAAGCAGAATCTTTGCAATTTTTGCCTTCATCTCCGTTGTTCAATGTGGGTAATATAAATTGACTCCATGTTAAATGTTGAAGTTGTATCACTTTAATTGAGATACATATTTGTTTATCAAGTTTTGGTGAAGAGACATGATAATACAAATTGGCAATAAAATGCTTATCAGTTATATGATTTTCTGCTTATTGCCTTTAAAAGCCATATTATATACTGGATGCATGTCATACCAGAGTCCTTTAGTTCATTATTACCTTAGAGACTTTGTTATTAATCTTTATGTAATTATCTTTTTTTTCCATGCTTTTAAAAGTATTTAGTCTCTAAAAAGATACTTCCTTTATAAAAACAATTCATTGATTTCCTTTATAAAAAAAAAATGCAACAGAAATAGAAAAAATTCTGTTCTTACTTCATACAAGATAATAGTGAAAATTTTTTAATTCTCTTCCTGGTATTATTTATAAAAACATATTTTGCCAAAAATATATTCAATGTATTTTTGCTATACTAAGTGGTTTTATTTCATCTTAAATTATTAAAAAATAAATAACTAAATAAATAATAATAAAGGAAAGAAGAACAAAAATTTCATCAGACACCTATTATTTTAGGATGATCTGGTCATGAATATTAAAAAATTTTAAGAATAAAAGTGTAAAACCTGTTTATTTCTTTGGCCTTTTTTTGTTAATTTTATGTGCATATTCAGATTGTTTCTCACTTAAAGCATGTGACCTCTAAAATTATATAAAAAAAAACTAACATACCAGTGGCTATTTGTAATGATGACATCACTTCATTATTATTAACAAATTTACTTAAAAGCAAATATTCATAAATAGTTTTTTTTCAGTGTTGGAAAAGACTCATGTGATCTTCTCCTTAATGTTGAGCCATTTTGTGACATTGTTTTAGATGCATCAAAATATAGTTTGTTCAAAATATTTACTTCCATATCTATATCTAAGGCAAGTGATTCCAGTGGCAATTGATTTTATAAAGGGAAGAGGTGGGCCAAAGCAATGTTTGGGGAATTATCAAGCACCGGTAAAAATTGCACATTATTTTTACCATGGGGGGCTAGATTTCCCCCTTATGGTGAAAATAATGTGCAATTAGCTGGGACCACAACTGGAATGAACGTAAAAATGGGCTTTCAAGCCCACTGAATAATTTCCAGATAGAATTGGCATATTTCAGTTTATTTTAATGATCACACCAATGTAATTCTGCCGACTGGGCTAGCCAGGTGGGTAAAGTGCCTGCCTGGCAACCCAAAGGTCGCGGGTTCGAATCCCGCCTCGGGCTTGGATCAAAGCACTGCAAAAACCTTGGGAGGTGCATTATGGCCACAGAAGCCGATGCGCCAACAACTACCAAAAAAAAAAAAAAAAAATGTAATTCTCATAACAAAAAATCTTTGGATCATTTCAGGCCTATCATCCTTATTTAACCTAATTGTAGTTGAAATAGTAATTAACACTTTGCTTAAAATAATGTAAAGTATAATTGAAGTACAGTGCACACTGTTTAATAATATGCTGCTTATTGTAATTACAGATAATTTATCAATTTTAATTGAAGTCCCAATTGGATTTATATAAATACATAGAAAAAACATTTATTGTAAATCGGGCTTCAGTTTATGTTATCACCTTTTTTGCCTTATTGCAGTTTACACATGTGCAGTGGAAGTGATTATGAAACATCCCAATTTGTTTGAATTCTGACACATTATGTAGTTAGTAATTGATTTTGCTTCATACAGAAAGTACATGAAAGAAAGTACTGTATCTCCACCCCTACCAATCTGGCTGTTTTTACAGTAGAGCATTAACCCTTTTCTAATTCTTGATTTTAATATTTTCTTTATTTGTTTTTAATGATTTGTATGGATTTCCAGAAACATTGACAGTTTTGTTTTTATTGATGACTTTTTCAATGAAATAGTGGACAGTCACATTAAATATTTTATATTGCTTGTTTTTCCTCTTTTCTTCCTCACCACTTCACCTTTTTTTTGTACACATTTCCAGTCTGCAATAGTAAACAATGCTCAATAGCTGCATTCTTGTTCCACTGGTTAGTGTTATCAATCGGTTGTAGTTATCACTTTAGCTGAGTCTGAAGTGATCACAGTAAGTGGCTTCCACTGTATATGATATCCACAAAAATTAGATTTACTAAGCATTAATTTAGTGCAAATGCATCTGTATGCAGCAAATTAACGAAATTTAATATAGTCAATTGTTTCATTACATCTCATATTGTGAATGTCTTTGCAACTCATTGTGAAGGCATTCACAATATGAGATATAAGAAATGATGCCACTGCAATAAATTGGTTAATTTGTTGCATATAAACATGATGCATTTTCACTAACTTATGTCTGTAAATTTTCTTGCGATCTGTGGCTTTTTCCCTGAATCATTAATTAAGCATTAATTTTTAATATTTTTACAATTGCTTCCGCCCCTTTTAAGTCATCGAATCCTTTCCCTAAATTGTTTAAATTTTAATTTAAACATTTATTACAAAAAACAAATAATTTTTAAATAATTCTTAATTTTTAAAGCTTCTCAAAATTAATATAAAACATTATCTAAAAATTACACACTTTAATAAGGGACAATTAATACTGGTATTAAAATGGCAGAACAGTGCAAGGAACAAAGCTCATGTAACATCTGCCATGAAATATAAATAAATAAATTGATTAATAAAATAAAGAAAATAAAATAAGAAATAACAAATTAGGTAATTTATGCATTTCATTACATTTCAGGTGCATTTGATTATCATATAATGTACCTAAAGTCTTTTATGCTATATTCAAGAAGCACTTTCCAAAACCTCACCATGTGATATCATGACATTATGGGCAAACATGTGATGAGATTTGTGTAGCATAATTGGGAAGGGGGGGGGGGATGTGTTAACTTATTGATATGATATTTGGTAAAAAGGTCTAGAAGAATATACTAAAAAAAAATGAAATTTTGAAAAATATTGGAACTGCTGTTCCAAATTAATCACATTGGAACTGATGAAATTGGAACAGTAGTTCTAATCCTGACATAATCAGGATTAGAATTGCTGTTCCCCATTTGTTTTTTGGAGGGAGGCTATGGAATTGGACCTTTTGTTGAACCCTGAGACCAGTAAAACATGTCAAAAATCTGGTGGTGATCCTACTTTGCCTTCTAATGCTCGGACATCGAGACTGATATCAATTTCTATAGGTAGGAGGTGGGGGCTGTTAAATTAGAATTGATCCTAAAACCTTCGGTGAAAATGTTCTGATATTTCACAGAAATATCAGAACATTCCCTAAAAATTTGGTATCATTCTTGATTTTTTCTTATCAAGCAATGCCCAAACAACAGAAATATATTTCCATTTATGTTCAGAGATAACTTTAAATTTTACCAAAAAAAATGCTGAATTTTTGTTATTCCAATTTTAACAAAATTTGAGATTGCTTTACAAATTTTTCTAAAAGACCAAAATATAAAATTTCATGAAAATTGGTCCACTGGGAGGTGTTGTTACATGTGTACGGATAAACGTGGTGAAGACAATATGTGCTTTGTGCATATGTGAACACACCTAAAAAAGAATGAACAAAGCAAAAATAAATTGACTGCCTAATTTACTATTTAGCATTAGCATTAGTAGAGACATATGATGCAAGAAAGCAAGCTTATACAGCATCACCCCACCTCCCCAAAAAAAAGCGTTCCCTTTCATCCAACCATTTACTCCAAAAGTTTGTCTAGTTATGTTTTGAATTTATTTAAGCTATCTACTTCCACAACGACAGATGGAAGTTTATTCCAGCAATCAAATTTCCGCACATCTATTCTATAACTATCTTTCCTCAATTTGAATTTATGCTTTTGAATTTTGAGGTAAGTGTCGCTTACAGGTGGCAAAAAAATTTTTGACATATACAAGTCAGACCTCTATTTAACAAGCTTCTTTATAGAGAAATTTGATATTTAGCAATTTTTTTAAATTCTCCTGGGTAATTAATTACTTTTATAATAGTTTCAATAGAATGAAGAAAATTTCCATAAAACAACTGATTACAAGAGACTTTACTGGGAACACGTTGTTCACATCTATTGAGTCAATTAGTGCTGCTGCTAAGCACGAATTAAGAGCCAAAGGGATTACTATTCTGCAACTTAGTGCTACTCTTAAAACCTATCCAACCACTTGTCCCATACCCAGAAGTCGCGCTGGTCATCCGATCGGTTTTATACAATCATATGATCAGCGTGACTTCCATCGTTTACCAGTATTCAACATAACAGGTAAATAATTCATTTGAAATAGATACAGTACACGAAATTGCAGGCATATTAATTTCCTTATCCAGATCTGTGTTTCATATTTATATTTTGCAGTTATAAAATCTTTTTCTTAAAGTTCTTTGCCCTCGGGCAGATTCAGAGCTTCATTCACGCTGTGCTTCTCTATCTTTTGCTATACTTTTAATTCCTGCATAATTTCCTTTTACCGTCTAATCCATCATTCCAATTCTCCTTCTCCCAACAGTTCTCTTTCCACACATCTACCCCTCAATCCCTTTTCTCAGCATGTTTTCTCTTCTCAATACTACATGTCCTATAAAGTTATTTTGTCTCCTTAATTCTTTACAAACATCCTCTCTTCTACTTTCCGCAAAATCTCATTCTCACTCTGTCCACCCATTTCACCCTTTCCATTCTCTTCCACACCCACATCTCAAAAGCTTCTAGACATCTAATCTCCTATTTCCCAGTGCCCATGTCTCAGAGCCATTATTATTATTATTAGCCATATAGTACAAGGAAGCCTGAGGCTTATGCTGCATCGGCTAAAAAAAATTTCCGAGTTACCCTGAGAGAGAGAGAGAATCACCAAGAAAGAGAAGAATGATAATATCCAGCTCACGACCCTGGGTGTGCCAAGCCCATACTGACCAGATGTGATCCCTGAGTATAGTAAACAGTTTATATTAATGTTTTCATCATTTGCTTTCTTAATTCCTCCTTGAAATTTCTTCTCAATAGTTCTTTTATATTACTAAATGCTTCTTTTCCATTGTAATTCTTGTTTTTATTTCTTCCAGACTTTTCCCAATGTCTGTCATTATGCTTCCCAAGTATCCGTCTCTTTTGACCTGTTCCAATATTATTCCATCTAATGTTATATTCATCCTTCTTCCTGGCCACTTTTAAATTAACATTACATTGGTTTTATGGCTGTTAATCTTCATATTTCACTCCTTTATTGTGCTGTTCAAGATATCCAAGGAGCTCTGTAATTCTTCATTATTAGCAATCTAGTCATCTGCAAATCTTATTGTCTTTATCTTCCCCCTTCCTACTTTTACATCTCCTTTCTGCTCTTCTTTGAACTCATTCATCAGTGCTTCTGCGTATAAATCAAACAGTACGGGAACATGGAACATCCTTGCCTTGCACCCCTACCAGTGGGAAATCACAGAATATTTTTAAGAAAATATAACAGAGGAAGCATTCCAAAAAATTCTCGATTTGGCTGCTATCACTGGCATTGCCACTTCATTTCCAGAAGTAAGTACTGTAAGGAAAAGATTGAAAAGACATCATTTTGATTATGAACGTAAGAGAAAGCTATTCAGGATCTGCAACAAAATTTCAAAATTAATTTTTTCTTTCAAATTATTGAGACATTAATTTTCTCGTTAACTGAAAGGTTTAGAAATATGAAAGAACATGTAGAAATATTTAAAATATTTTATATTTCTGAATTTAAAAAAATGGTAATATAATTATTTCTTAAATCTTTGCAAAGATTTACGTAATAAATTAAGTGACTTTTTTTTTATATGAAAACCCCAAACACAAGAGGTATTAGAACCTGTAGTATAGTACTTAGTACCGTGCATAGGGTGGAAGATGAAAGAAGATATTTGTTGACATTAGGCTTGAACATCTATAGACTGTAATTTTCAGGAAAGACAATGATCGTAATGAGTTGGATATTGATCCTTTAGCATTATTTGAAGAACTCAGAGTACTTGGTTGGTTGGTTGGTGTCGTGTCCATTTGAAGTCAAATTGAACCATGCGCTGATATCACTGCTTTAGCTAAGTCCATGATCTTTTCGTTGTAAAGTTCTCCCTGAAAAGGGGATTCGTCCATGCTTTGCAAAGTCGCCTGAATTGCAGGACAGCTGAAGATGTGTTCCGGAGTAAGCTGTTCTCTCGGGCAGTTTCTGCAAAGTTTATAAGTTCTGGTACCATCCGCACTAATTTTCATACCTGCCATGTGTCGAGTTCTCAGTCTGGCAATGGTCTTAGTGATGTTCGTATTTGCATTAATCTCGCAGATTTGGTGATCAGTTTCTATATGTTTCTGTCTGAGTCTGTGTCTGGCGATGGCATTAGCATCATCTAGAGTTATGGTTTTTGAGGTGTTGTGATTTAAGTTTCTTGCCTCTTTTGCCAGTTTATCGGCCGCCTCATTTCCTTCTATACCCACATGCGCAGGCATCCACTGTAGTGTGCAGCTCTTTCCCAATTGATGAACTGTCTCCAAGTGTCGGTGAATGTCCTGTGCGAGTCCTGTGCATCCATGTTTTATTGCCAGCAGGGCCGCTCTTGAGTCGCAGAAGATTACAAGCCCTCTGGCTCTGTCTATGTCTCTTAGTGAAATATAACTATTTAGGGCCTCAAGGATTGCCCTTAGCTCACATGTAAAGTTAGAGGCGATGCTGCCTGCACCTATGCTTTGTTGCATTTTTGTAGTATTTGTCAGGGTGGTGTGTATGCCTGCTCCGCCCTTGAGGATAGTCTCGTCAGAGGATCCATCGGTATACATCTGTACTAAGTCACGCCTCGAATAAGTCTCAATTGTTTTGATTCCTATAGCTTTGACAATGGTCTCGATTTCTTTTTTTGTACAGTGTTCCACGAGATCCAAATTTATTGTGGTATTTTGGGGGATGCAAGATGGTAAGGTAGGCTCTTGAAGTATGTCATATTTTGTGAGTTCAAGATCAAGACTTTCTCTGATTTCCTTATCGTATTTCATGGTGGATGACCTTTTGAGTCTTGACCTGCAGTTCCAATTTATAAAGGTCCTACGGGAGATATGATCAATGTCTCTGCTGTTAGCCTTATTAGTGAATTTAATTGTGTGATATCTTCTTTGATTGAGTGTCTGAAGGCCGCATTCCCGCTCTGCTTTGGTGTTGTTTGTAGACGAAACAGCCCCGATGATTATTTTGGCTGCTCTTGCTTGGATCCTGTCCAGTTTTCCAAGTGCAGACTCAGAAGCATGTGCCCATATTGGTGCTGCATATTCCAAATTAGCCCTGATAAGTGAGGTATAAGTTGTTTTAAGTGTTTTCGGATTTGCTCTCCAGTTCGTACCACATAAGCTTTTTAGGATGTTTAACTTCTTCAGTGCTCTGTTGGAGCTGTTTTCAATGTGTTTGGTGAAACGTAGTTCTGTGTCTAGGGTTATACCCAGATATTTTGGGTTATCCATTTTTGAAGTGGGCATGCCGTCTATAGCGATAGCTGGGTTAAAGTTCTTTCTGCGGCTTCTGTCTGTGGTAAAAACTGTGTGGTTAGTTTTATGGGGATTTATCTGTAATTTCAGTTCTCTTGCCCAGTCCACAATTCCTTTTAGTGATCTGTTTATGGATATTTCTGATTTTGCCATGTCTCTGCTGGTATGCCATATTGCTATGTCATCTGCATAGCATGCAATCTTGGTGTCTTCGTCTATATGTTGATGGACGTTATTAGTGTATAGCAGGAAGAGCAGGGGACTGAGAACAGAGCCTTGCGGGACTCCCTGCCATGTTCTTCTGTCCCTGGAGTAGGCCCCATTATATCTTACTCTGATCTTTCTGTCTCTTAGAAAGTCTGCAATCCATATTAGGGCGTTACCCTTTATACCATGTTTGTATGCTATTTCAATTAATTTCTTTCTCCAGACTGTGTCAAAGGCCGATGTCATGTCGAGGAAGACAGCAATAGTCTTTTTTGAAGGGTTTTCTTGCAAGCCGTCTATGATTGACTGACATAGATAAAAGAGTTGATCTTCTGTGGCATGTTGTTTCTTGTAAGCTGTTTGGTAGAAATTTAATATTTTCATTTTTATGAGTTCATTCATAATTCTAGAATGTATTATACGTTCCGTGATTTTGCAGAGAATACTAGTGAGTGCAATGGGTCTGTAATGTTTACACTCGGTGGACGATTTCCCCGGCTTAAGTAAGGGGACAATGATTGAGGTTTTCCATGCCTTGGGGAGTTTTCCCTTTTGCCAAGTTATGTTTATTATTTCCAGTAAGCATTTTGTAGCGGTTTCTCCAAAGCGCTTGACCATCTCCCCAAAAATTAGATCACTGCCTGGAGATTTTCTTGCATCAATGTTCCTGATCGCTGTCTTAAGCTCTTGGCAAGTTATAGCCTGAGTAAAGGTATCATCATTTTTGTATCCTCTTGCCTCTGTCAGAAGTCTTCTAACTCTTCTATTCAATTTCTTGTCTTCCCTATTGAAGGATAATTTACTGATGTTGGAGTAGTGTGTTGCTAGCATATTTTCTGCCGCTTTGTTTGTATCTGCATCAGAACCAGAAGAGTTAATGATGTTTGAATTCTGATCTGTTGTACTAGGAGCGTTTATTTAGGGCTCCGACGACTTTCCAATACTTTGCATCTTTCCTTGGGTCTAAGCTGTTGCAAAATTCTGCCCATTTTTTACTCCTACCCTTTGCTATCTCTTCCTCTACCTTTCTTGTAGCTTCGGCAAGCCTGTTTCTGTTTAGGCTTGTGTTGTTGGTCTTTACTAGTTCGTTTAAATGGTCCCTTTCTTTAATCAAAGAATCAATGTTGAGATCTTTCCAATAAGGGACCCACTGTTTTTTCCTTTTACCTCTGGGTATGAACCTCTTGGCCGCAATTGTGATGTTCTTTGTAAAGTTTGAAGTCTTTTCTTCAAGACATTCAGTTCGAGGCTCATTTAAGCATAGTTTGTCCAGTAACTGTGTGAAACCTGTCCAATCTGCTTTTCTGAAGTTCCATGATCTCTTTTTCTGGTCAACTTCCTCCGCTTGAAATTTAAGTGTGGTTATAATGGGGCGATGATCACTCATGGCACTATTCAAGATTCTCCAGCTGCAAAGGCTTGAGATATGATAGCTGACTGCTGTGAGATCAAGGGCAGATTCCGTGCCAGTAGTTCTTGATAAGTAGGTATTTTGCTTGTTATTTAATATGATCAGACCTAGATCAATTAGGATATCTTCTACCTACCTGCTGTCCCTTTTCATCCAGGACAGGTGATCCCCAAGTGGGACTTTTTGCATTAAAGTCTCCTACCATAATAACAGAGTCTATTGGAATGTTGCTTATTTCATTGAATGAATTGGGGCTGATGGAGGAGTTATCAGGATGATACACATTGACCAAGATGAAGGAGCGCTCTGGAGAGATGATCTCCAGAGCCTGGACTTCTGTGTTGCCAGTATCTTGCCCTGCAGTGATAACTTTATACTTGACAGCAGAGTCTTTAATTAGGAACGCTAATCCACCTCCACGTTTATTCTCTCTATTCTTTCGAATCGTAGTGTAACCTTTAATGTTGAGCTGTATTTTGTCGTTCAGCCATGTCTCCTGAAGACAGGCAATGTGAACATCATTTTCAAGTGAAAGACTCTGTAGTTCGTCTCTTTTCCTCTGTGTTCCATTAATGTTTAGCTGTAGGATATTGATTGTCCTCGTAGCACATTTCCCATCAAGTTCCCGGACTGCAGAGCTTGACGCGTCGGCTACCCCGTACGTGGGAGCATGGTCTAAATCTGTGAATTGACTTCTCATGGAAAAAGGGTTGCCATTGCCGTAGAGAGGTTGGACTTCTACCTGTTGGTCCGCGGAAGGTATTTGATTTCCCTTCTACCACCCAATGGGAGGCATTCCCCGATCCGCCACCTGGGGACGCGCCCTCTAGGGGTTACAGGCTCCCCCGAGGGCTCAGAGTACTTAAAATTTATATTAAAGACAATATTACTCCATCTGAAGTATTACAATATATTTTTAAGTATATATTGTAACACTTCAGATACTTTTTCAAATGTAGCAGTTGCATTAAAAACTTATGCAAATCAGGGGAACAAAGGGGTACTCTTACCAAGAAAGGCTTAAGTTCTGCAAATTGCAGCATCTGGAGACTAGGCAACTTTAAGGTGATCTGATTGAGGTGTATAAGGCCTTGAATGGGTTGAGCAGGCTCAATGCTGATGGGATTCTTCCTCTTGTTCAGGTTACGCACTTGTGAGAGCATAAATTCAAACTGAGAAAAGACAATTGGGCTAAGGTAAAGAAAGCCTGCACAAGAAGCATGCAAAAGTTTGATGAAATTTACCGGTAAAAGTACTTTGCCGTAACGGCATTTGTATTGTTGCTCGCTCGGTAAACAGACGGTAG
This sequence comes from Mastigoproctus giganteus, assembly GCF_048544385.1. NCBI lineage: Eukaryota > Metazoa > Arthropoda > Arachnida > Uropygi > Thelyphonidae > Mastigoproctus > Mastigoproctus giganteus. The sequence goes on along the minus strand of NC_143575.1, from coordinate 178,470,323 downwards.
GTGTTCTCGGTCTGGAGTATAAGTCGAATTCCACAGGAGCCTGAAATCCTCCTGAAGTGGAGGGGGGCTAACCTGACCTTTTTTCTTTAGAATCACCAATTGAATCACAAACAGTGTCATATTGGAAGTTCTGGCGTCGTAAAAATTGTTTGTAACGTAGTTTCACCGGTAAACTTTTTCAAAGTTTGCCGTGCTTCTCGTGTGAGCTTCCTTTGCCTTTTTTTTCTTAATAAACAATTTATCCACTAGTCCAGCAGTGATTCTAAAGAAAAAAGGTCAGGTTACCGCCTCCACTTCGGGAGGGATTCAATTTCTACTCCTGACAGATAACACCCAACGTCTGTTTACTGAGCAAGCAATAATACAAATGCCGTTACGGCAAAGTACTTTTACCGGTAAATTTCAATGAATTTTTGCATGCTTCTTGTGCAGGCTTTCTTTACCTTCGCCAACAATTGTAGAACAGTTGTTCAGAAATTTGCATTTAGCCAGCAAGTGATTGATTGCTGGAACAGACTTCCATCTGTTGTTGTGGAAGTTGATAGCTTAAATAAATTCAAGCAAGAATTGGACAAACTTTTGGAGCAGATGAGGGGTGAATGGGAAATGGGTTTTTTCCCTTTTTTTTTTTTTTTTTTGGCTGATGCTGTATAAGCTTGCTTTCTTGTATCATATGCTACTACTGATGCTAATGCCAGTTTTTCCGACAATTTTTCTAGTTTCAGTTGGTTCAGGTGATTGGAGTTTTTCGAAATTAAAATTAATGAAAAATGTGTCAACAACGACTCTTTAATTTGGCAATAATTTCAATGGAAATTGATCATTTGGAACAAATAAACATAAATGAAATTATTAATAAATGTGCATCTCTTAAAGCAAGGAAACATCATCTTCTTCCAGTCACATAGTTCCTTGAGGAGCTGTTGTGGCCACCAACACCCCAATTGCATCCAGCATGTGCTATACGAGCGGCATCCCAAAATGTCACACCCAAAATTCACTGGTCCCATTCTTCCACCTAGTTTCAGGTCTTCCTTTAATAGCAGTTTTTGGAGGTGGTTTTGTTATGATCTCTGTGGCATCAGATAATGTGGTGCTATACCATTGCATACCACATGGCCAATTTTGAAAGGGGCAGGGTTTAATCATCATGCATCCCATGAGATCCTCTTGAAGAGGAAAGGTGACTACAGCAGAGCTCCACTTAGTGCAGAAGGCTGATTACAACTAGTTTTTTGGCCGACCGGGCTAGCCAGGTGGGTAAAGTGCCTGCCTGGCAACCCAAAGGTTGCGGGTTCGATTCCTGCCTCGGTCTTGGATCAAAGTACTGCAAAAACTTTGGGAGGTGCATTATAGCCACAGAAGCCTATGCGCCAACAACTACCAAAAAAAAAAAAACTAGTTTTCGCCTGGTTTCCAAAGGTCGTTTGTATATATTATTCATTAGATTCTCACAAATAGTTATTATATCTTCAGTCAATGAATTCACAAGGTGATGCTATTATCCCTGTTCTTCCTTCTTCGATGTCTGATTAATGTACAATATTTCCAATTAATTACGTTGAATATATTTTAAAATAATTTCCATACCATAAACATATTTTCGTGCTGATTCACACAACCTTAACCCCCAATGAATACATTTCTTACGTTTTAAAATGTTCGTTCCTGTATTTAAAATTTATACATACGAATTTCAAATGATTTTGTTATTTTTTTTTTTTTTTTGTTGTTTCATTATATTATATGTGAGATATGTGTTAATTCTTTTCTTTTTCAATAAATTAGTAATAATTATTTATGTCTTATTTTATTTTTTAATCAAAATATTTTTTGGCGGAAAATTGGATTTCGCTTACTGGAGTCACGGTGGCCCTGGCCCCCTCAGGTGCATAATCTGAGCAAGGAGAAGAATCCCATCAGCATTGAGCTTGCTTAAACCATTAAAGACCTTATACACCTCAATCAGATCACTTTGCAGGTGCCTAGTCCCCAGACATGCAATTTGCAAAATTTAAGCCTTTCTTCATAACAGCAACCCTTAATTCCACTCACCCATCTCGTTGCCCTTCTCTTTACGTGTTCCAGTAACTCTACATCATTCCTAAAATGAAGCCTCCATACCTGTATGCAGTGTTCAAGGTGTGGACTGACCACTGCCTTATACAAGTGGATAATCACCTCCTTATCCCTGCTGTAAAACGTCCTGCATGTCACTGACAAAGCCCCATGAGATAACCTTGCCGCCTTTCTGCACAGCTCAGAAAACTTCATCTCTGACTGCACAGATATGAAGTTTTCCCCAGGCCTTTTTCATTCTTCATTACCCCGAGTGTAGTACCACACGGTATGTTACTGGGATTACTGCTACCCACATGCAGTACTTTGCATGTGTCAATGTTAAACTTCAGTTGCCACCTCAGCCCCATCTCAACTTTTCTAGATTGCAGTAGTGTACTGTCAGTACACAACTGCAATCTAGAAAAGTAATGTACTCTCATTAACAACTTTGCCAACTTTGTATCATCTGCAAACTTGGACATTAAACCTGATATACCTTGATCAGTATCATTGATATATACAGATAACAAAAAATGGGCCCAACACCGAACCCTGGGGGGGGGGTCCACGAAATGCAGTGTCCATTGATTACTACTCTCTGTCTTGTCCCACTCAACCATCCCTTTATCCATAGCAGAAACTTGCCTTTAATGCCATACTGTTCCAATTTGTACAGTAGTTTTCCATGTTACAAAAATATCAAAAACTTTCCTAAAATCCAAGTATATTTTATCAAAATTATTTTTAGTGTCCAGTTTCTTTGTGACTACATCATAGTATCCAATCAAATTGGTCAGACAAGACTTCCCGTTAACAAACCCATGCTGTGCCTGAACTATAACTTCAGTCTTGTCTAGATAATAATGCAGTGCTTCTTTAAGCAGTGACTCCAATATTTTCTCTGGAACCAAAGTTAAACTAACAGGTCTGTAATTACTCGTATCTCCCTTTGATCCCCAATTGTTAATTGGGGATTCATTTGCACATCTCCAGTCCATGAGGACCTCCCCAGAGTCCAAGGAAGCTTTCATAATTATGGCTAAGGATTTGCTTACTTCCTTTGCTGTTTCCCGTAATATAACAGTATAGATCCCATCCACCCCAGGTGCCTTTCTTATGTTCAATTTCAACAATTTTTTTCTCCACTTTTCTCTCAACTATTACAAAATCATGTAGCTCCCTGTTAGTTTGATAAGTGTCTGGCCTGTACTTATTCATTGATGCAAAATACTCATGTGACTGTTGATGCAAAATACTCATTCAGTTTGTCAGCAACCCAAACAGAATCATCGACGGTCGAACCATTGATATCAAGTGGACCAATCTGATTTATCCCCTTTCTTCTAGAGTTTAAATAATTAAAGGAATCTTTGCTGTTTTTCTTTGCATCCATTGCCAAAGATTTCTCGTAATATGCTTGTTTGTTTGTTTGTTCTTCCTGTGTTAAAGATTACAATGCTTGATCCTTTTTTCTTGGGAGTTTCTGCTTGTAGGCCCAGGGATGGCACTTTCGTGTTTGCTATAATTTTGTTGGCCTCCTCCTGTGTTTCCTGATGAAACACAGGAGGAGGCCAACGCCTGTCCTTCATGACGCCGACGTTGCAGGTCTTCCTTATCGATTTTATTCTGGTGTGTTTTAATTCATCGCTAAGTTTAGTAGTTACAGTCTTCTTTACTTCTTCACTTGTGTGAAGAGTCTCGGTGTTTGTTGGTTTCAGTATGACCAGGTTGGGTCTTGGTAGTAGTGGTACTTTCTTTTTGCTGGGAGCACCGAGGGTTGGTGGTCGCTTCGTTGTCGCTGTGGTCCTCAGCGCTTGGGCATATGTGGGTGCGCGCTATTGCATTTGGTTTGCCCCACATTCCGTGTATGCCTGGAGCTTTGCATTGGCTCTCTCACTCTTGAGGTAAGTTTCCGTAAAGAGTGTGCCCAGCTTGTTCCACAAGTTCACGATTTGTGCCCTTAGCCCTGATAGATTACTCCTTAAATAATGTTTCCAAGGCAGCCTTGAGGAACAGAGACTTCTCGTGAACTGTACCCTCTGGCAAGGAGGGATCCAGGGGAGCCTCCGGTGGCTTCTCCTCGCTGGTGTCCTTTTGGTTTGTTTGGTTTTCTGTTATGTCTTTTGATTCAGTTTGGGAGCGCATCTCCCGCCCTGGATTAGATGTTGGCTTTCTATACTTGCGTTTTCCTGTTAGCGGGGCCCCCGAATGGGGTTCTGACGTCTCCTGTTGTTGGTCTATGACGAAGGGGTCGTCATTTTGGCTCTGATGCGTGGCATCCGTGGGTTTTTCAATTTCCTACCCATCTTTGCGAATTTCGGATTATCGAACTTTTACGGATAATCGGAGTTTACGAGGTCCTGCGTGAAAGAGCTCGTGGAGGTGAGCAAGAGGCCACCTTCGTCAAGTCTCTGTTTGAATTTGGAGCTGAATAGTCCTTCAGCGTAGATTTTGGGCTGTCCTCCTCTGTCACTTGGGGTGAGGGGGAAACAGCCAGATGTGGAAATGTCCGTAGAAGAACGGGTTAATTTCCTATTGGGTATTTTATATCGGCGAAGACGTTGGTAGTGTTATTTTTTTTGAAAAGCTCATCGGAACAGAAGTAGCTTCTCTCCATGGTCAGTTTATGGTAGAGGAGGGGGGGATAAACAAAAAATCATTGTTTCCGGTTGGAATTTCACTAAGTTGATAAGAGTTAATTGGGACACAATCACTGTCCAAACTTTCACCGAACATTACCCAGTCAAGAGCCAGATAGGTACGTGGCGCCCGCGTTATATCGGTGCCTCTCTATTTCCCTATTTTATTTTAGATCCTATTTCCTCTTTTATTTCCCTCTCTATTTTAGATCATCTGCCAGTTTTGTTATTACGGTATTTTTAACCGCGTCGTTTGTGGCATGCTCTTCTGAGGATGTTGGTCGGAGGATGACCAAGTATGGAGTTGGTAATAGAGTTTTGCGCTTGATTATTGCTGCTGGTAGCTCCTGCATATTTGTCCTCAGCGCTTGGGCATATGTGGGAGCGTGCTGTGGCATTTGCTTTGCTCCACATTCTTTGTATGGTTTTAGACTCATGATGGCTCTATCTCATTCAAGATGTGTGTTCACTAATATTGTTTCCATTTTGTGGAAGATTGTGACTATTTGGGCCCTAAGGCTAGCGGATACTCTACTTGCGTTTCCTTTGAACAGATTTTCAAGGGTCGTCTTTAGTAACAGGAATTTCTGGTAAACCGTACCCTCTGGCAGTGTAGAATCCAGTGGTGGGTCCTACTGCTTGTTGTCACTCATTTCCTTCTGTTGTCATGCTGTGTCCAGATGCTCTTTCGTCTCTGTGTGGGATCACGTTTCCCGTTCCAGTTTGGGACCCGTCCTTTTCATGTTTTTCCGCTTGGTCGGGAGGGCACCCGGTCGGGTGTCCTCCATATCATCCATTTCTTCTGAGATAATCTGGACATCCTCATACTGGTTGGTTTGCTGAAAGTCCTTTCTTTTTTCGAGTTTCCCTACCATGTCGATGTCGTGCGGATAAGCGGGAACTGTCGGGATTAGCGGGAAGCGGTTTGTGGAGCCTGCTGGAGCTTACTGGGAATTTAGTACATTACCAGCGTTTTTATCTGTGTCCTTTGTTGTCTGACTACAATGGTCACCATGTGGCTGGCAGCAGGGCCATAGAGAGGCACTGATATGAAGCAGAAGCCACGTTGGTAGTATACACTTGACTGGGGAGCTGGCAGAAGATTTGCTGGCAAAAGATGTCAGCCACAAGTTTGTAGGCCAATTTGGTGGCTACCACTGAGCAGTTTAAGTTTTGGGCTGGTCTACCAGTCATTTGGGGGGCGGGAAACAGCCTGTTATTAAAATTCCCCGAGACGAGCGGGATCACTTCCTTAGGGGGGTATCTGAAGGCGGCAAAGACGTGGTAGCATTGAAAAAGTTGGTAGGCGCACAGGGAAGAAAATAGCACATTACCATTTTAAGTTTATGTGGGAGTGGGGGGGGAAGTACAACAGCCATTGTTTCTGGTTCAGATAGCACACGATTTTACACAATTCGGCCGTTTACGACACAGTTTGCCGGAGCGGTCTCTCAGCTCAGTTTTAAACACAGTTTGAGCAGCTCCCCAGTCAAGTGTATACTACCAACGTGGCTTCTGCTTCATATCAGTGCCTCTCTATGGCCCTGCTGCCAGCCACATGGTGACCATTGTAGTCAGACAACAAAGGACACAGATAAAAACGCTGGTAATGTACTAAATTCCCAGTAGATAATAAAACCAATCTCACCTGCGGAATCCTCCAGTTTAGCTCTTTCGAGTGGGACACTTTTTTAAACTGATTACACATTTTAAACACTTAATTTACAGATAAATTCAGGAGCGCGAAATAACGTGTCCGGTTGTAACGGCAGCCATATTGGCGATCTGATGTTTAGGTAAAGTTTAAAGTGTAAAGTGTATCTAGGGTCAAACGGCACCACGGGTTTCCCCCATCTTCGCGTAGTTTACTTAGTGTGATACAGTTCACTGTAAAGGCCAGAGATTTAAAAGTGTATGGATCTTGAAATGTGTGGTGTCATGTACCGTTGTTCTTCTGGCCATTTAGCCGCCAGGCCCCTGCTGAGGCACGACGTTGCCCCACTTTCGTCCCGTGGAGGCAGACTTGGTACCTAGTAATTTGCATTTACTCTGGCAGGTCCTGCCACCTGAGATTTCCTGAGATTTCAATGGCAAGAACCTAAAAAAAAAATAAAAATAATAAAAAAAATAAAATAAATAAATAAATAAAAACAAAAGAAAATAATTTTTTCACGTTGTATGTTGATCACATACATGTTTCCCGGTTTCAAGGGGTTGTGTTTGAGAATTTAATGGCCGAGGAGAGGGCGAAATAATTTAAAGAAGCTAGAATTTTGGTGTGGGTCTTGCGCTGGCATACAGATAGAGAGGGGAGGAGACTGAAGGCTAGGGGGGGAATAGCTAGGAAATACTGGGGTCAATAGAGTAGACGACCCCAGCATGTGCCAGTGGGGCATGCCCATGCCCATGCCCAACCAGAGAGAGAGAGAGAGATGGTGGATGGCAGGGGGGAGACAAGAAGGCTGTCGCCTCCCCCCTGCCAGGGAGGGAGGAAAGTGTGCCCGGCAAGGGAGCCGGCACAGGTCGCCGTATGGCCTGGCGGCTGCATGTCTGCTTGAGTCAGGTCCTTGGTTGGGTGCTAGTTGTCCAATCCGGGTGTAGTTTCCTGTCTGTGGTTGTCACTTCGCAGCAGGACAGGTGCTTTAGTCAGGTCCGTAGTTGTGGGTATTTAGTCCAGTCTGTGGTTACTTATGTCTCTGTCTGGAGTCATGGTCATTAGTTGTTGGATCCTGGGTCCATTTGTTGGATCCGAGTTTGTCGAGTCCGGGTGTAGGATCCTGTCCGTAGTTGTCACTTAGCATCAGGACAGGTCCATTAGTCAGGTCTGTGGTTGAGGGTGTTTGGTCCAGTATTTGATTACTTCAGTTTATGCTGTTTCTTCCTGGGATGCAATCCCTTTGTGGATTGTCTTGATGGTGACTGTCCGTGCACCTTATATGGTTGTTTGCAAAGTCATATATTGTGGACCTGAGAATCGCTATTGTGGCTGTGGGGGCGGAGGAGTATGCCTTCTGTCAAAAAGATCTTGTGCAAAGTTTGCCAGTGCTTTGTAGCTATGCTCCTCCTCCAGTAAGCGTTCCTCTTGATTCTCTGGTGCATAATGTAATTCTGTAATTAGTCGGCATCGTAAGTCTTCATAAAGCTTGCAGTGGTACATTAAATGCTGCCACGTTTCCACTAAACCACAATGACAGAGGGCAAAGTGTAAAGTGTAAAGTGTAAAGTGTTCATTGTCTAACGGCCCAAGGGGTTTCCCCCATCTCCGTGTTGTGTACTCTGTTTGTGAAACACAGAACACTGTGAAGGCCAGAGATTTTAAAAAGTGTAAGGTACATGTTTATGTTGTGTAGTGTCATGTTGTGTTGTTCCTCTGACCTTTTAGCCGTTGGGCCCCTAGTGGGACACCCCGTTGCCCACACTTAACCCCAAGGAGTCAGGTCAGGCATAGAGGGATCGCATTAGAAGTAATTACTCTGGCAGGCCCTGCCACCTAATTTCCTAAGATTTCAGTGGCAAGAGCCTAATAAAAAAATAATAATAATAATAAATAAATAAAAGATAAAAAAATTACTAAAAATAATAAAAAAATAAAAATAATAATAAAATAAAATAATAAAAAATAATAATAAAATAAAATAATAAAAAATAATAATAAAATAAAATAATAAAAAATAATAATAAAATAAAATAAAAAAATCAATAAATAAATAAATAAAAAAAACGTTTCTCAGTCCAAAGGTCATCAGTTTGAATCTGATGGCACTGTGGCCAGTTAGGAGGTACGTGGCCAGCAATCCTGGGGAGAGCCAGCTTGGGTATTTTGGGTATACGGCCGAGACAGTTGGGAGGAATTTTCGCGTTATTTGTCCTTTTGTTGAGTTTTGCCACCGTGTTTGCCAGGTTTGCTGGAGATGTACATTTAGTCTTATTTTCTCTATTTTCGGTTCGCTGGCTACATTTAATGTGAAATTTAGGCAGGCATCCGGTATGTCTCTGGAAAGGCTGTAGACGAGTCCACTGCGTATCACTTCCAGGTCCAAGGGGAGGGCACCCATGAGCACCTGAAGCCCGTGTGTACTCACTGTGTTGCAAGCTCGTGAGATGTACCTCTGTATGGTTTCTAGTTTTCTTTTATTAGTTGCAGTGGTTGCTTTCTTTTACCAGACCCCCGAGGCATAGAGGATGACTGGCAGAAAGACAGTTTTGTGAAAAAGAGCAAGGATTTTCTTCTTTATGCCCCAGTCCTTGCGGGTGATTCTTGCAAATAGTGACGAGTAATTTCTGATTTTATTTCTGAGATAGTTCAGGTGGGGGGGGGTGAAGGATAGGTTTCTATCAAGGACAACCCTGAGAAATTTCATTTCTATGGTCAGCTTGACGGTGGTTCCTTGTACTTTTATTTGGGGGGGGGGGTCTCCTGGTGTCCAAGGTTCTCTGAAGTAGGATGGAGCTTGTCTTAGTCGATGATGTCTTCAGGTTATTTTCGTCAGCCCATTGTTGTAGAGTGGCGAGCGCCCGGTTTGCTGTGTTTTCCAGCTGTGCCCTGGAGTTTCCTGCCAGTGTCAGGAAAAGGTCATCCGTATACGCCTGGGAGGCTGCATTTCCGAGGTTGAGGTTGAGGAATCCGTCGAGGACCACGTTCCAGAGCAGTAGGCCCAGGACGGAGCCCTGTGGACATCCTCTGTAGAAAGCAAGTGTATGAGCTTATGCAGCATAAGCCAAAATTCACACCATTCCCTCCAAATGCCTGTCCAGTTCCTCCTTAAATTTATTTAACCTATCAACTTCCACAACAACAGATGGAAGTTTGTTCCGGCAATTAACCACCCATTGGCTAAAGGCAAATTTCCGCACATCTATTCTACATCTGTCTTTTCTTAATATGAATTTATGCCTCCTTAAGTTCGTAATCTGAAAAATTGGAAGAATCCCATCAGACTTCAGGGTGCTCAACCCATTCAAGGCCTTAAACACCTCAATCAGATCACCTCGCAGGTGCCTAGTCTCCAGCCACTGCAATTTGCAGAACTTAAGCCTCTCTTGGTAAGAGGATCCCTTCATTCCCCTCACCAATCTTGTTGCCCTTCTCTGTACACGAGCAAGCAAATCTACATGCTTCCTAAAATGAGGTCTCCAGACCTGTACGCAGTACTCAAGGCGTGGCCTGACCATTGCCTTATACAGAGGGACAATCACCTCCTTAGCCGACTGGGCTAGCCGAGTGGGTAAAGAACCTGCCCGGCAACCCAAAGGTCGCGGGTTCGATTCCCGCCTCGGGCTTGGATCAAAGTACTGCAAAAACCTTGGGAGGTGCAATATGGCCATAGAAGCCGATGCGCCAACAACTACCAAATCAAAAAAAAAAAAAAAAAAAAAATCACCTCCTTTTCCCTGCTAGCAAAATTCCTATATAATTCAAAACCTCATGACCTGCCCTGGCAGCCTGGCTGATTTGCTCAGAAAACTTCATAACTAACTGAACAATTATTCCCAGGTCTTTTTCATTTTCCACCACCTTAAGTGTAGTACCACACAGTTGGTACTTTTCTCTCGGGTTACTTCTACCCATATGCAGTACTTTGCTTTTGTCAAGGTTAAACTTCAGTTGCGACTTCTTAGCCCATCTGCCCAAATTATCCAGATCCTGTTGCAGTAACACACTGCCATTACTGTCATTAACAACCCTGCCAACCTTTGTATCATCTGCAAACTTCGACACTAAGCCTGATATATACCTTCATCAATATCATTGATAAATATACAAAACAACAGAGGACCCAACACCGAACGCTGTGGGACTCTACTAATAACATTTATCCACGATGAGCAGCACTCATTGATTACCACACTGTGTCTTCTCCCACTCAACCATCCTTTTATCCATTGTAGCAATTTACACTTAATACCATTCTGTTCCAATTTGTGAAATAGTCTTCCATGCGCAACAGTGCCAAAAGCTTTCCTGAAATCCAATTATATGATATCAAAATTATATTTTGCATCCAGTTCCTTTGTAACCACATCATAATATCCTATCAAATTTGTCAGAGAAGACCTTTCCTTAACAAACCCATGCTGTGTCTGAATTATTGCTGCTGTCTTGTCTAGATGATCCTACAATGCATCTTTAACCAGTGACTCCATTATTTTACCCTGAACAGAAGTTAAACTAACTGATCTGTAACTACTCTTGTCATCCTTCGATCCCCTTTTGTGAATTGGGGATACATTTGCACATCTTCAGTCCGTGGGAACCTCCCGTGAGGCCAAGGATGGTCTCATAATTATGGGTAAGGGTTTGCTTACTTCCTTTGCCGCCTCCTTTAATATAACTGGATAGATCCCATCCACCCCAAGTGCTTTTCTTATGTTTAACTTCAACAATTTCTCCTCCACTTTGCTCTCGGTTATTTCAAAATCATAAAGTATCCTGCTACAATTTGATAACCTTCTGCCATTTTCAAACCTTAATAATTCCCCATGTGTGAATGTAGATGTAAAATACTCATTCAGTTTGCTTGCTATCTGAGCAGGATCATCAATAATGGAACCAACGATATGAAATGGACCAATCAGATTCATCCCCTTCCTTTTAGAGTTTATATAAGTAAAGAAATCCTTGCTGTTTTTCTTAGCATCTTTTGCCAGGGATTTCTCGTAATCTGCCTTCGCCTGCCTAACCTCCTTTGTGACCTGATTACAGACTAGTTTATATCTGCCATAGGCTTCTGAGTCGCTTGACAATTTATATGCATCTCATGCATTTTTCTTTTCTGTCACGAGTCTCATTAGTTCATTTGATAACCATTTAGGCCTAAATCTTGAACAATATTTCTTAATAGGTATGAAACTTTTAGTAGCATCCACGATTAATTCCTTGAATCCTTCCCACTTAGAATTTACTGTTGGTAACATCGTCAGTTGATCCCACTGTAGAGAAGTTAGAAACTGTCTGAGACCACTGTACTCACCTTTATGGAAACAAAAGCCCTTTCCTTAACCCCTGATGGTAATTACATCTTTAAGTAAATCCCACATCAGTGCACTGTGATCACTGCCACCTAGTGGTTCCTTTATCTGCAAATTCTTAAAAAAGAATGATCACTGCTGATAACCAGATCAAGAGTATTACCCTTGATCCTGCAATGCATCTTTAACCAGCGACTCCATTATTTTACCCGGAACAGAAGTTAAACTAACTGGTCTGTAATTACTCGTGTCACCCTTCGATCCACCTTTGTGAATTGGGGACACATTTGCACATCTCCAGTCCGTGGGAACCTCCCCTGAGTCCAAGGATGCTCTCATAATTATGGCTAAGGGTTTGCTTAGTTGCTTTGCCGCCTCCTTTAAAATAACTGGATAGATCCCATCCACCCCAGGTGCCTTTCTTATGTTTAACTTCAACAATTTCTAATCCACTTTGCTCTCAGTTATTACAAAATCATTAAGTATCCTGCTACAATTTGATAACCTTCTTCCATTTTCAAATTGTAATAATTCCTCACGTGTGAATGTAGATGCAAAATACTCATTCAGTTTGTTTGCTATCTGAGCAGGATCATCAACAGTCGAACCATCGATATCAGGCGACGCAGAAGCCTGTAGCAGATATAAGCTAGTCTGTAATCAGGTCACAAAGGAGGTTCGGCAGGCAAAGGCGGATTACGAGAAATCTTTGGCAAAAGATGCTAAGAAAAACAGCAAGGATTTCTTTACTTATATAAACTCTAAAAGGAAGGGGCTGAATATGATTGGTCCACTTGACATCGATGGTTCGACTGTTGATGATCCTGCTCAGATAGCAAACAAACTGAATGAGTATTTTGCATCTACATTCACACGTGAGGAATCATTACAGTTTGAAAATGGAAGAAGGTTATCAAATTGTAGCAGTGTGCTTAATGATTTTGTAATAACTGAGAGCAAAGTGGAGGAGAAATTGTTGAAGTTAAACATAAGAAAGGCACCTGGGGCGGATGGGATCTATCCAGTTATATTAAAGGAGGCGGCAAAGCAACTAAGCAAACCCTTAGCCATAATTATGAGAGCATCCTTCGATTCAGGGGAGGTTCCCACGGACTGGAGATGTGCAAATGTATCCCCAATTCACAAAGGAGGTTCGAAGGGTGACACGAATAATTACAGACCAGTTAGTTTAACTTCTGTTCCGGGTAAAGTAATGGAGTCACTGGTTAAAGATGCATTGCAGGATCATCTAGACAAGACTGCAGCAATAATTCAGACACAGCATGGGTTTGTTAAGGGAAAGTCTTGTCTGACAAATTTGATTGGTTATTATGATGTGGTCACAAAGGAACTGGATGCAAAAAATAATTTTGATATCATATACTTGGATTTCAGGAAAGCTTTTGACACTTGCGTATGAAAGACTACTGTACAAATTGGAGCAGAATGGTATTAAGGGTAAGTTGCTACAATGGATAAAAGGGTGATTGAGTGGGAGAAGACAGAGGGTGGTAATCAATGGGTGCTGCTCTTCGTGGACTAATGTTATTAGTGGAGTCCCACAGGGTTCGGTGTTGGGTCCACTGTTGTTTTGTATATTTATCAATGATATTGATGAAGGTATATCAGGCTTAATGTCGAAGTTTGCAGATGACACGAAGGTTGGCAGGGTTGTTAATGACAGTAATGGCAGTGTGCTACTGCAACAGGATCTAGATAATTTGGGCAGATGGGCTAAGAAGTGGCAACTGAAGTTTAACCTTGACAAATGCAAAGTACTGCATATGGGTAGAAGTAACCCCAGAGAAACGTACCAACTGTGTGGTACTACACTTAAGGTGGTAGAAAATGAAAAAGACCTGGGAGTAATTGTGCAGTCAGATATGAAGTTTTCTGAGCAATGTAGACAGGCTGCTAGGGCAGGTCATGGGGTTTTGTCAATGATATATAGGAATTTTGCTAGCAGGGAAAAGGAGGTGATTGTCCCTCTGTATAAGGCAATGGTCAGGCCACGCCTTGAGTACTGCGTACAGGTCTGGAGGCCTCATTTTAGGAAGGATGTAGATTTGCTTGAGCGTGTACAGAGAAGAGCAACACGATTGGTGAGGGGAATGAAGGGATCCTCTTACCAAGAGAGGCTTAAGTTCTGCAAATTGCAGTGGCTGGAGACTAGGCACCTGCGCGGTGATCTGATTGAGGTCTATAAGGCCTTGAATGGGTTGAGCACGCTGAATTCTGATGGGATCCTCCCACTTGTTCAGAATACGAACCTACGGGGACATAAGTTCAAATTAAGAAAGGATAGATGTAGAATAGATGTGCGGAAATTTGCCTTTAGCCAGCGGGTGGTTAATTGCTGGAACAAACTTCCATCTGTCGTTGTGGAAGTTGATAGGTTAAATAAATTTAAGGAGGAACTGGACAGGCAATTGGAGGGTATGGTGTGATTTTTTTTTTTTTTTTTTTTTGGCTGATGCTGCATAAGCTCCTACACTTGCTTTCTTGCATCAGGTGCCACTACTACTACTACTACTACTACTACTACTACTACCCTCTCTGGTTGCCTCTCGAACATGCTGCTGCAAAAAACAATTATCCAATAAATACACAAAAGTCTTACTAGTGTGTGAGTGACCATCCCACAAGTTCCAGTCAATATCTGGGAAGTTAAAATCCCTCATTATAAGACATTCTGATTTACTAGCCCACTCTATTATTTCTCTGTACAATTGTTCATTGTACTCATTCGAGTCAATAGGCCTATAATACACTCCTACTCTTATTTTTGCTTTCGCAGTGCTTATGTCACACCAAACTGACTCAATAGTGCACTGTTGATCTATATCAACTGGATGCACTTCTTTTGATTTTATATTTTTCTTAATTAACAGCATAACACCTCCTCCCTTCCTATCCTGTCTATCCTTTCTGTACACATTGTACTCCCCAAAATCCAATTCTGCATTCCTTATATCTGTGTGACACCAGGTCTCTGCTATCCCAACAATATCAGCCTTTGGTGTCTTGACCAACAGTTCAAATTCATAAAATTTATTTACTATACAGTACTTCAAATATATTTACTATACATGATAGGCACATGTATACACATGCAAGTATACATGTGCCTATCCTTATTATTTGTTACCCTAACACATCCCATGTACCCACCTGTTTCACGATGACTGCCATCAGTCCCTGAAACCCCCAGCACCCCTCGCTCCAGGCGCTACTTATACTAATAAAATTTGTGCAAGAATCACCTTCACCTCTGCCTGCGGCTACGTTTAACCTATTAGTCTGTGAAAACCCCCAAGCTAGCAGTTTTCTGACCCACCTAACACTGCCTCGATAGCATCAGCAAATATTCTTGCACCCTTTCTATTTAAATGTATCTCATCCCTGTAGAAGCAGTCTCTCCTGTTTACAAGCACAGACCACGCTGAAAAAAATTCTACCCCGTGATCCTTGCGCATTCCCTCCAGGGCCGAATTGATTGACAAGGCTCTTATTATGTATTCTGTCCTATCGTGTCTGGGCAGAATTGCAGACACTTTCAAATTTAACCCTGAATCTCGACTTTTTTGCAACATTGACCTGTACTTGTTAAGTAAATCTGCAGATTTCCTACTCTTAATGTCATTGGTGCGAACGTGTACAACAATATCACCTTTTGTGCCCTTAAAAGATGATATATGCTTTACAACGTCATCAACGTTTGCCCCTGGCAGACATACCCTGATCCTATTCCATCTATCCTTTTTACACCATATATTCCCCGTCTCCCTGACAATGGAGTCACCAACAATAACTAGTTCCTTTGGGACCAGCCCATTCTGCCTTGGAGATTGCCTCTGTGTTGCCCGATGCCCAGGACTGAGCTCTGGCGTTGAGTTGGGCAGCTGAGAGCTTGACGGGCTCCTCATATTAATTTTTTCGAGGGCATCCACCCTACACCTCAAGATCTCATAGACGTCCAGTAGAATGCTGAGTTGGTGCCTAATTTCTAGACACTCTCTGCACCTGGTACACACAAAGATATCCTCCTTGGGTAGATCATGTTCTGTTCCAGAGTGTTCGGCAAACATTTCACAAGTTGTACATTTTTTTTAGGCTGTGATGCGTTGGAGAATTGCTCCCTTCAGTTCTCCCCCGAGTCACAGCACTACTTCCACTTTGTGCCCGTTGCTTTGCTGCTCTAGTCTGATATCTGCTCTTCCATGAGATTTTAAATTAATAAGATCAATAAATTTAATTAATTAATTGTCAATATTAAGCTATCTAATAGAATCCTAAATACAGTGATGCGTATTACGCTATTAATTATACGTTAGAGCTGCCTAGTTACCAAAATTAAAAATATGAATTCCCTACTACTCTATACAAAAACAATGGCTGCAAGATTCGAACGAAATAACGGTTTTACGTATATTAAGTAGTAATCTACAAAAACTTTATCTAAATTAAAAATAAAAGTAACCAGCGTAACAATAACTATAAGACTACGTATAAAGTGCAATATAAAATAATAATTAGGTAAATAAAAAGGCAAACACTTATCGCTTTTTCGGAACCTGTAATTCACAGCTGTAATTTTTAAAGAGAGTCAGTGCCCTCTTTGATATATCCTGATATGTCTTGATTTATACAATGAAAATCGTTTGAATTCTGGATTCCTTAGCTTATTGAAAGGGACATTGCTTGTTACCAAGATGAGGTATAGATCCTCTGAGGTAAATGACTTGATTAAAAGGGAATGATCCGGAACTTTTCTTGATCTGGGCACAATGTGCAATATTGCTTTCATAAGTTGATAATTTTTTTTTCTTTAAGAACTCCTGAAATCTCTTCCGTTGATAGACGATCCGCAGATTCATACCTTTGGTAGTACTAGATTTTACTTTTATTTGAAACAAAGCCCCAGCTGGCTATACACATACAAAACACTTTCATCCAACGTCATCGATGGTAGAATTAATGCAACTTGCTGTCGACGTCTTCCCACTGTAACTTTAGATGCATTCCACGCTAATGTTATTGTGATATTTTCAATGATTGAAATCAAAACTAATTTAAAATTAATTAACGAAAATTTCAATGTTTTTATTAATCGTATGATATATGTATTTACACTGTGCTGCCACTTTATTAGGTACACCCCTGCTGTGTACACAAATGGTCTGTCCCACAACGTTGCAAGTCACATGACCACAGTTGTGGATATAAATGCAACCTTTCTAGTATCAGTTAAGCGTACAAACCGTAGTAAGAATGAAGAAAAGGAGTGATCTAACGGACTTCGAATGTGGAATGGTAGTAGGTGCAAGACGTGCTGGACAAAGCATCTCTGAAACGGAAGTTGTCCTGAACTTTTCACTTTTCACACAGAACAAAATATCGCAACGGACCACTAGTCGCACTTTGTTGCGAATGGGCTACAGCAGTCGACGGACACATCGCGTACCTTTGTTATCAACGAAGAACAAGAAAGCACGCCTCCTGTGGGCACAGCAACACCAACACTGGACTATCGAGGATTAGAAAACAGTTGCTTGGTCTGACGAGTCGAAGTTCCTGGTTCATCATATTGGTGGAAGGCTCAGAATTTGCCGAAAACAACATGAATCCAGGTACACATCATGTCTTACGACTACTGTGCAAGGTCGTGGGGGCAGTGTTATGGTGTGGGAAATGTTTTCTTGGCACACGTTGGGTCCATTGATAGATTCACGTCTGAATGCCACATCGTATGTAAACATCATACACCAAGTGAAACCGTTCATGTTGGCAGTTTATCCTCAGTCAGATGTTAACTTTTAGCAGGATAATGCGCCGGTGCACAAAGCCCGAATCACTATGAAATGGTTCCAGGAACACGACAATGACTTTTCTTTGCTGCAGTGGCCCGCTCAATCAAACTAACAGACTGCCGTCTTTTTGTTTGACAGCCAAGGTGTGAAGAGTTGTTAGCGGCCACTATGGGTATCCACAGAAAATTTTCCGGGGGGGGGGAACAAAGCTTGGAGACAAATAATTACATCAATAAATTTTTAATTAATTTTTAAATAATTATTTAATTAAACAAGTAGATTATAGAATACAGTATTGCATCAATACAAAAACACAGACATAATGTATATAACTTTACAATATAAAGCAAACAAGAATTAATGTATATATATATATAAAACAGTTTTTTTAATTAATTATAATACCAACTAGATAAATTAGAGAATTTAGCATAAAAGTATTAGGGATGCAAACTATACTCATTTCTCTTTGCCATTTGCCAGATGGCAAACAGAAACAGATAGCTTGAGCTAATTATTGATGGGATATATTGAGTGGAGCTAACCTTAACGTTCCATTCAATGTATCCATATATCTATAATTAGCTATATTATCATTTTAATTTTACTATTTTATATTATTTTATTTTGTGTGTTTATTTATAGGGTACAACAAAGAAGTCCAACTTAATTTACCTAAACTTGGCCCTTTGAACTAATGAGTATAGTTTGCACCGCTAATACATTAATGCTAAATTTCCCAATTTATCTAGTTGGTATTACAATTAACTAAAAAATTGTTATATACAGACAAATGTAATGTACAATCATAAATTTCATGGCATTAATCTGTTCTGTCACCCTTTCTCCTTTTCTATTTCTTATATTCTTTTACATAACTTCATGTATACATAGATAATAATAATTTCAATAATCACGTATCGTATAAGAATTGAATCCTCCGTTAATTGCTTGCAAACCTATTGATGACATTTTCAATAAATTTCTTCTTTACCGTTTCCTTTTCTAGTTTATTCCTGTGCACACTAATCATACATAAACCTTATAGGCGAGTTTCTGAGATAGTGGACCCATTAACCATGTTTTCACACTTCTCAAGGTGCTGAAATTTCTTTCAATGGTACAGGTCGTAACAGGTAATGTCACACCAATAGTTATTGCCGAATTAATAGAAGGGAAATAGTCGCAATGTTCAAAAACTTCTGGTAAAGTTTGGGGAATATCAGTCGATAAACCAAAAACAGGAACTCTGTTTTATTGCTGCAATAGATGAAACACGTGTTCAATGGTTACCCGCCGAGGGCCGAAACTAGCCAACTCGTAATAAAATTTGAAGGCAGACAAAGCATCCCATGGTCGAGGGTGTAAGGTTACATATCTCAATCACTTTTACGTTTATAATTTGTGGAATTTTTTACTCGATCCCAGGGAGGGGAAAGTGCCCCGTTTGTCCCCCTCTGCGGACGCCCATGGCGGCCACAATATTCATTCGCCTACGCACGTATGCAAACGTATATAATCTGATGTCCTAGCGGTCATCCTTTAGGTCAAAAATAAATAATAAATCGTTATTTTTGCATTTCATAGAAAGAGGGCACTGTGTAGCAAAATGGTCAGACGGTAGGTGGACAGCAGCAATGAAATTTCTGGACTGGTAGAAATCGTGAATGTGGTAGATGTACACGTTTTAATGATTGCTTTGACAATAGTTTAACACGTGAGTCCGTTTTGTCAGTAACTGTGTTATGTTTTGTTAAGTGTCATTGTGAGGATTTTATTTGGGTAACAGTTTAGAATATAACAGTAGGAATTTTCCCGTAAGATTCACTATTAATCACCTCTTTTTATGTACATGGAGAAACGTGAAAAATTCTACCAAGGTAATTTCTCCAATTTTTGTTGTTATTTTGATCGAACCTTTAATGAATTAAAATATGAAATATTTGCTTTGTAAATGTTTATTATGTTAAGATTTCGATCACAATACTTATCCCATAAAAATGAATGTAATAGCTGTTACTATGCAGTTTGATTGGAGTAGATTTCTCGAACATGTACTCATAAAGGAAGTATTTTTCTGATGACGTTTAATTACTTATATAGAATATTGATACTAGAATGGTACTAGAATAGAATACTTGATTCTAGAAATTTTTCTAGAATTTTCCTGTGGTACTATATATATATATATTTTTTTTTATATATCGAGTTGGAGTAATTTCTATCTGGTGTAGATATAGTCACTGAATGTTTACAGCGCTGTACAGAAGCGGAGATGGTTTTGGATGCGGAACAAATGGGGGTGGATGGAATTGCAATAATCATCATGTGCCGTACTTTTGAAAAGCTAAAAACAATTTAGGACAGTTTCATCACCATTGTGATTAGCATTGACAAGTCGAAATTATACAACTTTTCCAGGTAGATAGCTTATTTTCATATTTTTATTATTAATAGCTACACGGTGCAAGGAAGCCTGGTGCTTATGCAGCACCAGCCAAAAAAAAAAAAAAAAAAAAATTCCCGAGTTACCAGAGAGAAAGAGAGAGAGAGAGAGAGAGAGTGAGTCAAAAGTAGAAGGGAATTACCAAAAAAGAGAAGAATGATGATATCCAGTGCTCAGGACCCTGGGTGTGCCAAGCCCATACTTACCAGATGTGAGCCCCTGGGGTTTATAAACAACATATCTTTTTATCAGAGGACACTAACCTTCCTAATATGAAAGTGATGCTATTCCAATGGAAAAAAAAAAACAAAAAAACTAGTTATGTTTGCACAAGACCTGATTTCTTTAGTACAGAATTTTTTTTTTTTTTTTGTAGATATTTCTGTATTTCAGTTAATACATTTGTTTAAATAAATAAACTAATAGCCACTTGATTGCTTTAAGTTATTAAAATATAATATATATTAAAATTTAATGCATGCATAAACTCACTTCCTCGAATTCCTGCCAACCCCCCCCCCACACACACACATTTGTTCCACAATTAATGTAAATTGAAATAAAATGACACTAGTCACTTTTTTAATTTGGTTTTCTAGCCCTTTTTCTTTTTAAATATGATTGAACTTTATCCACAGTTCATCACAAATTTTGTTATGCAAATTCTGTAAGAGCTAATAAAAACATTGTGATTGGGATGATAGAATTACAGGCATTAATTATATTGGATGTAAACCTTGAGGTTTTTTCCCAGGTAGTTGCTATTCACATAATATCAAATGAAATATACAGAAATCGCTCATTTCTAACTTCAGGAATGCATCCCATAAGGACGAGAGTTCACGAGTTCCCTACCTACCCCGATCCTACTAAGTTTAAATTCCTACTTGTTAAAACTCTTAAAGCTTTTCTCTTTCTGAGATTGTTATTTACTGATACTACTGCCCTATCCTTTGTTTTTCCCTCTCACAGGGAGATTTCTGATTCACTGCAATCTTGCTTATACAGTGAACTGTTTAAAATCTGGCACCCTTAGGGATTGCGAGGTGCCAGACTTTAAAAAAAGTATAACTAGTGGTTGAGCAATTTTAGAGAAGTCCATTTTAATAAATATTGAGCACAAACAATTGAATTTACTTACAGCTGTGAACATTTTTAATGACTGTTGTGCCCTTGCATTGTGTTTGCAAGCAACAGGATCTAAAGTGCGTGGTTAATGGAATGGTCTTAATTCCCATAGCAGAAGAAACTTGATTAGTGTAAGAAGTTGATATGTATTGTACTATTTTCAACAAATAGCTCTAGCTGTATTACAACTTTGAAACACTGATTTTGTATACTTCATATCAAACAACTTATTTACAAGTGTTTTTTCTGCATGTTGTTACTAGAGATCACCCGCTATCTGATGAGGGACTAGTTAGTCCTGAAACACTGTTATAGCAGTCTCATCTCATCTTAGAAATTATCAAGTAACCTTTTGGTAAACCCATATGTTTGAAAGTAGTGCGACATCAGGGCAACTTGTTGCAAAGGCAAGTTTGTTTGGCTGTGAGAATTGAGACCATTGCATTATTTATGCAGTTTAAATCTTGATAGTCACAAAAATATATTAAAGGACAAGATAATACTGCAAGCATTTTATGAAGTAAAAACTGTCACTATTTTTTGCATGCATTCTTAAAGATATGGGATCATTCGTACGAGGGGTGGATTGTTGTCTTAATTGTTGATTTTTTTTTTTTTTTTTTTAAATATCAGGTTTTAAAGAATTCCAGATTTTAGAGTGCTGGATTTTGCAGAGTTAACTGTATTTTTGATTTTCAGTCACATTAATAGTAAATTTTTAAATAAAATAAAAAAATTATGTGAGATTTAGTTATTCAGAATTGTGAAATCCATGTGCATGTAATATATTGTTTTTTGAAAGTTTTTAGATCAAAATTCTTTAACTTTCCATGTATCGGTATGAAAAGATCTTGAAATTTACTTAAATTTTATGTACACCTACAGTTTCATGGATTAATAAAAAATTTGAGTGTATGGAGCACCAGGAAAAAAAAATTAATTAAATTTAAATTAAAAAATGAAATAAAACCAACCAACCAGTGTTACCTTCCCTCATTTCATTTACCCATTTCTTTCAAGTATTTATCTGATCCCTATTAAGATTACATCCTTCACAAGAGCGGATGATGGAAGTTCATGTGAGAGTTTATTCTAACAGTCGGTTGTTCTTCTCTCTGACTAAAGAAAAATTTTCAGACATCTAGTTCACAATTATTGCATATTTATTTTAAATATATGTCCAGTTGTGTGTGTGCCATGGTACTAAGATAAAAATTCTCTCACATTTAGTTTACTAACCTTTTAAGGTCTTAAACACTTTGAGATCATCATGCAGATATATGGTTTCCAGACACTAACTTAAAACAATTTTAGCATTAGCATTAGTACAGGCAGCACATGTTGTAAGAAAGCAAGTTTACACAGTATCAGCCAAAAAAAAAAAAAAAAAAAACCACCCCTTCCCATTTCACTGATCCATTCATTCCATATGTTTTGAATTTATTTAAGCTATCAACTTCCACAACAACAGGGGGAAGTTTGTTCCAGCAATCAACTACCCGTTGGCTAAAGACAAACTTCTGCACATATCTATTCTACAATTGTCTTTCCTCAGTTTGAATCTATGCTCCCTCAGGTTTGTAATCTGAGCAAGAGGAAGAATTCCCTCAGCATTAAGCCTGCTCAATCCATTCAAGGCCTTATACACCTCAATCAGATCGCTTTGCAGGGGCTTAGTCTCCAGAAGCTGCAGTTTGCAGAACTGAAGCCTTTCTTCATCAGAGAGGCGCCTCCGTAGCCAGATGGTGAAGAGCAGCAGTGCATAGCACACGCTTCTTGATTAGAATGGAGTTCGAGCCCATGACCACCAAATATGGAGGATGCAGAAAGGTAAGGGAATGACCATCCCATTTTCCCCGGAGCAATATGGCCTTAGTTGCTAATGCTCCTGAAAACCAAATAACAACATCTTCATAAGAGCATCCCTTTGTTCCCTTCACCAGTCTTGTTGCTCTTCTCTGTACTCGTTCTAGCAACTCTACATCCTTCCTAAAATGAGGCTTCCAGACCTGTATGCAGTACTCAAGGTGTGGCCCAACCATTGCCTTATACAAGAGGATAATCACATCCTTATCCCTGCTTGCAAAATTCCTGTATATCATTGACAACACCCCATGACCTACTCTGGCAGCCTGTCTGCACTGCTCAGAAAATTTCATATCTGACTGCACAATTACCCCAAGGTCTTATTCATTCTCCACTACTCTCAGTGTAACACCACATAGTTGATATATTTCTCTGGGGTTACTGCTACCCATATGTAGTACAGTCAGTCCTCGTATAACACGTGTTTACACTACACGAATTCGATCATACACGATTTATAAATAGGGGAACGATATCTTATATAACACGAACCGAATTCGCTTATGCACGATTCGCCTTTGTGTTTACAAGAAATGGCAATCACCCCAACTGAATCCAACACGATAGGCATGAAGAGAAGATTCTGAAAATGTATTTGTTTTTTATATCAGTGAAGGGGAAACACATTTCACCATAATAACGTAAAAACCAACACAACTCCAGCTATCGGTATAATCGCAAATGCAATTAGATCGAGTTTACTACCAGTTTATAATAGATTCCACTGGCGGGAGGGAGCGCAACTGGAAATTGTTTTTATTGCTTTATGGTAGTAACCCCCAGAAATGTGCTTTAGTAAAATGTGAGGTGTTAATAGTGTATCTCTGCCTTTATGGTGTAGTTTATTCAGTTGCTATACGCGCGCAGCTTTGTTTACGTGTATCAAGCATGCCTCCTCGTTTTGTAATTGTGCTTTATTCCCTAAAAATGAGTAAAATACTTAAAAGGTGTGAAAAGGAAGCGTCCTGGTGATGACACTACAGATTCGGACAGAAAAAGAAAAGCGATATCGATAAACAGAGGCGGACTGAGTCAAAAATTCTTACCCGGGAAAATTTATAGTGGCCTCATACTCTTACTTTATGGCCAAAATCACACGGGCCTCCGCCTCTGTCGATTGAGAAAAAATATGAAATTGTGAAACGCTTTGAGCGAAATGTGATATTTCACGTGCTACAGACCTAAATGAGGCAACGCCGAGAATTAGAAAGAATGCAGAGAAAACGAAAACAATTTCATAGCAGGAACAACTCAAAGTGTAATTAAAATCCATTCGATTAAGACACAAAGAATTGGAAGAGATGGAACGCCTGTCATCTGTTTGGATAGAAAATAAAACAAAAAACAAGTTTGCTTACGATATAAGCAAAAGCATTAGCAATATTTTATTACGTAATAGTCGTAATAAAATGCGTAAGTATTTTATTACGATTATTTATTGTGTTTGGTAATGTTTTGGTTAGAAATGTGTGTTCAATCTTGGGTGGTCGGCACCTAACCCCATTTTTCCCATAGGGCCTGTTGTTTATATTGCACGATTTTGCATTGCACGAGGGTTTCTAGGAACGCAACTATCGTGCTATACGAGGACTGACTGTACTTTGCATTTCTCAATGTTAAACTTCAGTTGCCACTTATCAGCCCATCTACCCAACTTTTCAAGATCCTGTTGCAGCAGCAGCATACTTTCATTACTGTTATTAACAACCCTGCAAACTTTGACATTAAGCTGATATACTTTCATCAATATCACTGATAAATATACAAAACAACAATGGGCTCAACACCGAATCCTGACGATCAGCACTAATAACATCAGTCCACATAGAGCAGTAACCATTGACCACCACTCTCTATCCTCTCCTACTCAACCATCCTTCTATTCATTGTAGCAACTTGCCTTTAATGCCATACTGCTCCAGTTTGTACAGTAGTCTTCCATGTGCAACAGTATCAAAAGCTTTCCTGAAATTCAAGTATATGATATCAAAATTATTTTTTGCATCCAGTTCCTTTGTGACCACATCATAGTATCCAATCAGATTTGTCAGACAAGACTTCCCCTTGACAAACCCATGCTGTGTCTGAATTATTGCTGCAGTCTTGTCTAAATGATCCTGCAATGCTTCTTTAACCAGTGACTCCATTATTTTCTCTGGAACAGAAGTGAAACTAACAGGTTTGTAATTGCTTGTGTCACCCTTTGATCCCCCTTTGTGAATTGGAGATACATTTGCACATCTCCAGTCCGTGGGGACTTCCCCGAGTCCAAGGATGCCCTCATAATTATGGTTAAGGGTTTGCTTACTTCCTTTGCTGCCTCCATTAATATAACTGGAGAGATCCTATTTGCCCCAGGTGCCTTTCTTATGTTTAACTTCAACAATTTCTCCTCCACTTTGCTCTTAGTTATTACAAAATCATTTAACTCCCTGTTAGTTTGATAAACATCTGGCCCTGTCCTCCTTCAATAACTCCTCATGTGTGAATGTAGATGCAAAATACTCATTTAGTTCAGCAGCTATCTGAGACTGATCATCTACATTCAAACCTTTGATATCAAGTGGACCAATCTGATTTGTCTTCTTCCTTTTAGACTTTATATAACTCTTTGCTGTTTTTCTTTTCATCCTTTGCCAAAGATTTTTCATAATCTGCCTTTGCTTGCCCCACCTTCTTTGTGATTTGATTACAGATTAGCTTGTATCTACCATAGGCTTCTCTGTTGCCTGACAATTTATGTGCATCCCATGCATTTTTCTTCTCTGCCACGAGTCTCATTAGTTCATCTGACATCCATTTGGGCCTGAACCAAGAGCAGCATTTCTTAGTTGGAACAAAAAGCCTAGTAGCTTCCAAGATTACTTCCTTGAATGCTTCCCATTTAGAATTTGTTATTGGTAACAGCATCAGTTGATCCCACTGTATAGAACCTAAAAAATCTTTGAGACCATTGTAGTTGCAATTTATGAAAGGAAAAACCCTTCCCTTTACCCCTGATGGTAGTTACGTTTTAAGTAAATCTCACATCAGTACACTGTGATCACTGCTACCTAGTTGTTCCTTACTCTGTAAATTCTTAATGCATGAATAATCACTGCTGATAATCAGATCAAGAGTGTTACTCCCTCTTATTGCCTCTCTAACATGCTGCTGTAGAAAACAATCATCCAATAAATCCACAAAAGCCTTGCTCGTGTGTGAATGACCAATCCAGAAGTTCCATTCTATATCTGGTAAGTTAAAATCTCCCATTATAAGACACTGATTTACTGGCCCACTTTATTTTCATCAAGAGAGAGTGAAACTCAAGTCTCCCTTGATAAGAATATCCCTTTGTGCCCTTAAACAGGCCCATATGTTTCCTAAAATGGGGTCTCCAAGTCTGTAGCAGAATTTGTGATGCAGCCTCACCATTACTTCATATAGTGGAATAATTACCTCTTTATCTTTACTGGTAAAGTTTATCTATCACTGATAAATTCTCATGATGCCCTAGTAGCCTGTCTTTTTTTTTTTTTTTTATGTAAACCCCAAACACGAGTGGTATTAGAACCTATAGTACTTAATACCGTGCTTGAGTTGGAGGTTGAGAAGACGAAAGAAGATATTTGTTGACATTGGATGTGAACTTCTGTAGACTGTAAGTTTCAGGAAATATGTGTGAAGGAAGGTTGTTCCAGAAAACGGCAGTTGAATGAATAAACGAGGAAGATGAAAAGTTGGTTCTGTGAGTTTGAAGTTGGACAGTAAATGGATGTTGGCTGTTGGCATCATGTGTTCGGACTGTTTTGAAAGAGAGAGTGGGAATTATAGAAGCTAATTCAGAAGAACAGTGCCCATGGAAGTATCTGTAGAAGAGGCATGCAGCAGAAACAATACCTCTATCAGACAGCCAGTGTAGAGACTCTGTTAGAGATGAATCATTAATTAACCTAACTGCCCTCTTCTGAATGGAATCGAGAAGCCTGAGAGAGGTTTTGGGGGCACCACCCCAGATGTGGGAACAATATTCTATGGCAGGGTGGATTTGCGATTTATACAGAGTGAGCAACTGTTTGGAAGAAAAGTAATGCCGAGAGTGAAAGAGAAAACCAAATTTTTTAGATGCAGAAGAAGCAATATTTGTAATGTGCTTGTGCCAAAAGAGATTAGAAGTCAGGGTAATCCCCAAAAGAGATATATCATTTTGCGTAGAAATCGGAGTGTCACTAAAGATAAGCATAGGAGCAGAAGAATCCGTTTTGTGAGATATAAGATAAGACTGAGTTTTAGAAGAGTTGAAATCAACTAAGTTGTTTTACTTCCACTGGAGAATTACCTGAAGATCGGCATTTAAGGAATTGGTAGCAGATTTTCGAGAAGTTGAAGCTGATTGAGCAGAACAAGGTTTCTCAAAATGGAAAGTGGAATGCAATGTGCTATCATCGCCAAAACTATGGATAGGATTTCCAGTCAATGGAAGAAGGTCATTAATGTACAAGAGGAAAAGAGTGGAGAAAAGAACTGAACCTTGGGGGACACCGGCATTAGTGGAGAAGTTAGAAGACAGAGAGCCATCTACCATCACCCTCAGTGAGCGATCAGAGAGAAAACTGGATAACCAATTACTAAAAACAGTTGGCAAACCATAAGATGGAAGCTTGTTTAGAAGACCTTTATGCCAAACACGATCGAAAGCCTTTGAGATGTCAAGAGCAACAACTTGTGTCTCACCGAATCTTTTCCATTGAATTAGTCCATAAATGGGTAACATAAGCCAGAACATCACCAGTGGATCGACACTGACGGAATCCATACAGTTGATCGGACGGAAGGTTTCTAGGTAGTTTAAGAGTTGGTGGTTAATTGATTTCTCCATTACTTTAGAAATAGTAGAAGTAATTGCAATGGGATGATAATTGGATGGGAGGGATTTGTCACCCTTTTTAGGAACTGGCTGGATATGAGTAAATTTCCAAGCAGAAGGAAAAACACCTTTGGAATAAGAAAGTGAAAAAAGGTGGCAAAGAATCGGAGTAAGTTCAGGAGCACAGGTTTTGAGAACAAGTGGAGAAATACCATCGGGACCTGGAGCTTTCTTAGCATCAAGATCCATCAAAATCTTTCTGACATCCTTTTGATGGAAGACCACAGGAGGCATTGAATGGAACGTGTTGGGAATGGTGGGAGGTGTTTTACCAAGATTATTAATGTATGAGTTGGAAGAAAAATGGGATGCTAGCAGGTCAGCTTTATCCTTGGCAGAAGTGACAACAGAACCATCTGGTTTGGACAGAGGAGGGAGCAGAGATGGGCAAAAGTTGCGGCCAATAGTGTTGGCAAGGGACCAGAATGCTTGGCTACCATTAGGGCAAGAAGCAAGTTTTCTACTCTTAGCCTGTTCAAACTCTAGTTTGGACTGATTAATAACTGCTTTACAATTGTTGCGAGCTTTGGTGTAGGCAGAAAATGAAACTGAAAAATTAGAAACAAGCCAATTACGATATGCAACATTCTTCTCTTGAACAGCCTTAGCACATTTATTGGAAAACTAACAAAACAACACGAGGTTGGGAATAGCCATGAGATAAAGGCTCCATTGGAGAAGAGACAATCACCAAGTTGTGATCTGAAGTTCCTAAAGGACCTCTCACTTCGACCGTCTACTTAGAAGGGTTGTTTATGAGAAAAAGATCAAGCGTGTTGGTTGTATGATTAGGATTGTCTGGTATTCTTGTAGGTAAATGAACGATCTGTGCAAGATCATTAGTAATTGCAAAAGCCTCAGCATCTTGAACAGCTGTGTCGGTGTGACTAGAAAACGGAAGCCAGCTGGAGTTGTGAACATTAAAATCGCCAAAGAAAATTACCTCACTGTTAGGAAAGTTGGACTGGAGAAAGTCAAGTTGCAAAGAAAGGAAGTCAAAGAGCTCCAAGTGATTAGTGGAGTTAGGAGAATGGTAGAGACAACAGATAAATTTTACACAATGAGGTAGAGAGATTTTAAGCCAGAGAAGATCAAAGAGAGTAGATTCCAAATTGCCAAGTCTCTGACTGGCAATATCAGAATGGACATATGCACAAGTATCACTTTTGAGGCGAAAGGAATCATACAGCAAATAATTTGGGCATCTGAGATGAGCAGTAGTTGAATCAACTGATAACTGAGATTCTGTGAGAAAGAGTACATGGGGTTTGGCAGACTGCAAGTGGAAATGGACATCGTTAAGGTTAGAATTGAGATCACGTATATTTGTGAAATGAATTAGGAAGTGCTTGGGAGTTTTAGATCTTTTCGCAGATAAGCTTGCTCTATTAGTTTGACAATTTATGGTGTATTCAATAGTAAGAAAACGTGGGTGGGACATGCTGTATGAAGTAATGAAATTTTTGGATGTGGCGTACACATGGTAGGAATATACCCAGATCCTTGACATAACGTGGTCTTGACAATGCTCCCCGCATACACACTACTCTTACTCCCTCCAGTCATTATCTGGCAGAGTAGAGGTAGCAAGATTATACACTAGCTGATCCGGAAGCTTCCTAGAGGGTTACCAATAGGTTCAGTCCGGTGGACTAACTAGCGGCCGGCCTGCGAACACCGTTTTAGAGCTGTACCCTCGAAATGTAAGGAATATTGGATCTCGCCACGATGTTCATCCTAACCTGAAAAGTCATCAGTCATACTGCATGATGGAAGAGATAGGGAAGGGTCGACCGAAACTTAGCTCTAGAGACTAAACATGGGTTGCACCACTGCAAGCCTCCAATAAGCAAAGTGGTGGTGTTACACCGGTTGATGAGAGTCATCTACCACCTAGTACTGCCTGGTAACATAGAGGGGCGGCATTCCTCCATGTGGTGTGGGCGCCACACCTCGACCTTCACACCACCGTGTACTTGTGTGTTGATGTTATACCCACTATTACTAACAATCCCACCATCGTGAAGGTTTAAGCAGAGGATTTGGCTGTCACACATTGTCCGGACTTTGCCAAAATTGGGTCCACTTGACTTGAGTGTCACCCGAATATCAGTTCCATCAGCATTTTAGACTCCCAGGTAGCAAGTGCAGCTTGTCTGGCATATCTGAGAGAATGTCTGGGACAACCTCCTCATGGTCTACATTGTTCGGAGAACTTCATATTGTATCGTTACTCCTGAGCCTTTTCATTATGTACAATCCTGAGTTTGGTAATACTCAGTGGAACATTACATGGAGTTTCAACAAACATTATCATTTCCCATTATTAAAACTTAGCTGTTATTTCTCAGCTGATCCAGTTAATTTATCATCTTGTTGAAGTAGCCTTGATTAGTGTCATTAATCTACATGTTTATCAATATCATTAATAAATATTAGAAACAGTAAATGATGAAGAACTGAATCCTGTGGGACACCACTCATAACATTAGTCCATTAGCCATTTATAAGTACTCTGTCTCCTACCACTTTAACCATCCTATTATTCATAGTGGTCCCTTTACGTTAATGGTCATAATTTACTTGATAAGGCTTAAGTAAATACTATATGTACTCCTATTCTTGACTAGTAAGCTATAGTAACAAGTAGTCAGAATAATCAGAATACCTTGTGAGTGTGATTAAATTAGTAAATAACATAGTAAATAGTATAAAAAATATATAACATAGTTGCCAACTCTCAGGATCAATTTGACTCTTCCTCCATCTTGCCATCATAATATTATTATTAATAGTGGTAGTGGCAAATGATAAAAGGAAGCAAGCTTATACAGAATCAAAAAAAAAAAAAAAAAAAGGCCAGTACTTCCCATTTCACCTGCCCATCCCAACTAACAGTTTAGTTCTTCCTTGAATTTATTTAAACCACTCACCTCTACCACACCAAATGGAAATTTATTCCAGCAATCACCCACCCTCTAGCCGAAGGCAAATTTCTGCACATATCGGTTTGAATTTATGTCCCTTCATGTGACTGAGCAAGAGGAAGGATTCCATCAGTATTGATCATACTCAATTCAAGATCTTAAACCATCTCAATCTGATCTCCTTGCAGTTGCCTTAGTCTCCAGATGCTGCAGTTAGCAAACTAAAGCCTTTCCTGATAAGAGCATCGTTTTGCTCCCTGCAGCAGTCTTCTCTGTACTCTTCCAACAGATCCATCTCCATCCTAAAATGAGGCTTCCAGACCTGTATGCAGTACTCAAGATATAATTGGTGACAAAGAGTATTTCCCTCTTTTTGCAGAAACTCATTTTTTCTTTGTTTAAAAAAATATATATTATGAGTTGCTGCTTATGTTTTTTTTTTTAACATTACAGCTATCAGGTGTGCTAGTCTGCATTACAAACTAAAAATGTGGGATAATAGTGTTCTCTTTGAGCTGTCGTTTTATCATGCTTGTGTTGTACAAAACTAATTAACAATATCTTTCAATAAGATGGCAAAGAAATACAATATAAAACATCTGTTCAAGATTTTCTGTGCATTATAAAATTTATAAAAGGTGATGTTCACAACTCCATGTAATGCAGTTGTGAACATTAAAATTGCCAAGAAAAATAACCTCACTGTTAGGAAAGTTGGACTGGAGAAATTCATTCCAAAGGAAGGAAGTAGAGTTCCCAGTGATTTGTGGAGTTGGGAGGATGATAGAGGTAACAGATGAATATGACAGAATGGGATAGAGAGATTTTAAGCTAGAAAAGATGGAAAAGAGCATCTTCCAAATTAATGAGTGTCTGACAGGGAATAAGCTGACATATGCACAAATACCACCTTTGAATTGAAAGGAATTATACAGTGATTAATAGGACAACTGAGATGAGCAGTGATTGAATCAATTGATAATTAGAATTCTGTCAGAAAAAATAAGTTTGGCTTGGCAGACTAAGTGGAAATGGATGTCATTGAGACCATGTATATTTGTGAAATATATAAGTAAACAAGGAAGTGTTTGGCAAGTTTAGGTCTTTTTGCAGGTAACTTTGTTCTATTAGTTTGACTATTTGTGACATATTCAGTAGTAAGGAAAGGTGGGGAGGACGTATGAAATTTTTGAATATGGCATATGAATGGCAAGCATATACCCAGCTCCTTGACATAATGTGGACTCAACAATATCCCCCACATACACACTACTTGGACCCTTCCAGTCACTATCTTGCAGAGTAGAGGCAGCAAGATTATATGCTAGCTGATCTGGATGCCTCCTAGAGAGTTACTAATAGGTTCTGTCCGGTGGACAATCTAGCGGCCAGCCTGTGAACACCATTTTAAAGCTGTATCCTCGAAATATAATGTAAAGAAGATTGGATCTCACCGTGATGCCCATTATAGCCTCAAAAGACATCAATCATGCAGCATGATGGGGGATTTCTAGAGCTTTGCTCTGGAGATTAAACATGGATTTTACACTTCAAGCCTCCAATAAGCAAAGTGATGGTATTGCATGGGTTGAATTAGTATTGTCTGCTAACATAGAGGGGTGGCATTTCTCTGTGTGTGGTGTGGATGCCACACCTCATCCTGGTTATGTATTTCAGGACTTGCAAGCAGAGGATTTGGTACTGTCACATAATGACCGAACTTTGCCAAAATTCGGTCCACTTGACTAAGGTGTCACCAAAATTTATCACTTTCAGTGTTTTAGACTTCCAGGTAACAATCGCACTTTGTCATACTTGAGATCGTGTCTGTGACAGCCTCGGTGACCCAAGGATTTTGAAGATCACTTCTGTCATTTATTTCATTGCGAGAACTTACCAGTGCTATTAGGAAAGAAGAAAGAGTTGGTATACAGTGTTCCTTGGTCATGGAACTGACTAGTGTGCAATGAATCATGAAATACTTTATAACAAGTTATTTTATCCCAGATTATTCTTGGCATATTAATAATTTTAATAAATAATAATTCTAATAATAATGTTAACTGAGAGAATATTCAACCAGATTTAAAAAAAAATAAATAAATTCAGGTGCTGTTTTGGAAATGCTCTTGACAGCCAATTCTGAACAACAGTGCCATATTTATTAAAACAAACAAACAAACTGGCTCTCTGCCACAGTATATTTCTTGAAGTAGTTATAATTAGCTGTCTAATTATAACTACTTATAAGTAATCTAATTATAAGTAGTTATAATAAGCTGATTGATTAATATTTAAAATCAGTGAACTACTATCCTATGGCTATATTTTAATACAAAATGTGCATTTTGTCACAGTGAAATTTAATTTCTAGTGCTAGTGACTTCAAAAAGCCTCCTGTTTTATGCTTGTTTTGATCAAAAAACCTCCTGTATTCACTGCAAATACTTGATCTCCAGCTTTTCAAAAATCAAAAGTTCATAACTATCCATCAAGCTCTTCATTTGTGTTTAAAAATTTGTATGAATATCAGAAAGATTGGTTGTTGGTTTTGTCTTTAAGCAAAGAGCTGTCTTAAGTTTTCTGAGCTAGCCTATTCAAATATTCTACAGAAAATTTGCAAATTTCTTTATATATGCTGGTGTAGAACAGAAATCAAAATCATCTCCATGTACTTCGAAAACATGTGCATCATGGTAAAGATGTAATACACCAACAATTCAGTTCTTTTTTCATCATATCAATATGGCAACATTTCAAATTCTGAGTCTGTACCTTCCTGCAAATTGGGAGAAGTGCAAAATAACACTGAAGGATAAACCATCATGAATTACCATATTGGCAAGTGTTGCATCTAATGAGTTTTTATTTTTTTGGATTGAAAAAATAATTATTTTCTCTGGAATAAACACATACAATATAATGAGAGACTAACTCATTATTAATTGTGCAGTTAGATGTGAAGTTTTCTGAGCAGTGCAGACAGACTGCCAGAGCAGATCATGGGGTCTTGTCAATGATATATAGGAATTTTGCTAGCAGGGATAAGGTGGTGATTATTCCCTTGTATAAGGCAATGGTCAGGCTACACCTTGAGTACTGTATACAGGTCTGGAAGCCTCATTTAGGAAGGATGTAGAATTGCTAGAATGAGTACAGAGAAGGGCAACAAAACTGGTGAGTGGAACAAAGGGGTGGTCTTATGAAGAGAGGCTTGATGAGCCAAAAAGAGGAGTTCCTTTGTAGATGGTATTAATGAAAAACCCCCATCAGGCTTCAGGACATCA
This sequence comes from Mastigoproctus giganteus, assembly GCF_048544385.1. Taxonomy (NCBI): domain Eukaryota; kingdom Metazoa; phylum Arthropoda; class Arachnida; order Uropygi; family Thelyphonidae; genus Mastigoproctus; species Mastigoproctus giganteus. The sequence goes on along the minus strand of NC_143575.1, from coordinate 178,436,281 downwards.
TCTCCTTTTATACCTATAAAAAATAAATAAAATAAATTGCAGCCATTATCAACCCACTGCAGGATGGAAGCCTCCTCAGCAATTCGTGCTGCGGGAAATGGACCATAATCTGCCACGCTGGTCCAGTGTGGGTTGGCAGATCGACCGTATTTAGCAGTCAGGGGCTTGAACCCCGGTCTACTTAAAGAGCGTGTGCCACTGCACTCCCATAATTACTCCCCAAAGAAGGATTTAGGACAAACCCTTGCTTTTTCGTTCGTCCCCCTTCCAGATATATGCTACTTCAACACCTTTCGAATTACACTTCACCCGGATGCAGCCGTTCCTGAAGAAACCCCCAGGTAAGAGAATTCTTCTGCCTTAGAATAGATATTTCTAAAATTTAATATTCCAAAAATAGCCTATACTATCCTTTGTGGAAAAAATCCATAAAGTTTATTTTAAATCCATAATGAGATCTCCAATCCACTACAAGGAAAAATTATAATAAATTATTAGCATTTGTCCGACTTTATGAAAATTAGCAGGACTTGACTACTCAAGTCACCACTTCGGTGATTTACCATAAACTAAAATGATGCTTGGCACTAACTTGTTCGATTGTTTTTCCATAGTCTGAGGCTTTCAGCAGTAAAACCTTTTTAGTATAAACATTTTAATATAATGGAGGTGAAATATTGCAATTGTTGTCATCAATATCCATAATTGGATAGCATCGACCAAGTGAAGCATTTGCTGCTAAGTTCTGATGGTTGTGAACAGTTCTTAATTACTTAGTGGATTGTTGTGTCTTATTGTAATTGTGACCTTTTAAGGTATGTCGAAACTCCAAAGGAGCTCATTCTTCCAACCTGGTAATGAGTTTAATGAAAAAAATGTTAAGCAATTAGAAATCCTCAGTTTCAAAATGTTTCACATAGGCAGAGTAAAACATTTATAAATTTTGAAATAGTACTTAAAAATGATCTTTAACTCATGTAAGCATATCTGTCTTTTCATTTTTATTTGTGTAGTTAATATTTCTTACCCTTAGGTAATTTTCTCTTCTAAGAAGTTTTCCCTTGTAAGAAGTTCCAAACCTCCAGTCCCTTGGAAAACTTCTTATCTGGGTTCTACTGTACTTCTAAAAAAAAATTTTAAATATATTACATATTAAATACTATTATATAATACATATAATATATGTACATATTAATTACTTTGTGAAAATTGTAAGAAGAAAATTGAGGAACTGTTGCAGTAAAGCTTTGACTATATTTAGGAAGCCAGAAATAATTTCAGATTTTTTAATCATTAATCTTTAATCATGGCAATGTGGAGCGTTATTTGTGAAATGCACCTGTCAGATGCTGCATCACCTCCTCCAAGTTAAAATAATCTTCATATTTTTAATTTTTACTACTAGATCTAACTTCACTAGCCAGAAGCTTTTTTGAAACTAAGATGTATTTTGTGTGTTTTGAAAATAAATTTTGGAGTCTAAAAAGATTCCTAGAAACTTAAATTCTGAAACTTAATATCTGGCATTGGACAAGAATCAGCAGAAAAGAAGGTCTCAGGGCTACTAATGAGAAGTTGATGTATCGAGTTTTAGGTTAAAGAAAGTAAAATATTTATTATTAAAGTTTGCGGTGGCAGAAGAAACTTACTGCCTCTTCAGCTAGGGCTGAAGAAGATTTTCAGTTGGTGGGAAAGACCAAGTGAAGAGGACATCATCAGCATAGGAGAGAATTTGGTTTCTATTAAAAAAAAAAAAAAAAAAAAAGCATAAAGATGGTAGCAAAAAGCAGGGCTTATATGGGATCTGTGATAGGTATCCCTTGGGAATATACTATTATTATACTATACAGAGTGTCTCAAAAATATTGGTACAAACGTTTAGGGAGTGTAGGTAACATCTAAAGGAATGTGAATCACATAGGAACCCATAACCGGAAATGTCACAGTAAGTCGGTACACGGCGCTGTTCATCAGTTTGCAAGAGGGAAAATTTCTGGTTTACTCATTCAAGCAGTAGTTGCCGCACGAAAAGCATGCATCGATATACGAACTGTGAGCTAGCAGACATGCACCTAGTGTATGGATTAGGAGAGGGCCTACACGGTGTGCACCCCCATGTGACAACATCGCTTCGCAATAAATGTGTGGGCAGGTATGGTCGGTGACTTTAGTCGGCCCATACCTGTTACCAACCTGCATGAACTCCGCTAAATATCGGATCTTTCTTGAACAAGTTCTACCAGGGTTACTTGACGATGTTCCAGCAAACGTGAGACAACATTTGGTTTCAACATGACAGAGTGCCTGCCCATTATGGAAGGTGTGTTCATGACTATTTGAATAGGCGTTTTGGGCCGTCGATGGATTGGCCGTGGTGGACCTGTTGTCTGGCCCCCATGCTCACCTGATTTATCGAGCTTTGATTTCTTTCTGTGGGGGGCCCTCAAATTTATGGTGTATGAATCGCCTGTGGAGATGGAAATGGATCTCGTGGCGAGACTCGTCTGCGCTGCTGCTACTGTCAAAGAAACTCCATGTGTGTTCGACCGTGTCCGCCAATCCATGCTGCGTCGGTGTCACGCATGCATCGCGCCTCATGGTGGAACCTTCGAGCATTTGTTGTAACATCATGAAATGCATCCATCTTGTACTCCATTGTTAATATTATGTTAAATAAATGTTTGCCACTAATTACTGTCTTGTGTCATTTCTGCTTCTTGTGCCTCTGCTACTACTTTCCCGTGACGTTTCCGGTTATTGGTTCCTATGAGATTCACATTCCTTTAGATGTTACCTACCTCCCTAAACGGTTGTACCAATATTTTTGATACACCCTGTATAATAATAATACTATTATATAAAAGTATTTAATATGTAATATATTTGTAAAAAATTGTTTGAATAAAGGAAAAGTGAATTAATAGAAACCAAATCAAATGCAGCGGATATGTCTAGGGAAACAACATAAAAGCCCATGTTCTTGTGTCATTAGTTAAGGATGTTAAGAATTAGGGCATCTAGGCATGTTATGGTACACTATTTTCTCATTCCATAATGGGTATGTATTGGTCTTTCACTAAAGATTTGGCTTGTTAATTAACAAAGCATACATTTTTCTATGCTAATAATAATAATAATATCAGTCCGATTGAAAAGGCTGGCTGACATTGGTTGAAAGTACAACAGACTGAATGGCGTGTTTGTTTTAGGCACAGGAATCCCCTCTATACTCCAGCCATGAAGAAGAAACTCAGACTTTTTTTTTTTTTTTTTTATGTAAACCCCAAACACGAGAGGTGTTAGAACCTATAGTACTTAGTACCGTGCTTGGGTTGGAGGTTGAGAAGACGAAAGAAGATATTTGTTGATATTGGACTTGAACTTCTGTAGACTGTAATTTTCAGGAAATACGTATGAAGGAAGGTTGTTCCAGAAAACGGCAGTTGAATGAATAAACGAGGAAGATAAAAAGTTGGTTCTGTGAGTTTGAAGTTGGACAGTAAATGGATGTTGGCTAGTGGCGGCACGTGTTCAGACTGTTTTGAAAGAGAGCAGGAATTATAGAAGCTAATTCAGAAGAACAGTGCCCATGGAAGTATTTGTAGAACTGGCTGCCTCCACGTGGCAAGTGACGGGAGCGGGGGATCGGGACACTACAAGTCCGCGACTCCCTGCTGCTAAATGCCAGTTGCCAGCCACAAACAACGAGAACAACACACTACATACACTAAAATACAAATTAAAGGGTAAAATAAAATTTTTTTTTTTTTTTTTTTTTTATATATAACATAAGCATAACTAGACCTAAGTAAATATATATATACATTTTTTTTTTTTTTTTTTTTTAGTCAAAATTCAAAATTGTATATGTTATCATTAGAGAAATTGTTAAAAAATTTTATGCTGGCAAAGATAAACGCTTAAACAATGGCGGATATAGGGGAAACCCTGGATACCGCTAGTAACCTAGCAAAACACTATGTAGAAGAGGCATGCAGCAGAAATGAATATTCTGTGAATATTCTTGCTAATCAAGACTATGAAATTATCAGTATAGCAATAACTAGTGATTTTGAGGATACAACTTGGAAATTCATATACCCCAAGACTATAATAGTTAGGTAACTGATATGTTATTTCAGTCATTTCTTGGAGATTGATGTTGCTAAAAGGTTGGCATATTAATGGGATATGCCAGATCTGTCACTGCTTGTTCTAGGAGGAGAATCTGAGAATGTGGTTGACCCATTCTAATGGCTGTAAGGTGCAAAGAATATTTGGCACAGCATGAGGAGTAGCTGAAAAGGTTCTTTTTTTCCTTGCTTAACATTTAGGTCAAAGTTAGAATGGACTGTGCTCTGCCTTGGCAGGAAGAGTTTCCTTTTGTCAACAAAGTCACTGAAAGTATCATTTGGGAGGTCCAAATTGTAATTTAAATGAGCAGATTGTTTTTTCTTAAAGGCAGCTGTTTATCCCAACATGGTTTGGAATGATGTGAAATTGGACATTGTAGTTTGAATAATGAAACTAGTCTATTGCAAAATCGTAAATCTCCCTCTCCAAACTGCCTTAAGTTTGGAGAGGGAAGTTTATATGAGAGCCCAAAGGATACATTTCATATAGAAATTTGCCCATTGAAATGTTGATGAATTTGGGATTTAAAGTTTTTTTTTAATTATGGGCCTGTTGTTATGAAGAGGCACTCCATTAGTTTTGGCCTGGGATACAAGCTTAAAGGAGCAGACTAAAGGTAAAAAAGTAAAGCAGACTAAAGGTAAAAAAGTAAAGCAGACTAAAGGTAGTCAGAGTTAAAATAATTAGTATGTCATACCACTGTTTCTGTGGACACAGTTTGAAAAAATCCTGTCATTCAGATTAAGGCATTCAGATTATTGGCTAGTTTATTCCATGTCTGAATGGTGCCTGACATTAGAAGGTTGTGCTATTGTAACCATTAATATATACTGAAGTACAACATTCACACACTAGCTGATGAAGGGGCACTCTGCTTCGAAAGCTACTGTCTATGTATTTTAACACTTTTATTATATATATTTTAACTCTTATCTTGTATTTTAACACTTATCTTATTTTATTTCTGTTTTACCTTATGTATATATCATTTTTATTTTAATAAATTTATTTTAACCAGTTAGTCGGTCGTCGCAAGAAACTTTGATGATAAAGTCAAGTTATTTTAAATATAAAACTGAATTTTCTTTTCAGAAAACCCAGAGGGGGAGAGGGAGGGAGGGAGGGAGGGGGGGAGAGAGAGGGAGAGAGAGGGAGAGAGAGAGAGAGAGAGAGAGAGAGAGAGGTTCACAAACTTTTTTTGATTTCTGAGGGGGTCCATAGATCTCAGTAGTTTGGGACCACTGGTATACAGGATTAAATTTAAAAAATATACCTAAGTGACGTGAATAAACACAGACCAAAATATCCAAATAGGTCAAATTGTATAAAGGATTTTATAAAAAATGGGACAGAAATGCCAAAATATTTTGGTACTAAGTAGTAAAGAAGCATATCAATTGAATTTAAAAACAGAAATAAAAATGTATAGAAAAGTGACATGTAGCCTAACATAGGCTATGGCAAATTTCATATTAGATACAAAAAACTGCATATCTAATATGAAACAAAAAGTAATGTCAATTCAAGATCTGTTTCACACTAAATATGCAAGAGTGTACACGGTAAATAAAACAGTGAGATATCAGCTGTAATACTGTGTTGAGCCACTGTTTGTATGGATAACAGCCGCTGTTTGCCTAGGCATTGCGCCATTAGGTATGTCTGAAGACATCCATATGAATCTGCAGCCAAATAGATGATAGTTCTGTGTCCATATGTCTCACTTCCCATTCCAAAACATCCCACAGGTGTTCAGATTGGATTGAGTCAGACGAAATGAAGCCAATAAACTTGGGTCATACCAGCACTGCGTTCTTCGAACCACTCACAAGGTGCATTATTGTCTTGAAAGATTAGAATGTAAATTAAAAACAGTAGTCCACAATAATATTATAATTGTGAAATTGAATATATTATTATTATTATTAACCATATGGTGAAGGAAGCCTGAGGCTTATGCTGCACCAGCCAAAAAAAATTCCCGAGTTACCCTGAGAGAGAGAGAGAGGAATCACCAAGAAAGAGGAATCACCAAGAAAGAGAAAAATGATGATATCCAGCTCAGGACCCTATGTTTGCCAAGCTCATACTCACCAGATGCGAGTCCCTGGGATTCAGATAGAGAAATGTAATAGAAAGGCTTAATGATTTAACTGGTAAAGAGTAAATGTAAAATAAATGTCAAAAATAAATACCAAAGTACGATAAAAAATATATATACGTCATCGGTGGATAATTGGAAAGTAATTTCATTATTAAGATGGAGTAAAGAAGATGATTGAGCAGGAGAGAGTGCACTCAGTAACAGACCAGTCCTTTATGAATTATTGATATGAATTATAGGTATGATGTTATGTTATGTATGATGTTACTTAAAAACAAAGAATTAATTGTGAAAGTATAATATGAACAGGTCTATATTTATTTAGAAAGAATTCTATCAGTTAGAGGGCATTTTTATATTAGCAAGATTGTGTTACATAGTTATACGAATTGAATTTTTTTTTATTGGAAAAACATTAATGATAATTGTGTTCTTTGAGGTACTGTGAAAAGGAAATTTATGAAAGCTTTAGTAATAAATATGGATGTTAGAGGTTTGGCTGAATTCAGCATCACTGATTAAGTGCCAGGTTTATTGAGGCTACTTGAATTTAACATCAGTGGTTGCACAAAATGACTAACTTAGAAATATAAATCAAAGTAAATTTTTCACCTATCTCGAAGGGGGATATGTTGAGTGTAAGCTTCTAATGGCTGCTTTTTCAAGCTCTCAGTTTAATTTTTCAGTGAATCTACAACAATAAGAGTCAAGCATAGTATCTCCTTAAGGTACTTCCTAATATTCACATTCAGTAATATGTGGTTATCATTACCTTACATAATTCAAGATAACTGCAGTTACTTGATAATAGTCTAACAAAGCAAAATTCAGACTTGACCCAACTGCTTTAAACAGATTAAGTCTCAGAAAAAAGGAAGAAAGAGGGCAAGATCTATAGCACTTGCCTGAACAAATCAAAGAATGTGAAATCTCTTCCAAATGAAGACTTAAATATTCTGCAATTCCAGATAGAATCACTTCTTGTTACAAGTTTCTCAAAAAACAGGTTCCAATTAACCGTTACAAGAACAGACTAAGTTCAGCATCCAAATGGCCTTTCTGCATATATGTTATTAGAGTTGCATCTTCTTTTAATCTACAGATCTATTCACAAAATATTAGGAAATGGTACAAATAAAATTGAAACAATGTATAAAACAGTCTTTCAGATATTTCGATTTTATCATCTTAACAGAACTTGTATGAGGGTCAATGCAATGAGTCCCTACAATGAATGGTACTCAACTTGAATACAATTAAAATTTGTTTACAAAAGAGATTGTGTAATTTGTCTTATCCTGACACACATAAAAGTTATAAATATTATTTCATTTGGAAACAATTTCAAAGCTGTAATGACAATGTTTTTTTTTAAGAAAACCCCAAACACAAGAGGTATTAGAACCTATAGTACTTAGTACCATACATGGGCTGAAGTTTGAGAAGATACTTGTTGACATTAGACTTGTAATGGGACTACTTTAAAAAAGAGAGCAGAAATTACAGAAGCCAATCAGAAGAACAGTGCCCATGACTATAGAATCTACAGAAAAGCATGCAGCAAAAACAGAACATCTATGAGACAGAGTGCAGAGACTGTTAAGATGGGTCATTAATTAACCTAACTGCTCCCTTCTGAATGGAATCTAAAGCCTGAGAGAGGTTTTGGGGGCACTGCCCCAGATGTGTTCGGAAGAAAAGTAATGCCAACAGCGAAATAGAAAACCAAGTTTTTTAGATGCAGAGAAAGCAACATTAATTGTAATGTGCTTATGCCAGAGAGAGAGAGAGAGAGAGAGAGAGAGAGAGAGAGAGAGAGAGAGAGAGAGAGAGAGAG